>NC_143572.1:20385000-22885000 GCF_054136105.1 Typopeltis vanoorti | reverse complement strand
CGAAGTGAATTAAATTAAGGGGATAAAAATCCCTTATTATTTTACAGCCAGTATGCGAAACTCTAAGATAGAAAACTACGTAGATCGTAGTTTTCGATCTTAGAGTTTCGCATACTGGCTGTAAAATAATAAGGGATTTTTATCCCCTTAATTTAAGTGCTCTGCGGGTTTCAGATCGGAATTGGATGTTGGTTAGTCTAATTTTTACTTTCATATTCATAACTATGTCGCTAAGCTATTGCAGTATGACATGGTGCATTATACTAGACAAGAAATTATATTCTTATTTTAAACTTTGTCTAAGAGGGAGCAAACAAAGCTTGTGCATGAAATATCTTAATAACGGTATCCATTAATTCACAGCACCCTTCCTTTCGGACGTGTATATTACTATTTATTTTATGGGAAAGGTCACTACCTAGACCGGTTTCAACCTTTACAAAGGTCTCATCAGCAGGAAGACCTTTTGAGATACTGATATGGTGCCTAATCGGGAAGATACTTCATACTTTGTTTACTCCCGAGTGGGTCTTCTAACCAAGTGAAAAACTTTCGACATGGTGGATTGTCGTGCTCATACTCGACTACTCGCAGGTCATTTTCATAGAAACCACAAAATAGGCAATCCAGAATTTGAATACAATGTTTGGTTCTTTTTCGGGGGACTATGACAAAGGACTCTCTCATTATCATCATCATCAGTAGCGTAGTAATGTTACATTTTATTATTACATTTTTATTAACCAACATTATTATTACATTTTATGATTTTATTATTACACCTCGCTGGAAGTCTGTTAATTCCAAAAAAAAAAAAAAAAAAAGTATTGCACATAGCCTACTTCACTGAACATAATTGCTTGAATTTAGCCACGTGGGTAGTCGGAAAAGTTCTCGATCTAACAATGAAAAAAAGAATTTATAATTTCATAATTATTTTCATTTTTCAACATAATCTCTCTTAAGAATAATACATTTATTCCAGCGATGCTCCAGCGCCATTACTCCGTCTCCCGTGCAGTGGTTCTCGGTAAGATCTGCAAAATATCCCTCTACAGCTGCATTCACCTCTTGATTCGAAGAAAAAAGCTGAACAGCAGGAAGAGTTTTAGTTTTGGGAAGAGATAGAAGGGAGCCAAATCTGGGGAAATAGGGTGGATGTTCCAACAATTCATAGTACTGATCCCTTAATTTTCTAATTGCCAAAACACCTTTGTGGGCAGGTGCACTGTCCTGATGAAGGATGATTTTTTTCTTCTGTAAACCGGGTTTTTTCTCACGAATTTTTTCGTCTAGTCTGGTTAAAAGACCGGAATAATATTCCCCAGTTATTGTTTTACCCTTTTCAAGATAATTAATAAACAATGTGCTTTTAGCATCCCAAAACACCGATGCCATGACCTTTCCTGCTGATGAAACCGACTTTGTCTTCTTTGGCGCTGAACAACCAGCTTCTGTCCACTGTTTTGACTGCTGTTTGGATTCTGGTTTGTAACGGTGAATCCAAGTCTCACCCATAGTAATAAATCGACGCACAAAATCAGTTTTATTCTTGTTAAAACGCTCCAATCACTGTTCAGAGATTTTCATTTGAGTGCGTTTTTGATCAGCGCAGCACCCATCTTGCGCAAAGCTTTTTCGTTTGCAATTCTTCATGCAAAATATATTCTGTTTTGTTTTATTAATCTAAATATTGTGTTTGCCTGAATTCCCTTTTATTGCACTGTTCATAAAAAATTCGAATCTTGCGGGTGCCCCAAGTAGAATAGTAAATAATTCGGCCTAAATGAGAAGACTGCTAACTTAATTAAGAATTGATCCTACTGTTTTATATATATAGACTAATCAAAAAATAGGGTGGCGCAGTATAATCATAAATTTCCCTACTTTTAGATCGGTGATCAATTTGCAAATTAGTTGTTTTATTAATAAGAGTGACTTGAAACAAGATGGCAGATTAGAACACAACATGAAAATAGAACGTCACGACAAATGCAACTAGATGAGTTTTATAGCTTCCTGGACGATAGCCTTATGATACTCATAACTAATATATTTAAAGGCTAGCTTCATAGAAGCATAGAAATTGAATATGACTTGAATATGTTTGTGTTGAGAGAGCGAGGTGCATGTGAAGACTGAAAACTATATATGTTGTGCATTTCAAAACGCTTTACTTTTCCGGAGACAACATAAAGGTACAAAAAAAGTAAGATCACGATTAAGAATATTAATTTTGTTTTCTGACAGAACGTCGGCCTTCCTATACCAGAAATCTCCTCCAGTGAATACCTCGATAGTCTGGTGGAAAAGTCGAACACTGAGTTAGAGATGAAGATTCACTTTCTTCTTTTACACCGGCATAAAGACGTGATCTCATTGGCCATTTCTGCAAGTAGAAGGAAAATTATGTCGTGCAGTGAGCATTTATATCTCTTAAACAAGAATAATAAAGCGAAATGCAAACTTGTAGTCAATTGTACAGATATTTGGTTCGAATTCATCACAAACTTTGTTAAATTATTTATTCAACGAAACATACACATTTCCACAAATACGACAAATTTATTCATAAAATGTGTATTTTTTTAAAAATAATAATAAAAAAAACATCGAATAAAATGTGTATTTTTTTAAATAATAATAAAAAAAACATCGAATTTTATCATATTCAACGAAATATACATAATAAAAAAAACATCGAATAAAATGTGTCTATTTTTTTAAATAATAATAAAAAAACATCGAATTTTATCATATTCAACGAAATATACATAATAAAAAAAACATCGAATAAAATGTGTCTATTTTTTTAAATAATAATAAAAAAACATCGAATTTTATCATATTCAACGAAATATACACATTTCCACAAATACGACAAATTTATTCATAAAATGTGTATTTTTTTAAAAATAATAATAAAAAAAATATTCATAAAATGTGTACATAAAAATTTTCAAGATATGGAAAGCAGTGGTCCCGACTTATTAAAATTCACGAGGTATGGAAAGCAGTGGTCCTGACTTACAAATTCTCATAACATAACATCATTGGCCAGAAGGGTGAAGCAAGATGCTTTTATTCCCCGTTGTCTGATAAGGAGGATGAATTGAAGGAAAGATTTATGAGCTGAGAGCTCGCCCTGGGGGGCACGGAGATCAGTCATTGTTGCAAGTATTTAGGATGGCTTTTGGCCTCTTGTATTTGAAGAGGTCAGTCTCTTCATAGTCTGCTGCTTGTTTAACTAGATCGTTGGGGTGAGTAGAGATCTTTGAGAAAAATTTTTCTGCTGTAGTTAATAGGAAGGAGTAGATGTAAGGGATGTTTGTATCTCTATGCAGTTGCACGTTCCTTACGAACCACGGTGCGTCCAATATCATGCGTAAACACTTATTTTGCACTCTCTGCAGTCTGAGGATGTTGGAGTTGGATGTGTGGCTCCAGGCTGGAGAGGCATATGTCAACATTGGGCGGATCGTCAACAGGTAGAGGAGCACTTTGATTCTGGTATTCAGTCTACTTTTTCTATTTATTAGAGGGTAAAGTTGTGCAATAGTTTTAGATGCTTTCGTACATAAGGCTTTGGTGTGTGGGTTGAACGTTAATCTTTTGTCCAGAATTACTCCAAGATATTTTGTTTCTGTTTGCCAGGGGATTTTGGTGTTGAAAAGATAAAGGTCCCCCATGGGAGTTGCCATTCTTCTGGTGAAAAGTATTGCTACACTCTTCTGGGGATTCACTTGTAATCTCCATTTGGAGAACCAATGTTCTAGTTGTAGTAGGTTTTCTTGCAACTTTTTAGTGACAAGATGAGGTCGTAGAGATCTGGCAAGAACTGCTGTGTCGTCCGCATAAAGTGCTAAGATGGATGACATTGGGTTGTGCGGGATGTCTGCCATATATATTGAGAATAAGATCGGAGCCAATAGGGAACCTTGAGGAACTCCCGCAGAGATCCGTCGCTGACTTGAAACTGTACCATTTATTTTGACTTGTATGTGTCTGTCCTGGAGGTAAGATTTCATTAGGTGGACGATACTTGATGGTATACCTGCTGAAATGAGTTTGTGTAGCAGTCCCAAGTGCCATATCTTGTCAAAAGCTTTCGCTATGTCAAGGAAGACTGCTCCGGTGTGCTGGTGCCAATTGTATCCGGTGGTGATATACTCAATTATCCTATAAATTTGTTGAGTAGTACTGTGATGTTGTCTGAATCCAAATTGTTCCTTAGGAATGATATTTAACTCATTTACTGAGGCGTGGAGTTTAGAGAGAATGATTTTTTCAGCAATTTTGCCTAAGTTTGAGATTAGGCTGATGGGTCGATAGCTTTCAGGCAGGTGTGGATCTTTACCTGGTTTATGCACTGGGACTACATCTGCGACTTTCCAATAGCTGGGGAAATAGTTAAATCGGAACATGGCGTTGATTATGGTGGTGAGATGTACAACAGCTCTTCGGGGCAGCAGTTTTATTACTCTATTTGTTATGCCATCTGGGCCAGGGGCTTTTTTATTCTTTAGCTTCTTTAGAATTTCATAGATTTCCGCTGGTGAGGTGTTTGGAGGTATGTTGTTGCTGGTATCGGTGACTTTCAGTGCATGTCTGACATGGAGGTGGATTTTATAGACATGTTTGAAATCCAAGTTGTCATATGTAGGGCTACATTGTTTTTCTAGGTTCTTTGCTATCTCTTCAGCTTTTTCTGCGTCCGTGTGTACTAGTCCCGTGTCTGACTTGAGTGGGGGAAGAGATTTGCTTTTGTTTCTGAGACTTCTTAATATGTTCCAGATGGAGTGATCGCCAGGTGATACAGAGGCTAGTTTGGCTTCCCAAGTTTTGTTCCTATAAGCTTTAAGTGCTTCTCTAACTTCATTGTTCAGTTTGTTGAGAATCCCCTTATCCTGAGGTGCACAGGTGTTGTGGTACCTTTTCCTTGCTTTGTTTTTGTTCCTAATTAGATCCATGATGTCTTCTGGGAGTCTGTTTGGCTTAAAAGTGGTTTTGGTAGAGGTGACAACCTTTATGGCTGAGGTGATTTGCTGAGTCAGACGTTTGACAGCATTTTCAATTTCTTTTATGGAGCTGATGTGAGGGACAGGTCCAATATGTTCTGATAGTACTTCTGGAAGTTTTTTCCATAAGATAAAGGAGTGGGGAGGAGGCAGCAGTTGTTCTTGCTTACCCAGCTGGAGCAGGATTGGGTTATGATCAGATGTCAGCTCGTTTAAAGAGACTAGGCTATACTGTAGTTTAATATTTTGTAATATAGCAATATCAAGTATGTCAGCTGTACCATACGTACTGTGATGGGTTGGTTCTGCAGGGCCTGCCACCACTGCATAATTTGAACTGGAGTAGCTAAAGAGTGTGTAGCCATTTCTGTTTGTAGTTTTACTGTTCCATGATGGGTGTTTTGCGTTTAGATCACCGGCAATGATGATTTGATCATTATTGCCTAGGACGGCATCTAGATCTGAATATAATAGATTCTTTGATGGAGGGTTGTAAGCTGCATAAAGTGTTAGTTTCCCAGTTGAAGTAGTGGGTACTACTATTCCTGTGAGCTCTAGATTTTTAGTTGAGGGGCTAGTTACAGAGTGGTGATCGATGTGGTTTTTTATGAAAATGGCGGTGCCTCCTCCTCTGTAGTTTATTCTATCATTTCTGTGGAGAAGGTATCCTCTAACTTTGGGGTTGTCTGCTGGTCTTAAGTGGGATTCGTTTATTAAGATGATGTCTGGGTTATATCTTTGTGCAAACTCTTGGAGTTCCAGAATCTTGTTTTTAAGTCCATTAGCATTCCAAGCAATGATCTGTAGGGAAACTGGAGTGCTTTTATTTTTATACATTTATGAGAGCTACTAGGATGGATTGGGTTTCTTGCAGAAATCTTTTTCTGGAGTCCGATGTGGGGTTAGATTTGCTGGAATCTTGCAGCATATTTGCAAGGGAGTTTGTGATGACTGCTGCTAAATTTGGGTTGTATTGCTCCTGAGTGGTTTTTGTTGAGCGGACTACTTCTGCATAGGACTTTGTCTGCCGATTGAGGTTTGCTTCGATCCGGGCTTCTGGTTGCGGCATTTGGTTTTGTATCGTGTTTTGTCGACCTCTGGAGGGTTGAGGAGTTGGAGCTACTGCTGCTGGTTTTTGTAGATAAGTAGAGGAAGCAGATCGTCTGTTTTTTGGGTGTTGTATACATCCTTTGTAGTTGGCTGGATGCGGGCCCCCACAGTTTGCACATTTAGCCGGGGTGGATTTTGGCTTAGTGCAGGTATATGTGGGGTGGCTCTCTCCGCATTTTAAACATTTGTATTCCGCTTTACACAATCTCTGAGCATGACCATATTTTTGGCACCTGTGGCACTGTCCTGATGAGGTTCTTTTCCTTAGCGGTTCTGGGCTGATTTTTAGCCCACAAATTGAAGTTAGGTCATATATGTTTTTATATGCCTGGTGAATCTCTACTAAGACGAGTGGCATCGGACTTTTGTCTGCTCTGGTCATTCTACTGACCTTGATGGGGGGTAGGTCTTGGTAGCGAAGATCAGCGGCTATGTCTTCTGTTTGTATGTGCTCTGATACTCCACGGAGAACCACCTTCAGGTTCCTCTCGGAGTCAAGGGTGAAGGTATGATATTGTACACCTTTATTATCTAACTCTTTTGTGAGTCTACGGAAGTCCATTATAGTGGCGGGTTGGATTTTAATACCATCGTCTAAATTCTTTGCAGTAGAGTATGCTATCTGTTGACTAGTCATAGTGGCCCGTAGTTCTGTCCACCTATTCTTTTCTCTTAAGATAATTGGAGGCAATTTCTCTTTAGTGGAGGTAGGAGGGTCAGAGTTGTGTCCATCTTCCTCCATACCTTCATCTGTATGTGGTTCTGTTGACTGAGTTTTGCGTTTTTTCCGCCGGTGGGACTCTCCTTGATCCAGGGGGGGGGGGATTGGAGACCACCAAATTCAATTTTTCCTCTGCATTAGCAGAATCCTCACTTTCCTCATCATCTCTCGTTGTGGAGTACAGGTTCAAATAACCTGGCCATTCCACTTCAAATTTTTTTAGTAATTTTTTGAGTAGGCTTAGAGCCAGACCTTTGTCTAGTGTTTCTATCAGGGCGTCGGTATCTATGTCAGTCATAGTTACGACTAGTAGGTTTTGATTTGGGGTTGGTCAATTACTAAAACTGAAAATTTAGTAGCAAAACCTCACTTATCGCTGCGTGAATCTCAATCAAAATGCACTCCTTTGTACCGAATGCAGCTGGAAAAGTTTTCCACAAGTTAGCTTTTCTGCGATAGCTACCGTTAAAGTTCAATAACGTATTTTCTTTCAAGAAATCAGGACAATTTCTAAATTGCAACTAAATCAAAGTCTTACCTCTATATATCAATCAAATCACATCACCGAATTCACTCACATTCCTAAAAATCCGACTACCTCCATTCTCCAAACTAAACTCCATTACAAATTCTGTAATCTCTCTTTTCATTATCATCTCCTCATATACAAGAATAAAAATGGTGTTACTCGATTCTAATTTGCATCATGGACTTCAGTTCATTCAATTATTTAAACGGTACATTATTTTTGAAAATAAATTATATTTTTTAAGTTTTAATTAAAGAGAGATGACTGAATAATAATTACTCCAAAGTCAGAAAGGATCTACGCTCACCTTTACTGGATGCAAATAACTGGATTCCCACGATAAACTTCTTGCAGGTTTGGTATGAACCACTGTTTGATATTGCCCGCTGGATTCTAGGTTAGCAGTAAATTCTGTACTCTGTTAAAGAATAGAACACATAAAACGAATTGAATCAGTTTTAAGAGTTATAAATATTGCGAGTTTATTTATCAGCATATAGATAATTTAAAAGTTAACAGTGAACAAACAAAATTATAAGTTATTACTTATGTAAGGTGTTTACTTTTCTTTTGTTTCTGGAAGTAGCAACTCGATAAAGAATCGGTTGAACTAGGCAAACGCGTAACACGCACGAGTTGGCGTGTGTAACCCAATAAGACAAACTTTGTGATATACGGTGCCGCTGTGATACAAAAGAGTGACGTTGAAGCGTTGCTACACTAAACATTTCAGCGCTTCGTCATCGTATAAATAGAAAGTGTACTAGGATTGAGGCTTTTTCTAGCTTTCAATGACACTGATTAAAATAGAATAGACTTTGTTAATTTTGTATATATTCCACTGAGTATAATATTTTCTCTATACAAAAATTTCCACTCCTAGTTAATCTGAAGATCTTTTTAGATATCCAGATCGTATTGCCATCATCAAAATCTGTTTCTAGTTCACCAGTATAATATCTTATGATGTATATGAGGTAGTTTATAACCGATACGCTAGAAAAGGAGAACATCTTAAAGAACTTGACTGAAAATAAGTTATGTTACTGAAGTAAAAGAGTGAAAGAAATTAGGATCGTACGAAGGCATTTATTGTGTACTCGTTGTAATTTGAGAGTGTTAGTGTCGGCGGTATGACTCCAGGCTGGAGAAGCATAAGTGAGTATAGCGCGGACCATCAGTTTGTAGATAAGCAGTTTGATTCTGGTGTTTAGTTTACTGTTCCTGTTGATTAGCGGATAGAGTTGAGCAATGGCTTTTGATGCCTTTGCACAGAGAGCCTTGATATGAGAATTAAAAGTTAGCCTTCTGTCCAGAAGTACACCAAGGTATTTGACTTCTGTTTTCCAGGGGATTTTTTTGTTGAATAGGAGGATGTCCTCTTTGGGAAGCATCGGTCTTTTGGTGAATAGTATGGCTATGTTCTTCTAGGGATTCACTTGCAGTCTCCATCTGGAGAACCACTTCTCAATCTGTAGTATGTTTTCTTGTAATTTTTCGATGGCTGTGTGTGGTTTTGGAGATCTGGTTAATACTGCTGTATCATCTGCGTAGAGGATGGATGACAATAGATTGTGTGGGATATCGGCCATGTATATGGAAAACAGAATCGGAGCTAGTAGTGATCCTTGTGGGACTCCTGCAGTGAGACGTTTCTGGGCTGATACTGCGCCTTTGATCTTGATTTGCATATGCCTGTCGAAAAGGTATGATTCGATTAGTTGTACCATTTCCAGTGGTATTCCAGCTGAGATCATTTTATGTAGCAGTCCAAAATGCCAGATTTTATCAAATGAACTGGCTATGTCAAGGAAGACAGCCCCCCGTGCATTGGTGCCAGTTATATCCAGTGGAGATATATTCTAGTAATCTGTGTATCTGTTGGGTGGTGCTTTGGTACTGGCGGAATCCAAACTGTTCTTTAAGGAGAATGTTTCGATCTTATCCAAGTTTGAGATGAGGCTGATGGGCCGATAATTTTGAGGTAAGCATGGGTCTTTTCCTGGCTTATGGATTGGGATTATATCTGCCACTTTCCAGCTGGAAGGGAAATGTTTGAAACGGAGGATGAAGTTGATTATATTGGTTAGGTGTATAATGGCTATTCGAGGCAGCAACTTGATTACTTTGTTGGGGGATGCCATCTGGACCAGGAGCCTTCTTGTTCTTTAATTTCTTCATTATGTCATATATTTCTGCTGGGGAAATGGGTGTAATTTGTTTAGAGCAGCTTTCAGAGGGTTTTAATGAAAACATCTGATGTGTCGACGGATCTTGTAGATATGATTGAAGTCTAGATGTTCATATGAGGGTTTACATTGCATGTCTAAGTTTTTGGCGATTGCTTCTGCTTTATCTGCGTCAGAGTGGATAAGACCCAGATCTGACTGGGGGGGGGGAGGGAGTTGCTTTTGTTTTTGATATTTCTTATCAGTTTCCATATGGAGTGATTGTCAGGAGTCAATCTTTTTTCCCAGAGTTGACTTCTATGTGCTTTAAGGGCATCTCTCACCTCAGAGTTTAGTCTGTTCAGGATTCGGTTGTCATATAGTCCACGGGTATGATGAAACCTTTCTCTTGCTTTGTTTTTCACCTTGATTAGGTTCATGGTGATATCTGGTAGGTAGTTGGGCCTGAGGGCAGTTGTGGCTGTCATGAGGGCTTTATTAATTTGTTGGATAACATCTTTAACAGCTGTTTCAATTTCTTCTTTAGATTTTATAAGTGGTACAGATTCTATATATTTTGGAAGTGCTTTGGATAATTTATCCCATGATATGAATGTGTGTGGGGGATGGGACAGTTTTTCCTGGTTTCTCAGCTGTAGCAGTATAGGATTATGGTCAGATGAAAGGTCATTTAGTGTCATGAAACTGTGCTGGAGTCTCACATTCTGCAGTATGACTATGTCTAAGATGTCTAAGACATCAGCATCGCATGTGTGTTGTGATGGGTAGGTTCAGTGGGACCTTCCACGACTAGCTTGATCCTGTATAGTTGGCGAGTGTATGGCCATTAAAGAAAATCCTTATAAGGACTGGTTTAATGGGGCGAAGCAAGAATGCTTTTCATCTTCTCCGTTATCTGTAGAGGACAGTAGCAATAGCCGAGCCTCAGTTAAAATTTCATTGCCATCCATCTCCCAGGGTTTCATCTTTCTTAAGTTCTTAAAAGAACTGGGCGATGGACTGAGTCCTTGACTCTTTATCCCGTCATCTGAATGAAGAAAATCTGTGTGGATGGGGTGTTAATGTTGAGCTAAAAAGCTCTAGTCATGGCTGGGTAGCGGAAATAGCCGAGCCTCAGTTAATACTTCATTGGTTACAGCATTTGCCATTTGTTACCCTGGAAGTCCTAAAAAGGGCTTTCTCCATTCCATGACTGTTATATAATATATATGAATAACAACGAAAGGTGTATTGTGTATTTTTAGAAATATTTTTAATACATTAAGATTTTTAAAGATTAACTTTAATTTATTAAAACTAATTTAAATTTATTTTATATTTAAGAATAATTTTCTTTTATTTAGGTAATTAAAATTTTTATTGAGGAAATTAAGAAACAGGTATTAATAAAATAAATTACTTGAAGATTTAAAAAATTAATGAATTATTTAGATTACTGTAAAACTATCAATATAATTTGAACTGTTCGTTTGATTTGGGATTTATGGGAAGCAAATCAGTCTATGAGACCAAAGATCGCACTACTCTGAAACCTTTAGTCTCGACTCAGAATAAAGTAATTCAAATCTTAACTAGAAACAAATATAAGGATACTGCAATGTGTAATAAATACACCATACTAAACATACTACCCCTTAGATTTTTATACGTCTATAGGGTACTATTATTCATAAAAAAACGACAACTAATACGTAAATATCAAACAAGATACTTTCCTTAGTAGACATAAGGGCCTAAAATATTTAGTTCCAAAAGCAAATAAAGAAGCAATACACAAACATTATACTTATTTAGCGCCAAAAGTATTCAACACGCTACCTTTAACAATAAGAAATGAAACTAACCCAAACAAATACAAAACTCTAATCTTCTTCTACTTCTTCTTCTTCTTCTTCTGCAGCTTCTCCCACTTAAGTGGGGTCACTGTTTGTTATGAGTCTCCGCCACACCTTCCTGTCTTGGGCTGTCACCACATCCAAGTTCTTCATCTTCAAGTCCTCTTCTACCAGCTCCCTCCATCTCTTCTTTGGCCGCCCACGCTTCCGCCTTCCTTGCACATCCATCTGCATGACCCTTCTTCCCACATATTTATCCTCCCTCCTCATCACATGACCAAACCATCTCAACCTTGCCTCCTGTATTTTCGCTCCTAAGTTCGTAACTTTCACTGTTCCCCTGACATAGTCATTTCTCAGATGATCCTTTCTGGTCACACCGCACATCCACCTAAGCATTCTCATCTCTGCTACTTCCATCCTGCTGATGTTATTTTTCCTCAGGGCCACAGTTTCTATAGCATATGTCATAGCTGGCCTCACTACTGTCCTATAAATTTTGCCTTTCAGATTGATCGGCACCCTCTTATCACATAACACTCCAGCCATCTCCCTCCAGTTCCTCCAACCTGCTTGTATCCTGCATCCCACTTCCTTCTCACCTCCTCCATCTTCTTCCACTGTCGAACCTAAGTATCTAAAGTCTCTCACCTTCCTGATGACATTTCCTTCCAGCTCCAGGTCTGTCTCCTGGCCACCGCCCACTGCGCAACACATATACTCTGTCTTACTTCTGCTCAGTCTCATACCTCTCTCTTCCAGTACTTTTCTCCATCTTTCCAGTTTAGTTTCCGTTTCTTCTCTTGTATCTACACACAGCAAGATGTCATCTGCATACAACATTGTCCAAGGTGCATCTTCTCTCACCTCCTCTGTTACCACCTCCATCACAATATTAAACAGAAACGGACTTAATGCTGACCCTTGATGCAAGCCAACTGTTACTTGAAAACTTTCTGTCTGTCCCAAACAGGTCCGAACACTTGTCTTCACATTTCTGTACATTTCCTGCACCAACCTGACATATTTCTCCGGCACCTTCTTCTCCCTCAGACACCTCCAGACTTCTTGCCTTGGCACTCTATCGTATGCTTTCTCCAGATCAATAAATACCAGATGTAGCTCCCTTTGTTTCTCTCGATATTTTTCCATCATCTGTCGTAACCCAAAGATAGCATCTGTTGTTGATCTACCAGGCATGAAGCCAAATGGTTCCTTTGCAATCTCCACCTCCTCCCTCAATCTACCATCAAGAACCCTTTCTAGGATCTTCAATGTGTGGGACATCAACTTTATTCCTCTGTAATTTTTACAGTCTTGTGCATCCCCTTTACCATTGTAGATGGGAACAAGAGTACTCTCCCTCCATTCCTCGGGTATATTTTCCTGTTGGCAAACTTTCATGAACAGGTCCCACAGCAGGTCAATTCCCTCTTCCCCCAGTGCCTTCCATGCCTCCACTGGAATTCTGTCGGGGCCCACCGCTTTTCCATTCCTCATCCTCTTCATGGCCTCCGTCACTTCCATTCTACTGATGTTCTGCACCATCCCCTCAGAAGGCTGCCCATCTCCTCTGTGAGTCCTTGCATTTTCCTCATTCAGAAGTCCCTCAAAGTATATTTTCCATCTGTTTCTAACAATAATAAATTTAACAATAAGAAATGAAACTAACCCAAACAAATACAAAACTCTAATAAAAGAGTATTTATTTTCCCACAGAAATGAGGAAGCTCTGTTCAAAATAATTGTATAAATTATTGGTTTTTAGCATATTTGTATTCAGAGATCCAATCTTATGTGTAAAACGTAAAATTGAAATGCTATTTAACTGCTTTGTTTTTATTTTGTTCTTAATTAATTGTTATGCAACTTTTTCTGTATGATGAAATTTTATTTTATCTACGATTTTATTATGTAATTATATTATAATAATATGTAATATGTATATTATATGAATGTACATATATGTATATAATGAAAATGAATTACATAAATTTTTGTAACTTTATGCATATCGTAACCTGGATGAGCTGTTGCACTTAGGTGACACATATGATTGTGAAAATTTTGTACTATTATAGGAAGCTTATAGAAATAATAAACTTATAGGAATATGCAAAGCACAGTATCATGCCTTTTAACTAAGTATATTCTACCTGCTAGTTTTGCCTGTTTTGTTGGAGATGAAAAAGTTGAAAGTCTGCACTGCAGGTCCTGTTCTTCTCCATATGCGGCTACAATAAAACCTCCATAAGGCTTATGGAAATAGCAGCCTTCACATTGATGTAATATTCCGCACATAATCTTAACAGTTGTGTTCGTGCGTTGAAAAAAAAAATCCTACTCATGCTGAATGCCCTTAATAGATTATAATCAGAAATAATATCAACTTTACTTAGATGAGAACGAATATGCACTTCTTATGTTTCCAAAATTAAAAATCGCCTGCTAATAGCTATTTGTGGTCTATTATTTAAAACCAATCACTAGCCTGAGTAACAATGTTATTTTTTGTGTAGTTTGTGTATATTACGAAATGCATGTTCAACAGTTAAAAAAAAAAAAAATTTTTTTTAAACTGGAGAATACGTTTGGTTTGAAAATGCATAGGAAATTCTTCTTCCGGTCACTGATCCGTTTGCAGGCTTTTTCCTCCTAGAAACTCATATTTTTATCTCTTTGAAGAAGCAAATCGGCGAGGGCGCGCACACTCACACACACACACACACACACAAATTAATAGATCTAATACATTGCCCTTATAGCCTTATAAGGGCAATGTCATAAGTTAATTACAGTCATAAGTGCAATATCGATTATCATAGTTCTGAAGCGCAGCTGTTGACTTGGGGTATTATTATCTGGCAGTATTATTGACTCCGCATTTGTGAACAAAATGTGGCGATGAAAGCAGTTATGTAGATGAAACTAATGCAACGCCAAGTTCCTACTCCTGTTCACAAGTTCAGGATATTGAATTTGTTGGATGTGGTACAAATATATTGGTCCATTCCATAATGGGCATATATCGTGTATATCGTTTTCACAGCTTTCATTTTGAAATAAATAGCAAAAATGCCACCTACACCTTATTTGTAGTGTTTTATAAGTGATCAGTTTGACCTTTGCAAAATGACAGACAACTATCTAACAGGATGATTACTCTGAGAATAGGATTACAGCATGAAAGGGCTTTCTACTCCCACATATGCTATAATGTTACATAGTAACTGAATAAGAAAATCCCTATCGATATGACCATGACGTAGAACTGCTCACTAGATTTTTATGTCGGTGGTGATATGAACTCAATGTAAACACAAACCTGAACGGTGCGCAGTTCAAAACAAACGAGTCACGACATTAGTCCAAAATAACGACAGTCATTCTGAGCATTATATTAAAAGATGCCGTCAAGTCAAATCTATATTCCAAATATTATTCTCGAAATATTAGGTAAGAAGGGCAAAAATGAAACACGATGGTTGAAAGAGTGCTTTAAGAACAATTTTTTGCGCATGCGTATTTTTCCTTATTCTGTACAGCAGTCCGATATTAACTCTTATTCTATGGTTTCAACTGGTAGAGCAGATTGCTAGGATTGGGAAATTCCTAATTTGCAATAAATTTCATGAATAATATACAGATATAATAAACAATAAAGAGAATATTTACATACATTTCCAGTATCTTCTTGTCCCAGTAGTCTCATAAGATGCGAAATATATGTCGTAGCTAAAATGAGCACGTCTAGTTTTGACAACTTAGTGTTTGGAGGTACGTATGGCAGCGACCTCTGTAGAGTTTGAAATGCATTACGCAAACTCTTGACTCGGGTTCTTTCTCTGGCAGCATTTCTAGAGGTGACCATTCTGTGCTTACTGCGAGATCCTTTTTTGCCGTCTGGAAAGAAGAACAAGAAATTTAAATAGAAGATATGAGGAAGAAATTTTGACATTTTCTCAGACAAGCCGACACCTACTCATTCGTTGTTTCTTTCCATCCTTCCATACAACAGAACCTAAGTTAGAATAGGAAGTAGCAATTAAGGTTCGGGTTTTTCTCAGTTGCGGTTTTGCGAAACATGAGAAAAAAAAAATCTTTAGATCTATCATGCACGAAGTTTTCTGTTTTAATAATTTTATTGAACTTAGTAGTTTTCTTCTTTCGTTTTATTTTCCATTTTCTTATTATTAGGTTCACGATAATTCTATAATAAGTTAAATAATTCTAAAATAAGTAAATCTGCTATAGAGAGTAGCCGAAGCCGTTTAACCCTAACTTTTTGGAGACTGGCAGGGCAGTTCAAAGTTCTGCCATGTTTATTCTCTCTCTCTCTCTCTCTCTCTCTCTCTTTGTTACATGTATTATCATCAAGTTTATTTCTATCATAGGAGTTAGAAACTCTGTCACTCTAGATAAAAACAAGTTAGTTCACGTTTAGCTGAAGAGCTCGATATCGAGACGAGTTCGAATTCGGAAGGAAAGCTAGGCAAGCAAGGAAATTTTAGTGGAGTCAGTGGCCCATCCACCTTTGCTCTCCATTGCTGATGAGAGTGCCCTAAACTAACATGTCACTATCGAGAGTCACGATATCAAATACTGTAGCGAATCACGAACGATGATAATTAAATAAGAATCATTTAAATCCAAATTTGATTTTCTGTTAACGCAGTCAAACTAAGTAATTATATTGGTATTCCGAAGTGGGTATTCAACAGAATACAGCCTGTTAATTTTGCGATAAAAGGAATACATGAAAATAAAATTTTAAAAAAAATTATATATTGGACAACAGGGATGTGCTAGCAATTTGGAACTTAGCCTACTACATCGCGTTCTCTATTGACTTAAACCAAAAAACAATATGACGATACATCTTGATGAAATGTCCTGTCTGCTATGGCATCACTCTATTAAACAAGACCTTGCTGTTTTCATCGGGAATAATGAAGTCAGCTACTGAAACAAATCTAAATTTACATCAATAGAAGTCGAATTGACTGAAGAACTAGAAAACAATCTTGTCGACATAATTCATGATAAACAAGAGTAGACTAAAACAGGAGAAATCCAATTGAAATAATAAATGGAATGTGTTATTTATATTGGATGCAAAACTGATCGGGTAAAGCTAGAAGTAGCTATATTGCATTCAACATTCCCAGCTTTAATGTTGAATGATGAATTTTTTTTTTTGAGTGATTAGAGAAGGCAGCTAAAAGAAAGGGAAAACATTGATCTATAATAGGAATCTAAACAGCAGAGTACGAAATAAATACGACACTTATGGAAACGTGTGGGAAAGTTGGAGAAAAACGCAAAGTTAACACTTGGATTTTTTTTTTTCACGTCATTTATATGAAAAGACAGAAGAAAAGCCTAGTATGGTGTGTAGCCAAATGAATAAATTTGGGATAAGAGAAATATTAGCCAAAACACTAAAATCGCAGTATATAACATAAGGTTCAAATCAATGTTAACTTATAGATCTTAGAGGATTAAGAATAGAGAAGGTAGTCGAAGATTAAACATGACAAATGTGAGAATTCTAAGAAAATTTAGATCTCCCAGATGATAGGAATTGGAATCATATTGAAAATAAGAAAAGAGAAGGAATTTGAAATGGTTAGTATTCAAGAATGTGTGAGCAGAGCTAATCTCATGTGGTTAGGCACACCCAGAGGGGGGGGGACCACTAGAAAATTTTCCAAAAATCTTTTCATAAATAAAATTCATTTTTTTATTTATGTTGTGTCTAGTTTTCTATTTCTATACTACTTATGAATTAGCGATCATTGCAGATGCTCAGTCAGAAGTCGTATGCGATGCGTAGTGTGGTGTATTCTCAAATCGTCTACTCCAGTGCTTCCCAAACTTATGGATGTCAGGGGCCCCCCTTTGCAAAACTTAAAATATTTCACGGCCCCCCTCAAAAAAATCGTAATAGAGAGATATATTATTATAATATTTATTGTATTTATATTCAATACAAACATACACAGTGAATATTGCAAAAATCAAATGCATATATTACATTTTTTGCCTCTTACCGTTTGGTTCTGTACGATGCGGGCTGTTCTGGTAAAATATGAAATACTGTCCTTTTTTTGAGTCTGTTTCTGCTTCTTCTGATTGTTCGCGGGATTTTTTTTTATTTTTTATCAGCCACTTATCCATCCCAGGGTTAAATTTTTTAACGTAGAATAGATCAAATAATATCACCTTACCGATACTGGCACACCACAGACTGACAACATGAAATTAGTGAATATTACCTGAATAAGGGAATCCTCCCCGGACCAGGAATATTTTTCTCTTTTGTGACTTTTCTCCCTTTACGGTAATTAAGCCTAACGCAAAACAGACACTTTTAGTTTTAACACTTTTACGAATTTTAACACGTTCGGTTGAATTTTATTGATGCCTTGGGAAATCGAACTCACACACATCTAATTAATAACAATAGTTTTTAGTTAGATAGTGTGTTTGCCCATGCAACATATGGTTTTGTTTCAGTCTATACAGCATAATTTCTGTATGAGGGGACATGTGATTCATTAATGAGTGTGTTTTTATCCCAGTTGTCTCTAATTGCACTATTTGTTGAGAAATATATTACACAGACTCCTCATACCTTATTCACTGGCATAATAAAAGTACTTATTTTTATTGCCTCTGCAGTATAGTGGCTCTTAGGGAGGGCGTGTTGTTCACCACTGCAAGCGAGTTACTATCTCCCCACATGAACTTATTTAAGCTTTTTTTCATCTGTGAAGTATATATGAAACTTTTATTGGTAATAGAAAACTAGCTCGGATGAGAGTGATAATATAAAACGAGTTTTGATATGTGTATAAAGTCAATATCAACAGTCCCTGATTACGAACGAGTGATGAAAGGGACAGGGAGATTTGGAGCTTCCCCGGAGAGCATTCGAAGTAAATACAGTACAATTAATCACTGCTTTGAAATGAAACATATGAATAAGCAATATTTACTAATATTCATTAAGCGCCGAAATACGCAGGAAGCAAAGTTTGTGAACCAACACCAATGTGTGAATTTTTCCATTAAAATATAAAAAAATAACAAAAAAGAAATAATAAATAATAAAAGTTAAATAAGTTTCTTTTAAAATAAAAAAAATCTACTTAGTCTTAAAATATTTTAAATTTGTTTTCATTATTTCACGACCCCAAGGGGGCCACCGCTCACAGTTTGGGAAGCGCTGGTCTACTCAACTCGCCCCCCCCCGCCAAGATTAAATCCTGAGTGCGTTATAAAACTCGAATCTGGACAAAGTCTAGATTAAATTGCAGGAAACTTATTAATAGGAAGTTAATAATAACGCCAACTTAATAATGTAGGAGATTGTATCATGTCATCTACAATACATCCCTCTAGTGCACCTACACTAGCAATTTCATAATGTGGCTTTTTACGTTGCTGAAGTTAATTCTCAGAAATATGATATGACCAAAATGAATAGTAGGAAAATAAATAAAAACATGAAAGAAGATATACCGTAGAACACTACTACAGGTTTCATCTTCAATAAAAAATGGTTTTACGTCAACTAAAAAAGCGGTGTGTCTCGTTAAAAAAAAATAGTTATTAATAAAGGCTAGTCAAGTATTGAGATCTGTAAAGTAGCTGTTTATACTTTGCAGTCCATCTTTGCTTTTTGGCTACTTGATTCACGTTTTTTTTTTTTTTTTTTTTTGATACTTATGAAACGTTTTTGTGAGATATAAACCGTTACTTAGAAATGAACTTGCATCTAACCGGCCATATCACCTCGACATATGAGATTATAAATCTGCAGAAAGAAACATCCAAAAATATACAAGGAGGAATACGATAATAAGCTCATATGATGACACTGTTTTGTTCAAGATAAATTGTTCTCGATTGCAAAACATCTGTATGCAGACATGCAATGATTACGCAAAGTACAGTGAGTTTTAATTCATGGCTAATTTGTCATTTCTGACATTATAAAACACGTTGATTGGTTTTGACATTGTCCTTCTTGTCTGGCCTTGCATTCCACAAAGGAAAATAAACTGTCGTATAACTAAATAAATAAATCAGTAATTTTTCAGCCACTACACTTCTGCATTCACAAAAAAATGGCAATACCAAACACTTAACAATAGAACTTGGCGTTGTTCTTATTCGTTCTTAGCACGTGTCCGGCGCCATTTTAATTTGTCCAAAGTTATGCTATTGTTCACGTGATGTTATTTTAGTGATTTTAGTTTATGATTATTTTCTATTTTGTATCTATTCAAATGATTAACTGGAAAGGCTTCGGTGAATGCTTCAAAAGTAAGGCGAAATTAAGTAACCTCTTAAAAGATAATAAAAAAATAATAATCTTTTATTGATGAATTCGCTATGAATTTTCAAACCTATACTCCTCCAGATGATTGCTGAAGTCTTCATTAGGAATGATCCTAACGAACTACTAAGTGATCTACCAACTGATCTCAGTATCAGAAAATATTAATCGGTCAGTAGATAAAAGTACTTTTATGATGTTCGGGATCAAGCCAAGCAACAAGTGCAGGACAAAGTCATATGCAACAAGACACGAGCTTTGCAAAAGACGCTAAGACTTACGGAGGGAACTTTTTAATTTGGTTCTTTCTTTCTTTCTTTTTTTTTTTTTTTTTGCTGACGTGTGTCGTGAACGTGCGAGTAAGATGTAAATGATCGTGCTAACCAGTACTGGGAGGAAGGATGTCTTTGGATTGCGCTAATGGTTTGATAATGCAAAACTCCTCTTCTAGAAACAAAGATGAACTTTTTTTTTCTCAAGCTGCTTCAAGTCTTATCTGTTTAACAACAGAGAACTGACTTATTCGTAAGTGCAAATATTTTTGTCAGTTTTAGGGTTAACTTTATTTTATTTTCAGAATCATTTGCAAGTTGTTGTTGTTTTTATCGTATAGGATGACAGTGCAGATGTATATTTTTCCTTCTATCAGTATAAATGTTTATAACGAAAATTAAAAATTGAAGATGAAGATGAATATTCGCCTGAAAACAATAAAAATTAAAAGAAGCCAACCCCTAAAATGGGATCTGCAAATGGTACAAAATCCAATAGTAAAATCAAAATTTAATGAAAATATTTCAGAACTGCTGTCTGCACAGTTGCAAAACGAAAATGATCCCTCTCAGTGGAATAGACTACAAGCAGCTATCATAAATCTGCTAAAAACCACGTCAATAAACAAGAAGGAAGAAAGAAAAATCCATGGATAACAGAAGTAATTAACCTTATCGATGAAAGAAGAACATGGAAAAGAGGAGCAAATGAAGAAGAAAGATTAAGATATAAAACACTGGATAAAAGAATCAAACAGTTATGCAGAAGATTGAAAGAAAACTGGATAAATAGGCAGTGCACTGAGATAGAAGAATTAAAGAATAGGAACAAAACCAGAGAAGCATTCCAACGAACCACAGTCTGATAACATCAAGGACAAAGATGGAAACATAATCATTGATAAGGAAAAGATAAATAGAAGATGGGTGGAGGTACTTATCAGATCTGTATGATGATGATAATGGTAACATGTTAGATGATTCACGATACTTTAAGTTAAACGTAACAACAGACATTACTCTACCCACAAGAAAGGAGATAGAACACATAATTAAGAATCTTCCTAATAATAAATCCCCTGAGTGTGATAATATCTCGGCTGAGCTGCTGAAAGCTTTGGCTGGCAATAATAACTATTTAGTGGAATCTAGTCAGGATATAAAACAATAGAATTACCTGAAGTTTTTACAACATCTATCTGCATTTAATTCCAAAGAAAACTAATGCACAAAATTGCGAGAATTACAGAACTGTCAGCCTAATATCCCATGTAGCTAAAATTATTTTAACCATTGTTAACAAGCAAACTGAAAGATCCTTAAGCGGTGAATTGAGTGAACAACAGAGGGGGCTTCAGAAGAGGAATGGGAACCATTAATGCTATCCTGGAACTAAAAATACTAATAGAAAGATCACTTGAAAGAAACAAGAGCATTTACATATGCTTCATAGATTTTCAGAAGGCTTTTGACCGGGTAAAACATAATAAAATTCAATATATTAGATAAATTAGACATAGCAGATCATGTACTTAAGATTATAAAAATGATTTACACCAAACAGAAAATGCAGCTGTTTAACTCTGAGACTTCTGAAGTGAAAATAAATCCTTTCACCAAATCTATAGGCAGTGATGAAAAAGATCGAAAAACAAAAAAAAAATAGGAATTAGTATCACTGGTATAAAATACAACAATCTTAGATATGCTGATGATACCATTCTAATAGCAGAAAACAGAAACAAATTAATCAAACTACTGCAGCTACTAATTGAAGAAGGTAAAGAATTTGGATTAGATATTAATGCAAAAAATACCAAATTTATGAAAATCTCAAAAGAAAACAGATCCGAGCCAGAAATATCCATAAACAAAATGAAAATTGAACATACAACAGAATACAAATATTTAGGCACCTACTTTACTGCAGATGGAAAGCAAGATAAAGAAATAAAAATAAGAATAGCCAGAGCTAAAGATGCATTTTGGAAAAATAAAGATCTGCTCAGAAGTTCTGTGGGTATCGAGACAAAGAAAAGAATGGGACCTGGATATTCAAGAAGAGAGTAAGGCAGCAGATAATGGCCTTTGAAATGTGGTGCTATAAGAGAGCTCTGAAAATCCCATGGATAGAACATGTGATAAATACAGAGAATGAGAACACAGAGATCTTTATTACAGGAAATGATCCAGAGAAAGATGAGATTGGCAGGACATGTACCGAGAGGTTCAACAGGATAGAGGATACTAACAGTTTTAGAAGGAAAAATTATGGGAAAAGGATCAAGAGGCAAAAAAACGAAGGACATGGCTTGAAGATATAAGATCATGGATAGGATCACATGGCTATGCAGAAACAAAAAGGAAAGCCACCAGAGAGAACTGGAAGGATATGGTGCTGCACCCTCTCACTGAGAAAGCTGCATGAAGAATATGAAAATTTATTTACTTTCATGGGAATAAAACGTATATTTTTATTTAAACAAGAAGAATTATTAGTGTATTTTTTTTAAAAGAGTCATGCAGTAATTTTACTAATAATTGCTACCTAATGAAACTGTATGGCTTTCTTTATTAATTGCTTATATAAGTAAAATTTTACTTCAGTTCCTCATATTACGTTTTTAAACAAAGACTTTTAACTAAATACCCAATAACTGAGTTTGCATACTGTCGGGTTTTGTCTCCTTTTATATTTAAGTACCAATGCTCTATTGTGCAAATATGAAGAAAAAAAAAATCAAAAGCACATTTACCTTCAGCTTGAGAAACTTTCTTGCGACTCCAGTTTCTCTGTGTGCGCATCCTGTCAGAAGGACTGACAAGAAAAGACTGTTCCAGCTCTAGTAAGGTAAGATCCATGACTGGCAGGCAGTTCCAAACTCTTCAAATGAGTTGAGATTCTTCGGAGAAACTGCAGAAGAAAATAAATACATATAAGTTATTGCGCCAATGCAATTCAAGAGGCGAAGGATATCACCTGTGACATCTCTCCTCCTCCTCCTATCAAGAAGAAAAACAATAGAGTTAAAGTAATTAAAAGTTTCAAATATACATCCCATCGTGATGTTAATCTAAACTGGCAGTTTAGATTAACAGAAATAACTGACAAAAAAAAGAAAAGAGATAATATTGTACCGAATTGTGTACGGTATTTACAATTCTTTCATCAACGGCCTGTGATTGCCTATACTTTCCTAAACAGACATTGAATACTAATCAAAATTACTATTTGAGAGACATAGAGCAATGAGAGAGCGCCCTCTTCTGGAATTCCGTATAACGTATGCTAAGCATACTTGTGTGAAATAAACAGCGACAATTGCATTTAAAGCTATAATTAGTTCTCGGTGAGAAAAAAAAATAATAATAAAGATAAAAATATGCTTTAATGATATCAAAATATACATTTTTTTCCTCACTGTTTCAGTTGAGTTTATTAATGATATGCAATCTATCAGTAAAGTTCGAAACGAGGAAAAGAGACTTTAGAAATACATGAAGACGTGTTATTATATTTCTGAAGTGATTTTGAACCTAAGAGAAAATATTTCTATATTCTTTAAATTCGCAAATGATCAGTTATATTAACTGAGATTGACATTTTAAACAATGTTACGTTTTTAGATAAATAAAACTCAATTTTTGTAGCAATGGTGATAAATAAAGTAATTACCTGTGTTTCAGAGGTCCAGTTTGGTGTCCACTGAAAGGCGGCCCATGTCGTTCTGCCCCATATATCTAGTTGTCGGCTGACTGCAAGAGGGTGCGAAAACACCTCCGCCTCGGTGGGAGAGGCGGAGTCTGTAACATAACACTAATGACGAATTAATTTGGATGGCGCAGTGGTTTGTGGCGGCGCCAGCTTTGACAAGTCGGTCGTCCCATTAAGTGGCCCGTGGAGGTGACATCCCCCTGTTACTCTTATGGGAGTTAGGGTTTCCCTTTTCTCCCCCCATCCTGCAGAGACCCCTTGGTCACTGCTGACCATCGGGGCTACGAAGAAAATGATGACCGTTAGCAGGGGTGACGTCAGAGACAAGGTTGACTACTGTGATGGATACGATTGAGGTCAGGGGTCAAGTAAGCCACAATTAAACTTGTCCGTGTTCAACAAACAGGATCAATTGATGAGATCAGTTACTGGGTAGTTTCTGAAATCTTGTATTCTGTAGGCGGGGGGGAGGAGGAATCGGAAGGGTCATTGAGGGACCCAAGCTAGAACGAAATGTTTAGCGGCAAGGGGACTTCCAACTTTATACGAGTAGAAACGCATTCACATATTGTACAGCGATGACACATGAGAGTAAGAAAGAGCTTCAAGATAACACAGCACTAATACCCCACCAGTCAGGAAGCTTCACTTCTATTTAACAACTTTGGACCACCTACATAGGAAATGCAATAGGAGAGGAGGAACAAGTACACAGTTAAACTATTTTTAAATTCCTTTTGGGGATATAATGACCAGTCTCGTTTCTTTATGATCGCTGCCAGTGTTACACAACAAACAGTAAAATACAGAATATTGTCAAAAATGTTCTTATCATCTACAGCAAGGAGTGGGCCAAGTATTCCAAGGTATATAGAGACATTCGATGGGAACACACACACTTTCATAATAATAATTATAAATCGGTACTTTTGTGCTCCTTTATTTACTTATAAAATTGTGAAAATTGTGGCATCATTTTTAAAGTAGGATCATTAATCTTTTTTCGTCTGCTATATGTGAGCTGAATGGTTTATTTTTAACTCATATGTTTATTTGAGTTGGTAAAGATTTTTACGCACAAATATTCCAAAGAACAACAATAAGAAAAAAAAAATAATGCATTAATATATTATCTAGATATGTATTAATTTTTCAAAGATTAATTTGGAAGAGGAGAAATATACTGAACGAACATGGCAACAAAAATAATAAAATTCCAAGCTTTAAAATAGCATTTATTATTATGTAGATTAAAAACTTATTTGATTCGATCTCTCTTTATAGCCGATTACTTTATTAAAATTTAAATTTATTATAAAGAAAATACATAATTTGTGTTTCTTTTAAATGTTAAAAAATTAATTTTAATTTAAAATCTTAAAAATTTTATATAATAATCTAATACACCATAATATTATTTTGATATGTAAATTATATTAGAGGTTTCCATTTTAAAATGGTACTTGAAAAACGTGAGTGAATGTTATAGGTTGATATTACTTATAATATAATAATGTAATATTATATTACATTATTTAAGAATATAAAAAGAATTACATTATTATTTAAGAATATATAAATATATAAATATAAATATATAAATATAAAGAATTACATTATTATTTAAGAATATATAAAGAAAAATATTATATTATAAAAAAAGGTGAGATATTGGAAAGAAATGAGTTTGCTTATCATAATAATCTTCAAATATGCAATGCTTTAGTGGATCTACAACAGATATTTCAATATCGAACAACTCCAGGTTCACTATCAATAAATTTCAAGTCAATTCGATACGACGAGATTCTTCCGAAGGATGAAGTGTGCTATGAAATGAGAAACGTCTTTTCAAATTGTATTTCTATGATGTCAGCACTTCGATGAACATTGAAAAGTTCTGAGGCAAGATCGGGTTGTAAGCAATCAGTCAAGGGACTGTCACTTTGTGGTTGCAAATGCTGATGGATATTTCCAAGTGTCGACAATATTGACGGAGTATTTACAATTCTATTTTTGCACACAGAACTGTCCCGTTAAAAGTCGGGTGCACTGAGAAGATATTCGCACGATGTGTGATTGTGCCTTTGCCATGTGGGAAAGCAACTTGTATGCAACCGTTGTAGAAACAGCATAAGCATACACTTTGTGGATACACAAATAGACTTGTTTTTAATTCTTTTCCCAAGGAAGCAAAATCGTGTTTTGTGTGTGAAAAATATTTACGTCTTTATCTTTTTTTTTTAAATAAATCTTACATTTCTTAAAATAAATCTGATTACTTAAAATTCGTTTTTTGTTGTTTGAGTCGAGAAGACTAAGCAAAAATGTCCCTCTGGAGATTGGGAAAAACCAAATAATTGGAACTGTTAATTATTTTTTATCAAGAACCTTAACATTAAAAGTTAATTAATCTTAAAATTAATTAACCTTTAGCTCTGATCCTAAACTGCTGATATACACCTTTTTTCCCCTACTCACATTTAACCCGCTGAATTGACATATGATGTTTTAGCGTGTATGTGTAATTAATTAAATTGAAATTGATTGCTATTAATTAGCGTCAGTTCAGGAAAGGCACACGCGTTGAATGTGTAATTAGACGAAATAGAAGTCGTTTTATCTATGTATAATATAAAATAAAATAAAAGCCAGGAGTTGAATGTTTAAGAGGCAATTTTAAACTTATAATAATAATGAGGAGGGAAAACAAGATGAAATATATCATTGAAAATGCCTTTTATAAATACAAGTGGGAAAGAATTCAAAGCATATGTGCAGTTTTCTTTCTTTTTATTTTGAATTAAGCAAAACTAAAAAGCAGTCAGCGCTGAGATAAACCACTTTATGTGGACACAGGTAGTTCCAACCTATATTGTTAACACTTGCCAAATGAAAATCGCTTGGTAAATAAAGCGCATGCTCAGTTCATTACTTAATCACGTGAGCAGTTCAGCAATCTACGAAATAGTGTTCATAATGCTTTAATATGAATATGAAAATAAAATGAATTAATTTACAATTTGAGCTTTCCTCTTAAAAGATCACTGAAATCTTTTAACTACGTATTTTTTAATTCGCAGTAATTTCGAAATTTTAAATCTTAAATTATTCTTTAAATCCAAAACGTATCGATATTTACATAAATGTTTTAAAAGTGTGAATATTTATTTTTAGTAAAATTTATAATCACAATTTAAATTGTAGTTATCAAGTTAATTACAAATGTTTTCTACTTTTTTTTTTTTATTTAAAGCAAATCAATGTGACTTTTCGAAGTTGTCAGAGAGTACAAAGTTTACAACTTTTCAGTTTTTGTTTCAAGTGGATCCTTTGTAGAGACAAAATCAAAATTATTTGCTTTCATATTGGCAAATTGAAGATCAAAAACAGTAAAACATACAGTCCAAGTCCAAGTTGCATAAACACAGTGCTTTGTATTATGCCCAGTAGCATCAGTGGTGAGAGTTTGTCTTTTGGAGAAGGTAACCGGATATGAATTTGGTTAATGGGTATATAGGTAGCGATGAGTTCATTTTATTTTTTCATAATTTTTCACCAGTTTCAGAGATGCCATATTTAATATATAGTAAAAGAGTCCTGTGGGCTTCTTGTCTAGGTTGCTGTATAGGAGAGTAGTTAATTTTTTTTTTTTTTAGTTATTATTGGATTATAGCCATTTAGTAAGATTATTTCTTTGATAGTTTCCAATTCTTGTTTTAAAGATTCTTCAGAAAAACAAATCCTATGTGCTCTGGATATAGGAATTTTTATGATGCCATAGTTTTGGGATAGATGGTGGGCTGAAGTATTGTGGATATAGCGACCTGTAAAAGTTCGGTTTCGGTAGACAAAAGTGGAAATGGACCCATCTTGCTTATGCTGAATGTGTACTTGTCTAGAAAGAAAATACTTTTTAATAACTCTTTTTTCTAGGATGAACTTAATATGAGGATGTAAGGTGTTGACTTTTTTGTATAAATGAGTGGAGTTCTGGTTATGTATGACTTCAAAAAAAGTCTTTTTATTTTTGGTGTACACACAAAGTGCCTCAGTTTGTACCGCAGCCAAATTGTTGGTTTGGGTTCAAGAGAGGAGATTTTTCTTCTATGTGTTCAAGATAAAAGTTAGCGAGATTGTGATAGGGGTGAGCCCATTGCAGTTCCTTCCTCTTGTTTATATATTTTATCTTTCCACATGAAGTAACCACAGATGCAATTGTAAATTTGAATAAGCCCACTATGACCAGTGGAAATTTTTGGGCTAAAAACTCTACTGTGTCTTTTTGAGGGATACTTGTGAAGAGACAGAATGTCAAAACTTACCAACATGTCTGTATCTGCCAGTTTAATATCTTTAATTCTTGCAAGAAATTCTGCGGGAATTTTTTTTTTATCGAAGAAGCTGAGTGTCCAATGATTTGGCGGAGAAGATTAGACAGAAATCTTGAGATTTTATATGTGGGACTGCCTATAGATTCCAGAATAGGTCTAAGTGGACAGTGGCTTTTATGTAATTTTGGTGAGCCATATTTTTTTTGAGGGGGGGGGAGGGGAGTCTTGCACGGTATGTTCTGAGTGTTGTAATGTTTATTGACTACGGATGTTGTTTATCCTATAACTTGTTATGTGAGTTGACTTTTGGTAGGATCAGTATTAAGCTGGGAGTAAGTATTACGATCACGAAGAAGTAATTTGATTTTTGAGCATACGATTTGGCATCTAAGACTACAGTAGTATTCTCTTTTCATTTTGGCTATAACTATATTATTATTTCGTTTTAAGGACTGTAGCGTTTTTAATTCTGACGCCAGGATGTTCAATTCTGATGGTTATGCGTCATAGATCACTTTGGCTACTTTCAAAATATAGTTTATTTTAGCTTTATTACCAGACAGATGACTGATGTTCTTTTCAATGTTTGGACGACGACCGGAGAAGTTAACAACCTATTTGTCCATATGTAATTTGGTTGTGTTTTTTTTGTAAGGTTGAGATTTACGATACTTTTTTCAAAGGCTTTATTGCCTACATTTTTGATATATTAAAAACCATATGTCGCGATTTAACGTATTTGAACGATCAGCTTCCAATTCTGTTTTTTTTTTATTATATTTAATGCCAATTCCTTTATCGAAACTCGTAACTGATAAAGCACCATAGAATGAACAGAATGGCTAGCTTTTAAATAAATTTTATGAGCTCCTGGCAATTTAGTGATTTCCTTTAACTTCGCAAGTATTTTACTGTGATACTATACGTGGGATTCTATAGTTATGGATACTCTACAGGTCTTAGTGTACGATTTTCTTGTATAATGATGTACGCTACAATACATCAGCAAATGTACATATTGTACATTGCTGTCATTCATACTTTTCCAACAGCTTGTTGGCCATGTTAGTTATAGATGGACTGCGACTTCTTAAATCACGTTTAATGTATGTCTGACATTTACTGAAACGATATACCCACTTCGTGCCACTTGAGTTGTGATCCACTCACACTGAAAACAGTATATCTCAGCTATCCTTTCCTGGGTTTCGATTGTGATGCAAACATTGTCCGATATCATTTAAGATCTGTATTGAAATTTTTGCAATTTTTTTTTTTTTTTGCAAATTCATTGCAGTTTTATTGTAAACAATCATTACTATTATACCTAATTACAAAATTTGTTAAAATAAATTTATGTCTACGATACAACTGTTGTAATAATAAATGTTGTTACAATGCACCGACGATACACACCATTTTATGTCTATGATAATTTCCTTACTTGTGCTGTTTCAATCACATCATTGGCATTTTTTTGATCAATCGACCGTGAGATGCGGTGATTGATTCATTCAATCCAATACCCTTGGAGGGTAACGGATGGCAATGCTGTAGCCAATGAAGTTCTAACTGAGGCTCCGCTATTGCTGTTACCCTCCTGCCATGATCAGAGCTTTAATAGCTCAATAACACCTTATCCCTACACTGTCCTCTACAGATAACGGGGAAGATGAAAAGCATTCTTGCTTCGCCCCTTTAAGCCAGTCCTTATAAGGACATTGGCATTTTGGATGATGATTCAGGAGCCTAAATTACTTTTAGGACTTCCAGGGTAACAAATGGCAATGCTGTAGTCAATGAAGTTTTAACTGAGACTCGGCTATTGCCGTTACCCAGCCATGACTAGAGCTTCTTTTAGCTCAATAGCACTCCATCCAGTTCTTTTAAAAACATTGGCATTTGACAACGCAAAGGCTTTTGACAAAATTGGGCATTACTGGTTGCTGTATAAACTCATCATTTCTAATATTCTATTGAAGATCAAATAATTAATCAAATTTATCAAATTAATATCACTATTAATCAAATCATATCTCATGAACATAAAGTGCAGTTGAAGATAAACGGAACAGTCTCGACCCAACTTCGAATTTTGGCTGGGGTTCCAAAAGGATCCTTACTGGCACCGATTCTATTTTCAATCTACATGGCAGATATCCCGTATAACATAACCCCATGTCATCCATTATGGCCCTATATGCAGATGACACGGCTGTCTTAGCTAGATCACTTCATCCACACCTTGTATTCAAGATAACATTATAACACTAGAACAATGGTTCTCTGAAGATTGCACGTTAACCCTCAGAAAAGTATAGCTATACTCTTCACTTGAAGATTAGCATCTCCCAAAGGGGACAGCTTGTAAAATACCAAAATTCCATGTCAAAAATCTCGGAATACCACTAGACAAAAGATTGAGCTTCAATAACTATATTAGAGACATATGTGCAAAGGTATCTAAAGCCATAGCCCAGCTCTACCCCTTGATCAATAGAAACAGAATTAAACACAAGAAACAAACTGCTACTCTACCAGATGGTGATTCGTCCTATAATTACACATGCCTCTCCAGCATGGAACCATACCTCCAATGTTAATATACTTAAACTGCAACGAGTGCAAAACAAATGTTTACGAATGATACTAAATGCTCCATGGTTCGTCAGAAATGTTTGGATTCATCGGGAAACAAATATCCCATATATCTCCTCATTCTCACACTCTCTAGCAGCAAAATTCTTTTCAAAAATGACTACACACCCTAATCAATTGGTACAACAAGCTGCTAACTACAATGAAAAAGACTTCTACAAGCATAAAAGACCTAAAGACATTTTAATGTCCAATAACCCCCCCGCCCTCACAGGGCGAGCTAAATGCTCATAATTTTTTCCCCATCATTGTTTCCTAGGTATCAGATAACGGGGAGTATAAAAAAGCATCTTGCTTCACCCTCTGAATCAGAAATCTTCCAGGTTCATCGGCATTTGAGTGATGAATGAAATATATCAAGTAGACATGTATTTATTTATTTATATTTATAAAATACGTTAATCACATTTTATATGTGCACGTAATATATGTATATGTACCTATATACATATTATGGGAGTAATGATACAACAAGTTATTACTGCCCTTATAAATTAATTTTTATGGATAGCCATCTGCTGACGTTTCATACACGGATGTCTCATACTATAATCATGCCAATTAGACGGATTTTTTTTGTATCTAATTGACATGATTATATTTCACCCCTTTTGATTTCATATATTAAAGAACCAGCAATCTGCCATGTGAAGCTTCCATAAGCTTATAGCCCTTTAACTAGAACAGCGTGCATAAAGCATTTTAGGTATTCATTGTGAGGATCTAGTTGTTTGTTTAAAGCTTTTAATTTCATGATTATATTATTCGATCTCTGATTCAATAAAAATATTAAACAGAATTGGAAAAACTAGACCACCACTTTACCTGCCGATACGAGTTCCTAAAGTTCCTGAACACGTTTTTTTAATCATAATCATATATATTATTCAATATATAAGTCCATTAACACAGATTGGAAGAGAAAATAAAAAGAAATGTGTTATTAGTAGCTGCTGTATGTATGTAATGACTACAGCATAACTATAGATTGTTTCAAATCCTTATAAGGACTGGCTTAAAGGGGCGAAGCAAGAATGCTTTTCATCTTCCCCGTTATCTGCAGAGGACAGTGTAGGGATAAGGTGTTATTGAGCTATTAAAGCTCTGATCATGGCAGGAAGGTAACAGCAATATAGCTGAGCCTCAGTTAGAACTTCATTGGCTACAGCATTGCCATCCATTACCCTCCAAGGGTATTATTAATCACCGCATCTCACGGTCGATTAACCAATTTCTCCATTCCTGTCGTTTCAAATCCTTTAACAAATGGTAATTAAAGTAATTAAATTTTTAAAAACATTAAAAGGTGCTTCTACATTTTCTAAGATTATTTTAATTTTATTAAAAAAATTTAAAGAGGAAATTTTTAAAATATTTCTAATTAAAATTAAAATAATATTTTATAATTAATATATTAATATAGGGGTGCTTAAGGGTCAAAGCTGTATAACTGAGAGGAGACCTCCACATAGCCTTTGAAGGAATGCGGAGAACCGACCAGGGCTTCTGACCTAATGTCCAATCCTCATCTTCTCCTGGTGCACCCTGTTGGGAATCTACTTGGATACTGAACGAACGAAGATGGGCTGGCAATTTGGGATTTAGCCGACCAAATTGCATTCTTATTGGTTAAACCAAAATAAAAAATGATGGTACAACATGACAAAATTTCATGCCGGCTGGGGCGTCGCCCGGTTAAACAAGGCTCCACATTGTTTTCACCAGGGAACCAGGACGAACAGCGAAAAGTCAGCTACTGCAACAAATCTGAAAACAAACCCCAACTCAACATGAGTTAAAGATCGGTACTATCAACATAAGAAGCCTGAATGGCAAAGAAATGGAGCTAGCTGAGGAATTAGATAAGTACCAGATCGACATAATAGGGGTGACTGAAACAAAAAAGACCAAAACTGGTGAGATCTTTCTGAGCAATAAATACAAAATGTTATATTCAGGCAATGACAATCAAGGAAAAGAAGGTGTAGCCATAGTATTCAACACAAAATACAAGGTTAATCTTCTTGAATGGCAGGCAGTCTCAAGTAGAGTGATGTGGGCAAATATGAGAATGGGGAACTGGACAATGAGACTTATTTGTGCCGATGGTCTCATAAAGGTTCTACTAAGGTAGAAGTGGAGAAATTTTATGAGGCTTTAGAAAAAGCAACTGACACAATGAAAAAGGAAAAGTTGGTCCTTGTTGGGGATCTAAATAGCAGAGTAGGAAATGATTGTGAGAGATACAAAAATATTTTCGGAAAATTTGGAGAAAAGAGCAAAGCTAATAATAATGGCAAATACCTGTTGGATTTCTGCTCAGGGCATGGACTGGTAATTACTAACACCATGTTCCAACATTAAAATGTGCACAAATTTACATGGAGAGAAGAGGCTAGGAATAAGAAAAGTCTCATTGACTATGTTATTGTTGATAGCGATGTTTTCTCCCTGGTGCAGGTAACCCGAGTGTACAGAGGATTTGAAATTGGAAGTGATCACTATTTAGTCTTGAGCAGGATAAAATTGAATTTCATATTGAAAAGAATAACATGTAAGAAAGTTTTAAAAGCGAATAAAAGTTGAGCAGCTCTCAGATGTGAACTGTAGACTAAAATACACAAAGCTTATCGAAGAAAAAATGAAAGAGTTTGAGAACAGGAATCAAACCTTGGAGATTCAGTGGCAAACTCTGAAGAAAACATTGATTGATTCTGCCAGAGAGGCATGTGGTGAGGTTGTCTGCAAAGATAAAAAAAATCAGAACTCCCTGGTGGACACAGGAAGTTAAAGAGGCAGTGAAGGAAAAGAAGAAAGCATATCAAAAGTTCCTGTCAAATAAGTCAGCTTGTGCTCTTAGAGAATATAGAGACAAATGCAAGAATGCTAAACACTGTGTAAAACTAGCTAAACAGAAGTAATGGAAGGACTTTGGCAAGAATATAGAAAATAAATATCAAGAAGTTGGCAAAATATTCTGGAGGTTGTTGAAGAAGCTTAGGAATGGAGGAAAGAGTGCTGTAAAAGGAGTTAGAGATGATAAAGGTGACATGAAAACGGTAGAAAAAAAAGTTATCCTTGAAGTATGGAGTAATTACTTTGAAAAACTGCTAAATGAAACAATGAGTGATGACAGCACAGTGGTAAAAAAACACTGACCAGGCATTCAGTTAGGAATACATGTCCATACTTGAAATAGAAAAAGCCATCAAAGGCTTGAAATGTGGAAAGGCAGCAGGAGTAGATGATATTCGACCAGAAATGCTGACGTATGGTGGTATAAGAGTCTTACAGTGGCTGCACTGCATAGTTCAGAAAGCCAGGACAGAGGGAAGAATTCCCGATCATTGGAGTAGAGCTCTCATAGTACCCATGTATAAAAAGGGAAATAAAACTGAATGTGAGAATTACAGAGGTGTTTCCCTACTGAGTGTTCCTGGCAAGAACTATGCAAGTATACTTGAGAAATGGTTGAGAAGAATATTGTGGAAGAAAAGCTTGGTGAAGAACAAGCTGGATTCAGGCCAAATAGAGGCTGTCAGGATCAGATCTTCACTTTCCGACAAATAGTCAAGAAAGCATGGGAATATAACAAAGATCTGTATTTTAAGTTTTGTAGATCTGGAAAAGGCATATGAGAAGGTGCCAAGAGAGAAGCTATTCAATACGCTGCAGTTATATGGTGTCAATGAGGCATTATATCAAGCAATACATAGTCTTTATTTGAGTTGTAAGTCAGCAGTTAGAATTGAAGGAAGTACAGGAATATAGTTTAATGTTAAATCTGATGTGAGACAGGGATGTACATTATCCCCTCTGTTATTCATTATCTATATGGATCACATTATGAAGGAAAGTGGTATCAAACCAGATATCAAAATTGGAGATGTTAATGTCAGCTCTTTGCTTTATGCAGACGATGTTATACTTCTAAATAAATCCGCTACAAGTCTGCAAGATTCTCTGACTAAATTGAATAGCTGTTGTAATAGATATGGTATGAAGGTCAGCAATATAAAGACAAAGACAATGAAAATAGGAAGAATCATTGAAAATATCAGCTGTGTTGTGAATGGAGAACCTGTGGAACAAGTAAAACATTTCGGCTACTTAGGCACGATTTTTAGTGAAGATGGTAAACAATATAGAAATAGACAACAGAATCAGCAAAGCTGGTATGGTGGGAAGTCAATTGAATAAATTCATATGGAATAAGAGAGAAATTAGTCGGAACACTAAATTAGCTGTATACAAGACAGTGTTCAAACTAGTTTTAACTTATGAATCTGAGTGCTGGGTCAGAAGTAAAACACTTGACCAAAGACTAGAGACCGCAGATATGAGAGTCCTGAGAAAGATTAGAGGCGTGAACAGGTGACATCAATTACAATATCATATTAAAAACGAGGATATTAGGAAAGAACTTGACGTGGTCAGCATCGAGGAATGCGTTACGAGAGTTAATCTCAGGTCGTTTGGTCACTTAAACAGAATGGGCGAGGAAAGATTAGCAAAACAAGTGTTCTCTACCAGGTTGGCAGGAAAATTACCCAGAGGAAGACCAAGATATAGATGGATTGATACGGCATAAAGTGCCTTAGACGATAGAAATATAAGATCTGATAATGGATAAGATCTAGAGTCTTGACAAGTAACAGACTGATTTGGAGGAAAATTATAGATAGGAAGTTAGTAATGATGTAATTTTTTTCATGTAGTACTATCACATCCTGTACACCCCTTGAGGGTACATGGCAGGAATTTGATGATGATGATATTATTAATATAATAAACATAAAGCAGTATACTGTAATGTTGTTGAATGATGTCTAAAAATCGGTTTTATAGCAAAAGTTTTAGCCACATTTGCAACAGTTATTTAATTTAGTTATGGAACCCTGAAGTATTATACATGATGTATTTAGTAATATAACATCATATGCGTAAAGTAAAGTAAAGATTAACATCTCTAATCTTGATATTTCACGTCAAATTGGAGGTGTTGTCCACAGTTTATTTAACATCAATCATCCTCCTGTGCTTCCTTCACTGCTGACTTACAACTCAAATATACACTAAGCATTGCTGTGATTCAGGAGATCTTGAGGTAACCTGGTCCACTCCTCCTACAAAGCAAGGATAAGACTTTGTTGGTTTTCGGAGGGGGAATTTCGAACAGCAATGCATACTCCCTGTCACGTCCCAAACGTGTTCTATGGGGAAGCATGCTGGCCACTCGATTCGATTAGTATCCTGGGTCCCCCGAAATATCTCCACTGCTCGTAAAAGATATGGAGTGGCATTGTCATCCATAAAAATGAATTCTTCACCTACAGTACCACGGAACAATCGAGCATGATATTGAAGAACGTTGCAATGTCGTTCACCAGTCATAGTCCCTTTTTTCAGCACTTGTGACTCGGTGCGTCCATTAAGCATAATGCCGCTCCACATACCATGACCCCAGCCGCCGTATTTATCCCTTTCAAGATCATTCTCGCAATAGTTAGCAGTACCACTGCATTAGTCCTTGGATAACACTACTGAAAACACGTTCTCTGATCAGCTGCGGATAAACGGACACAGACTACAGGCCCTTGGACATATAGGCCTATTTGTCGAAGACGTCTCGTATAGTTTGTCGAGATATCTGCGTACCTGTGCTTGAATGGAGTCGACTTGCAAGTTGACCTGACATGGTGCGTCGATTACGTTTTGCTGTGATAACCAAAACTCTGCCTTCATGTGTCATGGTAGAGCCAGGGCGACCTCTTAGCAAACGTTGGTTTTCATTTCATTGGTTTGAAATGCTATCCAGAGCCTGGATAAAACTCTATGTGAGATTCCAAACTTTCTGACAATATCAGTTATTCTGAGGCCTTCTTACAGGTTTCCAATAATTCTTCTGCACGTGAAATCATCTAGATGCTGTCTTTGAGACATTACAGCACATCCAAGTATGCAACTTGATTCTTTCACGAAAAGAGCTTTCTTTAAACACAATTCGCTTAGTGCACTTTTTGCTTTTTATCCTTTTGAGTGCCACCACGTGACCTCTTTGAGTGCGATTCGAAAATTTGAATATCTTATTTTCCATTTCCTCAATGGATATTATGATAGCTCTACTCCAGTCATGCATAATTTGACCTTCTGACTAGCTCTTTTGAATTCTTTAGCATACTTATTGTGAATCTTTGACTTCCAGAATACACCATGGAGTTCTGATTTTTCAATATTTGCAAACAACTTCACCGCGTTCTTCTGGTAGAATCAATATTTTCATCAGAGCTCGGCAAGAGAGTAATATCATGAAGTGTAAAGTAAAGCGCTGAGATTAACATCTTAATATTTCATATCAAATTGGAGATAATGTCCATACTTGATTTTATATCAGACCATCTTCCTGGTTTGATACAATCTCCAAGATTTCGTTCTTTTTTTCGAACTCTATTTTTTCTAAAATAATATTTGTATATTTGAATCTACTGTTCACTTCTAAAAGTGGTTCGACTTTGATGGTCTTGAACAGAAATCTGATCCGTTCTTGCCTTTTTCCACTCAGTCTAACATCAGTTAAGCCGACATAGTGCGTCTCTGGTTTTTCTGACAGTTCAACTTCTTTATGATGTTTCTTAAGTTAATGGTGTCAATCTTGAATCCATTATTTTCTTATGATATCTATATTTTGTTTCTGAAATTTCTTTATTCGTGTACTTTGGAATTTTATATATTGATGATCATGTTCCCTCTAACTCTGTTTAGAGGTATTAAAATACCTCTGTTTAGAGGTATTTTACGTAGTTATTTCGCTTTCTCTATGTGCCACCAGGGGCGGCTCGTGCATAGGCACTGTGGAACTGCAGCACTCCCAATTTTTCTCGATATATAAATATATTTATTAATTTATTTATATTTGCTGGTAATATTTAATTTTATCATCAACAATCCTAAACAATTCTCTTATTTTGTATAAAAAATAATAAAAATCCATCTTGTAGCACTTAGGAGGGCGAAGGACGCTAACAGCACTGTGTTTACCACAGTGCCATATTACTACGCCAGCAAGCATATGCACGTCATAGTGAGATGCGAGCTGTTAGCGTAATGCGGCACTGTCCGTCGCACAGTTCCACTGTTGTTTATATGCAGTTTGCGCCAGTAGTCGAGTGTTCGTAGTGCTTATCGTGTTTACTCCGTCTCTTTAAATATTTGGACATCACAAATAAAGACAAAACATTTGTTATAGTTTTTATTTTAGAATTTTGGATTTTATTTTTAAGTAATTTTGAATTATACCAAACTGTATAATTTTATCAATAATAAACAATATTTTTTCGTGTTTAATTTTTTTAAAAATTTTTACCATAATTTTGGTATTTTATCCAAACACGTATACACTGTACTTACAATGTATACGTTTATTTCAAAAGTGTATGTATATTTCAAAAGTTGCAGCACCCCCACTAAAATTGAGGCTATTTAAAACATGATAGGTTTGGCAAAGCACGGGGGTAATAATTTTCGTTTTTTGCTTACAAGATGTATATTCTGTTCCTAATATATCGCAATAAATATGTCTGAAAGTTCTGTGTAATTTAAAGAGTTTATTTTTTGTTATGTTTCATTACCATTTGGATATGGTCTGTGTGTGTGCGTGCTAAGTAATAGTCCTGGTCGTATTCAGTTTTCTTATTTTTTACTCGAGAAATTAAATAGTTTAAGTATGTCTTCCGGTAGACGATTTTAATTTTCATATTAAAAAAAAAAAAAAGATCATTTTAGCTGCTAAAAGTGGCAATAAACTACTGCTACAATTAGTGAAAAGAAACCCTCTTTCAATTCCCGTGTATTTGAAATTAAAAACAAACTTCCTCAACTAGCCATCGAGATGTTTTTGTACACTCAGAGCAGTATCTTATAGCTGCCGCACATCCTGAAAGTTTTACTTTCTATAACGATACCATCACCGCCTTGTCGCCATCCGAGTAGCCCCGATCCATTGGTAGTCCATACGTCGGCCACGTGCCTCATTGTGACACCCGAGACTTAAGGGAGGTTGGTGGTGCCACGGAGTGGCTGTCGGGGCTAGCACGGCACGAGATTTCGAGGATCGTTTTACTTGCAATGGTCAAGATACGCATGAACAACACTCCTTCCTCCCCCAAATTACCCCTAGTGTGTCACTAGAGAGAGAAATTCTGATTAATTAAAAACTGAAAGACGTCATCATAAAAATTTCTGTAGGTAAAGTTGTCTGGTGGTTACAGTTCTTTCTGAACCCTTTTTTTTTATTATTTATTTTTTCATTCAAAGTAGCAACTTGCTAATTGCTACTTCCCCTTGACCTACGAAGCACTATCGGTTAATCAGCTGGTGAATAAACCCAAATGTGAGAAGAGTTAAATGACATTTATGAGGCTGACACACACGCTGGTCACGTGGACTTGACAGCGACTTGTACATTTCACTATTTCTTCTTTTGCTAATGACATTGTGTGACAAGTGGGACATTCTCATATCACTGTTAATTCAGGCCTCCTGGTGAGTTTTATCCATCAGCGATCGAAGCATTAAAATTGCAATACTTAAACGTTGTGGATGTCAAATACCACACTTGACAAATTCACTTATTCGCCACCGTGAGTTAGGGTCGATGTGGACTTCCTTTACAATGCTTCCACAAGTACACGTGAGCTACCCTTTGTAGTTCGAATTCTGTTTATAATTAAATAATTTCTTAATATGCGTCTGTGTTTGAGTGGTTCACAAGTTATTTCCTTCAGGAAATAAAATTGTTTGAATTCACTAACGGTTTTACAGGCAAAAACCTCTTAACCTTCTACTTCTTTAACTAGTCCACCAAAAGTCTAGTTTAGTTTTTGTTGACGTAGATTACAATTATAATGATTCATCAATGCTGTAGTTACTCATGGATAGCTTCAAATATTGTTGCAAATCAATAAAAAATAAAATTTTAAAAATTAAACGATTTTTAATTTAAAAAATTTAAATTAAGTATAATAATACAATAAATTTATATAATTACTTAATAATAATTTAAATAAAACAGCAATTTTAAATATTTTATAATAACAGTAATTAAAATTTATTATAAGTATTTAATAAATTACAAAATAAGAGAGCTTTATCCTTGATTATTATGAACAAAAAATACTCCATAAGCACAAAAATTCCAAAATTTTTATGATTGTCATCATTGAACAGCAAGAAAAAAAGACTGGAATTTTTTACTAGTTTTATTTTCTTCGAAAAGAAGTTGAGATAATAGCCTCTCAAATGAAGTTGAAATTTTTACTTCTGAGAAACCTTATTTAATCAAGATACCGAGTAATTTTATATAAACTTGGTTTTTAATCCTATTTCCCAAGTGAGCAAACAGACAAGTAAGTCAAGTTTGCGCCTGCACGTAGTGCAAGTCTGAGGCAACTCATGGCAGTGCCACTCCAGGCAACTCGTGGTAAAGGTGGATTAAGATCTGATCACTTTCCTTAGTATTTTTCCCTTAATGTAAAGCACATCCCCTTGCGGAGATGTATGATGCCATGCATTAAAGGCAATGGTCACTATCCATACCGGTTTTTTGACCTTTATTGAGGTCTCTTCAGTGGGAGCCAGACCTGACAAGTGGCACTACCATGAATTGCCTCAGACTTGCACTACATGCAGGCGCAAACTTGACTTACTTGTCTGTTTGCCTACTTGGGAAATAGGATTAAAGATCAAGTTTATACAAAATTACATGGTATATTGAATACATAATACACCCAAGTTAAAAAACTTTCTAAACCTTGTTTATTATAGAAACGAATTCTTTGTTTTCAATTGTTAATGGCGACATTAAATATTCTTCACTCACAACAAGAGAGTCTCATGTATGAATACCATTTTACAATTACGGAGCATGCATATTAAGAATTCCGTCACTAATAACATTATAAAAATCTTTTTAATAAAATAATAACATTTAGGCACATAATAATAGTTAGTCTTTGTAAGAATATTACCGAAATGCGTCACAATAAAACCGTCACTTGGTAAGATTTCACCTTCACAGGAACTACAATAGCAGTGATATGCATTGATTCCCTTTCGACGGAAGTTCCAAAAGATATTCTCTAAGAATTATCAGGAATTTCTCTTTTCCCACACACCATGCATTTTTAAACCTGTCTTATATAAGATGAATTATTATCATACTAAAACAGCTTTTCATGGAGGCCAAATTTCCATGGTCCCAGTTTACGATCCAGACAATGTACTAGTTCAAACGTCTTTGGTTTTGTGAGCTGTAGTTCAGGAAAATATTAAGCACAACTCGCTACGGACGGTAGGAACATTTACGAGCAAACTGTTCGCATGTGAAGCATCAGATGAGATCTCAGGAGAACTGTATAGTCATCTCTTCCTTTGGATTCATCGATCTCCCCTATCCTCGTCAAGTTTTCCAGAATTAGCTGGTGACTTAAATGTTGTCTTATCCTCAACCCTCTATCGGTTCACAAGATCAGTCGCATTTAATTAATGCTTCTGTAAAGCAGCTGAGGAACTGAACTGGGATTCTAGGATGAGAACTTTATGTGAATCCTACCAAATGGAGGATGTAAAGCTTTAACAGATACTACCGTGGGTGGACTGAGAGTAAGATAAACTGGAGACTCCTGCTCTAGACACCAATATGAAACCTTTTCTAGCCACTTCAGGCCTACAGTAAGCAAGGTGGGGATGTTCACAAAGAGTAATGGAAATCTTGTACAACCGAAGATATTCAAAGAGCCATGTCGCTGTGGAATTCATACCTACAGCCTATTGGTTGGATTGCAGAGATTTTATCCACTTAGCCAATGGACTGACGAACCATTTGGTCAACCATTCAGAAAGAAAACCAGGACGTCCTCTTAAACGATTCAACGATGACTTCTAAGGCCGGAACAGGCCATGCTAGGCCTAAATCCTTGATACGTATGATGATGATGATGATGATGATTTGAAAAGAAAATGTACAAATAACATTTCGCCGCTATGATGACATTGACGAAACTAGGTTATTTACTGATTAATGATACTAATTGTTGTCAAAGATTACCTGTTACGTTCAGAAAAACAACTGTCTACAGATCTTACTATAAAAGACCACATAATCTAACGGGACTACAAAGGAAATTCAAATTTCAGCCGAGTTATGAGTTTTTTTTCTTTGCTTTCCAATTTCTGGAAGTCATAATGTTTAATTGATTTATTAAATAATCTCTTATTCTTTAATTAATTCATTTTTTTTGTTTTATTTGGTTTATTGGTTTCATTGCAACTACATGTCGGATTTCTCAAAGTTGAATAATGCATGATTATATGAAATGTATGAATTTGTATTGAGTCGAGAATTCTGAATCAATTAAGCGAATAACTATCTTCTGGGTATAATGTACCATTGTGAGGAATAATTCTGGGGCAATCCGCCTTTTAGAGTAATATTTCTATGGTTAAACGAATTGGGGATTCATATAGTGTTAAGAGATGAGCAGAAGTGAAGTAATGCTTAGAAACGAAAAGCATAGCGAGCTTTTTTTGGAAGCTCAAGAGGTTATGGACGTGATGTGTTTATGCCAGAATAGGCTAGATGTGAAAGGCATCGCAAAAAGAGAAAATTGATCTTTTTGGTGAGCGGAGTGTCATCCCCAAAATTGAGGGAGAGTAAAGTGTTTTTTTCTGGGAAAGAAATGACAAGACTGTGTTTGGGAGCATTAAAAATTTACTATGTTCACATTGACCAAAAATATTTTGAAGCTTGGGTCATTCGAGCACGACAAGGTTTCGAGAATGACGAAGAACAATAGAATAAACTGTCGTTGGTAAAGCTACGAATAGAATCGGACGTCAGTGAGAGAAGATTATTGATGTTTAGGAAAAAGAGTGCTGATGAAAGCACAAAGATTTGGAATTCTCCAACATTGATGAGAAAAATCACATGAAAGAGAACCATCTACCTTGACATGGAGTGACTAACTAGAGAGGAACCTGTGAATCATACAAAGGGTAGGAGGGAGACCATAAGAAGATAACTTGAAAAGAAAGCCGCGATATCCACCAAATGCCTTGGAGATATCAACGACCATGTGAGACTCTTCAAATCTCTTCATGGTCTGTGTCCAAAGATAGGTAAAATTAGCCATCACTGAAATGGATTCCACGAGAATGGTGGAATTTTCTATTGTCTTTATGTCGAAAGATCAGAGATGGCTTGCTGAGGGTGGTTTTTGAAACAGTTAGAGGAGATTTGCTTTATAGTGGTATAGGTCGTAGCTGCAGAAGTGAGTCCCTAATACTACTCTTCTTTCTATGTCTTTACATCCAAATTGAGCCTTGGTCTTCTGGATTTGTCTAGGAAACGAAGGCTTGCAGTGAATCATGGGATAACCACGATTTTTGATCCTTACAAAAATCAAGTCTTGCTTTTTCTTGAGAAATTTTGCTGGATCCCCCAGAACCTTAACAGTCTTGAACAAATTAATTTCGTTTTTAGTTTACTTGATGTTGCAAATTTTTATTTCTCGCTCTACAGAATCATTTTTGGGAAACCACCTAAAAATTATTATTATTATTACGTGACACCTCCAGGGAATCCAAAGACTCATCGAAGGAGGGCACCTACTCTACAACTCTCTGTTTCCACCACTCAATCCACCAACTAAAACGAACTGCAATTACCATCATCATCTCAACACCAACGCCATCTACCGCCCACCACCAACAACACTAGTATTTCCACAGACAATCACAAATATACATGCCCACGGCGGGATTCGAACCTGCAACCTTTTGGCTGGAGAGCGAATACGCTAACCACTCAACCAATCAGGCCGGCAATTTGCAAAGTATGCTCGTTCAAAAATTGAATTGTTAAATAAATTCCTCTTGGATATAGAGTGTGATTCTTGTTGCAGTCATTTTCCAACCATTCTTGTTAAATGTGTTCTATTCTGAGGGCATATTGTATTTTACGTGAATGTCAACTGCCTGAATAGATTGTAAAAATTAGGAGAAAATATTGCCTGCTTCGAGGGGCGCTGAGAAATTATTTCATATATTCCCAGGGATGATATTCTACCGCCATGATCAGAAAAAAGTCACTTTCTCGATTTAATTAATGTATAATATAATTATGAAAGTATCTACTGAGAGTAATAATTGCTAAAAATAGAAAAAAATCTTCAGCCTATATAAATGGTTTCCGATTTTTTTTTTTGATATTTTATGTGACTGAAGTCACATAAAATATCAAAAAAAAGCAGAAATAAATTAAGAAGATTGAAATATATTATTTTTGCCACTCTTTTTTTTTTTTTTTCCAAATATATACTGATTACTTTTTGGCTATATACCACAATTAAACTATTACCGACTCTTACTATAATACAGTATAGTTACTAAAATGTATAAAATATGATCCCTTAGTAACTAAGGTTTGGTTTTAAATCAGTATACTATCTTTTAACTCTGAAGTTCGAAGAATATGAATTATAACAAGTAAAAATTTGTGACAGTTTACTTAGCCAAATAAACAATATCACTCCTTTGCAATCAACAGACTGTGGGTTGGAATCCCGTTTGTAGACGAGACTAGATGTTTTCGAAAATGCTTAAAATACACGGTTGGTTCAAAGGAAAGGATTCTCGTATTAATTTGTCCGTTTTACTGACGGTAGTAGTATTGTACAAGTTTCAAATCTTTCAATACAAGGGGATTTGCGGTGTATCAATTCTCCAACGCTTTGGTTAAAGTGGTAACGAAGTAGGCTTAGCGTTTTAATCAGATGAGATGCTCAACATATCTTGTTACTCTTTTTCTTAACAATAAGTTTTCAAGGCCGAATTAACAAAAGAAAGTAATTAATAGACTTCTTGGGTCAAGGCTCCACAATCAACGCGAGCATGTACTGCCAAACCCTTAAGAAACTGCGTCGTGAATTTCCAGAATAAACGACGTGGCATGCTTACCAGGGGGCGTTGGTTTGATTCATGATAACGCCCTCCCACACACGGCCGACGAAACATAACAACTTCTCGCCAGGCTGAAAACAATTCCATCATCCTCCATATAGTCCTGACCTCGCGCCAAGCGACTTTCACCTGTTCAAACATCTGAAATCTTTTCTTGGTGGCCGGCGGTTTCAAGACGACGAAGAGGTCAAAGAAGCAGTCAATACGTCGTTTTTGTCAAAGGTGGCAACCTTCTACGACGAAGGTATACAACTCTCGGTGCTCATCTTTACAGCCACCTTTAACACCTGTAATAACGGCAGATAGATAAATGATGGCTAAATAAATATATTTTTCAGCTTTTATCGTAGAGGTATTTTCATCTACCATAAAAGTGGGATGTATTCTTTATTAATTGTGAAATTCGCAAGTTTTTTTTTTTTTTTTTTTTTAGCAATGTTGATTATCATTTCGCAATTACCTTAACTACCATCTTGAGTGTATCAACTTAAAAGGAAGACGCAATACATCATATAACTTAATGCACAGTATATAATATCTGGTACATAATAAAACTGCATTGTCGTAGTAAAATTAAGATGCTAACATTACTAACGTAAACTGCACAAGTTCCTGTAAATTACAATGAATATTTTAGTATCACTACTTAATTTGTAGTATTACTGATGAAGAAATTACTCTGATTTGCATATGACGAAAGGGGACAACTTCGTCTTTCGCTTAAATTTGAACCAAGAATTCAACTGCTATTTCTGTGACATAATTAATGATGCCGCTAGTTATTCGAGGAAGCACTGAAAAACAAATTCTTCAAAGATGTACAGGAGAAAGATTCCATGTTTTTCAAAGGTGTGGACAAAATCTTAGTGACTACACTGCGTCAATTTGGCTTGGTTCATTATTGTTTTGTCATCCTAAAGAAAATTGTAACAGTCTAATATGTAATGTAATGTGTAACAGTGCATTTCAAAAGACAGGACAAACACCACGTTAAACTTTATTGCATCACTGAAGGAAACGGGTTGCTGTGTGTTCTTCCATGAATCATTTCTCTTCCATGAATCACGTTCTTTCCAATCGCTAGTCCAAATGTTTCCGATTGCCACGAGAGCAAATATTTCAATGCGCCTCTGACCTCTTTCCTTTCCCCACACCATATATGGTGCAGTAATAAAAAGAAAAAAAAATGACAAGGAGACAGATTACATGTTGGAAATAGCGGTAATTCAATCTCAGTGTTTCGCAAGGTTATTCTACGGTGATCGCTTTCATAGTTTTTAGTCTGTATTACCTCGAAATATTTTCATTGCTTATCAAAGTTTTAGCTTTTTGCTGAAATTTTGCCGGTTTTAAATTCTAATAAAGCAATAAATATCTTACTTTGAATCTGATCTTCTGTGTAAAAGGTCCTTAATCCAAATCGCTGTTTACGGGAATGTGTACTTACTTATTCTGTTTGGTGTTTTAAGATGATTACGAAAAAATTTGCCATTGAAAACGAGAAAAATGCAATCGTATGAAGTAGGAATCATGTTAGTGAGATGGATATCGAAGACCTTGAAGCATACTAATTAACTCGACTCCATTTTCTCAGAAAACTATTAATATAATATGTCATCACTTTAATTACAAGAAACATCTGATCACTTGTAAATCATTTATAATTCTGTCATTTCCCTCTTTTTTATAAGTAAACAGCTATGAGATAGACTTCCATCATTGCTTAATCTCCAAGAATGTCATCGTCTCTTCAATATGTTCCTTTTTTTCCACAAAATTACAACTTTATTATTTTGACGTCATCTTATGGGAGAATCAAACCTTTATAGGTTTTTGATTCTCCTGGCCAACTAGTGAGCTTTCTCGGCTTTTTTTTCCAGCTGCTCCGTGTTCGTCGTTCTTTGACACAAGGAGTGCGGTTTTTCCAAGACTCATGTTTTAAAGCCCATAATTCAACAAAATCTATAACAGAATTCACATTATTTCAGAAAATAATACCAGTAAGTGGTTATAATCACAATATGGCACTTCGTACTTTCTCCTCTGAAGTCTTCAAAATCGGTAGCTGCGAAATTAACCCAGCTACCTACCTAAGTTCTGGCCGGTTTGGTTGAGATTACGAAAACGCAAAACACTGTTTTTAGCTCCAAAAAATTAAAGATGCCAAGAAATTATATACCTGGTTTAATCCTTTATCCAAGTGTAAGCAAACGAAGTTTGTGCCTGAAGTATTTTTAGGACTGTGGGAACTCGTATATAGAAGCAAATAACTTCACATCACTTGCCTTATGATCCCATAATGCAAAGCACATATCCTTGCGGTCATTAGCTTCTATACGAGTTGCCCCAGTCTTGGAAATGCTTCAGACGCAAAGTTTGTTTGCTTATACTTGGATAAAGGATTAAACCAAGTATATAACCTCTTGTTATCTTTAATTTATAGTGTAACTAAGTGAAAATATTTCCAATAACGCTCTCTAATCCAGAATATTTTAACAATAAATTATGACACCTTTAAACTACTAGTATATAAAATTATGACTCCTACATTACTTCAACCTTGCAGACGTATCATCACTGTAGCCATTCCTACAACCACCAATCTCGAACTTACAGGTATCAATGTCATCACAAACCCTATCGGAAACATAAAAATATATTCTGCTTATAACCCACCATCAAAAACATTGCTGACCACAGATCTGGATGCTATCCTCGGCATTAAACTGCCGGTTATTATTGCAGGAGATTTTAACGCAAAACATCACGCCTGGAGCAGTAGGTCTATAAATAGGAATGGCCGCATCCTCTATAACTACACAAGCTCAAATTGCGCAACTGTGGCTGGTCCCTCAGTGCCAACTCACCACAGTCCTACTGGCTCATCCGACGTCTTGGATATAGCTGTCCTTCAGAATGTTAACCTACAGTACTCCCTGGAATCATTGAATGAGTTATCATCAGACCACAATCCTATTCTGCTCCAACTGGGTTATCAGAGGGATCTTCCCCATTCGCCTCATACCTTCATTCCCTGGGAAAAACTATCCAAAATGCTTCCAAATTACATTGATCCCATCCCTCATATTAATTCCAAGGAAGAAATTGATTCTGCAGTCAATAAACTTACTGATCAAATCAACACAGCCATAGCATCTATCACCTCAAATTCAGTTGCCTTCAAGCCTAAACGACTACCAGATGACATAATGAACTTAATCAGGGAGAAAAATAAAGCAAGAAAAAGATACCACAACACCAGAGCACCCCAAGACAAGAAATATCTCAACAAAATGAACAGTGCAGTGAGAGATGCACTTAAAGTCCATAGAAACAAACTATGGGAAGATAAATTAGCCTCCATAATCACCTGGTGATCAATCCGTTTGGAAGTTCCTGAGAAAAACATCAAAAACAAAAACAAATCTCTTCCTCCTCTCAAATCTGACCTGAACATTGTTTACACAGATGCAGAAAAAGCCGAAACTATAGCTAATTTTAGAAAAACAGTGTAGCCCTTCATACAATAATCTAAATTTCAATCATATTTACAAAGTCCACCGCCAAGTCAGACACGTGTTAAAACGGCCTGATACTTGTACTAGCCAACTCACACCTACTTCCCCAGCTGAAATTTATGACATTATAAAGAATTTAAAGAATAAAAAAGCTCCAGGGCCTGACGGCATCTCCAACAAAGTTATTAAACTGCTACCCCGAAAGGCCATCGTATATCTCACAACAATAATAAATGCTATGTTCAGGTTTAAGTACTTCCCCTCTGCATGGAAGTTGGCAGACGTAGTTCCTATATACAAACCAGGCAAGGATCCTCAGCAGCGCCTCAAAGTTATCGTCCCATAAGTCTGATATCTAATTTGGGCAAAATAGCAGAAAAAGCTATCCTTTCCAGAATTCAACTTTCAGTAAAAAAATTAAACATCCTTCCGTCAGAACAGTTTGGTTTTCGCCAATTTCACAGTACCACCCAACAAATTCACAGACTAATAGAATTCATTATCACAAGTTATAATTGGCATCAATACACCGGAGCAGTTTTTCTTGATTTAGAGAAGGCGTTTGACAAGTTATGGCACTTTGGACTACTATACAAGTTGATTTTAGCTGGCATTCCATTAGATCTAGTTCAAATTATAAAGTCATTTCTTAGTGACAGACGAATGCAAGTCAAACTAAATGATATATTATCTACCCAATGACGCATCTTGGCAGGAGTTCCTCAAGGGTCCCTTCTGGCACCGATACTTTTCACGATTTACATGGCGGACATTCCGCACAATCCAATGTCATCCATCATTGCCCTATACGCAGACGACACAGCTATACTAGCCAGATCTATTAAACCGCACATCGTCACCAAGAAACTGCAAGAAAACCTGCAGAGATTAGAGCACTGGTTCTCGGAATGGAGACTGCAAGTAAACCCTCAGAAGAGTATTGCCATGCTCTTCACTAAAAACTCAATATTCCCCAAAGATGATATCTTCCTATTTAATACCAAGATTCCCTGGAAAGCAGAAGCCAAATATCTGGGTGTACTGTTGGACAGAAAACTAACTTTCAGTTCACATATAAAAGCCTCATGTTCAAAAGCATCAAGAGTCATTGCACAGCTTTACCCTCTTATCAATAGGAATAGCAAGCTGGATACCAAAATAAAACTGCTCCTTTATCAACTGTTGATTCGACCCATTATTACTTACGCGTCCCCAGCCTGGAGTCACACCTCAAGTACAAATATCCTCAAACTACAGAAAGTGCAAAACAAATGTCTCCGCATGATATTAAACGCACCATGGTACGTCAGAAATGTCCAACTTCACCGGGATACAAATATCCCCTACATGTACTCTTTCCTGCAGTCTTCAGCAGTGAAGTTCTTCTCAGTGTCCTCTTCACATCCAAATGAATTAGTGCAACAAGCAGCCAATTATGATGAAACAGACTTCTCAAAATATAGGAGACCGAAGGCCATCCTACTTCCAAATGAAGATCTCTGAATCGCACCCACTCAGGCAGAGCTCTTAGCTCATAAACTTTTCCTCACACAGTAATCCTTATCAGATAGCAGGGAATAAAAAAGCATTTTTGCTTCGCCCTTATAGTCAGCAACGTCTTGCGTCTTGCAGACATGTATATAATGTTATGCGTTATGCATTATATACATATCTCCAAAGTTGAAAATATTTATAACATTTATATATACATGTTTTCAGTTAAACATGTATAATCAAATTATACATGTATAATGCATAGCATTATACATGTCAAACACACTCCATAATAATATCCCATAATGCAAAACAAGTGTGTTTTGCATTATCTTTAATTTATAGTGTAACCAAGTGTGAAAAACTTCCAGTTATAAGTTCTATTCTAGTCGCAACTAGAGAAACTTTTTTCTAGGTGTTTTTATTTATTTTTTTTCAGCTGGTTCCAGAGTTAGTCTTTTTCTAGTATAGGCAAGTAGAGCTTTTTCCCAGAAACTCAGGGTTTCACCTTCACATCTTAGACTAAATAGAGGCAGAACCTACAATATTTTAGATCATAATACGAGTGTTGCGATTTAAAATCACGAGGTGGTAGCATTTGTCTTCTGTAATCTCTCGTTCTCTCTTATGCTTGCAGTTAATTAGCCATGAACTGAGTCAAGTATTGGTGAAGGCTAAGGAACCAGCTGCCCACCGATTTATAAAAATTAACTAGAACTAGAAGAGTTCAGCCTGCTCTCTTTGGGGAATAAAAACAAAACAACAAAAAAAAGCACATGAAAACAGAGATTGTGGGTGATTATCCGTTTCTTCAAAAGTATACATATTTATTTGCAAATTAACACTTAAATGAAAAGTAAATAAACTCTGCAAAGTAAACGAATGAATAACATGTAAAGTATAGCTAAAAGACCACATACTTTAAAGTCCATTTTATCTATATTTTAATTTTTAGATATATTTATGACATTTGCACACACGAAATGTTCGAAACCTATCGCACATTTATACTATTATAGGATAAGGTTAAAAAAATTGTAAATAAGCATAGTGATAGTCTCACACAGATTGTATTCTACTTTACTAAGGCTGTGTGTCCCATAATTGCGCAAATATTTTATGTAGTCTACTGTTTAGACCGATATTAATTGATGCTTCTTATATATAGTCCTTATAAGGACTGGCTTAATGGAGCGAAGCAAGAATGCTTTTCATCTTCCCCGTTATCTGTAGAGGACAGTGTAGAGATAAGGTGTTATTGAGCTATGAAAGCTCTGGTCATGGCAGGAGGGTAACAGCAATAGCCGAGCCTCGGTTAGAACTTCATTGGCTACAGCATTGCCATCCATTACCCTCCAAGAGTATTATCACTGCCTCAGCTGATGCTCATAACATTGGGTTTATATACTCTGCGCACAATGAGACATTAGCGCCCTCTGAAATTCTAAAACTTTTCCATAATATTCATTTGACAGTTAATAGTATATTAAAAAAAGGGGAAAAAAACTGGTGCAGTATTTGTCTTTACTACAGCAATAAAAAAATAATAATAAATAAGTGAAATCTAGAAATCCAGTGATTTTGAACCGTGAAGTGTTCCCCCCCCCCCGAGAAATTTTATAACTAGTGTCATAAGGATTGTTTTTTTTTGTTTTTTTTAGTCTGGGGGGTAGAGGTTAATTACGTGCAATTTATGTGTGGTTAATGTATGCCAGTTTGTTTGTGCAAGAAGGATGGATTACGTGCCTTAAAACCAAGAAATTTAACACTCTGCTCTCTGTATCTTGAAGTAAATTTGATTTATCAGATAAATCTCAACATGCCACCCTGGTTTTGTAGGCAAAGAAGTCGGCAGTATATAGACGAAGTAACACGAGCTTAACGTTAGTTTTTATGTGTTATTCCTGTTCTCCCCCCAAACCGTCTGGCTGTTTTGATCTGAATTAATGTCTGCGTGGTATAATTGCTAAACAAACCACTGACTAAGATTAAGTGGATTAAGTCAAATATAAATAAACTGAAGGCTAAAATAGATTAAGATTGCATGTTCACTATAATATCCGAGTACTAACAGTCATTTAAGACTCATATTAATATGACTTTAACTAAAAACCTCCAAGTATTGGATTACTCAAAACTGTCGGAGTTTTTAGATAACATTTTGCGTTTAATTGAAGATCAAATATTTGTCACATTGTAACTAAAGTTGCCGTGAAGATGTGTGTGGTCTCATTAACTACAAGTATCTGTTGACTATTTGTTAAAAACAGATTATCCGTAATATCAAACAAAGTCTTAGAAAACCCAAGATATGTAAATACACACACTCCGTTTATTTTCATTTTATCAAATACATTACAGATCTACAAATAATAGTTTTCCATTAAGGACGGAAACATCCTTTTGGCACGTACACCTTTTTCCACGCCATTGGTGTTCCGCCAATGGGTCGTGTAGGATCATGGAAAAGGTCTGAAGTTATCTGTTCTGTCAGAGCTCGGCCACGTGGAAGACATCGGAACCCAATGTGCTTTTCGATGTGACCTCCGCTAACACATTCGCTGCTGCATGTCGGCATAGGATGGACGCTAAAGCAGACCGTGTTCCCTTGTTCGTACTGCATAGTTTTGTTGAGTGTACACGACCTGTCAAAGTACTCTCGACTCTCATAAGTGCCTATAAAAATAAAATATGCAAAGCTAATTAGTTCAGACCCTTAATTATTAATTACATGAGAGATTATGTGAAGATAAGACATTTTCTACAAATATTATTGTTAAACGAACATGGTTTCGAGGTGAGTTTATTACAGGATGTTTCTTATTGAAGATAACTTGAGGATTTTTTAAATCCATGTTAGTAATTCCATATGACTAATCAACGGAATGAATTAAATATCTTACCGTGGGATCTATACTTCTCATGGATGGAAGAATAACCTCGTCCACCAGGACAAACTCTTTCATAACTGTATTGGGAACTGCTTGGAGCTTGGCAATCCGTTCCACCTAAAATGTAGCTGTTGGCAAATGGGATGCTGTCTTCATACACACACATATCGGGAGACACAAATTCTTGGATATCTTCTCCGTCATAATCTCCACAAAGACCACAAATTCTGCCTTGATATGATGGTGACACCTACAGCATATAAAGTTTGAAGTGTACACGATTATGATGATTATGAAGGTTGAAGGAAATAATAAAATTTATAAATTGAAATTCATTTTTGAATTAAGATTACTGGATGAAATTAAATGGTCGCAAAGAAGTATATTTTTGTGATCTACGTTTAAATTAGTGGTATGCACTAAAAAGTGATAGTAACAACGCTGCCACTATATATATAACTCATAAACAGTTAAGCAAAACATTGCTTAACTGTTTCTTTATTTGTTTTTATTTATTTACTTTTTTTATCGCAGGCACAATTGCGTAATGTGTGGGAGGAGAGGGCCAAGATACTCTATCTGAAATTTAGAATGAATACGTATATTCAATGAATTTTTTCAGTCAGAATTGAGATTTTAAAAAAAAATGTATTAGAATTCACTTACTGCAACTTTGACATTTCGTCCATCATAGGCCAGTTGGATATCCTCTTGTGGTAGATCCAAATACAATATTCTTGGTGCAGATTCGGGATCATACAACACTGCAGTAATGATAATATCACCTTCCTTTTGAATCATTAAAGGCGTTTCTGGCAAGAGTGGTTTGGGCTGGTTATTGATGGTAAGACGATATTCCTCCTCGTTGTCTCTCATGGGAGGAAGTTCAATAACGTAATCTTGGATGACTACTTTTACATGCTGCAAAGAAACGAAAAATCAGTTTTAGTGACTGCGAAATCTTACCCAGTTTCAAATGTAAATATAAATTATGATAAAAACAAAATAGATCTAGATGAATATTTAGAAATTTTATAGCCTTGAAATCCCTAAAAGATCAAAGAATTGTATCATCATTTCCTAGCTAAAACTTCTGCGTACGTACCCTGTTGATATAGCGTCTATGTTGTAACATAATTTATTGGCAAAACATATATTTTATGAATCACCAGGCAGATCCTACTGTTGACATGGTAATATGAAGAGAAACTATAATAAATAAATAAATCTTCTAACACCTTTTATTCTCCAAAGATAGGCGGAGCTCCTTCATCCCTAACTACCTTTTTGAAGACAAATGGGCAGCCAGTCTCCATCCTTCAAGCCTTCAGTAATAGTGAGCCCAAGCTATCAATAACTCAAAGCTTTACAAGAGAGAGTATGATAGATATTAATATGGTTTTTAAACACAAATAATAAATTAAATACCTTTTTCTTCGATGATATGTCCAGCTGGTGAGCCAAAACTGCGAACTGTGGAGTCTCTGAACAATCCATAGCGATTACTTCTTCACAAGTATGGTCGGGAAGTTCATAGGTAACGTTATCAAACGTTCTGATGTAATCTTCCATAATGTTACATTCATCTGTTAAAACATCATTTGAAAAAAAATAATTAATTAGGGAAAAAATTGTACGTTTTATTTGAAAATGAATTAGGAAGGAATATATATCGTAAAAGAAAAGCTTACGATATCATACCTTTGCCAACAGGTCCTAGCCAGTCCTCTACGTACATTTCTGGATAATATTGGAGGACTGAAGGGGGATAGATATGTGGAGAGTATATCTTCTTAAAGAAGACATTTTCCCTGGGTTTAAATATGTATACATTTGTAAGGGGAATGTCAGGAACATTGGTCAAGTATTCAATCTCCACGTGAGTACGTCCTTCGGGATTATAGGCACTGACGTCATCGTATTCCATATTGGGGTAAAAATAAGTTTTAGCGGCATCCACCAGTTTGTTAGTGACGTTCAGTATTGCAGGGGGTACCTATTTGACATAAGAAAAAATACAGCCTTTCAACAAGGGGAGGAATATATTTCATACAGTCAAGATATTACACCCTCTGTCCAAAAAAGAAACTGAACTTTCGGAAAAATAGAAGAAACTAGTGGCGCCACCTGTTGTATCTTTTTTTGCTATCCAAAGCGACAGCCTTCATTAGTGTTGTGTCGACTGTTTATGACATTTGCTTCTTTAGAAGCCGAGTTATGATGCCAAGAGTGACAGTGTGTCGAACGGTAGGAAAATGAGTTTCAAACAGAGCTGCGATTGATTTTTTTTTGTTAAACTTGGTAAACGTTTTACCGAAACGCATCAAATGCTTCAAAAAAAGCATACGGTGATGAATGCTTATCCCTACTCAAGTTTACGAGTGGTTTAGGCGATTTCAAAGTGGTCGTGAGACGCTTGAGGACGACAAAAAGCCGGGCCGTCCCAAAACTGGACTGAGCGAAGTTAACATCCAAAAAAGAGCGTGATTTCATCAAAGGAAACCCAAAATCATCCGTGAGATTGATTGAAGATGAATTGGGGATTCCAAAATCAACTGTGCACAACATTTTGACTTGAATATCGTGATGCAGGCAGCTGGTCACTTTTACACGATAATGTAACATCTCATCGTGCGAACATTGTGAGACAGTTTTTGAGCAAAAACCAAGTTTATGTGTTGGGTCACTCGCCGTAATCACCTGATTTAGCATCCTGTGACTTCTTTCTCTTTCCCTGACTTCACTTGCCGATGAAAAGAAGCGATACAACACCATTGAAAACAGTATCCGAAAAACCGATATAAAAAATTCATTCAACGAATTAATTGACCGTGCCAATTGCTGTATCGAAGCTGAGGGAGAGTATATTGATTGAAATAAATGATTTGAACAATTATAATTGGCGTGTATTTTATTTTCTATCAAAAGTTCGGTTTCTTTTTGGACAGAAGGTGTACTTAAAAAACGATATCCATTATAGTGGAAACAATACTGCATCAGTAGTAAAGATATTTGATAATAATCATGTTTTGAGCTAATTAACGAATTCTTGTTATTAATAATGCGAAGTTTGATCGAAAAATTATAGATTAAATAGGATAGTCTATATACCTGGCATACAGGGTTAAACCTATAGATATCAATGTTAAATGGGAACCTGTTTGCCCGAGAGAAAGAATACCAATTCGGATAGTATTACATTAACCATCTACGTCTTTCAATATCATCCTCAGCTTATCTGATAATTTATCTATTTTTTTAAGATTTATACATTTTCAAGTTTTAAACTGCATCAAATCAAACAATTCAGTTAATTTCATATTGATTACCGTTAAGTCGTTAAAAATAATATTCTGTTAATCGTATTTGTTTGGAACTTACAGAGCGAGCAGTAACGTTGAATTCAATCCTGTTGAGAAGGGACTCCTCATCAATTGCCAAATCACAAGCGTAACTTTGAGATTTTCCTTCACTGCGATCCACTTGACACTGTTTGTGGTACCAAGAAAGAATCTTTTTACCACGAATAGGATCATGGCTTGTTCCTGGAAGCAATCGGTCCAAGGTACCCTAAATAAATAAGTGAAATTCAAAATTAGTTTTAAAAAAAATGGTATTTATAAATTAAATAATATTATATTATATTAAAGCATTTAATTAATGTTTTAACCTTCCCTCAATCAATATTCATTACTTTAAATTAATGTGTCAGTGATAATAAGTGCTAATATTTTCTTAACATGCGACATCTTTGAATACCAGAAAAAAAAGAGCTCACAGTCTTTCCCGAAAAACTGCTTTTTAAAGGCAAGATTGCTACTATTTTGGTAAAACATTTTACTACTAACACTATGGGTAGTAGTTCGTGCATTAAGATATCTAACGTTATTTTCATTAGTTCTCTGTTTTATTTTGACAAAATGAAATGATGCTTAAATGTAACTAACCATAATTTCAACTTCAGGATCGTAGTCACACTTTGGTCCAAAATTTAGTTCACCTCGGAAATAACCTTTTCCATGGAACACTGGGGGATAATAAAACTCATTCGGCAATTCTGGATAACGTATCAATATACCAGCGCACATCTATTGAAGAAGAATAAATCATATCATAAATATTAGCAACCAATAAACAGAATATCAACTTCTATTTAATTGTAAACATGAATTTTGTGCCGCTACTTATTATTATTATTTATTATTAAGAAACTCCAGGGAATCAGGAGTCTTATTCTTAATTTCATTCACCCTGCTTGAACTCACAACATCCAGAAGTTTTTTAAGTCTCAATCCTATCACCCCTCTTTCTCCTGTATGCAAGTATCTGCGGTCTACAAATTCTCAATCTCATAATAAGCATAATCAGTATTCCACAATCCTGATATCATTTTTAACATTTTCCTTTACATTCTTCACTGTATCAAAACCACAACGGAAACCAGGAGACCAAACCTAAGCATAATAGTCCAAGTGAGTTCTTATCGAGGCCTTGTAAAGAGGCAAAATAACATCTTTACATGTGAACGTTCCTTTCAGCATTGCAATTATCTTTTGAGTTGTATTTGAAATCTTTGCCACATGGCCACTAAACTTCAACTTCCTATCTATTAACATTCCAAGATCCCTAGCCTCATCAGTTTCTTCTATCCTAATCCCACCAATATAATACGACATTGGATATCTAATCATGCCGAAATGAATGACTTTACATTTACTGACATTGAACTGACATCCATTTTCCATGCCCACAATTTCAGCCTATTCAAATCATTCTGCAAGTGCTGCATATTAGAAGCATTACTGATTACCGTACATATCATTGCATTATCAGCAAATAGCTGTATGTCGTTTTTTCGTAAATCCTTCCCAATATCATCAATGTACAGATTGAATAACAGTGTACCAAGCATTGATCCTTGTGGTACTCCACTGATTACCTTAAATCTTGCAGACTTACATCCCCCATATACAACTTTTTGATATCTGTCAGTCAGCCATCCTCTTATCTACGCTAATATTCTATTCTCAAATTCCCAAACTCATATTCTCCAATTTATGCAACAGTCTACCATGCTGTATTCTGTCAAAAGCATTAGCAAAATCCAAAAGTATCGCGGTGTATCCATTCCCCTTGTCTAGTTCAATGGTAACATTGTTATAGAATGTGAGCAAGTTGTTAAAACATGACCTTCCTTTAGTAAACCAATGTTGTTGTTCATTGCAAAGTAGATATTCACTGTCAACCCATTTCTGAATGTAGGCCCTAACCAATTTTTCCAAAATCTTCACCACCACTCCTGAGATTCTAATTGGTCGATAGTTGGATACATCGGTCTTTGCACCACTCTTGTGCAATGGAATTACCATACAATTTTTCCATTCCTGTGGAATCTTCCTTGTTCTGAGACTCATATAATAAACAGCTGATCAAAGGACTAGCCAGTTCAGATGAACACTCTTTTAGCACGCGTACTGATATCCCATCAGTGCCTATTGCTGAATTCTTATTCAGTTTGTGCAACAGCTCTAATACCTCGGCCTCACACACACGAGTTTCTTCATCCAGTAAAGAGGTAGCAGTGAGTTCAATGTTCCATACACCCTGTTAATAGCTTTTAACAAAATGGGCACTCATTAGTTGCACAACTTCTTCTGCATCTGTAACCCTCACGCCATCTGGATTTAGAAGAGTAATTCTTTCATATTTATTCTCCCTTTTACTTGCAGAAAATAGATAGAATTCTTTTGGGTTGTCTTTAGCACAAAGAACCAATTTCTTTTCATACTCAGACTTTGCTTTCCTTACAACAGGTGTGACTATTATAGCCTGCTGCTTATAATTTTCCTAACAGACATCGTCTGTTACGAAAACTTATGCGCACAGTATTCCTTCCATATCGTTCTTTTCTTACAAATCTCTTGATTAATAGGATTACACATCCATTTGACTCCTACCCTATTTATTCTTCGAATCCTCGGAACACTTTTTGATATCGCATCATTTAAGTATTTTGTAAATGTTTCCCATGCTCTGTCGATATTCTTTCCATCCAGCAACCGATCCCATTCCACTGAACTCAGTATACACCTCAGTTGGTCATAATTTCCTGCATTGTAGTTCAGCATGTAAACTTTTCTGAATGGAACATTCATAAACTTGTCACTTCCCAAATGAGTTCCGCATGATCACTGTCACCAACCGGAGCAGAATGGTTACGTCTTTAACTGAAATGCCCTCTGACACTATAATCAGATCTGACACTCTTTGACCTCGAGTTCCTTCTGTCACATGCTGTTTGAGGAAGTTGTCCCGCAACAGCTCAATAAATGCATTTTCATTCTTCTCATGAGATTTTACTGCTATCCAATCAATATTTGGATAATTAAAATCTTCCATTATGATTACTCTTTTCGCGCTCATCTTTTCTATTTGGTGATGCATTTCTTCACCAGCAACCGATCCACCAGGTCTGTAACAACATCCCAGTATGTAATTGATCTTGTTGGATTCCACCTCACACCAGATGGCTTCGAACTCACCGCCATGAAATACTGTTAGTAGTAGTAGTACTACCTACAATCATAGATCTCAACTCTAACTGGATTCAAGTCATCCAATATCATTAGAGCACGTCTCCTCTTCTCCTATCCTTCCTAAAAATACCGTACCCTGACACTCGATCCCAGTTAGTATGTCTGATTCTGAAAGCCAGGTCTCACTAATGCCTACAATCTGAGGTCCCAACATATTGACTGAGGTAACAAACTCTACTCATTTGTTCCTGATACTCCTAGCATTCATGTACAGACTTAATAATTTACCTGCATGTTCTTTTATATACTCTTATCTGCAATCTGCATACCACAGACAACTTGCAGATCTCTGTTCTTCTCTAGTGCCTTATACATACACACTAAATGAAGCCGAGCCGGACAAAATTAATATTTTGAAATTATTATTTAATGAAAACGGTATTTGCCTATCAACTTAATTATTTAGGAAATTAATGAAAAAAGTAAACTTATTATTTTTAAATATAAAATTAATTTTACTTTACTTAATTTTTTTTATAATTTATTAGTTAACTTAGAAATAATAAACTGTTAAAAATTAAGAAGTGATTACTTTTACATATGAATAACACAGGATAGCAATACAGAGGAAATTGAAAAAAAAAGGTGTGTGTGTATATATATATATAACACCGACGAAAAGTTGTACAACTTATTATGCATCGATATCTTTTGCTTTATCAATTGAAATATGCACTGAGTTGATTATCCATAACAAACAAACAAAAAAAAATACTTTTTCGAGTTTACTTCGCTTGGACATTTATAATTGTCTCCTCCCTTACTCTTAATGACATACAATAAACTGAGTGTTCGTAAAATTATTCTATTATTCATGAAAAATATGCAATTATTTTTCGATATACAGTGTAATGATTCTAGCTCCATAACAAGCAAATGAATACTTTGTAAAGGTCCATTACAAAGCATGCATCTCGACCTGATACCTTTTATAAGTTTTTTATTTATTTATTCAACTGAAGGAGGGTTAGTTAATCCATTTTATACGGAGGCTCCAAGAAATTCGGGGATTCATCTTTCAACACAGACAGACCTGCGGAGAACACATGCATTTAACAGACATAATACATTAACTTAGTACATAATACATTAACTTCACAGCCTTTTCTTCAATCGTAAATATCTAAAGTGAACCAAATAAATGAAATCCCTGAGCATGAGTATGATTTGTAGTTGCAGTCAATTTCAGTATGCAGTTTAGATTAACAACCAATAAAAATATTGCTTTTATCTAAAACTTCGCCATCATCTATAAAATGGCAATCAGGTGATAATAAAAATAATCCGATAAGTCTATTAAAAAGGAAAATTACCAAAAAAACTTACTTCAGAGTTTCCTGGCCCATAGGACTGTTGCAAGTCTTGTCGAACAATGAGATGTAGCTGTTGATCCCTACCGCTGTATGATCCACCATAGGTGGCAGCCGCTTCAATCACTGGACGTTGGTCAAGTTCTACTTTTGCCAAAACGGTGCCAAACATTTGTGGTTGTTTTTCTGGTGATCTGTGATCCCATCTTGTTTCCTGGTGGCGTTTAGATCCGTATTTAGGTAATCTTCGATCACCTTCAATATCGTAATCTTTAAGACCATATTTAGACATGGATTTTGGTACCCTTTCCATGAATTTTGTCCACAACGATTTCGCATATGCTTCAAGTTTTTCTATGTGTTTACTTTCAGGATAACTTCCTGGATGAGGACCTGTACTGGGAGACCAGTCGAAAGCGACGGTGAAAGTAACCTAAAAGAGTGAAGAAATTAAAAACGAATCACAGTTGGGGACAGCGTGCAAAAGTTTTTTTTTTCATTAAATTCCAGTCACTGCAATTTCTTTTGCTATCTATTCACACTTACCTGAGATGCTGGACGTGTTCTATCGACATCTAGAACTGAAATCACTTCTCTTTGCTGCCAATCAGGATTTTGAATCACTTCCATTAGGGTAGGAATTAAATCTCTAATGCTATCAACATCGTCCCATATTGGAATGTCAGACCAGATGTTGTCTGTGGAGATTTGGGTGTGGATTCCAACACCAATGAGTTCGTGACCGAGTTTAATTTCGTGCTGTAAAGTAAAATGGGCTTATTTAGATAAAAAAAGACACAAATATATGGTACACAGATTAAGAATTGAAATCGAAATAAACCTTTACATCACTTTTGAGTTTATTTATGTGTTTCTTTATAGTGGTTTATATGTTATAGCATTTGTGTTAGAAAAAGACTGACCGTGTGCAATATGAAATCAAATACATTAACCTAACGTGAAACCATGACCTACTATTTACTGGTAGATAAAACAGTCTCTAAATGTGCTTCTTATAACTCTATAAAAGAAGTTGAATCCAGAAAATTATCCTCACCTGGTAAGGAAGTGGCAGTGTTGTGATTGGAATGACAGTTTCTGGTTTGTAGTCAAGAAGTCGGTCAGGATCTATGCTTCCTATGAACAGGACTGGTTCCGTGGTGTGATAGAGCACTTCATGGGGTATTTTTGGTTCCACAGACAGTTTTACGATGCTTTCGGACCAGTCAAGTGATGCCTGGATCTTCATTGGCAACGAAACTTGATAAATCTGCTTTACAGCTGCTGCGTATCTTCGTTTCCAAATAGGTGAAATCGCGCTACCCGACACATGCGAACTATAGTGAATGCTGCAAAAAAAAAATTCCCAGAAGATTAATATTAGGAACTAAAGATATAAAGTAGTCAAAGATTAACCTAACGTATAACACATTAATCGTATATCGACACACCATCTTTTACCTAGGATGGATATGGGCATCAAGGGTAGTTTCTTTAGGATTACTTGCGAACGACAGATGGTTCAACTTCACTGAGAGAACAATCGGATGTTCCATTTTTAAGACAACTGGTATGCCAGAACTCGACTGTATTTGCAAAACAGATGCGGGCATAAAGATCTTTACGTAATGGCCTCTTAGTCCTTGGAAAACTCTACTGTTTGCCCATGCCTTGCCTGTAAAAAAAGACAAACGTAAATAATGAAAATTCCAAGAATAGAATTGCGATCGTTATGCAAATGAGTTGGATTATTTAAATATCATAAACTTTTTTAAACAAAAAAATCTAAGGCTATGAGGACAGTACATTATAAAATGTCTGTTAAATGTGTGCGTGTGTTCTTCAGGACAATTTGCCTGTTTTCAGACGAAAAACCAGATTTCTCAGATTCTTCCATTTTCGTATTAGACTTGCTATTCATCTTCAGATAAAAATCTCTCTGTCTCTCTCTCACACACACACACACATACACACACATACACTAGAACTCGATTGTTTGATTTTGATATGGATGGTTTATAATAATTTAAAAAGTATAATGATATTCAAAATATAAAGATACAAAAATATAATGATTTTTAAATTAAAAATACTATTTTAAATTGAATGCGTAGCGTCACTTCCATCTAGAGGATTTTTTTTTTAAAAGGTATATCAGATGATGGAAGTGGATCGTATTCCAAATTTTGTGTTTTCATCCACGAAAAAAATTTCCTAAATTAGTAATGAAAGTACACAGAGAGATCGTAGCTATCCACCAAGAGAATTCTTAAAAATAAACGAACAAACAAAAACTCTGACACACACGTTTGTTTTTAATCATAAAATGCCCTTGATGTGGAAAAGTCAATTAAAATATTCCCTAGAGCGATTTAACTCTACTAACAGGAAGTCTTCTAGCTGCCAACTGACAAAGTAAAAAAAAAAAAAAAAAAAAATTAAAAAATTAAAAAAAAAAATCGTCCAGAGACGTGCAGTAAAGAAAAGGAAAAAATCCTATTTCGAATTTTAGATTTTTATGACGTATACAACATTTCCTATGCGTTCCAATTCTAAAAAGCGGAAGTAATCATAACTCCTCAAATCTAATCATTTTTTATTTAAAAAATTCTGAAAAATGCATACCACGTGGGAGGAGAAAACTTTGCACAATGTTGTGGTCGGACCCATAGAATATTCTATGGAGTATTTCAATCGACATGTGAACAATTGAAACGAATAACCAACGAATATAAAATATCTAATGTTTGAAATATTTCCACAAACAAATTTGTTATCCATGACTTGTTAGCATATAGTATTAAAACTACTAAATTTTATTTATGTATCGTAAATTCATTGGAAGAGAAGACTATGTTAAAAAATGTGTATGAAGTTTAATTTCTTGAATGATAATTCTTTTAATAGATCGATATTGATAAGTTTTAGTTGTGTAAATAAAAAATTATCAGAAACCTTTCATTTTTTTTCATAGGTTACTACTAAACGTTTAATGTAACAACATGTGAAAAATGGGATCAATCGACCGTGAGATGCGGTGATTGATTCATTCAATCCAATACCCTTGGAGGGTAATGGATGGCAATGCTGTAGCTAATGAAGTTCTAACTGAGGCTCGGCTATTGCTGTTACCCTCCTGCCATGATCAGAGCTTTAATAGCTCATTAACACCTTATCCATACACTGTCCTCTACAGATAACGGGGAATATGAAAAGCATTCTTGCTTCGCCCCTTTAAGCCAGTCCTTATAAGGACTAAAGATGTGCTGTTACCGGCGGAGGGAGGGTAATGGAGGACCATACTGTAGCCAATGAAGTTCTAACTGAGGGTAGGTTATTGCTGTTACCCTCCTGCCATGATCAGAACTTTAATAGCTCGTTTTCTGTCATCTACAGATAACGGGGAAGATGAAAAGTATTCTTGCTTCGCCCTTTTAAGCCAGTTCTTATAAGGACGTGCTGTTACCCTCTTGCCATGATCAGAGCTTAATAGCTCAATAATACCTTATCCCTACATTGTCCTCTACAGATAACGGGGAAGATGAAAAGCATTCTTGCTCCACCCCTTTAAGCCAGTCCTTATAAGGACTATAATTGACATCAAGTTTACATATGATCATAAACACTCCATGAATCGTTAGAAATGTGCAACTCCATCGGGACACAGATGTCCCCCATATTTACGCTTTTCTGCAAACTATAGCAACAAAGTTCTTTTGAAAAGCATTTGTACACCCCAACAATAAATAAAGTTTGAATTCTAAAAACCTGAAATAATCATAACTTCCCACTAGTCACTTTTTTTATTTAAAAAATTCCGAATTGAAGTGTTTATGCAGTTTGGTGATGCGTAGCATATGTTTAAATGTTCCGTATTCTGGTTCAGTTTAATCTACAAATGATATTTTAAACTGCGAGGTGGTAGAAGAGTAAGCGAAATTTTTACCAGGAAACTAGTTTATTTTCAAATATAGTTTTAAAAAATTACGAAATATTTCTCAATATTTTTACTTTTCTTGATAATGTTACAAATGTAATAGGATTCAAAACTAAGACTTTAAAAAAGAATTTGACGTTATTGACATGGAAACGTAAAATAACAGTTGACTAAGGTAACGTGAACATTTAAACAGAATAGAAGATAAAATATTACCAAAAAAACGTTTTTGAAGCAAAAATGATAGAAAGAAGTCAGGAAACCAAGATATATTGTCTAGACTTAACAAGAAAGTATAGAAGGCGATTTCAGTTAATATCTTCACTATTATTGATCATCTATATTATTATTGTTATTATTATTATTATTATTATAAAAACCTCCATGGAGTCAAAGACTCATCGTGGGAGGTCCACTGTTATACACATAGTTTATCATACTGTGCCTTAAATATATTCACTGTCTCTGCACACACCACACTCTCGGGCAAAGCATTCCAATCACTCACCACTCTCCATGCAAAAAACCTGCTCCTCACTCCCTTGCTCACACCCTCCTTATACAGCTTCCAGGAATGACCTCTTGTTCTCCTGCTATCCTCACCCATTCTGTGCAAAACCTCCCCGACGTTAATCTGGTAATAACCACTTAACAGCTTATATGTCTTAATCATATCCCCCCTCCTCCTTTTATCCACCAATTTCTGCAAATTGCATTTTGTCAATCTGACTTCATACTCTACATTCCAGAGACCAGAAACCACCTTAGTCAATCGCCTCTGAACTTTTCCCAACGCAATTTCATCTTTTTGAAAACCAGGTGACCAGATCTGTGCACAGTAATCCATATGTGGCCTGATCAAAGCCTTATACAAAGGAACCATAACATCCTTACTTCTACAAGTCAATGTCCTCCGCATCATTCCCATTATTCGCTGTGTTGTCTTCACTATTTTAGTAACATGTCCCCGAAATTTTAGGTCCTTGTCTACAATCACTCCCAGATCTGTCATTTCCTCTACCTCTTCCAAGATATTCGCACCGATTGAGTACTTTACATCCCATCTCTGCTTCCCAAATTTCAAAACCTTACACTTTGAAACATTGAATTGACATCCCCACTTATTTACCCATTCAGATAGTGTATTCAAGTCCTCTTGCAAAGCTACAGCATCCATACTACTACTGATAGCTCTGCCCAACTTTGCATCATCTGCAAACAACTGCACATCACCGTTCAGACCTCTCCAGATATCATTTACATACAAATTAAACAGATTATCATTTACATACAAAAGTGGACCCAAAACAGACCCTTGAGGTACACCACTAGTAACTTTCCTCTTCTGGGATATCGCTCCTCCATAGACAACTCGCTGATACCTATCAGACAACCAATCTCCAATCCAGTGAACCAATCTACTGTTCAGTCCCATCCGTTCCAATTTAATTACCAGCTTGTCATGTGGCAATATGGATTACATTATGAAAGGGGAAAAAAATACTATTAAGCCTAAAATCAGCCAAGTCAGAAATGTTCAACTCATCTCTTTACTTGATGCATAAAAAAAAAAAAAAATCAGCTAACGCCTTTTTTTATTCCCGTATACAGGGAGTAGGCGAGGCCATTTAGCCCTATCTAACTTTTGGAGACTGAGTGGGCAGTTCAATCTCCACTGGTACCAATCAGAGATAGATGGCCCAAGGCTATCACTAATTAAGCGGTACGCAGTGAAGAGAGACGGCTCAAATGTGCCGCCATCTCGTGGTCCCTAACCCTAACACAATATATTTAATGTCTGAAATAATGTGGGTTCTACGGTCGATTTTCTTGAGTTTACAGGACGAAAAACCCGAGTTTCCGGGAGGAAAAACCTGCTTGCCCGTGCCAGAGATCGACTAACTAACCAGAGATCGACTACTTGATGCATATAATATACTAAATTTATACTCATATATAAATTTAGTACATGCCGTCAGGACATTTTAACTAAATTGAATGACTGATTTAACAAATCTAGCATGAAAATCAATAATAAATCAACAAAAAATTACAAAACTAGGCAAAACATGGAAAACATCAACTGTCAATAGAGGGCGCCTAAACAAGTAAGGAATATTTCATTCAACTTATTCTAGCGTAAACCTTTCAATGCGTCTTTCTAGCGTGTATTATTAAGGAGAAACTTCGCTCACAGGTAGTTTTGTTATTACAAAAAAAAAAAAAAAACACTTTAGTATCAGCAATAAAGACAAACTCGCATAATTTACCTTTCTGTAAATAGTCCACAAGAGTACGTTTATCCATTACATGAAAGCCTAAACTGTAGAACAATTTAGTATATAGAGAGAATTTGAAGTCCTCGTCAGATCGGGGAACGATGTTTAACTATAACCAAATGCATAGATTTACTCAACACATCGTTTAATTATTACAATTATAAATTATTTACAAACATCTAAATTAATCTCGCTTAAAAATGCGCTTAAACAATAAAGTATAAAATTTTAATCTGATAATCTAAAAAATTGTAATATTATTAATAAACTTATGAATTCCAATGACAAGTGTATATACAAAAATCTAATAAGTTTATTAATTTTTCGATTATTTCAAAATTTTAAGTATGATTTTTATTTTGTTTTAAATTGTTACTTTTATTTTATTACTAAAAAGTAAATATTGAAATAAATAAAATCAGATTATAAATTAAATTTAGTATTTGTCTTCAATTATTTTTACTTGAATTCTATAATGTTTTATTTAAAATGTAAAATTAGAATAAACCAAAAAACTAAAGTACATCTTTCAAAATTAAACTTTGGATTTAAGATTGTAAACAAAAATAGTGATTAAACTTACTTTTCTAAAGATTTCTTTGATTTCCGGAACTGCTTCTTCGCTCTCGATAATTCCACTTTCTGCAAGGGTATCCAGAAGATCGTCAACTCCACGCAGATTATAAGCAATCTGCAAAAATCAAAAATAAATAAATACATTTGATGAATTAAATGTATTTATTGATTGATGGATGAAAAGTGAAACTTTATGTTGTTAATTTTCATCAATTTGTCAAACAAAAGCGAAAAGTGAAAAGTGAAACTTTATGTTGTTAATTTTCATCAATTTGTCAAACAAAAGCTGACTGAATAATTATTTTTGTCAGCGTAATAATTAATTATCATCAAATAGTATCTCGGTACCTTTTAATTATTAAAAGGCAGTTGCAAGGTACAGAATAACTCATAAATGATGTGCTAAAAAGAATTAAAAATATGGAATCAAACTCATCAGTATTAATGCATTATGTTGCGAAAATTATCCGAAATTTGGATATTTTAAAAAGCTTTTATTTATTTTTTATTATTTAATTTCTTGAAGTATTTTATATATAGAAATGTATTTATAAAATAATTTAAAAATATAGGTATTATCAAAAGTTGTATTAACTTGCCTCGAATGGATGATCCATATATGGTCCGACATTGTGAACTAAAGCGAGATAAGATGAGTACGACAAGCGAGACACATTGCTACTAGCATAACTATACTTTACTTGGGCACCATAATTTCGCATTTCTGAAAACAAAATAAATTAAAAATTATTAATCACGAAATTGAATCGGTTATTAAGAAAAATTAAAATTACAACAAAGAACCAGATAAAAACGAATTACCATCGTAATAATCGGCAATGAGAAGTTTAGAGTAGTCGAAACCTAGGTCATCAAATGGCTGTAATTTAGGAAGGATTTCTCTAGCACGTGCAGCCCTATAAAAGGAAAAACGACATCATTATAGTAAAAAAAAAAAAAAAAATATATATATATATATATATATATATTAAAGCTCCTACAGTAGACAGTAGATTAAGCCCTACATAAGCAAAAGCTTCTATTTTATAAACCCAATTTAACACCAGGGGAAAAACAGTTGTCAATAATTGAGTTGTCATAGTAACGTTGTTGAAGCTGACTTAGTTATACTAAAAATAAATACTTTAATTCCGCCTTCTTTTGCTTTTCGCTGTAATAATCACATTTCTTTAGCAAGCGTTGTAAATAGCAATATTTCGATCAGTATTTATTAAATATTTGTTAATAAGAATAGTCTAAATATTTCAGCATAATAACGTAAAATTTTTACAATTGGACTTCTTTTGTAAGTATTAAAAAGTTAATGTAATTTATAGATTACATAATACAGCTGAAATTAATAATAAATATTATAATTAGACTATTTTTTGTAATTACTTTTTATAATAATTTGTAATGCTTATATAAATGATATTAGTTTCGTAATTCTGCATGATAACTAAACATGCTGGGAATGTCTTGAACCTACTGAACCTCTCTCTCTCCCTAAGTCCTTTTTGTAATATTCCATATGCTTCTGTGGTATGTCTTACCAAGTTTGAAGCGAAGCAATATACAGTACATGGTTGCCACTTCAAGATGGGTAGTCGATGGACACACACACACACACACACACACACACATGGAATCTGTTGGAAATGTATTACGTCTTATTTTCATAAATTACTTACATCACTTGCATGCAGGGTAAAGAGACGTTAGTCAGGGAATAGATGGAACTGTACACAAAACTTCCAACTTGTTTACTCGTCTCTCTCCATGTATAACTAGCTATTGTTTCTAGAAGGACTGTGGAAGGTGCACTCATCAGTAATACGCTGAAAGCTTGTATGCGGAGCTCGTAAGATTCAGCATAGTTGAAGTAAACATCGGTAGTTATTGGAAGGACCTGAAATAATAAATTGTAGTTAGTTGGGGGTCAAAGGACCTCGCCTACTCCCTTTGCCAAATAAAGAGAGTTATAAAAGTATTTATTTATATTTATTTATAAATTGTACGATAATCGGTGAATATTAAATCACTATCGATGACGAATGGATGAAGTGACAATATGTCAACTTACCTTTTCGGGATAGTATGATGCAATTGGAATCAGAGCCGAAATAGCGACACCGCGGATAAAGTTGCAGTCTGCAGGGTCAAATCTTGAGTAACAATCTCCCGATTCGCCAGTAGCATACGGATGGATGTATTTCAGAGCTTCGTGGTGTTTAGTCAGGCCAAGCATCTTCAAATATAGCGCTTTATCTTCCATTTTGTTGGCAGAAACCAAACTATTGCCAATTTCCTGTCAAAGATGGAAAAAAATTAATTGAAGTGGATTAATGGAGTTATTATCGAAAATTATTCTAAGCAGAAGATTAAAATTCAATAAAGATGAATTCTGTTGATCATTATATATTGTATGATTGAATTTAAAAGTCGTTTGTAATTTTTTATTAATTTAAATTCTTTTAACTTGAAATACGATAAAACAGAATAAGTTATGCAGTTATAAGCACGTTTCGTATTCTTTATTCTTATCCCACTGAATAATGCTCATTTTAATCCAATTTCGTTTAAACAAATCCAGTTATTTTAAGTCAATGGTCAGTCATTATAGTGTAATACGAGGAACTGTCTCTGCGATCAAGTGTGTACTCTGAAGACGCAGTCAAAAGTCTTCGTGTATCTTAATGATGGAAAACATAATCCTCGGTGATGCTTTTACGGTTGAATTTCTAGCATGCAGAGATAAACAGGTTATTATTCCTGTTTATAAGGCTTTGATTAGGCTTCATCTGGATATTTTTGTTGGAGAGTTGAAACGGATTCGGAAGCGAGTGACCAAGATAGTGGCAGGTCTGTGTGATTCTCCATTTTACGAGAAATTGAAGATTTGTGGGCTAATAGAGGCTGTTGGGTAACAGGGAAACATGAGAGATATACAGTAAGTTACTTATGGGATTTTATAGAGTTGATGTGAAGGAAATATTTCAGTACATGAATTATGTGAGGAAAACTAGAGGTCATCCATGGAAATTAAGTAAGAGTATGGTTAGCAAGAGAATGAGGACTAGAGTTTTGGTTTGGAGGGTGATGAATGAGTGGAACAGATTGCCAGAGTCAGTGAGTGCTTTGTCAGTAATGAATTTAAAGCAAAATATCACAGGTATTGTAGGTGTTGATGGTTAGGGTTGATGTAATGGACTTCTCAAGATGAGTGTATGGACGCCAATCAGTGCTCATATGTATTATTATTATTATATTCACATAATTGATACACAGTCAAAACAAGATATCATATAAACCAAAATTTGACTGATGATACAGAACAATTGAGATTCTATCCAAAAATCTAAGAATAGTCCGTCAGGTAACGTCGTAAAATATGGACAGTTCCAAGCAGTGCTGTTTTTTGTAGGTCATAAGGGATCACTTCGTTGATGTTTAATTGCTGTAAATAGTTGGATAGCTTCTTTGAAGTTGCACCAAGTGCACTGATAACTATTGGGATGACTTTGGTGTGTTTAAGCCACAGTCGGCCAACTAAGATTGCCAAATCTCGATATTTAGTAATTTTTATCCACTTTTTTGTTGTTAATGTTGTTATCGCTGGATACTGCGATATCAATAATCCAAACCTGTCGATGTTCGATAATTGTGATGTCAGGTCTATTGTGTTCCAAATGCCGATCAGTTTGTATTCGAAAGTCCCAGAGAATTTTTGCTGTTTCGTTTTCCAATACCATCTTTATTTTATGCTGCCACCGGTTGCCAGAAGCAGGAAAGCCATATTTTTTGCATACATGCCAATGAATTATTTTGGCCACTTGATCATGGCGGTATTTATAGTCAGTTTGAGCTATCTTGCTGCAGGCACTGATTAGATGTTCTACAGTCTCATCTTTCTGATCGCAGAATCTGCATTTGCTGTTAATTTATTATTATTATTATTATTATTATTATTATTATTATTATTATTATTATTATTACGTACATCTAATAGGAGATTCCGTGGGATTTTTAAAAAGGTGTGTTCAAATTATTTTGTTTCGAAGTCAGTTTTCTTGAAAAGTACAAAACATAGAAAGATTGTAAAAGTGATACGGTTATTCGTTTTTTTTACGTTCTATAAAATGGATTTGTATACAGCGTCATTTTCCATTGTAAATTTGTTGTATACAACAAAATATGTGATCCCGATATCTTGAACTATTTTCTACTTAAAGAAAGGAAACTTTTTTTAATTGAAAAATAAAAAAAAAGTTGGCTTAAGTTAACTCAAATTCAAAAATTGTTCTTTGAACCATTCTGTGTATGTGAGGCCTGAAGTGGCTTATAAAACTACCATGTTTGCTGAATGGGTTTTCGAATTATTTAACCCCTTACCCACAATGTTGGTACGCTATAGGTTTATAATCTTTCACGAGCTCTAAAAACAAAACTAAAAATCATCGAGTTTTCAAGATATAAGCGAAAATAAAATGTGGGCGTCTTTAAAGTGTTCCTAGGACTGCAATTCTTTGTATTTTCGGATTCAGCATTATATGCGTTTGTAGTGTTTCCTCTAGTCTCTGAAATTATCATCAGAATTAAATTCAAATCTAATTTCAGCCTCAACGATCAGGCGACTTACCTGGACGTACATCTGAAGTTTGGAGGTAGGGCATTCTTCTTCACTTCTAGGGTATGGGGTTGTGCTATGAACGTAAGGCTCCACAATTTGACGGAATGCAGTAGAATAAGCAGTTCTTTCAAACTTGGGAACCACACAGGCCTCGTGAACTAGTCTTGCATAAGTTAAGCATACGGAATTGGATAAAAATCTTTTTGCTGCTACGTGTGGAGCACGACAGAGACTCTGTAAGAAAATAATAATCATAATAAATTTAAAGATGATTATATCTCAGTAGAGTAAGACAGACACTTTAATTATTGAGAAACCAAACTGGACAAATTAAATAAATAATAACTTTTTTTAAAAAATCTTACCTGGTAAGCATCGACAACTTCCACACGGGGATAGATTGCATTCTTTGGTATGGCTTCGACGACTTCGATAGCTTCGTATTCCAAGAGTTCTCCTTTTTCTATAAGGGCAGCTGCAAAATGCAATGCAGGCACAGTTCCACTGAGAGGTAGGATGTCCAGGAAGACTTTTCTGGGGATAAATAATGTAGAATCTTTAAAATGTATACCAAAACAGTTTTAAAATGTGCACAGATATTTCAATAAATTTCAAATGGCTGAAACAATGCAAAAGTAAAAGCGACTAAGAAAAACGAAACTTTACAGACAGAAAAATAAAATAAAATATAAAGAACATAATTAAATTTTCTAAAATATTAATGAAATGATTAAATACGTACCATTTTAATACTACTTAAATTATTAAATGCATTTACCATTTAATTTATTGAATATCCTATTTGCCACACCTATCGAATTTCAATATAAAAAAACAAACAAACTTACCGGGTTACTTGCTGAACATCCATCGCACCAGCTCTAGAAGAAACAGTCGACCACACATTCTCTAAGGATCGAATGTCCAACAAACGAAGAATTTCTTTCAATTCGATTATCTTTTCGCCGATATCTCGGCTCTTGTCCGGAGCTTCTTCATTAAGGTAAGAAGATATTTCTCTAAGAAGTTCTATGGCATGTTGCTCTAATCTAGATGGGGATCGCCGATAACTTGATGGATATTTTCGATCATCGTATCCACGTGTTGGGACTGGGAGAGGGTAAGAACTAATACCAGAACTAATATCGGGAAGTTCGAATTCTAAAGAAGTGTATTGGACTGGTTGGGAAATTCCAATTGGACTTTCTCTTGAGCCTTCGTAGACAGCTTTTAGACTCACGCTATGGCTGCAAAGATATGTTTTCAGTGAAATGACGATATCCGACTCGTTTTAAATACTAATAAATAAATAAAAAGTTCATTTGCAATATAACTATTTTAAGAGTATGCACATTAAATAATTAAATTAAAATTAAACAAGTAAATTAAATAATTAAAACGTTTTTGTTATTTAAAATAATAATAATAATAATAATAATAATAAACTCAGATGAGTATCGTATACTCTTCTCTGTCCTACGAAAGTTTAAAAAAAAAGCTCCTTCACGAATCCAGAAACTCGTAACGCCATCTATTATCCGTATGATTAACTTTCATTGATTATGCATACTCCTTTACTTTATAGTGTGAACACAAAAATGTAACCGTCCATTCATTAGCTAGCAAATCCGAGCACTTCTTTGCTCAGATAAATGTTTTCAATTACAAGGGAATTCTTTATTTGAAATTTTTATTTCCTACATGGCGATCTAGCAAATCAGTCCATGAGCTGTCAGTATAATATAGTAAGCTCATTACAAAAAATTCAAATAAAATCCGAACTCAATATATATTACTAATACAGGTTTTATCTTATAAGTCACGAAAAGATTTTTTATAGGCGTTATATTTTTATATGGGCATAGAGGGGAATTAAGAGAAAGAGAGAAACTATTGACAATACTCACTATACATGGTGTACAATTGTTTTGTCAAACAACGAATAGGATGTTTTCATTATGCTATAAAATTCCTCGAGACGACCTGCTCCTATTGGGCCAGTGATATTATAGCGGGCAGAAGAATACACTTTCATCAGATGATGATCCTATAACGAAAAAAATAATAATTGAAACTGCGAAAAAATTTAAAACTTACTTAAAAGCAAGTAAATTAAAATGGTGACTTAATTGCTTTGAATATTGTCTAGTTTTTAGCAAAGAAATTGATTAATTTGTCGAACAGAAACATATTAATCAACTAAAAAAACGATTATTGATAATAAGTCACTGAAAATTGCCAAAATGTAAAGCTGTTTTCCACTCTTTTCTAAAAATCACAATCAAAACAAAACGACAAACTCCAATAAAAAAAATAATAATTCCATTTATTTTTTAATGATAAAGACTCATTCAACAGTTCATTACACAGTGACGTAGCCTTTCAGTTATGTCATTCATCAAAGTTATTATTTTAACAGAGAACTGAAGACGTTTGTGAATCTATTAATTAATAATTTGTTCTATAAATTCATTAAACTAAGATGAATTTCCATTAATGCTATTCTGTGAAAACAACAATTAACTTTAGAAAAATTAGAGACAAAATTTTCTTTATAAGCAGAATTATCGATGTTTGCTTACAGGCTTTTGGTTATAGGGACATCCAGCGCTGATGGGACACTCAAAGAGTCGTCTCTTATCCTCGTGTATTTCCGGAAGTGGTCCACAGGCACCAGGACATCCTCGAGAGTCAAAATTATGGATTTCGTAAAGACGTTTTCGTTTGCAGTTCTCATAATTCCAGTTCTTTGTCAAATTGAAGTATTCACTAGGATGCGAGATGCCAGGAAGATCAGGACTTGGAATGGTATCCTCCTGATACCACACTTCACATTCACCATTCACGCCACTCTATAGAAATAAGAAGTAAACAAAAATATAGTTGAAGACATACAAGTGACTTATTTTACGAGTGTCTTAAGGCTTGTAATTAGGAAACACTTTTACCTCCATGACGTTGTAAACCTTGGATGACAGAGTTGGATATTCTTCGCTTATATTGGTCATCAATTGCAGCTTTTCGAGGATGGACCTCTTCAGGTTCTTTCCCCAGATGTCATCTTGAGCATCCATCGTATAGGACACGATCTAAGGAAGAAAAAAAAAATTTTTTTTTTCATACTTTTTTCGACACCAACTCAATTCACCAATCATTTTCTGTATTATTACTTTGACTTCAAAATTTCTTCAGTAATTTATTTTTTGAAAACTTAAGCTACTCCTGCTTAAGCTACTGCTAGCAGTATAGAGCTCTGATTAGCAAAATAATTAAAGTCAACAATATATAAAGAAGGAGTTAGTAACAGACTTGAACTGCGCTACTAAAAACCACTAACAATCTATGAAGCTTATTCTTCATCGCTAACTTACTTATAAAATATTATAAATAATATATATAATATATATAAATAATAACTAATTATAAAATAGTTTAAATATTTATATTCACTTTATATTGACGTAAAAAATAGTATTACTGATCATAAGCTAAGATTGAAATCCATCTTTAAGTTAATGGATTCAGGCTAAAGATTAACTGACGATTGAAAATTGAATTTCAATGATTAAACTTTGGTAATCACAAGAGAAATACAGAAAAGTGATTTAAAACAAAATAAAGAAGCTCCATTTACCTTTCCGTTCCTGTATTGAAAGATCACCGGCTTTTCTAGTGCAGCTTCCATTTCAGGATCTCGCCTATAGTGAGCTTCTTCGGAATCAGTCTCAGCGTTATCTGCCCATACGTTCTTGATCTAAGAAAGGAGAAATATTGCATATTTTAAGGAAATCGAGTGGAAAAAATAAAGAATTACTTTCAACATAATACATCGTGATGCAAATGTTATGCTAATATTTGAGTGTTTAATACACCCATTAGTTTTACAACTCTCAATAGAAGGAGTTTTCACTTCCCTGGGAGATTCTCCATTTTTTTAATGGAGATTCTCTATTAGCCTAACTTTGGCTTACTTCTATGACGTGGTGACACTATTATGTTGATAGCCAAGCGCACTGTTTCTATAGAACAACCACAGTAGGAAAAAATCCCCTGGCACCTTGAATGTCCAAGCTTTGGACATTGTTTGGGAATGTTATGCTTCTTGCATCAGACTACTAGCTACAGGCAGGGTCGGTCCGAGAGTATCTGATGCCCCTGGCCAAAGAAAATTTAGGTGCCCCTATACATTGTCTCTCTCTCTATATTTTGTCATACTAACACAAGCACACGTACACCTACACATGTGAATATTTATAAAAATAATAGCGCCCTAGGCAATTGCCTTGGTTCGTCTAATGATAAAACCGGCCCTGCAAAGGTAACGAGCTCTTTTGTAATTTGTGTTGACGTCTAGTACTTTGAAATGTCTAATTCTGATCTGCGTTAAAAAAAGAAAAAACTCTTAAAAATGATAACGTAGTTGAGATGTTGGGTATAATAAGGAATCTACAATAGGAGCAAGTTAAAAAGGAAATCGGAAATAGAATGTAGTTAAACCAAACAGGTAACGAGCTCTGCAGCAACTGCAGTCGATTTTATGAGCTAGGAAAATTCCAGCGAAACAGAGAAATTCCTGTAATGATTGCAGTATTATCTCATTATAAAGATGAAGTTTTGGAAATTATAGAAAAATAAACATTTTTACTATGTAGATGGATTAGAAATGTGGACATTTAAAAGAAGAATGGATATGCATATTCGTATTATATGAATAGAAACACGCTATTCTGGTTCGGACGTATGATGTACACCGTGCAATATAATTAAAAATACCATTGTTTGGAATTCAAAATAAAGCATGGAATTTGTGGCAAAATCCATCCATCCATTTCTCGTCCGACCGAGACAGGTTGAATCCCCTAATTAAGGGATTAATGCAATTAATATAGCCAGCCTGACACACCTCTGTCCTTAAAAGGACTGGCTTAAAGGGGTGAAGCAAGAATGCTTTTCATCTTCCCCGTTATCTGTAGAGGACAGTGTAGGGATAAGGTGTTATTGAACTATTAAAGCTCAGATCATGGCAGGAGGGTAGCAGCAATAGCCCAGCCTCAGTTAGAACTTCATTGGTACAGCATTGCCATCCATTATCCTCCCAGGGTGGACCGACCTATTCAATATTCCTGACACACCTCTGCTGTAACCCTAAGGGATCTTATGTCTGTAGTATGTGTTCACGCGGACGGTTTGCCTGTTTTAAGGGACAAAAACTCCGTGTTTCCGGGAAAAAAAAATTTCCTTCCCGTATGAGACGGGATTCGAACCCAGTGTTTTATTTTATTTTTATTATTATTTTTTTTTTTTCAAACAAACAACTTCGTCAAAACCAACTCAGCTACGGGTGAAAATATAAGAACAACAACGAATAAATAAAAGCAGAAAAACGATGTGAAATCCAATAAAGCAACAGTTTTAAACGAATAAATAATTTTAGTCGATATTATATTTCATGTTTAATTCGAAATATAATATCGAATTAATCGAAAATTTGAACGTGTAGCCGCTTTCTACTCGAAATCGTCAGTTATACAAATTGCGACAAGCTGATTTGTCTGAATTTGCGGTTATAATCTTGAGAAATAATGTTCATCCTTAAGTAGGCTGACCATATTTCTTTAACCATGTACTTTTTTATCACCATATTTATGAAAAAGTAAGACGATAAAAAAACGTTTTACTTTGCCCAGTATGTAGGGTGATAAAACGTTATTATTGCTTCTGATTTGGTACGTGCTGAAGAAAATTTTGGTTCATGCGTTTTATTAATCAATGTCGACGAGTAGTCACTTGCGCGGGAACTTTGGCCCTGATGCATAGTATGATAAACAACAAGAGCTTAACTTGCTGCAATTTTAACAATGTCGCTATCACCATCACGTATCACAAAAACGAGCTGATGTTTTTAACTGAAGCCAGAGTCTTTTCAGCATTCTTGTGTTTCTGGCTACATAGCCAGATGTCGCTTCTACCTCCATGAGCAACGCAAAAATGGACATTACAATGTTGGCATACCACTTTTGTTCCATCACTACACAGCTTGTCCATTTTAATAAATTTGAATTCTTTCTGGAGATCGTCATTAAAATTACAGTTTCGCCTCTTTGATATTGCAAGAATAGACTTGAAGCTTTAAAAAGTAAAATGTAAAAATTTTAAAGATATGAAATTTAAACCATCCCCATTGAATAACAAAAGCCACTGGTTAGCCTACAGGCAAAACAAAAACTCGGAGATGCAGGTGTTGCCAAAATGTATTTATTATTTTCTCTGAATAAATCGCTGCAGATACCGATATTTAGTATCGAACAATGCGACTCCATGGTTATACAAATTACTGGTATCCATGATATTGATATACGATTATAGTTTATGGATAATAATTTGTGATCGACTAATATTAAAGTATATTTATCGTAGTAATAATAATATGTGGGTACATCAGAGTGTGGCAAGTAGGGGTATATGTAAGTTCGATTCACTTAAACCTTGGTATTCCAGGTCTACCTACTCACTGATGAGACCTCAATAAAGGTCGAAACCAGTCTGGGTAGTAACCTCTCCTCATAATGTAAAACAGTAATACATCTCCTAGGAGCTGCGTTTTACATTATGAGAAAATATTAAGGATAGTGATGGAGCTTGCTCCACCTTTGCTCCGAGTTGCCCTAGTGTTGTACCACCCAGGTGAGCACTTACGCCTGGACTCGCCGATAGTTCTTCGTCATGAAACTCTTAGATTTCGATCTCCGAGTTTCGTATCCGGCTTTAAAATAATGAGGGATTTATTATCCCCCCCCCCCTTTACTTAACTTATATTTACAGGTTTTATTAAAAACGGGATAAAATTGACATTTTTATTAAAACGACGGGACGACCGGGAAATAAAAAAAAAACGGTACTGTCCCGTTCAAAACGGTACGTGTGGTCAGCTTATCCTTAAGTTTTGGACACCAGTGTATGAATTTAAAGTTGTAAACTTGAAGTATTTCTTAGTGAAGTTTTGACTAGAAAGTACATAAATGTTGTGCTGCCATCTACTGATAAAAATATGAAGTAGTTTGCAAGTCGCATAACTAGAATTATGTAAACTGTACATGTTAAAAACGGCAAACCAGTGATGTAAGTAACCAAACCGGCTGGTAAGATTTAAAGCACGTAGAACTAGTTATTAAATTAGACCATTGTAGAGAATCAATACCGGTTCAAGTACAGAACCCTGGGCAACATCGTTGTTATTTTTAATATAAAAACGTTTGCTTATATTACATAAATATAAATCTTCTCTCATTTTTAATAACACTGAGTGCCCCCCCCCCCTTTTAAAATGATTACATGATAAAACGACAAATACAACAACGTTATGCCAGGAGTATTAGGAACAAGAAGGAAGAGTTTTTGGCCATGGTTGGCACTTCGGCCACAGGTTGTCGGTATTAGTGAAACATGGCTGACAGAAGATGATAAAGCTAGTGGGATTGAATGCGACGGGTATAGCGTGTTCAGGAGTGACAGGGTGAATAAAAAGGGGGGAGGAGTGTTATTGATGATAGCTGATGATCTTCAGCCAAGGAGTAGTTGAACTGCATGATGGGGGAAAAAGCACATTTGAGGCTGTTTGGTGTGAGATACAATCCAGCAGAACAAAATATACAATTGGGTGCTGCTATAGACCGGGTGATGGAGTGGATGGTGGGGATAGTATGCATAAGCAAATAGAAGAAATGAGTGGAAGGAGGGTGATTATTATGGATGATTTCAATTATGGTAACATTGACTGGAAAGAGGAGAGGGCACATGGGAGGAAGGAATTGGATTTTATGCGGTTATTAAGGGACAACTATCTACGGCAACATGTATTGGAAAATACCAGGGGGCAGAGAGTGCTGGACCTAGTAATTGCAACCGAGAATGTGGCTGTAACGAACATGACCATGTTGCCACCAATTGGTGAGAGTGACCATAAAGTCATGACTTGGAAGGTGGCTAAAGGAGTCGAAATTACAATTAAGACAGGGTACATGTGGAATTACCGGGCTGGTAAGTATGACAAGCTTAGGTGTGTGCTTGGCTCAATGCCATGGCATGTAAAACTGCAAGGGCTGGATGTTGATAGTGCATGGGAGGTGGTTAAGAACTGTTTGCAGGAGGCAATGGTTGACTGTATACCAAGAGTCCGAATAATAAATCAATTAGGGGTTAAATGGATGAATAACACTATTAAGCTTGAGCTGCAAAAAAAGAAACAATTGTGGAGGAAATTTAAGGAGAAGGGTGACCATCAGGCGCAGGAACAGTATAAAGCTCAGGCCAGGATGGTAACAAGGGTGGTAAGAAAAGCAAAAGCAGATTACGAAAGGAAATTGGCCACGCAGGCTAAAGAGAATCCCAAACAGTTTTTTCAATATGTTGCAAGTAAAAGGAAAAATGCTCATGGTAGAATGATCTTAAAAAATGCTGAGGGTAGGGAGGTAACCGAATCAGTCGATATTGTGGAATTACTGAGCGAGCACTTTGCAAGAGTATATCATCCAGGTGGTGACTTTGCAGGAATGGAAGAACCAACAGCTTATACTGGAATTGTGATGAATGAAGTAGAGGTAACTAGTCTATTACAGAACCTGAATGTCAATACATCTGTGGGATTGGATGGTATACCAGCTCGTGTCGTACGTGAAGCGGCCAAAGAATTGTCAGTGCCCTTGACCATTTTGTTTAATTTGAGCCTCAGGACTGGGTCAGTCCCAAGGGGGTGGAAAGAGGGGAAAATAGTTCCACTGCACAAAGGTGGTTCCAAGGCTGCTGTTGAAAATTACCGGCCAATCAGCATAACAGGAATCATTATCAAGGTCTTAGAGAAAATAGTCAAGAGGAAAATAGAAGATTGGATAGAAGAAAATGGGATACTGTATCGGGGACAGGATGGTTTTGTGAAGGGTAGGTCATGCCTCAGTAACTTGCTCACGCATTATAACACAGTGACGGCTGAACTGGATAAGGGTAATGGGTTTACGGTGATTCTACTGGACCTTGCCAAGGCCTTTGACAGGATACCACATGGAATTCTAATCAGTAAATTGGGGCATATGGGGATGGACATAGGATTGGTGAGATGGATAGGAGGGTGGTTGACGGAGAGATATCAGAGAGTGGTTTACTCAGGAGTAGAGTCCACAAGACGGCCTGTGACTAGTGGCGTGCCACAAGGATCTGTTCTTGGACCACTGCTGTTTAATTTGTTCATAAATGATACAGTTCATTTGTTTGCGGATGATGCGAAGTTGGGTAGGGCAATAGTGAATGCAGATGACGTCAAAATTTTGCAGGATGATTTGGATAGATTGGAGGTCTGGGCTAAGGAGAATGGATGTCAGTTTAATGTGGCAAAATGTAAGGTTATGCATTTTGGGGTGAAAAGATTGGCGGCAGTTTACTGCATTGGTGGAACCGTGCTCCAGGAAATTGATGAGGAACGATATTTAGGAGTGTTGGAAGATAAGGAATTGAAATTTAGGGGACACATTGCAAAAGTGGCCAAATCAGCTCATCAAATCACTTGGTTGCTGAAGAATACGTTGACAAGCAGAGACAAGCAGGTTATTGTTCCTCTGTATCGAGCCTTGATAAGACCCCATCTAGACTACTGTGCTCAGATTTGGTCACCTAGGTTTCTTCTTGATGGGGAGGAGGTGGAGAGGATCCAGAGGCGAGTGACCAAGATGATAGCAGGTCTGTGGAATGAACCGTATGAGAACAGGTTGAGGATTTGTGGGTTGCAAAAATTGGTTGATAGGCGTAGGAGGGGAGATATGATTGAGACATTCAAATTACTGAAGGGTTTCTATAAAATTAATTCAGAAGATATTTTTGAGAACAGGGCTGGTTGTGGGAGGACTAGGGGACATCCATGGAAACTGGACAAAAGCGTGGTTAGTAAAGGTGTTAGAGCTGGGTTCTTTACTTTTAGAGTAGTGAATGAGTGGAATGCGCTCCCTGAGTCTGTGGTGGATGCTGTGACAGTGAATGAGTTTAAGGCGAGGTATGATAGATACTGTATGAAATGTCAAATAGTTGTGATGAATATGATTTGGGGCCTCCCTCGATGAGTCTAATGACTCCCTGGAGTTGCCCGTAATAATAGTAATAATAATTATATTCCTAAATAAATCCAGTGCATTCTGTAGGATTCCTTGACTAAACTGAATAACTGCTCTAACAAATTTGGTTAGCAAATAATCATCTAAAAAAAAACAGAAAAAAAACCGATTATTTTTAATTTGTACTTTGATTTAAAAAACATTCAGGATTGATAAAATATTGAACAGAATTAAATTGTCGAAAGGAAGTTATTAATAATATAAACCTTTCATGCCATACTATCCCAGCATCCTGTACAAATCAAACTTGAGGACATATATTAGGTATTTGATTATGATGATGATAAAATTAAATTAAAATTGAAACAGTATTTATTCGGATATACACATTATCAAAAAATTAACCTAATAATAAATAAATTTCTCCTCCGTTAAGAGATTTAATATCTTCGGACAAATATCAAAATAGAAATTTGACCATATTTAGGGTAATTATCATAAAAAAAAATACGTTTTAAAAAAATTAATTATTGTTTAAGTTTAAAATATACGTTAAACGCTGTTTGAAGTTATTTAAAATCATTGATAATTAATAAAAAGGAAAAAAAATATAATATAATTCTGTTTTAATATTTTTATTTATTTTAGTCTCCTAATTGCCTAAGTGTGTCGATTTTTTGCATTTAAAGTCAAACATTAAAAGCAGCGCTGTTTCTATAACGTAATAGTTCGCATATATATCACAACCAATCCCGCACTGCCACGTGCCAAAAATATCGCCATCTTTTGGACCTTGTGTAAACCAATTAGTTAAACCTGATTACATGTGAAAAATAATAATTACAAAGAAAAAAACCCTTTGTTTCTTTTTTTTTTTTTTTTTTTTTTTGGCACACATTAGACATTACACTATATATTTCTACCAGAAAACAATGTCGGTCTTTAAAAATATATTTGAACTTACGTGCATGGTAATGGTGTCTGCATTGTCCACATGTAGAAATAAATCAGCATAAATGATTCCTCCGATTTTTTCTTCGGACATATCAGGAACAGCAATTGTGCTACTGGCATTTAGATTGTAATGATAGGTTCTTCCCGGTCTAAATTCTAAACAATTAAGAATGTAATAAAATAAGAATTTATCTATAATAATATTGTAAATATAATAATAAAATTTAAGTATCATTTAATACATCTAAAAGAAATATAATTAAATTATAAATTAAAGTTTTACTTATATATCATTTTTTAAATTTTATAATTTACTTTTATAAGAAAAAAAAAAAAAATTAAGAATGTTTTTTATAATTTACTTTTATAAGATAAAAAAAAAAAAAAAATGCATAAAGAACCACGAGGATTTGAATGGGGATTGAGTATTCAATCCAATACCCTTGGAGGGTAATGGATGGCAATGCTGTAGCCAATGAAGTTCTAACTGAGGCTCGGCTATTGCTGTTACCCTCCTGCCATGATCAGAGCTTTAATAGCTCAATAACACCTTATCTCTACATTGTCCTCTACAGATAACGGGGAAGATGAAAAGCATTCTTGCTTCGCCCCTTTAAGCCAGTCCTTATAAGGACTATAAGGACTAAAGAACCACGAAGACTGGAGAAAATTGATATATCAAGTCCTTTTTAGGACCTCCAGGTCAGCGGATAGCAATGCTGTAGCCAATGAAGCTTTAACTGAGGCTCGGCTGTTGCCGTTACCCAGCCATGACTAGAGCTTTTAGCTCAATAACACCCCATCCACACAGATTTTCTTCATTCAGATGACGGGATAAAGAGTCAAGGACTCAGTCCATCCCAGTTCTTATTAGAACTAAAGAACCACAGGAACCAACAATGGGACAACAAGCTTACCTCCATCTCCACATCCACAGCAGATCATTCTATATGGAAATTCCTAAACAACCTCAGGATCAAGCGCAAATCCCTCCCCCCTCTGCAAGCAGAACAGCAACTTGCATACACAGATGCGGACAAAGCCGAAGCCATAGCAAGAAACCTAGAGAAACAATGCAGTCCTGCATATGAGAACCTAAACATCAGCCACGTATACAAGATCCATCGTAAAGTCAAGTTCACAGTAAATCGTCCCGATGTCAATCCAAGTCCTATAATGCCTACCTCACCTACCGAAATAATCGGCATCATCAACCATCTCAAGATCAAAAAAACCCCAGGTCCTGACGGCATCACTAACCAAGTCATCAAGGCACTACCACGCAAAGCCATAGCACATCTGGCAAACATCATAAACTCCATCCTCAAATGGCAGCACTTCCCCCAGTCATGGAAAATAGCTGACATCATCCCAATTCACAAACCAGGCAAAGACCCACACCTACCTGAAAATTACCGTCCCATCAGCCTGCTATCCAACTTAGGGAAAATAGCTGAGAAAATCATCCTCATCAGACCCCAAGATCATGTCAACCAATTAAATATCATTCCAGAAGAACAATTCGGCTTCAGTCAAAATCACAGCACCACCCATCAAATCCATAGACTGGTAGAATACATCACCACAGGATTCAATTGGAATCAACACACTGGAGCTGTCTTCCTAGACATCTCAAAGGCCTTCGATAAGATCTGGCACCAAGGCCTCCTCTACAAACTTATCATCGCTAACCTTCCACTAAACATGATACAGCTGATCAAATCATACTTTTCCAACAGGAGGATGCAAGTCAAAATCAATGAAACAGTCTCAACCCAACGGAAAATCCTCGCTGGAGTTCCTCAAGGATCACTGCTAGCCCCGATCCTGTTCAACATCTATATGGCAGACATCCCTCAAAATCCTCTCACGTCCACCATCGCCCTTTATGCTGATGACACGGCTATTCTAGCCAGATCTCGCCAACCACTTCTCGTCACCAAAAAACGACAAGACACCATCCTGAATCTAGAAAAATGGTTTAAAGACTGGCGACTAGAATTAAACCCCCAGAAAAGTACAACGATACTCTTTACAAGAAGACCAGCATCTCCTAAAGGAGACATCAACTCTAAAATTCCCTGGAAAACTGAAGCAAAATACCTAGGAATACTTCTCGATAAACGATTATGCTTCAACAGCCACATCAAGAGCATATGCACCAAAGCTTCAAGTTATCGCCCAGCTATACCCCTTGATCAACAGACACAGCAAACTAAGCTCAACAAATAAAATACTACTGTACAAGACAGTGATCCGTCCCACAGTCATATACACCTCCCCAGCCTGGAGCCATACCTCCAAGACAAACATCCTCAAGCTACAAAGACTACAGAACAAATGATTCTGGACGCCCCGTGGTTCATCAGGAACGCCCAGATCCACCGGGACATAAATATCCCCTACATCTCTCCACTACTACGCTCCCTAGCAGAGAAATTCTTTATGAAGACATCTATCCATCCAAACCAACTAATACAGCAAGCCGGAAACTATGACGGTAATGACCACTGGAAACACAAAAGACCGAAAGCCATCCTAACACCCAACGACGAATAACCACTTCTGCCCACTCAGGGCGAGCTGAAATAGCTCACAAATCTCCCCCATCACTGCTCCCGAAACAGACAACAGGGAATACGAAAAGCGTCAAGCTTCACTCTCTGCGCCATATATGTCCTGTGTCCTGTAAAGCGGGCGTTAATTACTAAATTATGATGGCGGTGTTAATATTTCCAGCTAAGCGTGTGGCCTGGAAAAGCCATGTAAATATGAAAGAAATTATATTATATTATATAATTTCACATCTTTCGTATGATATCACATCTATCGAAGCTATCAGTTCGATAGATGTGATATGAGCAAAATATGAACGTTATATTTGAAATTTGAAAAATAACTGCCAGAAAAATTGAAATTACTTAAAAGCTTTCAATCTTCTTTTTAAATTTACTTATAGTGTTTAATCAAATATTACTTACGTATATAACCTCCATCTCTTCTGTATGGTACTGTGCCTAAAATTAAAGAAATATATTGAATTTATGAGATTATAAATTTCTACTTTTACGTAATTAGTACTGTAACATGTAAATAAACATATCGTGCTTCCGCGAACATTTTGCTTCATCTTTGATAACATCATATTTCTTTTTTATGTAACAAATTATATATAATTTGTTAAAAAAGATAAATAAAGATAAATTTAAAATAAAACTTTATTTAATATAAATTTAGGAACATAAAGGAAATAGATATTTTGTTATAACTTTAGAATTTTCAAATAATTTTTAAAAATAGCTTTAACACCATTTATAAATTTGTATAATAAATATTGGAAAATAGCAAACTGAAAATGAATAGGATGTCTGATCTGAAGTAATTCTATCTGAATAGTATTAATGTATTCTGAATGTCTGAAGTAGAGGAAATTTTTTCTGGTAAATGTTGCAAAGTGTACTTAAGAAGAGGCTAAGAAAATTTGTAGAAGAAAAACTTGGAGGAGAAGCAGAAGGTAGAGACCAAATAAGAATTGTCAGGATCAGATTTTCACTTTACAATAAATAGTTGAGAAATCATAGGAATATAATATAATAACGATTTGTATTTAGGTTTTGTAGATCGGGGAAAGGCATATGACAAGGTGCCAAGAGAAAATTCTTATAACTAACATTAAAGTTATAACTAACATGTCAATGAAACATTTAACAGAGGCAATGCATAATCTACACTCCCTGTCCAAAAAGAAACCGAACTTTTCGAAGATATAAGAAACTAGTGGCTCCACCTGTTGTATCTTTTTGTTGTCGAAAGCGGCAACCGTCATTAGTGTTGTGTCATTGTTTATGACATTGGTTTCATTAGAAGCCGAGTTATAGTGCCAAGAGTGACAGTGTGTTTTGATGAACGGTCGGAAAATGAGTTTCAAACAGAGAGCTGCGATTGACTTTTGTGTTAAACTTGGTAAACGTTTTACCAAAACGCATCAAATGCTTCAAAAAGCATATGGTGATGAATGCTTATCCCGTACTCAAGTTTACGAGTGGTTTAAGCGATTTCAAAGTGGTCGTGACATGCTGGAGGACGACGAAAAGCCGGCCGTCCAAAACCTGGACTGAGCGAAGTTAACATCCAAAAAGTGCGTGATTTCATCAAAGAAAATCCGAAATCGTCTGTGAGATTGAATGAAGATGAATTGGGGATTCCAAAATCAACTGTGCACAACATTTTGACCGAGAGTTTGGACCTTCGTAAATTGAATTCGCGATTTGTTCCCCACAAGTTGACCGACCACCAAAAATGTATGGAATTGAACACTGCAAGGACCTCGTTAAAACCGCTGGTAAGGACTTAAACTTCCTTGAAACGATCGTTACTGGTGACGAAACGTGGTGTTTTCAGTATGAGACCGAAACAGAGTGCTGAGTGGAGACCACCAGAAGAGGGGCATCCGAAAAAAAGTCGCTTGGAGAAGTCAAAAGTAAAGACAATGCTGATTTGTTTCTACGATTCCAAGGGAATTATCCATAAAGAATTCGTTCCTCCTGGCCAAACGGTCAATGGTAAGTTTTATCTCGAAGTTTTGAAGCGATTGATAGCGAGAATTCATGGCGTACGGAATGAATATCGTGACGACCGACCGTTCGTCAAAACACACTGTCACTCTTTGCACTATAACTCGGCTTCTAATGAAACAAATGCCATAAACAGTTGACGCAACACTAAAGATGGTTGCCGGTTTCGATAACAAAAAGATACAACAGGTGGCACCACTAGTTTCTTCTATTTTCTAAACGTTCGGTTTCTTTTTGGACAGACGGTGTATTTTTGAGTTGTGAGTCAGCAGTTAGAACTGAAGAAGGTATACGGTAAAGTGGCATTAAAATCAAAAAGTGGTCGTCAAGAGAATTCTGTCATCTAAAGATATTTGCAAATAATCATGCATGGCTAAATTTGCAAATAGCCCGCAACCTCTTTGGTTGGACAGTGAAGAAGCGCTCCACTTGAACGCACGGCAACATACGTATCAGATATCAATATCTAATAAACGTTATAATATATTGAAGTGTGTGAAATGTTATACAGTGATACTGTGCATGAAACTGAGAAAATTTTGAGTCGTTTAAAAATCATGTGGAATTGTTATTGGATATTTCACACCATTGCTCATCTGAAATATTCTGCATAAAGACGATAGGTTTTTCGATTTATTTATTTATGCATTTATATAACAAATATTATATTATAAATAAAATACTTACTCCCAACAACTCTTGGGTTTATAGGCCAGTCTGCAAAACACAAAATAAAATAAGTAGATAAATAATTGAATTTTAAAATATTTGTAAGGAAAAAAAAAAGAAATCGAAAATAGAAATCGATTCGCCAGTGTTTTAGATATTTCGAATAAATCTAAATGATTTCTTCCTACACAGATGAAGCCACAGTGTTAATTTGAGTAATTAATGGCATTTACAACCAGACTACCATTAACGTTACTGACAGGATGGGTGAAGCACTAGTGCTTTTCATATTCCCATTTATTTGTAATGAGAGTTGTTTGGTAAAGGGAGATTTGTGAGCAGTTAAGCTCTCCCTCTGAGGGCAGTTGTGTTAGCTATGATCAGTTGAGAGAAGAATAGCCTTCGGTCTTTTTGTTTGTAGTAATCAGTCTCATTGTAATGGACAGCTTGTACGATCAGTGGGTTTGAATGTGAACTTGACTTCATGAAGAATTTTTCTGCAAGATCACGAAGAAGGGAGGAAATGTATGGAGTGCCAGTTTCTCGGTGAATCTGTGAATTTCTGATGAACCACGGTGCATCCAGGATCATTTGGATTCTCTGCAATTTTGAAATGTCTGATCTTGAAGTGTGACTCCATGCTGGTGAGGCGTAGGTGATGACTGGACGTATTACCATCCGGTAAAGAAGCAATTTATTATGTAAGTTCAATTTGCTCTTGCGGTTGATCAATGGGTAGAGTTGTGCTATTACTTTGGAAGATTTGGAGCAAATGAGATTGATGTGCTTGTTAAAAAGGAGTTTCTTATCCATTAATACTCAAAATATTTGGTCTCTGATTGCCATGGGATCTTATGACCAGAGAGCAGGATGTCTTCTTTGTTGCAGACCTTTCTTCTTGAAAACAGCATGGCTGAGCTTTTGAGGGGGTTCGCTTGAATCCTCCAGTTGGTGAACCAGTTTGCTAGCTCATTGATACTTCCTTGGAGTCTAGTGATTGCTAGGAGAGGGCTGAGCGATCTGGCTAGAATAGCGGTGTCGTCGGCATAAAGGGCCGTAGTAGTTGTTCTTGAATTGAGAGGAATATCTGCCATGTAAGTTGTGAAAAGTATTGGGGCCAGAAGAGAAACCTGAGGTACTCCCGCCAGAATTTTGCGCTCTGATGACACAATTCCGTTGAGTTTTACTTGCCTGTATCTTTCATTAATATATGAATATATGAGTTTCACTAGTTTAATTGGGATATGGTTTTCAATTAGTTTGAAGATGAGACCTTGATGCCAGACCTTATCAAAAGCCTTGGCACGACCAGACTATTTTATTTTATTTAATAGTCCTTATAAGGACTGTCTTAAAGGGGCGAAGCAAGAATGCTTTTCATCGACCGTGAGATGCGGTGATTAATACTCTTGGATGGCAATGCTATAGCCAATGAAGTTCTAACTGAGGCTCGGATATTGCTGTTACCCTCCTGCCATGATCAGAGCTTTAATAGTTCAATAACACCTTATCCCTACACAGTTCTCTACAGATAACAGGGAAGATGAAAAGCATTCTTGCTTCGCCCCTTTAAGACAGTCCTTATAAGGACTATTAAATAAAAAAAATAGTCTGGTCGCGCCAAGGCTTTTGATAAGGTCTGGCATCAAGGTCTCATCTTCAAACTAATTGAAAACAATATTCCAATTAAACTAGTAAGGATAAGATGTTATTATGCTATTGAAGCTCTGATTATGGCAGGAGGGTAACAGAAATAGCCGAGTCTCAGTTAGAACTTCATTGGCTACAGCATTACCATCCAAGGGTATTGGATTGAATGAATTAATCACCGCATCTCACGGTCGATTGATTCATCCTATCCCAACCAGACTATTAACAATTGACATTTATGTCTTTAAGGGTGAAGCAAAATGCTTTTCATATTCCCCGCTATCTGTTGTGGTTACAGTGAGGGTAAAATTTACGAGCAGTTTGCCGCCCTGAATGGGCATGGGGATTATGCATCGTTATAGGAGGCTATTATAGCTTTTGGTCTTCTATATTTGAATATGTCCGTTGACTCGTATGCTGCAGCTTGTTGAACCAAATCATTAGGATGCATACACGTCTTTAAGAAAAACTTGGATGCTAAGGATTGCTGAAAAGAGAGAATATAGGGAATGTTTGTGTCTCTGTGGAGCTGGTTGTTTCTAACATACCATGGAGCGTTCAGAATCATTCTCAAGCACTTGTTCTTCTGCACTCGCTGTATTTTGATAATGTTAGCATTAGAGGTGTGGCTCCAGGCCGGAGAGGCGTAGGTGATTATAGGAAGAATCGTCATCTGGTATAGTTGCAATTTGATTCTGTTGCTGAGCTTGCTATTTCTATTAATTAGCGGATAGATCTGAGCTATGGCTTTAGATGCCTTTGCGCACGGAGACTTGATGTGCTGATTGAAAGATAGCTTTTTGTCGAGAATCATACCCAGGTAATTTGCTTCTGTCTGCCAGGGAATTTTAGAATTGAATAGTAACACATCTCCTGCAGGAGACATTGGCCTTTTTGAGAAGAGAACAGCTGACTTTTGCTGGGGGTTGACTTCCAATCTCCACTTAGAGAACCAGCCCTCTAGCTTTAGAATGCTTTCTTGAAGCTTTCTGGTAATGAGATGAGGTCTGAGAGATCTGGTTAGTATTGCCGTATCGTTCGCATACAGGGCCAAAATGGGAGTCATCGGATTGTGCGGGATGTCTGACATGTATATAGAGAACAGCAATGGAGCCAGTAGAGATCCCTGCGGCACTCCAGCAAAGATATGGCACTCCAGGCGCTGGGAGGATGTAGAAGCGTTAATTTTTACTTGCATTGATCTATCTGAAGATATGAATGGATTAAATGAACCATTTTTAGTGAGGTACCGGCTGAGATAAGTTTGTGCAGGAGTCCAAAATGCCAGATTTTGTCAAATGCTTTGGATAGGTCTAGGAAAACTGTTCCTGTGCACTGGCGCCAGTTGTAGCTGGTGGTGATGTATTCGACAATTCTGTGGATTTGCTTGGTAGTACTATGGTGTTGTCGAAATCCAAACTGTTCTTTAGGGAAGATGTTTAGATCATTTACTGAGGTTTGGAGTCGGGAGAGGATGACCTTCTCTGCAACCTTACCCAGATTGGAGATGAGACTGATTGGACGATAATTCTGCGGTAAGTGTGGGTCTTTGCCTGGCTTATGTATAGGAATCACATCAGCCAGTTTCCAGGAGGAAGGAAAATAGTGACGTCTTAAGATTGCGTTTATTATACTGGTCAGGTGCACTATAGCTTTTTGGGGCAACAGCTTGATCACCCTGTTTGAGATGTTGTCTGGTCAAAGAGCTTTATTGTTTTTAAGTTTTTTAATAATATCATATAATTCAACAGGTGATACGGGTGTAATACGGTCAGCACTGGAGTCTGGGAGGTTTAGTGCATGCCTGACCTGTCTGTGGATTTTGTAGAGATGACTGAAATATAAATTGTTATAGGAAGGCTTGCACTGATCCTCAAGATTTTTTAGTATAACTTCTGCCTTATCTGCATCTGTGTGAACTAGGTCCTGGTTTGAGATTATAGGGGGGATCTGTTTTTATTTTTGATGCTTCTCAATAGTCCCCAGATAGAGTGATCAATAATTGAGATAGAGGCTAACTTTTTATCCCAAACTTGGTTTCTGTGTGTTTTAAGTGCATCTCTTACTGCTCCATTTAATCTGTTAAGCACTGTCTTGTCCTGAGGCACGCGAGTGTTATGAAATCTCTTTCTGGCTCTGCTCTTCTCCCTAATCAGGCCCATAATGTCCTCAGGCAAATGATCAGGCTTGGGAACAGGTTTTTGGAAGGTTGCAACCATTATAGCGGACTTAATCTGTTGGGTGAGGCTAGCCACTGCAGATTCCACATCTTCTGGTGTGCCTATGTGAGGGACGGGTCCTATTTGATCCCTAAGTGCTTTAGACAATCTCTCCCACGATATGCCTGAATGAAAGGGAGGAGGATACAGGCATTCTTGTTCTCCCAATTGCAGTAGAATTGGGTTGTGATCCGACGACAGCTCATTTAGTGATATAAGGCTGTAATGTAGTCTAATGTCTTGTAGGATGACTATATCCAGGATGTCAGCAGTGCCAGACGTACTGAGATGTGTTGGTTCGGTAGGTCCAGCCACAACAGCATAGTTTGATCCTGTGTAGCTAGAAAGGATGCGGCCATTTTTATTGGTAGATTTACTGTTCCAAGCTGGATGTTTTGCATTGAAGTCTCCAGCAATGACGACCGGTCCTTTTACTCCAAAGATGGCATCCAGATCTGAGGTCAATAATATCTTTAATGGAGGGTTGTATGCAGAAAAAATTTTAAGGCTTCCAATTGAGTTTGTGAAGACAATAATTCCTGTGATTTCGAGGTTAGTGGTTTAGGGTTGGTTATTGAATGATGGTTGATATAGTTTTTGATAAGGGTGGCTGTACCTCCACCTCTATACCCAAGTCTGTCCTTTCTGTAAATGTGATACCCTCTGATTTTCAGGGTGTCAGCAGGCCTCAGGTGAGTTTCATTGATTAGTAATATATCTGGGTTGTATCTATTATTGAATTCCTGGATTTCTAACAGTTTATTTTTTATACCGTTGGCATTCCAACTGATAATCCTAAGAGAGTTTGGGGTGATTTTTTTCCTATGCATCAGAGAGTGCTGATAGTATGGACTGGGTTTGCTGTAAGAATCTTTTTGTGACACTTAAGGATGGATTTGAGTTGCTGAAATCCTGCAGCATGTTTGCAAGAGAAGAGGTGATAACAGCTGATAGATTTGAATGTGGATTACTCAGGTTCTGAGTTTGTACTGTCTGTTTGGAGCGGGCCACATCAGCATATGTTCTCGCTTGATGTTGAAGATTCGTTTTCTTAAGGGGCTCAGTTAATGATGGGCGAGCACCTGTTGTCATGACCTCATTATTGGTGAACTGAGGAGCCTGAGCTTCAGGAACTCTTGCACTAGATGATGAGTTAGATTGATTATTTGGATCATTCCATCTGTTTTTGGGGTGATGTACACACCCTCTATAATTAGCAGAATGAGGACCCCCCACAATTAGCGCACTTAGCCGGGGTGGATTTTGGCTTGGCGCAGGTGTTTGTGGGGTGATTCTCGCCACATTTTAGGCATCTGAACTGAGCTTTGCATAGCTTCTGGGCATGGCCAAATTTTTGGCATCGGTGGCATTGCCCAGAAGATGCTTTCTTTCTCAATGGTTCTGAGGTGATTTTGAGTCCACAGATTGATTTTAAATTATAGATGTCTTTGTAAATGTTGTGAATCTCAACCAAGACCAAAGGCATAGGTGTCTTATTTGATCTAAACATTCTAGTGACCTTAATGGGAGGTAGTTCCTGTAAGTTAAGGTCAGTAACTATTTCATCCGTGTCAATATCCTCGGAGACTCCTTAGGACTACTTTCAGATTTTTTTCGGAAGCAAGTGAAAATGTGTGGTATTGAGTTCCTCTTCCATCCAATTCCTTTGTTAGCTTTCTATAATCAGCCACCGTGGAGGGCTGAATTCTTATCCCATCGTCTACATTTTTGGCAGATGTATAATTTATTTGTAAATTAGCCATGATGGTTCTGAGTGTTGTCCATCTCTGCTTTTCCCTTAGGATGATCGGTGGCACCTTTTCATTGGAGGAAGCAGAGGGATCTGAAATGGGAACATCCTCATCCATACCAATATTTGTTGGCTCAGCAGCGAGAGTTTTCCTCTTCTTACGAACGTGGATTTCTCCTTGATCAGAAGGATTAGAGGTAGAAACAACTAGATTGAGTTTTTCCTCCGTTTGTGGAGAGTCTTCATTTTCCTCGACGTCGACTTCAGGTGAGGAATATAAATTTAGGTAGCCGCGCCAATCCCGTTCAAACTTTTTGAGAAGCTTTTTAATAAAAGTGAGTGCTAGCTTTTTATCGAGTGACTCGATAATGATGTCGGGGTCAATCGTGCTAGTAGGCCATGTTGTCAGTTTGAACTTCTTTTGGAGTTTATCAATAAGTACAAGAGCCGGCTCTTTATCGAGCAAGTCAGTGAATACGTCTAGATCAGGTACGCTCATATCGTTTTAACTGCGCATGAGCGTTAATAAAAATCCCGCAGGTCTGAAGACCTAACAGCAGAATTTTTTTTTTTTTTTTTTATATAATATCATCCCGCAGCCGCGAAGGATCATATAATAAATAGATAGACACTTGGCAACCGCCATCACACCCAACCAAACTACTCAAAGGCAGTGATTAATAATGTAGTTCAATTTACATATATTATAGGTGTATTATAAAATTACACAAATACAAATTATTGTTTTAATTATACATTTTAATATATATGTTACAAAATAGATAATTATTATTTATTAATAATAGTAGATTATTTAATAAAGATAATTTTATATTTATATTTAATTTCAATAATAAATCGCTCGATAACATAGGTGGCCTTGCTGGTGAATTATCCACAGTAATCATCCAATTGTGTTTTATATTCCATAATTAGCTTTATATATATATGAAAGAAATAAATACGAAAAATTTTAAATATTTACTTGGGTATACGATCCTTTCGGCCGCATCTGAAAGAGATAAATTATATAATATGAAATAGATAAATAAATAATGAACAGTTATTTAATTATATTGTTCAATATATATTTTTCATTATATTCCACTATAATATTATATTAAATATAGTACATACTATATTATTAGTTATTAATATTTTTGTTGCTTAAAAATGTTTTGATTTTATTTTAGTAAATCAAAAAATACACCAATAATAATCATATATAATATTTATTTAAGAATTTAATTTTATTGATTGGTATATATATTGATTGGTATTTGCCGACTTTTTGAAATTTGGTTATTTGGACACTTTTTAGGTTACTGGTGAATGAGAATGTTTATGTAAGCTTAGTCTTAACGTCTTTTATGATAATAATCTTATATATATATATATATTATATATATATTATATTATATTATATTATATTATATATTATATTATATTATATATATTATATATATATTATATTATATATATTATATATATATTATATATTATATATATATTATATTATATTATATTATATTATATTATATTATATTATTTGATCTTTTGCGAAAAGCAAAGGACTGAAGAAGTTCACAAAGACAGTCACATGGAAGATGATACTCCTGTAAAGGATATTCCATCTTATTAATCATAGTTTCACTCCAATAAAGGTGAATCGAATGTACCGAGATAAAAAAGCCAATGGCACTTGAGTTAGTGGAAACCCCTTAGAAAGAGAGCATCATCCGGGCAATGCAATAGATGCCAAAAATTTGGTCATGCCCTGAAGCTGTGTAGGGCTGACTACAGATGTTCGAAATGTGGTGAAAATCACCCAACCAACTAACTCCTGTGCCAAGCCCAGAACCATATCTGCCAATTGCAGCGGGCCTCATCCTGCCAATTGCAAAGGATGTAGTTTCTACCCAAAAATTGGTATCGAAAAGGCAATTAATCGAATGAACAATTCATAATAAAAACAATTCACCAAAAATTTCAACTTTTCGAAAATGTTCTGATAAAAGTGATCCATTTAGAACAAAAACTGAACCGTGCAGAGCGAGATAGCAATGCTACTTTAATAGGGAATAATTGTAGAACAATACAGTTTCTTATTGTCTTTCTTGTCCGATAACTGTTTCATGTCCGTTCATGGGGATGATTTGCCTGTTTCCGGGAGGAAATGCCCAGCCTACGCAGGCTTCACTATTATTATTGCTACTAGTAGTAATATGCTACTTCAATAGAGCAATTATTATGGGATGAATTTTACTCAGATTCACTATTTGAAACTTTTACAAGAAAATGTCGAACCGTTCCAGTTTTCAGTTCAGCTATATTCGGGACAACAAAGAAATCACGTGTCCAAATTATGTATTACAATAAGTCTCTGACTTAGCGGAATCAGGAGAAGTTGTCAGTACAAGAAGCTGTCTGCACGATTCAGTTCTTGTTCTAAATGGATCACTTTTATCATCCATTTTCGAAAAAAAATTTCGAAATGATATTAGCAATTCTGCTTTGGCTGGATCAATTTGATGAAATTTTAGTTAAAATTTTCGGTGAATTGTTCATTCGATGAATTGTCTTTCAATTAACTGCTTTTCGATGAATTTTCATGGAACCCCAAAAAAAATCGATTGACGGAGAGAAATCCACAGACTCCTCCCACAAGTCGTCCACTCATCACTCAAGCTGAGCATCCTTGAACTCAAATAAACTCTACAAATCAGGAAGGAAAGCTACTACTAAACAAAACTTAAGACAATGCGGTACGTTCAAAGAAATCGACACGCCATGAACAAATAAATCCCAATATAACGCTACGGTCATAACACTCCACTGGCTACCATTCCACGTTACGTACTTTAGTAAATCCAGCCCAATACTGATTTCTACAAGAGACCCACTCCATTCTAACTGCACTTAGCAATGAATAGAAACAAAATTCTATAAAACTCTCTCCTGATCTCCCCTCGGAATGCCAACCGCCTCACCAACAAAATCCTTGAACTGCAAGAATTCGCAGTCTGATGCAACCCAGACTTAATTCTAATCTTGAGAAGCATTTTAGGCCAGCAAACAATCTGAAATTAAGAAGACGCACTATGTATAGAAAGGACAGACTTGATTCCTGAGGTTGTGGCACTGCCATTTATATTCAAAACTATCTTAAACATAATGCCACAACCAAACCAAGAACCGAGAGATAACAGACATTGAAATTTACATCAACAACGCTAGAAAACTTAAAATCTATGTTGCATAAAACTCGCCAAGTAAAACTCTACTGATTCAGATCTAGACGCGATTCTAGTAAATAAATATTCCACCATCATTTAAATGCCAAGCATTCAGCATGGAATAGTAAAACGACCAATAGAAATGGTCGTATACTAAAACAATTACATGAGTTCGATTACATTGCAGTAGCTAGTTGGTCCCACAGAACCTACTCATCATGGTCCTTTTGGCAGTCCGGATGGTCTACATATTGCTATCCTACCGAATGTCAGATATCAGTATCAGCTACAAACGATTAACGAGTTGCCATCAGATCAGAACCCCATCTTACTTAAATTAAGCACTCAAGAACAATTCTCTCTCCACCATTCCTTCATAGCTTGGGAAAAACTATCGAAAGTAATCCCCGAACACATTGGTGCAGTGCGCACCATACAAAAAAGGATGAGAAAGACGAAGCAATAACCAACTTCACAAATCAAATTAACAAAGCATTAGCAGAGTCACCAAGACTAAAACTACGTATAAGCCCAACCATCTCCAGGATGATATTATGAAATTAATCAGAGAAAAGAACAAAGCCTGGAAAAGATATCACAACACGCGTGCTGCGCAGGATCGAAAAATCCTTAACAAAACGAACCAAGTTAGAGAAGCTCTCAGAGATCACGAGTGGGAAACTAAGCTAACATTTCTTTGTCCTGAAGACCACACAATATGGAAATTTTTGAAACTCTTCGTAACAAACATAAATCTTCACCTCCCCCTATCAGGTCGAGCGGTAGCGCACCCAGAGGGGGGGGGGGGGTCCGCGCCGAGCACCAAGCTGAATAGGAGCCAAGAGCATGGAATAGCATTACTATTCACCAGTTATTTGAATAAAAATTTTTGTATCTTTTCAGTTCTTAAAACTTGTTTAATATTATTGATATTCGTAAATATTTTCCTTAAAATTTGGTGCTAAATACGACATACATATACAATATGTAGATAGTTAATTCGCATTCAAATCAAAACGCGCGAATTTTGTTTAGTTACTTTTGCATTATTGCAACGTCAAAGCTACAGAGCGTGTAATATTCTATTTTACAGTTAGCGGGGATTTTATTTATTTATTATTATTTTTTTTTTTTTTTATGTTGGGCTCATATACAAGAGGTTGGCTGGTCAACCTATAGTACTTTAGTACCGTATATGGGTAGTGGGATGGGAAAGAAGGAACTTGTTAACATTCGATTTGAAAGCCTGTATATTGTATTCCTTGGGAAATACCTCAGGGAAAGACTGTTCCACAATACATCAATAGCAGGGATGAAGGAGAAGGAAAAGAAACTTGTTCTGGTGACGTTTCAAGTGGGTTTCAAGGTGTACTGTGAAGGGATGTTGAGAGGAAACTTGGAAGAAGAAGTATTTTTGTGTTGTACTACATAGCAGATACAGTCGTAAGTACAGTTTTTAAAAGCACAAATTTAAAACTTATTTTTACTATTATTTGTTTATTTGCTTCTGATCGATACAATCTATATTAATCAAACACTAATCAAACCCTATTTAAAAATTATAGGAACATGAAACGACAAAGACCAAGTGGATATCAAAGGAGAAAAATGAAAGAAAAAGCTGTTACAAATATGTCGGAAGCTATTATAAAATACATAATGCCAGTGACATCAGTTTCAACCATAGCAGAAGAAATAGTGGCGGAAGAACGGCAAGAAATGGAAGATACTTTGGGACCAATAGTCCAGCAGGATAAGGAAAATATTGATGATGAAAAGAATATTGAACTCAATACGACAGAAGCAATAGAACAACAAGTAAAGAACGTCAATAATTAGGAAATGGAATTGACAAATACAAATGAAATATTCTGCGATGTTGCTGCTTGGTCAATCCCAGTAGCAGATGAAATTAAAATTGATATTACTAAGCAAGGAAGTGAAGTATTTCAAAATAAAGATGGACCTTTTGATGCAACACAAAGATCTGGAATAGGATTTAAAGGAGATCGTCACCAACTTACAAAATCATGGTTTTATAAAGAACTACCAAATGGCGAAAATGTTTTTGGAACTTGGATGGGTTATTCTCAGACAGCAAAAAAAAAAAAAAAAAAAATTATGCAGTTTTTGTTGCCGTTTATTTGCCTGAGGCGACACAACTCAAGTATCGAGTTTTGTGAATGGCTTTAATAAATGGTGGACATTAAATCCAAAGATTTCGCAACATGAAACACCACATAACTTCGGAACAACACCTTAATTGCTTAGAAATGTGGAAAACTTTAGCAACGAGGTTAAAATTAAATAAGACTATAGATCAAGTTACTCGAGATCAAATTATTAAGGAAAAGACAAGAATGAAGGATGTTTTGAAGAGAGTTTTTGGAATTCTCCTTTTAGCTGGTCAAAATCTTTCTCTTCGAGATCATAGAGGAGATTCGTCAGCGACAAATAAAGGAAATTTTTTGGAGTCAATTCAGTTTCTATCTCATTATGATCATGTTCTAAAAGAACATTTATTAAGAACTGAACATTCTGCTTTACATAATTGAAGATTCAGCTCATACTTATCTCCCAGAATCCAAAATGAATTCATAAATTTACTAGGAAACCATGTAAAAGACGGAATATTGGCGGACATAAAAAAGGCTAAATATTACGGGATCTTGTTCGACAGTACTCCTGATGTATCTCACGTGGATCAAATGCGTGAAGTTATCAGATACGTGCACATCGAAAATGGAAAAGTTGAAGTAAGGAAGTCATTCTTAGATTTTTTTTCTATCTCAGGAAAAAATGCAATTACTTCTGAGCTTCTGAAGAAATTAGAAGAGGACACACTTGACATCAACCTATGCCGTAGCCAGGGATATGATAATGCTGCAACTATGTCTGGAATTCATGGTGGTGTTCAACGTAAAATAAAAAGTATCAATTCTAAAGCTTTATTTATACCATGTGCAGATCACTCACTTAATCTTTGTGGAGTTCATGCTTTTGGAAGCATTTCTACTTGTGTAACATTTTTTGCAGTTTTGGAAAAATTTTATTCATTTTTTTCAAGTTCAACTCATCGTTAGGAAGTATTGAAAGAAAATGTAGGACTAACAGTAAAAAGATTATCAAACACAAGATGGAGTGCTCACTATGAAGCAGGTCATAATGCATGATATAATATCGAAAAGTTAATTTTAAGTTTAGAAGCACGATGTGATATAAAAGAAAATATTGACACACGAGGATCAGCCAAAATTTACTTGGTGCAAGTTGCGATTTTACTTTTTTGTGTTATTTTTTTTTGTTTTGTTTTTGGAATGAAGAAGCAAATGGTACTCAAAAATACATGCAAACTATCGGAATAACTTTAGAAAAATGTAGTGCAATACTTGAAAATCTGAAACTCTTTCTTGAAAATGAACGAGAAGGAATGGTGAATAGAGCAATCGATTATGCAACAACAAAATGTGATAAATTGGACATTCCTATAGAAAAAAAAAGGGGGTGGGGGCAGAAAAAGTCTAAAAAAAAATGCCGGGAGAATTGTTGGACGATGTTGGGTCTTACACTTCAAGAGGAGGTGAGAAGATCAATGTTTGTGTGCCTCCGTCGCTTTTTTCTAGAATTATGTAGCCGTAACAAAGCAACGGATGAAATAATGACGATTTTTAGGATTCTACAACTCAATATTTTTATACATAGCACAGAAAAAGATTTCGACAATTGCATCCGCAAATTTAACAAATGTCTATGATGAATTTAGCGAAGATGTAATTCCTGAAATAAAAATACTTCAGCGACATCTAACAGCTGTTAATATCAGCAAACAAGAACGTGGACAGCTCTTCAATTATTACAGTTCATTGTGGAGTGGAATTTTGTGAAATCTCTTCCAAATATTTCGCTGTTTAAGATTTTTTTTAACTATTTGTGTATCAGTGGATTCTTGTGAAAGAAATTTTTCTAAATTAAAATTAATAAAAAGTTACTTGCGGTCCAATATGACAGAAGACAGACTAAGTAATTTATCCATACTTTCTATACAAAATTATTATGCCAGCAAGATAAACTTTGACAAAATTATTGAACATTACGTAGATATTAAGTGCCGCAGAATGTAAAATAAAATGTGTGTTGAAAGTTAAAACAGATGTGTTGTTTTTGGAGTGGGACAACCCCCCCCCCCTCCCGGGTACTAAAGATTCCGAGTACGCCACTGAGGCCAGCACGGTATTTATGTACAGATGCTGAGAAAGCGAAGCTGTAGTCAGCAATTTGGAAAAACTGTACAGTCCATCATACAAAAACATAAATATCAACCTCATTTACAAGGTTCATCAACATGTTAGACGCACCTTATGACAACCCCAAAACAATTTACAGCTAATCAACCCCCACTTCTCCAGCAGAAATAATTAACATAATTAAACATCTCAACAATAAAAAAGTACCAGTCGGGACGGTGTTACAAAGTCATCACCTCGCAAGCTATAGTGTATCTTGTCACCATAAAAGCAATATTTAGATTGCAGTATTTCCCCTCCAACATGGAAAATTGTTGACATTATTCCGATTCATTAGCCAGGAAAAGATCCGCAGTTTCCTCAACACTACCGATCCATCAGTTTACTATCCAATCTAGGTAAAATTGCAGAAAAAATCATCCTATCTAGATTGCTAGAATCAACAGACAAATTTAACATCATTCCAAACGAATAATTCGGCTTCCGATAAAAATCATAGTACTGTCCAGCAATTCCATCGACTTGTCGAATATATTATTATAGGATATAACTGGAAACAACACATCGGTGCTGTTTTCCCTGGAGATTGCAAAGGCTTTTGATAATATCTGGAACCAAGGTCTCCTTTATCAGAGGAAACATACCAATAAATATGATATATCTAATTAAATCATACTTCAGAAAATGTAGGTCAACATTAGTAGCACAATTCTACCCAACTCAAAATTTTAGCTGGAGTTCCACAATTTTCTCCCTATTGGCCCTGCTTTTATTCTCAATCTACACGCTAGATATCCTACAAAATCCAATGACTTCCATCACAGCCCTATATGCAGACGATACTGCGATATTAACAAGATCTTTCCATCCTTGTCTGGTAACCAAAAAAACTCCAAGACAGTATCTCCACCTGCAAAAATGGTTATCAGATTGGAGGCTTCAAATAAGCCATCAAAAAAAAAGCGCAGCCATACCCTTCACTAGATGGCTAGCATCTCCCAAAGGTGATATCGAACTGATGATTGCCAAACTCCCATGGCAAGCAGAAAATAGATATTTTGGGATACAATTTGGTATAGGTCTGCGATTTAATTAGTCGTAGCAGGATCATCTGTGCGAAAGCATCCAAAGCTATAGCTCAACTCATCTTCATTCATGGTTAACTAAAGCAGTAAATTAAACACAAGAAACAAACTATTACTTTATCAGATGGCGATAAGACCCATAATTACTTATGCCTCGCCAGCTTGGAGCCAACTTCCAAATCCAACGTACTAAGATTACAAGGTGCAAAACAAGTGCTTACAGATGATACTGGATGCCTCATGGTTCATTAGAAATGAACATTTTCACCGTGATACCAATATCCCATATATCTCCTGTCTTCTTCATTCTCTAGCAGTCAACTTCGTTTCAAATTCGGCCATGCACCCAAGTTAGCTGAACAAACAAGCTGTACACTACAATGAATATGGCCACTACAAGCATAGAAGATCTAATGCCATTTTACTATCCAATGACTGTATCTAATCCCACAGTCCTCATAGGACAAGCTTGAAGCTCACAATTTACTCTTTTATCAGGTTGCCTATCTAATCAGATAAATGGGAATATGAAAAGCACTTCGCTTCACCCATCATATCAGTAGCGTTGTTGTTATTATTAATTGGTAGTAATTCCTGTACCTCGTTTGTGTACACATGTACATTTATTTTTATTGGTAACAATTCTCATACATGATGCATTTCACTTTTCTTCAATAGTATTTACGCACTGCGTAAATAATAAAATCTACTATCTTAGAAATTCCCAGCATGTTTTCCATTGGATTAAACTAAACGTTTGTTTATAGTGATCTAAATGGAGTAGGGGAAAATTAATAGAACAAGGGAATTACACAGATCTTCGCTGCTCATTCAATAGATGGTAAAATGGGATGTCCCAAATTCTGATATGATAGCAATCCGTTCGGATATTTTTTTTCTGCTTAGTGGAATAATTAAAAAAAAAAAAACAAGCTAATCCTTGCATTAATCCATATCAATACAATGATTGGCTCCATTTGACAAGTATGTTTTAGAAGAACTAGATTTCTGCGGGAAAATTACGCAAACTATTCAACCAAGTACAACTTGGTTGGTTCAGTAGCGAGCGTATCCGTTCTCCAGCCAGTAGGCTGCGAATTCGAATCCCACCGTGAGCATGCATGTTTGTGAATGTTTTTAGATGGTAGATGAATTTCATATCCTTATGAGAGATCACCAACCTGCTTATTGGAGACTTGAAGTGATATGGGAAAAGTATCCATGTTTGGTCTCTAGAGAATGGATTTTCTGGAATTATCTTGTCCTTTGCCTATCTCTGGTACTAATACTATACTATAGGTTTACAACCTTTCATGGGTGAGATTCACGTCAAAAAAAAAATCCCTATTTTAAAAACGATAAATCAAAATAGCTTTATTTAAAGCCACCGCTGTGTTCAGGAATGTAAAATGTAACTTTATTATAGCAGTTTTTTAAGTTGGTTTCTGTTGATTCACATCGAGAGTGCATACGGGCCAGATTGCTCCACACGTAGTCCCGATGTGAATATTTTTATTCCTAAGACCTGACAGCAGAGCTTCCAGGTCGCCTAAGACGCAAAGAACCTTTAGCAGGGCTTTTCAACTAAATATGAGTTAACAGGGCTCATGCGATGGATGAAGGGTTTTTCATCCCACAAAGCAGCCAAACCAACCATCAGAATACATGCAATTAACAGACCAGACATGATACACTAGTCTTATAGCCTGAATAAACCTAACCTCGCAGGCGTGCGTGCGTGCGTGTGTGTGTGTGTGTGTGTGTCGCTTTTGAATGTTCTGATCAATGCAGCAATGATTAATATCTATCGTTTTAGTAGCATATTAAAACTAAATATGCCACTACTTTTATAAATCACGAAATCCAATGTCGTTAATGTAGTTGCACATGGAAAATAGTAGTTAAGTATAAAAATTCCATTCATAAGTTAATACTAATCATAACTCTTAATACTTGACTATGTTATATTTATTTAAAAATTTTCAATTATTTTATATATAACAGTATTGTAAGTTTTAACTTTTAACAAATATTTTAAAAAATAAAATAATTTTTGATTATTTATTTTTCTTTTTAAATTATTTTAATACAGTGTTTTGTTTTTTATATATTAAATGATAAATAATATCTAATACGGGGATTTATTGAATGGTCTTAAGTTTTGTGCTATGTTTAGCATTCTCTATTTTTATCGTCAGCTGTTATAAATATAAATGATTGCAATATCCTGCATACTCTTTTTTCCCATTCTTCTACTCCCTGTGACCTGTGCTTCGAACCCATCCCCAGCAAACATTTTTTTCTTAAAACCAATAATGTCCATCAATAAAAGGAATGCACCAATGCTATAATCTTTGAGGTCGAAAAAAAAAAAAAAAGTTGTCTCCAAAACTGTTTCTGTATTTGCAAGTGCGATTGTCAAACGGTAATCTTTTGGGAAGAAGGACTAACACTATTTTAAAAACAATAGTGTATGAATTTTTAAATAAATACTAAGTCGTTTAATATGCATGGCGCTCATTTCTTTGAAAAGTAATCACTACGAAACCTTGTCGAATAAGACAATGCCAACATACAAAGAGAAGATAACTCGCTTACCTGCGACCCATAGAACCGAAAGAACAAGGAGGAGGACTCTCATCGTGGTGTCTGATGGCAATCCACTGCAGGGACACAGAGATAAAGGGCACTTTTTATACTTCCCCTCTTAGCCATAGCATAGAAACACGTGAAGGTGACGTTGCACTACTGGACATCAACCGCTTAGTAAGCATTATGGAGGTATTCGCCAGGACTTACAAGGCCAAGGACGGAAAGATATCTCGAAAGTGTTGGCATCTCTCCGTCATTCACCTCTGACCTCTGTCAAGCATGCCATTTCAGCAGAAATATTGTAGATAGGAATAAATAGAATGGCAATAAGTGTTAAGCCTAGCAACTGGTACAGTTAATGGTCTTTTCTGAATGAAAATATTAATTATTTCTCATTAATAAAGTGAAAAGGGAGGTTGGGGGAGAATCGTGACGATACTGAATAAATAGAAATGCATCTTTGATATCTGGTATTCTTATACGAAAGAGATTATCAAAATGAAAACCCCATTTGTATCTGCATTAAGATATGAAGAATTTAGTACCTTTTCAAAGGAACTACCTGCTCTAGCTTGTTTCGGCTTCCCTGATGTAAGCTTTTTTTTTTTTTTTACAGAGTTCACTTAGTACAGATGCCCAAACTATAATAATAAGTTTTAGGCACGTGTTCAACTTTACAAATATTCTTTCTGGGAATTTATTTATAGCATCAGATAAACCACAAATCACATTAATTATATATTATATTATATTAGAAAAATTCCATTACAAAACAAAATTAATTAGTTAATCACATAAACCTATTAAATGAAACTATTAATTAAATAGTTAAAATACGATTATTGTGCTATATAATAAATTACTGTTCAAACTGGTAGGTTATGAAGCAGTCGCATAAAAATCTGCAATATCGAGAGAGAGAGAAAGAGAGAGAGAGAGAGAGAGAGATTAGATTTAGACCAATGAAGGAATCTGTACTTGTCGGTATAGAGTTGAGCCTCCGTAGCTCAGTCGGATTTTTCTTCCCTCAGAACAGGCAAACCTTCCTCGTGAACACACGCTGCTACAGTCAAAAAATACATACTTAATCCCCTCATTAGGAGAGGGCCAGTCCTAAAGGGCGGTCAAGGATCAGGGGGAACTCCACACGAACAAAATAAAAAATATATAGATTTTTACTAGAACCACTAGATTCAAAAGATGAAAGAAGGAAAATCGCCTAGAATAGATGGTATATAGATAGAACTTATAAGGAATATGGATGAAAAAGGTATGGAAGTGTTATGGCAAATTATTAACGGAATTTATGAAGGACAAGAATTACCAGAGGAGTTTAGAAGATAAATTTTTATGCCCGTTCCAAAAAAGACGGGAGTTTTAGACGGTAACAATTTTAGAGCGATAAGTCTTATAACTCACACAGCAAAAATTCTGGTGCAAATAATTTTAAAGAGAATTAAGAGTAAAATAGAAAAAGAAATGAATGAAGAACTGTTTGGATTCAGAACCAACAGAGGAACTAGAGAGGCTATAACTTGTCTAAGAATTATTAGGGAGAAAACACTAAGCTATGGTGGAAAGGTGTTTTGGAGATTTCTAGATTTTGAAAAGGCATTTGATACAGTGAAACATGAAAGGCTTTTTGACATTCTAGAAAATACTGATATTGACTCTTATGATTTGGAAATTTTAAAGAGATTATATTGGTCACAAATAGCGTTAGTATGTGTAAATGGAGAGGAAACAGGAGAATTCCCGGTGGAGAGAGGAGTCAGACAAGGATGCAAGTTATCACCTTATTGTTTAACTTTTATAGTGAACAAATGTTTAGAGAGGAACTTGAGGATGTTGAAGAAGGAATAAAAATAAACGGAAGAATCATTAATAACTTAAGATATGCGGATGATGTAGTGGTGATGGCAGAAAGTGAAAATGGGTTACAACAAATTATTCAAAGAATTGAAAACTCTTGTAAAGAGTATGGACTAAGAATTAACACAAAAAAGACCAAGATAATGATAATGGGCAGAAAAATAGAATAAGATGTGGAGGAAAGATTTTAGAAGAAGTGGAAAGATTTCAATATTTAGGTAGCTGGATCTCAGAGAAAGGAACTTCAGAGTTGGACATTAGAAATAGAAGAGGCAAAGCTAAATCGGCATTTATGGAAATGAAGAGAATTTTAATAAACAAGAACACTAAAATAGGCGTTAGAATTGGAATAGTTAAAGCAACAGTTTGGAGTATTGTAAGTTATGGAAGTGAGTCATGGACACTAAGAAAGAGAGATATGGAAAGAATTAATCCATTGGAAATGTGGTGTTATAGAAAGATGGAAAAGATTAGCTATATGATCAGCACTGGTATCCGGGAGGTTTAGTGCATGCCTAACCTGTCTGTGGATTTTGTACAGATGATTGAAAGAATATCAAATTAAGAAGTTTTAGACGAGTTGGGATGGAAAGAACACTGCTAAAGAATATTATGCAAAGAAAGACTAGATTTGCAGGACATCTTCTGAGAGGTTCTTCGGGACACCTGACAAGAACTACATTACAAGGGAAAGTTGAGGGGAAGAAAAGACGTGGAATACCAACTAGAGAGTGGTTTAATGACATCGTGGAATGGACTAGTTTAAGAATGATGGAAGCGACAGACAGAGAGAAATGGTGAAGATCTGTTCATCTGCTGCAACCCTCTTCTTAGAGGATACTACCGGACGACGACGACAACTAGAACCACAAACTGTTCTACAAATGAAAATAAAAAGATGAAAGTCGAGGTTAAAAACCTGTTTCTAAATTATCAAATTTATATTATATTCAAATAATTCAAATTTTATATCACCACGAAAAGAACTAGTTTTAATATTTAACACATTATTACGGTGTAAATAAAGTTTCTTTAACATTTTTCGATATTTTTGAGCTTTCTTTTAATTATTAGTATTTATATAATATAATATTTAACACATTATTACGGTGTAAATAAAGTTTCTTTAACATTTTTCGATATTTTTGAGCTTTCTTTTAATTATTAGTATTTATATAATATAATATGTCAAATATTATGATATATTTATATTCTTAAAATATTTTTAAAAAAAGAGAAATTTGAAATTTAAGTTTAAAAATGTTAATATACCATTTTAATTAATTAATATTAAACTTGAAATAGTTTTATCACGACATACTAGAGTGTACAGGGAATGAACACCTGATTCCCGGAAAAGTCCTTTTTAGGACTTCCAGGGTGACCAATGGCAATGCTAAAGCCAATGAAGTTCTAACTGAGGCTCGGCTATTGCCGTTACCCAGCCATGACTAGAGCTTTTTAGCTCCATAACACTCTATCCATACAGATTTACTTCATTCAGATGACGGGATAAAGAGTCAAGGACTCAGTCCATCGCCCAGTTCTTTTAAGAACTAGAGTGTACAGGTATGAAGATCAATCGACCGTGAGATGCGGTGATTGATTTTCAATCCAATGCCCTTGGAGGGTAATGGATAGCAATGCTGTAGCCAATGAAGTTCTAACTGAGGCTCGGCTATTGCTGTTACCCTCCTGCCATGATCAGAGCTTTAATTAATAGCTCAATAACACCTTATCCCTACACTGTCCTCTACAGATAACGGGGAATATGAAAAGCATTCTTGCTTCGCCCCTTTAAGCCAGCCCTTATAAGGACTAGCGTGTACAGAAAAATAAAAAAGTCCTTTTTAGGACATCCAGGGTAACAAATAGCAATGTGTAGCCAATGAAGTTTTAACTGAGGCTCGGCTATTGCCGTTACCCAGCCATGACTAGAGCTTTTTAGCTCAATAACACTCCATCCACACAGATTTGCTTCATTCAGATGACGGGATAAAGAGTCAAGGACTCAGTCCATCGCCCAGTTCTTTTAAGAACTAACTAGAGTGTACTGGGTGGTGACCCCGAATTATAAAAGTCCTTTTTAGGACTTCCAGGGTAGCGAATGGCAATATGCTGTAGCTAATGAAGTTTTAACTGAAGCTCGGCTATTGCCCGTTACCCAGCCATGACTGGAGCTTTTAGCTCGATAACACTCCATCCATACAGATTTTCTTCATTCAGATGACGGGATAAAGAGTCAAGGACTCAGTCCATCGCCCAGTTCTTTTAAGAACTTTAAGAACTAGAGTGTACTGAATGAAAATCCATACCCTTGGAGGGTAATGTATAGCAATCTGTAGCCAATGAAGTTCTAGCTGAGGCTCGGCTATTGCTGTTTCCCTCCTGCCATGATCAGAGCTTTAATAGCTCAATAACACCTTATCCCTACACTGTCCTCTACAGATAACGGGGAATATGAAAAGCAGTCTTGCTTCGCCCCTTTAAGCCAGTCCTTATAAGGACTAGAGTGTACTGAATCGACCGTGAGATGCGGTGATTGATTCATTCAATCCAATATCCTTGGAGGGTAATGGATGGTAATGCTGTAGCCAATGAAGTTCTAACTGAGGCTCGGCTATTGCTGTTAACTTCCTGCCATGATCAGAGCTTTAATAGCTCAATAACACCTTATCCCTACACTGTCCTCTACAGATAACGGGGTAGATGAAAAGCATTCTTGCTTCGCCCCTTTATAACACCTTATCCCTACACTGTCCTCTACAGATAACGGGGAAGATGAAAAGCATTCTTGCTTCGCCCCTTTAAGCCAGTCCTTATAAGGACTATAAGAAAACTAGAGTGTACTGAAAAAAAGTCCTTTTTAGGACTTCCAGGGTAACAAATGGCAATGCTGTAACCAATGAAGTTTTAACTGAGGCTCGGCTATTGCCGTAACCCAGCCATGACTAGAGCTTTTTAGCTCAATAACACTCCATCCACACAGATTTGCTTCATTCAGATGACGGAATAAAGAGTCAAGGACTCGGTCCATCGCCCAGTTCTTATAAGAACTATAAGAACTAGAGTGTACTACAATGGAGAGGGAATCAATCGACCGTGAGATGCGGTGATTGATTCATTCAATCCAATACCCTTGGAGGGTAATGGATAGCAATGCTGTAGCTAATGAAGCTCTAACTGAGGCTCGGCTATTGCTGTTACCCTCCTGCCATGATCAGAGCTTTAATAATAGCTCAATAACCTTATCCCTACACTGTCCGCTACAGATAACGGGGAATATGAAAAGCATTCTTGCTTCGCCCCTTTAAGCCAGTCCTTATAAGGATAAGGATTAATGGATACTAGAGTGTACTAAATGGAAAATGAATTCCAGGGAAACAAATGGCAATACTGTAGCCAATGAAGTTTTAACTGAGGCTCGGCTATTGCCGTTACCCAGCCATAACTAGAGCTCTTTAGCTCAATAACATCTCATCCACACAGATTTTCTTCATTCAGATGACAGGATAAAGAGTCAAGGACTCAGTCCATCGCCCAGTTCTTTTAAGAACTTAAGAACTAGAGTGTACTCCCCGTGTGGTTGCCGGGATAAGAATAGCACCAATGTAGCTAATGCATGTCGTACGAGGCGACTAAAATTGGTACCCTTGGAGGGTAATGGATGGCAATGCTGTAGCCAATGAAGTTCTAACTGAGGCTCGGCTATTGCTGTTACCCTCCTGCCATGATCAGAGCTTTATAGCTCAATAACACATTTTCCTTACACTGTCCTCTACAGACAACGGGGAATATGAAAAGCAATATTGCTTCGCCCCTTTAAGCCAGTCCTTATAAGGACTAGAGTGTACTGAGTGAGATGCGGTGATTGATTCATTCAATCCAATACCCTTGGAGGGTAATGGATGGCAATGCTGTAGCCAATGAAGTTCCAACTGAGGTTCGGCTATTGCTGTTACCCTCCTGCCATGATCAGAGCTTTAATTGCTCAATAACACCTTATCCCTACACTGTCCTCTACAGATACAGATAACGGGGAATATGAAAAGCATTATTGCTTCGCCCCTTTAAGCCAGTCCTTATTATAAGGACTAGAGTGTACTGTCAAATCCAATACCCTTGGAGGGTAATGGATGGCAATGCTGTAGCCAATGAAGTTCTAACTGAGGCTCGGCTATTGCTGTCACCCTCCTGTCATGATCAGAGCTTTAATTGCTCAATAACACCTTATCCCTACACTGTCCTCTACAGATAACGGGGAAGATGAAAAGCATTCTTGCTTCACCCCTTTAAGCCAGTCCTTATAAGGACTAGAGTGTTCCAAGCCTGATCGTTTGCCTGAGGACATTATGGACCTGATCAGAGAGAAGATCAGAGCTAGGAAGAGATTTCATAACACTCGCGCACCTCAGCCTAAGACAGTGCTTAACAGATTGAATGGAGCAGTAAGAGATGCACTTAAAACACAACACACAGAAACGAAGTTTGGGATAAAAAGTTAGCCTCTATCTCACCTATTCATCACTCTATCTGGGGCCTACTGAGAAACATGAAAAATAAAACCAGAACCCTCTCCCCTATAATCTCAAACCAGGGCCTAGTCCACACAGATGCAGATAAGACAGAAGCCATACTTAAAAATCTTGAGGATCAGTGCAAACCTTCTTATAACAACATTAATTTCAATCATCTGTACAAAATCCACAGACAGGTCAGGCATGCACTAAACCTCCCGGATACCAGTGCTGATCATATTGCACCCGCATCACCTGTTAAATTATATGATATTATTAAAAAACTTAAGAGCAATAAAGCTCCTGCATCTCAAACAGGGTGATCAAGCTGCTGCCTCGAAAAGCTATAGTGCATCTGACCAGTATAATAAATGCAGTCTTAAGACTTCACTATTTGTCTTCCACCTGGAAAATGGCTGATGTGATTCCTATACATAAGCCAGGCAAAGACCCACACTTACCGCAGAATTATCGTCCAATCAGTCTCATCTCCAATCTGGGTAAGGTTGCAGAGAAGGTCATCCTCTCACGACTCCAAACCTCAGTAAATGACCTAAACATCCTCCCTAAAGAACAGTTTGGATTTCGACAACGATTCCTAGACCTATCTAAAGCATTTGACATAATCTGGCATTTTGGACTCCTGCACAAACTTATCTCAGCCGGTATCTCACTAAAAATGGTTCATCTAATCCGTTCATATCTTCAGAATAGATCAATCCAAGTTAAAATTAACGGTTCTACATCGTCCCAGCGCCATATCTTTGCTGGAGTGCCACAGGGATCTCCACTGGCTCCATTGCTGTTTTCTGTATACATGTCAGACATCCCACACAATCCGATGACTTCCATTTTAGCACTGTATGCGGACGATACGGCAATACTAACCAGATCTCTCGGACCCCACTTCGTTACCAGAAAGCTTCAAGAAAATCTTCTAAAGTTGGAGGGTTGGTTCTCCAAGTGGAGATTGGAAGTCAACCCCCTGAAAAGCTCAGCGGTTCTCTTCTCAAAACGGCCAATGTCTCCTGCCCTGGCAGAAAGAAACAAATTACCTGGGTGTGGTTCTCGCCAAAAAGCTATCTTTCAACCAACATATCAAGTCTGCATGTACAAAAGCATCTAAAGCCATAGCTCAGATCTACCCGCTAATTAATAGAAATAGCAAGCTCAGCAACAGAATCAAATTGCAACTATACCAGATGACGATTCGTCCTATAATCACCTATGCCTCTCCAGCATGGAGCCACACCTCTAATACTAACATTATTAAGATACAGCGAGTGCAGAACAAGTGCTTGAGAATGATTTTGAACGCCCCGTGGTATGTTAGAAATAGCCAACTCCACAGAGACACAAATATTCCCTATATTCTCTCTTATCTACAATCTTTAGCTTCCAAATTTTTTTCTAAAGACGTCCACACATCCCAACGATTTGGTTCAACAAGCTGCAGCATACGAGCCAACGGACTTAAATATAGAAGACCAAAAACTATATTAGCCGCCTATAGCGATACATAATCTCCATGCCCATTCAGGGCGATCAAACTGCTTGTAAATTTTACCCTCACTGTAACCACGACAGATAGCGGGGAATATGAAAAGCATTTTGTTTCACCCTTAAAGAATAAATGTCAATTGTCACTAGAGTGTTGGGGAGGAACGAGGTGGGTGAGATGCGGTGATTGATTCATTCAATCGAATACCCTTTGAGGGTAATGGATGGTAATGCTGTATCCAATGAAGGTCTAACTGAGTCTCGGCTATTGCTGTTACCCTCCTGCCATGATCAGAGCTTTAATAACTCAATAACACCTTATCCCAACACTGTCCTCTACAGATAACGGGGAAGATGAAAAGCATTCTTGCTTTGCCCCTTTAAGCCAGTCCTTATAAGGACTATAAGGACTAGAGTGTTGGCATATGAATCCAATACCCTTGGAGGGTAACGGATGGCAATGCTGTAGCTAATGAAGTTCTAACTGAGGCTCGGCTATTGCTACTACCCTCCTGCCTTGATCAGAGCTTTAATAGCTCAATAACACCTTATCCCTACACTGTCCTCTACAGATAACGGGGAAGATGAAAAGCATTCTTGCTTCGCCCCTTTAAGCCAGTCCTCATAAGGACTAGAGTGTTGGGTATGGAAGGCTTGAGATGATAACCTTGGAGGGTAATGGATGCAATGCTGCAGCCAATGAAGTTCTAACTGAGTCTCGGCTATTGCTGTTACCCTCTTGCAATGATCAGAGCTTCAATAGGCCAATAACACCTTATCCCTACACTATCTTCTACAGATAATGGGGAAGATGAAAAGTATTCTTGCTTTAACACCTTATCCCTACACTGTCCTCTACAGATAACGGGGAAGATGAAAAGCATTCTTGCTTCGCCCCTTTAAGCCAATCCTTATAAGAATAAGGACTAGAGCGTTTTGGCGAGGGTGAGATGCGGGGATTAATACCCTTGGAGGGTAATGGATGGCAATGCTGTAGCCAATGAAGTTCTAACTGGGGCTCAGCTATTGCTGTTACCCTCCTGCCATGATCAGAGCCTTAATAGCTCAATAACACCTTATCCCTACACTGTCCTCTACAGATAACGGGAAGGTTAAAAGCATTATTGCTTCGCCCCTTTAGGCCAGTCCTTATAAGGACAAGTTCTGTTTCCTCCCGTGTGGTGGGTCTGCCTCCCATGCTAGATATGAGAGGCTCTGCTTGGGGTAGGTTTTTGCCTGTCTGTGAGTAGAGCCACCGCTGCGATTATGGGTCTGTCTGGTGTTGGGGTGAGGCTGCCACTGGGTAGAGCCAATGCTGAGAAGTTCTTCTCGGTGATGGGGTCAGCCTGTCACTGAGTGGAACAAAGCTTAGTTAGGCGATCTTTCGGGATCATCTAATTTTTAGAGAGGTCTTTACATAAATACACTTATCCATGCGTGTAGTAAAAGGCGACTAAAATGGACGCAATTTGAGTCTCCAGGGAAAGTGTTTTCCGGTGAGGGCTGTGTTGGTGGATGCTTTTTCCCGGAATATGAGGGGTTCTGTTCGGTGGTGGGGGAGCCACTCACTGATTGGAGTCAACGTTGAGTTGGACGGTCTTTCGGCCACTCTTTAAGGCCCACAACCCTCCAAGCATGCTTGGATTTCGTAACCGAAATACGAGGGAAGAATGGTCACCCGTATGCCTCGAGGTATTCTTGGCTGTATCCCTGTGTATTCAAGGGCCGGTTTTCTACTGGAAAGGCAGAATTCATTGGTCAATCTTCATCCTGATTCAACCTTACAATTCTGGGATAATGGTTTGCTCTTGAATTTCGTACTATTACACTTTCAAGATTTTTTTTGCTTTACTTTTATATTCTAAATAAAAACGTTAACCATATATATATATATATATATATTTTTTTTTTTTTCAAATTGTCTGGTTTACTCTCATCGATGTAAAATGATAATAAATGATGTATGGATACACATAGCGCCGAATGAATTAGAAACCTTTATGCAGCTGTGCATGCAAAAAACTTTGGTCACGTGATCTAGGCAACTATTTAAGAATTCTGTTGGTCAGTAATCGTCAATAGTGTTGATCACAATGGGAAAAACAAAAACAAAACAGCAGAGCTGACTGCTTTCTCAGAAGGTGAGATATCTCGTGTGTTTAATCAGTTTAAAAATAGCCCAAATTTCTTGTGTAAGAAACGTAAATGTGGTCCTAAGATAGTCTATCAGGAACGAGATCGCCGTCTTCTGAGAAAGCATGTACGAAAAATGGTAGATTTTCGTAAGGAATGCGTAAGGAATTGTAGAAGATCGGTAGTGGCAGTCGCTATAAGGAAACCACTGATTTCTGCGAAGAACTGGAAAGTTTGTCTACAGTGGCATCAGGAACATCGTGACTGGACACTGGATGACTGGAAAAAAGTCATGGGTCCAACGAGTCACGGTTCTGTACCGATGGGTAGACAGACAGTTGGCCGGAACTCCGTGAAGCAATAAAGCCAGCTTGCCTTGTAAACACAACTCACAGTTCTGGAGGTGGTTTGATGGTGTGGGGCATGTGCTGTTGATATGGATCGGATCCCCTGATATTGCTGGAAGGTCAGGTGTCATCCAAGGAATATCAAAACATTGCTGTCAATCAAGTCCCTCTTGCAATCTTGACTTTTTATCCAGCAAATGTTGTTTGTTTCCTGGACGACAATGGTACTGTCCATCGCGCAAGAATTGTTCAGTAGTGGTTCAGTGAGCATGACAGCGACTTCCACCATCTTCCCTGGCAACCATAAATCCCGGATGTGAGCCCCATTGAGAATGTACATGTTAGAAAAAACAGATCGTGGAGCAAAGTCCTCTTCCGTGAAATCTGTGCCAGCTAGAGGACTGTCTGGCGAATGCCTAATATGTTGTAGACGTAGATTCAATCCAACATCTTGCGAAATCTATTCCAAATTGCGTATGCGATGTAGTTCGGGCTAAACGAAATCTCATATGGTATTAAATAAAAGTTTATAACTCTTGGCATGAGAGATTTCGTTCTCTGTAGAAGATTACAGTCCTAAGGTAGCGATTTAAAATCACCAATGCCCATAGATTAACTGCCATTGTGACGTCACTCAGTCATTGAATATGCCTTTATAGGGAAAATGTAAAGTTCTGTTTATTGTTCTCTTTGCACTCTAGTCATTAATAAATTATCTCCGATAATTTATAAATGACTAGAGTATCCAACAGTGCCGCTATTTTCAAAAATAAACAAATAAATAATAATAATGTGACAATGTTTTACATAATGAGAATATTAAAGATCCATCATATTTTTATGGCCAAATAATTCGAAACTTGAAAATTTCAAATTTTACACTCATAAATTCTCTAGTAAAATTCAAAACTTTTTAGTTTAAATTTATTTAGCTATAAAAAAAAGATGGATCTTTAATATATGATTAGATACTACTTCATTTGCTAAACTGAAACTTTTCATTATCTATATCTTGATATTATAAAAATACAGTATTTTTTACATACAAGAAACTTGGCACTAAAAAGAACTGATTTTAACCAAAATCAAACTTATATATTAATAATTTCGAAATGAACTAGAATACTCAGCAGAATGGGACAAAATAATAAATATAATGATATATTACTTATTTATGCGAATTTTCGTTCTTTGTTATTGAAATTAGAAATTTAAAAATAATAAAAGAAAAAAGAAACAGAAAATAATAAAAGAAAAAAAGAAACTGACAAGGATTTCAAGCCCGTAAAATGTGCATTCACTTACCCGTGTTACTGATGTTATAACATTTATTATTATATATTGATATATTTAAGAAAAATCAAAAATATTACTTTGTGGTTGTTTGTCTGTTTTGAATGTAGATATAACGCGTTTTGTCTTTTATTCTGGCCTTTACGATAATATGGAATATACTAAGTCATAATTTAATATAGTTAATGCATAGTAATTTAAAATAAAGAAAATAATAAATATAAAATCAGATGGGAACTTAAATGAGCTTTAAAATATTTTAAAATAATTTTAAATTATTTGAAATTAAAAAATATAAGTTTATCGACACCAATAAATAAAATATATTTGTTATATCTTAAAATTCTATGTAAAAAGGAAAATATTGGAAGCTCTTTAGGACTTCCAGGGTAACAAATGGCAATGCTGTAGCCAATGAAGTTTTAACTGAGGCTCGGCTATTGCCGTTACCCAGCCATGACTAGAGCTTTTTAGCTCAATAACACTCCATCCACACAGGTTATCTTCATTCAGATGACGGGATATAGAGTCAAGGACTCAGTCCATCGCCCAGTTCTTTTAAGAACTTTTAAGAAAATATTGGAAGACTTATTGGTAGACTTTTACCCGTTGTCTGTTCTTCATTGTATAAATAGTTTGCAAAATAGGTATGAACATTGTCATATGTCATATATAAATAGTTTGCAAAATAAGTATGAACACTGTCATATACATATATAAATAGTTTGCAAAATAGGTATGAATATTGTCATATATATAAATAGTTTGCAAAATAGGTATGAACATAGTCATATACATATATAAATAGTTTGCAAAATAGGCATGAACATTGTCATATAAATATATAAATCGTTTGCAAAATAGGTATATAAATAATTTGCAAAATAGGTATGAACATTGTCATATAAATATAAATAGGTTGCAAAATAGGTATGAATGTTAATCCCAGATTGAGAATTTTATAAATATCAAGAACGACTGCGTGCGTTTTGCAAACCTTTTTGTGGCATGGGCTCAGAGATAAGTGATTTTAGCAACGACGTCCTCGGTGGATTGAGACCAATAGAATCTATATGTGATCAATAATTAAATGACAAGCTTCCAAGTGTGGAAAGGTCGATTGTTGATGGCCCTCTCTTTTTTTTTAGAGAGGACTAGCATGAACTCTACGGAGCGACAAGCATTTTGTTCTCTTTCTACTTAGCTTCAAATACTCCATTATTGCTATTATTGACAACGTAAAAAAAAAACTTTTAATTAAATTCATAAAACCTTTCTTTCTAGACATATTTGCAAACAGATGCTGCTATTCGATTCGCATTTAAAAAAAACGAGAACAGATTAACTGATTTTTATGAACCTTAAGATTTCAGATAGTTAGAAAAAGTATCTAGTAGTTTTATCTCCTTGTACTCATCATGCTTTCTGTTTGCTGAGTAGCAGTCTTTAAGTAACAGAATCACTATATCCGCAATATGTTCATTGAAATGAACATATTGCGGATATAGTGATCAATGAGATCACTAATCAAACTGTTCTGTTATCGAGAACTTTTTTCTCTCTTTGAGTTCGTAGAATTAGTAGTGTTGTTGTTATTGTCATTATTGTTGTAATCTCACAATGTTCATTAACATTTTCCCAGTGGCTTCACAACACACGAACACAAAAATAAGATGAGACGTTGCAAAAGACTGAAAGTGAAAGCCACCCTTCACTAAACACACAATACAGTAATCAGTATTGGGCTGTAGAAAGAGTCCATTTGGTTCAGAACCAGGTTAAAAAGAGTTCGTTTTTCGCAATTTCCAATCTTGTTTCTTTTGTTACAGAACAAAGGACAGAAGAGAGTGCTGATTGTAGTAATTTAACTGTCATTGGGATTTCGCATGTATAAAAGAAGCCGCTCACTAGCTTCTTTGAAAAAGTTTCCTGTTTACTCTCTATAAGTGACGTTTTCTGATTATTTTATTCTGATCTCAACTGTCGTTGAGATCAGAATAAAATAATCAGAAAACGTCACTCAGGTGAGGTAAGAATAAAATAAAAAATACCGATAATTGAGATTTTCAGATGTTAACCATTATGGATAATTGGCATCATTTAACATCTAATACTAAGATTAAAAATGTAATAATAAATAAAAATTAGAATAAAATTTCTTTTATATTCTAATATTCTATTAAATTTAAGATGATTTATTTTATTAGTTTTAGAATTTTAAAAATTAATTGAAATATATTAAAATACCTTTTTATTTTTTTTATAAATTTAAAATAAAAATGGCCAAAGGTGGAGGCGTTTGTTGTTTTCAGGATTGAATCAATCAACCGTGAGATGCGGTGATTGATTCATTCAATCCAATACCCTTGGAGGGTAGTGGATGGCAATGTTGTAGCCAATGAAGTTCTAACTGAGGCTCTGCTATTGCTGTTACCCTCCTGCCATGATCAGAGCTTTAATAGCTCAATAACACCTTATCCCTACACTGTCCTCTACAGATAACGGGGAGGATGAAAAGCATTCTTGCTTCGCCCTTTTAAGCCAGTCCTTATAAGGATAAATAAGGCGTTTGTTGTTGTTTGATGTTCGTCTCACCTTTAGAAAAGTGTCTGCAAATCTTTCAAATTGTTCCTCAAATGCTATTCGACTTGGGCGTTCTCTTTTGTTTATGTCGTCCGGTGTACCAGGCATCAAGGTTTTGATTTTTCTATTGTTATCCATCTGCAGATGATAAGATTTTCGCCACTGTTCTTTTTATCTTCATTTTGGTAGCACAGTACGATATCTCACAAATGACTGTTTTAAGAATGAATTTTATTTTTACATAATAATCATGTTGTTGTCTTCACTTTGTAATTCTATCTCTGTCTATATCTTTCACCATCTCATCTCTTCAGTCAATATTCTTGTTATGACTGTATATCCTTTATAATTTTTTATCAGATTCGTCTTTTCGTTAAGTGATTTATTTCTATGGAATAATTCCAATGCTATCATTCGAAATTTGGATACAAAAAAAATATTATGCAAATATCGAATTAAATTAAATTGGTTTCCATTTTTATGTTTGCATATTGCAGGTCTACGAAAGAACAAAGGTTACCAATAAAGAAATAACAAGATGTGTATACACTTTCTTGTACTTTTCACATTAAACAGCTATTATGTTTCTTTCAGTTTAATGGTTTTGTGTTAAATCTTTAATTTAAATTATATTACAGTGTCCTCTGCTACTGTCTTAAGTAATAGGCGCTTCACATGCACACTATCTACAGATAATTATCCGGACACTTTAGCAATTTGAAATTGATAACAGCAGGCGAATCTTAATATCGGATATGCCCACCTTTGGCTTTGATCATCCTTTGAGGGAGGCTTTCCACCAATATACGGCAGACATCAGGTAGAATTTGTCTCCATTCCTCCAAAGCAGCACCGAGTTCAGCGACAGATCGAGGACGTGCTCCTCTAGACCTGAATCGCCGCTCTAATTCGTCCCACAGGTGTTCGATGGGGTTGAGGTCAGGACGCTGCGCAGACCAGGGCAGTCGTTTAACACCAATCTCTTCATACCATTCTATAACAGCTGCAGCTTTGTGGCATGGGGCATTGTCGTCTTGATAGTGACACAGGTTGGATTCCTAAACACTTCACAGTGTAGGCAGTACCTGATTATCCAGAATATCAAGACACTGAGATGCTTTCATGGAACCACGGACAACGACCAGTGGTCCCACTCCAAACCAACTGAATACATCCCACACCATTATTCCTCCACCACAAAACTTTACTGTGGGTACAACACATTGTGGTAACGAGCGTTCACCAGGCTACTTCCATACCCTTCCATCAGACTGGAAACACGTGAACCTTGATTCATCGCTCCAGAGTACCGTTTTCCACTGGTCAATTGTCCATTTCACTCTCTTTGCACCACGCCAGACGAGCCGCCTTGTTCGCTGTTGTAATGTTCGGCTTTGTACCTCTGATCTTCCGTGGAAACCCAGTAAATGGAGTTCTTTTTGTACAGTATTAGTGCGGACCATGTTATTGGCGTTCTAGAAATCATCACGAATGGTCTGTGCCTATTGTAGCCGATTTTTTGAGTGTCACCCGTTTTAATACCCTCTTGTCCCTGGCAGTCATTGTCGATGGCCACCCTGGATGTTTTCCTGCACTAGCGATGCCAGAACGTCTTCAGTAGTTGATCACATCGTCAACCGTTGATTTTGGATGCTCCAATTGACTGACAATGACACGTATGAACATGCCACCAATGTGACAGCACACCATGACACCTCTCTCGAAGTCACTGAGTTTACGTTGTGTTGTCATACCACCTGTATTCAACTGCTACGATGAAATACTGCTTCCTGCTATCTATACACCGGTTTGTATGTTATTAACAAGCCTGGAGTGTTCCATAGATTCAAATAACAGGGATGTGCGGACAATCATTGGTAGAAAGTGTATATATCCAGCCTGTCGTGCGGAGAGATCTTGGCTCGCGCTGAATTGCAACCCACCTAGATGATAATCGTGTCGTGTTCCACATATCCACTTATGATCCAGAATAAATCTGCTACTTAAAAGAAACTTATATATCTTATTAACATTTTCTAAATTTGGTTTTTAAAACTAATATTGAATTAATAATTCTGTTATTAGAATTATTAAAGTCTCGAATGGTTTCATCAATGTGGTAGCGTTTGAAGATGACATTCTGTCATCTTTATATAAATTGGCATTAATAAACCTCTACTCAAATCGTCTGGAATGCAACCATATGAACCCAAACATTCTGCATTATATAGTATAACCACTGCAAAACTTTAATATTGTGGAATATCATCTAGCTGCTTTTCCACATTTTAAGTATTTAGCAGCATTGCCTATTTACTTGAAATATACTCTAAGCTGCATATTTTTAATATATCCTATAACGGTTATATTGCTGACAACCTCATTTAAATATTCGTTAAAATAATTCATTATTATCCCTAGTACTTACAGAGCCTTATAGCAAACGACCGACAAGTATCCTTGGCCTACAGTTTATTAGAATAATATAGCTAGTCTGTCTTGCTTCATGGATGCATTTTTGTCTGTAAATTGTATGAAACAATTTATCTGTAAACTGCGAGAAAAAAAAAATCGAAATTTGACAGAACGACATTATTGATATCTACTAAGCTGCAGATCTTTTTCAAATTATTTTCCAGAATATTCTTCAGTTTTTATATCAATTTATTATCTTATATTTCTTTTGTGGCCCCCTCCACTTTAAACATCATTTAATGCTCCCCCCCAAACATTTTGCCATACTTCATATTTACCTTCTCTTCATTATTTCCGAAATCATCTTATGGTTTCTGCTCCCCCCATAACAGCTTTCAAGAACTTTTTAATATGATTTCTTCGGTTCCGTTTATTTAGCATCTTACATTCATTATGGAGTCAAAAGTCAAAAAAATATAAATAGTTATATTTTATTTATCTTTTTAAATTCATATTAACTTTAATTATTTTACTATTTTATATTTATTTTAATTATAAATCTTTACATTTAATTACATATACGTACGCTTTATTTATAAATATATAATTAATTGTGTATTATTAACTTTGGCGGCGTGCCGATCGAATCGTCTGCTCATTGTAGAATTTCTCCATTTTCGGTATAATATAAATTCATGTTCAATGTAGTAAGTTACCAATGCTCTTCATGGAGTAAATATTTATTATATGTACTTCATTCGTACTCATAATTATGACAATTACTTCAATATCATGAAATTTATGTATTTTTCGATAAATGCAAAATAAGTAAATTAGGAGTTAAGAATTTTTAAAATTAATAACAAGTTCCAAATATTTGTATATATCGATATATTTTAAACATAAATGAATATATTGTACCTAATATGATATAATATTATACTGAATTCAATGTTGTTAACATTAGAATGAATGATATAAACGCAGAATCAGTTCGCATTTTTCAATCAATGGTTCTATTTACTACAGCTTTAAAAAAGGCAACATCACGAGTTTGGTATCAAAAATTAATATCCGTTATTAACTGTGTTGTCAGCTACTTTAAATCGTCTGCTCGATTACTTCCGACCTTTGTGCTACTTATGGCTCCTGCTTACTAAGCGACGTTTCTTAAAAGGGGAAAAAAAAATCTTGCTGTGTCAAACTCGGATGATAATGACGTGTATTCGACGCTTTAACGAATTTGTGTTCGTATATAATACAGCGAGAAGTACACATTTCGCTTGCAGCCAATGGTGATAGCGGATGCCAGGATGAAGCTCTTTTTACTTCTAGCAATCGTCTGGGTAACAGGTAAGCATTAAGGGAGTCATTTAAAATGCGGCCTCTTTTCAAGACTTAAGAAAACCTAATATCGAATAAATCAATAGAAATTTGTTAACTTTTTTTTTATTATTTCACGTGATAATATCGTACTTCTTGACACTGTAGTTGATCAGTACAAAACGATACTAACTTTTTTTTTCTTTTCTTTTGATTTGTTTGGTTTATCTTTTCTCTTCCTTCTTTCTTTTTACTTTTCTTTTTTTTTCCTTTCTTTTCTTTTTTAATTCAATTATTTAGTGTGTTTTTTTAATATCAATTTATTTAATTTTAATTTTTAATTAGTTTTTTTTTGAATTTTGATCAGTTTATGTATTTATTTTTAATCAATTTATTATTATTCTTTTCGAATTAAAAAGCATTTAAAAAATTCAGGACCGTTATGCTGATGATTTTTGATGCACTAAACTCGTATTTTTTTTATAATTTAAAAATTTTACCATTATATATATATATATATATATATATATAAGCTCAAATTAAACAATAACTGACAATTCCAAAAAGCGCCGCCTAAGTAGCTAGTGTAAGATAACTAAAAAGGTCAATAAATTTCCTAACAAAAAAAAAAAAAAAAAGAATTATATATACAATAAAAAGTTATGAAAGATTAGCTGAATTATAAAGTACTATCTCCCATAAAGGGGATAGACGTAAACCATCAGAATCTGTTTAATTTTAATTTTAAGAACAGGCGAAAATTATACTATTAAATAATCTTTTTACGTGAGTTTTTCCGTTATTACTTTTGTATTTATCTTCCATCACCATTAAATAATGAAGTAAATTTAAAGTAAAAACTGACACAACATCGAGTAAAGATTTGAAAAAGTACCTATAATGCGTATGTATGTTGCTACACTTCTACTTTCCAGCAAGTTCTCGTTACTGGAGTACTCTTTCTTGCTAGCTCTGAACAGATTAGGCTCTACTGAGTTGAAATAAATACAAGCAGTAAGATGAAGGAAGAAACTGTAGGCACCTCTGGGTGTTTACATTGGCGTGACTTATATATATCGAATATATCGAATTCCTTATAGGACACGAACAACATGATGTAGTAATAACAGCTTTCAATTAAGGGTGAGTTGGCAGGTCTCGTGCTGATGGCTGAGATTTTCCACCTCACAAAAACAGTTAAAACGCACACGGTGAAAGACGTAATATAACCTTTAGCCTCTCCCATTAGGAAGATTTAAATTATTTTAAACTTGAAATGTTATTTACTAAAATAATTTACTGAAATAATGCTGGTTTTAATATCCATTTTACTTATATTATTTAAAATATTATTACTTTCAACCTATTTTCAGCAAATATTGACTACAAATTCTTAAAAATTTAAGAATTTGTATTCAATATTGCTTAAAATTTCAATTCTACTTAAAAAGGTTAACTTTATATTTAAGTTGTTACTTAATGGAGTAACATTAAATAACTCCATTAAGTAACTCATGTTGGAGGTTTAATGGAATATTATCAGCACTGAGAAAGAATTAAAACCAATTTGAATACTTCTAATATTTCATATCCGTCACAGAGACATCTTCAGGGATTACAAAAAAACTTTTTGTAGTAACACACACACAAATATAGTACATTAGTGAGTGAAATTAAAGTCCTATCTAGGTGGTTCGCCCTCTATGGGCGTTTGCAGGTAGCCTAGGATGTAAAGAGGGATCTCTGATAATTAATGTTTCCCAAATTTTGGGGAGCTTCATGCAACCGTATTTGTTTAAATTCGGTTGATTCCTCGGTGCAGATGCAGATTCAAAGAATGGTCTTTCTTTTTTGAATTTACTATGGTGGAGCATGGTGGTTTTTTTTCCAGGAGATCCTGTGGGTTGTATCCAAAACGGTTTACGGAAAAGGCACCCCTCGCATTTCTCCCCCAACAATTCGTCCCCAGCACATTTCGTCCCCTGTAGATAATGAGTAGGTTACAAAAATGTAAGTACAGTCAACTCTCGATAACTCGAATTTTTATTGAAGTCCCAGCCCCTTTACTGGAGATTCAATGTTGAACTCTCTCGATTACTTGAACCGAACTTCCGATAACTCTAACTTTTTCGAACATTCCAAATTACATTCGTGTACAAATTGTCACATAGCTTTTAAACTGGTCAAATACGGCAACATGCAACAACCACAAACGAACGGCCACAGCAAATTTTTGCATCAGTAATTGCAGAGGCTCATGCCAATGTCACGGCATTACTTCCTAAAAAGGATTCACTTAAACGAACTATTCGTCATGTTCGATGCAACAGGTGCTCCTGCATTACCGAGCAATCTCCAGGACCTAGTAATTCCACAAAATGATCAAGAAATTATTATCGATGGCAACGTACAACAGTTTTTGATGAATGATTCTCAGGACGAACTGCTCCCGAGGCGCATGCTCATTTTTTCAACTAGTAACAATCTTCAGTTATTAGCGCGTACCCAGGAGTGGTTTTCTGATGCAACTTTTAGCACAGTATCCACGCATTTCCAGCAGCATTATACAATTCATGTGGTTCAATTCAATACAGTTAGTCCAGTGGGCTACGCACTTCTCCCAAACAAACCTCGTGCCACATACGTCAAGTTGCTTCAAGAAGTTAAAAATCTATAGCCGGGTCTCCAACCCCAACGACTTATGACAGATTTCGAACAAGGTGCCATGCAAGCCTTCCAACAAGAATTTCCTGGTATTGTAAATACCGTTTTTTTTTTCTTTCATCTTTCTCATAGCGTTTTGGGGAAAGGTACAGAATGAAGGTTTAAAAGCCCGATACGAATAAGACCATGAATTTGCTCGTCGGATTCGAATGATTCCGGCATTGCCATTTATTCCTCCTCTTAACGTTATTCAAGCATTTGAAGATTTAGTTGAAGCTGATGATTTCCCCACTGAAGCTACGGTGATTGCAAACTACTTTGAAGATACATATATTGGAAGAAGAGAACGAAAAGGCTGGCAATTACCCATTTTTTGCCATCGGATTGTGGAATGTTTACACAGAAACACTGAATGATCAGCAATATACCAACAAACGCGTGGAGAGGTGGCACAGGGGTTTCAGGAAATTTGTGCTACTTTATTCCCAAAGATTCATTGATTCTTTAAAGAAACAACAAGGGCTGCACAATTTCGAAATTACACAACTAATTGCCGGTAATTCAGGCAATCAAAGAAACAAGAAGTATGCTGCAATAATCAAAACAATAGTCCAAGATGTTCAAAATCGTAATGTCATTGATTACCTTAGAGGCACTGCATACAACTTCGAGTTCTAAACAATAATAATGCGCATTTATTCTATTAAAACAAAATAAATTAGAATTATTAAAAAATTATGTGTATTATTTACATTTTATAGCTTACTCATTATCTATAGGGGCCGAAATGTGCCGGGGGCGAAATGTGTTGGGGGAGAAATGTGCTGGAGGCGAAATGTTGGGGACGAAATGCTGGAGGAGACTTTTCCAGATCCCATCCAAAACATGGTCTGCAAGGCCAGAATGATCATAATCGTGATTGCAGATGTATGACCTGTGTTCTTCTAACTGGATGGTTGCTGATCTGCCTGTCTGTCTGAAGTAAGCCAGTTTATAGGCACAAGGTATTCTATATACTCCAGGCACTGAGAGAGGAGGGAGCTGCTCTTTGGTGGAACGGATAAGGGTAGCAAGTTTACGGTGGGGCTTAAAAGCTGTATGGAGGTTGTACTTTTTTAATGATCTGGCTATTTTTTTTTTTTTTTTTGATGTACCACGTATGTACGGTATGGTGATCGCATTTCTGAAGTCCTTCTGAAGAGATGGTTTGGGAATAGGGAAGGACTTGATTATTTTTTTAATTCTGTAGTCACTGCAGCTATTGGAAAAGAAGGTGTTGTGCGTGTGTTTGAATTCGGTTGAAAGGGCAGTTTCACTGGAACAAAGATTGTGGACTCTATTGGTAAGAGTTTTAATAATGCCATATTGCTGAGCGGGTTGGTGGCGGGAGGGTTTTTGGATGTATCTCCTGTATGAGTAGGTTTTCTATATACAGAGAAAGAAAGGTTACCATTAGGAAGGCGTGTTACTAATCCTTTCTTTAATCCTTTCTCAGTGCTGATAATATTCCATCAAACCTCCAACATGAATTCTTCACAGCACTTAAGCCTCAACACACTGATTCCATTAAGTAACATTACATTCTGTAAGTTGTATGCAAATGAAACTATGCACATAGAAAAAAGTGTCAAAGTAATAGGAGTTTACATTAATTGGATTACGATATATATTAGGCATTACGCATTAAGAAAAATATCATGAAAAATATATTGTCTACCTTTATATTTTATTACATGCATTCGTCTGTTATTTTGCAGGGGCCCAACATCAGTATTCATCTCAGCTTATAAGTAAGTACATTTTTTTTGTATTATTTTTTATCATAACATTATGAGTAATAAGCTAACAATATAAAGAGATAACAAATTTCGCATTAAATAAATTTATGACTGCGATTTTTATAATATAATTAACTAAAGCTTAAGTAGATAACATGCTACAACTTTAATAGTTTGAAGTTGGAGCCTGTAATTGAAAGTGTGTGTGTGTGTGTGTGTGTGTGTGTGTGTGTGTGTGTGTGTGTGTGTTGCACCTATTGAGAGTATTTCTGTTCAACTGCATCTGTGCGTAAAAAACAAAATCTGTTTAGCTACCCATTTTTAATTTTTCAAATTAATTTCTGTCATTGCCTTCAAAACTTAAATCATTTCAAACTTAAATAATGCAAACCAGAGAACAATATCTAAATCGTTCTCTGGTTTGCATTAAGTCTCTTAGAATTCAACGATCGATAAGTCAATTCAACTTTCCGATTGTATTTTGGAAGGGAGGGTCAATATTTTGGGGATTTTTTTGCAGAAGCAGAAATCTATTTGACTACTTGTTTTCTTTTTTTATTATAATTAGTTATTCTTCATATTTTCCCTCACATCACAAGTGATTCGACTTCTTTTTAAAGGTATATTGTTCATATTTTCGACCTTTTAAAAATAAACCGTTCGAATATTTGAATGATAACTGCTGCAATACATATTTATGTAGAAGTTTCCCAAGCTACCAACAGTTATTGAAATCTGACCAGATTATAGTGTTTCTTACGGCCGATAAGTTTGTCCATTGCTGTTGCATGCTGCTTTAAACCCATACGATTATGCATTGTTTGATATTGTCCATCCATCTCGGTCCTGCCGAAGATGTTCAGGTTTACGAACATCTTCGGGATCACTTAAAAGAATTTTGTTAACCAGAGAATGCACATTTTAACATGGCCGAATATTTGTAGCTTTATATATGTATATATATTAGTTTAATTCTCTCACCATTAGTTCGGAATGAAAATAAAAATGGACATCGAAACATGAAACAGTCCAACAGAATGAAAACCGCGTAAAATACATTAAAACGAGGAGGGGGGGGGGGACTATAAAACAACGAAAAAACTTGAGAGCCCCAATTTTATTATTATTATTATTATTATTATTCCTGATACCTCCAAGGAGTCCGAAGACTCATCGTGGGAGGACATCTACAATTCTCTCTACACCTAACCTCTACTACGAATCATCTCCATCAACGCCATCTACCGCCCACTTCCAACACCACCACAACTAGTAATTTTTGTCTGTAAATTGCGTGTGTTCTGATGGGCCGATTTGTATGTATGCGGGATGAAAAACCCGAGTTTCCGGGAGAAAAAACCCTGCTACCTCCATATGAGATCGGCTAACTCACCTTCGATTGAAATCGACCAGATAAAGATTCCTCCCGTCGCGACGAGAATCGAACCTAGGCCTATTCCAATCGAAGGGCGCAATGTGTTTGAAGTATTTAGGATCCGGTTGGAAACTGGATCCAAAATGAAATTATTGCCTAAACAATTTTTTATGTTGGTAAAAAGCATCTCCTCGTTTGTACCCAAGTCGAGAGTTTCGTAACCAGAAATCAAACATTTCTCACTGCATTTTTTTTGCTATTAGACTGAAGCGCCTGGAATCCAGCTGCTTAATCTTAGTTGTGTTACTTACGCGTCAAACAGTACAACCTTTTGGCGCAAACACCAAAGCAGTGATTATGTACAATAACCGACCCATTCTGAACTTTCTTTACTCCACGCCAATTGATGTCTTACCAGCACGCGCGATGGTCTCCAAAAACAGGGATGATTATTCTGCTTTTAATGGTGTGCTAGGAACTGAACACTGTCGGTGTTTCTCGCTTTAGGAGGGGGGGGGGGGCGGGGAAGTCGGATGGGCTCTGAAACACGTCTTCGTTTTCAATGAATGAAATATCTATTGAAGGATAGTGGGTTCGTCACAATTTTTTTTCCCCTCCAGCGTTACGTGCGGTGTTGTAGGTAGGCAGAAGTCTTGAGTGTTTCAATTTTAGTGACATGACATCTTCGGCGTTTTAACGTTACGTAACTTCCAATTTCTTCAATGATTCATCGGGGATTGCTTATATCTGTAGTACATGACAAAACTTACAATTTATTTTTTTGGCTAGATGGGTGAAACAAGAATGCTTTTCATATTCCCCGTTCTGTAGAAGAAAATTTATGGATGGGGTAATATAGAGCTATATACTCTAATTCCTTAAAAGGACTGGCTTAAAGGGGCGAAGCAAGAATGCTTTTCATCTTCCCCGTTATCTGCAGAGGACAGTGTAGGGATAAGGTATTATTGAGCTATTAAAGCTCTGATCATGGCAGGAGGGTAACAGCAATAGCCGAGCCTCAGTTAAAACTTCATTGGCTACAGCATTGCCGTCCATTACCATCCCTGGGTACCCATTTTGGTCGCCTCGTACGACATGCATGGGCTACAGTAAGGCGATTTTTAAGTAACGCCCTCTCTAAAAGTTAAGACTACCCTTCCCCGGACCACTTCCTACGAGTGGTCGAAAGATCGTTCAACTCAGCGTTGGTTCCACTCAGTGACTGACCCCTACCACTGAGCACAACCGCTCATATTCCAGGGAAAAGCATCCACCGACAGGGCCACTCCGGAGAACACCCTTCCCCAGAGACTCAAAATGCTCTCTCAGGGCAAAGTCCCCGAAATCTAAGCCCATCTCACCGTGAGCAAAATTCCGGAAGAAACCTCTCGAACCTCTGCGTCCCATTTTAGTCGCCTCTTGCGATATGCATGGGCTACAGTAGCGCTATTCTTATCCCAGCCACCACACCGGGTAAAACTTAAAAGTTACTTTTTTTTTAATTTATTATTTTTTTGGATAAATGAACTGAGTCCTTGACTCTTTATCCCGTCATCTGATTGAGAAAATCTATGAATGGGATATTATTATTGAGCTATATAAGCTCTGATCATGGCAAGAGGGTAACAGCATTGCCATCCATTACCATCCCTGGATACCTTAAAGTCCTTAAAAGGACTGGCTAGATGGGCCAAGCATGAATGATTTTCATATTCCACGTTATCTGTAGAGGACAATGTAAGGATAAGGGGTTATTGAGCTATATAAAGCTCTGATCATGGCAGGAGGGTAACAGCAATAGCCGAGCCTCAGTTAGAACTACAGCATTGCCATCCATTACCCTCCCTGGAGGGTAAAGGATGGCAATGTCGCCTCGTACTACATGCATGAACTACATTGGTGCTATTCTTATCCCGGCAACCACACAGGAATTCCTGGATACTCTTTTTTTTTTTCAGTGAAATTATGTATATTAGATTTATTGTAAATGCAAGACGGGATCAATACAATTTTGAGAATATTTCTTTATATTTTAATTATTTCAAAAATTTGCAATATATTTTTATAATAAACTTGAATTTTATCTTAATAAATATTCCATAAGAAAAGGCAAATCGCTTATTCGAACTTTTCGATTTGAAAACAATTATAGTGTTCTAAAAAATCGATTTGTTTTCGGAAAGTACAAATTAAAATAAATTTCGAAATAAAATTTATTTATTAAACATCAAATTCTTACTCTTAAAAATAACTTTATATTTTAAGGCTATTACTGTACATATTCACATAAATTTATCTATGTAATAAAAATGTAATAATTATTATTATTATTATATAAATGTAATAAATAATTCGTTTGAAATATGGAATTTGAAAATGTTCCTAAAATTTCTTGCGCCATTTCAATGTCTATCGAAATACGACAAATTTTGGGCAAAACATTTCAAGATACAAACCAATAACTCCTTTTTGGAAAATTTAATGAAAGTTGATATTTAGAATCATTAATCACCAACGAAGGGTTTATCTTGCTAGAAACTGCTTTCGGTTTTCTATTTTTTTTCTCTTATGGTCCACAAAACAGACAAGCTAGCAAAACAAAAACAAAAAAAACAAACAAACAAGTGACAGATCTAATACGCTATCTGCTTGGTCTTAATTTCTACAGCAGTAATTCAATGCGATCCATTTCAGTTTATTTATTTCTCGTATTGATTTTGGCTTATAAACCATGACATTTATTTTAAGCGTTAACATTAAAAATTTAATAAATTTTTTATTAAATTTTATTTTTTTTTTAATTCCACATTTCAATAAATTTTAAATATTTTATTTTGTATAAAACGAAATTTAATAAAATTTAATTTAAATTTATGTTGTAGAGAGAAGCAAATGAAAAATTTAAATAAGGAAAACACTTGACCTGTTCAAAACAACTGTCAACCAGAGAACATTCATCAGGATTTTTTAAATAGATTTAAATGCAAATATAATTACGTAATGCTTAAAAAGAATTCATTTAAATATTTTCACCAATATATAAAATCACAGAGAAATACACCCTCTGTCCAAAAAGAAACCAAACTTTGATAGAAAATAAAACACACGCCAATTATAATTATTCAAATAATTTATTTCAATCATTATACTCTCCCTCAGCTTCGATACAGCTTTGGCACGGTCAATTAATTCGTTAAATGAGTTTTTTATATCGGCTTTTGGGGTACTGTTGAGGGTCGTGGTTACTGTCGCTTGAACGTTTTCAGTGGTGTCGTATCGCTTTCCTTTCATCGACAAATGAAGTCGGGGAAAGAGAAAGAAGTCACAGGGGGCTAAATCAGGTGAATACGGCGAGTGATCCAACACACAAATTTGGTTTTTGCTCAAAAACGGTTTATTATCGTACAAAAGTGACCATCTGCTTGCATCACGATATTCATGCCGTACGCGACGAATTCTCGCCATCAATCGCTTCAAAACTTCGAGATAACAGTTTTGAAGTGATTGACCGTTTGCCCAGGCGGAACGAATTCTTTGTGGATAATGCCCTTGGAATCGTAGAAACAAATCAGCATTGTCTTTACTTTTGACTCCTCCAAGCGATTTTTTTTTTTTTTTTCGGATGCCCCTCTTCTGGTGGTCTCCACTCAGCACTCTGGCGCTTTGTTTCGGGCTCATACTGAAAACACCACGTTTCGTCACCAGTAACGATCGTTTCAAGGAAGTTTAAGTCCTTACGAGCGGTTTTAATGAGGTCCTTGCAGTGTTCAGTTCGATACATTTTTTGGTCATCGGTCAACTTGTGGGGAACAAATCGCGAATTCAATTTACGAAGGACCAAACTTTCGGTCAACGTGTTGTGCACAGTTGATTTTGGAATCCCCAATTCATCTTCAATCAATCTCACGGACGAGGGTTTTCTTTGATGAAATCACGCACTTTTTGGATGTAACTTCGCTCAGTCCAGTTTTTGGACGTCCCGACTCTTCGTCGTCGCCGCCTCAAGCGTGTCAACACCACTTTAATCGCTTAAACCACTCGTAAACTTGAGTACGGGATAAGCATTCATCACCGTATGCTTTTTGAAGAATTTGATGCGTTTCGGTAAAACTTTTACCAAGTTTAACACAAAAGTCAATCGCAGTTCTCTGTTTGAAACTCATTTTCCGACCGTTCGTCAAAACACACTGTCACTCTTGACATTATAACTCGGCTTCTAATGAAACAAATGTCATAAACAGTTGACAAAACACCTAATGAAGGTTGCCGCTTTTGACAACAAAAAGATACAGCAGGTGGCGCCCCTAGTTTCTTCTATTTATCGAAAAGTTCGGTTTCTTTTTGGACAGAGGGTGTAGAAGTAAATGGACTTGAAAGTCTTACTATTGTACAGTACGAAATCAACGTACTTATTTTAAATATAATGAATTGCGACTTGTATTCTTTGAATTTTAATAACTATTTTCATTTTAATCACACACCTTATTTTATTGCTTCTACTTAACATAGGAAAGTTTTATGAATTTAATATTGTACTTAAATTAGATTTAATTTAATTTAAATTTAAGTTTAAAATTACCAATTTAAATTAAATTTAAATTCTTAAATTAAAGCTTAATACTTTATAGTTAACTGAAATGTAAAGTTTAGTTTAATTTTGGCTAGTTTGACTACATCGTAATAAAAAATGAATAAATTCTTTATAATACCGTAAATAATAATATCATTTATAATAATAAATTATTTATAAGCTGAACTAATATAATAACGAAATACTGTCTTTATCCTTCTTTATTACACACGGAAGTAACGAACTTTGATCCATTTTTCTTTAGATTTTGTCCCTGGGAAAACTTATTATTATGATTACACCATATTCATCACCTCGGGAATACCTGAAGTATCGGATCAACGTACGTGGATGGAGATAAACTGCGACGTTGCTTTCAGGCCCACATCCGAAGGTTCAATCCATATGGAAGTAAGTGATATAATGCAGATAAGGATTACTGGAAGTTTTCTGTCATTTGAATTTTCATCATTATCCTCTTAACTTATTTATAATCAAGAATAAAAGTTGTTCTTAATTATCGAATAATTTCTTAAAGAAAAGGTTTTTTTTTTTTTTCTTGACATTGTTACTATTATTACTGTTGAACGTTTCATATAGAAGTCTCCAGGTTTTGAGATTCTACTTGTGTTGAAAAAAAAAAAAAGTAATATGCATTAATAATAAATATAATAACAATAAAAGTAAATAATGAAATAATAATTAACTCTTCAATTGCTTTATAAAAATGCAATTAATTCAATGAAATCATTGTTTACAGATCAGCGATGTTAGTATGGCCAGGAAAAAAATCGAACTTGATTCTCCTGACGATCAAAGGAGAAGTACTGAACATCATGACGTTCCACACTTGGAAAAGGAGCTTAGAAAGCCCATGCAGTTTGAGTACAAAGACGGAAAGGTAATATTCTTTATGAAAATCTATCACACATGATAGCTTTTAATTTTATTTTTTCCCATTTTCCTCTTCTTAAAAACAATTTGTCATCTGTTTGTTTGTCCATCTTCTTTCCTTGGCATTTCGGAAAGCATTGTCACATATTATGTACTATTACTAGAATTCAGTGAACAGAAGTTATAAAGCACACTGGAACAAACAATCTCTCGGTTCCTTTGTATCCGCTGTTACTATAATTTCTAATGAATGATGACGTCATAGAAATTCTCTCGAAAGATTGCTTAAGTGTAGCCTTATCTTCTTACAACTGAAAGGGATAAAAATCCGATTAAAATCCGATTTATTCATAACTAATTAATGGACGTATATAATTAAATGTTATTATGAGATGTTTAATTATTTAATTTATAAAGTCTCTAAAATTGAATAGATTAATATTACACACCTTTCTTTTATATTAATACTTGAAATTAAAATAACAAAAGAGGAGAAATTGTAGTGAATTGAATTGGAAGATAATGAAGTAGGATGGCAGCTCGCGTGTTAGTGTTTCGTGTCGTGTATTTTTGATGGTGAATTGTGAATTTGACTGATACGTTTTTAGAGATTTATGCTTATTCTTTAGTAATATCAGTTATTTGCTTGCTGCCATAAACAGGCATTTTATTTTCCATACTGGTTTATCCAGGTAAGTCAACTGACTTCACAAAGGCGATACGCTAGGCCTACTACCATTAGTATCGCCATTGTTGTTGTATTTTAACATCTTATTGCTGGTTGACACGCTTATGCTTGATATTGCAGGCAGTCCTTTGCGGCTGCGGGATATTTTACAAAAATTTCTGCTGGCAGGTCTTCAGACCTGCAGGATATTTTATTAACGCACATACGCAGTTAAATCGATATGAGCGTACCTGACCTAGACGTATTCACTGACTTGCTCGATAAAGAGCCAGCTCTTGAACTCATTGATAAACTCCAAAAGAAGTTCAAGCTGACATGGCCTACTAGCATGATTGACACCGACACTATTATCGAGTCACTCGATAAAAAGCTAGCACTCAGTTTTATTAAAAAGCTCCTCAAAATGTTTCAACGGAATTGGCCCGTCTACTTAAATTTGTATTCCTCACCTGAAGTCGATGTTGAGGAAAATGAAGACTCCCCTCAAATGGAGGAAAAACTCAATCTAGTTGTCTCTAACTTTATTCCTTCTGATCAAGAAGAAACCCACGCACGTAAGAAGAAAAAAATCTTGCTGCTGAGTCAACAAATGTTGTTGGTATGGACGAGGATGTTCCCATTTCAGATCCCTCTGTTTCCCCCAGTGAAAAGGTGCCACCGATTATCCTAAGGGAAAAGCAGAGATGGACAACACTCAGAACCATCATGGCTAATTCACAGATTCGTTACACGTCTGCTAAAAATGCAGACGAGGGAATACGTATCCAGCCCACCACGGTGGCTGACTATAGAAATCTTACAAAGGAACTGGACACTAGAGGAACCCAATATCACACATTTTCACTTGCCTCCGAAAAAAATCTGAAAGTAGTCTTACGTGGAGTCTCCGAGGATATTGACACAGGCGAAATAGTTACTGACCTTAACCTACAGGAACTACCCCCCATAAAGGTTACTAGAATGTTTAGATCAAATAAGACACCTATGCCTTTAGTTTTAGTAGAAATTCATAACATTTACAAAGACATTTATAATTTAAAATCAATCTGTGGACTCAAAATCACCTCAGAACCATTGAGAAAGAAATCATCTTCTGGGCAATCCCACCGATGCCGAAAATTTGGCCATGCCCAGAAGCTATGCAAAGCCCAGTTCAAATGCCTAAAATGTGGCGAGAATCACCCCACAAACACCTGCGCCATGACAAAATCCACCCCAGCTAAGTGCGCAAATTGTGGGGGTCCTCACCCTGCTAATTATAGAGGGTGTATACATCACCCCAAAAACAGATGGAATGATCCAAGTCATCAATCTACTTCGTCATCTAGTGCGAGAGTTCCTGAAGCTCAGGCTACTCAGTTCTCCAAGAGGGAAAACATGACAACAGGTGCTCACCCATCATTAACTGAGCCCCTTAAGAAAACGAATCTTCAACATCAAGTAAGAACATATGCTGATGTGGCCCGCTCCAAACAGATAGTACAAACCCAGAACCGGAATAATCCACACTCAAATCTATCAGCTGTTATCACCTCTTCTCTTGCAAACATGCTGCAGGATTTCAACAACTCAAATCCATCCTTAAGTGTCACAAAAAGGTTCCTACAGCAAACGCAATCCATATTATCTGCACTCTCTGATGCATAGAAAAAAAATCGTCCCAAACTCTCTTAGGATTATCGGTTGGAATGCCAACGGTATAAAAAACAAACTGTTAGAAATCCAGGAATTTAATAATAGATACAACCCAGATATACTGCTAATTAATGAAACTCACCTGAGGCCTGCTGACACCCTGAAAATCAGAGGGTATCAGATTTACAGAAACGACAGGCTTGGGTATAGAGGTGGAGGTACAGCCACCCTTATCAAAAACTATATCACTCATCACTCAATAACCAACCCTACTACCACCAACCTCGAAAAAATCACAGGAATCAATGTTCTCACAAACTCAACTGGAAACCTCAAACTTTTTTCCGTATACAACCCTCCATTAAAGACATTATTGACCTCAGATCCGGATGCCATCCTTGGAGTAAAAGGACCGGTCATCATTGCTGGAGACCTCAATGCAAAGCATCCTGCTTGGAACAGTAAATCTACCAACAAAAATGGTCGCATCCTTTCTAGCTACACAGGATTAAACTATGCTGTTGTGGCTGGACCTACCGAACCAACTCATCTCAGTACATCTGGCACTGCTGATATCCTGGATATAGCCATCCTGCAAGACATTAAACTACAGTACAGCCTTACATCACTAAACGAGCTGTCGTCGGACACAACCCAATTCTACTGCAATTGGGAGAACAAGAATGCCTGTCTCGTCCCTCTCATTCAGGCATATCGTGGGAGAGACTGTCTAAAGCACTTAGAGATCAAATTGGACCCGTCTCTCGCATATGCACACCAGACGATGTGGAATCTGCACTGACTAGCCTCACCCAACAAATTAAGTCCACTATAGAGGTTGCAACCTTCCACAAACCTTTCCCATAGCCTGGTCGTTTACCTGAGGATATTATGAACCTGATCAGAGAGAAGAACAGAGCTAGGAAGAGATTTCTTAACACTCGCGCTCCTCAGGACAAGACGGTGCTTAATATATTGAATGGAGCAGTAAGAGATGCACTTAAAACTCACCGAAACCAAGTTTGGGATAAAAGGTTAGCCTCTATCTCACTTATTGATCACTCAATCTGGGGGTTACTGATAAACATCAAAAATAAAAACAGATCTCTCCTCCCCATAATCTCAAACCAGGGCCTAGTCCACACAGATGCAGATAAGGCAGAAGCCATACTTAAAAATCTTGAGGATCAGTGCAAACCTTCTTATAACAACATTGATTTCAATCATCTGTACAAAATCCACAGACAGGTTAGGCATGCACTAAACCTCCCGGATACCAGTGCTGATCATATTGCACCCGCATCACCTGTTGAATTATATGATATTATTAAAAAACTTAAGAACAATAAAGCTCCTGGACCAGACGGCATCTCAAACAGGGTGATCAAGCTACTGCCTCGAAAAGCTGTAGTGCACCTGACCAGTATAATAAATGCAATCTTAAGACTTCATTATTTTCCTTCCACCTGGAAACTGGCTGATGTAATCCCTATACATAAGCCAGGCAAAGACCCACACTTACTGCAGAATTATCGTCCAATCAGTCTCATCTCCAATCTGGGTAAGGTTGCAGAGAAGGTCATCCTCTCACGACTCCAAACCTCAGTAAACGACCTAAACATCCTCCCTAAAGAACAGTTTGGTTTTCGACAACACCATAGTACTACCCAGCAAATCCACAGAATTGTGGAATACATCACCACCAGCTATAACTGGCGCCAGTACATAGGAGCTGTTTTCCTAGACCTATCCAAAGCATTTGACAAAATCTGGCATTTTGGACTCCTACACAAACTTATCTCAGCCGTTACCTCACTAAAAATGGTTCATCTAATCCATTCATATCTTCAGAATAGATCAGTACAAGTCAAAATCAACGGTTCTATGTCGTCCCAGCGCCTGGAGTGCCGCGGGGATCTCTACTGCCTCCATTGCTGTTTTCTGTATACATGTCAGACATCCCCCACAATCCGATGAATTCCATTTTGGCCCTGTATGCGGACGATACGGCAATACTAACCAGATCTCTCAGACCCCATTTCATTACCAGAAAGCTTCAAGAAAACCTTCTAAAGCTGGAGGGTTGGTTCTCCAAGTGGAGATTGGAAGTCAACCCACAGAAAAGCTCAGCCGTTCTTTTCTCAAAAAGGCCAATGTCTCCTGCAGGAGATGTATTACTATTCAATACTAAAATTCCCTGGCAGACAGAAACAAATTACCTGGGTGTGATTCTCGACAAAAAGCTATCTTTCAACCAACACATCAAATCTGCGTGCGCAAAAGCATCTAAAGAATTCGCTCAGATCTATCTGCTAATTAATAGAAATAGCAAGCTCAGCAACAGAATCAAATTGCAACTATACCAGATGACGATTCGTCCTATAATCACCTATTCCTCTCCTGCCTGGGGCCACACCTCTAATGCTAACATTATCAAAATACAGCGAATGCAGAACAAGTGCTTGAGAGTGATTCTGAACGCCCCGTGGTATGTTCGAAACAATCAACTCCACACAGATCCAAATATTCCCTACATTTTCTCTTTTCTACAATCCTTAGCATCCAAGTTTTTCCTAAAGACGTCCACACATCCCAACAATTTGGTTCAACAAGCTGCAGCATACGAGCCAACGGACATATTCAAATATAGAAGACCAAAAGCTATATTAGCCTCCTATAGCGATGCTTAATCTCCATGCCCATTCAGGGCGAGCGAACTGCTCGTAAATTTTACCCTCACTGTAACCCCAACAGATAGCGGGGAATATGAAAAGCATTTTGCTTCACCCCTAAAGACATAAATGTCAATTGTATACTGAATTGTTTTTAAAAACTGATTTTGTCTAAATTCAAAGAATTTCTGGAATAGAATAATAGTATACTAAATTAAAGATTCCTTTGTGTAGCTCAGTGGATGTGGCGTTTGCACACCATCGCGCTAGGCCGCACGAAGGAAGTCTTGGTTTCGAGTCTAGTCGGCGACTAGAGGAAATTTTTCTAAGCCTTTTTTCGACCGGTTCCCGAGTTAGTCGATCTCTGGCACGGGCAAGCAGGTTTTTCCTCCCGGAAACTCGGGTTTTTCGTCCTGTAAATTCAAGAAAATCGACCGTAGAACCCACATTATTTCAGACATTAAATATATTGTGTTAGAGTTAGGGACCACGAGATGGCGGCACATTTGAGCCGTCTCTCTTCACTGTGTACCGCTTAATTAGTGATAGCCTTGGGCCATCTATCTCCGATTGGTACCAGTGGAGATTGAACTGCCCACTCAGTCTCCAAAAGTTAGATAGGGCTAAATGGCCTCGCCTACTCCCGTATATACGGGAATAAAAAGGCGTTAGCTGATTTTTTTTTTCTAATTTTAGCAATTGGAATGAAGGAAATAAAAAAAAGCTAGTGGTGTCATAGTTTGACTTTCTAGATACTATTGATGATTATTATTCTAATCTACTAAACTAAACCACTTCCTTTCAGAAATTTAGTCAGCCGACAGTTTTCAGACACTGTTTAGAACGATTTTATTGACTTTTGTTAATTCTTTACAGGTTCACTCTTTCACTGTGGAATCTTCCGATGCGGAGTGGTCCGTAGCTGTGAAGAAGAGCATTGTGGACAAATTGCAGTTGCAAACAAACACCGGTCGCCATCAGCCACAATACGAAAATTATTTCCATCCAAAGAACATTGACTCTGAACATCATGTATGGATGGCTGACGAGGTAAATAGAACTTTTGAATAGTTATAATGTAGTTAGGTTTTTATTACATGTGGATATCGATAATGCTTATTCACAATTTAGAAAAATATCGTAAATAATTTACAGCACCAAAAATAGTTTTAATTCTCAGCAGTAAATATTAAAAATATATATAAAAACTTTTTATTTTGATTCCTTTAAACATTTTATTTCTTTTTTACATATTCTTTCTTTTTTTTTTTATTTTTTGTAATCGCAGGACGGACCAGCCGGAAGATGTCCAGTAGTGTACCGCATCCATGTGACCCCTAGCCCTTATTTGCCCTACTCTGATGACGTATTGAACATCACTAAAACGTGGATCTACGAAAAATGTGATTTTCACACCTCCTTCCAACACGACAACATGGACAGCAGGGGTTGTTCAAAGGTGTGCCAAGACGAAGAGACGGGCGACTATCCTGGTTACGAAAGATCGAACCCCTACCGTGCTGGGTGTCCGTCTGGATATGAACCCGTAAGAAATGTGTCTTTCATTGATCGTTAAATACAATTTTTAAATGATTTTGTTTAAATAGGGAATCAAATTGGATGGTTCTTATTGAGTTAGCAAAACTCCACAAAAATAATTATCATTAAGGCATATCATTAAGCCAATGCGAATTTTAATATCAGAATTTTACGTCGGATTACGAATAATCTCTCATGTTTCTGATGATGCTCCGTTTTTATGTCGGCTAGTGGTGGTGGTGGTGTGTCGTAACATGCAGGTATCTACAGTATACATATTAGATTTATTACTTTATCCGAGGGTCCGCAGGTCAGTCAGTATCGACTATGTCCTTCGGTTGAAAATACCTGGGTTCGAATCCTGTGTAAATAACTTTTACAAATTTTTCATACGAAAGTGAGTTAGTCAGTCAAATACGGGGATGGAAGAGTTTGTCTTCCTGGAACTCGGGTTTTTCATCCCAAAAACAGGCCAGAGAACACACACACAATTAACATACGTAATACATTGGTCTCAGATAATTCCCCATAATTCTAAAACAACCACAACCTGCATACAACGTTTAATCTTTTCTGGATCGAAAACTGTGATTAATATGTCCAAGAATGGGAGTAACTTTTCTCTTCTACTTCAAATGTAAAACTGATTTTTGGGGTTTAATCCAGAGGAAGCGAACTCAACTTAAACTGTCTGAGAGACCAAAGATTCAAAGGAGATATGCAGCATGGATAAATATCTTGATAGGTTGTAGGTCGGGAATCTCTGGTATCTACGATTGATCCTGAAGGTATTTCAGGTTTCAATGTCGGCCTGGTTGGCCGAGTGATTAATGCATCCGCTCCCCAGCCTGCGAGTTCGAATCCCGCTGTGGGCATGGATGTTTGTGATTGTCTGTGGAAATACTAGTGGTGGTGGTGATGGACGTAATTGAAGTTCGTTGTAGTTGGTGGAGACAGAGTTTTAGAGTAGGTGCCCTCCCTCGATGAGTCTTTGGACTCTCTGGAGGTGTCATGTAATAATAATTAATCGAAGGACAATCAGGTGGTTCGAAATTAATTGACCCTTAATTTTCTTGTATCTGTTACAGAACACTTTGATCAAATTAATTAATTAATAATTTTGAAAAGATTTTTTCAATATTTTACAGTGAGATATCGTCTATCTAGTCAATTTCTTAAAGCGCAAAAACAAAAATAAATTAATATAAACAATAATGGGCTTTGTATTTTTACGTAGATATGTTACTGTTGCTAGAATGGCTAAATACCGTTTCTCTACAGTTTGTTTTAATTTATTTATTTTTAATTTACTTTGCTTTTTAACTTCTTTATTCGAATTATGTAATAATGCTACATTGTGTATTCAATATTTTCAGACTCAGTCCATAATGAAGCCGTATACAGTAGCATGGTATAATATCACAAGCCATGGACTTCCTCCAAGAACGCTAACCCAATTCTTTGTTGAACATAAAGTCTCCTACGACTTTTATACCAGGAGTATTGTTGCCTGGATCTAGTAAGTATCATCATCAATTTCATAAAGATGCTAGATGGAGGGGAAAGGAGGAAATAAAATAAATTTGAGGAAAAAACGAAATTAAATTAAATTAAAAATTACTGTTTATTTGTTAACAAGAGGTCAGTAGTTGACTCAGAAGATTTACGAAGTATGGCTATTAAATAACGAGACCGGTTGCAAAAATGTGGTTTATTATTACAACTGCACAAGTTAATTGTTATCCCCTTCAACATACTCCCCTCCTCTGTCTATACACCGTTGCATACGATTTTCCATTGTTGGAAGCAGTGCTGCAAGTCATCAGGTGTTACCTGCTTCAGTAGCGCTGCCGTTTTCTCCTTTATCTCGTCCACTGACTGAAAATGGATACCTTTCAATGCGGATTTCAACTTTGGAAAAAGGTAAAAGTCGTATTTAGCTAAGTCCGGTGAGTAAGGGACAATCAATGCACTGGAAAACTCCCACGTCACCGTGAATGAAAAAAAAAAAAAGCAAGAATAAACAAGTCAAAACCGAAGGCAACGCTGATCGGTTTTTTTTTTTTTTTTTTTAAATATCAATAGCGTGGTAACGGTTGAATGGGTACCAGAGAGTCAGACAGTTAACCAACATTATTACCTTGAGGTTCTGGCCAAGCTGAGAGAACGAGTGAGGAAGAAGAGACCCGAACTGTGGAAGAACAAAGCTTGCATTCTCCATCAGGACAACACACCCCCTCCCCGCACGCACGCACGCACGCACGCACGCACACACGCGCACGCACGCACACACACACACACACACACACACACACACACACACACACACACACACACACACACACACACACACACACACACACACACACACACACACACACACAGTGCACTGTAAAGCAGTATCTGGCTGACAAGAAGATCCCAGTTTGAACCGTCCACTTACTCGTCGGACTTAGCTCCATGCGACTTTTACCTTTTTCCAAAGTTGAAATCCGCATTGAAGGGCACCCATTTCAGTCAGTAGATGAGGTAAAGGAGAAAATGGCAGCGCTACTGAAGCAGATAAAACCTGATGACTTGCAGCACTGCTTCCAACAATGGAAAATTCGTATGCAACAGTGTGTAGATAGAGGAGGGGAGTGTGTTGAAGGGGATAACAATTAAGCTGAATAATTGTAATAATAAACGATAGTTTTGCAACCAGTCTCGTTATTTAGCAGCCACATCTCGTATTCCAACGCAGCAAAGACGTCAATGAGCACAATATACTCGTGAGAAAAGTCTAATTTGGAAAAACGGTTGTGGTAATATTATGATAATGTTTTATGAAATTACCTTAATTTCCTTAGCAGTTATTCCTTATAATATTTAATATTCTGGGAATTATCTTCATTTCCTAATATTAGATATTTTAATTCTTTTCCAGTCAAAATATGACTCTGAACAACATTACAAGTGGAAACCCAATAGGAAGTCACATTAGTAATCCCGAGCACCACAACAGCTTGGTTAGTTGGAATTCTATGAATCCATTTGCCTTGTTCGAAGAAATCGTACCATCCTGGCCTGATGAAGACAAAGAACCCTGGACTCCAGAGCAGGTGCATTATGGTTTGTTCGAATCTATCAACCACGATGACTACAGCGATTTGGCAGAACGCCATCTGGAAGATGTGGCTAACAGTATTGTAGCTGACGAACTAGAAACTGCACGCACAGCTGCAACAACCAGTATGATTCTCGTGAAAATCACAGCTATGTTGCCTAAAGAGAAACTCAGGGATATTTGGAAAAGCATTCTGGACATGTCAAAGGTTACTGTTGGACCCCAGAAAGAGAAGGTCAAAAGGTAGGTCCACAAAGATTAATATTGTCTCGCAAAAATAACTAAATATTATTCCATGAATAGTGGGAAATTCTTTATCAAATGAACTTTATTTAAAGTTTCATTATTTGTTTGTTTTTTATTATTCCTTGCATTTTTTTTAATTTAGGAAAATCTTTTTGGATGTTATCTCAGTATGTGGTAGTAGAGATGCTGCTTATTTTGTTGCCGAACTCATCAGGAATCGGGAAGTAACACAATCCGAGGCTCATGAAATATTGGCAGATATACCAAGAAACATTATCTACCCCACAGAAGAAATTCTACAAATGTACTGGGTAAGAAATTTCTAAAACTACCAATATTCTGTATGTGTGTCTGCGTTAAATTCTGATTAACAATCAAAACATTTGATGTGATAGTAGGATATTTATACCTTTGCAGGACTTATGCAAATCAGATGCGGTGACCTCACGCCCTCTACTTCTTACAACAGCCTATATCAGTTTTGGAAAGTTAGTGAGCAACATACTTCGATGTCCTTCTTGGGAATGGAAAAGTAATGAAGTTCCAGAGCATTCTGACCGTCTATGGAAAGGTGGATACCCACAACATTCCGACAGCACCTGGCAGAAACCATCCCACTATCGATCAACTGAAAAGGATTCATGGTCCGGCAAACAGCCGTGGAATAAAAGATGTCACAGAGTCCGACATTACATTGCAGTGAGTGGCATTTTTCTATCACTCAATACTTCTTAAACTGTTTTTAATATTTATCCTTTTCGCATTTCATTCATTCTTTTATGATATTTCTATAGGAACTGGGTAATATGATAGAACAGGCGTCAACTTTACGTGAAAAACTATCCTATATTGAATCCCTCGCTCATACTAGATGTCCTGAAGCCTTGGAATATCTGGAACCTTACGTTACAGGAGATGCCCACGACTGTGGATATCCAGGTCGCCTATCCGATCCCGAGTGTAACTTCCTCCGAACATCAACCGTATATTCTCTTCACCATATTATCCACCACAATCCCAAACAAGTAAGAAAATTAACTATAAATATGAATATGTCGGTTTTTCCTACTATTGCCAGTTATTTTAATTAAATTTAAAGATTATTCCACCTTATAGAGATCACAGAAATTATTTTGTAATAGTGGATAATTTGCTATAGCGAATTTTTAGGACGATATTGTATAGCAGAGTTTGTTATAATGATGATTCGGTACATGAAACTACTTATGTTTTATTCAACTCAATTTATTAAATTGAGTAAGATAATCATCCAATTTTTCAGATACTCCCGTTAATGGCTGAAATCTTCTTCAACACTGCCGAGCCATACGAACTCCGTATTGCAGCTTTCAACGTACTTATTAATGCCCAACCATCTCTCACTCTTCTAGAAAACGTAGCGACAAGTCTTTTGTGGGAACCTAATAACCATGTTGTTGGCTACGTATATTCTGCTCTCGAACATCTTGGTAATTCTTCACTGCCTTGCAAGAGGATGTTGTAAGCACCAATTGCATTATACTTAAAATTTGATTCGTACAAAAGCTGAAGTTTAAACTATAAGTAGACAAAAATAAAATAACTGATTCTTAGAAATAGAAAGTTAAATTAAGCTATAAATAAGAAAAATAAAATTTAAGAAAACTTTAAAGCATTTCAAAGATGAAATGATTTCGAAAACTATTTAAGTAAATTTTTCTCAGCTGCAAAATTATTTGATTATTTTAATTTATTTTATTCACTAATTATTAAATTAATCGTGTGATTAATTTATAATGAGATTATATGGGTTGCTGGCTATTAATCCAATACTTGGAAGGTAAATGTTATCTAAAATGCTGATATGTTTCAGGGCTAGCAAGATCAGACATGTCATGCCCAAACTGGAAGAGCTGAATGTTCGCCCCCATCTTTCCAACTACTGGAAGAGCGATTACTACGTAGGTAAGCTCTCTTTCTCTTTCTTTCTCTTATTAATTCATAGGAAGTTTGGCATCAGGAAAATCCTGATTGATGGAGCGAATACGACCCCATTAAGATGAATGTTTCCTGTAATGTCCTCTATAGTTCCTGTGTTAAACTTGTGAGACCTTTACTGTAACCAAATCAAAACGAGAATGATGTCCTCATCTTCAAAAAGATTCTCTCATTTTTATCCTTAATCGCTATATTCTAGTGAGGAATAGTCATCAATGGATCTTCAGTGTGATTGTAATGAGTTCAATCTGTATCCCTTAGTCTGATTATGCCTAATTAAAATGACTATAGAAATATTACATAGTAACGAAACACTAGTATTTTATTTAAAGTAATATTTGAATGTCTCAAAGAAATGTTAATCGGAAAACTAATGATAAGAATTAAAAATAAAAAAATGAATTAAATGAATACTCATAAGGGAACACGTCATTTCAAAAAATGATAGAGATTAAAAGAGTAAGTATGAATGCAATATTGAAACTTATTACAACAATAATGCACATATTACATTTTGTAATTACTTTTATTCTAGATACTCAAAACTTTGGTCAAGAAAACATTTTTGAACTGATCGGTAGTAATGTATCTCAATATTTCCGAAATGCGTACTATTCAATGTACCATAACATTGGACCTTACATGCACCGACCCGTGGAGGTAAGAACTTCGTTTATCTCTCTTTGTCTGTGTCTGTTATATCGACTGATACTTTGAAATACATTGGTAAAATAATCTACATCATTAAAATTATTTTCAAGGAAAGATGTAACTATTGTATTGAAAACTAATTCTATTTCTTTTATACAATCTTCAGCTTGGTATCAACGCAAATGGGATCGATTCTTTCTTGGACGAACTGAAAAATACCAATAAACCTATTTCTGACATCTTAAAAATGATCTTCCCTGGAGATCATGAAACTGGGGCACATTTCAAAGACCATGCTCAGATGGTAAATGCAGTTTTAGTTCTTATTTTTTATTTTTATTTTTTTCACATGAATGGTTGAATTTCTTAAGTCTAATATTGATTAAAGGTATGCATTAATCACCTCACTTCTGGTTTCAGATCGATCCCAGTTATCGCGATGATGAAGAATTTAGAGCTACATTCTTTGCTAAATTCTCCTACAGTACCCACTATTATATACTAGATAAAGAATCTCTCGTTCATCACGCTGAACTACGTAAGTAGAAATATTATTGATATTCCTGGTAAAGTAAAATATTAATACACTGTTCTATATCTACTTGGGACAGGTAACGTTTTAAACAATATCAAGCAGACGACATTATCCGAACAAAATGTGAATCTGTTTTTCCCGATAAACCACATTATCCAGCAGTGCCCTCTATACAGAGAATTGTTTGGACAAATACTTCTTTTTTTAAAAAAAAAATATATATATATATATATTTGAACATCCCATTAAGTCTAGCACATCACACGGCTCAATATTCGATAGTTATAAAATTAACTGATAGTCGATTTTAATTATTAATAAAAAATAAAGAAATAATAATTTAACAAAATCATTCAAAACAAAAAATTATGAGTACGTAATGCTTATAAACTACAAAAATTTCTTTTTGTGTGCTTTTAAAACTACAAACTTCAGCAATAATTCTTCAATCTTTAATTTTTCTCATACTGTCTTGACTTTATCACGACTGATAGCATTGCTATTAGCCCTTTCTCGATCTATTTTAGCTTGATAATTATCTTTCACTCATTTATACAAAAATGAGCAGTGCAATTGTTATGGTTGTGAAGAGGGAACCAAATGCATAATAAAACTGAAAAACGTCTCTGGTCTTTGAATATTAAACGTCTCTGGTCAAAGACCAGAGACGTTTAATATTCAAAGTTTATTATTTTATTAATATTCGACGTTTAATTCAAACGTCGAATATTATTCAAAGTTAATATTCAAAGTTTATTAATATTCGACGTTTAATATTCAAAGTTTAATATACAACTGAAAATGTAATCAACATTTTCAGTTGATTACATTTTAAAACGAGCTTTTTCTATAAAATCTCAATAATTCATCTGTTTAATTTCAGTAACCGATTTCCTGGAACAGTACATGGGCAGTGAAGGATATCATGAACATGGCCATTACGTTAAACTGATGATTCCAGTCACAGCTCAGAAAGTAGTAGCTACTGAATACGGATTTCCAGCAGTAATGACATACCATCATCCTATCATATTTTCTTTGAAGGTTAAGAAACTGGAAGTACACTATGACAACGAAGAAGTTGCCGTCCAATTAATTGTCCATCCTTCGTAAGTTAACTTTCTTTTCCTATTTTGATTTTAAAATTATGATAAAACGTTTAGTTAAAGATAAATTCTAATATTATTTATAATCTTAAAAAAAATTGCATTATCTGTCTTTTAATGCGAGATTTTTCTCATAGTTATTTTCATCTTTCTTTTTTAGCATTCATTATACTTCTCATTCTGCTGGCTATATCTTCAACACGCTAGACAGACGTCAGTATGGATCCGAAGTGAAAAAGATTTATCAATTCTCAGCTCCTATCGAAATCAACGCAGTGGTCAACCTCAAAACTGATTACTACCATCTGTCTGTGAAACCTAAAATGCCTCACGAAATTTATTACAATGACGTCACCATGAACACTTTTGCCAGAAAAATCAGCGCTGGTTTGAAATGCGAAGGCGATTGTGCTCCCAGCAGTGCTGAGATCAACACCATACCCACTCCTCTCGTAGTAAGTTTTAGTTGTTTAGTGTAAACTAATGAAACAAACCACTATTACATTAGTGATCAAAATACAATATCGAGCACTCTGTATACTAATGTTCATTTTGATTATAAAAATATAATAACCTATGTTTCCCCTTTTTTTTTCAGTACAAGAAAAAATGGGGACATGATACGTTCGGCTTTGGACTCACTTTAAATGTTGAAAGCGAAGATGTGTGGTCTGATATTCCACTCTGGCTCAGCGACACTGCTTATGAGACTGGTGTTTGGGCTGCTTTGATCGAGGATTTCAGGGATCATGACTGGACTCCCCGAGAAGTTCATCTTTGGTTGGATCCAAACCGCGATGATCCACACAAAGAAGTAAGGATTTCTAAAACTTGCTGTGATTACAGAAAAATTTACTTTTTTTTTCAATACTATTAAATAAAGGATTCTAGTAGAGAAAAATAAATATTGTTCAATCTATGATTCTGTTATAAATTTCCCAAAAATAATGTTATCAACATTTCTTATATTTAAATATTTAAATAAATATACTAACTAATAAATAAAATAAACTTTGCTAAAATAAATATTTTGCTGCAATCAATGTAGTTTTGTTTAACATATGGTTTTTGCGTGTATTTATAGTACTCTGTGGGCATCGACTATGCTGTAAGAGGCCACTATGATCGAACCCTTGGGGAGACTCCAAGAGATAGCTACGGTTCAGATTGGAGCGCAGATGCTTGGAAAGCCTACTCTGAGAGAACAAGAGCTTGGAAAGCTCACTCAGGAAGAGCAGATGCTTGGAGAGCCCAACCAGGAAGAGCAGATGCTTGGAGAGCCCAACCAGGAAGAGCAGATGCTTGGAAATCCCAACCAGGAAGAGATGAGGCTTGGAAAGCTCACGCAGGAGGAGCTGGTACTTGGAAAGATTATGCAAGTGAATGGGAACAAGACTACCGAATTCCTACTCAAGATCAGCAATACATTCATAAGATAAGAGATCAACCCAGCGGGTATAGAAAAGTTCCTGGTGTTCCAACAGATACTCATCTACTTGGTATTTACACCAAAAGTGTGGATACTGGAAACCCAGTGTTTTTAGTAAATGCAACGCTCCGACATTCCTATGACAAAAAGTTCAATTGGATAGATATCAAAAAGAGATATAGCTATCACCAGAAGGGTACTCCTGGTTATGAAGTAAGTGATAGTATATTGCAAATATAATTTTCCTGATAAGTATCAGATTTCCCACCATTTTAAATGAATAAATTTAATTTTAAAAATTTGCTTAAAAAATATAAATAACTCTAATTGTTTCTATTCATTTAATGAATGAAATATTCTAACATTATTTGTAGAATCTGGTTGACTATCATCATTATTAAAATATTTCTTAGTAGCGAAATGCATTGCTTTTCTAATACTCTAATGTGTATCATTGATGAAATTCTTCCATTTCTGCTTCAGTTCTGTGCTCACGCCATCCTAGAATATTTGAATGAGCCAAGTGAATTCTATTTCTCTCCTGCCTTCTCTGGAAAAGCTGCATTGGATGCTAGCATTGGATGGGACAACCAATGTAGAGGAAATGGACAAATCAAGATCAGGGTATGCTCATGGTTTTTAGATCCATGATTCATTATCAGTCAAATAATTTTCATCATTCATTCCTCACACTAATATTCGTTTCCATAATTGTTTTTTCATGATTTAGGGTATTTTGGAAAGAGACGATGACCTTCTCAAGAAAATCTTAAGGCCAGTTGGACAACGTTGGGGATCTTACCATTATCAACCATGGTATTATGAACAGTGTGAACAGGATCAGAGACAAGGAGAATATCAGAGCTATGCTTGTAAGAAGGCTATTACCGAAAAGACAGCTCTTAACAAATTAACAATGAATGTAACCTACACCTCCGTATGTATTTTTCACTTCTCTTCACAATCACTCTTTATATATGTCTTAAATATTTTAGTTAATTTGATCTCACTTAGAAGCATTCTATTATCTATTGTTCGTGTATCGTGTAAGACAATTATATCAGAGTTTTGCTATTATTAGGTATTATCCATGAGCCTCAGTAGCTCTGCTGGTACACACGAGCTGAAAAGATCCTGGTTCGAAACCCGTCTATGACGTAACAGACTTTTAGAGATCGAATCTTTTTTTTTTCTCCTTTGGTTTTCATCAAACAAGCAAACCAGTAACTTGTCTCCATTATAAAGGTCTTGCTTATCCTAGACTAGATGGGAACCTAGATTTTTTCCATCCAAAGGGTGAACTATGGAGGCTCTGTATCTAAGTTTAATTAATTTTACTTTAAAAACCTGAATTTATTAGAAATCAGTTTTAATTAAAACTAGATTTCTAAATATACATCACTGTTGTTCCTTAATGTGTATGTTCACGAAGAATTTGTTTAAATATTCTTAACTTCAGTTCTTGCCTTACAGGTCGAGCCTTACTATCTCAATGTCAGCAGCCATGTAGAGCAAGCATTAAAGACTTATTTCTATCCCAACGTAGAAATAGACAGTGTATCTGCTCGTAACGCCCCAAGCTCCGTGGATGTTGTTGTTGAATGGATTACAACTATACCCGATGTACCTCTCACTAATGTATATGTATACAAACCACAAGAAAATGTCTTCTTTGAGAAACTATTCAATCCTTACGTCAAACCACTTTCTTCTCTATGGGACTATACCGATATGTATTTGAAGGAGGTCACAGACTACATGTTACCAGGTAATGTATCATCGTATGGTCAGGTTTATGTTGTTTGTATTTATTTTTATTTATTTGAATTTATTTGTATTTATTTTACTATTAGTCTTATTTTACGAAATGTGCCAAAATACTCAGGATTAATCCACAGGTGACGCTATTGCAGTTAATACAAATTTCCTCTGCTATGTGTGTGTGAGCGCGCGCGAGAGAGAGAGAGAGAGAGAGAGCAGTAGAATCTTCTGCGTCATTCGTCTCTTATTTCATACATCGCCTGTGGTACTGAGAAGTAATACAATATGTTGTGTTTTTTTGCTATTTCCACTCATTCAAAAAATAGCCTTCAACAAGCAGGGAAAATATGAATTGACAGATAAAAACAGTTATTCTGGAAGATAATAATAACATCCAAGAATATTTTGATCAAATTTAATATTACTGGTTAGTTAATATTTTAATAAACACGGCTATATGGAAATGGGCTCAATATGGATTTGTTGTCAACCAGATACTAGCTCATGAAGAGCTAAACAGAAGATAATGTCAACCATCATTGAGAGTTCAGTACATCATGAAGAAATAATATGAAATAAATTTTATGCTCAGAGTCTTTAAGCGAACAATTTCATTTTCAACTAAACATGTTACACGAATTTGAATATATGCGATCACGTGATGTCACAGATCAGCTGTTGCTCTGTGATATTTTCATACGAAAATGATATCGGTGTGTCACAAAGTTTTGTATGATCTAGTCAATAACTGATTCCTTACAGCGACTGCAATCGATAAAAGGAAAAATCAGATATGTCTTAGGTGACATCGTAAGAAATTTGAGACTGGGAACATTGGAGACATTTTTCTCCAAAAAAACTGAGGTTTTTCGCCCCGTAAACGCAAGAAAATGGGCCGTATAACCCACACTATCTCAGGCAGTAAATATTAAATATATAATGTTAGAATTAGGGACCACAAGATAGCAGCACTTGTCAGCCATCTCTTCACTGGATGCCGTTTATAATTCGTGATTTTCTTGGGCCTGCTATCTCTAATTTGCAGGTGAGATTGAACTTCCTCCTCAGTTTCCAAAAGTTAAATAGAGCTAAAACAGCCTCGCTTACTTCCTATAAGGAAAATAAAAGTGTTAACGGATTTTTTTAACGATTAAATAATCATTGATGCATATGAAATAATAACAACAGCTGATGCCTGTTTTTGTTTACTTATTTAATAGCCGAGTGTGCTTTGATGGAAGATTCTGTTCGCACATTTGATAACGTTACCTTTGACCTTCCTGATCACGGCTGTCAGTATCTTCTCGCTCATGACTGCTCAGAAGATCTATCGTTTGGAGTTGTGGTCAAAACAGTTGACCCCAGTAGCAAACTTAAGGTAGGTGTGTTAAGAATTGTCATAGAACAAAAAAGGACGAAAAATAATCATTTTTATGCACAATACTATTTTAATATCGAAGTAAAGGTATACGATTAATTTTTGACTTTTTTTTTCATTTTTAACGATTATTTTTTAAGATTTTCCTTTCTAAAATGTTGCTTTATATAACAGTACATATCTATATTGTAATATTTCCCCATACTAGCTGATATATTTCTATCATATCTCCTCTCTTCCGTCTATTTCTGAAGCTCTGGAAGTCATACTCTCTGTCTGTCTTCATATACCAAATTCTACAAGCCAGACATAAGTTTAGTCAGCTGATGCTAGATCTCTAAGAATGTACCTTCTTGGAACTCAGGCAACGAAATCTGGACAAAATATTCAAGATGTGGTCTTATCATGATCTTGTAAAGTTGAAGAACAACTTACTTTCTTGCCTACAACTTAGTATTCTTTTCAACTTCGCAGTTATCAATTCCGATATATATCTTATCCACTGGTAATATGGTCTCTAAACCTGAACTAAATGCAAACCGTTCTTTCTAGATCTCTACCTTCTTCAACCACTTGCATCAAATTCCCATTAATATCATTTTCAGCCAGCAATGTCTTCAATCCATAATGCATAAATCTTGCGCTTATCAACATTAAACTGACAGTCATTGGTATGTGTCCATGGAATCGGCATCTTCATATCACCCTGCAAGGATTTTGTATCAGAGATCCATTATCACCCAACCCAACTTTATATCGTCCGCATATTATTGAATGTTTCCCTCCAGCTCATATCCCTGATGTCCTCTATAAAGGATCGAAGTATTAATCCGCTCTGAATGCCATTTCTCGCCAGTCTCTCTCTAATTGCTTATTATACGAGGGCATAAATAATATCATCATGTGTGTGTGTGTGTGTGTGTGTGTGTGTGTGTGTGTGTGTGTGTGTGTGTGTGTGTGTGTGTGTGTGTGTGTGTGTGTGTGTGTGTGTGTGTGTGTGTGTGTGTGTGTGTGTGTGTGTGTGTGTGTGTGTGAAAATTGGACCATATTGTAAATTTTACTCTAGCTTGTCGTATACTATATCATGTGTATTTTGTTTACGTTGTTGATTGCTTTGTTCTTTTAGACTCTTGAGATGCACTTTGCTAAACACGCTGTAACTTTAGAGCCACCTCATCAAAGCGGAGCGATCTCTGTTCTTGTTGATGGAAACGTTGTGCAATTACCTCAACATCAACCAATGATTATTCAGAAAGAAGATCCAATCTATATCAGTGTTATTTATCCAGAAGATAATAAACCTATGGTGATTGTTGATGCCAGCTATTCCCAGGGCGTAACCGTAAAATATGATGGAATAAATGCCAAAGTCGAGGTAAGTGATTTCTATGTTATTGAAAATAACAAAATATTTGATGGATATGCATATTTGCAAAGTAACTATGGGACGTTTTAATGGAGTTCTTACCTTTTGTTTTGCCACATTTAAACTTTACCTTCGGTAACTCTTTTTGATTCTTCAAAACAGATAAAACAGCCTTTATAATAATGTGAAAAATTTTTGATTTGCATAACATATCGTCATAATAACCAATTAATATTTGTGTTTCCAAATGATCATCGGCCACTGTAAATAATTTAGAAAGAAAATATCTCTGTGTCTTTTGTAGCAAAGTATTTTTTTTTTTCGTTACTAGAACATCCAAATCCATAAATACCATGCTGCAGCAACTGATGACTATTTTTTTTTTTTTTACATCAAAAGGGAAGTTATTTCAAGTAATGGATTCTATGAAATACGTATAAAATTAATGAATTCAGTTATAGTATTATTATAATGCTAATATCTTCTAAACCAAAATGCTAATATTTTCTAAACTTGCTAATATATGTTTAAAACGTTGATTTCAAATGCTAATTAAAATATAAAAAAAAGTTAATTTCCTCTAAACATTCAATGTAATGTTAATTTCACAGCCTCGTAGAAGCAAATACGTTTCAACCGTGCCTCTAGCGGATTTCAATATAACTACGTCGTAATTTGAAAAACAAATATATATATATATATATATATATATATACTTTTTTTCAAAAAAAAAAAAAAACACTCAAAGTCTATATAAACAAATTAAATTTATATCTAAAAATAATATATGAAACTGAGATTGAAGTATTTTTGTAATATTTCAAATAGTATTTAAAGAAGACTATTTCAGTTAGCTTAATAAGTTAACTGACACATTTCAATAAAATATTTTTTGTTATTGAGTTTTTATTTTCCCCATGGGTAAATCTATACTAATGTAATAAGGTGTATTAAATCTTCGTAATGTTGATTTAATACACCTCATTCGCAATTCCTTAAGAATCTTGAAAAAATATTCATTGCCCCCACGTACTTTTTATGGTAATTTTCTTCACTAGATGGCAATTAAAGCAAATTTTTTTCGCTAATAGTTATTGACTGCTTACCTGAGACTATGTTTTTTTTTTATTTATCAAAATTATAATAACGATTATTGTTTGAAAAATATAATAATGCTACTTAACGTATTTTTACTTAACTTAAACCACGATTAACGTTTTAATTTGGTTTTTAGGTTGACAGATGGTATAAAGGACAATTATGTGGATTGTGTGGCGATTACAATGATGAAACTGTTGAAGAATTCCGTGGACCTGATTATTGTTTATATGAAGATAGTACCGATTTTGTAAACAGCTACGTTATCGGCGGTCAACAATGTGGAGGCCACATGTATCCAAAGGGAGTGAAAATCTGTCCAAAAGAAGGTGGTTACAGACGTCCAACGATACCTTTAGGTAAGACAAAGAGGCTTTCTATCGTCTACTACTGCATAGTTTAGTATTTGTATTCCAAGAAAATTAATTAAGATTATTATTGACACTTACCAAAATTAAATACATGCGTTAATTTTATTTATTTATTTTTGTGCAGTGCCAAGCAGAGGTCCCACACATGAGTGCACCTACTATAAAACCCATGTCGTACAAGAAAGAGATCGCTATTGCTTCAGTCAAAAGCCTATAACAGCTTGTTCTCCATCGTGTCGTCCAGTTTCGATAGTATCAAGCAATATTCCATTCCACTGTTTGCCTCAGGATTCATTTTCTAGCTACAACTTGCGCGAGAAAGCTGCAGTCAAATTCCTCGAAGAATTTGCTCATAAAGAAACGGATGTGTACTACGATGTACGAATGCCAACATCCTGTCTTCCTATTAAGCCTGTTTACTAGTTTCTAGTAACCATTCAAACTGTGTAAATTTAGAATTTTGAAATAAAACATTTGTCATAATTGTATTCAGTGTTTAGTTTAGTTTACTGAGAAGCATCAAGCTCCGAAGGCTGTGGATGCTCTTGGGTGCGAATTTACTCTCGACGAAATCGTCAAATATTCAATCATTGGTTCCGTAGTAAATTCACTACATGACAGAGAACAGTTTTTGTACTTGATTTATAATAATATATTTCTGATTTATTAATGAAATTATTTAAAAAAAAAATAGCGAGTAAAAATCTCCTAAATGAACACCAATATGAACAAACTTATCTGGGAACAAAGTGTGATTGTTGACATGTTAAAGTTAATATATAATGAGATCTGAAGTTTTCGCACGGTATAACTTTATAATATAATTGAAATTATTATACAAGAGCAATTTTTGTTAAACCTATAAAACCAATAAAATTTCTTTAAAAAAAAAAATAAATAAATAAAAAAGATAGAAAAAAGTCACATTTGTTAACCCATCACATAACAGCGTTCTATTGCCTTAAGGTCTTAATACTACCTTAAAGATCATCCTCCATCGCTCAGTGTTTGTTGTTGGTGGTGGTGCTGATATCTAGATTATGCACTCATGATTCAAAGGAATAATAATAATATACTGTACATTCGACTATTACTGCGCATGCCACTGTCACAGCATTAGTGAACAGATACGTGCACTATCGTACAGTGCTGCTATCTGGAGGAGATACAAGGAAACAGAGAGTGATGAATTTTTTTAGATTAAGGTCATTGGAAGATAGGAGTGAATTTAGAGGGTATCAGCTAAAAATATTAGGAAATTTTCGATAAAATTAGTGTAACAATGATAACTAATTATCATGGCGCTCAATATGCTGTAATTTTATTACAGTGCTTCTCATAATTAGTAATCTCTTAACTCCTATTAATTATCAAATGAATTTCAGTTGTTTATAATAGCTTTTTTTTTTCAGAATGCAGACAGCTTTACCAGAGAGAAAAAGTTCACATTTCTATATTGCGAGTTAAAAATAATAATAATTTCCTATTCAAAATAATTTTAAATGCGAAGTTATCTTTGCATCAAGAAGAAACATTACCGATAAACAAAGAAATGGAAATTAACTTCACATGACCTTGAAACTTAGGCGGCAAATGGTTTAACCAAATATAATAAGATATAACTGAGATGTTGACTTCCCATTACTTAAAAAAAAATAATAATAATAAACAAACAAAATTCAGACTTAACAAAAAAATGTTGCTTGTACTTATAAGCAAATGTTAACCAATCGATGTTGACGTAATCTCGTTAATTATTACGGAATACAGAAGAAAACGATTATCGGGGGCTCGATACCGTAAAAGAAAAGCGGGAAATGATGCAAATATTTAAAAAAATGAGTGGTTCGTTGAGTAAATTCTTAAAATCAGTTGAAGGGTTGAAGAAAAGCAAAATACGGAATCACAATAATTCACAAGCACTAGCGCCGCTAACGAAACTCAAAGAAGGGAAATTTCGTACGATCCTGCAGAATGGCCTCAGATAATTAATGATCCATTTAGATTGTTCATGGTAGAGAAGGGACCGGTATAAATTGGTAACTGTGATGAAGAAAATAAATTTAATCTCCCAAACAACTGGAAGTAAATGGCTTGTCAAATTGATAAGAGGACAGGATTATGACAATGGCTCAAACATGAAAAGGAAACATTCTGGCGTTCAAAAACGCATTGTTGGTATTAATTCTCGAGCCATTTTATTCCACGCAGTTGCCATTCTCTTAAGCTGATAGTAACTGACGCAGTAATGTCATCAAAAGAAGCGATTTCATGTTCTGATCTCATACAAAAATTATATGTATTTTTTTCTGGTTCTACACACAGATGGGATGTATTAAAGAAGCATACTAAATTAACATTAAAACCACTATCTGCTACGCGGTGGGAAAGCCGTATATAAGCCATTCATCCGATTCGACATTAATTGGGAGATATTTATGACTCTTTATTGGAAATCGCTGCTTAAAAGTGTATGGATAAAATCGCTATACATGAAGCTGAATGCCTAACACTGAAATTGCAGAATTTTCAGTTTCTCTGTTCTATGTAAAATGCTAAAACAAATTAATATACGAGGGACGTCCAGAAAGTAGATTCGGATGGGCTCAGATAAACAGAAATATACTTACAAAAAAACTTTATTGGAATTGAAGTAGATATCTTTCACTACTTTTTTACATAATTTCCACCGTTGTTCCGACACTTATCATAACGGGGCACCAAGAGTTGTATACCTTCGTCGTAGAAGGTTGTCGCCTGTGACTCAAACCACGTATTGACTGCTTCTTTGACCTCATCGTCGTCTTGAAACCGTCTGCCAACAAACAAAGGTTTCTTTGAACAGGAGAAAGTCACTTGGCGCAAGGTCAGGACTAACGCAAGGTGGGATAATGGAATTGTTCTCAGCCGAAGGTGGCGAGAAACTTCTGGAAATTGCAGCGAGAGTGACGTCATAGTGAATCCCCCTATTCTGTCGAAGCTTCGCTTCAACTGAACGCACCAAATCGTCAGTTACTAAAGATGGTCGCCCGCTCCATTTATCATCGTGCACACCTGTCCTTCCTTCATTAAAAAGTCTTACCCATCTTCGTATCATTTGAATCACTCATTGCATGTTCTCCATAAACCTCAATAATTTGCCGATGAATTTCAGCCGCTTTAACGTTCCTTGCATTCAAGAAACGGATAACTAACCTAATTTCACATGCGGCGGGCGATTCGATTTTCTTAGACATTATAAAACACACACCAAAAAGCGTAAGAAGCACTGCGAGAATGTCTGAAAAGGGCACCAACGCCTTGTTAACCAATCAACAAACTCAGCGCCATTGTGATCGCAGCGCTGTAGTGAAAAGATTTAAAAACTGAACTTACTTTCTGGACGTCCCTCGTAGATATTTCGGCAACTGTATGCGAGTTAGAACAAGTTATACTTTATTTAGAAAGACACCGATCAGACGAAGGCTTCGAAAATACCTTGAAAGAAACAAAAGTCTTGGCAGATCATTTGGATATTGTAGCAGAATTTGCAATTACTCCGTCTACGATACCAAAGAAAAACAGAAGACATTTTAATTATGAACCAGAAGATATGCCAATACAAGATCCCAGAACAAAATTTAAAGTGGATTGTTTTCCAACGTGCTCGACATAACGTTAAATTCGCTAAAAGAGAGCTTTCAACAACTTCGAACGCTTAGTACATAATTTGTATGTACTATGCGTTTTGAAGTACATTATAGTACTTAGAGTACTGTGTGTGTATGTGTGTGTGTGTGTGTGTGTGTGTGTGTGTGTGTGTGTGTGTGTGTGTGTGTGTGTGTGTGTGTGTGTGTGTGTGTGTGTGTGTGTGTGTGTGTGTGTGTGTGTGTGTGTGTGTGTGTGTGTGTGTGTGTACGATACTCAACAAAACTCCTCGAGCTTTTTACGTGCCATGTGCTGCTCATACTCTAAATTTAATCATTAACGATGCAGCCAAAGTGAATGCAGATGCAATTAGTTTCTTTGCAATTATTCAAGAAATATACAATTTCTTTTCATTCTCTTACAAACGTTGGGCAATCCTTTTAAAGGATTGCCCAACGTTTGTAAGAGAATGAAATGTCCTTCATGCTGAGTTGGTAAAAAAATTAACATTGAAACAGCCATTAGAAACGTGATGGGAAAGAAAATTAATTCAATCCGCTCTCTACGATATTAATTACGAGAAATTTACGATGCACTTTTTGAAATTTTAAATAATGAAAATTTTAATAAAGAAACTCAGCATGAAGCACAAACATTATGTGCTAAAATAAAAGACTACAAATTTATTTGCTCTCTTATAACTTGGCATGATTCACTTCACAGAATAAACCCTGTGACTAAATTGCTTCAAGACAAAAATATGAACATTACACTTGCTTTAGAATCTATCGAAAACTTAAAAATATTCTTACAAGAGTATTGGTCAGATACAAATTCTAAAGAAATTCTAAAAACGGCAAAATAACTGAGTGAAGAGGTAGATGGAGAACAAGAATTTAAAACTGGTACGGAAGTTCGATGACGAAAATAGACACGACAATTTGACTACGAGCATCATGACCAAACGCCACAATCGCCAGTAGATAAATTTAGAGTGAATGTGTTTTATACACTTCTAGATATTGCAATGTGTTCGTTAATAGAACGTTTTGAACAGCCAAAAACATATGATAATTACAATTTCTTGTATAGATTACTACAAATTAATAACGAAGATTTACGAAAAAATTGTGACGATTTAGAGATTCTCTTGAAGAACGGCGACAATAAAGACTTAAACGCAATAGAACTATATGAGAGTTATGTGCTTTCCGGGATATTTTTCGGAAGGATAATTTAAATATTCAAAACCCTTTCGATATTCTTAATTTCATTGTGTCCAATAATTTATCTTTCCCTAACTTTTCAATTGCTTTAAGAATACTATTAACCTTACCTGTTAGTGTAGCGAGCGGTGAACGTTCCTTTTCCAAGTTGAAATGGATTAAAACCAACTTAAGAAAAGTATGTCACAAAAAAGGCTTGTTAGTTTGGCGTTGATAGCTATTGAAAATGATATATGTGCGGAATTAGACGTTAAGACCATTATTTCTAATCTTGTGAATATGAAATCAAAACCCCTAAAACTTTAATTTAAAAAATTTCAAGTATATTTATGTAATTTAATTTATTTTCTGTTATTCTGTGAAGATTTTATTTTTCGAATACTTATATTAAATGTTCTAATTATTTCTGAATTCTTTTCTTATTTTCTCATCTATCTTGAGTTTCTTTTATTTTCCTAAAAGATAGTTCCACTTATAAAAATTATTAAAATATTTTTACAAGTTACTAAGAATTTAGTAACTTGTAAAATGCAAGAATTTTTGAAACCTTAGTTCAAATAAATTTTAACTTTAATTAAAATTTATTTTAATTTTGTTAGCGATTCTGGTCGGTGAGAAGGCTATAATCCTTGTATCATTATATTCAACGATTAAAGTGAAGTGGCTTATCAAAATTTGCTTTAACTTTTAAGAATTTTTTGAATATTCGGGTTTTTAACGATTATCCTGCCTAGTCAACAACCTCGGTTCGTTACATTTAGCGAATCAACGTGTGGCTCTTCTGTCAAAATTTATTTAAGAAATTTCAAATAATTTAAATTTGTATTATCGTAAAAGAACCACACACGCCCCATTGCATGCGGGCGACAAAGACCCTAGCGTCGGCTCTGACCACATCTGTACATAAATTGCTATATCTGGTCACATGGGTTACACAGAGACGAGGAGACAGTAGAAATGGTCCATCTCGATCAAAATCATGTGTGGCTTGTGGAACTTTTGAAGGAGTGTTGTCTTCGAAGTTCGAGTGATGCTGAAGGAGAATAATCTTCAAAGTTTAAAGCGGTAGAAGGATGAAAGAAAAATATAAAAACATAAACGTTAGTAAGAGGTTCGTATAGTACAGATATTTGGGAAATTTTGGAGCGTATGTCAGGTGGCAGAATAACTCTGGATTGAAAACTGGATAAGATTGCTGTCAGGAAAACTTCAAGTTTCTTCTTCATGACGCCTAATGACTAAATGGAATTAGATACTAGTGAACAATATGAGTGAGCCATCGGTAAATATCGAATGGTAGATATGACAGGTATTCCCTATTATTCATATCATGTCATATCCCCTATCCTTTATCATATTCCCTGCGATACCTTCTATGGCACTCCCTCGATAAATACTAGAAAGTACCAGCAAATAATAATAATAATCAGCTATCGCCTTTTATTCCCATATAGGAAGTAGGCGAGGCCATTTTAGCGCTATCTAACTTTTGGAGACTCAATCTTTTGCAGTTCAATTCCACTGGTAGCCAATCAGAGATAGCTGGCTCAAGGCTATCACTAATTTAAGCAGACCGCAGTGGAGAGACGAACCAACAAGTTCCGCCATCTCGTGGTCCCTAACTCTAACACAATATTTTTAATGTCTGAAATAGTGTAGTGTCTACGGTCGGTTGTCTTCAGTTTACAAGACGAAAACCCGATTTTCCGGGAGAAAAAATCGGCTGGCCCATGCCAGAGATCGACTAACTCAGGAACCCGTCGATGAAAGGCTTACAAAAAGTTCCTCTAGTTGGCGACTAGATTTGAACTTAAGTCTATCTTCGCACAGTTTAGTGGTGAGGAGTGCAAACATCACTTCCACTGAACTACACAGACTCCAATACTACTACTACTACTACTACTACTACTACTACTACTACTACTAATGATAATAATAATAATAATAATAATAATAATAATAATAATAATAATAAAAGTGATGTACATGTTGACAACAACTATCAATAGGAATACATTTGTGAAGTTTTCCCTTTACTTTATAGGTCTTATGATAATGATACCAATGCCAATCTTATCGTATTCAACTTTGTTTTATACAAATTTTTGGCGAGACGGAACACCCAGACTGCGATGCAGTCGAATCGTTGTGAACAGCGACGATACCATGTTGCATTCGTTGATCGAATAACAGCTTGTGTAGCTCAGTGGATGTGGCCGCACGAATGAAGACTTGATGTTTCTAATCTAGTCGTCGACTAGAGGAAATTTTTCTAAGCCTTTTTTCGACCGGTTCGAGTTAGTCGATATCTGGCATGGGGAAGCGGTTTTTTCTCCCGGATTTTCGTCCCGTAAACTCAAGAAAATCGACCGTAGAACTGACACTATTTCAGACATTAAATATATTGTGTTAGGGTTAGGGACTACGAGATGGCGGCACTTGTTGAGTCGCCTCTTCACTGCGTGCCGCTTATTTAGTGATAGCCTTGGACCAACTGTCTCTGATTGGGTACCAGTGGAGATTGAACTGCCTACTCAGTCTCCAAAAGTTAGATAGGGCTAAAAACGGCTTCGCCTACTCACTATACGGGAATTAAAAGGAGTTAGCTCTTTTTTTTTATATTAATATTAATATTAATATTAAATTATTATGTCAGTTACTGTATATAATAAATTATTAGTAGTAGTCGTAGTGTTATAAAAAAATTTGAACCCCCCCCCCTTTCAGTCTCCAAAAGTTAGTAAGGCTAAAAGGGCGTTGCCTACTTCCTTTAGGAGAAATAAAGGCATCAGCTGATATTTTTTCATATTTTAAATCAAAAAGAAGATCAAACTACCGATGTAAAATAATAATTTAGGTGTGAAATAAAACCTAAAAGTAAAGCGCCACCTTATCGCAATTCGAGGAACGACAATACGTTGTGCTCTTCGGTTGGAAAACGCCTAAGTTGTTGTTATGAGAGCAATCGTTATATAGGATGGTTCAATTGAAAGTGAATTAAATTAACCGATCTCATATGGGGATTGCAGGATTTTTTCTCCCTTTAACTCGGGTTTTAATCCCGCATACAGGCAAATCAGCTTTGAGAACACACGCGATTTACAGACAAAAAATACTACTCGTAGTGGTGGGATTAAATGGTGGAGATGGAGAATTGTAGAGCAGGTGCTCTCTCTCTCTCTCTCTCAATGAGTCCTTGGACTACTTAGAGGTGTCATGTAATAATAATAAGAATATAAAATCAAACGATAAAATGAAGGAATTATGGCATGAATAAATGACTTGAAAACTTCGCTGAGGGATAAAAGATGAATTTTAAAAATATAAGAACAGAATAACTAGATAAAATATATGATGCACTAAAATTACAGAGTATGGGCGGCCCGTTTCGAACATAGCTTCTTTTTTACAATATATGAAAACCACTCTCTCTCTCTTTAAAAAAATGCATGAAAAACTACAAGATAGGTGACTGAGGTACAGTAAACATCGAAGGTAGGTAATATCGAAGTGTAAGTCGCTTAGTTGTTGGTTGGAACTCAGCATACTTTTAATATTGTGGAACTGCAGATTTTCTGAGAGTATATAGTGGCGATGGATGTTTATAGAATTGTTATTCGTAATTACTGCTATTATTACATGACATGAAGGAGAGTTGTAGAGTAAAGTGTCCTCCCTTGATGAGTCCTTCCACTCCATAGAAGTGTCACATAATAATATTAATATAAATGGAACGATAAACTCAGACAAATTTTAACATGATTAATTGATTTTTTTTTCTGTTACTATTATTTAGATGCTCATGAATGGTAGCACTGCAATCGCCAACGCGTTGTTTCTTGCAGGCATGACCCCAGTGACTTAATGATCAAACTCGTATAAACAACTTTACAATTCTGCTGACGATGAAACCTAGATTCAGTTCAGGTATTCGAATATTTTCTTAATAGTATGAAGTCTTGTAGGTTTTAAGAGGATGTTTAATTTTTGGATTGTAGTTAAAACTAATTTGCAGTCTGTATGTTAAAAAAATGCTTAACACTTTTTATTTCTCAAAGGGAATAGGCGAAGCATTTTAGCCTTATCTGTCTTTTGGAGCCTGATGGATAATTAATCCCCATCTTTAGTCAGTCAGAGATAGCTAGCTCAAGACAATTACTAATATTAAATGGTGAAGAAAGGCAGACAAGTGCAACCATCTCGTCGTCCCTAAAAGTATCACAATAGTTTATTGTCTGAAATAGTGTAGATTCTAGTCGATTTTCTTAAGTTTGTGAGAGGGAAACCCGATTTTTCCGGGAGAAAAAAATGGTTTCCAGTACTAGTTCTAGAAATAGTCGAAAAAAACATTAGATAAACTTCCTCTAGTCGTCGACCAGAATCTAACTTAGAACGTCTTTCTTTGATAGCTTAGTGCAATTGATGCAAACACCCCATTTACAGAGAACTACACAGATTAGTTGTTATATTTAAATACTTTAGATATTTACATATTTTCGATATAAGGTAGCTTAACTATTTTTTTGCAAAAGAAAGTTTTTTTTTTGGATTTGAGGAATGGTTGTGACCAATCTAAGTTCGATTTTAGTTGTCAACTAGAGAACTGTTTTTTCTCAGCGTTTCCTTGCGCAGTTTCCTAGATTAATTTACCTCTGGTATGGAAAATAAGAGATTTTTCCTCCCAGAAACCTAGATTTTAATTCTGCAACTGTATTGGAAATGATAGGCTATCTTCCGTAAATTGAATTCAAGTTACCATCTTCGACCAATTCTCGAGTTATTCATCCCAGGCATGGGCAAGCATAGTTTTTCTCTCTAAAATTTGGGTTTTTAACTCCGCAACTCAATAAAATCGCCCATAGAACTCGCGCTATTTCGGGTAATACTATAGGATGTTAGGACTAAGGACCACGAGATGTTGGCAATTCTTTGTTACACTCTTTCCTCCCTGGATGTCATTTAAAGTCATCAGTAGTCTTGGATCAGCTACCTTATCTGTGATTAACTCTACTGTAGAGCTAACAAACAAAAATGTAAAGTTAACTTTACAGATATTCGATATTAATGACGCTAATCAAAGAATCACTATCAAAATTCTGTAGCTTTATGGAACTGCATACAGAAAGGGGTAGGGTTAAATAAATGGTAAATATAATCTCTTTCTCGTGATAAAAAATAAGATTAGCACTAGTAAAGTTAGAAATAACAAGAAAATGTTAGACATAAGGTAAATAAGATGCAATTTAGCTTTCAGTAGCAGGCTACTGCGACGAGCAAAGCATGAAGAAAGCAAGCACCCTCTTTAGAATATCATAGCAATTTAGAAAAGTTGTATTTTATATAACTGAACTCTCAGTCGGGGTGTAGTTCTTATAAGTTCTGTCAATCTAGAAACTTTAAATTCAGGTATTTGTCATTTAAATCATGATGGTTCTTTGACATCTTGTCATTATTATTATAATTACAGATATCGCCAAGTAGTCTAAGGAATCATCGCCAAAAAAACTTATAATTAACATTTGTCATTTCCTTCCATGGTGTATGTTATTAATGTATCAAATCATATATGCTATTAGAAACTATTTTGATATCACATGACGTAATGTTGTTGTTGTTTGACGTTATTTGATATGTTCTTAAATGCAGGCCCGTTTCTACATTTTGCGGGGCCCTGTGCAAAATGGAAAAGCGGGGCCCCTAAAAGTTAGTAACTTTTATGGAAATTTTAAATGGAAGAATATCTTGTTAATTAATTAATTAAATCAAATATGAAAAATATTTATGCACATAAATAAACAAGTATGCTCTTTAGCATCAATTTAAGCAAAGGAAAAAAAATTAGTTAAAAAATAAATGTGTTTGTATGTGCATGATATATTATTTTATTGTATAAGTACACATTATCATATAAATACGCCAGAAGAATGATTTATTTAATAATATAAAATTATGAAAAAAATATCCCTTTTTACTATAAAGAATGAAATATATGTATAACAACTTATAAGATTTAAAAGAAATCTTAATATATTAAATTTTATTTAACCTAATGCGCTTATCAATAAAATCATTTATAACGCTATCAAAATTCAATTTTTTTTTTGCAATTTCATGCTCTTATATAGATATTATTGCCAGGGACGACAAACGTTCTTGAGATCGCAAATAGGTTTTTATTAATTTTAATTTGGAAAATGACCTTTCTGCTGATGCGACCGTAACTGGACTGGTCAATAATATTTTAAATGTCGTAGTAATATTTGGATAAATATCCGACAAATTATTTGCAATTATGAATTTTAAAATATTAATGAATGCATCTTCTGGAACAATATTTCTAAAAATAATTAATTCATTGTAAAATTCAGATTCATCAATATCTGTATTTAATTTTTGATACAGCTGTTTGCAGCAAAATTCTTATTAATTTCATATCATGAAGAAATCCAAATGATTTTTCTTGAATTTCATACAATTCAAATCTTTTTTTTTTTGACTGATTGTAGAACAGTATCTAAAATTACAAAAAAGAAATTTATCCTAAAATTATCTTCGTTATCTCTTCTGTGATTCATTAGGAGTTTCATAATCAAAAAATAATTTTCTTCGACGTACTCAACTTTCTTTAAATTTAATTTCTATTTCTAATAGATTTGATAGTTCTTTAGCAATCTCAAAACAGCTATCAAATCCTGATATTCTCGGTTCTTCAAAGTACTGCACTAACTCTTTAATATGCTTAGTTGCTACGTCTATGAGAATTTTTGCATTTTGTAATACTTTACTTACTAAATTAACTTTTGACAAAAGCTCATACCAAATTACAAGGCTTAGTATAAACGCAAATGAATTTATTTGTTCATATATAATCGAAACCACTTCTACTTTGATAGTATTATCTGATGCAGTTTTAAATAATTATTTTAGTGCATTTAAAAATTCTGGAATTTGAAAACGTACAGCTCAAACTGATTCTATTCTACATTCCCATCTAGTATCACATAACGGTTTTGTAATTGTTTAACAAATTTCTTTAACATGTCCCAACGTGAAGTTGAAACAGCAAATAATGTACATATTTTTTGTGTTACATTAAAAACATTTATTGCTATAATTGATGATTTTGCGACATCCCCTAAAATCAAATTTAAATTATGACAAGTGCAAGGAGTATAAAATGCCTTTTCGTTTTCATTTAAAATACAAGCATGGACTCCCTTATACACTCCTTTCATATTCGCTCCGTTATCATAACCTTGCCCTTACAATTTGACAATTTAATATTTAATTTATTCAAAAGTGATTTTATATTTTCATATATACCTTTACCAGTAGTGTCATTAGTTGTTAAAAACGTCAACACGAATTTCAATATCTGCTTCAAATATATGTAAAAATCTAAAAATTACTGAAATTTGCTCCTGATGACTAACATCAGGAGTACAATTGAGAATTATTGAATAGTACTTTGCCTGTCGTATCATATTTACAATATTTTGTTGAATTTTGGTTCCCACATTAACAATTAATTCATTTTGCATAATGGGTGAGAGATACGAATTTTCTTTCTTACCTATAATTTTTTCCCAGAACATCGCATTAAATGATCTTTTAAAAGTGGATCAAATTCTGCAATTAATTGTATGATTCCAAAAAAATTACCATTATGGGCTGTGTACAAAGTATCAAAATTACCTCTAAAAGCTAAATTATGTTCTGATAAATAAAGAATTGCTGCTACTATTCGTCTTAAAACATTTCTTAACCGTTCTGTTTCAAATTTTATGACATTTTGATTTGCCTGATCAATTGTATTGTGATATTTTAAATTACATTCCGTTTGTGTCCATGAATACATGCATTTCATGTGCACTGGATTTCGTTCGTGCGACTTTAATCTTTCACTTACATGTCGCCAGTCAGAAAAGCCATTATTAGATAAAAAATTATCATCAGAAGAAAATAATTTCCAACAAAATCAAAAAATAGAGTTGGAAGAGTTTGAATATACAAGCCATCTTCTGTTTTGCTTCTCTCCGTTTGCAATTGTCCTAACATAGTGAGCTGTGGAAAAACACCTCTTGTTGTCATCTTTTGGAAAATCATTTTCAGTTGGAGGAGACGATGGACCACGTTGTACAACTTGTGTTAATGTTGCGCTGTTCAAAATTTTGGGCTATGTTGCTGGATCATCAATAGTAAATAGTTCACCTTCCTCTGGTGTCTCAGTTTTAGGATCTTCAATACTCATTGGTTGACCAAACGCGTCATGTTCTCCGCTTCCTTTGAGTATTTCAGAACTCTCATTATTAATTAATGTTGAAGCTGAAGTACTGTTTGTAGTTATTTCAGAACTCCCGTTATCAACTGATATATCTGAACAAATATATGAGTTCAACTTCATAAACTTAAACAGTGAATTTCCTTGACGTTCCTCAGCCGCTTCTTTTTCTTGTTTTCGCTTTCGTTTTTCATGCCCACTTCGGTATTTTCTTCCATAATAATCTCTCTCACGACTAGTCATACTCGAGAATTAAATACGATAGATTTAATTATAAAATAAGTTAACAATTTAAAACAAAATTACTTACCTGATAAATAAAATATATATAAAATAGATAATATTAGAAAATAAACAAATCTAATATAGATTGAAAACTGTTATTGAAGAAAAATTCTGATGTTGGATAACCTAAAACCAGTTTACAAAATATATTTTTAAGATGTTTTGCAAGTAATATCACATAAAAATTGACATGACTGTACGTCTATATACTTGTTCATAAAATCATTAACTAAAATCAAAAAACTACTTAAAATTATTAAAAACACCTGTTTTGAAATGCACTTTTCCCTGTTTAACACTATGTTGTACGATATTGTTATATATCTTAGAGTAGTTTCAAATACTATCGCTCTAGCGCTACGATCTTATTTCTTATTATAACAACAATAGTTGGTTGTAAAATTATATACATATATTTTTCTATATAAGAATATGTAGAAATATTTTTTGTATATAATATATGTATATAATATAATAATTACAATATTAATTTATATAATAATTTAAAAAATTAATTGATTTTCTTTTTTCAATTTTTTGCCCTTTGCGGGGCCCTGTGCCACCGCACAGTTCGCACACCCATGAATACGGCCTTGCTTAAATATGCGAACATAATCTACTTATAATCATCAAGATTGAAATTTTCAAATTATTATTATTATAATTTTCAAAATAATGAACAGTTTTGTGAACGAGGTTATCTCTAACGACATTTCTATAAGCAAGAGAATTTCTATTTTATCATGTGCTGAGGTCAAGGTTATCTGCGAGTGTGATAATTTATTTTTTGGTGCTGTACGTTTTGTAAAACGTGTGTGGTTAAACTTTACTTGTAAAATGGCTTCTCTGTGTAGGTTAGGTAGTCTTGTGCCGAAGCAAACCGCAGTTTTTTTATGTGATTTACAAGAAAAATTCAGGAATAATATTCAGTATTTTCCACAAATCGTAACAGTTGCTAATAGAATTCTGAAAACTGCTAAACTTTTGGATATTCCTGTTGTAGTAACCGAACAGTATCCCAAAGGTAAAATACTTGTACGTCGTAGTAAGCGAAACGAAGAATGAAATGTAATTAAATTGACTGAATGGAAGTGAAAATGGTAGACTCATATGGGAACTATTAATTACCCACGTGAGAGCAGCCTCGAATTTAGTACCCCTCTCTCAGAGTTGCAGTTTTCCTCATTGACCCTCCCCTCCCCACACACCTCCGAAAGTCGTATCAGTTTATTTAATAATATCTCAATACATGATTTTGAAAGAATTTTCTTTGCTTATCCAGTACGCTAACAATCAAAGCATTGGTCTTTACGAACAAACATTTCACGTTAAAAAAAAAAAAAAAAAGTTATTTTTACCCTTTATCTCACCTATGATTGATTGTGATCAAACTGAAACAAATATTAATTGGCTTTTCTTATGGATTAAACAGTTTAAAAATTTATGAATTGCATCATGTTCTTTAAAAAAATTATTTCTAAGAAGAACAGGTCACTCCTAAAGCGGAATTTTAAAGGTACTGTGGTATAAGATAATACACTCAGCAACATGAACAGTGGTGCACCTGCTAGCTATGAAAATATTGTAAAAATATACAAACGTAGCAATTCACAATTCTTAAATACCACTAAGAATAATTTAACAATTTTCCTACTCTGAAGTCAGAAATTTGCTGATAGTACACATATATATAAAAGAGCTGGAGGAGGGGGGGGGGTCCATATCCAGCAACAGATACTGTTATTGGAATATAGGAATCCCCCTCCTACCTTTTTTTTTATTTTAAATAGAACTCATTTTTCTTGTACACAGAGGCTATAAGACTTTTCTTCCATGAAATATAAGTTGGGGGAGGATTATAATTATTTCATTTATTTGTTTAGGAGATAGAAAACACTTCTCAGAAAAACACTATGATTACAGTATCTGAAGAAAATGGCCAGAAAAAGTCAAAACATTACTGAAATGATTAATAGTAATCAAATGTGATGGGGGTGGGGGAGAGAGAAACAATGATTAGAGGAGTTTTTTTTGTTGTTGTTTGGTTTTCATTAATCATAAGTAATACTGTTTTACAATAAAGCAAGTAAATATTTATTTTTGCAAAAAAAGCAATGATTTAATTTTTATTCAACAAACTATTTTGGTAGTTGGAAGATATTAACATAATTATGAATGCTTTTATAATATTTCTGTTATGCCATATGTTCTCATGGTGCTTAGATTGAAATACCTTAAAGAAGTGCTGGGGTAATATAATTATAAAAGGGAAAGATCACAAACTTAACAATCCATAGCGATTCTATATTATTTTCGCCCAAAACATCAACAAGTTTCAACAACTTGACTGTTTGGCTTCGTCAGAGTGTATAAAAGTGATACAAAACAACTTAAACTGTTTGTGAAGGAATAAACCAAATACATATGTATTTTTTTACAAATTCAGAAGCATGCATACATCAAACGCATGGAGCGTGTATGATATCAACTGTTGTTATGCAGGAAAGTTCTGTAATTAGAAGCAAAATTAAACTTTGGCGTACTTAGTATCTTATGAGGGTCTTCCAAATATCAGCTAGAATTAATCCTCGATTTCTATTGAGGCTGTGTTTAGAGATGATGACCACTATAGCTTCTTTGATGTTTCGGGAGCAGAAGTCTTCCTCTAGATAGGGCATGGAGCTTTTGTCCCATTCGATAGTGTGGTTCGTATTCGAGAAATGAAGGGCTAACCAGGAGCTGTCTTCTCTGTTGTTGTTTACATCTCTGTCATGCTCTCTTTTCTTTTCCTTATTTCTGTTATGCTATATGTTCTCATGGCGCTTAGATTGAAATTCCATAAAGTAGTGGAGTAATATAACCATAAAAGGGAAAGATCACAAACTTAACATCTTGAGGTCTGACCAGTGTAGTTTAATCCATATGAACAGGGGATGTTATAGACGCTGGCATATTTGAAGAAGGCATTACTGTCTTTCAGAGATCTTAAAAAGTGGCTGATAGTCTTTATAGGTTTGAAAGTCGCTCGTATTTCATATGGTTTGAGGAGTGTAGCAATCTTTTTTGAAACTGTCCCAGCATAAGGAATGGCAATGGATGATTTGTAATGTGTTTCCTCAGATTGTTGTTGTTGGGGGTCACAGAAAAGTATCTTATTGATCTTTTTTTTTTCCCAGATAACCATTGTCTATCAAAGTTTTTGATATATGGGATAATTTATCTTTGAGATCGTTTTCTTCTGTTGTGAGGCGAGTAGCCCTATTTTCAAGCATGTGTACAATGCTCAGTTTTTGAGAAATGTGGTGCAAAGATGTGAAGTGCAAATATCAACCTGTGTTGGTTGGTTTGCGATAAACTGCAAGGCTGATAGGTCCATTCATTTGTTTATTAATTAAGGTATCTAGGAATAACAATTGTTTATCCTTCTCAAGTTCCAAGGTGAACTTTATTTTGTGATGGAAGGAGTTTATCTTGGTTAAAAAATCTAAAAGATTTTTTTTGTGTTTTTCCATACAATGAAAATGTCATCTGCAATGGGCAGCCCTCTTCCCCCTTGTGCAGATCTCTTTATGGAGAAACTAGAAAATGAAATTCTGTCTCAATTAGACCTTAAACTCAGTGTGGTGGAGGTACATGGATGACATTTTCATTGTATGGAAAAACACAAAAAAAATCTTTTAGATTTTTTAACCAAGATAAACTCCTTCCATCACAAAATAAAGTTCACCTTGGAACTTGAGAAGGATAAACAATTGTTATTCCTAGATACCTTAATTAATAAACAAATGAATGGACCTATCAGCCTTGCAGTTTATTGCAAACCAACCAACACAGGTTGATATTTGCACTTCACATCTTTGCACCACATTTCTCAAAAACTGAGCATTGTACACATGCTTGAAAATAGGGCTACTCGCCTCACAACAGAAGAAAACGATCTCAAAGATAAATTATCCCATATATCAAAAACCATGATAGACAATGGTTATCCAAAAAAACTGATCCATAAGATACTTTTCTGCGACTCCCCCACAACAACAATCTGAGGAAACACATTACAAATTCTCTATTGCCATTTCTTATGCTGGGACAGTTTCAAAAAAGATTACTACACTCCTAAAACCATATGAAATACAAGTGACTTTCAAACCTATAAAGACTATCCACCACTTTTTAAGATCTCCGAAAGACAGTAATGCCGTCTTCAAATACGCTGGTGTCTATAACATCCCCTGTTTATGTGGATTAAACTACATCGGTCAGACCTCAAGAAGTTTGGAAATAAGGAAAAGAGAGCATGACAGAGATGTAAACAACAACAGAGAAGACAGCTCCTGGTTAGCCCTTCATTTCTCGAATACGAACCACACTATCGAATGGGACAAAAGCTCCATGCCCTATCTAGAGGAAGACTTCTGCTCCCGAAACATCAAAGAAGCTATAGTGGTCATCATCTCTAAACACAGCCTCAATAGAAATCGAGGATTAATTCTAGCTGATATTTGGAAGACCCTCATAAGATACTAAGTACGCCAAAGTTTAATTTTGCTTCTAATTACAGAACTTTCCTGCATAACAACAGTTGATATCATACACGCTCCATGCGTTTGATGTATGTGTTCTACTGAATTTGTGAAAAAATACATTTGTATTTGGTTTATTCCTTCACAAACAGTTTTAAGTTGTTTTGTATCACTTTTATACATCCTGACAAAGCCAAACAGCCAAGTTGGTGAAACTTGTCAGTGTTTTTTTTACTTTATTTCTATTATTAAAATTCTTCAGCCAATCTACAACAGTTTATGTTCATTTCTTGCAAACTTAACAATTAAAATATTAATATTTTAAGTCTGGAGTGAATGCAGCCTGTTATTATTTTTTTATTTAATTTATTTTGAATAAAAATAAAATTTTAATTTTTTATATTTTAATTAGCTTTAATCTTATAATAGGTTTTATTTTATTTATGTAATTTTTTATTAATTTGCAGTATTACAGAGTTTAGGTCTCTTGCATGCAGTTGTTATTGAACTATTACAATATTGATTGTCATATCTGTATTACTCATTCCAGGACTTGGACCTACAGTTCCGGAACTTGGCTTGAAAGATTATCCTGATATTACTCCCATATCTAAAACACAGTTTTCTATGCTAACAATGGATGTTTTAAGACTTCTGAGAACAAAAAATCCTGAAGTGAAGAATATTGTTCTATGTGGGATTGAAGCACATGTTTGTATCCAAGGAACAGTTATGTCACTACTAGAACAAGGTTTTGGTGTTCACGTTGTTGTAGATGGTTGCTCCTCTAGAACTATGGTTGATAGGTAAGCAAATCCATAAGATACTTTTCTGTGACCCCCCCACCCACACCACACACACAACAACAATCTGAGGAAACACATTACAAATCCTCCATTGCCATTTCTTATGTTGGGACAGTTTCAAAAAAGATTGCTACACTCCTCAAACCATATGAAATACGAATGACTTAAATTATAAATTTAAGATTCCATGTTCACAAAGATATCATTGTGATTTCTTTGTGAACATGGCGATTAATTTTTCATGTAAGGAATGCAAGGTATGCTGATTATGGTTCACAATAGGGAGACAAAAAAGTATGCTGCACATCCTTTTATATGGCATACTTCAGTTTTTTGCCTCATGGCCAATATGAATACTGATCAGCTTGTTTGGGGTATTGCAGGTCACATTTATTAAGCATGGGAAGTTCATTCCATCTTTCCATGAGATCTTGGGCCTAAAACAGTGACACCTAATGATTTTCTTGGGGGTCAAAATTGCATTGGTCAGCAAGTGTCTTCATTTAGCATTGCGTTGGTTTCCAAATGGAAGTTGAAGATGATGGCATTGTACTTCTTCTTCTTTTCTGCCTGGATTGTGTCTTGAACTGATAGCACAATGAGATTGCAAAACTTGCTGTCATTGTCTGCAGTAGGCATGTTAGCTTCAAGACACTGATTGTAGATTGCTTTGAGCTTTTTTTAATTGTGTCAGTTTTCCAGGAGAAGGTTTAATCAAGCAATAAGCACTGTTCAAGGCTATCAATGTGCTTGCCGACCTTTACGAGTTGTTTAACAGTGGGAAAGCACAGGGGATAGAAGAATGGCTGACTGAGGGTGCTTAGGAGTTTGAGTGCTGGTCCTTTGATTTTGTCACAATGGGCATGAGTCCACCAGCAACAAAAATCAAAATGTATTCTCTTTTTCTTATCCAGAATGTCTCGTTTGCAGCTTCAGCATTTTAAAGCTTTGACAGTTCTCTCTGCAGCAAGCATCATAGTGCTTTGTTGTCACTCTGTTTTGTTCCTGCCATCTCTGCTTTGTTCTGCAGGCATGTCTAAACATTGGCTGCTAACACTTGCTATGGCTGATATTAAAGTCTTAATGTTAGGGACCATAAGATGGTGACAATTGTGTCTCTCTTCATCGGATGCTATTTATAACTAGTGATGGTCTTGGGCCAGCTATGATTGGATTAGCTGCTGGTGGAGATTGAACTATCCCCCTCCATTTCCAAAAGTTAGACTGGGCTAAAATGGCCTTACCTATATGAAATAAAATCAAGTGATTAGGAAGAATTAAGGAATCTGTTAATGTGTTTTTTTAAAGAGCTGCAAGGTATAGTTATTGGAGAAAAGAGTGCTAAGGAGACTATTCCAAAGAAGGAGGAAGATGGAATGAAAGGAAAGGATGAGAAGTTGGTGTGATAAGTTTGGAGCTGAACTATGTATGGATATTGACTGAGTAGCAGCTCATGTTCTTATGTAATTAGAGGAAAGTGTTGGGATGGTGGTGGTATCCTGTTTTGTGAAGAAGTTCCCATGAAAATATATATAGAAAAGACAACACAGAAATAAAGCATCTATGCAAAAGTGATTGGAGGGAATTGGTGAGAAAGAGGCGTGGCATTTGTTAAGCAGATTGTCCTCTTCTGGATAGCATCAAACATTTATAGGAAAGTTTTTAGTGCACCACCCCAATGTTAGAACAGTATTCGAAGGTTAGACAGATTTTGGGATTTATAAAATATTAAGAATTATGTAGGTGAGAAATAATGTTTTGAATGAAAGAAGATGGCAATTTTTTGGAGACAGAGGAAAATAAATGCAATATATTTGTTCAAGGTAGGCTTAGATGTGAATATCAATCCAGGAAGAGAAATGCTGATCTTGACTGGAGATAGGAATATTATCTAAAGTAAGGTGGGTAAGAATGGCAAGGAAGATCAAAGTTTGGGACATTTGTTATGGGAAATTTAGAAGCTTGAATCATTTGATCACCACAAAATTAATTGAATGAAGAAGAGAAATGGAGTGTACTGTCATCAGCAAAACTATGGATAGGATTTGAATTTAGTGAGAGAAGGTAATTAATGTGTCATGTTGGAGGCTTAATGGATTATATACAGCACTCAGAAAGGATTAAAAACAGAATTTAATTCTTCCTATATTTCATCTCAGTCAATGAGACATCTTCAGGAATTACAAAAAATCTAATGTAACATAAAAACAAATGACAAACAATACTAAGCCCAACCACGTGGGTGACACTAAAGTCCTATCTAGGTGGAGTGCCCTCTAAGGGCGGTTGTAGGTGGCCTGGAATGTAAAGTGGGACCTCTGGTGAAAAGCATTTCCCAAATCTTAGGAAGCTTAATGCAACCATATTTGTTAAGATTTGGTTGATTCCTGAGAGCTGCTGCTGATTCCAAGAATAGTCTTTCTCTTTTGAATTTGCTGTGGTGGAGCATGGTGGTTTTTTTTCCATGAGATCCTGTGGGTTGTATCCAAGACATGATCAGCCAGGCCTGACTGACCATAGTTGTGGTTGCAGGTGTATGACTTATGTTCCTCCAGGCAGATAGTAGCTGATATGCCTGTCTGTCCAAAGTATGCCAGTTAACAGGAACAGGGTACTTTATAGACTCCAGGCACTGAGAGAGGAGGGAGCTGATCTTTTGTAGAGCGGATAAGGGTAGCAAGTTTGCAGTGGGGCTTAAATGCTGTGTGTAGATTGTATTTTTTTAAAATCTTGGCTATTTTTTCAGATGTGCCACGGATGTAGGGTATGGTGATATATACTCTAGGATATATACCAGATGAATGTAAAAGATTGTAAAGCTGATATAGATGGATGTTAATTCAGGAGCCCAGATTTTGAACAGGATCAATAAGCCATTAGCTGGAAACCCAAATGGTAGCCATTTTGACACACTTCTAGAAACAGACTACATCAGATTAAGCCTGAAATTAAGCTCAGACAGACTAGTCTGTGCAGAAGTTGAAGAGAGGTTGTTGTCCGGTATGCATATAGGCCACAATCATATTGCACAGTTCTTATTGAGGGATGAAGGCCCACTTGTGTGGGCACTGTAATATCATTGGCTTAACTTTTATGTCTCTGTCTGAGCCATATAAAATCACTCTTTGAGTGTATAACTACATTTTCTTTTTTTTTTCTTTTGTATTAACTACTTTTTTCTCATACAGTTCTCTTAGTTTTTTAATTTTAATACATATCTTTTATATATTATAACCTTACTTTAAATCATTACTTTAAAATATATTATTATATCTGATATAATAATATATTATATCAGATATGATAATCCTGGAATTGTTGCATTGTGGCTACAACATCATATAACCTTAAATAAATATGAAACTGTCATGTCTATGTTTTATATATTCCTAAATCTTGAAATAAACTCACATTATCTCATCTGTAATTGGACTATTATGCATATTATGATATTAAGAAATTGTGATAGCATACACATCTGAAATTGCTAAAGCATAGTTTCTTATATAGCTATATTCATTATGCTGGGTCACTAATTCTTGTCTGTGTGATTTTTTTTTCTTTCCTCATCATCTGGTTTATTTTACATGATTTTACCACATTCTTGAAGTGTTAGTGAAGCCATTAACTGGAAACCCAAATGGTAGCCATTTGGACACAATTCTAGAAACAGACTACATCAGATTGAGCCTAAAATTAAGCTCAGACAGACTAGTTGGAATGGACGTTTTTTGTATGGAAAATGACAATATTCTTAAATGGACTATAAATAGAAGAATTCTTTGTTAAATGTCAAATTTAAGATGGATAGATACCATTAGTGAGTTTGGCAACGTCATATTGTAATGTCCAGACTGAAGTAAGGTTCTGGACAGATTGGAATTCGAGGCAACAAGCCATTGGGTCAAGGCTCAATTTGGACTGCAAAGTCATATCATGTGTTCACTGGGTATCCACAGATAGCATATGGTCACACTCTGCTGCCCAGTGATGTGCCACACCAGGCCTCGCAATGTAGTCTTGCTGTATGCTGTTTTGGCAGCTTCAACTCTCTGAAGATCATTCACTCCACACACACCATCCATCCATCTCATTGATGGTCTACCCCTTCCTCTTTTTTCAGGAACTTTACCTTCTATTACTGTTCTGAGAAGCCTCCTTCCATCCTTTCAATGTATCCAAAATATTTTAACTTTCTTCTGTCAATATCCTTAAGGAGCTTTAAAGTTCTACTGTTCTTTCTAACACTCATTAATTTATACGCCTTTCAGTATATGCTATCCTCAACAGCCTTCTATAACACCACATCTCAAAAGCAGCTATCCTTTTCTTATCTGACTTCTTTAGTTTCCAAGTCTCGCATCCATAAGTTACTGTTGGAAAAACAACTGCATCCAAAATCCTCAACTTTGTTCCCATAGAGATAGATCCATCCTTCCATATTTTAGACAAGTCTCTGACTGTTGTTCTAGCCATTCCTAATCTCCTTCTGAACAGCAATTCTTCACATTAATAATGGATCCCAAGTATTCCAACTTGCTGACTTCCTCAATTCTTTCTCCATTAAGGTACACTTGTTTTTCAAGAGCTTCCCTGTTTGTATTTCCTTTGAGAACCATAATCTTTGTCTTGCTAGGATTAAGTTTAAGTCCTCTGGTATTACTGAGGACTTCAACTTGTTAACTGATCTTGTTAACTTTATCAAGAATTTGTCTTAGTTCTTCCTTGCCATTACAGAGGAGTACAGTATCATCAACATACCTCAGATTACTGATCAATCTACCATCTATCCTAATTCCTGTCTTGAGCTTATCCAATGCTTCTTTCATGATGTCCTCCACATATATATATACTAAACAAGTGAGGAGAAAGTAAACATCCTTTCCTAATTCCTTTTCCAACCTGAAGCCAATCAGTTAATCCAACACCTGTTCTTACTTTGCTTCTTGCTCCTTATACAAGTTGGCTATCAACCAGATAGTGTGTTGAGAAAAACCCATTCTTTTCATTATTTCCCACAGTTCCACATGCTCAACACAGTCAAAAAAACTTTAGACTAGTCTAAGAAACAGATTACCAGAGGGACTCTAAATTCTTTATATTTTTCTATGATCTATCTAAGGCAAAGGATCTGATTTCTGGTGCCCTTACTTTTCCTAAAACCTGCTTGTTCCTCAGGCACCTTTGGCCTCAATCCTGTTTAACATGATCTTTAATAAAATTTTGCTTTCATGAAATATTAAACTAATAGTTATGTAGTTCGTGCAAGCCTTCTTATGCAGTGATATAAAAACTGACTTCTTCCAGTCTCTAGGCCATGATCTTGTCTCCCATATCCTTGTAAACAATGTATCCCTCCATCCCCTGTGACCTTAATTAATTCTGCTGGGATTCCATCTGCACCTGGAGCCTTATTGCTGTAAAGCTGCTTAACTACTCTTTCAACTTCATGCCTGAGAGGGTACCTCCAAATTTCCTTTATCCACTTTATTGTACAGCTCCTCACAGTCTTCTTTCCATTTTTTTTAAATTTCCAATTCTTCTGTTAGCAATGCTCCATTCCTGTTTTTGATGACATTCAGTTTGCGCTTAAACTTGGGCTTTTGGTGACCAACTAAATAAAACGTCCTTTTATAATTGTTCATCCTCATCTGGAACTTTATCTGTTTATATTTATTAGTATAAAACTTTTCCTTCTGCTTGATGGCTCTTCTGACTTCTCTATATAATCTCTTATATTCTTCCGTCCCTGTGTTTCTTTGTTTTTCCAACTGCCTTCTTTTGATTAATTCCCATGTTGAATCCGATATCCATGAATCTCTTGGTCTTCTTATTGGGCTGAGATATTTCTTGGCTGTATCCTGTATTATCACCTTGACTCCCAAAACATTTCTGGTGAGCTCTCCTCATTGGTCTCCAAAAAATCATCCAGCCAAGTTGATATTTCTTCTGTGAATCCACTAGGAATTACTCTAACATCCAATCTAGTGGGGTGTGCCTGACTTTGAAGTTTTCCCGAGTCTTAGTCTTACTTTGCCTCTTACTAGCTGATGGTCTGTACCACAATCTGCTCCAGAACAAGTATGCACATCAGAGATGCTCATCCTCCACTGCTGGAGAGCAAGGATGTAATCAATCTGGTGCCTTGACCTATCAGTGTTAGATATCCAAGTATAGGTCTGTCATGGGTGTTTCTGGAAGCAAGTATTGGTAATAACTAATCTTTTATCATGGGCAAATTCCAGCAGTCTTTCACCAATGAGTATTATGTTCACCCAGACCAAACAAGCTACACTCCTGCCTAACTCTCATACTCTTTTCCACTTGATTTGAGTCCCCTAAGATGTCAAGTATGTCTCCTTAATAAGCAGTCCAAAACAGTCTGTAAATTTTCATAGAATTCCTCACTCTCTTCATCAGGCCTATCCGTGTGGGGTGTATAAACTACCACGATTGATACATTGGTATGCTAAGCCTTAAGTTTAATAGAAAAGTATCCTATCATTAGAGTCGTAAGACGAAGCTAATTAGAAAGGATAGTCAAACATTACCAAGCCATAAAAGCCTAACTCAAGCATCCTTGGGGTAGTTAGGCAATAATATATGCTTTTAAAGTAGAAAGATGCCAAATTGAATCTTATCCATTTAGTTTCATCAAGTACTGAATTATTCAATCTCCGGAAATAGGATTTTTCTCCTCTGATAACATGGGAAGAACTGTTATAACAGGCTTTCATGTGAAGGTGAGTTAGCTGGTTTGCAAGGTTTTTCATTTTCCTAAACAGGTGTACCAACTAGAAAACACATCAGTTAATAGACATAATACACTAGTTTCATGATCTCATATAGTTGCTTTGGCCAAAACTCCATATGGTCTAGCTTATCTTACAAAACAATTGAACAGACTTTAGAATTTATTAAAATTTGCATCATGATATTAGTAGGCTTTTCAGAAATGTAATAAATTCAGTCCATGAACATAAGGCATAAATTTCTCCAATAATTACTACTAATTATATTCATTAATTTATTTCTGTTATGTATTTTAAAACTTCACCAATATGGATTTCATTTTATTTTCTCATTTTTAGGATGTATGCTTTTGAAAGAATGAAATCATCTGGAGCATGGCTTACAACCAGCGAAAGTGTCATTCTTGGACTTGTGGGAGATGCCTCTCATCCTAAATTTAAAGAGGTTCAGAAAATAATTTGGGATCCAGCACCTGATAGTGGACTCTTATCATTAACATCTGACCATAGGTGAAAATTTGAAACTTTGTAATTATTATTGCCTTTAAAATATGTTATAAGGTATTATGAGTAAATGAAGAGTCAGTATAATTATACTCATGTTATTCCCCCCCCTCCTCTCCATAGTTTGTTAGAGTGAAGAATAAATGAAAATGTTTTAAATTTTAATTTATATTTAATGAGTTAATGTCACGTAAGTGATATATTTTGTTTTGTTATGTGTCATTTTTTTTTTAAAACTGTATTTCAAATTTGGCAGTGATATGATTCTCACTCATATGTATGCAATTCTGAAATAGTGCAATAAATTTCTATGTGAGATTTACATTTATTTAGATTAACATTCAAAATAAATATACTGTATTATTTTTGTTCTTGCCAGAAAATAGTTCAATCATTTAATGGTTTTCCATTGAGGAGTAATTTTTTTTCCTCTTCCCACTTAGATGATTTATTCTTCTCTCATGCTGTTTTACAAAATATTACAATCTGAGGGTATAAATATATATCATTCATATTTATTTTTTTATGCATAAAAATAGATCTGACTCAGAAAATGATTCAATTGTACTCATTGTGTAAATTATGTTATTAATTTTTTTTTTTACTTGTAGTTTTAACACATTAAAGAAATTAGTGCAGTTTTGATATTTTGAGTAATGTAACTAGTGTGTAAATTGTGCCTTAGAGTTTAAAAGATGAGTAGAGGTAAAAGGTGATGCAATATGATAGAATTACTGCATTGAGAAAGATTTTAATGTGCTGTCGTAAGCTTGAATAGTTCACCTTTAATAGATAATGTATAGAATCCTTCCATCCAGTTATTTTATATAAAAATTTTATATAAAGCAAAAATTGTTTGAGTATCCTATTCTTGTACATGCAGAATAGGATATTCCACCTGGAAGAGAAGCTGTCATGAATTTTTATTTCCCATTTACTGAAGAATAGATATATACATAATTTTTTGTAGTATTCCCACGTTGTATTTGAAGTGACAAAGAAAATGCCTTATTGTAATCAGATTTTTTTTTTCTTTGCCTTCGAACATATTGTATGGTGATACATATTCTTTTTTGAGTAGTAGTAGCAATAACAACCTGTCATTAAGTGTATATTAGGTATAACTGATAAAGTTTTGAAAATGTATTATATTTACTTTGAGTGACATATTCATAAATTCTGTAATATCATGTCATGTTAACAAGATATTATGTATAATGTTCACTTATAGACATATAGCACAATAGTCTTACAAGAACTTTAACATTCCTTAAAAGAATTTATTTGGTAAGATGATACAGATATAAAATATATATACTCATGTACAAATTGTTAAAAACAAATCTAGCATTTAATATATAGCATGAAGTACAAAATGATCTTGCTTATTTGTTGTATATTTACACATAATATGTTAGCGAAATGATATATACTTTTGAAACAACATGAGAAATATTAGATGAAACTCACCCACTGGCTAGATAGAAAATATGTATATATGTTGAAAACTAATGCCTCCTTTTTTTTATGAAGTAGACTCATATAGCAGTGATACACAGATCTTCCACCAGGATTTCTAAATTATAGTTGTAATAATAGTATGAGGAACTTATGCACTTATTTTTCAGCAGTATGAGATGATTTATGTGTGATGGCATGCAGCAATCGAGTTTCTGACATTTATTAACAAACTGAAGTTTTTGTAGTATATATATGTGTGTATGTGCACATGCTTTTAACACAATCAAAATTCTTGTCTACTGGCACCACCTGTATTTCAAGTGCTGTGCTGAACCATGATAAAAATTAAAGGCAGAGATTTCAAGGTTTTTTTTTAATATGTGAAACTTCTTTTTCTCTGGCACAACAATGTACAGTTTTTATCAATGGAAAAGATTCGCTACCTTAATCTCAATGTCATGGGCAATCCACAAAACAGCTTTGACTTGGTTTGGTTTTCTTTGACTTTTCTTTAGTTTTTGGGAGGAGACAAAGTCTCCTCCCAAAAACTAAAATAACATTTAAGATCACATCACTTTGTGTTAGTTCAAGTCAAGACAGCATCGAAGATGTGGTGACAAGGCACACGATTTTATTGTAAATTCATAAAACTACCTGAACTCTGGAAGAATGGATGGTCTGTAGATGTGATTATTAAAAAAATAATTGAATGAAATATCCATTTGTATGAATGAAAAAGAGGCATTATTTTTCAGCATAATAACAAATAAGAGCTAATCCAGATATTATATAATTCCTCTGATTTTTGGACCATCCCTTCTTGTCACACATTCAAAGTTGCTTAAAAAGTGAATGTCATTTTAAAACTTGGTTTCATAATATAAAATATATTACTCTTTTTAATAAAAAAATTATTAGTGATTAGTATTATACACTGATATAACTAAATATGACCATAGGTAGTTGTAGTTAGATATGTGGTTGTGCAAACCAGTGTGATGAAGTTGTAGTCATGAGAAAAGATATGACTATTAGAGAGAACTTGAGTATTGGATGTCTCTATTTGAATGTTGTGCATCTTGAATCATGGTTCAGAGTGGTTAAGGTGTACACAGAATAGTGCCATAAGGTGAAACCATGTACTTGTGGGTGGGCACAGGTTAATTAATAGGGGATGTTATGGTACAAAATTTATAAAAGATGGGAACTTAGCAAATTTGTTTGAGATGGAACAGTCACAAAATTGGTAGATCAGCTGCTTTTGAAGCAGATACTTTCTAGTGAATAGTGCTTAAGAGATACTTGTGCCATAAAGATGAGAACAGACTACATGTAGACACAAGGATAAATGAAACAATTCAAATACAGGTATAAAAATGAAAACCTTTCATTGCCAAATATTTCAACCCAGAATTAACAGGTCATTTGTAGTGGCTGGCAGATTTCCAGTAACTACAAAGCAGAACATTAACAGTAGATTATTTAAAAAACAGTACAAGCCATGTGTTAGTATAAAGAATAACATGATGTGGGTGAGATGTAAATTGATTTTTAAAAAATGTTTGATGAGAATGAAACTTTCCCAGAATTTTAATATGGAGAATCAGTTGTTCTTACTCAAATCAGTATGATTTGGCAGGGCTTCAGCACTCTCCTTAAATAAATGTTCAAAGTTGAAGCAGTAATGTTCAAGGTTGAAGCAGTAATGGTGGAGCAGGTGCATTCTAGATCACAAGATTCCATTGTTGGTGTCAATCACATCCTGTGCTAGACCCAATGTCTGTAATTTCATGTTAATGATGTAAGATTGGTGTTCTCGTAATCTTTTCTCCACAGAATGTTGAGTTTGACTGAAATAGGAAATATGGCAATCACAGAGAATTTGCTAGATGCCAAGAGGAGATTGTTTATCTTTAGAAGAAGGAAACCATGATGAGAGCTTGGTGATAGAAAAAATGTAGGCATTAGGTTGCATTTCTTGATTCCTGAAATTAGTTCAGAAATATATAGAATGGGAATTCTTTGAACCATTGGAAGCATGCTTTTAGGAACTATAAACATGCTGTGTAGTATGTTGTGAGAGCCATTCAGTTGTGCACTGGATGTTAAGAAGTTCTTGCTTAAGATTATATGGATTGGAGCATACTATATGAGCATGATTCAGTAAATTTTTTATGATTCCAATTTTTGGGAAAGATGGTAAGCAGATTATTGCTGTATGTGACAACCAGTAAAGGTTGGTTTACGATAGATGGAAGTAGTTAGTTCACTTGAAAGGGAATCAGGACAATAGGATATCTAAGCATGTTAGTTTATTGTTCTTTCTGTTTCTATACAAAATTTATCCAGGGATCTAAATTATTTTTGCTAGTGTCTTTCTGATTGGGGGGGGCAGTTGGAAAAGATGTTATCTATATAACATTACCAAAGGAAGGTTGAGGCTGTCCCGAGGAGAAAAGGATTTCTTCGAAGCATTCCAAATAAAAGTTTGCAAGTGCAGGAGAAAGGGGGCTTCCCATCGAGGTACCTTCTATCTCTTTCTTTGCAGAAGTTTGTTCTGGCCGGTGAAACAAGTGGATAACAAAGTTGAAACATTTGATTATATCAGAAGGGAAGGCTCGTGAAAGTAAGTAGAGTAAATCTGCAAGTGCAACATTGATAAATAAAAATTTAGTGTCAAAGCTGACCATTGAATCAACAGGTTGAAGGAATATATTCTGTACTTGGAAATCTGAATCATTTTTATATGGAGTGGAGTTACCAGTTTGGGTAATTAACATTCAAGATAAAACTTACTTATGCAATAAGTCAAAGAATCAAGGCAATCTACAATTGGGCAAAGCATCACACACCTTTATGGATCTTAGGTAGACCATAAAGTGGGAGGTAGCATGCAAAATGGATCATTAGTTTCGTCTAATGGTGACTTCATTGAGTGATGAGGTCACCATTTTTTTTAAGCTGGTTATTTGTAGAGTTGTGTCAATTTCTAGATATATAGGTTTGTCTGCAGGAGGGCTATTTTTCTGTTATAGTTTCAGCCATTCATGACAATGTTGACTCTTTATTTTCTTTGGTAATAGTTGAGATGGGTGCTGCATCTGAGAGATTGCAAGGTCTTGATTTCTGCCACAGAGATGTTAGAGAGTGAGGAAGTTTGGCTTTAAGGAGCACAGAGGAGACACTATTTGTTAGTGTAATCAGATCTCTCCCACATTGTACTGTTCTTTATACAGGGTGGTCCATAAGTCACTAAGTGGTTTAAATATTTAATAATTTTTTATTTATTTTTTGTTATAATAAAATACAGAACCTGTAAATGTTTTTTTATTAGTTATTAAAAAGAAAAAACCACATCACATACTGTCTGACCACAGATGCAAGACCCTCGGCTGGCAATGTGCCAAGAAGAGTCGGTTCATGTTGAAAGGAATAAGGCGACGTAGGAATTTGTTACCAACACATGAAATCATGTGCTTTATATGTAAATTTTCCAACTGTTGTACAAGCAAATTAGTTACAACTTTAACTAGAATTTTCATAAAAGAAAAGCTAATTTTCTGATGTGCAAAAATGTCAAGGGGTCTCGCATCTGTGGTTGTACAGTAAATGCCTTCCATTTTCAGCTTTACAAAGACAGGCCCTTTCTATTGTATCTTTCATGATAGCTGTTAATGTTTCTGGCAGCAGCATCCTAATTTCTGCAAGAATGCTATCCTTCAGCTATTCAGTTGTCTGGGATTTGTTCACATATTCCTTTTTCTTCAGGTAATATAGGAAGAAGTCGGCAGTCATCAGATCTGGAGAATGTGATTATCAGTTAATTTCAGATCTTTGTGAAATTTGCTTTAGAATAATCAAATGCTGATTTTCAAAATAAAATTGCAAGATTTTGTTTCATTGTTAGGTTGTGAGCTTTTCACTATTAATTTCTCAGATATTCCTTAGAATAAAAATAAATAAAATGAAAAAAATTATAAGTTATTTGCATTTTAAACCCCTCTGTGACTTATGGGCCACCCTGTACTATCATGTGGCTCATGCTACGTTTCAAATAATCCATTGTTAACATTCTGCTTTGTATTTGCTAGCCTGCCCACTGATAATGACCCATTCATTTTGGGTTGAAATGTTTGACAATGAAAGTTTATTACTTTTATATTTGTATTTTATCCTTTTGTCTACATGTAGTCTGTTTTCACTTTCTAGTGAAGCTTTAGTAGATGTGACTAGTATATAAGGGCAAGAATCTAAAGTCTCATAGAGTGGTGTTGTCTTTGTGTAGTCCATTTGTTTGCAGTTTATTAAAATCTCTGTGATCATTCTATTGTGATCCTTAAGACATAAAATATTATTATTATTATGTGACATCTCCAGGGAGTCCAAAGACTCATCGAGAGAGAGTGTGTGCCAACAGCATCGAACGATTGTGTGCAGGGTATTTTAGAGGACCAGCTTTCTGCATTCTTAATTTAATACAGCTGAGAACTTAAATGTGAAAAGGTTTTATAGAGGTTGTAGGTCAACGTTGGGATGCTTCGGATATTAATTTGCATGAGGAGTGTGATCCTAATTTGAGTTCAGAATCTTGTCTCTTACTGGGATACAACAAAAATAGCACAGAGCAAAATTGCCTTTGTTAAGCAGGCAGAAAAAAGGGAGGACTGAGAATATTTTTTGCAACTACTAGTAGTAAAGGCACATAGGAAAAGGAGACATCAATAATTATAGAATGAGACATGTCAGAGATGCTGTTGGATATTGAGAAGGTGGTAGTTGATCACAATTTGATAAAGGCCAGAGCTATATCATCAGCACCTGTTTATCAATATAGATGATAAATAGGTGCCTTTCCTTTAAGTTGGATTTTCCTTCCTCATTCAGGGGTGGGTACACTGTTGTGATTCAGAAATCGCTTATCTGTACAGAGTTCTATGATAATAGGTTCTGACATGCTGAGGATACAGTAATTGAAATAAAGTTATTTTAGTTATTGGCACAGATGATGGCAACAGATTACATATGCTTCTGATAGTCTGCATTGAAGTGCTATGTCAGTTCCAGTTACAAATAAACTGCCTGTTCTGACCATGGATTAGTTGACACTCTGTACTGGTTGGTAGGCTATGGATTAGCTAATCCTTAGCCTACCATATTGTTTTTATTATTGTTGTTGTTGTTATTATGTGGCTTCCACCCATGAAAGATTTTTGGAAATGATATAAATGATACATTTATACCATGGGTGGGTAATTATTATGAAGGATTATTTTGTTTTATAATTTAATTTTTTTTTATTAATTTTATATATTTTTATTTTATTTTGTCATGTTGTACCATCATTTTTTATTTTGGCAACAGTTCATGTAGTACTGTCATATCCTGTACACCCCTTGAGGGTACATGGCAGGAATTTGATGATGATGATGATGATTTTATTTTTTTTTTATGTAGTCCAGAAACCTTGATCTAGAGACAAAACATGGAACTTTTCCAAGCCACTTTAGGCCTCTAGTAAGTGGGGCAGTGGTCTCAGACCAGGCAATGAAGTTAAACTTGCACAAGACAATTAAAACTATCTGTGCTTCCAGTGGGATTAGTTAGAGAGCAAATATGCTAACCATTTGGCCAACCAAGCCAGCAGTATTGTACTTGAAAGAAAACAATGTATTCTTCTATCTTATAATGTAAATGACTTTGAGAAGTAGCTGTTTTGAAGGTTTAGTTTATCAGGCATACTACTGTTAATTTAAATTTTTATTATAGAAAGTGTGATAAGTACATTTTATTTACTTTAATTTATAGTAATCTTCATTTTCAATTTGGATCAGCCCACATTGCATTCTGCTTTCAGCTTTTCTCATTCATAGTACAATAGTTCCTTGAGTTATGTGGTTAATTCATTCCAGAGGTTCCTATGCAAGTTGAAAATTTGTGTAAATTGAATGGTACTCAAATACAGGGCATTTTGATAAATATTTTTATTTCAAAGTATAATTAAAGCTAATCAGATTCTGCTTATGAAAGGAAAACTTTGAGAAAATGAAAGTTTACTCATTATACTATTGGTTATATAAATATAAACACATGTAATAATAAGAAAACTAATATAAACAGTTACATATTCATTGGGAATATATAATAGTATATATGTAAGGTGATTCAGCCCATCTTGGACAGCTGATGGACAGAACTGTATGTATTACATATACAATATCTGTATTGATATATATTTACAGTCCATATAATAGTGTGGCCGAGCGGTCTAAGGCGCTGGTTTTAGGCACCAGTCTCATTGAGGCGTGGGTTCGAATCCAATCACTACCAAATGCAATTTTATGCCTGTGTAGCTCAGTGGATGTGGCGTTTGCACACCACCGCGCTAGGCCGCACGAAGGAAGTCTTGGTTTTGAGTCTAGTCGGCGACTAGAGGAAATTTTTCTAAGCCTTTTTTCGACCGGTTCCCGAGTTAGTCGATCTCTGGCACAGGCAAGCAGGTTTTTCCTCCCGGAAACTCGGGTTTTTCGTCCTGTAAACTCAAGAAAATCGACCGTAGAACCCACATTATTTCAGACATTAAATATATTGTGTTAAGGTTAGAGACCACGAGATGGCGGCACATTTGAGCCGTCTCTCTTCACTGCGTACCGCTTAATTAGTGATAGCCTTGGGCCATCTGTCTCTGATTGGGTACCAGTGGAGATTGAACTGCCCACTCAGTCTCCAAAAGTTAGATAGGGCTAAATGGCCTCGCCTACTCCCGTATATACGGGAATAAAAAGGCGTTAGCTTAGCTGATAATTGCAGCTCTTATTTTGTTTTGTTTTTTCTCATAAACAGTTTATAGCATGCAGTAGCATCTTGGGTTTTCTCTTGTATAAGCATAAGACTTATTGGCATTCATTGTTGCATGTCTCTTCAGTCCAAATTGCCAGTAATTGTTCCACTTCTATTAAAATGAATCTTTTTTTTGGAAGTGATTGTGGATTGCACTAGCTGAACTTCTCATGTGCTACATAATACGAACTTTTATAATAGTTCTAACAGTTGGTTCACTCATTTTGTAAGTTTGTGCAATGACTATAAACTTATTAGCTTTTTTTTTTTCCCCCATGTTGTTTAATAATATCTAGTTTAGTCACCATAGTTATAATGTGCCTCTTCTTACCACTATAAATGTGTATTTATTCTCATCGCTTTTACAGTTTTTCGACATATTTAGGGTTCATATTTTGTTTTCAATTAGTACAACATAGATTCATTAACAAGATAGAAACAAACAGAATGGCAGTGATGCTGAGCTGTGCATCGACTTACTAGGGAAAGTCATCTTTAATGTTCAAAGTGGCACTTAATAGATGCCGTTGTTAGTCTAAGTCAGGTACCATGTATCTGCAAATCTTCATGATTCAAATCCATATAAGTTTGGGACCTACTGTATTCCAGCACTTTCCTTGATCTTCCTCTTTACTGACCACCAAGATATAATAACACAAGATGGCCTAAATTATTAACAGAATGGAGACCATCTTGTGTTGTTATATCTTGCAATGCATCCAGCCCATTTCCATTTGAATGCATAATGTAACATGATGTCCTGTATACTTGTTCTCAGCCTTAATAAATGAGAAAGTATTCTGTCTCTTAGTATTGCACTGTGCATATTCCTTTCTTTTCTAGGTAACTTTCAATTTGTGAATCATATGTTCAGTTGAATTCCATGTTTCACTGTCATATCTAATTATAGGTAATGCAGATTGCTTCAAACTAATGAGAATGTCATCTTTGGACATCTTTCATCCAAAAAGCCATCCAACCTAGCTGTATCCTTCTTTTTAATACTTCTGATTGTTCAGCTTTAATTTTTATGATTTGTTTCAGACATGAATCTACTCTCTCTACTTCTGCATCTTCCAGTATAATCTTTTTTGCTGTTAAATTTCTCTGCATTTGCTTAATAAATCTAAAGTTTTATTTTGGAAAGTTTGCTTCTATCATGGGAAATAATTTTACAGGAGATGTTAATGAAAGCATTTCTTAGAATTTGGTTAATCTCATTTAGATCTTTCTTTGCTCTCTGATTTTATTTGAATATTCTATTTTAAAGCAGCTTCATGTCTGCTTTTTTTTTTTTCCAAGTTTTAAATTTTCTAGGTTTATTGCATTGAACTTCTGTTTAATTAGTTTATTTCTTTTCCATTTTTTCTTAATTATAATTTTAGATCTCACTATTCTGTGATTATTTCCTGAATTGAAATTGTTTAAAAGTATTATTATTTACAATATGTCTGCTATTTGTTATTATAAAATCTGTTTCATTAAAGATCTAACCATTAGGACATCTCTATGTCCATTTACAACATTTATTTTTACTAAAGAATGTATTCATAATAGTCAGTTCTCTTCAGTAAATTCTGTAATCCTTCTCTCTAATTTATTTTCTACAATCCAGACTTTCCATTGAATTTAGGATACTGTTCTTTTCATCTGAAGCAGGTTTCTGCTTTTAAGTTACCCATGATTAAATATAAAATTCTTTACTGTAATTTAAAGATTTTTCTAGTTTGGCATAAAATTATTTACTTTATTTGAATGATATGAAGTTGGGGCATAAACTTGTACAATTTTAATTTAATATGCTGGCCTGAGTGGTCAGCATATCCGCTCTCGAACCAAAAGGCTGCAGGTTCAAATCCACCATGGGCATGTATGTTTGTGATGGTCTGTGAAAATACTAGTGGCGATGATGGACGGTAGATGGCGTTGGTGTCTATGATGATGGTAGTTGGTGGATTAAGTGGTGGAGACAGAGTTGCAGAGTAGGTGCACTCCCTTGACGAATCTTTGGGCTCTCTGTAGGTGTTACGTAATAATGATAATATCTTTTGATATAGATATTCCTATTTCTACTCTTCTGGTTGATGTTTCTTAAGATTATGTTATATATTTTTTTCTGTGTATTAGAAAACCTACATCACCAACAGAGTTGTCAGAATTGGAACACTAATAAGTGACCATTGTGTAGTTTAATTGGATGCTTCTCCCCTTTCTGCTTCTGAGAGTCTGATCACATCCCATTTATTTTTTTTTCAATCTTTCAATAGTTCTTTCAAGTAAGTTTCTTGCTGAAGAGATCTATAATTGTAAATTATTGTAAAAATGATTAATATTGCACAAACTCCCAAACCAAGTTGATAACTTTATCAGATGGTACCTAAGGGGATCCATAGCAATTTTATTATTTTCACAAGAATTGCATTATTTCAGTTTTTACTTGATTGTTCCACGTTATTTTCATCCTCAGTTTTGAGTTGCTACAAAACAAACCTACTGTAAATGAATAGTGAAGCTCTCTTATGGAAAAAAAAAAAAAAAAGTAGGGACAGAAGATTGCTGATTTACATGGGGAATGCCTATTTAATTTAATGTTTATCATGTATTTCGTAGTTACCAAAAGAAATTTTTAAATACTGCTTTTCTATTTTACACCTGAAGAGAGAAAGAGTCAGTATAAAACTTCTTTCTCTCTTGTATAAAATAGGGCAGTATTTGTCAGCAAAGGCTACATTTCAACTTTGATGGATCTCCAAACTAAGCTGAAAGCACTATTTTAATAGTCATATTTAATTTTTAACATTACAGGAATTTGTTTATTATAATTTACAAAATTTCATTTTCTTTGATTTCTCTGTATGATTCAGCATTTTTTACTTATTCTAGCTTACTTCATTAATTCTTTTTCATTTTTCTTTAAATTTCAGGTCCAACTTATAAGTAGCAGATCATTTATAAAACAGGATTCCATCTTTCAGATGATATTTTGTCCACCTATTTGATTATATTCCATCATTGATCGCCAAATTACAATACATTCAAGGCACAATCTAAAATTCATATCTTCCATCTTGAAAGTGAGAGGATATGTTAAAAGTTTCTGAAAATGATTGCAGCATAAATAAACAAATTTTACTAAATATAATTGTTAATAAATCTACATTTTGCCAAGGTCATTACATCATCTAAACAATATACAGCAAAGAAAATACACATTATAGGGAATAATGGCTTATACTAATAACATATTAGGTAAAATCATGGCCTAGTTATAGTAAACTCATCTATGAGGTTAATGCTATAAAAAGAACTGACCATATTAATTTCTCTGAAATCATTACACTTTCAAGATGAGATAATTCACACACTACATTGTACTTGCAGGAAAGTCTTTATAATCTGAACTAATTCGTTCTAAGGCATTACCAGATTATTGGAGATGGATGCGCAGTAAAAAAGCTATGCAAATTTCTTCTTATAGGTATTAGTATACAAAGCAGTGTGTGTGTGTGTATATATATAAAAGCATACTTTGGTTCTCTGAAAACTCTTTAAAAGAAATTTATTCTATCTACTTGAAACATTTTTAAAAATTAATTACATTTTTATAGTTTAATATAAAGGGAAACTTTAACATAATTTGATTGGAATATAACTACCAGTTTTAATATCTACTTCCATGCCAGGCAAACATTACATCATTGAATGCTTGTTAAAAGTTTTTTTTTTTTTTTTTTTTGAGGGGTGGGGGAATCATTGGAATAGTTTTAGAATGGAACCAAAAGTACTAAACATCTTTCTGATACATTTATCTCAAGTAAATATTACATAAATATAAATTACAATGAGCATAGATTCATTTGTTTCTTTTTTAGTATATACCATATAATTGGTTTTTACATTTTAGAAACTTGATTATTTTCATTTAGGTTTAGGATTAATAAAAAATATTCTAGTATGAAGTTCAGTTTCTATATCTTAGGTAAACTTAAATTACTATTTTTTTCGAATGTTGATAATCTCACAGTTTAGGGAGGAAATTCTTGTTTTGAGAAACTTGATTCTTTATATTTTCCGAAAGGTTTAGGTTTAGTTATATCAATAGAAATGTTTAAATGTTTTTTTTTTTTTTTTTCAATTGGGTTGGGAAATAAAAAATAGTCTAAACATGTCTTTCCCCTTTCCCTTACAACTGGAAACCACAGACCTAACCTTCAGAAAATCCTGCATATATATACTGCTGACATATACATACTTAATGCAAAATAACACAATTTCATTTTTAATGCAAAATGAAATTATTTTTAATATTATGCATTGCTCTAACTAATGAGTAAGGAATAATGAAAGTTGTGAGAACTGGGGAAATTAATGAGTAGTTTCTATGTTTATACAGTTCTTGACAGGCAGCTTTCGTTAACACATTCGTACAAATGCTGTGCAGCACAAATATGCTTTTATTAACACGTTCACACTGGGCAGTGTTTGCATGTGTGTAAACTGCCAATGGGAACTAGCCTTAACCTGATTTCAAGATACATATATACTGTGCATGCGTCCATGTTGTGTATTCTCTCATATGCATCTTTTTGCTTTAGATAAATTGTCTGCTTTCTGTTCCCAATGCCTGCATCATAAAATTGTTATTCGTATTTTCTGGAACTGAAAGTTTGAAAGAGGATGTTAGGACAAAATACATTTAGATAGTTACTAGTCAGTCTGTTTTGCTTGCAAGCATGCAGCATATTCTGTTGCCAGATATAGTACACAGACTGTAAAATCTCTCTGTGTTGTATTTAGTGATACAATAAAAACTACTTGTTTTTCTTGCTTCTGCAGTATAGCATCTATTGAGATTGAAATGTATTTCACGATATAGGAACATTTTTATTTCAGTCTTTGAAACCAACATGCATAATAAACATTTATCTATTCCTGCATAAATGAATACTTATAGAAGTGGTTGATCTACAACACAATACTAGCATATGTGAGATATCTATTATTGATAAGACAGGAGCTGCCGATAAAAAAAGAAAAAAAATTAATGAATGTAGGATTTGATATTTCTAATGATTAGAAATTATTTGTGTATCCTATTGCTGTGTATACTGCTCCACAGTAAACAAGAGAAAATTCTTAGAAAATAAAGAGAAATATAAATAAAATTGAGCAATAAATACGCATAATAAGCACAACAAATTTTATAAGATGATTTGCTTCTCCATCAACCCACTTATATTCCTGCCTAAATGAATCACCTGAATTGGATTAGCTCCTCCTTATAGTTATTCACTGAGCTACCCAATGTTAACAGTGGCTGTTTATTATTGGTTAAAACGAGCAGCAGCTGAGAACATCCCTTTTCAGTGCAACTGCTGAACCTGCTTGTCCTCATTTATTCCATCTACCTCTGTTCTCAGTAACAGCCCTCATGTTTTTACCAACCTCCACTTCTAGACATGCATATATTCTAGAATGGCATAATTAAAAAACAAACTTATGAGAGAGAAAGAGCTTTGTTTGCAAAGTATAAATAACTAACCAATAAACAACCACTAACCAATAACATGCCAATAAACATTGGTAGCTCAGTGAATAACTATAGGGAGGAGCTAATCCAATGAACTAATAATATTGATCAGTTTAGGTGTGGCAGAAATACATGCGAGTTGATGGAGCAGCAAATCATCTTGTAAAATTTGTCGTGCTTATTATGTGCATTTATTTCACTTTGTTTTCTAAGAATTTCCTTTTGTTTACTGTGAATCAGTATCCTTTCCACCTCCACTCTTTAAGAAAAATGCCAATAAATTTATTCTTTCTCAATCCTTATCTGCACCTCACACACAGAACTCGTGCTGTAGGTTCTTGTAACTCTTGTTGCATTAGATAATTTTTTTTTTTAAATCAATTTCCATAAAAACTACCTGTCAAAAATTATGTAAATATGAGGTAGTAATTGTGCTCATTTATAAATGCTTTGTTTTCATATATTTGTTTTGCTATTCATAAATGCACTTTGAGAACAAAAAAAGCATATTTTCCTTTATCTGGATTTGATCACATAATTTAAGCCAATATCATGATAAAATGAATAAAGTTACAAAATATGAAATTATATCAGAGTCTGTATTGTCAGAAAGTTGTTCAAACAAAGGAAAGTTGTAATCTGATATCTGTTTAACATCAATTTTTATTGCATCATTGACAGCGTGGCAAAAACTCAGATTCATATGGACTGAGAGTTGTAGATAGTGGTAGCATGCATTGGTGACAACTTGTCTTGCTGTGCTTTTGGATTAAACTTTTCCAGAAAACTCAAGAGAATGATATAAAATTTTTGTTTAGATGATATCAGATGCAAGATACATTCTTGCATTTAGAGGCAGTTTCTAAAATAAAATATGAATTATTTATATAGTTAGTTGTAACTTGCCAGTCTGGTTGACTGAGTGGTGTATCTGCTCTCCAACCAACAGGCTACAGGTTTGTATCCCACTGTCGGCACAGTTGTTTGTGATTGTCATTAAGTGGTAGATGAATTTCATTGCCTGGTGTGAGACCCCTGCCTCACTTATTGGAGACCTGAAGTGGCTTGAAAAAAAGTTCCATATTTTAATCTCTAGAACAAGATTTCTGGACCATATTTATTTTAAAATTTTCTTTCTTGTCACACACATCTGCTCTTCTCCCCCCCTTTTTTTTTTTCTTCTCCTTAAGTGAGATGCTTGAACACACAAGGCAATATCTGGTGTAATGTTTCCTTCTTGGTGTGAGGAAGAAGCAAAATCAGGAAATGTCTTCCTTTCAGTCTGAATGATTGGTCACTAGGTGATGCATTCCAATTTAGTAGTTGCTGTTGTATAATAGTTTTGAAAAATTAATCTCATGAGTGTCAGTTGAAAATCTTAAAGTATCATGTTTTTTTCCTTTTTTTACTATGTACGGTGTCTGAGAATTTGGAACTGTTATGCAAGAGGTGGGAAAAATATGACTTTCTGTAACACTTCAAGGCTTAAGCAAACATTCAGTAGAACAACTCATCAGATCTCTCAACTTCTCCCATATTGTTACTGTATTATTTTACACAATGGGAGTCCATTATTGCCTGATTTGTCTCTCTTTCCTGGTGATTTCATGCAATTTGCATGAACTTGTTGTCGAGATGCGCACTTTCAACTATTTCTTTTACCATCCCTTGGAAGACAACAGACCGTTTTGACAAAATGGCTAAGAAACTTCCATCTGCTATGTATGCATCATTACAAATATTTTTCATAGGTAGCAAATGTAAACAGAGAAATATTTCAGTTGAACTGAATTATATTATTAATAGATGTTGCCACATATCTGGAAAATTCAGATGTGTTTAAAAGTTGTTTCAGGAGAGAGATTTTTATGCAAAAGTGATCTCAAGAATACTCAAGCTTAGCAGCAAAAAGGTTAAAGGGAGCAGCCAGATATTGAATGACTAATTCCAGGATAGATAGCTTTCCTTTACTTTACAGAACAAAGTGGAAAAGATTATGTAATTACCATAAACACATTGTTGATCATTGTTGGAGTCCGCTTGGTCCTCGCACTCCTAAATAAGATCTTTTCTTTACAAATATAGTATCTCAGTAGCAGGATTTATAATAATGTCCTTTGGTTGGCAAGAACTGGATTCAGTTCCCATCATAGTATGAGAGGAATATTAGTAATTGCTTTTGAACTAGCTAGGTTAGACTGTCTTGTATGGAGATAGTTTTTTTTTCCTGTGAAATTTTGCAGTTTTTGATTCTTTATACTCACCTTATAGCCTTAGTTGCTAATCTGTAGTTGCAATCTATACAACCCACCAACCTTCCTTATAAATAATCATTTCAAGTATGCCATACCTGTCTACTCAGACTATCAAGTTTTCTCCTAGAATAGTGCAAATCTTAGTCTTTGATATTAAGTAGAATGATTTTTTTTTTCATGGACTACCTCAAACAGCTACTGTCATTTCATCTTCCTAATCCTGATTAGTATATATTTGCATCTCATTAGTCACATTTACGGAGTTATGGTATTAAAATTCTGAATTTTTTTTCTTGTAAGGTAAAAATCCTAGTTGCAGAGCTCCAACTCTGGAACTAGTTTAAAAAAATGCTTAAGGGAAAAAGTTCCTGTAGTTGATAACTAGAATAAATCTATTAGATTTTTCTTCTGCCAATCTAGCATCATGGGGCTAAGCATGCACTTTCTAACAAACTTTTGACAAAATAGCTGGGAAACTTCTTCTGCCACGTATGCACTAGTATAAATATTTTCCTTAGGTAGCAGATGCAGTTGATAATTAAGTTTAATAATTAAAGTGGCCTGGTTGGTCACGTGAGTATACTTGCTCTCCAGCCAACATGCTGTACGTTTGAATCCTACTGTGCACATAGATGTTTGTGAATGTCTATTGCCCAGTGTGAAATCAAGTATGAAGTGCCTTGAAAAGTTCAATGTTTGGTCCTAGAGCAGGGTTTCTGGATTATGTAAAAAATAAATTTAAGACTTTTAGCTCACTCATAGTACTAATGTACTATAGGATCATATTGAGAGATGAAAAACCCTCACCTGTATATATATAAGACTGGCTAACTCACCTTTAGTTGAAAGAGACGAGATGAAGGTTTCTCATCACTGATGGGAATTGAACTCTGGTCTTTCCTAGCAAAGGGCTTCGTCTATACTGACTGAGCTACAAAGGCTCCAGAATCAACTAATCCCCTTATATTCTAAGCAATGCTCTCTCTAAACTGTGCAAGTACACACCAGTCAAAAAGGGAAGGCACACATCTAGGAACTGTGCACAAAATGATAAATCATACTTGTCACTTATTTTTAGTCGTTTCTCCACTAATTGATTGGTAGTAGAGTAGAGTTGATTGGTAGTGGTGGAGATGGAGAGTTGTACAGTAGGTAGCCTCCCGCAATGAGGCTTCAGACTCCTTGGAGGTGTCACGAATAATCCTTCCAATGTGCCGGCAAAAGTTGGTCGATTGGTAGAGCCTCTGCTATGAATGGCTCAGTTAAGTAAGTTTGAGCGCGATTAGTAGTTCGAAGGGGGACCAATCGTTCGATGCTGTTGGCACCCTCGATGAGTCTTTGGACTCCCTGGAGGTGTCAAATAATAATAATTAGTTATTATTTGACACACTGCACCAAGTGGGCAAAGTGATGCTGACGTCAGCAAATTAGAGGCATATTTGCTTAGGGTGTCTACTGTCTAGATCAGGGCTGTCCGAAACACGACCCGCCTGTGGGTTTTGATTTTGATAAGCGAAAAAAAAATAATTTGAATCGAATGCGCATTAGATATTTTAATTCTATCAGTAATCGATAATCACGATGTTGGTAATTTTTTTGGTGTTTTTCAAATATTAGATGTGTCAAAACACTTTTGTTCCAACGCGCATGCTCCGGGCGTTCACGGGGAACGTGAGTGCGCAATTGATGTTCGTTTGTTCATCTATCGAGGTTGTGTCGCTGCTGCTCACCAAATTACTAGATACGCATTGTGGTGCGGCCCTCTGGTTACCTAAGGTTGGACAGCCTTGGTCTAGGTAGTAGTCACTTGAATTCATGTAAATATCGACGGATTTTTGTAGCTATGCAAATTTAAGTTAGTTGCTAAAATAAAGAGCCAAAAGGCTTCAGTTCGGCGATGCAAAAATAAAAATCAAGTGGATATTAGATCCAGCATCATTTCAAGCTGAATGTAGAAACTATGAAAGTTGTAAAAATAAGTTGATCAGAGTGCTTACGGGAATATGGCTGCCGGCGTTTACGAGTTGCTCTAGTGCGGGCCACTTTAGAAAACATGGACGCGGCCCGGTATTGAGAGTTTTTGCTCTCTTCTGCCTGGTCTCTGACGAGAACCAACCAGTTCGAAACAGCTATCAGGCCAGTCAAACCTTAAAAAAATGGACCAAATTAGAAAGCGAATATATGGGCGCCTGGGCAGCGTGCATGTTTTCTAAAGTGGTCCGCGCTAGGGCAACTCGTAAATAAATACCGGCGGGCGTATTCCCGTAAGCTCTCTGGTCAACTTTTCTTTACGAAACTTTCATAGTTTCTACATTAGGTTTTGAAATAATGCTAGATCTAATATCCACTTGATTTTTATTTTTGCATTGCCGAACTGAACGCTTTTTTGCTCTTTATTTTAGTAAATACTTTTACGCAACGATCGAGAGTTTGCTTACGAAAAATACATCTCTCTCTGACGTTTCAAGTTCCTTAGTATTGAAAGAGAGTTATTGCTCTCTTAAGGTTTCTTCCGAGTCTAGCTCTGCTGAGAGAGGGGGTTTAAGATTTCGGGGGATTTGCATTGATAGAGCAATTTGATTCTCCAGGGAAAGTGTTTCCGGCATGGCCATGTGGAGCCTTGTAGGTGGATGCTTTCACTGGAATATGAGGGGGGGGGCGTCACTGAGTGGTACCAATGCTGAGTTGGACGATCTTTCGGTCACTAGTAGGGTAGTGATCCAAGGGTTCGCCTAAATTTTAGAGAATGCTTTACTTCAATAATTGCCTGGTTTCTGACGAGAATTAACCATTTTTCGAAACAGCTGTCAGGCCAGTGAAACCTTAAAAAATGGACCAAATTACAAAGCGAATACATGGATGCCTGGGCAGCGTGCATGTTTTATAAAGTGGTCTACGCTAAGGTACTTCGTAAATGCCGGCAGGCATATTCCAGTAAGCTCTCTGGGTAACTTATTTTTACGAAACTTTCATAGTTTCTACATTCGACTTTGAAATAATGATGGATCTAATATCAACTTCATTTTGATAACTTAAGTTACTTAATTTAGCAATCACAGGCTAAAGCTAGATGAAAAAAGTAGCAACATTAATATATTACATTAGTGCACACACATTGAGTCTTAGACCGGAAATGTGTGCACAAAATATTTTCCAGGGGCAGCATGAAAAACTATAAGGAACATTGATCCCTGGATGTGCTGACCATTCCATACACAGACTCCCATACTTCCATCATTCACTGGTTTTGTTCTCCATCATGCATTGTTGTCCTCATCACCCACTTAATTCCTCTGTTCACATTACTCAATACACTCCGAGCAACTTATCCAGATGACACACTGAATTCAATTAAACCCAATCAACTTTTGCACAATTTCATGCATCCTACACATTAACAAACCATATGCAGAGCCTGTGTAGCTCATTGGAAGTGGTGTGTACCTTGACGCTAGACTACCCGAAGAAAGAGCGTCGTGAGTTCAATTCAAGTCTCCTACTAGAGGTTCTTTTTTTCGAACAGTTCCCGAGTTAGAAGGTCTCTGGCACAGTCAAGCTGGTTTTTTCGTCCCGTAAACTGGGGTTTTTCGTCCCGTAAACTTAAAAAAAAAAAAATCGATCGTAGTTCTCACACTATATCAGACATTAAAAATATTGTGTTAGGGTTAAGGACCAAGAGATGGCGGCACTGGTTAGTTGTTGCTTCACTGCGTGCTGTTAAATTGGTGATAGCCTTGGGCCATTTATCCCTGATTGCCTGCCAGTGGAGATTGAACTGCTCACTCAGTCTCCAAAAGTTGGATAGGGCTAAAACAGCCTCACTTACTCTCTCCAAGAAAACAAACGGAGTTAGCTGATTTTTTTACCCATTTCTCGACAAACACACAGCTCTGCTCTGCCAACACTACTGCCTTACTACTCTTGTATTTTGCTCTTGTCAGTAATTTGATATCCGTCTTCGTGTTCTTCCTCTGTTTACTTTTATTCTCTACTATCTTGCATTCTATTTTGCACTCTTGCATTCATATCCACCAAAACTCGTTTGAATAACCTTCACTTCGTTTGCGATCTTGATCATCCCATTCTTTAAGTCCTGCATTTAGGTAATGACGTTCGTCTTTGTTCCGTCAGTTCAGTCGTCTTTGCTTTAATTCCCACATTCAAGCTCGATTTTGTTCCTTCTGTCTCTTTCGTAACTACAATCGTATTCTCTCGCTTGCTTTCTAGCTAATATCGCTCACAGTCTTATCTTCTCGCTATCTTTCGTCACTTGTCTGACATTCACTCCTTAATGCTTGCATTTAATACCTTGCAACCCATCACGATATCACGCTTTCTGCAGATTCATACCCAGAGGCGGATCAAGTGAGTGTCAGACCTGGCGGCCTCCAGGGTCCTGAGCGTCAACTTTTCCAAATGCAAAAGTTATTAAAAAAATTGTTTGACTATTCCTATTTACAATTCATCAGGAAAAAGATCTTTCTCTGTGTTAAAAAAAAGGTAAAACGCTACCTAAAAAGTATGAGGTCAGAAGAAAGGTTAAAGTTAAACAGTATGGCGCTATTGCATATGAAGCAGTATTAAATAACATCGATACTTCGAATATAATCGAATTCGATAGAGAAAAATCGATAAAAAATTTATTTCACTTTTTATTCCTGCTTAAATATATGTCTTTCGTTTTTTTTTCTTAAAATATTTCATATTTTGTTGTAATTTTAATTTTTATTTATATATATTTTATACCTGATGTTATTATAAAGAAAAATGTATTGCAATGTTTTAAAATAGAAATCTTAAATCAGATATTATGTGTGTTTAATATTTTGTGATAGTGAAACCCTGGTTTTCTTTGTAGCATATATAAACAATTTTTAGGAACCGGGAGCCGTAAATTTTACCGCCAGGGGCCCCCAGCGGGCTTAATCCACAACTGTTCATACCCTATCAATTCTCTTCTATCTCCTCCAAACATATTATCCAAATTCCCCTACTCTTACATTCACGATAATGGGCAACCTTAAAAAAACTACACCGCTTAGCATATTTGAATTTCGTGTCTCTCGTGATAACGATCTTTTTATTGCCAGTTTGTCTTCATCCACGATAAATTACAATTACATAAAATATTCGACCAAACCTATCAGCAATCTCGCAGTTATGCAAGTAGGCTCAACTATCACAAATACAATACAATATATATAAAATTTCATCTACTATTACTAAACAGTAGTAGCAGCCAATAGATGTAAAAGAATTCTTGGAATATTTCAAAGATCTTTGGACAGTACTTTGGATAATACTAACAAAAAATAAATAAATAAAAAATAAATACACCAGTAACTTACAAAATGCTTTAAATAATATAATAATGAAAGAAGTATAGGACAATGTAAGTAAAATAAAAAATGGCAAATCAGCAGGAGAAGATGGGATAAACTCCGAACTGTATAAATTTGCTGGAAAAAAATTTTCATCAGAGATTAGAATTTTTAAATAATATATACAATGGAATATACTAATATATACTATAGAATATATACAAGTATATACTAATAGAATGGAATACAAGTATAGTAATACCTATATTTAAAAAAGGGAATAAAACAAAACCAGCTAATTAAAGAGGTATTAGTTTATTGAATACATGCTACAAAATATATAGTAGAATACTTAATGAAAAATTGAACATATATAGTGAAAAAATATTATTCTAATGTCAAAATGGTGTTGGAAAAGGACGCTCTGCAATCGATGCAGCTTTCTGTTTAAAACTACTTATAAAAAAAAAAAAGAGAATTTAATTTGGAAACTCATCTTTTATTTATAGATTAAGAAAAAGCATTTGACAAAGTAAAATGATATACTGTTTGATATATTACGAAGAATAAATATACCTAATATTTTACAAATGCAATAAATTATTTGTTGCTCTTTGTAAATTTTGTGGACAAACTCCAATTAGAAGTAAAATAGTTATTAATAATAAAATAATAGAACAGATGAATACTTTTAATTATCTTGGATGTGAAATATTATATTAAGGAGAAAAAGACATAAAATTAACTTCAACATTTTTACATATTAGAGGCCTGATAAATAGAACACTCAATCCAAACACAGTACAAAAAGAAATACGCTTGAAAATATACAATACTTTAGCAGTGCCCACATTATTATATGGCAGTGAAATTTGGACAATAAACAAACAAGATAAACAAAGAATAAAAACAAGTGAAATGAGATTTATGAGAAGAACTGCAAAGTACACATTGGTTGACCAAAAAAGGAACGAAGACGTTTTGAAAGAACTAAAAAAAATTAATAGAAGAAAAACTGAAGAATTATAAACAAAAATGGATAGAACATGTAAACCGAATAGCCAACACCCAATATCCTAAACAAATAATAAAATATAAACCAGAGAAGGCTGGGTAGACCTCAAAAGAGTATATAAATGGATAATGAGACTGGAACAGATCAATATGGTCTAGCCGGCAAAGGTTGGTCGATTGGTAGAGCCTCTGCTATTAATGGCTCAGTTAAGTAAGTTTGAGCGTAGTTAGTAATTGGAAGGGGAGCCAATCGTTCGATGCTGTTGGCACACCCTCCTTCGATGAGTCCTTGGACTCCCTGGAGGTGTCAAATAATAATAATATATCCGTTATTAGCGTTATGATGATGATGATGATGATAGTTCCCGTCATACTTCAGACAATAATATAATGTGCTAGCTTTAGGAACAACGAAATGGTCACAACTCTCTTCACCGAATATCCTATAAAATTAGTGATAATCTTGGGTCAACTATCACTGAAAAGGTTAAAAATGGTTTTCGGAGTGTTCTTGGAGTGTCCATGTCTGTAGATGCGTGTGTTCATGGAGCTGGTTTGCTTGTTCTAGGGAACAAAAAACCCGTACTACTATAATAATAACAATAATTAATAATAAGGATAGCTTTTGTCTACTTGTATATGAGATATACTGTATATGACTTCTGCATTACTTCAACCTTAGTATCTCTTCTAAGTCTGGCTCCCACAGATGAGACTTCAATAAAGGACGAAATCGATCTGGGTAGTGGCCCTTCCCAAAATGCATTGCATTATAAACACGTGAAAGGGATACTATATTATGGGATACTAAAGCAAGTCATTAGCCTCTATATACAAGTAGCCTAGTATATAGGCTACTTGTATATAGAGGCATATATTAGCATCTTTAATTTATAGTATAACCAAGTGAGAAAAAAAATAAAAACTTTGAATACAGCTATAAAAGTTTGTGCCGTTACTCATTCCCTATCTGTGGAAAAGTTACGACACACGTGTGTAGTAACTTAGCCCAGAGAACTTAGCTTCTATTATGATGGTGCTGAGTTCACGATCCTTGGACTGTAAATTGTTAAAAACTGGGATAGAATGCAATTTGAGTAGGTAGCTCTTTTAGCCTCAATGTAGATCATGTAAATCATGTAGATCGCCTGTACTGCACTTTTTTTTTTTTTTTTTTGTCTTCGTAATAGCTGAGTGTGTAGTCTTTGTTGTAGAACAAACGAGACAAAAAATATAAAACAAGCAGACGATATTTTCGTTCAAAACTTTATGGGAACTGTCGCCAGCTAGTGTTATTCCCTATATCACAACGTAATATGTTATTACATTAAGATTCACGCACTATTTCATTACTGTTATGGAAAATACATTTGTTTCCTTAATAATCGATAATAACCATAGTTCAGTAAGATGCACTTAACAAAGCCTCCGTGGCGCAATCGGTTAGCGCGTTCGGCTGTTAACCGAAAGGTTGGTGGTTCAAATCCATCCGGGGGCGTTTTCACTTTTATATCGTGAGTATAGCATTTATTTGCAATAAGCTTGTTCTTCTCGTATGTGAGAGCAGTACGAAAAAATGCTTTGTTTGAGCGAGATGAGATTATTTTCTTTCTTGTGCGTTTCGGTTGAAATATTTCTTTATTATCAGTTTCATCAATGTTTAAAGCATTTATTCTTATCTAACGAGGAAACTTTCTTTATTCACTCTCCAAGGTAATTTCCTTGCTTCTTACTTAATTTGGGTTTTGCCCTGAAATTAAATAGCATTTAAATTATGAATGCGTGCGCATACAGTTCTAAAAACAATCTGAGATGCGTTAGAAAAAAATCCGATTTGCGTTGTTGTTAATGATAAACAGGGGCGAATGCTGGTCTTGAAATTCACGCTTGCTGTTGTTATCATTCAGGGAGTGAGAGGTATGATTGAAGTCAGATTAGCGGAGTAATGAATTATTGACCATTTAAAAACTATATATTTAGAAACTTATGTACATTTAATCATACAAATACAACATTTATTTTACAAATGATATTCTATCTTTTTCAATTTAGCTACTTGAATACAAATTCTACCCTGCGGTTCTTCTTTATGAAGTGGTCAATAACATCGTCATAAAAAGTTGGTTGTAACTTAATTTTCCCAAGCAACACGCACACTTGTAAATGCTGGCTGAAGCCCACTGGCTAGAGCTACTTTGACTGCGTATGGCCTGTGTTTAAGACGACGTGAAGGGAGTGGAAATGGTTATGCGCCCGCATGAAATCACAGTGCTGAAGCGAGGACCTGGAAGCTCCTACAACCGAGCAAGCCAAGATAGCTTTGACTCGAAAAGCAAGCATTGGGCTTCGATACAATACACAACGCAAAGCTCAATTATTGCCACGCAAGTTTAAGACGTCTTCTGTCTACAAAAATAAAAGCCTAAATGGAATGCTTATAAATGCATGCATTTATTAACAAATAAATAGTACTTCTTTCTCAAATAATGAGCTTGCGCAGCAAGCAAGGAGAATTCGCCCCTGATGATAAAGATATTTTATCTATTGAACTAATTGTGTTTTCATATCGAGAAATATAACTGAATTTATTTGACTTCAAGTGCTCTACCTGAGACTGATATTTATTTTTCAGTTGTCAATATATTATTATTATTTTATTAATCTTCCATCATTCCATCTGCATGTGGTCCGTTGTATAATAAAAAGAATAAAACAGAATTAGTTTGTAATGACTTTTTATGTTATTTTAGGATTTTATTTTACCAATCACCAATGTAATTTCGATTTTCAGAAGAATACTGGAATTAATTGGCTATTTCTGGCACATTTTGCAAAATGCGCATGCACCTATTAGATTCGTTGTCCATCTTCTGTTTGTCTAGTTTGAAGAATTCTACTGAAAGCTGGTATTTGGAATGTTTTTTTTTTTTTTGAACTGCTCGGGCAGTTTCAGTTTTGGTATCATTGAAGATTTTATTGGTAAAAATTGACAAAATGACACAAAATTGTAAATTTTATGTTATTTAAGTAGTAAATTTTAGCCATGAGATGAGTTTCGTCTTCTGGTATGAGATAGATCTGAAGTGGCTAAAAAAAGATCAATGTTTACAAAAATACAAAAATATAAAAAAAAAAAAAAAAACTACTCATTTCCATATTAGGCAGTTTTTAGATAGTATGCTAATTTATTTTGTGATTCCGTCAAACGTCAATTTGAAAGATTATTATTTTTTTTATTATACAAAGTTCATATGATAAAGTAGATCCCATATTGTAATTAGAAAACTAACAGCAATATGAATCGATGGAAAATTACGTAAGTGGTTCAATAATTACCTCTCGAGGGGGGGGGGATCAATGCCCATTTGTAGAAAGGGAAATCAGTGCATCAATGGGCACATGCTGTGGCTGCCGCAATGAGCCATTTTGTCTCCTACGCTGTATATTTACATCAATGACCACCTAGTTCGGTATACAGGTGACAATGTATTGTTACAGCCCATACTAAATCCCTCCAAAAAGTAGTAGAACTTGCAAGAATATATAAACCAGTTTTCATAGTAGTTTCAGAACATTCCCATTCATCTCAATAGTGGACACATATGCTGCTGTGATTAAAAATCCCAGACTTCAACCAGTCGCTGTTGAAAATCAACTTCACTTGCCATGAATCGATCGTAACACTAAAAAAAACAAACAAATACTCCTCTATTGTCATACCACAAGTCAATCATAGCAGTAAAATATCTCGATCTTCAAGTAGATCACGATGTGAAGTGGGCTTGCCATATTAATTACCTTCCGAAGACATTAAGAAGTGTCGTAGAAAAATTATTCCAAATTAGAGATGTAGTCCTTGGGCAATACTTCGTTATGACTACTATAAAGAATAATATTGAGAACACGAAAATCAACATACTAGTTCATCAACACAATACATTTCCTGCGACTACAAATACCTCCGGCTGAACAACAAGAAGCTACTATGTGTACATACCTTCTACATTCAATGCGTTTCCAGCGAATTGGCGGACGATTTCTATGCACAAATATCACAAATATGCACAAAAATGTGGAATTTTATTTCTTTTTAGTCCAAAGTATTTATACTCTAGAACATTAGAAATGGAAATTGTTTTCTCTTGTCCGCAATGTCAGTATAAGTCATCCTTCTGAACCTTTACATTTTTTTTTTATTTACTACTGCCGTCTCCACTTTAGCATGATAAGTTGCCAACTTATGCTACCACCATGATCACAATTTTTGAAGTCTTCAAATATACGAAGGTAGTCTGAAAAGTTCTCGGCCTCGACCATAGATGGCAACACTATCGACACAATTTTTTTTTTCTAAGTTACTACATCTGTCATAAGCATCCATGTGAAATTGCAAGTCATTCTATCAAGTAGTTTGTTTTATACAGTTGTCTAAAGCAAAAGTGTTTCTGTATCTCTTGAAATGGATAAAATTGAGTATCGTGCGGTTATAAAATTCTTTGAAAAAGAAGGTTTAACGACAAAAGAAATTCATTTGAAGGTCATGAAGGTTTATGGGCACTGTTCTCCTTCGTTTTCAACGATTAAGAAATGAGCTGCCAAGTTTAAACGCGGCCGTATCAGCCTTGAAGATGATCCACGTGAAGGACGTCCAGAAATCATTGATCAGTGCACTGTATAGTATTGGATGACCGGAGAGTCAAAGTGCGTGAAATCGCTGAGATAGATATTTCAAAAGAAGAACGTGTAGGATATATTTTGTATGAAGAATTAGAAATGAAAAAGCTTTGCGCAAGATGGGTACCGCTCACAGCAAATCAAAACCGCACTCGCATGAAAATCTCTGAACAGTACTTGGAGCATTTTAACAAGAATAAAACTGATTTTGTGCGTCGATTTATTACTATGGATGAGACATGGATTCACCATTACACTCCAAAATCCAAACAGCAGTCAAAACAGTGGACAGAAGCCGGTTGTTCAGCGCCAAAGAAGACAAAGTCGGTTCCATCAGCAGGAATGGTAATGGCATCAGTGTTTTGGGATGCTAAAGACATTTTGTTTATTAATTATCTAGAAAAGGGTAAAACAATAACCGGGGAATATTATCAGCTGTAGAGGGGTATTTTGCAGATTTTACTGAGAACCACTAGAGGGACAGACCGCGCGGTTAGCCTAGTGGCTTAGCGCTTCGCAACCCTATGCCTGGGGAAGGAGTGTCCTAGGTTCGATTCCCGTCGGAGACGTGAGGAGCTGAAGGATCTTCCTCAGCCATAGCTAAGTTAGCCGGTCTTGGGCGCGGGCAGTAGGGTTTTTTCCGCCAGTTTATCTGGTGTTTTTCATCCCGCAAGCAGGCAAACCGGCCCCGTGAACACACAGGGATACAGCTAAGAATACCTTGAGGCATAGTAGTGACCATTTTATCCTCGTATTTCGGTTACGAAATCCAAGCATGCTTGGAAGATTGTGGGCCTTAAAGGCCTGTTAAAGCCATTGGGATAGATAGACTAGAGGGACAGGATAATGGTGCTGTAGCATCGCTAGAATAAATGTGTTAGTCTTAAGGGAGATTATGTTGAAATATAAAAATAATTTTGAAATTATAAATTCGTCTTTTTCATTGTTAGGCCAGGAACTTTTCAGACCACCCTCGTATACCCAAATGAGTGATCTAATAATTCTGTTAAGGTCTGATCGTGATTCATTAAAAAAAAAAAAAAGAATTCCTCACCTTTTCCAGGTAAACGGATTGGGTGTACTAAATGCACACAGATTTCTCACGGATATCAAATACATCCGAAAGAAAAATTCTCATACAACATCAAAGAAATCCAGCAGGAATTCAAATTGTGTAACACACAATGCAGTCGTCGGTGACGTTCAGTGTCGTGACTTCGTTAAATGAATGGGTATTCAGGTATCACGCCATTGTACACGTCACGTCTACATTTTTTACTCCAGGTGTGACGTCCATGTATTTTTCTCACAAGGTACCTGTTGGGATAAATTGATTTTACTCTTGCCTAGGTAACGTGATGTACGCCTTACATGAATGAAATGTGACGTAATAAGAAGTAAAATGTTTCGGTGGATTACTTCCGGGTACTACTTTTTTTACCACGAAACTAACGACAACTTATCTTTGGAATTAAGTGATTGTTAATTTGCCTTTTTTTTTTTTAATTTCAAGATGTTTTCTATGTAAGCATTTTTTAAACAATCTTACGTGCGTTTCAAGTTTTTGGACACGCCTTCTATTGTGTTCAACACCGGAAAATTACATATTAGCTTCATCTCATTGTGTTACGATGGTGATGGAGAGATAGACTTTTTTTTTGTTTTAGGCGTCCTTGGCTTCCTTCTTTGTGTGTATGTGTGTGGTAATCCGTCAATCTAGGGTTGTCATTTCATACGTAGTTCTGCGAATATCTGCTAAAAATTCTTATGCAAATCTCTGTTTGTAAGGGTTTAAAAAGTCGTACTTTTTTTTTTTATGACAAAGAACTAATCCTATCCCAGACTTAATCAAGAATTACAAAATCTGCGTTTATATTTATTTTCCGTTTGAAGTTAGGGGTTAATCCTTAGGATCTAGAGGTGTATGTGTGTCGAAAAGACAGACGACGGCACTAAAGTTGTGTCTCAATATCCTCATTAAACAATACCAGGAACTACATAATGAGGGATCTATTTTATGACTGTCTGCTTATTACCAGGGAAGCTATTTGTTTGTAGACGACGTTGAAGACTCCGGCAGGTCTATAATTAATGACAACTGTTTCCTGTCCTTTTCGGGTGAAAGTGGCGGTTCTAATCCCTTAGGATTATCCTCCTTCATCACCCTACCGATGAGAATTCAAAGCGAAACATTGACGAGAAATATTTCGTGTCGGAAAATGTTAGGAATGACTAAGCACGATGAACGAAGTCCTGCTGTTGGAATAATGAAGGGAAATGGGAAGAACTGCATTTGTTTTCGGTGATGCGTCCCTGGTAAGCTTGGCTTTAATGGTGACGTCTGTTGTGGTGCTGGAAATGGTCTTTGTGAAGATTAATGGATGTAGTTTCATTGCACGTTGGCTGCAGAATTATTTTCACTTCAATCAAGTTTTACACCAGAAGTTTAGCATATGGTGGGCATAATTCCATTTGGGTTTACAGGGGATGATGAAGGTACTCGATAAATAAAAAAAAACTTCAGATAGTTATAGTTTTGGACTGGTAGATTATGGTCACTCAGTTGTATGTAAGATTTCTGAGCCCTCCCCTCTCCCGATTAGTTTCCTCTCTAAAGGGACTGATAGTACTTGATTAATAAGATTTTTTTAAATATTAATACTTACGAAAATGAGTATCACTGAAATATACTTAAGTAAACATTGTTAATAGTCTTAAACACTTCACAGTCAGATCGCTTTTTGTAGAGCTCTGTCCTACGTTCTGGAATATTTCTTTCTGTCTAGCCAAAATCTGAAAAGCATTTTCAGGAAACAGATTGTTTGTGAGCTTAAGTTTGTCTAGAAAAGTATATAGCTCTCCGATATTCTAGTTTCAAAAAGACCTAGATGTGGTTATTATTTTTATGGCTATTTAACCTATTTTTGTTTAGGAGTACAACTTTTTTATAAAGTCGTTGGCTTTTTATCCAATTTTTAGGGCATGACTGATGTTTTAAAGACAGATATAAGAAGAATATAGGAAGAATAATTCGGACAAACCTTTGCAGGAAGTTGCTGGTTGTCTTCTTATTCGCTGGCATCCGGCGTATGGCGATATGCATTTATCTGCTGTTGTAGTATGACTGAAAGGAAGGAGGATTGGAAAAGTGGGGGATAGAGAGATGTGGCATCATAAAAAAGAGGTACACCTAAATAAAAATAGGCTTAAATAGCCATAAAAACAATATTTACGTAGAGGAATAGCATGGGAATTTTCCCAGAAATGAAACCAATAATAAGACTTATATGTAGTTTTTATTACAATCCACTCGGGCTTGTAAAATGATTCACATATTCAGAGTTTGTCTTAATCAAAATAAATGAACGGAAATTTGAGGTTTAATCTGCTCATTTCAGGTTTTTCTGTTTCCTATTTCTCTTTCCTACCTCTGTTTCCAGTTTGAGTCGAAGATTATATATATATATATATATATATATATATATATATATATATATATATATATATATATATATATAAATTAAATAAAATTTATTTAACTGGTATCCCCCCAATAGAATGGAAAAAAGCAATTGTGATTCCTATCTTTAAAAAAAAAGGTAATAGAGATGACCCTAAAAACTATAGAGGTATTAGTATACTAAATTCCTCTTACAAAATATATAGCACAATCTTAAATAGCAAACTAATGAAATATTCCGAAAACTTTATTTTAGAAGTACAGAATGGATTTAGAAAAGGACGATCATGTATAGACCCGGCCTTTTGCCTAAAATTAATAATAGAGAAAAGAAGAGAATACAATTTAGAAACACACATTGCATTTATTGACTTTGAAAAAGCATTTGACAAAGTTGAACGAAGCATATTATTTAACATATTAAAAGAAAGACAAATACCAAATAATATCCTAAAAGCTATCACAAGTATATATGAAAATAATCAAATACAATTAAGATTAAATCACGAGCTATCATATACGAGAGAGATAAACCAAGGGGTCCGACAGGGAAGTCCCCTCTCAGCAACTCTTTTTAATATCTACTTAAATGAAATAATAATAAAATGGAATAAAAATTTACATCAAGGAATTAAACTTTCTCCTACAGTAAACTTAAACACTCTTCTCTTTGCCGACGACCAAATAATAATTATAAATTCTGAAGATAACTTACAGAAAGCTATTTTAGATCTAAATGAGATATCCAAAGATTATGGTATGATAATATCAACAGAAAAATCAAAAACTATGGCCTTTAAAGGACAAGATCCAGCAAGAACTAAAATAGTAATAGATAACAAGATCTTAGAACAGGTGAATTCATTTAACTACTTAGGATGTATGATAACATATGAAAATGCAAAAGATATAAACGTAAAAATTGCAAAATATTTAAAAATAACAGGTATAATCAACTCTATATTTAAACCAAACCTAGTTCAAAAACAAACCAGACTAAAAGTATACAATACATTAGCCCTACTAGTCTTAATGTATGGAAGCGAAATCTGGACAATAAAACAAAAAGACAAACAAAGATTTACAACAGCAGAAATTAAGTTTATGAGAAAAACTGCAAAGTATACCCTATTTGATCACCAAAGAAATTATGAAAGAATTAAACCAAGAACCAGTAATAGCAAAAATTAAAAAATATAAACATAAATGGATGGAACACGTTCAAAGAATGCAAACAGAAAGTTACCAAAACAAGCCTTAAAGTACAAGCCATTAGGAAAAAGAAAACCAGGATGTCCTCTTAAACGATTCAACGATGACTTCTAAGGCCGGAACAAGGTTTTTATTATTTAGACCATGCTAGGCCTAAATCCTTGATATGCATGATGATGATGATGATGATGACGATGATAATGATGATATATATATATATGAAGACCAGATAAAGACTGGCGGTTAACCCTCCCCCCCTAAAAAAAAAAACTTTAAAATAAAAGTTGCGGCTAAGGGAAAAAAAAAAGAAAAAACCGTAAATGATTTGTCTTAACAGTAATTAATAATAAGATTTTGTTTCGTATTTTGTTTTTACTTTCTTTTTTTTAAGCAAACAAGTATTGTTTTTTTCCCTTGATAGAGTATCCACTAGGATTCTCAGTTTTTCCCATTCCCCCCAAAATAAATAAATAGAGATCTCTACGATGTCCTGGTCTTTTGTCATATTCTCAGTTTGTAAGAACAATGGATTTCACTAAAGGGAATTATGAAAATAAAAAAAAAAACGGAATTAAAAAATAAATAGGGAAGATAATTTATCTCGTCAAAATGATATTCATTTTCTGTTTAAATTTGTAAACAGTCTATTTTAACTGTAATTTCAAAGATAAATGACCAAAAAATGTATTTTTAAAGTTCATACAGTGGCACAAGAAAGAATGGCATGACATGCTTGAAAGTGAAGCTAAATACAGACTTCAGCAGATTCATTTCGTTTTTATTGGATAGCCAGCGAACCAATAAACATAATTTCGAAAACAACACTTTTGAATGCAATTATTGTGTGTAATCGCAGAATTAACAAGACAAACTTGTTAATTCTGCGATAGGAAGCATATTTATTCAAAGTGTCTGCTCGATCCCTTTGTATTTGCTTAATGCATTGGATGTTTTCAATATGCATAGCTTCCTATGTATAATAATAACTTCAAAGGGAAAGCTTCACGTTTTATTTTTTATATTTGGAATAGTTTCTTTTTATTTTATTATAAAAATATTATTATATTTATAAAAAAAATGTATTTATATTATATAATTTATAAGCAACTAATATATGTATAATATATCTTTATTTATTATTTGTGAGATTACGTATTAATAAAGATATATCCTTTTATAACTAGAATGCTTTTTTGATTATTAATAATGAATCTATTTAAGCGAGATTAGATCAGTTTGGTGGTTGGAATAAATTGAATTTTAGTTTCCAACTTCAGCTTGAGAACTAAATTAGTTATTACTAATAATTATAAGTTATAATATAATACAAATAAGTTATTATAAGTAATTCAATTTATTAAGTAATAAATCACGTTAATGTAAAGTGAGTTCTTGTGTATTGGAATGCTTTAAAAATGAATTTTTTGCGACTATGAACTCAACCAATTTCTCATCAGACTGAGTACGGTTTTTCTCTCTTTGCTTCTGATGTGCGTGTGTGCTTGGGTTTTACATTTAATCAATAGATAGGTCATCTTGGCCCACAGGGATGACAGAAGTAATACTCTTGTCGGTAGTAATCCATGCTAGCATGAGCTAAAGCAAACACCTCGGTATATACGATGACCCTCCCTCCTTTCCCTGAAATGTCAGTGTGGTCGTATTAAAAGATGTTCTTTCGTGTCATGCCTACGGGTGGTTACCTACGTCTCCTTTTTTCTTTTTTTTTTTCCCTCCTTGCTGCTTTTGTTCTAGTTGCTTTCTGACAGACGAACAACTTGCAGTATTTAATTGCATTCTGGTGTACTTGCGACTGTGTTCGAGGGTGTAGTACGTAATGATTACATAGACGCTCCATAAGTAAATTGCCCTCTGGTCCTTAGAGATGCGATAAGCACCAGGTTTAATTATTCACATGACTTGGGTAATTTCCTTCATACACCCTGTTTGCGGTTTGCGTTCCTCCCAATATACGGAACTGATACTATCGTCTGCTACGTGTAACATTTAGTTTTATTCGTGATCTGTTTTTCGAAGAAAAAATCTCTTTCAAACACGGAGTAAAATTGCATTAAAATTTTATTTTTATATCCATAAAATAGTCACACACAACAACATGACTGTCAGTAGTATTGCGTCTTGGAATTTTTCTGAAAATTCCAAGAATTCATATCATTAAAATCTACTTGTTTATATTTTGAATTTGTAATTCTTTTCATACGATTTTCTTCCAGTCCGCGTATAATGCTTGGATTAATTTATTTTTAATCTCATTCTAAATCTCTTTGAATATAAATAATATAAAAATGTCCTTTTTTTTTAATGACCAGGGTTCGACATATTATGCAAAACCCTACTGGTCACGCAAAAATCTTACTCGCCCAAGATTACCCAGTATTTTAATAACATTTCTAAATAAGTCATTATTATTATTATTATTATTATTATTATTATTATTATTCGGTTCTTTGGTGAGATCACATCAGATATCCACGCTACTCAACAACCTACCAAGAAATTTAAAACACGTAGATAACTACAGAACATTAAAACAAAAACTCTAGAAAATATACCAACAAAGTTAATATATATTTAACACTAATATACACATTACAAATCACCAGCATCCAACGCCTGCATTCCATCCATAAACACTAACAATAGCACAAATAGTGAAGGTTAATCCCACTCTCTTCATAAAAGCTAACCCAAGCTTCGAAGTAGGTGGGATTAATCCGCCTCATTCTTCTACATGTAATCCTCATAATCAAAGACTGCAGATTATGTAACAAAACAGTCAGTAAGATGTATAATGATCACATTATTCAGATAAGCTCTGCAAAGCTTCGAGGAAGAAGCCACCCAAAGAAACAAGTAAATATTATAAACAATTTAATAAATAAAAAAATCAATCATTGTAAAAATGAATGTGAAAAAAGATGTAAAGCACATTGTTATTATCATTATTTATGCAATCTAAATAAGATATTTTCCTAGCATTCTGTACTGGAAAAAAATAAATAAATTATATAGATAGATAATTGTGTAATCTATCCTGTATAACTGAACTCTGATTATAAACTATTACTAAAACAATTCGTGTGTTATTACTACTAATAACACACGAATTGTTGAACTATATGACTTGCGCACTGCACAAAGTATGCGATAAATTGGAATCTGAATTGAACCACAAGTGAAAAATTGTAGTATTATCTTTAAATTGTATGTATTATATAAATACGTGTATTATATGTATTATATAAATTGTATGTGTAATTAAAATGTATGTATATGTATATAATTTATTTAACAAATAATAAAGTATTATTTGACATTGAAAAAATTATTTTCAATATCATCCAGAGTTTCAAATAAGAAACTCTGGATGAGATAAAGATGTGAATTTTTTTTTCTTTAAAAAATCCAAGTTTATAAAATTACTTACTATACTTAATATATATTATTACCAAGGTAAAAAATAATTCACATCTTTATCTCTTCCAGAGTTTCTTATTCAAAGTAAAAGCACCTTGTAGCAACTTGTATAGGTAAAGTTGATAAAGGCTCTGTATTACTAAAAACCTTGGTCCTAAAATGGTTCATTTAATCCACTCATATCTTCAAAATAGATCAATGCAAGTAAAAATCAACGGTTCTACATCCTCCCAGCGCCACATCTTTGCTGGAGTGCCGCAGGGATCTCTACTGGCTCCATTGCTGTTCTCTGTATACATGTCAGACATCCCACACAATCCGATGACTTCCATTTTGGCCCTATATGCAGACGATACGGCAATACTAACCAGATCTCTCAGACCCCTTTTCATTACCAGAAAGCTTCAAGAAAACATTCTAAAGCTGGAGGGTTGGTTCTCTAAATGGAGATTGGAAGTCAACCCCCAGAAAAGCTCAGCCGTTCTTTTCTCAAAAAGGCCAATGTCTCCTGTAGGAGATTTGTTACTATTCAATATTAAAATTCCCTGTCAGTCAGAAACAAATTACCTGGGTGTAATTCTCGACAAAAAGCTATCTTTCAATCAACACACGAAGTCTGCATGCACAAAGGCATCTAAAGCCATAGCACAGATCTATCCGCTAATTAATAGAAATAGCAAGCTCAGCAACAGAATCAAATTGCAGCTATACCAGTTGACGATTCGTCCTATAATCACCTATGCCTCTCCGGCCTGGAGCCACACCTCTAATGCTAACATCATCAAAATACAGCGAGTGCAGAACAGGTGCCTGAGAATGATTTTGAATGCCCCGTGGTATGTTAGAAACACTCAACTCCACAGAGACACAAATATTCCCTATATCTTCTCTTTTCTACGATCCTTAGCCACCAAGTTTTTCCTAAAGACGTCCACACATCCCAACGATTTGGTTCAACAAGCTACAGCATACGATCCAACGGACATATTCAAATACAGAAGACCAAAAGCTATATTGGCCTCCTTTAGTGATGCATAATCTCCATGCCCAATCAGGGCGAGCATTCTGCTCATAAATTTTACCTTCACTGCAACCACAACAGATAGCGGGGAATATGAAAAGCATCTTGCTTCACCCCTAAAGACATAAATGTCAATTGTCAATTGTCAAAAACCTTGGTAGGATACATTCAATTCAATACCCTTGGAGGGTAATGGATGGCAATGCTGTAGCCAACGAAGTTCTAACTGAGGCTCGGCTATTGCTGTTACCCTCCTGCCATGATCAGAGCTTTAAATGCTCAATAACATCTTATCCATACACTGTCCTCTACAGATAACGATGAAGATGAAAAGCATTCTTGCTTCGCCCCTTTAAGCCAGTCCTTATAAAAACCTTGGTATTTCAGTGTCTAGCTACTCACTGAGGAGACCTCAAAAAAAGTTTGAAACCGATCTGGGTAGTGACAACCCCCCACCCATAATGTATAACAGTATACATCTCTTAGTGAGATATGTTTTACATTATGGGAAATACTAAGAATGTTTTACATTATGGGAAATACTAAGAATAGTGATCAGATCTTTATCCATCTTTACAACGAGTTGCCTGGTGTTGCATTACCTTTTAGACTTGAACTACATTCAGGCGCAAACTTAACTGTTTTGCTTATTGCTTATACTTGGGAGAAGGAGTAAAAATACCAAGTTTATAAAATTACTTGGTATCTTTAATATATATTATCCCCAAGGTAAAAAACTTTTCAAATTATATATATATATATATAAAACTGAAACCACTTGTGATATGGCGTAGTGAGAATCCACGACCTTTCAAAAACATTAGGAAGCATACTGTTCCAGTTCATTATCGGAGCAATAAGAAGTCGTGGATGACTCAAAAATTGTTTGAAGATGCCTTGATAACTGTTATGCAAATGAAATGGAAGGCTACTGCGTGAAAGAAAATATAGAATTTAAAATTTTATTAATTCTAGATAATACTCCAGCTTCATTGATCCAACCGATGGATCAGGGAGTTTCTTGAATTGTTTAAGGCTTATTATATACGGAGGTCTTTTTCACAAGCCATTTCTGCCACTGAAGGAAATCACCAGACTCTCCTGCAATTCTGGAAAAAACCAACATTCGATATTTATCATGCTATTAAAAATATTGCTGTGGCGTGTGACGAAGTGACCTCTCAATGTATGAGTCCCTGTAGATTGGTCGAACTGAATGTTCGACCAATTTACAGGGAATGGTCGTGCAGAAATGTTCTTTGCAGTTAGCGATGTTCTCAAAATGTCTGAAGACATAAACCCCAATGCTAAAGGATACTTAATAATAAAAACGAAAGTACATAATGCGTATGCTTGCTATGAACACATTTATGATGAAAAGAAGAAGAGGAATAAGCAAAGCACACCGGACATTTTCATCAAAAAAAAAAAAAGTTGGCAGTAAATGAAGATTTGATGACATCATTTCAATTAAAAGAAGGCTTTATAAGTGGAGTTGAAAACTTAGAACTTCTGCACATATTTTCAACAATGAAAATTGTTGAAAATATGTGCAGAACCCTGACCGATTACTTCAAGGTTCCCCGGGTACTCATTGTAGCAGTAGATAAATGCTTTTTAAAAAAAAGAAAAAAGAAAAAAAAAAGAACTTGGAGGAATTTTTTTTAATGAGATATTTTCGCTTTAGCATGATAACATTAAACACTTTCGATTCAAAATCCATGAACTTTTTATTTATTTATTTTTTCATTTATTGGTTTATCATTGGCCATTAAACGGGGGGGAAAATACTCGAACAAGTTTTTAAGCATTTACGGAAATTACATTTCTTCATACATAGCTCATGGCAAAAACATGATGTTAAAAAATAGAATCATGATGTAATTATATAGTAACAGGATTGAAGAATTTAAAATAATTTAAGTTAAAAACTTTGAAGGAGAACATAGATCTAATACAAGGAATTGAAAAATTAAAATAAAAATAAAATAAATAAAAGTTAAAAGTAAAGATCTTAATATGTCATTATAAAAAAAAAGCATATATCATTATAAATTCAGATCTAAATTTGTAATCCACGTCACAGCTTCAGGACATCCTGGAGATGTTTGTCTGTTCCATTTATAGAGTATCTCCACATAGGCCATGGTTTGTCCGAATCCTATTTAGTACCGTCCAGGTTTTGCGAAGTAGATCCGATCCTGTGATGATTTGATCACCTTTAAAGATGTTATGCAAATGTTCTTTAGTATTTTCCTTCCATGTTTCTTCCCACTTTGATAAAGGATTAAAATTATTTAGGACTAATTCTTCTGCTGCTCGTAGTGATGGATGGGGAGATTTCAATCCATTGACGTTAAGAGTTGGAAGATCTTGATGAATAGGTAAGTTTGGATTAACAGCAATTTTTTGAAATTCACGGACTAAAGAATTCAATCTACGTAGTTTGGTAGGAATAATGCCTCCTAAAAGAGGTACCCAATAAGTTGGAGTCGATCTAATAGAGCCTGTAATTAATCTCAAGGTATTGTTCAATTGAGAATCGATAATCCTTGTGTGAGGGCTATTTAGCCACACAGGAGCACAATATTCAGCACTTGAGAATACCAAAGCAAGGGCTGTTGTCCGAAGGGTAGTGTTGTTCAATTCAATTTTTAGTTCCACATTTGCCAAGTTATTATGTAGATGTAAACAGGACATTACTGTTTTGCTCCTATTTAAACAGTCTCCATCTTTTAAAATATTCATCCAGAATAGTTAAGTCAGCTTTTAGAATTTCTTCTGCTTGACTTATGCATTTATGCTGTGTAGTTATTGCGATATCGTCGGCATAACAAAATTTCCTTGACTTAGTGACGGGAAGATCAGATATATAAAAATTGAATAATAAGGGAGATAAAACAGATCCCTGTGGCAATCCATTATTTGACTTCCTTTCGCTGCTAGTCTTATCACCTATAGCCACTAGAACTCTTCTACCTCTTAGCATATTGTTAATGATATGGATTATTGTTTACATTGGATGATTTTATATAATTCATATAGAAGGCCTTGTCTCCAGACGGTGTCGAAGGCTGCTGACAAATCCATAAAAGCTGCTGATGTTTTTAAACATTTTTGAAAACCAGCTTCTGCATGAGTTACTAGAGAGAGAACTTTGGTCACAACATCCACGATTTGGTCTGAAGCCAGCTCGTTCCATTGGGACATGTTTAAAAATTGTAGAGATTATTCAATTATAAATAAATCTTTCAAAGAGTTTATAAGAACAACTGAGGAGAGTAATAGGTCGGTAACTTTCCGGTTTATGATTAAGCTTACCAGGTTTTAAAATTGAAAGTATTTTTGCTTTCTTAAAAATAGTAGGAAGTTTACCAGTTGTATGTCAGTATAGAACTTAGTTAACCTGGTTCTTGTATTTTTTCCCAGATTAATCAAAAATTCTGGATGAATGTTATCCAAACCAAGAGCCTTACCAGGCTTTAATTCCTTTAAGGTGGCTTCAACTTCTTGCTGCGTAAAAAGGCGTGAGAAATTAGAAGTTACAGGTGAAGGCTTGTTAAATTCTTTTAATTTTCTCTTAATATAATATATCTTGTATGCTTTTTATTGATTTGGGGGAGAAATTATCATTCTCTCTCCGAGTCAAGGGCCGGACCAAATTATTAAATAAAATAAATTAATATTAAATGAATTAAAACAAGTTGCTACTTCATATTTCATTTATTTATAATATAATGCGTTGGTATAAAGCTCTACATAAATTTTATAATATAATGAACGACATAACAATTTAATGTGAAGATTGGCCTTGTACTTCAACTGCGAGACTATCAATATTGACGTTAATATTACTTAAGGATAATCACATAAAATATTTCAGGTTTTCGTCCGTTATTCTTGTCCGAATTTTTGATTTCTTGTATTTCATCCTCGAAAAAAAACTTTTCACATATATATGTGCTGCCAAAAAGACAATTTTTCTTGAAAAGGCGCGTAAATTTGTATATTTTTCTTCCACCAAATAAAATTTATAAAAATCCGTCAAAGCAATGTTATGAAATTGTAATTTTAGCACTAAATCCACCTGAAGCTCAATAAGTTCCATCAGTAAGTTTTCTGGCACATTATTTACATCAGCATCCATCGGACGAGCAAATATAGCGAATGTGAAGTCTTTGTTTCTGAAGTCGGCAAACCATGTATCAAATTGCTCTATTAGTGCCTTCAGTTCATCTCCATAACAATTATAAGGGATATTTTTATGAGTTGCTAGAGTAGGAAAATGATAACAATTTTTAGCTCTTATCTGACTTTCCAACAATCTTAGTTTATTACGAAAAGCTTTGACATGTCCATGCAGATCATGAACCAATTGTCCTTGTTTTTGCAATTTAAGATTCAGATCGTTTAGGTATCCGGTGACATCTACAAAGAATGCTAAATCACGCACCCCCACTCATCATCTTTTACTTAGTTGTGTTTCCTTTATGTCCATAAAATCTGCAATATCTTGTCTCAGATCATAAAATCGTTTTAACATTTTACCTTTACTCAACCACCTCACTTCCCAATAATAAGACACATCTTCATAATCCGAAAATAGGTCTGCCAAATACTCCTTAAATTGGCGGTGATTAAGTGCACGTGACTTAATAAAGTTAATACTGGCTACTACAACTTCCTAACATTTGTGAATTTAATCGATTTTGCAGATTTTGTGGTGAATAATGCAGTGAAAATTTGTTAAATTTTCCGGATGGATCTATAGTTCTATTGCTCTTTCATGAACTATTACAATAAATTCCTTCTGTGCACCAACCATTGTATCAACCATCAGTGCATATGCCAGATAGTGAACTGCATTTAAGCCCAAATCTCTCGAAGACTGTGTTGACTGTTTCAAATATATCTTCACCGGTTGTTTCTTTTGGGTTGGAAACGTTTTTATGTCACATCCGTGACATAAAAACTTTCAAATTTCGAATAATCTTAAATTCCTGGAAACCTCTAATTAAAGGAACTTTAATGAAGAAAGAAAAATAAAGTAAGAAAAAATAAAGAAACACTATATATCTAGCTATAAAAAGATAAGACAAAATTTAAAACGTCCTTATAGTCCTTATAAGGACTGGCTTAAAGGGGCGAAGCAAGAATGCTTTTCATCTTCCCCGTTATCTGTAGAGGACAGTGTAGGGATAAGGTGTTATTGGGCTATTAAAGCTCTGATCATGGCAAGAGGGTAACAGCAATAGCCCAGCCTCAGTTAGAACTTCATTGGCTACAGCATTGCCTTCCATTACCCTCCCTGGGTATCAATAAACCGCACTCTAATTTAAAACGCACCATTACCATTAACGTTACTGACAGGATGGGTGAAGCACTAGTGCTTTTCATATTCCCCTTTATCTGTAGTGAGAGTTTTTTGGGAATGGGAGGTTTGTGAGCAGTTAAGCTCGCCCTTTGAGGGCAGTTGTGTAAGCTATGATCAGTTGAGAGAAGAATAGCCTTCGCTCTTTTGTGTTTGTAGTAATCAGTCTCGTTGTAATTGACAGCTTGTACTATTAGTGGGTTTGAATGTGAACTTGAGTTCACGAAGAATTTTTCTTCAAGATTAAGAAAGGAGGAAATGTATGGAATGCCGGTTTCTCGGTGAATCTGTGAATTTCTGATGAACCATCCAGGATCATCCTAAGGCATTTATTTTGGATTCTCTGTAATTTTGAAATGTTTGATCTTGAAGTGTGACTCCATGCTGGTGAAGCGTAGGTAATGACTGGACGTATTACCATCCGGTAAAGAAGCAATTTATTATGTAAGTTCAATTTGCTCTTGCGGTTGATCAATGGGTAGAGCTATGCTATTACTTTGGAAGATTTGGAGCCCATGAAATTGATGTGCTTATTAAAAAGGAGTTTCTTATCCATTAATATCCCAAGATATTTGGTCTCTGATTGCCATGGGATCTTATGACCAGAGAGCAGGATGTCTTCTTTATTGCAGACCTTTCTTCTTGAAAACAGCATGGCTGAGGTTTTGAGTGGGTTCACTTGAATTCTCCAGTTGGTGAACCAGTTTGCTAGCTCGTAGATACTTCGTTGGAGTCTAGTGATTACTAGGCGAGGGCTGAGCGATCTAGCTAGAATAGCGGAGTCGTCGGCATAAAGGGCCGTAGTAGTTGTTCTTGAATTGAGAGGAATATCTGCCATGTATTCCCGAGGTATTCCCGCCAGGATTTTGCGCCTTGATGACACAATTCCGTTGAGTTTTTACTTGCATGTATCTTTCATTAATATACGAATATATGAGTTTCACTAGTTTAATTGGGATATTGTTTTCAATTAGTTTGAAGATAAGGCCTTGAGGCCTTGGCAACATCCAAAAATACAGCAGCAGTGTGAAGGTGCCAGTTAAAACTGTGTGATATGTTCTGTTAGTCGGTGAATTTGTTGCACCGTGTTGTGAGCTTTGCGAAACCCAAATTGCTCATTTGGGATTATTTTCTGTTTGTCCACTGCTGATTGTAATCTTGATAGGATGACCTTTTCTATTACTTTGCCTAGACAGGAAAGAAAACTGATGGGCCTGTAGCTTATGGGAAGTTGTGGGTTATTACCAGGCTTTTTCAGATGTATAATTTCCGCGATTTTCCAATCTGTGGGAAAGTACTGGAATCTTAAAATGGAATTGGTAATATTAACTAAATTAATTATGGCTTTCCGTGGGAGTAGCTTTATTGTTCTATTGGTAATGCCTTCAGGGCCGGGAGCTTTTTTATTCTTCAGATGGGAAATAATATTTATTTCTGTTGGAGATGTGGGGGTGATGGTTTCTGAATCATCCTTAGGCTGTCTTAGTGCATTTCTAACTTTACGATGAACTTTGTAAATAAGATTGATATTTAAGTTTACGTAAGATGGGCTGCATTGATTTTCCAGATTGTCAATTAGGGCTTCTACTTTTTCTTCATCTGAGTGTGCAATTCCAAGATTGGTCTTCAAAGGGGGAAGTGGTTGTCTTTTGGTACGAAGTGATTTTACAAACTTCCACATAGAGTTATCTTCTGGGTTGATTTCCCTGAGTTTGGATTCCCATTTGGAATTCCTCTGCATCTGGAGGGCTTCTTGAACCTGTCTGTTCAGGTTGTTCAATGTAGTTTTATCCTGCGGGGCTCTGGTGTTGTGATATCGCTTTCTGGCTTTAGTTTTGGCCCTAATCAGGTCCATTATCTCTTCTGGGATCCAGTTGGGAGCGTGGAAGACAGTGGTTTGAGAGACTGATGCTATTACTGTGTTGATTTGCCTAGTTAAGTTGCTTACGGCTTGGTCTATTTCTTCTTTTTTACGAATGACAGGGGGGAGGACCGATGTGGACTGGGAGAACCTTAGAAAGCTTGTCCCATGGTAAGAAAGAATGATGGGGAGAGAGCTGATCTTGAAGTCCAAACCTGAGCAGAATGGGATTATGATCTGAGTTAAGCTCTTCTAATGTCTCCAGCTGGTATTGATATTTGATGTTTCTGAGGATAACTATGTCTAATACATCAGAACTTCCTGCTGGGCTGTAGTGAGTGGGCTCCAGCTACTATTGATGAGTTGAGTAACGTGTAGTTGAATAAGGTACGGCCTTTGGAGTTGATTGACGAACTGAACCAGGCCGTATGTTTGGAGTTTAGGTCTCTTTCTATAATTATGGAATCCGTGGAGCCGAGGATGGAGTCTAAGTCTGCAGTCAATAGTGGAATGCTGGGAGGATTGCGCTGCGTAGATTTTGAGTTTGCCTGCATTATTAGTGTGCATCTACACACCCGTCACAAGGTTTAGAGTTTGGGGGTTGGTCAGCGAGTTGTAGCTCAAATAATTTTTAATAAAAATGGCTGTGCCGCCTCCACTAGAGTTAAGTCTATCTGTCCTATATAAAATATAACCTCTTGGTTTTGGGTTGTTTGATGGCCTGAGGTTGGATTCACTGATCAAGATTATGTCTGGATTGTATCTTTTTGCGAATTCTTGCAGCTCGAGAATTTTATTTGTTAAGCCATTGCTATTCCATGCTGTTATCATGAGAGAATTTAGTTTAAAATTTTAAACATTATAGAGAGCTGTTAATATGGATTGGGTTTCTAGATAGAATCTCTTTCTGGAAGATGGTGAGGTGCTTGCTTTGCTGAATTCATGCAGCATTGTTGCAAGTAACGAAGTTAAAGCTGATGTGAGATTAGATCTTGTTCGTTCTTGCGATGAAGGAGTCTTGGTTTTTATCGCTTCCGCTATGATTTGGACATGGATGAAGGTCGAGTGCCTTCCTGTGTTGCCGAATGTGAGGTATCTGGAGGGCGACCTGTTTCGTTGTTTGTGTCATTGCTTGGAGGAGCGTGGTTCGTTCTTGTTGATCCACGGTTTTTTTGGATGGAAAAGGCATCCTTTGTAATTAGAGGGATGTGGTCCTCTACAATTGGCACAGCAGGCAGGTGTGGATCTGGGCTTGGCGCAGGAGTTAGTTTGGTGACCCTCACCCCATTTTAGGCATCTGTAGGCAGCTCTACACAGTTTTTGGGCATGCTCGAACCTCTGGCATCTGTGGCACTGCCCTGTCGATGCCTTCTTCCTTAGAGGTTCGGTTGTAATTTTAAGCTTACAAATGTCGGTAACTTCATAGATTCTTTTCTGCGTGTTGGAGATTTCGACCAACACCAGTGGCATTGGTGTTTTATCTGATCTCAACATTCTACTGACTTTGATTGGAATCAATCCTTGATTGACGAGATCAGCTGTGATCTCATCAGTTGAGATGCCTTCAGCCACTCCTCTTAGAACTACTTTTAAGTTCTTCTTGCTTGCTAGCGCAAAGGTGTGGAAGGGCAATTTAGAGTTGTCCAGCATTTTCGTCATCATGCGATAATCTGTGACAGTGGTAGGGTGAATCTTTACACCCTCTTCAGTATTTCTTGCCCAGGAGAAATTGATATTTTGTTCTCCTAGGGATCTTGAGACTGAGGTCTATTTATCTTTATCTCGAAGGATAACTGGAGGGACCTTTTCTTTTCTATCTTGGGTGACCTGATTTTGGTGAGTTGTTACTTCATCTTCCATTCCACCTTCCAATGTTCTGCATCTTTTATTAGATTGTTCCTCCTGTGAACAATCGAACCGTCAGGGAGTCTTTGTAGGTGGATCAGGTGTAATGTCCTCTTCGATGTCCAAATCATCATCTTCAGTGTCATTTACTTGAGTGAAGAGATTCAAGCAACCAGGATAATCCGTTTCAAATTTCTTTAGGATGAATTTGAGAATGTCAAGCGAGATATCTTTGTTTAGATGTTGAATGGCGTCCTTGATATCTTTTACATTATCCATCCTTGTGTACGATCTAGGAGGGTGGTCTATTGACAAATCCCTTAGACTCACGCAAGAGTCTACCAGCTAAGAAATGTGTAATCACAAAAATAGATAAAAGGAAGAAAGCTTACCTCTAAATACATCGTTCGGAAGTCCCAACAATATCACACTTGAATTAATTCGCCTTCACCACTCTAAACCTCTACATCAGACATGATCACTAACTTATCCTTATCGTAATCAATTCCAACAGCAACACTACTGAATGATACTTATATCCGTACTGAAAAAAATGCAAAACAATTTGCTATAAAAAGCCACACTGTCCTCTATTTAAAAACATTTTTTTTTTTTAGCACAGCTCAAATCTACCGATGTTTAAGTAAAGGTGAACTCAAAAAATTCGGACGATCTCTAGGCCACTCCATAGTGGGTGAAAGACCGTCCATATCTCAGCGTTGGTTCCACTCAGTGACGGGCTCCCCCCCCCCCCCACCGAGCAGAACTGCTCTTATTCCGAAGAAAAGCATTCACCGACAAAGCCCCTCACCGGGCAGTGCCGGAAAACACTTTCCCTGGAGACTCATATTGCTCACTTAAGACAAAAACCTTAAGAGGGCGAACTCAAACTCTCCAATCTCTGCCCCAGGGGGTAACAGCAACAGCCGAACCTCAGTTAAACTTCATTGGTACAGCATTGCCATCCATTACTCTCCAAGGGTATAATACATACATACAGCATTGCCATCATTTATCCTCCAAGGGTATTAATCACCGCATCTCACGGTCGATTCCGTCTCCTGACACTAGCGTCCAATTTAAAACGTTTAAGATTCTCAGTACCATTCTCCCATATGAGGAATATATCATCTACATCTCTATTAGCTATGGGAAGCCCCCTCTCTCCTGTGTTAGCCAACATTTTTTTCGAGGACTTTGAAAAAAAGGCAATCTCCTCTTTTACTTTAAAACCAAAAATTTGGCTTAGATATGTAGATGATATATTCCTCATATGGGAGCATGGTACTGAGAATCTTCACAAGTTTCTCGACCACTTAAACAACCGCCATCAAGATATAAAATTGACTATTGAGATTGAAGAAAATAGTTCCATCTGTTTCCTAGATGTTAAACTCACCAAGACGCCTGAATCAATAAAAGTCTCTATATTTAGGAAGCCAACACACACAGACAGATATTTGCATGCGTCCTCCCATCACCATCCAGCTTGGTATTATATCAACTCTAGCGAATCGTGCAAGATCTGTACTATCAGATGAAGAAGAACTGAAAAAGGAACTACAACATCTTAAATGGACCTTTAAAAACAATAGCTACTCTCTAAAAAATATTAACAACCAATTATCCCACCGTCAATAGCAACGTAGAGACACAGGACGACTCCAAAGGTCATATCGTCTTGCCATATATCAGCACACTATCCAAAAAGCTGAGTAGAATTCTAAAGAAGTTTAACATAAAAACGTGCTTCTCGACTCTGCCAAAAATAAGATCACGCTTCAACAACTATAAACAACCTCACAACCTTCTACAATTCCCAGGTGTATACAAGGTCACTTGTGAATGCGGAAAGCCTTACTATGGGCAGACAGAGAAATCTATCTTACTACGTCTCGAAGAACATCAGCGCGATATATTGCTTCCCGCAGTCACACGTGATTCTGTACACTCCTGAGAATTGTAGATGGTTGTGAGCTTGTTTGTATTTGCTTAAAATCGATCTTAGTTTAGGAAGTGTAGAGAAACAGGTTTTTATGTGTTGAACTTTCTTAAAATCTAATATATCTCTTCCACAACATAGGTTTCAATGGAGAAGAGATATTCCACAAAAGATTCCAAACATAAATGATCCAGTATGGGCGATAAAGGATTGGCTTTGGCTAAGCCAAAGTTCCGTTTGTAAATTAGTGTCTTTAAACTGAAAATAATCAGAATTAACGCAATGGGTGAGTTAGGACTTCTTCTGGAGGCATGTGTTGGCAATAAAGCAGATCATTGCTATTATCGACGAGTTTTTATTAATTCAAAGTAATACATTTTGCTAATTATATAATTAGGTCGATTCCTAAGAAAATAGTTATTTTTGTTGTTTGATCATTTGTTTCAATGTTTGATTATATTACACATAACTGGAAACTCTAAATAAATGTAATACGAACTCACCAATTTTGATAATTTATTTCATTAAGGAAATATAAAATGAGTTTATTTGGACGCATTCAAAAGAATTTAGTTCCATTATTTATTTTTTAATTTTATTATGTTTTATTAAAATCTGCGCATTTTTAATTTGACGCTAGGAGGATTTTTTATTATTATTATTCTTAGTGCTAGCTGTCTTTCCCTGATGTTCATTGGATTAAAGTTAGCATGTACTTTGCAAGCCCAATAACAGCGAAGGAGGGGGTGGGGGTGGAGATGATGTCATAAATCACGCTGTGATTTATTATTTCTATTTCTAAACATTGCAATAAACGTTTCTTTATAACAACATCAAGCATAAAATATATAAGTAACAATGAAAGTTATAACAGAATAATAAAATATTTTAAGAAAAATAGGAAAGATAGCTGCAAACTGGAGTGTGGAACTATTAACTTATTGGAACATATGTGATCCCTGGATATAACAATTCGTTACTTACAAGATTGACCGAATTAACATAGACTTTTTTGCAGTCAAAAACTGCAATTACAATAGCGTCCTTTGCTGAGTAAAATAATAAAAAGACATTCCCAAATAGAATGCATATGAAAAAATATTCATGAACATTAAAAAAAAACAAAAAAAAAAAACGGATCTATCTGTGCGGTATATAGCTTTGATTTCCTGTAAATGTGTGTAAAAAAAAATATATTGCTTGAAAAGAAGTCAACGGAGACCATAGTGAGGAACAAACAGTCATGGTGCCCGCCTAAAGATGTAGGACCTCCTTTTGCTGCGATGACTGCCGCAATCCTACGGGGCTTCTTTTCCATAAGCGTACGATGGCGATCAATAGGATTTTTGGACCATTCTTCCTGTAGGCATGTAATGAGGTCCTGGACTGGTGTACAGTGGACGTTCTTTGACCTCATCCGACCCGACGCTCCAGTTCGACCCCCAGATGTTCAGTAGGATTGAGATCAGGGTTCTGTGCCTTCCATCTCGGTATAGTATCACTGATTGTGGACCTGGGATGGCTCAATTTGTCTACAATTTGCCGAACAGATATGTCTGCAGTGTGGCATCCTATTACAACGTCAGTTCCCTTCTAGAAACATTTCATCCGGACACAGTTACCCTAACTTGGGAACATCAAATTCTTCCAATTTATACCGGCTACAAACACGTGACTCGTTACATGGTACGATGCACGTCGTCCATCAGACGTGACCGCTGACTTCTTTCCAAGCAGTGTACAGTATATCTGCATCGTAAATGTTTTTCAGCTTACATTAAATAAATAAATAAATAAATTACTATTACTATTATTACGTGACACTCTAGATTTCACCATGCACAACTTACCGCCATCCATACTTAATCCTCCAGAGACACTACTACCATCAACACGCAACGCCATCTACCGGCCACCACCAATAGTGTGTTTGCCTCTAAATAGCGGATGTTCTAATGGCTGATTTGACTGTATGCGGGACGAAAAAGTTTCCAGGTCCTGCTTTCACCGTATGAGATTGGCCAACTCACCTTCAATAGAAAAAAAATTGCAGTTACATGAAAAATGAATGCTCATTACAGACTGTAAGGATCGAGTCCGGTTCTTGAACTTTAGCATTTCCGTAGTTTAGCTTAAAAAGTAATTGGACTAATGATGTCCACTCATCCTGGATATCTTTAAAACTAAGCAGTCTACTTTTTCTGCAGATACTAATCTAAATACATTTTGCATGTTGACACTCCACAGAATATTAATAACATACACGAGTATATTCTTAATGTCCTTGTCAGTGCACAGCAACAATCAAAAATTGAAGTTTGTTTGAGATCCTTTTTATCATTTATGATGTGCAAAATTAAACCGATTTGTTTAAATATTTTCTGGACGTGCATGTTTTGTGTCCCTATAGTAGTGACACATATATATATAAATATATATGTTTATATATATATAAACATTTCTTGTTTGGGTTTCTTGTTCCAGTCATTTTTTTTTAAACCAATTAAGGACGTTTTCTAGCAGCAGATCTGCATGGCAATACTTGTATTCCATAGTCTTCACATTAGGGATGTACATAATTTGATCTAATTAGTCCGTGACTGCTGTTATAGTTTTATGAACATGTTACACACTACCAGATATCTGCTTTTTACTTTCGCCCGTGGTAAAAATGAAATCAGAACTACGGAAATGTTGTGATCATCCTTTCAAAGATTAATTAAGAGTGTTTATTACAAGGAATTCCAGCGAAGAAAAAAAATTTACACTTCGCCCAAAGATGGAAGCACTTGCCTGGAAGATGAGGTTCCCAAGTCTGTCGGCCCCTACTTCGTGAAATGTATAATACAGAGATAGTTATGCATCTGTGTCACATATCGCCAATGCAGTGTGACTGATGTAGACAATGTGATTGCTGCCATTTACGTACAACACGCGCGCTTGGATCGATAATGGTGATATTGCAACTATATTTTCCTCAACCTCGTAAATTGAAATAAAATCAGTACGTTAAAAAAATGTCAGTAGGCAAACAAGAGAGAGAGAAAGAACGGGGAAATTAAACCACCAGCTCGAAAGTTGGGTAACTAAAAGTGTTTGAACAGCTATTTAAAGTTTCTGGTTTCAAAGTAGAACGTGGGTGATCGGTGTTGTAATAAGCAGCACACCAGCGCATGTTATGTTCTACTGGTGTAAACAACATTGACATCTTCATTCCGTAAACATATTTTCTGGTGTTAGAATGTCGCCAGCTGTTAAGACTGAAAAATGACACCGAAGTAGCTTCTGCTTTCCACTGCTAGGAAAATTAGTTCCACATATTTGCTTACATTTCATTCGGTTCCAGACATAAATAGTTTGTAAACTATGCTCATCTTTTAATAGAAAATTTTAGTTAAATTGGATTTTATTTTTTCTTTTTTTCACAGCTCTTTATTGATAAGTTCACTAACGTGTGCATAACAGTAAGTACCGATTGAACACAAATCCTCTTCCTCCTTAGGCATAGCCTATTAACGATTCGAAACCGCGACCGCCTCGAGAATAAGATGGTTAGTTCTATGCCTCCCGGTGTGTCCTTTGTTTGTAGATGCGAATTGAACACAAATACTACATTAAAATGATAAATAAAATGTAATCTTATACGCAATTCATAAATGCATATTATGTAATTAGCTTAATCTAAGCCTTCAACTGTTGATGAGATATTTTGCAAATGTTAGACACGTGATCTGTTTCAACTATAAAGATTCGCCCACAGATGCGAGATCTTTCGACACTTCTGCGCATGTCAGAAGAAGGAGAATCCATTCCGATATTAGGGTAATCGATGCATTTCGTGGGATGGCTGTTTATTATTATACGTCGGAAAATTAAAGTGGTAACTATTTTGTTTGTACAACAGTTGGAAAATTTACGTTAGTGGCCAATTCGCACATCCTTTATTTCTTTTCCCCTTCATCATGAATTGATTCTACTTGGCAATCTGCCAAACCCGGTTCTATGATCTCTGGGCGTACAATATCTAACCCTAATCTAGTTTTCCGTCTAACATCAAACGTAAATTGTGAAGATAAATTGGCTTGTTGAAGATCTTATGTTTCTCTTGATCACAGTTCCTGGATTAGCTATCCCTTAATCTTGCCAATGACATTAAATGTATGCAATATACGTTTCTAACTTTTCCTGCGTGAGATTGCCATAAAAATTTATTTTAAAAAATCAGACGCAATTGTTTTAATCGTGACAACATTTTAGAAGCTGGAAATATCGAGGAGGAGGAGTTATAGATGAAAGCTGAGTATCCATTGGTTGGACGGAGTTGTGATTTGTATAGAGTTAGTTGTTCAGAGATCAAGTGACGCCTTGAGCGAAGAAATTTTTTTTTTTATTCACAGGAAGCGATAATGCTAGTAAAATGTTTACACTAAGAAAGATTGAGAATTAGAATTATATCATATTGAGAACTCTAGTATTGTATAGAAATATGGATGTTATTAAGATTGGAGAAGAAGAAGGAAGTCTCTTTTTTTTGGTGGAAGGATTGAGTTTTGCTGGCATTAAAGTTAACAACGTTATCAGAATCCTACACAAATGTTTTGTTAAAGTTGGTATTTAAAATATAAATTTCTCACCAAGATTTGTTACTAGAGGAGATGAGCAGGGACGGCTCGTGCATAGGCGCTGCGGAACTGCGGCATCCCCAATTTTTCTCGATACATAAATAAATTTATTTATATTTGCTTGTAATATTAATTTTATCATCAACAATCTCCTATACAATTCTCTTATTTTGTGTAAAAAATAATAAAAATCCACCTTGTAGCACTTAGGAGGGCGAAGGACGTTAGCAGCACTGTGTTTACCACAGTGTCATATTGCTACGCGCGCAAGCATATGCACGTCATAACAAATATAATGAAATAGAACAGAATGCAAAAAAAAAAAAAAAGTAACACAAGTCGAGTGTTAATTCTGAGAACAAATATCCTGTGGTATATTTCAGCATTAGCTAATTCTGTCTTATTACTTTTATTTTATCCAATTCTTGCAATCCGTGTGGTATCATCAGACCTTGGTGACTTTTTAGTGGGAATTATAAAAACACATTTAAAAGATCATCAGCAAGCTAAAGAACCATCCGAGGCCAGGAGATGTGGAAACAAGAAACATCAATGCTATCTGGACACAGTTCAGTTTATTTCTTTTGGAAGTCACTTTTTGATGTGTTAATAATTTGTTTGCTACTTTTTTTAGTACTTGAGTATAAGTAAAAACACAAAGATGAATACTTCGGTAAAAATCAATTGCGATATGCTTGATTCTTATTATGGATCTTTATTTCTTGTAAGCAAGGCTTGGATAAGAGACGAATATTTGAATTCGGATGGATGAGAAATAAATATTTCCGTACTTATAAGAATTCTTTCTTTCAACTATCCTGAAAAGCCAGTCGAAGTTGTGAACATTAATTTTTCGTGAAAGAGGACTTAGCCATTAGGAAACTTCAACTAAAGAAAATCCAGATTTATAAAAAATTAAGTTGGAAAAAAATTTATTCGTTGATCTTATTTACATATATAAAAAGCAAATATATTTAGATATATAAAAAGTAAATATTGTATTAAAATAAAAAGTAAATATTGTATTAAAAAGAAAATATCGCCGTTATTATATTAATAAGAAAATATCACCGTTATTATATATTATATTATAAATATTGTATTAAAAAGAAAATATCGCCGTTATTATATTATATATATATATAGGAAAAAGTTTTTCTCGATGATTGAGTTAAATTCAAAAAAAAAAATCCAATCTATTGACTACGTTCAACTTGAACTTAATTGGTTGATGGACTGAGTCCTTGACTCTTTATCCCTTCATCTGGATTTTAGATTGTGGGTGATGAGATTATTGTGGGTAATTTACCCGCTCATTGTGAGCATTGAGGCTGTATCAGCTTTCTCTTGCAATGGAGGATTTCGGTTTTTTATGTTGGAAACGATCTGATGGCTTGTAGTCCGCTGCCTGTCGAACTAGCTGATTTGGGTGATTATCCGTGATTGTGAAGATTGACTACGTTCATTTCAAGTTTGATATTAAATGTGTTTGCTACATGTAATTTTTAAATAGGTGTATAACGAATCTTATAACTGTTTCAATAAAAATTAATTATATTTAAAATTTAATTTTAATTATAAAATTACATTTCTTATTACAAATTTTTATTAAGCATTTTTTAATTTTTTCAAGATTTTTATTTCTTTATAGATAATTGCAAACGTACATGTGCTAAATATCAATTCACCACAAAACATTAGCCTCTTCGCCAAATAGAGATCTACCTCCTCATCCCTATTATCCTAACTCCATCACCACCAGTCACATACAGTTAACGGAGATGGAGCTGGTCACCAGGACACTAAAGAAATCCTGGGGAATTATTTAAGTATCTTTCAAATGTTAAAGATGATATCGAGATAGTGGAATGTGGATTACGACAAGAGATTGTGGACTGCAGACGCTAGCAAACAGAATTGTGAGTACAGAGAGCGTGAATGAATTCGAGAAAAAGTAAGATGTGTGATGTGGATGTATGAAATACCGAGGAAAAATAACCAAAACGATAATGCTAACACGACTGCAGAAAGTCACGAGACAATTTAATCTCGTCCCCAATGAGCCATCTGGATTCCAGGAGAACCACTCCACTGAACAAATTCTTACAGCTGGAAGCAACACACAGGAGGAAGCTTTCTAGAGTTTTCCACCAAATATGGCAGAATGCCAGGACTAGTTAAACTCACCAAATTCTATCTCAGTGATCTCAAATTCGAGTGAATCCACAGGGAATCCGATTGTTGGAACTCAAAATCACAGCAAACGTCCCTTAGAGCTTCCCGGTACATCTCTTCTCTTTGCCATTTATGCGGATGATATCCCACGCACAATCCAATTTTAGGAACCGCACTCTCACATTTGGAGTGGGGCTCCTAAAAGCTCCCTCAAAATGCTTGACCTAATAGAGAAGAGAGCAATTAGACTGATAAATGACTCATCTCTCACCAACTCGCTTCCCTCACTTTCACATAGACGTTTTGTCTCTGCAATCTGTATATTCTATAAATATTTCCATCGGAAATGTTCATCTGAAACAGCATCAATAATTCCCCCGCTCTGTACTAAGCCCATTGGAACATGTACAGCTGCCGCCCAACATCCTTTCACAGTACACCTTAAAACCCACAGGACAAGTTTCTTCTCCTCCTCCTTCATCCCTGCTACTACAGTACCGTGGAACAGTCTTCCCCCTGACGTATTTCCTAAGGAATACAACATACAAGCGTTTAAATCAAATGTAAACAAGTTTCTCCTTTCCCAACTCACCACCCATATACGATACTAACGTACTATAGGTTGACTAGCCAACCTCTCGTATATGGGCCCAACATTTAAAAAAAAAAAAAACTTAGAGGGCACAACTAGATAAAAGATTTCGCTTCACGATCTATATCAGCAATGGTTGCGATTAGGGAAATAAGCCAATTTTACCTCACAGCCAGCTAAGCATGGAATTTAAATTACTCCTATACAAGATGCTGATCAAGCCAATCCTGACATGTGGCTCAGGAGTTATTAAACTACAGATGATTCAAACCAAATGATTATGAATAGCGTTAAACGCACAGTGGTTCTCAAGAAAAGTTGTACTTTTCTTGAGAAGTCGTTATCCTTGAGATCAACCTTTCCTACGCCAAAGGGCTGCAAAATTCCGCCAAGCGACAGACTACATCACCGTATACGACACGAACATTCAAAAACCATATCAAACAGGTAAGTTTTAAATTCCCTAACAGAAGCCTACAGCTGACGAGCCAAAGACTCATTAGCATTCAAGTCCACTGTGGTCTACCACCTAGTGATAAATTACAACAAACAAATATCTTTAGGACAAACAAAAACGTACCTCAATGTTTACTTCCAATTTCCAACAACAGGAGAGCCAAGTACTCCATAATCCAACAATTTCTTTTGCATATTCGACAAAGGAATAAGGAACCACAGTTCCAATCCATGGTACCAGAATAGTTATGAGCACTGGTTTCATACGAAGGAGTCTAGATTTTACTTCTAGAAACTTGGGTTTTTCCTCCGTAAAACACGAAAATTGGTCATAGAACACTCGCAATTAATAAACAAAAAATGCCTAGTGGGGTAATGATGGTACAGTATACAGACAGTGGAGTGGGTGTGTTTTTTTCGGCTGTTTCTTGAGGCAAGCTTTTTCAAAATCAAAATTTCTCAGTATTTATTCTCAACATTAAGAAACGGTTTTCGTAAAATTGCATTTTTTAAATACTTCAAAGCATAATCATATTATGATAATACCTTATAGTCCTTATAAGGACTGGCTTAAAGGGGCGAAGCAAGAATGCTTTTCATCTTCCCCGTTATCTGTAGAGGACAGTGTAGGGATAAGGTGTTATTGAGCTATTAAAGCTCTGATCATGGCAGGAGGGTAACAACAATAGCGGAGCCTCAGTTAGAACTTCATTGGCTACAGCATTGCCATCCGTTACCCTCCAAGGGTATTGGATTGAATGAATCAATCACCGCATCTCACGGTCAATTGATTCATTCATTATGATAATACAATTTTCCGGTTTAACTTTATAATAAACTGAATAGCTTTTATTTATAGGTGTATAATAATTTATGAAGTTATAATTGAATTTTAAAAGAAAAACTAAAACTATTTTAATGTAAACTATATATTTTAAAATATGCATTTATATTTCTAATAGATTTTTAATTTATATCACGCATAAAAATTTAAATAAGCCTGATTTGAAATGATTCAAGAAAACAATTTTTCGATTTTTCAGATTATCTGTGCGATGGCGACTTTTAACTTTTCTCCGCTTTATTAGCTCGTAATTCACTTTCAATTCCGAACTATAATAGGACATTGACATAAAAGGTACTGACAGCTATCCCAACTTAAAATTGACTCTGAATCAGTATATTTTAGTGGTATCCGCTGCTACTGGCTGGTAGCCTGGATGTCAGAGTGGATAGCGTTTCCGGTTTCGTACTACACACTGCGGATTCGAATTTCACCGTGGTATGGAGGGTCATGAATGTCTTTAGGTGATAGGTGATTTTCGTTGTCCAAGTGACACCACACGCAAATCATTAGGGGCTTGTTAGTGGCTATTTTTGGTCTTTAGAGCATGTTTCTACATTATGTTTATCAACAGCTATTCACTCACTTGTTATGATACTTGAGTTGTTTCATAATAAACGCAAACTGGATTAACATCGTTATACAAGTAATCTATATTCATACAATGTTAATCGAGTCTAATTGCTTATAGGTGTATAATAATTTATAGTTATAATTGAATTTTTAAAGAAAAACTAAAAATATTTTAATGAAAACTATACATTTTAAAATATGCATTTGTATTTTTTATACATTTTTAATTTCTCTGACGCATAAAAAGATAAAATATGTAACTTCATGCTTGTTTTGTATTCTTAAGGTCTTTTAGAGTTTCGTGTTGAAAAAAAAAAAAAAAAAAGATATCAGCAACTAAAACTACTAAGAATATTTAAACAAATACTTTCTCCGAATAAGCCTAGTATTCCCGAATTTGGGAATACTAGTCTTTGACTAACAGGAGTATATATTATTAATTTCTCTCAAAATCTTCCAAAAAGTTTTACAAGAAAATAAACATAATGACGTTTAAAGTATATCTTGTAAGTTTCGGACATTTTCACAGTTCACAACTACCGCACAAGATCTTTAACAAGAAGTGACTCATTAAAATCGAATAAAAAAAATCGCGAGTTAACCTAAAATATAAACAGATACCTTCTACAAACGCATTATAATTTGTTGAGTAGTTCATTGAGCAGTTCACACAGTGAAGAATGAATTAATTTTTCAATTCTGGTAATTGAAAGTTAATATAATGGTTTTATTTGCAAATTTTTCTTTCGTGCAAATCCCTCAGAGATCGTATTTTTTCGTAATGTGTATTCTGAAATTTTCAGCAGACGATAGTTAGATAGATGAGCAGATATTTGAGTTTTAACTGCATCGGCTTAGTGAATGTTGTTTGTAATTCAATAAATATTCTTTCATTAATTATCTTCGAGGTAATAATCTGAAGGTTATAATCTGATTTTTAGATCTTCCATTTCCTATATGTTTTTTTTTTGCACAAAAAATAGATAATCCACGCCAATAAATAATAGTTTCAAAAAGAAAAGGAGAAAAATTATATATTTTATTAATAGTATTAAATAAAAAAAAGATAAAATTTTATTTAATAAAAATATTGCATTTATTATTAGAAATAAAAATTTTTGAAATATTTTAAATTATTTAAAAATATTAATAATAATATATTAGAAACAAATACACCAATTATTTATTTTAATAGTTTGATTTATAATTCTTCAAAGATAGTAATTCGTCATCTCTATCCGAGAAATGTTAATTGGACACATTTTATTTTACGCGTCAGGTTTTCCTTCATAGGTCGTGATAATCTTTCGCCTTTTGTATAGTGGAAGGAGAGTTTTTGCTCTCTTTAGGTTTCTTCCGAGTCTAGCTCTGTGCGTATCAACTTGATAGGCTAAGAGCAACTTGTAGTATAGTATCTGTTCTTAACCGTTAATATCCCTACGAGTCCCATCGGGGTTCACGATCACGATATTTAAACGGAAATTTACAGATCTTCCTAAACCCCGGACCGGGGAAATATCAAACACTTGGTAGTGGTGGGAATAGCTTAGCCCCCCCCCCCTCACCAGCTATGGCTTTGCCGCGTACGCGGACACTCGGAATAGAAGTTGAAGCCGACCTACAACCTCGATGTTTGGCCAAAGCCTTCATCCGAAGCGTCGGTGCTGATCATTTCGGGTTTACTCCGTTCGGTGGTGGCCGTTTTCAAGTTGTCGTTCGAAATGTACAAACGAGAGATAAACTACTCGGAGGATTTGAATGTAATGGGAAAACAATAGTCCTATTTCTGGTAGGAAGCATCACCAAAGTACTTAGAATCCCCAGATTCCCTTTGGAATATTTGGAATATATCGAAACTGATATAAAAATTATTCACGAAATATTCGGGAAATGGGGCGTTGTACGTTGTACATGACATGATGTAGAAGTCCTAAATGATGCAGACAACCCGGAATGGAAGTCGGGCGCGGTCATTATCTCCCTGGCGATGAAAACGCCCGTTCCCAACTTTGTGGTTATCGGATCTGCCAGCGTAATGATTAACTTCTTCTTATTATTATTGTGCTATCTTCTATCGAAGATCAGCGACCATCTTGGCGAATAAACTGCGCTCTTGTGCTAATCTGAGCAGTTGTGCACTGCTCTTTCCAGTCCACGTATTGATCTTGATGTTGTCAAACCATGATATTCTTTTTCTTCCTCTAGTTCCTTTGCCATCAATTCTTCCTACCAAAATAGTTTGTAGAAGTTGGTATTTGCTGATTAACTACCCTGGCGTAAAAAAACAGTGTTTCAGATGTGGTGCCTTCACTCACCTTGGGGCAGACTGTCCTAGAGTTAAGTGCAAAAACTGCCACAATCAAGAAAAATGTGGGGTCATTGACCACAAAGTGGACACATGCCCATCAAGAACTCTGGCAGAGAGGATGGGAGGTGCAATCACACCTGCAACTGCACCAAGCAATGGAAATGGCACAGCACAGGAAGCCTGTCCACCTTTAAAGGCCACTCCTGATGCTACAGAAAGCCACCCCTCCACCTCTAAGACAACCAAGAAAAACCGCAAAGGAAAAAAAAATTTCCACAACAGAAACGAGCAGTAAAAACCACACAGAAGAAACAGTCGATATAACTACAGTAGAAGAAAGAGAAGCCACAAATACTAACATAGATAACATAGATATAGCCAAGGAAGAAGAAAAGATGGAGGCAGATACCAACACTTCCAAGCGGCCATTAAGCCCACAAGAAGAAGAGTTGATAACACCAAAAACAGCTAAAGTATCTGAGACCTCCCACCCAGAAGTCCTTCATGCAAAAGCAGGGGAGACTCTAAGCCATCTTATTAGAGGTATCCCTGGGGTGGCGGATAAATTCAAAGAAGCGATGGCAAAATTAGGAGAACCTGAACTCCTCCTTACAGGGAAGCATGGACCTGATGTTGTCAGTGCAAAATGGGGTGACCTTTTCGTGGATGACATCAGCAAAATCAGCCCTGATCAAGTAGAGGTAGCTATGGATTTAGACGAGGAGGCAGTTTCGGCGTTCTTCATAGCTCTCTGCAAACTAGACATGGTCAAGGGAAGTGAAGTGGCCAAGAGAATATTAACAGCCCACAACAAAAGAAAGACACATTATCCACCTTGTGGGTCTTCTGTACTCATCTTCACTGATTTTTAGATCCCACAGGTGGGGGAGGACCTGAGAACCCGAGCGGCGAAGGCCTACAGCGTGGCGGTGCAGTTCCTTGTGAGCTGCATCACTCGGGCCAGATCCTTCCTCCACCTCTAAATTTAGTTTTCCATTCCTTTGGCTTTCTCGATATTTGTTACACTTTCTGTTTGTTACATGTTTTCCTTTTCAGGATTTTTCCTTTTCTTCTAAAGTGAAAAATCAACGACCGTTTTAGAATCGCCCCTGGGGGGAAAACAGGTCAACTGAGGCCTCTTTTACCTACTCTACTACTATGCACTCTATCTTTACTTCCTCTCCTACTATCTGCTGACTCTCAGCCTATCTTACTCTACAGGCCGATGATGAAATTTGTTGAACTCACAAAATTTTTCTTTTAATTAAAATTGATTGATTTAAAAAAGCGATGATGTCTGACTTTCGGGATTTTGATAGTTGATATAAAATGTGATTCAAGGAATTTTGCCTAGTAAATTTACTAGTAGTTAATAGTTTTACTACTATAGTCAATCGGTTTATTTCTCAAAGAGGTTCAAAGAATCAGCTAAGTAGGTAAGTCAACAAATTTCAAAACAAGGGCGATACGTAAAGCCTACTGCCCTTAGTATCGCCATCTTCATTTACTTCATTTAGAAACTGTCTATTATTACTATTGTGTAAAGGGAAAGTCATGTCCTGCTCTACAGAACAAGACTTGGGTCTAACCATGGATGCACCGTACGAAGAACTTGATTTTAAACAGTTTCTGGCAATATTTAAACACGTAGGCAATCTTCTTCACACAAAATGGCCAGGAAAAGTCGTAGTTCATGAAATAAAAGAAGTTGATACAGATGACTCTCAACTCTTAGAATTTCTTCAAGACAGCGCTAACGAAGTAGCAACAACTGCTGAGGATAATTCCCTTGCTGACCACACCGATTATCAGGAGGTTCGCGCTCGCAAAAATGCAGCCTCTGAACCACCCAATGCGGATGAAATGGAAGAAGATGGCCCTCTCCCGGACTCTCCTACCTCCTCAAGGGAAAGGATACCCCCGATTATTCTGCGTAAAAAGAATAAATGGATGTCGCTAAGGACTACGATGCACAACTTACAGATCTCATACAGCCAAGCGAAAAATGTCACAGACGAAATTAAAATCCAACTCAGGACAGTGATGGATTATCAACGGTTAACCTCTGAATTATAAAAACCTCAAGGTGTAATTAGAGGTGTATCTGAAGATGATTCCCCAGACGAAATCATTGCAGATCTACACCAGCAAGATTTACCACCCGTAAAGGTTAGCAGAATGACCAGGACTCCAATGCCACTGGTATTAGTAGAGATTAGTGAAACCTACAAGCACATATATGATCTAACGTCCATCTGTGGACTGAAGATCACTAAAGAACCATTAAGGAAAAGGGCTTCAACAGGGCAATGCCACAGATGTCAGAAGTTTGGTCACGCCCAGAAAATGTGCAAGACGGAATTTAAATGCTTAAAATGTGGGGTCAGCCACCCAACAAATACATGCTCTAAGCCAAAATCCACCCTGGCTAAATGTGCCAACTGTGGCGGTCTTCACACTGCCAACTACAGAGGATGCGCGCACAATCCAAGAAATAGAAAACCAGAAAAAGGAACATACTCTTCCTCTCTTAGCACACCTACATCAGAGACTACTTCACAGCCTCCTAAAGATCAACATAAAGGGTCAGAAGTCCATCTGCTGAAGTCAGAGGCCCCTAAAAGAACAACTCAGAAACAACAGTCTAGGACAGAAATAAAATAAAACCAGATTCTTTACAGATCATAGCTTGGAATGCGAACGGATTAAGAGGTAGAATCTTGGAGCTCCGGGAGTTCGTCCAAAGGCGTCAGCCAGATATACTCTTGATAAAAAAAAAACACCATCTCCGACCATCAGATAATCCCAAAATAAATGGATGCAGAACTGACAGATTATCCTGCAGAGGAGGTGGCACTGCTATTTACATTAAAAATTACATCAATCATCATTCTATAAATATTCCATCCACCATTAATCTTGAGATTGCAGGCATACAAATTCCCACGTACACGGTGGGCAAACTAAAGATTTTCGCATCATATAATCCTCCCACTCAGGGCGAGCAAGGGCTATTTAATATTTTCCTCTCACAGTTTTCCTCATCAGACAGCGGGGAATATGAAAAGCATCTGCTTCACCCTTTAGGTCAGTAATGTCAAAAAATGTGTTATGTTACCAGTGTGGTGGCCGGGATAAGAATAGTCCTAACGTAAATCCATGCATGTCATAAAGGCGATTAAAATGGACTCTGAGTTTCGAGAGTTTTGCTCTCTCAGGTTTCTTCCGGAATTTCGCTCCCAGTGAGGGGGGGGGGGGGGCTTAGATTTCGGGAGGTTTGCCTGGGAATGCATATTGAATCTCCGGGGAGGGTGTTCTCCGGCTTGGCCCGTGAGGGGCTTTGTCGGTGGATGCTTTTCCCTGGAATATGAGCGGTTCTACTCGGTGGTGTGTGGGGGGGAGGGGGGAAGCGCTCGTCGCTGAGTGGAGCCAACGCTGAGTTGGACGGTCTTTCGCCCACTATTGAGTGGTATAGGGATCGTCCTAATTTTTAGTGACGGCTTTACTTACATATAAGCCCTAATGTAGCTCATGCATGTCGTACGAGGCGACTAAAATGGGTACCCTGGGAGGGTAATCCTGTAGCCAATGAAGTTCTAACTGAGGCTCGGCTATTGCTGTTACCCTCTTGCCATGATCAGAGCTTTATATAGCTCGATAACACCTTATCCCCTACACTGTCCTCTACAGATAACGGGGAAGATGAAAAGCATTCTTGCTTCTCCCCTTTATGCCAGTCCTTATAAGGATGTGTTATGTTGATTAAAACGGTAATCAAAATTATGTTTCTAATTATGGTACTGCTTTTAAATATCTGTGATCACAAATAATTAAAAATAAAAATTTGAGTTGACAAACCTCGAATACGAGCTTAAAATGGCTCTATTCTGAAAAATCCTTCCGGTTTTTTTTTTTTTTTAATATTAATTGTACTTTATATCTTAATCCTCTAGCACATCGGTTCTCAACCGGTGGTACGCATACTCAGGGAGTACGAGTACGCGTTTGTACTTTTAGTGTAGTAATTTTCCTTTCCCAACTCCTTACCTCATTTCTACCATTTTACATTAAGATAGGCACTGAACAAAAGTGGCAGTATTTAGAAAACAGCTGTTTTAAAAACAAGTAGTACAATTTATAGAAATGGGTTTAAAAGGGGTACGCAAATCGAAAAAAGTTGGGAATCACTGCAGTCTAGCATATGTCGTGTGAATTTACCAGCAGGTTAGAATTAAGTGATGACTAACAGTATCCATCTGATAAGCACGGCGAAAGTAGATCTTCAATGGCATGAAGAATATTATAGAATCAAAATTCGAATGAGCAGGTTCTTCCTATAGTACTCTTTCGCATAGCGAGCCTATTCTACTGGATAGAAGCATGTTTATTTTTAGTTCATAGAAGCACGGCATTTAAACTAAGAGTTAATATAATAATGATGAGCATTTTATCGCGTATTGAAAGATCTTATCTCGGAGAGGTAGTTGGTATGCCTTCTAAACGAGGTGACCTTCATGCGTTCTTAGCGAAAGTTCTTCCAAGAAAACAGCTTAAATTCCAAGCTTCTGCATTCACTACTTGCATTTTGATAACATTCAAATCCCTCACATAATCATTCAATTGTTACCTAATTATCAAACTTGCATAAATGGTATCTCCAAACCTGGATTCGGTACACGAAAACATGATGTTGTATTTTTTAGGACCATCGGTAGAATTATGTTAATCTTAGTTTGTGTTTCAGGTAGTTTAGCAACTAGAAACGTACTATGGTCAGATAGCAATCTCCTGGCTAATAATAATTTGAGTATTTCGTTGCATGTTTCAACTGCAGGAATGTCGGGGAGGATGTTTGCTAAATAGAAGTTACAATCACTTTCAAAAACAAAACAATGCTCATCCGTTAATATTGTCAAACTCCCTCCCTTCAAGAGTCTTACGTAGTATATTTTTCTATGTTTTCTGATTAAAAAGAATAAAATTCTTCCTTCGCAGTTAAACTAGATCTAAAGATAATATAATCGTAGGCTATAATTGATTGCAGCTGCTGTACCATTTCTTCCAGGAATAAGTAATTCTAACGCACATTTTTTGATTAAAAAAAAAAAAGTTCAAAACGATACTTCCATTGCTGAATCATACCATGGTGGAGGTAGGATGGAAAGAAAACCTAAAAAAAACAAAATAACAATAGCATTGCTTCATCCCCAAAGAATCCCATGTAGGGAAACAGAATAAAGGAGTGATGACACTTGTGGGATTTTATTTCTGTTTTTTTAATGGCTTCTAATAATTATTTTCGTTACATCCTAAGTATTTATTGATCTTATTTCAACTTTTTAGTCATAGGTTCTATTTTGTAAGAATTCTTCCTCCTCTACTATCGACAATCACGCGACTTAAGACCTGTTGTAACGTTACTCACGTGAATATCGATCTTAAATTGGTTTTATTCATGTTTCTCATTACAGCGAACATTTCCTTACGAAGCCTGTCACAGTGTGATCGCTAATTGAGCAATTGATGCCCGTGATTTATGTGGCTCTTTGACCATCTCGTAAGCGGTTATGCACATCATACTCTTCATTATCATTCGTTTGGGATATCTGAAACTATAATCCTGGGCGAAAATATAATCCTGGTTAAAGATCTTTGAGTAGGTGGACGAAGAGTAGCTATAACACAACGTAATCTCACCAATGAACTATAAATATAGCTGCACAGCTATCAAAAAGAAATAAACTGTGAGTATATATATATATATATATATTTATTCAGACATTTTAGGAAATTTCTTAAGATTCTAAATTAATCAACCAGCTGGTAAACGAAAATGTTGTAATATTTTAAACTTATTATATCTAATACCAGTTTAGGTGTTCTAACCGATTTGTATGTTAATGTTATTAAAATTTCTTTAAATGATTACATGTTTTGTTACGTAATTCTACTTTTTTTTTCCATTTTATTTACGAAATAAATATTGTGAATTGACCTGATGGTTTCTGTTAATTTGAACAATTTTAGATCGTCATACTGCTTGTCAGCATCTTCAAATTTGAATTTTTGACATTCTTTTTGTGAAAAAAATATCCCCATAGCCTCTAAAAGTATCTGGTTTTAATTATACTAGGTTGATTCACAAAACTAAATCTTAGTTGATTAACAATCAAATGTGAGATTTGACATTGTACACATTTTACACATTATCGGGTAGATTCCCTTGAATTTTAGAAAGAATTGTACAAGCATAGATATATACAGATTACTAGAAAACATAAAAGCCTACCTCGAACACATTTGGTAATAGTTATATGTACTATTCGGGTAATTCGGTGAAGTTCATCCTGACACCAATCTACAGTAGATGGCCTAGTCTGCTGGTGGTAGACCAATAATAATAATAATAATAATAGTAATTATAATTGTGTTTTGGTTTGCTGATTTCTATACTGCAACTCAATTTTTGATAAAAAAAAATAAATAAAATCAAAAATAGATCGTCAGTCGTATGTTTTGGCCTTTTTAAGGGAGAAAAAAAAATCTATCTATAAAATAGAAAAGCAAAACATAACAAAAACATATGACCTCTGGTGGACCTGGGGATATTTTCAGTCCTCTAAGTATTCAAATAAGATGATGGACAGATATCTTTGATATCTGTCCATCATCTAAGGTCTAAGTATCGAGACAGGTTGTCCGAAATTAAAAAAAAAAAAAATCAGCAAATTTTAAACTTTTCTGAATTTTTATTGCATGTACTTAATAAATATTTTCTTTTTTTAATGGGATGTAAATTACGTTAAATTAAATTACACTCTTGCACTGACAAGTAAAGATGTTCTTTAATGCCTTGGAATTGTTTGTGTTTTACTTGCTTTCTTACATTACCAATTTTCCCGCCATCCTAATTCTTTTCTTTTCTTTTTTTTTCTCAAAATATTCTGCTAATCTCCTTGACAGGCAAAAGACTGTCTCAACTTCGCGGCAGTTATTTCTGTGGCATCACGTGAGATGACGTGTTGGTGGCGCCACCATTGCTCCTCCCAGCTACTTCACATACCGAAGTGCTTCTGCGAAGTGGGTGGAGAACATGTGCTTCCCGCACACAAAACTGTGTTTCATTAAGTGAAACAAGGCTTACCACCAAAACCTTTTCGTCGTAAATTAATATTTTAGATCCGTGTGGCTCATACACTCATAAAAGCTAAGCAGTCATACTTATGCATCACTCTTTGCATTCTTTCATAGTTTTTAAAGTAAATTTTGTAAAGGTTACAATAAGACATTTGAAGAACAGAAGAAAAAAAAAATCAAAATTGAGATAATAAAATATCTTTTGGCTGTAATAAATCGCAGTACTAAATAGTTTAAAAGTCTATAGAATAAAAGAATATAGCAAAGACAAGTACGCAGATCATTTTCTATTTGTACGAAAAATATATTGATATATTATTAAATTATTTATAATTCTTTCCCGGGAGAAGAATAAAGCACAAAATACGAAACTCAGTTCTGTTCAAATACAGCGCTTTACTGCATGATGACGTCATTCTTCTGTGGAGAAATGGCAGACGATAGTAACCACCGATGCGCATTACATGTACACATTTACAAATAAGCGCACAATAAAATTCAATCATTTACTTTGAAAAATTGCGTAGAGACATTACTATAGACAGTATTTTAAACTAATGTTTCTAACATTGGCCACCAAACTCATGGCCGTCAGAGGTTAAAAGTCTTCCCAGAATTACCTCTTCTGTAGTATTTGATATTTATTATTTTTACTGGATCTAATGATTTCCTTGATTATTCGAAGAACAAATAAATTTCTGTTACTTACCCTCAATTGATTTCATAAAATGTTTTACTATCCTTAACCGGAGATTTTTTTTCTCAGTAATAACAATGCATTTCCAATAGACGGCAGGCCATCAAATTTTCGAATGATTCAATAGGGTAACACAATTAGGTCATCACTATCAATTAGAAGCGATGTCGGTCATTCAATAGTCAAGTATGCACTTCCAGATCTTAAAATATTTTTAAGACATTACTAAAATAAATAAAATAAAAACAGAAATGAACAAAGAGAAGGAATGGAACTTCCACCCTTCTCGTTGAACTTTTGTTTCTGGTATCGATCGAAACAGCTCCCCTATTACTAAGCTATTAGAGAGCAAGTGATCAGTGACAAATATTTCAAATACAAGGAGTTAAATTAAAAATCAATTACTCTCAGCATGAAAATGATTGAATATCTAAAAATTATATTTTTGTAAGTCTCGTATTGCTTCCTGCCTTATCGGAGATAAATTGATATTGATATTTTAAAAGAGTATTTTAAAAAACCATGATTACAATGGACACAGATACTTCTTTTTTTTTTTTTTTTTGGCTAGATGGCTCGATCTGTAAGTCATGCTTGGTAACGGCAATAGCCGAGCCTCAGTTAAAACTTCGTTGGCTACAGCAGGGATCGGCAACCGGCGACCCAAACTTGAATTTTTGGCGGACCATAAAAGGTTGACCATACTTACATGGCATGTGGCCCGTTTAAATAATATATTTTATAATACGAATAATAAATTAAAAATAATTTTATACCTGTACTTCGTGATATCGCCGTGCAACTTGACGGGAGTCAACCGTGTAAGTCATCATAAGTGGGGATAACAAAGACGACAATCGAGATTTTGGAGCACTTTCGCAGTCGCGTTCCCTCGTCCAGCTTATATATTTGTTAAAAATAATTTCAAAAATGGGTTCAAGGAAACGTAAAATTGAAGATGAAGGATTAATGTTGAATGGAACAGCAAATACTTCTTTATTGAAAATGGGGATAAGTCCCTTGTCTTATTTGTCATTAAAGTGTTGCTGTTATGAAAGAATATAATATCGGACTTTATTACGAGAATATCGTACTTTATATATTTCTGTGTTTTTTAAGTTTGATATAATAAAAATTGATAAATTACGTATTTTTTTCACTCAGTATTTTCTCTTAATTAAATTATTAAACGCTTGCAGCCCGATTATAAAAAATAAAAGTTGAAAATGCGGCCCTCTAGTCCGAAAAGGTTGCCGACCGCTGGACGGCAACCTTTTCGGGCTATATGCATGGGCTATATAATGGAACTATTCCTATTCCGGCCACCACACCGGGTAACTTTGAAGTATATTAATACATCATTCGTGTAATTTTTATTGGTGTCTTAAAATTTAGTTTAAAATAAATTAATAATATTAAATTTAAAAGGTTTTTAAAACTTATTTTTAAGTTTACACATAATTTTTTATTGAATTATATATATAAAATAATATAGATGCTTAAGTGCCCTCTTAACTACTTCCTGAGTCCTGTGCTACAGGAGATGGTCAACTTACTTTTCTATCCACCGATACTGTTGCCTCCACTTAATTTTGTTTCATGCAATCTTTTACGAATGTCACGAACGGATAGCTCACTGATATTGGAGCCTTGAATAGCAGCTTACTTAACCACTTCCTGGATGTTCCTAAGCATTTCTTTTCGGAAGTGGTCAACTTATACTGCCAACGGCAGTTAATGTTGCCTGCAACTGATATTCGGTGATGCATTCTTTAACCAATGTCACGAGCTGATAGCCCACTGACATGACAGTCTTTAAAGCACCTTACCATCAATATATATATATATATATATATATATTTAAAGCACCTTACCATCAATATATATATATATATTTAAAGCACCTTACCATCAATATATATATATATATATATATATATATATATATACGAAATATTAGTCAATATACGTATGACAACACGAACTTGAAGGCACCGACACTATATTTGAATTTATTTGAATTTATATAATATTTGTAAAGGGTTAGGAAGTTTATAACTAAAAACTCTACAAAATCTAAATGACTCTCTAATTATTTTATAATGTTAATAATATTTTTATTTTTTATTATTTTTTTTTTAAAGTTTGATATTTCTTTTTAAATTAAATTATTGTTAAAAGTAGCAGCACGATATAGCAGTATAGGCACATTAGCTGCTTTAGAACCTCGCAATTTTTTAACTAAAACTCATAAAGAATACAAAACTGTTTCATTTGTCGTAACGAAATTTTCCCTATACAAGACATACACATGAACTGTAAATAAAAAACATCTCACTGAGCTGTTTTTCGAATGAAAGTCTGCAACGAACATAATTAAATTATACGAAGCGTGATGAATTATCATTTTCTGACTCATCTTCCACACACACAATGACTGCGTACATTATTGTTATGCGCCATCTATGTTAAAATTTTAAGAAAAAATTTAAGTTCTCCTATTCTTAATCTAATTATGCGTATACATAACATGCGATATTTAATGCACAAAAACACTTTTACTATTAAAAAAAAAGATAGAAAAATATTTAATCATAAAATTTTTCTTCGAATATATCGTCTATGGCTTCTGAAACTTTTTTTTTAATTTTCTGATTTAAAATTTGTATCTTTATTGCGATCTTTGCTTGTCATAAAATAATGTGGCAATTATTATTAGTTAATTTATCTAAATCGAAATATCATCGCTAAACTATTTCAATGACAGTCGAGAATGATAATAGACTAAAGTTGAACAAAACTGTAAGTTCTGTGAAAATCCAGAACTTCCTTTATTAGAAGATAAAATGAGCACTTCTATAAGACGATGTGCAAACAGCATAAAGAATTGCACCTGTAGACAATATCAAGAACCCTCACGACTACTTACCACACATAATCCTGCTGTTAGACCATGCCTAGGAGGAAATACTTCAATTATCTCTTCTCTAACATGAAAGGCAAAGAAATTAGTATTATTTAACCCGATTATTAAAAGACAACAACTTCAAAAACAACATAAAAAGCAAAAAAAATGAGCTAAAACAAACATACATACACAACGTAAACAGTCATAAATGTATGCTGTGAATCTCAAACCGAATCCGTAGCTATAGCAACCACTGTACATATCGATTGTTTGAATGGACTCGGTATTTCCTTGCAAACAAAGATAGAATCCATTATGCATTGCTATGGTCTAATATTTGAAGTCAGATGATTCCAAATCAAGGTTTTTTCGCTTTTTGACCTTCTCTGGCTGAATGTTTCCTTGTCCCAATGTGTAACATTATGCCGCATTCTCAATATTATTCTGAAGTATGATTTTATTTAGTCCAGTCACTAAAACTAAGGTGGGCATCTTAATTCTGGACTTCAATGTGTGTGTGTGTGTGTGTGTGTGTGTGTGTGTGTGTGTGTGTGTGTGTGTGTGTGTGTGTGTGTGTGTGTGTGTGTGTGTGTGTGTGTGTGTGTGTGTGTGTGTGTGTGTGTTTTGAGATTTCAGATTTAGCCATACTTACTTACGTCGACGGGGTTTTTCTTTCTTACCTTCCTTGATTTCTTCAGAGCATTTCCGTGAGTAGCTGAGATGGTGGTAATTTTAAAGGAAGTCGCACCCGTCGGAGATTTCAATAAACAATACTCAAATCGTAACAAATTTTAATATGTCACTGTGTATTGAAATATATCTTGAAACACAGATAGTATCTAATATATTCAGAATACTTTGTGAATTTCCTAAGAATACTTACGATTGCACAGTTGGTGTCCAACCGTCTTTATGTATTCCTGGAGTGCCTCGCCTATATCCTTCAGTGGCATTTTCTGCCTTTCAACGTGTCTTTAATGTCACAGGTTTTATTTATCCCTGAACGAATGCTTTCTATAATCAATTAATACAAAAAAAATAATAAAAATAAAATATTTTCTAAGGGACCGTGAGGTTATCTGTTTAAACTCTTTATGTTGCAACTAAAACCATCTATCTAACTGTTCAAATTATATTACACTGTATTATATAGTATTATAGAATACTAACATCGAGATCTGTCAGACATGATTCTACTTTTTCTTTATCATATACATTGAAATATCCCAAGCATTATGGGACAGTGTGTGTGTGTGTGTGTGTGTGTGTGTGTGTGTGTGTGTGTGTGTGTGTGTGTGTGTGTGTGTGTGTGTGTGTGTGTGTGTGTGTGTGTGTGTGTGTGTGTGTGTGTGTGTGTGTGCGTGTGTTTTCCTCCCAATAGTAACCCTACCAGGAGGTAATTTATTCCTACATGCTCCATTCCATACAATGCTTATTTTTCATGTAGTTTACAAGTACTGATTAACATTTATAATTGTATTTCTGTATCGATATTCATATTTACATTTATATATATATACATATATTAACACGATATAATTCACACAATATCAGTAATTAGATTACAAGGACTGGAAGTTGATCTTATTGGCAAATTTAATTAATTCTGAGTAATACTTTTCGATAAGTCTCTGTTTTGACACTGGCCGCTTGTCTCCGGAAGTGACGTGTTGTATCATGGGCATCCGGATGCAGTCCAATAACTGCCAGTCGTAAAGTATGTGGTCAACAGTCTGTTGAAGCTGTGAACTACAAATGCATGATGGTGATTCCAGGATATGGAATCTGTGTAGGTAGTGTCTTAGTTTTCCATGTCCCGTTAGTAGCGTGGTTAAACCTGGAGAAATGGCGTGTCTTTTCAGCCGGATTCTGCTTCTTTTTGTTGTTGATTCGTTTTTTGATGTTTTCCATTCTTCTTCCCACAAGTCTAGGCTTCTTTCTTCTGCAAGTGTTTTTATAGCAGTTTTCGAGTACTTTTGGTACTCGAAACTGTTTAGAAACAAGCCCAGCTGATCCACTCTCTCTCTCTCTCTCTCGTTTCCTACTACCCCAGTATGCGTGTTCACCCAACAGAACTTGATTTCCCATCCCTGTAGAGTGAGATTCCAAACTAGATTTCTTGTCTGTTCTATTAACGCTATATGGTTGTTGTTTTGTATGCCGTCTGTAGTGCTTCTACTATCACTATAAATTGTTGCTGTCTTTTCATGAGAGGCGTTGAGTTATAATTCTCGGAGATATGTGAGTGACTGAACCAAAGCAAGTTGTTCTGCTTGGTTATTGGAACAGAGAGGATGCAGCCTAGAGCAGCGTTCTTGTATAATGGACTGTCTGTTGTATGCAATGAAAGAACAACCGACGTTCCCTTCGGTTTTGCTTCCGTCAGTGTATATTTGGAAATCAGCTTTCCTTCTCTTTAATGTATGTTTTTTTTTTTTTTTTTGCTGGGTGAGGCCACCTACTGTAGTGAAGCGGGCGTTCGTAGTAATTTGGATCGATGTTGTAATTTTCATTATATCTTCCGGAAGTGACGTCATATACAAGAGATAATTCTAGTATTTTCAGGCAGATTGGTGTTAGAGCTGCAATAACGCAAACTGCCTCGAAAGATATTGTCCTGTATCCTTTAATTATACGTATGGGTATAAGGTGTTGAACTCCGTTTAGTTTTGTCGGTTTATCTTTGATTTTAGTGTATGTTTCCAGGCAGGTGCAGCATAAAATATCAGTAGCAGCATAAGACAGTGATATTATCATTGTCAGGGAGTGAATCTCTGTTAACTGAATTCTATAAATCTATATATCAAATAAAACAAATCTTATAAATCATTGGGAAAAACACCTATTATAAAATGCATGGTTTAATTAAGGAAAAAGATACAATTTTACCATTGAAGCAAATTATTATTTTTTTAATAATAATAATAATAATAATAATAATAATAATAATAATAATAATAACAGTCAAAACAAGATATCGTTCAAACAACAATTTCCCTGGTGACTTAGAGCGATTCAGATTCTGCCCAAGAATCTGAAAATAGTCCGTCAGGTGGCGTCGTAAAATATGGACTGTTCCAAGTAATGTGCTGTTTTTTTGTAGATCATAATGGCGTCACTTCGTTGATGCTTAATTCTTCACAATAATTATAATTTCTTTTTTACTTTAAGGAAAAATCTTGTAGCTTTTCACCTCAATCAAGACTGTCATTTATAACTTAAATTTTCTATTTCACCTTATGACAATAAGATTTTTTTCATTTTTATTTTATTTTATTTGTAAAGTAAAATAAATATTTAACTACACAAAACAAAATCTTCATATTATTTGAATACTTTACTGGAATGAGATTGTAATTTCATTTATTTCAACATATAAAAGACGAAATTAAATGCGAAATACTATGTATTATATAAATATATTTATTAAAACCATTTGTAACTGATTGATTATATATATTTCTTTAAGATTCTTTGAAATTATCGATTTACTTTCATGAAACTTTTCATTCTTTTAGCTTTGAAAAGTAAATACACTGGACAAAAGCTTAAATAAAGTTTAATATAAGGACATGGCTTGCTTGAAGAGCGACCCTGAGATGCGGTGATTAATTAATACTCTTGGAGGGTATTAATTAATTAATGCTGGAGCCAATGAAGTTCTAACTGAGGCTCGGCTATTGCTGCCATCCTATCTTGCCATGATCAGAGCTTTATTTATTTATATATTTATATTTATATTTATATAGCTCAATAACACCGTATCCCTACACTGTTCTCTAGAGAAAACCAGGAATATGAAAAGCATTCTTGCTTTGCCACTTTAACCCAGTCCTTTTAAGGACTTTAATTATAATTATTTGGAACTGGTTTAGTTAGAACCGCTAAAATTGATATTTTGTTGTTAAACATAATTCAAAAATGACCGCTTAATGTAACTTAAATCGTGTATTTAATAATTCAAAAGTAATCGATTAATGGAACTTAAATTGTGTATTACAGAAGTATAAATACAAAAATTGTGCTTTTTAAGCATGTAGGTTAAAAGGCGTGTTAAAAGTTCATTAATATAAACTAAGAATAAACGCCTCTTTATCTGATCAGAATTTTCGTATTAACCCTAATTTACGTAATAGACAATGCGGCTTGTTTCATGTCACAGATGTGTATCTGCTTTCCTCTTAGGAGTGTTACGCATATGTTTGGGGTAATGTGGAGCGCCAGAGAGCCTCGCCTTACAAGTGGCGAAATGCGTAAGTGAGAGAGTACATAGACAATTCGACTGATATAAATTTTAGAGATTTTTTATTTTATTTTATTTAATAAACCGATGAGATTTTGACACATTACAATTCGATTTAATTTAAAATAGAAAAAAAAAAAAAAAAAAAAGACTTTCCTGCAGCCCTTCAAGTTAGATTCGAGGTACGAACCACTTATACATAGTTGAATAAGTGGTTGAATATGAAAGTGTTGCTTTAGGAATATTTGTAAGAATCGAGTTGGTTTCTGTTGTTTATATGATGAGATCATGGGTTTATTTTGCTACTAGTGAAGGAGTGCCCACACTTCATTGGTGGGTTATGAAACGGATTATGAAAAAAATCATAAATGGCTAATAGGCTAATAAAAATGGCCCCTAGCTTCTAAACTTGTAATATTGTGTGTAATGAACAATGTAAGACATCATTGCTATTTAGTACTAACAGGGCCGGATTTAGACTTGCTGAGGCCCTAAGCTATACAAAACCCAGAGGTCCCCTACTGTTTTAAATTACATCAGCTGGTCTCAGAAAAATTTAAAATATATACGCCTTTTTAATATATGAAAATATATTGTCTTTTAATTTTTATTAAAAAAATAATAAAGTATGCGTTTACAAAATCACAGAAATAATTATATAATTAAAGGGTTTTAAAAACGACAAATAAGGTGCTTAGAAAGTTTTAAATTAAAATAGGAAAATAAAAAGTAAAAATTAAATTAATATAACAACATAATTGGTAGTATATAAAAAAATTAATTTTTTATTCAGGTGAAAATTTGACAGTAGACATCACATAAAATTGGGTACCCAAAATTCCAAATAATACAGGTACATATATATATAATAAATTAATATTGAAAATATGGAGTGGATAAATTGTTATAATACAACAATATTTAATAGAAATAATTATATTATATAATCCTCTAAAAGGTTCTAAGATATAACTTAAAACATTTTCTTTCTTGATTTCCGCAAAGCAAAATCATTAATTATGTCATCAAAAGATATGCTACGTAACTTATCGCTTTCTATACACACGATGCTAAGTACAGACAATATTTCTTGAGATATGGTTGCTCTCAGTTCATTTTTTATTCTCTTTAGCTGTGAAAATGATCTTTCTCCTGAACAATTTGTTACCATTAAACACAGGAATAGTCGTAATGTTGCTTCCACATTAGGGATAACTAACTCAATCTTGTCTTGAAAGATGATTTGATACAAATCTTTGTGTTGAATTGAAAATGTTCTTTTTCAGGATACTTTGCTTGACATACTGATGGAAGTGCCTCAGTTCACTCGTGAGATTAATATCAACATCGTATGGATACTCTTTTATTAACGTATCTACTACTTTTCGTAGCTGTACCTCTGAAACGTCTAAATCAACTAAAAATGAAAATTTATTTGCAACATAATTGTAGACTGTTGCTTTTCTCGTTAAATTTGTCTCAAGGATGTCTATGATATGAATGAAGGATTTCACTCGAAATTTGTCTCTTGGAGAAAGCTGTTCATTAGCATCAGGTGCAGCTCCATCATTGGCTTGTTTGTTTCGCATCCTCTTTCTTTTTACTGTAGACTTATATTCTACACCAGGCAATCTAGATTTAACTTCTTCAAAATCATCAAAATTTTCTCGAATTTTTAACATAGTAAGAAAGTGATTTGTACAGATTTGCACATGTGGTAAGTACGATCTTTGGATCCTGGAGAGCCATACTGGTTTTGTGAAACTCTGGCAGCAGATTATTCCATAAATGTAGCATAAAAACAAACTCTAGTTCCTCCATTTTTTCCAGAAGAGTACCAACTTCTAGTCTTGTAGCTCCCTTTTCATTCTTATCATCATAAATCTGACTTAGAGCATCTACGATGGGCTTATAACTCACATTTATGGCAAAAACTGCTTTGACATTTGCTTCCCACCTATACTGTCTTTGACAAATACGAAGGAGACTCAGATCCTCTGTTTCCATGTTGTGTTTATGTGATTGGAAAGAAATGGATCAAACTTAGCAATCAATTCTAACAAACCAAGGTAGTGGCCATTATTTCGCGATTCAAAAGTTTCATTGTCTCCCCTAAAAGCCAGACCACGTTCTGCTAATGTACATATCACTGCAACAACACGCTCAAGCACATTCCTCCATTAAAGCTGTTCTTTTATTTGTTTTGCTAGTCCCGAGTCTAAGGTTTGACCACGCTTTCTTGTCAAGTATGTAAGCAAAGCTCTTCTATGATCTTCAGAGTGTTCATCACTTTGAATTGCAATGGGATTTCGCCAGTCAGAAAATCCATCAGAAGCTAGTGCTGCAGTTGATGTTGAAAATAGTTTGCAGACAAAGCAATAAATACAACCTGTTGTTGGTGAGTACACAAGCCATTCCCGATGGTATACTTCACCATTAACCTTCCTATTCTGAAAAAGATCTTTTGAACAATTTCTAACCTGATTTTTGAATGAACGCTTAGAGTTTTCAAATGGACCGTTCCAGTGCTGACACTCTGATGGACCTTTTAAGATCCAGTATGAGAGTTCATCCTGTGTGAGGACACCCCATTGACCAATATCACTGAGTTTCGTGAATTTTTTTTGTTTCAACTGTAGATGTCGGTTCTCCAACAGCAGCAACGCCCACACTGGGATCAGTTACGATATTTCCATCAGCTGAGATTCCAGACTCTTTGATCTCAGTGACAATAGGCTGTTGTTTTGGAATTGGCTGCTCTCCTTGGGTCTATGGATCATCTTTCGTTGCTGCGGTGAAATATATATCAAGTTTTGTTGCTTTTTTGAATTCGTCTTCAAGCTACTGCTTTCTTTTTCTTTTCTGGTATCCGCTTACAAATGTTCGCTTCATTGTATGGTTGGAAGTGGAATAGCAGAAGTATATGCTAGAAAATAAAAGATTACAAACATTTTCTAAATAATAATTTTAAAAATTAATTAAAAACTATTTAGGTATTAAAGATAAAAATTTTAATTAATACGTTTTTGAGAGGGGAAAAAAAAACTTCTTTTGTTATATTTTGTATATTTAAAATGATTTAGAAATTATCATCGTAATATGTCTGAGTGATTTTTCTACGAATATTTTTTTTATCAATTTTTATATTTCTTTTATTTGAGGTCCCGGCAGATGGCGAGGCCCTAAGCTGTAGCTTTTTTAGCTTATACGTAAATCCGGCACCGAGTACGAACAACATAGCAAAAAGACCTGCGCGTGACAAACCAATACGTTGCTATGGAAACTGTGTAGATTTGTCTGGATAAAGTATGCTATAGTTTTCTTTAATGCTAACAGTAACGTTTCATTTGCTTACTGTAGTTTCAATGCGAAATTCGGATACATGTTCCAATCATTTGCTGAAATCGTAACCCATGTTCTCACAATACTGATATTCCATTATACATTTCCACCCTTTTGTGGGTGAAATTGTCATTAAAAAAAAAAAAATCAAAATCGCATTTTGAAGTTCTTACTCAAGTACCACAAGTTCTGCAACGCCCTCTTTCTTGAAACTTCTGTAACCTTTAAGTGACCTTTGATGTTTAAATACTTGCGGTATTCAGCGAACATTAATGACATTCATTTTGGATGTTTAAGTGTGGGTGATTTGTGTGGGTGAGTGTAGAACAATCACTTCATTAGTCATGGATTCTCACCGAAAATTAATCAAATGAACAAGTCATCAGCAAGTTAATGTTAGAGTGTTGCTCATCTACGTCAATTAGAGCCCCCTATAACTCAGTCGAGACCAGGTAAACGCAAGAAGAACGTGGGTTGGGATCTCGTCCGTGACTCCAGAAACTCACACCTTTCGATTGAAGATAGGTAAGTTAGCCGATCGTATAAGAAGTAGCAGAGTTTTATGGGATGAAAACTCAAGTTCCATGTCGGTAATCTGAAAGTTTACATCCTTCACAATAGGCAAACCTTCCTATTCTAATCTTCCACTATGGAGACACTGCAATAACACAAACATCTATATGAATTTTAATTAAGTTTCCCATCTGTGTTTGTGAACATCAGCGTTTGCATCAAACCGTGTAATTAAACTCGAAGAGGTCTACTATTTCACCTCTTTGTATTCCTGGAAAATATAATCGAACTCGCAGAGAGAGATTTTTCCCTTATTGTACATATTATAAAGGGATTATGTGCTTGAACTAATCATAAAAAAATTAACCTTTATTTTGTGTTAATAAATAGAAGGATAACTTTAGCATTTAACATACACTGCTTGGAAAGAAGAAAGCGGACATCCTCATGTGGGCATTGATTCTCCACTAGACTACAGAAAGTGTCCTCTATGGACCAAACAAGCATCTCAGAGGTCAGCCAAGCGAGACATTGGCGTCGACCTACGGATGATGGGTTCCACATGATCCCACAAATGTTCGATGGGATTCAAATGAGGAAAGTCAGGCGTCCAATGGAGCATACAGAATAATTGGATATGCTCTTCAAAACATGTTTACATAAATACAAGCATGGTAGCATAGGACGTTGTCGATTACTGGACGATTCCAGGTCCATCGCACCATATTGTCATCATTTAAGGCAATACTTGATCTGAAACAATTCTCAGATAAGAATTAGCTTCTAAAGTGTGTTCAGTGGAAATGAGAGAATCCAATGATACCCGTAAGAACAATCTGCATTCCAGGACACCACCAGTGGGCTGTTTTTAGTCAGTGCAGTCTAGTTGGCTAGAAACAGGCCCGATGGTCATAATGTTTTGGCTCATGGATGTATTTAACGTAACTTTCATTTAAATACATTTTTACTCAATGCTGTAGCCAGTCAGGATTTAGTCTTGGGGAGGGGTCCGAGTTGAGTAGACGTTTGAGAATACCTACTACGCATCGCATACAACCTATGACTGCAATGATCGCTAATTCATAAGTAATATAGAAATAGAAGACACGACACAACATAAATTTTAAAAAAAAATAATAATTTTAATTAGGAAAAGATTTTTGGAAATTTTTCTACTGTTTTTTTTTTTTTTTTTCTTTGGAGGGGCCTGGGCCCCTTGGTCCACCCCTCTGGGTACTCCATTGGCCGTAGCGGTAGAATATTTGGAGTTTATGCGTATGTAATAAGTAGGGCCCTTCTAGATAAAGATGAATGGTCGAAGAAGAGAGGTTTTTTTTTTTTAAGATATTAAATAATTCAATAGAAAATATTTAGAAGTAGAAATCATCATTACTTTAAAAAGTAGAAAACTTCCACAGTGTGTACAAATAATATTGTAGTCGAAATAAGAATGCTAGCTAATTATATTTTAAATTGCCTACAATGAAAACTGTTTGATTTAAAACTATTTTGAATTCGAAATAATAACAAATTTTGTTAAAATTTATGATGAAATTTTAATTTGCTTTATAAAAACAGTTCTTAATTTTTAATAACCTTTTTAATTTTTTTAAAAAAATTGAGTTTATTAAAACACCTTTTTTATTTAATAAAATATATTGTATATTCTACAAAATCAAATACTTCCGCCTTTGTAAATTACAAATCATTGTTTATCATATGTGGAAGTGAGGCTGTCGTTCTATAACATAATAGAAATCGCGACTCGGATTTGCTCGCCATGAAAATAAAGAAAAGTGACACTTGGAGGGGCATTATTTTATTTGTTTTGTTTTATTTATGACATTTATTTCAATCAAAAAATCTTTGTGCGGTTTTGATTCATTCTACACAACACTTGGAATCTAAACGGACGGATTTTTTTCACTTTTATCGCACACTTTCAAGAAAAAATATTACACGCACCTTTTTTGTGATGTGTTCCTCTCACTGTTATTTATTCTGTTTCAGTAAACATCTCATCTTTGCACTGTTCCAAAGAAACCTTTGTTGAAGATTCCTTTCTTTATTGATCACAGTAAGGAAGGCGTATTTGGTTCCTTCAAATATTTATGGGTCGTAAGATATCCTGAAAGCGTGCGACAAAAGCACTCAGCTTTGGTATACGTGTATGGTATCCTGGGGGAGATGAGCATTAATATTTGACGGAGTGCAACGAGATGAAGGCCCATTTGTTTGGTGACGTGTGTCGTGGGAACGTTCTCATGTCCTGAAGTAGGTGACGTGCTCAAAAGCGAAAGACAAGGAGATGATATCCGCCTGTTTGCATCTTCTACGATTTAACAGCAAAAGTTGCACGAGTTGACCTTGAATTATTTTTAATGCCTTCAAATTGACGTTATCAGAAATAATGTTACTTTTATGAAGGAGCTATACGAAATGGCAATCGGAATTAGGTGAGCCACTTCCTTATAATGTTTAGGGAAAATTCATAAATTTTCCCTAAACATTATGGGATGTGAATAAATTATGGGATGGAATAAATATATTTATTTCTGTAGCATACGAAGTCTTCTGGCGTTGTTCGCTTTTATAGACTTGTTCGGCTCTAAGGAAAAACAGCTGCAAATTTTCACTACGAGCTATAAATCTTTTAATTATTCTATGAGTTTGGCGCCACTGAGAAGTTCCAAAATGCATCTTGGAAACAAACGCATCACAGTTGAACTCTTCATCATCCACCCAAATGATATTTTTGCTTAATTAATAAATTTCGCTATTTTTTTTATATTTTCTATCCCCCCCCCTTTCATTTAACTCAAATCCCATTCAAGAATATTAAAAATGGATCTGTTACAACATAGAATTCTTGATCATGAAAATGGCTTGTTTTTTATCCGAACATTCTACGGAATCTCCTTAGAATATAAATAAAAACACATCCGTAGACTACTAATGTCTTACTGGACAAATGGAACAAAACATTATTCCATATCAGACAACAAAGATTTCTCAATGAAAACTGCTTGTTAATATTCCTCGCATCCTTGAGAGTATATCATTCTGGTGGCTCCCACTGATGAGATTTCGTCGAAACCAGTCTAGTTAGTGACCCTCCCTATAATGTTTTTGCATTATGGGACACAAAGACGATTGATTATTATTATTATGATTATTTGACACCTCCAGGGAGTCCATAGACTCATCGAGGGAGGTCACCTGCTCTACAACTCCGTCTCCACCATTCAATCACCAACTGACCGCAACTACGCCAACGCCATCTACCGCCGACCACCGCTGCTATTTCCACAGACAATCCCAAACATCCATACCCACGGCGGGATTCGAACCCGCAGCCTTTTGGTTGTAGAGTGGATACGCTATCCACTCGGCCAACCAGGCCGGCTAATGTGGAATCATTATTTGACATCCATTATACAAATAGCCTAGTCGTGAAGATACTTCATGTGCAAACTTTATTTGCTTACATTTGTATAAAGGATTAAATAAGAATCTTGGCAAGTATAATGCTATCCATTTGAAAGAAGTAGAAAGTTCTTGGAGTCTCCCGCATATTGGTTATAAATGTCTTTTCCTTGTTGGCTGAGCGCGAAGAGGTTTTATTGATGCCACGCAATTAGGAACTCTTATTTGATATCCGGATGGACTTCCTCTAATCCGAATTACAGCACATATGCGGTTTGGAATAGATTCCACAAGGTGCTGGATTGCATCTACGTCTACAAGACATCAGGCGTTCACCAGCCAGTTCTTTGATTGGCTCAGATGGTGGAAGTCGCTGTGATCCTCACTGATCCATTACTGAACAATTCTTGTTCGACGGACAGCAACTTTGTCGCGTATGAAACAACCGCAACCTGCTGTGTATATAAAAAAGTCAACATTGTAGAATGGACTTGATCGGCAACGATGTTCAGATATTCCTTGGAGGACACTCAACCTTCTAGCAATATCAGGGGACCAATTCCTTACCAACAGAACATGTCCCACACCATGACACCACCTCCAGAATCTTGAACCTCTAGAAGCAATGAACCCAGCTTCCCTTGTGTTTATACAAGGGAAGCTGGGTTCATTTCTAGGACTCCGGCAAACCCTCTGTCTACTCTTAGTAGAAAACAGTATCGTGACTAGGTACACCGAGCAACTTTTGCTCTTTTTGCAGTGTCCAGTCCCGGTGTTCCTGACACCAGTGTAAACGAACGTTCTAGTTCTTCGAAGAAATCAGTGGTTGCCTTATAGTCATGCGACTGCCAGTACCGATCCTCTTCAATCCCCTGCGCATAGTTCGGTGAGATTTGGGTTGGGAACAGCCTTCATTAAATGCTTCAGTCAATTGATGCACACAGGAAGTTCTGTTTGTCCGTACAAGCCTTTTCAGGCGATGGTGATCTTGTGCCTGACAATTGTTTCGCCTAATGGCATAACTGTGGTCTTAGGACCACAGTTACGCCTCTTAGATAAGCAATGTGAGTTATTTTTTCACTAATTAGACATCCGTGATATCTCACCTTGTCAGAAACCAGTCAACTCTGCTGTAATCTGGCTGGCCGTTAGTTATCTGGAAGAGAACTAATCGGCCAACCAGGCTGACGAAACTTGTATTTGGAAGAGCCATTTCTGTACTGTTGAAGATTCTCTTTTTTGTTGGAATGATACAAGTTCGAGAACATCAAGTTAAGAATTAAGCATCGATTCCTGAATATTATTAAGACTATAAAAATAAAAAATTAAATAAAAATAAAAACTTCCAGTGGCCATTTATCCTTTTAATACCACTAAATAATTTTTACACATCCGTGGATTGTAGTGAGTTTCCTGTATAGAAATTTTAATTCATCAAAATCTCTGCTTATTAAGATATGCAGTTAAGGAGAGTGTATTATAGACGTAATACACTCTCCTTAACTGTGTTGTTATCATACTAATCAAGCTGAACAACTACAGAAAAGGTCAATCTCTCTTCCATTACAATGTGTTAACTTTTTTTCTTTACTTAGCAAACTGAAGACCAATAAACGCTAACGTCGCTACTAGTTTTGATTGGAGTGGGTGGGGAGGTGAGTGATATACATAGGACAATCTAAGAAAGCAGCATACCTGGCTGCTCCATCACTTCTTTTAGAGAAACTTTCTTTAAATAAAACTTAAAACTAAGACGTATCTTTAATTAGAAGGGATCGATAATCAGATTTTACTTGAGCTGTAAAGAATTGGATAGAAGGGGAAGGGATATTATTATTTGTCACCTCCAGGAGGTCCAGAGACTCATCGAGAAAGGGCATCTACTCTACAACTCTGCCTCCAGTACTCACAATCCACTAGTATTTCCACTGACAATCGCAAGCATCCATGCCCAGAGCGGGATTCGAACTCGCAGCCTCTTGACTGAAGAGCGGATACGCTAACCGCTTGGCCAGCCAGGCAGGCATATAATTACCTTTATTTTTTCTTGGGTGCAAAAATTCGGCTTGATCAACCACATGTACTTCCACAACTATCTCCCACTTCCCTTGCTGTTGTCATGTTGGAGACCTTCAGCTCCTGACCTTCAACGATCCTGGTAGTAAAGGTTTTGTTTATACCAAGCATGAGCACCTAAAATACTCCAAGGCAACCACTTCTGTTACAAAATTCTACGTGACATCTCACGAGTTAAATGGATAGTGTAGCATTATAAGTATTTTGATCCTATCACATTTGTTTGTAAATTCAGAACTTTAGGGGGTTGTTATCGAGGGAACTTTTGGAAAATACTCAAAGAACAATAGATCAGCTGTCTTTCCACTAACTGTTACATATCTGTAATAATGCTGGCTAGCGCCATCTATCGCAACGTAAAAGAATTTTAAAAATAATCAATGCATTTCGTAAGGTCTAGAAATAATATGCCATGTCAGCAAAACATGACAACATAAAATTTGTGGCGAATAATGCAAAGTGGGTGATGATGACTCAGAATCTTAAGATTCTGCTTCATCAACCTGTGAGTTAGTGATCAGCATGATTACCTATTTACTTCCGGTGTCAATGATGTCAGAAATAAGAATCTACTTACAAGGTAAGAAAAACAACATTAAAATCTATAACATCCGGGTTATAAATCATTTCCTACGCACGTTCCTTTGAATCAGAATTGTCACTTCGATATTATTTGAAAGGAGTTAAATAGCTTAAGTTTTGCCATTCATAATATGAATCAACTGACCAGAAGATAGCCAGCCAGTCAAGTAACACATTTTTCTTGCTTTAATATAGAGAAACAAGAATGAACCCTTTAAGCCTGTTACTATTCCCGGATATGTAATATTCAATAGCGAATAAATACCAATTCGTTTTTCCGGCTTGGATATTCCACTTACGTGTGTACCGCACGCTATTTTAGCATTCGTTTTTTCCTCCAGACAAATCAGTAAACCAGAACCAGATAATAATAATGCATCTTCTACCTTATCATCGACAACAATAGTAGAAATCACATGAAGTGAGTCAACTGCGCAATGCTTTCATTTTTCAAAATGGAAAAAAAAACTGGCATGATGCCCATAGAGAGATTCAATGTGGTTTACTTAATGCTGAGAATAAGTGACAAGATAGGTGAGGATATGGGTGGAAACTCTTTTCTAATAAAGTAATTAATATTTTTTATAATCTCCTTTCCTGGAATATTTAATAACCGGATATATATATCCGCAGCTGTAAGAAATAATAATAAAAAAAAGTTCAGTGTGTATCGCAGTGGGTTACGGTTTTTATGAAACAAGTATCGCACCCACTGATAATATAGTGAGTGTATAATACACATGAATGGTATGTACGTTATACAATAGGGAGATTGCTGGCAGATATAGGACACTGTTAACAAGGAATATCCTGTTTCACAAACGAAGGTTAAATGTCAGGAATACAGCTCATGACTTAATACACACACATCGAGTTAAGAATAGAAAAGTGAAATATTTAGAAATCTTTTCGGAGAATGGGGTAGGAGAGAAAAGAATCAGCAACCAAGACATGTCACTCCTAATGTAAACATGTGAATAAGGAATTTTTTATAGGTCAAAGGGAATTTCCGGCGCAAACTGTCTTGATAAATTTTGATGGAACTTAACCTTACCTAAAATTACTTTTCGTAACTAAATATTTATTCAGATTACACAGTTTAATCCTCTTTTGCGGGATAAAATTTAGATTTAATGACCCATGCAATACCAAACGTATTCTTACGTGCATACTTGTCAATGGATAAGAGCCAACAGATTGCTATGGCCTACTATGTCTTAAGTCTCTTTAGGTAGACTAAGTTAAGGCGATGTAAATGCTGGTTTGGGTAATTTATACACCTATTTATCAGTCAATTACATAAGCGAACATTTAACTGCTTATCTGTAGTATTTATTTTTCTGTTATTAGGGCACGCATAATATTTACCTTTGGATTTGTTATCTTATTAAGCTTCGTTACAAGTTTTGCGAATTGATACACAACTCATCATCGCAAAAACAAAGCAAACGATATTAGGACTACTTTCTTTAACCTCAAACAACACTTTCGTAACGTCTAATAGCTTAATTAACATATGATTGATTTAGTCTGTCTCAAAATTTGGGTGTAAAGTTGGTTTCCTCGGGGTTCTCCGGTTTTCATTTCGCAAACATAAACCCGACCTCGAACACATTGGCTATTAAGTTAGGGAGAAAGTAGTTTTGCATTACAGCGAAAGCAAACTAATGCACGAGGCCAGTGTATTATGATTATAATTGAGTGCGTTCTTCAGGTCCTTTTTTTGGGGGGGGGGGGGATCTGGAGCTAAAATTTATGCTACATCCATTCACATTCAGACCGTTCCCCTTCTACTGTGAACTGTAATTCCATTTCACACAGGTAACACCTTTTCTTAATTAAGACTAAGAGCGAGTTGCTGGTATTTTATCGCTTAAAGAGAATAAATATCAAACGTTCTCTTTAGTAAATTTTTCTTATGTTTCTTTTATTAGTGTGTAAAATTATATTCGCATTTTTTAAATACTTTTTCTTTCTTTAAAAAAAATTATAATTAATTCAATAAATTGTTAAACTTGACAATAAATTATATATCTAATTTTTATTTAAAATTAAATTTTTTTTGAAATCGTAGAGTAAAATATTACACATTATACTTGAAAACCTAAGGCATACCGTGCAAACATTACTTATTTCCTTAGCACAAAACGATTAGTAAAAACAAAATTTCTCTATTCATAATATATGTATAAAATATATTTTCTTCTACTATTGTTAATATTAAAAGTTTTATCATAGGCGTATTATAATATCACGTTATGTCGTGTAGTTTATTTGTAACCGTTTATGATTGTTTCACACCTTTTATTTTCGTCTATGATTTGTTGTAATATTGTTCTATTCAAAGATAAACCTCTGAGGATGATCAAGGGATTCATTCAATCCAATACTCTTGGAGGGTAATGGATCGCAATGCTGTAGCCAATGAAGTTATAACTGAGGCTCGGCTATTGCTGTTACCCTCCTGCCATGATCAGAGCTTTAATAGCTCAATAACACCTTATCCCTACACAGTCCTCTACAGATAACGGGGAATATGAAAAGCATTCTGGCTTCGCCCCTTTAAGCCAGTCCTTATAAGGACTATAAACCTCTGAAAATCCATTTTTTTTTTTTTACGAGTACAGATTGTCATAAGATTATGCGTCATCCTCTACTACGTCTACAATCTCTTACTTAACATGTCAAGGTGGACCTGTGCGTGTCATGATTAATGAACGCTTATGACAATACAACTTTTTAAAGTAGAACTACACCTAAAGGTTTAAAAAAAATTCTCTAATGAATTGTGTTGTATTTATTTAAATGGCTGAAGCCCACAGAAAAAAAAAAAAGAAAAAAAAAAAGAATAACGTCATCGAAGTTTTCCTGTTTGGAGAATGCATGTACTGTACGTTGCAATGTGCAGTTTATTTTATTTATTTATTTAACCAGAGGCGTAAGCTTTGAGGAAAAGCGATCGTGGGAAGCCATTTAGGCGATTTGAAAAAGATATCACAGCATAGCAGTCATTTCTAAAAGAAAAATCAGATGATAGAGCGATGTCATCGTCGCATTAGATTTTCTTCAGTTTCTACTTTGAATAATTTTTAGCAGCGATCTAAAAATTAAGTTTATTATAAACTTATGTTTTCTCCTAAACCGTGCATATTCCTTTTGACTTTTTTTCCTTGCTAATTCTAATAAGTATATATATATATTTAGAAGACAGTCCATATCGAAATGATTATTACATTTAAAACAGTGGTTCTCAACCTGGGTGGTAGCGCCCCCTGGGGCCGCTGTGAACGCGATAAGTATTATAATACTAATATAATAAAAGCAAAATATATTCTGGATTTAATCTTCATCTTTATTTTATGTTTGACAACTCAGTTTAGAATATTGTTCAAATTTATTCGCTACTTATTTTTTAGAATTTTTACATTGAAGGTTAAGTTAATTGGGCTACTTTTTCCTGTCAGCAATAGTTCTACGTGCGTTATGTAAATACTAATGAAGAAATGATTCAAGAGTTTCTATTTGCTGAACAACTGAAAATTGACACAAAAGGTTCTACAATTCTTAAGGTTGTTCAAGACTTTAATGCTAAAAACATTCCTCTCACAAATATTTCGTGTGCAACTGATGGAACACCAGCTATGATTGGTCGTCACCGTGGATTTATAGCACATTTGAAAGAAGCAGTTAAATATCTTTATAGTTGACTGCATTCTTCATAGACAGCACATAGCTGCAAAACGGTAGACTACGTTAAGACTTTGGATGGTGTCGAGTCCATTGAAGAGCTTCTAGACATGACCGTGGATCTGTAGAACTGCTTTGGCAATCTGTTGAACTTTGATGGGGTCGAGTGTTTTTCTCTAGAGTTATTGTCAATTTTCTGTAGAGCAGCAGCAATTGCTGGACAAGAATAAATATGGACAGGTGTTAGTTCAACTCCTGGACAGTTCTTGAATGTTTCATAGCTCCTAGTACCGTGTGGCTGAATTTTCATGCCTTTAAAAAGGTATCCGGAGAGTTCATCGAACGACAAATCGTCGAAAATGTAATTCATAGAAAAAACAATTGTCATGTAACTCTATAAAACGTTCCGTCTTTATTCTATTGATGATTGTGGTTATTCTATTTACACTCTTCTTGATTGTTTTAATCTTATTTTGGCGACAGAGTTAGCATCGGTTAGTGATAGTGGGTGTAATTTTTGAGGTAAGTACCTTGCTTCTTTGATAGTCTGCCTGCTCTCTCATTGCCTTCGTATATTTACACGGGCTGGTGTGCAGTTCCTATTTTTCAAATTTAAAGTTCTTGGTTGTTCATGAATTTCCTGTGTGAATTTTGTTTTTCCGTTTTTTTAATGCTTCAAGTGCAGCTTTTGAGTCGCTGTAGATGGTTATTCCTTCTGTAACGTTTTATTACTGGATTAGAGAAATAGAAGTTGAAAGCCTTTAAAGACTTTGGATGATGATATTAAAGCAGTGAATAAAATAAAAGTCCAGTCACTGAATACCCGTATTTTTTGGGAACCTTGTCATCAGAATGAAGAATTTGAGCGTCATTTACTTCACACTTAAGTTAGATGGTTCTCAAAAGGAAACTATCTGCGAAGCTTTAATAATCGCTACGATACTGTTTTTGAATTTCTTAATTCACATGATGAGAACACGTCTAATGTTCTGAAAAAGGTGACATCGCATATATCTTTCCGATATTTCACCAAATTAAATGAGGTTACCATCAGGTTGCAGGGAAGCAACATGAATCTCATTAAAGCAAAGGGTATCATAAATGCTTTCATCAGCAAATTAACATTCTACAAGCAGGGCACTGCAAGACGAGATCTTATGCTGTTCATTAATCTACCAATAATAGACGATTTATTATCAGATGCAGATTTGGACAGTTATTGTTACCATCTTCCGACCCTGAAAGAAGACTTGATCAGATTCAAAGACTTTGATGGGATTAAAATACCCGATTAGGTCATAAATCCATTTCTTTTTGATGTCACTTCTGTACATCCAAATTTGTGTGAAGAATTTATCGACAAAAATAATTTTGAAGCTCAAGTACAATTTCACCAACGTGGGTATGAAAGATTTTGGCCGAACATGCGCTGCCAGTATCCTCATCTTTGGCAAGAAATAAAATTGCTGATGATTGCTTTTACTTCTTTATACTTTGTCGAGAAAGGATGGAGCGTCGTGTTGCAATTGTCAGCTAAGCAGCGAAATAGATTGCAAATAAGTGAAAGAGGAGACTTGAGACTTCGTTTGTCGAACATCGAGTCCGATACTGAAAAATTAGCAGGATCTCATCAGACTCAGGGTAGCCATTAATCATTGGCTTAATGCAGTAAGTTTGCATCTTCCTCATCTGAGAATTCCTCAGTTTTGTGTTTTTAGGGGGGGGATAAATTCTTTTCTAAAAGGGGGAAAAATTACACCTTGTCTCGCATCACCATTTAACTAGAAATAGTGTTCTGAAGTTCATATGAGAGTTTTAATAAATTGCCCTTTTAATTTATATCGCAAGACTTAGCGCTGATAATGTATTTTTGATAAGCGATTCTTAGTTCCCTTTCCACTTTTGAAAAAAAATTTATTAGAAAATATCAAATTTCTACGCACTATCGCAATGGTTGTATCTAGACTTGTTTGAAAAAACCCAAAAACATGTCCAGCGTAAAAATCTTAAAATGCTCGATCCTAAACGCTTGTACTTTTGTGCAAATGTACATTATACTTAACTGCGATATCTGTACTGAAATTTTGCTCTAATATGCGTATGATAATTTTTCATGTCGATATAATTCTTAAATATCGACTTCTAGTACGGTACGTTCATGTCAGTTTTATTGAAAACTGGTTTGAATCAGCACATTGGAGAAGACAGGCCACAAGGATAGTATATATTATTTCTATCGATACCTGTATTCTCCAACAGGTAAAACCATGTCATCTTTGTAAGCGACCGGTTAACTCTTTCAATTGATTTAGGTTGAAGTCCTAGATTTGCCAAACATTTTAAAATTCACTTTTCGTTTTGTGTTTCATACTTAATGGAGGACACAGTAAGTAGTGCTCAGTATTTATTTTGGTAAAGAAATATATAAATAAAAATGTGCAAAATATACATTGACTTTTTAAAAATAAATAAAATAGTACGCCGAACATCACATAAGTCCAATCTCTTGCTTTGGTATGTATAAAGTTTAAATAAAAATAAATAGAAATATAGAAGCTTTTGACTTTGTACAAAAACCCGTTATTATCCTTTAGGAATCTTGATCATTAGCTTTAAAGTCATTCATCGATTACTTCTTTTTTCCATATACTTCAGCTACCGTATCTTCTAGTTCCTGTTGTTCTTCATGTAGCAAAAGAGAGTCCACACATTTGGTGAAGTATTCATTTTTAAAACAGTTTGACCTGCACAAGAACGAAAAAATATATATATATATTAAGAGACAAATATTGTCTTAACTAAATATTTATTAGAATTAGACAGCAAACTTGCGTAAGATAATGTATTAAGGGAAAAATCTAACGTAGATACTGAATTTTGGTTATGTTCTAGCCCCCCCCCTTCGAAGAATAAAATCTCGAATTTCAGAAAAAACCTTCCACCTCCGTTTGAGGCCGGTTAACTTATTTTCGAGCTCTCAAAAGGTTTCGCGTCCTACACAGGCTTCGATCTCTGGTCTTTCGAAAGTGCTTTGTAAAAACTGACCAAAACGTGGAGGGGCAAAGAAATTTGATTAATATTTCTTTTAGAAAATGTCACGTCAGTTTTTGGAAGCTTGATTAACTTCCAGAAATTTAAACTGTATAATCTTTACAAGAATTTTCACACGTACTTTGAAATTTGTAAGAATAAGTACCTTAAATGCAGCATTTGAAATATACCGTGATAATAAACGATGTATAAAAGCCAAATATTTAAATAACACTTTAAAATCAAGCATGTCTTAATATCCTGCTGTAATATACGTAAAAGTGCAGAGAATTTATAATTGTGTGAAAGATTTTTGTACTAATTTTAGCACAAAAAATTGATTTGGATAAGTCCGTGGTTTAATGGCTACAGATCTGTTGATATAAAAATATTGCAATGAAGTTAGCGTGAATAGCACGGGGCTAAAATGTTTGTTTCGCAACCTACTCATTTGGTGATTCATATTCATGAGTAACATTAAATGAGTTAAACGTTCTCCCATGACTTGGGATTCATTCTCGTGGTGTCTAGGGCGATATAATAATATATATATAAAAAAAAAATAAAAAAATCGTACGATGTCAAAAGCGAAATGAACTATTCATTTCATTAATTTGACAAGACAGAGGTCATTACAATAAAATAGAAATGCGTAAGTATCGGATGTGCTTACAACTTCTTTCGTAAGATTCTGACATTGAGGAGAGCATATTAAAGCAACGATTTGCTACACATCAAGTGTAAGTAACATTGAAGGGAGGAAATATTAAAATTGAAACTAAAGAAAGATGTAAAAGTGAGTATGTGGAGAGGGAAAAAAAAAAGATGGGGGACAGCTATATATACACTTTAATATTTTAAAATTAATATGCAAACACTCACCTGCATAAGGAATGAACTTCAGGTTCGCGATACAGAATATAACATTCTTCACACACACGATCAAGGCGAGTGAACTTGGATTTGTCGTATGCTCCCATACACCCTAGACTAGCGAAATTCCTTTTGTGTAACGTATGGCCTTTGACAAGTACAGCAACAATAACAACTACAAGCACAATTGATACCAATGGGCGCAACATATTGGCCATTCTAAACCAAAAAAGAAAAAAGAAATTAAATACAAAATAACACATTTGTGGTTTTAATGTATTTAGTCGTACTAAGAAAAATTCGAAAAAGTATCCAGTGCGAGATATGAGATTAACTTATCCGTTAAGACCGAATAAATTTCATGGGGAGTGGAAAGTACTAATTTCTATATAAAAATAAAAAAAAGACATCGGATTATTTAACTAATACAGCTAAAAATTGAAATCTTAAGTTTAGTGGAAACATTGTTTAAATATCACATGAATTTTAGTTGTTTATAATTATCTCTCTATTCAAAAATAAAAATAAAAAAATTCACGTGCTGTTAAATACAAAAAAAGCTTATATATATATATATATATATATATATGACATAAAATTTGACTCATTTTTACTTTATATTTCAAAATCATGAAATATGTTAGCACACCACTATTTTTTTAATATACATAATTATAAAAGTTAAGGTGGACGATTTTTGATTGTTTATTAAAAGTTATTTGTGTTCCGGTTTATATATATTCATACTAATTTAAACGAAATTGGGAAATTGGGATAATTTAGTAGCAATGTTGATTTGATACATTAATATTGAATCATTTACTATAATTCATTACATTTAATAGTTACGTAGAAAGGTCGCATACCGAATAAACAGGAAATATATCTTATAAAAGCTGCTATTGAACAGCTAAAAATCTATAATAAGGACCCTTGAAAACACAAACAGAAGTGCTTAAGGTACCGTTGTTAAATGTTGAAAAAGAAACAAAAAAAAAAAAAAAAAAAAAGACATGCAGGAGCATAAAGTTTAGTTTCTCTCTTTAATATTGTTAAAAGTTATAGAGCTGAATTTTTGCGATGTATTTATGAAACTTAACATTAGCTTACGTTAGATATAATCTACTGGATTTTTAAAAATATTAACCAGCCAAACGGCAATGTAATAATTCGGGTGGACATAGTATACGCTTAATAAACAAAAACGGGGTGACAGGAAGTTATCCAGAACCACAATTTAAGTAGAATATTTCTTGAGACGACGTAATCATAAATTCCTAAAAAAAATTAATATTCGAAAAGCTACAACTGACGTATTCTTTGAACTAAATACCCAGTCGTTTATAACAAAAAGATTAAAATAAAAAAAAACACCATACATAAAGCAACTCAACCATAGTTCCAGTATTACAACGAACACAAAACTAGCATTTGTTGTCGATGCCATTCATTCATTTTTAAAACTCAAGTAAGGGTTACATAGCTCCCAAATGCCATTGTGGTTCACGAATACTCCAGAAAGATCAAAGAGATGAATGAATTCGGGGGAGGAGGGGGGGGTATGTTTACTAAGTTCTAATACAGAAGCCATCAGTACTTACTTCGGTCTGTAACTTGCTTGTTGTGGGACTTAAAAACCTAAAACACGTGATTACTAGACTACAACTCCTTATGGCTGGCGTATGTGCTGGTCTCCAATTTATATCTACGTACACGGTGCTGCCTCTCAGTGCTTCGTCTCTCATTGGTCCAAGCTGGGACAACTCCTTCTTTTTTCCATGACGTCAACATGATAATTTCCGAGAGTCCAGTTCCTTGGAAACACGTGACTAAGTATCAGCGTCATTTTCTGTGTCCAGTTTGGATCTCCCCTCACGCACACCCATCTTTTGCAACTGGCGTCATAACAATTAGAGTCTGTGTGTGTGCCTGTTGGAAGATGCCGTCCCAAAATACGGAGCATAGGGAGGACGCTAATGGGATTTGACTTGACTCACTGACTTAGCTGCAATGTAAGGACCCCCCCCTGCCAGTAAAAGTTGTTTGCATAATCTCCATTTTCCTTTACTTTAGTTAGTCGGAATTTTTCCTGTAATTTTCTTTGACTAAATTGATATTGATGTATTTTTTTTTTATCCTGTTAATCCTATCGTGTTGTAATCGCAAAAAAAGTTACACGGAAATTTGTTATGGAGTAAATTCTAATGAAAGACGTGAAAAAGAACTGAATCATAGCTTCCTACGCTGTCTTACGTGGTAATAATGAACATCTTTGACAAACGTTGGTTTACAAGATAGTATTAGAATTTATCCATGTGTATTATATTGACATATTATGTAAGAAAGAAAAAGCTTTAACTTTTGGTTAATAGATGTCACTACCATCGCCTTCTTTCAGAAAATCAATTTCACTTTCTAGGAAAACTTGAATGTTAGATGGGGGTTTGGATAAGGTGGATTTGAATATCAATAGCAACTTTAGTAATAATCGGAATTTTGTTTATCGATTTATAAGTTTATTTGGGAATAGCATGAAATAATAATAATTTGAAATCATAATTAACCCAGAATTATTGTAACTAAATTGAATTTTTTTTTTCTGTGATATTGGTTATAATTAAATACGATGTAACAGTTATAGTTGAATAATATTGATTTGTTTATCAGTAGTGTTTCGAAATTCACGTAGTTTTTCTGTATTAAGATGTTATTGTGGCTAAACACGCACACAATCTGTGTGTAATAGGCGGTTTGTCCAAAACAAAGAGGAAGTAAAAGTTATTAGTGGTTATAACTTCAAATAAAAGGTGTCGTGAACCTTTATAAAGTGGCCAGACTGGCCATGTTACTAGTCGGTTGCTTAGGACAACGAAGTTACTCACGATAGTACAAGTGATGTATTCCCAACATTACTCGTTGCAATAAGAGGAGTGTCACGTGGCTTATTACCTGTGATAGTTGAGGGGCAATGGTCCGTAATGTTTCGCTTTTTTTTTTATCAGTAATTAATTCTTTAGTTTATGTTATGTTTTTTTTTTCATTATCAGCAAGCAGTATTTAAACCGGAGCTAAAAATAAAATAAAACATTCACTGTTTTTCTCTCTCTTTAGTTGACTGTTTATTTTGCACTAATTTTTAACAAAACCTCCACAACAACCCTCGAAAAGTTGTAAACCTTTAGTACCATAGCCATGAGCTCCATTCTATGAGTCATAATATAGGGGTCAGCTACACAACGGACAAGGATAGTGCTGGTTATGTTCTGATTTAGCTTGTTCGTTCAGGCCTCAAATGTTTCATTTTCAAGCCAGTTGTCTACTACTTCACTTTGTACACCAAACTACCACAACGGTCCCTGCAATGTGTTAATTTAGTGCTGAGGAAGCTACGTTTGTATGATATTTACAATGACCCAATAGTGCTGTCGAATCGCTGTAAATATTACCCCATTTTTAGAAGCTGCACTCATTTTGTACAAGCACATATTATCTAAATAAAGGGGGTACTCTCTTGATATATTAATCGAGTTCGGTATTTGAGATTAAGTCCTATAGCAATGTGCAGCCAAGTCTAGATTCATTACTGCGATCATCAGGATTCTTTATACTTTTTTAAAGTAGATTAAAGCGAATTTATGCTTTCAAAATATTAAGAATCTCATCAGATTACGTAAGGCGAATTAAACGCTTATAAGCGAAGTATAAAAAAGCTCATCGAACTGAGTAATCACCTATTATTTCTCAACAGGGTCTCCTCATCAGTGGAAACACTTCCATCGGCGAGACTGCAATAATCCTCTGATTCTATCAATAAAAAAAAAAGTTCACATTATGCATGTCAAAACATAAAGTTCTCCACAGCAAAGGTGTAGTTATTATCCAAGGAATATTGGAAGCCTGATAGAATAAGATCAGGTAGATGAATGATAAAACCATAATTACGCATAGTGACCTTCGTCACACCACCAGTGATAGCAAATTTGAGAGCTTTGTCCACAAAGTTGTGGACTCTGTCCACAATTTCTTTAACCGAGGCAGTTAATGGACCTCCTAAAGTGGACGTAGTCTTCAGTCACTTTCTCGTAGTTTTTCTGTTTCTGTATTATGCCTTTTGTAGGTGCTTTCGTTGGTGTTGCTATGAGATGGTAGTTCTGGACATTGGTTGTGATGGATTGTAGCAGTTCTAACAAGAACTGACTACTACTTCCTCTGCTTTTCTCTAATATGTAAGAGCACGAGTATCTACTGATTAACATCCATACACAGTCAAATTTCAAACATACCGAACCAGTTTCCCATCCTCTTCTTTCATTCCTTCTATCCTGCACTACTTTCTCTAAAGAATACAACTCTCAGCTTTTCAAAAAATTTATTAATAGTTTCTTGTGTCTTCTTAACCGCTCGTCGACATTCTTCACTGCGGTGGTATAAGTTTTGAGATCTCTCGTGCTGTTCTGGGGTCAATAAAAAAAAGTAATCACGATGGAATTCTGCCGCTAATGTCTTTACTGTTGCACAGAATGTGGAAACTCTCTTCAGATATCCAACCATTTTATCGTGGACTAATTTGCTATCAGTTTTTTTTTAGTTACCGAATGATCATAATACCATCAATTCGGAATGTTAGCTATTTGATTCCATAAGCATGTTGGTTATATAGATTTACATTAAACAAAGTTTAATGTAAAGATTTTTGGAATTGGGAATTTTACTCCACAAACAAACACACCAGCATACACACAGACGTACTCGAACATACAAAAATATCTAAAATAAGTGTCCAACATTTAAACTCTTCCAAGACTTCCAAAATGTTCATTCGTAACTTCAGATGGAGATCAAAATTCACGAAGGCTGTCCATTGTATAACATTTGAGCAATTATACCAAAATGCACTTCATAAGTAACTTTAAGCGCAACACCAGGAAAGCCAATGAAATCCTGTGGGTGCAAAACCCAACGTTCATTTCGATAGCATGACACACTCCTATTCTCGCTGTTTGGAGTAGTGCGATCCTATCATACGAATAAAGCAATATCGTTAGACAATGACAACAGCGCATACTAAATTAAAAGAACAGAATTTGAATCTGTCTGTGATGAAAGAAATCTTTAAAAAAATTTTCAGTTGATGACGATTTAGCCAATCTCATACAGAAATCTCAGGGAAATTGTCACCCTGCATTATGCCAAAAGGTATAAAAGAATTTGGTAGGATCTCCGAAAAAATTACGTTTTGAGATATCTTGGCATACAGTTAAAAAACTACGTTCCCCCTCATTTTCTTATTGACCCATCACATCATCAACATTCCCCCACACGCAACATCAATGGGAGGAATACCAGTTATAGTAGCATCTCATAAAACACTTCTTGACATATGAATATTAGAATGGATCATCCTTGATGTTCCAAGTGAGAAGTTAAGTTCAAAGCTTAAATTGTCAAGTGCTGGAGATAATCTCCCCAAAAGTAGTGTGATTGAAATTAAAGACTGGCCCGAAAATAAATCGTTTTTTTTTTCTCTCAATAGACCTACATCATGTTGAGAACCATTTTCCATCTTGGAGAGCATCGAGTGTCTACAAGCCAACATGTTCCATCTGACACTAGGTATTTTATTGGACGTTAGATAGCAGCTGATGCATTTTTAACTACTTTTTAAGTAATTATTTTTCTTAAAAACACGTCTAAGTCATTATAAATATGCGGGAATTGTATAAATGACATTGTAGATTTATGAGATGGGATTTTTTTTTCATCAAGGTGGCAATGTAATTTCTTTCTAGGGATCAAGAAGAAATATTTCTAATAGTAACCTGGGGGTGGGGGGAAGAGATTCTCATTTATTGTTGCCATGAAATAATCAGGTTGATTTCTCCCCTTACTACTATTTTTACGGTGGCAAATATATTGGCGAAAGGTAATTTGGTGGAGTAGGTAAAAGATCGTGTGCTTTCAGTTATTGGAAGTCCTGACGGGAGTTCAAAACACTGTTGTACAGATCTCTTCATTTTAAGAACAGGGTCAATCCTTGGAAATGACCCAGTAAGCAATCTCTCACAACTAAAAGTTTGAAAAATATGAACTAATACGCTAAAATAGCAAACTCTTGGTCTCTCTCTTTCAAAAAAAAAAAAAAAAAAAAAAAAGCCGAGTTTCTGTAAGGAAATTGGGCTTAATCTATATTTCAAGAAAATCTATTGCAGAAATCACTACTTCATACGGTAGTATGAGTTAAGGTTTATGATCTGGAGATGAAGATAATTGCCTGCCATATTTTCATCCTAATGCCTTTAAAATGATAATTAAATCCATGATTGCTAACAAAAAAATATTGCTAAAAAAAAATTATAAAGGCCCCTCCTGCTCCCTTTGGATAATAAACGGACATTATAGAATTTATTTTTATTTTTGATAATTTTATGTATATATGTGTGCATGTAAGAGAGAGAGAGAGAGAGAGAGCATGTAATTGATCCCACTCCGAAGAACTGCCCTGTAATAATACTGAGAATGGGTGTTGTAAGTAAGGTATTGAATCACTGCCTCATTAAGCTTCTAAGATGAGGATTCTGTTACCCTTTACCAGCTTTGTTTCATTTATACACTAGACAGAAACATAGCTGTAGAGGGCAGGTCATGAAGTACGACATTGCCAAATACCGTTCACCTTATTCCTTTCATCGCAGTGCTGTCTACCTCGCAAGATCTCATTTTTCAGTAACAAGTTATAAAATTCCAAAACAGTAGTTTTATTTAAAAAATAAAATAAATTTCAGTGATAAACACTCGGGATAAAGAATGCTACAGACAAAAATAGTTCTTAAAAGAACTGGGCGATGGACTGAGTCCTTGACTCTTTATCCGTCTATATATATATGTGTGTGTATATATGATATGACCGTTTATCTTGATCCGTTATCTGAATGAAGAAAATCTGTGTGAATGGGGTGTTATTCAGCTAAAAGCTCTAGTCATGGCTGAGTAACGGCAATAGCCAAGCCTCAGTTAAAACTTCATTGGCTACATCATTGCCATCCATTACCCTCCAAGGGTATTGGATTGAATGAATCAATCACCGCATCTCACGGTCGATTGATTCCCCAACTTCTTCCCCACACCAAAATATAAATAGTCCTTATAAGGACTGGCTTAAAGGGGCGAAGCAAGAATGCTTTTCATCTTCCCCGTTATCTGTAGAGGACAGTGTAGGGATAAGGTGTTATTGAGCAATTGAAGCTCTGATCATGGCAGGAGGGTAACAGCAATAGCCGAGCCTCAGTTAGAACTTCATTGGCTACAGAATTGCCATCCATTACCCTCCAAGGATATTGGATTGAATGAATCAATCACCGCATCTCACGGTCGATTGATTCCAATCCTCCAGATCAAAATATAAATAAAATGTGTTAAGGTATTCTTCAAGGACTTTTATGTCAGTATTTTAGAGGTGTATTAATAACTACATCAGATTGATGAGTTTATTTGAATATGTAGTTATTTATTTAACTGCTAAATGGATAATATTAATTTGTATATATTTATCTAGAAATAGCTGATAAAAATTGAAAAACACTATCAGAAAACAGATCTGACTGCACTAGGTAATAATTAATTTTTTAAAGGTATTTTTGTAGCCGAGTGAATTTATTTACTCTAACTTTCGCATGATAGCCATCTAGGGATTTACCTAGACAGCAAATGCATTCAATTAGTTATTAATATTGAGGATATTCTGCAATATTTTGTATTGATTTAATAATTTTCACTCATTGAAACAATTGAAGCGCTCATATCACAACAGTGTTAAGAAACTACAGGATTGGACAGAGTAGGAAATAACCGTCACTAGGAGGCGTGATTTATTAGCATGTAAGTGACACCCTAACAAATATGATTAGTTGATATTAGCGAAGACTTCTTACGAGATTAGATTTCTTTATCTAATTATTTCGTCTGCCGTAGGAAAAATTACGCAATTTATGTGGAATTATTTAGTTGTTAAGTAGAACAACTTAACAACTAAAACTTTTAATTTTTAAAACTAAAACTAAAATTTCACAACTAAAATAACTAAAACTAGAACTTTTAGTTATTTTATTTTAGTTATCGATGCGAAAATGAAGCGATTAGTGTTAAAGTCTATTATTATATTCTTCAAAATACACGATGCATTCTTTTTTTATGAATTAATCTTAATTTTTAAGGTCTTAATTCGAAATTGATTAATATAGTTTAGATGAATAAAATGCTTATTACAATAATTATTCATAAAATTAGAGCAATGATAATATTCCAGTGAGAGGGCGCTGTTTCATAAAGTTCTGGAAACAATTGTAACTGTTAAATTCGAATGACTGGTGAAAAGTGAGATATTGACAAATTATCCAGCACAGTAGTGTGGTTTTCAGTAAATGGATTTTTAATTAATCGGGATGCAGTCCTGAAATGTTTAAGTTATTACATGAAGCTGAATGGCAATATTTTATTAGCATTACATTCAACTTAGAAAATGCATTCGTAGAGAAAGTGAACAGGATGTAAGATAATAAGAACAAATAAAAAAAAAAAAAGTTGGGGGAAGAAGAAGAGCTTTTTGACAGCGTCCACTCACATTACTGATTCACACTTAGTTTTCGAAGGTAACGACTTACGCCCAAAGGGTGTAACACTTCTTAGAAGCGCACTAACCTTAATTGGTTATCTTCGTTTGTTACATACTTAGAAAAACTGCTTTATAGTTTTCGTAAGACATTTAATTACAGGAAAAAAAAAAAAAAAAACACTTAAAGAAATTTTTACTTATTCTAGGACTGAATGAAACATTACATACACCGATTTAAAATTATTATTAAGTAAGATTTTAAATATTATTTTCATTTAAAATTTAGAATTTTAAATGAAATTTCATTTAAAATTTCATGAAATTTCAATTAAATTTTTTAAATGAAATTTCATTTAAAATTTCATTTAAAATTTAGAAAACTAATGAAACAACCAAATATTTGGTTGTTTCATTAGTTTCAAATAAGCCAAATTCCGTATTTGACTAATTTTCAAAATATAAGATGTTTTTATAAGATATTACTTGTTTTTTAAAAAAATATATTAAAATGGAAACCGGTGAGCATTAACTATTAATAAAAGTCTATTATTACAAGAGTGTTGTGTATGCATCCTGTATGTAATGCGTTAAATATATAAAGATGCTAGGGTTATAGTAAGAGGACTGTTTTGTTATAAACGTCTCTGGTCATTGTCCATCGTATCTGCAATATTTGCGAAGCTAGTCATACATGTAAAAGGGGGTGAATACAGCTGAAACCAACGTATTTAAAAATAAAATTAAAATACATAAAATTAAAAAAGTAAAATGTATTTATGCACTATAATGCAGGCTTCTACGCCAGAACTTTTCTTGTTGAAGAAAAGCATTGCAAATATTTCTAGAAATAGTAGCTGCAAATAGAAGAAATAGAAGCTATTTTTAGAAAACATTTTGTCATGTCTTGAAAACTAACAGCCGAAAATAGTAAAGAGCGATGCAATCAGTATATATCAGTATATGAGGTCAAAAGTCGAAAAGGATATCAAAAATGCTCAAATATGGGGATATAAAAGTTTTACAGTGACTAGACTAATTCAGAAGGAATGGTACAGAGGTCGAATTTCTATTTCGAATTGGAGTACAGCTCTCATAGTTCCCATCTATAAATAAAAGGGGGGAAGAATAAAGCTAAATGTGAGAATTACAGAGCAATCTCGATGATCTAGGCCCAGAGATTTTGAAGACAGAAGTAGAAATGGCCATTAAAGAACAAATGTGGAAAGGCAGAAGGAATAGATGAAATACCTGAAGAATTCCTGAAACAACTTCAGAAGAAAGGAATTGAAGAAATAACCAAAATAACAAATTCAATTTATAACAAAGGAGAATCACCAAAAGATTTTATGACCTTAATATTTATACCAAAGAAAAGTAATACAGTGAACTGCAAGGATTTTAGAACAATAAGCCTCATTTCCCATACATTCAAAATACCTACGAAGAATTGCATCTAAAGTGGAAGAATTTCTTGGAGAAGATCAGTTTGGTTTCAGGAAGGGTGGGGGAACAAGAGATGCGATTGGACTGTTAAGAATAGTAAGTGAAAGAAGTCTAGATGTGGATAAAGAAGTTAATATCTGTTATACAGATTTTGAAAAACGCTTTTGACTTTGTAAAATGGGATAAGATGGTGGAAGTAATGGAAAATATTTATATAGATTGGAAAGACAGAAGGCTAATTATCTCACTATATATGGGTCAAATTGCCATGGTGAGAGACATATATGGTACAACAGAACCAGGTATCATTGGACGAGGAGTAAGACAAGGCTGTTCTCTGTCACCAATTTTGTTTATCATGTATTCCGAAGCAATGTTAAAAGAAGCACTGAAGAATTCGGAAGAAGGAATAAAGATTGGAGGGAGACAGATATTTGCACTAAGATATGCAGATGACAAGGCATTATTATCAAATACTGAAACAGGACTACAACGTCTGTTGAACAGATTACTGGAATCCTGTATCAATTATGGAATGAAAATTAACATCAGAAAAACAAAGGTAAAGAAAATAGCAAGGAAGAGGCAAATATGGATATCAGAGTAATTGGGGGAAAATTGAATTAAGTAAAGACATTTAAATATTTAGGAAGTGTTATTAGCAGTGATGGAAGATGTAAAAGTGACATAAAAGCAAGAATAGCGATGGGAGGAGATGCCTTTAATAGAAAATGGAATTTATTCAGAAGTAAAATGGATAGAAACCTAAAGAAAAGACTAATAAAACGTTATGTGTGGAGTGTTGCTCTCTATGCAGCTGAAACTTGGACATTGAAGAAAGAAGAAATTAAGATTTTGGAAAGCTTTGAGTTGTGGATTTGGAGAAGGATGGAAAAAATCAAATGGAGAGATAAAATAACTAATGAAGAGGTCTTATAAAGAGTAGAAGAAGAAAGAAGTCTGTTAAGGAGGATAAAAAGAAGCAAGGGAAACTGGATCGGACATATTCTGAGAGGGAATGGAATCATCAGAGATGCATTTGAAGGAAAAATAGACGGAAAAAGACCCAGAGGAAGAGTAAGGAAAAGAATGCTAGAAGACATGCTGAACGGAGACAGGTATACAACCTTGAAAGAGAAGGCTCAGAACAGAAGAGAGTGGAAGGAAATTTCTGCTATTAAAAGAAGAACCTTCTTAATTGCAGAATACTCAAGAAGAAGAAGAAGACTTAAGAAAAATTGTGAACTTGAAGAAGAACAAGCTGGGTTCAGGCCAAACAGAGGTTGCTAGTAAGTATCAGATTTCTACTTTAAGACAAATAGTTAAGAAATCATTGGAACACAGAAACCCATTATTTTACGCAAAATAACAGGTGTAATAAATTCTGTGACCAAACCCAACCTAGTTTAAAGACAGATCCCGTTAAAATTTTATAGTAAACTAGCTTTACTGGCAATACCACATGAAAGTGAAATTTGGACAATAAAACAAAAAAATAGAAGAAGAAAAGCTATCCAAACAATTTTTTTTCTTATAAACTATCAGTAAAAAAGATACGCATTGAAAAGACACTTGCTGATGGCTTTTGAGTTCGGTCTAATCCCTTTAAGTGTATAATGATGATGATTTCATTAATAATGCATGCATTTGTCGCCATTTCAGCACAATTATCGAAATTCATTAGTAATACTCTATATTTTGTGGTCGTAGATCAAAAATCAAAAGAGAAAGAATTATATTTCAAAGGTTTTTTTTTTTTTTTTTGGCTACATGGGTGAAGCAAGAATGCTTTTTATATCCCCCTTTATCTGTAGAAGGAAATGTATAGATGGGGTAATATAGAGCTAAGCTCTAATCATGGCAAGAGGGTAACAGCAATAGCCGAGCCTCAGTTAGAACTTCATTGGCTACAGCATTGACATCCATTACCCTCCCTGGGTACCCATTTTAGTCGCCTCGTACGACATGCATGGGCTACAGTGGGGCTGGTATGTAAGTAAAGCCCTTTCTAAAAATTAAGACGATCCTCCAGACCACTCCCTACGGGTGGCCGAAAGATCGTCCAACTCAGCGCTGGTTCCGCTCAGTGACCTCCCTCCCCATACACACACACCACCACCACTGAGCAGAACCGCTCATACTCCAGGAAAAAGCATCCACCGACAAGGCTCCTCACGAGCCACGCCGGACAACACCCTCCCCATAGACTCAAAATGCTCTCTCAGGGCAATCCCCCCGAAATCTAAGCCCCCCCCCCCTCATCGCGAGAAAAATTCCTGAAGAAACTTAAGAGAGCGAAACTCTGCGTCCCATTTTAGTCGCCTCTTACGACATGCATGGGCTATAGTGGCCCTATTCTTATCCCGACCATCACACGGGGTTACCTTTCGAATGGTATTTCGCAAACTTTTTAACATATTCTTTAGAATAAAAAAAGAAAAAGGTGTTCTAATGCAGTGAGTGTTTAAAATAACAATTTTTAAATACTAAGCTGATATCCTTTTACATCACAAGAATATATATATATATATATATATATATATTGTGTGTATGTGTGTGTGTGTGCGTGTGTTATATCCATTTTTCCTTGAATACTCATGTCACTGACAAACTACATGAGCATAAATAGAAAGGTAAAGGATACGCACCAAATGTAGTGGACTGATGAAGCAAAATGGAGTGGAAAATGAAGCAAAGTCATCATAGCATCGTAGGCTGTTGCTATATAAGGCATCGAGAATTTCATGCGATTTAAGCATGAAATTCTCGATTAGCGCAATTATAAGCACAATTAGTGAGAAACCCAATTGGAATAGTCACTAATAACATGATTAGAAAATGGAAATAGAAGTACAAAAAAAAAAAAAAAAGTTTTAGCGTTTCTTCCACCAGGTAGCGCTGCTCTCAACCAGCTGTACAGGTCGACAGGTTGCAGAGCTGTCAATGATTGACTTAAACAGATGTAGTATAGAATATTGAATCACGCAATACATTCACATTGAAAGTCATAAGAACAATACTACATTGACTGGAAATACTACACACGCAACCAAAGAGCCCCATGAGGACAGCATATTGTCTTCTCTGACTAGTTTGAGAGCTTAAAAAGTCGAGTTTATTAAAAGTCGAGACAATATGTCGTCATCGCTATAGCTACTGAGGATTTAGACTAGATTTGTATTACAATCTATTAAATGTGGAAGTTTGTGTTACAGTGTCTGCTTCTCCTGCCTTGAACTATACTCCTTATCGTAATGCAAAGTAAAAAATAAATAAAATGAAACAAAATAAATATAAAAAAATGCTCTCTTGTCAGATTGAAGAGGCTCTCAGATTCTGACCAAAAAAAGGGTCAGAATCGTCTATTAGCGATCGCTAGGAGAAGATTATCAACATGGCGATACAATTTTATAGCCATTCGCTATCGAAGCTGGCAAAGTGCTTTTATGCCCCGAAAACTTTTTTTTAACTATCACAACAGACAAACCAGAAACTGATGAACACTTGCAATTGACAAATCAAGACACACTCGAATCTTGTCCAGAATTCGAACCGGTCAAGATTATGACTGGTTAGATGACAATACGCCAAAATAAATCATACACTCTGAAGACCTTTGGAATCACTGAAATCCTTTTTTTTCTTTTCGATTTCTTTCATGATCTTCCCATTTATTTAAACTAATTAAAAGTCATTAGTTGTGCGTTCACTTGTTCATTTTGTGTGTGTGTGTGTGTGTGTGTGTGTGTGTGTGTGTGTGTGTGTGTGTGTGTGTGTGTGTGTGTGTGTGTGTGTGTGTGTGTGTGTCGCGAAAACATGAGTTTAGTGAAATGCTGGAATCTTAACATTTGTTCCTGTGATTAATTCTAATGATTAGAAACGTATCCAGATATGACTAGAAACATAAAACCGTGATGCATACAAGAATATTGATTTAACTCTATGGAAAATGTATTTTGTCTTTTCGCTAGTCCACTTACACAAACACAAACACTTCATCATTGTATTCAATGCTGAAACAGTTTTTGGTTTTCCAACTTAATTATGGCAATCCTGAGTGGAACACACACATCGCAGCTTTCATCTCAGATATGACACACGCCTTTTTGGTTGCTTATAGCCATAGTGGCTATTGACGGAGTACACAAAATGCTGATCAAAGGAGATCGTCATCCTCATGGTCTTCACCATCATCTTCATTTTCTGGTGTGTGTACCCTTTTTGTTGACTTACTATCTAGAAACTTGTTATATTATTAACCCTTTTCCCATGCGTGTTAGGCTCACAGGCCTTCAAGGTACTGCCAAGTAATTTGGTTCCTATGAAACCTAATCAATGCTCTGATAGGACGGTTAAGCCTATTTCCATTGTCTATCTGTAAATTGCGTATGCCAGCCAAAGGCATTTGAAACCGACTGAGTTTACGAAGACTTATGTTAATTATTTTTCATAAACGACTTCATTCATTTTTATAAAAATTTGCCAATAAAAAAGATCTGATTAAAATCAGAATTGAATCATATGATTCTCTTATTGTGCACATCTTAAATATATAAATACATCTATCTTGGATACGTTAAATAAGAAATCCTAATTATTTATCGCAGTTAATGAGTTCTGAATGAGGTCCTAAATAGGTGGAAATAATTGGCGACTACATAGAGGAATGTAGTCCAAATTTTGCTCCTATTTCTAATTTCTCTTAAATGTTGTTAGCATCGAATTAATTATAGAGAATCAGAACTGGCAACAGAAATACCGGGGATTCCTTATAGTCCTTATAAGGACTGGCTTAAAGGGGCTAAGCAAGAATGCTTTTCATCTTCCCCGTTATCTGTAGAGGACAGTGTAAGGATAAGGTGTTATTGAGCTATTAAAGCTCTGATCATGGCAGGAGGGTAACAGCAATAACCGAGCCTCAGTTAGAACTTCATTGGCTACAACATTGCCATCCATTACCCTCCAAGGGTATTGGATTGAATGAATCAATCACCGACTATGTAAGTAAAGGTGAAATCTCAAAAATACGGACGATCTCTAGGCCACTCCATAGTGGGCGAAAGACCGTCCTAATCTCAGCGTTGGTTGCACTCAGTGACGGGCTCCCCGACCACTGAGCAGAACCGCTCAAATTCCGAGGAAAATAATTCACCGACAAAGCCCCTCAGCGGGCCGTGCCGGAGAACACCTTCCCCGGAGACTCAAAGTGCTCCCTTAAGGCAAAAACCCTAAGAGAGCGAACTCAAAAACTCATCGCCCAAGTGGGTAAGAGCAACAGCCGAACCTCAGTTAAACTTCATTGGTACAGCTTTGCGTTGCTATCCATCACCCCCAAGGGCATTAATGAATCAATCACCGACTATGTAAGTAAAGGTGAAATCTCAAAAATACGGACGATCTCTAGGCCACTCCATAGTGGGCGAAAGACCGTCCTAATCTCAGCGTTGGTTCCACTCAGTGACGGGCTCCCCGACCACTGAGCAGAACCGCTCAAATTCCGAGGAAAATAATTCACCGACAAAGCCCCTCAGCGGGCCGTGCCGGAGAACACCTTCCCCGGAGACTCAAAGTGCTCCCTTAAGGCAAAAACCCTAAGAGAGCGAACTCAAAAACTCATCGCCCAAGTGGGTAAGAGCAACAGCCGAACCTCAGTTAAACTTCATTGGTACAGCTTTGCGTTGCTATCCATCACCCCCCAAGGGCATTAATGAATCAATCACCGTAATGTGTAAGTAAAGGTGATATCTCAAAAATATCGGACGATCTCTAGGCCACTCATTCGTGGGCGAAAGACCGTCCAAATCTCAGCGTTGGTTCTACTCAGTGAAACTCGATTACCGAGCAGAACCGCTCAAATTCCGAGGAAAATAATTCACCGACAAAGCCCCTCAGCGGGCCGTGCCGGAGAACACCTTCCCCGGAGACTCAAAGTGCTCCCTTAAGGCAAAAACCTTAAGAGAGCGAACTCAAAAACTCATCGCCCAAGTGGGTAAGAGCAACAGCCGAACCTCAGTTAAACTTCATTGGTACAGCTTTGCGTTGCTATCCATCACCCCCAAGGGCATTAATGAATCAATCACCGCATCTCACGGTCGATTTATTCCAATCAACCAAAATCCTCCGGGATTCCTTATTGACAATTGACAATTGACATTTATGTCTTTAAGGGTGAAGCAAGATGCTTTTCATATTCCCCGCTATCTGTCGTGGTTACAGTGAGGGTAAAATTTACGAGCAGTTTGCTCGCCCTGAATGGGCATGGAGATTATGCATCGTTATAGGAGGCTAATATAGTTTTTGGTCTTCTATATTTGAATATGTCCGTTGGCTCATATGCTGCAGCTTGTTGAATCAAATCATTGGGGTGTGTGGACGTCTTTAGAAAAAACTTGGAAGCTAAGGATTGTAGATAAGAGAGAATATATGGAATATTTGTGTCTCTATGGAGCTGGCTGTTTCTAACATACCACGGGGCGTTCAGAATCATTCTCAAGCACTTGTTCTGCACACGCTGAATCTTGATAATGTTAGCGTTAGAGGTGTGGCTCCAGGCTGGAGAGGCATAGGTGATTATGGGACGAATCGTCATCTGGTAAAGTTGCAATTTGATTCTGTTGCTGAGCTTGCTATTTCTATTAATTAGCGGGTAAATCTGAGCTATGGCTTTAGATGCTTTTGCACATGCAGACTTGATATGTTGGTTGAAAGATAGCTTTTTGTCGAGAATTACACCCAGGTAATTTGTTTCTGTCTGCCAGGGAATTTTAGTATTGAATAGTAACACATCTCCTGCAGGAGACATTGGCCTTTTTGAGAAAAGAACCGCTGAGCTTTTCAGGGGGTTGACTTCCAATCTCCACCTAGAGAACCAACCCTCCAGCTTTAGAATGTTTTCTTGAAGCTTTCTAGTAACGAAGTGGGGTCTGAGGGATCTGGTTAGTATTGCCGTATCGTCCGCATACAGCGCTAAAATGGAAGTCATCGGATTGTGAGGGATGTCTGACATGTATACAGAAAACAGCAATGGAGCCAGTAGAGATCCCTGTGGCACTCCAGCAAAGATATGGCGCTGGGACGATATAGAACCGTTAATTTTAACTTGCATTGATCTATTCTGAAGATATGAACGGATTAGATGAACCATTTTTAGTGAGATGCCGGCTGAGATAAGTTTGTGCAGGAGTCCAAAATGCCAGATTTTATCAAATGCTTTAGATAGGTCTAGGAAAACAGCTCCTGTGTACTGGCGCCAGTTGTAGCTGGTGATGATATATTCCACAATTCTATGGATTTGCTGGGTAGTACTATGGTGTTGCCGAAAACCAAACTGTTCTTTAGGGAGGATGTTTAGGTCATTTATTGAGGTTTGGAGTCGTGAGAGGATGACCTTCTCTGCAATCTTACCCAGGTTGGAGATGAGACTGATTGGACGATAATTCTGCGGTAAGTGTGGGTCTTTGCCTGGCTTATGTATAGGAATCACATCAGCCAGTTTCCAGGTGGAAGGAAAATAGTGAAGTCTTAAGATTGCATTTATTATACTGGTCAGATGCACTATAGCTTTTCGAGGCAGCAGCTTGATCACCCTGTTTGAGATGCTGTCTGGTCCAGGAGCTTTATTGTTCTTAAGTTTTTTAATAATATCATATAATTCAACAGGTGATGCGGGTGCAATATGATCAGCACTGGTATCCGGGAGGTTTAGTGCATGTCTAACCTGTCTGTGGATTTTATACAGATGATTGAAATCAATGTTGTTATAAGATGGTTTGCACTGATCCTCAAGATTTTTAAGTATGGCTTCTGCCTTATCTGCATCTGTGTGGATTAGGCCCTGGTTTGAGATTATAGGGGGGAGGGATCTGTTTTTGTTTTTGATGTTTCTCAGTAGGCCCCAGATAGAGTGATCAATAGGTGAGATAGAGGCTAACTTTTTATCCCAAACTTCGTTTCTATGCGTTTTAAGTGCATCTCTTACTGCTCCATTCAATCTATTAAGCACTGTCTTATCCTGAGGAGCGCGAGTGTTACGAAATCTCTTCCTAGCTCTGTTCTTCTCTCTGATCAGGTCCATAATGTCCTCAGGCAAACGATCAGGCTTGGGAACAGGTTTCTGGAAGGTTGCAACCATTATAGCGGACTTAATCTGTTGGGTGAGGCTAGTCACTGCAGAATCCACATCTTCTGGTGTGCATATGTGTGGGACGGGTCCTATTTGATCCCGAAGTGCTTTAGACAATCTCTCCCACGATATGCCTGAATGAGGAGGAGACAGGCATTCTTGTTCTCCCAATTGCAGTAGAATTGGGTTGTGATCCGACGACAGCTCGTTTAGTGATGTAAGGCTGTACTGTAGTTTAATGTCTTGCAGGATGGCTATGTCCAAGATGTCAGCAGTGCCAGATGTACTGAGATGAGTTGGTTCGGTAGGTCCAGCCACAACAGCATGGTTTAATCCTGTGTAGCTAGAAAGGATACGACCATTTTTGTTAGTGGATTTACTGTTCCAAGCAGGATGCTTTGCATTGAGGTCTCCAGCGATGATGATCGGTCCTTTTACTCCAAGGATGGCATCCAGATCTGAGGTCAATAATGTCTTTAATGGAGGGTTGTAAGCAGAAAAAATTTTGAGGTTCCCAATTGAGTTTGTGAGAACATTGATTCCTGTGATTTCGAGGTTGGTGGTAGTAGGGTTGGTTATTGAGTGATGATTGATATAGCTTTTGATAAGAGTGGCTGTACCTCCACCTCTATACCCAAGCCTGTCGTTTCTGTAAATCTGATACCCTCTGATTTTCAGGGTGTCAGCAGGCCTCAGGTGAGTTTCATTAATTAGCAGTATATCTGGGTTGTATCTATTATTAAATTCCTGGATTTCTAATAGTTTGTTTTTTATACCGTTGGCATTCCAACCGATAATCCTAAGAGAGTTTGGGACGATTTTTTTCCTATGCATCAGAGAGTGCAGATAATATGGATTGGGTTTGCTGTAGGAATCTTTTTGTGACACTTAAGGATGGATTTGAGTTGCTGAAATCCTGGAGCATGTTTGCAAGAGAAGAGGTGATAACAGCTGATAGATTTGAGTGTGGAGTATTCCGGTTCTGGGTTTGTACTATCTGTTTGGAGCGGGCCACATCAGCATATGTTCTTACTTGATGTTGAAGATTCGTTTTCTTAAGGGGCTCAGTTAATGATGGGCGAGCACCAGTTGTCATGTTCTCACTCTTGGAGAACTGAGTAGCCTGAGCTTCAGGAACTCTCGCATTAGATGACGAGGTAGATTGATGACTGGGATCATTCCATCTGTTTTTGGGATGATGCATACACCCTCTATAATTAGCAGGGTGGGGACCCCCACAATTAGCGCACTTAGCCGGGGTGGTTTTTGGCTTGGCGCAGGTGTTTGTGGGGTGATTCTCGCCACATTTTACGCATCTGAACTGAGCTTTGCATAGCTTCTGGGCATGGCCAAATTTTTGGCACCGGTGGCACTGCCCAGAAGATGATTTCTTTCTCAATGGTTCTGTGGTGATTTTGAGTCCACAGATTGATTTTAAATTATAAATGTCTTTGTAGATGTTATGAATTTCTACTAAGACTAAAGGCATAGGTGTCTTATTTGATCTAAACATTCTAGTGACCTTTATGGGGGGTAGTTCCTGTAGGTTAAGGTCAGTAACTATTTCATCTGTGTCAATATCCTCAGAGACTCCTCGTAAGACTACTTTCAGATTTTTTTCAGAGGCAAGTGAAAATGTGTGATATTGGGTTCCTCTAGTATCCAGTTCCTTTGTAAGGTTTCTATAGTCAGCCACCGTGGTGGGCTGAATTCGTATTCCCTCGTCTGCATTTTTAGCAGACGTGTAATGAATTTGTGAATTTGCCATGATGGTTCTGAGTGTTGTCCATCTCTGCTTTTCCCTTAGGATAATCGGTGGCACCTTTTCATTGTGGGAAACAGAGGGATCTGAAATGGGAACATCCTCTTCCATACCAACAACATTTGTTGATTCAGCAGCAAGAATTTTTCTCTTCTTACGTGCGTGAGTTTCTTCTTGATCAGAAGGATTAGAGGTAGAGACAACTAGATTGAGTTTTTCCTCCACTTGTGGGGAGTCTTCATTTTCCTCAACTTCAACTTCAGGTGAGGAATACAAATTTAAGTAGCCGGGCCAATCCCGTTCAAACTTTTTGAGGAGCTTTTTAATAAAACTGAGTGCTAGCTTTTTATCGAGTGACTCAATAATAGTGTCGGGGTCAATCATGCTAGTAGGCCATGTCAACTTGAACTTCTTTTGTAGTTTATCAATGAGTTCAAGAGCTGGCTCTCTTTCGAGCAGATCAGCAAATACGTCCAGGTCAGGCACGCTCATATCGATTTAGTTGCGTATGTGCGTTAATAAAATATCCCGCAGGTCTAAAGACCTGCCAGCAGAAGTTTTTGTAAAATATCCCGCAGCCGCAAAGGACTACCAGCAATATCAAGCATAGGCGCGTCAACTAGCAACAAGATGTTAAAATACAACAACGACACTAATGGCAGTAGGCCTAGCGTATCGCCTTTGCGAAGTCAGTTGACTTACCTTGTATGGGAAATAAAATGTAAAATGCCTGTTTATTGCGGCAAGCAAATAACTGATATTACTAATGAATATAAGCATAAATCTCTGAAAACTTATCAGTCAAATACACAATTCACCATTAATAACACACGACACAAAACACTAACACGCGAGCCGCCATTTTTCCACTCCTTAGGGATTCCTTATGGTATAATGCTTCAAATAATGTATAATGAAAATCCAAAACAATTCTAGGTGTAAGAAACTTTTTCAAAAATTTTTAAAAAAAACATTAAATTTATTAAAAATTTTAACTTAATTCTCATTTAGTTTTTTAGATTCAAAAATACTACTTAAAATAATTTTTATTTTACAAATTATGACTAATAAAAATTACTCCTAAAGTAATTCGAGCAACCAAGATAGTAGCTTCAAAGTAATGAATTGCGTGTACACGATATTGAGCGCCTAACTGGCTCCATAATTATTATCTGACTTTACAAGCAACCCCATGTCGTAATGCGAGAATATCCGAAAGCAATTTCCTATTGGATCGAATTAGAAAATGAGTCCATGCATTTCGGGAAGTTGTTTTGAAATAGTCCCAGAAAGAAGAGGAATCACGAATAACTTTAATTTTTTTTTTTTTACTTTGCCGTTTAATAATTATTAGAACTTAAAAATATTGCTCGAAGTCAGTCATCCTTTTCACTATATTGATATGATTGCAAGTTAACTTTTCTTTGACTCCCTTAAGCCTCTTATAATATCTGTTTTGATATGCAGACGTGAAATTATGAAACACGTGACCGTTAAAAATCCTTACGTGCATCCTACTCTCGTATCTCTCGTGCTCTCTCAAAGTCACATCGTCTGCCTCTCTCTCATTGGCCACCAATTGACAACCCTTCTGTTTCTTCACTCATTTAATGATCCTTTTTTTTTTTTTTCCCAAGAGTTCATTTCCCTAGAAATCCAAGACGTGACCATCATCACATTTTCCAAACTCACACGCCAACAATTAGGGTCTGTTTATATTCGGTGATTTCCATATTATTCAAATTACGTCTTTAAGCGACATGTTTAACGAGATCTAAATTACGTCATTACTTTAATAGTTGATTAACATCATATGATCTTACATACCTTTCTTTACGTCACAAAATTATCCTTCGTATGAGTCCTTCCTAAAACGACACGTAATGTTTTTTTTTTATTTAAAAAATTAAAAACACCTTTTAAAGACTAGGAAGATCTTTTAACGCAAACAGAGCCTTTATTAATGCAGATATTAATCAGTATTTCCTCTAAAATTAAACACAAAAAAAGATTGAGAAATGATTGGCCAAGCAACTCATGTGAGGTGACGTCATTGCGCAATTGAGCGATGTTATTCCACAACACAATATGTATGTGCAAATACCATATAAGTTTGGCTATTTTTATTTATTATGTCTAAAAAAGCATTTTAATAAAAATAAATAGTTTCATTTCTCAGTTTGGTCTAAAGACTATAAAGCAGTTAATTTTAATCGTTAATATGCCTAATACAGTTGAAAAATTTGCACCTAATGTTAATATAATTGACATTAGGTGCAAATTTTTCACTATCAATACGTAGAAAAAGAAGCGAAAGAAAACGCTTGTTGGTCACATATCACATATTTTTTTAGCCTAAAGAGCACGGATGCTGCCTCATCTTCCTGTTATGTTATATCTCTCTCCTGGCAAAATTTAATAACTCACTACTCCGGTTCGTCATTCTGAGAATGGAGTACACTTACGTAAGGTTTGTCTAATGCTCTTGAATACTATGATATGGGTAGGAGAGAAAGGAAGTAAAAAAAAAGTAATTAAAAGTGCATTAAGGGTGACCTTGAAGAGTAATAATTCAGTACTTTTATATTTAAAAAAATGAATGAATACAAAAAAAATTCGTTGGTAGCAAATGGATTTGGTTATTACATATTTAATTAATAGTTTAATTAATTATAATATTGAAAAAAAACCGAATTTGTTGTTTTAATTTTATTATATCATTTTTTTTTCATAAAATAATTTTAATATTAGAGATCTTAATAAACCATTTGACAATTTTTTTTTTCTGAATTTTTACAAAACTACACACGTTCTACGTTCTGTTTGAATAGATGCAGAATCCACTGATTTAGAATATTTAGAGTGTGAGATGACCTGATGATTACTTAAAACAATAAAACAAAAAAAAGCATAATCAATATATATCAATAAATATTTTGACCCCTGTACTCTTTCATTTTCCGTTGCTTAAAGTTATAAAAATGTCGATGTTATCTTGGATTTGTTTTTATTACTTCTATATACGATTTTTAGGATTACAAAATTCAAATCAGATCTACAGCCTGCATCACTCCTCCAAAACTGTGGAGAACAATGCAAATTCTATAGATGCTGTAGATATCAATTCTTTAGATATGGAAATATCTATAGAATTCTATAGTACTTCGTAAGATACTTCTTTTAAAGTTTCTAAAATTTCCTGTATAATTTTTGTCATTTGTAGCAATCTTTGCCAAGTCTTTTATATATATATATATGTTGAACTTATAGTCAATTATATATATATATATATATATATATATATATATATATATATAATTTAAAATCAAATAATTTATAATCAAACAATTAACTGTGTTAAAAGTTATCTAATAAAATGACTTTAGCATATAAAACAAACAAACAAATCTGCTGCATCTATTTGTTTCTGGAACTGAAATGTTTAGTGTAAAATCTTTTGTTAATTTTCAATACAATTTATGTATGACGGTATGGTTACTACAGCTATCTCGTCCCATACCCCTAGCTTAGAATTCATCATCATCTAAAATGAATGACAATGTATTCCGAGCTGTTGAACGAGGTATCTGTTGCAATCATCATAATCTGATGGTAAGAATTCATAATCATTTAAAATATACGACGATGATAAAAATTCTGATCTTGCGGGGAATGAGATATCGGTTGAATTATACATAAAGAAAGAATTTACGCTACGATTTCAGATGCAGGTGACCTGAGTTTCGAATGTGTTAAGGTCATGATATTATTGAGAAGTATTGAGTGAGAATTCGTCGTTATCTATCTAGATGTTATCCTACTATTATTTATCAGGTATGGCGACCCTTAGGGCTGAACTTATAAATCGTTCAAGTCCACCTACACACATATACTTAGTACAAATGTGGAGAAGTAAATGGTTCTAATTGTACCTTGTAAAGATGCAAAAGGATCTGGAAGATACCCTTTGCTACTCAACTATAAGTCAATGGATTCCTTTCAAAGAAAGGTAAAAGTATTGGCTTATTTAACTAAATTAGTCTTTAATTTAACTTAAAATACATAGAAATTATTTCATTAAAATAAATCATAAAAAGGACAGACTCGAAGAGACATTAAATGTATATAAACTTGCCTTTTATTAGAGTTTTGAAGCTTCCCTGGCTTGACAGCTGTTTCCAATTGTTTGTTCTCACCAGGGATCAGGAAGAAGCCAAAAAACCCTCCATTTAATATCATAGCAATGTCATGCTCTCTTAAGGTTTCTGCCTGGTCTCTGATGAGAACCAATAGTTCGAAACAGCTGTTAGGACAGTGAAACCTCAACACACTAATGAAAGGCAACTGTATGGGCTCCTGACAAGAGTCCGTGTCTTTTAAGCGGTGCTATCAAAGGCATTTTCTATGCCAAAGGTTATATTTTCGTAAACTCTCTGGTAAATTTCAAATATTTTTAAGTTTCTGCCTGGCTACAACATAAAATCAACGGATTAATAATATTCTTAAAATCTTCTAAATGATTAAATTTAGATATTGTTTGTTTTAAAAATTAACTTAATTACTGTTTTTACCAATAATTAAACTGTAATTAATCATTAATTCTTAAATTAACTTCATCATTAACCTAATTTGCCATATTTCGTAAAACACAGATTTATACAAATATACGCCAAAACCATTACTTGTAAGTTCTTAAAAGAACTGGGCGATGGATTGAGTCCATGACTCTTTATCCCGTCATCTGAATGAAGAAAATCTGTGTGGATGGAGTGTTGTTGAGCTAAAAAATCTAGTCATGGCTGGGTAACGGCAATAGCCGAGCCTCAGTTAAAACTTCATTGGCTACAGCATTGCCATCCATTACCCTCCAAGGGTATTAATCACCGCATCTCACAGTCGATTAATCAACATCTCTCCCCTTTGACTTGTCCTTATAGTCCTTATAAGGACTGGCTTAAAGGGGCGAAGCAAGAATGCTTTTCATCTTCCCCGTTATCTGTAGAGGGCAGTGTAGGGATAAGGTGTTATTGAGTTATTAAAGCTCTGATCATGGCAGGAGGGTAACAGCAATAGCCGAGCCTCGGTTAGGACTTCATTGGCTACAGCATTGCCATCCATTACCCTCCAAGGCTATTGGATTTAATGAATCAATCATCGCGTCTCACGGTCGATTGATTCATTTAACCTATTCTCTTTTGACTTGCCTATACTCAACCCATTTCATAAGGTAAGCTCATTTTATATGCTATAAGGTGTAAATAAAGAAACACAATTAGAGCAATGAATTCTTGGGCAATGCCAGTGATCCGGTACACAGCTAGCATGATAGATTGGACAAAAAAAGAACTGGACAAATTGGACCGCAAAACTAGAAAACGAATGACTCTGCATCATGGCTTTCATCCACTAAGTGATGTTGACCGGTTGTACCTACCAAGAAGAATTGGTACTGAGCAAATGCTTCAAGCCATTTCACAAGAAAGACTTCTAAAGCAATAAGAAATAAATCCGATTACAAAAAGGAAACAGCAAAATAACTGATATGTGCGATGGAAAAACAAACCCTTGCGTGGAAAATTTCTTCGAGATATTGAAAAAAAAATTTTGACGTGACAGAAGGATTCATTCCAGCAGTTCAAGAACAGGCGTTACAAACTAATTCGATCAAAGTAAAAATTTTGAACATCAATAATAGCAACAAATGCAGATTATGCGATCAGAAAGATAACATTGTAGAACATTTAATCAGTACCTGCAGAAAGATAGCTCAAACTGACTATAAATACCGCCATGGCCAAAATAACTCATTGGCATGTATGCAAAAAATATGGCTTTCCTACTTCTGACAACTGGTGGTAGCACAAAATAAAGATGGTATTGGAAAACGAAACAGCAAAAATTCTTTGGGACTTTCGAATACAAACTGATCGGCATTTGGAACAGAATTTAAAACATCACAATTATTGGGCATCGACAGGTTTGGATTATCGATATCGCAGTACCCAGTGATAAAAACATTAACAACAAAGAACTGGGAAAAAATACTAAATATCGAGATCTGGCAATCGAAGTTGGTCGGCTGTGGCTTAAACACACCAAAGTCATCCCAATAGTTATCGGTGCACTTGGCGCAACTTCAAAGAAGCTATCCAACTATTTACAGCAATTAAACATCAACGAAGTGACAGCATTACTTGCAAGGGTCCATATTTTACGGCGCTACCTGACGGACTATTCTTAGATTCTTGGGTAGAATCTAAATTGTTCTGTTTCACCAGTCAAATTGTTGTTTATATGCAGTGGCGACTCGTGGCTTGAAATCGTGAGGGTGCTACAACTTTCGAAATATATACACACACACACACTGTAAGTACAGTGTATACGTGTTTGGATAAAATATCAAAATTATGGGAAAAATTAAACATGAAAAAAATATTGTTATCTATAAAATTTATACAGTTTAATATAATTCAAAATTAATTAAAATAAAATCCAGTATCATAACCCCAATAATGTTCTAAAATAAAAACTATAACAAATGTTATGTCTTTAATTGTAATGTCCAAATATTTAAAGAGACGGAGTAAACACGATAAGCACTACGAACACTCTACTACTGGAGCAAACTGCATATAAACAACAGTGGAACTGCGCGACGGACAGTGTCGCATTTCGCTAATAGCTCTCATCTCACTATGACGTGTATATGCTTGCGCGCGTAGCAACATGACACTGTGGTAAACACAGTGCTGCTAGCGTCCTTCGCCCTCCTAAGTGCTACAAGATGGATTTTTATTTTTATTTTTTTTATAAAATAAGATAATTGTATAGGAGATTGTTGATGATAAAATTAAATATTACAAGCAAATATAAATAAATTAATAAATATATTTATATATCGAGAAAAATTGGGGGTGCTGCAGTTCCGTAGTGCCTATGCACGAGCCGCTCCTGAATAGCAATAATAAAACCCCGCTTGCCAGTGGCAAAGATTGAGTAACTCGAACACCGGCTGAAGATTGGTTAGTTCAATCTAAATCGAACTAGAATCAAACCTATAACGGTCTTTGTTCTGGCAGCTTCGCGATACGGAGGTGAACCTCATTTCTACTAGCACCCTAAAAAGAAGTAATATTCAGAAAACAAAATCTTATTACACTAACAGATCAGAGTCGCATGATTGAAGTCAACAGAGTTTGACGAACATGCAATTTTCTGACATGACCATAACAATATTCGATTCCGATAAATGTTTTTCATGAAATTCGTGTTGTCTAGTTGTAGTACTATATCGTACTCTTCTAGTAGTACTTCTCTCTAATTTATCACGTTCATTTTCCAAATGTTTTGAGAGTTACGTCAAAGAGTTATCCCAGAAGAGAAAGAATCAGCTCCCAATTTATCAGTGCCTACTTGGCTGATATTTTTGTTTTAATTGTTGAGAAACTCTTTGAATATCAGAACTGCGAGTACTGAAATAGCAAAACCACTGAAAATTATAAATCGAGTCAGTAAAGCACTGCTTCTAACTTGGATCCAGTCTTCTTTTATCCGAGTTTTTTTCACATATAAGGTTTTTACATATTAGATACATTATTATGGAGCGAATTATTAAATATATTATAACCAAATCCCAGCGTAACTTTATAGGCCAATGTCAGATGACCTACGAATAATCTTAATGTCATTATTCTCCTGGTGTTTCTGAGGAAGAAGATGAGTAGTGGTCGTGGTGTATATGAGGACATTATAAAGGGGAATTTGTGGTGTAGCTTGGTAAAGGCCTCCATATTGTTTAGCAATTAATTCATTACTGTTCAATCCCTCCTAATTTCAACACACTTAAACAAACACTGTGAAACATTGGAAAGGGTTGCTTGTTTATTTCTCGTGGAGATAGATAAACCTTCGAGAACCTTTTTGTATTCTAATCATAAAGAAGCGTGGCCTCAGTTGCAGCCCCAATAATTTCCATCTTCGAAACCAAACTAATTCGAACATAACACAACCTCAATATTTTCTTCATTCATTACTCATTTCACTTTTCTTTGATTCTTTGGGTCTTAAAGGCGATTTGTGCATGTGATACCTCTGGTATTCCGTGCCGGAGACTACCCCATCCAAATTTGAATCTCTTCTTGTTTATCTTCATAATATATTAATTTATCTTCATAATAAACTACTGACCTTCGTAATTTTTATGCTTCATCTCCTAACTTGGATTACAGTAGTGTTTTCAATCTTTTGATTGAAACATTTAACTAGTCACATTAATGAAATAATTCTGATACATATTGTAAGTGAGATTCATCGAAATCCCCATCTTTCTTTTCGGTTAATGCCAAAATTGGTAACAGCAAAACAATCAAAATCTTATTTGACAATTATTAAAGTAGGAAACTTACCTCATATAAAAATAAGTCGTTTTCTTTTAGTATCGTGATAAAAACTGTTGGTTACAGTTTGTGTCCATCATTGCTTCGACCTCTTTGCATAAGCATTAGTTTATTGTAGTGGTTCCTAAACTGTGTCCCGCAACATCCAGGGACACACCAGCAACGAACTCAGTTTATGTGTATTAGTTTTTCATATGGATACAAAGTTTTTCGGACACAAATACGTAACTTTGGACTTACCCTCTTAATAAACGGAACTGTTAGGCATTTCGTTTGGCCTAGAGACGCCATAAAAATTACTGAGATATTAAGGGTGCCACGAACTAAGAAAGTAGGAGGAATCTCTGGTTTATTGCATTATTCTCCACAGAGAAAGCAAATCTTCTTTAACCTTTGCTCCAATAACTGCAATCATCTGTCCATCAGTGTTAGGAGATAAATATTGCAGCCTCTTACCATACTAACGCACAACAGTCGATTTTATTCTTTTGATTTTAACTAAAGAATCCAAAGGAATCTTGCCTTGGACGAAAACGTCTTCTGATACAAATAATTGCTCTTCATGGGTCTGAAGGTTCGTATTCCAGACTCCTGTTTTATATTGGCTTTCACACTCTCCTGTTTCACTGGTATTTATCTTTCTATTTGAAAACTTTACTTTCTACCTTACGTGGAAAACAGTAAGTCGATATCTAGAGTTCATCTGTCATCCAGTTTTGAAGGAATGCTAAAAAAATATTGAGAAAGTGAAGAGCTTTGCTTTTCCTATCTGTAAGAAACGTGATCATGTTGGTCATTGAAGGCTTCTTAAGTAATCTGGCGATTTGTTTATCCTCATACTTTGAATCTAAAGGTTGAATAACATCAGAGGATTGTTTTCTGCAGTTTGCTGTCTTCCTTCTTTAGATTATCTATCAACGTTTTTCTCTACGTGATCGCAAATTCAATTTACAATTTCGCGGATGATAGGATATCACTTTCTGTCTTATCTGGCAAATCTTAGACAATAGATAATGAACAAAACTTGAAAATGCACATTCAAAATCTTAAATCACAAATATTAATCACTGTTAGCCTTACAAACCGCAATATTCAACAAAAAGAAAATCTCTCTCTCTCTCTCTCTCTCTCTCTCTCTCCTCCCCTTGGGAAAACACATCACAAGCATCATATCGTCACCATCCAAGAAACCTAGTTTCTCGCTTTTGTCCTGCTCGCATTTACTTAAAAACAAATATTACTCCTACAAGAATTGCAAATCTGTCCAACCCATTTCGTGTTAGGATGATTGAACTAAGAGATCCCTCAAAATAAGCGAGTCAATCCAGAAAATAGAACTCAGACTGATTAGTTTCTTATCAATTCATTCCACTTTCACGCAGACGTTTGAACAGTTGTTGTTGTTTGCCTTTCCACAAATTCCTATGATTACTGCTCATCAGAATGGACATTGGCAATTCCTTTAAATCTGTTAAGACTCTTGTGGCGATTCACAACCCTCCATCCTTATTATAATTAACTTTTCGTAATCCTGTGTGCGGCTGCTGTATTTTCAAACTTCCGTGCATAAGTATTTAGTTTCTAAAAAAGCGATCCTTATTCGAGATTATACTTTATCAAAGCTCTTTAAAAGGATAAAAACATTTTGTTATCTTTATTAAAAACTTGAATCAAATAGAGTCTATAGTTGATTGAACAACTGTTCAAATACCCGATGAAAGTAGCCTGAATTGTGAAGATACTTCAAGTGCAAACTTCTTTTGCTCACTCTTGGATACAGGATTAAAACAAGAATATAATTTCTTGTGTCTTCAATACGTCCTCGAGTTATGATGTATGCGACTTAAGACCACTCTTACTTACGGCGACCATTCCATCAACATATATATATATATATATAATTATTATTATTATTATTATTATTATTATTATGTGACACCTCCAGGGAGTCCAAAGACTCATCGAGGGAGTGCACCTACTCTACAACTGTCTCCACTACAACGAACCGCAACATACATCATCATCTACATCAGCGCCATCTACCGCCCACCATCACAACCACTAGTATTTTTTGTCTCTAAATTGCGTGTGTCCTAAAGGCCGATTTGTCTGTATTCGGGATGAAAATAAATAAATAAATAAATAAAGATTCCTCTCGTCACAACGAGAATCGAATTTAGACCTTTTTCAATCGAAGGATGCAACGTACGGTCGTTCTTCGAATTGCTCCACGGAGACGTTTTAATTATATTAAAGCAACTGATATAACCACAAGAAAGCACATATCTTAAAACCCTTTAACCCACATGTTTCATCAAGTTGTAATAATTTGTTCTATTTTCTTTAGGATATATAAAAAGACATCTCGATTCCTTCATTATCACAATCTTTCAGCACATCCCATCACATTCACTCTTCCGAGCACCGTTAGATGGCACCACATATGCTAACAAACAAATTTGATGAACTGCAGTGATTTTGTTTTCTTTTCTTCGTTTTCTTTTTTTTTAATTTTTTTAAGAATTACAATGGGAATTAGAATTAGAACTTCTAATTACAACATAAATAGAACAACTAGTTTTAGAGCCTTTTATTGCTTCCAGCTCATTCTAGAGATATTCGAAGTGTGTTTGTTTTCCAGCGCAGAAGAAACGGATGTTGCGTCCCAAAACTTTGATCAACTGTAGAACACATAAGAATACTCGTACAAATGAATAAATTAAGTAGAAAGTCGGATAATTTTATCTGTTTTTATCAAACAGTGTAAATCCTGTTTCTATAGAACTAAGATAACATTTTATAGTACGACACATCAAGTGTAAACCTGACTATTACAAGGCATTCATTATCTGTTAATTCTAATAAAAATACATAATCAGTACTTTTATATAAAAATACATAATCAGTACTTTTATATAAAAATACATACATAATCAGTACTTTTATATAAAAATACATATACATAATCCGTACTTTTATATAAAAATACATAATCAGTACTTTTAAATAAAAATACATAATCAGTACTTTTATATAAATATACATAATCAGTGCTTTTATATAAAAATACATAATCAGTACTTTTATATTACATATCGATGATTCGATCAATCTATGCTCTATGTATATTGCTCTATTTCAGCATATGCTCTATTAAATATATATATAAAAAATACAATATTTATATTAGTGTGTAATGTTTAGTAAGAGATTCTTTTTAAAAATAAATTTTATATTTTAATATATTTTTTTAATTTTTTTTATTTTTTATTTTATTTTTTATGTTATTTGCAAATTTATATTATTTTCAACTTTTATCTTAGAATAGACACTTTGTACCTTTACGATAATCAGTTGGGAAATTTGATATTGTTCAAAAGCATTTCTTATACAAAAACGTTCGTTCATTTCAATCCTGTTTATGGAGTATTTTTACTTCAGTAAACAACGTACGGAGAAACCTCTTTTTATGATTTTCTATTAAAAATTAAAAATAAATAAATCGGAACTATCGTCAATTTTTAGCTTAGAACAAATTTTTTGTAATTGTTAATTCATTGGTGTTGAATAATTATTCTAGTGAGTCTAGTAATTCATTTCAGATAATGTTTAGAAAACACTTTTGGAATAACGATTGTTTTTTACATTAATTACATTAATTACATTAATTACATTAATGAAATATTTAAAAATACTTCATCCACCAAGATTGGTTCTTTCGCTTTCTTATAAAAAGCCACAATATTTAAAAGTCCAGCAAGTAGTTTTTTTTTTATTTACAACATATATAAAATAAATTAATATTTTTATTTATGACATATAAAAGAAATTAATATAAGGAAATATAAATTTTCTTATAGATTTTTTTTGGGGGGGCGGGAGATGGACTGAGTCCTTGACTCTTTATCCCTTCCTCTGATTGAAGAAAATGTGTGGATGGGGTGTTATTGAGCTAAAAAACTCTGGTCATGGCGGGGTAACGGCAATAGCTGAGTCTCGGTTGAAACATCGTTGGCTACTGCATTGCCATCCATTACGCTGGATCTCTATCTAGCGACCTCGTTTTCATAATAATTCTTATGGATTTATTGACAACTGACATTTTTGTCTTTAGGGGTGAAGCAAGATGCTTTTCATATTCCCCGCTATCTGTTGCGGTTACAATGAGGGTAGAATTTATGAGCAGTTTGCTCGCCCTCGATGGGCATGGAGATTATGCCTCGCTACAGGAAGTTAGAATGACTTTTGGTCTTTTATATTTGAACATATCTGTAGCCTCATATGCTACAGCTTGCTGTAGTAGATCATTGGAGGTGTATGGACGTCTTTAGGAAGAATTTAGTGCTTAAGATTGTAGGAAGGAGAAAATATAAGGGATATTTGTATCTCTATGAAGTTGAATGTTTCTAACATACCACGGGCGTTCAGAATCATTCTCAAGCACTTGTTCTGTACTCGTATTTTGATAATGTTAGTATTAGAGGTGTGGCTGCTGGCCGGATTATAGAACGAATCGTCATCTGGTACAGTTGCAATTTGATTCTATTGCTGAGCTTGTTATTTCTATTAATTAGCGGATAGATGTGAGCTATGGCTTTAGATGCCTTTGCGCACGCAGACTTGATGTGTTGGTTGAAAGTTAGCTTTTTGTCGAGCATTACACCCAGGTATTTTGTTTCTATCTGCCAGGGAATTTTAGTATTGAATAGTAACACATCTCCTGCAGGAGATATTGGCCTTTTCGAGAAAAGAATGGCTGAGCTTTTTTGGGGGGGTTGACTTCCAATCTCCATTTGGAGAACCAACCCTCCAGTTTTTGGTTTTCTTGAAGCTTTCTGTTAATGAAATGGGTTCTGAGAGATCTGGCTAGTATTGGCGTATCGTCCGCATACAGGGCCAGGATGGAAGACATTGGATTGTGCGGGATGTCCGACATGTATACAGAAAACAACAATGGAGCCAGTAGAGATCCCTGCGGCACTCCAGCAAAAATGTGGCACTGGGATGAGGTAGAACCATTGATTTTCACTTGTATTGATCTATTCTGCAGATATGATCGAATTAGATGAACCATTTTTAGTGAGGTACCGGCTGAGATAAGTTTATGCAGGAGTCCAAAATGATTTTGTCAAATGCTTTGGATAGGTCTAGGAAAACAGCTCCTCTGCACTGGCGCCAGTTATAGCTGATGGTGATGTATTCCACAATTCTGTGGATTTGCTGAGTAGTACTATGGTGTTGCCGAAAACCAAACTGTTCTTTAGGGAGGATGTTTAGGTCATTTAGTGAGGTTTGGAGTCGTGAGAAGACTGATGCGGAGAACCTTACTCCAATCTGGGTAAGGTTCTCCGCAACCTTACCCAGATTGGAGATGAGGCTGATTGGACGATAATTTTGCGGTAGGTATGGATCTTTGCCTGGTTTATGAATTGGGATTACATCAGCCTGTTTCCAGATGGAAGGAAAATAGGGAACCATTAAGATGGCATTAATGATTATAGTTATTATTACGGGCGACTCCAAGGACTCCTTAGACTCATCAAGGGAGGCCCCTAAACATCATGTCCATCACAACTATTCGACATTCACACAGTATCTGTCATACTTTGCCTTGAACTCGTTCACTGTCATAGCACCCACAACAGACTCTGGCAGCTTATTCCACTCATTCACCACTCTAAAAGTAAAAAACCTAGCTGTAACACCCTTACTAACCACACTCTTGCCCAGCTTCCATGGATGTCCCCTAGTCCTCCCACCACCAATCCTGTTCTCAAAAATATCCTCTGAATTAATCCTATAGAAACACTTTGGCAATTTGAATGTCTCAATCATATCTCCCCTTTTCCGTCTATCAACCAATTTTTGCAACCCACAAATCTTCAACCTGTTCTCATATGGTTCATTCCATAGATCTGCTATCATCTTAGTCACTCGCCTTTGGATCCTCTCCACCTCCTCCCCATCAAGAAGGAACCTAGGTGACCAAATCTGGGCACAGTAGTCGAGATGAGGTCTTATCAAGGCTCGGTACAGAAGTACAATAACTTGCTTGTCTCTGCTCGTCAAAGTATTTTTCAACAACCAAGTGTGTTGATGAGGTGATTTAGCTACTTTTGCAATGTGCCCCTAAACTTCATCTCCCTATCCACCAACACTCCCAAGTCCCTGGCCTCATCAATCTCCTGGAGTACAGTTCCACCAATGTGGTATACTGCTGCTAATCTTTTCACCACAAAATGCATAACCTGCATTATATAATACCATAAAATGCATTATAGTCAAGTGGACTACAGCTTTACGGGGGAGTAGTTTGATCACCCTGTTTGAGATGCCGTCCTGTCCAGGAGCTTTACTTTTCTTAAGTTTTTTAATAACATCATACATTAGCCTTACCGGTCTTAATGTATGGAAGCGAAATCTGGACAATAAAACAAAAAGACAAACAAAGATTAACAACAGCAGAAATGAAGTTTATGAGAAAAACTGCAAAGTATACCCTATTTGATCACAAAAGAAACGAAGAAATTATGAAAGAATTAAACCAAGAACCAGTAACAGAAAAAAATTAAAAAATATAAATATAAATGGATGGAACACGTTCAAAGAATGAAAACAGAAAGTTATCAAAACAAGCCTTAAAATACAAGCCATTAGGAAAACGAAAACCAGGACTTCTTCTTAAACGATTCAACGATGACTTCTAAGGCCGGAACAGGCCATGCCAGGCCTAAATCCTTGATACGTATGATGATGATGATCATCATCATCATCATCATATAATTCAACAGGTGATGTGGGTGCAATATGGTCAGCGCTGTTATCTGGGAGTTTTAATACGTGTCTGACCTGTCTGTGGATTTTATATAAGTCATTGAAATCTAAGTTGTCATATGAAGGTTTGCACTGCTCCTCTAGATTCTTTATTATGGCTCCTGCCTTGTCTACATCTGTGTGAACTAGGCCCTGGTTAGAGATTATGCGGGGGGGATTTCTTTTTATTTTTGATGTTTCTCAGTAATCTCCAGATAGAGTGATCAATAGGTGAGATAGAGACTAAACTTTCATCCCAAACTTGGTTTCTATGAGTTTTAAGTGCATCTCTTACTGCTCCATTCAATCTATTTAGCACTGTTTTGTCCTGAAGAGAGCGAGTGTTACGAAATCTCTTCCTAGCTGTGTTCTTCTCTCTGATCAGGTCCATAATATCCTCGGGCAAACGACCAGGCTTGGGGGCAGATTTGTAGAAGGCGGCAACCGTTATAGCGGATTTAATTTGTTGGGTGAGGCTAGTCACTGCAGATTCCATATCTTCTTCTGCGCAAATGTGAGGAACAGGTCCTATTTGATCCCTAAGTGCTTTAGACAGTCTCTCCCACGATATGCATGAGTGAGAGGAAAGCTTATGGATTTATATATAAAGTCCTTATAAGGCCTGGCTTAAAGGGCCGAAGCAAGAATGCTTTTCATCTTTCCCGTTATCTGTAGAGGACAGTGTAGGGATAAGGTGTTATTGAGCTATTAAAGCTCTGATGATGTCAGGAGGGTAACAGAATAGCCGCGCCTCAGTTAGAACTTCATTGGCTACAGCATTGCCATCGATTACTCTCCAAGGGTATTAATCACCGCATCTCACAGTCCATTCTGAAAAACCGATATCACGATGTTATGGATTTACAATTGAGCAATTAAATAAGGTGTTATTGAGCAATTAAAGCTCTGATCATGTCAGGAGGGTAACAGCAATATCCGAGCCTCAGTTAGAACTTCATTGGCAACAGCATTTCCATCCATTACCCTCCAAGGGTATGGTGGTCCTCCAACGAACCAAAACAAATACCCTATGGATTTATAGTCCTTATAAGGACTGGCTTAAAGGGGCGAAGCAAGAATGCTTTTCATGTTCCCCGTTATCTGTAGAGGGCAGTGTATGGATAAGGTGTTATTGAGCAATTAAAGCTCTGATCATGGCAGGAGGGTAATAGCAATAGCCGAGCCTCAATTAGAACTTCATTGTCTACAGTATTGCCATCCATTACCCTCCAAGAGTATTGGATTGAATGAATCAATCAGCATTTCACGGTCGATTGATCGATTCCCTCCACTCCACTCAAAATCTATGGATTTACAAAACTCTCTTATACTTATTAAGCTGTATTATTTAAAGAATAAAACGGTTTGAAATAAAGCCTTGAGAAATTTTATAATTTATAAACACTTCTATAAATTAATTGAGTTATTTTGTGCTATCTTTTATAATATATATATATATATATATATATATATTATATAAAACAGCCTGTGAAATAAAATACATAGACGAAAGTATCATATGCAGATAAGAAAACTAAAAGTAGATTAAAACGAACATAAAAACAGCAAAGAATATGCAATGTATTGATTTAACAAACATTGGTTTCTTGCTACTAGTCTTTTAGTGATAGCTCTAATTCCTTCAAACTAGTTATTATCGTTTATGTCTTACTTTAAAATATTTTGACTTTTTTTTTAAATCTTCCAGTTTTTCCTCAGATTTAGTGTTTAATACGAAAATATTAATACACCATTTTAATTTTTAAATGCAAAAATTTATAGATAAGTGTTTATACATATTTATATATCAAACATATATCAAACACTTATATAAGTGTTTGGCTAAAGCCCTCATCGAAAGCGTCGGCGCTGAGCAGATTTTGGGTTTTACTCCCTTTGGTGGTGGCCGATTCCAAGTAGTAGTAAGGAGTGAACAAACAAGAGACAAACTACTTGGAGGATTCGAATGTAATAATGGAAAAACAATAGTCCCATTTTTGGTAGGGAGCATTACCAAACTACTTAGAATCCACAGATTCCCTTTAGAATATATTGAAACCGATGTATAGATCATCCACGAAATATTCGGGAAATGGGGCGTTGTACACAAAGTGGAAGTCCTAAATGACGCAGAAAACCCCAAATGGAAGTCGGGCGAAGTCCACATCTCCCTGGAGATGAAAACGCCCCTTCCCAACTTTATTATTATTGGATCTGCCAGAGTAATGATAAACTACCCTGGTGTAAAAAAACAATGTGTTTAGATGTGGTGCCTTCACTCACCTTGGGGCAGACTGTCCTAGAGTGAAATGTAAAAACTGCCTCAAAGCAGGCCACAACCAAGAAAAATGTGAGTCAGCTTGCCTGAAATGTGGGGTCATTGACACAAAATGGACACATGCCCATTCAGAACCCTTGCTGAGAGGATGGGTGGTGCAATCACACCAGCAACTCCACCAAGTAATGGAAATGACCCAGCACAGGAAGCTTCTCCTTTCGAGGATGCTCCTGATATAACAGAAAACCATACCTCCACATCTAAGAAAAACTGTAAGGGGAAAAAAACTTCCACAAGCCGTAAAATTCAACAAGAAGAAACAGTCGTTATTGAAACCATCAATACTAATATAGAAGAAGGAAAGATGGAGGTGAACACCAACACCTCCAAACGGCCATTAAGCCCACAGGAAGAAGAGTTGGTAATGCCCAAAGCAGCAAAAGTATCTGAGACCGCCCACCCAGAAGTCCCTCACACAAAAGCAGGGGAGACTCTAAGCCATCTCATTAGAGATATCCCAGGGGTGGCGGGAAAATTCAAAGAAGCGATGAAAAAAATAGGAGAACCTGAACTCCTCTTCACAGGGAAACATAGATCTGACATCGTCAGCGCAAAATGGGGTGACATCAGCAAAATCACCCCTGAGCAAGTAGAGGTAGCCCAGGATTTAGACGAGGAGGCTGCTTCGGCGTTCTTCATAGCTCTCTGCAAACTAGACATGGCCAAGGGAAGTGAGGTGGCCAAAAGAATAATAACTGCCCACAACAAAAGAAAGACACAGTAACCACCTTGTGGGGTTTTTGTACACAGCTTCACCGGTTTCAGCTATCACAGGTGGGGAAGGACCTGAGAACCCGAGTGGCGAAGGCTTACAGTGAGGCGGTGCAGTTCCTTGTGAGCTGCATCACTCGGGCCAGATCCTTCCTCCACCTCTAAGTTTACCTTTCAATTTTTGCTTTTCTCTGTACTGTTTTTTGTTTGTTTTGTTACATGTTTCCTTTTTAGGATTTTTCCTTTTTGTAAAGTGAAAAATCAACGACCGTTTTTGAAACGCCCCTGGGGGCAAACAGCTAAAACAGGTCAACTGAGGCCTCTTTCACCTACTCTACCACTATGCACTCTATCTTTATTTCCTCTCCTACTATCTGCTGACTCTCAGCCTATCTTACTCTACAGGCCGATGATGAAGATTTGTTGAACTCACAAATTATTATATATATCCTCCCTTCTCCATGATGTAGCAGAAAAGTTCTTCATCAAGGCAAGTAATCATCGAAACCCGCTGATCAAACAAGCTTCGAACTACAATGAAGCGGGACACTATAAATATAAAAGCCTCAAATACATCTTATGCTCAGCTGAACGCAGCTAATCTCAATGCCCTCACACGGCGAGCGTAGAACTCAATAACACTCCATTCAAAGAATCTCCCAGGAACAAATGGGAATAGGAAAAGCATTTGTGCTTCACCCATCAAAACAAATAATCTTCTGCATGTCACGTTATCTTTTTCTAGAATTACCGATCTTCTGAAGATTGTTCTAATTCTCAGAATTTTTGTATTCTGGAGATTACGAGGATTCGTATATTATTGATGGTCTCACTTGGACAGTACAGTAGATAGAAGAACAAACAAATGGATGAAAGATAATATTTACTTAATTCAAAACGGGAAAAAATAAAGTCGGTACTTGCCTTTATTTGTTCTGAAGAAGCTCAATATCTGACGAGTGTAACCAACTTCTTAATTTGTTCTGTTCTGTCTTCCCATTTATATCAGTCGTGTGTTGCCTCTCTCATCCTCATTGGATCATTTAGAGACAACATTTTCCGCGTCATAAAGACAGCTGTCGAGATTTCAGTTTTATCTTCAAGTGTTTTAAATTTTGTAGGATAGATGTCGCTACCGTCTTTCATTGGACACCGTCATCTAAAGGTAGAGAATTTTTATGTCACTCTTTTTCCTCGCCCTCCTTCGAAAGCTTGTAGGAATAGGAAAAAACCTAACACTGCATATTTTTCAAGCCACTTCTGATTGATGAAATGTTTCGAAGACACGAAAAGCCAAATGTTAGACTGGTCGCTTCAAAGTTCTGATGTAAATGTCTAAGAGCACGATTTGGGAAAGGTTGGAGCTTTCGATTAAGGTCGAGCCCAGTGCAATCAACTTCACATACAACTCGTGATCTCGCATCTTATCTAAGTCAAATTCTTCAATCCGTTTGAAGTCATTTCGTTGAACAACTACACCAGAAACAGAACACGAACACACAGTAGGTTCACTCAAAGTCTGACTTGCAACCGATGCGAATGTGCAGGCTGTTATATTATATCACTATTAACAACATTATTTAAAGGCATTTAGAGATGAAGCCTGGTCTATGTAAACCGCTATGGCAAATATAGGATTAACGATCAACATTTCTGACATGAAGGGTGAAGCAAAATGCTTCTCATACTCCCCACTATCTGATAGGGAAACAGTGAGTGGAAAAATGTATGAGCCAATTGGAAATTAAATTAATTAATTCTGATGTTTAATTGGAAATTAAACATCAGAATTGGAGTTTAAGATGGCTTTTGGTCTTTTATGTTTAAAGTTTAACGTCAACATCGGAGGATTATACTCGTTATCAAAACTGCTGAGCCATTTATTGAAGAGCCCACATTTAGTGAGATTACTCGTGCTATCCGCATGCTGAAAAATAATAAGGCTCCAGGAGTGGACTGCATACCGGTGGAGCTCCTGAAGAATGGTAGGGACGTCCTGCTGGAGCTGCTGCACTGGCTCATCTTGATGATCTGGCGAGAAGAACGGATGCCGGACGAGTAGAAGGAGTGGCTGATCACCCCAGTATATAAGAAAGGAGATAAGACTCAATGCGGCAACTAAATGGGCTTCTCACTGCTGTCGACTGGCTACGAGGTGTTGTCTAACATCATGCTAATGCGCCTCATACCGTATGCAGAAGAGTGGCTTGGTGACTACCAGACGGGCTTCAAGAGGAACCGTTCTACAATAGACCAACTCTTCACGCTTCACCAAGTTTTGGAAAAGTGCTCGGAATATAAACGGGAAGTCCATAAGATTTTCAAAGACTTTTCTAAAGCCTATGACTCAATGATACGCCCAAAAATATGGCAGGTGTTAGAAGAGCTGGGAATTCCTCGAATACTCCGAAAAATGGCGCAGGTGTGCGTAGCTGGTTCGAGAGCAAGAGTGAAAGCAGAAGGTGACCTGTCGGACCCGTTTCAAGTATAGACCGGTGTGAAGCAGGGTGATGGGCTTTCTCCGATTCTTTTCAGTCTAGTGTTGGAAAAAATAATTAGAAACACACAGCATGTGGCAGATGGAGTCGACATGGGGGTGCAAGTTAGGATTCTTGGCTACGCGGACGACCTGAACGTTATGGCGTATCAACGGGACGACACGGTGGCATGGGTTACTGCTATTGAGGAAGATGCAGAAGAAGTTGGCCTGAAAATAAATGCCAAGAAGACAAAATACCTTTTTATGAGTCGCCATGCTGCTCAAGATCCAGAGGAAGCTGCACAGTTTGAGAGGATGAAGGTATTTAGGTACTTGGGTTGTTTCGTGATTGAAGACAACAAAGTTGACGCTGATGTCCAGACTTGGGTAAATGCTGCGAATGTGGCCTATTATCAGCTGCGTCCCCTTTTCGCCTCGCGCTTGCTGTCTTGGACTACAAAGGTGGGACTATACAAGATTTTGATCAGGCCTGTTCTCTTCTACGGTGCTGAAGCGTGGACTCTCACGCCGAGACAAGCCGATCACCTGAAAGTATTCGAGAACAAGATGCTACGACGTATCTGTGGAGGGGTCATGGCAGACGGAGTCTAGAGGAGGCGGTCCGATGCTGCCATACACGTTTTATACAACTCGGCAGACTTCTTGATGGAAACTGCGAGCCCGGCGTCTTCAGTGGCTGGGGCACCTGTACCGTATGGGCCCCGAAAGGACTGTGAGACAAGCGTGGGAGACCCGACCCCGATCAGGGAGACCGTCAGGGAGGCCGAGAAAGAGATGGGCGGATAAGGAGAAGGAAGACCTGCAGGCTGTCGGGCTGGAGACCAGAACGTGGCGGACAGTCGCAGAGGACCGTGACCAGTGGCGACATGTGGTGATTGAGGCAAAAAGTCCCCCCCCCCCCGGGGTGATAGCGCCTGGCTAATGTAATGTAATGTAAATGTTTAAAATAATCTGTTACGTCGTAGTTAGCAGCTACTTGAATCAATTTTTTGGGGTGTACAGATGCTTTTGAAAAGAACTTTGTTGCTGTAGTTTGCAAGAAAGTATAAATATAAGGGGACATCTCTGTCTCGATGGAGTTGCACATTTGTTACGAACCACGGAGCGTTTAGGATCATTCGGAGACATTTCTTTTGCACTCATTGCAACTTGAGAATATTAGTACCAGCGGTGTGGCTCCAAGCCGGTGAAGCATAAGTGTGTATAGGACGAACCATCAGTTTGTAGATAAGCAGTTTGATTCTGGTGTTCAGCTTACTGTTCCTGTTGATTAGAGGATAGAGTTGAGCAATGGCTTTTGATGCCTTTACACAGAGAGCCTTGATATGGCAGCTGAAAGATAGCCTTCTGTCCAGTAGTACATCAAGGTATTTGACTTCTGTTTGCCACAGGATTTTTGTGTTAAACAGGAAGATGGCCCCTTTAGGAAGCGTCGGTCTTCTGGTGAATACCATGGCTATGCTCTTCTGGGGATTCACTTGCAGTCTCCATTTGAAGAACCATTTTTCAATCAGTAATAGGTTTAATTGCAGCTTTCTGATGGCAAGATGTGGCTGTAGAGATCTGGATAATATCGCTGTATCATCCGCGTACAAGGCCATGATAGATGACAGTGGATTGTGCGGGATATCATACATGTATATGGAAAACAGAATCGGTGCTAGTAAGGATCCTTGTGGGACTATAGCCAAGATGCGTTTCTGTGCTGATACCACACCGTTGATCTTGATTTGCATGCGCCTGTCAAAAAGGTATGATTTAATTAGGTGAGCCATTTCCAATGGTATTCCAGTTGAGATCAGTTTATGCAGTAATCCGAAATGCCAAATTATATCAAATGCATTGACTCCAATCGTATCCAATGGAGATGTATTTGACTAGTGTATGTATCTGTTGGGTGGTACTATGTAATTGACGAAATCCAAACCGCTCTTTAGGAAGAATGTTGACCTTGTGTACGGAGGCCTGGATTCTGGTAAGAGTAACGCTTTCTGCGATTTTACCCAAATTTAAGATAAGGCTGATTGGCCGATAATTTTGAGACAGGTGAGGGTATTTTCCGGTCTTATGGATTGGAATTATATCCACCACCTTCCAACAGGAAGGGAAGTCTGCAACGGAGGATGGAATTAATTATGTTTATCAGATGTACAATAGCTGTACGAGGCAGCAACTTAATCACCCTGTAGGTGATGCCATCAGGCCCAGGAGCCTTTTCGTTTTTTAATTTCTCGATTATATCATATATTTCTGCTGGTGATGTGGGTGCAATTTGATTGGAGCAGATTACAGAAGATTTTAATGAACATCTGACATTTCGATGGATCTTGTAGATGTGATTGAAGTCTAGATGTTCATATGAGGATTTACATTGTTTGTCTAAGTTTTCTGCTATTGCTTCGGCTTTATCTGCATCGGTGTGGATGAGGCCAGATCTGTTTGGATAGGGGGAGGAGATTTGTTTTTTGATATTCCTGATTAGATTCCAAATGGAATGATTGTCAGGAAAGATTTAGAAGTCAATCTTTCTTCCCAAAGTTGACTTCTATGTGCTTTAAGGGCTTCTCTCACTGCAGAATTGAGCCTATTCAGGATTCGTTTGTCTTGTGGTGCGCGGGTATTGTGAAACCTTTTTCTAGCCTTATTTTTCTCCTTGATCAGGTTTATGATGACTTCTGGCAAGTGGTGGGGCCCAAAAGCAGTGGTGGAAGTAGTGACTGCTGTAAAGGCTGTGTTAATTTGTTGGGTCAGGTCTTTAACAGCTGTTTCAGTTTCTTCTTTGGATTTTATAAGCGAAACAGGACCAATATATTTCGAGAGTACTTTACTATTATTATTACTATTATTACGGGCAACTCCAGGGAGTCATTAGACTCATCGAGGGAGGCTCCAAATCATATTCATCACAACTATTTGACATTCATACAGTATCTATCATACCTCGCCTTAAACTCATTCACTGTCACAGCATCCACTACAGACTCAGGGAGCGCATTTCACTCATTCACCACTCTAAAAGTAAAGAACCCAGCTCTAACACCTTTACTAACCACACTTTTGCCCAGTTTCCATGGATGTCCCCTAGTCCTCCCACAACCAGCCATGTTCTCAAAAATATCTTCTGAATTAATTTTATAGAAACCCTTCAGTAATTTGAATGTCTCAATCATATCTCCCCTCCTCCGCCTATCAACCAATTTTTACAACCCACAAATCCTCAACCTGTTCTCATACGGTTCATTCCACAGACCTGCTATCATCTTGGTCACTCGCCTCTGGATCCTCTCCACCTCCTCCCCATCAAGAAGAAACCTAGGTGACCAAATCTGAGCACAGTAGTCTAGATGGGGTCTTATCAAGGCTCGATACAGAGGAACAATAACCTGCTTGTCTCTGCTTGTCAACGTATTCTTCAGCAACCAAGTGATTTGATGAGCTGTTTTGGTCACTTTGCAATGTGTCCCCTAAATTTCAATTCCTTATCCACCAACACTCCTAAATCTCGTGCCTCATCAATTTCCTGGAGCAGGGTTCCACCAATGCAGTAAACTGCCGCCAATCTTTTCACCCCAAAATGCATAACCTTACATTTTGCCACATTAAACTGACATCCATTCTCCTTAGCTCAGACCTCCAATCTATCCAAATCATCCTGCAAAATTTTGACGTCATCTGCATTCACTATTGCCCTACCCAACTTCGCATCATCCGCAAACAAATGAACTGTTCCTCTCAGATCATTTCCTATATCATTTATGAACAAATTAAACAGCAGTGGTCCAAGAACAGATCCTTGTGGCACTCCACTAGTCACAGGCCGTCTTGTGGACTCTACTCCCGAGTAAACCACTCTCTGATATCTCTCCGTCAACCACCCTCCTATCCATCTCACCAACCCTATGTCCATTCCCATATGCTGCAATTTACTGATTAGAATTCCATGTGGAATCCTGTCAAAGGCCTTGGCAAGGTCCAGTAGAATCACCGTAAACCCATTACCCTTATCCAGTTCAGCCGTCACTGTGTTATAATACGTGAGCAAGTTACTGAGGCATGACCTACCCTTCACAAAACCATGCTGTCCCCGATACAGTATCCCATTTTCTTCTATCCAATCTTGTATTTTCCTCTTGACTATTTTCTCTAAGACCTTGACAATGATTCCTGATATGCTAATCGGTCGGTAATTTACAACAGCAGTCTTGGAACCACCTTTATGCAGTGGAACTATTTTCCCCTCTTTCCACCCGCTCGGGACTAACCCAGACCCGAGACTCAAATTAAACAAAATGGTCAAGGGTGCTGACAATTCTTTAGCTGCTTCTCGTACAACACGAGCTGGTATACCATCCAATCCCACAGATGTATTGACATTGAGGTTATGCAATAGACTACTCACCTCCACTTCATTAACCACAATTCCCGTATAATCTACTGGTTTATTCGTTTCTGCAATGTCACCACCTGGATGATATACTTTTGCAAAGTGCTCACTCAGTAACTCAACTATCTCAACTGATTCAGTTACCTCCCTACCATCGGCATTCTTTAAAATCAATCTGCCATGTACATTTTTCCTTTTACTTGCTACATATCTAAAAAACTGTTTAGGATTCTCTTTAGCCTGCATGGCCAATGTTCTTTCGTAATCCTTTTTTGCTTTTCTTACCACACTCGTCACCCTTCTGGCCCGCGCTTTATACCGTTCATGTGCCTGCCGGTCACCCTTCTCCTTAAATTCCCTCCATAGTTGTTTCTTTTTTTGCAACTCAAGCTTAATGCTGTTATTCATCCATTTAACCCCTACTTGATTTATTATTCGGACTCTAGGTATACAGTCAGCCATTGCTTCATGCAAGCACTTCCTTGCAGTTGTTCATGCCATGGCATGTACAACTGCAAGGAACTGAACCAATCAAACTCCTAAGCTTGTCATACTTTCCAGCCCGATAATTCCACATGTACCCTGTCTTAATTGAAAATTCTACACCTTTAGCCACCTCCCAAGTTAAGAACCTATGATCACTCTCACCGATTGGTGGCAATGTGGTCATATTTGTTACAGCCAAATCCTCAGATGTAATTACTAGGTCAAGCACTCTCTGATCCCTAGTATTTTCCATTACATGCTGTCGCAGATAGTTATCCCTTAATAACCGCATAAAATCCAGTTCCTTCCTCCCGTGTGTCCTCTCCTCACTCCAATCAATGCGACCATAGTTGAAATCTCCCATAATAATCACCCTCCTTCCACCCATTTCTTCTATTTGCTTGTGCATACTGTCACCACCATCTTTTCCATCACCTGTTTATAGCAGCACCCAATTGTATATTTAGTTCTGCTAGCCACAATCTCACACCAAATGGCCTCAAATGTGCTCTTTTCTCTATCCTGCAATTCAACTTCTATTCTCCTTGGCTGGAGCTCATCAGCTATCATCAACAATACTCCTCCCCCATTTTATTCTCTCTGTCATTCCTGAACACACTATACCCGTCACATTCAATCCCACTAGTTATATCATCTACAGTCAGCCATGTTTCACTAATACCTATAACCTGTGGTCTGGAAGTGCCAACCATGGCCAAAAACTCTTCCTTCTTGTTCCTAACACTCCTAGCATTAGTGTACATGAATTTAAGACCCCCATTAGCCCCAACCCTCATGATATGAATGAGTGTGGGGAGAGAACAGTTTTTCTTGGTTTCCCAACTACCGCAGTATTGGATTATGATCAGATGAAAGGTCATTTAGTGTCATTAAATTGTGCTTTAGTCTCACATTCTACACTATGACTATGTCGAAGACATCAGCAGTGTCATACGTATTGTGATGGATAAGTTCAGTCGCACTTGCCACAACCGCATTGTTGGATCCTGTATAGTTAGCAAGTATATGGCCATTCCTATTGGTAGTTCGACTGTTCTAGTCTGAATGCTTGACGTTTAAGTCACCGGCAATGATGACAGGCTCTCTGTTGCCGAAGATGGGATCCACATTCGAAGGCAGTAATGATTTTAATGGAGAATTGTATGCTGCATAGATTTTCAGTCTACCAGCCGAGCTCGTGAGAACCTCTATACCTCTAATCGCTACATTGGTAGGTGGGATATTTACAGAGTGATGACTAATATAATTCTTGATTAAAATGGCAGTTCCGCCGCCTCTGTGGGTCAGCCTGTCGTTTCTGTACAGATAGTATTCCCTGATTTTTGGGTTGTTCGATGGTCTCATATGCGTTTCACTTATCAAAACGACATTTTCTTTGGGTGAACTCTTGGAGCTCCAAGATCTTATTTCTGAGGCAGTTTGCGTTCCATGCGATAATCTGCAGAGAGTCGGGATTTAGTTTATTCCTGTTCATGAGTGAGCGCTGTGAGGATGGTTTGTGTATCCTTTAGGAATCTTTTAGTAGAGGATGGTGTAGGGTTGGATCTGCTGAAGTCTAGTAGCATATTTGCCAGAGAAGAAGTGATGATAGCTGTCAGGTTTGTGTGTGGTACTGGCTGATCCTGTTCATGAGTTATCTATTTAGAACTGACTACATCCGCATATGTCCTTGTCTGTCGTTGTTGAGTTGTTCTTTTGAAAGCCTCTGACTGCGACAGATAGGCTGCTGACAATTTTTCCTGGTCATTGAGAGGCTGTGAAGCTGAGGCCTCTGACGTGGATTTACTTGGGGAGGATGAGTGTCTGTCTATCTCTGATCTCCTATTTCTTGGGTTTTCAATGCATTCCCTGTAGTTGGCTGTGTGTGGGCCACCGCAGTTGGCACATTAAGCAGGGGTGGTTTTCGGCTTTGTACAGATATTGGTTGGGTGGCTGTCCCCACATTTTAGACATTTAAACTCAGCCTTGCACATTTTCTGGGGGTGGCCAAAATTTTGACATCTGTGGCACCGACTTGTTGAAGCGTTTTCCTTAAGGGTTCTGGGCTGATTTTCAGTCCACAGATGGATATCAGGTCATAAATCTGCTTGTAAGATTGATAGACCTCAATTAATACTAGTGGCATCGGAGTCTTGTCTTTTTTGGTCATTCTGCTGACCTTAATGGGTGGTAGGTCCTGATGGCGTAGATCAGCAGCCACTTCTTCTCTGGATACGTCTTCAGACACTCCTCTGAGCACCACCTTCACATTTTTCTCTGAGCCAAGCGTGAAGGTGTAATACTGAATACCTCTGGCATTCATTTCTCTTGTCAGTTTTCGGTAGTCCATTACTGTGGTGGACTGAATCTTGATGCCGTCGGTGACATTTTTGGCGGTTATATACGAGATCTGTAGCATATGTCCTAGCTACAGATCTAGTGGTGGCAGAGGGATCCGAAACTGGGCCATCTTCTTCCATTCCATCCTCTTTTGGTGGTTCAGAGGCCGTTGTTTTTAGCTTCTTGGGAAAAATAAGGCCGTTGTTCTTGCGCGCACGGACCTCTGTGAAGTCTGAGAGGGAAGAGATCATCAAGTCCAGCCTCTCTTCTGTTGGAGAATTGTCGTCACTCTCTTCGTCGTCCCTCGACATAGAGTAAAAATTGATTTCAAATTTTTTAAGAATCTTTTTAAGTATGTTTATATAGTCAGTACTCTGTCAAGTGACTCTACCAGGGCGTCAGCGTCAACTTCACTCATTATGAAAAAATGAGGTGTTGAAGCATTTAAGAGCGCGGGTCCGATCAGATACCAATCAATGGTCTACTCGCAGAGAGAATCCCAGCCGGAAAGGACTGCCAGCAAAACCGAGCGTTGGCAAAGAGCGCGAAGTAGCAGCAATGATTTAAATTATTAAATCATTAAATCAACCCGTGATTCAAAATATATATCTATATATTCAAAAATATATATAATATGAATATGCCTGAATGCATTTTGTATCAAAAGTGTATCTTTTCAGAAAAGGTGTAGGAAGAAAACACTGTCTATCTAGAATTATTTTGTTTATTGTTTGAAAAAAATCTTAAATACTTTTTATACTTAAGGATTCTTTCTTTTTTTAATCTCATTTTGAAAATTTAATCCCATATACGAACGAAAAAAACAGACAAAATTTTATCGCGAAAGTGGAGAAGTTAAAAAAAAATGGAGGTTTCGGTTTGATATACCCATAAAGCTGTTATTTATATACTACGGATGGGATGAAAGGAGAATGGCAGAGACCTAAAAGATTGCTCTAAGAGCTGAACATACAACAGACACCTGAGGCCTTTAATATGTACGACGATGATGTTTCGCCATCTTCGAGTTTAGTTGAGAATTTCTCTAACTAAAGAAATATCCCTTTTTTTTTTTTTTTTCGCCTCAATACTAGCCACTATTGGCTAAGCCACGTTTAGGGGGAACAAGTCCCGCATGCAAATTTTATTGCTAGAGAACTCAGAGTTTTCAAATCTCAGAATTGTCTCATGGTTACGGACTAGTTTGGTTGGGTTGAAATGTTTGTATGTATGTGTGTGTGTGTGTGTGTTCTACAAGTTTTCTCTTTTACAAATAAAAAAATTCTGAGCCTAATGCCACTGTCATCGTGAGTACCAGCTGGGTGACAGTTTTCTCTTCTAGTGATACGACAGTAGCTGTCAGGCTGTCATTTGTAACATGTGCAAACATACAGTAAACTGCAGATGAGTATGGAAAAACACGTGTGATGATCTGTTGCAATACATCATTAAAAAAAAAAAAATTTTACACGTTCTCGACGGCTTAAGTTTTTAAAAACGTGCGATTTATTGACAGCAAAATGTATTATAAATATTCCGGTAGATGGCACTGTGTTCACGAATTGAATTTTCAGTTTTGATTACTCGTAAGTTGGTAACCTGCTTTCCTGTTTCATAGGTTGGTATACAACCGGAAGCAGGAAGTTGTGTTCACTTCCGATTGCTTCCAATATCAATTTATCAGTTCCATATTCACTCTGCAACAGGCAGGTGTTCACGTGAGTTTTGAATTATATATATATATATATATATATATATATATATATATATATATATATATATATATATATATATATATATATATATATAATTGGGACCCATACCTTCTGCGCACATCAGAAATTTTGCTCTATTTATCGAAAATATAACAAGAGCGTTTTGTCACTTTAAACATAGATGGCAGCACAAGCTAATCGAATATGTTGATTTCTAAGGAAACCATGACAGGATTTTTTCATACGATGCTCATAGTTTTCTTTCAAAGCCTTAATATTTACATTCATTAATATTACTCTATTAAAATACATTTTTTGCGGCATTCATTTTATAAATAGGTTTTAAATAATATTTTTTGCAGGTCCTGAAATTGAATAAGTCTTCTGATATTAAAAAATGGATCTTATGGGCATCATTCAGTACTTGCAGAAAACGTAACGTGATATCAAAGGCTTTGCAACAAGAAACAGAAATTAGGGGGAGGCTGCATCCTATCCAATGGGGAAAAAACGTATGGAACCGAATTCCAGCTTGCAGTAAAAATGGCCATCACTCTGATCATTAATCAACTACTGTAGTCGAAGCGGTGGACATCTCTGCGATTTAGTGATATCAGATGTTGAATGACCACAAGGAAAATGCTATGTGGAAGGGGTTGTATTTCATCATAGCCTAGTGACGATGGTTGCCTTGCATGACTCTAGCGTATTATGTAATATGTAATATGCTACTTCCCCGGCGTCATTAATATACAAGTTAAATAGGTGATCTAATAGTGATAGAACTTTGTAGTCCCCCAGTAATCGCTTAATCATTTACTCTATTTGTTCCGTTTTTGTACTAACGGTGCCTGTGATAACATATAACATAACGAGGGGGGGGGATTCAACGATGCGTCACAAAAAGTTTGGAATGCCAACAGGCACCGTGGCATTCGTTAATTTAGTGGAATTATATCTACTTAGGAACTTTCAAAATAGGAACATAGACGAGATTACACAATACAGAATGAAAATATTATGAACACCCTCCCCCCCCTCTTCGTTATTTTACAATCGGATAGTCCGCACTTCTAGGTGGTACTCTTATCAAGCTGAAAGATAGTATACATGACATACTGCAGGTGTGCGACGTGTTCGTGGAAAGCTGCTGATCGACATTTGTAAGTGATGTGACTTCTAAAAACGTAGGTTGTGGAGTAACCAGTTGAAGGTGGCTGCTGTCAAGAAACTTCCAATATTGTATCCTGTTTGGCGAGTAATGTAATGAAGGTGTTTCAAGAGTGAAATGACGCTGGTCAGAACAAGGTCGCATCTCATCGGTGTCTTGGAAAAAGAAGGTTGCAGGCAGTGGCGGCTTGTACACTGCAACACTGCAGTACCCCCCAAGGAAAAAATGAAAAAAATTAAATTTTGTTTGTGTTTATAAATAATAACAATGCTTACAACGTTATATAAATGCAGTACAACATGTTAAAGGTTACAGCTTATATTTTGACATTGATTGAATAGTTAATAATTGGAATTGTTCGATTAACGCTTTAGATTACGAAGCAAATGCACTGCGATCTAACGCAGTGTCGGAATTATCACGTTCGACCAATTGCAGCTAGACTCGCCGATATTCGTTTACGCTTGTGATTGTACGTTACAAGTGATTCTGACACTGCTCGTTTGGGCAGTGTCGCTTATAGATAAATCGTATACTTGCGCGTATTATTTCTGTGAGATACGAAACTTTTATTATTGGTGCGTGTTCGTGGTGAAGGTGAAATATTTTTAATAAAACAATTTTTTAATATGTATATTTATTTATTAATAAATTAGTTACTGATTAGGAAAAAATTATTATTATTATTTTTCATTTTGTATATGCAGCACTCCCACTTGAAATTTTCACCGGCCGCCACGGGTTGTAGGCCTTGTACAGACGAAGCAAAGTGTAGAAGATCAATGGAATTTAACCATGGGAAGAATTCCGGTGTTTCCCAGACCACAATCAAAAGGACCTCCGAGGTATGCACACAGTGAAGATACCAATGCTTATGCCTAATCATCGACAACTACGTCGACAGCTTGGGGACTATAAACAAATTACCTTCTTAGATGAATCTCGTTTCCTGCTATGGCTTGAGTAGACGGCAGGTGGAGATTAGGCGAAAACCTTGGGGAGAGAAATCACTCTATGTCATGGTCCAACATAAACAGGCAGAAGGCCATGGGGAATCTTTTCCTGGTAATCTCTTGGAGTCCTGATATTGTACACCGTGCTATGAACGAAGTGCGCATTGTGGATAATTAAATATCCCTTGACTTCAGGGTGACAGTCTTCCCAGATGGTGTAGGTGTGTTTCAGGAGAATAATGCGCCTTTCCACATTTCACGTATTTCTCTAGAGGGGGTTCACTGAATGCGATAACGACTTTAAGGTGTTACCATGGTTTCCCGAATTTGTCAGATTGGAATCTCTCGGGGATTACTTGGATCAAGCAATTTCTCGTATAAATCTTTCGCCCAGAACTACGTTGATCTACAGGAAGCAAGAAAGCGTGACACAGTATTTCTTGCAGTGCTCAAAGATCTCATGGAGTCCGTGCCACACCAGTAGCTTGGATAACAAGAGGCAGGCCTATGAACTATTAGAATGGTGGTCGTAATATTACACACAGTGATAACATTTTCCACTTACAATAAAAGAATTTATGAAAACACAAGTGAAGCTCTGTAAAAATGTGACACTCATCGTCATCATTCTGTCCAGTAGTACGTCTAGGGATTTGTCTCACGACATCTCTTAGCTGGTCTTTCCGGCAGTCTCCTTCCTCTAGATATACATCAAAGAACGTGTCCAAGTTCTTCCATTCTGTTAACATGCTGTAACCATTTCTGTGTATATCGCTGTATATACTGCATTATAGGCACCATATTTAGTTGTTGTTGTTGTTGTTGTTTTCCATTATATCTATAGCTTCATTCCCATAAGTGAGTATTGGTGTTGCTGGTGTGTTGCATGCATGCTTCTGTATTTTTTCTGGATTAAAAACTAGATTAATTAATTTAATTGCTCTGCTGTTTTGAATTTTATTATTAATGTCAATTTTGAACAGTTATTTTGGAATCGGGTATTTCTAATTCTTTTGCGATATGTAACCGTAAATCCTAAAAATATTATAGTTATGTTTAGTTTTTATCAATCACATTGATTGTTGCAATCTCTTTTCTCTCTTGATTCGGATTGTTAAAAATTTAAGTTACTGGATTGAATTTTGTTAAATTTATCTCTGTCTAAATTAGATAAGAAATTATTACAGTTTATCTGTGTCATTTCCTCGCTTCTCTTTTCGTTATACTTTCTTTCTATTCAATTATATATATTTCAAATATTTCTCTTACATTCAATTCGACTGTTTGGTATAAACAGGTGGATTGAAATGAGTATTATCAGAACGAAGATAATAATGATATCAAGGAGAGAAAAGCGAACAACTTACGTGCAAAATTCCTAGGGGGAGGGGGTGTTAAATCGGAATATAAGTCTTATACTACCTAGTCTCTGGTCAAGTGTTTTACTTCTGACCCAGCTCTCAGATCCATAAGTTAAAACTGGTTTGAACACTGTCTTGTATACAGCTAATTTAGTGTTCCGACTAATTTCTCTCTTATTTCATATGAATTTATTCAATTGACTTCCTACCATACCAGCTTTGTTGATTCTGTTGTCTACTTCCATATTTAATTTACCATCTTCACTAAAAATCGTGCCTAAGTAGCTGAAATGTTTTACTTGTTCCACAGGTTCTCCATTCACGACACAGTTGATATTTTCAATGATTCTGCCTATTTTCATTGTCTTTGTCTTTTTATTGCTGACCTTCATACCATATCTATTACAACAGCTATTCAATTTAGTCAGAGAATCTTGCAGACTTGTAGTGGATTTATTTAGAAGTATAACATCGTCTGCATAAAGCAAAGAGCTGATATTAACATCTCCAATTCTGATATCATGTTTAATACCACTTTCCTTCATAATGTGATCCATATAGATAACGAATAACAGAGGAGATAATGTACATCCTTGTCTCACACCAGATTTAACATTAAACCATCTTTCTGTATTTCCTTCAATTATAACTGCTGACTTACAACTCAAATAAAGACTAAGTATTGCTTGATATAATGCCTCATTGACACCATATAACTGTAAAGTATTGAACAGCTTCTCTCTTGGCACCTTGTCATATGCCTTTCCAAATCGACAAAACTTAAATACAGATCTTTGTTATATTCCCATGCTTTCTCGACTATTTGTCTTAATGTGAAAATCTGATCCTGACAATCTCTGTTGGGCCTAAATCCAACTTGTTCTTCACCAAGCTTCTCTTCCACAAAGTATGCAAGTATTCTCAAGTATACGTGCATAGATCTTGCCAGGAACACTCAGTAGGGAAATACCTCTATAATTCTCACATTCAGTTTTATTTACCTTTTTATATATGGGTACTATGAGAGCTCTACTCCAATCATCGGGAATTCGTCCCTCTGTCCAGGCTTTCTGAACTATTCAGTGCCGCCACTGTAAGACATTTATACCATCATACTTCAGCATTTCTGGTCGAATATCATCCAGTTCAGCTGCCTTTCCACATTTCAGGTTTGTGATAGCTTTTTCTACTTCAAGTACATTCCAGATAGCATGCCTATTGAGTGTTTATTTTACCACTGTGATGTCACTGAAATTTCTGAAGTAATTACTCCAGACATCTAAAATATTTTTATCTTCTGTTTTCATGTTTCCTTTATCATCTCTAACTCCTTTTACAGCACTCTTTCCTCCATTTCTGAGTTTTTTCAACAACCTCCAGAATATCTTGCCACCTTCTTAATATTTATTTTCTATGTTCTTACCAAAACTCTTCCTATGACTTTTCTTTAACTAATTTTACACAGTGTTTAAGTGTTTAGCTTTTTTACATTTGTCACTGTACGAAAGCCAGGAATTTTCGATATGTTTTTTTTTTATTTTCCTTCACTGCCTCTTTAACTTCGTGTGTCCACCAGGGAGTTCTGATTTTTCTGTCCACACAGAGAACCTCACCATGCCTCTCTGGCTGAATCAATCAGTGTTTTCTTCGGGGCTTGCCACTAAATCTCCAAGGTTTGGTTCCTGTTCTCAAACTCTTTCATTTTTTCTTTAATATTGTTTGTGTATTTTAGTCTACAGCTCACATCTAGAGAGCTGCTCAACTTTAATTCGTTTCAAAACTTTCTTATAGGTTCTTCTTTTCCAAATGAAGTTCAATTTTATCCTTCTCGACTCTAAATGATGACCACTTCCAATTTCAAATCCTCTGCATTTGAAGTGATGTCGATAGTGATGTTTTACCACTGAACAAGTGGTAAAACATCACTATCGACAATAACATAGTCAATGACACTTTTCTCGTCTCTCAAACAAATTTGATGTTAGTAATAACTAATCCATGTCCTGAGCAGATATCTAGCAGTTACTATCCATTATTATTAGCTTTGCTCTTTTCTCCAAATTTTCCGAAAATATTTCTGTATGTCTGATAATCATTTCATTGTGTACACATGACACTATTGTATTTAAATTCTATGATCGATGATGTTTGAGGCTGACATATATGAGTATAATTTTTTTTGTTTTGCTAATATGTATTTTTCCCAAGTTAAAGAGAGGATTTTATCTAAGGAATCTAGTGAATGTTTACACTGACATGCACACATTTAATATACAATTTCTATCAAAATTAGAAAGAGATTTTAAGTAATAAATATATAGAAAAATAAAAGTGGTGTATTATAGTTTAAACTTATACTTTGTTATTATTTAGGTATATTATAATTATAACTCTGATTATGGAACTAATTCTTAAGCGCTACTTTTAATTATAGTAAAATTATAATATAGAATATTAATTGTTTATGTCATGTATTAAACTGACTTCAAAAGCTAATTATACTCGACTGAATATTAAACTAGAATATAAAAAATATTATTGATATTTTGGAATTAGATCTAAAAAATCTCAAAATTTGTCTAAGAAATGAATTCTGAAATATCGTCTGAAATTACACGGTCGAAAATATACACTTTATGATTCTAAGAAAATATACTCTTTTAAGATTCACGAAACAAACGCTATCATAGAAATGATTTACTAGTTACATTGTGGCGCCATCTTGTAGCTTATAAAATTACTAATATGAACCTAACGATATCACTTCTTTTTTTTTTTTTTTTTTAATTCTTAATACGTTGTGCAGTTTACTTATCGTTGAATGTGATTTTGCGATTCTGATCAGAATTGCAAAATTTATAAAAATGTCAACACATTCATAATTATTCATATTAATTATTTTAATAAATGAAGTATAATTAATTAATGCCTTGTGCTTGACTGGACCATTGGAATTTTAGTTATTCGTTATGATTTTACGTTGAATACTCAGCCATATTTTTTAAATAAAATTAAAATATCCATAAACTGTTAAACATTATCTTTGTAGTGTCTAGTTCATTCATCGTGTACATATGGCACTATTGTATTTAAATTCGGTTCCATTCTATGATCTATGATTATTATGATCCTGGAGTTTATGGGAGAAAAAAACCTTTTTTTTAGTGCAAAAGATTCGACTAATTCAGGAACCAAAAAAGAGGGTGAGGTCAGGTTGGGAAAACTCGGCCTTATAATTACTCTATCAGACAACATCGGTTATGGGTTTGGATCATGGTATGGCGGCCTTAGTCTCTGTCTCTCGATCTCTGATACCTCTAAAAAATCACTGGTAACCGTGAGCTCAGCTATCATTGAAAGAGCTAAGGGTGTTATTCGGTTGCTTCCGATTTTCAGAAGCTCGTGAGGGGTAAAGTAGCTACATTTACTTCTTTTGTGGAATAAAACAGGCGTTACACGATGATGATGACGACGAAAACGATGATGATAATGATGACGATAATGTTTATCGTTGATGACTCACAGCTATTCCTGGACGATCTTCATCCTGTAATATTGCCCATTATACCTGCTAGAATAACTCTTACCATTTGGATAAACTGTGAGCATGGAGGAAGATGCTCGGCGTTCGAATTAGTCTGTAAGACTCAGATGTTGTTCCACCCACTTTCAGGGACAAAGCATAAAAATATACTCCCCCAACCCACACATCGCTATGACCACTATCCAATGGAAACTAGGGTTCGTAAAACCGAGACCATTTTAACTTTTCGACTGTTCAACGACGGTTACTTGTGTTGTTTTTTATTCGATCTTAGCGATGTCATCTGTTACTACGCCTCAACCCTAATAAGGTACAATATACTGTTTTCCGTAACATTCCTTTGCAGTCCACTGTTGCTTGCGATGTTATCTGTCCCGCTATGTGAATATTGTACCCGTCTGTTGACCGCTTACATCAACAAGGTGTCTTGGAACTGCCGCTGGTGCATGTATTTTGGCTGTCGGACTATTCTCAGTACACTCTCTAGCGGCTAGAGAGTGTCGTGTGACCATCCCTAGCAGCATGATGGTGGTGTCTAAAGCATATATATATATAGGGAGCATATCATTATATCATTATACTGCACTTAAAATTACCTGTTCTCATTACCACATTACATTGCACACACACACACACACACACACACACACACACACACACACACACACACACACACACACACACACACACACACACACACACATATGGTAATATGGAACATACCCGCTCTTCAACCATGTCCAGGTTTGAATCCCACCATGGGATTCAAACCATGGGGGGGGAAGGTCTGAAATAGCTTGAAAAAATTCCATGTTTGTTCTCTGGAGCAGGGGTTCTGGTACTCTGGACTTTTCTACCTTCAGCATAATCACCAGTCCACGTACTGTTGGTAGACTCTTTGGTTTACCTTTCCTGACATTCTCGTTCGACTCAAAAGTTGTTCATTTGCATTGAAGTCGGAATTCTAAGTGCAGGCCATTAATATGTTCCCTTCAAATGCGTCACAGCATCTGCAGTCATCAACAACCTTTCGCGAACAAATATGGTCCTTCCAGAACATCTGAAAGATACTTTTTTTTTGTCCAACAAGAACTGTAGTGTAAGAAGAGATGTGATTGTCGTGATGCATCATAAAACCATTTCGCCCACTTCTTCGCTCTTTGAAGACGTACATCATTTCCAAAACGGTCTAGAAACGCCTTTATATTATTCACAGTTCACTGTAATGCCTCTGGGTACGAGTATCGCCAGGACAGTCCCCCTCCAGGTGGAAAATAAAAAGACAATCCACGGTTTTCTTTTGTTATAATTGAATCATGTTCAATTTCTCATTATTAAGGATGTAACATGCAGTTTATTTCTTTCATTAACAAGTTTATTTTATACTCTAGATGGCGCTGTGGTTCCCTATCTAACGGAATCAGCTTCTACAACGGTAAAATCAAGATGCTTACGATCTTCGATTAATGTTTTTTTAATAGAGGTAATAAAACTTTACTGAGTGGGAGAACCTTCCCCAACTCCACTTAGGCCTTTATTTCTTCGGTCAAATGTCCATTTACACGTTGACTCATCTTTTTATATCTAGATAATTCATCATCATGCGTATCAAGGATTTAGGCCGAAGTTGGTGTTTGGTTGAAGTTCTCTACTTGGAATAATATTGGTTAAATTCGGGGATCTGTTTTTGCTTATATTCAATACTGAAATACCATTATAACGGAAAATGTCTAATTCACATTAAGTACAGTCCATAGTGTCGAGGTTTTTTTTTTTTTTTTTTGGTTAATTTCGTATCTGGGACTGATATAAGAAGCTGGAGGAAAAAATCATTATTGACATTTTATGAATGAATTTTAACACTGTTGCTACACGTTCAGAAATTCTAGTCTACGAGTGTCATATTCAATTAGTGCTCATCTTTTAATCCTTTTTGTTACATTTTTAATTTCTAGTTCAGAAATCAGTTATATGTGCTGTGATAAAAATGGTCATCCAGTATGATTTGTCTGGTTCATTTGGATGATTATTGCGAAAATTTCTTCGAGTAATCAAGGAAAAAAAAAAAAAACATACTAACCCGCCCCCTGGTGGATTCGAACCACCATCCTTTCAGTTAACAGCCGAACGCGATACTCAGTTGTTATTAAAAGTACGTTCACTTTTTTTTTTTTTTTTTTTTTTTTTGTATGTGTCTGTGCCACAGTTTCCTCCCCCAAGTTGACTCATCTGTTTCCTTTTTCTCGCTTGGTGCAGAAAATCCCACTAAACCACTAAACGTATTCATGCCCATAAATTGAATATCTCTGACATCTTTCTTTTTATTCCAATGTCATCTTCCTGTATTTTTATATGATTCCTTGTTTAATGCACTTCTATTGTTTATCTTCTATTCTACTGTTTATCGCACTAAGGCCGCCTTCGTTGTTCTCCGTTACGAATTATTTATACTTTTTTTAATTCGAATTCTGCCAATGCCAATTATTTCTACGATGATGCACTGTCTCATAACTTTGTTAAACTTAGATAGCTTACCTCCCATGGCAAACTTTTTTTTTTAGTCCTTATAAGGAGTGGCTTAAAGGGACGAAGCAAGAAGGCGTTTCATCTTCCCCGTTATCTGTAGAGGACAGTGTAGGGATAAGGTGTTATAGGGCTATTAAAGCTCTGATCATGGCAGGAAGGTAACAGCAATAGCCGAGTCACAGTTAGAGCTTCATTGGTTACAGCATTGCCATCCATTACCCTCCAAGGGTACCCATTTTAGTCGCCTCGTACGACATGCATAAGCTACATAGTGGCTGATACATAAGTAAAGCTCTGTATAAAAATTAGAACGATCCCTAGACCACTCAATAGTGGCCGAAAGATCGTCCAACTCAGCGTTGGCTTCACTCAGTGACGGAATAATTTTAAAATAATTTTAAATATTAAAATAATTTTAAATATTAAAATTATTTTAAAATATTTTTTAAATTCTGGAAAAACATTTCAGATTTAACATAGTTTTATATTAATTTAGTTATTTGCTTCAGTAATGATGTGTTAAAACTGATTTATTTTTCTTTCAATCGTCAAGTTTGATTTTGTTGAAAAGAAAACTTCGTAAATAACTGTGTTCAGCTACTAGAATAGAAATAATAATGTAGTTCACAAGAAAAATAACGGATTTAGAAAATTCACAAAGTCTAATTCTTGGAAATGAAATATACAACTTAAGTGGTAAGTCATATTTTATATTCTAATAAATAAAACTTTTAATAAGCAGACTAACGTTTTCACACCAGATAATGAAACTGATCTATTACCTATTTAAAAAAAAAAAAAAAACAGATTCAGATAATACATAATATATAATACATAATATATAATATACTGTATACCAGAGATAGAGGAAATGGAGGGTTATGAGAATTACAGAGGGTAACAGATGGCATTGCTGTAGCCAATGAAGTTTTAAGTGAGGCTCGGCTATACCCGTTACCCCCACCATGGCCAGAGCTTATAGCTCATTAACAACCCATCCTTACATTTTCTTCTACAGATAAAGGGGAATATGAAAAGCATTCTGGCTTCACCCATCTAGCCAAAAAAAAATAGACCAGATATTTAGCGATTGTTCCTTGTGGTGTGTTTTCAGTCTAGTTTGTCTATTTTTCGTGTGAGAGCACATGTAAAGTAAAAAACAAATCCTTCCTTCCATTATGAGATCATCTTCAATTGAAAAACGTTCAGATGAATGGTCCCTGGTTTCATTCATGAAAATTAAACCCATCACACCCCCGTGTTACTTCGCTACACAGGCACAAACTAGATTGCGGTACTAACAGTTCCTAGCGCTATTTAAAGATCTACTTTGACGTAGTGAAACATGAGCAAATGACCAGTCAACATCGTAGTCAAATTCACACTATGAAAATGAGTTATTTAAGGATGATTTGCAGACTAACGAGAACAAAATAAGAAATCATTCTATCACATAGAATCTTGGGCTCTTGTATGAAAAATAAATAAATAAAAATAGAACGAAATAAAATTTTGGAATGTTCGCCTCACAATACCATCTGTTGTATAATTCTTCGTAAAATTTGTTTTATAACTCATAAATTTCGACATTTACTGTACTATTTGGGATTCAAGAGTATGTGTAAATAAAATTTCGAACTCAATCGTACATATACATATATTAAATCGGTCGATTTAACAATCGTGTCCTAAAACTTTCTTGAAAGAAAATTTAAGTTATAAATCTATAGGAAATTAAAAATGGTGTCTTATAGTATTTAATTAATCTTCGTATTTCTTTAATATTGCTAAAGATAAATTTAGAATCAAGATCAATAATACTATTATATTATAATTACTTGCAATTAAAGTAAAATTCCAATATTTAACATTAATTTAAGTCATCTATTAAAGGGAATAAAAATATTAAAAAAATATAAAAGCTATTATATTATACTAAACTGAAAATAAAATTTATATTATTTATTTTTTCGAATTAGATCTAAAACATTTCTCTAGGATATAAATTTCAGAAATATCGAGGGAAATAACTTCGTATTGCAATGATAAATTAATTTTACGACTGGTTTTCAGAACGAAATTATGCACTTCATTTTTTATTAAGATTCACGAAATAAATTCAATTTTCCAAGTGATTTCCTAGTTACATAGTGGCGCCATCCAGTAGTTGATAATATTACTATTATGATCCATGCAATGTTATTTTTTATGTTTAATATGTTGCGCTGTTTGCATACATAAAATTGAATAATTTTGAGTTTCTGAGTAGAATACATAAATTATGAATAAATCAATTATTAATTATATTAGTTATTTTAATAAATAATTATTAATTAATATTTAAAAATTAATTATACTTTAATACAATGTTTTTTAATACTTTTTCTTTGCAAAATAATACATATATATATATATATATATATACATATATATATATATATATATATATATATATATATAAATAATACATATATATATATATATATATATATATATATATATATATATATATATATATATATATATATATATATATATATATATATGTATATATATATATATATATATATGTATTATTTATATATATATATATATATATATATATATATATATGTATATATATATATATATATATATGTATTATTTTGCAAAGAAAAAGTATTAAAAAACATTGTATTAAAGTATAATTAATTTTTAAATATTAATTAATAATTATTTATTAAAATAACTAATATAATTAATAATTGATTTATTCATAATTTATGTATTCTACTCAGAAACTCAAAATTATTCAATTTTATGTATGCAAACAGCGCAACATATTAAACATAAAAAATAACATTGCATGGATCATGTTCCCACCCTTAACAACATTTTTCTTTCACATTTTTTAAAAAAACTCGGTGGTTTTCTTCTATTTTTTTTAAAATCTTCAATGTTGTTTTTTTGTTTATATTTTTAATCTTTTATGTTTTCTTTTATTTTATATTTTTCATTTTCGCAAAAAAATATTAAAACCTAGAAGGAATAAATAACTTTTTACAATTCATTTGGAAATTGATCACTATTATAAGTAATTGCCATAATGTCGCTATTAAGACAACACATTTCTTCATATTAATTTTAATATCTACTTTATTATTTTTTGTAATTTCGAAAAATATATGAAATCCAATATTAGTCTCTGAATTTATTTATTTATTAAAATTCTTTGCAGAGCTGTATAACCTTGTGGAAACGTCACTGGTACCGCCAGTGCCGTAACGAGGACGTGGCGAAAGAGTCGCCCGCCAAGGAAACTACTAGGTTTGGGGCGCAAAATGTATAACATTTTTTTTTTTTTTTTTGTATAACATTTTTGTCATTTTGGGGATGGGGGTGGCGCAAGTTAGACACTTGCCACAAATCCCTCGCTACGTCACTGGGTACCGCAATGCTAATTTGGCAGTAGAAATATCTATGAAATCCTGTTTATTCGATTTTTAATCCTGCATCTCCGAAAATTTAACGTTACAATTACAATATTTCGACATAACAAGCATGGCTTAGGAAAGTGCTTCCCAAACTTATGGATGTAAAGGCCCTTTTGGAAAAATTCAAATATTTCACGGTCCCCATCGAGAAACAAAATTATAATATAGACATACATTATTATAATATTTATTGTATTTATATTCAATACAAAACATACACAGCGAATATTGCAAAAATCAAATGCAAATATTACATTTTTAGCATCTTACATACACATTTGACATGGCAGACTTAGTCTTAAAACATTTTAAATTTGTTTTCATTATTTCACGGTACCCCTCAACAAAACTAACCCCAAAGGGGACCGAGGCCAACAGTTTTGGAAGCGCTGGTTTAGGATAACGAGATGGTAGCGATTATCTATCGTATTCTCTCTCTTCGATATCTCTAAAAAATCAGTAGTAGATATGATCCCCTCTATTACTGAGAGATGACTGGCTCCCCACCGATTTACAAAAATTTGTTACGGCTAAAGGGAGTCCATCTGTTCCATTTGCGAAAATAAAGAGGTTACATATTAATTAGACGAAGAAGAAGAAGAAGATTCCTGTTGACGCAGAACCTTCCTGGACGATCTACCAGGAAAAGTACCAGATGTTTTCCTGACATTCAAATCAGGTTGTAGGCTAGGCTTGCAATATAGCAGCTTATCACAACGCCCCTTTCAAACTCCGTCAGTTCCCTTCTCTCAGCCAGACACAGTGGCGCTGACTTGGGAGTGTCATATTCTTTTAATTTATATTCGCTAAAAACACGTAACTCGTTACATGGTACAATGCACCTCGCCCATGAGGTGTCCGTTCACTTCTTTCTACTTCAGCATGACCATCATTCTCTGCTTTCCATAATAAAGTTTTTCCTCAAACTGTGTCAACGCACTCATCGGGAAATCAATCACAATCAAACACGATTGCATTCCAGAATATCTGGAAGATGCTTGGTTAATACATTGTTAGCCATATGTCCTAATGTTAACAGTGAGTGTGTTAATCCCTGTACCGCTTTCCTAATTAGATGTTTTTCAACGTAACTATTTCCTTTTTATTTTGGACTGTCCAATCACTCATAATTGGTGTTGGAGGTGGGCGGTAGATGGCGTTGATGGAGATGATTCGTAGTAGAGGTTAGGTATAGAGACAGTTGTAGGTGTCCTCCCGCGATGAGTCTTCGGACTCCTTGGAGGTATCAGGAATAATAATAATTTCTTATCCTGCATATTATTATTATGTTATTATTTCTGAGTGTAAACTTCCACAACAAAGTTTTCAAATGCGAAATAAATTGAAGCATCTGATGCAAGAATCTTATATATTATATAACACTTATATAATTTTACTATTAATGTTTGAATATTTATAAAAATAAAAATTTTGATTTTTAAAACTTTCAAAATATTTTTTAAAAAATTAAAAATAAATTAAAGTTTCTACATAGTTTTTTATTAATTTAATTATTTTTTGAACGCAGCCGTGTTCAAACTGTTTTTCTTGAAATGAAAAAAAAATAATAATATCAGCCACAAAAAATGCTCTGGTTCACATGGGGAAGTTATGGGATCATCAGATCTGTAGGAAAAAGTAGGATGAATAATATGACCAACTGAGCATGAGCAAAAATATTGATATATTGATTCTGTATTTGGGTTGGAGAATATCCCAACATTTTACGAAAGAGTAGGATAATTATTGCTAAAAGATTAATAAAGAAATTAAAATAAAATAAATTAATAAAAAATACAACATATTCAGCCTACTCTGGTATTAATGTATTATATTTTTACATTCTTGGACCAAAAAAAAAAAAAAAAAACTAATCGCATATCTATATCATAAAAACCTTAAAAACTTCCAATGGGAAAATTATTGTGATTGCTCAAAATGCAGAATTGATATCTGTAATCTTCAACGACAACCTACAACAAGAAATATCTTTTCTTGTTCCAGGATTTTCCAGTCGTGCGACATGGTAGCTGGAGGGCTCAACTGATTTATTGCATAAAGGTATTAAGAATGCTTTCACCTCTTCTCAAACAAGATATAAAGTTTGCGAAATGTGTGCATTTGCTTTTTCTGACTTTGTGCTCTTATGACAGCCTGGCAAGATTAAAAAAAAAAAAAAAACTGTTTTTCACATTAATGAAAAGGCAAAGCACACACACACACACACACACACACAGAATTTCAAATTAAAGTATCCAATGCAGAGCAATCTGTAGAGACATAGGCGTCCGCAAAACATTTTCCAGGGGGGGGGAATTTTTATTTTATATATATATATATTTGTAATAAATTTTTTAACTTGGGGATATTGTATATTAGGATAACCAAGTTATTTTAAAAATCTCTGGAGGAGATATAAATGTAATAAATTTTTTAACAATAAATTTAATTTTTTAAAATTAAATTTTGTAATAAGTTAAAAAATTTATTACGTCTATATCTCCTCCAGAGATTTTTATTAAAAATAAAAACACCTTGTTGCAACTTCTATAGGTAAAGTTCATAAGGCTCCGTATTACTATAACCTTGGTATTTGAGGGAATCGATGTCCTTTTTAGGACTTCCAGGGTAACAAATGGCAATGTTGTAGCCAATGAAGTTTTAACTGAGGCTCGGCTATTGCCGTTACCCAGTCATGACTAGAGCTCAATAGCTCAACAACACTCCATCCACACAGATTTTCTTCATTCAGATGACGGGATAAAGAGTCAAGGACTCAGTCCATCGCCCAGTTCTTTTAAGAACTTTAAGAACATTGGTATTTAGGGTGTAGCTACTCACTGAGAAGACCTCAAAAAAGGTTGAAACCGGTCTGGGTAGTGACCCCACCCATAATGCATTGCAGTATACATCTTCTAGTGAGATGTGCTTTACACTGTGGGAAAATACTAAGAATAGTGATCAGATCTTTACCCACCTTTACAATGAGTTGCCCTGGTGTTGTACCATCTTTAGACTTGAACTTTGTTTCAGGCGCAAACTTAATTGTTTGCATACTTGGGATTAGGAGTTAAATAACCAAGCTTATAAAATAACTTGGTTATCCTAATATATATATTTGTATAAATATTAGTTTAAAAATGACCGATAGGGCGAAATATGGTGAATTTTGCCTACCATGTGCAGTAGCAGGATGTATATTTGCCATTCACAGTGGTACGGAGAACTTTAAGCGTTGCAATGCTACTCATATAAACTCAGCCACATCGAAAAGTTGAGACGGAAGATGTCAGCGTCCTAGAAATGTTTGCGTTGACATTTTTGTCACTCATGGAGGTGGACGAAAATTGTTCTTAGAACATCGTATGGAGGGAGTGAGGAAGTGCATGTTCATGTTTGCGGAAGAGTAGACGCTCAAAACTGCCACATTTGGGCAAACAGAAAATCCTGGTAACCTTCAACAAAGTCCCTGCAACTGCAACAAAGGGTGGGCTTGAACACTACCGTGTTAATGAAAGGCGAAGCACCTCCCCCAACCCTACACATATGACGTGAAGCTGAATAATTATGTCATCAACATTTCGCTGAGGTAGAGTAATCCATCGCTCATTTTTTATGAAATTTTTCAACTAATTTTTGTTTTACTATCAAAATCTCTTCCCCATGATCGGGTTAAGATGTCCCCAAGTTTGAGGGTATTTCTGGTTCTTTCTACAAATTTCTCTGAATAGATGTACTTGAATTTGAAATACTCTATAGCAACATTTCCTTTTTTTTTTTTTTTAATAGATTTCTTCTGGAAACCAAATCCCTGACATCAGATAAGAAAAGATTTTCTCTCATTTTTATTTTGTTTTGTTTTTTTTCAAGACGTCATTTATTCTTCATGTTCTGGACTGTCTGGACAACATCGAGAATAGAACTAATAATAATAATAATAATTTATTAGTGGTCAACAAAAAAGGGGAGTGAAATCGATGGAGGAATACTATATCACATTTAATAATAATAATAATAATAATAATAGTGATGAAGCATTGCTATCGTAGCTTTCATAAATGTTAAGGTCTGTTAAGATGGACGCATATTTTACAACCTGAAAAAAAAATAAAAAAATCACTACGGTCCGTATTTTTCCATCAATATGGAAACTTCATTGGTAGAGGTTAACGGAGATTGCAGATAGAAACGTTAACAGCTATTACAGAACATACCGTAGAAAGGCCCATTTTTGTGAAGCCAAAAATGGACGGCATTGACGTGATATGGTTTTTCATTAATGAAAAATCTCCGTGACTTAATAAAGATGGCGGCACCTCCCCCGTCTGTGGTATGTAGCATAGTTATTGATTCTAATCTTGTCACTTGAGCGTGTGTGTGTGTGTGTTTCGTTCATGAGAATGATGTACGCTTGGGTTTCTGCTGCAAATTCCTTATCTCTTGTGTTTTGTTGGGTAGTCCGTTGGCCTCCCAGCTGACAATCTGTAGAGAAGTGGGTTTTCTCTTGGTCTTATCCATTAAGGATGTCAGAGAAAACTGACTGTGTGTGTGTCTTAGGATGATATCCTTTGCTTCTTGAGTTGGGTTGGTTTTCCTGAGTTCTGAGAGCATTTCTCCTATGCAGCTTGTTGTGGGGGGTAGGTTTGTTGGTTTACTGTGACTGGTTTGTTCTTAACTTGGAGTCTTTTAGATAGGTTGATCTTGCTACTTCAGCGTACGTCCTTCCGTTTGTTGTGAAGATCGTGGTCTGTTGGGAGGACCTGCGTTCTTGTAGGGGGGTCACTATTGAGTGCAAATGTGGTAGGGAAGGTTTCTTTTATCCAGTAATTTGGTTAGTTTTCTGTAATCGGTGGAAGTTTTTGGTTGGATGCGAATTCCTTCTGTTTTGGTGGCTTTAGTAAAGGCTATTCCTAATGTTTGGAGTGAACTGACAACGAATGTCCAGTGATTTTTATCTCTTGGGATTACTGGGAATATTCATTCTTTTGAATTTGTATTATTATCAGTCTCCATTTCCACTGGGTTGGGAGTTTCTCTTGTAACGGAGGTTTTTTTTTATTTTTTTTTTTAAACTATTTGGAATTCCTCCTATGTATCCAGCTGTGTCCAATATAAGGTGGCACTGGTTTGGAATTTTGCAGCAGAATTTGTGACTGGTCTGAGCCCTGTTGTTTAATGCTGTCACGTTCTCGTTGTTTCGGTCTTCTAGACTGTCTCCTCTGATGATTGTGTGTGTGTGGGGGGGGGGGTGTCTCATACAGCTTTATTATTCTTTTCCTGGCTAGTTATTATTAAGTACTTCCCCTAATCTGATGAACTTCCGATATACGTCTTCGAGTTTCGTTTCACCTATTAGTTTTTCCATGTCTTTATCAGTGTTGTTATTTGTCAAGATTAAAACGTTTTCCTTACCTGCGTTTGTCGTAGCTGCACTTATAATGCGATTCATAGTTTAATCGTGCCAGAAACTATCACTGTAGTTACTATCACTTATCACAATTCCTTTTAAATGACCTTGTCTGATGATCACTCGAAATCAACAAGTATCGCGAACAAAAGCTGGACAAATAAAGCACTCAATTTGCTAGAAACTACGGTTTAAATAGAAAACCATCATAGCTTGCGAACATGTATTTTATATTTTAGTTAGCAAATTTATAGTTTACTCGTGATATAATTATATTATATTGTAAATGTGCATTTAGAAGTTGTAATTGAGCTAATGTTACTCTAGTACTATAGATGGGCTAAGAATTTATTGCGTGATATACACATTTATGTAACACGAAAAACAAAACAGTAGAAAAATAATGCTTTTAATTTTCATTTTAAATTTCCAATAATTGGGCCAATGTTCTCACACACCTTCCATTAAAATTAATCTCTAACAAATATATATTCCACTAAGAGCTGTTTATTTTCGCGTGATGGCCGGGATAAGAATAGCCCCAATGTAGCTCATGCATGTCGTACTAGGCGACTAAAATAGACGCAGAGATTCGAGAGTTTAAGTTTCGCTCGCTTAAGGTTTTTGCCTTGAGGGAGCAATTTGAGTCTCCGGGGAAGGTGTTCTCCGGCACGGCCCAGTGAGGGGCTTTGTCGGTGAACGCTTTTTCCTGGAATATGAGCGGTTCTGCTCGGTCGAAGGGGGCGTCACTGAGTGGAGCCAACGCTGAGTTAGACGATTTTTCGGCTACTATGGAGTGGTCTAGGGATCGTTCTAATTTTTAGATAGGGCTTTACTTACATATCAGCCCCAATGTAGCTTATCGAAATGGAGAAGAAAATAGAAAGTAGATTATCAGATGAACAAGCAGGTTTCCAGAAGTACAAATTACCATATTTTTACAATACACATAGTAGGTGAAAAATACATAGAACATAACAAAATAATCTGTCACAACTTTTTTTTTAAAGTCAAAAAGCTTTGACTCAATATGGCACGAGACATTATGGAAAATTTTAGGACATTATGGTATAGACAACAAAATCATTAGGATTATTAAATCTCTTTATTCCTCATCTGATATGAGAACTGAAATTAAAAATTGCAGCAGTGAATCGTTCCGGCCAGAACGGGGGGGGGGAGGTAAGACAGGGATGCATCTTGTCCCCTCTTTTTTTTAATTATTTCCTGGAATATGTCATAGATGAAGCTCTTCATGAATATGACACTGGAATAGTAATTGGCGGACTAAGAATAAACAACTTACGTTTTGCAGAATATATCGATCTTATGGCAGAAAGTGAAGAAGAATTACAAGAGATAACCAGCCGCGTTTTTGGAACATTAAAAAAATATGGATTATACATAAACCTACAAAAAACAAAAACAATGATAACCTAAGTCAGACATTGAATTCTTAAAGATACAAATTGAGAATGTAAAGAAGTTCATTTATCTACGAAGCATGTTGAGTCAAGATGGTCGTTCAAAAACCGACATTAAATACCGAATTGCTAAGGCAACCGTGGCCCTACGGAAGTTAAAACCTTTGTGGGGAGATAACAGAATAGCAATGAGAGTAGCAACCAGACTAAGACCAAATGACACTTTGGTGAATTCTGTCCTCTTGTATGGTTGTGAGGCCTGAACTTTATTGAGGGAAGAAGAGAGGAGATTCCTGTCTTTTGACATGAAAACTTACAGAAGACTTTTGAGAATTCCCTATACTGGTTACGAAACCAATGAAAATGTCCGAAAACTGATTGATTCAACAGAGACGGGAGAAAAAGGGGAAATATTCTGACAGTCATCAGAAGAAGACAGATGAAATGGTTTGGACATGTGGAGAGGGTTAGTGACATTCCAAAGCAAACACTAGAAGGAATCGTTCCGGGATCAAAGGTTAGAGTCCGACCTCGAATAAAATGGACTGATAACATCAAAAAATGGACAAATTCCTCCCTTTCTCAACTGACATCAAGAACACGAGACCGAGACGACTGGAGGAGGATAGCAAAGAATATCACTTACCAGCCATGAGTGATCCAACGGTCCATTTAGGACTACGGGAGAGAAGAAGAAATGTAGCCGGTGCATGTCGTCGTACGAGGCGACTAAAATGGGTACCCAGGGAGAGTAATGGATGGCAATGCTGTAGCCAATGAAGTTTTAACTGAGGCTCGGCTATTGCTGTTACCCTCCTGCCATGATCAGAGCTCACAGCTCAATAACGCCCTATCCTTACATTGTCCTCTACAGATAACGGGGAATATGAAAAGCATTCTTGCTTCGTCCATCTAGCCAAAAAAAAAAAAAAAAAACTCGTAGTTGGGTAACGGATGGCAATGTTGTAGCCAATGAAGTTTTAACTGAAGCTCGGCTATTGCCGTTATCCATGACTAGAGCTTTTAGCTCAATAAAACCCCATCCACACAGAATTTCTTCAATCAGATGAAGGGATGAAGAATCAATGACTAATTCCATCCCCCCCATAAAAAAATAAAAAATAAAACGCGTAGTTGGTTGGCGGATGGATACGCTAATTATTCTGCCTTATCATATCTTTAAACTGACATACGTTACACTAATAAGATCACTTTTTATCTTCTTCACTGAACCGCTGCGGAGATATTTCAAGGAAAAAAAACAAGTTTTTTTTTTATCTCCTTATATTCAATAAGAATAAAATATAAGGTAGATAATCGGAGTGATTTGCCTTGACAGAACCATACTAAGATGATCTAACTTAGCAATATTGAACGTGTCAGTGTTATGTGTTCGTTTAAAAATAAATAACCATAAAAATAAAGGATGCGAGAGAATTAGGGAGAGTTCAAGATAAGTTCTGAGTGTGGACATACTGAGGCCAGCTTATACGTGGGATGGCGAATCTTGTGCGACTCGTAATTTGGCCAAAATGGTGTAATTCACTACGTCGTTCACCTGTTCATTTTTATAGCACCGAGTTTGTATGAGTTAATCCACAAAAATTGACTTTCCTTCAGATTCCTTCTTCATCCCTTTCACAAAAATCGTCTTCGAACATATTTGTTAGTAGTTTAAGGTCATTTGAGATTTCATGCTTTCACTACCCTAAATAAAATTATAGCCTAATAATAATAATAATAATAATAATAATAATAATAATAATAATAATAATAATAATAATAATAATAATAATAATATAAAAAGTTATGAAAACTTAAATAATGTTTTAATTTTTAAAGAATAGTTGCAATAATTTAGAAATTTAAAAAATTCTTAAGTGAATTTAAATACACCAATAACTTATTTATATATTAATAAATTATATAAATATCAAAAAAGGCCAATGCCTCCTGTGACTTTTTAGGATTGAATCAATCGACCGTGAGATGCGGTGATTGATTCATTCAATCCAATACTCTTGGAGGGTAATGGATGGCAATGCTGTAGCCAATGAAGTTCTAACTGAGGCTCGGCTATTGCTGTTACCCTCCTGCCATGATCAGAGCTTTAATTGCCCAATAACACCTTATCCCTACACTGTCCTCTACAGATAACGGGGAATATGAAAAGCATTCTTGCTTCGCCCCTTTAAGCCAGTCCTTATAAGGACTATAAGGACAATGTCTCCTGTAGGAGATGTATTACTATTCAATACTAAAATTCCCTGGCAGACAGAAACAAATTACCTGGGTGTGATTCTCGACAAAAAGCTATCTTTCAACCTACACGTCAAGTCTGCATGCGCAAAAGCATCTAAAGCCATAGCTCAGATCTACCCGCTAATTAATAGAAATAGCAAACTCAGCAACAGAATCAAATTGCTACTATACCAGATGACGATTCGCCCTATAATCACCTATGCCTCTCCGGCCTGGAGCCACACCTCTAATACTAACATTATCAAAATACAGCGAGTGCAGAACAAGTGCTTGAGAATGATTCTGAACGCCCCGTGGTATGTTAAAAACAGCCAACTCCACAGAGACACAAATATTCCCTACATTCTCTCTTATCTACAATCCTTAGCTTCCAAGTTTTTTCTAAAGACGTCCACACATCCCAACGATTTGGTTCAACAAGCTGCAGCATACGAGCCAACGGACATATTCAAATATAGAAGACCAAAAACTATATTAACCTCCTATAACGATGCATAATCTCCATGCCCATTCAGGGCGAGCAAACTGCTCGTAAATTTTACCCTCAATGTAACCACAACAGATAGCGGGAAATATAAAAAGCATCTTGCTTCACCCCTAAAGACATAAATGTCAATTGTCAATTGTGAATTTGTGTAACAATCAATCGACCGTGAGATGCGGTGATTGATTCATTCAATCCAATACCCTTGGAGAGTAATGGATGGCAATGCTGTAGCCAATGAAGTTCTAACTGAGGCTCGGCTATTGCTGTTACCCTCCTGCCATGATCAGAGCTTTAATAGCTCAATAACACCTTATCCTTACACTGTCCTCTACAGATAACGGGGAAGATGAAAAGCATTCTTGCTTCGCTCCTTTAAGCCAGTCCTTATAAGAACTAAGGATAAGTGAATTTGTGTAGACGAAGATGGCGGCTCGCTTGTTAGTGTTGTGATTACGATAAGACGATTTCAGTTTTGATTCCACGTGGTTATTGAGGATTACGAGTTAAGATTAGGATTAGCTGAATCGTATAAATCCTAGTGAATGTAATATCGTTTAGTTTGACGAATAATGCCTGTTGAGTTTTGGTTTAGATTCGGTAAGTAATTTTGTTCAGAAAACTTTTAAGTGCAAAATTTTGCTACCTATGCTGGTAGATCGATTTGATCTACGGGAAATTTACATTGGGCTCTAGGACCCATTTCTCAAACTTTATTCTAACAGAGTTATTACCTCCTATCAGACATGTCAAAACCTCTCAATGAAAGCATATTCGAAGAAGTTTACAGAGAATTTCTAAGATTAGGAAAACTATTGAACGACAACTGGCCAGGGAAAGTAAAGCTGTTAGATACATTCCCCCCTACAGCAGTCACAGAGGATAGGATGGATGATTTAAATGATGGAAGTATGTTGACTGAATCAGAATTAGGACACTCCACGAATATAGAGGATGCTGCATCCTTAGATAATACTCCGCAGTTTTTGGAAACCAACAAAACGGTCAAAAAGAAAAGGAAAATCTCCTCTACTGCAGATACACCCAAAACAGTGGAGATAGAACCAGATAATGAACTTAAATAAAGGGTACCCCCAGTCGTCCTAAGGGCCAAGGAGCACTGTACGTCCGTTGCATCCGCACTGAAATCTTCAGATATCACCTTCATGAAAGCCACAAACACAGAAGAAGGGATACGCATACAGCCTAAAACTTCATCAGACTACAGAAAAATAACCAAACTTCTAGACAACAACAACCTACCATACCACACTTTTACACTCAACAGTGAGAAAAAATTTAAAAGTAGTATTAAGGGGTGTAACTGAAACATTACAAATAGAAGACCTCACTACAGACCTCCAATTTAAGGGATTTAGCCCAATTAAAGTCAGCCGAATGCGGAGATCTGATAAAACACCCTATTCCCTAATTCTGGTGGAAATAAGTAAAGACCAAAAAAATATATACAATCTCCAAACCATCTGTGATCTAGTCATAAAAGTTGAGGCATTGAAACATAAATCAACTACAACCCAATGTCATAGATGCCAGAAGATTGGGCACGCACAGCGATGCTGCAGATCTGAATTTCGTTGCGTGAAATGTGGTGGCAAACACGCGTCAAACGAATGCCATAAACCCCGCACACTTCCAGCAAAGTGTACAAACTGCGGAGGACCACACCCTGTAAACTATAGAGGCTGTATAGCATTTCCCCAAAACCAAAAGATACAACTCAAAACCAGTAAACCTCTTCAAGAACGCACGTCCTCCCATCACACCATAGTCTCCACAATGGATGGAAGATCGTATGCTGAATTTACAAGATCAACCTTCCAAAAAGACTCAAAACCAAATCAGTCACAGCAAACCAACAAACCTATCCTACTGAACATAACAAGCCACTTAGGTGAAATGCTTGCTGAACTCCGACAAACTAACCCAACTCAAGAAGCCAAACATAATTCAATAGCCGAACCCCAAACAGAACACATGGAAAACACAAGCAGCATTACGATATATGCAGCCTACAACCCCCCAAATAAAAAACTCCTTGAATCTGACTTAGATGTGATACTAAATACAGGCAGAGCAGTGATTATAGCCGGAGATTTTAATGCCAAACATTCAGTCTGGAACAGCAGAAACTCAAATATTAACGGAAGAATACTCAACCCTCATACACCACTTCAAGAAATATAAAGTAATAGGACCCACTGAACCCACACATTACGGAGCAACCGGACGTCCTGATGTACTAGATATGGCTATATTAAAAAACATAGCGCACAGCTATCAGATGCAAGCAATCAACGACTTAAGTTCTGATCATAACCCCATCATATTACAACTAGCACCATACAAGATTTAACGGAAAACACCACCACATTTATAAATTGGAAACAACTTCCGTCAGCCTTCTAGGAAAACCTTGGTCCAATACCGCATATGACAGCTGCCGAAGATATAGAAACAGCAGTGAACACTCTTGAAAAACAACTACTGACAGCTATAACACAGGTAACAAATATAACCAAATGTGCACCATCAAATAAACTCCCATAGGATATAAAACGTCTTATCCAAGAGAAAAACAGATTAAGAAAACAATATCAGAGAAGAATGGACCCAGCGGATAAACAAGCAGTCAATAGAGCAACAAACCAGGTTCGATACGCCCTAAAGGGCCACAGTAACCAACTCTGTAATAACAGAATTCACCAATTAAACACAGAGGATCAATGAATGTGGGAAATGATGAAATCACTCCGTTTAAAGCGTTTTACACTTCCTCCAATCCTATGTGAATATAGTGTCGTCTACAACGACGAGGAAAAAGCTGAAGCATTTGCTGACAGTTTATAAAAACAATGCAGCCCAATTATATCAATACAGATATAAATTTCATAAGTAAAATTCACACCCAAGTGCGGAAAATAACTCAAAATGCCTCACTCCAATCCAATAACAAATCCGTGTCACCGACAGAAATATATGAGACTTTAAGAAAACTAAATAAGAAAAAGGCTCCGAGTCCAGATGGAATAACAAACAAGGTGCTCAAGTTACTTCCCCGCAAAGGGGTTATGCATCTGGTAGCCATCATTAATGCCATCCTCCGGCTAAATTATTTCCCAGAGCGATGAAAAATTGCCGACGTTTTCCTAATTCCCAAACCTGGAAAAAATACACAATTTCCTGAAAATTACGGACCGATCAGCCTTCTTTCATGCATAGGAAAGATAGCCGAACGTGCTATTCTCATACGGGTTCAAGAGGCAACAGATATCAACCATGTCATTCAAGATGAACAATTCGGCTTTAGGAAATATCAATCCACAACGCTACAAATTTACAGAGTTATCGAGCATATAACCCAAGGGTATGAATGGCACCAGCACTCTGGCCAGTTTTCCTGGACATCACTCAAGCATTTGATAGAGTGTGGCATCACGGACTAATTTTTAAACTACACGAAGTTGGTATTCCATTACCACTAGTTCTACTTTTCAAATCATATCTAAATAACAGAAAATTTAAAATAAAACTCAACGGTATCAGATCCACAGAGAGGAGAATCACGGCCGGAGTACCTCAAGGCTCTCTACTATCTCCCCTACTCTTCTCCATATACATGGCAGATCTCCCCAAACTGTCTCCAGCTATCACCGCCTCTGTATGCCGATGACACAATCATTATAGCCAGATCCCTCCGTCCACACCTGGCCACAATCAAGCTGCAGAGAGCAGTCAATGAATTGGAGGATTGGTGCACCAAATGGCGTATCGCAATTAATCCAAACAAAAGCTCTGCAGTACTTTTCACCAGACGTAAAGCAGAACCGAATACAAGCATACAAATGTTTGATAAAATCATCCCTTGGTACAATTCTACCAAATATCTGGGAGTGCATATTGATAGACGTCTAAACTTCAAGTCATATATGGATAGTGTCGCCACTAAGGCAAGTCAGACCATAGCACAGCTATATCCACTTTTGAATAGGAACAGCTTCAAAACAAAATAATACAGAATAAATGCCTAAGAATGGCATTTAATGCCCCGTGGTTCATCAGAAACATCCAGTTACATCAAGAAGCCAACCTTCCAGATATTAAGACCTACATGACAAGCATTGCAGAGAAATTCTTCACAATCACGGATAATCACCCAAATCAGCTAGTTCGACAGGCAGCGGACCTCAAGCCCTCAGATCGTTTCAAACATAAAAAACCGAAATCCTCCATCGCAAGAGAAAGCTGATTCAGCCTCAATGCTCACAATGAGCGGGTAAATTACCCACAATAATCTCATCACCCACAATCTAAAATCCAGATGAAGGGATAAAGAGTCAAGGACTCAGTCCATCAAACAATTAAGTTCAAAAGTGAATTTGTGTATAATTTACGTTGTCGAGCTATATATATATATTTTTGTTAAGCAGGAGGGGGAAAAAACTGCAATTGCTTGCTACAGAGAAACTAATTCAGACGCTGTAGAGTAGACTTAGAATTGGATTCAACGAAATAATTGATATAATATCATTCTAAATCATATTTTGGTCAATATTATCAAACAAACTGATAAAAATGTATTAAATTCAATTTTATCCAACAACTGATAAAAGTGTTGTTTTATTTAATAAGTCGAAAGGCTATTTTACCGGCGAACATGTTAATAGAAAAGGGGAATGGAAAATTTCCTTTATGTATTAAAAACATAAAGGGAATTTTCTATCTCCCCTTTTCTATTAACATGTTCGCAGGTAAAATAGCCTTTCGGCTTATTAAATTAGTAATTAACATTAAATATAGGAGTACACCACTTCGGCAATTCGATAGTAGAGGTATGTAAGTTCTTGTTCACTTAAAACCTTGATAAAACCTTGATATGGTTAGATTGAATCAATCGACCGTGAGATGCGGTGATTGATTCATTCAATCCAATACCCTAGGAGGGTAATGGATGGCAATGCTGTAGCCAATGAATTGCTAACTGAGGCTCGGCTATTGCTGTTACCCTCCTGCATTATCAGAGCTTTAATAGCTCAATAACACCTTATCCCTACACTGTCCTCTACAGATAACGGGGAAGATGAAAAGCATTCTTGCTTCGCCCCTTTAAGCCAGTCCTTATAAGGATAAGGAACCTTGATATTACAGGTCTACCTACTTACTGATGAGACCTCAAAAAAGGTTGAAACCGGTCTGGGTAGTGACCTCTTCTCATAATGTAAAACAATATATATATATATATATATATATATATATATACACATCTCTTAGGAGCTGGGTTTTACATTATGAAAGAATATTAAAGTTAGCGAGGGAGCTTGCTCCACCTTTGCATGGAGTTTCCCTGGTGTTGTACTATCCAAGTGATCATTTTACTTGGGCCTGCCAATAGTTTTTTTTTTCTTTCTTTTTTTCTTTTTTTTTTTTTCGGCATGAAACTCGATGGATTTCGATACGAGTTTCGTACCTGGCTATTAAAAACAAAGGGAATTTTCCATCCCCCTTTTCTATTAAACTGATAAAAGTGTATTGAATTCCATCTAATAAAGAAGAAATATTGCATATATATCACTTTAATGTATATTTTTTCTTCTTTTTTTGTGCTTCTGAAATTAATCCTGATTAGCATGTCCACATACCGTGATTAGATTTCGTCCAAACAGGGTTTTTACCATGTAATTTCTAAATTGTTTCATATTCGTACATTCATACAATTATTGTACAAACTTGACTTCCACATTTATGCGAAGTCCTTATCTTTATAAGGACTGGCTTAAAGGGGCGAAGCAAGACTGCTTTTCATCTTCCCCGTTATCTGTAGAAGACAGTGTAAGGATAAGGTGTTATTGAGCTGTAAAAAAACTCTGATCATGGCAGGAGGGTAACAGCAATAGCCGAGCCTCAGTTAGAACTTCATTGGCTACTGAATAAGTAAAGCCATCTCTAAAAATTAGGACGATCCCTAGAGCACTCCATATTGGCCAAAAGACCGTCCAACTCAGCGTTGGCTCCACTCAGTGACGGGCTCCCCTACCACCGAGCAAAACTGCTCATATTCCAGGGAAAAGCATCCACCAACACAGCCCCTCACCAGGCCATGAAGGAGAACACCCTCACCGGAGACTCAAAATGCTCTCTCAGACAAACTCCCCCCCCCCCTCATCGGGAGCAAACCTAAAAGAGCGAAACTCAGCGTCACAGGGGTTAACAGCAACAGCCGAGCCTCAGTTAAAACTTCATTGGCTACAGCATTGCCATCCATTACCCTCTCTCACATTTATATTTATGCGAAGGACGCAGGACATATATGGCGCAGAGGGTGAAGCTTGGCGCTTTTCATATTCCCTGTTGTCTGTTTCGGGAGCAGTGATGGGAGAGATTTGCGAGCTATTTTAGCTCGCCCTGAGTGGGCAGAAGTGGTCACACGTCGTTGAGTGTTAGGATGGGTTTCGGTCTTTTATGTTTCCAGTGGTCATTTACCGTCATAGTTTCCGGCTTGCTGTATTAGTTGGTTTGGATGCGTAGATGTCTTCATAAAGAATTTTTTCTGCTAGGGAGCGTAGTAGCGGAGAGATGTAGTGGATATTTATGTCCCGGTGGATCTGGGCGTTCCTGATGAACCACAGGGCGTCCAGTATCATTCGCAGGCACTTGTTCTGTAGTCTTTGTAGCTTGAGGATGTTTGTCTTGGAGGTATGGCTCCAGGCTGGGGAGGCGTATATGACCGTGGGACGGATCACTGTCTTGTACAGTAGTATTTTATTTGTTGAGCTTAGTTTGCTGTGTCTGTTGATCAAGGGGTATAGCTGGGTGATAACTTTTGAAGCTTTGGTGCATATGCTCTTGATGTGGCTGTTGAAACATAATCGCTTATCGAGAAGTATTCCTAGATATTTTGCTTCAGTTTTCCAGGGAATTTTAGAGTTGATCAGGGTGATGTCTCCTTTGGGGTATGTTCGTCTTCTTGTGAAGAGTATCGTTGTACTTTTCTGGGGGTTTAATTGTAGTCGCCAGTCTTTAAACCATTTTTCTAGATTCAGGATGGTGTCTTATAGTTTTTTGGTGACGAGAAGTGGTTGACGAGATCTGGCTAGAATAGGCGTGTCATCTGCGTAAAGGGTGATGGTGGATGTGAGAGGATTTTGAGGGATGTCTGCCATATAGCTGTAGAACAGGATCGGGGCTAGCAGTGATCCTTGAGGAACTCCAGCGAGGATTTTCCTTTGGGTTGAGACCGTTTCATTGATTTTGACTTGCATCCTCCTATTGGGATTTTATAAACGAAGTTTTTTATTTTCACTTTTTGCAAAATTTAAAAAGGTGTGTGAAAAAATTTTAATAAATCTTTAGAAATCTCTTTCATATATGAGATTTTTTTACTTTATTTAGTAGCATATTATAGTTACAAAAATAAAAGAAATTGTAAACTGGTTTTAATGAATAAAACGCTAGCTAATAAGCTTCTTATATTGCGAAGCTGAATACATGACATTTATAAATGGAATGATTCGATGGGTCTTGTGTTTTAAACTGGAAAACGAGACATATCCTGTTTTTATCAACAATTGTATATTCAGGACGATCGCCACTATTGAGGGACGATTATCCTGACTGGAAGTTTGAAGAATGCTTCCATCTGCGTGTTTGTAACTGTATTTTCTTCATTACAGTGTTTTAACTATTTCCTGGTGTATGTACGGATATAAAAAAAAAAAAAAAAAAAAAAGAAGCGGAGACATATAAAAACATGACGACGAATTCAATGACGGATATAACATTTAATGAAGTATATTACAGATAACATGCGATATAACAAGAAAAACGGTTCATAACATCGTTCCACTGACACTTTTTTGATGTATAAATTACCCCAAACAATTTCCCTAATTGTCCTCCCTCTTCATTGAAAGATCAGTTCTCAAAAGGGTGGTTAGTTAAACAGACGCGTGTGATGTCGTCTCCCACTCTTAAGTCGTGAGATGCACCATTCTCATCCCTTCACATTTAGCAAAGGTGTGTGTGTGTGTGTGTGTGTGGTTAAGGGTTGAGATGGTGGGGAAGGGATAAGAGAGTCGTTTCACAAGCTGCGTACGCTTAGCACTTGAACATATCACACAGCAGTTTCTCCATCGAAGTGTTTCCTATTGTTCTATGGAAGAACAGAGCTTCTATCCTTTCGGAGGGAATATAACGAAGAGATGGTAACATCAGTAGCAAACGACCAAATCTGAGAACAAAACAAAAATGAAATTAAACACAGTTGATAAGCACGATGCATTTAAAACGAATATAAAGTCAAGAAAACTATAAAGTAATCGAATACAAATTTCATTGCTAAGAATGCAGACCGGTTAAATCAATACCTGAAAGGATACGTTGGATGTTGTGTCTTTACGTGCTGTTGTAGCATTAACTGAGCCTGGTCTTGAAGACTTTCCACTTGATGAGAGTCCTTTAAACCTCTGGCATCTATGAGAAAGATTAAAAATAGAAGTAATGCTTCTCAACCGTATCGTGTGACAAGAAAGTTCGTATAAAACGAAAGTAAATCTTAATGCTTTAAGTAGGAAATTTTATTAGACTTTTCTTGCTCAAATCAAGGCATGTTTTAATAAATGATTATAATTATAACTGGCCTTATAGTTGCTTTGGCCTAATTTCAAAACAACTCAGCTTTAAGAAGCTTAAAACTAGATTAAAAATGATCGGAAACTCAACTATACACTGATCATCGTATGATCTGCTTAATCACCATCATTTGGATTTACTCTCAAACATTATACTCGATTTTTTTTTAATTTTATACTTTTTTTTTTTTTTTTTAATTTTGTCAACGAAATATACTGCACGGAAGACTCTACTTAATGTGCTTCTTCAGTCAATGTGGATTCGCTAGAACGTGTAAAAGCATATCTTTTTAAAATAATTTTTGAAACTATTAAAAAAAAAAAAAAGATTTTGCACAGTATTAGTAGAGTGCCATACTAAAAGGATGCGCATGCGCAGTAGGTACAAACCAATTCTGAAACTCAGCATCAAAGTAATAGAGGTCAGAATTAGAAAAATTGGAGAGGTTAACGGGAATGTAGTACGTGAAATTAGAGGCGATAGAAAATCTCTTGAGTTTTATTTCTATTCTTTTAAAGTATTTGTCCATTTTTATTTTTTGAATCATTTCTTTTTAATTTTTAGACAGGATTTTCATCCTCCACCCCTCGTGCTTACAGATTTACAAGGACCATATTATTTGGTAAGATTAAAGTTCCAGTTACCTCTAAGAAGCTTTTGTTAGAAAAACACGAACTTCTTTTAATATTTGAATTTGTTTCAAATAATCAGAATGTGTAGTAGTAAAACATTCTATAAACTATTTAGCTTCCCATGGTTAATATTCTCACGTATTGAGGTCTTCTTCATGTAATACATCCTTAAGAAAAATAAAAACCAATCCGCCCCCGGGTGGACTCGAACCACCAACCTTTCGGTTAACAGCCGAACGCGCTAACCGATTGCGCCACAGAGGCCACTGCAAATAAATTTGTCATCATCAGTGACCAATTTAAAAATTAATAAGTTTTTAATTGTTTATAATAGTTAAGTTTATTCGTAATTCAACCTTAATTTTTCCCCTAAGGGCAGATGATTCCACTCACTCGCTGCTCTCTGGAAGAAAAACCTAGCTCTTACCCCCCCCCCCCCATCTTGATCTTGACTGAGAACAACCTTAGGGGTAGGACAAAGGGATTACTGCATTTCATGTATACTAATGCCAGGAGTATTAGGAACAAGAAGGAAGAATTTTTGGCCTTGGTTGGCTCCTTCTAGCCACAGGTTATTGGCATTAGTGAAACATGGCTGACGGAAGATGATATAGTTAGTGCGATAGAATGTGTAGGTTATAGTGTGTTTAGGAGGGACAGAGAGAATAAAATGGGGGGGGTGTTATTGATGATAGCTGATGAACTGCAGCCAAGGAGAATTGAAGTTGTATTGCAGGATAGTGAAAAGAGCTCATTTGAGGCTATTTGGTGTAAGATTGAGACTGGCAGAACAAAATATACAATTGGGTGCTGCTGTAGACCAGGTGATGGAACAGATGGTGGGGATAGTACGCATAAGCAAATATAAGAAATGAGCCGAAGGAGGATAATTATTATGGGAGATTTCAACTATAGTAATATTGATTGGAAGGATGAGAGGACACATGTGAGGAAGGAAATGGATTTTATTCAATTATTAAGGGATAACTGAGACAGAATGTAAGTCAAAATACTAGGGATTTGAGAGTGCTTGACCTGGTAATAGTATCTGAGAATTTGACTGTAATGAATATGCCCATGTTGCCACCTACTGGTGAGAGTGATCATAAGGTCTTGACCTGGGAAGTGGCTAAAGGTGTGGAATTTTTGATTAAAGCAGGGTATATGTGGAATTACCGTGCTGGCAAGTATGACAAGCTTAGGAGATTGCTTGGATCAGTGCCATGGCATGTACAACTGAAAGGGCTGGACGTCGATAGAGCATGGGAAGTGGTCAAGGAGCATTTACAGGAGGTTATGGCTGATTGTATCCCTAGGGTCCGAATAGTAAAACAAGTAGGGATTAAATGGATGAATAACACCATTAAGCTTGAGCTGCAAAAAAAGAAACAACTGTGGAGGGAATTTAAAGAAAGGGGGTGACCTGCAGGCACATGAACGGTATAAAGTGCAGGCCAGAAGGGTAACGAGTGTGGTAAAAAAAGCAATTGCGGATTATGAAAGGAAACTAGCTATGCAAGCTAAAGAGAATCCCAAACAATTATTTCAATATGCTGCAAGCAAAAAAAAAATAAAAAAAACTGCACACGGCAAAATGATTTTAAGGAATGATGATGGTATGGAGGTCACTGAATCAGTCGATATAGTGGAGTTACTGAGCGCGCACTTTGCAAAAGTATATCATCCAGGTGGTGACATTGAAAAAATGAAGGAACCATTAGTTTATACAGGAATTGTGATGAATGAAGTGGAGGTGAATAGTCTATTACAGGACCTTAATGTGAATACATCTGTGGGATTGGATGGTATACCGGCACGGGTCTTACGTGAAGCGGCTAAAGAATTATCAGTTCCCTTGACCATGTTGTTTAATCTGAGTCTCGGGTCTGGTTTAGTCCCGAAGGTGTGGAAAGAGAGGAAAATAGTTTCACTGCATAAAGGAGGATCTAAGACTACGGTTGCAAATTACCGACAGATCAGCATATCAGGAGTTGTTGTCAAGGTTTTGAAGAAAGTAGTCAAGGGAAAAATACAGGAATGGATTGATGAAAATGAGATACTGTATGGGGGACAGCATGGCTTTGTGAAGGGTAGATCATGCCTCAGTAACTTGCTCAAGTTTTATAACAGGGTGACGGCTGAACTGGATAAGGGAAATGAGTTTATAGTGATACTGCTGGACTTGGCAAAGGCGTTTGACAGGATACCACATGGAACCCTAATCAGTAAACTGGAGCAGATGGAGATGGATATAGGGTTGGTGAGATGGATAGGTGCTTGGTTGACGGAGAGATATCAAAGAGTAGTTTATTCAGGAGTAGAGTTCAAAAGACGGTCTGTGACTAGTGGTGTGCCGCAGGGTTCTGTTCTTGGACCACTGCTATTTAATCTGTTCATTAACGATATAGGGAAGGATCTAAGTGGAACAGATCATTTGTTCGCTGATGATGCAAAGTTGGGTAGGGCAATAGTGAATGCAGAAGATGTCAAAATCTTGCAGGTCGACTTGGATAGATTAAAGTTCTGGGCTAAGGAGAATGGATGTCAATTTAATGTGACAAAATGTAAGGTTATGCATTTTGGGGTGAAAAGATTAGCAGCAGTATACCACATTGGTGGAACTGTACTCCAGGAGATTGATGAGGCCAGGAACTTGGGAGTGTTAGTGGATAGGGAGATGAAATTTAAGGGGCACATTGAAAAAGTAGCTAAATCAGCTCATCAACTCACTTGGTTGTTGAAAAATACTTTGACGAGCAGAGACAAGCAAGTTATTGTACCTCTGTACCGAGCCTTGATAAGACCTCATCTCGACTATTGTGCCCAGATTTGGTCACCTCTGTTCCTTCTTGATGGGGAGGAGGTTGAGAGGATCCAGAGGCGAGTGACTAAGATGATAGCAGGTCTATGGAATGAACCATATGAGAACAGGTTGAAGATTTGTGGGTTGCAGAATCTAGTTGATAGGCGGAAAAGGGGAGATATGATTGCGACATTCAAATTGCTAAAGGGTTTCTATAGGATTAATTCAGGGGATATTTTTGAGATCAGGACTGGTGGTGGGAGAACTGGGGGACACCTATGGAAGCTGGGCAAGAGTGTGGTTAGCAGGTGTGTTAGAGCTCGGTTCTTTACTTTTAGAGTGGTAAAGGAGTGGAATAAGCTGCCAGAGTCTGTTGTGGGTGCTATGACGGTGAACGAGTTCAAGACAAGGTATGATAGATACTGTGAGAATGTAATCGCATAGTTGTGTGGACATGATGTTTAGGGCCTCCCTCGATGAGTCTAAGGACTCCCTGGAGTCGCCTGAAATAATAATAATAGTAATAATAATAATAACTTTCATGGATGCCCCCCGTGTTCTCTCCCCGCCTTCCATATAAAGAAAAATTTCATCATTTGAAATGCAATAACACCCATTCAAAAGTTTATAGACCTCCATCATATCGCCCCTCTTTCTCCTGTTAACCAGAGTCTGCAATCCACATACTCGCAATCTGTCCTCATAATCTAAATCTCATAATCTGGATATAATCTTTGTAACTCTTCTTTGCACTCTTTCCACAGCTTATTTATCCCCTTGGCACCCGGGAGACCAAACCAGCGCACAATAATCCAAGTGTGGTTTTATCAAATCCTTATAGAGAGGCAAAAGACTTCCTTATCCTTACATGTCATCGCAATTATCCTCTGAGTTGTATTTGTGACTTTTGCTATGTGACCTTCCTAGCTTCATCAATTTCTTGTAGCATAATTCCGCTAATATAATATTATTTCAAAACTGGAAGTGTAGTTTGACATCGTACACGCTACTTCATTGTTCTGTTACTTCAAGTTATTTGTGCAATATATGAGCGAAATGATGTGCAATATTATTTATCCCGTACATTATATTCCGATCGCAATAAGCGGATTTTACTGAATTATAATTAGCTATTAATATTATACAATTATAATGTGCAAACTGATAAATGCAATCAAATGAGCACATTTAAGACTCAACATAAGAGTAGGAGACCATCGTTTACCATTTTAGAATATTTAAAACTCTCCAAGACTTTGTCGTCCTAATAGTGAGCTGAATCTAATGAATAAAGGCCATATTTCATTTGGCAATGACATGCTGTCGAAGTCAAACAGGAATGACTTCGTGGATGAATCGGTTAGTACAATGCTAGAGATCAACGGAAGAGTTCCCAGGATGTTTACAGAGATGGCGGAGGGATACGTATTTGTGACAGAGCTCTTCAGCACTGAAACCTTAATAAGTCAAAAACAAAAGCAACATACTACAAACTAAGCAGAACAACCTCTCCCATACCACAACACAGAGAATTAAGAAGACGGTAAATTACACTCAGTCCTGTACTAAACAATGTCTCCAAGCTACCAATAAATCTGGGATACAAAATCTTCTTCTTTAAAGTCCCCTGCCTACCAACCAAGATGTGGATTGTGATTAAAGGTATACCTCTTGAAGGGCATGCAACCTGTCAGTTTTGTCCGGAACCGGAAACACTATACCACCTAATGTTATATTGCAAACAAGCAGAAGTAACTTGGAAGACCGTTAAAAGATGGCTTCCTGAAATCCAACTAATCAACGAGGAAATATTATTCTGGCTAAAAGGAAAACATATAAATAGGGTGTAAACAATAATTCTGATCCTAACGATGTACGCAATTTGAGGTCACAGGTGCGACCATGCGTATGGAAGAAGACAGTTCCGGAACCATACACTACATCCAGGAAGCAGTCACCAGTTCAATCCAATCTAGAAGAATGACTTCAGAGGAATGGACGCACTTAACCTCCAACCTTACATCAGACGAGCAATCCATCCAACCACCATCATCACTCCCCAGTGGAAATTAGGCACATCGGAAGAAAAACTCCTAGCTCCCCACTTCCATCCGAAGAAACAGCGCCTGAATCACGTGGAACAGATAGGCCACCGCAGGAAAATGGGTGATCCCCTATCTCAACTGAAACAGCGAACTCAGTGCTTCATATTTAGCAGGAAAAAAAAAACGAAAAGAAAAACTAATTAGGTGACAGCTACGTATATGACTATAACAGCTGCTTGTAATCTTACAGTTCTTACAAGAACTGGGCGATCGATGGACTGAGTCCTTGACTCTTTATCCCGTCATCTGAATGAAGAAAATCTGTGTGGATTGAGCTAAAAAGCTCTAGTCATGGCTGGGTAACGGCAATAGCCGAGCCGCAGTTAAAACTTCATTGGTTACAGCATTGCCATTTGTTACCCTGGAAGTCGTAAAAAGGACTTTTTTTGAATACTGCTGCTTGTAATAAAATAGAAGAAATTCTGTATATGATGTTATTTCGCTGTACAGATGGTGTATATATAATTTATTTTGTACAATATACAGTTTTTTAAATATATATAATAAGTATGAAATATATGGTATGTAAATATAATTTACAAGGCATTCCTTAAAGAAAAAAACAGTCTTAAACCCAACTGAGAGGGAAAAAAAAAGCTAACAAAAATGAAAAATCCCTCAACTTAATATAATAGAAAGTAATGTATATTGAATTGATAAAAAATATAAACAAAATGGCTCGGAATACCTCATAAAGCTAACAACTGCTTTCTATTACTCTGTGAGTATGTTTTTGCGTTTTGTTACATAACTGAGGGTCCAATATCCAGGGGGTCAACATTATAAGGGATTATGTTTTAGCGTTTTAAAATAGCGTTAAAATAAAAATATTGAAAAAACCTATTTTGTATAAAAATATTCTTGTGAATAAAAAAATATACTAATCAGTATAATTCTCTAAATAAATAACGGATAAAATGAATGATTTGCAAATAATTAAAACACATCTTCGCTTTGTTCACTGATCCTTAAATTTCAAGATTGGAACGGTAATCCTTGTAAATGTACGCTAATTGCAGGAATCAGCGGGAAGGATTTGTTGAATGTGCTTCATACTTCCCAGTAATTAGTTCAATAAAAAAAAAAAAAAAGATGAAAAAACACAGTGCCATATACTTCATAGACACAATTTTCGGTGAATAATATATTATTATTATTATTATTATTGAGAGCGAGACCTCCAGGGGGTCAGAGATTCATCGAGGGAAGCCACTACTACCCACACCAGCTATCATACTTATTCTTGAATTCATTCACACTGCTTGCACTCACAACATCCAATGGCAATCCATTCGAACCACGCACCACCCTCTGAGAGAAAAATATAGCCCTCATCCCCTTCTTAGCGGCCTTCATTCTCAGCTTCCAAAGATGCGCTCTCGTCTTTTCCCCACCCTCCATAAATTGAAAAATCCCATAAACTGAAATCCTGTATGACTCTTTCAGCAGTTTGTAAGTCTCAATCCTATCACCCCTCTTTCTCCTGTTTGTTAATGTCTACAGTCTACAAATTCTTAATCTGTCTTCATAATCTGTATTCCACAATCCTGATATCATTTTTAACACTCTCCTTTGTACTCTCTCCAATATATCAGAATCACAACAGAAACCAGGAGACCAGACCTGCGCACAATAGTCCAAGTGAGGTCTTATCAAAGCCTTGTGAAAAAAAGGCAAAATAGCATCCTTATCTTTACATGTAAACGTTCGTTTGAGCATTGCAATTATCTTTTGAGTTGTATTTGCAATCTTTGCCACATGGCCCCAAAACTTCAACTTCCTATCTACTAACACTCCCAGATCCCCTAGCCTCATCAGTTTCTTCTAGCCTAATCCCACCAATGATAATACGACATTGGATATGTAATGATGCCGAAGTGAATGATTTTACATTTCTTGGCATTGAACTGACACCCATTTTCCCATGCTAACAATTCCATCCTATTCAAATCTGCAAGAAATGCATATCAACAGCATTCCTGATTACCTTACCTATCTTGGCATCATCAGCGAATAGTTGCATGTCGCTTGTCAAATCATTATCATTAAATTCCAATGCTATACATGGTTGAAAATGATAATTGTTTGTGGTACTCTACTTTAATTCTTCTCATTCGACAGGATTATGTTGTATTCTGGGATCTGCGGCAGTCATTATTTCACAGCCACAGCATTCAAAATTCTTTCACTTTATTGCAGTATGTCTACTTCATCGTCATCTATAATCAAATCTATGGACCAGTATACATTCTGTATTGGACTTTTGGAAGGCAGAATACATTGTTTAACTTTAGGATTATTACAATCTTGTTTATTCTTAAATCTAGATGCCATCATATGAAGAAAGCGATTTAGGACTGTAAGATTGGTAAGCACTTCAATGAAAATACCACCAATGTTCCTGGACAACAACACTGTGTTGCCATTACATAAAGCATAAATAAATTGAATATCAGTGAGCCATGTTTTCGTAAAGGTATGCATTGGAAGTCTGTAATGCGTAACAAACCGCTGTTTACAAGTTACGAGACGTGCGCAAGAACTATACTACATAACTAGACCACAATATATGAAGAATCAGACAGCGCTGAGGGTATCAGTAGTGTTTCAACTGTATTTCCTCACTCATCAGCAATTTTAAAAATGCTTATGATTAATATTCTATACCTAGAGAAATTTTAAAGTTCTGTGCTTTTAAAAATTCGCATTTTAAACTTTTAAAATTAAAAGGATATTTAATTTTTGATATTAAACCACACACAGTGTATTAAGCGACAGTTTACAACGAATATGCTTAAACCTGTTTCTTAATAAAATACTCGTACATTTCGTGTAGTTTACAAAGTTAATAACATTAACTTTGTAAATTCATAGCAAAAACTATATAATAATAGTTTTTGTTATGAATGATTTTTTTTTCGCTCTATAATCGCATCATTTTAATTAGGAACTCTTTAAGTGGCTTCTCCACACTCTCGAGAAATCTTTCCAATCAAAGCCTTCTGATTTTACTCAAAGTAAAGCACTGAATACCATTTCCTAATTGACCTCCTATACAATTAAATGTAATAAGGTTCGAGTATGCCATGTATTCGGCAAGTGCTACTACTTAAACTTAGAATCCAACTTACAATCCACGAATTTGTTGGCATTTATTTGAGCCAAGTTGTTGCTGATGTTCGAAGTAGTTTTCGTGAAAAAATTTATGAAAATAAAAATTACACTTCCAGAAGACTCACTCACTGAATATTTCTCAATTTCCATTATCTGATGTCAACTCAATAAGAAGAAAAAAAAAAAAAAAAAACTTCATGAACTAATGCATTCGCTCCCGGGTGGATTCGAACCACCAACCTTTCGGTTAACAGCCGAACGCGCTAACCGGTTGCGCCACAGAGGCCGCTGACAGGCTTCTATGAATGAAGATAATTTTTCAATGCAAAACACGTTTTCTCTCAAAAATTTATTCGATATTCCAAGAGACAGACCGACAGACAGAGAGAAAGAGAGAGAGAGAGAGAGGTCCTGATGAATTTTGAATTTCTCTGAAATGAGGAAATGAATGAATGATGACAACTCCATTCTTTCATTTTTTATTTAAATTTTATTTCATGGAGTCATTGTATTGTTAACAAAAATGGAGAGGATGTCTAGGATGTTGCCAACTTTCCCCCTGATTAGGGGCCAATTAGTAGAGTCTGTACGTCACTCTGCATCCAGTAATGGCAAGCATTTATGGCTGTACGTGCCTGTATTCACTGGACCAGTTTGTTTATTCTGAGGGACAATAAAAAAAATTGATGAAAATAAAAATTACACTTCCAGAAGACTCACTCATTGAATATTTCTCAATTTCCATTATCTGATGTCAACTCGATAAGAAAAAAAAAAAAAAAACTTCATGAACTAATGCATTCGCCCCCGGGTGGATTCGAACCACCAACCTTTTGGGTTAACAGCCGAACGCGCTAACCATTTGCGCCACGGAGGCCGCTGACAGCCTTCTTTGAATGAACATAATTTTCCAATGCAAAACACGTTTTCTCTCAAAAATTTATTCGATATTCCAAGAGACAGACCGACAGACAGAGAGAAAGAGAGAGAGAGAGAGGTCCTGATGAATTTTGAATTTCTCTGAAATGAGGAAATGAATGAATGATGACAACTCCATTCTTTCATTTTTTTTTTAAATTTTATTTCGTGGAGTCATTGTATTGTTAACAAAAATGGAGAGGATGTCTAGGATGTTGCCAACTTTCCCCCTGATTAGGGGCCAATTAGTAGAGTCTGTACGTCACTCTGCATCCAGTAATGGCAAGCATTTATGGCTGTACGTGCCTGTATTCACTGGACCAGTTTGTTTATTCTGAGGGACAATAAAAAAAATTGATGAAAATAAAAATTACACTTCCAGAAGACTCATTCATTGAATATTTCTCAATTTCCATTATCTGATGTCAACTCGATAAAAATAAAAAAAAATAAAAAATTTCATGAACTAATGCATTCGCCCCCGGGTGATTTCGAACCACCAACCTTTCGGTTAACAGCCGAACGCGCTAACCGGTTGCGCCACGGAGGCCGCTGACAGGCTTCTATGAATGAACATAATTTTCCAATTCAAAACACGTTTTCTCTCAAAAATTTATTCGATATTCCAAGAGACAGACCGACAGACAGAGAGAAAGAGAGAGAGGGGAGAGAGAGAGAGAGAGAGAGAGAGAGAGAGAGAGAGAGAGAGAGAGAGAGAGAGAGAGAGAGAGAAAACCAGTTTCCGGGAGAGAAAAAAACCCTCTGCCGTCGCATGAGACTGGCCTACTCAGAAGATATAGATAACCTAAAATTTACACACTAGAGGGGGAGCATCTTAAAAATTTATAAATTAGGCCCCAAGAAGCTTAAATCCGACCTTGGTTTGACTGTTATTGATTTCAAATATTCATCCTTAACCTCCTGGATGGAGATGACAGGGGGTGGGAAAGGGGAGCATGAGGAGATACGCAAACATATCTACAAATCAAGGGGGATGATAGTGCATGTATGAAAACATGTAATTAATTTATTTTAACAAGGTCATGAATCACAGTTAAACATGGAAAAAAAAAAGGGTATTCAAACCAATAAGATAAGTAACATTCACCTTTTTAAAACCTGGCGTGGATTATAATCAACTTAGACATCACAGCAGCAGTAAAAACAGACATTTAATATTCGGTAAAAGCTTTTAGAATGTTAACCTTCACCAAAGTGTCCCTTTAAGATAATCAACTTTTTGTGAAAACATTCTTTTTGTAGAAGGATGCAGATGCTTCTTTATAAGGCCTGAGTTGAAGCTTCCTTGACGCAATCGGTTAACCCGTTTAGAAGCAACTAATGAACTCATAAACGCTAACTATCTCCCGAATTGCAAGTTGACAAGTAGATGACTATTAAAAAATGCCTTTCATGCTGTACTTTGTGTTCTGAATTTGGATTTTGAAACAAGACTCTGGTTAATACCGATCAATTGGCAGGATTTCTCAGGAGTGTGTCAAGAAGTTCGTTAAAAGGCTCGTCATGCAGTTTAAAAAACAAGAAAGAAAATTGTATTAGAGATTTAGAAAAAAAGAAAACAAAGAAAAATGCGTTTCTCAGTAGTATTAGTCAAGTCCTTCATTATCGCAAAATTAAACCTAAAGACGTTTTGTGTTATTCACTCTCTTAGCGTTTTGCTTTGTCTTGGAAATGTTTAAATATTTTAAAAGGGCTTAATAATTGCCAGACATCGGTTGACTACTATTGCGTTTCCTTAATGCCCTTATTTCACTGTAGTGTCCATCACATTCCTAAAGCAGCATGTTTTGTTATCGTTGACATAAATAAGCTTATCTTAATTATGATTCATCACATTCTTGAAAGAAATTAACACATTTTTACATTTAAACTTTTGTGAATAATTTTAGGATGAGTTTACCAACTTCACTCATCATCCCCATTTTCTTTTTTAATTTAGTTGGGTTTTTGGTGACGTCAGTCCTAAAGAGTAGCTTTGATTGGTTATTGAAACGAAAGGTGGAATCACCAAGATAAATAGAATTTCTTAACGCAATTTTTTTTATAAGCTTTCATATTGTAGAATATAAGTTTTTATGTAAAAAATAACAATGTTTAATAATAAAAAAAAATCCTTTAAATTACACGAACATTTTTTGCATTCACAGGAAGTTCTGTGTGATGTTTAAATTCTGCTCATCGTGTTACTCGTTCTTGTTTCTTTGGGAGGATAATTCTCAGCAATTGTCACAACTTTTGTGATATTCTCGAAATATTTTCATAAAGCAGAAGATCAAGACGTGTTAATAGAAAGTCAATAAGAGTTAATAGACTTATCAATGCTACAAAACCATGGAAAGAATAAAAAAGGAATCTAAACCTAGCGATAGACACTCTCTCTCTATTTTTTAATTCCTTCTTTTGGCATCTTTCTCTCTCTCTCTCTATCTCAATATCAAAATTGATATTGAAGTTATTGAAGAAAATAACTTAAGCGATTCACAAACAAACCTCCGTGGCGCAAATAAACACCATCGTCGTAACGTAAACCCCCATAAACTTCAGCCCTAAAGGATAACTCCAGTTATATGGTTAAGTATTTAAATGGATGCGCCAACTTCAATGTCCAACTGTCGTTCTGTAGAGAAGTTTTCCAAGCAACCTTCTTAGAAAGATAAGATATGGACTTTTTCTTTTTTTTTTTTTCTTTTTTTTTTTTTCCATGACGGTGTTTCTTTTGCAGTGTTGATTTTAAGATTTCGGATATCCAAGAGCCAAACATTATTTAGGGATCCTATTATGACCCTTCAAAATAACATTAAACTGAAAATATTGACAAAACTCCTTTTAAATAAAAAATATCATTTTAAATAAAAAAAATGATAAATATAATATTAGAAATCAATAATTCATAAAATGAATCAATTTTTTCTATTAGATCCCCTTAAAATTCAAGATTGGAACGGTAACCCTTCATAAACCAATTCTAAACATAGGATACGCTAGAAGGATCTGTTGTATGTGCTTGGTAGCTCCAAAATTAATTAATTTAATTAGTTTCATAAAATATTCGGATGAAAAAACATTTTATTCAGATCTGATAATATACAGTGCGATCAGCGGCGGCGTGTGGTTTGAAATCGTAGGGGTGCTGCAACTTTCGAATTATGCATACAAGTACAGTGTATACGTGTTTGGATAAAATATAAAAATTATAGTAAAAATTTTAAAAAAAATTAAACATGAAAAAATATTGTTTATTATCGATAAAATTATACAGTTTGGTATAATTCAAAATTACTTAAAAATAAAATCCATCATCGTAACCCCAATAATGTTCTAAAATAAAAACTATAACAAATGTTATGTCTTTAATTGTAATGTCCCAATATTTAAAGAGACGGAGTAAACACGATAAGCACTACGAACACTCTACTACTGGCGCAAACTGCATATAAACAAGAGTGGAACTGCGCGACGGACAGTGCCGCATTACGCTAATAGCTCGCATCTCACTATGACGTGCATATGCTTGCATGTGCACACAGTGCTGCTAGCGTCTTAGTCCCCCCCCCCCTAAGTGCTACAAGATGGATTTTTATTATTTTTTATACAAAATAAGAGAATTGCATAGGATTGTTGATGATAAAATTAAACATTACAAGCAAATATAAATAAAGTAATAAATATATTTATATATCGAGAAAAATTGGGGATGTTGCAGTTCCGCAGTACCTATGCACGAGACGCCCTTGAGTGCGATATTCTTCATAGATATTTATGATAAATACATAAAAAAAATTAAAAGTATTGTTAACATCATGGAAAAGATAAATAGTAGTACTGGTAAAAACGCAAGTCTTAATTCTTCGGGAATAACACGTTAGCCAAGAGCTAAGCCTACCTTTTAACCATCTTCGCCAGTTACATAGAAGTACACTTTTCACATATAGATTAACCCTCTGAGGTAATTGCTTGGAAGTTGGTTTAAGGTAGGGATGGCCAACTTATGGCGCATGCGCCAAAAGTGACTCGTTGAAGCCCAATGATAGTAATAAAAAACTAAACCTATTTATGCAAAACGTGTTAACCAAAACCGATTTGTAGAAAAAAAGAAATAAAACTTGGTAATTGTGGTTCCAAACGATAAAGATGTCATCAACAAATCGGAACCATGCCTTAAGTTTTGGATTAATTTGAGATAAGATTTTACTTTCAAGATCTTCCATAAATAAGTCAGTACAAGAGGATGAGAGGGGGGGTGGGCTGCCCATGGCCAATCCGGTTAATTGTTTGTAAATTGTTTTCTTCCATACGAAATAGTTAGAAGATAGACAGTGACTAAACAATGAAGAGACGTCTTGTGGGAATAAATTGTCTAAGATGTTGATAACTTCAACCACTGGAATGTTAGTAAACAGGGAAGTGACATCAAGGCTGGCAAGTATATCGTTTTCAGAGATACAGATGTTTTTTTTATTTTTCTATAAAATGTGTAGAGTTTTTGATATAAGTATCTGAATTATGGATGTGTTGTAGAATTTTAGCTAGGTATTTTGACAAGTAAATACGTTTGGAGAGTTGATTCCATCCACTACTGGGCGTAATTGGGAGCCATCCTTATGTACGTTTGGAACGCTGTATAGTCTAGGAGTTAGAGGATTCATAGATTTTAACTTTTTAATTAGATCTGCAGGCCAGTTTGTCATCTGACGTAATAATTCAGCTAGCTCTAGCTTTTAGCTAGATTTTATCTAGCTAAAATTCTACAACAACACATCCATAATTCAAATATCACTTGATGTCACTTCCCTGTTATTGAAATATATTATTTTCTCTTTTTTATCTAATGGATATGAGAATTCCTTGATCAAAAGAGTTTTGATATATCTTCCTCTTCAAATACAGACGAAATGACTCATATTCCTATATCTTATGTGCGTAGCATTAGTGAACGCACAGCAAAAGGTTTAAAACCACTAAATATTTGGGTTGCCTTTCGCCCCATCAGAAAAATCTCCACCTTTCTCACTTCTCCAAAGGACAAGCTTCCAAATCTCACTTATCCAAGTGTCTACCAGATTCCTTGCTCTTGTGGGTTATCATATTTCGGACAAACAGGAAGATCTGTTGTTATTCGGCTAAACGAACACGTCTTATATTCAGTACCTTGTACATTGTTGAAAAATAATAAAAAATGGGAAGTGGAAAGTATTCAAGAACCTTTTATTCTCATTGGAAAATTAGATTCATTTCAATAGAAAAGTCAGTGGCCTCCGTGGCGCAATCGGTTAGCGCGTTCGGCTGTTAACCGAAAGGTTGGTGGTTCGAATCCACCCGGGGGCGTTGCTTTTGTTGCATGTGATATTTCAAATTGCAAAACTCATAGGTTACTCGTCTTTTATTATTATTATTTTAGGAGTGGATTTAGGCATACGGACTGCCTTCCTTTATTCAAGTGATGAACACGAATTGTTATTTAGGCTTCTTAATATTACTAAGAAAATTCTCCTTCTCCTAGTTGTAACGATACTCGATGACTCTTGAACATGCACTAAATACAAAATTGGACAGAATTTGTTGAATGCGATCCATGGCTCCTTCCATAAAAAAAAAAAAAAAGTAAAAATTGTAAAAAATACACAAACCCATATATTTCATAAATACCATTTACGGTGATATGTATAGAATATAAACACATTTTACTCACGAACTTGGACACATTCGGTTTTCGTACGTACAGTTTTGTATTCTACACTTCCATTATTAATAATGTAAATAATAAAATATCACTTCGATACAATTTCTTCACGATTTCAGTAAACATTTGTCAGTATTCTTAGATATGCACAAAAGTGTGCCGCATTCCGAGAGAAGACACCTGATGAGTTTTAAGTATTTTGAAATAGAAGTTTCCTTCCACTCGTGCGAACTTTCTCAAATGCTGTAATAATGGAGAATTATAAAACTGGATCATGAAACGAAATCTTTCATGATCCACTTGTGATTTATTTCAATACAAAATCATCGATTTATTTGTATTCTTCCTCGTCTCATTTCTTTCCCTTTTGATAAGTGGTCCTCACTGACATCGTGTACTACTTAGAATGACAATTAAATCTTAGGATTTAATTGCCAAACACATCTCTTATTGTCGGGAATTTCACGACCCTTCTTAATGATCTTCGTTAGTAAGTCTTGCAAGTTGCAAGACGAAGGATGAATAAGCACGAAAGAGCAAGTTGGAATTGGAGAGTGGGAGTTGCTCTCCTCCCCCCCCCCTCCTCAAAAAATATATCGTATCCGCTCTCTAGCCAAGAAGCTGCAGGTTCGAACCCGGGTAGGCATGGATGTTTGTGATTGTCCTCTCCCAATATGGACTGAGTCACCGTGGGAGTAGTAGATCCCAAACCTCCTTCAATGAGAAAGGCCTTCACTCTGCAGTGGGTTGAAATATAAGCTGTTCATTTCATATAGCGTACACTATTACCATGGCAACGCCCTTAAAGATCTGTAAGGAATGAGATATGTTTTCATCATCAACTCAGCTTGCTTAATGATGAAAAGGAAAAAGAGGAAGTGGTTTTTTTTTTCTGAATAAAGGCTGGCAAACTAACCAAACTATATCCACAAATATATGTCTTTTTAAAAAAAATAATCAGCAATATCATCAATGTTAAAATAAAAATTTACACAAAAAAGGTATCCCTCGCAAACAGGGGATGAAAAATTGGACTCCGCAGAACTTGATGCACGCTGTAAATGAAATCCCTCCTAAAAACAGTTTCATATTGAAAATACGATATTCATCTCATCTCCTCTGACGTGTTGGAGTCAACAGCCTCTCACGGCCAAGTAACTTACTCTTGTTCATGCTTCGAAAGGGCGCTTAACTCCCTACACATACATTAGGACTGTTAATTGTGTCTGGCCACTTTGTCTATTTTGGGAAACGAAACGTCCACGTTTCCACGAGGAAAAAACCCCCCACCCTCTCATGAGAGTGACTAACTTACTTTCGTTTCAAAATCCCTAATAATACTCTTGATGTCCTAAACAGGATTCGAATCCGGGTCTGTTCAACTAAGCATGTTCGAGACGAAGTGAGCTATGTAGGCTATACGATATCGATTCATCCGTGCCGTGGATGTATGCGACGGTGGCGCAATCGGCTGTTAATCGAAGGGTTGGTGGTTCGACTCCACCCAGGGGTGAAGAAAGTGGTTTAATAGTTAAAAATGACAATTTTAATTATTTTCAAACTTAATTAAATTAAGTGCATATCGCACAGTATCTTATGAACAGAAAATATGACGGTATCTCATCTTCTTTTACCCCCTTTTAATTAAAAAAATTCTCTTTCTATGCAGTATATTTTTAAATGGAAAAAGGATTCCCTATAATACCAAATTATAACGTTACTTTCAAGTTTTTTGAGATGTGGACAATAAAAAACGCAGATGAAAGAAGATTTGAATCAGCTGAAACGAAATTTCTGCGCAGAACTGAAGGAGTCACAATAATGGACAAAATGAAAAGTAACGAAATCAGAAATAAATTTGGAATTATAAACTCCCTAAATGAAACCGTTATTTGCTACAGAGGAAAACCCTTAAAAAGATGGAATTGAGTTTGGCCCATAAGCCTGGAAAGGAAAAAGAATAAGTTTTCAGCCCCTTAACTTACAGCTATGCATTTGTTTACTTTGCGAAAAGAGTGGTCTGAAAAGTTCTGGGCCTAACAATGAAAAAACGAATTTATAATTTCAAAATTATTTTATTTTTCAACATAATCTCCCTTAAGACTAATACATTTATTCCAGCGATGCTCACGCACCATTATCCCGTCCCTGTCGTAGTTCTCAGTACGATCTGCAAAATACTCCTCTACAGCTGCAATCACCTCTTATTTCGAAGAGAAACACTGACCAGCGAGGAAGAGTTTTAGTTTTGGGAAGAGAAAGAAGTCAGAGGGAGCCAAATCCGAGGGATAGCGTGAATGCTCCAACAATTCATCGTGCAGATCCCTTAATTTTCCCATTGTCAAAACACCTTCGTGGGCAGGCGCATTGTCCTCATGAAAGATGATTTTTTTCCTCTGTAAACCGGGTCTTTTCTCACGAGTTTTTTCAAATATCTGGTTAAAAGATCGGAATAAGATTCCCCGGTTATTGTTTTACCCTTTTCAAGATAATTAATAAACAAAATGCCTTTAACAAAACACCGATGCCATGACCTTTCCTGCTGATGGAACCGATTTTGTCTTCTTTGGTGCTGAACAACCGGCTTCTGTCCACTGTTTTGACTGCTGTTTGGATTCTGGTGTGTAATAGTGAATCCAAGTCTCATCCATAGTAATAAATCGAAGCACAAAATTAGTTTTATTCTTGTTAATAACGCTCCAAGCATTGTTCAGAGATTTTCATGCGAGTGCGTTTTTGATCTGCTGTGAGCAAGCGCGTCACCCATCTTGCTCAAACTTTTTTCATATGCAAGTCTTCGTGCAAAATATATCCTACACGTTCTTTTGATATGCCTAACCTATTGCACCACGGAGACAACTCACTTGGAATGAATCTAAGTTTCTAATGCAAATAAAAGGTTATTCGATATTCCAAGAAGGAGAAATCCTGATGAATTTGAAATTTCTGAAATAAGAAAATGAACGAACGATGACAATTCCATTCTTCAATGTGAACCCTTTCGAATACTTTCCATTACCGTTTATTATTATTATTATTATTATTATTATTTTAACAAAGAGTTATTACATTCTTCACAAAAGTCGGGATAAGAATGTACAGGGTGTTGCTTACGATCAGGGTTAGACAGTGGGATCGACGCATAAGCGAAACAAGCTACAGCGTCACATTACAAGGGTCTTCGCGTTAGTGTAGATAACCCATAATTCACCCTGTACGGAAGGGCATCTTAAAAAGTTGACTTTGACACCAAGAACCTTAAATTCTGTGCTTGGTTGATTGTTATGGATTTCAAAGGTAGAGATCCATAATATTTAACCTCCTGGTTGGCGATGACACTTGACAGACAGCATAGGTGGTCGGGGGGTGGGGGGCATGAGGTGATTCATGGCAATACGATAGGCAACATTCCGTTTTTTTAAACGTGGTGTAGACTTCAATGAACTTAGAGCATTTAAGAAACATCACGACACTAGAAAACAGGGGACTTCTGGCATTTAGTATAAACTATTTAGAATATATTACGCTCACCAAAACTCTCCCTTCACGATAATCAATTAACGTTTGTAAAAAAAAAAAAAAAAAAAAAAAAAAAAAAAAAAAAAAAAAAAAAAAAGTAGGATGCACATCTTTCTTAAAAACAATTTGAACTGTATCCTCCGTGGCGCAATTGGTTAGCGTGTTCGGCTGTTAACCGAAAGGTTGGTGGTTCGAATCCACCCGGGGGCGAAGGTATCGTGTGTTTTTAGGTTTTTGTTTCATTTGCTAATTTTCATTAATGTTTTAAATGCCAGCAACTAATGAACTCGTATAAACGCTAATGCAAGTTGAGTGAACGAAAATTAGTAAATGTCATTTAGCGCTTACTTTGCTATTCTGAATTCGGATTTTGAAAGAAGATCCAGGCAGCATTTGTTGGCAGGATTTCTCAGGAATGTGTAAAAAAGTCATTTAAATGCTTCCATCATACCCTGAGAGTAGGCACACCCGTCTATGAACCCCACGTCGTTTAGGGGGGGGGGGGGGGCCGCGACAACGGATCGAAGTAATATTGATTTGATCTTGAAAGAAAATTACAATCAAGCTTTCTTAAATTGTTTCCAAAAGATAGAAAAAAATGAATCAACTCAAAGAAACGAAAACGTTACATTAAAGTTATCCCACTACAGTGCGCACACGAGAAACCTCAAGAAATGAAGCTTTCTGTGAGTTAGTGTGTCGCGAGTTAACGCCGACTCCAGATCCTAGTAGAATATTCGCGAGTGGAAGCTTCGAGAACACTAACGAGTATATATACCCGATGTCTGCGTAAGTTAGCTTTTCTGAGTTATAATGAAGTTCGATTAACTTCACTATAACTATAGAAATTAGACGGAACCCCCACAGGGTTTAATCCGGCATTGCTGATGGCTCTATTGCATCATCTCCCACAGAAAAATACAATCTCCTTGTTTCACACTTTTCATGCATTGGAGACAAAGACCATGGTAAATGCTCCCCAACCATTCCAAATGCATAACATACGATGTCCCGTATCGCCAGAAAGAGATAAAAAATATTGTCCAAATTAGACACAAAAGTCTCTGGCCCTGATGGCATTCCTCCAATTGTCCTGAAGGTTTGTGCACAAGAACTGACTCCTATCCTATGTCGCCCGTATATACTCTCTTACCCACTGGTATCTATCCCAGTGGGGTAAGAGAGTAATAGGTAATAGGTTGAACATAGACCGGAAACTGGCCTATGTTCAACCTATTCCTTCAACCTATCGCCCTATCTCACCCACCTCAGTCCTTTCTAAATTAATGAAGAGATCCATTAATTCCCAACTTTTATACTACCTAGAACCCAGCTAATAAACGACCACCAGTATGGATTTCGTCGCTGCCGATCAACAGGAGATCTACTCACATACATTACCTATCTCTGTACAAATGCCATGGGCAAGTTTGGCGAATCTCGAGTGGTTGCACTTGATATCTCCAAAGCTTTTGACTGGGTCTGGCACAAAAGCTTACAAAACAAACTCCGATCATTTGGTCTGTCCCAGTACTCCTGCAGTTAGATTGCTAGCTTGTAATCTGGATGCACCTTATGTGTGATAGTGGATGGTTCCTTATTTTCTCACCATTCAACTAATGCCAGGGTTCCACAAAAGTTCTCTCTTCTCACACCCCTCTTCCTGCTAAATATCAATGATCTACTTCAGCTGACCTCCAACACAATACACAGTGTTGCTGATGACAGCACATTGCACTCCGCGAACATCAACCACCACTGCCCTCAATTCTGATCTCCAAGCCATCCTCCAATGGGGATCAGATAACCTCATCAATTTCAATGCTAGTAAAACCCAATTCTGCCTTATTTCTCACAAAAAAAAAAAGAATCATTTTCTTCGAGTATGATTTTTAACAACACTCAAATTTCCAGACAATCTGAGATTTCTCTTCTTGGAATAACCCTGACATCAAGCCTCTCCACAAACACATAACAACCATTGCATCCTAAGCTTCTAAAAAAACTAGGATTTCTCTTTCGCTCAAGACGTTACTTCATCTTCGAATAACCCCACTCCTAAGAGCTCCCTCAAAATGCTTGACTCAATGTAAGGAGGGCAAGTAGACTTATTAATAACCCTGTCTCTTACCAACTCACTTCTCCCACTTTCGCATAGAAGTTTGGTTCCTACATTATGTGTATTCTATAAATATTTCTATGAAAAATGTTCATCTGCTACTGCGGTACTGTGGAACAATCTTTCCCTTGATATATTTCCCAAGGAATACAATATACAGGCTTTTAAATTAAATATAAACAAGTTTCTCCTTATCACACTCATATACGGTACTAACGTACTATGGTTGACAGCATATAGTAAGCATGCTTAAATTGCAATTCCTCTATGCGTACAGTAGCGTAAGTTCTTGCGCATGTTTTTGTAATATATCGTACTACAAACAAACAGGAACTTTTCTGTCTCCACAAAAGTTAACTCATTATCAGAAGCGAGAGTCTTCAAAAAATTTAAATATTCTAAAAGATCACAATGATTGCGAGACATCGATTATGTTTTGTTTACGTTCACATAAATATCCTTTCATGTTGTGTTTATTTTAATTATGGATCATCACATTCTTGAAAGAATGTAACACGTGTAACATTGAAACTTTTGTGAATAATTTTAGGATGGCACTAAAAAACACACGTAATAACCACAGTAATGACTATTTAATTCATAAATATTTCATCCCAAGCATCTTGGGACATTTTTTGTGGAATATCACCTTTTATCTTAAAAAAAAAATATATATATATATATATATATATATATATATTTTTTTTTCCTTCAATTAGTTATTTTAGGATTTTAGAAATGCACTTTAGTGATAAGCATTTAACCAAATAAAGGAGACGGGGGGGGGGGGTTTGCTGAGTATGTCTTGTGTTCAACATAGCTGTTAAGAGTGATGTCTGTTAACATATTTGTTTCTCATTAATTCATTCGTTCTCGCATTTCAGGATCTTCTCAAATCATCATGACTTTTCCCTCTGAATTGGGAATAAAATAATTAAATAATAATAATAAAATAATATTATTATTACTATACAGGACGCTGTGTAGGCAAACGGATGCACGCACGCTGTTATCGCTGCTCCCGTTTTTATACGTTTAAAGTGGTTGACCTCATATTTTTAATTTGAAAGTGCTGCTAATTTAATTCTACTTCTTACGCTGAAGACAGTGACGTTTAATTCGTCGAAATCGACTAAGTAATATCCAATTTTGTGCGCTGAAAGTCAGAAGGGAACTGCTATCACCAACCAGCAAAGAACGAAGGACGTCGCCATTTTAAAAGTCACACTACAGTTGTTAAAGGGAAGAAAGTCCAAAGGTCACCGAGACATCGAAAGTCAAGCACAATGAGCTGTAACAAGTTCAATAAGCCATTGAGAGACGAAGAGGGAGGACTGCATTGCTCTGGATGTGGACGAAGACAACATTACCAATGCTCTGGGATCTCAGAAAGCACATAGAACTGCGAAACGGACCGAAGGGCGCTGTCTACAATGCTGTGAGAAAATGAACAAAGAACAGACACCAAGCAAAAGCAACGACCCACATCAAGGTAAACCCCCTTCCTGATCCTAAAATTACAGATAACTTTGATTCATTCAAACTCAAGGTTAATGACTTGCTAAATACACACATGGAACAAATTAACAAAAAAATTCGAGGAGTATGAACATTACATACAGTGCAATAACGTGACCTTTGAAGAAATGTTAGACAGAACTATGCAAGACATAAAGACGAAATTAACAGTAGCGATAGAAACACAAGAAAACCTTAAGCACGAAAACGAAGAATTGTGGAAAGAGGTAAAAACCCTGAATTGCCAAATCAAACACATACTACAAAAAGAACGGAAAAAAGAACTTCAAATAGAGGGAATACCAAAAGAAAAGACAGAAAACTTAAGCAACATAGAGCAACCGATCGGCACCAATATCGACTTCACTATCACACACACGAACATAAGAAGTATAAAGAAACACTGGCTTGCATTGATAACGCTGCTCAACTACACCTTGACAAACATAGATGCGCTAATACTGACAGAAGTTGTCATAAACGACATAGAAATTTTCGCATACAACATTAATAATTACCAAACCTACAACTTATGCAGACCAAACAAAAGAGGAGGTGGCATCGTGGCATTTATCAAAGAAAAATATAATGTGACAGAAAAACAAACTCACTTCGAACACTAATTTCGGATATCACAAATTGCATCAAATACACAATAAACATAATATACAGACCCCCAGATAATAATCCACTCAGCTTTCTGCATGAGTTAGAAGCATGGTTAAGCGGCATCGAACCAAGTATAATAAAAACCATGTCTCATCCTAATAGGAGACATTAACATAAATACGCTTGACCACGCTTCTTCAACCACTAACACATATCTTGATATACTAAGTCAGTACAACATAAACCCTACCATTAACTCCCCAACAAGAGAAGAAATACTCAATAACTCACTAACACAATCATGCATTGATCATATCAACATACAGGCTCCCATCCCTACATACGCATCAACAGTAATTAACGTCAAAATTGACGATCACTATTTTGTCTCAACTTCGTTTTATTACGTTACCTACCCCCCCCCCTCCCTTTCCACCACCACCACCACCACAAAAGTCGACAAAACTCGATCATACTAAAGAGCATTGTCGATAACCTTGTAAAAAATACAGACTGGAATTCCCTACTTAAAATAAATGATCCTCTAACTTTATATGAGAACGTCCAACTAAAGTTCGCAAAAATATACAAAAAAGCAACAAAGCCTACACAAACGAGGCGACAAACAGACAATCATCCATGGATAAATGGTGACATTCTAAATAGTATTGCTGAAAAGGAAAATCTATGGAAAAGACTAAAAAATTCACCCAGTAACACTCAAGTACAAAGATTATATAAAAACACAAGAAATTATTATTATTATTATTATTATTATTATTTGAAATGAAAATAACGACTTCCATTTGATGATGTAAAGTTGAAGTCCCCCATACGTAGTTCCAAGGCTGGCTGGAATCTACCGGGTGGATTCCAGCCATCAACCTTTTGGTTGGCTGAATGTGCTAGCCTATTGCACTACGGGGACCACACACACACACACACACACACACACACAGAATTGAGTACAATGTGAATTTATTAATGTTTTCATTATCTTCAATATGAAGCGATTTCTTTTGAAAAGTTTTCTTGATATTTAGAGAAAGAAAAGTTCTCATGAATTCATTAAACAATAATACCCAACTATAAGGCCTTCGTGGCGCAATTGGTTAGCGCGTTCGGCTGTTAACCGAAAGGTTGGTGGTTCGAATCCACCCGAGGGCGATAAGGATATTTCTTTTTTTTTTTTTTTTTTTACTTTCTCCTTTCTTTTTATGTAAGCTAATTCGGATTAGCCTTCAATTACTGAATACCATAAATATGAAGCTTTACCATTTTAACCATTTCTACCAGTTCAAAAATTAAATACAAACAAGCATCAAAACTCCAGGATATTGGGAAAACTGCCACTCTTTCCCAATGCAATACTATTGGAAACTGTAGTCCTTCTTGCTCTTTCACGGTTATTGCGAACCGATTCTATATATATGTGTGTGTGTGTGTGTGTGTGTGTGTGTGTGTGTGTGTGTGTGTGTGTGTGTGTGTGTGTGTGTGTGTGTGTGTGTGTGTGTGTGTGTGTGTGTGTGTGTGTGTGTGTGCAGAACTTCGCTGTTACTTAGGCTTTGACCTCCAGCAGTTTTGTAGCAACAAATTACACCTGTCCAACAGCAGAATTACTTCTGTTATACGACAGCACTTTATGTCCAATTATGCGGAGATTTCTTCATTTGGTATTAGGGTAAATATCCTGACCATTAGCAACAACGACAATGTTGAATTGATCTCGCCAAGAAGCTACATTTGGACATTGATAATGGCAGCTTATTCAGTAACCAGGTGAAGTTTCAAATGTACTTAGCAGAAGGATCCTGTTGAATACCAGGAGACTTTTACCATCAAATGAAAATCATTATTATCATTTGCAATGATAATAATAATTATTATAAATATATGATAACAATAAATGATAATTACTACATTTTGATGTTTCTTGCTATAACTTGAACCGTTTTTTTGTAATTGTCTTAACAAAATTATTTGAAATTGGAATGATTTCTTCTTGTTTTTTTCCACTCTATAATTACATCATTTTAGCATAAAATCAGAAAGAAACAGAAAACGCTAAAACGGCTTGAGGTTATTGCGATACTAAATCGCAACACAAGACTTCGCTACACAAGAATGAGATTAAGAAATGGATTTTTTTTCATTTCTTACGATAATGTTTTTTACTTCTTTTATTAAGCTGAATTAAAATTTACATTCTTAAAAAATCTTCCATAAGAATGCTGCCTTGGTTTGGAGACACACTACTTTCTTTATACTTCCTTGCTGATTGGTCACTATCATTTGCAATACAGATGCTATTTCTTTCAGTTTTGAGAACAGAGAATACGCCACCCATTGTTGTAATCTTGCAGGGAATTTTTATGATCGGTCATAAACGGCGGTATTCTCTTTCCCGATTGTTGAAAGATTTCGATGTGTGAAAATGAACGATAATTCATGAATATTTCCAGGTTTATTTCCTTCAGTTTTGAGAAACAGAGGATACGTCGCCCATTGTTATAATCCGCTTGCAGGCAATTTTTATGACCGGTCATAAACAGCGGTATTCCCTTTCCCAAATGTTGAAAGGTTTCGATGTGAAACCTTATGAATACTTCCACGTTTAAAAGTGGATGTCCCTGTATGATAACAAGTTCGTTATCATGCAGAGACAGTCTTGGCGAGTGTTAAACATTTTAGAAGGTTACATTGAATGCCAGCTCTCGATTGTTTTCAACTTGTTCTCAAACGTGTATTAATTGCGTTGATTTCATTATAGTCTACACACTCAAATTGCAATCATCTGCAACAACTTCAATGTCCTACCATCATTCGGTAAAGAAGTTTTGCAAGAATGATCCTTAGAAAGAAAACATATTAAGGTTCTTAACAAGACTATATTTAACTTATTGCTACAGTTTAGAAACATGCACTTAGAAGACTTTATATTATAATTAATCTGTAGGTTTTATGGAGTCTTCGATCCGTCCGGCCTCCGTGGCGCAATCGGTTAGCGCGTTCGGCTGTTAACCGAAAGGTTGGTGGTTCGAATCCACCCGGGGGCGGTAAGCATTTTCTTTTTTTTTTTTATTTAAGTTAATCGATTAGCCTTCAATTACTGAGTATGATGAGTAAGAAGCTGTTCCGTTTTAATCATTTCTATCCGTTCAAAAATTAAATACAAATAAGCATCAAACTAGGATATCTGAAAGACTGCCAGTCTTTCTCAAAGAAATACTATTGGAAACTGTAGTCTTTCTTGCTCTTCATGGTTGTTGCGAACCGATCCTACACGTGTGCAGAACTTCGCTGTGATCTCCAGCATTTTTTGTAGTAATCAATTGCACTTGGCCAATAGCAGAATTGCTTCTGTTATACGACAGCACTTTATGTCCAATTATGATCAATTTAGTTCAAATAAGCATCTACAAGAAAGGATATTCATGTCAATATGGTATGCGATATTGTAATTTTTAGAAACTGGTGTAGACTATAATGAAATCAACGCATTTTAGAGACATTTGAAAACGATCGCGAGTTAACATTCACTCTAAAAATGTTTAACGCTCGCCAAGACTGTCCCTCTATGATAATGAATTATAAGATTTGTGAAACATGAAACACTAAGAGTATGCTGACATGAAGCCTCCTTGGCGCAATTCGGTTAGCGCATTCGGCTGTTAACCGAAAGATTGGTGGTGTGAGTAGGATCCCTTCGGCCAAGGTATTTTGAAACTGCATCTGGTTACTGAATATGCTGCCATTAGCAGCGTCCAATTGTAGCAGTTCTTAGCGAGACCAGTTCAACATTGTCGTACGCCATTTTTTACTGTTGCTAATGGTCAGGATATCTGTTTTCAAATAACGAAATCTCCGCATAGTTGAACATAAAGTGCTGTCGTATAACAGAAGTAATTCTGCTGTTGGACAGGTGTAATTTGTTGCTACAAAACTGCTGGAGGTCAAAGCCTAAGTAACAGCGAAGTTCTGCACACACATATAGAATCGGTTCGCAATAACCGTGAAGAGCAAGAAAGACTACAGTTTCTAATAGTATTGCTTTGAGAAAGACTGGTAGTCTTTCAAATATTCTAGAGTTCCAATGAATCTTTGTATTTAATTTCTGAACTGGTAGAAACAAAAAAGAATCGTTTCGTAATCTCATCTTCCTAAGCTAAACCTGGTCATCTAAAATTCGTAAGTAATTGAATGCTAATCGATTAACTTATTAAAAAAAAGAATAACTTCATCGCCTCCGGATGGATTCGAACCACCAACCTTTCGGTTAACAGCCGAACGCGCTAACCGATTGCGCCACGGAGGCCGGATAGTTCAGTACTTCCATCAAACCTGTAGAGACAAGTCGGTGATGACAGCAACCTCGCTAGTAGAACATACTCAGCATCTCTCTCTCTCTCTCTCTTTTTTTTTTTTTTAGGCAAATGGTTCTCGCTAAAACTTTGGTACATGACTTTGGTTAATAAAAAGTCTGATATTCAGTTTGGCCTTTCCCAGCGAACTCTTTCGTTTGATGAATTTTCAAAATGCTTTGAAAGGGTAGCATCTGATCTACGCGAGAATGAAATGATCGCAAAATTAAATACAAAATTAAATACAGAATTAAATAGTTCATAGTATATCCCGGAGGTAATTCTACCTTTGGACAAGTAATTTATTACTCCAAAATACGCTTCTAGGCAGAGGCTAAAGAAGCAGAGAAGTGGATTTGTGCAAGTAGGGTGGAGATACTTTGTGCACATTTTGGAAACTACCTTTTGTTCCTATAAGCAGTGTACTATCCAAATTATGTTTTAGAAAAACGGAATTTTAAAAGTAGTAGACAATAGTCATCGTTTTGTTTTCATCAATTACCTTTTTTCCTGCCTTATGTTTACAGCAGAACTTCAGGGATTTCTATAGAACTGTTTGCTCTTCATGATACTGATTGTGCACAAGAAGGAACAGGAAAGATTCCAATTTTGAAAGTGCTCCTGCAGAAATGCGGGACGAATGTGAAATATTCTAAAATCCAGACACTTGTCTCACTTTAATTCTTAGGCGAGTAGAAACCGTTGTCGGGAAAACGAGAATGAATACAACGGCGAGAAGATTTGTTTTTAGGAATCAGTTCAAGTGGAACCACTTCATAAAACCGTCTTTTTGGAACCTGCATTCAAGTTCTCGATATTTCTTTGTTCGTTAACTTCGTATCGCAGTTAAAGTGAGAATAAAAAAGTACATATGTATCTCTAAACCAAACCTGGATAGCTTAAAATAAGAATACGTAAATGAAACTTGCGAAAAAGCTTAAATATATTTCGGGTTAAAAAAATGATCATCGCCTCCGGGGGGATTCGAACCACCAGCATTTCGATTAACAGCCGAACGCGCTAACCGGTTGCGCCACAGAGGTTTCTGATGTCTACCATTCCTCAGCGTTAAACTATGGGTTCTCTTCATTTAAGATTAATAATAATAATAATAATAATAATAATAATAATAATAATAATAATAATAATAATAATAATAATAAAACACGAAACTCAAAGGAGTAGAACCCAGTGTATAAAATGATAGCCAGGTGGGCTAACTGCTTTGAGTTCGTCTTCGTTGCTATGGTTGTCATCGAATTAAAGCGAAGTCCAAGCTTCTAATTTTAATAAGAAATAACAAAACTTTATCTCTTCTTGATGAGCATTGCATAAAGCAGACAGTCTGCACCACATTACCACAAATTTGGTATCTCCTAATCGACTCCTTTTTTTTTTTTTTCTAACATCACAAATCGACGTAATAAGCAACATGTTTTGGGATTACTTTGTAAAGTGTTTGTAAATAAGAAAAATTTAAGGAAAAATAAATTAGAATAACGGTTTTCCTTGACTTCCACAGATCTTCTTTTACATTAGCGGGTGGAGTTGAATAGCCTATCGCTTCATAGAAACCAAACATTACACCAGTGCTCTGATAGGATCCTGTCTGCAACGTCTCCAATATTTGCAAGTTGTGTGTATTTTCTGACACATTTTCTTAGTTTCATCAATGAACAGCCCGAGTTCTCAGTTGGAAAATCCTTTATAAAAGTTTTTCACGTCCTACACGGGATTTAAACTCAAGCCTTTCCAATCAAAGAGCATAATCGATATAGACTGAGATAATCGGTTCACGATCCTCATAGCATGAAGGACACTTTGAGAAAACGCGTCTCCTGTCGAGTCCAGTTTGTGGTAAATGTCCACATCTGCAATTGATGGTGTTAACTGGAAACCTACCGTACATATTCTTCAGGTGAGGTCCCTCCTGCTACAGTACGACTGGAACTCATCAGGTTATTTAAATGTCATTATTTTGTTCCCAACACGATGAGAGGACTGTGGCATTCTGGGAGTAATGTTCTGCTTTTGGACAAATGCAATTTGTTACTCCCATAACTGCCGGAAGCCTAACAGCAGAAGGTGGTGTGCGAAACAAATTGATGCATTTTTGTGGTGCTCAGGTAGATAAACGCGCTTTTCTAAATGGTAATCAATATCCTCCATTTTTTTTTTTTTTTGGATAATGGGAGAGAGATATTCTTTCTTCGCGTTCTTGTTCTTATGTTTATTCCATCATAAACTGTTGCCCTTCATCTTCTGATATAGGAGATATTGATTGTGCACAGGACAGAACACTACGGTTATAAGTAGTATTTCTTTGGAAATGAAGAAAACTGAAAAAAAAAAAAAAAAAACACTAGAAAATTTTGCAAAAATCATTTCCTAATTAAAATTCTTTTTTTTTTTATGTTGTGTCGTGTCTTCTATTTCTATACTTATTTAAATTAGCGATCATTGCAGATGCTCAGTCATAGGTTGCATGCGATGCGTAGTATGTATTCACAAATCGACTACTAAATCCCCCCTATAGATTAATTATAATTTATATTATAATTAATCTATAAGTTTCTTGGAGTTTTTGGACAAAACCGGCCTCCGTGGCGCAACCGGTTAGCGCATTCGGCTGTTAACCGAAAGGTTGGTGGTTCGAATCCACCTGGGGGTGGTAAGCATGTTCCTTCTTTTCTTTTTTTTTTTATGTAAGTTAATCAATTAGCCTTCAATTACTGAGTATGATGAGTAAGAAGCTGTTCCGTTTTAATCATTTCTCCCCGTTCAAAAATTAAATACAAGCAAGCATCAAACTAGGATATTTGAAAGACTGCCAGTCTTTCTCAAAGAAATACTATTGGAAACTGTACTCTTTCTTGCTCTTCACGGTTGTTGCGAACCGATCCTACATGTGTGCAGAACTTCGCTGTGATCTCCAGCATTTTTTGTAGTAATCAATTGCACTTGGCCAATAGCAGAATTGCTTCTGTTATAAGACAGCACTTTATGTCCAATTATGATCAATTTAGTTCAAATAAGCATCTACAAGAAAGGATATTCATGTCAATATGGTTGCGATATTGTCATTTTTAGAAACTGGTGTAGACTATAATGAAATCAACGCATTTTAGAGACATTTGAAAACGATCGCGAGTTCACATTCACTCGAAAAATGGTTAACGCTCGCCAAGACTGTCCCTCTATGATAATGAATTATAAGATTTGTGAAACATGAAACACTAAGCGTATGCTGACATGAAGCCTCCGTGGCGCAATTCGATTAGCGCATTCGGCTGTTAACCGAAAGGTTGGTGGTGTGAGTAGGATCCCTTCGGCCAAGGTATTTTCAAACTGCATCTGGTTACTGAATATGCTACCATTAGCAGCGTCCAATCGTAGCAGTTCTTAGCCAGACCAGTTCAATATTGTCGTACGCCATTTGTTACTGTTGCTAATGGTCAGGATATCTGTTTTCAAATAACGAAATCTCCGCATAGTTGAACATAAAGTGTTGTCGTATAACAGAAGTAATTCTGCTGTTGGACAGGTGTAATTTGTTGCTACAAAACTGCTGGAGGTCAAAGCCTAAGAAACAGCGAAGTTCTGCACACCCATATAGAATCGGTTCGCAATAACCGTGAAGAGCAAGAAAGACTACAGTTTCCAATAGTATTGCTTTGAGAAAGACAAATATTCTAGAGTTCCAATGAATCTTTGTATTTAATTTCTGAACTGGTAGAAACAAAACAGAATCGTTCCATAATCTCATCTTCCTAAACTAAACCTGGTCATCTAAAATTCGTAAGTAATTGAATGCTAATCGATTAACTTATTAAAAAAAATGAATAACTTCATCGCCTCCGGGTGGATTCGAACCACCAACCTTTCGGTTAACAGCCGAACGCGCTAACCGATTGCGCCACGGAGTCCAGATGGTTCAATACTTCCATCAAACCTGTAGAGACAAGTCGGTGATGACAGCAACCTCGCTAGTAGAACATACTCAGCATATCTCTCTCTCTTTCTCTCTCTCTCTTTTTTTTTTTTAGGCAAATGGTTCTCGCTAAAACTTTGGTACATGACTTTGGTTAATAAAAAGTGTGATATTCAGTTTGGCCTTTTCCAGCGAACTCTTTCGTTTGATGAATTTTCAAAATGCTTTGAAAGGGTAGCACCTGATCTATGCGAGAATGAAATGATCGCAAAATTAAATACAAAATTAAATACAGAATTAAATACTTCATAGTATATCCCGGGGGTAATTTTACCTTTGGACAGGTAATTTATTACTCCAAAATACGCTTCTAGGCAGAGGCTAAAGAAGCAGAGAAGTGGATTTGTGCAAGTATGGTAGGGTGGAGATACTTTGTGCACATTTTGGAAACTACCTTTTGTTCCTATAAGCAGTGTACTATCCAAATTATGTTTTAGAAAAACGGAATTTTAAAAGTAGTAGACAATAGTCATCGTTTTGTTTTCATCAATTACCTTTTTTCCTGCCTTATGTTTACAGCAGAACTTCAGGGATTTCTATAGAACTGTTTGCTCTTCATGATACTGATTGTGCACAAGAAGGAACAGGAAAGATTCCAATTTTGAAAGTGCTCCTGCAGAAATGCGGGACGAATGTGAAATATTCTAAAATCCAGACACTTGTCTCACTTTAATTCTTAGGCGAGTAGAAACCGTTGTCGGGAAAACGAGAATGAATACAACGGCGAGAAGATTTGTTTTTAGGAATCAGTTCAAGTGGAACCACTTCATAAAACCGTCTTTTTGGAACCTGCATTCAAGTTCTCGACGTTTCTTTGTTCGTTAACTTCCTATCGCAGTTAAAGCGAAAAAGCTTAAATATATTAAGGGTTAAAAAAGGATCATCGCCCCCGGGTGGATTCGAACCACCAACCTTTCGGTTAACAGCCGAACGCGCTAACCGATTGCGCCACGGAGGCTTCTGATGTCTACCATTCCTCAGCGTTAAACTATGGGTTCTCTTCATTTAAGATTAATAATAATAATAATAATAATAATAATAATAATAATAATAATAATAATAATAATAATAATAAAACACGAAACTCAAAGGAGTAGAACCCAGTGTATAAAATGATAGCCAGGTGGGCTAACTGAGCTAACTGCTTTGAGTTCGTCTTCGTTGCTATGGTTGTCATCGAATTAAAGCGAAGCCCAAGCTTCTAACTTTAATAAGAAATAACAAAACTTTATCTCTTCTTGATGAGCAATGCATAAAGCAGGCAGTCTGCACCACATTACCACAAATTTGGTATCTCCTAATCGACTCCTTTTTTTTTTTTTTTTTTTTCTAACATCACAAATCGACGTAATGAGCAACATGTTTTGGGATTACTTTATAAAGTGTTTGTAAATAAGAAAAATTTAAGGAAAAAAAATTAGAATAACGGTTTTACTTAACTTCCACAAATCTTCTTTTACATTAGCGGGTGGAGTTGAATAGCCTATCGCTTCATAGAAACCAAACATTACACCAGTGCTCTGATAGGATCCTGTCTGCAACGTCTCCAATATTTGCAAGTTGTGTGTATTTTCTGACACATTTTCTTAGTTTCATCAATGAACAGCCCGAGTTTTCAGTTGGAAAATCCTTTATAAAAGTTTTTCACGTCCTACACGGGATTTAAACTCAAGCCTTTCCAATGAAAGAGCATCATCGATATAGACTGAGATAATCGGTTCACGATCCTCATAGCATGAAGGACACTTGGAGAAAATGCGTCTCCTGTCGAGTCCAGTCTGTGGTAAATGTCCACATCTGCAATTGATGGTGTTAACTGGAAACCTACCGTACATATTCTTCAGGTGAGGCCCTTCCTGCTACAGTACGATTGGAACTCATCAGGTTATTTAAATGTCATTATTTTGTTTCCAAGAAGATGAGAGGACTGTGGCATTCTGGGAGTAATGTTCTGCTTTTGGACAAATGCAATTTGTTACTCCGATAACTGCCGGAAGCCTAACAGGAGAAGGTGGTGTGCGAAACAAATTGATGCATTTTTGAAACTGTGTTGCTCAGATAGATAAACGCGCTTTTCTAAATGGTAATCAATATCCTCCATTTTTTTTTTTTTTTTTTTTTTTTTTTTTTTTTTTTTTGGATAATGGGAGAGAGATATTCTTTCTTCGCGTTCTTGTTCTTATGTTTGGGGGGTGGGGGGGGGGGGGGGTGGGGGGGGGGGGGGGTGGGGGGGGGGGGGGGTGGGGGGGGGGGGGGGTGGGGGGGGGGGGGGGTGGGGGGGGGGGGGGGTGGGGGGGGGGGGGGGTGGGGGGGGGGGGGGGTGGGGGGGGGGGGGGGTGGGGGGGGGGGGGGGTGGGGGGGGGGGGGGGTGGGGGGGGGGGGGGGTGGGGGGGGGGGGGGGTGGGGGGGGGGGGGGGTGGGGGGGGGGGGGGGTGGGGGGGGGGGGGGGTGGGGGGGGGGGGGGGTGGGGGGGGGGGGGGGTGGGGGGGGGGGGGGGTGGGGGGGGGGGGGGGTGGGGGGGGGGGGGGGTGGGGGGGGGGGGGGGTGGGGGGGGGGGGGGGTGGGGGGGGGGGGGGGTGGGGGGGGGGGGGGGTGGGGGGGGGGGGGGGTGGGGGGGGGGGGGGGTGGGGGGGGGGGGGGGTGGGGGGGGGGGGGGGTGGGGGGGGGGGGGGGTGGGGGGGGGGGGGGAATGGACACACTTAACCTCCAACCTTACATCAGACGAGCAATCCATCCAACCACCATCATCACTCCCCAGTGTAAATTAGGCACATCGGAAGAAAAACTCCTAGCTCCCCACTTCCATCCGAAGAAACAGCGCCTGAATCACGTGGAACAGATAGGCCACCGCAGGAAAATGGGTGATCCCCTATCTCAACGGAAACAGCGAACTCAGTGCTTCATATTTAGCAGAAAAAAAAAACGAAAAGAAAAACTAATTAGGTGACAGCTACGTATATGACTATAACAGCTGCTTGTAATCTTATAGTTCTTATAAGAACTGGGCGATGGACTGAGTCCTTGACTCTTTATCCCGTCATCTGAATGAAGATAATCTGTGTGCATGGAGTGTTATTGAGCTAAAAAGCTCCAGTCATGGCTGGGTAACGGCAATAGCCGAGCCTCAGTTAAAACTTCATTGGCTACAGCATTGCCATTTGTTACCCTGGAAGTCCTAAAAAGGACTTTTTAAGGAATACTATCCTTATATAAGGACTGGCTTAAAGGGGCGAAGCAAGAATGCTTTTCATCTTCCCCGTTATCTGTAGAGGACAGTGGAGGGATAAGGTGTTACTGAGCTATTATTAAAGCTCTGATCATGGCAGGAGGGTAACAGCAATAGCCGAGCCTCAGTTAGAACTTCATTAGCTACAGCATTGCCATCCATTACCCTCCAAGGGTATTGGATTGAATGAATCAATCACCGCATCTCACGGTCCTGCTTGTAATAAAATAGAAGAAATTCTGTATATGAATGTTATTTCGCTGTACAGATGGTGTATATATAATTTATTTTGTACAATATACAGTTTGTTAAATATATATAATAATATGATATATATGGTATGTAAATATAATTTACAAGGCATTCCTTAAAGAAAAAACAGTGTCTTAAACCGAACTGAGAGGGGGCGGTGGGGAAAACTAACAAAGCTGAAAAATACCTCAACTTAATGCAATAGAAAGTGATGTACGTGTAACTGCCAGTTATGAGACTCTCCTTAAAGGGAGTCAGAACATTGTAAGTGAACAGCAAGTTATGAACAACATCGTAATATAACGAGTGAAACTTCGATTGAAACGATGGCATAACAATCTTATTTCGATGTACATATGGTTTATATAATTCATTATGATGTAAGTAATTGCAACACTTGTTAATAAAATAAATAAATAAATAAGTGGCGCAACCGGTTAGTGCGTTCGGCTGTTAACGGAAAGGTTGGTGGTGCGAAGTAACCCGGAGGCGACTGAAGAGTTTTAGTAAAAAAAAAAAATTTTTTTTTTTTTTTTTTTTTGGTTTTGTTAAATTTTAAACATTGGGTTCCGAAGATGCTGATGTTATGAGTAGGAAATTAAAGAAAAGTACTAAGTAACGTTTTTTTTTTCTTGTGTGTGTGTGGGGGGGGGGAGATCTCTCAATGGCCACCTTGAGATGTTATCTCATTGAATTTTTTTTTTTTTTTTTTTTTTGTACTCTTTGCTTTTCTGGTTACGAAGGAACCAGCTTCGTTCTAACTAACAACTCATTTTCAATGCACAGTTTTGTTTTTTTTTAATAATTTCAAATATTTTCCAATAATAATAACAACCTAATTTTCAGTGATAGCAGACAAAACCAACAGGATCATTATTATCATGAGATCAGTCCAAATGGAACTGTTGCATCCTCCCGTCTTTCTTGAATGAATCTTTTTTTCGGCTTTGCTTTATTACTTAAAGGCATTGCCATTTAGGCGGGGATGCATGGGGCATGTCTAACCTAATAAGAAAAAAAAATATAAAAGAAACGAAACGTTATCGCCCCCAGGTGGATTTGAACCACCAACCTTTCGGTTAACTACACTTTAATTGGCGAATGACGATCCGCTAATTTCCGCTAATTTTCAAAATCTTCTGATTTTGCCAATGAAATTTTGCCAATCAAAAAGCAATTTTTTATTAAAAAAAATACTACCATTTTCTAAGATAAGAGCAAATATTCTTAACGACGACAGCTCACACACACACACACACACACACACACACACACACACAAAATTGCATTAAGATGTAAAATTATATTAATAGAAATTCAGAGCTGTCTTGTTCGAACATCTCTTCCTCCGAAATTCAATGGTCCAAACGGTGCTTAAGTAGTTGGAATTGAAATTCAGATGAACTGAGGAAAAAAAAAAAAAAAATGAAATATGTTTTTAAATAATGCTCAATAAAAAGATTATTTTCATGAAATTATTTCTCTTAGATTCCAGAGTGAACAAAGGTCAAATGGGGAATCTGAAACCCTTTGGTCAAATAATACACAACTGGTTGGAAATATTTCTTACGAGTGTGCTAAAAATATGCTTATAATAGTTCTTAATATGTAGTTTAATAAAAGACGTGAATTAAATGATCGAAGAGAGCCCTCCCCTCCCCCCCCCCAAAAAAAAATTACTATTATCATTTCAAATTATATGAAATGATGTAAATACGATGTGTCCATACACATTAATTTCGATGAAGAATTACGTATTGGAGGGGGATAAAAAAGGAAACATTTGAAGGGACTACATTAGTAATCCCATCTTTCTTGAACCCGTAATCCTGTTTGGACATTGGATTTTTGGACCGCCATTTAAAATGAAATACCCATTCCCTATAGAGCAGAATCCGCTTCTTTTGATCGCGGATATTATCATCAATCGGCTATTGCTATCAAAATCAGTGTTCCAAAACACAATTTCAAATGAATTAAAAATAATCCTTCTATTATAATCAAAGTTTTGGTTATTGTTACCAAAATCCACGAATGTTTGGCCTTTTGCGTCTCAGAATAAGAGATTAAGAATAAGAAATGAAAACTCAGAATAAGAAATAAGGGTTAATGAAGAGAAAATTTGAAAAAAGAACATTTGTCCAAATCCAACTTTTTTGTTAATTTTCCATTAATCCCATTCTTCCGCAAATCTTAAATCTTCCAAGCAAATGCAGTGGGTATAAATACAGTCTACTTGTGATTTTTCGAGTTTATTTTCGTGCTCTGTTTCAGTAAGTGAATTTGACTTTGAGTGCTTTTTAAAACAGCTCTTTGCGTTATGGTAGAAGCAAGTAAAAAAACGTCAAGATTTATCTTTTCAAGAAAAGCAAAGTATTTTGGAGTGCTCTGATAAGTTGTCCAAAATAGTCAGAGTAATTGCGGCCTGTACATTTAAAAAATTTCCCAATCACTCTTGTGTAAGATCTTAAAAAAAAAAAAACAGATCAAACATTGAAACTTCGGCTTTTACTAATGAGAACATGGATCGGAGGAGAGCCCGATCTGGAAAGGATACTCAAGTTTAATCGACATTAAAAATTTGATTTAATAATGTTCGTGAAAAGAATGCTTCGATTAATGGGCCTTTACTTGCAAAAACAATGAGCAAAGAAAATTTCACCGCAGCTGATGAATGGTTTAAAAGGTAGAAAAAGCGAGAGAATCTTGTTTACAAGCGTATTCATTGTAAAGAGAAAAGTGCTGATTTTTTATCAGCTGATGCGTGGATTAAGACCGAGTGGCCAAAAATGATTGCTGAATATTCTCCCGAGGATATTTACGATGCAAACAGGACTCTATTTTCATGCAATGCCTGAGCATACTTATTTGTTTACAAATGAAAGTACTAAAGAATTTAAATCTTCAAAAGAGCGAGTGTCAGTTCTTTGTTGCGCTAATATGAAAGATGAGCTCCTAGTAATTGGCAAAAGTAAAAATCCTCTTTGTTTTAAAGGTGTCAAAAGTTTGCCTGTTGACTACTGTTCAAGTGCAAATGCTTGGATGACTGATGACATTTTCAACAATTGGTTAGTGAAGTGGGATCTTAAATTAAAGTGAAAAATCGTCTTGTTAGTAGTCAACTAAACAAGTGCACAAACAAGTAATTCGTTAAAGAACATCAAAGTAATTTTCTTGCCTTCGAACACTACATCGTTAATTCTGCCATGTGACCCATCATACGAGCTTTTAAAGCTTATTATTGCAGGGAATTTGTGCGAGAATTTTAGCTGATAAAAGACCAATCTGATGCAAATGCAATTGCAAAAAGGTTTTCCCTTTTTGATGCCTTGCATTTGGTACCAATGACATGGAAGGTGGTCTCAGAAACTTGTTTCCGTGACATGTACTAATTTTATTAATAATAATTTTTATTTATTTATTTCCTATGGGGTTCCCCTTTCCTCATTTACGACAGACAACATAGTTTTTAAAATAAATTTTATGCTGTTGCTTTTTAAAAAGTTGTTTATAACAATAAATTGAAATAAATGATGCAATTTTTTGCATCCTTTGCTTATATATATATATAAGCCTAGTGGCTTTGCGCTTCGCAATCATCTGCTTGGGGAAGGAGAGTCCTAGGTTCGATTCCCGTCGACGACGTGAGAAGCTTAAGGATCTTCCTAAGCCATAGCCAAGTTAGCCGGTCTTGGGCGTGGACAGCAGGGTTTTTCCCCAGTTTATTTGGGGTTTTTCATCCCGCAAACCGACCCCGTGAACTCACACGGATACAGTCATGAATATCGCCCTTAGGGGATGCAGCAGAGGTGAGGAGAGTTACTGGCTGCATTAATTCGCCACTAACCCCTCATTAGGAGGGGACTCAACCCGGACGAGAGGGATAGATAGAATTTATTTTAAGATGTGATTACATTCTTAATACAACATTTTCCTCTGTTTTTTTTTTTTTTTTTTTTTTTTTTTGTCATCGGCTTCTCATCTAATAATTATTAAAATCTGAATCCGAACAACATAAAACCACTTTTGTTTTAGAATTCTAAAATACCGAATTCCAAAGAGCTAGTAATAGGTTAAATACCTGTTAAGAAGAACTTCAATTTTTTCTCTTCCTAAGGATCTTTCTTTCAAGATTTTTTTTAGCGAATGATGATCAAGTCCCGGAATGAAGAAAGTTCTCCAAAAACATTAATATGTCGAGAATATCAAAAAAGTTTGACACAATTTCGGAGACTATTCGCAGAAAGAGATCATTTCAACATAATTTTCATATGAAAGCAAATAATTTTTTTTTTATCCAATCCTTCTATTTTTTTAAGCTAAGAGCGAATAGATCACGCACACATACACAAAATTGTATTAACATGTAAAATTATATTTCTTTCTAATCCACCAAGATCGCATTTAAAATGACTCCGTGGGCGAACCGGATAGCGTTCGGCTGTTAATCGAAAGGTTGGTGATTAATAAGACTTTTTCTACGAAATATATTTAAATAAGAAAAAATTAAATATGTTTTCAAATAATACTCAATGAAAAGATTATTTTCATGATGTTATTTTCCTTAGATTCGAGATTTAAACCACAATAATACACACAACTAGTTGGAAATATTTCTTACGAGTATGTTAAAAAACAAAAAGACTTAACAGTTCTTAATGCAGTTTAATAAAAGACGTGAATTAAATGATCGAAGAGAGTCCCCCCCCCTAAAAAAAGTATTATTATTGTCATTTCAAATTATATGAAATGAAAATAATAATGTAAATTCGATGTGTCTTTACACATTTTTTCGGGTGAAGAATTACGTAGGGGGGAAGAAAAAAATAAACATTCTTATACAGTTCCAATGTATTGCATTAGTAATCCCATCTTACTCGAACCCGTAATCCTGTTTGGACATTGGATTTTTGGACCGCCATTTAAAATGAAATACCCGTTCCCTATAGAGCAGAATCCGCTTCTTTTGATAGCGGATATTATCACCAATCGGCTATTGCTCTCAAAATCAGTTGCTTCCAAAACACAATTTAAAATGAATTAAAAATAATCCTTCTGTTATAATCAAAGTTTTGGTTATTGTTACCAAAATCCACGAATGTTTGGTCTTTTGCGTCTTAGAATTCTAAGGAATACGGGTTAATCAGGAGAAAATTTGAAAAAGAAGATTTGTCGAAATCGGACTTTTTTTTGTTATTTTTCCATTAATCTTATTCTTCCGCAAATCTTAAATCTTCCAAGCAAATGCAGTGGGTATAAATACAGTCTACTTGTGATTTTTCGAGTTTATTTTCGTGCTCTGTTTCAGTAAGTGAATTTGATTTTAATTGCTCGTTAAAACAGCCCTTTGCGTTATACCAAGTAAAAAAACGTCAAGTTTTATCTTTTCAAGAAAAGCAAAGAATTTTGGAGTGCTATGATAAGCTGTCCAAAATGAGTCAGAGTAACTGTGGCTGGTACATTTAAAAAATTTCCCAACCACTCTTGTGTAAGATCTTAAAAAAAAATAGACCAAACATTGAAACTTCAGCTCTTACTAATGGGAACATGGATCGGAAGAGAGCCCGATTTGGTAAGGATACTCAAGTTCAATCGACATTAAAAATTTCGTTTAGTTTAACTAATGCGTGGATTAAGACCGAGTGGCCAAAAATGATTGCTGAATATTCTCCCGAGGATGTTTACAATGCAGACGAAACAGGACTCTATTTTCGTGCAATGCCTGAGCATACTTATTTGTTTACAAATGAAGGTACTAAAGAATTTAAATCTTCAAAAAAGCGAGTGACAGTTCTTTCTTGTGCTAATATGAAAGGTGAGCTCCTAGTGATTGGAAAAAGTAAAAATCCTCTTTGTTTTAAAGGTGTCAAAAGTTTGCCTGTTGACTGCTGTTCAAGTGCAAATGCTTGGATGACTGATGACATTTTCAACAATTGGTTAGTTAAGTGGGATCCTAAATTAAAGCGAAAAAGTGTCTTGTTAGTAGACAACTCCACTGCACACACACTTCTTACTTTGATGTTCTTACTTTGATTCAACCACGTGACCAAGTCATCACACGAGCTTTTCAAGCTTATTATCGCAGGAAAGTTCGTGCGAGAATTATAGCTGAACTTGATTATACAAAAGACCAATCTGATGCAAGTGCAAAACAGATTTCCCTTCTTGATGCATTGCATTTGGTAGTAATGTCATGGAAGCAAGTCTCAGAAAAGACTATTGAAAACGGCTTTGAAAAAGATGGATTTTTTAAAACAAACTCTGATTCTCCTTCCTCCAGAGAATACGAAAATCGTAGAAAGGAAATTTTTGATAAACCCCCAGACGATATGTCAAAAGAAGAATTTGAAACTTGGTTGGATATTGATAACAACGCTGAAGTGGTCACTACAGTGACAGTGTCGGAAATGTGTCAAGCTGCTTCCGACGAGAACTTTAAACTAACAGAAAAAAGTGAACCTAATACAAGAATAGAAGAACATATATTTTTGGAGCTCCTCCAACCAATGTTAATATATTGGTTGGAGGAGCATTATATATCCAATAATGGTAATAATAATAATTTTTATCTATTTATTTCGTATGGGGTTCCCCTTTCCTCATTTACGACAGACAACACAGTTTTTAAAATAAATTTAATGCTGTGCTTATTAAAAATTTGTTCATAACAATAAATTCAAATAAATGATGCAATTTTTTTGCATTCTTTGCTTAATGTTATCAACCGATTATTGTTATCGAAAAGCGACTGTCCCAAAGTGATCACAATAAACAGCGTCCACTATATATATATATATATACAGAAAAGTTGACACAATTTCAGAGACTATTCGCAGAAAGGAATAATTTGAACATAATTTTCCCGTGAAAGCAATTTTTTTTTATTAAAAAGTGCTTCTATTCAAAGCATCTCTTCCTGAACATCTCTTCCTGAACATCTTTTTCTGAACATCTCTTCCTGAACATCTCTTCCTGAACATCTTTTTCTGAACATCTCTTCCTGAACATCTCTTTCTGAACATCTCTTCCTGAACATCTTTTTCTGAACATCTCTTCCTGAACATCTCTTTCTGAACATCTCTTCCTGAACATCTCTTTCTGAACATCTCTTTCTCCGAAATTCAATTATCCAAACGTATTTGGTTAATTACTTTAAGTATTTGGAATTGTAATTCAGATGAGTTCTGATATTAAGAAAAAAAAAAGCTGAGATATTTTTTTTTTAATAAGACTTTTTCTACGAAATATATTTAAATAAGAGAAAAATTAAATATGTTTTCAAATAATTATTCAATTAATAGATTATTTTCATTTTTATTTCTCTTAGATTCCAGATCTGAACCCTTTGGTCAAGCAACTGGTTCGAAATATATTTTACGAGTGTGTTAAAAAAAAAAAAAAAAAGACTTTTAACAGCACTTAATGCAGTTTAATAAAACACGTGAATTAAATGATCGAAGGCAGTCCACCCCCCCCCCTCACACACCCTAAGAAAAAAAAAAATATTATTGTGATTTCGATGTGTCCGTACACATTTTTTCGGCTGAAGAATTGCGTATGGGAGGGGGGGGGAGAAGTAAACATTGTTGTATAGTTCAATGGATTACATGAGTAATCCCATCTTTCTTGAATCTGTAATCCTGTTTCGATTACAGATTAAAATAAAAACAAAATGAAATTTAAACAAAAACATGATCTTCCAAACACATCATAGTCTAAATGGATTAAAATAGAAGCACATGCAATCAAGCCACGCGCCTTTGCTACTCACCCGCTTTGAAGAGGACGATGGCCTTCATGCAGGCGAACTCCGCTGGGTCTACTCCAATAGTCTTGAATCGAGCTAGCGTCTCTTGGAGCATGCGCACATCCCTCAACGTGACCGACGCTTTGCCATTGGGCAGTCCGACATTCATGTGTTCCGTGGGTGTGAAGAGAGGGCTGGACTCCAAGGGCATGCACCACTGGATGGCACACAGCAGGAACAATTCGGCCCACGCTTCCTCCAACAGGATAACCTACAGACAACAAAGGCCATTGAGCTCATGGTAAAGTGGTCAAAGGTGAAATATTTATTCTGAATGAAGTCGTAAACGACAAAGATCATGTTTGAATGAGAAACAATGAATATTTATTGTCTATTTCATTACCATTCGCAAAACAATGAATATTTCTTTGTCACGTGTTAGTGAAATAAAATTGTAGTTTTCATTTTTACACATAAAAAAAAACAAAAATTTAAATAATAAACAATCTCTATTGTTTATTGTTGAACTTTTAACAATTAAATTGATTGCGCAGGATTTTTTAACAATGAAAATTGTTACAAAAACCTAATTACTTTTCAACAACGAAATTGATGGACGTTGATATGGATTGGATTCCCTGTTATACGTGGATTTTGTAGCTATGAAATGCATTATGTGATTGGTTTTACCGTTTCGGTCTTGCTGTGCGAATCTAAAACACCCTTCTGACACTAAGAACTTTAATTAAATTTAGCATTCGAAGTCTTTGCTAAAATTTTAATGTTCAACTGAATTTCGGTTTAAATAGAAGTTATTTTTAGTGGCAAAATTAATTAGCGGCGATAGAAATTGTTACAAAATTGAAAAAATAAATTTGAGTTCAATTGTCGTAATAATGAATGACACGTTGTGTGTGTGTGTGTGTGTGTGTGTGTGTGTGTGTGTGTGTGTGTGTGTGTGTGTGTGTGTGTGTGTGTGTGTGTGTGTGTGTGTGTGTGTGTGTAGGAAGATTATATGATATAGAATTATATTTGAATATATACGAAAATATACATACAGAAGCGGTGGAGTTTTTTCTTCCCAAAAACTCCGGTTTTCATCTTGCAAACGGACAGACTGGCAAGAAAAGACATGCAGTAGATATAGACTGTGTAGAGAAAATTAATAGCCCTATTACCACCTTCCCCGCTTATTGGAATATTGATAGGCTTGAAAAAAGTGTTTGTTTAGTCTCTTTACAGCAAAGTTTTCGAAATACGTAAAAACCATATTAAAAAAAAAAAATGTAACATTTCTTACATAAAGGGTGAAGCAAAAAGCTTTTCATACTCCCCGCTATCTGATAGGGAAACAGTGAGTGGAAAATTTTATGAGCCAATAGCTCGCCCTGAGCGATCTTGAAGATTAAACATCAGAATTGGAGTTTAAGATGGCTTTTGGTCTTTTATGTTTGAAGTAATCTGTTACGTCGTAGTTTGCTGTTAGTTGAACCAATTTGTTGGGGTGTACAGGTGCTTTTGAAAGGAACTTTGTTGCTACAGTCTGCAAGAAAGTGTAAATATAGGGCACATCTGTGTCTCGATGAAGTTGCACATTTCTCATGAACCACGGAGCGTTTAGGATCATTCGCAGACATTTATTTTGCACTCGTTGTAACTTGAGAATATTAGTACCAGCGGTGTGGCTCCAAGCCGGAGAAGCATAAGTGAGTATAGGACGAACCATCAGTTTGTAGATAAGCAGTTTGATTCTGGTGTTTAGTCTACTGTTCCTGTTGATTAGAGAATAGAGTTGAGCAATGGCTTTTGATGCCTTTACACAGAGAGCCTTGATATGGCAGCTGAAAGATAGCCTTCTGTCCAGTAGTACATCAAGGTATTTGACTTCTGTTTGGCACGGGATTTTTGTGTTAAACAGGAAGATGTTCCCTTTAGGAAGCATCGATCTTCTGGTGAATAGCATGGCTATGCTCTTCTGGAAATGTGGCTGTAAAAATCTGGCTAGTATTGCTGTATCTTCTGCGTAGAGGGCCATGATAGATAACAATGGATTGTGCGGGATATCACATATGTATATGGAAAACAGAATCGGTGCTAGTAAGGATCCTTGTGGGACTCGAGCCAAGATACGTTTCTGTGCTGATACCGAACCGTTGATCTTGATTTGCATACGCCCTGTCAATTAGGTGAACCATTTCCAATGGTATTCCAGTTGAGATCAGTTTATACAGTAATCCAAAATGCCAAATTTTATCAAATGCACTGGTTATGTCAAGGAAAACAGCCATAGTGCATTGATGCCAATTGTAACCAATGGAGATATATTCGACTAGTCTATGTATCTGTTGGGTGCTACTATGGAATTGACGAAATCCAAACTGCTTTTTAGGAAGAATATTTGACTTGTGTACGGAGGCTTGGAGTCTGGTAAGAATAACTTTCTCTGCAATTTTACCCAAATTTGAGATGAGGCTGATTGGCCTATAAGATAGGTCCTGATGGTGTAGATCAGCAGCTACTGCTTCTGTGGATACGTCTTCAGATACTCTTCCGAGCACCACCTTCAGATTTTTTCTCTGAACCAATTGAGAAGCTGTGATACTGAATGCATTCATTTCTCTGGCATTCATTTCTCCTGTGAGTTCGGTAGTCCATCACTGTGGTGGGCTGAATCTTGATGCCGTCAGTGGCATTTTTTGCGTAGTTATAAGAGATCCGTAGATTAGATATGGTAGCCCTTAGAGACATCCATCTTTTTTTTTTTTTCGCGCAGTATAACTGGAGGTAAATTTTCTCTAGTGGAGGCAGAGGAGTCCGAAAAGGGACCGTCTTCTTCCATTCCATCCTATTTTGGTGGTCAGGAGGCCATGGTTCTGCGCGCGCGGACCTCCGTGAATTCTGAGGGGGCGGAGATCACCAAGTCCCGCCTCTCATCTGCTGGAGCATTGTCGTCGTCATCCCCCGACATAGAGTAAAAATTAAGTTCAAATTTTTTGAGAATATTTTTCAGTATATTTATGGCTAGTCCTCTGTCCAGTGACTCTACCAGGGCGTCAGCGTCAACCCCCACTCATACTGAGAAAACGAGGTGCAAAATCACTGTTTAAGATCGTGGGTCCATGAGTCCGTGTAGATGTCCCGTAGACTCAATCAGTGGTCTACCCGCAAAGAGAATCCCACAGCCACAAAACACTGCCAGCAAAACCAAGCGTTTGGAAAAACGCGCGTCCACCGCTGGTCCTCATAGCGAGTGGGGCCTACACGGCCATCAGACCTCGTGCATTTTTCATGCAGAGGGGGAGACAGTAGGTTTCAGACTGTGTTAATTCCAGTGCAATGTGTTTCCCAAAAACCCTTATATAAAATTCAATCAGGTGCAGCCTAAAATAACACGTCCGATCACAACAAAAGTCAATAGCGAATCTCAATCATTTCCTCAGAATGTCTCCCCTCTCTGAAGAACTGACATTTGACATTAATGGCTTTAGGGGTAAAGCAAGATGCTTTTTCATATTCCCCGCTATCTGTTACGGCTACAGTAAGGATAAAATTTTATGAGCAGTTTGCTCGCCCTGAATGGACATGAAGATTATGCGTCGCTACAGGAAGTTAAAATAGCTTTTGGTCTTTTATGTTTGAAGATATCCGTTGCCTCGTAGGCTACAGCTTGCTGAACGAGATCGTTGGGGGTGTATGGATGTTTTTAGGAAAAAATTTGTTGCTGAAGATTGTAGGAAAGAGAAGAAATAAGGAATATTTGTATCTCGATGAAGTTGATTGTTTCTTATGAACCATGGGAGCGTTTAGAATCATTCGCAGGCACTTGTTTTGTACACGTTACAGTTTGAGAATGTTAGTGTTGGAGGTATGGCTCCAGGATGGAGAAGCATAGGTGACTATGAGACGAATCGTCAGCTGGCATAAGAGCAATTTGATTCTGATGTTTAGCTTGCTGTTCCTCTTAATTAGGGGGTGGATCTGGGCGATGGCTTTAGATGCCTTTACACACGTAGTCTTGATGTGCTGGTTAAAAGTAATTTTTTTTGTCGAGCACGACACCAAGGTATTTTGTTTCTGTCTGCCAGGGAATTTTAGTATTGAATAGTAAGACGTCTCCTGCAGGAGATATCGATCTTTTCGTGAAGAGAATGGCTGAGTTTTTTTGGGGATTCACTTGTAGTCTCCAATTGGAGAACTATTTCTCTAACTTTAGAAGGTTTTCTTCAAGCTTTTTAGTAATGAGTTGTAGCCGGAGAGATCTGGCTAATAATGCTGTATCATCCTCATATAGGGCCATGATGGATGACATTGGGTTGCGCGGAATGTCTGACATCTATACAGAGAATAGCAACGGAGCCAGCAGGGATCCTTCAGGTACTCCGGCCAAGATATGGCGCTGGGATGAGGTAGTACCATTGATTTTGACTTTCATGCATCTATTCTGTAGATATGATCTAACTAGGTGTATCATTTTCAGTGAGATACCGGCTGAGATAAGTTTATGCTGCAATCCGAATTGCCATATTTTGTCAAATGCTTTGGATAGACCAAGAAAAACAGCTCCCCTTGTATTGACTCCCGTTGTAGCTGGTGGTAATATATTCAACTATTCTGAGCATTTGCTGGGTAGTACTATGGTGTTGCCGAAACCGAATTGCTATTTAGGAAGGATGTTTTGTTCATTTACTGAAGCTTGAAGTCGTGAGAGGATGACCTTCTCTGCAATCTTACCCAAGTTGGAGATGAGGCTGATAGGATGATAATTGCAAGGCAGGTGCGGGTCTTTGCCTGGCTTATAAATTGGGATTATTTCCAGGTGGAAACAGAATGATGGACTCTCTGACGCCTGAGATGACATTTAAATCAAATGCAGTAGAGTTTTTAAGGGTGGGTTGTAAGCTGAGTAGATTTTCACTCTGCCAGCCGAGTTAGTGAATACTTCCACGCTTGTGACCTCAAGGTTAGTGGTTGGAGGGTTGTTTACAGAATGGTGTTTGATATAATTTTTAATGAAGATTGGCGGTGCCATCGCCTCTATAGTTTAACCTGTCGGTTCTGTATAAGAGATAACCCCTTATTTTAGGGCTATCCGAGGGTCTTAGATGTGTCTCGCTTATTAGAATAACATCTGGTTGATATCTATGGGTAAAATCTTGGAGCTCCAAAATTTTGTTTCTGAGGCCATTTGAGTTCCACGCAACGATCTGAAGAGAGGTTGGAATTAGTTTGTTTCTATTCATCTACGAGTGCTGTGAGGATGGCCTGTGTTTCGCGTATGAATCTTTTAGTGGAGATTGCTGAAGGGTTTGATAGGCTGAAGTCTTGTAGCATGTTTGCTAGAGAGAGGCCGTAATGAAAGCTGTCAGGTTTGTTGGCTGATTCTGTTCTGGTGTTGACTTGTTTGTACGGGCCACATCAGCATAACTTTTTGTTTGTCTTTGGCAACCTCTATCTTTGAAGGCCTTCGACTGTGGCCGCCGAGCCTTCGGCTGTGGTTCAGGGGCCTCTGGTATTCTTGTGTTAGAGGAGGACTGTTTAGCTGTTTCCAACCGTCTGTTCTTCGAGTGCTGAGTACATCCTTTATAATTGGCAGGGTGAGGGCCACCGCAGTTGGCACATCTATCCGAGGTGGTTTTGGCTTTGTGATATTGGGTGGGTGGCTATCCCCACATTTCAAACATTTAAACTCAGCTTTACACGGTTTCTGGGCGTGGCCAAACTTTTGGCGCCTGTGGCATCGCCCAGAAGATGCCCTTTTCCGGAGTGCCTCTGGTGTGATGATGGTGAGCCTGCAGATTGATTGTAAGTTGTAAATATTTTTGTAAATGTGATAGATCTCTACACGGACTAAAGGCATGGGAGTCTTGTCAGATCTTAAGATCAGCAGCTATCTCTTCTGGATCAATGTTTTCACAGACGCCACGGAGGACCACTTTTAAATTTTTTTCCGAACTGAGTGAGAAGGTATGGTACCGAACTGAACACCTCTGACGTCCATTTCCTTTGTTAATTTTCTGTAATCTGTTACCGCGGCGGGTTGTATCTTTGTACCCTGATCCACATTTTGGTCTTTGTGTAATCAATTTGTAAAGTGGACATTGTAGATCTTAGAACTGACCATCTGTGTTTTTCTCTTAGTATGATCGGAGGCAACTTTTCTTTGGGAGAAGCAGTGGAGTCCGAAACTGGACCATCTTGTTCCATTTCTTTATCTTTGGATGGTTCTACTGTTCGTTAAAGATACTAAGTAATTTTATAAACTTGGTTTTAATCCTTTTTCCCAAGTAAGCAAACAGACAAGTCAAGTTTGTTCCTGAACATAGTTCAGGTCTGAAGCAACTCGTAGTAAAGGTGGAGTAACCTCTGATCACTTTCCCTTAGTATCTCCCTTAATGCAAAACGCATCACCTTGCGGAGATGCTATGCATTAAAGGAAAGGGCCACTACCCAGACCGGTTTCGACCTTTATTGAGGTCTCGTCAGTGGAAGCCAGACCCAGAGATGCGAAGGTTTTAACGTATAGTATACCCAAGGTAAAAAAAAGGTTCTACTGTTGTTTTGCTCTTCTTGAGTGCGCGGACCTCTTCAAAATCTGAGGGAGTAGAGATCACTGATTCCGACTGTTCCTCCATTTTAGCGGCGTCATCGCCTGTGACGCTCGCGAGAGGAAACGTATCATAAAGTTCCACCTATCCCAGCCAGTTGTTATTAAGCAGCTCGCCTAATCTGATGAATTCACGATATACTTCTTCAAATATCGTCTCATTTATTTGTTTTTCCTTGTCTATCGAAAGTGTCAGAAGCTGAGAAAAAAAAAAAAAACTGCTTACCGTTCAGTTGTAGCCTGGCCGGCACTTCGGAAAAACTCCACTTTTTTTTTTAATTTTGGATAAAAGCATTGGCATAAAATGTCGAGATCTTCAAAACTCACCTGCAACAAGTATCACTAATAAAAATAAAAAAATAATTTGTGAGTTCAACAAATCTTCATCATCAGCGGTGCAGCTCACAGGGAGCTGCACCGCATCGATGTAAGCCTTCGCCGCTCGGGTTCTCAGCTCCACCCCCCCTCCTCTGTGAGCTGAAAGGAAGGGTAAGATTGGATTCTCCCTACTTCCGTTTGTTGTGGGCTATTAAGATTTGATCGGCCACCTTGCTTCCCCCGGTTCAAGTCTAGCATATGGAGATGAAGGCCATCTCCACCTCCTCTTCTATATCCAGAGCTCCCTGTACCTCTTCTGGATTGATTTCTCTTATATCCTCTATGAAGAGGTCGCCCCATTTGGCACTAACGACCTTGGAACCGTGTTTGCCTGTGAGGAGGAGTACAGGTTCACCCATTCTCTCCATTGCTTGTTTGAATTTGACTGGGACTTCGGGGATGTCTTTTATTAGAAATTTTAGAGTTTCCCCTGCTTTTGCTTGGGGGATTTCTTGGTGGGTGGGCTCCGAAGCTTTGGTTGTTTTGGGCTTAGTTAATTCCTCTTCCTGTGGGCTTAATAGCCGTTTGGAGGTGTTGGTGTTTGCCTCCATCTTCTCTAATTCATCTTCTTCTTCCTTATCAATATCTATTTCAGCATTGGTAGCTTCTCTTTCTTCTGCCGGAGTTACCAGGATAGTTTCGACATTGGCTGTTTCTTCTATTGGGATTTTATCGCTCATGTCTGCACTTATGGCCGCTTTTTTTCCCTTACGGAATTTTTTGGTTGTTTTGGACATGGCGGTATGACTTGCTGATGCAACAGGAGTGGCCTCAAGAGGTGGAAAAGCTTCATGTGCTGTGTCCTTTCTGTGGAGTTGCTAACGTGATAGCACCTCCCATCCTCTCTGCAAGGGTTCTGGATGGGCTGGTATCTATTTTGTGGTCTATGGCACCACATTTCACGCAAGCTGCTTCACATATTTCCTGGGAATGGCCTGCTTTGAGGCAATTCTTGCACCTCAGTCGAGGGCAGTCCGCCCCAAGATGAGTGACGACACCACACCTGAAGCATTGTCTCTTTACGCCAGGGTATTTTATATTTACCCTAGCGGATCCAATGACGACGAAGTTTGGAACGGCTGTTTTCATCTCGAGCGAGATGTTTACTTCGCCCGACTTCCATTGTGGGTTGTCTACATCGTTTAAGACTTGTATGTTGTGTACAACACCCCATTTCCCGAACACTTCGTGGATGACTTTTTCGTCACTTTCTATATATTCTAAGGGGAATCTGGGGATTTTAAGCATTTTTTAATAATGCTCCCCACCATGAATGGAACAATTTCCTTTCCATTATATTGAAATTGAAAGCCTTCGAGTAGTTTGTCTCCAGTCTCGGCGCTCCTTACTACAACTTGGTATCTACCACCACCAAAGAGAGTAAAACCAAAAATCTGGTCCGCACCGACGCTGTCAATGAGGGCTTTAGCCAAAAGTCGGAGTCGTAGATCGGCTTTAGTGTCAATGCCGAGGGTCCGGGTTCGTGGCAAAACATTGGCCATAGCTCGTGAGGGGGGGGGGACTACACTATTCCCGCCACTACCGAGTGGTTTGGTATTGCCCCAGTCAGGTGTTTGCTCTATCTGTCGCTGGTCCGTTAATAATATCACGAAAGCCCGGCGGAATCCGCAATCGATATTATTAACTTCTCAGAACAGATACTACAGTCTCACTTAGCTTGGTAAACTTTGTAAGAACCGATACTACACTTTGATCTTAGTCAAAAGACCAAGAAACTATTTACAATAATAATTTGTGAGTTCAACAAATCTTCATCATCGGCCTGTAGAGTAAGATAGGCTGAGAGTCAGCAGATAGTAGGAGAGGAAATAAAGATAGAGTGCATAGTGGTAGAGTAGGTGAAAGAGGCCTCAGTTGACCTGTTTTAGCTGTTTGCCCCCAAGGGGCGTTCCTAAAACGGTCGTTGATTTTTCACTTTACAAAAAAAGGAAAAATCCTAAAAAGGAAACATGTAACAAAACAAACAAAAAAAAAAGTACACAGAAAAGCAAAAATTGGAAGTTAAACTTAGAGGTGGAGGAAGGATCTGGCCCGAGTGATGCAGCTCACAAGGAACTGCACCGCCTCAATGTAAGCCGTCGCCGCTCGGGTTCTCAGGTCCTCCCCCACCTGTGATAGCTGAAACCGGTGAAGCTGTGTACAGAAACCCCACAAGGTGGTTACTGTGTCTTTCTTTTGTTGTGGGCAGTTATTATTCTTTTGTCCACCTCGCTTCCCTTGGCCATGTCTAGTTTGCAGAGAGCTATGAAGAACGCCGAAGCTGCCTCCTCGTCTAAATCCTGGGCTACCACTACCTGCTCAGGGGTGACTTTGCTGATGTCATCAACGAAAATGTCACCCCATTTTGCGCTGACGATGTTCTCCTGTGAGGAGGAGTTCAGGTTCTCCTATTTTTTTCATCGCTTCTTTGAATTTTTCCGCCATCCCTGGGATACCTCTGATGAGATGGCTGAGAGTCTCCCCTGCTTTCGCGTGAGGGACTTCTGAGTGGGCGGTCTCGGATACTTTTGCTGTTTTGGGCGTTACCAACTCTTCTTCCTGTGGGCTTAATGGCCGTTTGGAGGTGTTGGTGTTCACCTCCATCTTTCCTTCTTCCCTATCTATATCTGTATTAGTATCTATATTGGTATTGATGGTTTCAATAACGACTGTTTCTTCTTGTTGGATTTTACTACTTGTGGAAGTTTTTTCCCCCTTACGGTTTTTCTTAGACGTGGAGGTATGGTTTTCTGTTATATCAGGAGCAGCCTCGAAAGGAGGAGAAGCTTTCTGTGCTGGGTCATTTCCATTGCTTGGTGGAGTTGCTGGCGTGATTGCACCACCCATCCTCTCTGCAAGGGTTCTGGATGGGCATGTGTCCACTATGTGGTCAATAACCCCACATTTCAGGCGAGCTGACTCACAGTTTTCTTGGTTGTGGCCTGCTTTGAGGCAGTTTTTACATTTCACTCTAGGACAGTCCGCCCCAAGGTGAGTAAAGGCACCACATCTAAAACATTGTTTTTTTACACCAGGGTAGTTTATCATTACTCTGGCGGATCCAATAATAATGAAGTTGGGAAGGGGTGTTTTCATCTCCAGGGAGATGTGGACTTCACCCGATTTCCATTTGGGGTTTTCTGCGTCATTTAGGACTTCCACCTTGTGTACAACGCCCCATTTCCCGAATATTTCGTGGATGATCTTTACATCGGTTTCAATATATTCTAAAGGGAATCTGGGGATTCTAAGTAGTTCGGTAATGCTCCCTACCAAAAATGGAACTATTGTTTTTCCATTACACTCGAATCCTGCAAGTAGTTTGTCTCTTGTTTGTTCACTCCTTACTACTACTTGGAAGCGGCCACCACCAAAGGGAGTAAAACCAAAAATCTGCTCAGCGCCGACGCTTTCGATGAGGGCTTTGGCCAAACATCGAGGTCGTAAGTCAGCTTCAACTTCGATTCCAAGGGTCCGCGTACGCGGCAAAGCTATGGCTGGTGAGGGGGGGGGGGCTAAGCTATTCCCACCATCGAGTGTGTTATTCTTGCCCCAGTCCGGGGTTTATTCTGTATCTGCTGCTGTAGTTTATTATCAAGTGCCTCTATGAGACACTTTGTCGATAATAACTGAGCTAACATATACTATACTACAATTTGCGCTTAGCTAAACAATTTGCTTAGCTAAACCTAGGAGAAAAGTTCACAAAAATGAACGCTAACCATACTACAGAAATGATCCTGTGAAGTATGATCTTTACGAAGGAACGATCAGCAGAATTTTTCCAAATCTCCTCTGTACTTATATCCTTATAAGGACTGGCTTAAAGGGGCGAAGCAAAAATGCTTTACATCTTCCCCGTTATGTGTAGAGGACAGTGTAGGGATAAGGTGTTATTGAGCTATTAAAGCTCTGATCATGGCAGGAGGGTAACAGCAATAGCCGAGCCTCAGTTTGAACTTCATTGGCTACAGCATTGCCATCCATTACCCTCCAAGGGTAATCTTCTTCTACCGATCTCCTCTGTACTAGTCCTTATAAGGACTGGCTTAAAGGGGCGGAGCAAGAATGCTTTTCATATTCCCCGTTATCTGTAGAGGACAGTGTAGGAATAAGGTGTTATTGAGCTATTAAGGCTCTGATCATGGCTGGAGGGTAAAAGCAATAGTCGAGCCTCAGTAAGAGCTTCATTAGCTACAGCATTGCCATCCATTACCCTCCAAGGGTATTGGATTGAATGAATCAATCACCGCATCTCACGGTCGATTGATACTACACCTCACTCTCCTCTGTACTACACAACAACAACGTTACTGGCTTGCTGGGTGAAGCATAAAATGCTTTGTATTTTCCCCTTTATCTGTGTGGAGAAGCTTGATGGGGGAGGTTGTGAGACTTATGCTCGCATTTTGTGAACTATGGAGTTAGCTCTGTTCTGCTGAAAGCAGGATTGCCTTAGGTCTTTTGTGTTTTTGATAGTCATGTTCACTATAACTGGAAGCTTGTCTGATTAGTGGATTGGGATGAAAATGTGCCTTGCTGAAGAACTTTTCCGCATGGTCATGAAGGAGAGAACGGATGTCAAGGGTTCCGGTTTCTCTGTGGATCTGCGTGTTTCTGACAAACCATGGGGCATCTAAGATCATCCGCAGGCATCCACTGTGCTTATCCTTATAAGGACTGGCTTAAAGGGGCGAAGCAAGAATGCTTTTCATATTCCCCGTTATCTGTAGCGGACAGTGTAGGGATAAGGTGCTATTGAGCTATTAAAGCTCTGATCATGGCAGGAGGGTAACAGCAATAGCCGAACCTCAGTTAGAACTTCATTGGCTATAGCATTGCCATCCATTACCCTCCAAGAGTATTGGATTGAATGAATCAATCACCGCATCTCACGGTCGATTGATCTCCTCCACTGTGCTATCTAGTGATTAAAATAATTAAATTATTATGATCTAAAAGTATAAAAGGTTTGTTTCTTTTTATGTCAGAATCTTAGTAAATATTTCAATAATTAAATTATTCTGTAAAAATTAAAAGTAAAATATTAGTTGGAGTATTATTCCTAAGATAAAGAAGAAACATTTTGTAAATAAACTGTTAATAAGTAAAGTCCTGGCTAACTGTCAGAGCGAGGTGGGGGGAGGATTTATGTGAATAATTTGTTGGATAAATGGGAGAGAAAAAGTTATGTTATAGTGAGTTGCTAAATTATATGATTATATATTATTTTTTCCCCTTTCTTTTAGATTCAAAACGCAAACATTGAGGTCCCCCCCCCCCCCCCATAAAGAAAACCTTGCTTCAGCAAGCTTTTCTTTATGTGCTGATAATAAAGTGTCCACCAGGCGATTCTAATTTGTTTATACAATTTACTTCGAAAGATATCTTAGGTAACTGAAACAAAATTGATAATTCATCTAATAAAATATATGCACGAGAAGGGAAATATATCGATAAGTAGAAAGGTTATCCCAAGATGAAAATATAATCCATTATAAAGTGATTAGGGTTAGCTTCTCAATCTATTTAAAAAATGTCTGTTTACATTGCTACCAGGTTAAGCACTTTTAAACAGTTTTTCAAGAACAATTTTCTCTTTTTATCTTAAGAACAATACTGCAACTTATATTTTACTTAAAATATTTATATAATTATTTAATTATTTTAATATTTCCTATTATATTAACATAAAGCATGATAAACCTTTTGTACTTTTAGATCATAATCCTTTAATTATTTCAATCAGTTAAAATTAAGTGGAATTACTGTATATAATGAAACAGCTTCCCTTTATTGGAAGTCCTCTCCATTGAGCTCTTCTGAGAAGATGGCAATTTCTTTGAACACGTGTTTAAGCGTAGCTAAAATTAAAGCAATCTATTATCTATTAAATCACCTATCTTTATTGATTGGGAATTTTACTCTCAGTAACTTGGATTAATTTCATATGTTTGACAATTTTTGTTTCAGCAAAGCATTTCATTTCAATGGGTTATGGATTCAAATGCTTTATTGTCGTCGGTAAAAGTGATCTATAGAGTTTTGTTGTCTTCTTTCTGTTTTTCAATAATAACTACTGATCTTGGATGGATTCATTAATATTAGCAGTATAATTAAAAACAGATAGCGATTCTTCTAGTCCAAAATTTAACAGTTCCGCGCATATATTCGTCTGTATTCTTGAGTAACAGGGGCCTGTGGTGACGCAAGCAAGTAATTTAGAGTTAGAGTACAGTTTCTTATACATAAAAAGATTCTTCTGTCATTTTTATGATTTCTCAGTTGTCGTGGGTTCTCCTTTTTTCGTTGTTTAGTTAGTTGATCCATCTTTTACCATTAGTCACCCTTTTTTTTTTGCCATTTTGCCTTTCTCGTCTTTTCTGATCTCTCTCTTTTTTTACGAGTTTGTTGAGATGTTCAGTATTTTCGGGTTTTTTTTTTACTAGTCACTCTGTACTTTTGATCAATAATTCTCATTTCCTTAGGAAACAATGGAGAAGTCATATTTATCTATACGAGTTTCCAAAAGATGTCTCATCTTATTATTAAATTACTTATTATTAAATTAAAATAAATAAATATTAAATTATTTGCTTACACTTGGATAAAGGATTAAACTAAATTCATTATAGTCTAACCAAGTAGAAAAAAACTTCCAAAAAGTCTATCTGTCTGTTTTCTCAGATCTATTCTTCTGCAGTTCCTTGTTGAGATTAGTTTTGTATGCATTAATACCGTTCTGAATTATATTTGGATAACATTTTTTTCTTAACCATTTATTTCAGTTCTTGTTAAGGCAAGGTTCTATGGAGCATCTAACTAGTCTATGACCTGTATTAAAATTACATTTCTTATTATCTCGGTCTTCCTGAGAGGTTTTGCATTTTAAACTAGTATTGATCAGCTGATTGCTTTCATTTATTGCAGTATTTGCCATGTTGTAGGAAGTCATCAGCTTTACTATCCTTACGGGAACTTGTTGGTGCATAGACTTGGATTATGGTCATTGTTATACTCTCCGATGTTTTCATTTTCTGAATGTCTGTGTGTTCAGAGTACCCCCCTCCCCTTAAGTTCTGTTATGTTTGGCCTCGGAGTATCTAATCCATACCATGGATTCTTGATTTCCCCATTACGAGTAAATAAGTTTCCAATCTTTAAGTCCGTTATCTACTTGGAGTTTCTTCGTATCTTTTGTAGTCAACCCTTGACGCGGAAGTTCTCACATTAAGGCTTAATATAAATGTTTTTGAAGATCTTTTCCTGGCAATTTTAGATAATCGCAGTTTCAAACCGCTGTAGAGTATTTTCCATGACCATCCTCTGGTTAAGCCGCTCGTGTGACCTTTGTTATCATACGTAAAAAGGTCCAGACGATATGAGAGATGCTTCTCTCATACCACCAAAAAAGATATGCTAAATAAATGTTATCTCATAAACAAAAAACAAACAAAAAAATTTATTATGTCTAAAATAGACACCATTTTTCAAAAAATGAAAACACTGATCTATCGTGTCGCGTTATCGGTAGTTGCATTGCAGCTTGTACTAAGCACCAAACACAAATGCAGTTGATATGCAGATGTACTCCTGACATTCTTAGGGACGTGTGTATAAAGGCAAACGGAGGCCTGCCGCCATTTATTGCATGTTTGAATGGAATCCAGAGAGGACCTCAGTGACTTTGAAAGGGGGTGCGATTGTTGGGGCCACGCTGACAGGTGCATCTGTGACCAGAACAGCTGAAATTGCACATGACGGTTGAGGAACAGTCTCTAAGGTTATGTCAGAATGGCAATCGCCAGGACAAACATCATCAGCGAAACATAATAGTGGAGGGAATTGCTTACTGTAAGACAGGGACGTTCGTACATTAGTGCGCTGTACGACGAAAAATAAGGGGGCTACTGTTGGGCAATTGTGTAAAAAATTCAACACCAGTCGTGAGAAATCCATTTCGACAAAAACTCTGCGCTGGGAACTACACAGAGTAGGATATGACGGTGGGGTTGCATTAGCCTTTGATCACTCCCGTCCAACAGTTCAAAGATTACAGGCAATGAATCATACAACAGTGGATGAATGTGATAGGGTCCGATCAATCCACGTTCACACTTTTTGCTGCAAAAGGGCGAATATGTATGTGACGTAAGCCAAAGGACGCTTACCAGCCAGAGTGCTTGTTTCCAACTATGAAAGGTGTTGGTGGTTCAGTAATGGTGTGGGGGCGTTCTCATGGCAGGGTTTGGGTTCCACTTGTTGTATTGGAAGGCAATCATAAGTGATCATCTTCATCCCAAGTTGACACACTTTTCTCCTTCGCAGCCATGAGCAAATGAAAACAGCCAAGTTTTCATTTGCTACAAACAAAATTATTATTTTTTTTAAATAATGAAAAGAAAGGCGGGAGTATATCGCTATATACTATTGCAAAAGTTAGGGAGAGGTTAAGACACACACACACACACACACACACACACACGATCAGATCATTACCTGGTCACGAAAGGGTAGGTTGGCGAACGAAGGAAGATTTTTGGCCCACTTGACTGCCATGAAGAGCAACCTGGCCGATGTTTCGTAGATGGTTTCCTGGCCTGGCGGATGACAGGAATAAATCGGGACCTCGTTGTAGGCGGGAGCACTTGGACCTACAGCGCTGATCGAGATGCCTTGATGACGCTCGCCATCCTCTCGCGATAGGTCAGCGGTTCGTTCGTCGTGATCTAGAGAAAGAAAGCTCTTATTGTAGGAGGTGAGTAAACTGCAGACAAATTCTACTGCTAAAACAGAAGAGACTGCGACATTGACTACCTATATTTAGTACGCGCAGAGAACCAAGGAAACAAATCAATGTTGCTAAGTGAAGGCCTAACTTCGGGAGGATCCTAAAATCCTTTCTTTGCAGTTCGTATTCGTCTTTCTTGAGTCAACGCTTCTTATTGGCAGAGGATAATTAATTTCAGGAAACAGAAGAGCTCTCTATCGGCTGGCTGCCTGATAATAAAACGAAGAAGTAAAAACAGGGAGTTATCCTCCGTACATCATTTCGATGACGGTAAAAGGTGAAGGAGTGTTTTTCCGTCGCAAATCTATTCACAACTATCTTAAAAGTACTCTCTCTCTCTCTCTCTCTCTGTTTTCTTCTTTCATATTTCATCATTAATAGTTTATATTTTAACCTGACCACCTACTTAAAATAATAAAATTATTTTATTATAAAATAATATAAAACTTTATAAATATAAAATATTATACATAATATAAAATAAAATACTTAAAGGGTTTAAAATAATATTTTATTAGGTTTCAAAATAATAAAAGGATAATAAAAGATTATCCTTTTACCCTCTAGTAAGGGAAATTCAAACTAAAACATCACTTTCGTATATCTTCCGGGTCGTTCTATGCAGCCGTACATAAATGTTCTGTCAAGGAGATGCACATCTCTACTAGCGTTGACTGTTCCAGCCTGGGTTGGACGAATTGAGTATCCGCTTTCCAACCAGCAGGCTGGGGGGGGGGGGGGTTTCCGAATCCCCGCTTGGATATAGATGTTTATGATGGTCTTTAAATGAGAAGTGAACTTCATTAGTGTAAAACCATCATCCCACTTATCTGGAGGCCTGAAGTGGAAAAATTTCATGTTCGGTCTCTAGAGCAAGTGTTTCTGGACTATGTAAAAAATAAAGAAAAATTCATACAAAAATCCTTAGCCCATACACGATACTGATATATTAAAAATTTACATAATAATAATAATTAATAAAACCTTTCATTAGTGAGAGTCACATAAATAAAGTTCCCGGATGTTGAATAAGCATACCAGATAAGAACTACTACCACAGCGCAACAACGAGAAGATTGAGGAAGTTACAAACTGACTAATGATGATCGCTAGAGAAAGACATTTTTAAATGAATAGATGGCGTGAATATTTGCCAGTTAAATAGGAAGAATTTGTTACGGACTTCGGGCAGGTGACTCTTCCTTTCGATGAAGTCCGAAAACTGTTTGATAACACATCACGAAGTTATCATGGCTATAAATTATGCTACCTTTAATTTATTCCAATGGATTTCAAGCAAAAGAAAACGATGTTTCATGGAAAGCCAGACATGGTAGATAAATATGACGTTCTCGTCAAAGGAGAATTGCAAACGATGACGTCACTGAATGGAAAAATACTCAAGTAAATGCATCGCGATGGTTAGGATAGCTGAGAGAATTATTAATTCATCTAAAAAAAACAGATCATAAAGTTAATTGACTAAAACACGGTAATGCTAAAATCTGACTGGTGAAAATGGCGTCAAACGGTAGCTATTCACGAAACAATGACGCTCAAAGGCTAATTGTTAAAATAACAACGCTAAAAGATAACTGGATTGAAATGCGGTGATTTCAAAGTATTGTTGAAATTGATTAACGAAGTATTAATTCCACCAAACGACAACAACAATGAAGGCTAAAGAACAAACCATAACAACAATGAAGCCTAAATACACAAAGAACGACAACAGTGAATGAAATACACAAATGACAACAATGGCAAAGCCTAAATACATCAAGGACAATAATGTTAAAGGCTAATGAATAAAAGGCAATGATCCAGATGGAAAATGAATAAGAACCACGGAGACAAAGGCTAGTCATACACATATGACTAATTAGACGTACAAAGGCTAATTAAACAAAAGAATAATGACCAAAAGCGAACAAAAATACAAATTGACAACAGCATCAAAGGCTAATTGTCAAAGAGATGGTGTCCAGTGGGACTAGAGGACAACAATATAAAAAAAAAGGCAAAAAATTGAATCCAAGTAATTTTCCGCGCTATCGGCATTTATTAAATTTATGTTTTAAATATTAATAAATGCCGATAACTCAAAATTACTTCACCAATCAGCTTACTCGACTTTTCAATTTACTTGTCGCTTCATGACATTCTTTTTCAATGACAGAGAAATAAAAAAAATAAAAAAAAAAGCCGTTTCTTATTCGCCATACTTACATTCTTTGGCGTCTTCTCTTTCCAGCTTGGCTCTTGTGCTGTCGGCGGTGATCAAATTTGGCAGGACTCGATGAATTGGGAGCGGAGGCGGGAACACCCCTACAGCAACTGTCGCGGCAACTCCGTCTCGAATCAGACGCTCGCTGTCTAACTCCGACAGGGTCTCCGGCCGGATCGTGGCGGTGTTTCGAGGTTGTCTCTCATTCTGTACCGCTGTACTCATACAGGGTCCGGGAAGGGGAAGAATTAATGACAGAATAAGGCAAGATAGTGACTACATTTGTATAATATTAAGAGTTTTTTATATAAATAAATAAAGAAATAAAAAATGGATTTAGTTATTGGAATTATTAAATGCGTTCAGTGAGGAAAAAAAAAAAATCACCATCTCCGTTTATATATTAATATACCGCACTTGTGCTGCCACCTAGTGATAATCTAATAAGTTATGGGCATATATAACACGTGATCCTAAATAGGTCTGCAATTTGGTTTCGCGTAAGCACGCGCGCGCGCATGCATGATGGTACAATGTTAAGAATGATTTGACAATTTCGTATGTATACAAGAACAGCTACACTTTTGATGTTTTCTGAGTGTGCATACCGATAAGAAAAATAAATAAACAGCTTATTTATTTGGCAATTGCGTTGCATTTTCATAAAATGATCTTTGTTCAGTATGTATTTAGTACTTACCATCTTTGTTCATTCCCATCTGCAGACATTTCTTTAACCTACATGCCTGACACTGATTTCTGTGTGCCTTATCCACGACGCAATTTCCGGTTCCGGCTTGACACCTAGGTAACCAAAGAAATGAACAGAAATTGCACATTGTAAATGCATCAGAACTGGAAACCAAGGTATTTACAAATAAAAAAAAATAGCATTTTTTTTTTATAAATAGTCATCAATATCATTGGACAGAAGGACGTATTTTATCCGCTTTAATTTGTATTTATTTTCTCTGTTGATGCTCCAACAGTAGATTAATATAATAATGAAAATTTCAATCATTCCTTATACTGATGAGCGCTAATATCAACGAAACGAACTAAACGTGGGGAAGCTATAATTCAACGCAGTTTTCTCACCTACCTGTATATAAGCTTTCGTCTAACGCTACGTTTGAAGAATCCGCTGCATCCATTGCACGCCAAGATGCCGTAATGTTTGCCACTGGAAGTGTCCCCACACACGACACAAGTGAGACCTGGAGAAGTTCGTTTGGCCGGCGGACCGACCATTGCACTGTCGGCCATCGAGTGGTGCAGATGAGCGGTAGACACGGACATGGGCGAGTGGATCATCTGAGATGGAGGAGGACCAGGAAGCGTCTGAGACTGATGGAATCCGTGCACCGACACCGTCGGACATGAATTCGGAGATTCCGGCCCGTTGAGGTCTGGAGAAACGGAACTTGTTCCCCCGATGGTGCTTGGAGTGCGAGAGTGGGAAGTGTCCCCTAAAGTGGAAAAAAAAAAGAATATATATATGTCTACTTGTATATGATATATATGCGACTTCTGCATTACTTCAACCTTGGTATCTCTCCCGGGTCTGGCTCTCACTGAAGAGACCTCAATAAAGGTCGAAACCGGTCTGGGTAGTGGCCCTTCCCATTATGTACTGCATTATACACGCCTGAAAGGGGGTGTGCTTTGCATTATGGGATACATACTAAGGCAAGTGGTACGAAGTCATCAGCCTCTATATGCAAGTAGCTCAGACGTGAATATATTTCACGCGAAAAACTTTGTTTTGCTTACTTAGGAAAGGCATTAAAACCAAGTATAAAATTTCTTGGTATCTTTAACGTATTTTACACCGAAGATAAAAAAACTTTCCACAGACATTGATATTCTTTCCGTTTCTTCGTTTATTCAGTTTTTTCTATCCTTGTTGTATTTTATTTAGCTCTCTTTCTTTAACACGCATAGAGTTTATTACATTCTCTCTCTCTCTCCTGTTTAGTTCACTCATTTTCTTTCTTTTTTTTTTTTTTGGTTGCTCTTTCTTTCTGTATCTTCTCGTTTTAGTGGAGTCAAAGACAGAGACGATGTAATCATCTTAGTTTTTGCCTTAATTTTATTTTTGTATTTCTTTCTATTTCTTTCACTATCTCTCTTTCTTGCATTTCTTATCCTCTTTCTCTTTCATTCTCTCCCTATGATTTCATGTTATCATTCTCTATCTATCTATTTTTGTGTTTATTCTCTGTTCCATTGTCTTTTCTTTCATTCTCTCTCTCTCCTTCTGTTCTCTTTCATTGTCATTTTTTTTTCTCGCTCATTCTTTCCCTATCTGTCTATCTCACCGTCTTTGCTTTCATTCTCTCTCTTTCTATCGTTCTATTTTCTTTCGTTGCCACTTTTTCTCTCATTCACTCTTTCTCTCTCTCTTTTTCTTTATTCTTTCGGTATCTTGTTTTATTCTTTCTATCTCTTCATTTCCCCCTTCCATCTCTCTCTCTCTCCCCCACACCTTCTCTCCATTCTATTCCATTTTATTGTGTCCATCGGAGGTGATTTGAAGCGCGGACAAAAGAGGACACATTCGCCGACCTGGTCGATCATCATTTGCGGTGTTTTCTAAAGATGATCCTCCCAGACGTGCTCGTTGTGCTGTGCCGTAGCTTCCTAAACGCGGGGGGATTGTTCCGTGTCAAAATGTCACGCAAGCGCTTCGCCTAACGGCCGCAGTCCACCCAAAAGCATTTCAGAAAAACAGACGATTTTCGCTAAGCTCGGCCACGAAAATTGAATGCGTTGATGTGTGCGAGCGTTCCGATTGTGGTGTACGGGAGAAATCCTCTCCGCTTACAGCTCCGCGACCCACTGCTGCCTGGTGATTTAGGGGGGATTTAGTGCCTGTTTGAAGCGGCGACGGAATATCCGCTTAATCGAATGTCGTCCGACCTCCGCTTTGGAAGGGATGCACCTCATGACCTGAATAGAGTGATCGCCTGTCAAGTGGCGAACAATCTTATGAAACGATATAGCGAGTGGTCAGTGGATGATTTTCATGCGCTCGTTACTTGCAGTGGGGGGGGGTGTTCACGTGATTTCTCGAACGTAAGTCTGGGCTTTCCACGGAAAAATGAAGAGAAGAGATAAGTCCGGGGATCAGGCCGGATGCAATCGCATTGCTCGGAATATACTCTCGATATCCTCGTCCTTATACGCACCAGATCTGTTAGACATCTGGTTGCGAGGTTACTAAGCCTAAATATATTATTACCCTTCCGACTTTCTTAGAAGTGCGATCAGCAAAGTCGCACGAAGGTGATTTCGAAGGTCACACTCGGGTTTATGACGCTCTGTGTGTGTGTGTGTGTGTGTGTGTGTGTGTGTGTGTGTGTGTGTGTGTGTGTGTGTGTGTGTGTGTGTGTCTCCTCTCCTTCGTCAGCACAAACAGGAGGAGTCTAAATCTTTGCCAGAACATTTTGCGCAATCGGACTGACATCAGCTCAATCAAGTGAATTCTGAACATTTGGATGTATACTCGTTACAAGACATTTGAGTCGGTAGAAAAAAAAAAAAAAAACTAATTAACCGTGAACACGCAAGAAAGAAACGCCCATTTAGATTAAGCTTCCATGAGATACACGCAAGTAACGTAATGCACTAAAACAAGCAAAATTTGATGTAATAACAACCAACCATTGACCTTTTTGGGAAACTGTGGATGGTACTTGCAGCTATCTTAATTGTAGGTGGTCGTCATGTTGTCCTTAGCAGTTCCACCACCACAAATACGCGTCCGTCTTATGTTTTATTCGAATAATCTTTAGTTCTGTAAGAATATTGTTATCATCTATACAGACGCATGGGAGGGGGGAGATCTCCTTGGGTCTGGTGAACTCATATGCAATGCATCGGTTATACTCCGTAGAACAGGTTCTTAAACTTTCTGAGACTGAGGACCCCACATAAAAATATTTATATTTCATGGAACCCTCTATGAAAAACTTTCATAAAAATTATTATAATTATTAACTATTACTAGCAAAAGCTTTTAATCAAGTAAACATTTGATTCGAAAATATATCACAAATAATAATAAAATAACATAACTATTCTAGAGATAAGTCAGTTGAATAAAAAAAATAAGAATAAATAATAATTAACGATCATTTTCTGTACGCTTTTGATTTCATGCCTGCTTTCTTAAAAATTAAAAGATTTTATAAATGTGTCAGAATGGCCGAGTGGTCTAAGGCGCCAGACTTAAGATCTGGTCCTCTTATGAGGGCGTGGGTTCGAACCCCACTTCTGACAAGTTTTTTTTTTCCTTTTTATTTTCTTTCACTTATTGTATTTTACATGGTTTTTTTAAATAGACATAGCAATTTTAACAAGTGAATTTGTTTAAAAAAATTTTTTTTTTGTTCAATTTCACATTTATATGAAATTTTACAAAACTCGATATTTAATTGGACGAATGTGACGTCATACTTCCATGAACTACTGTACTGTAAACGACGTAGTCATTTTTGATTGGGTATCTTGTTATCACTAGTTTGTTTGTTATCATAATAGATATGAGTAGAAGGGATAAGAAGAACCCCGAGAAGGGATGAATTCTTACCTCCACGTGGGGAATCAAAAATCACAAATTATTTTAAGAGAATTACGTTTAAAAGAGACGAAATAAGCAACCAGTTCAGGAATTGGCAAAGCCAAGTATGCAGAGCCCTCTAGCGGTACTTTACGAAACTAACATAAAAACACTAAAACATTACATTAAGCTAATATACATATATGACGTTAAAGTATTTGAAAATCAAAATACATTTCAGCTTACTTGGTTTATAATACGCTACTATTCCATTATTTAGAACAACAAAGCGGATTTCTTTGTAGATAGCAAACGTAACTTTCCATGTAAATAGCAGGAAGTCAAAAATTTAAATTATCAAAATTAGTAAACGCACTCCACAGTCCCTAAATAGTGAAATTCCTTTTATAGAAAGGAAGAGACGACAAAGGCTTTTCTTTCTAACCAATCCCAACCCGTAAAAGGTTTTGTTTCGGTACTGTGTAACATCGGAATAAACACTTTGTTCGCGACGATCGGTAATAGAACAGAAACATGCCAACAATTCATCGGGATGTTGTTAATAATGTCATCAAGGAGTTTGGGGCTAATTATTCCCACGTGACAACAATAAGGTGGGCCTTTATTGTCGTAAGTAGTGGCGCAGCTGGTCGCAGCCATAAAATGTGAATTTAATTTTCAACGCAAACAATCCAGTATAGGAAAACGAAAAAGTGTGCCCACTTTACGTCTCTTTCTAGGGGTAGAGGGGGGGGGGGAGTGTGATGGGGGAGGAGGGGGTAAGGAGGGTGTCCTTGCTTTCCAATGTTCTCAATAGAATTTTGATTAAGATTAACCCGTTTACCTGAGATGGGTGGGTGAATATGTGCACATAGATAGAGAGAGAGAGAGATAGTACTTTTGTTCTCTCTCTCTCTCTACAATGAGTATTTCAGCCGACGCTGGAAAAATGTGAAATCTAATTCGTGCAATTCTCAAGTTCCGTCTGCAAAGTCAAAGAACGAAATCCAATGAAAGCTGCTTTAAGTGCTTTGGCGAATTAAGTCGTATTTGTATAAAAGGACACGTATCGAGACGCGGGGTATTGAAAGTGCCACGCGAAAGATGCAAATGAGAATGTGGTTGCCCCCGTTCTAGGTCGTGATTCTCTTTAATTCGAAGTACTTAGGGGCAAGCGCTAACCTAATTGAATTGATTGACTGAAACTTTGCTGTAGCGGAGATTACCAGTGATGAAATCAGCACCCCCCCTTTTTCGGTCCCTCCCCCTCACTCCGCATCTCCTCATGTTTCCCTTCTACTTGCCCCCTTAACACTGTCCCCGTGCACTTTTCCGACGACACAAAATGCCCGCCCGCAGCCTAACCGTTAACGTAATTAATTTTCGATTGTTATGGAGGCCCTTCGGCAAGGCGTACGCCTTCTCTCCTATTCAATAACGCTTTGGCCCACGGGTCGGCGCGCATTTGTGAAAGATTTTTATTGACTTCCCGTAGAAATCAGATTCGAAACAACGGTATCAATCTTTATCGTCTGAACCGAGTCGGATTTTTTTTTTTTTTTTTTTTTTTTAACGTGGGATCATATCAAGCTCGTAGTGGAGGATGGAGATACTATGGTGATGTCGTGAGAGAGGGTATGACACTAGGGAGAGAAAGTCCCTTTAGCTCCGGGTCTTTTTCATTTACTCTTCGATTTAAATACCCGTGACTGTGAGAAAGGCCTTCATAAGTTCGGGAACTTGGGCAGTTCTATCAACTCAAAAAAAAATAAAATAAATAAAATGCTTCAAGTAACACCACAAGTACATAATTATTACTATCAACAAGGATTTTGATCTGATAGATTCTGTCATAGCACATGCAAACGTCCCCTGTTGGCTTGCATATTATTAGGCTCACGGGCGAATGCTGGTCTTGAAATTCACGCTTGCTCTTATCATCATTCAGGGAGTGAGAGGTGTGATTGAAGTCTGATTAGCGAAATAATGAATTACTGACCATTTAAAACTATATATTTAGAAATTTATGTACGTTTAATCATACAAATACAATATTTATTTCACAAATGATATTTATCTTTTTCAATTTAGCTACTTGAATACAAATTCTACCCTGCGGTTCTTCTTTATGAACTGGTCAATAACATCGTCATAAAAAGTTGGTTGTAACGTAATATTCCCAAGCAACACGCACACTTGTAAACGGCTGGCTAGAGCTACTTTGCGTATGGCCCGTGTTTAAGCAACAGGGTGAGATGACATGAAATCAGTGCTGAAGCGAGGACCTGGATGCTCCCACAACCGAGCAAGCCAAGGTAGAGCTTGACTAGCGTCGGCCTTCGATACACAACGCAAAGCTCAATTATTGCCACGCAAGCTTAAGACGTCTTCTGTCTACAAAAATAAAAGCCTAAACGGAATGCTTATAAATGCATGCATTTATTAACAAATAAATATTACTTCTTTCTCAATTAATGAGCTTGCGCAACAAGCATGGCAAGCATGGAGAATTCGCCCCTGATTAGGCTTAACTTCGTAACGAGTGGAATTCATATTTCGTTATGTGGTGATAGACTTGTACACTTTTGTAAACTGATGGAGCCAAAATAGCATTTATTATTATTATATTTACATCAGTTATATCATCCTGACGTTGCTGTGTTTGGAGCGAGCGCTTTTCTCGGCCTCCTTAACTCTAGCAACATTATAAAAACATGTTTAACCCCTCTTAATGAGGTCGGCACTGACTACAGTTTCATGAATCAAAGCACTTTGGAATGATTATTGGTATTTAATCGGCGCTTTTGAATTTTTCCCCGGCTTAGAACGGAAATGTCTCATTTCCCCCAACTAGCGGATGCTCTGCTTCGGAATATTTGGCTTAGTAGGCGGGAAATACCTCATCTGGCATAATACCACTATGGAAGTAAGTAAGAGAAACCTATAATTATTTCCACTAAAATTGGCACGACCGTTTCAATTTTGGTTTAGAGTGAACAAGGTTTAATAATTAAATCGTGCAAAATGGTGCTCATTGGCCAGATAAAAGAGATTCAATAATTGATGAAAGGAATGACGTCATTATACATGAACAGTCAATTTCATGGACAACAATGTATCACCCATAGACTAACAGTCGCAGCAGATTATAAATAGAATGGTAGAGTTGAATGAATATACCACGAGGAATATAAGTTATGTCTGTGAGCTGTGCTTTGAATTGTTGTCCACTCAAGCAACAATATACTTTTCTCTCTCTCTCTCTCTCTCTCTCTCTCTCTCTTTGGAGAAAACTCACTACATTTTTCATTTCATTTATTTCCAGGAAAATTCCGACTTAACATCCCGTTTACGATTTTATTATTTTTTTTCTAATTTTTTAATGCTTTGGTTACGTTCTCTGTTTAAAGATGTAAGTGAAGAGTCGGTGACAAAATGTATCGTATGTACTAACTGCAATGTGTTCCACGGCTAGTTTATCTGTTTGGCGATGGTATTACGGAATAATAACACGAATTGCCAACGAAGAATTATAATCAAATATTAAAATTCGAGCTTAATTGAAGAATGAATGAGTTCGCCATTGTTTTCGTTTATATAATTCAATATTAATAACGTTTTAGAACGAACGCCGGGGTTTTAAACTGGGATCTGATCGGAATGAAACCGATTTCTAGATCGGGGTTTAATGAGCTTAAATAAAAGCCCTTAAAATTGTATTCAAATGAATATTTATTTTATTTTATTCGGAAGAGACATCTCAAGACAAATAACAATACGTTACAGCGTTGATTTTAGATATGCATGTCAACTTACCTCCTAAAACATTTATCACAAAAAAAAAAATATATATATATACAGTATATATATATATATATATATATATTTAACAACCAAGTTGCATAGATTGCAAAGATTACGTCCTTTTTTCTTCAAGAAGCTATTTCTATCAACAATACTTTTTTATGAATGAAGGAGTCTTGGAATACCTCTTTCATATCTAATCATGATCTACACCGAATATGCATATCACAGTATGATCCAGCAGTATCCAAGGCAAAAGTATCTAAGACTAAGACACACGCGCGCGCGCACGCACACGCACGCGCGCACACACACACACACACACACACGCACACACACGGGATAAAATTAGGAACTATAAACGTTGGATAATTGAGGGGGAAATAATTGTATTTCACTGATATAACTCCAGAAAATGAATATTTCTTGAAGAAGTTATCAAAATATCAGTTAAAAATGATCATTTACTGGATGCAGCACTGCATACGATTTTATGGAACGTAAGAGAGAGAGAGAGAAAGAGAGAGTAGAAGTTGGGTAATACTCTACCCCCGTGTCAGTTGTTTTAAATTACCACAGAAGCAAAGATGAGAGGACAGCATATTGTATTTGTTGATTGCGTGTATTCTTCAGGACGAAACACCCGAATTTCCGGAAAGGAAAAAATCCTTTTAACTTGGTAAAAGGGTTTTTTTCTCAAATGAAAAAAAAAAAAAAAAAAACGTTTTTAAAGGTTGTGGAAATCGTAACCGAGATTCGAATGTGGATTTTTCCAACCAAGTGGCATCGTATACCGATTGAGCTACGGAGGTTATTAAGGTCACTTGAACAAAGCGATTGAAATTAGTCGCAACCAATAAGTATGGCGAATTCTGACGAAAAATAAGAATGTCCTATAACTTCCGGTGCATACTAAAGATAGATAGATCAATAACCAATCGATAATGATAGTTAGATTTACTTTTATTCGATTTACTACACTGATCGCGATCTGTTGGCTGATATGAAATAAAGCACGCACAATGCGTATCGCCATAGATACATGACATACACCGTAATATTCTTATTGTGTACTTATAACAAAGTATTTTGATTTTACAATTATTTTCTAGCCGACGTTTTATATAAAGATGAGTTAGCTGGCCTCATACCAAGGCAGAAGGGTATCGTAATTTTAAATTCCTTGTCAAGTCGATATTCTGCATAATTTTGCTATGATATTATTTTCCTTTATTGCATTGTTTTTAAATGAGCAATGCAACTACAATGATTTTATTTAACCAATGACACAAGAATAATTATATTGATAGCCACCCAACAATACCATTGTCATATCAACTAGCCAACAATGCGTGCTAACAATAGTGGAATATTAAATACGATATGAAAATACAACAAGCTATTATTACTGCTGTTGTCATAGTAACAACGATTGTTTAAAGATGATGATATAGAACTACATTATTGTTGCAACGACTATTGTTATTATACTAATCCTTCTATCATTGGTTTGAAGGAGATACGCAAGAACTAGTATAATTGTCCTACTTGTCTGTTCTAAGAAGGGACCGTTAAACTCATATATATTTATCTTTTTCTGCAGTTTATATCAATTGATTGATTGATTTTACATATGTACATGATTCTCCGTAATGCAGCCTCAGAAATAGATTAGCTTGTTTAGTACAGTGGTGGAGGCCCTCCCTCCCAAAAGTCTGCCTAGGTAGATGAGCTGAAAATTTTTCAGCAAAGATTAACGGTTCGAATCCCGTGCAAGTCATGATTGTTTGTGAAAGATTGCTTTAGACAACCTTTCGAAGTGTGTAAGACTTGTTTCAAAAAAATCCTGAAAACATCCAAACCAGCCACAGAACATACGCTCGATTGATGAGATACAGCGTTTGAGAAATTGAGATATCATTCATTTGAAAAGTCGATATAAATATGTGCGAAACGAAAATAGTTCGCATTTCGTATCTACACGCGCGCGCGCGCGATGCCTTAATTTTTACTAAAATTCACAATCTTTACTACACAGTATCGAATTCTGTGAGTCTTAGTTTAAATCAAATTATTTTTAATAAAAAAAAATGTAGACAAATAATAAATTCGAAATAATATAAACATACAGTACTTGTTACGAATAATAATAAATAATCTAAACAAATAATAAAATAAGATTAATTATTGCAAAACACTGCAAAACAAAGACAACAATAATCACGTATGAGTAATTGTTGTATTTTTCAACAGTAATCAAATATTGTCGATTGTTGCTTTTTTTTTTTTTTTTTTGGCATTCTCTATCAACAACAATCAAATGTCGATTGCTCTTTTCAACAATGATCAAATACTAACAATTATTTTCTTTTGGCTTTTCTTTTTCAATAATGAACAAAGTAGATTATTGTTGTCTATAATAATGTCCGCTGATTGGCTCATCATTGTTTTATTTCTTCATAACAATGCAATATATTTCATTGTTGGGATGATCGCGAGAATAAATACTCTTGTCGATGCGCGAATTAAAATAAATTCATTGTAAATTTGACACTCTCCTTGCAATGATAAGAATCGGCTGTTCTTCTTTCGCAAATGGATTCAAAATAATATTTAAGTACGAAAGTTTTAAAATAGAATAATCTTCTGTTATTTTTGTGTGAATTCGATAAAACTTTTACTGCTGCACGCGCGCGATCAGACTTCCATCAAACTACGTGTGCACAACTTTGTATTTGAATTTCATTATAAACTTCAGCACACTGGAGCAACCCAATAATGCCGAATTGCTAAGAAGATAAGTAGGATAGCACAAAGTTATTGCAACGAGATGCAGAAACAGAAATCTTCACACTAGAAAGAATCTATTCAAACCTCTTTTCTTTGCTTGAATCGCGACGACTTTAAAATACTGTGAGTGTCTAACTTTGCACGGTGATGCTGGGAACTTGATGTCGAATTTAAGTAGTCAAGGCTGAAGCTACGACTTCATTACTAAGATATACATGTCGATCACAACGCCCTCTTTCTTTTATATCTTAATTTTATGTCATTATATTTCCATCGGTCTAGGTATTTTTTCTTTCCGATGTCCCATTGTTCTTCCTTGGTATTTAAAATAAGCGAAGGAATATCTCAATAGCGGAAAACATATCAACTGATTTCACACATCCTCCGAGCACTCCGGTTTCGATTAAAGACAATTTTGAATCTATGAAAGTCATTATTGGTTATACACTCTGTTGGAACGAGTGATCATTTTGATGGATTCCGATTTAACAGATTAAAATGCATTTAGAATCAATAAACGCTTCCTTAATTATATTGCACAGGATGTTAGAAAGATAGTTTCTGTATGTTACTTATATTATAATTTGTTGAAGGCTGTTGTTTGTAACTCTGCAAAAATGCTATCCGATGTTTATCTATTATTACTGTATTCATGTTCAACTATAGTTATCTATTTGGTTTTAATTATTGTTGTTGCCCAGGTATTGTTGGATAACAACAATTGACAAATTTCAACAATAGGCAGGCATTAAATCAATTAACATCGATCGGAATTGTATCTTTGGCAACAATAAGTATTGTTACTATGTAGAGATATGAGAGAGGGAGAGAGAGTAGAGATATGAGAGAGAGAGAGAGAGAGAGAGAGAGAGAGAGAGAGAGAGAGAGAGAGAGAGAGAGAGAGTTCCAAACATTTTCTATCTAATTTACATCAATTAGATAGAAAAATACAATATTCAACTATTCATCTGCGACAAAAAAAATATTTTTCTAGGATTATTCAAGCAAGGCTTAGTTAACGGGTCTAAAGCAGAGGCGATACAATTTTTCTGCCAAAATATTGGTACGAAACAGATCAACTATTCTGAGGAAATGCAATTGACAGAACAGAAAGACAAAACAAAGCCAACTTTCAAGGGAATAGCACCTCAATGCTCAGTTTTCTCTTTAGTACTGAAATAGAAAAACTATTTCGTTTGTTTTCCAGTCTTCTATTATAATATGCTGAAGGCTGTCGTTTGTAACTCTGCAAAAATACTGGTATAGCCGATGTTTATCTATTATTGTTCTATTCACGTATATATATATATATCATATATCATATATATATCAATATATATATATATCATATATATATATATATATATATATATATATATGCTGTTGTATTTATACTATGTCAGCATCAAATCATTCAAGGATCCACGAATGATTTGATGCTGGCCCAATCTCGATAACTAATTATTTTAGTTTAGCATTTCAGCAATTTTCCCCCATTTATGGTGTTTTAAAAATATTATGAAATATAAATTGTACTTCGCTGTGCAAACTGCGAATCAACATTTTCTAAAATGGAATTGATAAAAATTAAACATTAAATAATGAGAAAAATATTATTTATTTTCGTCATATATTTTCCAAAATTGGAAAGAAATTGAAAATTGCGAAATACTTTTCTCATTAATTAATGATGAAATTGCAATTATATAATTTAGATATAATTATAAATATTATCCATAATTATTCAGTAAGCGAATGCGAATCTAAATGGCAGCCCTTGCTTCAAGTTAATGTTCCCCAAACTTTTTAATTAAAAAAAAAATCACGTAAATCCCAAGAACTATTTCTTCATTAGGACCACCAGCAAATCCTCTTTCTCTCTCTCTCTCTCACACACACATTCACTCACATGCAAAGACATTAATATGTGGATTTCAAATTATTCACGCAGATGACTTTTTAATTATAGCTAGCTTTCTCGTCCCTTTCATATTAGCATTGTTGCGTCATTTTTAGTTGTTACTTATTTTAGTTCGTTAAGTTTTATATTATTGCGATCAGACTAAATGTCATATATTTCGGTACTTACGCAAGATCTTGAAAAAAATATATATAACTTATTTAAGTACTTAAGAATTTTCTTACATTCAAGTATACAAATTAGTTTATTTTTTGTGACTGCATAGAAGAAAGGTCTCCAAAGTACAGGCCCGTGACCAAGAGCAAGGAAGTATTGTATAATCAGCTGTATTACTTCGTGTATTTCAAATAAATATAAAGAAAAAACACGATATAAAATGTATAGCGTTCAACACAATTAGTTGTGCTGAACAACTCGGGGTCATCTTAATTAGCATCTGGTGTGGTCAAATTATATTTTCGTCTGACTTTCGGGAAGCAAAAAAGTTGCATCAACCGGTGTCCATTGGTCAAAGGAGATCCCTTAAATATTGCCGACAAGTTTCTCGTTTTTATTTTCAGGAGTTCTTCATATTCTAAAGAAATAGCTCGATTTTTATTAGCACAAATGTGGGAGGAGTATTTGATAAAGTAGTAATTTATGATGTACTATCCTGGGGTAGACAGGAGTATGTCCTGCAATGTCCTTTCTTATGTAACGTCAAAAAAAAAAAAAAAATGAAGAAACAAAATAATGAGATACTTCTTCACTTAAATAACACTGATGTCGTCAAAAATTGACCTTCTACGAGAAGTAATATGAGTGGTTTACAAATTAATAAAAAAATTTTGGATTATAGAAGAATTATATCTGCAATCATTATATTATGATTACACACACACAAGTAAAACTGCATAAAGTAAAAACTACCAAAACGGCAAATTGGAAAATGACGCAACAATGCTAATATGAAATCGACAATTCTGCTAATTGTAGCTTGAAACTACAACAATAATTTTAACTTGACAATGATATTCTTGGAAATTTCATATCATAGTTTTATGAAACTGGCAATGATTTTAATTCGAAATTAACAACAATGTAAATATGAGATTGACAACATACTCGAGTGGAATGAGATGCTTTCGAAGGCATCTTGACATCGCGATCAAAATGGCAAACGATAAAACATAGCAGCGCTATTTAGTAGCGAGAATTCATTAGGTAAAGTTCGTTGTTCGGAATTAAGAAAAAAAAAAAAAAAAAAGTTAAGAAGAAACTCCAGACTTACCATCTGAAGTTGAGGAGGTGACGCTTTCAGCTCGTGGGGAAATGGGGAGATTTCCATCGGGATCGGTCATCGTCGCGCGACTTGAACGGGATGGATTTGAACGTTTACGATATTCGGGGTATTGACGCCGAATAGAGATCCTGTGCACCCTGTCGCTAAAGGGGGAAGGCGTCGCACGAGAACATTTAGCAAAGAAAAACCGCACGCCCCGCTTCACAGCGGAACCCCTTTTTGGAAAAAATCAAAGTGCCGACGTTACCGAAACCGTCGAAGGTAGTCTTCGTTGACCGTTGACGGACGGAGATTGACAAAACTAAGAGGAGGAGGAGGAGGGTTGACAGCGTCCGCGCGCCCGTTTCATCATCGTCATATAGGAAACGCGAGCTGACCGCGTGCCAAATGCCAGGTCTTTTGAAACACGACGGCGTGATTCGTCGAGATCATCGACGTTTTATATGACGTTCTGCGCCACCATTTACAAACGGCAGCACCGCCCAGCGATCACGGCTGACGATTTCGCTACCCGTTGGCTGTTGTCTGGTGAGACCTTTCATTGGTTTCTCGTCGCAGCCGAACCCTTAGCCGCCCTGATTGGTCTGTTACGTAATGTGAAATATTGTGATTTCGTAACGAGGTGTTGTGTGTTGCCGCGTGAATTCTGGCGCTGCCACGGCGAACGAGTAACAACAGTGCTGCGAGCAGGTGGGAGGGGAGGAAGGGGGGGATGTATTGTGCTCGCCTAACCTGAGACTCAAGTGTGCTTAACATGAGGTGACGAAGTACGTTTGGAATCAGTGGCAGTGCAGCTTCAACATACTGCGAGGGGCACAATCGATAAAAACTCCTTTGATTTTCTGTCCCCTTCTCTCTCCCCATATATATATATATATATATATATATATATATATATATATATATATATATATATATATATATATATATATGAACTTAGCATTAATGTTTCTCAATCAAAACATATCGATTTCATATGCAGGAGATAGGATTTGTCTCATTAGCTGATGAATACATTCGCGAATACATTTGGCCTACTTTGAGAAGCATACCTGCTTTTCAACCAACATGGTTCGATGTTTGTCATTCTCTACAGACGTAAGATAAATTTCCTCGTCCTTGTGTGAGACTACCTTTATTGGCGGTTTGAAGTTGTTCGAAGAAGTCTTGTTTGGTCTCTGGACACGTAGGTTATATCATAATTTAAAATTATAATCTGAAAGCCTTATCCTTATAGTCCTTATAAGGACTGGCTTAAAGGGGCGAAGCAAGAATGCTTTTCATCTTCCCCGTTATCTGTAGAGGACAGTGTATGGATAAAGTGCTATTGAGCTATTAAAGCTCTGATCATGGCAGGAGGGTAACAGCAAGAGCCGAGCCTCTGTTAGAACTTCATTGCTACAGCATTGCCATCCATTACCCCTCCAAGGGTATTAATCACCGCCTCAGCCTGCGCTGATTGACCGTATCAATCTGAAAACAACGCAAGACGTTGCTGACTATAAGGGTGAAGCAAAATGCTTTTATAATCCCTGCTATCTAATAAGGATTGCTGTGTGAGGAAAAGTTTATGAGCTAAGTGCTCTGCCTGAGTGGGTGCGATTTAAAGATCTTCATTTGGAAGTAGGATGGCCTTGGGTCTCCTATATTTTGAGAAGTCTGTTTCGTCATAATTTGCTGCTTGTTGCACTAATTCATTTGGATGTGAAGAGGATGCTGAGAAGAACTTTACTGCCGAAGACTGAGGAAAGAGTAGATGTTGGACATTTCTGACATACCATGGTGCGTTTAAGATCATGCGGCGACATTTGTTGTGCACTCTCTGTAGTTTGAGGATCTTTGTACTTGAGGTGTGGCTCCAGGCTGGGGACGCATAAGTGATAATGGGTCGAATCATCAACTGATAAAGGAGCAGTTTTATTTTGGTATCCAGCTTGCTATTCCTATTGATAAGAAGGTAAAGCTGCGCAATGATTCTTGATGCTTTTCTACACGAGGCTTTTATATGTGGACTGAAGGTTAGTTTTCTGTCCAGCAGTACACCCAGATATTTTGTCTTTTGCTTTCTAGGGAATCTTGATATTAAATAGGAAGATGTCATCTTTGGGGAGATATTGAGTTTTTAGTGAAGAGCATGGCGATACTCTTCTGAGGGTTTACTTGTAATCTCCATTCCGAGAACCAGTGCTCGAATCTCTGCAGGTTTTCTTGCAGTTTCTTCGTGACAAGGTGCGGTTTAATAGATCTGCTTAGTATAGCCGTGTCGTCTGCGTATAGGGCAATTGGATTGTGTGGAATGTCCGCCATGTAAATCGTGAAAAGTATCGGTGCCAGTAGGGACCCTTGAGGCACTCCTGCCAGGATGCGCCGCTGGGTAGATAATATATCATTTAGTTTGACTTGCATTCGTCTGTCACTAAGAAATGATTTTATAATTTGGACTAGATCTAATGGAATGCCAGCTAAAATCAACTTGTATAGTAGTCCAAAGTGCCATAATTTGTCGAACGCCTTTTCTAAGTCAAGAAAAACTGCTCCAGTGTATTGGTGCCAATTGTAACTCGTGGTAATGAATTCGATTAGTCTGTGAATTTGTTGGGTGGTACTGTGAAACTGGCGAATACCAAACTGTTCTGAAGGAAGGATGTTTAATTTTTTTTACTGAAAGTTGAATTTTGGAAAGGATAGCTTCCTCTGCTATTTTGCCCACATTTGAAATCAGACTTATGGGACGATAACTTTGAGGCTGCTGAGGATCCTTGCCAGGCTTGTATATAGGAACTACGCCTGCCAACTTCCATGCAGAGGGAAAGTACTTAAACCTGAACATAGCAGTTATTATTGTTGTAAGATGTACGATGGCTTTACGGGGTAGCAGTTTAATAACTTTGTTGGATATGCCGTCAGGCCCTGGAGCTTTTTTATTCTTTAAGTTCTTTATAATGTCATAAATTTCAGCTGGGGAAGTAGGTGTGAGTTGGCTGGTATCAGGCCGTTTTAACACGTATCTGACGTGGCGGTGGACTTTGTAAATATGATTGAAATTTAGATTATTGTATGAAGGGCTACACTGTTTTTCTAAATTTTTAGCTATAGTTTCGGCTTTTTCTGCACCTGTGTAAACAATGTTCAGATCAGATTTGAGAGGAGGAAGAGATTTGTTTTTGTTTTTGATGTTTCTCAGGAACTTCCAGACGGTTTGATCACCAGATGATATGGTGGCTAATTTGTCTTCCCATAGTTTGTTTCTGTAGACTTTAAGTGCATCTCTCACTGCACTGCTCATTGTGTTAAGATATTTTTTGTCTTGGGGTACTCTGGTATCTTTTTCTTGCTTTATTTTTTCCCTCATTAAGTTCATTATGTCATCTGGTAGTCGTTTAGGCTTGAAAGCAATTGAATTTGAGGTGACAGATGCTATGGCTGTGTTGATTTGACCAGAAAGTTTATTGACTGCAGAATCAATTTCTTCCTTGGAATTAATATGAGGGACGGGATCAATGTACTTTGGAAGCATTTTGGATAGTTTTTTCCAGGGAATGAAGGTGTGAGGCGAAGAGGGAAGTCCCCTCTTATAACCCAGTTGGAGCAGAATAGGATGTGGTCTGATGATAATTCATTCAATGATTCCAGGGTGTACTGCAGGTTAACATTCTGAAGGACAGCTATCCAAGACGTCGGATGAGCCAGTGGGACTGTGGTGAGTTGGCACTGAGGGGCCAGCCACAGTTGCGCAATTTGAGCTTGTGTAGTTAAAGAGGATGCGGCCATTCCTATTTATAGACCTACTGTTCCAGGCGTGATGTTTTGCGTTTAAATCTCCGGCGATAATAACCGGTAGTTTAACTCCGAGGATAGCATCCAGATCTGTGGTCAGCAATGTTTTTGATGGTGGGTTATAAGCAGCATAGATTTTTATGTTTCCGACAGAGTTTGTGATGACATTGATACCTGTGACTTCGAGATTAGTGGTTATAGGAATGGTTACAGCATGATGGTTGATGTATTTTTTGATGAGGATGGCTGTACCACCACCTCTGTAATCCAGCCTATCATTCCTGTAAAGTTGATATCCTTTGAATTTAGGATTGTCAGCAGGTCTCAGGTGAGTTTCATTAATTAATAATATATCCGGATTATATCTGTCATTGAATTCCTGCACTTCTAGTATTTTATTTTTAAGGCCGTTGGCATTCCATGCAATAATCATTAGAGAATCTGGGGTGAATTTTTTCCTATGCATTGGAGAGTGCAGATAAAATGGACTGTGTTTGCTGCAAGAAACTTTTTGTAGTGCTTAGTGATGGATTTGCGTTACTGAAATCCTGTAACATATTTACAAGAGGTGATGATGAGTGTTATATTTGAATGTGAATTTGGCATATTCTGGTCATGGACTGCTTTTTTTGGGCGGGCCACGTCAGCATATATTCTTGTTTGGTGTTGAAGATTTATTTTCTTGGGGGGGCTCAGTTGATGGTGGGTGAACACCTGTCATCTTGTTCAAACTAATAGGAGCCTGATGAACTTGAGCTTCTGGGGCTCTCGTTTCTGATAATGAGGTAGATTGATGTTGCCACCCAAAATTTGGGCATGACCAAATTTTTGGCATCTATGGCACTGCCCAGAAGAGGTCCTCTTCCTAAGTGGCTCCGGTGAGACCTTAAGCCCACAGATTGTCTTCAAGTTATAAAACTTTTTATATATATTGTGTATTTCCACCAATACCGGAGGCATAGGGGTCTTGTTTGATCTGTACATTCTGCTGACCTTTATGGGAGGCAGATCTTGCATGTTGAGGTCAGCAGCTATTTCAATGTCTTCAGATACTCCTCTTAGTACCACTTTTAAATTTTTTCCGAGGTACGTGTGAAGTTATGGTATTGTATACCTCTTACATCCAACTCCTTGGTTAAATGTCTATGGTCAGTAACTGTGGCGGGCTGAATTTTGATGCCCTCCTCTGTGTTCTTGGCAGTGAAGTAATTTATCTGCAGGTTGGCCATGGTGGTTCTTAAGGCTGTCCATCTCTGCTTTTCCCTAAGAATGGCTGGAGATACCTTTTCATTGGTGGAGGCAGAGGAATCTGTGTTGGGGGCATCTTCATCCATGCCATTTTCGTTGGTGACTCCGAGGCGAGAGTTTTGCGTTTTTTTTTTTTTTTTGCGTGCGTGCGTCTCTCCTTAATCTGAATGAGTAGAGTCCGAGATTACTAGATTTAATTTTTCCTCCATTTGAGAAGCGTCTTCATTTTGATCTTCATCAGTCTCGGGTAAAGAGTAAAAATTTAGGAAGCCGGGTCATTCAAGCTCGAACTTCTTAAGGAGTTTCTTTATAAAGCTGAATGCCAGTCCTTTATCTAGAGCAGGGTTCGCCAAACTTCTTTGACCATCGACCTCTTCAAGAGTTTCTTGATGTTTTATCGACCCCCTATATTTTACTATTACGTAATTATAATAGGACAAGCGAAAAAGACCTTATGTGAGTTTTTAGATTGTTTATTTTATAGTTAGTGTTTACTGTATGCATAATATAGTAAATATTATTATATTACTATTACTACTACTATTACTATCACTAGTAATATCACTGGTATTACTAGTGATATTAATAAATTACTGGTATTACTACCAGCCCTGCTCAACTCTTCAACATAGAGATTAGTTCGTGAATGAATAACGATTGAATTATAATATGTATGTTGATGAATTTTAGAACATTAATGCTCACTTGTATGTCATGCGCAAAAATGAGACTGGGATCGAATACGTGTATAAGTAAATAAGCAACCGCGCACGTGTTGCCATCTCGCTCCCGCCGCGCCGGCCGGGTGGGATCCACCGACATCCGTTTATTGGTGAATACGTCATTTTGGCCTACTTGGTTGGCCTCCGTAACTATTTTCATGACCTTGCTCCATCTTACAGGTCCTATTCATGTCACTGTTCCCACGATTCGCTCTTAATTGCGTTGTCATTCAGGATGGGGCTAATTCAAGTTAACCTAATTAAATATTACCCGTACAATGATGTCTTATATTTTTCTATCGACCCCTGGGGGTTGATATCGACCACTGATCTAGAGAGTCTATAATGACGTCAGGATCTATCATGTTTGATGGCCACCATTTGAGCTTAAACGTCCTTTGAAGTTTATTTACAAGAATAAGCGCTGGCTCTTCATTCAGAGAATCTGTGAGGGCGTCCAAATCTAACACATTCATAATTGACGATTTGCGTATAAACGCAAGTAATTCCTGCAAATATATGAATCTGAAATAGATGTGTTAACAATGGCGATTCTAACGGCTGTTAGGCCTAACGAATCGCCCTCGTTTGCAATTACAATCCACTTACCTTTGCTGCTATTCTTAAATACAGTATAATCCGTAATTTAATAATAATAACGTCTCAGCTGCTACACTACAAAACCAAAGTTTCTCATATCTCATATATGACATCCAGAGAATTAGGCAGAATGCCAATCTGAAAGCGCTCCTGAACAACATTATGTATTAAGAGTAGGTCAAAAAATAAAAAAGGTGTATTGATTTATTACTAAAAATATTTTGAATTACAGAAAGTTTTGAAAATCTTTTCACTAAAATACAAAACAAATTATACTTTCTAAGAAATTATATTCTTATTTAACATTTTTTCTAAATGTAAGCAAACAAAGTTTCTGCATGAAATATCTACACCCTTAGGCCTGTAGTATAAATTTCATCCCCCCCTCCCTTCCAGGTCTTGATAATTGCAATGCTTCAAGTTGTCAGCATGTTTGGACGTCGGCCACCTCGAGTTTTAAATCACAAAGATTATCTTTTCATCAAATGTTTGCTTTCATTTTTAAATAGGAGTTTGCTATTTTTATGTTTATTTTGTCTCTCATTTCATCACAAGCAGGGCAAAGTTGGGTGTGTTTATCGTTCTATTCCTTGCGTAAGATCGATCATCTCTGATCACCGGTAGCGTTAGCCTCGCATCGGGAAACTGACGTGCCAACTGTGTCGGCTGTCAAGATCCGGCTGACCCCCCCTGCACGTTGCATGATTATGCTTACTTGGGGGTCCCCTCTCCGATAATAGATGGCGTCGTTTACCTGCTCGCCGATGCTGCTGTGGACGCCACTAAAGGGACATCTGTTTGCTCGCGCTTGATACCCGTGTCTCCATTTCGATGTCAACGAAAGCTGTGGTTTGTCGCCTGTAAAAATCGTACGGATGTCGGCAGGTGCCCCGAAATGATAGCAGTGAACCCCCCCGCGGCGATCTTCATTCGGCACAAAACGAAGCAATTATAACTGGCTCTGTTTCTAGTGAACCTTTTCGAGAGCTTTCTTGCAGTTCCGCTGCTCAACAGCGGAGTCTGTCCTTCGCACTTGCTCATTGATCACTGACGACAAAACGAGTTGGTGAAACTATCGGGGACTTTTCCTCCTTCCCCCCCCCCCAACAATTTCGCAGTTTTACCTCCCTACTACTTTTATATTCAGTTAATTTTTATCTCTCTGCCTGTTTCTCCTCTTTGTAGTTTTCCAGTCTCTCGCTATCGTTCTTTTCTAGTTTCATCTGTCTCTCTTTCTTTTCTCAGACTTTCATCAGATCAGTGTATTTCTTTCTCTCTTTCTGTCTGTTTTTCTGTGTTCGTGAATTTGTGTGTGCGTCTTTTTTTCTTCTGTTTTTCTTTTTGTCTCTCTTCTCTGTCTTTCTGTTTTTTTTTCTGTGTCTGTATTTGTCTTTCTTTCTTTCAGTTTTCTATATTCCTCTCTACCTTTCTCTTTTTTTTTGCTGTTTCTGTTTCTCCCCCCTTCTCTGTTTCTTCAAATGATCGTTTTTTTTTGTCTTTCTCTCTCTTCTCCTCCTTCTCTCTTTCCCTTTCTCCTGTCAAATTTTTCTCGTTTCCTTTTCTCTATTTCTTTCTTCACTTTTCCCCTTGTATCTCTTTTGTCCTTTTTTTTGGTTATCTTTTTTTTTTTCTTTCATCGCAACAGTGAAAACCAAAGACACACCTACAGACTGGATAAAAATAAATGGAGGAGTAAGACAGGGGTGCAGCCTGTCACCAATTCTTATTAATATGTGTTTATATAAACGAAATACTAAAAGAATGGCAGTGCATTAATAATACAGGAATACAACTTGAAACAAATTACTGTTTAAATACGACGGCGGGTTGAAATGTTCTCGGCCTCGACCATAGATGGCAACACTATCGGCACGATTTTTTTTTTTCAAAGTTGGTACATTTGTCATAAGCATCCATGTGAAATTGCAAGTCATTCTATCAAGTTCAAGTCGTTGTTTTATACAGCTGTCTGAAGCAAAAGTGTTGTCTGTATCCCTTGAAACAGATAAAACTGAGTATCGTGCGGTTATAAAATTCTTTGTAAAAGAAGGTTTAACGCCAAAAGAAATTCATTCGAAGGTCATAAAGGTTTATGGACATTCTTCTCCTTCGTTTTCGACAATTAAGAAATGGGCTGCCGAGTTTAAACGTGGCCGTGCCAGCCTTGAAGATGATCCACGTGAAGGACGTCCAAAAAGTGTAACACAGCCAGAAATCTTTCATCAAGTTCACGATATGGTGTTAGATGACCGGCAAGTCAAAGTGCGTGAAATTGCTGAGACTATAGGCATTTCAAAAGAACGTGCAGGATATATTTTGCACGAAGACTTGCATATGAAAAAAGTTTGAGCAAGATGAGTGCCGCGATTGCTCACAGCAGATCAAAACCGCACTCGCATGAAAATCTCTGATCGGTGCTAGGAGCGTTCTAAGAAGAATAAAACTGATTTTGTGCTCGATTTATTACCATGGATGAGACTTGGATTCACCATTACACACCAGAATCCAAACAGTGGACAGAAGCTGATTGTTCAGCACCAAAGAAGACAAAGTCGGTTCCATCAGCAGGAAAGGTCATGGCATCAGTGTTTTGGGATGCTAAAGGCATTTTTGTTTATTAATTATTTTGAAAAGGATAAAACAATAACTGGGGAATATTATCGTGATCTTTTAACCAGATTAAATGAAAAAATTCGTGAGAAAAGACTCTGTTTGAAGAAGAAAAAAATCATCTTTCATCAGGACGATACACCTGCCCACAAAGGTGTTTTGGCAATGGGAAAATTAAGGGATCTGCACTATGAATTGTTGGAACATCCACCCTATTCCCCAGATTTGGCTCCCTCTGACTTCTATCTCTTCCCAAAACTAAAAATCTTACCTCGCTGGTCAGCGTTTTTCTTCGAATCAAGAGCTGATTGCAGCTGTAAATGGGTATTTTGCAGATCTTACTGAGTGGACGGGGTAATGGCGCTGTAGCATCGCTGGAATAAATGTATTATTATGGAATAAATAAATAAATTAGTCTTAAGGGAGATTATGTTGGAAAATAAAAATAATTTTAAAATTATAAATTCGTTTTTTCATTATTAGGCCGAGAACTTTTCAGACCACCCTCGTAATGATTATATGCAGATGACCAAATTTTAATCACTAACACGGAAGGCGGATTACAGTTGGCTCTCTACAATCGTAGAGGATTCTTACCGAATATGGCATGAAAATATCCTCCGAAAAAAAACAAAAGTTATGACATTTAAAGAAAGGGAACCAATAAGAAGTAAAACAGTTCTAAACAACTGAACAAGCTAATCATTTTAATTATCTTGGTTGTAATATAAGTTACATCGAAGAAACAGATTCAAAGCATAAAATTAGTAAATTCACCAAAACTGTAGGTATGATTAATATTTTCAATCTAAATTTGGTACAAAGAAATACTAGATTGAGAATATTCAACGTTTTGGTAAAACCTGTAATATTATATGGAAGCGAGACATGAAGAAAATAAACTATCAAAGGATTATTACATCAGCGGAAATGAAATTTTTAAGAACTGCAGGTTATACTAATTAGATAAGAAAAGAAATGCAGATATTTTAAAAGAACTTCGAAAACAACCAATTTTACAAAGTATAGAAAATTATAGAAACAAATGGATCCAACACGTAAATAGAATTAATATAATCACGTAAATAGAAAGAAAAATAAATAAAGTGACAAAGTGGTTTAGCCTTGGCCGGAGAAAGATTACAAATTTTAATTTTCACCGGAATAAAGTAGAGATCAAATCTACACACACACACACACACACACACATTCGAATACAACTTTATCTACTTTTGCTCAGCCATTTCAACTACATCAAGACGGATTACATGATCCAAATCAGTTTTATCCCATCGAAACAATCTAAAAAAGAAAAGGTTTTCAATTATTGATCAAACAAGTTAAAGCACCGAGGTTATTAGGCGTAAAAACAACAACAACAAAAAAAAAAAAAAATCGACGACCTTTCATTTTAATTATTTGCTCTATTGGAATCGGATGTTAAAAATCATTACATTATAAATTTAAGAAAAAGGAACTTACATTTGACCATTAACAAGATCACAGTATTGTCATTAACGACTTAATACAGAAAACTCAAATAAAAAAAAAAAAAGAGAGAAAAAATCAGCGAATTTTTGTCAGACATGCGCTGAAGTGCCAGGATGACTTCTTTGTTATTCTCTCAGCTATCAGGACGAATATTTCAAGTGCAAATTAAACTAATCCCGCAGTCACGTGACTGTTAATATGCGCTCGGAAGGCAGTGTGGCAGCCAATAAATGCTACGTGAATATGTACGAATAGGCATCGAGGTAATGAAACTTCGGACCGGCGATACAGAAAGTTGTTACCCCCGAGCCGTCGGCTTGGACCAGATGTGAGCCGCTACCAACTATTGCTGGATTGGCCTAGGGTACAGTCGCATGCAACGCGACGTCTGTTGGAAAAGATCTCGACTAATCCTCCAAGCGACTGCCACCTGCGCCCGGGCCCAAGTCACGAAGACGAGGATCTGCTCGGGATGGGGTGACGGCGTCCCACATCTGTGTCACAAACTAGGGCATACTCTGGGGACAACTTAGACGAATGCTTGTCATTGACACTGAAGCTTCTGCCATACAGCACGCGCCTGGGCGAGATCCTTACACCATGGCATCCACCAGTCGTTACTCAGTTCGTCATTTGACTTACGGGAATTGGGATGAACTTCTTTTGTTGTTGTTGTTCGTTTTTTTTTTTTTTTTTTTTTTCCTTTCCTTCTCCTAAACTGTGTTCCACAAAGCATAGCCGATAATGCATGACAAAAACCTTGCTTGAATTATTAAAAAAAAAAAAAAAAAAAGCAGAAGTGAAAGCACATGAAATGTCAAGCTACTGCAAGTGATGACGTCACTATTAGAATCTCAAATATAGATTGTTGTCGTTTCTGGTATGATAACAAAAGCATTGTTGTCAATTTAGCAAGAATGATTCTGCTGTCTGTTAGAAAATAAATGAAATAATCTATTGATTATTAATTCTATGTTTTCTTACATCAAGTAATGTTTTAATTATTGATTTTAATACATTTATGCGGCAAAAGTATTGAAAAATATTTTTAATTTCGCTAATAGCAGAATATTATCAAAGCGAGTTATATGCGTGCGATGTGTTTGCATCTTGATTCTCTAAAATCGTTTAACAAATTACACCATTTGTTTTCCTTTTCGTTTGTGTTTTTCTGTTAGCAATACGGTTCAAAATATACTTTGTAATTCACAGCTATCGGCGAGTATTTTTTTTTTTTTATTCGCTTGTGAATTAATATAATTACAAATATGAATGTTATGCAAGTGAAAATAGCTAATGGCGAGTTTAGTGATTATCATGGTGAACAGTTTGTTTATTCGACAGCAAGTTTATTTTAATCGTAACCATGATTTAAAAAGTTTATAGCTTTTATTGCTTAAAAGTATGTGTGTGTGTGGGGGGGGGGAGATACAGGATTTAATGATCAGTCCACGGGATGGTGAATGAATTGAGAGAAGAGACTTTATCAGTTTGAACAAAGAAAAATAAGTTCAGAACAGTTTATTCACATGAAAAAATAAATATTATTTTATATTTTTCTACTCAATTACAAAATTATTCTTTTCATTTTTTTTTACATTGATATTATAAAGCACTTCGAAAAGCATAAATTCGTTTTCTGAATGAGAAGTACAAAAACATTCTCTTTTTTTTTTTTTTATTGCTGCTGTTTGTTTCCGATATAATTTTAATTTAATCCTTACTCTTAAGTCGTCTAAAGCTACATTATTGATCCCTGTTATCAGTTTATCATGGTCTGTTGAATCGAAATCGTTTCTACGTATCTATGAAGAGGAGCGATTCTTTGTGCATTTCTAATCCCTTGCCGATTATTATTCTTAAATTAAATGGACGGCTTCCGGTTCTCTAGTATTTTAGAAGAGTATTCACATCTTTCTAAAACATCTTATCCTTATAAGGACTGGCTTAAAGGGGGCGAAGCAAGAATGCTTTTCATCTTCTCCCTTATCTGTAGACGACAGTGTAGGGATAAGGTGTTATTGAGCTATTAAAGCTCTGATCATGGCAGGAGGGTAACAGCAATAGTCGAGCCTCAGTTGACTACAATGCTGCAGCCAACTTCATTGGCTACAGCATTACCCTCACGGTCGATTCATCGACCTACCCAGCCCTCTAAAACATCTAAAGATCCGCAATCTTTTTATAGCCAACTCGGTTATAGAACTCGGCTGGAGAGAACGAGACGCTAGTCACTTGACCAATCAGGTCGGTTATGCAAATATTTAATATAAAATGAATATCATTCTTAATAAAATTAATACCAAGTGGTCACTTACGCTTGGATTCGGCGATAGTTTCTCGGCATGAAACTCGTAGATCGTAGTTTTCGATCTTAGAGTTTCGCATACTGGCTCTAAAATAATAAGGGATTTTTATCCCCTTAATTTAATTAACTTCGCCAGAAAATATAGCCGTTTGGTTTTTCATCTTAATATCATTCTTTTTTAGTTCACATCAAATACACGATAAGTAGCATCATATGTATTATTAATAAATCAAATTTGGTCTTTACCTCTTTTACGTGAAAAAAAAATCATCTGTAAACAGAATTTTTCTCCCTTTTTAATCACATAATGAGGTGTCTTGTTCACCTAAAAGATCGGATGCTTAATCTAATTGGAATCCAATGAGATTAAGAATTTGAAAAGCGCTATATTACTATATTACTTACATCAAGCTTATCTTTGATTAAGTGAATCATGTTTTGAATGTCTACTTAGTAATTTAAATTTAATTTTAATAGAAAACTTGTTAATATAATTTCTTGTAAACTAGAAGATACTGTAAATAAACTTTTAAAAAATATTGATAATAAAAAATTCTAAAATTTACTTAAATTAGTTAATACACCATTATATTTTTTATATAGAAAATATCCTTACCTCGATATGTTCTTAGTGTTTTATGTGTTTTTTGATGTGTGTTTTTTGCATTATGTGGAAAATATATGAAATGTTTTATAGTGTTTTCGAAAATTTCGTATGGGTCGTTATGTTATAACTATTATATAAATATAAATACAATAATAATATTATATAAATAATAATTATTATATTATATATAAATAATAATCGTTATTATATTATATACATTTTTTCATGGAAAAGTAACAATAATAATATCGTAATTTACTATCAATAAACGATTTTTTAAATTAAATTTCTCACTTTTCCATGAAAAAAAACGATACAACAATATCAAAATAATTGCATCTTCATAAAACAGTTTAAAAAATAACTCTGACGCAGTATATAGTGTATTGATAGGTCGAATAAGATGTGAAAGCCTGTTTTAAATTTTTGTTAAGATGATTTTGTACACTTCTTGGGATCTTACGATCTGTCACTTCATTAATTCTAGTCACCATAGCCCCGTTTTCACGAAATAAATAAAAAGAAGGTTTTTATTTATTTTTCGAGCGTGAGTATATTAAGAAACGAAATATCTTAGCGAGTTTTATATACATTTATAAACGTTACAAGTTTTATAGGAAACATAATATAGTTCATTTCGCAGCGAGTTCTTAGAAGTATGGTTAATGAAAGTTCTTGTGTAGATCCACCAGAAGGAAGACTTTACATGTTCAGATCCAGTTAATTCATCATTACAGTGTAGTAATGATGAATTGGGCGAGGGAAGATAGCTTTTACATTCACTCACTAGATAATCTATACTGTAATAAATTTAGTTTAATCCTTTATAAAAGGGTGAGCAAACAAAGTTTGAGCCTGAAAAAATCTTCGGGACTGGGGTAAGGTAGTACAACACCGGGCAACTCGCAGCAAAGGTGGATCAAGATCTCATCACTCCTATCTCAGTATCTCCCATAATGCAAAGCACATCTCCTTGCGGACATGTATACTGCTATGCATTAAGAGAAGGGCCACTACCCATACCGGTTTCGATCTTTATTGAGGTCTCGTCAGTGGGAACCAGGCCCAGCAGTGGAGATACAAAGGCAGAAGCAATGGAGGTCATCTTTACCTATAGAAGTTCTTCAGAACTTCAGAAAATATCTCCAGAACAACACCGGGAAACTCGCAGCAAAGGTGGATCAAGCGGTCATCACTCCTTGTCTCAGTATCTTCCATAATGCAAAGCGCATCTTGCGGACATGTATACTGCTATGCATTAAGAGACTTGGTATCTCCACTGCTGGGCCTGGCTCCCACTGACGAGACCTCAATAAAGGTCGAAACCGGTATGGGTAGTGGCCCGTCTCTTAATGCATAGCAGTATACATGTCCGCAAGGAGATGTGCTTTGCATTATAGGAGATACTGAGATAGGAGTGATGAGAGCTTACCCCAGTCCTGAAGATATTTTCAGGCGCAAACTTTGTTTGCTCACACTTGGATATAGGATTAAACTAAATTTATTATAGTTTAACCAAGTGCAAAATAATCTTTCATCATAATCTATACTGGTTTATGATTTCTCTCCAGGTGCAAGCTAATTAGCCATATCGAGTCAGGTGTGTGACTTGTTAAGGTAGTGCATATGGAGGCAACTCGGGACAAAGGTGATCCAAGGGATGACCACAGTATAACTGATACTTCACGAGAGGAGTATGATCCTTCTGCCTCATTTTACTAATAAAATCAGTGAGAGGAGGAACGTCATCAAACACACAGAAGGAATAAGTCCAGTAGCTTAGGAAAAACTATACTTAGGAAATTGCTTCAACAATCATTAAAGCAGAACATCAAGGAATTATAAAAAGAAAAATCACGCTTACTGCAGTGCAAAAACAGTATTAGCCATTTTTGTTTTATTAATCCCATAATACACAACAGCCAGAGGGAACAACAAGCACATCAGTGCCGTGTGTGGGATGCAGACGAGGGCTGGGATAGAAGGTTTTTTTTTTTTTTTTTTTAAAGAGGCGTAAGTTGTAGTTGAAAAGCCTGTGTAGCTCAGTGGATGTGGCGTTTGCCAACCACGGCGCTTGGCCGCACGAAGGAAGATTTGGTTTCGAGTCTAGTCGGCGACTAGAGGAAATTTTTCTAAGCCTTTTTTCGACCAGTTCCCGAGTTAGTCGATCTCTGGCACGGGCAAGCAGGTTTTTCCTCCCGGAAACTCGGGTTTTTCGTCCTGTAAACTCAAGAAAATCGACCGTAGAACCCACATTATTTCAGACATTAAAAAATATATTGTGTTAGGGTTAGGGACCACGAGATGGCGGCACATTTGAGCCGTCTCTCTTCACTGAGTACCGCTTAATTAGTGATAGCCTTGGGCCATCTATCTCTGATTGGTACCAGTGGAGATTGAACTGCCCACTCAGTCTCCAAAAGTTAGATAGGGCTAAATAGCCTCGCCTACTCCCCGTATACGGGAATAAAAAGGCGTTAGCTGATATTTTTTTTTGAAGTTGTAGTTGTTTGAGAATACTTCGTGAGGAACGTTGTTCCAGAGGACAGAGGTAGGTGGAATAAAATTGGAAGAGGTCCGGTGTGGTTGCAGTTGCACATGAAAAGAGACTCTAGGCAGCTGCTGCTGCTGCTCTAAATGCAACAGAAAGTGGAGAAATGATGGTTGCTAATTCACTGGAGCAGTGACCACTGAATTACCTGTACAAGAAACACTGCGCCTGTGAGACAGTCTGTAATCTGTATGAGAGGGATCATCTATGAACCTAATTGCTTACCTCCGGACAACATCAAGGATTTTAAGGGAAGTTTTAGGTGCACCGCCCCAAAAATATGAGCAGTATCCTAAACATGGACGGATTTGTATATTGCTAAGAGTTAGTTGGGTGTAAAATAGACTTTTGAACGAAAGAGAATGCCAAGTTTCTTGGATGCACAGGAGACTATTGACGTGATGTGTTTATGTCAGGAGAGACTGGAGATAAGCGTTAGTCCAAACAGAGAGAGATCTGATCTTGTCTGGTGGTTTGTGTATGACTGTGGGTAGGTGAGCTGAGATCTCTTTTGCGAGAGAAAATACAAGACTGTGTTTTGGTGGCATTGAACACAATAAGGTTATCCTCTCCCCATTGAAGGAGAATACGAAGATCGATGTTTAGCATTTAATATAAAATTAGCAGAAGGAAAGGAAGTTAACTGTCTTCGGCATTAGAGTTGTCTTGGGTTGCACTACTTAAAAGACACGAGCTCTGCTCAGGAACCCGTATGTTCGACTTTTATAAGTGCTTAAAATTTGGTTTCGCTGGCCTGATAGCTCTTTCAAACTGTTGAGTCGCGTCAGAGATCACGGCAGAAAACTAAAGAGAGCAAAACAATTAAATAAATAAAATAAAACCTCTTTAGAATTTGAATACGAAAAAAAAAATCTATCTACAGTAACAACTGTAAACAGCAATTTATTCCATTTCTTCATTACATAATGAGGCGTCTTGTTTACCTCCCAAGACTGTAGATGATGCATCCGCAGTCTTGGATCATAATAGTTTTTAACCTATAAAAGATGCCCATGAGTTTAGGAATTTGAAAACTGTGCGCCACATCTTTTACATCAAGATTGCGTTCTTTACATGAGAGAATCATGCACTCAATAAGTGTGCTCAATAATTTTAATCTTAAATGTTTTTGATAAGATGTTAACATAGTTTCTGTAAAACTAAAAATTACTCTAATAAAATTATAAAAAAATAAAATAATAAAAAACCTGAAAAATATATTAAATTAGTTAATACACCATTATACTTTTTATATAGAAGTATAAGAAATAGCATCTGGGATGCTGATTTGTTTTCAAAAAATGCATTACGCATGTCCTTTACTGTTTACAAATCCTTTACGTTACTGTTTGAACAAGACGGCTGTAATTTTGTGGAGTTTGTGTCGACAAACTAATCAAAAAGTAATGAAAAAATACTTTAAATGGCTGTGTGTGTGTATATATGTATATATATATATATATATATATATATATATATATAGTGATCGAGGAATCCTAGGATTCCTCGATCACTTTAGTTTACTAATTTTCTTTAGAAGAAAACAGATACTCGAAAAGAAGGTCAAACGTATTTTTTTTTTTTTTTTACATGATCCAATATTATAGATTTTTCGCCCAGCCATTTTAGTTTATAATACTATTGAAGACAAATTTAAGTATTGGTGTTTATTATTATTATTATTATTACTTTATTCACATAACTGATACACAGTCAAAACAAGATATATTATTATTATTATTATTATTAAAACAGCTTACGGGTTAAATGTTTTTTTCATAATAAAAAGCTGATTTTTTACGAACAAGATACAGCAATATCAAACTAACTGCAACTTATTAAAACAGCAAAAAAAATCCACTCTGATGTAATAGATAATGCATCGATACGTCAAATAAGATCAAAATATGTTTTAAAATATAAAATAATAACAACATAAAATATAACAAATGAACAACAATTCAAGCATGAATAAACAAGTTACGAAGAAAACAAAAGGCAGCGAAAAAACCATGAAGGTAAAAGTTTCCCGTACAGCAATGTTAATTTGCTTTAGTTAGAATGATCAAATAGTGAATAGTGCCATAGTATTCTTTAAGGTCTTGTTCGTAAATGATATGACACTCGAAATGACCAGGAAGAGGAAGGATGACACATCATAAAGAAATCACATTATTTAAGATTTTTTTTCGAATTAAAACGAAAAAAAAATAGAAAAGGGAACAGATCTTATGAAAAAAGAATGTATATCAGCATAAAATAAATAAATACATAAAATGAAAATAAATAAATAAACATTTTTTTTTACGGCAAAAATACACCGACACGTTCAATGTGACATTAGATTGTCACATTGAACGTGTATCCAGGTGCCTCAATACGTTTTCAGATTATTTAGGATCAATTAAGTCCATTTCAGCCTTCTTTTTTGCTGCATGATACTAAATTTTACTGTACTAAATGTATTGTGGGTTACCAAGCTTCCATGGGTGGGATTCACATCGCAAACAAATAAAATCCACATGATTTTCAAGGACTCTTCTTGGGAAGTAGTGCGACTGGTCACAAAACTTTTCTCAGCAACAGCGATTGGAATTACGGATAAAAGTTTGGAATCAAAACACGTAACGTCACCTGTCAAAAAAAAAATAAAAATAAAAAATAATAATAATAAAATAAAATAAAAAATCGCATAATCGTTTTCTGATATGGATTCGCCAAAACCATATTTGAAACCTTAGAAACACAAATCCTGGAAAAATCCTTTTCCTGTGGTCCTATGTACTATAGAGTTACAACCGTTTTGGTGGATGGATGGATGTAGAAAGTTTTCTTTGGTTTTAATCTTTTTCCCAAGTAAGCAAAACAAAGTTTTGCGCGTGAAATATATTCACGTCAGAGCTACTTGTATATAAAGGCTGATGACTTCATATCACTTGCCTTAGTATGTATCCTTAGTATCTATGTATGTATATATGAGATATATATATGACTTCTGAATTACTTCAACCTTGGCATCTCTCCTGGGTCTGGATCCCACTGAAGAGACCTCAATAAAGGTCGAAACCAGTCTGGGTAGTGGCCGTTCCCATTATGCATTGCATTATACACGCCCGCCTGAAAGGGAGTGTGCTTTGCATTATGGGCAGGGACGGCTCGTGCATATGCGCTGCGGAACTGCAGCACCCCCAATTTTTCTCGATATATAAATATATTTATTAATTTATTTATATTTGCTTGTAATATTTAATTTTATCATCAACAATCCTATACAATTCTCTTATTTTGTATAAAAAATAATAAAAATCCATCTTGTAGCACTTAGGTGAGGGGGGACGTAAGACGCTAGCAGCACTGTGTTTACCACAGTGTCATATTGCTACGCGCGCAAGCATATGTACGTCATAGTGAGATGCGAGCTATTAGATTAATGCGGCACTGTCCGTCGCGCAGTTCCACTGTTGTTTATATGCAGTTTGCGCCAGTAGTAGAGTGTTCGTAGTGCTTATCGTGTTTACTCCATCTCTTTAAATATTTGGACATTACAATTAAAGACATAATATTTGGACATTACTAATAAAGGATTTAATTGTAATGTCCAAAAATCGGAAATCCATTCCTTTAATTACCAAACTGTATAATTTTATCGATAATAAAATTTTTTACATGTTTAATTTTTTTTTAAATTTTTACCATAATTTTGATATTTTATCCAAACACGTATACACTGTACTTACAGTGTGTATGTTTATTTCGAAAGTTGCAGCACCCCCACGATTTCAAGCCACGAGCAGCCACTGATTATGGGATACATACTAATGCAAGTGATATGAAGTCATCAGCTTCTATATACACTAGTGGCCAAAATTGTGGAAACCTTTTGGAAAAAGTGTATTTTTGAGGTTTGATGGCTCATAACGCCACTTTGTTTGATGTAATACCATAAAATTATATATCAATGGAAAGATAATTTAATGTAATGTAACAAACTTTGTTCAATTATCTGTAGTCTATGAAAAACGTATAGCCAAATAACTAGAAAAAAGAAGCACAACTTGCTTAGGTTGATATGAAGTAGCTTTCTTTCATTTGAATGTAGCCAATGTGCATGAGTGTTTAGGGAGCCAATCAGTTGTCATCTTGTTTTGGCAATGAGCCAATAAGATCACAGTATTATTCAGCTATTGATATCATGTAGTGGATCTGAGAGGAGGACATTTGTCAGTGTGTTATGTGATTGCTATCAAGTTTATTTATTCATTTATTTATTTATTTATTAGAACTGCTGTTCTAATAAAAAAAATCCTTCATAAAAGTTATTGCATTACATTCTTGATTAAATTATTTTTCCATTGATATATAATTTTATGGTATTACACCAAACAAAGTGGTGTTGTGAGCCATCAAACCTCAGAAATACACTTTTTCCAAAAGGTTTCCACAATTTTGGCCACTAGTGTACAAGTAGCTTAGGCCTGAATATTTTCACGCGCAAAACTTTGTTTTGCTTACTTGGGAAAAGGATTAAAGTCAAGTATAAAAATTTCTTGGTATCTTTAACACACGCGCGCGCACACACACACACAAAGATAAGCCAAAATTTGAAACGTTTTTATGTCACTTTTTTTGTCTCGTCATTGTTTTGAAACGTCCAACAATGTGTTTGCCTTAATGAGACAACAATTTGGACGTTTCAAAACAATGGAGAACCGGCTTACCAGCCCGGAACTCGAGGATTGGGCGCCATAGACGATAGGGGGGAAGAGCCCCTCCCCCCAGTATATATATATATAAAACGATAAGCCAAAATTTGAAACGTTTTTTGTCTCCGGCTTATTAGCACAGCTTACCAGCTCGGAACTCGGGGAATTGGGCGCCGTAGGCGCCACGGGGGGAAGAGCTCCTCCTAGTATATATATATATATATATATATATATATATATATATATATCAGGGGCGAATATTTCATGTGTGCCAGGTGTGCGGTGGATCCCCCAAGGAATAGAATGTCACCGATATTATTTTATTCCCGTTAAAGACTCCTCCAATTGTTTCCTAACTTCACGTGATTCCTAAAAGTGAACCCAATATGCTAATGCTTCATTGCCCTCTTCACGAGGGTAGTGAAGCAATCCACTTGAATGTTGTCATTTGTCATGAGTTGCTGTTTTTGTTTTCTGAGTTGTGAACTGACGTGTTCATGACACCAATATAGACTACTTTTTAATATAGATTTCTTCTTCTTCTTCATAGGACACTACAGCTCCATGTAGGGCCTTGGCCTCCCATTTTCGGCAAACTATAAACAGGCAAACCAGTCTTAAGTGTTCTTAAGAAAAGTGTTCTTAAAAAGAAAAAAAAAAAAAAAAAGTATCGTCATCACCAGAGCGGATAAGGGTAATGCCACAGTCGTTCTTAATACCAGTGAATACAATCGTAAAATGAACATTATCCTCCGCGATCGCGCTACCTACATCCCGCTAGAACACGACCCCACAAAAACACAAGCTAAGAAACTAAAAATCTTACTCAAAAAAGTATCTTCCTGGCCCCCTGACGTCACGAAAAAACTTAAACCTTTCCGCTCCCGTCCCCCCCGAATATACGGTTTACCAAAAATCCACAAACCCAATTCCCCACTCAGACCTATAGTAGATGCCACCAATGCACCTTGCTATAGACTATCTAAACAGCTGGCCAACTCTCTGATCCCCCTCACCGGAAGGTCCCCTTCCTATATAAAAAACTCGACCCACTTTAAAGCCCTCACAGAAAATTTAACCTTGAATAAGACAGACATATTGGTAAGCTTTGATATCTCCTCTTTGTTTACCAATATTCCCTTAACTGACACTTTATCTCTCTTAGAAAACGTTTTTCCCTCTGACATCTTAGATCTCTTTTCCTTTGCGATTAACTCTGGGTATTTCTCTTGGAACAACAAAATCTACAAGCAGATAGAGGGAACTGCCATGGGTTCCCCCCTCTCACCCCCCTTGCCAATTTCTATATGGAAGATTTCGAAAAACGAGCCATAGCCTCAGCCCCACTCAAACCTTCTATCTGGCTAAGATATGTAGATGATGTGTTCTCTATTTAGCCCAGACACGTTAGACTCCTTCCTCGGTCATTTCAATAGCCTACATCCAAGAATACAGTTTACTATGGAAAAGGAAAAAAACAATTGTTTACCCTTCCTAGACACCTTAGTCACACGCCTGCCTAATGATACACTTACCTTCACCGTATACAGAAAACCCACACACACACAGGTAGATACATTCACAAACTCTCACACCACCACCCCTCTCAACAATATGGCATCATTAAAACCCTTACCAAGAGAGCCCACAATCTTTGTTCCAGTGGAACCGCCCTCACTACTGAGCTTAACCACATACACAACACTTTCCTCTCCAATGGCTACAGTGAACACAGTATCAAAAAAATAATCAACTCTTCCCCCATTCCCCGTCCTTCTCGTCAACAAGATTTTAAAAATGCCATCACCATACCCTACATCCGTTGCACATCCGAAAAAATAGCCAAGATACTAAAAAAGTACAACCTACACACAGCATATAAGCCCCACCGCAAACTTGCTACCCTTATCCGTTCTACGAAAGATCAGCTCCCTCCTCTCTCTCTCTGCCTGGAGTTTACAAAGTACCCTGTTCGTGTAAGCTGGCGTACTTTGGACAGACAGGCAGATCAGCATCCATCCGTCTAGAGGAACACAAGTCGTACATCTTCAAACACAACTATGGCCATTCAGGCTTGGCTAACCATGTTTTGGACACCACCCACAGAGTATCATGGAAGAAAACCACCATGCTCCACCACAGCAAATTCAAGAAAGAGAGACTTTTCTTAGAAGCAGCAGCAGCTCTCAGAAACCAACCAAATCTTAATAAATACGGTTGCATTAAGCTTCCGAAGATTTGGGAAACACTCATCACCAGAGTTCCCACCTTACATTCCAGGCCACCTACTACTGCCCTTAGAGGGCGCTCTACCTAGATAGGACTTTAGTGTCACCCACGTGGTTGGGCTTAGTATTGTTTGTTATTTGTGTATATGTTACATTAATTGTTTTTGTAATCCCCGTAGATGTCCCAGTGGCTAGGACGAAATATAGGAAGTATTAAATTCTATTTTAATTCTTTTTGAGTGTTGTAAAAAATCCACTAAGCCTCCAACATGATGTTCTTAAGACTGGTTTGCCTGTTTTGCGGGAGAGAAAACCCCACAGTCCACGTCCAAGACCGGCTAACTTGGCTATGTCTGAGAAAGATCCTTAAGCTCCTGAAGTCGGCGACGAGAATCGAACCCAGGACACTCCTTTCTCAGGCATATGGTTGCGAAGCGCGTAAGCACTCTTGGACGTGGACAGCAGGGTTTTTCGCCGCAGTTTATCTGGGGTTTTTCCTCCCGGTAAACGGCAAAAATATACCGGGAGGCATAGGGCTAGTCACCTTATCCTCGAGACGGGTGCGACTTAGAAGAGCTTAAGTTAGCTCTGTAAGTGACCTCGCTGAAAAGTAAACGAATCAAAGCTCATACTAGGATGCATTATAATACGGGATACACAATGGCCGCGATAGATTGCAATACACATAATTAAGTAATTATGATTAACAAGTTTAAGGATCAACCTTCGAGGTGATTCGTCTGTTTATATTGTAAACCGTATAATGAAGCTGCAAAACTGTATTGACAGAACAAATCGAAACAAGAGTGTAAAGCACATTATTTCGGACAAGTAAATATCACTCGCATTGATAATACGCTCACAGTTTATACGAAGTCTAAAACTATTGCTAGGAAAAGCATTTCTTTTACTACGAAGATAATAAATTGTCGTGGGCTTGATGGACGTCTGTAATTAACTTTTCTTTCGAAACGCTTAGCAGACTTCCATTTTTTGAATCTTGGCTGCCTCGAGCAATGATAGATTTAGAAAAGATTATAAAATATAAAATAAAATATAGTAAATTTTACTTATATAAACATCTATATATATTATATTAGAGTAGTATTCAGAAAATTGCAGACTAAATCAATACACCTTCTTTTTATTTTAATATGTCTTTTAGTATAGTTACGTCTGAAACACAGTATGGCATACGAAATCGCATTCTTACCTTTTCGTGATGCTATGCTCTGGTTTTTCTTAGAAGTGGAGGTATGGATTTCTGTTATATCAGGATCAGGAGCAGCCTCGGGGAAAAAAACTTCCACAAGCAGTAAAATCCAACAAGAAGAAACAGTGGTTATTGAAACCATCAATACCAATATAGATATTAATACAGATGAAATAGATACAGAAGAAGGAAAGATGGAGGTGAACATCAACACCTCCAAACGGCCATTAAGCCCACAGGAAGAAGAGTTGGTAACGCCCAAAACAGCAAAAGTAGCTGAGACCGCTCACCCAGAAGTTCCTCATGCAAAAGCAGGGGAGACTCTAAGCCATCTTATTAGAGGTATCCCTGGGGTGGCGGATAAATTCAAAGAAGCGATGGCAAAATTAGGAGAACCTGAACTCCTCCTTACAGGGAAGCATGGACCTGATGTTGTCAGTGCAAAATGGGGTGACCTTTTCGTGGATGACATCAGCAAAATCAGCCCTGATCAAGTAGAGGTAGCTATGGATTTAGATGAGGAGGCAGTTTCGGCGTTTTTTATAGCTCTCTGCAAACTGGACATGGTCAAGGGAAGTGAAGTAGCCATGAGAATATTAACAGCCCACAACAAAAGAAAGACACAGTAACCACTTTGTGGGTTTACTGTACTCAGCTTCACTGATTTTTAGCTCCCACAGGTGGGGGAGGACCTGAGAACCCGAGCGGCGAAGGCTTACAGCGAGGCGGTGCAGTTCCTTGTGAGCTGCATCACTCGGGCCAGATCCTTCCTCCACCTCTAAGTTTAGCTTTCAATTTTTGCTTTTCTGTGTACTTTTTTGTTTTTGTTTCGTTACATGTTTCCTTTTTAGGATTTTTCCTTTTTTTGTAAAGTGAAAAATCAACGACCGTTTTAGAAACGCCCCTGGGGGGGGGCAAACAGCTAAAACAGGTCAACTGAGGCCTCTTTCACCTACTCTACCACTATGCACTCTATCTTTATTTCCTCTCCTACTATCTGCTGACTCTCAGCCTATCTTACTCTACAGGCCGATGATGAAGATTTGTTGAACTCACAAATTATTATTATTATGCTCTGGTTTAATTAAACTGTTGAATAATACAGATAAATAAAGGGTTATAAACTTAGAAGGAAATGGGTGAAAAAAATACACAAACAGCAGTAAGAGGCTCAGATATGAATCTAGAAAAAACAAAATGGATCACAATCTACACAAGGAACACTCACTTATGTATTAATGACGTTCCTATAGAACAAGTTGACTCCTACAATTATTAGGAAAAACAATAAAAATGAATAACGATTTATCTGAAGAACTAGCAAAAAAAAAAAAAAGCTGCATGGATATCATTCAACAGACTAAAAGAAACACTTACTGATCCAAATCTTGACATCTCTGCGAAGGAGAAAGGATTACTTGTTTTTAGTATTTAGATATTCTGCCAAAACAAATTACATATCTGAAGATTTGGCGGAACTAAGAGATCATTTATAAAAATGAGTCATTTAGATATAGCAGTTGTTCTCCTTCTTTTTTTTTTTAATATTAATTGACTTTCTTTTATTGGGTGGGTGAATTGATCGACCGTGAGATGCGGTGATTAATTAATACATACCCATGGAGAGTAAAGGATGGCAATGCCGTAGCCAATGAAGTTCTAACTGAGGCTCGGCTATTGCTGCTACCCTCCTGCCATGATCAGAGCTTTAATTAATATCTCAATAACACTGTCCTCTACAGATAACGGGGAAGATGAAAAGCATTCTTGCTTCGGCCCTTTAAGCCAGTCCTTATATATATATATATATATATGGACAGTATTTGGATTTTGTTCATATTGTCACAATTAGAATTTCGTGACCTTGGAGAAATAGATACAGATAAGATTACCGCGAGCTTGGGGTGATGAATGGCAATGCTGTTGCCCATGAAGTTTTAACTGAGGCTTGGCTGTTGCTGTCACCCAGGGCCTGAGTATGGGGGTAATGAATGGCAATGCTGTAGCCTGTGAAGTCAACTGAGGCATGGCTGTTGCCCCTTAGATGAGCTGTTCTGCTCGGTGGTGCGGTCGCTCACCCGTGGGATCTCATCCCGCACTTAAACATATACCGCGGAGAAATAGATATGGTTTATGCATGTAAGCACATTATTTTGGACAATTAAATATTACTGACATTGATAATATTCTTAGCTTTAGATTATAATATTTAGTTTTAGTTGGTTAACTTTTTAAAATTAGAATTAGTTCAATCAACGTACATCTTCCTAGCATATTTCTTGTTCAATTATCGTATGTTTTTTTTTTTTCTACAGTGAAGCAGAAACAAAAGAAAACATAATTACAATTGAACTTGAAGATCTGTAGATTGTAATACTTAAAAAATCTTATTTTGGTAGCAGTTTCAAGGAATGATTGAGTGAGTGAGAGAGACAACAGATAAGGGGATGAAAACTTGAAATTATCTTTAACGTCTGCACATTTGTAAATATTATTGTAATATTTAATTATGTCGTACTTACAGAAAAGTGCTAAATTCATCAGTATATCCTGGACTGAGCATAAGCTATTATATAGGAGCAGCTTATTCTCAGTCCGCTTTTTAGATCTCCTCCTGCCACCTCCGGTAAAGTAGAAGCAAATCAAATGATCTGCTAGCTTAGTCTGGAAGTTCCCTAAAAGTTCTTTAAGTTTGGTTTATTACCCAGTAAGTTTCCCGTAAATGTTTAAAGGGGTATATTTTTTAGCCAAAAAAAAATTATGAGACAAAACAAAGTGATGTCATATCAACCAATGAAAATATGTTAGTCTATTACTTTTAATCATCATATTCTGCAGTTTTAGAACATTCATTATCCTTCTCAAGAGTCTCTTTATTCTAAGTTCAGGGTTATTTTTCAAACAAAAGAATTTATCATCGTGTTAAGTGTATAGGCCTCCAAAAATTGTGTTAATTGTCCAGTAAGTTAACAGGTTTTAGTTTTAGAAAACACGCGACGTTACGTAAAATTTTGTTCTAGTTCTTAACGCTAGGTAGCGCGGCAATCTTTGCAACAACTTTCAGAAAGAGGCCATGTTTAGGTAAGATTTTCGTCTGACATTTTTGCAGTGAGTTGTAGATATTGCTCAAGTTATGAAGTAAAATAAAAACTATTCGATGAAAAGAGAGAAATGTGATTTTGAAGCTATGATGCACCAGTGTGTTGTGTTTAAATGAGTGTTATATACACTTTTTTTTTGTTGCTGTTTTGAAGAGTCCCAAGATAAGCCTTTATCATCACTACTCTACTTCTGACTAACTCAGTGCTGCGTAAAAACTACAAAAAAAAAAAAAAACCTCCAGTCATATCAAAAAAGACTGTGTGCGCGTGTGTCTAAAGAAACTATTTTCTTGACTGTTTTGATTTAATTCTTATAACATATTAAACGTTTTATTGGGGGGAGACATTAATTTTTGCTGTTCAAGCGCAGACTGACGTGATTATACTCGAACTGCGCAAGTCTAAATCTCATTCGCTGTGCAACCTTAAGAAAATGGACAATGAGAATCTCATCTTACTCTTAAACCATCTCCTTTGCGTTTTCTTGATACCATAGAATCACTCGCATCCCTCTCCCCCCCCCACCCCCAACACATAACACCTGTAATTTCCTAAGGAGCAAAATGTGCAAAATTCAGTGAGTTGTTGTTCCACTGGGACCGTGTACATATTAATCAAAACGCATCCAAGAGAAGACCTTTGACCAGACACAACGGACACTTGGCGTGTATATAAGATGAATGACGCTGGCGCCGTGATTACGGTTACCGGACAGAGAGATTAATTGTTCCAGTCAACAGAGGGGTAAGGCTAGGGCGAGAGAAGGATCAGCTGGAAGTCTGAGTTCGGTGTCTTCATGTCAGGCGTGAGAATGATAGATGGAGACCCTAGAGATAGCCTGTCTAAGAAGTTCAATGTATTCATAAAGTTGGAAACTTGCCTTTCCCGATCGATAGAAGGCGGGCAATATTCGACCGGCAATTTGGTCATTCAAAGTAATTATTGACTTCTGTCAACGTTCAGTAGCGCCATCTTTCGGGATGTAATGATATAAACCGAGAAATATTATGTTGCCTAACTACTATTGTAATAAAGTCACAACAGTCTGAAATATCCTCAAAATAACTTTATGATCTCTTTTGATATGATACGTTGCGAAAAAAAAACTCACACAGTAGCATTTTCCTGGAAGCTGATAACTTTTCGCTCGAATTTAACAAACCTGAATAATTAAACCCAATAATGAAACAAGCCTTCAGCTATTTTTGAAAAAAAACTTAAGAAAATGAAAAAAAAACCAACTGATTTTGTTAAAATACAAAATAAATTTATAGATTAAATGTTCTTCTTATAAAAAAATTTAGTTCAGTTCAAAATTTTGAGTGATACAAAAGTTTTAAAAGTGACACCTTTTTATAAACTTAATATTTTTAATATAATAAATTTAGATAAGTTTAATCAACTATTGTAAAATCAACTATTGTAATATTGTAATAAAGTCACAACAGTCTCAAAATAACTTGATCTCTTTTGATGCGGTACGTTGCGAAAACAACTCACAGTACAGTAGCAGATTAATTAACAGATAACAGATATAATAAGAATAATATATCTGTTACTTGGGTCATAAATCCAAAATATATAATAAGAATAATATATCTGTTACTTGGGTCATAAATCCAAAATAACATCTACTTCATTTGTAGGAGCATTGAAAAATTGTTGCTTTATACATGATTACGTTAGTTTCTTTAGCGAATTCGTTTTGACAAATATTCTGGTTAAACACGAAATTCAATTCGAATAACGATCGTTGATGAATAACCAAAAAAAAAAAAAAAAAAGTCGAAACAGCTCACTATTAATTGTCAGTTCCAAATTAGCACTATGTGTAAACAACGCAAACAGAAATGACTTCAATATCCCTTAAAACAATATCAGAAAATAGATGCCACACGTGCAAAAGTTGGAACGGTGAGTAATCGATGATATACATTTGCAACGACAGATAAAGAAACAAAGGATAAAAGATAAAGATAAAGAAATCCAGGCAGTGTATATATTTTGTTGAAGTTTAAGTTATATGACGTCAGCTTCAAAACACACGCACTAAACATTCGTTCAAATTTTGCCTGGTAGATATAGCAGTGCAGTACCAACAGAAAACTGTTGTCGGGAAAAAAAAAAAAAAGAAACGACATATTGCATTATGCTGGTGCTCTAACAATCCTATATCATTAATAGCAGCACCGTGAAAGCTGCGTTGCAGTTATCGTCAGCAACGCCATGATCGCAATGCAAGCGTATCTCTTAAACTTAATCCTCCTTCTTAAAAACCTTAATCCCTTTGGTGAGCAGTGACCTAAGAGCGTGCTGGTGGAGCACACTCTCTGTCAAACGACAAGGGACCTATCAATTTCGGGCTTGACTGCACCGAACAATTTGCATGGCGTACTTCGCTCTCTGTGCTGTCGATGGCGAACCGCCTCTGCCTGTCCTTCCCCCCTTCCCTGCGGTGTATTAAGAAGCGACGCACGGAATCGGGGGTTTGTAAGCCAACTAATTCATAGGCATTTACTGGGTAGCTACGATAATTGATTTCTGCAGCCTCTTCCGGATTGATGGGGAGTAGGGATTCGGATAGACGCTACCAGGTCGGCGATGGTAGAGACGAGAACTTTGCATCGTAGCATAGAAACAACAATCTACTAGCACATAATGTATGGTGCAGGGGGGAAAGAGAGACAAAGAGGGGGGGTGGAGGAAGTGAGGAGAGTCTCAGAGACGAGACCATCTTATTAAGACATAATGAATGTCTTCTGAGAAGGAATTTGAAGGAGAATTTTATTAAATCAATAAAATATCCCCACAAAAGCTCTACGAATAAAACCGACCGTTTTGGGTAGCGCTGAAAGGGTAAAAGAGGTCAATAGTCAGTAATAGTTTTTTTTTTTTCATATATTCTCATTCGTATTGTTCTCAAGATTCTTGAAAAGTTCAATATTTGAAGTCCAAACTACAGCGTATTGAATCCGTTTGTGTTTATTTTTTTTATAAATCTATGGCACTGAGTGAATGCACCAATTTCTTTTTATCAATAAAAACATTGAAATAAGTTGGGAACAACTAGCCGAAGTAGATAATCACTGAATATGATTATAAAAAAAATAACGCAGTCCAAACATATCGGTACATAAAATAAAATATAAAATACCAGACGCTCATTGAGGTAATCATATCATTTTAAGACATATAAAAAACAAAATGGTGTATTATAAAATTAACATTTAATTTTGAAATTAATCATATTTTTAAACACTTTTATTTAATTCATAGTATTATTACAGTTTATAAAATACTATATTTTACTTTTTGTTATCTAATTATGATAAAATGTCAAAATATAGTAACATTCTCAAAAATGAACTTAACCAATGTTATAGTTAAGAAAAGGAAAATGAGATGAAGGCATAGTAATCATTGAATAGATATTTTTATTCATTATATGATTATGTATGAAAAGAATGGATGATTTGCTATGTTCTTGAATTAATTAAAAACATACAAATCGTAATAATAATTCCCAAATTGCCGGAAGCAGGCAGTGGCAAGCCTGGTGAGGACAACTCGGGTTTTAATCACGTGATTTGAAATTAAACTGGTGTCCATGGTTACGATATTCATTCTTGCTTGCGTCAACAATGAACCAGATATCAACAAACTTTATGTAGTTATTATTTTCCATATTATAGGAGATTTGTGCTTTGGAAATACTACGTAATCTCCTGCACACACAATGAATCAGATCATTAAGATACAGTGCATCAATGCGCAGTTCTGCGCATGTGTGGCAAAATTATTATCGTCAGCTCTATCACGTGACAATGGTGGATCTTTCTTAACACTGTTAAATCGACCAGTTGAGCACACAGGAAGAAGAAAACAGCGTATGATTTTATTGGTAGGTTACCAAACTTATTCAATTTTATTTGTATGTAGCCGTTTAGCTACATAAATCAAGAGTGGTCAAGTGAAGAGAAGCTTGAAAATATCTTACTTTGTCGTGTCTTCTACTTGGATACATTTCAGTCTCATTGAAATATCGTCTTTCTAAGGAAGCAATAGTCGACCGAGGACAGCACCCGTCAACACTCTAAGCCATCGTCTCTAATAAATTATAGGGCGACTATGACATCACCGGGAGCGTGCCTATTGAAGGCGACGTCTATGACAGACGGACGCGACATTAATGGTTTGGACAATACTAACCACTTAGCTTAAATTTCATGAATTATTCAATCGTAAATGAAATTCATACGGAAACGTTGGTTGGTGATGTTCACATGCTACTCGTGAGACAAACGTGCCTTTTATCCTTGGCGTTTCATATTTTTAGTTCCGTTTTTCAAGACATGGGAAAGAATGCATGAAAGAAGAAATTCGACAACGAACAATCGGGGATAAATAATTAGTTTATAAACAGAATTAGAACGTTGTATAAGTCGAAAATGCCGTAAATTCGTGGAAAATATAATAACTCTACCCCCCCCCCCCAAACATCCTTTCATTTTCAAAAAGATATAGTAAAACGCAAGCTACAGTGAGAAGATGAGACGTTAGTCTAGGACAGTGATTTTCAACCGTTTTTCATAATATGACACACCTTAAAATTCTGCGGCACACTAAAAATATATTCTTTTAATTTTTTTGATGAATGTGCCTATTTTTTTATGCAAAAAAATAGGCACATTAATTTAATTTAAACACACAGACAGGATATCAATAATAGTAATTACTTATCCTTTTTGCTCCAAAAAATTTTTAAACTATATTTTTGACATTTTGAGTAAGAAAAACAATACTCAAAATTATTTTTAAAAATTTTTATTGATTTTTTTTTTTTTCAAATGAATATATAATATCCATGTTAAAGGAATACTATTCAATAAAACTAACTGAACGAAAACAAAACAAAAAATAAATAAATAAAAGAACTTTTACCGGGTATCTTAAAAATAAGAGAATTAAATGAAGTTATTTGTGAACACACTTATCAAAATATTAACGCTAATTAACACAGAATTTTAAACCAATTCACCAACCATAAATTTCGTAAAATATAAATAAGGGAGCTTCAGGTGCGGATGGAAGACCGGACACTAATAAATAAATGTGGCAAATGACGACATTATTTCTTTCAATTGATTTGTTTTCACAAATCTCGCGGCACACCGGTTGAAAATCACTGGCCTAGGAGATTAATAAAAAAAAGGGGGGGGGACTAATTCGGTCGAAATTAATATATGAAAACTGTACCGACCTATTTTTATTTATTTATTTTCGCAGAACAAATAATAATATTAATTATTATAATAAAATAAAAATAAATAAAATAAAATAAAAATCTATCTAGAATCTGATAACTAGAATTTGGAAAGAAATCTAGAATTTGGAGCTTACAGTGATGAAACTTTGTTGGTAAATGAATAGCGAAATAAATGAACTGTTAGTTTAACCAATTCTACTATAATAGGAATGGGGTTAAGCGCCTCCGTGGCGCAATCGGTGAGCGCGTTATCTTAATCCAAGAAATAAAAGACCCACCGCAAAACATCAAATCCACCACATTGAGAGGAAATAATAATAACAAGATTCAAAGCTAAAATCTAAGAATATATAGATACGCGTATATATATAAGGGTATAAGAATGCTATATACATGTATATCTAACTGTATATATGTACACAAACATCGTGAATATGTAAATAGCACTTATCCCTTAAGATAAATCAATGACATTGTATCAAACAAATATGTATGCAGCTAAAGCTATACTACCAAAAATATGCGTATATTTACCTGTATATACAGACAAATGTATTTTTTTTTTTTTGGTTTTTTTTTGTAAGTAATGCAGTTAAGATGAGTTAATAATATGATACTAATCCAAAATGTCAACTAGGATATAGAACATGGCATTGTTGAAACTTAGCATTGCACTGAATCTACATTCGGATATTCAGTTTAATAACGGTTAGAAGACCACAACTGTATATAATGAATTATTTTCAGTAATTTCTCATTTCTTTGTTTAAACTTTTAGTTACCTTTGACCCCTGAAGATGTAAGTCAAACGACTTACGAAACTTGTCGGGTTTGTTTTTCATTTTCATTTATCGTAATAAACATGTGGTCCAATGACCGGAATCTTTCTTATGAACTGCTAAACCATAGAAACCTTCGCATACAAAAATATTATTTTTATTTTTATTAAAGAAATAACGGATTTAGAAATGTATTCATATTGTCCAAAAGAAATTAAATAGATGATTTTAATCTCCCGATGTGACCCCGCTATATTTATGAGAGGTGTGAAACAGCATTAAAAAGTTTGTTCTCCTTTCGTAGTTGACATTACAGACAATAAATAAAATAAAAAAGATGTTTCTCGAAGACCTGAAGATGAAATTAGAACTGGGCAAAATGACATTTAGAAACCTGCAAGATATTTTTGTGCAGTTTACTAGACGGTTCCGTTCTGAAGCATCCGGTCAATAAATAAATAAATAAAACATATTTTCGCTTACATGATCTACTTAGTACCTTCCTTCACTCCCAAGAAAAACATATGATACTTAGACACCTAATCCATAGATGGCGTTAAAGTTCTTATCAAAGGCGATTTGATAAAGAGTAATAGTATTTTCATCATCATCAAATTCCCGATACGTACTATCAAGGGGTGTACAGGATATGATAGTACTACATGAAAAAATTACATCATTACTAACTTCCTATCTCCAATTTTCCTCCAAATCAGTCTGTTACTTGTCAAGACTCCAACATTATCCGATCTTATATTTCTGTCATCTAATGCACTTTGTACAGTATCAATCCACCTATATCATGGTCTTCCTCTGGGTTGTTTTCTTGCCAACCTAGCAGAGAACACTTGTTTTGCTAATCTTAACTCGCCCATTCTATTTAAGTGACCATACCATCTGAGATTAGCTCTGCTAACGCATTCCTGGATGCTGACAATGCCAAGTTCTTTCCTAATATCCTCGTTTTTAATATGATATTGCCATTGATGCCATCTGTTCAGGCCTATAATCTTTCTCAGGACTCTCATATCTGCGGTCTCTAGTCTTTGGTCAAGTGTTTTACTTCTGACCCAGCTCTCAGATCCATAAGTTAAAATTGGTTTGAACACAGTCTTGTATACAGCTAATTTAGTGTTCTGACTAATTTCTCTCTTATTCCATATGAATTTCTTCAATTGACTTCCTACCATACTAGCTTTGTTGATTCTGTTGTCGATTTCTATATTTAATTTACCATCTTCACTAAAAATTGTGCCTACATAGCTGAAATGTTTCACTTGTTCCACAGATTCTCCGTTCACAATGCAGTTGACATTTTCAATGCTTCTGCCTATTTTCATTGTCTTTGTCTTGTGTAATAGCATTTTTAAAGGTAAAAAAGATTACGTAAAGTATCATTTTATAATCCTAAACAATTGTCATATACTTATTAATTTTTTTAATATTCCCTGTTTTATTAACATAATTAACTTCAATTCTTTTCACTAACAAGTTTTATTATAATTTTAAAAAATGCATGGACAGTTTTTTTTTTTTGGGGGGGGAGGCTTTGACTAAAAAAAAAAAAAACATTTTTCAGCTTCAGATTTCTTGAAGGAGGAAAAATCCTTGTCTTCCTAGATCTACCAATGCTTATTAATAATACGAGAAACTAAAGCATTACAACGGAGCAAATGTAGAACCAGGGCGAAGAACACAAAAATCGATAATTTGAGCTAAAACATCCTTATATTTGGAATTAATGGTTGATTATAAAAATGATACTCTTATCAGAAATGCTTTCATGATCAGAAAACATTTCTTCTAACATTTAAGGGGGGAAAAAAGATTAAACGAGGCAGTACGTAATGGTATACAGTTTAGTATTTATTTGAAATTTCAAAACTTGAACAGTTTATTGTTAAAACAGAGATTTGAGACAACAACAAATATTCTTTTGTTTATTGCATATAACGTGTTAACTAGCAATTCCAACAATGGCAGATAAAACGTTTGCTCCGATGTATTGTTTTTCGCTAGTAAATAAAACTCCCAAATGCAAATAAAGCTTTTTTATCGAAAGAGTGGGGAAGGAGAAGGGATGAATAAGTTCCCTTTCTATACGTGCCTATCATGTCCGAACTAATAAATAAAAGCAGGAATTATATAAAGTCTAGCGATTTCAGTCGATAGGCTCCAATTATTACGAAAGAGGAAGACGGTAGTCGCGAGAAGCAAATAATATCAGGGCCACAGAGAATGTTTATATCATCAGACTGTGACCTTATTGGCGAAGCACTCTATTAGAAGACAAGCAGCGGCACTAAAAGGAGCGAAGCTCAAGAAAATGGCCGGAAAGCGAGATTCGGTGTTGGACAAGGCATTTTTTTTCTGTCGATGCGAAACGTGAGGAGAATGACACGACGCGCGTGAATTGTGTGACTGCTAGGGTGGCGTGGCGTGTATGGCAGCTTTGGAGGACTTAAGCTGCTCTCTGAAATCGCACAACGGGGTATTTGGGAGAGAAAGTCTAGCGGGACGGCGACATTAAAGTTAAATAATGGCAGCGAGTTAGTGTGTGATGGCCGTAAGAGGAGTTCCCGCAGATCAAGCTGCACGCCGTTGAGACAGTCGGCCTCCGGAGTCTAATTGCCAAACTAGAGATTGTGCATTGAGCGGATTCTTTGAAAATGGAGTTCTACTTTATTATCTCGTGCGGCTCGCTCTTCTCTTTCCTACCCCCCTTTCTAACCCAACCTTCCCCCCCCCCCTCTCTCTCTGTTATATCTTTCCAGAATAATAGGCGGGATGAAGTGAGGACACTGGAAGATTCGATATGCTCGTTACTTGTTTTTCCATAAACTTTCATTCGGAAATAACAACAACAACAACAAAAAAAAAGATATTTTCTGTTGATTGCAAAGTTTTTCTTAAGTAACTTAGTCGACGGAGAATTTTTTTTGACTGGGGGAGGGAAGAAATAACATATTAAGAGGGGGTCTGGAAAGTTCTGATAAACACCTAGAACAAAAATTAATTCCTTATCCTTATAAGGACTGGCTTAAAGGGGCGAAGCAAGAATGCTTTTCATCTTCCCCGTTATCTGTAGAGGACAATGTAGGGATAAGGTGTTATTGAGCTATTAAAGCTCTGATCATGGCAGGAGGGTAACAGCAATAGCCGAGCCTCAGTTAGAACTTCGTTGGCTACAGCGTTGCCATATTTAAAGGTAAAGCCGTCTCTAAAAATTCGGATTCGGACGATCCCTAGGCCACTCATTCGTGGGCGAAGGACCGTCCATCTCAGCGTTGGCTCCACTCAGTGATGGCCTTCCACCCACACGCCACCACCGAGCCGAACCGCTCAAATTCCGAGGAAAATAATTCACCGACAAAGCCCCTCAGCGGGCCGTGCCGGAGAACACTCTCCCCGGAGACTCAAATTGCTCCCTTAAGGCAAAAACCTTAAAAGAGCGAACTCAAAAACTCTCGAATCTCATCACCCAAGGGGGTAACAGCAACAGCCGAACCTCAGTTAAACTTCATTGGTACAGCATTGCCATCCATTACCCTCCAAGGGTATTGGATTGAATGAATCAATCACCGCATTTTATGTCTTCTTATATATATCTATAAGATATGTTCTTTCTTGTGGTTATATCGGTTGCTTTAATATCGTTTTTGTTCTAGGTGCTTATCAGAACTTTCCAGACACCTCCCCTCCCCCCTCGTACACACCTTTACCGGGTTGAATTATAACTTATTTTGGTTATGATTTTTTTTTTCATCACTTGCATCATAAATATCGAAAAAAAAATATTTACGATATTAGAGTAATTATTAATAGTTAGTAACTAATGTATATCAACAATGTCTTTAAGCAACTGAGACTTTTCTAGAAATATCAAATAGCTCTGGCGTTTTCGTATTCACTGGAATCTGCCCGACTCAAAAGGGGTTATCCTATTCCCAAAATGTACCGTAATAATAAATATAACTACAGCAGCTGAGCTTGATCGTGACTGAGTCCAGGCTCAAAATATCCTTTGCGTAGTTCATGTTATAGAGTTAGCAATATCACTGGTTGTTCCAAGCACTCAGGATTTACTGATGATGCAACAAATAAAGTTGATACGAGAATATATTCTGTAAAATTATCAGATTTAGATTCCGAAGAATGATTTGAATGCGATTCGACGCTGTGTTCGCTCTTCTTCTACACGTCTGTCGATCATACAACACTTGCTGAAGTTCTTATCTAATGATCTCGTAAACTTTTTTTTTTCGCAAGGTATTGTCGTATTACTCAAAAGCCAAACATAAATAAACATGGTTCGAATCTCATTGTGATTGGACAACAGAATTAAAAGCCTGTGTTATGAGTGATGTAAATGATTTGAAAAGTATACGATGCATACTTTTCAAATCAAAGGGATGTGTATCGTTATGGATGCTCTGAGGAGAGCGTTATTTACCACAACCTATCAAAATCACAACGAACGTTGGTATGGATATTCTTGGATAATCCGTTTTGCCATTGATGTGACAGGTCTACGAAAGACCAAGTCGAGTATCTAATGCACTGTGTCATGCTGAGATGTCTAGGACAATGGAATCACAAACTCCTATCTGGATTCGACAGAGCACTTTTGGAAAGAAATTTAAAATGAGACCATTATATCAAAATTCACTACAGAAAATTACTATCCTTTTAGTGGGAACGAGAAAAAAAAAAATCCATTTTTGATGTCTAAAAGCTTCGCCATTCGTCTTTGATAAGAAGAACCAAATACTATGAAGTTCAAAGGGAATCTTCCTTAAATATGAATGTTGCAAGACACAGAAAATAAGTAGATCAAATGTGTGTGTGGGGGGGGGGGGGGGGCAGACATGTTTCTTGTGGAATAAAAATGCAAACAGACCCACATGTTTTAGGACGCCTTAGTTTTTCAAAGTATTGCTGTTGACAATAATGTGAAAAGATTGCCGTATGATAAGTTGATGTGCATAATAACCACCAACACATTTTTTAAGAATGTAATAACTGATGTTAAGATGAATGCAGTTTTGTTATTCTTGGGACCTAACAGATGCAAGTCCGCTAAACAAAGTGCATTCACTGGAATTTTACTCGTTGTTGTAATGAACAGGTATAAATAGTACCAGTGGCGCACCTAGAGGGGGAGTGGCTAATGGGCCCTGTCCCCTCACCCCAAAGAAAAATGAAAAAAAAAAAAAAAAAAAACACTAGAAAATTTTCCAAAAATCTTTTCTTAATTAAAATTCTTTTTTTTTATTTATGTTGTGTCGTGTCTTCTATTTCTACACTACTTATGAATTAGCGATCATTGAAGATGCTCAGTCATAGGTCGTATGCGATGCGTAGTGTGTATTCTCAACTCGTCTACTCAAATCGGACACCCTCCCCCCCCCCAAGATTAAATCTTGAGTGCGCTACTGCATAGTACCACTTGTGAAACACGCCAATCTTCCGATTTTAATAATAATACCTCAAAAATTTTAATTACAAAAATCAGTAGATATTAATTTATTTTAAAAAATTAATGAATCAAGAACATATAATCCATTGACCATATATAAGTACATACAAATAAATATTAGTTAAAACTCTCTATGCTGCAAGCCAAGGGTATGCATTCATCCTTGGCGATACTTAGAGGCTAAGATCGATGCTTACCAATTTCTAAAAAAAAAAAAAAAAAAAAAAGTTAGGACTATAAGAATGCATCTGCGTACGTGTTAGTTTAGCCATTACAAAATACAACTGAATGGCTAATTTCTCAGTTGTCCAGTCCATCTTCGTTGAGTCAGTATCTAGGTCAGGGGTCTCAAATCTCAAACGCAGCAAAGGGCCAGTCAATTAGATGTATATCAGACGAGGGCGTATTCAATATTATTCTGTGAATCAAAACATAAACTAAAAAAAGAAAGGCTCTAACAAACGCCGTTTTGTTGCCGGGCCTTTACGACTTATGTAAAATGACACCACTATTTAAATTTAAAATTTATAACCGTTTTTATTTTTAAATTTTAAAAAAAATAACATGTTTAGAAAATATAAGTTCAATTATCACAGTTCTTATGGTTTGTTTCATAATGGCGTTTTAGGTCATATTCTTTCATCAGGGCGACACTTGGTCTACATATCAAACATGCTGGAATATTTTTTACTTCCACAAAGAAATATGCCTTCTCCCATTTTTCTTGAAAAGTTCTGCCTTCTTGATCTATTTTTCTTTTTTTAACTTTAAATTCAGACATTGTTATGGACAAAAAAAAAAAAAATATAAGTCATTGAGGTAACTTTTTAACACACTATCATATTACAATGGTAACCTGTAACTTATTGACATTGTATCACGTGGCTTAAAATGGCTGCGTGACAAGTAACTTCCATTCAGTGTTGAAATACATGATAGAAACATGGTACAAAGAATTATAGTAATAAAGTTTACTTTTTAAAGCTGTCATAAAACATTTAGAAGTTTGAATATTTTTCTGTTTTAATCCCAGTAAGATGTTAGAAACAATGATTTTTAGAAAAGAAATCATTAAGGTCGTGGGGCCGGATACGAAGCCTTCGCGGGCCATATCCGGCCCGCTGGCCGCCAGTTTGCGACCGCTGATCTAGGTGAACAGAACAACTGAGAAATTAGGCAATCGGTTGTTTTGTAATAGCACTCTTGTAGTCACAACATTTTGGAAACTGGTAAGCGTCGATGACGCTCCGGGAAGATCATTAGTTAAGAATTCCCCCCCCCCCCCGACTGAATAACCCACCTAAGAAAGATCGCATTGAAAAATGTGTGAATACGATGAATTTAAGTTGGTACGGCTCATTGAAACAGGATGAGAGAGACGAAAGTTAGCAAATCGTGGTTTTAATCCCCGAATATTTATAAATATTTTTGTAAACACTTAAAAGGAATCAAAACACATTACGACAAAACAGGAAGGAAACCAAACCCTGATGACTGGATGCGTGCTCTCTAGAAGAGAGTTCTTGAATTATCTAACTAACCCTTATCTCACCTGTGACACTAACGAACTATAGGTTTACAACATTCCGTAGCGGAACTTGAACGAAAAAAAAAAAAAAAGGTGAGCTGATATTTCGAAGATGGACTTCATCGCCATCAGTACCATCGCTCACTGCATGCAGAAAAAGAACTTACAAGAACAAGGACGTACCACGTCCTCGTGAACCACCCACGAGGACGTGGTACGGACATTAGGGGAATATGCTTAATCTCATTGAAGTGGCCGTGACTCACTTTAAGATCTCCTCCCCACTCAGCCGTCAATCAACTACCATAGTCGAAGAAATGGTGACATGTCGGAAGTCACTGTTGTGGTGGTGTGCGTGACTTTAAGATTCTGTGAGGCAGCTTAGAAAAAAAAAAAGTCCTCCTGGAAATATTATGATTTAGTCAGATATGATTCAGGAAGTCACATGACTTTTTTGTCATTAACTGATCCAGTAGAAAACATTTTTTTTTTAAATTGTTTATTTGGAACACGATTACATTCATAAATGGCTTTCCTCACTGCGTGCGATAGTATTCATCGCAACAGTGAAAAATAAGGGGACACGGTTAGATTGTGTAGCGAAGTGAAGTCGTACGATGAATCTTTTGATTCCTTGGAGATGTCACGTAATAATAAGTATACAAGATGAGTTAGCCAGGTCTCATACGGAGGTGGGATTTTCTTGTTTGGAAACGCGGGTTTGTCCTCCCCAAAACATGCAAACCAGCCAGTTTATAGACATAATCGTCATCTTCATAGCATCAGTAATGGTTGGTGGTTATAGCTTTCGGCTGTTTACAGGCAGCTCTATATACCCCACCATCTAGGGAAATGACTATGAGCAAAGTGGTTTCCTTGCCGTACTATATCCTATGACCCTGTGTGTTCAAGGGGGGAGGTTTGCGGGATGAAAATCCCCAGATAAACTAGGTGGGGGGGATACCCTGCTATCCACGCCCAAGACCGGCTAACTTAGCTACGGTTGAGGAGGACGTCGTCAGCCGAAATCGAACCTAGGACACTCCTTCCCCGGGCATCTGGTTGCGAGGCGCATGGCCACTAGGCTAACCGCGCGAGTCTGATAAATGTATATTAGAGAGTTACCAAATTAAATTTCCTTTTTCTTGAACATTTGACATAAACTAATAGATCTTATATTTTTAAATAATTTTTAATATAATCTTATATACGTCCTTATAAGGACTAGCTTAAAGGGGCGAAGCAAGAATGCTTTTTATCTTCCCCGTTATCTGTAGAGGACAGTGTGAGGATAGGGTGTTAATAAGCTATAAAAGCTCTGATCATGGCAGGAAGGTAACAGCAATAGCCGAGCCTCAGTTAGAACTTCATTGGCTACAGCATTGCTATCCATTACTCTCCAAGGGTATTGGATTGAAAAAATATATATATATATATATATATATATATAATTTCTTTATTTATCTTTCTTCCATTAAAGTTCCTTTAATTAGAGGTTTCCAGAAATTTAAGATAAGCCAGATTTGAAACGTTTTTACGTCACGGATGTGACAAAATTCGAAACGGATGTGACGTCAGCTTGGTAGGTCATGACTTTTGGAAGGCGACGAAATGCGTGATGCTTACTCCACCTTTGCTGCGAGTCGCCCTTGTGTTGCACTTCCATTGGGTAGGTAGCTCTCTTCTAAAGGTAGTGCAACACAAGGGCAACTGCATATAATGTCATGACCTACCAGCCCAGAAATCGGAGGATTGGGCGCCGTAGACTCCCCCCCCCTCAGTGGCGCACTCAGGATTTAATCTTGGAGGGGGGGGGGAGTTAAGTAGACGATTTGCGAATACACACACTACGCATCGCATACGATCTATGACTGAGAATCTGCAGTGATCGTTAATTCATAAGTAGTATAGAAATAGAAGACACGACACAACATAAATTAAAAAAAAATGAATTTTAATTAGGAAAAGATTTTTGGAAAATTTTTTTCTTTTGGGGGGTTTCCCGGGCCCCTTTCCCCCTCTGGGTGGAAAGGGGCCCGGGAAACCCCCCAAAACTTCCCCCCAGTATAATATAATAACATAATATATCTAAAATATATATAAATATAATAACATGTAACATATATATATGTGTTACATGTTATATATAATAGATCTTGTTATCTATTAGTTTATGTCAAATGGCCGCTCAAATGTCCAAGAAGAAAGAAATTTATTTTGGTAACTCTCTAATTCGTTCTTTTATTAATAGACAGTAGGTAGGGATGTCTGTGAGTGCCTTGAGGTGGCTGACGAACTTTATTTCCCTGTGAGATCAGCGCCCTGCTTACCGGAGGTTTGAAGTGGCTTGAAAAGTTTCGACGAGGATTTCTGGATGTCTAGCCTTAATCAACCCACGGTGTGATAAATCCACAATCTTTCGTGGATGGCATTCGCATTAAAAAATCATTAAGCATCCCAGTACTATTTTTAAAAAAAATCAGTCCAGCGGTTCGAGATACTTTTTTTGTTTTTTTTAAAAAAAAAGAAAAACAAAGCGAATGGAGCATAAATTGCTTTGTTTTTGTTGGTAGAAAACGCCTAAAAGACGTGAGTCAGGTTGAAGATTAATGTTGCCTCCTTTTGACTTGATTATTGTATTTACATTAGAAAACAAGTAATGTATATACCATTCAAGACTTCTCGCTACCATCCAATCAAGCATCACCAATAATTGAATGCTAGAAAACTCAAATGAACTGTAGATGGATTTCAAATTATATGTAACGAATTCTACCGAAATAATTTATAAAATATCTGTAGGTTTAAACGCGAAAAAATGCGCCAGGAAAAAAAAAAAAAAGAAAGAAAGAAAAAATAATAAAAAAACAAGTAAGGTGCAAGAGCGACAGATTTAACACAATCTCTTTTTTTTCTTCAACGAGCAGTCGTTAGCTCTTTAATTTGAGCGTGCGTTTACAGGACCTCATTTTCTTCGTTATTTTCTTCCAAGCATTCCAGCGCACGAGGCAGCGGCGAATGCTCGTCAAGAGGCAGCAAAAACGTGGCAATGGCCGCTGCCAAACATAAACAAACATCCTCACGTCCAAACCCATATCTCCTGCATGGCTCCTATTTATTGTATCGCCTGCAGTTAGGTCGGACATGGTAAAATAATGAAATCACCCGGTATTTGTGCGTGACAAACTCAATACAGTGTTAACGTCGACGGACAGCGGTTTGTCTGTCGAGCAGGAGGCGTTCAAACGCACGTGTCTCTCCTGCCCTTTTGCGCCTCCATAAACTATGGCGGGCAAGGGGCTGATTGCTTCGGGGTTAAAGCGCACTCCCCGCAATGCTATTAGCCAATGTGATTTGTCTCATTTAATGGCTCGGCTTCGGAAACTGCGAGAGGTACGTAGAAACGCGCACGTTCAGGCGTCGCTCGTTGTGTGCACTTGTCACTCACTGTTTCTAACCACGTACCCGTCACTGGCGCGCTTTAAAGTTCGTTAACGGTAATTGCTTTTGTTTAGTGACTTCCCTGCCAGTGCATTAACAGATCTCGCTTGCTCGTTATTGTATCAAGGCTAGAGTGGAGGCTGCCACAAATAACAGCTATGAGTCAACTCTGCTGGATCAGTAAACAGAAAGGACAATAGCGAGATCATGTGATGACACATTTCTTCAGAAATATCCTCCAATATTTACTACGCTTCCTTTAGATTCTAATAATCAGCAGTTCGACTGTTACATTAAGTTTAGTTGTTTGCCGTATATTCGTTTATGTTTGTGGCAATGAAATTATTTATTTCGCATTCTTCATGATTTTATTTATTTTTTAGCAACAGAGCAAACTATTTAAGTATAAAAATATAAAATTTTTGAAATTATTTTACCTATGTGGAATATTCTTTTAATATATTGCCATTCGGTTCTTTCTTCCAAACGATTTGCGTTGTAGGTTATTTTCAAACTGCGCAATCTGCTGCTACTTGTTCGCATAACAACTACTCCCTCTCGTGAAAAATCATAGAAACTCTTATATTAATGCAAACATTACATGAATAATATTAGCACGTTACCAATTTTTATTATACATTTTTTTCTTTTCTTTTTTTTTTAAAAAAAATCGTCTTATTTATTCAAAAAAAAATAATAATTTGAATTCTATCCACTGATACATATTACATGAAACGATCACCTGTTTCAACCATTTCTGATATACGCAATTTGCATATACTTGGTTATATAAATATTTCCAACGCCTGTTCGTGTCCCTCATTGCTTACAGATCAAACTTTTGTAGCAAATAAATATCCAGACGGTATGCCAACACTGGAGGGTTAGGAAGGATTTTACAACTTCTTAGAGCAATTTCAAAGTAAAAAAAATGGAGAACAGTTAGAGAAGACATTTGTCTTTGTCGACCGAAGGAAAGCTGGATGCTCGATCTGTCTGAACAGCACGTACGAAGGAATCTGATAGTGTGATAAATGACAGCCCAATACATCATGTCTGTGTACAAGAAGATTTATAGTTGGGATACGGAGTCCGTGTGTGGAGCGTAAAGACGCACTCTAACATTGGAGTAAACCACGTCTTTGGCGTTCAAAAATACATTAGCATCGGTTGCTTCCGCCGGATGACTACTGGAAGGAAAGAATAGGTTTTCTGCTGAAACAGAAGAAGAATGACATACATGCTAAACAAATCCTTGATTAAATAGAAAAGAGAAGCGGAAAATAGTCTTCTAGTATTTTATCACTTGTATCTCGGCTTCTCCCAGTGACATCTAGCTTCTGTTGCCTAACTAATGATCTTCCACCTGCAAAATGTTGACAATACTATTCTGGGTGCTTTACTTGCAATTTGAAACAAAACTGTAGTACATATTTCTTTTTCACAGACATCTGCTGAGGAATGATGTAAGATACGTTATGAGGTGTGCTTTCTTGTTTATTCGTGGCAATACAGCGTGCGAAAAGAGCGTTTTTTGAATAAAGAATCTTTTGCTCTTTAGTGTGAATTAACCAATTAAAATCAACTTGATGTCAAACTGAATTTTTCTCTCTCATTCTCTCTTTTACAAAATCATTCCACTTGGAATGGAAAGGCTGTGCGTAAAAAGTTCACAAATGATTTCTTTTGTGACCTTTATCCTTAGTAATCAAACAGTGAACTCTGGCGGTGCCAGCAATCACCTTAGTTCAGACCGTTTCTTAACGATATGCTCAGACAAGTATTTATCGAATCAAGCAACCTGTCCTTCAGGTTCATTGTTCACTCTGTCACTAGATGCGTAGAAAACAGTTTACCAGTGTGTGTGCGTGTGTAGTTGACAAGTGGCGATACAGCGTATTCCTCTTCGGCACATACTCTACTGGCATGAATCACATGACAACTGAGCTTCGACAAGCATTTTAAGCATATCAAGAAAGCAAGAAAAAACAATGGTGATGGAGCCATGTTTGAAAGTAACAGATAAATTATAAAACTATTTTGCATTCTAAAATAAAAATGTCGATTTGATCTTTTATTAAGCATCAAATATAACCATCCAGAGAGTAAGTAGTGCAGAATAAACTACTATCATAATGATTTGTCTCACATACTCCTGTATACTTCACCTATATTGCATCTATAATAACACACGTCAGGAAATTATACGTGAGGCTAACACTACAGCCGTCTAAAGTTTTTAAGATATTAAAGTCTGTTACTAAAACTACTGTTATTTAATAAACAAAAGGCGAGAAGATTAATACAAGATATTTTTCAGTTGAGACATTAAATATACTGGACTCGATTAAAATGATCAGCGCTCAAAGGTAACTCCGCTGTGTGCGTCATTAAACTCATAGTAACGTAACTCTCAGTGAAAAATATATTTGGTCTTTGTGTAAAATGCTGATTATCACTGTTTGATTTTAGAAATACTTAAAATTGCTCTACAATTGTTTCTGAAGGTTTTAAATATTCTTTCATCAAAATAGGGTCATCCGTTCTCGAATTATTTCTTAAGGACGGAAGGATAGACAAGTATGACAATGCTAATAGTGGAATGTTTCAGTAATAATCACGGATGAAGTGTAGTAATGATGCAGCGTGGAATTCGTATGCAAACAGAAATTTTGTCGACACAAACAGCAAGTAGAGTCTTAGAATCTGCAAGGTCGCGAAATAGAAACAAACATACTACTACTAATAATAATAGTAATATTTGTATCATGTGTGCTTCGAAATTATGAGGGAAAATGTTAGGAATCTAATCTTAATGTGTTTGTCGCCACTGACACAATATTACCATGTGAGAACCTCCAAGTTCAAGCCTACGAGTGACCCCTTGATAAGTTGTAACTAAGCCTTTTATCATGGTTACATTTAAACCGAATGGCACAGACAACATCCTATCTGTTGACCTATAAAGGAACTCAGTGGCTCTGTCGGAAGTCACTTCGATCATGCACAGCACTGGAATAATAGACTGAAGTCTATAAGTGCTATTGCACAGCACTTAGCGTCCCCAAGCATACACAGCCACGTGATTGTAGACACCGAAAGGATATTGGTGATAATATGAATTGTCTAGCCTCCACAGTCCAGGTTCACTTGCCAAGCAATATCCTTTTGTTCTCAATACTTTTCTTAGCCTCCAAATCCCCCCCCCCCTTCAACTTTATTGTATGTAATGTATTTTAGGTCCAACCTGATATGACTAGGTTGGACCTAAAATACTGACAGGTGCCTACTCTCCTATGAGATAACTGGTTACACTATTTCCCAATCAAAACTTAATAATCTGTTTAGAAATGTAAACAGTTAACAATCCCAAACGTATTTCCATGACGCGCATATAAAGCTGCATATCATGAGTATGCAGTATATATAAGAACGTGTATTTGTTAACAATGACAGCACATCGTCCACACAGCAATGGAAATCAGTTGTGTTGAACAAAGAATCACAGTTCATTCAGCCTGATTGATGTGTTTTAATATAGATTAAGTCTATTGATCGCGGTACATGGAATAACATTGATTCCTTGCAGTCGTAAATGTCCTAAATTGTGACAATTTTTATGGTAAATCGAGGGTAACACCTCCCAACGATAATCTATGTCAAAAAGCAACCAGTCAGGAATCTGCAGTGGACTACACAGATTTCCGATCTGAACACAAAAGAAACTCTGTAAGATGAAATGAAATACAATTTTTTTTTTTTGGGGGGGGGGGGTGAATTATGCCTAAGCAACTAAGGGTTTAGGGTTGTATATATTATGATCATTACACATATTCTTTAGTCAGTTTGCCAGAAAGAAAAATTCAATTCTGTGAGTAAATAACAATAATAATAAGTTATTAGATATATGAAGAGCCAAATGCTTCAATTCGGCGACATCCCTTAACTTAAACAATAATGATAAGCCCTGCCACTCATCACATTTGGCTTACTCACCATTTGAACAGCAGTTATAGAAGTTCCTCGCGAATAAAAATGGCCTTCTTCATTAGTGTAAACTTACTAATGCTGTTGAAAAATGCATTTACGAGGTAGATTAGCATATTAGCAGTAGATTAGGGTAGTATAGAGGGCTTCCACGTAATAATTATATCTGCAAACATTGTCATGCGTTTATTACTTTTGCACCGCTTAATAAGAAGTAGCATAATGCATTATTACAGAAAGACGCAAACAGTCGCAATCCAGTATCACAATTTAGTAATACAATAAAACGCCGATTATTTGGGGCACAATTATCCGTGAGATCGGATTAGCCGTGGTCCTCTGTAGTACATACAAATTTTATTTTTTAAAAAGAATTCTCTATGCATGTGGATTCGTAGAATAACAGAAGTCATTACTGCTATTTTAAATAACTTTGCAAGATAATTAAACAATATTACATCATTATTCTAGAGTTACGTTTTCCTTTTCTGCCGCCAGAGCGCGCAGTCAAGTGGATTACGAATTTAATGTACTCTTTTGTTTGCTAATGTTACGATTCGTGTGCTCTTTTTGTGTAACCAAATTTATCTAGCATTTCAATCCCTAAAATGTTTAGAAAAAGAAAACGATTTGTTTTTAACACTGGAAAATAAATTGGAGATATTCAAAATATTGACTGGTGCGAAGACTCAGACGAGGAAAATATTAACGACGCCTGCAGAATCAAATGTTTCTCTCGTGAGGAACTACAGTCAGATAACTCGTACAAAGTAAGGTATAATGAAGCACTAACAGCTGCAGAAACATTACGTAAATTCGTGAAAGTCAAGATGATGTTGTTTACATTGAAGATTTACAAACTCGTCGACGTATAAAAAAAATAAAACAACAACAAAAAATGCTACAATGAAAATAAACAAAAATCACGGACTTTCTGTCTAAATTACTGGCCAGGTGGTTAGTACCCGCTCTCCAACCAACAGGCTGCGGGCTTGAATTCCTCTCGTGGGCATGGATGTTGGTGATTGTCTTTAGGTGGAAGATGAATTTCATCTTCCGGTAAGAGACCACCATCCTGCTTACTTGGAGTCCTGAAGTGGTTTGAAAAAATTCCACGTTTGGTCTCTAGAGCAGATTTTCCAGACTATGTAGAAAAAGATAAAAATATATATAAATAAATTGATGAAAATAGAAAAAAAAATTCTAAGCCCACCCACTGTACAAAATGTACTATTGGTTTACAAAATAGCCTTTCGTGAGTATGCTGATTATGTTCTAAAGTTTTGGAAAGTTGTATTAGAATAACTTTATCGTGTTTGTTGCGAAATTATTCTGTGCTGTAAAATTTAATTAAAAAAACAACAACTGTTAAATGCAAGAAGAATATAAAATATATTGCCATTATTTTTCTATTAAGATTAGAATTGAGAAACAAACACCAGGATTGCATTTAATTCTCGCAGTTTGACGTTGTTAGCCATGCCATTGCGACACCAGTCACAGAGTTCATTGGAATCAAAACAACATTTTGCACTGTTCCTTGATGTATGCGAAACACAGCCCGAACCTTAATCGTTCCAATTTCAAAGTTTTGGGAAGTAATGACAATGAAATAGGTTTTTTTTTTTTATGTTGCATAAAAATTGTGAAACTATAGTGAATTGCAAAAGAGTTCCTTGTGTTCAAGACAGGATTCTAAACTAGGTTATACCGACTGAAGAATAATTGTCGCGTAGTCCTAAGGTCAAGAAAAATAATATTACCATGAAATTCTTCAGTCTGAATAAACAGCATCTCTATTTTACACCCCCCCCCCCCTAAAAAAAAACGTTTAAATCCTAAGTTGTTTGGTTTATTTGGATTTACGGACGAATGAATACTGGTTATGAGTCCAGTGTTAATTATGTGTTTTAATGGCCGGTTTGCCTGCTTTGCGGAATAAAAACTGAGTGTTGGACGGATGTTTAAGTCTTTAGGTTGCTGATGATTTTTTATCCCCTGGAGTGAGTCAAATTATCATCTTGCTATAGGAGACTGACAAGCAGCTTCAAAAAGTAGGATTATTGGAATAACAGTTGGAACAACTGAGGCCAGTATATTATGCCTGTCAATTTAAAGCGATTTTGGCAGGCATAGCTGTGTTGTAGGAACTAACAGGGGCGGCTCGTGCATAGGCACTGCAGCACCACCAATTTTTCTCGATATATAAATATATTTATTAATTTATTTATATTTGCTTGTAATGTTTAATTTTATCATCAACAATCCTATACAATTCTCTTATTTTGTATAAAAAATAATAAAATTCCATCTTGTAGCACTTAGGAGGGCGAAGAACGCTAGCAGCACTGTGTTTACCAGTATCATATTGCTACGCGCGCAAGCATATGCACGTCATAGTGAGATGCAAGTTATTAGCGTAATGCGGCACTGTCCGTCGCGCAGTTCCACTGTTGTTTATATACAGTTTGCACCAATAGTAGTTCGTAGTGCTTATCCTGTTTACTCCGTCTCTTTAAATATTTGGACATTACAATTAAAGGATTTAATTGTAATGTCCAAATTTTTATTGGACATTACAATTAATAAATAAATGTCCAAAAAGTGTAAATCCATTCCTTTAATTACAATTAAAGGAATGAATTTTATTTGTAAGTAATTTTGAATTATACTAAACTGTATAATTTTATCGATAATAAACATTTTTTTCATGAAACAAAACAAGGAGAAAATATTTTATTTTTAAGTAACTTTGAATTATACCAAACTATAATTTTATCGATAATAAACAATATTTTTTCATGTTTAATTTTTTTAATTTTTATCATAATTTTGATATTTTATCCAAACACGTATACACTGTACTTACAGTATGTATGTATGTATATTTCAAAAGTTGCAACAAATCCACGATTTCAAGCCACGAGCCGCCACTGGGGAACTAAAATAAAAGATAAGAAATATTCCCAAATGAGACTGGTTAACTCACTTTTAGTTGAAAACTCTTATACAGGTTCATCGTGTTCCTAGACCGGATTAGAACAAAGGTATTTCCAACCAAAATAAATGTGTGTGTCAGCTTCAAAACAGACGGGCATTACTCGAAAAGCACCCCCCCCCCCCACGTCTCCCACCCACGAATGGACCAAACCTTACAGTACGTCAATATCGTGGGCGGAACAAGAAAATTTTTATTTATTTTTACAAAGTCCGAAGATTTTGCTCTAAAGAGATGGTCTCACATTGATAGCTGAAATTCCTATAAACATATATGTCCATGATTGATTCACACCCGCAACCTGTTGGTTAGGGAAGGAGTACTTTAACCACTCGGCAATTTGGCATTGAGTAGGATTCTAGGATTCCACATTTCGTTTTATGGTGGGATTGCCATAAAAAATAAAGTAAGACGTATAAAATCATTATTTTGAGCAGCTGGTTGTTTCTAATTACTCTCGAGGCAGCTAAGGCTATCTTAATCATGTCTGTAAATTCTGTGCACTTCAGGCCAGTTTTTCTGTTTTGTGGAATGAAGAACCAGTCTGAAGCAATCCAGCACCAGTGGTATTTGGAACTATTGACTTATTCTCTTATTGACTCATCAACTATTCACTACGAACTTATTTTTAAAACAAATTTAATATTCATTTGAACATACTGGTGAAAAGGTTGGGATACATATAATTAGCGAGTATGAAGATGTACATGAAAGCTTCCGTAACTCAATTAGTATATACGAACCCCTTTGGTCGGAAAGACCTGGGTTCGATTCCTGTCAGTGACGTGAAGAATCTGGTCTCTTTCAACTAAAGGCGTGTTAACCGATCTCACATGGGGTGGAGGGTTTTTCATCCCTCAAAACAGACAAACCGATCCTGTGAACACACGGCTAGTCAAAATATATAGTACGACAAGGAAGGCGACGGGAAACCACCTTGCTCATAATCATCTCCCTAGTGTATGGTAACATATAGCTACCCCCCACCAGCCGTATGGCTGAGGGAAAGAATAGACTTATTCTCCATACCAGACAGGTAACGCTTACCTGGAAGTGAATTTTATCTACACATTGCAGATAAAAACTAATCAAACATTTCCTATCCCTGAGTAAAATTCCAACATCTGCTGAAAAAGTAAACTGAGCAAGTGGACACTTAGAAAAAAAAAAAAAAATATATATATATATATATATATATATATATATATAGTTATTAACGGAAACTGTGACGATATGAGCGTTAGTTATCTGTTTAACTTATCATTTAGTATGCAACATTACTGCAGTCTGACAAAAGAACGAGGGCATGACAAAAAAAAAACTCATTAGGTTACGTAAACCTGGGTTATACATATGATTTTGAATATTAAGAAATACTGTTGATCTGCGGAAGATTATAAACAAAATATATCTGATTTAAATATGCATCTCAGGGAACACGTGAGTGGCCAATTTGCAGGAACATCGAATCTTGATACTCGTCAAGTTTCTTTTCTTTCTTTTTTTGAGGGGAAGGGGGGGATAAAGGCAACTCAATTTTTATAATACCTAAAAGTAATCCAGATGTTGCATTTTTTAAAGAACTCTTATTACTGCTTTTCATAAGATTTTCCTATGCATGAGATTGAGAAAGAGGATCGAGTGTCGTTTCTTCTTCTTGTTCGGAGGAAGTATTGCATATATGGCGATTTCAATGGGTGGGATAGCACAGCATAAACAAACGGCCTTATCTCTATTTACTAATGTTTTTAATAACATCGTACTCAGTGGCGGCTAGTGGCTTGAAATCGTGGGGGTGCTGCAACTTTCGAAATATACATACACACTTGTAAGTACAGTGTATACGTGTTTGGATAAAATATCAAAATTATGATAAAAATTAAAAAAATTAAACATGAAAAAATATTGTTTATTATCGATAAAATTATAGTTTGGTATAATTTAAAATTACTTAAAAATAAAATCCATTATCATAACCCCAATAATGTTCTAAAATAAAAACTATAACAAATGTTATGTCTTTAATTGTAATTTCCAAATATTTAAAGGGACGGAGTAAACATGATAAGCACTACAAACACTCTACCACTGGTGGTAGAGTGTTTGTAGTGCTTATCGTGTTTACTCGATAAGCACTACAAACGTCATAGGTAATGCGGCACTGCGCGACGGACAGTGCCGCATTACCTATGACGTGCATAGGTAATGCACGTCATATGACAAGCATATGACGTGCTATGCTTGCATGCGTAGCAAATACTAGCAATATGACACTGTGGTAAACACAGTGCTTCTAGCGTCCTTCCCTCCTAAGTGCTATAAGATGGATTTTTATTATTTTTTATACAAAATAAAAGAATTGCATAGGATTGTTGATAAAATTAAACATTACAAGCAAATATAAATTAATAAATATATTTATATATCGAGAAAAATTGGGGGTGCTGGCCTATGCATGAGCCGCCCCTGATCGTACTCTTGGGAGAGGTGGTGGTGGTGTAAAAGACAGTGGATGTCCCTATCAGTGTGAACGAGTTTTCTGTAGACAGAAAACAGGATAAGAATCCACGCGATAGATGTGTGACTAATATCAGGCAACGGCAAAGTCGCCTGTTCCACCTCCTGTTCAAATGTATGATAAATCGGATCATGAAATGTCCTAAAACGTTTCTGCATTTATGGAGTTAGTCAAAATGTGAACACGTTATCCATCTTCAGTTTCACGAGCATAACAGAGAGAAAGAAGAGCCCATAGCGGTGTCTGCATTCTCTTCCTCCCTTTTTTTCAATTTCAGTAGGTTCCAAAGTGGATGGTGAAATTGCACTCTCGAACAGGTATTGTTCGACATGGCAACAATGTGGCCCAATGGATCTGGGTGCTTACAGCAAGACAACGTTCCTCTGTCAGGAGGCTCGCATTGTCCAAAAAGCATATCTAAGCGGTTATCTCAGCTAAAGGAAGCTCGCCACTCTACTAGGAGATCATGTTTTAGCTCATGAGCGTATATGGAAGAATGAATACTATGAACTTTGCCTTTCTAAAAGACCCTAGAATCAGAATGAACTCTCGTTACTTGTGCTATTGATATATTTTTAAATCATGCACTTTTCTTTCCCACAGCAAAGAAAATCCACGGACTGGTGAAGAAAGAGAGGTCCATTGCACTGACTTCATTCTGTTCATGGAATAAAACTACTTAGACACTCTCCACCTCATGGATCCATATGGCTGAGTAACACGCATTAAGTGATATATTAAAAACGTTTATAGCACTGCTAAACACTCAGTATTCTCCAGGATTTGATTGACCACAAAAAATACTTCATCTTCCCTTGCCAATAGTCACGTCTTCCAAACCGATACTATCTACAGACAGCCCACCCACACCGGTGTAAGTATTTTCACCATCTTTCGCATATGGAATATTAAGTATGGTTAATATTAATTGAATTTGTACTATTAATTGAATTTTAACATATTTCAATGATCATCATCAGTTATTCGAGGTCAAAACGTATTTTCTATGTTTTCTGTTTCACGCTGTGCACAACCGAGTAATTATTTCAGTTGGGGGAGTATACTGAAAGTTGAGTTATTTGTGCTATGAGCATAATGTGAGGAGTTGGGTTCATTGGAATTACAGCCGAAGCAACTGAGGCAAACATATTTGTCTCTTAACTGCGTTCTCATGAATATGCCTTATACAAATGTCCTATGGATCCCAGAAAGAGTTTAACCCGTTTCTAACTGAAGTGCAAATACCGCAAAACGTCCTCGTGGAAGATGCTTTAGTGAAGTGAAGAAAAATGCGATTACTGTCTGGTTTTGAGAAATGTGTAACCAAACATTTTAAACAATTCGTTCTGTTTAAACAATTTTAAACAGAAGGAAAAATCCTTCTTTACATTGAACAACACAGGAGAGAACTGCTAAATTTTTAACAACTTTATTTCCTGGGCTGTTTCTTCTTACGGTTGTCTTGAACCTGATATGGTTCAAGACTTTCTAAAAGAAGACTCGCTAAAGGCAAAATTAAGTGAAAGTTTGTTGAAAAGTAATATTTCTACTAGCAAAGATAATCCCTACACATGCTGCCGTGCAGGGAGAGTAGCAGGGGAAAGAAAGCATAAAGGGTGCCCCCGGCTAAATTTTTCATGTTACCACATATAAGCTTATCGCCCAAATGCCACTAGCCATTGTAGATTGTCCTGCTCTACAGTTTATGGCCATTGTTGGTTTATCAACCAGCTCGCAAATTTCTTAAAAAATTAACAATTGATTAGCACGAGGCAACTCCAACACACCAATTCCTTTACGTAACTTTAAGGACCTCTCATTTCCCTCTCCATTATTTATAATTACTTCCCTATTAACCTATAAAATCTCCTCACCAACTTATCACACTGTTTTTTCTGCTTATTCATTAAACTTTACATTTCCTCACTCTTCTCCATAATCAACATTTTAGAAATCAATAATATTACATCACTTATTTCTGCATCACAGTGAAAACAAGAGCCAAATCTGCATTGGGCAGTCAATGTGCAGTCTGATAAATATTCTGTACAGTGGACCACTTCTTTATCTCTACTTGACAGTATGCTATCATCAGGGCCGGCTCTACTGAAGGTGCAAAATTGGCATAAACTATACGAAAAATAAGGGGGAAGGGGCAACAAAATTCCTAGGGGGGGGCCCAGGCTATCATAGTAGCAATGCACTGTGTAATCTTCACAGCACTCACAATGTGCTTTCTGAACTTGTCAACCATTATCCTCCATATTTCAAATTTCATTTGCCAATACACAGTGCAGCCACAACCTGTGTGTGCTCAAGTGCTTATTAATAGTAAAATTCTAACTGCACTCAATGTTGAGCTGAAAGTCTATTTAAATTTTCCTGAAAGGACTTGACACCAGCATCGCTTCTTATAATTCTCCCATCAAATAAGTTAAACAACAGAGACACAAAGAGCAGAACCTTGGAGCACATACACCAGTTACCTTCTTTTTCAGGTTCACTGCCTACCATACAATTACCATTATTCAATCAGGTGTGTTTCTTATCATCTGACCAATCTATTATCCATCCTCATCTCCAGTGGCTAGCACACCAACTTGCTAAGTGATAATTTATTAAGTACCTTTGCAATTCATATGTATATATGCAGCGATATATGCATATTGTATATGAACCTTTCTTATACAACAAAGAACTATTGAGAAACTATGTCGACAAACCAATCTTGTATTCCAATAATAAGCAATCTCATCATTACCTTAACCACAACTGCAGATATAAAGACTGATCAATAAGAAACACCTGTCTTACAACTTTCATGCAGTGACACTATCTTTCTTTCTACTCTTGGGGATCCTCTCTACTACAAGACTGATTAAACTAATTACTTTTTGTACATTCTTTAAAAATAGTGATATGTCATATTCTTAGTGTTAATAAGACTTAACACTGAGAATAATTAACTCTTATTAGCATGTAATTAATAATTGTAGATGCTAATAAGATTTGCTTCCCTTCTAGATGCACAACATCATTCACACCAGTATGATATATGCTAGCATTTCCCAACATGTGGTCTGCAGCATGATGTTAGTAATAAAAAAAAAAATTACTTGTGCTCATAAAATATAAAAATTCAACCACTGCATATGTGATGTCAATAGAGAAAATCATGCTAAAATGATAAAAATAAATATAGGAAACACTGATATATATATATTAACAAAGTACTCAATAACTAATCTATCATATCCTTTGCCATCATTAGTGTCACCCTTCCATAATTTTTCTTCTTCTTCTTGTTTCCCACATTGCAGAACTCTTCTTTTTGGTTTGAATGGCCAATTTATTTTCATATTGCACTTTTTTTTTTTAATCATGATGAATGTCTCCAGTGCAAAATTTCATGATACCCTCTCCACTGGTTACTTTTCCCCTTTGTGCATCTGAATGTATCATTGTATCTGTCAAACGTCTTAAACTAAGTCTTATAAAGAGGCAAAACTACTTCCTTATCCTTAGATGTCAAGGTTGCTTCAACATCGCAATTATCCTCTGAGTTGTATTTGTGACTTTTGCTATGTGACCTTTGAACTTCAAATTCCTATCCATCAATATGCCAAGATCCCTTGCCTCCTCAGTTTCTTGTAGCATAATCCTGCTAATATAATATGCCACTAGAAATCTCATCAGACCAAAGTGCATAACTTTACACTTACTAACATTAAACTAAGAGCCATTTTTGTTTGCCCAAATTTCCAGCCTATTCAAATCTTTTGTAAGTGCTGAACACCAGTAGCATCCTTGATTGCCCTGCCTATCTTCGCACCATCGGCAAATGCACATCTGATGTTAGACCCTGCCTGATGTCATTAATGTATAAATAAAATGAATAATAATGGCCCAAGAATTGAACCCTGAGGTACACCACTGGTCACCTTAAATCTAGCAGATTCACACCCACTATATACAACGTTTTGCTATCTGTCTATCACCCATCCCCTGATCCAAGTCAAGAGTTTATATTTCAATCTCATATTCTCCAGTTTATGCAACAGCCTGTTGTGTGGTATCCTATCAAATGCCTTAGAAAAATTCAATTCACCACTGTCATAGTGTATCCATTCCCTTTATCCAACTCAGCCATAACATTGTTATAAAATATGAGCAAACTGCTAAAACATGACCTTCTTTTAGTAAACCCATGCTGCTCCTCGCCAAATATAGATTGTCTACCCATTTCTGTATGTGAGGTCTCATCAACTTCTCTAAAATCTTCAGTACCATACCAGAGATACTGATAGGTCGATAGTTAGGCACATCAGTTTTTTCACCACCCCTGTACAGTGGAAGCAACATACATTCCTTCCATTTCTGTGGTATCATTCCTGAGCTGAAATTCAAGTTATACCAACATGTGAAATGCCTAGCCAGCTGAACATTCCTTTAGCAAATGGGCTGATATTCCATCTGTCCCTATTAATAAAACTCATTACTTTTCTGACCTGAGCTTTATATATTTCATAACTCCTCTTATTCTCATGATATTCTTTCCACATCATCTGCTTCTTGTGGATCTCTTGCTTAATAAAGTTGCACATCCATTTCACTCCCAACCTATTTATTCTCCGAACACGAGGGATACATTCAGATATTGGCTCATTTAAGCACTTTTTCAAAAATTCTCATGCATTGTTGACTTTTTTTCCATTTAGTAACTGATACCATAGGACCAAAGATGGTATTCTTCTAAGTTGATCATAATTTCCACCTTTATAGTTCAACATGTAACCTGTTATAATCAGAGCATTGATACAATTAGATACTTCCCAAGAAAGCACAGTATGATCACTGTCACCAACTGGTGGTAAAATAACCATATTCTTAAACAGACTCCTGATGCTATGAGCAAACCCAACACTCTCTGACCTCGAGTTCCTCCTTTCACATGCTGCTTGAGAGAATTGTCAACAATTCAATAAATTCCTTTTCTTTCTTATCATATTATCATTATTATATTATTAAATTTTTTTTTTTTTTGCACTTTTTCCTGGGAAAGGTGAATACTGTACTCAAATGAAATAAATAAAACAATAATGTCCATGGATTCTGCAAATAGAGTATGAACAAAACGTTTATAACATTTCAAAAATCAATATGTCAAACTCAATACTACTGACAAATTATGAATCCGATTTTGTATATCTTTCTTATTTTATATCACTTCTCCCCACCAGATGTTTCAGACCCTATAGCAAATTGATACTATGTGTGTGGGCATGGGGTAAAAGAGAAGGAATCTTCCAATGTTCTTTTTAAGCTCTAGTTTGTAGTCTTCAGGAAACAGAGAAATCCAATGACCTTTAAATAAGTAATCAAAGCACAAGCAAAATTTTTATACAGAGAAAGTACCACTTCCTTGTCTATACTGGTTAGCATTCTAATCATGATCATACTTATCTTTCTCTAAATGCTTTATCTACCAGCCCTTCCTTAATTTTTGTTTTCTCTACCTCTTGCATATGCGTGGATCATAGAAATCTTACAACTACTTCACCATGTTATGTGATGGCCACACATTGCCAAATAAAGTTTTATATGCTGCAAACTGAAATGTTCAAGTTCATGCAGTTTTAACGTATCAACAGATGATTTGCAGTTGATGACTACAAAACATCAAAATTTAGCTTAATACAATTTAAATGTTCTAGAATTGAATATAAAAAAAAAATATTATTACTACTGCACTGGCATCTCCATGGAGCCTGAAACTTAGTGTGGAAGACCTACACTAAATCTGTTCACATAATACTTATCATACAGTCTTATCCTTAATTTCTCTGTCTTTGATTATCACTAAACAATACATCTCTCAAAATGCTACCTGCTATTATTTTTATAGAGCAAAAAACAGTCCTAAAATTACTCTCTCACACACACATATACAATAATGCGCATGTACGAATTGTGAAATGGCTATTTAAATACTACCAGATTTTCAGATTAATTTCATTATCAAAACACATTTAAATCAGTGTATAACTAAAGCATAGAAATGAATTTATTAAAATATTCTGACATAGCCCAAAAGCTTATTTATTCTTTATGAAATGTAACATTCATTAAGACAATCCAACAAATATTTTGTTACAAATTTTCTAAGCATAGTAAAAGATAACAAAAAAAAAAAAAAATGGACATGACTAGTAATTAATCTTGCTTTCAACTCTAGCAAACTCTTTTAGCACAACATATTGCACCAATTTAAAGTCTCAACAGAAAAAAGAAACATTTAAAATATTGAGTTCAATAAATTAGCAGTCTAATAAAACATGTTTTGTACATTTCAGTTTCTGATCTTAATTTTCTTCTTCCATTAGAGAGTCAGAAGCTGCCAAATTTAAAACACAAACATGACAAATAAAAATATGATTTCAATACATATAACACTTGACAAAGATTAACATTTTACACAGGCATGGATATATAATAGTAGAAATCCATTTAAGAAACATGCTGCAGTAGACATAACTTCAAAAATACTGCATACATTCAGTCTTTAACAGTGAGAATTTATAACAAGAACTGAACACAAGACCTATAGAGATTACAATACTCACTCACATTTCTGCATTTTAACAAAAAACTAGGGGTATGGTATATAACAGGAGATAAGAAAAATTATCATTTCAGGAAATTTTCCAAAGAATATATACATTTCAAAAATTAAATCAGGCAATGAGTAATATTTAAAATGAATTTCATATAAATGAATAAAATAATGAATATTATAACACAACTCTGAATGGATTAATAATACTGACAGTTTTCTGGAACCAAAAAACACCAAGACAATTCTTAATCTAAAAATTACTTATGATTAGGATTTTATTTTGGTGCATATGTTGCACTTGATTTTTTTTTATTTAATGTTATTTGGACTGATTAGATTACAGTAAATTAAAAAGTTAATAAAATACACATTTAATTTTTTTAAAACTTACCACACAACTTGGAATGCAAAATTGTACAGTCTACATAACTTATAATAAAAACTTAGTTTACATTTAACACTCATTAACAATATCACAATAACCATCATAAAATCAGAAGTAAAAATAACATCCAATTTCTCCCCTATTGATTTTATAGAAATATTTAGTAAAAGATAGATCATTTTAACATTTGATTCCAAAATCTATGCAAAGTATACAAATCACTATAATATTTATATAAACTAACTTTTCCCTCCTATTTAACATTAATTTGAGCAATTCTTCAGTGGTTCCAAAAATATTTAATACAAGTAATCTTATCTTAATTCATTTCTTGACACTTCAAATGAAATGTGTGCAGTTGTGCAAATATCATATTAGAGAATTAAATACTAATGCAAAGTTTAATTAAATATGAAAATGGCTGTTTTTTTATTAATAATAATACTTTTCCCCCCCTACAAAATAATTAAAAAAAAAAGGGGCAAACTTATTTCTGGTCCTCAAAGTCAATTACAGAAGTAACGTGTTTTAACATTTGTATTATGCTATCCAAAGTGCACACTAAGTTGACACTAAATTATAAGTAAATTCATATTACTAATTTTCAATTTAAGAACTTTAGTTGAAATGGTAATGCAATCAAAGTACAATTTTTTTTAACATTTATTATTGATGTTATGCTCCCTCCTAAAGAAATAAAACTGTTGGAACCACAGAGAACTTGAAAGTTTATTAAGATCTAAAATGAAATACTATCACATATAATTTACATAATATATATTTAACACAGAAATGGAATTCATATATATTTACTTAGTACATACCCAGATTCGGATTGATTAAACTGGTTTTGACAGTTTCGTTGTGCTTCCAACATGGAACTGTTAATGGAGAGTAGACAGAATAGTTCTTATCTATTTAATGGAATTTACATTAAAAAATGCAAAATACATCTATAATAAGAAGAACAGGAGGAAATCTGTATGTAAATATTATATGACTATCAGATTAGGGAACATAGGATTAGTCTGAACCATTATGAACTTTAGTTGAAATGGTAATTTTAGTGGAGTAAAAAACAACTTATGCTAAGGTGACCATTCATCCCTAAAACAAGATTCACGTCTCACCTATTTCTGTTCCTGATTTATATTGCCATTCAGATTATATTTGACATATAATAGCTATAATAGCTAATAAAGTCCTGCTATTATAGCAGGTTAAAACAAATATTTGCTTATTTGTGAGGTATCCAGTGAGAAATTGTCAACAAATACTGGTATACTGAAGAATGTATATTCTTCAGTATATCAGTATTTGCTTCAGAACACTCTTCAGAAAAATATTCCACCTCCTGCTAACACACAGTTAAATGGTGTAAAACCTCTCATAAATTAGATATGTAAAATATAAAATTTAAAGACAGTGCACCAGTCCCCAAACTCACCAAGAAAAATGGCCACTTTATACTATGCTATTTCAAGCAAATATTAAAATGGTTTCTATATTAGAAAATGCCATATTGTGTAGGCATTATTTGTAAAATGGAAAAAGATTAATGAATGTTTGAAAGTTTATTTTTCACTTGGTTAGACTACAATAAATTTAGTTTAATCCTTAATCCAAGTGTGAGCAAACAAGGTTTGCACCTAAAAATATCTTCAGGACTGAGGTAAGGTAGTACAACACCGGGCAACTTGCAGCAAAGGTAGATCAAGCTCTCTACTCCTTGTCTCAGTATCTCCCATAATGCACAGCACATCTCCTTGCAGACATGTATACTGCTATGCATTAAGGGAAGGGCTACTACCCATACCGGTTTCGACCTTTATTGAGGTCTCGTCAGTGGGAGCCAGGCCCAGAGTGGAGATACTAAGGCAGAAGCAATAGGAGAGGTCATCCTTACCTATAGGAGTTGCCAAAAAGTGTGCCACCTTATTATTAAATTACTCTGGATTTAGAGAAAGATGTTTGAAAGTTTATTTTTCACTTGGTTAGACTATAATAAATTTAGTTTAATCCTTTATCCAAGTGTGAACAAACAAAGTTTGCGCCTGAAAATATCTTCAGGACTGAGGTAAGGTAGTACAACACCGGGCAACTCGCAGCAAAGGTGGATTAAGCTCTCAACTCCTTGTCTCAGTATCTCCCATAATCTCTGGGCCTGGCTCCCACTGACAAGACCTCAATAAAGGTTGAAACCGGTATGGGTAGTGGCCCTTCCCTTAATGCATAGCAGTATACATGTCCGCAAAGAGATGTGTTGTGCATTATGGGAGATACTGAGACAAGGAGTTAAGAGCTTGATCCACCTTTGCTGCGAGTTGCCTGGTATGGTACTACCTTACCACAGTCCTGAAGATATTTTCGGGTGCAAACTTTGTTTGCTCACACTTGGATATAGGATTAAACTAAATTTATTATAGTCTAAACAAGTGAAAAATAAACTTTCATCTTTCTCTAAATCCAGAGTAATTTAATAATAAGGTGGCACACACCTTTTAGCAACTCCTATAGGTAAGGATGACCTCTCCTATTGCTTCTGTATTAGTATCTCCACTCTGGGCCTGGTTCCCACTAACAAGACCTCAATAAAGGTCAAAACCGGTATGGGTAGTGGCCCTTCCCTTAATGCATAGCAATATACATGTCCGCAAAGAATGTGCTGTGCATTATGGGAGATACTGAGACAAGGAGTTGAGAGCTTGATCCACTTTTGCTGCGAGTTGCCTGGTGCTATACTACCTTACCTCGGTCCTGAAGATATTTTCAGGCGCAAACTTTGTTTGCTCACACTTGGATAAAGGATTAAACTAAATTTATTATGGAAAAAGATTAAGCCAGAACACAGGTTGGCCAATGCAGTCAGAGTTTGTATTATTTATTGTTTCAATGATAAAATGCGAATTCTTTTAATTCTTTGTGATTATATTTCTCTCTCTGAGTTTGCTAATTATTATAAAAATCAAAATAATATAAACTAATTTTGACATGCTCTGTTTGACAAACACATTGAGATGTGTTACTAATAACTTACTGAAAGTTTTTATACACAATTAAATATTCAAACTGTTATGGCTTGCTCAATGTGCAGTGGGTTCAGATGTGTTCATAGAATCAAGTGATCTCTTAGTTATCCAACTCTCAGAGCAAACCATCAATAAAACAGCCATTGAATGGGTTAGCATGTCAATTGATTCCTGCACATTCAGTTAAATGACTAGCAAATTAATATATAACAATTTTGTGATGCATCCCAATACAATGTGAGCTTCAGTTAGCTGAACAAGAAGTAGCACTATTATTGTCCAGATGAAACAGTAATTTATTTTTATGAAAGATAAAAAAAAAAAAACATATTTGTAGTTATTCCATACAGTCCTTATATATTATAACCTATATGTTCTACCTAACTTTTGCCAAGAACAGAGAATTGGGAATTTGATAGATACTTGAAAATTAGAGAGCATGAGTCCTTAGATGAAGATAAGAGAAAAGCTCATTTTTGTATTGTTTAAGCAGAGCATATAAATTAAATTTATGAAGAAACCTTGATGATGTAGTTTTTAGATTTTTTTTTTTAAAAGTCACATACACAATAGATAGAACCCATATCACATCAGTATTATGTGTGAAATGCAAGTGAAGGGGGGAGGGAAGAAATGTATTGGGTTTTTTCTTGAAGAAAATTGTTCAAAGAAATTGTAGTTGTTGAGAACACTTTGTGGAGAAGGTTATTCACAAGAACAGAAGTAGATGGAATAGATGGAATAAAAGAGAAAGAAGCAGATTCAGTATGCTTCCAGTTGGGTTGAAAAGAGATGTTGGGCTGCTGTATATATTTCAACAGGCCCAACAAAAAACAGAGAAATGATGGATGCCACTTCAGTAGAGTGGTGTCTATGATGGGAGTACCTGTAGAAATGACAGATGAAACAGAAATATTCATCAGAAATATAGCATTACCTCTATATCATCTTCTAATAATATTCATGTTCCATCTGAGAGAATGGACAGTACATACGTTTTTTAAAAATGACTGTCTTTTTGAAAACCTGTGAAGCACTGCATCATTGTCCAAACCTTAATCACGGGGATCACATACCAATTTCCACAATCTGAGATACTGCTTCAATAAACTTCCAATAATTTGTTTTCAATAGAAATAAACCACCTCTATGAGAGTCCTGAGAAAGATTAGATGCTTGAATAATGGCATCAATGGAAATATCATATTAACAAGGATATTAGGAAAGAACTTGACATTGTCAGCATCCAGGAATGCATTAGCAAAGTTAATCTCACGCGGTATGGTCACTTAAACAGAATGGGTGAGGAAAGATTAGCAAAACACATGTTCTCTGCCAGGTTGGCAGGAAAAAGACCCAGAGGAAGACCAAGATATATAGGTGGATTGATACGGTAAAAAGTGTCTTAGACAATAGAAATGTAAGATCTGATAATGTTGGAGTCTTGACAAGTAACAGACTGATTTGGAGGAAAATTGTAGATATAATTAGTTATAAGTTAGTAATGATGTAAATTTTTCATGTAGTACTATCATATCCTGTACACCCCTTGAGGGTATATGGCAGGAATTTGATGATGATGGAAATAAATTTAAATGCTACTATTACTGGTTCATTTAGACCAACAATACACTCGCCTCTTCATTCATCTTCAAATGGCTTGCATTGTAATATGCAAGTTTCTTGATATATATATATATATATATATATCTTGTTACTATTATTCTCTGAAGATATACTGGATGAAATTAGAGTAGATACTGTAAACAAACTTTATTTAATCAGTTTAAAAAAAATCATTTCAATGAATTATTAATAATTTTTTGGCAATAATTTTTTAATTCAAGTTTAAAAATTACCACTAATACTGACTGGAAGACATCTCATATTTTATATGAGATGATATAATAATATAAACCAGTGATGACCAACTTATGTATACTCAGGACTGATTTTTCTGTTATTCAAATAGCTGGGGCAGTCAGAGAATTGCAATCTTTCAAAATAGAAGAGTTAGACATAAGAAGGAAGAGGAATTAAAAGTTTTAAACAAACACTCCAAAAATTGCATTTTTTTTTTTTCTTCCTATAATGCACATTCAACACAAATCACTAGAAACAGTAGAAAAACAGAAGCTATGCAAAATAACTTTAATCTTTCCATAGGCCTCTAAGCAGACCAGGAAATTATTTACACACACGCACTTGTCCCACTTTTGCAAGTTACTGCAAAATGAAACATGCATCAAAAATATGGCTAGTGCTTGTTTCACCAAAAAATACTGAACCTTTTCTTTATTACTTTGACTATTCTGAGTTTTTTGTATGTTTTCTCAATGGATTAGGTAATTAGAATTTATGAATTAGTAGAGCTTGTGTATTAAGTGCACTACCAAAAAATGGCAGTAAATTTGATATAGTGCATGCATGTAATGTTGGAAGTAACTCTTAACTTACAAGCAAGATCTGAGTGAACTATTACACAAGATTCAAAATTTATACTGTTGTTGGGCAAAGAGCTTAAAGTCATGAGCTTAACTGACAGTGATGCTAATACTCTTGTGTAGACTTTGGACATCTTGTGTTAGTTCAGAGGTTCATTTAGTTGTATTACATATGTTATTGAGACTGTCCATAAATTATGTAATGTTATTTTCTCAGCATTATGTAACATATAGGTAACCTTCCCTATCAATCACAATGTTCACAGAAAGAAAAATGTTACTTTCATTATTATTTTATTAAATTATCATAAATTTGAACATTATTGATCTTATTTAGAATATTTAAATATGCATCTAATAAATGCAATGTATTGAAAATATGGTATCAGATTGATGATATATTATCATTAGGTTAATCATTCTACATTTTAATTTTTTTTCTTGAGCAATAATTACCATAATTACTTTCTTTTGTAAAAATATGTTCAGGCTTGTTAATATTTATGTGATCCACTGTCCCATATTATAACTTCCTATAAAAAGTAGCAAATTGAATCACAAGTTTCATAATATAAAATAAAATGGATTTGGTATTAAAATAATGTATAGTAAAAATATATCTTTAATTTATTAGAGGTGCCTGCATAGCTCTGTGGAGGTAGCATTTGCCTTCATGCCATTAGACTGCCAGGAAAACACACACTAGGTTTGATCCTAGTCACTGACTAAAGGAACTTTTTTTTTTTTAAAGCCAGTTCCCAAGTTAGTTGATATTTGGCAAGAAGCAAATAGGATTTTTCTCTTGGAAAAAAAAAATTGTATTTTTTCTTTTGAGGTGAGGTTTACAAAATGTGACTATGAAATTACTAATTGCCCCAGTCAGTTGTCAGTGATAGCTGAGAGCGAACTGGCTGGCTGGCCATTGATCTTCCAAAAAGATTAGTTAGGGTTGTTGTGAATGATGGCTGAAGCAAATAAGATTATGAGAGCACTGTTTTTGTTACTTTTAAATTAACATTTGTTAATTGCATGTGTCCTTCTGATCATTTTTCTGCTTTGCAGGATGAAAAAACCTGCCACCTCCATACCAGACCGGCTAACTCAGCTTCAGCTGAAAAGTTCTCAAAGGTTCTTTCATATTCCAAGTCATATTCAAATCCAGGTTTTTCAAACTAAATGGCATTGTTATTTAGTTAGGGCTAAAATAGCTCTGCATACTCCCTTTAGAAATAAAAAGCATTTCAGGATTAATTTATTATAATCTGCCCACAGAATAAATTAAAGATGCCAAGAAATTATATTCCAAATGTAAGCAAACAAAGTTTGCACCTGAACTATTTTCAGGGCAACTCGTATATAGAGGCTAATGACTTCACATCACTTGCCTTAGTATCCCATATTGCAAAGCACATATCCTTACAGACATGTATAATGCTATGCATTATGGGAAGGGTCACTACCCAGACTGGTTTCGACCTTTATTGAGGTCTCATCAGTGGGAGCCAGACCCAGAAGTGATAGCACATTGAAGTAATGCAGAAGTCATATTTCTATGTATGAGTAGCCAAAAGGTCCTGAAAATAGTTCAGACACAAAGTTTGCTTACACTTGGATAAAGAATTAAACCAAGAATATAATTTCTTGGCATCTTTAATTTATAGTATAACCAAGTGGAAAACCTTCCAACAACTGTCCACAGAATGTTTACACTACCATCCAATAAATACACAATATAATAATAACAAGGGTCATCTCATAATTCTAAGTTACAAATTCATTCTGGTGATGACATTCTATGCATAATTTTATTCATGACATTTGCAATAATTTCCTTACTTACTATTGTAGTCAGGATTGGCTTAAAATATATGTGACCATTACAGGCAAAGTGAAATATTTCCCATATGTTATCTATATTTACTGAATTTCAGAGTGTGTTTTAACTGTATATCAGTATATTATACACACACACACATACATTTATTTATTATTTTGTTAAACAGATATTCCAATTTTGTGTCTAGTGCTCTGTTTCAGACTAAGAATATCAACTACCTAATAAACAGCCACAAAACTGTATATCAAATAAGGATCTGAAAGCCTACACTTGAAATTTCATTACAAATTTAACTCTGATCAGTATTATCAAGAGTCAAATTCAATTCTAATACATGAATACTAAAGCAATATTCATCTAATAATGCAAATTCATTAAAAACTGAAGACCTTTTTATTAACCTAGTTATTACTACCACATGTAGAAAAGTCTGCACATTCATGTAATATCCAGAAATCTTTTATAAAAATCAAAAAAAAAAAAGAAAACATTTCAAAAGAATTTGAAATTTTTTTCTCACCCCTCCCCCATAGATAAAAGTATTACATAATTTATGAACAATCCTTTGTAATAAACTCATTACAATTTTTGCAAAATTTATTCAAGAACTTAAAATGTCTATATTATATTAGAATTTCTATAATATGATTGGTTGGGATTTTATTATTTGGAATTCTATGTTAAAACAAACTTATAGTGCATTAAGCGGAATGGCCACTAAGTTAATTAACAGTTTTCCAATGTTTAATTATTATTCTATTAGCTAAAGGACATGACATTAGTGCCTAATTAAACTCTGAAGGCTGCTAAACTTACCAGTTACTCCACTTAATGTACTATTACATTAGTTTTCATGGAATATTATAAGCATCTGCTGACTGACTGCAGTGGTGTTGGGCAACAACAAAATGAGATTTTCATGTCTCAATTTTAAAAGCAATGTTTGCCTTTCTGTTAGTTTATATACAGCAGCTCTAATTATATTAATTACTATATTACTTTAATTGCAAATAAGTAATTCTTTTCATGTGTACTTTCTATTTGTTTACTAAATACATACCAGTAAGGGCTGTGCAAAGGTATCTGGGAACTTTAGCACAAAGCTCCATTCTGGACCTCCTCCAATATTTTGGATAATTTTTGGTGTTATGATTGCTATTATCATTATTTGCTGTTAACTCCCAAAACTGTCTATTTTTAAATTTTAAATACACTTCTGATAACAAAAAACCTTACAAAAAATTACAAAACAAGGATATTTGAATGTGCCATTTGAAAAAGAGAAAAGTTGTACATATTGTAAGGAGGAAATACTATACTAAACAACAACAAAGATCAGACTGATGTGTTCTAATAAAGATTGCAATAAGAGATTTATGAATATTAAAGCAATGAGAAATTTAAGAATTATGGAGACTCAGGAGTTATATACCTTGATGCACTCCCCCTACACAGCTCTTGTTTAATCCTTCGTATATTACTTCATGATACATATTAAGTGAAATAAGTTAACATCAAGCATATTTAATATTCATTAATAATCTGTAAATATGTAAACTGTACACTTTAAAATAACATTTCTGAAATCGGTTTTTTCTTTTTCTGAAAAGTTAGGGTTAACAGATTAACCCTTATCTGTTTGGATAAACATGGGACATTAACATGTGAAAATTCTCACTCACAGTGATTTTGAACAGAGTTAAAATTTACGTACAAGTAATAATTGTGGTCCCCTAGAACTTATCTCCTTTAAACACTACTTAGCAATAAAGTTGAAACTGTATGTTTCAATCCTTCTCTCCTCTCATTCTATGAAAAATCTTTTGCACATTAATTTGGTACAAATACCTTACCAAACCTATGTGAGAATCATATCATTCCTGCTCCTAATTCACCAGTTCTGAAGATGGTGAATCTTAATCTATCCTCATACCTAACATTCCAGAGACCTGACCCCCCCACCACCACCTTAGTTATTCTTCTCTGAAAATCTTCAAAAATATCTTCATTCTCTCAAAAACCATGCAACTAAATCTGTACACAGTAGTCCATATGAGGTCTGATCAAAGTCTTGTACAGTGAAACGACAAGCATTTTATTTCTGCATGTTAATGAACTCATCATTGCCATAATTCGTTATTCTCAGAATTTTGCAACATGGCCCCTAAATTTCATTTTCAAGTCTCTCACCTTCTCTATCTCTTTCAAAACATTCCCAACCAAATAAATACACAGCATCCCATCTTTGCCTTCCAAAATTTGAGAACTATTCAGAAGAAAATTTATGCCAAACTTTTAGGTTCATAATGTAATAAGACAGGAATGTATATAATATCAAAAAAAATCTGAAGACAAATCGCAGATGTTTAAATGTGTGCAAACATAAATTTTTGAAAATACCCAATGAAACATTGCAATGATGAAAAAAAAAAGTACAGGAATGTCACTCAAGATTTGTGCAGCTATTTCTTCTTTAAATGTTCTTATGAAGGCTAGGAAAGCCTTGAAGACTGTATTTTGATATAGTCTTCAAGGACAGTTGTCAAAGTCTCAAAATTAATCCAATGTGGAAAACTTAGTGTCTGATGACAGAGTATCAGTATGACTACCATTGATCACAATTGTCAACTCTCTCTGGCAACTCATTTCACTCATAATAGTCCTTGCATCCTTGCTAACCACATTCTTATTCAAATTGTTCAGTACAATCCAACCAACAAACCTTCATATTTTCATAGTGAGTATTCCACAGACCTGTACCCATCTTGGTATCCCATCTCCAAATCCTCTCTCATCCCCAAATCTAGAAAACCGAATTTGGATATATAGTGTGGTCATATTAAAGTCCCAAAGAGGGACAACAGTTTCGCTACTTAACAGCCCCCCCCCCCAATATCCAAGTAACGTTTTGCACCACCTTCTCCACTCTGTATACATATTCCCTGAACTTCAACTTCTTATTCACCATCATTCTTCCAATCCCTAGTGTCAAATTTTTTGCAAACCAACTAAATCAGATATCTATTGAAAAATCAACTATAGAATCAAGCTAATGTTATATGAAGTTAATGTAAAGTAAGAAAAAAGGCATATTATTAATATAAAGCAAGTTCTGAACAATGTATATGATGTATAAAGACAGATTCTATTTCAACTCTAGAATGAGAGTACTTTGCAAAAATAGTAATAATGCCAAGTCATGCTGACATTTTTAGTATGTCAGTTAGCTGAAATTGCTAATACATCAAATGGCATCAGTTTATCGTACACCTTTTTTTTCTTTTTTACTTCCCAGTACTTTGCAAGAAAGTGGTGTTCTGTGAAATGTTAAAATATTCACCAATTTTACAAATGTTACCATCAGGGTAAGTTTTTTTTTTTTTACTCTTCCTGTTGTGAATCACAGTTCCATTAGTGTTAATCTGTACTTGATACACCTTTTGCATTTATGTAGATGTTTACTGGAATAAATGCACATCTGTAAATACTAAATACTAAATTTATTTAATAAATTAGCCAATATTTCACCTTGGTCACCAAGGCATCTTCATGGGCACAGAAAAAACATTGAGCACATGCACACAAACACATTGTCAAGAAAGTAAATGCAAACTGAGTATTAATGGCAGGATCCTACAGTACTGACTGGTGCCCTCTATGAGGTGTGAAGATGACAACTTGAAGGTCTCCCAGAGTGTCACATGCTCAGTGTTTTTTTCTGTGTGCCCATGAATACTGGTGTAATAATTAATTGACTAAATAAATTTAGATAGTATTTATTTATAGAAGTGTGTTTATTCCACTTGGATGCTTAGATGTTAGTTATCACTCCACATGAATGATAATCAACAACTAAGCATGCAAGTTAGTAGATCTTTTGCAGGTAAATAAATACAAATAATTTTTATTCCTTTTAGATGCCTGCCTTACAATATAAAGCCACACAGTATGGTGTGATTACCATTGTAAGCAAGCAAAAGACATGACAAATTATATCCAATGAGCAAAAAATATTTGATTAACAATTTAGCTTTAGAAACATGTACCCAAAAATAAATGGAGAAATCTGCAAGGGAAAAAAAATACACATATATATATATGTATAAAATGTTTTAGAGGCAATTTTGATGAGTGTTTTGAACTGAACATTTTGCATACATATTTATTCCTTCCTGATTTATGCTCACACATAGAACCATACATTACCATGCAGATATTCAAAACCAAATCTGATAGAACAGGGTGGTTAATTCTTATTCCTGCAGTGCCCTATGTCTGTGTATTGCATGTGCTCTTCTGGCTGATTTGACTGTTTGAAGGATGAAAAACCAGAGTTTCTGAGGAGAAAAATGTCCACCTTTGTATGAGACTGGCAATCTCACTATTCAATTGCAAACACCAGATAAAGGTTACTCACATTATAGATGGAATCTGAACCAAAGTCACTCCAACTAAATGGCTTGTCTAAACCAACTGAGCTATGGAGGTGCTGCATACATATATTGTGATTGTAGAATTCAATTAAATAAGGCAGAAAAATAGCATTTCTTGCTCTCTCTACAAAGAGAAAATTCCAGTTCATATACAATCTTACTAAAAAAGAAGGTGCACATTTAACTATGGAAGACTGAGTAAGAGATGTCTAAACCAACATGTCTAAACTCTATGGAGGTGCTGCATACATATACATATATTATGATTGTAGAATTCAATTAAATAAGGCAGAAAAATAGCATTCCTTGCTCTCACTACAAAGAGAAAATACCAGTTCATATATGATCTTACTTAAAAAGAAGGTGCACATTTAACTATGGAAGACTGAGTAAGAGAAAAAGACTGGAGTGAGACAAAAAAAAAAAAAAAAAAGGAATTAGTCATTAAAAACATTAATATCATGATATATAAATATTCAATCACTATATAATAAAAAGCTTATTTGTTGCAGACTGCAACTAAATAAGTTTTTGCTGGGAAGCACAATCCTTGCCCAATATATATTACAGAGAAAAATGTTATTGCATTTCAAAAGTATATTTTTGTTCAATAATGCTGCAGAAATAGAGAAATGATAATGAAAGTTAATGCATCATTTATTCAACAACTTTCTAATATCACTATTTAAAATACTTTGTATTTTTAAAAATATGCTTATATGCTATAATGTTTTAAAAATCTAACATGGAGAATTAATGTATAAAAGTTAAGCCCATCCAATTAATTTAGGCAATGCCTATTATGGAGGGATATTTTATTATACCCTGAGTTAACAAGTATGTAATTGTTCCAAAGATCACATCAAAGTGTATTTTGCAACTGTAACACTGCACACTAAGTTCTATAGCTGATTTTATAACAAGTTATGATTCTTACAAATGAATACTGAAAAGGTGCTTAAGCACTATAAGTGCTCTGAGCATATATATTCTGAGAACTCAGTGCTTGGGTTTATAACATATAGAAGGAAATTAGGAACTAATGTATCTGTATAAAGTAATCTGTATATTTTTCTTAATTTTGGTATTTAAAATAACCTGACTGAAGCTAAAATTGAGATCTCTCATCTTATCTTCTTTATACCCTCCTTTACCTTGCGGTGTCGAGGGTTTATTAATCATCGGACCTCAAACTGTTCACAAGATAAGGTGGTCAAGCCCTACGCTCTGGTGTATCGTATGTCCTGTAGTGTTGAATTCTCAAGGCGGGTTTGCCTGCTTTGCGGGATGAAAAACCCCAGGATAAACTGGGGGAAAAACCTACTGTCCATGCCCAATACCGGCTAACTTGGCTATGGTTGAGGAAGATCCTTCAGCTCCTCATGTCACCGACGGGAATCGAACCTAGGACACTCCTTCCCCAGGCATACGGTTGTGAAACGCACAGCCACTAGGCTAACCGTGCAGACCTAAAATTGAGATGGCTTTGCAAATTTTAGTAAGATTTCTAAATATCAATTATGAAGAAAATCCATCCATCTAGGCTAGAACAGCTGTTATATGATTGGGGGAAGGAGAGGAATGGACAAGCTGTACTCTCTTTCATGAGTCGGCACATATTTCATATTTAGAGTGTACGAAACATAACTGCTTCTACATCAGATTTGTCAGATATCACAGAACAAATTAGGATCTGTCATTATAACAATGAAATTAAAATAAATTTTTTCATAAATCACCAAATTACAAGAAAATGGATGGTAGGCAGGGGCCAGCTCTACCGACAGTGTGACACGTGCAATTTGCACAGGGGGCAAGTTTTTGCGGTAGCAAAATTGACCTAATCTATACGAAAAATAAATCATAAAAAAGTCATTCATTCCTTCTCTGTTGAAACCAGACTATTATGATATTTTTTTAAAAATCATAATCATTTAAATATTGTAGCATTATGTTGCGTTTAATATTGCACTGCCAGTGTTAATATCAGATGACGTGACAATAGCAGAAGATCTTCTATCTTGCATTTATTTCTGATTCCATTGTTGGCCGTGAGATGACCTTGACCTGAGGCTAAATCTCATTTAACCAATGAGAATAAAATGATTCATTATAAGATAATTGGTTAAGAGTAAACCAATTAAAGAAATAGAATCAAAATACATAAATAGTTCTGCAGTGATTGTTAATAATACTTTTTTTTTTGTTGATACAGCTATTAGGATTTGGCTTTGAAAATAATTTTAATATTCCAATATGTCTGATAAAAGAAAAAAACTGTCAGGTGCAGAACGCAAACGAAAATAAAAAAAAAGAACGTGATATTCAGAAACAAAGCGGGGCTTTGCATAATATCTAAAAACTGAAACATTAGCTGTTTCAGTTTTTAGATATTAAAAATCAGCTAATCAAAAAAGTGGTATACAGTGGGTGTGAATCTGCCAGATTTAAGGTAATCAGTGGTGTTACCTCGGGGTTCAGTCCTTGGGACATTATTGTTCAATCTATACATTAATGACATCAAGCAGGGCAATCAGGGATGCTACTAATATTCAGCAATTACAAAATGATTTGAATAGACTGGAAATCTGGGCAAACGAAAATGGCTGTCAGTTTAATGTTAGTAAGTGTAAAGTTATGCACTTTGGCATGATTAGAGTTCCAGCGCCATATTATATTAGTGGGGTTATGCTACAAGAAACTGAAGAGGCAAGGGATCTTGGTGGATAAGAATTTAAAGTTCAAAGGTCACATAGCAAAAATTGCAAATACAACTCAGAGGATAATTGCTATGTTAAAGCAAACCTTAACATGTAAGGATAAGGAAGTAATTTTGCCTCTTTATAAGGCTTTGATAAGACCACACTTGGATTACTGTGCGCAGATTTGGTCTCCTGGGTTCCAAGGGGATAAAGAAGCTGTGGAAAGGGTGCAAAGAAGAGTTACAAAGATTATATCTGGATTATGGGATTTAGATTATGAGGACAGATTGCGAGTATGTGGATTGCAGACTCTGGTTAACAGGAGAAAGAGGGGTGATATGATAGAGGTCTATAAACTTTTGAATGGGTGTTATAGCATTTCAAATGATGAAATTTTTTGTTATATGGAAGGTGGGGAGAGAACACGAGGACATCCATGGAAGTTAAGGTTGTTCTCAGTCAAGAAAGGGTTAAGAGCTAGGTTTTTCTCCCAGAGAGCAGTGAGTGAGTGGAATAATTTGCCCTTATAGGTAGTGAGTGCATCTAGTGTAAATGAATTTAAGGGAAGATATGATAGCTGGGTTGGGTAATTTACAGCCTCCCTCGGTGAGTCCTCGACTCCCTGGAGGTCTCAGATAGATAATAATAATAATGTAGTACAAGAGAAAATAAGTGAAAGGACTGAAACCAAAAACTCTGAACTCACGACAAGTACTTCTAATTGCGATCCCAGTAATGTTAATATTAGTAACAATGAAGGTGGCACAACAGGAAAGGGGCAGCAAAATATGCTATTGCACAGGGCGGCAAAATTCCTAGGGTCAGCCCTATTGGTAGGAAGCCAGTAATAAAGACAATTTAACTATGTCAGACTGCTCATGGTAAATATCAAGAAATTATGACTTTTGTATTAATAGTTGTGGTTGGTTGGAAATTTGTCAGAGACAAATTACCATGAAGCAATTATATTACCTATATGTTAACAGGAGATATGATTTCTTCCTAGACTTTTCCCATTTTTTATTTTGATTTCTTTCTTAAAATTATTCTATTGGAGTTGAGAAAGATTAAAAAAGGAAAAGTATGACTACACTGATTTACATAAACATACTCAGCTTCAAAATTTTCAAATGAGTATTACAAGAAAATCGTTTGAAAAATTATGAGGTGTAAAGGATCAGGAAGTAGCTTCCATCTGTAGATGGTTCCAGTCTGTAATTCAGTAAAGAAATAGAATATATCTTCTAGAAATTCACATACAGACAGTATGGTAGGCATTGGACACAGTTTGTTGACAGTTTAAACAATGCAATAAAATTGTTTACAACGATGAAGGATTTTAATTTTAGTATATATCATATGTATTCACCAATGCCATTTTTGGCTCATTACCTTGTCATGTCTGGAAAAGTCTCAAATGAAATAGTGATTGTTTTTGCTTTGTTTCATCCTTTTTTACCTGCAGCAACTTACTTCATTTTCTATTTTCATTAACCTAAATTTCATTAACCATTGATTAGGCCATGCATGGACTATTGTGCCCAGATTTGGTCACCTGCTTTACAGAAGGACGAAGAGATATTGGAAAGGGTTCAGAGGGTGACTAAGGTAGTTTCTAACCTCTGGAATGTCGACTATGAGGAAAGATTGAGAAGATGCAATTTGCAGAGTCTGATGGACAGGAGGAAGAGGGGAGATATGATAGAGCCCTACAAGTTAGTAAGGGGTTGTTATAAGATCAATGCTGGAGAGGTTCTACAGAAAATAGTGGGAGATCAGGGGAGAACCAAAGGTCATCCTGGGAAACTGTATAAAGAGGATGTGAGTAAGGGAGTGAGAAGCAGGTTTTTTCCATGCAGAGTTGTGAATGATTGGAATGCCTTGCCTGAGAGTGTGGTGTCTGCAGAGAATTTGAGTGTGTTTAAAGCAGGGTATGATGAGCTGTTGTATGATAAAAGGACCTCCCAGATGAGTCTTTGACTCCATGGGGTCTTGAGTAATAATAATAATAATAATAATAATAATAATAATAATTATTATTATTATTAATATATGGAAGGGTTTAGCCTAACTTTGGTGCTCCCAACCCAACATCTTTTTTTTTGTTGTTTGTCTGACCTACATAAATAAGCACACTCTTTATATATATATATATATAAGCTAAGGCATTTGTTATACAGCCTACAGACAGGTTGTTAAAGAAAAACTGAAATAGGGTAAACAAAGATATTCATTATGAAATGTTTATAAAGATTACTATCATTTTTGAGTGCAAACTTAGTTTCCTGATGTTTGGGCCTTTACATGGTCATTTATCTAGAAGGTAAACCTATATACATGAGCACAACCTAAATCACTTCATTATGGCAAACTGTAGCCATGTTTTGATTCTAGACTGACTTCTGGTTGAAATAAAAATTAAACTTGATTAAATCAACTAATTACATGTACAAATTGAATATGTAGAGTCCAGTTAAATCTCCAGTGACTGGAGAACATTTATGAATATAGGAGTAGTAAACGTGGTGGGGTGGCCTATATACAGGTTATGAGCTTGTCGGTACTTTAGAGTTCTATGGTTCAACAGTTGCAATTATTCACGGTGTTTATATGTAATTTTATTTCTACCCCCCCCCATTAGAGATCAAGCTAAAGTCCATGTTGGCTATATCAGTCTATTCTGCCACAGAAGTGAGATGCAGTTTAGCTTGTGTTCATGAATATTATGCATGTACTTTATATGAGGACCTTGTGAAAGTCAGATGCCAAGTAACTAAATCTGTTTTAAAGTTATTAATGCAGTAGTAATCTCCAAGTTTATCATAGTGAACATCTATTCCCTTAATCTGGTTTCTCCCAAGCATCTCCTGTGTACTGCTTATGAACAAATACCAAAGGCAGAGTTACCTTATAAATGCCTGACTTCATTATGTGGATCATATAGGCAACTCAGAAGAAATAAACAATAGATAGACATAAGCATGGCAGCAGTTAAGGTGCCCTACATCTTATATAAAACCTATATTAGCAAGTTTAAAGAAACAGCCAAAATGATTCATCCTTACAAAGTAGCAACTGACAATAATGCACATGTCTGACACAAGTAAAACTGGAAGACTATATAATTTGAACTCGCTGTTTACTTATACAACATACATTTAGTTCTAGAAAGTTTTTTACCTTGGGTATGTTATATATTAAAGATACCAAGCAATTTTAAAATAAAACTTGGTTTTAATCCTATTTCCCAAGTAAGCAAACAGACAAGTAAGTTAAGTTTGCGCCTGCACGTAGTGCAAGTCAGGGCGACTCCGCACGTAGGTCCAGGCAACTCGTGGTAAAGGTGGAATAAGCTTTGATCACCATCCTTGGTATTTACCCTTAATGCAAAGCACATCCCCCTAGTGGAGATGTATCATGCTATACATTAATTTATAAGCTCTCTATTACTTAAACCTTGGCATTTCTTAAGCCTGGCTCCCACTGATGAGACCTCAATAAAGGTCGAAACCGGTCTGGATAGTGACCCTTACCTTTAATGTATAGCATGATACATCTCCAATAGGGAATGTGCTTTGCATTAAGGGTAAATACCAAGGATAGTGATCAAAGCTTATTCCACCTTTACCACCAGTCACCTGGACTTGCACTACGTGCAGGCGCAAACTTGACTTGTCTGTTTGCTTACTTGGGAAATAGGATTAAAACCAAGTTTTATTTTAAAATTGCTTGGTATCTTTAATATACATTTAGTTCATTTAAACCTGATGAAACAGAACAAAGAATCTACAAAACTATTACAAGAAATAAAAATTAAGCTGTTTACTTTGGGTGTACTAGTTATTATTAAAACATGGATAACTACAAATCCACAGACATAATGTGCTATGCAGATGTTTACTCCAGGTACTAGTTACAAATTCATAGCACATTGTGTCTGTGGACTTGTGGTTATCCTTCTTTTAATAATAACTAGTATACCCAGAGTAAACAGCATAATTTTTATTTAACTATTTTCATTTACCTAATTACCTAACAGTTTTGTAGATTCATTTGTGGATCTGACTTATTAAAAAGTATGAGGGAGTCAAAGAACATTATAACAGAACAAACAGAAATGTCTATTGTGAATTTATTGGTTTATTTACCTTTTGTAAATAAAAGTTTAGACATATTTTTCACTGCTTTCGAGGGAAAAAAAAGTTAAATTATTTCAAAAATTCATATTATCCAGAATATATGAATAATATATTATGTATATAAGAATATATACATAATATATTATATATGAATAATATATTATGAATAATAATATATATGAATAAGTTATATTATTATAACTTATATAATATTATGAATAATATATATAAATTATATATAATATAACCAGTATTAATGAACTAATAAAAATCTAATGCACAGTAACTTGCTTGTATAATCAACATATGGAAAACAAATAGTTAATTTGTAAAATTAATAGAAAAATTATGGAAATGTGGAAATGAAAAAATATGTATATATTTTATATATTTGCCAGTTATCAGAAATAACTCAGATGAGATTACTACTTTGATGTCAAGAATAAAGACTTCAACTGGATATAAATAAGTAACTTGATGACAGAAACAATTTTTCTTGTTGGTGAAACAGTCTAATTCACCTCAAAATTCTAGCAATTAGTTATGATTACTGATTATTTTCATTACTGTAAAAAGCCTCTATGCTTCAGTCAGTAATGATGATGCTCTTTGGTAGGAAAGACCTAGTTTGAATGCCATCCAGAATGCAAAAATCCTTTTCAACCCTTAAAGCTTTTCAACTGAATGAGTTTTAGGGATTTCCCTCCAGAAACTTGGATTTTTCATCTCCCAAGTCAGACAAAACTGGTCAGAGAATACACATACATTTGCAGACATAACAAGCTATATAGATAAAGATTAATGACCACACTTTGGCATAGCATTAATTAGGTTTCAAAATCAAGTACTTAGCCTTGACAGACCATTTGAGCATATAAGAAGACAAAGTATCATATATGTGGGTCACTGTTATATGATCACATCATTATGAAATATATAAAAAATTAGCCGTCCCCAATGAACAATCAAAGCTTAAGTTTTCTAGTTTTCAATTTTGGAGGTGTATAACAGACTTACTGCTAAATATGCTGTAATTTATATGAATATCACTAACTGTTTTCATTACTCATTTTAACTGCAGACCCTTACACTTCCTTATGGAAGTGTAAGGGTCTGTGACCTTTAATATTAGGGATGAGCTTGAATGAAGGTATTAGAAATGCCAGTGTCAATGGAAAAAGCTTGATGTAAATGTCCAAAGTCAATCAGCTGTGAATGGATAGTTTTTGATGATTTTCAGTTCATATCCCTATCATTTTCCCATTTATTGGGAAGATATTGTACTTTAGTAGTAAACCTTGCTTACTCAATTTCAAAAAGTCAGGATCAGACTAAATGTAACATATGTCAAAAAGATCCTTAGTATTAAGAATGCCAAAACCATTAATGTGCTGAAAATCAGAGCAAGAGATAAAATCACCGTAATTAATGTTTAAAAAAAATGTTTGTACATCTTAAAAAAATTATGCTATGGCACACTTTTCATTAAAAAAAACCCATGTAATGTCATTTTTAAATAAATAAAATCATTCATGATTCCTGAACTCGAATCTATGTTAGCAATCCAGGATTAAAATGCTCATTTTTACACTATCAAATGAAAACTAATCAAGTTGCTTGCTTGATTTTATGTATATTACTAGATCTGTTCTACTATTTATAGTAAGTCATAAAACTTGTAACTTATTTTTCATTTACTAGATGCCACTGAAATTTTTCACTGATTTAAATTAAAAATACAGCTGCCCTTAAGATTAACCATATTTATAAACTTAATTCTGATACTGCAATATTCCAGAATTCATCTTTGAACTACCTTCAGAGTAGGATGATAAGAGATTTTATTGCATTTAAAATAAGCATTCTCTAAGCAATATGCTATGAATTTCAATCTCACCATAGCATGGATGTCAGATGACTTTCAACATCCACTATGAAACCAACATCTCACTTGAGGCCTGAAGTGGCTCAGAAACGTGAGAGATCTGTGAGAATGTGAGAGACAGAAAGCTGGTGTGAGACCACACCAGATTAGAAGGCAGAAGTATTGTGGGGGAAAAAAGTACTTCTGGTTTCTAGAGCAGGGTTTCTGGATTATGTAACTCTTAGCTTATCCATCATACTAAATGTATACCCTTTCATGGATGGGATGCACAAAAACCATTCCTTTGAGAGATATCACTTTCTGGTAAACTCTTAAAAATGGAATTCTTTTTTTAGAGAAAAACATGATTTGATTTTCAACTCGACATTCAATTGGGAGGATGTAAATCTATCACTATCATTTCAAAAAACAGATGGACTTGCTCAATGGACAGATGAAGAATTTTAAGGGAAAAAAAAAGCAACACAGATTCTCAAATGAAATGTGGAGTGTGAATGATTAGCTTCTGAATGACTCCTAAATTCCTCTGAATGACTAACACTGTTATAGAAGGGTGAAAATACTTCATTTCATTCAATGATGGAACAAGTCATCTTTTCATATTAAAATCCATCAATATCTTAAAAGTATGACATAGCCATAATCAAGAAAGTGCAGCTACAACTGAAGAAAAGTATATCAAAACTCAGCAGCCAAAATACAACAAAAATGATAATTAAAATTATGACAGAGAAATTTCATCTTATGGACTTTAGCTTGAAATTTGAAGTTGCAAATTTGAAATTAAGGATTAATTCACTCTGCAAGAAATCCCAGAAAATGAAAAAAAAAAAAAAAAAAAATTCAGAAATAAGTGGAGAAGAAGAAGTGTAGTAGTGTCTCTGTCAATCTTACAAGGCTCTAAAACAACTATTACATTATGAAAAATTCCAAGGTATTGAGAAACTGGTTCTGCAATAAAATGACTCATGTGTTAACTGCACAATATTATCATATATGTACTTCATTCTATTCACCTCAATCAGAAAATGGTAAAATTAAACAATAACAGTGTGAGTTATCTGCTACAAACTCAACCTGAAGTCATGCATAGCAAAAGTAATTATGTATTTCATGCATAAACTATGTAACATAAAAACATGGAAGCACTATTTTTTTTTTTTTTTTATCACCTCAAAATAGCTGCAGTTTATTTACTGAATATTACAAAGACCAAGATCCTCAAAGTCCATATTCATATATAATAATTCAGTAAATTTTTATAATGTATAACAAAATCTGCATGTAAGCAGGTACATTATATCTATTTGAAATAAATAAAAAAAATAAATAAATAAAAACCACCTGACATGATATCTATTTAATAGCTACTTGATTCAGCTCATACTATAAATCAAAATCAATCGTATTTGCAGTTGATGAGCTGGCAGATCAAGTGACCAGTCAGCAGAGATGATACATGCCAGATACTGAGCAAACAGTTTAAAAAGGGTTTCAAAAATGGAAGAAGTTTTAATCGAGTTACTTATATATGGTTTACATTAAATTAAATGTTTAAATAATATTATCGCTTATACTCATTAAACTGAACATTTAAAAATTTTTAAAAAAATATATTTCAGTGCTTTCCATGTTTCCAAAGTGTTATATATAAGTGGATTTTATTATAAAATAAAAATGAAATTTTAAATTACAAAAACATACAAATTTTTCTGTATGTAAAGATGATAGATGTATAATAGAATTCTGAATTGAGAACAATTTTTCTTAATACATGGAAAATACCAAACAGCAACTGTCATGCCATTAATCTGCATGAAACAACTCAAGAACGGATGAATCTATTTTGACGAAACTTCATATTTAAAGCTTTGAGGGGAAAAAAACTATTGAGCAACTTTAATTTTGGTTCAAATGAGACAGTAACTAGCAGTGGCGTAGCTAGAGCTTTTGCCACCCCTCTCAATAAACTGTAAAAAATACTACAAAAAGTCAAAACGACATATAGAGAAATAAATTAAAACACTATGTTTGTTTATTTTAGTTGTAAGTATAGTTGTTAGAAACTAATTATTAATTAAGTAATAGAAATTACTAAGTTAACATAAATAAAAAAATCATCAAAAAATAAAATTGTGTCTCATATGAAATGTGATACCTGGAGCAGACTCCCCCCCCCAGCTATGCCACTGGTAACTAGCACTTGCACCCAAAATGCATTGTTCACTGGGCCAATGATGCATGCTATGAGTTACCATTTAACAGTAGTGATTTTAATTGTGCCCAATGAAATAATGTCACAGCTATTAAGTAACTAACATATTATTGTGGAAGCACCTGCAATGCTATGTGCACACATTTCCTAAGTTGTTCATATTTTAACACCTAATGGCAGTAGAGTCCAAAATCTGATACAATGCTATATGCAACTTGATTATGTCCAGGACACTCTCTTTTTACTCTGTAAATATTTATATAAAATAGTCAATAAAAAAAGTAATGAAGTCAAAGGTTCTTGTTTCAAAATCCAAAAGATTAAAGACTGAATGAATGTGATAGCTAAATAAGCTTATTGAGAAGCATTTTTAATACACACACATAAAGAATTTCATAATAACCATTATCCTTATTTTAGTATACAGATTAAATAACAGAAAAGCAAAAATGCTAGTATTTAATTGGGATTTATTTCAAATGAGCAACTTCCAATAATAATAATTCCAAAGACTTAATTTTTTATGATATTAAAATCAATTACAGCAATTGGCTAAAATTGTTCTTACCACAATTCACTAAGTCAGATGTTTATTATTCTATACAGAAGTTAATCTCTCATGAAATAAGCATAAAATCTAATTATAAACAATTTGTTTCACTAATGTAACCTTTCCTCATGACAGAATTATATCAGTGAACTGAATTTAGCCACTTGGGCATTTGACTGCTCTCCAACAGATTATTTCTGAGATTAATATATAGCAATGATTAAAATAACCAAATCTGAAGTTACTTATTTAATGAGTTTAATAATTGTAATCAATAATAATCATTTTATATTCTAACTTAGCTATATGCTTCACTATGAAATTCAAATAAACAATTTCCATAAATATATATACATATATCTGTTTCACCGCATAGTAGAGAAGTATTATACTATTCTGAAAAAATGTTTGAAAAAAAATAATAATTTTCTAAAAATGGGACATTTACTCAGCAATTCAAGTTTTTTTTACCATATATTTATATTTATGAAAAAAAATAATAATGGACAGATTATCAGAAATGGATGGCTAAAATGGATGGTCTAAACTGTAACTATAAATGATTTCAATAAATTTATGAATTTACAAATATCATTAAACAACTGCACAAATAGATATATGTGCCCATGCACAAAAAACACACACATGGTAACACTATTCTTACAAATTTTTTCAGATGTGTTGTAGTTATCAACACAAGAATATACAGCTAAACAGTTATATTAAAGAATATTACAGATTTTTTCCATTCAGAAAACAACCTAAGTATATATAATTTGCTAAAATTTGGCACATTTCCAAAAAAAAAAGGGAATATACAGTTCTATACAAGTAATATGTATATAAATAGAAAATATGCTAATATACAAAAATTATGAATATTAGCTGGAAATTAAATATTAACAGAACATGTCATATATATATATAATAATATATATACACACACAAACACATGTACATAAAATGGATCAAGTATAAAACTTCCATATGGATAACACTAAACTAAAAAAAAATCTCTGAAGACTTGAATATACCCTTTCTTCATAATTGAATAATGGAAAAACATTTACCAGAAAAACTGTAATTACTGATTACGCTAACTCAATGTGTAACTGGACACGTAATCTGTGAACATCAGGCACAATCACATGGCCTACAACTGCTGCTGCTATATGATATCTAAAAATGACAATTAATTAATAGTTCATATATAGTTAACTATTAAGATATTTCAAACATTAATCAACAGCAATATGAAACTTTCAATTTGTTTTTTCTAATTTTTAATGCAATTAAGCACCACCAATTCTTACGTCACTAATTAAGGAACTACAATTTCAATGAGGTTCATTTGTATGTATATTTAGAAGCTTCAAGCAAATATAAGGCATTCCATCTTACCACAACAATGTAAAAATGTACTAATCAAAGCACGGAAGAGTTAAGCTATATTATATGTAGCATTCATTCCTTTCACCACTTTTTTAATAAAAATTAAAGGGAAGGGGGGAGATTTGCAAATGGTGAAAAACATTTGTCTTGGTAGCATGAACAATGTAACTAAAATACTAATAACTGACAAATGCTCTAATTACAATTTTTATAATCTTTCAACAAACAAGATTACTGGTATAAACAGTAATCTTACTCGATGAAATATGATTAGCATTTTATCTTCACAATGATAAAGAGATCTGTGATGTGCTATTAGTATGAAATACATTTTTAAAATTCATATATGCAAAACAGAATTTATCTACTATATATCATAAATTCAGGACTTGTTTAAGTTAAGGGATATTACATCCCATATCGTTTCTTAGCCGAATAAGAAACTCAAAGAGTTTCTTATTCGGAAAAACCAAAGAAAAAGAAGAAGCAAAGCCAAAGAAGCCTTTGGCTCTTCATATATCTAATAATAAATTAAGGATTTTTATAAGATTTATTAATTTTATGAACATTTGAATAATTCTATCACACACTCATCTTAAAAAAGCTACTTCCATTTTATGCAAATGGTACATTCTGTTTTTTTTTGTCTTTAAAGTGTGAATTACGGTCCCATGTAGTGTTATACATTTTAAATACTAACAGTGCAGTTTAAAGCAGAACTGTCTAGCGTATTATTTATTTTTAGTCTAATACTAGTGGATGCCCTTCTTAGACCAAACACATGCAAAATTATCAGAATGTCTTAACCTATCCACATAGGAAACTGGCATGAATCCATTATCTAAACTGAATAGAACATCTCTGAAACAGACTAGAATATGCTTCAGAAAATTTCTGTTATTGAGGATTATATGTTGGTGACTTATAATGCAATTTAATGGTATTAAGAACATCACATGTGGAAAGAAGTTGGATTCGTAACCAATCTTTTTTCACCATTATTATAGCATTGGCAGAGCTGTTTAACATTTGGAAAGGGGTGAGTGAGTGAGTAAAAAAAAAAAAAAAGGTGAGAGCTAAAGCAAGTTATTGATTTAAATGCCTAGTATTATACATTTAGGTGTGATTTAAACTGGCAGCTGTATACTTCATTGCAACAATGAAGTAAATTTCCCCAAATTTTCAGCAATTTCAAATGACCATATTAACATTGAGAAAGACACTAATGGATTGCAAAAAAACGATTTCCAGAGAAGTTGTTTAGCTTTACTATGTATGGTATTAGAGTGTGCATGGAGAGCTGCTCACAATTTTATACAATGTTTATGATTATTTTCATACTGCTACAGATTATCCAGATTTGTCCCAGTAGGCTAATTTAAGATGACAAGAGATAAATTAGCATACCACAGCTGACTAAAGCATTTGCAGCAAAAAAGATCAAAGATTAATCACATTCAATAAATATGGATAGAGAAGTCTATCCATTTTTATCAGGTGCTTGATACTTCACCACAAAACTATAGATTCATAAGTTTGACATTTTATTACACATGTTTATCAATAAGAAGTTGTTATATGGAATCCTTTGAAAGCCAGATCTTAGGTATTGCTACATAAAAATATAGCTTGTTATATAGACAATATTTTCCTCATTTGGCAGAATGCAAATGATAGAAGGATGTCAGAGGAAGCAGATAGATACCTGTAAAATTGTCATACAGTAGTTTGTCATCTGGACTCTAGAATTAGAATAGCTAAAAATTTTTGATGCCAATATGGCAGTGGAATTTTGGTATGTACATTAAAGGCATGTGTATGGGTGAAATGATAATGCCTTTCATCCCTGAATATCTGAGTTGTTGTAACATAAGCCAGTTCTAAAAGGAAGAAAAAGGATCGAGTAGTCCCATTATAAAGTAGGTGTCAAAACAGATGATCAAATTATATGCCAATCAATATCTCTGGAGTGGTTATGAAGATCTTAGAAAAGTTGATAAGAGGTAGAATTTAGAAATGGGTAGTAGGGAGCTGAATCAGTACTTTTAAGGGAAGGTCTTGAATCCCACATGGAAGGTTAATGTTATTCAGAAATAAACAAGAATGGACAATAAATTATTAGACTGAAGCAATCAGTGAAGCACCACAGGACTATTTTAAGACCATTAACTATTCAATTTTGATACTGGAAAAGAACAGGAGATATCCCTTTGCTGATAACGTAAAGCTGGGTAAAGTGATAAGGAGAAAATGTGGTGTGGTATGATATGTCTGTAAGAGAACTTGAATATGTCCCTTTATACCATGCAGAGCATAGTGTCTCTATCACACCTTTTTTGCTAAACTTGGTTTTCTGGCATCTGCTATTTCAATCTAGGCCTTGCCAATTTCTTTTACTTCCCATCCTAATGTTCTTCATGTGATCTTATGCCTGTTTTTTTTTTCTTTTTTTTCTCTCCTTCTTTTGTCCTGTAAGTTCCAATTCTAGTGTTGTTTTAGTAAATGTTTGGATTTGCGTTTCCTGGACATTAGCATTACTGTAGGTCAATCCATTTCCATTTGCTTTTCATTATTTCTTCTTCTATTAGGTTATTCTGTTTTGTTTTTTTTTTCCCACAAGTACCTTTATTGTATTTGGCAAGGCATATTTCTAACATTTTCCAGGGTTAGTTGTTTATACTGATATTTTATTTTCTTGTGAACACCCACATTTCTGATCATGATAACAATACTATTAACATTTGGGTTGAATATCTTTATATTTGTTTATTTTTTTTTCAATCAGGAAAAAATCACAAATTTCTTTTTTGATCAGAAAAAATCCTTCAATTATTTTCTTACAGATTTTTTTTCTTCTGAAAATTTGAATGTCTTGACAATTGTCAATCATAAAAATTTTTGCTTTAATTTTATGAACTATGTTATTATCTAGTTTCATCATGTAAAATAAATATAAACAGAAATTATTTCAGTAGTGTCAGCTTAAATTTAAAAAATACAGTAAGTGAAATTTACATTTTTAACACGTTCATTGCCAATCAAGCAATGCGAGTTCTCACCAAATGGCCGATCACGCATTATCGCGTGGACGTTGCTAACTAAATAAAAAAATAAAAAAAATTTGGCCACCACACGAAATTCCAATTTTCAGCTTGGCAATGAACGATATCACGCGATGCGAGCCCTCACCAAACGGCCGATCACGCGTTATCGCGTGGACATCGCTAACTAAATAAAAAAATAAAAAAAAAATTTGGCCACCACACGAAATTCCAATTTTCAGCTTGGCAATGAAAGTGTTAATGGATATTTGAAGTTGTGGATATAAATACTCCTCTCAGTAGTATAATTAGGTGGAAACAGTATTCTCCCCACTCCAGGAGAAAGTGTCTCCTATTCTGAACTACTTGTACTTTGCACTTATCCTTGTAAAACATAAGGAATATTCTGTCAAGAAGAGGAATTACATGGTAGGTGATTATGACAAGCTTAGGAAGAAGCTTAAACCTGTGCTATGACATAAAACACTGTAAGGAAAGGATGTTATTAGTGATAGGATATAGTTAAGGGTCACCTAGAGGAAGCAATATTAAATTGTATACCTAAGGTAAGGAGGGTTAATCAGATAGGAGTTAGATGGATGAGTAATATCGTTAAGCATGAGCTGCAGAAGAAAATGCCGTGGAGGATATATAAAGAGAAAGGTGACCAGCATGGCAAGAAAGGCAAAGTCAGATTATGAGAAGAATCTAGCCAAGCAGGCCAAAGGAAATCCCAAAGAGTTCTTTTGTTATGTGGCAGGTAAGAGAAAGAATGACTATGGAAAGTTAACCTTAATGAGTGACGATGGTCATGAGACAGAAGCAGATAAAATAGTTGAGTTACTGAGTGACCACTTTGCAAGGGTATATCACCCTAGTGAGGCTACTGCTTTAACATATGTGACAGGCACTGATGTAGGAACAGAGATGGACGAATTGGAGGTTCTGTGAGAATGTGAAAGGGAATGGGCAATGCCTCTGACTAGGCTGTTTAAATCTCAGCTCTGGTAGAGTTCCAAGGGAGTGGAAAGAGAGCAAAATAATTCTCTTGCAAAGGGAGGTTCTAAGACTACAGTAGCAAATTATAATCAGTATCTCAGGCGTAGTGGTAAAAGTATTAGAAAAGTTAATCAAAAAGAGAATTAAAGAATGGGTCACCATGGCTTTGTGAAGGATCAGTCATGCTTTAGTAATTTGCTAACTTTTTATAATAGAGTAACAGCTGAGTTGGATAAAGGAAATGGCATTTGACAGAATGCTGCATGGAACTTTGTTGTGACCAAGATGGTGAGTGGCCTGTGGAGTGTTCCCTATGAGGATAGATTGAGGGTATGTGGATTGCAGAAGTTGGTTGATAAGAGAAAAAGAAGGGATATGATAGAAATATTTATTTCTCATAAAATATTTATGAAATATCATAAATATTTATGATAGAAAAAAAATTTTTTTCTCTCCATGAACATTTGGAGCTAAGGCTTGTAACTTTATAAAGTAGCAATGCTGTGCAGTAGTAAAATAAAGTATTAAGCATGGGACATACATATACAGTATATGAATGAAACATTTGAGTTAGACTAATGGGAAGTGGATGTGGTCTCACTGTCTGAAGTGAAACCTCACCCACTAACTAGAGGTCTGAATGGCTTGGAAAAAGTTTCATCTTTGGTTTCTAGATTATGTAAGAAATAAATGAAAATCACAAAAAAATACATAAAATTAATAAAAACTGAAAAATTCTTAGCCCACCCACAGTACTAATATGTTATAGTTTACAACCTTGTGCAGTTGGAGATTACATAAAAAATGTTTTAACATATACATATATCAGGAAGATGGCAAAATGCTGGAGGCTGTTAAAAAAGATTAAAAATGAAGGAAAGATTACTGTAAACAGAAGATGGCATTAAAAGAAGTGAAAATAAAAATTTAAATCTTTCCAAGTAATAACTTTCAAAGATTTAAATGAAACAAGAAGTGACAGAAGATATTCAAGACAAATGCAATTAGGAGAAAATATTAATGCTACAGGTAGAAAAACTATCAGAAAACTGAAATGTGGAAAAGTAGCTGCTGTGATATCATCAAAAAGCTAAAAAATAGAAAAAATATAAATAAAAGCTTCAACAGTGCATTTATCTTTCTATGCAATATAGTTCTGTGAAGAACATAATTCTGAAGATATGGTCAGAAAAGGTGGAATTCCAGATGACTGGAACAGAGCTCTGATATTACCCATCTATAAAAATGAGATATAAAATTGAATGTGAGAACTACAGAGAAATTTCCTTACTGAGTATTCTGAGTAAAATTTATGCAAGCATATGTGAGAAGAGACCAAGAAAAATGTAAAAGAGAAGTTTGAAGGAGAACAAGCTGGATTCAGGCCAAACAGGGGTTGTCAGGATTATATATTCATTTTAAGTTCACTTATATTCACCATGAAAAATCATGGGGAATATAACAAGGTTCTATATGAATTTTGTAGAAGTGAAAAAATCATATGACAAGATGCAAGAAGAAAAGCTGCTGAAAACACTACATTAAATCGCTTGAAACTCTTTCATAACCCTTGTCATGAAAGGTTTGTTTACGCTTGGATCTGCCAAAACTTTTATAGTTTCTATCTATATTCGGCATGAAACTCTTGTAGTTTCTTTATTCGGCTTTGCAATAATGTTGGATTCAATATCCACTTAATTTGAATAATTTTGCATCGCTGAAGTGAAGCCTTTTGGCTCTCTAATTCAATAATTCTTGGTGCCTTTTGTGATGTGACACCTCTTGGCAATTCGTATGGTAAAGCATAACCCTCTGCATCACTACAACCTGAGTATTTAAAATTTGGGACTGCCTACTCACTGATGAGACCTAAACAAAGGTCGAAACCTGTCTGGGCAGTGACCCCCCCCCCCATAATGTATAACATCATACATCTCCTAGGAGATGTATGATGTTATACATTATGATACATCTCCAAGGTTGTGCTGTATGCCTATCAATTAAGTTTTACATTATGGAAAAATACTAAGGATAGCGATCAGAGCTTAACCCACCTTTACTAGGAGTTGCCTCTGTCATGAAAGGTTTGCTTACGCTTGGATCCACTGAAATTTTTATAGTTTCTATCTATATTCGGCATGAAACTCTTGCAGTTTCTCTATTCGGCTTTGAAATATGTTGGATTCAATATCCACTCAATTTGAATAATATTGGTGATGTTATTCTGTGGGTGTGCACCACACACCCAGAATTTGCCTCTGGTAAATACCTTTCTGTAAATGGAGAAGGATAATGAGCCATTAAGACGTGTCACTAATGTGTCTAAAAAGGTAAGACAAGTTTGAGGTTATCCAACCCATAGAGAGTGTCATGTAAAGACATTAGGTAGATTGTCAGTTATAATTGTGCTCTGATGATGCAAAATATTAGCAAGTTTAAAAGTTTATTTTTCACTTGGTTAGACTATAATAAATTTAGTTTAATCCTTTATCCAAGTGTGAGCAAACAAAGTTTGCGCCTGAAAGTATCTTCAGGACTGGGGTAAGGTGGTACAACACCGGGCAACTCGTTGCAAAGGTGGAGCAAGCTAACATCACTCCTATCTCAGTATCCCCGATAATGCAAAACACATCTCTTTGCGGATATGTATAACGTTATGCATTAAGGGAAGGGCCACTACCCAGACTAGTTTCGACCTTTATTGAGGTCTCTTCAGTGGGAGCCAGGCCCAAGTGGAGATACCAGGCAGAAGCATTAGCAAGGTCATCTCTACCTATAGGAGTTGCAATGGTGTGCCACCTTTTTATTAAATTACTCTGGATTTCAACCTTGATAATGCTTCTGCCTGGTATCTCCACTTGGGCCTGGCTTCCACTGAAGAGACCTCAATTAAGGTCAAAACTAGTCTGGGTAGTGGCCCTTCCCTTAATGCATAACATTATACATATCCGCAAGGAGATGTGTTCTGCATTATGGGAGATACTGAGATAGGAGTGATGTTAGCTTGCTCCACCTTTGCAAAGAGTTGCCCAGTGTTGTACCAACTTATCCCAGTCCTGAAGATATTTTCAGGCACAAACTTTGTTTGCTCACACTAGGATAAAGGATTAAACTAAATTTATTATAGTCTAACCAAGTGAAAAATAAACTTTCAACATCTTTTTCGAAATCCAGAGTAATTTAATAAAAAGGTGGCACACTGTTTGGCAACTCCTATAGGTAGAGATGACCTTGTAATGCTTCTGCCTGGTATCCCCACTTGGGCCTGGCTTCCACTGAAGAGACCTCAATAAAGGTTGAAACTAGTCTGAGTAGTGGCCCTTCCCCTTAATGCATAACATTATACATATCTGCAAGGAGATGTGTTTTGCATTATGGGAGATACTGAGATAGGAGTGATGTTAGCTTGATCCACCTTTGGAATGGGTTGCCTGGTGTTGTACCACCTTACCCCAGTCCTGAAGATACTTTCAGGCACAAACTTTGTTTGCTAACACTTGGATAAAGGATTAAACTAAATTTATTATTAGAGAGTTTAACAATTTTTTTTTTTCCCCTCTCTTGATATTGGTCATACTGTAAAACATTATGAATCAACAGCATGACTGCAATGACATGCTGGTATTTATTGCCAGTTTGACAACAGTTTAACTGTTGATAAAATAATAAACTTTGTTTCTCAAATGATCCTTTAAACAAATATTTTGTTATATATTCAAACTACTGAATTTATATTGTGTTTTGATGATGGGCAAATATCTTATGATATTATGCAGGCCAATTAGAAGTGAAGATTCTGTGGGATAAGAAAAATGTAAGAACTTCAAATTGATAACAAGGTTGTGCTGTATGCCTATCAACTAGCTGTTGAAGTTTTTTTTTTTCCCAGACTCTTTTTCAGAATAGCTTTGAATGCTATTTCATTTAAGCAGATTTATATATTTGTCCCATTTTGGTTATCTTTTAGTCTTCAACTGGCAATGCGTTTAGAAAACATTTGCAGTGTATAATTATGATAACATGGTCTTTATGCAAGGTGACTTGTAACTTTCATGTGGATCTCAAAGAATATTTTTGCAGTCAGCTGAGTATCTTTACATGCCCACTACAGTATTCTTTACAAGTTACTTTGAGTCAGCTCTAATTTCAACAGCACTTTTGAATGTTATTGAATTCATTCTCAACATATTGCGTGTCCATTTCAACAGAAGATAATTCTAAAATTTGTCTATGTCAGACATATGTGTTTCCATCTAATGATATAAAAATAGCCAAATGGTGTTTCTTTCCAGTTGAATTAACATAACTTTCCACAATCAACTATGTTTTTGTCAAGCAGCTGTTATAGTTTTAAAAAATCTTTGACATCATGCATATATCCTAACAGCATTCTTGTATAATATAATGACACCATTTATTATTACAACAAATCAGTATACAGCTGTTTTTTGGAATATATACTGTAAACATAAATTGTCTTGCTTAGCTGTGCAATTATAAGACTCTAGACCAATTAAAAAAAAGTGATTCATATTAAATTTCATTTGATTCCATTAAGATAGGAGGAATTTATTATATTTTTCTGTGAATAAAAGAATGGCTCAATTATAGTAAAAAAATGATAAAAGATTGTTTTGACCATGGAATTATAATAGAGGCTGAAAAAAAGATCTTTTAAAACTAGTCTTGAATCTAGAAACTATGATGTCAAACATTTTTTTAAACTATAACAGCTGCTTGACAAAAAGACAAAAACACTGGAAGACAATAGTTGATTATGAAAAGATATGCTAAATCAGCTGGAAAGAAACTCCATTTGGCTATTTTTATATCATTAGATGGAAACACAAATGTCTGACACACAAATTTTAGAATTATCTTCTGTTGAAATGGACATGCAATATATCTTGAGAATGCATTCGACAACATCATAAATTTCAAAAATGCTGTTGAAATTAGAGCTGATTTAAAGTCACTTGTAAAGAATACTGCAGTAAGCATGTAAAGCTGATTGCAAAAATATTCTTTGGGATTCACATAATGGTTATGAGTCACCTTGCATAAAGATGACTGGAGTAGTAAATCACATTCCTAGAGTAAGCTATAATGTTATCACAATTACACATTGCAAATTTTTTCTAAATATGTTGCCAGTTGAAGATCAAAATGGAACATATATTATCTGCTTAAATGAAATGGCATTCACAACAATCAGTGGGGGGGGGGGGGGAGAGAATAATCTTTCTCTTATTACACAAAACAGTATGTTACAAATTCAAGAAAACCAAAACTTACTGGAATAACATAAGTTGAATGCAAACTTTAGATCTTTAAACATATAAAATGAATAATTGATTTTTAACTTTCCAATCAGTCAGTGAATCCATATCTTAACATATCTTAAGTGCTGAGCTCTTAAGAAATGTGCACAAATCAAACAACCACATCAATTAATCTCAGTTAAGAGATTAAAATGTGCAGATCTATATAGTTTGCTACAGTTCTTATGCTGTAACAATGGAAGAAGGAATTGAGAGAGAAACAAAGATATTTAAAGCAATTTATTTTCAACCAGATGATTTCTCCCCCCCCCCCCCCTTGCACAATGCTTAAATGGACTTAGTAGTCATCACTTCAAACCCTTCTCTCAAAGACAGATTTGGAGTGACTACTTTCTGTCTATGGCTTTGATATTACACCATCAAATAAAAATAAAACAAGTAATTCCAGTTTTATGAATGTTTACTAGTTTATAATTCCTATTCTTATTGATATTTGTAAAATTATGATGATGCAATATTATAACCTCACCTTTTGCAATTCATTACATTATCTCCTCTCTATAATCCTAAGAGGAGCAGTCAAATGCACAAAACAAAAAATCTAGAATATGCTCATTCATGTGGATAAACATTTGTCCAAGTAACTGGGTCAGCAGGAAGCTCAAATGCCATTTTGTTCAGATAATCTTACATACACTGCTGCTTTTTTGGGACTTTATTTGAACTTTGTCAATGTCATTGTTCCAAAAATGAAAAGTAAAAATGGGTATGAAAAAAACAACAAAGTTCTTAAAAATCATAGCTATCCGTTGAAATTAAGAACTCGGTGAGATAAAGTAGCTCAATTATTTTTCTTGTTCAATCATTCTGATTCATGCAAAATTAAAGGACAAGATTTTAGAAATCATTAAACATGCTCCTTGGAGGCAATGATCGCTATAAGTTAATGTATTTATGCAAGTGGATGAATCACTGGAAAAGGCAGTTATGCTGGGGAAGATTGAGAGCATGAGAAGGAGAGGAAGATTGCAAAAGCATTGTATGGACAGCATAAAGTTGGTAAGTTTCTTTATGAACTTACTATTGCTTAAAGAAGACAAGAGGCTGAGTGGGATGGAGAGCCTTTGTTTACACGATCACCAATATTTGAAAACAACTGAATGGCACAACAATAACATTATTATTATTATTATGTGACATCTCCAGGAAGTCCAAAGACTCATCGAGGGAGAGTGTGCCAACAGCATTGAACAACTACCCCTTCTAACTACTAACCATGCTCAAACTTGCTTAACTTTTTGCGTAAGCCATTAGTAGCAGAGGCACTACCAATCGACCAATCTTCCTAAGACTTCTGTCATAAGCCCCAAACATATTATTATTTTGTAAATGGAAACACTTCTTGAATTGTGGAGAATGATCTTTAGATCAGTGCCACAAACATGTTATTCCTTTAAGTCTGACTACAATAACAACTAATGCCCAAAATCTTTATGCTTATTTGAAAGGTAGGTTATTTCATTATCAGTGTTATTTAAAGGTAGATGTATATTATTATTAAATAATGATATACCTTCCAATTATATGGTTATGTTGGGAAATCATCAAGTTAAATGGGGATTAAGTATTTTTTTAATACAAGTGGATGCTAGTAATATTTTTCTGTTGGTCAAAAATGTATCCCACTCCCTTTGCAATATACAATTCTATTAAAGAGAGATTCCCAGGATACAACTTTAAAATTCGACCATCTTTTATTCAGATGGAATTTAGATGTTTGCCTGTACTTCTGACCTGTATCACTAGCAACCAACACAGTATGGCATAAGAGAGGACATGAAAGAATTACTGGAAGTAGCAAAAGAAAAGAGTGAGAGAGTTAAGATAGTGAGTCTGCTGCCAAAGTAGAGCCGAGGATGACCATAACAGTGAATGGCTCCATGAGTAGGTTATGCAGGACTGGTGTGGAGTTTGTAGATTTGTGGAGTGAATCTGATGGGCAAAAGAACTTATACAAGAAGGATCGTTTGCATCTGAATGGATTTGGTGTTTGGAGACAGGAAAAAGTGTTGATGAATGAAGTGAAAGTGGATGTGCAGAATCAGGGAAACTACAGCTTTCAGGGAGGGGTGGGGAGCTGTTGAGTGGATATACAGGCATTAGTGAGGCAGTCGAGTGTAAGAATGTGTGTAATATGCCTAAGTTAGTACCACAGGCACCAAACCAGAACGGGATAGTTAGTATAACGCATCAGGATAGCAGTGGGTCTAAGGCACTTTTGCACTTTATGCACACTAATGCCAAGTGCATTTGGAACAAACAGGAGGAATTTTTTACATTGGTTGGCTCAGTCTGGCCAAAGGTTATTGGCATTAGTGAAACATGGATAACAGAAGATGATATAATTTGTGGGATAAAATGTGAAGGATATAATGTGTTCAGAGAGAAAAGAATGGGGGGAAGGCATGTTACTGATGATAGCCAATTACCGTATTTGCCAGCGTATAAGACACACTTTTTTCTTTGAAAATAGATCGGAAAAACAGGGTGCACCTTATACGGCGATACTCAGTTTTTTTTTTATTACTTTTATTTTTGGAAATTTTCTCTGTTCCGAGTTACGCGATTTTTTTCTTGCTTCCTTGCGGTGTGTGAGAGAGCATTCCAGTTACATAGAGTTCAGTGGATGCGCATGCGCTGTCATCGATGATCACAGCTGTATTCCTGTTCATTTCAACTTTCCAATTGTTGTCGCGGTTGTTGTGAACGGTGATAAATTTCTGTCGTTAAATTTTCTCTAAATTTCTTGGCAAATTATGGCTGAAAAACATCAGCATTGCTACAATAGTGCATACAAGCTACAGGTGATTGCGTATGCTAAAGAACATGGAAACAGGGCTGCAGAGAGGCATTTTGGACCACCCCCAACTGAGAAAATGATAAAAACTTGGCAGAATCAGGAAGAGAATTTAAAAAAGTTTTTTCCCTAAAAATGTGTACAAAAAAGGGAGTGCGTCTTATAGGCCGGTGCATTTTATACACCGGCAAATATGGTAACTGCAACCAAAGAGAAGTAGAAGTTGAACTGCAGGCCAGTGACAATAGCACATTTGAGGTTATCTGGCATGAGAATGAGGCCAGCAGAGCAAAATATATGGTTGGATGCTGCTGTAGACCATGGGATGGAAAAGATGATGGAGATAGTATGTATATATTGGCAAACAGATTCAATGAATGGAGGACAAGTAATTATTATGAGGGATTTCAACTATGAGAACATAAATTGAAAGGAGGAGAGAGCAGATGGAAGGAAATGGATTTTATGCAGTTACTAAGGGATAATTACCTGAGACAGAATGTAATTGAATATACCAGGAGTTTGAGAGTGTTCAATCTGGTAACTGCACTTCATAATTTGACTATAACGAATATGACCACGTTGCCACCAATTGATGAGAGTGATCATATGACCTTGACTTAAGAGGTGGCCAAATGTGTGGAATTTTCAGTTAAGATGGGATATATGTGAAATTACAGGGCTGGTAAGTATTACAGGGCTGGATGTTGATAGTACATGGGAAGTGATAAAGGAGTGTTTGAGGGAGGCATAATCTGCTTTTGCCTTTCTTACCACACTAATTTCCCTTCTGGCCTGTGCCTTGTACTGTTCATCTGCCTGCAGGTCACTTTCTCCTTAAATTCCCTCCACAATTGTTTCTTATTTGCAGCTCCAGCTTAATGATGATATTCATCCATTTAACTCCCACTTGAGCCAAAGGCTCAACTAAGGTAAATGAAATGGAGGTGTATAGCATATCACAGAATCTTAATGTGAATACAGTTGTGGGAATGGATGGTATATCAGCTCGAATTTTACATGAAGTGGCAAGGGAATTGTCAGAGCCCTTGACCATATTGTTTAATATCTAAGTCTCAGCTCTAGGTTAGTTCCGAGGGGGGTGGAAAAAGGGAAAAACAGTTCTATTGCATAAAGGAGGCTCCAAGACTTATGTAGCAAATTACCAACTGATCAGCATATCAGAAGTTGGTCAAGAGCAAAATACAGGAATGGATAGATGGAAATGGAATACTGTATGGGGGACAGCATGATTTTGCGAAAGTAGGTCATGCCTCAGTGTTTGAGGCATGACTTGCTTGCTCATGTTTTATAACATAGTGACAGCTGAGTTGGATAAAGGTAATGGGTTTACAGTGATACTGCTGGACTTTCAAAGACATTTGACAGGATACCACATGGAATTCTAATCAGCAAACTGCAGCACATAGGGATGGATATAGGGTTGGTGAGATGAATAGGAGGATGGTTGATGGAGAGATTTCAGAGAGTAGTTTATTCAGGAGTAGAGTCCAAAAGAAGGCCTGTGACTAGTAGCAAGCCACAGGGTTCTGTTCTTGTACCACTACTGTTTAATTTGTTCATTAACAATCTAGGAAAGGATATGAGAGGAACTTTCATATCCTTTCAGTTATTTGCCAATGATGTCAAAATTTTGCAGAATGATTTGGATAGATTGGCAGACTGGGCAAAAGAGAATGGATGTCAGTTTAATGCAGCGAAGTGTAAGGTATGATCATTTTGGGGTGAAAAGATTACCAACTGTATATCACATTGGTGGAACCGTATACTCCGGGAAATTGATGAAACCAGAGACTTGGGAGTGTTAGTGGATAGGGAATTAAAGTTGGGGGGGGGGGCACATAGCAAAAGTGGCGAAAGCAGTTCATCAGATACTTGGTTACTGAGGAATACTTTGATGAGCAGAGACAAGCAGGTGATTTTTCCTCTTTATCAAGCCTTGATAAGACCCCCATCTTGACTACTGTGTGCAGATCTGGGTGCCAGAGTTTCTTGGTGAGGAAGAAGTAAAGAGGATCCAGAGGCGAGTGACCAAGATGGTAGCAGGTCTATGGAATGAACCTTATGGAGACCAGGTTGAAGATTTGTGGATTACAGAAACTGGTTGATAGGCGGAAAAGGGGTGATATGATTGAGACATACAAATTAGTAAAGGGTTTTACAAGATTAATTCAGAGGAAATTTTTCAGAACAGGTGGTGGTAGGAGAACCAGGGGCCATCCACTGAAACTCAGTCAGAGTGTAGTTAGCAAGGGTGTTAGAACTAAGGTTTTTGGTTGGAGAGTAGTGAATGAGTGGAATAGGTTGCCAGAGTCTGTTGTGGGTGCCATGACTATGAACGAGTTCAAAGCAAAGCATGGTAGACATACTGCACAAATGTTGGATAGTGGTTGACATGTTTGGGGACTCCTTGGAGTTGCTTGTAATAATAATAATATTATTGTTCCTTCTGAAACACGAAATTGAACCAAAGAAATTCTAACATCCCGATGACCATCATCAGGACAGTTTCCACAGCAAATATAAGACTGGTTTTAATTACAATTATGGTATCAATCAATTTCAAAAAGGAAAACAATTAACTAGTATAGGCGGAGTGTATAGTAATGTATGTATGTAATATATAGTAATGTATAGTAGTAAATGTAACTCTATGTATTTTGTCCTCTCACCTTCTGAATTAAATCTACTTAAACATATTAAAATGAGAGATTGCAGACTACCAAAATGATTAACAGCTTTGCAGATGACAGTACTGTGTATTGTCCTCATTCCTAAAGCTCTTGATGCACAATCCATTAAGACTGGAAGAGCAGTTACAATAAACACCATAAATGCTACTAGTCTCTAGTGGGGAGAAAGAAGATAAGTCAATTTTAATGAGTAGTTCTAAAATCCAGTTCAATGTGATTCTATGGAAAGATTCTGCTCCCTGATAAGTTTTATTCCATCCAGGTCTCCTCAAATCAAGAAAAGATTTCCCTTTACTGAACAACAGTAGCTAAAAATTGAGTCCTACTATAAATTATATAGCATCTAAGAAAATAGTCTTTTTTACTTCAAATGAGGAGGTAAATCCTATCCTGAGCAACTCCTAATTTCACCCAGTAATGGATTATAGTTCCCATGTTAAGAGGCATCCAAAAATGTATTTAAAAATGCTAGATGCAGTTCAACAGAGCAATAAAGCACAAAACAAGATGTTCCTTACTCGTTCACCTATCACAATACTTAGTGAACAATTCTCACTTTTAAGAAGAGAGAGAGAGGTGGAATTATAGATAAAAGTTGTGAACATCCATGATGAAACCAGTCACCACCAATCTGCAGTGTTCAGTTTTCAACAAAGTACTTATCCCTTTCTTTCATCTCTATTACTACCATCCTATAGAATAGTCTACTAAGTGTCCACCACCAATAACCTAAAGACATTAAAAATAGAGGGAAAAAAAGGTGGGAGGGAGGGAGGAGATACTACATAAATAATATATTAAATTTCATCAAATCAGGTAAATAAGAACAATCCCGAGTATCAGCTAACATATCTCAAAGTTAAGATTTCTTTATGATTATTTACATATCCATTATTTAATTCACTGTTGAAGATGAACATCATACAAATATCAAATATTGAAACTATGAAATTTTGCAGTGCACTTCAACAACAAGATCCAAATCAGTTACAGAATTCTGAAAAAATATAGTTTCTTTCATGCTTCCACAGTAATAAAGGAACATCAAAAGTTTTATGTTCTTTTATTACTGTGGAAGCTAGATAATCCAGAAACTTTACTCTAGAGACTAAACGGAAAATTTTCAAGCTATTCTAAACCTCTAATAAGCTGGGTGGTGGTAATTAATTAAACTTTATTCTGCTGCATTTCAAATCAAATATATTGCTACATCTTTTTTTTTTTTTTAGATGAAAAAAATGTGCTAAAACTATTGAATTTAGCATGCATGCATGCATACATATTAGTGTGTTATACTATCAATAATTTTAGAATAGCCAAATGCAATCTTAAGCTGAACTAATATGCTTATTTCAGATAGTTTATATGAGCTTTTCATCCAACAAAGGATGCAATATGGCAGCAAAATATAATGAATAAATCTTGTTTTTCATGTGGTTTATTACATTACACAGTATAAAACCATAGTAAGAAACATTCTCTCTCTCTCCTCTCTCTCTCTCTCTCTCTATATATATATATATATATATAGATATATACTGGAACTCTGGATAGTAGAGTAGATATTTCTCTACTTGGCAACCTGTTGATTGAATCTTGCTGCAGCAGGGGATTAGGTGGCAAATATTTTTAGGTATCAGATGATTTTTATTACCTAGTGTGTGATCACCGCCTTGTTTACTTGGAGGTTTGCAGGAACTTAAAACGCATGCTGCGTCTCTAGTTCAAAGATATCTGATTTTCCTGACCCACACATAGCGCCTAATGCTATAAGTTTCTAAGCCTTTTGTGGGCAAGATTATCATAAAAATATACATTTGAAGCCTCAAACTATATCCAAAAGAAGGCATATTCATCCCTTAAAGAGGATGAAGTGGTTTGAAAATGAGAGAAGAAACAATTATAACTACAACTAAAACTTTTTGTGTACATGTCCTGTGTGTGAATTTTAATATATATTTAAGAGAATAAAGATTCAGAGTATAGATCTACTCAATTCTTCCCCCATCCTCCTTTTTTTTAATTTTATTTCAGCTGTGTCAACTAATCAAGAATTAGTTGATATTCCAAGTAGCAAGAGAATTAAAGAACTGTCCTCTACCTTGTGGGGGAAAAATGTTTGGCTTATTTCTGGAAAAAAGTTTACAATCTCTTATGAATAATATTTATGTAATCTTACTAGCAAATGCAACTTTTACACCAAGAAAAAAATATCTGTGCACAATGTACAAATGAAAGATTATTCTAAATGCATAAGAAGAATGCTAAATTTATGAAGCAGATTAATAATTAATTTTGTGATTTGAAGTTTATGATTTTAAGTTGGTTAATGATAGAAAAATATCAAATAATTACACATAACTGAGTTACGAATTTCTTACATTTGTACATAATTCTAAATGAGAAGAAATAAATTTTAAAATTTCTATCATATTTTAATACATCAGTAAAGTATTATTATTATTATTATTTTTTTTTTATGTAATGAAATTCCTTCTTTCTCGGCTGTAATTCAGACATCTGAATTACAGCCGAGACAAACATGCCTATAAGGCTCAGTAAATTACAGGTTCCTCTGATCAGTTTGTCTGTTTTGCAGGATGAAAAATTTGAGCTTCCAGGGAGAAAACCTCTGCCATCTCTGCATAAGACATACAAACTTACCTTCAGTTGACAACACAACTCTTCAGGTTCTTCCCATCCTAGATGGGATTTGAATGCCAGACTTTTCAACCAAAGGACCAGAGTGGCAGAAGGTGCATTCATTTTAGTATTACTGATGATGCAACCTAATAATACTTTTTTCCCTTTTTTTTTTTGAGCCATGGGGAAGGGGGACTGACTGACAAAATGTTGCTAACAGCATGCATTACTTCATTTCATACATCTTTAAGAAAAATTCCACTATATTGTAAAAAGGATAATGCTTATTCTAATTCTAATTTTTCAACCAATGAAAAATTCATTATAAGTATCAAAAACAAATTATTCAGCATAGTTATAATATGCAACTAACAAAATGAACTATTTAAAGTTTATACAAATTTAGAAAAAATGTTCTCAAATCTGAAGATGACATTACAAAAATTACTGCAATAGCAAAGCATCTAGACTTGAACAAGAATAAAAATATGTTCTGGATTTGTTTAAGAGTTTTTCACAAATTAAAAACACTAAACCCTGAAGTCACTTAATATTTAAAGACATGTTTTCTGTATACACATGTAAAACAATCAACAAGTTATCTAAATCAGCTTAACAAAGCAAGCTAAGTGCACATCTAAATAACGCAATGGATTACTCAAATTTCTACTGAAGCAATCTACCAACAACCGCTCGAGTAAAAAAAAAAAAATCTCATTCTTGTGGTAAGACAGCTTCCTTTTTAATTATGTATATTCAAATTTCACACTCACTAAATCCAATAACAACAATAATAATCTGCTTTAAGATCAGTTGCTTTTCAGAATACTACTACCAAATTGATTTGATTATGAACTTTTGAGAGTTTGGACAGAACAGATTTTACTATAGTTAAATTGCTAAGCCAAATAAGTAATTATTGAATACTGACAAAATGAAATGAGCTTCCCAGGAGTAAGTTATTAAACTAATAATAAAAAATAACTCCCTTGCTTTTAACAGTAGAAGCCTTTAAAAAATAACACACATAGTGAATATTTTGGTTTTAATTTCTTATCTCTAGATGTTAGTATTTCTTGAATGTATAAGGCTACAGACTATATATCCCTTTCTTGTACTATAAATATAACAGATTAATGATTTTTTTTAAAATAAATTCATAAATTTTAAGATAAATTATTATATTTTCAATTTTCCAGATTTCTTCGGTGTAAAACAAGCAATAAACAATATGATTAGAACATCCAGAGATAAGTCTTATGTGACCTAAATACACTTTTCAAAAACCTGTACGTGATAATTCTTTCATACATAAATGATCCTGACCATATTTTATCACAAGTACCCCAAAAGTAGTAATAACAAAAATAGTAATAACACTTTATATGACCACATTTTTTATTCATTAGGCAATATTTACTTTTCATTTTATAGTGTGAATGAATAATGTGACACAGAAATAACTATCTTCTTAATGAAAATGAAGTAAAAGGAAGAGTTTATCAATTTTTTCATAGAAATCTTCATACTAAGTTCTACTTAAAAAACCAACAGTACATATTTTTGGAAAAATCTAAATTTCTTCAAAATCTAAACCATAATATTCAAACTTTGCACAATGATTTGGTTACTATTTATAATATAAGAGCAATGAAAACAAATACACATATGATCTCATATGCAAAATATTCTATAAAAATAAGATTGCATGTGAACTGTTTCTAGTGAAATAGTAATGGTCCTATGGTCACAGTAAATCAAAATAAATATACAAACATAAAATAGTAGTACTTTTCATGTTAAAATATATCAAAATAACTATTAAGATAAAATTATTGTTGAAATATCTACATTTGGTCCTAAAAAGATAAATATGCAACAAGAGGAAATGAATTCGGCATTTTTCAAAAATACAACAATAAAAAAATCATGCAATATTATACAAAAAATATGTTGAAATGAGCATAAACAATTGTGATAAATAAATAATTTATTCTGACTCTGAGTCATCGTCATTGAATCCTGAAAGATCTACATCTTCTAGAAGTCCACGGCTCAGTGCATATTCTAATAATGCAAGGTGACAAAACACATACTGATCTGGCATCTGAATACTGTATGCTCGTTGAGAACGAATCCTTTCTACAGTCCTATGAATGTCAATCCAACCAGTAGCTTCCAAACGGTTGATACAAATGTCTAAAGTGATAAATGTGCCTAGAAAAAAAGAGAGAAGTATAAATTTTAACACTAGAAATTCAATGTACTATTAATCAGTTCTCAGACCATCTCTTATAGCACTGAAATTGTAATATTAAAATATATTAAGATATTTACAGATACATTAGAATTAAACCAGAAGGAAAACCAAGTGCAATTAGGAATGCTAAGGACTATCCCAATTATATCCTTGTTCACTGAACATGCAACCATGGTAGTATGTAGCAGAAGTAGTAGAAGGTTGAAATTGCTGTTATTTGGAATCATGACCAAGACAACTAAGCAGGTCAATATTAATGAGGTCAGTATATCTGTTGAATGGTTGTGTTTTTCTTGCCAGTTTGTTTTGTGGAATAAAAAACTGCCAATGAAATTGGCGAGGTTATCTGAACCCCATTGGAGGATGGCTTGGAGATCAGAATTGAGGATGGTGGTTGATGGTCTGTAGGTTGAGGTGAGTTGTGTAGAGTAAAGTTTATCAAATGAAAGGAATGAGTGCAATGTGCTATCATCTGCAAAACTGTATATTGGGTTGGAGGTCAACTGAAGCAGTCATTGATATATAGAACCCTGGCATCAGCTGAATGGTGAGAGGATAAGGAAACATCCACCATCACACATAGTGCACCTCCAAACAGAAAGCTGGCAATCTAACTACATAAGTCCTGAGACAGACCAAATGATGGAAGTTTGCTTAGTAAACCTTCATGCCAGATCTGGTCAAAAGCTCTGGAGATATCAAGTGGAACCACTTGAGATTCACCAAATTTCTCAATGGCATTTGTCTAGAAATGGGTAATATATGTGAGTAGATCTGTTGATTGGCAGTGATGGAATCCATAGTGGTGGTCATTTAATAGTTGGGTGCCTTCAAGGTAGTGTAAGAGTTGGGAATTGTTGGTGCTCTCCATTATTTTAGATAGGACTGAGGTGAGTGAGATAGGATGGTAGTTTGACAGCAGTGATTTGTCGCCCTTCTTAGGAATGGGTTGAATATAGGCCAGTTTCCAGACTGTGGGATGGACCAGTGGAGTAAGAGAGTATATCGGTTCTGGTGCACAGACCTTCAGGACAACTGGAGAAATGCATCAGGGCCAGGAGACTTTTATTGTATCTAATTTGGACAATATTTTTCTTATCTCTCTCTCTGACAAAAATATATAGCAGGCATTGTATATGGATATCTGGGGGGGGGCGGCATTTACAACTGCTGTCAATTATGCGTGCATTGGAGGCAAAGTTTGAAGCCAGGAGATTGGCTTTTTCTGTGAGTGGTGAGGCAATAGAGAAATCTGGGAATAATAGGGATGGGAATAGCATTGGGCAAAAGTTACGACCAATTGCTTTGGCATTGATAGTTTTCTTGTAACTATTCTGCCTGAGTATAAGCACTAAAGGAGGATGGAGTTCTTGATCTAAGCCAGTTGTAGTACGATTGATTTTTTTATTTGTACAGCCTTGGCACATCTTTTGGAGAACCAGAGTTTAGTTAAGAGACAGCAGTTTAGAGTAGTGTGGGGAATATATGTTTCCATGCCCAGCAAGGATTACTTACTGGTGATACGTTCAGTGCATATGTTTGGATTGGAAGGCTGGAAACAATAATCCAACCATGGGAATGAGGCATAGAAGTCACGGAGGCTGTCCCACTGGTTAATGTCATAAAAGCCAAACTACTCTTGTATGGAAGTGGCTGTATAAGTCATGTTGCATGGGGAGAGGGAGATGAGCCCTCCTCCCCCATGCAACATGAGATGAGATTGTAATCCAAATTACCTAGGGGAACCCACTACATTCACTGTGTATTTGGAAGGCCACTGATGAGGAAGAAATCTAGGGTGTTTTGGGAGTGGTTCAGGTTATCTGGTTGCCATGTGAACAATTTGTGTAAGGTTGTTGGTGATGACAAATGTTTCAGCATCTCTGCCTGCTAGATCTGTACAACTGGAGAAGGAAAGCCAGTTAGTGTTGTAGAACTGGAGAAAAATCAATTTTTAAGGAGAGGAAATTATACAGCTCAAAGTGGTTAGTGGCATTAGGGAAGCGATAAGACAGCAAATGAATTTGATTGAGTGGAGAAGGGAGATTTTCAACCAAAGGTCAAAGCTGGGTAATTCTAGGTTGGGTGCTCTGGCAAGGTATGTCAGAACAGATATATGCACAGATGCAATCCATGGGTCGAAAGAAGTTAGTGTAGTTTGGAAAGTTGAGATGAATAATACTGGAGGGAGGTGAAATTTTAAGTTTCTGCCAAAAAGAGTACGCGGGGTTTGGTAGAGGATACTATTAAGGTTGAAGTAAAGTGGATATGCAAGGGTCTGTGAGGCATATATTTGACTGCAAGGGTCTTGCACATTTCTTATGTAGTGCTGCATACTGATCTCCACGGTTACTCCTAGTGGCATTGCTTGATTTCTGAACTAATTTAACTTGTTTGTAGTCAATGACTAAACTGTTGTCTCCATTTTGGCATTTTTCTTCAAGTTGTTTTCGAAGTTAATGTTCTTGTTCTCTCTAGGCAAAAGTTAGGGTCAGGTATGTGCGAATGGGGGCAAGTGTCCTGGAACTTGTTATTAATTGCTATTATTATTTTAGATGTGTTTGTTGATGTGTCACAACTCACTTTCATGAGGCGTAGAAAGTTTCATTTAATTATGGGCCTGGAACGATGCCACCTGACCATATTTCTAGAATCAAAGTTGCATTTTTCTGCTAATTTGCTGATGTCATCTTTGTGATTTGCCACTTTCTGGCAGAAAGTTCAGAATAATGGCATTGAATTTCTTGTTTTCGGCCTTGATTGAGTCATGTACTGTTGATACAATTAGGTCGTGGAGTTCATTGGTGGGCAAGTTTAGTTTCCAGAGTTACAATTTTGGAGAAGAAAGTTTCATTCGTAGTGTTAAGATGCTGTTCAGGGTTTTCGACTCATTTACCTAAGTTCAAAAGCTGCTTTACAGAAGGGAGGCACAGTAAACAGAACAAGTGCTGGTTGAGGTCAATAAATAGTTTGTGTGCCAATTTGTCTATTTTTGTGCAGGAAGCATGCAGCTAGTGTCAACAGAATTATACAATATGCTTTTTTAATAGGTAACATTAATTTTACAGCTGCAGCACTTTATATTATTGTTGGATTTGCTTGTGATCAACAGCACTGTGCTGGCGAGACATGAGGTGCTCTTCCATCATTGCCATCTTTGCTTCGCACAGTAAGCATAGTGGGTGCTTACACGTGGCCAATTTTTCATTGAAAAGATAACCCACTTGATGGACTATAAGTACTTACAGGTTGTGCAGAAGTAATCAGCTCCTTGGTACCTGCTGTTATGATTTCCGTTTATTGATTAAAACTTATAATAACGATACAATGTGGAAACACAAGTTTAGAGTAGCTTATTCACAGGCACCACCTCAATTACAGTCTAAGTGGAACATAAAGTTTACCACATGGATATTAGGTGGCCATAAATGTGATGTTGCACTTTTTTTCCTTAAAGATGAAACACATACAAGGTGTCTATAAAGTCCTTGCACAGTGTGAATTTTAATAACTCCATTTTATATGACATAAACAATCTACAAAATGCAACAGAGAGGAAATTTATTCAAGATTTAAATAAAACAAATGTATAATTTGTTTTAATTTACTTTTATTTTCCAGGTAATAAACTCTACACTATATTGAATAGCTTCAACTGAAGAAAAGGTTGATTGTGTTCTCTGGCAAGCTGAGCTGAAGTCTGTATCAGCCATCAGAAAATAAATTAGGACTCATTACAACAAGGAAGCTCTCTACAGAATCTGAATTACAAACTGGATGAAAAAAATATAAACAGCCAAGCTCTATCAATGATAAGCCATGAATTGGAAGGCTGGGAATAAACAACGAGACTATGTTGTCTGTAGAGCAAGCTTTTGGAAACAGTCCATGAAAATCAATAAGATGAAGCTTCACTGGAACTAAGTATTCAAAGAATAATACTTCACAGAATTCTCAAAACAAAATTATTATGTCAGCAAGCATACTTGATTTAAGTCCATCAAATGTTGGTGGAAAAAGGCTGCTATCAAGCAAGATTAGCTTTCTGCCATTATTTTAATCATGAAGTTGAAAATATAGTAATGCTTCATCTGTTGACAATTTATTGTTTAGTGATGAATTCTAATTAATGGCAAGATTAATTGTCATAAATGCCACATTTGGGAAAAAGAGAAACCACAAAAAGCTTTGGTTCATTAAAAATAATTCTCTTTCAGTGAATGTCTGGAAAGATACTGCAAGGAAAAAAATCACATGTAATCAATCAATTATTTTTTTAATGGATTACTATGAATGGTGAAGCTTGTTTGAATATACACATATGCATATTCAACACTTCATATGCACTGTACGAGAATTTTTAAATAGATTGAAGAGGTGATATGGGATAGATGTCAGTTTTGGGGCAAATTTTTATCACAGTAAGTGGGATACCCTCAGGACTAGATGTTTTGTTTGTGTTCAGGTTATTAAGGATTCTTTGGATTTCTTTCTGGCAGAAGACTCAGTGACATGGAATGAGCAGTTCTTGGTGGGGGAGGGGAGGAGATTTTGACCAAGCCATCAAAATGCAGAAATTGAAAGAGAAGAGTGATGCCAGTAAGTCAGTCTTGTCTTTAGGTGAGATGAACCATCCACATGTGAGAGTAGTGGAAACATAGGTGCACAAATGTTGTGTCCAATGGTCTTGGCAAGGGATCAGAAGGCTCAACTCCCATTTGGACAGGAGATGCATTTGCAGCATTTGGCTCTTTCAAGATCCAATTTTTATTTGTAGATGATTCGTATATTGTCATTAAGAGCTGCAATACAGGCAGAATAAGCAGCTGGAATTTTGATCTTGGGTCACTCGTAGTATGCTGAGTGTTTTCTTTTACTGCATTGGCACACTTTTTTTTTTTAGAACCAAGACTTGGATGGTGGCTGAGGATTTTGGGTGGAATGGGGGTCTTCATTCCTGTGAGGATGATTTCTGTTATTCAGTCTGAGCACTCCTTAAATCCTGCAAACTCACATCTCCCATACACCACTTTTTTGATATCTGTCAGTCAGCCATCCTCTTATTCAAATTAGCATTTTATAATTCAATCTTACATCCTTCAACTTATGCAATAGTCTTCCATGCTGTATCCTGTTAAAAGTTTTAGTAAACTTTAAAAGTATCAGAGTGTATTGATGTATTCATTTCCCTTATCTAACTCAACTGTAACATTATTATAAAATGTGAGCAAGTTACTCAAACATGACCTTCTCTTAGTAAACCCATACTGTTCATTGCAAAGTATAGATTATTTGTCAATCCATTTCTGTATGTAATCTCTTACCAACTTATCTAAAATTTTCACTCCTACTCCAGAGATATAGGTTGAGAAACACATCAGTCTTTGCACAAGCCTTATGCACTGAGATTATCATATATTATTTCCACTCACGTGAAATCTTTCCTGTGCTGAAACTCAAATTATACAGTTGGTTCAAAGAACAGCCAGTTCAACTGGACACTGTTAGCATCCATGCTGATATCCCATCAATCTCTACTGCTGAATTAATATCCAGTTTATGCTACAGCTCTAGTGCCTCTTACATGTATACCTAAGTTTTTTTCCTCCAGTGTAGAGGAAGCACTGAGCTCTGTTGTGTACACCAGGCTGATAGCTTTTAGCAAAATAGGCACACATTAGTTGAACAATCTCTTCTGCATCTTCCACCAGCATACCATTTACATTTATGGGAGTTTTTCACATTCATTATTCCTTTTACTTAACATAACAATAGAATTCTTTGGGTTATTTTTAGCTTGAAAGGCTAGTTTCTTTTCATACTCACACACTCAGCTTTCTATACAATATTTGTAACTTCTGGCATGCAACTTATAATTTTCATGACATCATCCTTGTGCACATAATCTTTCAATGTCATCTTTTGCTTAAGAATCTCATTTCTAAGATTTTAGTTTCATACATCCAAATTTATTGAGGCTGGCTCCAGGAAAAGTCTTTCATGTTTAAATTTACTCAGGTGGAGTAAGGTGGCCTTTTTCCATCGTATCATGTGGTGGGTGTCAATGCTTGGCAAGCTTTGAGTGGCTGGAGTGGTGAAAATGGATGTAGGCTTTGTGTTTGGTGATCTGATGTTAGCTGTCCTGCCTGCCACAACTGTAAGCATGTGGCAGGCAGGAAATCTATGGAATCTAGTAGGCATATAGCAGGTCTCTGGGGAAAAGTGAATAAGCAATGCCAATTTTTTATATGGTCTAAGTGTTTCTAAAGTTGTATCTTTTTAGAATTTTCAGTTTTTCATGTGCCATGGATCTACTGTATATACAGGATAGTAATAACAGATTTGTTGAGGTCTCTGTCTGGAGGCAGTAGAGGAGGAGTATGGTTTTAGGGTTTTAATATTCTTTGGATTTGGTGAGGACTGTAGCCATTGGCTAAGAAGGTGTTGTGAATATGTTCAAGTTCAGTGGTGAGAAGCATTATTAGTGGAGCTAAAAATTCTTAGATTGTTGGCCATACTACTGAGTATGGCCAAACAATCTGAGAATGCTTGTGGTCAGATTGGCTTTGACAACTTGACAGGGACAATTTTTTTTTTTTAAAATATCATTTAAATTCAGTACTTTACTTCCTAGAATTCTGGATTTTCAGAATGTTGTATTATGCTCAAGTTGAGACTCATCAATTTTCTAAAATGTGATTTTGTTCACTCTTAACTAAAAACATTAAATATTTCATATATCGTTTCACTTAAGTCAACTTTAATTTCGACTACATACAGAATAGATATAATTATTCTTTATGAAGGACCTGCACTCATATGCAGTGTCAGAGAGAGAGAGAGAGAGAGAGAGAGAACTGAAAACAAGAGACTTTGGGCCTTTGTGCTAGATCCAGATACTTTGGGAATATCATAAGAAACAGCCAAAGTACTTGTTCAAAGGGGTAAAATTTTTGTGTAAAAAGTTGAAAATAACTGGGTTCAAGGCTACTTTGTGACTGGGCAGTGAATTTAGAGCTCATGTAAAAAAAAATTCTGTAGCTCTTGAAAATAATGTATTAAACTCTGTTCTTTATATATGTATCATCCTCATTCATATATCCATTATAAATCTCAAAAATTATCATTCAAATTACATACCTTTTACAATTATAAATATACTATTGACAATAATTGTCATGGCTGTGCAGAGATTTTAAGGCAAATATTATATGCCTGTATTAAAATTCAGATATCCCCCCCCCCTCCCTCAAAAAAAATTAAGTTAAAAAGCTAATAATACAGTATTATTAGCTTTTAATAATTTCGTTTAATGTTTCTTTCTTTTTTGCATGTTGCAAGCAAAGATGTTTTGAAATGTTATTTTTGTCTTCAGCTTCTAATGAAGTCTTGCTTAGAATATCTAATTTAAGCTGTAATATCTAATATCTAATTTAAATTAGATATTAAAAAAGTGGCACACCATTTGCCAACTCCTATAGGTAGAGATGACCTTGCTCTCACTGAAGAGACCTCAATAAAGGTCGAAATTAGTCTGGGTAGTGGCCCTTCCCTTAATGCATAACATTATACATATCCACAAGGAGATGTGTTTTGCATTATGGGAGATACTGAGATAGGAGTGATGCTCACTTTCTGCACCTTTGCAACGAGTTGCCCGTTGTTGTACCAACTTACCCCAGTCCTGAAGATACTTTCAGGTGCAAACTTTGTTTGCTCACACTTGGATAAAGGATTAAACTAAATTTATTATAGTCTAACCAAGTGAAAAATAAACTTTCAACAAATTAGATATTACAGCTTATATATTTTTGTATGAGCTGTAAAATTTTGAAATGTTCATGCTGTTATCTTACAAGAGAAGCAGTCACTGCTGTAATTCACATGACAGGAATAAATAATCAAACTTACCTCAGCATTTAAACCCCGTGAAATGAAGAATAATTGTTACAATTTCCACTTTCATTTTGAAATTATAAATAAATAATTTTCCTCTACTAAGAAAATAACTTTTGTAAGCATTTCAAGCCAAGCGATAATTATGGTGCAAAATGATGGACTAGAATGAAAATTGCTCTACTGTATTTTCAAGCATGTGCAGAAGTGTTCAGCTGTTCAGAAGGAAAGAGAACACAGTAGGAGGAGAACTATGGTAGATTGTGTCTTCAATACATGAAGATTGAACAGAATTTAGAAGTTAGAAATGAAAGACTGACATAAGTGAAGTTCATTGTAGTCATTCATCTATATAGGATTTATTCAGTTAAAACTAAAAGAAACAGGCCCAGAAAAGTTTATCTTGTTTTATTTAGGCTTGTCAGTATGAAGGGTGATGTGAATCATTAGTGGTTTTAGTTACTTCTTCAATGAAGTATGCCGATTACTTTTATATAAAAAGTACACTCGATATGTGATGAACTGTTGATATGGTTTTAGTAGTTTAATTAAGCTTGCTACTATTGTCATACAGAAAGTGAATTAAGTTACTGAGGTGTTTTGAGATATGTTTTCCTCAGAGTTCTTTAATTGAGGATACAAGAAGAATTTAACTGTTATATTGCTGTCATATAGGAAACAGTTTCTGCCTTAATTTTCCTTCTGAGTGAATTCAAGAAAGAATGTAAGTTCTGCAGAGAGCAAGAGATTAAAATTTCAGAAGTTTCATTCGTAAAGGATAACAACTTATATTCCTGAATGGAAGTAGAGCAGATAATGTTGTCCCCCCCCCCCCCGATCTGAAGTATATACTAGCTCTTGTGTAGTTAAGATGTATTCATTTTATGTTGCATATATTTATGTTCCTTTTTGTAAATTAAAGATTTTGTTTTTTTGATTTTGGTTATAAAGGTGAATGAAGACCCAATCTCTGAAGTAAAATGCCAAATAGGTTAATTAAGAGGATAAGTTTATGTGTGTGTGTGACATCCTGGTATAAACAAATCTGCATGCAAGTCTGATTTGAGATTAAGAGTTAATTGGAGTTGGAGTAATTTACTAATGATGCAAACAAAGAAAGAAAGTAAAAAATACTCCCCAATTTTGTTGTAATTTCTTAGAATAATTAGTTTCTTATAGTATATTATCAGCCAGCCTGGTTGGACAAGTGGTTAGCATACCTGCTCTCCAAACAAAAGTCACAGATTCAAATCCACCATGTACATGGATGTTTGTGATTTGTCTTTAGTTGGAAGATGAATTTCATCACCTGGTATAAGACCACTACCCTGCTTATTAAAAGACTGAAGTGACTTGAAAAAGTTCCATGTTTGGTCTCTAAAGCAGGGTTTCCAGACTATCTAAAAATAAATAAATAATAATAATAAAAAAAAACTTTAGTCCACCCATGGACAAATGTACTATAGGCTTAAATAATACAAATTATTATTTAAATATTATATAATTATTTTATAGGTTTAAAATGTACAAATACTCAGTGGCGTGCTCAGGATTTAATCTTGGAGGGGACCGAGCGCTCAGGATTTAACCTTGGGGGTGGGGTGGGGATTGAGAAGACGATTTGCGAATACACACTACGCATCGCATACGACCTATGACTGAGCATCTGCAGTGATCGCTAATTCATAAGTAGTACAGAAATAGAAGATACGACACAACATAAATACAAAAAATGAATTTTAATTAGGAAAAGATTTTTGGAAAATTTTCTAGTGTTTTTTCCTTTTCTTTAGGGGGTGCCCGGGCCCCTTCCCCCCCCCCTCCCTGGGTGCACCACTGGATTTACTAATAACCTTTCATGGGTGGGAACATAAAAAGGATAAAAAAAAGTAAAAAATACCCCCCCCCCCGGCCATAATATACTCTGAGGATGTTAATCCTGTTATAATTTCTTAGAATAATTAGTTTCTTATTGTTCTTATAGTATTTGGTATATTTCCTGATATTTTGTTGGAATACTGTAATATTAAAGTAGTATTATAAAATGGTACTAAAACCTCACAAGAACAACAGAGCAGCAGCAGCAGCGGAATGCTAGTAAAACTGTGAATAAAGAAGTTTGTCTCGATAAACAGAATCATGCCATTTTTCAGAAACTAAAAAGATACTGATTGCAGTATTAGATCTGATTATAGCATTAGAGGGAGAGAAATTTGGTTAAAGAAGTGAATGTTCTATCTCCAAAATTATTAAACGGACAATGAGGGAATTGGAAAAACAATTAGAGACACATCAAAAGGACATGAAAGTTAAGTAAAAAAAAAAAAGCACTAATCATAACGATAATCAGATAGGTAAAATCAATTATAAAGTGAAGGATATTATATGGCATGGAGATTCCATTATAAGCATGTGACTGATGACCATATTACTACTTTGAGTAGTTTTCCACATACTAAAATCAAAAATTTAATGAATGTAATTGAAAATCAAACATGAAAAGTAAGAGAAAGGATATTAGATGATATGATTACAGTTAGGGTTAATTTAGGGTTAGGTATAGTTAATATTAATAACAGTTTTCCATGTAGCAGTAAGTTTGAAGCAATTTGTTGTGAGGTGGAATCTAACAAGATCAAATACATAATTGGGCATTGTTATGGGGCTAGAGGATTGATTGCTGATGACAACAAAATGTATCACCATATCATGGGTGACTTAAATTATCTCAACAGTTTCAGTGAAATCTCATGAGAAGAATGAAACTGAGTTTACTGAGCTGTTGCAAGATAACTTCCTCAAGCAGCACGTGACAGAAGGAACTCAAGGTCAAAAAGTGTTCGATCTGATTACAGTGTTTGGGGGGGGGGAGTGAATGTTCTATCTCCAGCTGGTGACCATGATCATGCTGTGCTGACTTGGGAAGTGGCTGAGTGTATGGATATTCCATTCAGAAAAGGATACATGCTGAATGACAAAGCAGGAAGTTATACCAACTGAGGGGAATACTAGGTTCCATCATACAGTACCCCACACACAGCAGTATTGTGCTTATCGGTCCCTTGACCTCTCATGAATGGGATCAATATAATAAAAAACAAAGGAAGATAGGAAGGATAATGATAGCAATACATGGGAAGTATTAAAAATATATCAATAATAATTATTATTATGGCTATTATAGCAGCCTGTTTTTGTTTAGGAGTGTCCCTTATTTTAAAAACATTGGCTATTTTTACCCCCCCCCCCGTCACAAAAAAAAAAAAACCCACTTTAAAATAAGATCGTTTTAGTACACACTCCAAACACTAGGCTATGTCATACATTCAACGAATGTATAATTTTCACAAAAGAAACCCACCAGAGAACCATCCTTACATACACCGTGCAAAAAACACACAACATTCCTTAAGAATTGACTACATCACAATGTCACCCCAAATTTTGCTAGAGTATGCAGTAACTGCTCCATTCCCAGGAATAAAAAAATTTGCTACTAGGCATCACGCACACTCATAAAACAGGCCATACATGACAGATTCAGAAAGAAAAATCAAGCATATTCATACATCCACAATACAAAACGTAGATTGAAAACCTTAATGACCCCAAAAGAATGGGCGGTTTTCTCTGAAAGTACCCAAACACATACATCAATGACTACGTGCTGTTAATTGAAGCCCGACACACAAAAAAATGGAATGCCTTAACAGCCAACAAATACATGATACATAAAGTTCCCAATCCTTCAGACATCACTGCCTCACGACCCACACATGCTCACACCCGACGAAATCACTATCCTAAACAAAGGACTTAACTTCGCTATATCCCCTAAATACGTACCGAAAAAAAACATCATTATCGAAGTCCGAGCAAAACTTGAAAATGATCCAAACAGAGATACTATATTCCAAAAAATAAACAACATTATAAATAGCAAAATAATAGTGAAACCCAACATTACTCCCAACTTGCAGAAAGCCCTATTATCCTTCAGAAAAAACCCAGATATCATGATCACAAAAGCTGACAAAGGAGACACTGTAGTCATCATGAACAAAACTGATTACCATAACAAAATAACGGCCGTCTTAAACGACCAACACACCTACCAAAAAATCCATAATGATCCCACCTCTGACCTCATAAAACAAATCAATAGCACCCTACACACCTTAAAAAGTCAAAACAAAATAGACAAAACCACAATGAGACACACAACTCCCTGCATCCCCTGTATGTTCGGGAACATCAAACCCACAAAGACGGTTATCCAATACTGCCCATAGTCTCCTACAAGAACACCACCACAGCTCCTTTATCAAAATTTGTTGCCAAACTCATCAAACCATTACTGACGTCTAACTGCATGATTAAAAATACGAACAACCGATTCCAGAAAATAAATAACATTACTTCATCCCAAGATGACATCCTCACCTTGCTAGATGCAACTTCATTATACACTAATGGACGTCCCAAGAACATTAGACATCATACACACACTACTCACAGAGGACCACACCCTACACACATGTACAAAATTAACACCAAATGACATCATTAACTTGATCAAACTCACAATATCTGCCAACTTCTTTAAGTTCAACAATTTCATATATATTCAAATTTTCAGTCTCCCAATGGGCCAAATAATTCTGCTAGTTGTCCACATCAGTGTACAACTAGCAGAATTATTCCTAGCACACATAGAATCACTCCTACTACCCCCCCCCCCCGGCATCACCTTTTATGGCAGATACGTAGACGATATTCTATGCATTGGTAAACCCTCACACAATCACCGCTTTACAAACATTCCTCAACGATTATAGCAACAGACTAAAATTCACATGGAAACAGAACAGAACAAATCCATCAATTTCTTAAACCTGACATTAATCAAGACCAACAACAAAATAGCTATGAAGATATTCCACAAACATACACATATCGGAATCTACCTACATTTCAATTCATACCACTCATATTCCGTTAAAAAATTAGTCATCCTATCCAGTGGCACACCCAGGGAGGGGGCCAAGGGGCCCTGCCCCCCCCCCCCCCAAAAAAAAAGAAAAGGGAAAAAAAAACACTAGAAAAATTTTTAAAAATCTTTTCCTAACTAAAATTAATTTTTTTATTTATGTTGTGCTCTGTTTCTACTTATGAATTAGCTGTCACATACAGTGGGATTATCCTATAGCTCTTGGGAATCACTGCCGCTGTAAACAAGGCGAACGAAGCAGTGCTCGGGCTGACCCGAGCGCTACTTCGTTTGTCTGAGCTGGGCCAGAGGAGATTACTGGTATCATGTATTGATGATCACTGCAGATGCTCAGTCATAGGTTGTATGCAATGCGTAGTGTGTATTCTCAAATTGTCTACTCAACTCCCCCCCCCCCCATGATTAAATCTCACGTGTGCCACTAATCCTATCACAATTTATCAATGCTTACAAATTCTCAACCAACAGTAATTATCTTAACATGGAATTAAAGTATTTAACATAAGTTTTTAAAAATCGCAACTATTCCACACATTTAATAAATTACATGAACAATATGGCAAAAACCCATCATAACAACAATACAACCAAAACAGCTTTCCTTACACGTATGGTCATTAAATTGCCATACATCCAAAACACATACAAAGCCTACAAATACATTTTCAAACACACGGACTATAAGCTAGTATTCACCACGAACCAAAATTAGCAACTCTCCTAAAACCCACTAAATATCTCACATACAAAGAAATATTCAAACACTACAACGTAGTCTACAAATTTCCTTGTCAAAAAGACTGTGTCATCACCTACACTGGCTCTACCATCACGTCTTTATGGACTAGACTACAAGAGCACTTCCTGGATTGCAATCATCCAAACATACATCCAAAACACATACAAAGCCTACAAATACATTTTCAAACACACGGACTATAAGCTAGTATTCACCACGAACCAAAAATTAGCAACTCTCCTAAAACCCACTAAATATCTCACATACAAAGAAATATTCGAACACTACAACGTAGTCTACAAAAAATCAGGTCTTTATGGACTAGACTACAAGAGCACTTCCGGGATTGCAACATCCCCATTCCGGAACATCTAAACACAAAAAAACATCGCAACATCAAAAATAAAAATAAAATACAGAGTACGGGGAAGACAGAAATTGCAGCTCACGCCCTTGAACTGAAACATATCCCACAAATCGACAAGGCCATAATCATAGACAATCATAGAAACAATGCTTAGAATATCTGAAACAATTGCCATAAAATGCGATGAAAACTCAATCAACGTCCACCGACCCTACCTAATTTCTGAATGTGGGACGATCCACAACTTACAAATCAGGCCATGTCTCCAACCATTTAGCGATAACAAATGCCCTTTTTTTGGCAGATTCAACTTGCAGTCATGACATAGCCCAACACTCATTCTGAAAATGTTCCGATGATGGTCATTCGACCAAAATGGTTTGCACCCCGTTAACGTTCTCCCCTGCCCCAGTTTTCCCATAAGTACCCCCCCCCCCAAAGCACCCTTAAACACAATAATATATATATATATTATTAAAATAAACCCAGGTTTCCAATTTATTCTTCTGCTTCAACCCCCCCCCCCCACGCTCCCTTCCCCCTCGTTATAAACAACCTTCAGCAGAAACATGGAATTTGAAGACATCCTAGTATCAAAACAAGGTATGTACAAAATTTTTCCTCCTCTTTTATTCTGCTATAATTGCATTATGGGTGAGTATTCTTCAATAATCACCCATAATGCCCTAAAATACATATATAATTTTTTTGAGTAAAAATAGCCAATATATTTAAAATAAGGGACACTCCTAAACAAAAACAGGCTATAATAGTTTAAGAGGAGTAGCATGGGAATTTTCCCAGAAACAATATGCTATATCAATAATGCTTGTTGATTTATAGTTTATCGACACAAGGACAACAACGGTCATACTTCATCCATCGATGATACAATATCAGAATATGTTATTAAAGTTTCAAGAACAAACAGGGTGGGAATGAAATGGATGTGGCATCTTATTAAGCAAGAGATTCTTAATAAAAAGATTATGTGGAAGGAATACCATATGCATAAAGGATGATGTCAGTTGTGAAAATTATAAGGCATAGGCCAAGAAGATATTTAGCCTTTCTCAAGTATGCTTGCATAAATCTTACCTGAAAAGTCAATAGGGAAATTCCTCTGTAATTCTCACATTCAATTCTATTTCCCTTTTTATAAATGAGTGGCTAAGTGATCTGAATTTATGTATACTGTAGCCACTGTAACATTTATTAGCAGATATCCAGACTATTCTTTATGTTCAGTTTTCATCATGTTTCATCTCTGACATCTTCTAAATACTCCTTCCTCTATTTTTCAGCTTTTTCAATAGCCTCCAGAAAATTTTGCCATCTTTGTGATATATATCTTGTATGTTCTTATCAGTCTTCTCATTACTTTTGTTTAGCTACTTTTACACACTGCTCTGCTTTCTTACATTTTTCTCTGTATTCTCTCAGAGCACATGCTGACTTAACTGGCCAGGAACTTTCAATATGCTTTCTTCTTTTTTCTTTGACTGTCTCTAATTTCCTGAGTTCTTATTTTTCTCTCCTTGCAGATAACCTAATACACACCTAATTCAATAATAAAAGACCGGGATATACTGGCCGAAGAATTTAATAACACATTTAGCCGACTAGTTTAACCAACTTGACTGTTGGCTTCATCTGAGCATACATAAGGTGATAAAAAACAGCTTAAAATAGGTCAAGAAAGAAACATAAACGAGTACTAAATGTTATACAAATTCAAAATATACGTTGCATCAAACGCATGGAGTGTGTGTGTGTGATGTCAGACATTGTTATGCAAGTGTGTTCTGTAATTTGCAGCGAAGTTGAATTCTGGTGTGCTAAGTGATCTTATGAGAGTCTTCCATATGTCAGCAAGGATTACACACCTTTCTGGCTGAATCATTGTCTTCTTTAGGTCTGGTGCTGAATCTCAAATTTGGATCTTGCTTTCAAACTATCTTTCAGTTTTTAAGTAATATTTGTGCATTTGAGCCTACAGTTCACCTCTGAAAGCTGCTTGATTGATTTGTTTTAAAACTCTCAGAGTACATGCTGACTTACTTGCCAGGAACTTTTGATATGGTTTTTTCTTTTGATTGAATGTCTCTAATCGCCTGTATCCAAAATGGAGTTATTTTCTGTCCTTGAAGATAACTTTACCATGTGCCTTTCTGATTTCTTACACACTTTTCTTTTAAATATGATATTCAATTTTCTTCTGCTCACAACTAAATGGCAATCACTTGCTATTTCGAATCCTCTGCATGTTGTTGAATCCTGAACTAGCATGAAGGCATTGCTATCAATAATAATGTAGTCAATGAAACCTTTATTTCTTGTGGCTTCCTCTCTCTGTGAATTTGCTCACAGCTTTATGTTAGAAAATGGTGTTAACAATGGCTAGTCCATGTCCTAAGCAGAAATCCAGTAGGTATTTACCATTATTATTAGCTTTGTTCTTTGCTTTAAAAGGATGGGGGGACTTCTCAGAACAGTAATAGAAGGTAAAGTTCCTGGAAAAAGAGGCAGCGGTAGACCATCAATGAAATGGATGGATAGTGTGTGTGTGTGGAGTGACTGATCTTCAGAGGGTTGAGGCTGCCAGAAAAGCAAACAACAGGACTACATGGCGAGGCCTGGTGTGGCACATCACCAAGCATCGGAGTGACCATACAGCATCTATGTAGATGCCCAGTGAACATAGAGAGAGAGAGTTCTTTGCTCCAAATTTTCCCAATATATGTCTGGTAATCATTTCCTACTCCACTCTTTAGATCTCCAACAAAGACCAAATTTTCTTTTGTCTGCTTCCCCTTCTCTAATGTATCAAAGAATTTCTCCACTTCTTCCTTAGTAGAAGAGCCTATGGTCTCACAGAAAGTGAAACCATAGGCACAAATAAATCTCATTGTTCAATTCCCCATTCTGATGTTTGCAGAGTGCCATTCAGGAAGTTTATCCTCATGTAGTATTGAATACTATAGCTATCCCTTGCTTTCCGTGAATATAATACACCAAACATAATACCTTGCATTTGCTATTTAGAAGAATCTCATGTTTTTGCATTCTTTGTTTCAGTATGTTGACCTGACGCACCTCCAATTCTTCTGCCTGTTTCATTTATTTCCCACTGATTCCTTATGTTGGTAATGCCATTCTGAAATTCTGTTAATAGTGATTTGGAGTTCATGGAATTTCTTTCAGTAGCTGCCTTTCCACTTCTCTGTTCATTCTGGCTCCCTTCCTTGACAAAAACAATAGGGCTTTGTTTAATTGGGCAACATCATGTTGTAATATCATTTTATACTGGGTTTAAGCCAATAAGAATATAATTTAGTTTGTTAAATCCAAAACTGCCAGCCCATTTTGTGTTTTCAGTATCCAGGAAGATACCTGCTAACATGATATACCACAAAAAAGCTAAGTATCGGACATTAGCTCAGAAGTTCTGGTTAGTTCTCCACATTCATTTAAGACTATACTAAAGTTCTCCTCCCTGTTATCTAGCTTTCACCCTCTAGCCATTCCTAAATGAAGTAATCTTTACTTGAAATGCCTACCAGTTGAGGAGGGAGAAGTAGTTAATACCGAGTTATTCATCTAGTAATCTCTCTCTCTCTTACCTGTTCGTCCAATTCCAGCACTGCAATGTACCAGTATTGGAGGCCCTAATGGATGACCACTCCATTGTGGCCCCATTGACTTTACCGCCTGAATCTGCCTCTCTCGAACTTTATCTCGAAAATCTAACATTGCGAGAGCTGAAGAAGGAACTCCATAATCAGGCCAGCTGGTAAACTGCATATGAACTACTTTCTGGGAGGAGTTCACCTAAAAATATAAATTACATACTGTTATAATAGAAATGAAATCTGAATACAAACACAAATGTCCATCATATTCTTTTTTTTAAATACATTTTTCATTTATTATTTGTTTTGAAATGGAAATAACAGTCAGTACTACCTAGACTTTTAATAATCAGTACATTGTGTATGTACAATATACATCTATAATCTATCATACAGCAAGAATCAGTAGCAGTATGTCAGAGATGAAAGGTGTGAAAAATACACTTACATAAATTGGAAATGGGAATTTAAAAATTATTGGACAGAAAAGCAGATATGCAATTTAGGACCAAGAGTCATAACAATAATTCTTCAGACAAGTACTGTAGAGAGTTATTACTCTTATATCATTAGGACGAATTCAACCTAATGTTGCAATACTCTTTTTCTGGTTCAATGCTATCTCAGGGTATAAACATGTTATTATGAAGCTCCTGTAAGATCAATTTTTTGATTTATTGAGTTTGATTAGATGTACACCACTTCATCTAAGGTAACATTATAACAGTATCATGTATAATAAAATTATATAGTAATATAACTGCAGAAATATTCTTTAAGATATGAATTAAAGATGCCAAGAAATTATATACTTGGTTTAATCCATTATCCAAGTGTAAGCAAACAAGTTTGCACCTGAACTATTTTCAAGACGGGGCAACTCGTGGTAAAGGTGTATGACTTCACATCACTTGCCTTAGTATCCCATAATGCAAAGCACATATCATTACTGGTATGTACAATGCTATGCATTATGGGAAGGGTCACTACCCGAGACCGCTTTCAACTTTTATTGAGGTCTCATCAGTGGGAGCCAGACCCAACTATACATACCTGTAAGGATATGTGCTTTGCATTATGGGATACTAAGGCAAGCGATGTGAAGTCATACAGCTTTATCAAGAGTTGCCTCAGTCCTGAAAATAGCTCAGGTGCAAACTTGTTTGCTTACATTTGGATAAGGGATTAAACCAAGTATATATTGAAAGTTTATTGAAAGTTTATTTTTTCACTTGGTTAGAGTATAATAAAATTAGTTTAATCCTTTATCCAAGTGTGAGCAAACAAAGTTTGCACCTGAAGTATCTTCAGGACTAGGGTAAAGTGATACAACACCAGGGCAACTCGTTGCAAAGGTGGAGAAAGCTACCAACACTCCTAACTCAGTATCTCCTATAATGCAAAACACATCTCCTTGCGGATATGTCTAATATTATGCATTAAAGGAAGGGCCACTACCCAGACTAGTTTCGACCTTTATTGAGGTCTCTTCAGTGGGAGCCAGGTTTAAAGGATTAAACTAATTTTATTAAACCAAGTATATAATTTATTGGTATCTTTAATTCATAGTATAACCAAGTGGAAACACTTTCAACAACTGTTTGACAGTAATAACTTATCAGAATAAAGTGGTGTCAAAAGGATGTTTTAATACAGGTGCCAACAGGGCAGCATCAACTTGATAATATAAGCAAGGATAACTTGACATTTGAAATATTCTGATTAAAATAAATTATTAGACAACTGACCAGAGAATTAGAAAGAGTTGAGAAATGCTTAAAGAAACTTAAGAAAAGTACTGAAGTTGGTAATAATAATAATAACAAGGAAAGTCAATTAGAATGGGGTATGGCAATTGCACTCACTAACAGAGTCAACTTTCAGCTTTTCAAGGCAAAAATTAAGGATGTGACAAACATAACAGAGAAACAAAAGAGAAAAGTAAAATAGATAGTAGTATTGGAACTAATGATTGAAAAAGCAACAAATACAGTATGGAGGAGATGTGAAAGTACTGCTGGAAGAAGTGAGAAAGAAAAATGAGAGTGAAAATTGTTGATTTATTATCAAGATATGACAGTACTGAGTTAAGAAGGTGGGCTATCATATCAAATGATTCAATGCGCAGACCATGTAGAAGAAATGGGTGTGAGTGTTTAGATAAGTGGAGTGAGTTTCATAGTAAAAAAGACTAGCTGGAGAGGGATGGTTTGCATGTTAATAGATTTAGCATCATGGGCCTGGAGAAATTATTTAATGGGATAAGATCTATTGCAGAGGGTCAGGGAAAGTAGATCATCAGGGGAGAAATGGCAAGAATGTGTGTTAGTTTAGCTATGGCATGCAAACATGATAATGATATGAATGTCACTGAGCATGGTTATGTCACTAGCGAAGGGGTGGAAATGCTTTGGGTTTGGATTTTCTGGTGAAAAGAGAAAGTTACCCAATTGCACCAAGCAGACTGTAGATGTGAGTATATGAAAAAGCTAGGTGGTAACTTGTTATGGCTATAAACAAATGACAGGAGCATCAGGAAGAACAAAGGTGCTGAATTTCTTGTTTAGGTGAATAATACTGATGCATTATTGAAACCTTACTACAAGAGTCAGATATGGTAACAGGGATTAAGTGAAGGCTATAGTGTTTTTATGGAGGACAGAACAGAAAGGAGAAGGAGGAGGATATTGCTAATGATACCTGATCATTTGAGTGTAGTTGGGACAGAAACAAATGAATGCAACAATAGTAATTATGTCCCATGTAGGAGTGAGTTTGAGGTTATCTGGTGTGAAGTGGAGGCTAACAGAATGAAATATATGGTTAAGTGTTGCTATAGACCCGCTGGTTCAGTTGCTGGGGATGGTGAAATGCAGCACCTAATTACCCTGTTGGGTACTAAGCAAATAACTATTACGGATGACTTAAATTATCTGAACATTGATTCAGCAGCAGAGAAAATTCAGGGTAAAAATGAAGGAGAATGTATTGAGCTGTTGAGAGAAAACTTCTCAAGCATAATGTGAAAGAAGGAACTCAAGGGAAAAGAGTGTTAGATTTAATCATAGCATCAGAAGGGATGTCAGAATATGACTGCTTTGCCACCAGATGATAGTGATCATGCCATACTGATCTGGGAAGTATGGGTGTTTCAATTAGGACAAGTTACATGCTGAACTGCTGGCCTGGTTGGCCAAGTGGTTAGCGTATCCGCTCTCCAGCCAATAGGCTGCGGGTTCGAATCCCACGTAGGCATGGATGTTTGTGATTGTCTTCCACCTTCATACATTCCTTCACCCAAGTATAGATATACTCTCCCAATATGGACTGGGTCACCATGGGAGCAGTAGACCCAATCCTCCTGCAATGGGAGAGGCTTTCACCCTACAGTGGGTAGAAAAATAGGTTAATCATCCTCACATGCTGAACTACGAAGCTGGAAATTATGACCAACTTAGGAGAATACTACCTTTGGTCTCTCAGTATCAATTACTCGAGATCAGCAATGCATGGAATGTTTTGAAAAGTTACTAAAATTATGCACTATTGGAATGTCTGTCCTAGAGTTTGAAGAACAACAAACAAGATGGGAGTGAAATGGATGTCCAAACTTAATAAAAAAGAGATCCATAAGAAATTGATATGGAAAGAATATCATGAGAATAAGTGTGAGAGGAGTTGTGAAATATATAAAGCACAAGCCAGAAAAGTTACAAGTATTGTATGGGAAGCTAAACTAGCTGTTCAGGCTAAAGGCAATCCAAAAGAATTTTACTGTTATGCTACAAATAAAAGAAATAATGAATGTAGAAGAATAACTTTACTGAATGCAGATGGTATCTTGTGTTATAAGAAGATGAGACTGTTCAAATAATGAGTGCTCACTTTGCTAAGATTAAATTTAGAAATAGAGGTGCATGAGAATGATGTTCAAGAGCTATTGCACCTGATAACAATTTGGCAGTAGAGACAAATGGGATATTAGCATGTATGGCAAAGGAATGTTCAGTCAATTTAGCTGGGTTCATCGTATGTTTATAGAACTTGAGTCACAGCTCAGGAAATATACCACAGGAACAGAAATAAGGTATGATAGTTCCATTGTACAAGGATGGTATAAAAAAACATACATATCTAACTACTTACATAATAATATTGTGGAGTGCTGGTGAAGATTTTGGAGAAGTGCATATGAGCTGGTATGCAGAAATGGATTGACAAACAAGCTAACTTTGTTTCTGTTTCTTTTGCAAGGAACAGAATGGCTTTACTAAATGGAGGGCATGTTTTAGCAATTTTCTCATATTTTATAATAATGTTACAACTGAGTTGGATATAGGAAATGATACACTATGATAATGTTAGACTTTGCTAAGGCATTTGATAGAATACTATATGAAAGGCTGCTGCATAAAGTGGAGAATATAGGATTGGAATATAAACTACTGATCGGATAAGTGGGTAGCTGATGGACAGGTATCAGAAAGTGGTATATGGTGTGAATCTGCTAGATTTAAGGTGATCAGTGGATCCAGTACTCCAGGGATCAATTCCTTGGACAACTGTTGTTCAATCTATACATTAATGATATTAGAAAGGATCTGACATGAGATCCTTTCTAACATGAGATTGTTTAATTGTTTGCTGATAATGTGAAAATAGCAGGGCAATCACGGATGCTAATGATATCCAGCACTTACAGAATGATTTGAATAAGCTGGAAATATGGGCAAATGATAAAGACCATCAATGTAATATTAGTATTTATAATGTTATGCACTTGGGCATGATGAAATTTTCAATGGCATATTGTGGATAGGAATTCGAAGTTCAAAGTCGCATTGCAAATACAACCTAGAGGATAATTGTGATGTTGAGATGAATACTGACATGTAAGGAAGTCATGTTGTCCCTTTACAAAGTCTTGATAAGATCACACCTACTATGCTAAATCCCTCATGAACCCAGGGAGAGTGGAAAGAAGAGTTACAAAGGTTATATCAGGATTATAGAATGTAGTTTATGAGGACAGATTGAGAGTATGTAGACCGCAGAGAATGGTAAACAGGAGAAAGAAAGAAAGATATGATAGAAGTTTATAAATTTTTGAATGGATGTTGTAGGATATTGTCTGATGAAATTTTTATATTCAGTTTTTGTTATGTTTTAAGTTATGTTATGTGGAAGGCTGAGAGAAACATGGAGGCATCCATGGAAGTTAAGTTTGTATGTGGTTAAGAAAAGGGTAAGAGATGTTTTTTTTCTTACAGAGCAGTAACTGCCAAACAGTTTGCTGTTGAAGTGTTGAGTGCATCTTGTGTGAATGAGTTTAAGAGAAGCATGATAGCTGGTATGGGTAATGCATGGCCTCTCTCTCAATGCATTTTTATTCAACAAGATACAGCATCCCAAACTGACATTAAATCCAATACATCAAAGAATTACAGAACTGAAAATGAAACGAATAAAATGAAAATGCAGAACTCGATGAACTAAAACCAAAAATAAAAATTAAACTGAAATTGAAAATGAAAATAAAATAGGCACCATCAATGTAAGAAGTGGAAATAGAAGAGGAACTAAAGAAGTATCATGTCAAATAATTGGTGTTAGAAAGAAAAATATTAAAACAGGAGAGAGAGATTCTGCTAAATGATAAATATGAGATATTAGCCAAAACACAAAACAGTGTTCAAACCAATTCTGACTTATGGATATGATAACTAGATTAGAAATAAAGCAGTTGATCAATTGAGATCCCTTTATTAAGGATGTCTGCATTATTTTAACCTTGGTATATTTCTGGTTCTGGCTTATACTGATCAGACCTCAATAACGGTAGAAACTTCTAGGTAGTGACTCTTCCCACAATGCATAGCAATATACACATCTGAAAGGAAGTGTGTTTTGCATTATGTGAAACTGAGAAAACTGATGTGAGGTTACCAGCCTCTATATATAAGTAGCCTAGTCGTGAAGACACTTCACAGACAAGAACATAATTTTTCGAAAGTATAATTAGCTTTATAACCAAGTTGAGAAGAAAATCCACCATTATTTGCTGGGTTCACCTACTTTTTTTCTCTTAAAAAGTTATTGCCTGAAGAATCATCTCATATGTATAAGGAGTTAAATACCAAGAAAAAAAGCAAGGGGGGGGGTGCACTGCAATTTAGAAGAAGAAGATTCTTGGTCGATGCTTTAATTGTTATGAATACAAACTCCCATTATTTTGCATTGACAATTTTTTTTTTTAATAGAACATACACATTTACTATATAAATGGAGTACAAATACGATTCCATGCTATAAACTCAAATATTAAATTTTATTAAGAATTATGTTTAATTAAGAAGAAAAGCCAAATGGCTATTTTTCTGGCGAAGTTGATAAATTAAGGGGATAAAAATCCCTTTTTGTTTTTCAGCCAGTATGCGAAACTCTAAGATCGAAGACTACGATCTAAGCGTTTCATGCCGACGAACTATCGGCGAATCCAAGCGTAAGTGACCACTTGGTAGTGCCACACCAAGGCGACTCGATGCAAAGGTGAAGCAAGCTCCCTCACTATTCTTGATATTTTCTCATAATGTAAAAACACACAGCTCCTAGGAGATGTAATACTGCTTTACATTATGAGGGGAGGTCACTACCCAGACTGGTTTCAACCTTTTTTGAGGTCTCATCAATGAGTAGCTAGACCTAGAAGATATCAAAGTTTAAGTGAAAAGAACTTACATACCTTCGCTATACGAATGCCAGAAAGGTGTGCCACTATATTGTATTATAACATATTATAATTAAGAAGAAAAGCCAAACGGCTATTTTTCTGGCAAAGTTGATAAATTAAGGGGATAAAAATCCCTTATTGTTTTTCAGCCAGTATGCGAAACTCTAAGATCAAAGACTACGATCTAAGTGTTTCATGCCGACGAACTATCGGCGAATCCAAGTGTAAGTGACCACTTGGTAGTGCTACACCATGTGGTCACTCACAATAGTGAGGGAGCTTGCTCCACTTTTGCATCGAGTCGCCTTGGTGTGGCACTACCAAGTGGTCATTTACGCTTGGATTCGCCGATAGTTCATCGGCATGAAACGCTTAGATCGTAGTCTTCGATCTTAGAGTTTCGCATACTGGCTGAAACACAAAAAGGGTTTTTATCCCCTTAATTTAAGAATTATGTTTTTCCATTTCTGATCTACTTTACTCAAGCCTGACCACAGAGTACATTTACAAGTAATTTTCAAATATACTTCCAAGATGCAGATGAATTGAAACTCACCTTTTTATTAGTAAGGAGTAAACTAGTAACAGTATAGTCAGCATAGTGTTCCACTCCACTATTGAACACTTCAAAATTGCCATAATCGGCAGTCATATTCTCTTCTGGTGGCCAGTACTGACCACATTTTATTCTACCTCTTTCTACAGTTTTTGTAGTCATAACAACAACTTGCACTTCTTGTTCCCATACCATACACCAAAAATCAGAAAAGGTCTTGGGTAATGGACCTGTAGGGGAGGATGAAAAACATTCAGAAAATAATTAAGATTTTTGCTTTACACAACCAACAAACATTCATAAAAATTTTAACAACTTGCATAAACAAATTGATAAAACCAAAAATTAACATTCAATGAAAGAAAATATTTCAATAATTTTCATTATGGCCTATTTCTAAACTTCTGCAAAATTAATTTTTTTTAAGCATTATGAATAATTGTGCATTCCATTAAAATTAGATGGCATATGAGATAGATGTAAAAAGTTCTTCACATGGTTAGAAAGTAAATTATTCAAAGAAATTATTTCTTGTTTCATCCTTTAGTCAAGTGTACACAAACACACATGAAGATGCTTGAAAGTTGTGATATATATAAGTAGTCCTGAAGATACTTCAGGTGCAAACTTTGTTTGCTTACACTTGGATAAAGGATTAAACTACATTTTTTATTAAGTGTGCTTTGCATTATTGGATACTAAGGCAACTGATGTGAAGTCATCAGACCATATGTTGGAAGTTTATTTTCCACTTGGTTAAACTTCACATCTTTCTCTAAATCCAGAGTAATTTAATAATAAGGTGGTACACCTTTTGGCAACTCGTATAAGTAAATATGACCTCTCCATTGCTTCTGCCTTAGTATCACCACTTCTGGGTCTGCCTCCCACTGACGAGACCTTAATAAAGGTCGAAACAGGTCTGGGTAGTGGCCCTTCCCTTAATGCATAGCATTATACATGTCTGCAAGGAGATGTGCTTTACATTATGGGAGATACTGAGACAAGGCGTGATGAGAGCTTGGTCAACCTTTACTACGAGTTGCCTCAGTTCTGAAGATACTTCAGGTGCAAACTTTGTTTGCTTACACTTGGATAAAGGATTAAACTAAATTTATTATAGTCTAACCAAGTGGAAAATAAACTTCCAACATCTTCTGCAAAGCACACTTATTTTCAAAAGTGCATAATGCTATGCATTAAGAGCAAGTCGCTACCCAGAAAGGTTTCCAGGCACAGGAAGTTTACTTACACTTGGATTAAAGGATGAAACAAAAACAAGATTATAATTTTTTGGCAAGTATAATGCATTTAGATGGCATACGTTCCAATGAATGTTGAAGAGAAATTGAGTAAATTGGCACTTTAAGAAACTAATGTATAATAAATGTAATGAATATCAACCAAACAATTATCAACCAAACAACCATACATAAGCATGCAAATATATTTTATATGACTCCCACAAAAGGATGTAAATTTATAGTCAACCTATAATATGTTAGTGTGATGGCTTAAATTATGTTAATAGAGGTTAGGTAACATGAGAACCCTACTTGAGATCAAAAGTTACTTTTTAATCTACATGATTATATACATACATACAATTAAAACATTATAAATTATGGAACGAAAGAATAATAGAAGCTAGAATAGAAATTGATCGAGGTTATTTAACAATAATTTGATGCTGTTGTTTCTAAAGAAAAAGAGAGCACAACTACACTCAAACTAAAAGCATTAGACCTAATATCCAATTGTTAAACAACCAATCAATGCATCTGAAAGTCTAAAATGAAAATTAATTCATGCCAAATTAAACATTAAAGTAATGCATTAACTGATGAATAACATAAATGTATGTTACAAAAAAAAAAAAAAAAAAAAAAAAAAAATACAGTGAACTAATTACTGCATTTGTGGTCTAAGCAAAAAATCACTTGCAATCACAAGCCGTCACTAAAGTGCTGTTAGTTTAGCAGCCTCAGTGATTTTTATGCAAAAATTCATGTATACACATTGTTCTTGATCACAATATCTTGTCCAAGACATACCACTGCATGAACAGATCCACAGCAGCATATTTTCATACATACGTCTCCATACTTTGAGTTACTGACTATGGTGTGGCAGTTAATGCATCATATACAGACATCATGCAATGTTGGGATGCAGGATTTTCAATTTTTTCTTAATAAATTATAACATAATAATATACCTGAAAAAAAGTCATATTATCCAGGGAAACTGGAATCAACAGTTTTTTACTCTATATATTTTTAAGTGTTTTTGAATTTAAATAAATTATCAATAATTAAAAGCAACTTAAAAGATTAAATTTACTTATTATGGTGGTATAGTAATACCTACCTTGAGTTGAAATGAATGCATTCTTTTGTTTGTATCCATCAACATAATTGGCATTTACATAATCAGAATGTGGATAATCATCATTACCTGACAGTCTTACACGACTATGATCATAGCATAAAACATCAGTATATCTGTTCTTTGGTTGATTATGTTTCTGTCTGAAAATTGAGAGAAAAAACATTTAGCATTTCCAGCTATAAAATATCAAATCAATATTAACACAATGTGAAGTATAATACAGCATCCATTACTATTTCTATTTTATTTTAATTTTTTTTTCAAAAGTTTAAATGTAAACCATCCTGGGATCATGTTGGGTTGTACAGATTGTATGTTTATTACCTTGTGATTTTCATGGAATGAATATACAGACTAAGAAGGAATAAAATTAAATGCCAGTTTAATAATTCCAATATTTTATCTCTGTCAGAGAAAAGTTCATCACAATAAGGACATGCAATAAGGACTAATGCACATACAATCAACAGAGTATATGGAAATTATCATGCTTCAGTCTCAAGTTGGTATCCATTACTGATGCTAACTAACTGGTAGTCATCAATGATGAGCAAAAGGAATTAAGTAGTCAACTCTCAATATAGTCAACACCGTAATAACAAATACTAAAACTATTGACCAAAGTTTCTTTGGTTCAATATTATGCCAAAAGAAATTCATTATAGCAAACTATCCACTATAACACTCTATACTATGTTAAACTATATTATACTATGCTACTCAGGGCTCTCATGGGCTACCGAGCACATCCCCTAGATGGTGGCAGATGGGGTGGGGAACCCTAACTACCACCTGTTGGATATCAGGGCAGCTCTGAATATATTGAATAAAGAGCCATGGACCAGTGGTTTTCAGACTGGTGATCCCACGTCAAGATATTGCCATTCACCACTGGGCCAGTGTGGTAAATTTATGGCCTAACCTTCCAAGACGAATCAAAGAGAAATAAAATAGCCCTCATACCCTGGAGACCAGATTGTTACTACCTACAGCAGCAGGCAGCTAAACATGAAGGCAGAAGGTGCTAAGAATCCATGGGTAACCAGATCATGCTGCCATTGAAAATCAGACCTTGGAACTTTAAACTGTAGGACTCTGAGCAGTGAAGAATGGCTAGCCGAACTAATTGAGAGCTAAAGCGACTAAAATGGGACATTCTCGGACTGTGTGAAGTTAGACATAATGGCGAAGAAATTCTTCAATTAAAAAATGGAGACATACTATATTACAGGGGCAAAGATAAGGAAAGAATCAGTGGAGTTGGATTCATGATCAACAAAAAATTGAAGAACAGCATAATAGAATTTGACAGTATATCTGATCGAATAGCAAGTATTGTTGTTCAAATCTCAAATACACTCTTAAGATCATCACCAACAATGTCATATTAAGTCACCAATAATAAGTCATACTGATAAAGAAATTGAAGCCTTCTATCATGACACCAGCAACGGGTGGTCAATTGGTAGAGCCTCTGCTACTAATGGCTCACACAAAAAGTTAAGCAAGTTTGAAAGTAGTTAGTAGTTGGAAGAGGATCAATCGTTCGATGCTGTTGGCACACTCTCCCTTGATGAGTCTTTGGACTCCCTGGAGGGTGTCACATAATAATAATAATGTATCCCAACTCTACAATAAAGGAAAACATCATTTCAGAATTGTAATGGGAGACTTTAATGCTAGAATTGATATACAACAATCAGATTAAACCTCAATTGGAAATTTTGGATATGGCATGAGAAATGATAGAGGAGCAAGATTAATAGAATTTGCAGAAAAAGAAAACCTGTACTTCATGAATTCCTTTTTCAAGAAAAAAACATAAGAAGTGGACATGGAAAAGTCCAAATGGAAAAACTAGTGAAATTGACTTTATTCTCAGCAATAAGAAAAACATATAAACACCTTCAACATTGGAAGTGATCATCGTATGGTATGTAGTAAAATCCAAATAAAGTGCCAAAAAGAAAGAAGAAAGATGTTTCGAAGATCAAAACAAAACACAGATGTACATAAAGTCAACATTAAAAAAGATATATTCCAACATGAACTAAACAATAGATTATTTAAACATCTTATTATAGATGATAATGCTGATCCATCAGAAAGTAACATTATTACACAAAACTTTTACAATGGTCACTTGAAAGCTGGTACCACAAAAGAGAAACAAGACAAAATATCTGAAGAAACAAAGAGAAATGAAACAATCAAATAACCTACAGAATAAAATTGAATAGACTGAATTGTGCAAAATGATCAGAAAACGTATCACATAAGAAGCAAGAAAATTCAATTGTGAATTCATACAACAAACAATTAAAAACAATCGTAGTCTCAAAACATCCAAACAGCAATAAACAGATGGTCACAGTCAAACTACAAGATGGGACCATAACCAGAGATAGATATGATATGGCAAAAAGAATTGAAGAATTTTACTCAGTATTATATCAGGATGATGAATTAAATGATGAAGAAGAAGAAGACAACTGCAAAACAGCTGAAGTACCACAGATTCTACCAGAAGAAGTTATGTGGAGCATCCAAAGCTAGCAAAATGGGAAAGCTGCAGGTGAGGATGCAGTTATAGCTGAACCTCTAAACAGGTGGAGAAATAATCTAAAACTCTTAGCAAAACTATTTACTTTATGCCTGAAGAAAAATGATGTACCAAGAACATGGAAGAAGGCTACCCTAATTCTGATACATAAAAAAAGTGAGGTAGAAGACTTGACTAACTACTGACCCACCAGTCTACTATCAGTGGTTTACAAAAGTCTTAGCTCATAGGCTTTGTACAACTCTAGACCTAGCACAACCAAAAGAACAGGTAGGCTTTTGAAGTGGCTTTAGTACAATGGATCATATTCAAGTTGTATAGCAGATTATCGAACAGTGCAATGAATATCAGTTATCATTATGTCTTGGTTTTATTATGAGAAAGCCTTTGATTCATTGAAAACTTGTGCAATACTTATAGCATTACGAAACCAACAAGTGGAGGAGCCATTCGTCAGAACCATCAAATCAGCATACACCAATGCCACAGCAGCAATTCATTTCAATGGAAACATCTCTACTGTGGAAATGCAGAGAAGTATAAGACAGTGCAACACAATCTCTCCAAAATTATTCACAGTATGCCTAAAAGAAATATTCAAACTTCTTGATTGGGAAGGGAAAGGTCTAAAAATAAATGGAAGATATTTAAGTCATTTACGCATTGCAGATGACATAGTTATCTTTATTTCAACTGCGTATGAATTATAGACTTGTATCCATGAACTCCAAATTGCTAGCAAAACAGCTGGCCTAAAGATAAAACTAAAGACCCAAGTTATGTTCAATAGCTATGTCCAACCAGAAATAATAAAAATCAATAATGAGGAAATTAAACAAGTAGACCATCACTTAGGGAGATATCAATGGAACAAAATATCATGGACGAAATTAAAAGCTGCACGATGCGTGGGTGGAAAGCATTTGTAAAATTACATTTAATATTCAAAAGCCAACTACATTATGCCTGAAGAGAAAAATTTTTAACCAATGTATTCTTGCTATATTGACATATGGCTACGAAATATGGACACTAAATGCAAAGGAAATTCAGAAATTAAAAACAACACTATTTAGTCTTGTTGAGAGGCTTATACGCTGGTTATACATGATAACTAGTAATTAAGGAATTGACAGCGTACACTAGAAATATAAATTAAATAAACTTTAATATATACTTTCCGATATTTCGGCAAACATCACGTTGCCATCTTCTTGGGAACATATTACAAAGACAAGTGCACACAAGTACTACATAACAGCAAATGAGAGCAGAAGCTAGGAAGCTAACGTTTTCCTAAAGTCCTGATGGTGCCCCCCTGGTGGGCTATATTGGTAGTTCTTGGCCTTTGGGCTGAAGTTCTTCTGATAAATGTTTCCCAAATTTGGGGCAGTCTCATGTATCCAAATTTGTTGAGGTTTGGCATGTTCCTAAGGGCTGAGGCTGATTCCATGAATAGTTTTTCATATTTGAACTTGTTGCGGTGTATTACTGTAGCTTTCTTCCATCTTATTCTGTGGCGAGTATCCAGAGCTTGGTCTGCAAGCCCAGAGTGGCTGTACATGTGAAATCGGATGTAATCCTTGTGTTTCTGATCCCTGAGATTCTGATATTTGCTGTCCTGCCTGTTTGGCCAAAGTAGGACAGTTTACAGCTGCAAGGGACCTGGTATACACCAGGTAGGTCAAGGGGAGGTGGTTGGTCTTTAGTGGAGCAGATAAGGGATGCCAATTTTCTATGTGGTCTGTAACAGGTGGTCAAGTCATGTTTTTTAAAACTTTGTTGATTTTTTCCGAGGTGCCTCGGATGTAGGGAATGGTGATGGATTTAGAGTAATCTTTTTTGTGAAGGGGAGGGGATGGTGGGTTGTGGATAACTGGGTTAAGTATTTTTTGGATTCTTTTGGGGGGGTAGCCATTGGCTGAGAAAGTGTCAACTTGGCGTCACGTTGCCAAAAAGATGGCAATGTGACGTTTGCCGAAATATCGGAAAGTATATATTAAAGTTTATTTAATTTATATTTCTAGTGTACGCTGTCAATTCCTTAATTACTAGTTATCAACACTATTTAGTATAGAAAGAAGTATGCTTAGTATCTTGTAATTTTTGATGAATATTGTTAAGTAGTTATGTATCTAATTATCAGCTGACTTACATGCTATAGCTATCTTTTCTTATTCTGTTTTTTTTTTTTTACACATAATTTGCATGCACTGTTCCATCTTTAGTTGGTGACAGTGATCATGTTGTACTGATCTAGGAAATGATATATGAACGTTCCATTCAGAAAAATTTACATGCTGAACTACAAAGCAGGATGTTTATGACCAACCAAGGATTGGGTTCAATCCCATGGTATCAGCTGTTATGATGGGAAGGATATTGGTACATAGGAAGCATTAAAAAATACTTAAATGATGCAATATCAAAATATGTTCATAAAGTTTAACAAATAAATAAGATAGGTGTGAAATGGATGTGCAGTCTTATTAACTTCCAAACTGGTTGAAGTGAATGAAATACTCAGCTCACCTTAGAATTTTTACATGAGTGGCATACTGCTTTCACCATGTAATTACTCTACTTTGCTGTTAATCCCTTAACGGCAGTTGTAAAACTATTAATGGATTAACTTAATGTAATGGAGCAACTTATGCATCCAGTTGACTCATTGTAAACTGCTTAACTTGAAATGAAATATCATTTATCCTTTGATATTTTAACTTCTTGCTGTATGGTTCTATTTATTGTGTTTGTTCCCAAAGATAAAAATGAATTTCACGTGTGAAAATAAAATAATTACTTTCAAATGCAACAAAATCATCTTAGCAAGGTGATTTTGTTTTTATTTTTCAAATCAGTGTAGTGAAACAAGATAATTTATGCTTCCTTCATTTTACTTACAATATTGCAAAAATTATTTTCACACTATCATTTATATTAAATATTTATAGATAACAATGTTCTCAAAGAACATTTGTAGAAATAAATACTATTTTTTTAAAAATTCTTTCCAAATTGCCATTATATGGACCATTATATTTCAGTTTTTCTGTTTTTATAAGCAATGAATGATGTTAAATTGCATTACTTGTTTTCTGATTGTGAGATGTTTTTAATATCAAAAATTTAAATCAAATAAGATTTCAGCAGAATCTCAGTCACTCTCACCTTTAGCTTATAACTGTAACAGATGATTTTATTATTATTATTCATAGGATAAGCATTTCAGGATGTGGTGTGAATATATGAAACAAATCCTATAAAGATTGATTCAAAACGTATGTTCATTTTGAACTTTATACAGAATCACAGCACACTATCTTAACGAAGTGGTTATAATGTCAAAGAACTTCTGGAGAACTAGTCACTAGATGAAAAAAGTGAACGTAAACAAATGAAAGCAAAGAAGATTGTTTCTGTTTGTTTGTTTTTGGGTTTAATAGCTCAAGGACAGCTATGGTGATGCTGTGCAAAAACATGGGTAGTAAACAAGCGACTTATATCTAAAATCTATATATAAAAGTCAAAATAATAATAATTATAAATAAAACATTTCTTAAAAGTATACTGTTTAATAAATAAATAAGCATAAAATTGATGTAGAAAAACAAATGTAAAGGATGCATATAAAGCAGATGTGAAAAGTATAAAAAATATTAAAATTCAAACGTACATAAAATCAAGGTTCCTGAAAACAAATTTGCAATAACTTAAGACTAATAAGTATATAATTTATATAAGCTAAATACTCTCCAAAAACTTAAAAAAAAAATCAGGTTGACAGTCAATGAGTCTAATAAAATCTGCCTAAGTGTGTAGGAGCTCAGACAGATTATAAAAGTGGCTAAAATAATGACTGCGCTCATTGGTGAAATGAGGGCAGTCAATTAAAATATGAGTGATGGATAGTTCACAGCCACAAAACTCACACATAGGCATGTCATCACCGTTCAGAAGAAAGAAGTGAGTAAGATGATTACGACCTACACAAAGCAGAGCAAGAACAACTTCCTCTGTTTGAATCCTAAGTAGGCTAGACTGCCATAATTTAATTTCAGGCTTAATTTGGTAGAGTTATTACAATATGTATACCATCTTCGAACCAGCCCGGAAGTTGTCATTTTTCTTGCAACATATGAAAGATACATTATCACCTCTATCTTTGGCCCGGTGTTTATCAAATACCCTGTTCTTGTCATTTTTGCTACTTTGGACAGACTGGCTGTTCTGTTACTATTACAACAGAATCCAAAAAACATCAAGATTATATAAGATGTTTGGATTCTGATGGTTCAGGCCTTGCTTCTCATGCCATTGACACTAGACAGAATTCACTGGAACACCATAAGAAGACGTTACACTAGGATCAAGTTTGATTGTCTATTATTCGAATCATGTGAAGCCCTACAACACTGTCCTAATCTTAATTGGACAGACTGTATGCCTATTTCTAAGTTTTGAAGTGATGGCTGTTAATTGTTTATAATGTTTTTGAAATTATAAAAACATTATACATCTATTCCCACATCTCTGAATTCTAATAGTGTTTCCTCCTACTGTACAGCTGCAACGAGACACGTGATATTATACTCATGCTGTATGACTCATTCTTGTATCCAGAATTTAAATGTTGCTACCAGTTCTGATTTCTCCTGAAAGAAACTCGTGACATATTGAGCAAAATATATAGAAGTAATAAATTATATTTAGTTTTCTCTTACATATATGAAGCTGTTATTTAAAAATTATATTATTATTAGTAGTAGTCTTATTATATAACAGAGAGAGAGAGACTTATTTACAGGCAGAGTAGATGTTTAAGAAATGAGCTAATCTTGCTGCAGTATCTGCAGCCTCGTTTCCCTTAATCCTAATGTGGCTTAGAATCCCACAGAAGCATTCATCAAAGTGTAGCTTCCATAAATTTAATTAAGCCCCAGATGTTGATGTAGCTCTAGACTTGTTATTGCCTGAAGATAACTTTGCAAGTCTGAATATATTATGCACATTTGGTAGCGATGGAATCTGATGTATTTTAGTGCAAGCTCTTTGCATATAGTTTCAAAGCACGTAGAACTGAATACTCTAATTTTGTGCCTGTTAACACTTTAGTGGAATTTGTGCAGATATAATGTTGCCTGAAAAGACAGCAGATTCCACTAGGTCCTCCAATTTTGAGTAGTCTGTGTAGACAGGCACAAAATTAGAGTATTCAGTTCTACGAGCTTTGAAGAGCTGCTGGCAGATGACAGCAAGGGGGGGTGGAAAATTTAGGTAGCCTGCATGGCATTGGAAATAGGTTTGATGGCATCTGAGCTGTTACCTACTGTTATTTCTAGAGCTTGTGGGAGATCTTTTATCCACAAATCAAAGGATTTTATGGCAGTCTGTCGAGTGTTGTAAAGATTCTTGAATTATGGCTGAAAGATAGTTGGATATGTGGGGTTGCGCAGGCAAGGATTTTATTTTAGTTATATATGATAGAAACGGCTGTTGATGTCGACATGACAAAGGTGGTTTCTTTTGCCTCTATGTACAAACTAGGAATAGGTGACATGCAAAATACTCCAATTGTAATTTTGATGGCAAATAGAGTCTAGACTGCAGTGTACTCTTTCTGGCAGAAGCAGATTTGAGACCCATAGTCAAGTTTTGATCTTATCAATGCACTGTACAAAGCATAAAACATCTGTCAGTAGTCCAACGGGTGAAGATAGGGTGTAGAATGTTCACACTGCTTTATGCACTTGTCTCATAAATGACTTATGGGAAGCAGAGAAGAAATCAGGTTACAAACCTAAAAAAAAGCCTCATGATTTAGTCAGAACCAAATGAGGGTTTTTATTTTTATTTAAGTAATAGATTATCACAAGTATTAGTTTATTAGTGGTACAGGTGGGGAAGTTGCCCTCACCCATACCACCTTAGTATATCGCAAGTAACAGACTAAGATGGTAGGGCCACTTATATGGAATGGGTGAGGAAAGGTTAGCAAAACAGGTGTTTGATGCCATGATGGTAGGAAAGAGACCCAGAGGAAGACCGAGGTCTAGGAGAACTGATTCAGTCAGAAGAGGCTTAGAAGCATGAAATGTTAGATATGACAATATTGGAGTTCTCACAAGTAATAGACTGATTTGGAGGAAAGGAAAATTGTTGATAGGATATTAATAATAATGTAAACTTAATCACGTAGTGCTGTCATAGTAACTTGAACACTCCTTGGGGGTGTTGATTAATTTTGATGGTATATATCAGAACACAGATTGATAAGTAAATAATTATTTATTGACTTACTGCTGATATTTTGCTGGTGGTATAACCAGCATCTTCAGAGCACAAAAAACAGTTTGTCACAATACACGAGACTATATGGGGTAACAATGGGACTAGTTTGAACAACTGTAGCAACAACACAAAGACTAAAGTCCTAATCAGGCACCTTCTATGTTAAAAGAGAGAGAGAGAAAGCAGGTACTAGTTATTTCTTAAGATGACTGTCTCCCAAATCTTAGGTAAATTTATACAGCGATATTTGTTGAGATTCGGAGTATGTTTCAAGGCTTCCGTTGCTTCTAAGAACAATCTCTCTGACTTGTAAAAGCTTCTGTGAAGTACTTTTATTTTCTTCCAGTGGATCCTGTGTGCAGGAGTTTCCAAAGCATGGTCTGCTAGACCCGATTTGCCATAGTGATAGTGCTGGATGTATTTTTTATGTTCACTGATGCGGATGTCCACAGTTCTTCCTGTTTGACCATAGTAAGCTTGAACACAAACAGGGTACTTCATAGACTCCTGGATGTGATAAAGGAGAGAAGCTGTTCTTGGGTGAATGGATGGGAGTTGCTAATTTGATACATGGTCTGAATACAATGCATAGTTGATGTTTGTTGAGAACTCTGGAAATATCAGCAATAAATCAATAAATAATTATTTACTTATCAGTCTGTGTTTTAATATATACCGTCAAAATTGATCAACATGTACGACGAACACATAAGCCTTTCTATACTCCTTGGGGGTATATATCAGAAATTGATGATGACTGCCAATAAGAAGTTAGTAATGATGTAAACTTGCCACATGCTGTTATCTGTGCATCTCATGAAGGTACATATGAGGAATTTGATGATGACGACAATAAAAATGCTAAACTGGTAAGAAGGATGGAACTGTGGTGTGGCTATTCATACCTGTAACTGCCTGTGTGTGTGGCCTTTTTTTTTTGTAGCAGTGTATGTGACTAAGGCTCTTAGGCAGGACAAACTCGTTTTCTTTCTCTAATGCAAAGTGTCCTAGAAGTCAGAATCATGTGGTTAAATGGATTTCATATTGAACAATGTGGTATCCATTTGGTGCCATAATTCTGGCTCACACTTTTCTTAGTACCTAAATAGTGGCAGTGGATCTATATGGAGCAACATTTAAAGAATTAGTCTTAGAGACCAATACTCTAAATGCTGCTCCATAAGGAAGTAAGCTGAGTTTTAAGGTATAGTGTGTGCAGAGAAAAGGTGTTGACAATAAGAGATAATGTTTTGGTAATAAATAATCTGCTAAATTGTAAAGGGAGAGTCAACAGTATCAACTATGGACCACAACAGAAAATTTGGTCTTTGGTGGCATAACTAGGTTTTTAGTGTCCTTAGCAAATTCATATCTAAGTGCCATTTATGGTGTGACAATTTTGATAATTGGTAAAATATCATGTCATTCTGATACTAGCATATGGTGGCTTATATAGGCCAAGAAGTTATGTTTTTTCAAAAGCCTGTAAAAAGTTTTGATCTATATTCATAGTGGTATATCAGAATCTAATAAGTAGCAGGTAGAGGAAATCTCTTCGTAAGATGGTTAACATATTGAGTTTAAAACTAGTATGACAATGCACTCATCCACTTTCATTATAGTTTAATTTCATAGCTCTTTTAAGTCGTTAAGAGGGTGTACTTTTTTGGCAGTTTAGCTAAATGCAGTACTGTATTCGCTGTATAGCCATACTTGAATATCATCTAGTTATTTCTGTTTCCAATACTAAAATATACCAATGAGTGTTCTCCTCGTGGATATTTCCTTCTACCTTTATTTTATTTTATTTTTAATACTCTCCTTCCGATACTCTCCAAAAACTTTTGTCACCTTCATAATACTTATGTTTTATATTTATAGACTAGAACAGATTCACAATTCTGTATAGCTACTTTTACCCATAAGTAGCTTTCTTGCATTTTTCTCTGTATTCTTTAAGGACACATGCTGATGCCTGGAATCCCCTCCCCCCAAGACTGCTTCTTTAACTTTTGAGTTCACCTTGAAGTTTTGATTTTCATATCCTCACAGACAACTTCACAAAGATAGAGGAATGGAAATAGGAGTTTATATAACAATTCTTTTTTCCCTGTCATTTTGTTCTGTCTCCTTGTGTTCAGTGCTACATATCACTGTGAATTCTGAATATGCTATAGTAACCACGGTAAAATGTTAGAATAAACAATGCATCTTATCTATTCCAATCTATGATGCTCTTAAATCACAGGATGTATTTCAGAGAACATACAAGGCAGTAAAAGTTTGATTATTACAAAATGAGAAAAATCCTATGATGTGGAACCTGAATATTTTATACTTGGCAAGAAATTATATCAAAAGATATATTTCAGTGATTACACCACATTTTTTATTATTCAGTTATACAAAATACTGAAATAATAGTTCCGACAAGTTTCGTAAATCGTAGGATTTACATCATCAGGGGGTAAATAGTATAACTTAAAGTTTAAACAAGAGAATTAATAAATACAAATCACAACCATCTGGCTATTCATAAACTCAAATAACAGAATGCAGATATAAAACGTTATTGACATTGAACAATACTGGATGATGTCACGTGTTCGTTCTTGTTCTTGTTCATACAGTCCGAACTCAGACTGAGGTAGATTTTTTATTACAGCTGACCACACTTGATGGAGAATTAAACCTTGATTTTTATTGCATTAGGTTGGGTTTTTTAGCATATTAGCAGCTTCTTTAAATTTTTTTATATAACTGTTGTTTTCTATGTATGACATCGTCGTTTTTTTGCCAGAGTACATCGTGTCCACTGGAAGTGGTATGGAAAGCAAGACCCGTTTTTTGTCATCATCATCATCATCATCAAATTCCTGCCATGTACCCATTTTTTTGTTCTCTTTTGTATTGTACGATACAAAAGAGAACAAAAAACGGGTCTTGCTTTCCATACCACTTCCACTGGACACGATGTACTCTGGCAAAAAACGACGATGTCATACATAGAAAACAACAGTTATATAAGAAAATTTAAAGAAGCTGATAATAAGCTAAAAAACCCAACCTAATGCAATAAAAATCAAGATTTAATTCTCCATCAAGTGTGGTCAGCTCTAATAAAAAATCTACCTCAGTCTGAGTTCGGACTGTATGAACAAGAACACATGACATCGTCCAGTACTGTTCAACGTCAATAACATTTTATATCTGCATTCTGTTATTTGAGTTTATGAATAGCCAGACGGTTGTGATTTGTATTTATTAATTCTCTTGTTTAAACTTTGAGTTATACTAATTACCCCCTGAAGATGTAAATCCTACGATTTACGAAACTTGTCGGGAACTATTATTTCAGTATTTTGTATAACTGAATAATAAAAAATGTGGTGTAATCACTGAAATATATCTTTTGAACCAATTAGCCACAGAAGTCTACGCCTGCAAGAAATTATATTTTTGTTTTCATCCATTTATGTTTTGCTCATAAAGTATCTTCAGAACTAATCAAATTATACATATGGGAGTTGACTTTACATCCCATACACATCTTTATCAAGACATAGACCTTAATATCCACAAACCTATAAAAAGTTTGCTTTGCATTATGGGATGCAAAATGCAATGCAAGGTGAAAACTTTATGTCCAAATTTATTTGTCATAAGTTTAGTAAAACATTGATGAAATGTTTTCAACCATCTTTACCTTAGTAAATATAACTTCTCATCAAGTATAACATACCATACTTATTATCAACAAATCAAAAATAAGAAATAAATAATACTGCTTTAACTATCTGGGACCTGAATATATTAATATTGCTATACAATGATTAGAGGATCAAACAGACAATGATAAATGAACATCCCCATTTCGTAATCTGAAATCTCAATGCACATATAGGATACCAGGATAGTGGTACAAAATTAAGTTTACATTATTACTATCAATGGTTTTCTTCTAAATTAATCTGATCTCAGATCTTGATCTTTCAGGACACAACTAATTCATTAATTCACCTAGATCTTCCTCTTCCTCTGGATTTCCTTTCACTTCTCTAATTTTCAATTAACTGCTTTATTTCCAATTCCAACTTTCTTATCAGTACGTTAAAATTGGTTTGAACAATACATTCTTGTAATATTGTCAGTGTGACATTTTAGTCAAATTTTCTTTTATTTTAGATACACGTTTATTCAGTATGACTCAATATCATACTGAAATATTTTACTTGTTCTATAGTTTCTCCATAACAGACACAGGGAGATGTTGATGTCCAAAAACCAAGCACAAAAGGTGAAATGGATGTACTGAGGGAGAAGATTATAAAGGCAGTAAAAATCTGAAAAACCATAAAAGCCCTAGAATGAGAGATCACTAGAGAGATGTAGGAACACATTAATGGGGCAATAATAGATGAATTGTATCAGTTGTGTAACATGGCATGGGACAAAGGCAAAACACCAAAAGAATGGACAAGATCCATTCTAATACCATTCACAAAAGGAAAAAAAAAAAAAAAAAAAGGATCAAATGGACTACAAAAATTTTCCCACAGCTCTAACGAGTCATGTGAGAAAAGTACTTATGATGATATTAATGGAAGAAAATCTGGAAGATGAGCAAGCAGGATTTAGACAAACATTAATATTTGTGCACCAAATATTAATGTTAAGATTAATTGTGGAAAAAGCTCTGCAAATGAATAAAAATGTTTAAACATGTTTTGTTGACTTTCAGAAAGCATTCAACAGTATAGATCAGAAAGTAACATGAGCTGCTGTACTCTAATCTTATGGAGTGGGCAGGAACCTGATATCTATTTGCAGTACATCAACGACAATGAAGAGACTGCTTTGAGAAAACATGGAGAAATAGGAAGATGGTTCCAGACAACAAGGGGCCCAAGACAAGGAAACCCAATATCTCCAAGTGTCTTTATTATGCTTTTGAAAAGAACAATGGATGTCATAAAGGATAATATAAGGGGAATTTCAATTCAAGGTATGAAAATAAACAATTTACAATTTTTTCAGATGATAGTCATTATTGAAGATGAAGAGGAATTAGAAAGACCAGTGCTGAAGTTAAGTGAAGAAGGAAAGAGATATGAGTTGATTATGAACATGAAGCAACATGACATATGATTTAGACTGAAAAGAGAGAGAGAAAAAATTTCAGATAACAAAAGCTAAAATAAACCAACAGGCACTGGACAAAATATGGAAAAGTAATCAGTGGGCCTTTCCATAAAACTGAGACCTGGAAACATGCATATTCTTAAATGCTCTCTATGGTTATGAAACATGGGTAATGGTCAAAAACTCTGCGAGATGAATATGGACTTTTGAAAAGACATTATAGAATGATTCTATGAATTAGATGAGTGCAAAAGGTAGCAAATGAAGTACTGTATCACAAAGTAAACTGCAAAGAAAATATAATGCAGAAAATAATTCAAAGAAAGCCTCTGGCTCTTCATATAATGAAGAAAAATCAAACCTTGATGCTTGGTGCAATGGACAGTATAAATAGAAGAGGATAGCCAAGGTGAGAGCAGACAGACGATGCAAACAGGTGGTGTAGAAAGAGTTTGCAGGATTTAAGTTGCCTGGCAATGGACAGAGAAATGGTGAAACAAACATCAGATATACCAGCAGGCACTGGACTTGTGGGCACCATCTATGATGTGGAAAAAAAAAAAAAAAAAAAAAAAAAAAAACCAGAGAAAAAGCAGGTATTAATTAGGTCTTAAGATGACCGTCTCCCAAACTTTGGCAAATTTATACAGCCATACTTGTTGAGGTTTGGAGTATGTTTCAGGGCTTCTGTTAATTCCAAGAACAACATCTCTGATTTTTAACAACTTCTGTGCAGTACGTTTGTTTTTTTTCCAATTGATCCTGTATGCAGAGGTATACAGGATCAATTAGTAGATAGTGCCAGATGTATTTTTTATGCCCACAGTTCTTCCTGTCTGTCCATAGTAGGCTCGATCACACAAACAGGGCACTTCATAGACTCCTGGATGTGATCAAAAAGAGATTCTGTCCTTGGGTGAATGAATGAGAGTTGCCAATATGACATGTGGTTTAAATATGGTGCACAGCTGATGTTTCTAAAGCACTCTAGATACATCAGCTGCGCACCATATTCAGATGTGCCTTGAATGTATGGGATGGTGACAGTTTAGCTGTGTGCTACACTGCACACACACATCTGTGTGTGTGTGTGTGTGTGTGTGTGTGTGTGTGTGTGTGTGTGTGTGTGTGTGTGTGTGTGTGTGTGTGTGTGTGTGCGCGCGCGCACGTGCGTATGCAGTTTAGCCAACACAGAATACAGGAATCCCAAAACTGTGGGCCTGTTCTTCTTTATTCATTATTATGATAGTACTATTTTGTGTTTTCACAACACTCAACATAGATTATAGAAGATTTTTCTTCAAGTAACAAATTTCTCTTGAAACTAAGTGAATATCAACTGTGCCAAGTGACTTAGCCAAGCAATGTCATTCTTTCTATATCAGGTTAAATTCTATACAGTCTTGCTATAAATACTGTTACAACTTCCGTACACCCCTGTACGAGTCTGGTTCTGTTACGGTGCTGTGTGCAGCCAAAATTCATACGTTTATCAATAAAGAGAGATAGTAATCTAGTTGTATAGATTAACATGCAGTGGAGATATTATTAGAACCGTGTAGCTGTAATAGCACTTCACAAGGTTGGCATGCAGGCACCTGGTATTTTCAACACACTAAAAATGCTTGAGATCAGTGGGATGTTTGTGTATTGGACTAATAACCATTATAATGATACAGAAGACGTAACTGACCGCCAAAGAACTCAACTGAGCTACATAGGATGCAACAGCTTGTGAGGGCTGTGAAGGCACACCTCTGCAGTTATCTGGGAGAATGCAGAGTTGATGTCATGAGAGATGAATGTTTTACAGAGAATGATGTCATGTGTACTAACTGATGACCCAGATTTAGCTGACCAAACTGTATTCTTATTGGTTTAAACAAACATAATATGATGATACAACACCACAGAATTTCATGCTGAATGTGCCACCAACCAGTTAAACAAGGACCTCATTATTTTCATTAGCAAAAGAGGGCAAACAACAAAAAAAAGTCAGCTACTGAAACAAATCCCAACTCGATAAGTATCTGATTGACATAATAGGTGTCATCAAAACAAGGAAAACAAAAACAGATGAGATTTTTCTAAATAAAAAAATACAAGATGTTATAATTAGGCAGTGACAATAAGGGAAAAGGAGTAGCTGTAGTATTCAACTCTAAATATGAGGATAATTTTGAATGGCAGGCAATATCAGAATGAGGAACTGTGTAATAAGACTTATTTGTGCTTATAGTCCCACAGAGGGTACTAATAAGGAAGAGTTGGAGAAATTTTTTAAGCACTAGAGAAGGCAGCTAACACAAAGAAAAGTTGGTTCTTCTTGGAGATCAAAACAGAAGAGTAGGAAATGATTATGAGACATACAGAAATGATTTGGGAAAATTTGGAGAAAGCCTCACAATAACCATAAGTACTTACTGGATTTCTGTTCAGGATATTTTTTTTTTATATCAACCCCACAAACAAGAGGTCCTGAGACCTATGACACAACAGTGCCATGTGTGGGAAAGTCATTAAAAGAAGAAAATAATTTGTTGTACTGTCATTTTATTTGTGGTTTACGCCAATAAGAATACAATTTGGTTGGCTAAATCCCAAATTGCCAGCCCATCCCTGTTCGTTTAGTATCCAGGTAGATACCTAACAGGGTGCACCATGAGAAGGTGAGGATTAGACGTTAGGTCAGAAGGCCTGGTCGGTTCTCTGCATTCCTTTAAAGGCTATGTTCTCCTCTCAGTTATACAGCTCTGACAGATAACAGATTGATTTGGAGGAAAAGTGTTGATAGGAAGTTAGTAATGATGCAAGTTTTTCATGTAGTACTATCATAATATCCTATACACCCCTTGAGGATACATGTCAGGAATTTGATGATGATGATGAGGAATTTGCTGATGTATTTCTTGAAGAGCTGAGGGTTGTAATCATTGAGAAAAACAGTATGAGAAAGACTGTGCCAAAGAGCAGAGGTGTAGGGAGTGAAAGAGGATGAGAAAATGGTTCAGTGAGTTTTAGTATTGGTGTGTGAACTAGCAACTGTTTGTGTTCTTACATGACTAGAAGTGGAGGAATGGTAGTGGCTAGTATGGTGGAGCAGTACCTATAAATACTTATGGAAAAGATAATGCAGTAACTAATATACAACATGCTAAACAGGATTTTTTTTTTAAAGTAAAAAAAGGAAATAAGTAGGAAAACAAAATCAGTTTGCTGTAAAGTTTATACCCCACTAACCAACAGTTATGAGTCACAGTCATTAATGACAAAACAATTCAGACAACTGCAAACCACAAAAATGAGATTTCTCAGGAATATGGAGGGCAAAACCAGAAGAGACAAGATAATTAACAAAACAATAAGGACAGGTTAGATGTAAAACCACTAAAATTAATTATCCAAAGAAAATTTTCTGAGAAACAACTCACACAATTTAGAAATGTTCACAGAATAGAAAATGAGATATACTCAGAGAAAGCCTAAGTAGACATGGGAGAAGTGCAGGATGGAATAGTGCCAAGGTACTAGTCAGGGACTGAAAGAGGTAGCATGCTCTTTGTAGTACCTCTACACCATCAGGTAGAAGAGGATGGACCAAGTAAAAAAGTAAGTATAATTGATAGAATATTAAAATATACAGTGAAGCTAAATTACTTTCATCAAAAAATAAACAAGTTTAAAATGATTTTTGTAGTCTTTGAAACATGCAAAAGTATATTTCAATACTGTGTAATATTATCACTCAATGAAATTTAACTTTGGAATGGAGGAAGGAAAGACCAAAGTATACTGATAATTCAAACCGTTACAGATATTAGCTCTTTTAGATTCTGGGATTCCCAAACTTATTTCTTGTGACATTGTCTTGCAGGAATTTATGTGTAGAACTATTCAGAGAATTACATATTTGTGTACGAGGGTTGTTTGAAAAGTTTGGTAAATTTCCAATTAGATGGCAATATAATTCATTCATTCATACTAGTGTTGGCATGTATCATCTTTTTCATGACCCCTGACAAAAGTTTAGCCACGTGCAACACGTAGTTCTCATTTGGCAAACATTTAAAATGACCGTGTTTGCATTTTCCATAAAAATGGAGAAAAATGAGTTTCGCACAGTGATAAAACACTTTCATTTGAAGAAATGGATGGCGATGCAGATCAAAGCTGAGTTGGATGCAGTTCATGGGGACTCTGCACCAGCATTAAAGATTATTTATTTTTGGATAAATGAGTTTAAACATGGTCATAAGTCCATCAAAGATGAAGCACGCTCCAGATGCCCAACTGAGATCACTACGAAGGAAATGATTGACAAAATCCATGGTATCGTTATGGAAGACCGATGAGTGAAAGCACGTGAGATTGCTGAGATTGTAGGCATCTCAACTGGACAGGTATATAATATCCTGCATGAAAAATTCTACATGAAAAAGCTGTGTGCACGATTGTCGACTGTCGATCAAAAATACATGTGAAAAGTTTCAACGCAGTGTTTTTGGCGATATTTAATTGGAATTCACAGGATTTTTTGCGTCGATTCGTGACTGTAGATGAAATTTGGATCCACCACTACACACTTGAGTCCCAGCAGCAGTCAAAACAGTGGACAATGCATGGTGAAAGAGCACCGAAATAATCGAAGATCGTTTTGTCAGCTGGGAAGGTAATGGCCACTGTTTTCTGGGATTCCCAAAGAATTATCATGATAGACTTTGGAAAATGTAAGACAATAACAGGAGTCTATTATGCGTCACTGTTAGACCATTTAAAAGAAGAGCTGAAGAAAAAACGGCCAAGATTGGTACACAAAAAAGTGCTCTTTCATCAAGACAATGCACTATCACACACATCAGCCATCGCAATGGCAAAATTGCACGAATTGAGGTTCGAATTGGTTCTACATCCACCGTATTCTCCGGACTTGGTCCCATGTGACTTCTTATTCCCAAACTTAAAAATTTGGCTTGGTGGGAAAAAATTTTCTTCGAACGAGGTTGCCATCAAGGCTGTCAATGACTATTTTGCACAATTTGACAAATCCTACTTTTTAGATGGGATGAAAAAATTGGAAACTCGTTGGACTAAATGTGTAGACCTCAATAGACTATGTTGAGAAATAAAGGTGATTTTTTTCCAAAAAAAATATGTTAACTTATTTTTTTACCAAACTTTTCAAACAACGTAAATCTTGTTTCAAGACTTACCCAAGCAAATAATATTTTACTTCATGTAATCAGTCTTCCTGAAAAACAGTGAATTCAAAAGATAATATGTAATATTATTTTTAAATAATTATCCAGCATTCACAATAAAAATGCTAATACAGAAATTCTCTTTGCTGTAATGAAGTTCACATCTCCTGCTCATTAATATGTAGATTTGCTTACATATAACAAAAATTAGCTCATATCTTTAGTGTACCACATATGATAACTGAAAAACTACATGACTATCTGCTATATTTGATCCATACTTTGATATTTCAAAGGTTCCATCAGGTGGCATCATCTTAATCTCTGAATATTCTTGGTAAAGTCCTTTGCGGCCTGTGACTTGCAAATGCTCAATAAACTCCTCAAGTGACATTCCACTCACATCATCATAAAATATAGAATCCTCACAAAATGAAAGTGAAGCACAACTGCTTGAAAGACGCTTTTCTTCATCTTCAGTAAGATCAGTATTTGTTGATTCTGGAGTGAGAAGATTATTTTCTGCACTGCCTTTCTGAAAAATAAGAAATAAATGTTTAGGTTAAAATCTTAAATGCAATTTTTAAAATAAATTTTTAAACTTAAAGAAACCCACATAAAATACTAAGGAAAACACATGACAAAGGAAGACCAGCATCTGATTTAAATGATCAGCAAAACTTTCAATAGAGACATGATAATTTAGCAAGAAAAACAAAGATGTATCCATTCCATTTTGTGAATATCAGTCAATGAAATCTTATGCATTCCTTCTGGCCACTTTAAAGTTAGAAAATAAAAATAGAACTAGAGAAGGATGGGAAATTATGAAGTACCTGTGTAACATGAGCTGAACAACATATTTATGTATCAGCGAGAATCACAATGGAATTGATTAAAATCCAATCTTCCTCCTTCATGGTAGGCTCAATGGCCAAGCAACTTGGTTTCTCATAAACTTGCTTACTGCTTATAATAGGACAGTTAATCCTATCTGCATTGTCTGCTATATCTGTAACTTGTGCATGTTCTTCTGGCTGGTTTGCCTGTTTTGTGAGATGAAATACCCAATCTTCTGGGAAGATAACTTTTCAACCTCTGTATGAAAACAGCTAACTCACCTTCAGTTGAAAAATCCTGATAAAAGTTCTTCATGGGATTAGACAGGAGGCATCCTAGATGCCATCACCAATACTGACTGAGCTATAGAGACTTTTTCTATCTTAATAAATGTCCAGATAAATTCTTATGCATGCTTTTGTTAGTTGAATTTTAACTCTGATTAAATGGATTCAATGCAAGCAAAAACATGTTTATAACAGTAAAGTTCTAATTTGATAATGAAATGTGATCAGAAGTTAAAGGGAACTGCCAACCAGCTGCGAAAACTGAATATAAATATATTCTGTTTATATAAACAGAAAAGTAAAAACATCGTGTTTATATTTAAATTTTTTTTTGTTTCCTGACATTTTTGTGGTATTATTTATAGGTTTAGTTGAAGTGGTGTATATAATGTATGACTGAGAATTGCAAAATTGTTTCTTGAGTGAGGCAGATTTGTGCTTATGTGGTAGTAAGGTAAATGTGATTTTGTAAGATAGCAACAATTTGTGTTTCTGTACTCCTCTCTCTCACATTTGCCTGTGGTAGAAGAGGCATGATCATGTCTCTATTAAAGTGTGTACACATTACTATTATTACAGAGTCAACTACACAGAGTCCATAGATTAACTGAAAGATACCCTAACATTATACCAACCACTAACTAACGTTTGCACTAAATCTATCATACTTTGAATTGTGTTCACTTTGAAACATTCACCAACATAGTATCACAACAGACTCTGGCAGTCCATTCCACTCATTCACTACTCTCCAAGCAAAAAATCTAGTCCTCACACCCTTGCTTACTACATATTTGCTCAATTTCCAAGGATGGCATCTAGTTCCCCCACCCCACCATCAAATCCATATTGAAAACTTTTCTATCAATTCTATAAAAACCTTTCAGCAATTTGTATATCCCTATCATGTCCTCCCTTTTCTGTCTATCAGCCAATTTCTGTAACCCACAAATCTTCAACCTATCCTCATAGTTCATAATGAGCATTCCAGAGATCTATCACTATCTTGGTCACTCATCTCTGGATCCTTTCCACCTTTTCCTCATGCCCAAAAAAAACCCAGGTGAACAGATCTGTGCAGAGTAGTCCAGATTGGGTCTCATCAAAACCTTATAAAGAGGCACAATAACATGCTTTAGCTGCTTTTGCAATATGCCCTCTGAACTTCAACTCCCTATCCATCAACACTCCCAAATTTCCAGCTTCACCAATTTTCTGGAGTATAGTTCCACTAATGTAGTACACAGTGTTACGCCGTTGATTTTTCTTATAAACTGTACTTCTATTATTCCCTTTTATGCCAACTAAGAATGAGATCTCTAATCTATCTTTCTGGGATTGTTTCCTTTTCGAACTCTGACAAAATTTGTTTATTTAAGCTGCGCCAGTCAGAGTTCTAGGACAGAAGAATTCTTGCCTCAGAGAAACCTCCCAGAGTTCTAGAGCTGCCTAATCTTGTTAAAAGTTTAAAGCGCTGTAGAAATCTTAGCTTGCAGTCATGGCCTTATTACTCTAAAATTTCCTTATTTTCCCCTTATGCATAGGTTCAAACTCATGCTCAGGCTTACATAGCAAAACATGTTTATTAAGAATCTAATGAGTTTACAAATAGGTTTAAACATATCAAAGCATATCATATTATCATTACTAAATCAATTGACAAACAATGAAAGAACACTCGAATTAACAAACATACAACTCATATCCTTAGGTTAAATAAATAAGTACACACTTAGCATAAAATACAAGTTCATAATTCCTAACTTCAATTGCCAACATAGGCCCCTCGACATTAATTAGGTCTCACACAAAATCTTAAATCTTCAGACTACCAGTCCAATGGAACTAACAAATCACTAAGCACATTAATCACTCAAAAGTTCTCTAAATAATTGTCTATCTTCCTATTGTCTATAGAACAAAATTCTCGTTCATTCTTTTCCTCTAATGCTAATTGATAATTGAATAAGAAATTTCTGTACGTTACCACCACACTCAAGGTTACTGGTGTCCCTTTCATCCGTCCTTTGTCCAGAGATACCTTTCTGCTTCAGCGGGTCACGTCCACGTGGAGGTCATGTTGCTTGTCATGTATAGCCATTTTCTACACTCTGCTGGGCAAACGCTCGTCTTGATGGTCACTGTTGTTAGCCTGACCGCTTTCCAGAGGGATCCATCCGCTGTCTCATCCCGGTAAAAACCTTTACCGATGGCCCGAATTGGTGGACGCCGTCATCTCGCGTACAGCTCGTCCGATACTAGTCAGTCAGCAATGGGGAAAGGCCTGCCGTCAGTCATCGTAGAGCTTCCGTCCACTGGTCAGCATCGTAGCTCCGAATGAGAATGGGAACAGAAAAAACCCACGCGAACCCACATTTATTCTCCTTCGTCGCGCCCTCTTTTAGTTACAGAAATTTCTCATGGCGCCTTCCTTTTGCCCTCATGTTATCACGTCACAATTCTTCTCCTTGAAGAGCGCACTTTTCGTAGAACGTGAGTTCGATTCATGTTCCATGAATGCTTTCGCCTCGGGCGTTACGCTATCGTAGGTAACTCGCACGTAACCTTTGGACCTTTGTTAGCATTTTGACATACATTTTGCATAGAGTATATTTTAATCACTAATGCTTTTAAACAACAAAATTTCTATTTAGACAGACAAAATTCTCCTCCTTATTACTTCCTTTAAGGTAAATCAAATATGTTCTCTATTAGAATTAGTTTTCTTTAGTACAAGTATTTCTTTGGTTATTATTGTATTCTTGTTAAATCTTGAACGAATGACCCTTTTGATGAATCATCATCATCAAATTCCTGGCATGTACCCTCAAGGGGTGTACAGGATACGATAGTACTACATGAAAAATTTACATCATTACTAACTTCCTATCTACAATTTTTTTCCAAATCAGTTTGTTACTTGTCAAGACTCCAACATTATCAGATCTTATATTTCTATTGTCTAAGGCCCTTTGTACCGTATCAATCCACCTATATCTTGGTCTTCCTCTGGGTCATTTTCCTGCCATCCTGGCAGAGAACACTTGTTTTGCTAATCTTTCCTTGACCATTCTGTTTAAGTGACCATACCACCTGAGATTAGCTCTGCTAATGCATTCCTGGATACTGACAATGCCAAGTTCTTTCCTAATATCCTCGTTTTTAATATGATATTGCCATTTATGCCATCTGTTCACACTTCTAATCTTTCTCAGGACTCTCATATCTGTGGTCTCTAGTCTTTGGTCAAGTGTTTTACTTCTGACCCAGCTCTCAGATCCATAAGTTAAAACCAGTTTGAACACGGTCTTGTATATAGATAATTTAGTGTTCTGGCTAAGGTCCTCATTCAAGATCTAACAACAGCTGATAATCTTTTCATCCTAAATGTATAACCTTATACTTTGTCACATTAAATTGACAATACATTCTCTTTTGCCCATACTGACAGTATTATGTTTAAATCTTCTTGAAAAAATTCCAACATTTATATTTATTCACAATTTCTTCATCTAAATTTGTAAACACGTGAATATTTCCCCTTCAAATCATTTCCTATATCACTAATGTACAAATTAAATAGCAGTGGTCCAAGTATACAGAGTTCTGAGGCATACCAACAAGTCAGAGGACTTCAATGGACTCTACTCTAAAACCATTGTCTGATATTCCATTAGCCACCTTCTTATTGAAATCAACTTCATATCTACCCTCATTTGCTGCAATTTACAGATCAGAATTCCATGTGCTATCCTGTCAAAAGCTTTGCAAAATCCAGCAGTATCACTATGTAGCCATTACCTTTATCCAACTCCCTATTATTGGCATTCATCAAAATTATTCTACCATAATCATTCTTCACTTTATTATAAATAAGTTGAGCACCATTCCTGAGATGCTGATGTACCAACAGCTACAGAACTCTTCTGATATCAGAAATTACTAGAGCTAGGCCTCTCAAACCCCCGATATACTCCATCAAATCCTTTGCCTCACCTACTACTCACTATCTACATAAATTCCATTTCCTTCCCCATGTGAGTACTAATACGAGGGTGTGCTGAAAAGTTGTGATAATCACCACGAAGGAATTGAGGTAGACCATTTAACTTACACATTATTTTACATATTCCCCATGAAGTGTTAAATACTTGTTACAATGCTGCTGCATCATTTGCAATCCTCTGGGAAAAGTCTTTTCCTTTGTTGCAAAAACCAGTCCTCAGCTGCAGATATGACTTCATAATCTGTGTGGTAAATTTTGTTCCTTTCAAGTGTTTCTTTAAATCTGGAAATAGGAAATAGTCAGATGGGGCCAGGTCTGGCAAATAGGGTGGATGAGGCACACAATGAAAGTTCAAGATATATATTGTCTGTTCGGTTTCATGAGCAGCGCGAGTAAGTGCACTGTCCTGAGCAAAAGCAACATGCTTCTGCTCAGTTTCCCACAGTGTTTTTCCTTCAGTACCTACTTCACTTCCTACAGAGCTGTTAAATAAACTGCTGCTCTAAACGTTTTACCTTTTTTGAAGTACTTGATAAGGATTATACCATTCATATCCATGTCCCAGCTGACTTTCTGGATTCAGAACTTCTTTGGTTGTGGAGAACATTTGTGTCTCCACTCCACTGACTGTTGTTTGGTCACTGGGTCATAGTGATGAAGCCATGTTTCACCAACAGTCACAATACGAGCAAACATTTGCACTTGATTTTTCAAAATGAGCCAAAATCCCTTGGGATGACAGCACATGTTCTCTTTTTCGATCAGCATTCAAACATTTGGAGACCCACTTTGCTGAGAGCTTCTGTATGTCCTGATGTTGGTGGATAATGACTCCAACTTGTTCCCTGGATATCCCCCAGAGTCTTTGCAATGTTTTTGGCTGGTATTCGTCTATCATCAAGGATCATGGCATGCACTGGATCATGTTTTCAGATGTGATCGCTGTGGAAGGTCTTCCTGACCTGGGAGCATCTGTTGTCTCAGGATGCCCAGTTTTAAACTTGGCCACACCCATCTGGCAACTGTTGGGTATGCTGGGGCATAGTCCCCCTAAAGTTTGTGGAGTTTTCTTGCAGCACGATAAACTTGATGACAGCCCGCACCTCTGTATCTTCAATTTCTTAAACTTCTGACATGTCTTCTTATATATCCTAAAGAAAAAGAACAAATTATTACAATTTGATGAAACATGGGGATTAAAGGGTTTTAAGATACGTTCTTTCTTGTGGTGATATCAGTTGCTTTAATATCATTTTCATTCTAGGTGTTTATCAGAACTTTTCATTCACCCCTCATGGTGCTTTTAGTTATGCACATGATTGTACAATACATCACGAATGAGTACAGGAAAAAAAGCAAACAAGTGAAACTACAGAAGGTGAGAGAAGAGGTTGAGCAGGTTAAATACTGAATGACAAATGAAATAAACTGTAGAGATTGAAAACAATCTGTTGATAGAAGCATTAGTAATGGCTTAAAGTGAGGTGTTAAAGAAGGGCACCGTACAGAATTTGATTATATGGAGTTCGTAATAAGCATAAATCAAACGTGTTTACTGTAGATGCAATGGAGAATATTACACTAATTTAGGAAAGATGAAAGTGCAGATGACATGACAATGTCATGTTGTAATGATGATCATATGCACAAATGACTGATGTGCAGCATAACTCACATAACAGATTTGAGAGTGACATGAGAATGCAATAAAAACTTTACATTTGCTCTACCTAAATGATCAATCAACATTACATAAAGAAGCAATTGCCTCAAGAGTGACCTTCTATATTTAAAAAAAGCTATAGTAACTAAGACTATTTGATGAGCTGTCAGTGAGGAATGTTTTTCCCCCCTCTCACACACAGACACATGCACACTATCATAGAATCCCACGAAGACTCTCCATAAAGGAAAAGCATCTGGTGAACACGGTAACAATATCTGCAATTTCAGCTTTTTATAAACTGGTTACGAGTTTTTTTTTCCAAACTGTAACAAACTGCAACAATTTCAAATTGTAATATGCTGCTGTCCTCGTTGGCTGAGTGGTTAGCATATCTGCTCTCCAACTAACAGGTCGTGGGTTTGAATCCTGCTGCAGGCATGGATGTTCGTGATTGTACCTAGATGAATTTCATCATCTGGTCTGAGACCATCGTCCTGCTTACTGGAGCCTGAGGTGGCTTTGAAAAAGTTCCACTTTTGGTTTCTAGACTATGTAAAAGATAAATAAATAATATATAAATATGATAAAAATGAAAAAAAGATTTGCAAATAACCTTTTGTGGATAGGAGCCAAAAAACCCAACCACAATCCCAATCAGAGGGGACGGAAGGGAGTTTCTTTATTAAGACCAGGAACTACTACTTCTGGATTACTGATGTTTTTATTGTTTACCTCATCCACTTCATTTATAAGGCCAAAAGTCCTGTTATGGCTAAAGAAAGTTGGCTTAATATAAGTACAGATAAGCAGTTAATTCTATATTCATAGTCATGAAAATTTATTTTTCACTTGGTCAGACTATATAAATTTAGTTTAATCCTTTATCCAAGTGTGTGCAAACAAAGTTTGCACCTGAAAGTATCTTCAGGACTGGGGTAAAGTGGTACAACACCGGGCAACTCCTTGCAAAGCCAGAGCAAGCTACCAACACTCTTATCTCCGTATCTCCCATAATGCAAAACACATCTCCTTGCGGATATGTATAATGTTATGCATTAAGGGAAGGGCCACTACCCAGACTAGTTTCGACCTTTATTGGGGTCTCTTCAGTGGGAGCCAGGCCCAAGTGGAGATACCAGGCAGAAGCATTAGCAAGGTCATCTCCTCCTATAGGAGCCGCTAAACGGTGTGCCACCTTTTTATTAAATTACTCTGGATTTAGAGAAAGATGTTGAAAGTTTATTTTTCACTTGGTCAGACTATAATAAATTTAGTTTAATCCTTTATCCAAGTGTGTGCAAACAAAGTTTGCACCTGAAAGTATCTTCAGGACTGGGGCAAAGTGGTACAACACCGGGCAACTCCTTGAAAAGGCAGAGCAAGCTACCAACATTCCTATCTCAGTATCTCCCATAATGCAAAACACATCACATCTCCTTGCAGAGATGTGTTTCGCCTGGTATCTTCACTTGGGCCTGGCTCCCACTGAAGAAACCTCAATAAATGTCGAAACTAGTCTGGGTAGTGGCCCTTCCCTTAATGCATAACATTAGACATATCCGCAAGGAGATGCAAAACATCATATGTATAATATGATATTACAATATCATATTATACATATGATATTGTAATAATCCTATTTTTGAGTTTTGATCATGCCTTGTTTTTGCTCTGGATGGAGATGTGATATGGCATGCAGATATCGTCTGGCACTAACCTTTTTCCTGTAGACTTCAAATGAAAGATTGCCATAATTTTCTCCTGAGATGGGAACATCTAGGAAGGGAAGGGATCTGTCTTTTTTCTAATGATATGGTGTTCTACTAAATGTAATAGAAACCAAGGTTTCTATTACATGGCCCACTGTTGCACACTGCAACAATGGGCCATGCTTGTGACATCACTATGATTATCAAAATCTAGTTCAAGTTTAATTTGAATAATAACAGTTATTAATTCGGAAATCCGTGTAGCTTTATTTTTTCTATTGTTTTTTAATCTGAGAAAGCACACGAAACCTTAACAAGCCAAAGAAACCTTAACTAATCTTGTAGTTTTAATTTAGGAAAATGTCACCTCTCCCCTCCCCCACCTTGGTTCTGGTAATTTCAATTATGTTGACATGGTACTTCTTTGGGTATGAATGCAAATCCAATGATGCACTACACTGAGTACAAAGAATTAACAGACTTTACAATGGAAGCAGTTGATGATTTGTACTTCTAATCCATTGTTTGTGGACATGTATGCATACTGTGTCCAATAGCAAGGGCAATGACATGCAATTTATTTGTGGTGCTATCATTCAGCTAAGTGGATTGGCAACAGCTCCTTCACTACATTAATCTCACAATTTTCCTCTTTAAAAAAAAAAAAAAAATGGCAATACTATGAACTCTACAGCAAACACTCATAGTGAGGTTACTTACTAGATCCTTGCAAAAGTCACACACAAATCAAATTCACTGGAGCAAATTGTAACATAAATCTTTTTTCAAAAAACTGAATGATGGTAACAAATGAATATGTGCGGTTAAATTTTTTAAAACAAATGAAAAAAAAAACAGTAGCAATGATCATCGTGCATCTTATGTTAATGTGGTACTAAGGATAACATTTTGGGCAAAGCTAAGCTAAAAAGATTTCCAGATTTACACAAATGCTACATGAATTACTGCAGTTATACATATTAGAAATGTTTTTTTTTTTTTTGTTTGTTTGCACACTAAAAAAAAAAAAAATGGATGATTTAATAGTAAAAGTGTGACTCACCACTAACTGAGAATCTGATAGCTGTGTTTCTTCTTTTGTGACCTCTACTTCTTTTTCCCTTTCTTCAGAGTTTTGCTTTTCATAAACAGAGTGCTGATAATCAGATTCATCTGCTTCATTTTCACTAGTAAAGTTACTGGGTGGCCCACTGGCAATTTCATTTTGTGAAAACTGCTTAACAGGTAACTTTAAATGATCATTCTGCAAAGAATCTGGAGATAAAGGCAAGATTGTGAGGTCACAGAGATCATTGTAGCGGTTCATGGTTGATTTCAGGCAGTGAAGAAGCCAAATTCTGTGGTCAGTTTGAAGACATCCTCCTAGCTCTCGTGGCAGAGATACTGAAGGAACGTGCAGTGCAAGCTGAGACATGTGAACCATACATACCTGAATGCAGAAATATAGAAACTGGTATTCTAATCAAAGTACCAAACTTTTTCATGAATTTATTTCAATTAATATATCATGCATAATCAAAAAAACAGTACACTACCTATTAATTTTTTTTGATGGAATGATTAACAATGACAAAATATGCTTTGACGAATTTACTGAATCTACTGATATTTCACTGAATTCAAACTAACATTAACAAAAGAGCAAGTAAATATCAGAAAGGTGTAGGTAAACCACCAAGTATAAAATGGAGCAATTCAAATACTAACAATTCAAATACAAGAAGTCCTAGCAAAAGCTTTCTGGTGCCAGCTCCCAACTTGAGATTAAGAGAGTGCTTCATTATTGCTGATTTCAAAATCAGCCTTTCAGATTTGTAACTGCTTCCATGGAAGGTTGTTTTTATTCTATATGACTGTATGAAGGCTAAGCAGACCATTATTGAAATCATGGTCTGCTTAGCCCCAACTCGCTATGGTGATTCATGTCTTTCCAAAATAGGTTAATTTGTAACAATGTTTAATACACTGTGAGATGTGCAAAAAGTTTGTTCTCAGATAAACACATATAGGCTGTTTATCAGCCTAACGTGTGGTTTAAAAGGGATGTGAAAATTGCTTATATAACACCTTGGCTATCTTTTTAGATATACCCTGAATTATGGGTCTTTGAACATGTATAGAATTTCTACAAAGAAAATTATAGCAAAAACCATTTGGAAGACAGTGTAACTAAAGCATCTACAAAGAATAAACAGTAGCATGACTTTTTCTATAGAGAAGTGTATTTTAGGACATTGGATGCTTAGATGCACCTAAAATTATCAAACATGTATGACATAAGGCTAAATAGAAAACATCAGCACAACCAAAATGTGGATGTGAACACAGCTGTAATGAAAGCCTTTGGTTTTCTAGTGTTCAATGAAATTGACAAAGCAGATGTGTGTTAGAGGAAGATGACATGGCAGTATAGTAATATCTGTTTATATGTCTTTTTTCGAATCCATAACCAGTGTGTGCAGTGAATTTAAACCAATAAAAAGCAGCAAAACCATCCTAGATATGTAAGGATCTCAAAATATTATTATCTTCCTTTGCCCAGTTATGCAAGTTCATAAATAGAACTGTCAGTAATAGAGGCAAGGCAATATATACTCCTTTATGTATAAAATTTCATTTCAAACCTAGTTTTGAAATTCTTAGCTTCAAAAACTAAAATATCATAATTATCTTTGACATTACTTTTTTTTTAAATAAATGTATAACTAAAAAAGATATTTATGACCATAATGTCTCACTTTCAAGATGATATTTTTGTGTTTAAATTTGTTGTTCATTGTCATTATTTCACATGAAGAGAGGAAAAAAAATGCACAAAGAACTTGATGCCAATGGTCTGCATTCTTCAATTAGCCAATTTCTATACCAAACTGAAGCCATCACCAAACCAGATTCATATACAGTTTGATTGCAGTGAATTGAAAATATGCTTGCTATATGCCTTATGGCATTAACAATATCACACATTTTTGGCAAATTTAAACACCTAGTACTTAACATATCAAAAGAATCTGGAAATAGTTTGCCTTTCCTTATGGTAGATAATTAAGCAATCTCACTATCAGTTGAATAAATTGAATTATTAACACGTGTGTGTTAATAATTTCACCCTCAGCTGAAAAGTCTTTGTAAACATGCCGAGCTTTCTTGTGGCCTGCTTCCGTAAGCAGGCTCTGTTTATGGAAACCCCAACCAAGAAGATAAGATAAGCTTGGCTTTGTAGGCTACTGCCACACATCAGTTGAGGTAAATTAACACTGATAACTTAAGTAAAAATCAACTATTTATGAGCATAAAATTTTTTGTCCATGTTTCATAGGCATCTATATTATGAAATAAATGGAACAGAATGACATGTATACATAACAGAAAAATTAAACAATGCAACAATTATCATTAGTAAGGTAAGAACATTCGGTTATTCCTAGAATCTAAATTTAAAAATAAATTTTATTTTTATTGAGGATTTCTGGAAAGTTGACAGTTAGTTTGGGAGGGAAGGAGTACTATATATATATACCTAACTTCCATATTTGCAGGAAATGCCAATTAAACTAAGTGGTAGATGATTTTTAGTAGTTAGGCTAAGTTGATGTTTCTTGAAAATAAGTAAGATATGCTCCCCCCCCCCCCCATTCTTATTTCTGTTCCCAATCTCATTCCATATTCGCTCTCTTCTGCTCTGACCAAAATAACTGAAATACTATTCCATGAAGTGTAGAATTTATGCCTGGAAGGCAAGAGAAAAACTTCAGCTTGGCACTCAGTCTACAGTGAAACCACAAAAAAAACATGTGGAAAAAGTATGACCTGATTTAGTAACTGCATCTGCACTCTCATTCCATTATTTGCAATATGGCTGGAGATCCAGCAAAACCGAACACCAAAATTAAGGGTCTTCATTTTGTACAGCAGTTGTAAAACCTCACAAAGCAATGGATGTGGGTTGTACAAAGCAGAGGATACAGATTGTAAAGAGCTCAATGAAGCTGTATAAAATAACAGATTCTGGTAGTGCATTTCTGTCATGTGTACAAGATGGGTGGAATGCAACTCTGCTGTATAATTATTGCACTCAAGTGGGATCTGCGTGGACATAATAAGGTCAGGAAAACAGCAGCAAACCAACAGAAAATTAAGCTCTTGAGTTGTTAGTATAGATGGGCAAGAATTCAGAGTAGACTGCTATGGGCTCACTAAACAATTGCAGGTAAACAGATGATGGAGTATGAGACTTCTGTAGTTGATATAGTGAGAGGTTGTAGGATAGAGTGCAAACAGAGGAATGTTGTAATGTTAGATGTGGTCAAGTTGTCAACATTTATACCAATAGCGTAAAATCTTTTCTAAAGGCACACCAAAGGAGTGCATGGCACACGACATGTGTAATATTGAGCTTAACAATCTAGAGAAAAAAAAAACTAGTCATGTTGGATGTTTTGGAAGAGGCTTTGTTTTTAGGGTATAATTCAGAGACAACTGTTTTCTTTGAGGTGAAAGAGCAGGTTCATTTGTTTCAACATAAACTTTGAATGGGAAAGGTGTGAAAAGCACCAGTAGCCAGTTGTACTCTGATGATGGATTGGGTCCAACAATTGGAGTGTACTCTCTATTGCACACCTGTAAATTTGGGACCAATAATCAAGCTTTGATCATACAAATGTATGATAAAGGCAGAGCAAGGAACATCGATCTGCACCCCATTCTGTAGACCAGTGTTTCTCAACCTGTGGTCTGTGACGATGGAACAGGTGGTCCTCAGGCAGACTTGAACTAAATAAATATATTTTAATTATCCAAACAAAACAAATTAAAATTGAATAAGTAAAAATTATTGAAATAAAATGGATACTTAAAAAAAAAAAAAAAAATAGCAGCAGAATGTTCATTCTATGAACATTCTGCCCCTCTTTTATTACTCGTCATTCTGCTGCTAGAAATTATTGTAGTGGCAGAATGACGAGTTATAAAAGAGGAGTGAAGTGAACAACAATATGGTTTAATTGTTTCCACCTTCCCTTACTGTTTTGTCAGATTTGAAGTTAAACATATGTTATTCACATTTCAACCAACTGCTTGTTGTTTATTCATTTTTATTATTCAAGGTTTTCCTCCTTCAGCCAAGGCTCAAGTATATCTTCAGAAGTGCTAAGTGATACTTAGACAAAGTATCGTGAGTTAATCCCAGTATTTATATATTTTCCAGAAATGTTTTTTTAATAATGGAAAAGTGACTTAAAACTAGGAATTTGAAAAGAAAAGCAAACGAAACAGTTGACGCTAACCCTAATTGTGATACACTTGTTGTAACGGCAAGTAAATCTGATACTATTAAATTAGAAGAAACAAGCAGTTCAAAGAAAAAATACAGTAGGAAATATAACAGCTCATATTTGGAATTCGGGTTTACTTATTGTGGAAATGAAAGTGAACAGAAATCTCAATGTGTTTTGTGTTATGAAGCTTTGTCTAACGAGTGCATGAAACCTGCAAAACTCCAACGACATTTAGAAACTAAACATTGTGATGTGAAAAATAAGCCAATTGAATTTTTTTCAGCGACACTTAGTGACATTAAATCATAGGAAAGATATAGCTTCAGCCATGGGTTCCATTAATAGCAAAGCACTGGAAGCATCCTATTTCTTAAGTTTGCGCATAGCAAAAACACGGAAATCTCATTCTATCGGGGAAAATTTACTACTTCCAGCTATAAAAGATGTGGTAAAAACTATGTTTGGCAACAATTTACTAAAAGATGTTGATTTGATTTCTCTTTCAAATGACACTGTTGGCAGCAGAATTAACGATATGGCAGGTGACATAGTCAGCTAATCAAAAGAGTTAAGAAGAGCCCTTATTATGCATTACAAATAGACGAGACTACTGATGTTACAAATGATGCTCAGTTAATATGCTATATAAGGTATGTGCATGATAACAACATTCATGACGATATTCTGTTTTGTAGAACTTTGTCATCCCGAACACCTGGAGAAGAAGCATTTCACGCTCTCAATAATTGCATAATACACAAAGGGATCCAGTGGGAAAAATGTGTGGGCTTCTGTTCGGATGGAGCTCGTGCCCTTACAGGTAGACATAGTGGGGTTGTTTATGGTCAAGGAAGTAACTCCAGATATGAATTGGGTACATTGTTTCATACATTGGGAAGCATTAGCCTCCAAAGGAATGCCACCAGAATTTAAAATTGTGCTATACAACGCTGTAAAGCTAGTTAATTTTATTAAGGCTCGACCGTTAAATGATAGGTTATTTTCAGTACCATGCAATGAAATGGGCAGTGAATATATACAACTTTTGCTTCATACTGAAATTCGCTGGTTTTCCATGGGCAAAGTATACTAATAAGGTTATTTCAATTAGGGCACGAAGCGTTATTGTTTGTAAATGAACGTAATTCTGATTTTGCATCACTCCTTGTTGACGAAGCATGATTAGCAACACTCTTCTATCTTTCAGACATTTTTTCGAAATGAAATGAACTAAATCTCCCCCTTCAGGGAAATTCTTTAACTGTTCTTGATGCCTACGACAAAATAAATGCATTCGAGAAATAACTGATGTTATGGATTAGTTATGTAAAAGACAGACAATTTGCACCTTTTTCAACATTGGAATTTTTTTTAGTGGAAAATGATATTTTTGTTGATTCTGAATTCCTGGAAAGGGTTTGTGACCACCTCAAAACTCTGAAACAGAATTTTGAAACATATTTTCTGAATAACTTTTATAAATTTCTGTGGATTCACAATCCATTTCAGGATTACAGTCACGAGAACAACCTTTCGAAAAAAGGTTGTTCTCGTGACTGTAATCATATCAAAAAAAGAACAGTTAATTGACTATTACACTTTTTTTATATAATGTTCGTCAGGTAGCTTTATTTTATCGTCCTACATGTTTCGCCAATGTTTCTATCGGCATCTTCAGGGAATACAAACTAGTAAGCTATATGAAGGTTATAACTGATGGTTCTAATTCATACAAAAAATTAGTATTGAACGAGGCAGTGTGCGTGTCTCAGGAACGTGATTTATTCGTTATGGCTCATGATGTAATTGTCATGAAAGTTCATTTCTTTGATGTTTAATGATCTGATTAAAGCTTTCCAAATTTCTGGTAAGGTTAGACCTTGATTCTTGTTTAGGTTTTCAATTTTACGGGAGACAGTAGCTGCTTCCTTGAAGGTTCTTGAATGGTAGTTATCTTCTATATAGGGCATAAGGCTCTTATCCCACTCAATGTGATGGTTAGTAGACGGATAAGAGCCTTATGCCCACAAAGCGATAGGTCAATAAATGCTTGTGTTGGATCTTTTCCTGATTTTGGGGTGGCATTAACAATCAACTTATGCCAATAAACTGGAAATCCTTTCTCTAAGTATCCTGTTGTGTAGTAAGAGAAAGATATCCAGAGAAAGTGATGGAAGATGTTTTATCAATCTTGTATGTCATCAGGTCCTACTGCATTGGAAGAAAGTAACAATGCTCTTTTTAGTTCCTCCTTAACAAATGATTGATTATATAACGTGTGGACAGACTTATGTGTTCGTCGAACATGTTGTTTATTATTTTAACGGTATAATAGAACACAGAAACTAAGTAAATAATTAATTTATTAACTTGATGCTGATATTTCGCTGGTGTTATAACCAGCATCTTCAGAGCACAAAAACACTGTTTGTCACAATACGTGAAACTAAAACAACATGGTGTACTTAAACAAAATTGTAGCAGCAACAAAGACTAGAGTCCTGATTTTGGCGCCCTCTATCTGAAAAAAAAAACAAACAAACAAAAAAAAACAGCTATCATATATTACTAGAGTCCTAGAAAAGTGCTAGTTTTTTCTTAATATGACTGTTTCCCAGATCTTCGGCAAGTTAATACAGCCATATTTGTTGAGATTTGGAGTGTGTTTTAGGGCTTCTGTCACCTCTAAGAACAATCTCTCTGATTTATACGGGTTTCTGTGTAGTACTTTTGTGTTTTTCCAGTTGATCCTGTGTGCAGGGGTATCCAGAGCATGGTCTGCTAGGCCCGACTTCCCATAATGATAATTCCGGACGTATCTTTTATGTTCGCTGATGCAGATGTTCACAGTTCTTCCTGTTTGACCGTAGTAGGCTTGATTGCATGAGCAGGGTACTTGGTAGACTCCTGGATGTGATAAAGGAGGAATGCTGTCCTTGAGTGAGCGGATGAGGGTGGCTAATTTGCTACATGGTCTGAATGTAGTGCGTAGTTTATGTTTATTGAGAATTCTTGAGATCTTTTCGGATGTGCCTTTAATGTAAGGGATGGTGACTGTTTTGTTGTAGTTCTCTGTGGTGGATGGTGGGAGGGGTTTCTTAGGAGTGTTTAGTATTTTGTTTATTTTATGTGGATTGTAGCCGTTGGCCAAGAAGGTGTGGTGTAAGTGAGTCAGTTCAGCAGTAAGAGCCTTGTCATTGGAACAGATTGCTCTCGCTCTATGGGTTAGCGTTTTTAATATGCCATATTGTTGAGAAGAATGATGGTGTGATTGTTTGTTGGAGGCAGGTCGTATATTCGACCTGCCTCCAACAACAGCTAACAACATACGTTTAGATGTGGCCAACATCCTAATCAAGTCCAAGCCTCCCAAAAATAATATCCCACATAAGGAATTCATTGCTATAAAAGAGCTACACAACAACAGCCAGATTACCATAACAAAAGCAGACAAAGGAAATGCAACCGTGGTGATGGACACAACTGAATATGAAAACAAAATGCACACACTATTACAAGATCAGTCAACATACAAAATTATAGATCGCAATCCCACCAACACACAAAAGAATAAGGCACGAAAATTATTGAAAAAAGTCACTTCCTGGCCCAAAGACACAGTTAACAAACTCAAACCCTTCCATGTTAAAACACCGAGGATCTATGGAGCACCAAAAATTCACAAACAAGGCACACCCCCTACGCCCAATTGTGGACAGTATAAATAGTCCCACATACAAACTGGCTAGACATTTAGCAAAGCTACTAGCCACTCTCACAAACAATTCTCCCTCCTTGTCAAAAATTCAACACACCTAAAAAGCATCTTACAACACCTTACCCTAAAAAGCTCAGACTTAATAGTAAGCTTTGATACCACTTCACTATTCACAAATGTACCACTAATAGAAACCCTCAATCTACTGAAGTCACACTTCCCCCCCTGATATATTTGAACTATTCAAATTCACAATACATGCAGGATATTTCACATGGAAAGGGAAAATATACAAACAAATTGATGGGACAGCCATGGGCTCCCCCCTTAGCCAACTTTTACATAGACCACCTGGAAAAACAAGCAATCAATACAGCCACTCTCAAACCAACACTTTGGCTACGCTATGTTGATGATGTGCTTGCTATTTGGCCACATGGCCCTGAGACATTGAAAACATTCTTAGCACATTTAAATAGCCAACATCCAAAAATCCACTTTACTATGGAACTGGAAGCCAACAACTGTCTGCCCTTCCTGGATACACTCATCACACGTCTCCCAGATGGTTCCTTATCATTTTCAGTTTTTAGAAAACCCACACATACAGGCAGATACTTACACAAACAATCACACCATCATCCTTCTCAACAATATGGCATATTAAAAACGTTAACCCATAGAGCGAGAGCAATCTGTTCCAATGACAAGGCTCTTACTGCTGAACTGACTCACTTACGCCACACCTTCTTGGCCAACGGCTACAATCCACATAAAATAAACAAAATACTAAACACTCCTAAGAAACCCCTCCCACCATCCACCACAGAGAACTACAACAAAACAGTCACCATCCCTTACATTAAAGGCACATCCGAAAAGATCTTAAGAATTCTCAATAAACATAAACTACGCACTACATTCAGACCATGTAGCAAATTAGCCACCCTCATCCGCTCACCCAAGGACAGCATTCCTCCTTTATCACATCCAGGAGTCTACCAAGTACCCTGCTCATGCAATCAAGCCTACTACGGTCAAACAGGAAGAACTGTGAACATCTGCATCAGCGAACATAAAAGATACGTCCGGAATTATCATTATGGGAAGTCGGGCCTAGCAGACCATGCTCTGGATACCCCTGCACACAGGATCAACTCGAAAAACACAAAAGTACTACACAGAAACCCGTATAAATCAGAGAGATTGTTCTTAGAGGCGACAGAAGCCCTAAAACACACTCCAAATCTCAACAAATATGGCTGTATTAACTTGCCGAAGATCTGGGAAACAGTCATATTAAGAAAAAACTAGCACTTTTCTAGGATTCTAGTAATATATGATAGCTGTTTTTTTTTTTTTTTTTTCAGATAGAGGGCGCCAAAATCAGGACTCTAGTCTTTGTGTTGCTGCTACAATTTTGTTTAAGTACACCATGTTGTTTTATTCTCGCGTATTGTGACAAACAGTGTTTTTGTGCTCTGAAGATGCTGGTTATAACACCAGCGAAATATCAGCACCAAGTTAATAAATTAATTATTTACTTAGTTTCTGTGTTCTATTATACCGTTAAAATAATAAACAACAGATTGATTATATAGTCTAGCCCATTTGTAGAAAAGTTTAATAATGGTTTCTCTTGGTCTTTCAATATTAAAAATTCAGTAGGATATGAAGCTGCTGTTGAGATTCTAGCAAAATTTTCTCCCAATATGTTGGCAAAGGTGTCAGATTCAGCAACAGCACAACCATTATGATCCAAGGTAGACAAATGGTTTGTTCTATATTACTCCTTTATATTCCAGATTTTATTCCATACAGTTTTTGAATTTGTTTGACTAAGAGATAAAGTAAACTAGATCCAAGATTGCATTTGATTCTGCTGCAATGTGCTTTGGCTTGAGAATGTTTGAAAGCAATGAACTTTGTAGTAGGGTATCTATGAAATATACCTCATGTTCTGTCCTGATCTCTTTCATCTGCTTTGCACTCCAGGTTCCACCAAGGCTTGGATGTGTCATCAAGATGATGTTTTTGAAATCGTGATTGTTGCTACTGCCTGGTCAACATAATTCTGTTACATACTTCACTGTTTCATTGATAGGTATTTGACTGACTGCTTCAGGATTAAATTTTGCAAGATAAAAAGTATTCCAATCAGCCTAGTCCATTTTCGACATGAACATTCGTGTAGGAGAACATGGTTCCTGTGAGGACAGTGCAAGAAATAAGAAATAAGAAAACGATTGCTGCCACATGTGTTCTCTTCGACATCCCACATGAGCAGTGGAAAAATGGCAGGGAAGTAGATTGTAAGATCTATTGCAGAATATGAGTGGGTGGGTATATGAAAGAAGATACTGAGTCTATTATTCAGAAGGGGAGGTATTTATTGTCAAGCATTTCCTCAATGATACAAACTTTTTGATTTGTGCTGGCACTACCCCAGGAAGTATTATGCCTATTAAATTCACCCATAAATAGTATGACCTCAAGCAGTTACAAGACAAGATTATCAAGATTGATTTCATTTAACTCAGAACCTGACGGTAAATAAATGAAACATACTCTAACAAGAAATCCCATGAATAGGTGAATCACTACTTCTTCTAAGGCAGTATTAAGCCAGACCCGTTTGGAATGAGTATAATTGCCCACTAGGATAGCTACTCCACAAACAACACCATCTCCAGCTCTGTCCTTATGAATAACAGTGAAATTCCTTAAGGTGGGGTCCTCACTGGATTTTAATTAAGTTTCCTGCAGACAGAAATGAAATTGGCTTTGTTTTTGCAGTAGAATATAGATATTTTTGTGAAACCTATGACAGTTACACTGTAAAAATTTTCCTATTGTCTTGGCCTTGTTACTTATTCCTTCACTCCATTGGGAGCATAGGACCTTGACCACTGATCTCCATCTGACTCTATTTTGTGCTTCTCTCTTCATGTTCAGATCTTTCCAATCTTTCTGAGGTCTTCTTCTACTCCTCTCTGCCAGTTGGTCTACCTCTCTTCCACTTTCCTTGCATATTCCACTCTAATGCTTGTTTGACCTTGTCCTTTTCCGGTTTTCATGTCCTATCCATCTCCATTTTATCTGATTGACATCATACATTGGTTTTTGTTTAGTTTTTTTTGCCATAAATCTTTATTTTAATTCTAGAATTCTTCTTAAACATTTATTTACAAAGCATTGCAGTTTTTCTCTAATTGCTTTGTTGCTGTCCATGTTTCTGATGTATAGGGTAGAACTGATTTGATATTTGTATTACTCTCTATATCTTTCTCTGCTCCTCCCTGTTTATTTATTGTTTCTAGGTAATTAGTTCTCTGTTTCTAGAATTTGACCATCCAGTACTATCTTCTTTTTGTTTATTATTTATGTTCATTATTTTTTGTTTTCATTTTATTTATTCTTAATCCAACAGTTAGGGTTTTCTCTTCATTGAGTTTCATTTTTGTCTTCATATGTTATGTGTTAGTAAACACATATCTGTAAAACTCAGGTCATGTAGCTGTTCTATTAAATTCCACTGTATGTTTTTCATGGCATTTCTCATAACATAATCTACAACAATAAGAAATACTGGGAGAGAATGCAAACTTCTCCATTGGGTAGGATTTGTATTTATTTTAGATTTTTCATACATTTTTTTTTTTTTAACTATGTTGATAATTTTACATGGTATACCATAATATGACAATTTCCATATTGCTTCTCTGTCAATTTAAGGAGAAGGGTGACCGGCAGGCACATGAACGGTATAAAGCACAGGCCAGAAGGGTGACGAGTGTGGTAAGAAAAGCAAAAAAGGATTACGAAAGAACATTGGCCATGCAGGCTAAAGAGAATCCTAAACAGTTTTTTAGATATGTAGCAAGTAAAAGGAAAAATGTACATGGCAGATTGATTTTAAAGAATGCCGATGGTAGGGAGGTAACTGAATCAGTTGAGATAGTTGAGTTACTGAGTGAGCACTTTGCAAAAGTATATCATCCAGGTGGTGACATTGCAGAAACGAATAAACCAGTAGATTATACGGGAATTGTGGTTAATGAAGTGGAGGTGAGTAGTCTATTGCATAACCTCGATGTCAATACATCTGTGGGATTGGATGGTATACCAGCTCGTGTTGTACGAGAAGCAGCTAAAGAATTGTCAGTAACCTTGACCATTTTGTTTAATTTGAGTCTCGGGTCTGGGTTAGTCCCGAGTGGGTGGAAAGAGGGGAAAATAGTTCCACTGCATAAAGGTGGTTCCAAGACTGCTGTAGTAAATTACCGACCGATTAGCATATCAGGAATCATTGTCAAGGTCTTAGAGAAAATAGTCAAGAGGAAAATACAAGATTGGATAGAAGAAAATGGGATACTGTATCGGGGACAGCATGGTTTTGTGAAGGGTAGGTCATGCCTCAGTAACTTGCTCACGTATTATAACACAGTGACGGCTGAACTGGATAAGGGTAATGGGTTTACGGTGATTCTACTGGACCTTGCCAAGGCATTTGACATGATTCCACATGGAATTCTAATCAGTAAATTGCAGCATATGGGAATGGACATAGGGTTGGTGAGATGGATTGGAGGGTGGTTGACGGAGAGATATCAGAGAGTGGTTTACTCGGGAGTAGAGTCCACAAGACGGCCTGTGACTAGTGGTGTGCCACAAGGATCTGTTCTTGGACCACTGCTGTTTAATTTGTTCATAAATGATATAGGAAATGATCTGAGAGGAACAGTTCATTTGTTTGCGGATGATGCGAAGTTGGGTAGGGCAATAGTGAATGCAGATGATGTCAAAATTTTGCAGGATCATTTGGATAGATTGGAGGTCTGGGCTAAGGAGAATGGATGTCAGTTTAATGTGGCAAAATGTAAGGTTATGCATTTTGGGGTGAAAAGATTGACGGCAGTTTACTGCACTGGTGGAACCGTGCTCCAGGAAATTGATTAGGCACGAGATTTAGGAGTGTTGGTAGATAAGGAATTGAAATTTAGGGGACACATTGCAAAAGTGACCAAAACAGCTCATCAAATCACTTGGTTGCTGAAGAATACGATGACAAGCAGAGACAAGCAGGTTATTGTTCCTCTGTATCGAGCCTTGATAAGACCCCATCTAGACTACTGTGCTCAGATTTGGTCACCTAGGTTTCTTCTTGATGGGGAGGAGGTGGAGAGGATCCAGAGGCGAGTGACCAAGATGATAGCAGGTCTGTGGAATGAACCGTATGAGAACAGGTTGAGGATTTGTGGGTTGCAAAAATTGGTTGATAGGCGGAGGAGGGGAGATATGATTGAGACATTCAAATTACTGAAGGGTTTCTATAAAATTAATTTAGAAGATATTTTTGAGAACAGGGCTGGTTTTGGGAGGACTAGGGGACATCCATGGAAACTGGACAAAAGTGTAGTTAGTAAAGGTGTTAGAGCTGGGTTCTTTACTTTTAGAGTAGTGAATGAGTGGAATGCACTCCCTGAGTCTGTGCTGGATGCTGTGACAGTGAATGAGTTTAAGGCGAGGTATGATGATACTGTATGAATGTCAAATAGTTGTGATGAATATGATTTGGGGCCTCCCTCGATGAGTCCAATGACTCCCTGGAGTTGCCCGTAATAATAGTAATAGTAATAATAATAATAGTAATGCTTTTTCGGACTCAACAAATTTAATATAAAGATTGACTGCCATTGTATTGACTGTTCTATTATTATTCTTAGTGTTCCTATTTGATCTATACATGCCCTATGGGCTTTAAAACCTGTTTCTCTTAGCTTTTGGTCTATTTCTTTTTTTTTTGATTCTTTCTAATATTATTCTTATTTTACTTGTGTTTAATAATGATATTCCTCTTCAATTATTGTAATCAGTTAAATCTCCTTTTTTTTTTGATATTTTCATAGGTAACCCAATATTCCATTAATCTGGCCATTCTTCCTGCATTCATATTTGGTTAAGAAATGGATAGAGTATATCACCGTTAAATCTATATTTGCTTATAATAGTTCATTTGGTATACCATCTATGCCAAATGCTTTTCCATTTTTACATTCTTTTAGTGCTTTTTTGTATTTCATATTTTTTTTTTTACTTTGGTGTCTATTTCTAATATTTTTTTTCTTTTCTTTCTGGTATTTGAATTTCTTTTTCAGGTTTTTCTCTATTCATTATCTCTTTGAATTAAAGTATTTTACCCATCTTTCTATTTTCTTTATTTCCTTGTTTGTCTTTAATAATATCTCATCTTTTCTTGCCTGTCATCGTTCTTGTAATATTATTATATGTTTTAATATCACTTCAATCAGCTGCAATTTCTGCCTAATTTAATAGGTTTTCAAACTCTCTCTTATTTTTTCTTGGGTTTTTCTTAATCTCTTTATATTTCTCTTGTAATATAAAGTAAGTTGATGTTATTCTTAGCTTGTATTTTTTTCTTAACTTCTTTTCTTTGTCTTTTCCTCCATGCACTCCCAATATTTTTTCTGTGGCTCCATGGTATATTTGTTTCCATGTTTTTTATTTTATGTTATACATTCTATTTTTGCTTGTTACTTTCTTTGTGTTCATTAATCTTATTTTAATTTCTCCTATTACTAAAAAAATGGTCTGTATAAACATCTGCCTCCGAGAGGATGTTTATACAGACCTTGATCTCTCATTTCAAAAGAGATCCTCTCTGTTTTCTTTGCTTCATTATACGGTCAATTTGGTTACAGGTTTTTCCTGGTGTTGTCCATGTTACTTTATGTATATTTTTATGCTTAAAGATAGTTCTTCCTATTACTAATTCATTCGCCATGCAGAAATCCAGTAACATTTCTCCATTTTCATTTATATTTCCTATACCTTCTTTTCACATTATTTCTCTACCTGTACGATCATTTCTTATTTTAGCATTTAGATTCCCCATTACTATAATTATATCTCTAGGATTTGTGTCATCTACTGTTTTTTGTAATCTATCATAAAATTCATATTTTTCTTTTTCATCTGCATTATCAGTTGGTACATATACATTTATAATTGTCATTTTATAGAATCTTGAGTTAAATCTTGCTCTTATGCATCTTTCTGTAATTGGTTCCTATTCTATTATTGCAGCTCTTGCTTTACTGGACATCGTTATTGCCACTCCTTTTGCATCTGTAGTATCCTCATCTTTGTTTCCCTGCCCATTCCATCTTTTCTCGCTTATTCCCAATATTTCAATTTTGTAGTCTTTCATTTCTTTGGCTATATTGGCTGCTTTTGATGTTTCATACATAGTCCTCACATTCCAACATCCAATTCGTACTGTTTATTTTTTTGGCTCCAAATAGTTTGTCTCTTTTAGTTCATGTGTCTTGTCCAAATTTTCTGTTGTATTCCTCAATTCTAGTTTCACGGGGATGTCATTCTCAACAGTTTGTCTCCATTTAGTATTACAATTTGATCAAATACTTCTGATCCATAGCAAAGCATTTTTTTTATTTTATTTTTTTTCTAGCCCTTTGCTCAACCCTCAGTTATTTACCTGGGCTTGGCCTTGTAGACTTGTCCAACTCCCAAGAGGTTAAGAGCTTACCTTTATCAGATTTACATTTAACCATTGATTTTAGGAAAACCATAAAGCTCATGTATGGTGAAATTATCAGATAGTTGAATTGACATATGAGTTTCAGTTGATATTTTCTTAACTGCTGCCATCTCAGCAAAAGAGAATTTCAGGACAGTTGTGGCAGTGGCTGCCTTCCTCTTTGCATCATCATATGGTATATTTTATTCTGTTTTAATCTTTCGTATTTCTTTTTTTTATCCTTCCACCACTGACATGCATGGGAGTAGGCTGGATGATCTCTCTGACAGTTGACACATTTAACTTTCTTGGAAGAGCACGATTTATTATCAATGTTTCCTACTTCTTTGCTACCACATCGGGCACAGGTAGTAGAGCCATGACGTGCCCATATTTTTGACATTTAAAGCATCTCAGAGGATTAGAATGTATAGCTTAACAGGACTGTTGAGATACTCTGCTATTACAGATGTTGGAGGTTTAAGTGTGTCAAAAGTGAATATGATATTCCTGGTTGGAACCAGGTGATAATCCCTACATATGAGAATGTGCCTCATACCTGTCACTCCATGAACTTTAAGCGCTGAACATCTCTTCATCAGGGATATCAAGATCTTATTCTGATATCACTCTTCTAGAAAGTTTATGAAGTGTTACTGTGATTGGTATTCCACCAATTGATGTTGCTCTTAATAGTTTTTCCAAATGAGTGATATGTTTCCACAAGGTTTCCACAATTACCAGAACATAGTTTCTTAACTGTTTTGGGAAACCTGCCAGTTCTAAATCCTTATGAATAAAGAAGGTGACATTTTCCCTATTGGCTTTTCACATGTTACAAGAGTGATGAGAAATGCTAGTACATTAATACTGGTGTCAGATATCTTTTGTTTCTTACTTCTGTTGTCAAATAATGCATCTATGATATCAGTACTTTGTCGGGGCCCTCATGACAGTCAGTGAAATATATCTTTTGTTTCTTACTTCTGTTATCAAATAATGCATCTATGATATCAGTACTTTGTCAGGGCCCTCATGACAGTCAGTGAAATATTTGAAGATGTTTTCATACTCAAGAGATTTTTTGTTCAAGGCCAGAGCTTCCCACTCACCATGGAACCATACATAGTGAAGATTATGTGTGGCTTCATATGACCACTAACTGACAAGCAATTAATGCACTCAGAAGTCGAACACCAGGATGTTATACCAACATTGCAGCAAGCCTTGTGACTGCTCCTCCCCATCTCCAGACCATTGGGTGGGAGACTTTCTGCAATACCGTTGATCCTTGCAGGCAAGCCCACCAGCGAACTGATCAGAATTCAGGACTACCCAAAGCAGAGGGGAAAGTAGTGCAAGACTACTAGGATCCCCTTTCCAGATGTCCACAGGTCATCACATGCAAACAGAGGCATGGCATTGGATCCCAGTGATGGTGGTCTGAAAGACAAGATAGTAAAAAAGACTCAGGAGAAATAGAGCAAATGGGAAGAAAAGCAAAGAAAATGATGTAGAATGAAAAGAGCTGATGCCATCACTAGGATGGTTCTAGAGAAAAGAAACAAGCCCACATTTGGTCTATTAAAGAAATATATAGTCAATCAGTCACCTATCCAACTGCTTTTACTTTAGTCTTCCCAAAAATCATGGGAAAGATCAACAGCCATCCTGGAAGCTCACTAGCTAATTAGTCTGATTTTCTAGTCATTACTACTCATATTTGGACATAAGCCTTGGAAATGGCTGCAAAAACACCTTTAATTTCTAGGATATTTGACTGGATCTGCCTTTCACATTTTACAATTTGGTCAGCAATAGCCCCTCTTTAGATTCTCCACACAATGATGGAGTTCCCCAGACTCTGTACTTTCATGAGCTCTCTTCATAATGTGCATAAATGACCTCTCATGGAGTTCAAATCTCTTCCACAGCAATGCTGAAGACAGTACACAACAAGTTCTTTCCTCCTTTTCTTCATTTGGTAAATCATGTAGTAAACAATTAATCTGAAGCAGCTTCAAGATCTTCCCATAACCAATGCTTTAACCTTTCACCTCCTTGCTATTTGTCAGATAGGATGAGGATAACTATGTGAACCTGCTACCAAAACATGGATCTGTCATTTCTCACACACACACACAAAAAAAAAAAAAAAAAAAAAAAAAAAAAAAAAAAAAAAAAAAAATCGAATTTCTTCTGATAATACCTAGATCTTTAAATGTGACTGGATTTCTGTTCTTGGACTAACTTTCACCTTTAGTCTCTCACACACACACACACATTCACTCCAATCATTCCCTCATAGAAAACATTTAGTTTACTTCTCATACTACTGAAAACACTGTACAAATCCGAATTCTGCTCGACTTTGAAATACTACTCACATTTGAGATGGACAAAAAAAAACTCTCTAAGAATGCTTCGTGTTATCAATGATTGTCTCCAGCTTAAAAAAGATCATTTAATGACTAAGACAAGTGATGTGAAGTCGTTAGTCTCTTTATAAGAGTTGCCCCAGTCCTGAAAATAGTTCAGACGCAAATTTGTTTGCTTACACTTGTATAAAGGATTAAACCAAGAATATCTTTAATTTATAGTATAATCAAGTGGAAAAACTTGCAACAACTATCTCTAATCCAGAATATTTTAATAATAACGTGTGACACCTTTTGGCAACTCATATACGAAAATATGACTTCTGTATTACTTAAACCTCAGTATCACCCCCTGGGTCTGGCTCCAATTGATGAAACCTCAATAAAGGTTGAAACTGGTCTGGGTAGTGGCCCTCCCCATAATCCATAGCATTATACATGTCTGCAAGATGTACTTTGCATTATGGGATACTAAGGCAAGTGATGTGAAGTCAGTAGCTTCTTTATACGAGTTGCCCCAGTCCTGAAAATAGTTCCGACACAAATTTGTTTGCTTACACTTGGATAAAGGATTAAACCAAGAATATACTTTCTTGGTATCTTTAATTTATAGTATTACCAAGTGGAAAAACTTCCAAAGAATTGATGGAGGTTTGAAAGAGGCATTATGATAGGATGTCATTTTGCAGGCATGTCTGTTCAGCAAATTTTTGACAAATTAGGTGATCCTAGATCAACAATATCAGTGATGCCATATTAAGATGGAAGCGTAGTGAGTCAACTGGAAGTTTTACCAGCAGTGGAACCACCACACTCACCGAACGTGACAGTAGAGTGCTACAAAAGATAATATGTAAAAACTGCTATTTGTTGGCTGGCACATCGAATGCAGAGTTCAAGGCATTGACTGGAACACGAACTTACCCCCCCCCCCTTTAAAAATTCAGAACTGAGGCTTAACATGGGTTTCCATGATAGGACTGCAATATGCAAGCCCCACATTACCCGAACATGCAGAATTATCTTCAGTGGTGCAAAGAGCATGTACAGTGGGAAGTGAAAGTTCGGAAAGCTGTATTATGGAGTGACAAATCACACTACACCCTCTACCAAGCAGACGGACAGGTTCTTGCAGATGCCTGGTGAAGATCTCTTAACAGAGTGCATAACCCCAACTATGAAATTCGGAGGTGATGGTGCGATGGAATGGTCCAGTGTTTCCTGGTTTGCCCTCAGACCTCTGTTTGAGGTGCCACAAACATTGAACTCCAAGATGTAGTAAAAACATTCTAGACAATGCAATGCTTCTTACTTTGGGGTGTTTCTACAGAACTGACCATTCTCTCTTTCAGCAAGACAATGCCAAGATCATGTCATAAGGCTGTAACTGTATGGTTTGTGGACATGAGTGTCACCATACTTGACTGGCCTCCACAGAGCCCTAACATCAATCCTATTGAACATCTCTGGGATGAACTGAGTGTCAGGATATCTGTCCCACAACAGTCTTGGACCTCAATACATGTGTACAGGAAGAATGGTCCAAAATTCCCATCGATTACTATTGTACGCATATGGAAAGTAGGCCCCATAGGATGCTACAGTCATTGCATTAGCATGCTACAGTCATTGCAGTGAAAGGAGGTCCTACATCTTATTATAGTGGGCACCATGGGTGTTTGTTCCTCACATTATGGTGTTTGTTGACTTCTTTCCAAGCTATGTATATACATGTTTGCTCTAAACTGCGTGCATGCACACAAGTAAAAAAAAAAAAGAGGTATGCACACACATCTACTATTTGCACTCACAAATATTTTAATTTCAGAATTGAATGTTACAATAGCAGTTTTAGTGCATTAAAACTTCAAAATGTGATTATCGAAATTAAAGTAGAAAACAACTGCAAATTTGTTTCTGAGTGGGTGAAGTGAATATGTTTATAAACTGCATATATATGCCACACTTAAGTAGCTGAAAGAGTAAGTATTTAGGTTGTTCTTATATTTAGCATGCAATATACAAGATCTTATAGACATGCTGTCCCCAATTTTTGGCATATCAAATTAAGAGGTTGTGGCTTGCATTTTCACTATTGTGAGCAAAGGCTATTGCACATATCAAGTCTGAAACTAGTGCACATGGGCTAGCAGAAATTAGAGAGTATTGTGTGTGTATCATTAACACTTTGAATCCTAGACCCACCAAGACTTAAAGAACCCTGACCATTTTTAGCTCTATTTAATAACTTGCTGTGCAGTATTTCTATGGAATATCCAAATAATTATTTGTCTTTCAGTTAGCATCTTTCACAATTATAACAAGAATTTTAGTTATACATGTGGTATGGGCTCCAGAAATGGGTTGTAAGAAATCAAGGTTTTTGAAAAAAATAAAAAGTTAATTTTTTATTAGTTTCTACTTATATTTATTTTTTTTAGTGTTCAAAATTCAACAAATTCAAACAAAATATTGCTTAGATGTTACATAAATAATGAAAATTACAAATAAAATTTGTGTGTGTTATTATGATGAAAATATCATTTTACATAGGAGTGTACATCACTATAATTATTCATTATTGGCCACAAAAGTCAAGTGATAAATTATTGAATTAGGTCATTCAGATTTTGAAATGCCACGACCTCACGTGCAATTGTGAACACGACTCGCTGGATGGCCTCGAATTTGGTCACTCCATGTTCAAAGTTCTGCGTCACTATTGCTGGACTCAGAGCTCACATTTGTGGGGAGATCTGCTTCCTCTTGTTCTGGATCACTGTCTGCCCAATCATCTAATTCAGATCCTTCGTTATTGAGTATTTCCTCAAGCATTTGTTCTAATTCATGTTCACTCAAGAACCATTTTACACCCCTGCTTTGGGCACCACTGGGTCCTGGTCTGTTCATAGTGACAGAGTTCAAACTGATCTTTCAGGTCACAAGAAGAGAGTCGTGACTCCCTTGTATTGTTTAGATTGGGGCAGCTAGAGTTATGATGGTGCAACGTAATATAAACATGAATGTGTGATCATATGTGACGCAACCGATGGGCAGGCATTACAATATATAATACTAATATAATATAAATTCCCTTTTTTATTGATAAAAGTCAACCATCCTCGTGGATAATGAAGCTGAAGGTTAAGATTTAACTACAGTACAGTCTGATAATGAATTTCAAGCATATATTATTATTTTCAGAATTTTTAATTTAGCAATGTAAATATACATTGATGGAATTCTGGGTTCACGCACGATCAATATATATATATATATATTTGCATCGATAGGACTCAAAGTGTTAAGCTTTGTATACTTGCAATGCTTTCTACTGTGAGGCCGAATCTAGCAGATAAGCAAATAAATACATCAAAATAATAGATTGATCTAATCTAAACAATAACATGGTGCTTTGCTCTGAAGATGCTGGTTTGCAATCCAGCAAAATATAAGTCAGTTGAAAACAACTTTTTTAATAAAATAGCTGGTCTGGTGTTGTTAATACTGTTAAAACAAGTTATAAATATATCAATTTCTTTTGTTCATTGTGGCAACATTAGTTAATAACCTGAACAAATGACATGAATAACAGCCAATATCTTTACATACATATAATCATGGCTCAAGAAATATAACTCGAACCTACTAGCCACAAAAAATTTTATTCAGCCAATGTATTGTCTACTTCATATAAATATTATTAAAGTTGGTTAAAAAAACAATTAAATGTTATGTTAACAAAATAACACTTCTTTAATTTTCACTATACATTACATAATTATTTATAAATAGAAAAATATGCTTTGTTTTAATGTGGGCTTAAAATGCATGTCACAACTCAGTTTGTGTTTTCTTTAGTTTATTATTCACAATGAAGGATGAATTCATATAAATTATCGATAAATAATAATTTAATGAGAGAAATAATAACATTAAAAAAAACAAGAAAGTAAATAGCATTCAATGTGGAGCCAGACTCACTTTTCACAAAGCACTCCAGTCTTTGATAAGATAATTCTTGATATAACAGTATGAAAAGCGTTACTCAGTATTACTGTTCTAGATATTTCGTGCAATACTTAGATCAGAGCTCCGACTAGGATGAAAAGCATTATGACAGCAGATACCATTTGAATCTTTTAATGAAAAGATCCAAATGGCAATGGGCAAGTCATATTGCAAGAAATAACACTCAAAGAATAGACAAAGCTGATAACAGAATAGTATCCTGGAGATGGAAAAATCTACAGGAAAACAAAAAGAGATGGTGAGAGGAGGAGGAAATTAAAAAGATGGCAGGTATTCAGTGGCATAGAAAGGCTCAAGATAGGAATGAATGGAGGAATTTGATGAGGCCTTCGTCCAGCAGTGGATAAAAAAATGACTGATGCTTTTTCATTATGTAAAATTTTCAAGAATTTAATTACATTAAGCTATGTTATGTCCATTAGCCACCCTCAATCCATATCACTAGTTTCTTATTTTCATTTGTGTAAAAGTACCATGTAGTATTCTGTTAAAGACCTCTGAAAAATATAGCAGTATCATCATGTAACCTGTCATTCAACTCAGCTGTCACTATTATAAAAAATTAATAAACTACTAAGGCATGACTGACCCTTCACAAAGATATTATGTCCCTCAGATTTTCCCATTCAGGAATTCTCTCTTTGACCAACATTTTTAGTACTTTCATCACCACTCATGAGAAAGTGATTGGTCTATAATTTCATACTCCTTACACTCCCTTCAGACGTTGCCAGAGCTGAGACTTAAAATTCAGTTAGAGGCATCGTTGACGGTTCCTTTGCACATTCTCATAAAACATGAGCCGATATCTCATCCAATCTCATGGCAGTATTTCCATTGAGATTCTGCAATATCCTAATACTTCCAATTCATCAATCTCTGTTCCTACATCAGTCCATATCACAGAAGTATCCTCGCTTATGGTCTTCACAATACATAAGAAATATTTTGTATGCATTCTTTGAGATCAGTTCAGAAACTTCACTCTTCCACAGAATTACAAAAAGACTTATCCTTTACTTAAAAGTATCCATGGGACAAATAGGCCGATCCTTATCTGCCTTTTTTATGTTTGGAAAATTCACAGAAATCAGGAAAAGTCTTCACGATATATAAGTATGTAGATGCAGCTATTTTACTTACTATTAGGACGTAATCATGTTCTTGTGGATACCCATCAGGTGAGACTCAAGTGTACTTGCAAATGATCTTTTATGCTTGAAATAGGTCTAGTCATACTCAGGTTAATTTAGAATACATAACTATCGTTGTCACTGAAATCGCCAATATCAAATGGTCAATTACTCCTGTCCTGCAATGAAATCAGTGTCAATCGTGAACATTAAATTCCTCCTGAATAAATGTTATATCACCTTTCTTGAAACTTGCTGAGTAGGTTTTTTATGTTTTAAAAAATCTCTCTCTGAGCCCACGGCAGCTAATTACATACAGATCTTTAATCCATTTTAAAACTGGCAATTAGGAACCTTTAATTGATGCATTTAAGCCAAAAAAAGGGATTACAGACTTTCTATTAACACACTCAAAAATAAAAAAATAAAGAACCAAGGATATCAGAAATACAAGTAAATCAAGCAGTTTGGTGTTAACAGTTTAATTCACAACACAAAAAAGAAAATATGCTTTTTATATTGATCCCATACATGAGAAGTCAAAGACCCTATAAGCACATCAATGCTATGTGCGAAGTACAGATAAGGATTGAAGAAGTTTGATATTTTCCTTTAAGAGGTGCACGTTATAGTTGTTTGGAAATATTTCATGAGGACTGCTCCAGAGAAGAGAAATAGATTGAATACAAGAGAAAGAGGAGAAGCAGATTTGAGGTGTTTGCAGCTGCACTGAAAAGGAATGTTGGATAGCTGCTGCTTTTGTTTTAACAGTCCCAAAAGAAAGTGGAAGAAAAGTGGTTGCCAGCACAGTGGAGCAGTGACCATGGAACTACCTGTAGAACAGACACAGGATTGAAACATTGCATCTGAGATAGAGATTGAAGTGGGTCCATAAGGTGTGTGTTGGGGGGGGGGGGGTGAATCGTATATAAGTTGAATTGCTTTTCTCAGTAGCAATGAAAAGGGAGGTTTTAGGTACATCACATAAAACATGAGCTCAAGTTTTATGTGGTGCACACCCTGTGTCCAAAAAGAAACCGAACTTTTTGAAAATAGAGAAAACCAGTGGCACCACCTACTGTATCTTTTTGTTGTCAAAAGCAGCAACCTTCATTAGTGTTGTGTAAACTGTTTATGACATTTGTTTCATTAGAAGCAAAGTTATAGTGCCAAGAGTGACAATGTGTTTTGACGAACGGTCGGAAAATGAGTTTCAAACAGAGCTGCTATTGACTTTTGCGTTAAACTTGGTTAAAGTTTTACCAAAACACATTAAATGCTTCAAAAAGCATACGGTGATGAATGCTTATCCCACAAGTTTAGGAGTGGTTTAAGCGATTTCCAAGTGTCATGAGATGCTTGAGGATGACGAAAAGCCGTGCCATCCAAAAACTGGACTGAGTGAAGTTAACATCCACAATTCGGATTTCGAGTTTTCTTTGATGAAATCAAAGAAAACCCAAAATTGTAAGTGAGATTGATTGAAGATGAACTGGGGATTCCGAAATCAACTGTGCACAACATTTTGACCGAGAGTTTGGGCCTTTTTAAATTGAATTTGTGATTTGTTCCCCCACAAGTTGACCGAAAAAAATGTATCGAATTGAACACTGCAAGGACCTCATTAAAACAGCTTGTAAGAACTCAAACTTCCTTGAAAAAATCGTTACTGGTGACAAAACGCGGTATTTTTGAGCATGAGCCTGAAACAAAGTGCCAGGGTGCTGAGTGGAGACCACCAGAAGAGTGGCAACCAAAAAAAAGTCATTTGAAGAAGTCAAAAGTAAAGACAATGCTGATTTGTTTCTACGATTCCAAGGATATTATCCACAAAGAATTCATTCCGCCTGGCTAAGTCAATGGTAATTTTATCTCGAAGTTTTGAAGTGATTGATAGTGAGAATTCGTAGTGTACGGCATGAATGTCGTGATGCAGGCAGATGGTCACTTTCACACGATAATGCACCATCTCATCGTTCGAACATTGTGAGACAGTTTTGGAGCAAAAAACAAGATCACTCGCTGTATTCACCTAATTTAGGACCCTGTGACTTCTTTCTCTCCCCCGACTTCATTTGTTGATTAAAGGAAAGCGATACGATACCATTGAAAACGTTCAAGCGGCAGTAAACCACGACCATCAACAGTATCACAAAAACCAATATAAAAAACTAATTTAATGAATCAATTGACCATGCCAACTGCTGTATCGAAGCTGAAGGAGAGTATATTGATTGAAATAAATGATTTGAATAATTGTAATTGGCCTGCATTTTATTTTCTATCAAAAGTTCGGTTTCATTTGGACAGAGGATGTATGTACCTAAAACCTCCAGAGAACAGAGGCAGATTGCAAAGATGGACAGATTTGGGATTTCGACAGTTATCTTGAATGGAATGCCTAGTTGATCTTTTTTTTTAATGTTGAGGAAGAGAATATTGTGATGTTTATGCCCAACAAGTTGGAGGTAAATATTAGTCTAAGAAGACATCTGATAATTTCTGGTGATTCTGTGAGTGGTTGAGTAAGGGTATATTGGAAATGGTTAAGGAAAGACTTTCTGTGAGAGAAGACACTTGCACAAGATTGTGATCTGAGTGATTGAGAGAAGAGGTACTACTATGCATCTAGAAGGAAAACTGGTTAAGAAGAGAGTACTGGCAGAGTGAAGAGGATTTTTAGGAATTTAAGTAGGCAGATATGTGATTTGTGTTAGGTCACTGCTTATAATAGACTTTTACATGTCTTAAAGCTTGGCTGGTGGCGTTGGAAAAGGGGAGTCAGTTGGAGTTGTAGACATTAAGGTTCACTTTATGACCTCACTATTTAAGATAGCTAGATTGCAGATGGTTGGGTTTCATGGAGAGAAAGAGATGAGGTGAGAGTGATTTTCAGTTTGGAAACCAGCAAATGCATGATGCAGATGAATGTTACTTAAATGGGGCAAAGAAATCTTGAGCCAGAGGAGTTCGAATGGGGGGGGGGGGGAGAACATGAAGTCGTCATCATCATCATCAAATTCCTGCCATGTACCCTCAAGGGGTGTACAGGATATGATAGTATTACATGAAAAAAATTACATCATTACTAACTTCCTATCTACAATTTTCCTCCAAATCAGTCTGTTACTTGTCAAGACTCCAACATTATCAGATCTTATATTTCTATTGTCTAAGGCACTTTGTACCGTATCAATCCACCTATATCTTGGTCTTCCTCTGGATCGTTTTCCTACCAACCTGGCAGAGAACACTTGTTTTGCTAATTTTTCCTCACCCATTCTGTTTAAGTGACCATACCAACTGAGTTTAGCTCTGCTAACGCATTCCTGGATACTGATAATGTCAAGTTCTTTCCTAATATCCTCGTTTTTAATATGATATTGCCATTGAAGCCATCTGTTCATGCCTATAATCTTTCTCAGGACTCTCATATCTGCAGTCTCTAGTCTTTGGTCAAGTTTTACTTCTGACCCAGCTCTCAGATCCATAAGTTAAAACTGGTTTGAACACCGTCTTGTATACAGCTAATTTAGTGTTCTGACTAATTTCTCTCTTATTCCATATGAATTTATTCAATTGACTTCCTACCATACCAGCTTTGTTGATTCTGTTGTCTATTTCCATATTTAATTTACCATCTTCAGTAAAAATCGTGCCTAAGTAGCTGAAATGTTTCACTTGTTCCACAGGTTCTCCATTCACAACACAGTTGACATTTTCAATGATTCTTCCTATTTTCATTGTCTTTGTCTTTATTGCTGACCTTCATACCATATCTATTACAACAGTTATTCAATTTAGTCATAGAATCTTGCAGACTTGTAGCGGATTTATTTAGAAGTATAACATCATCTGCATAAAGCAAAGAGCTGACATTAACATCTCCAATTCTGATATCATGTTTAATACCACTTTCCTTCATAATGTGATCCATATAGATAATGAATAACAGAGGGGATAATGTACATCCTTGTCTGACACCAGATTTAACATTAAACCATCTTCCTGTACTTCCTTCAATTCTAACTGCTGACTTACAACTCAAATAATTATTACTATTATTACGGGCAACTCCAGGGAGTCATTAGATTCATCGAGGGAGGCACCAAATCATATTCATCACAACTATTTGACATTCATACAGTATCTATCATACCTCGCCTTAAACTCATTCACTGTCACAGCATCCACCACAGACTCAGGGAGCGCATTCCACTCATTCACTACTCTAAAAGTAAAGAACCCAGCTCTAACACCTTTACTAACCACGCTTTTGTCCAGTTTCCATGGATGTCCCCTAGTCCTCCCACAACCAGCCCTGTTCTCAAAAATATCTTCTGAATTAATTTTATAGAAACCCTTCAGTAATTTGAATGTCTCAATCATATCTCCCCTCCTATGCCTATCAACCAATTTTTGCAACCCACAAATCCTCAACCTGTTCTCATACGGTTCATTCCACAGACCTGCTATCATCTTGGTCACTCGCCTCTGGATCCTCTCCACCTCCTCCCCATCAAGAAGAAACCTAGGTGACCATATCTGAGCACAGTAGTCTAGATGGGGTCTTATCAAGGCTCGATACAGAGGAACAATAACCTGCTTGTCTCTGCTTGTCAACGTATTCTTCAGCAACCAAGTGATTTGATGAGCTGATTTGGCCACTTTTGCAATGTGCCCCCTAAATTTCAATTCCTTATCCACCAACACTCCTAAATCTCGTGCCTCATCAATTTCCTGGAGCACGGTTCCACCAATGCAGTAAACTGCCGCCAATCTTTTCACCCCAAAATGCATAACCTTACATTTTGCCACATTAAATTGACATCTATTCTCCTTAGCCCAGACCTCCTGATTTGGCCACTTTTGCAATGTGTCCCCTAAAGTTCAATTCCTTATCCACCAACACTCCTAAATCTCGTGCCTCATCAATTTCCTGGAGCACGGTTCCACCAATGCAGTAAACTGCCGCCAATCTTTTCACCCCAAAATGCATAACCTTACATTTTGCCACATTAAATTGACATCCATTCTCCTTAGCCCAGACCTCCAATCTATCCAAATCATTCTGCAAAATTTTGACGTCATCTGCATTCACTATTGCCCTACCCAACTTCGCATCATCCACAAACAAATGAACTGTTCCTCTCAGATCCTTTCCTATATCATTTATGAACAAATTAAACAGCAGTGGTCCAAGAGCAGATCCTTGTGGCACACCACTAGTCACAGGCTGTCTTGTGGACTCTACTCCTGAGTAAACCACTCTCTGATATCTCTCCGTCAACCACCCTCCTATCCATCTCACCAACCCTATGTCCATTCCCATATGCTGCAATTTACTGATTAGAATTCCATGTGGTATCCTGTCAAAGGCCTTAGCAAGGTCCAGTAGAATCACTGTAAACCCATTACCCTTATCCAGTTCGGCCGTCACTGTGTTATAATACGTGAACAAGTTACTGAGGCATGACCTATCCTTCACAAAACCATGCTGTCCCCGATACAATATCCCATTTTCTTCTATCCAATCTTGTATTTTCCTCTTGACTATTTTCTCTAAGACCTTGATAATGATTCCTGTTATGCTGATTGGCCGGTAATTTTCAACAGCAGCCTTGGAACCACCTTTGTGCAGTGGAACTATTTTCCCCTCTTTCCACCCCCTTGGGACTGACCCAGTCCTGAGGCTCAAATTAAACAAAATGGTCAAGGGCACTGACAATTCTTTGGCCGCTTCACTTACGACACAAGCTGGTATACCATCCAATCCCACGTATGTATTGACATTGAGGTTCTGTAATAGACTAGTTACCTCTACTTCATTCATCACAATTCCAGTATAAGCTGTTGGTTCTTCCATTCCTGCAAAGTCACCACCTGGATGATATACTCTTGCAAAGTGCTTGCTCAGTAATTCCACAATATTGACTGATTCGGTTACCTCCCTACCCTCAGCATTTTTTAAGATCATTCTACCATGAGCATTTTTCCTTTTACTTGCAACATATTGAAAAAACTGTTTGGGATTCTCTTTAGCCTGTGTGGCCAATTTCCTTTCGTCATCTGCTTTTGCTTTTCTTACCACCCTTGTTACCAACCTGGCCTGAGCTTTATACTGTTCCTGCGCCTGATGGTCACCCTTCTCCTTAAATTCCCTCCACAATTGTTTCTTTTTTTGCAGCTCAAGCTTAATAGTGTTATTCATCCATTTAACCCCTACTTGATTTATTATTCGGACTCTTGGTATACAGTCAACCATTGCCTCCTGCAAACAGTTCTTAACCACCCCCCATGCACTATCAACATCCAGCCCTTGCAGTTTTACATGCCAAGGCATTGAGCCAAGCACACACCTAAGCTTGTCATACTTACCAGCCCAGTAATTACACATGTACCCTGTCTTAATTGTAAATTCGACTCCTTTAGCCACCTCCCAAGTCATGACCTTATGGTCACTCTTACCAATTGGTGGCAACATGGTCATGTTCGTTACAGCCACATTCTTGGTTGCAATTACTAGGTCCAGCACTCTCTGCCCCCTGGTATTTTCCAATACATGTTGCCGTAGATAGTTGTCCCTTAATAACGCAATAAAATCCAATTCCTTCCTCCCATGTGCCCTCTCCTCTTTCCAGTCAATGTTACCATAATTGAAATCACCCATAATAATTACCCTCCTTCCACTAATTTCTTCTATTTGCTTATGCATACTATCCCCATCATCCACTCCATCACCCGGTCTATAGCAGCACCCAAATGTATATTTTGTTCTGCTAGATTCTATCTCACACCAAACAGCCTCAAATGTGCTTTTTTCCCCATCATGCAGTTCAACTTCTATACTCCTTGGCTGAAGCTCATCAGCCATCATCAATAACACTCCTCCCCCTTTTTATTCACCCTGTCACTCCTGAACATGCTATACCGGTCGCATTCAATCCCATTAGCTTTATCATCTTCTGTCAGCTATGTTTCACTAATACCGACAACCTGTGGCCTGGAAGTGACAACCATGGCCAAAAACTCTTCCTTCTTGTTCCTAATACTCCTGGCATTAGTGTACATGAATCGCAGAAGCCCATTTGTCCCATCCCTACTTTGATGCCTTATACTAACTATCCCATTCTGATTTGTTGTCCGTCGTACTCGCTCGGGCATAATATACTCATTCATACACTTAACTGCCCCCCTAAAGTCTGCATATCTACTCCCCCCCTCTTAATAAATCTAGTTTCCCTGAGTCTGTACATCCACTTCCACATCATTCATCAACACTCTTTCAAGTCTCTGTACACCAACTCCATTCAAATGCAACCCATCCATCTTACATAAGTCCTTTCGCCTATCGAACTCATTCCACACATCCACAAATTCCACACCACTCTCCATGCATAACCCACGCACAAAGTCATTGGCAATTATGGCCCTCCTTCTAAACACTTCGCTGTCATACCGCGGTAAGATACTCACCATCCTAACTCTCTCACTCTTCTCTTTTGCTACCTCAAACAACTTCCTTACATCCTCTATCATTTCCATTTTGTCCTCTTTCAAATCATTCGTTCCTGCCACGATTATCATCTCTTTCACCCTCTGTTTTTGCAGTCGAATAGATTCGCTGACGTCCTTTATGTTCGCACCCGGCTGGTATGACTTCGTTAAACTCTCAATTATTACGCCTCTTAATAGCGAATCCCCATACAGCACTCGCTCCTTCATTTTATTGACGTTTGCGAACATTCTATTATTTGCCATCACAGACTTCCGCCGGTTATTTGTCGGTACGTTCAACACACATTTTTCCATATGCTCCAGTTGTCTTTTAGCTTTGTGTATCGCACCATTCAAACAGGCAATTTCGCTACTCGCATTTATCTCACCATTTTCATTATCGATCAAATCATCCATTCTTTCTGTGTTTCTACCTTCATTTACATTTTCGGTGACGCTCTCACACCTTTCTGGCACTACCACGCAATTCTGTAGCACACCGCCATTTTCTACATTCTGACTATCGTTAACGATATCACTCTCGACACACGAAACACGCTTTAAGTCCTCATTCTCTTTACACTTTTTACACATATTAACTCCACTATCACTTTCTAACCAGACTCCCACCGCTCTTCGCAAGGCATACATCTCACAGACAGCACATTGCATAAATTCGTTTACATCAAAACTCTTAAACAAACATGGCGACCTGGCCGCCATTTTTTTCTTTATCGGTGCCATGTGTACGCTATCTTTTCTTAAAAATAATAATTAAAATAACAGAAAACACGCAAAAATTGCACAGACACACCAAGAAACAAAAAGCAAACAATACTACTTAAAATTCTAGTAAAATATCTAATGTTAACACAAAATACTACTAATCTTTTCAGGAGCTCTCGACAAGCCGACGATCTAATCAGTGCGACACCAAGTGACCTGAAAGAAAGACTAGGTACTGCTTGATATAATGCCCCATTGACATCATCATAACTGTAGCATATTGAATAGCTTCTCTTTTGGCACCTTGTCATATGCCTTTTCCAGATCGACAAAACTTAAATACAGATCTTTGTTATATTCCCATGATTTCTCCTTTGTAGTAAAGTAAAGATCTGATCCCGACAGCCTCTATTTGACCTGAATCCAGCTTGTTCTTCACCAAGCTTTTCTTCCACAATTCTTCTCAACCGTTTCTCAAGTATACTTGCCTAAATCTTACCAGGTACACTCAGTAGGGAAATACCTCTGTAATTCTCACATTCAGTTTTATTTCCCTTTTTATATATATATGGGTACTATTAGAGCTGTACTCCGATCATCGGGAATTCGTCCCCCTGTCCAGGCCTTTTGACAGGGCCTGGACAGGGGGATACTAAGTATGCAGTGCAGCCCCTGTAAGACTTTTATACCAGCATACTTCAGCATTTCTGGTCGAATATCATCTACTCCTGCTGTCTTTCCATATTTCAAGGCTTTGATGGCTTTTTCTACTTCAAGTATGGATATGTTTCTTCAAGTATGAAAAGTGTTTCTATTATCTCCAATTTTATAATAATTTTCAATTTCCTCACAGTAATTATTTGATTTTCTTTGTCTCTGATCATTAGTTCATTGATCTTGTTATTATTTAAAAATGTCTAGTTTATCTTTATTTCATTCCTGTTTAAGAAGTAGAGTTTCCTTGCTTTCATCTATATATTTTTCAGTTTCAGGAGTAATCCATTTTTCCACATTTTTTTTGTTGCTGTTTCCAAGAATTTTGTTGGATGTTATGTTTATTCCTTCAATAATACCCTTACACTTTTCATTAACTGGATCTTTAAGAATTTTTTCACACTGTCTTCTAACGTACTGCAGAAAGATGCTGCAATTTCTAGCTTATTTAGTTTGTTCCAGTTGTATTGTTTCCTTGTAGGCCTGTTATTTTTAGAAGCTTTTAGTGAAAGTTTAATGTGGACACTGATTATTCTGTGGTCAGAGTTTAGTTCAACCGTATTATATGCTCGACAGTTCTTGAATGATCTGATCCACTTTCCATTGATTAGGATGCGGTCTATTTGGGAATAAGATCCATATGAATGTTCCCAGGTCTATAGTCTTCCTTTTGGATGAGGAAATTTGGTTTGGGTGATTACCACGTTATGACTATTGCAGAAGTTTATAAGAGAATGTCCATTGTTATTTGTGGTTTCATGATAAGTATATTTACCCACATTTCTAGTAGTACTGGCAATGTCTAATGCCCAAATTTTTCAATTTGGACATTAAAATTGTTCCCAATGAGTTGAGTGTGATGTTGTAAACTGGAATGTTCATGAGAGCTTCAGAATGGTCTTTATAATAAGTGTCTTTGTCTTCTAGTGAAGCACATTCTATAGGAGCATATGTGGATATTGTCAGTTGTGGGTTGGTATTTATGGTTATGAGAAGAATTCTTTCAGACACTTTTTCAACTGATGTTACTTTTTCTGCTAGTTCCTTCTTGAGTATTATTCCAATCTCCCCAGTTCCACCATTGTTTGCTGAATTATAAATAAATCTCCATTTTTTGTCAGATGATGAAGTTTCATTCACTTCGTGATTGTCAGTTCTCCATCTATATTCTTGTACACACAATTCTTTCAAAAAAAAAAAAAAACGTAAACATAAATATAGTTGTTCTGGACTATAGGTTAGCAAATGTGTATGTGTGCTATTCCTCCTTCTATAATCCAGAAATCTAGCATGGAACCTGGAGCCATTTCACACCCCAATAAGGGGAGGTAGTCTCACATTCAGTGTGAGACTGCCTCCTATGAATGTGTTTAGACAGGATATTAATTTCATTTCATATCCTGTCTAAACACATTCACAAACATCCATGCCCATGGTGAAATTTTGAACCTTCAATCCTATTCCCTAGAGAATGGGTAAGCTCTTCACTTGGTGAACCAGACTGGTTAATACAAGCTATGAAGAAATCCTCCAAGATAATTTAAATATACGAGAGACGTCGAGAAAGTAAGTTCCATTTTTAAATATTTTCACTGTAGTGCTGCGATCACAATGATGCGCATGCATGCTGAGTTTGTTGATTCCTTAGCAAGGCGTTGGTGCCATTTTCTGACATTTTCGCAGTGTATACGCTTCTTAGTATATGTGTTTATAATGTCTAAGAAATGAATCACCCACGGCATGTGAAATTCAAGAAGCAGATAACTGACCTAATTTCACATGCCGTGGAATGTTAAAGCAGCTAAAATTCATCAGCAAATTATTGAGGTTTATGGAGAACACGCAATGAGTGATTCAATGGCGCGAAGATGGGCAAGACTTTTTAATGAAGAAATGACAGGTGTGCATGATGATGAACAGAGAGGGCGACATCTTTAGTGACCGACGATTTGGTGTGTTCAGTAGAAGAGAAGATTCACCAGAATAGGAGATTCATTATGACGTTACTCTCGCTGCAATTTCCAGAAGTTTCACGATCATGTCTTCATGAAATTGTGTAGGAGAAAATGAATTATCAAAAATTGTGTGCACACTGGGTGCCGAAGTTGCTTATAGAACAACACAAAGTGAATCAGCTGGGCAGTGCATTGGAATTCTTGACATACTACCATGAGGATGGCGATGCTTTCCTGAGCAGACTTGTCACAGGGAACGAGACTTGAGTGTCGCACGCAATCCCTGAATCCAAACAACAGTCCATGAAGTGGAGGCATACCTCATCACTAGTCAAGACGAAATTGAAGACAACAGTTTCCACTCGGAAAATCATGTGCACTGTGTTTTGAGACAAATAAGGAATTTTGCTGGTAGACTTCTTGGGTCAAGGCTCCACAATCAATGAAAGTATGTACTGCCAAACCCTTAAGAAACTGTGTTGTGAGATCCAAAATAAATGACGTGGCATGCTTACCAGGGGCATTGTTTTGATTCATGATAACGCCCACCCACACACGACCGGCTTAACACAACTTCTCGCCACCTTCGGCTGGGAACAATTCCATCATACCCCCATATAGTCCTGACCTTGCACCAAGTGACTTTCACCTGTTCAAACATCTGAAATCTTTCCTTGGTGGCCAACAGTTTCAAGATGACAAGGTCAAAGAAGCAGTCAATACATGGTTTGAGTCACAGGCGGCAACCTTCTACAACAAAGGTATACAACTCTTGATGCTCCGTTATGATAAGTGTCTGAACAATGGCGGAAATGATGTAGAAAAGTAGCAAAAGATGTCTACTTTAATTTCCAATAAAGTTTTTTTTGTAAGTATATTTTTGTTTCTTTGACAGCCCATCAGAACTTACTTTCTTGACATCCCTCGTTAACAGTATGGGTAAAATGTAATAGTTATCAGTTCAATGCATTAAAGCATAAGCATATGAACTTTGGAATGAAAGAAAGGTTGCAAGATGTATTATTAATACTGATGGAACCAAACTGCAGGAAATATAACAAAACTACAGATCTTGGGGTGGGGGTGTTTGTGTTATGATCGAGTCGTTTCCGACTCCTGGCAACTCCACGAACATGCGCTCTCCATTCCGATCTGTCCCTGACCATGTCTTTCAGAACCTCCAAGCACTCCAGTTGCTTCTTTAACTCCATCCACCCATCTAATTCTTGGTCTTCCTCTTCTCCTGCTTCCATCAACTTTAGCAAGCATCATCATCTTCTCCAGACTGTCATTTGCTCGCATAATATGTCCAAAGTATGACAATTTTTGCTTGATGATCATAGCTTCGAGGGAGCAATCTGGCTTTATTCTGTCTATCACTGATTTATTGGTTTGCTTCGCAGTCCATGATATTCTTAGTAAGCATCTCCAAACCCATAATTCAAATGCATCTATCTTCCTTCTTTCACTCTTTTTCAGAGTCCAACTTTCACATCCATACAGCACCACAGGGAATACCATTGCTTTCACAATTCTGATTTTTGTTGTGAGGCTAATATCATTATCTTTGTCATTGCTTTTTTTCTGAGTAATAATCTTCTTCTAATTTCTTCAGTACAATAACTATCTTTATTAATTCGGGATCCTAGGAACACAAAATTGTTAAATGCTTCCATTTTCTCCCCATCTACTTCAAAATCATTTAAGTTCACATGTTGCCATAACTTTTGTCTTTTTGAGGTTAAGTTTAAGACCATATTTAGAACTTTCTTCTTTAACTTTTATAAGTTCCTTCAAATCTTCTTTGCATTCTGCTAGCAAGGTGGTATCATCTGCATACCTCAAATTATTAATATTTTTTCCACCAATTTTAATTCAAACTGAAGACTCCTCCAGCCGCCATTCTTAAAATGTATTCGCTGTACAAGTTAAACAAGTATGGAATGTTACATCTGAACAAATGTGTAACATTTGGTCACTTGGGTTTTTTATGGATATGGACATGTTAGAAAGTATCCAAGGTGAATGACCAAATCCTGATTCATCTATGGAGTATACTCCCTATGAGGGCATACTGACAGTTTGTAGGTTACAAAGTTTTAGATGACATGGGGAGCGGGGGGGAGATATGACAGGATCATGTAAGTTATTACAGAAAAGAGTTTCATAGAAAAAATGCTGAAGAAATGTTCTAATACATGACAGGAAATGAGGGGGAAAAATCATCCCTGGAAGTTATGTAAGAGTGTGGTTAACAAGTGCAGAAAAATGTTTTACTTGGAATTAATGAGTTGACAGAAGTCGTGAATGCTCCATCAGTGATTATGTTTGAGATAAGATAGCTATTTTGTGAATAATGATTACTGTGAGCCTCCTCTGATTAGCCTTTGGAGTCCATGGAGGTGTCCATATAATAATGAACACCTCCATGGACTCTTAATGTTTCATTAACACAAATGATGAAACATCAAGAGTAATTTAGACTTTTTTTTTTTTTTTTTTTGCACATGTAATATACTATAATAGTATTTAGTACATATAGTATTTACCATAATACTGCATAAAAACTCGTCCACCAAGAAAAACATACCTAGTTAACTGAGAAAATCTGGTTTCCTTCTTTATTAGTTCTATATACACTTTAAGTGATATACATATATATATATTTATAAAATTAATTTAACTGACTAGAACCCGAGAAAGTATAGCAAAAACCTTTAATAAATCACGACTAGTTTCATCGGTTTTCCAACTTCTTCAGGTGAGAAAGAAAAAACATAAGACTTATAAAAAAATAACAAGGTAAAAAACACTGACTTTCCATGTTTATTAAAAAGAAGTAAAATTGTAACAGTCATATTTGAATAAGTGACCGCGTGCTACCATTGGCATGAGTTGTGCGACAGCTAATTTTAGAGCGCCAGTACTGGATTACTGCACTATGGGAATCAGCAAATTGTAGCTTAGATTGTTGTTCAAGTGTGAAGGGTCCAGAACTAACAGTAGTTACGCAGTCACCTATTCAAATATGACTGTTACAATTCTACTTCTTTTTATTAAGCTGGAAAGTCCATGTTTTTTACCTTGTTATTTTTATAAGTCTTATATTTTTTCTTTCTCATCTGAAGAAGTCGGATAGTTGTGATTTATTAAAGGTGTTTGTTATACTTTCTCGGGATCTAGTCAGTTAAATTAATTTTATAAATGTATACATCCCGAGTAAATCCTAATTTCAATAATAATAAAAAAAAAAAAATATATATATATATATATATATATATAGGATTTCGCAACAGTGTGAACAGTTCTCAAAGTTTATGCTATTCTCGATTGAAGTGATTCTTTCTGGAAACATTTGAAAAAAAATTATTAAAAAAAACAAACATAAATATAGTCGTTCTGGACTATAGGTTATAAATTGTTTTATGCACCATCACATCAGCTGAAAGCTAATACCAAATAGAGAATTGAACATTACTATTCATTTTGGTAATTAATCCCCTACTTCCCCTTAAAGATAAAATATATCTGCATCATATATTAGCCAGCAAAGGGTGATTTGCTGCCTAATATCGGTCAATAATTGGTAGAGCCTCTGCTACTAATGGCTCAGCAAAAAGGTAAGCAAGTTTGAGCACGGTCAGTAGTTGGAAGGAGATCAATCGTTCAATGAGTCTTTAGACTCCCTGGAGGTGTCACATAATAATAATAATAATAATAATATTAGGCTGGTTTCGTAAGTTTCTGGCCTGCTTTTAGAAATGGTAGAAAGAAAACTGTTACTTTTCAACATAATTTCTCTTTACTTCAACACACTTTTCACATCTCTGAATTAACATTTCCATGCCCTTGAAAAAATAGTCTGTACTTTTGTCTGCAAAATGGCCTAAAACTGCATCTTTCACCTCATTGTCATCTGCAAATTTTCTTCCTCAAAGGTCTTTCTTCAGTTTCAAGTAGTAGTAGTAGTCACTGGCTGCTAGATCTATGCCACAGAGTGGGTGTTCAATCTCCTAGAAGCCAAAGTCCTTCATTGCAGCCTTTGCGATAATAGCTGTATGGACTGGAGCATTGTTGTGAAGCAGGTGAACACCAGACTCAGCATTCCTCATCTCTTCTCCTTTATGGCGTTGTGCAATTTGTGCAGGAGTAAAGCATAATATTCTGCATTCACTGTGGTATTCCTTTCCTTGAAGTCAATCAAGAGAATTCCCCAGCAATCCCAAAAGATTGTTGCCATGATCTTCTTGGTGGACCGAGCGACCTTGGCTTTTCTTGGCAGTGCTTTGGTCCACTCCATAAATTCCCTTTTGGAAAGAGGATCATAATAAAGGATTATGGTTTCATCCCTGGTGACAATGGATTTCAGCACTTCTCTCTGATTCCCTTGGCAAAGCTCTAAAAACTTACAAGAATAGGTCATACAATGCTTCTTTTGAATTGAAGAGAAGTAGGGGCACCCACCTTGCACTGACCTTCATCATGTAAAGCTTCTCGTGAATGATGCGAAAGACAGTTGAAAGTCTCAACCTTGCTGAGATTTCTTTGAGCTTCAGCCATCTGTCGATGAGCAGTTCTTCCTCAACACGAGAGAATTTTCCTCAGTCATCGCTTCCACAGGCCAATCATGAGGATCATCTTTGATGACCTCTTCCTAGGTGAAACTGTTTAGCTCATTCCTTCAATGTGGAAAATGAAGGAGAAGCATTCCCATAAACACCGTCCAATGCTGTTTGATAGGAGAAAGCACTTCTTTGGTGAAAAACTTTATCATAGTGTAGTACTCAATTTTTAACATTACAGCCACTTAGCATGCCATGTGTTAGTCACATGAGCGCATCCAACTGAATGACGGTAGAGAGTTGAAACTAGTACACTAATCTCCCTATAGATGGTGCAATCTGTCACGCACAGTGTCTTAAAATTAGTGTGAATTTTGTATGTCAGGCAGGAAACTTTTGGAACCTACCTCATAATTTTTTCATACATCTTACTTGTTAAAGTCATTGTATTGGCTTCAGACATTAACAAAAAAGACATATCCAACTGCAGCCCAGAAGAAATTATTGCTGGGGAGTGGTAAAAGAAACAGACATGTTGAACAGGCTAAGATGATATATGAATGTATTATAAACACTAATGCAGACTAGTCTTTGACTGAACTGCAAAAAAGTAAGAAGGATGCCTCAAGTGGATGGCAATCATATTATTATGTGCCACTCAACTTCAGCTAGAGCTTTATTTCTTAGGCTAACTATAAATAATCAAGATAGCCACCATGAGCTGTTAAACAGGTCCTCAAAAACTTAATCATATATAAGTTGAATATTATGATCCATAATATTGCTTTGATTTCCATAGCTGACACTGTTGTTGAGATTTGGCATGTTTCCTTCCTGTATGAGCTGCTCTTCTTCCACCCCACATTCATTGATCACTGGCCTTATGCATTAAAAGGGAGAAATGCATGTGTACAAAATTTATTTTATTTTATAAATACTGTATATTAGTCAGTACTTCTATTATTCTTTTGATATAATTAACATATTTTAGGAAAGCATCTAAGCTGGTATAAATATTGCATGCAACAGAAAATTTAGATGCATACTCAACCAATGTTGATCTATAATAGATGAGAATCACAGTTGCTGATTCAGTTTCTGGGAGAGCTGTTGACTTATTTACACTATGTGAGGATTTTACAGTTCATTAAACACTGTTCTTGTAGCTGTGTCTTATACAATCTATACTTTGAAGTAGACAACTTTCTTTAAGTATACACCTCAGTATTGATGTATGTTTCAAATACCGCAGGACATTATTCCTATTATTTGTGAATTACTGGAAACCTTTGTCTACCCTTTCTGGTACAGGACCTGTAGGCCACCACAGTCTTCACAAGATCAATAGCTGGGGCAATGAGCAGCTTTCCCAAGTACAGCATTTTAAATATAACTCTTATCTGTATAAAATAAGCTTTCCTGCTGACTTTGCACAGCTATATTGTGAATCTTATGCTTGGTTCTTTTAACAGTATTTATTCATTCTGCAGTGTTTTATCTTTGTTATTTAGATTGTTCTTCTAAATAACAGAGCAAACCATCTCTTCATTGTTCATTTTACTCTTTAATTTTCTATTTATTTATGTATTATACACCTGATTTTAATAATAAATTATACTTGTTTGTTAATGCAGTTAAACTGTATTAAATAATTACGCTCAACTGCATGTGTAGGCATTGCCAGGAAAGGCTGCTATGACATTTGTGGAATACAGAATGTAATTTTTTGCAGAATGGAATTTCTGTTGAACCTATTTTGTCTTATTAAAGTGCTGACGTAATAAAAACCACTATTATAGTTAGGATTCCATTGTTATCTTTAGCAAACAGGTCCATTATGAGAAACAAAAATTACCCCACCCCAAAACTCTGCTGGAAAATTCTTGAAACATTGAAGTTTGCATTGATCAGCTAAGCAGTCTTGCAATGATTAGATAGCCAACAATATAATCCACAGCATTTTCACTACTTTTTTTTTTTTAATGTCACAAATATTTTATTGGTTTTCTTTCATCACAAAAGTAAAAAGATTCTGCATATCCAGTTGTCAACTTTTTTGAAAAGTTATTTTTCTATGTTTTGATAGCTAAACCCTGGTCATATGACATGTTAGGTTACAGACCACCATCACAGAGTGAATTTTGTTGCAGAGTGCATCACTATCTTCCCTCCCTCCACTTATGTGTGTAAATGATGCAAATAAAGCATCAATGTCAGATACATAAATGAACAATTTAGAATAATTTTGGTAAATTAGGGGTGTTTAAGGGTCAAATCTGTATAACTGAGAGGGGACCTCCACATAGCCTTTAAAGGAATGCAGAGAACTGACCAGAGCTTCTGACCGAATGTCCAATCCTCACCTTCTTGTGGTGCACCCTATTGGGAATCCATTTGGATACTGAATGAACGAGGATGGGCTGGCAATTTGGGATTTAGCCAACCAAATTGTATTCTTATTGGTTAAACCAAAATAGAAAATGATGGTACAACATGACAAAATTTCATGCCGGCTGGGGCGTCGCCCGGTTAAACAAGGCCCCCTGTTGTTTTCGCCAGGGAACCAGGGCGAACAGCGAAAAGTCAGCTACTGGAACAAACCTGAAAACAAACCCCAACTCAACATCACCAGAGTTAAAGATCGGTACTATCAATGTAAGAAGCCTGAATGGCAAAGAAATGGAGCTAGCTGAGGAATTAGATAAGTACCAAATCGACATAATAGGGGTGACTGAAACAAAAAAGACCAAAACTGGTGAGATCTTTCTGAGCAATAAATACAAAATGTTATATTCAGGCAATGACAATCACGGAAAAGAAGGAGTAGCCATAGTATTCAACACAAAATACGAGGCTAATCTTCTTGAATGGCAGTCAGTCTCAAGTAGAGTAATGTGGGCAAATATGAGAATGGGGAACTGGACAATGAGACTTATTTGTGCCTATGGTCCCACAGAAGGTTCTACTAAGGTAGAAGTGGAAGAATTTTTTGAGGCTTTAGAGAAAGCAACTGACACAATGAAAAAGGAAAAGTTGGTCCTTGTTGGGGATCTAAATAGCAGAGTAGGAAATGATTGTCAGACATACAAAAATATTTTGGGAAAATTTGGAGAAAAGAGCAAAGCTAATAATAATGGCAAATATCTGTTGGATTTCTGCTCAGGACATGGACTTGTTATTACTAACACCATGTTCCAACATAAAAATGTGCACAAATTCACATGGAGAGAAGAGGCTAGGAATAAGAAAAGTCTCATTGACTATGTTATTGTTGATAGTGATGTTTTCTCCCTGGTGCAGGACACCAGAGTGTACAGAGGATTTGAAATTGGAAGTGATCATTATTTAGTCTTGAGCAGGATAAAATTGAATTTCATATTGAAAAGAAAAATATGTAAGAAAGTTTTAAAGCGAATAAAAGTTGAGCAGCTCTCAGATGCGAACTGTAGACTAAAATACACAAAGATTATTGAAGAAAAAATGAAAGAGTTTGAGAACAGGAATCAAACCTTGGAGATTCAGTGGCAAACTCTGAAGAAAACATTGATTGATTCTGCCAGAGAGGCATGTGGTGAGGTTGTGTGCAAGGATAAAAAAATCAGAACTCCCTGGTGGACACAGGAAGTTAAAGAGGCAGTGAAGGAAAAGAAGAAAGCTTATCAAAAGTTCCTGGCAAATAAGTCAGCTTTTATTCTTACAGAATACAGAGACAAATGTAAGAAAGCTAAACAGTGTGTAAAACTAGCTAAACAAAAGTCATGGGAGGACTTTGGCAAGAATATAGAAAATAAATATCAAGAAGGTGGCAAAATATTCTGGAGGTTGTTGAAGAAGCTTAGGAATGGAGGAAAGAGTGCTGTAAAAGGAATTAGAGATGATAAAGGTGACATGAAAACAGAAGAAAAAGATATCCTTGAAGTATGGAGTAATTACTTTGAAAAACTGCTAAATGAAACAAGCAGTGATGACAGCACAGTGATAAAAAACACTGACCAGGCATGCAGTCAGGAATACATATCCATACTTGAAGTAGAAAAAGCCATCAAAGGCTTGAAATGTGGAAAGGCAGCAGGAGTAGATGATATTCGACCAGAAATGCTGAAGTATGGTGGTATAAGAGTCTTACAGTGGCTGCACTGCATAGTTCAGAAAGCCTGGACAGAGGGACGAATTCCTGATGATTGGAGTAGAGCTCTCATAGTACCCATATATAAAAAGGGAAATAAAACTGAATGTGAGAATTACAGAGGTATTTCCCTACTGAGTGTTCCTGGCAAGATCTATGCAAGTATACTTGAGAAACGGTTGAGAAGAATTGTGGAAGAAAGGCTTGGTGAAGAACAAGCTGGATTCAGGCCAAATAGAGGCTGTCAGGATCAGATCTTCACTTTACGACAAATAGTCGAGAAAGCATGGGAATATAACAAAGATCTGTATTTAAGTTTTGTCGATTTGGAAAAGGCATATGACAAGGTGCCAAGAGAGAAGCTATTCAATACGCTGCAGTTATATGGTGTCAATGGGGCATTATATCAAGCAATACTTAGTCTTTATTTGAGTTGTAAGTCGGCAGTTAGAATTGAAGGAAGTACAGGAAGATGGTTTAATGTTAAATGTGGTGTGAGGCAAGGATGTACATTATCCCCTCTGTTATTCATTATCTATATGGATCACATTATGAAGGAATGTGGTATTAAACCTGATATCAAAATTGGAGATGTTAATGTCAGCTCTTTGCTTTATGCGGATGATGTTATACTTCTAAATAAATCCGCTACAAGTCTGCAAGATTCTCTGACTAAATTGAATAGCTGTTGTAATAGATATGGTATGAAGGTCAGCAATAAAAAGACAAAAACAATGAAAATAGGCAGAATCATTGAAAATGTCAACTGTGTTGTGAATGGAGAACCTGTGGAACAAGTAAAACATTTCAGCTACTTAGGCACGATTTTTACTGAAGATGGTAAATTAAATATAGAAATAGACAACAGAATCAGCAAAGCTGGTATTGTGGGAAGTCAATTGAATAAATTCATATGGAATAAAAAAGAAATTAGTCAGAAAACTAAATTAGCTGTATACAAGACAGTGTTCAAACCAGTTTTAACTTATGGATCTGAGAGCTGGGTCAGAATTAAAACACTTGACCAAAGACTAGAGACCGCAGATATGAGAGTCCTGAGAAAGATTAGAGGTGTGAACAGATGGCATCAATGGCAATATCATATTAAAAATGAGGATATTAGGAAAGAACTTGACATTGTCAGCATCCAGGAATGTGTTAGCAGAGCTAATCTCAGGTGGTATGGTCACTTAAATAGAATGGGAGAGGAAAGATTAGCAAAACAAGTGTTCTCTGCCAGGTTGCCAGGAAAACGACCCAGAGGAAGACCAATATATAGGTGGATTGATATGGTACAAAGTGCCTTAGATGATAGAAATATAAGATCTGATAATGTTGGAGTCTTGACAAGTAACAGACTGATTTGGAGGAAAATTGTAGATAGGAAGTTAGTAATGATGTAATTTTTTCATGTAGTACTGTCATATCCTGTACACCCCTTGAGGGTACATGGAAGGAATTTGATGATGATGATGTAAGAAGCCTGAATGGCAAAGAAATGGAGCTAGCTGAGGAATTAGATTAGTACCAGATTAACATGATAGGGGTGACTGAAACAAAAAAAAGACCAAAACTGGTGAGATCTTTCTGAGCAATAAATACAAAATGTTATATTCAGGCAATGACAATCGAGCAAAAGAAGGAGTAGCCATAGTATTCAACACAAAATATGAGTCTAATATTCTTGAATGGCAGTCAGTCTCAAGTAGAATTATGTGGGCAAATATGAGAATGGGAAACTGGACAATGAGACTTATTTGTGCCTATGGTCCCACAGAAGGTTCTACTAAGGTAGAAGTGGAGGAATTTTTTAAGGCTTTAGAAAAAGCAACTGACACAATGAAAAATTGGTCCTTGTTGGGGATCTAAATAGCAGAGTAGGAAATGATTGTAAGACATACAAAAATATTTTGGGAAAATTTGGAGAAAAGAGCAAAGCTAATAATAATGGCAAATATCTGTTGGATTTCTGCTCAGGACATGGACTGGTTATTACTAACACTATGTTCCAACATAAAAATGTGCACAAATTTACATGGAGAGAAGAGGATAGGAATAAGAAAGTCTCATTGACTATGTTATTTTTGATAGTGATGTTTTCTCCCTGGTGCAGGACACCAGAGTGTACAGAGGATTTGAAATTGGAAGGTGATCACTATTTGGTCTTGAGCAGGATAAAATTGAATTTCATATTGAAAAGAATAACATGTAAGAAAGTTTTAAAGCGAATAAAAGTTGAGCAGCTCTCAGATGTGAACTGTAGACTAAAATACACAAAGATTATTGAAGAAAAAATGAAAGAGTTTGAGAACAGGAATCAAACCTTGGAGATTCAGTGGCAAACTCTGAAGAAAACATTGATTCTGTCAGAGAGGAATGTGGTGAGGTTGTCTGTAAGGATAAAAAAATCAGAACTCATTGGTGGACACAGGAAGTTAAAGAGGGAGTGAAGGAAAAGAAGAAAGTTCCTGGCAAATAAGTCAGCTTGTGCTCTCAGAGAATACAGAGACAAATGCAACAAAGCTAAACAGTGTGTAAAACTAGCTAAACAAAAGTCATGGGAGGAATTTGGCAAGAATATAGAAAATAAATATCAAGAAAGTGGCAAAATATTCTGGAGGTTGTTGAAGAAGCTTAGGAATGGAGGAAAGAGTGCTGTAAAAGGAATTAGAGATGATAAAGGTGACATGAAAACGGGAGAAAAAGATATCCTTGAAGTATGGAGTAATTACTTTGAAAAACTGCTAAATGAAACAAGCAGTGATGATAGCACAGTGGTAAAAAAACACTGACCAGGCATGCAGTCAGGAATACATATCCATACTTGAAGTAGAAAAAGCCATCAAAGGCTTGAAATGTGGAAAGGCAGCAGGAGTAGATGATATTCGACCAGAAATGCTCAAGTATGGTGGTATAAGAGTCTTACAGTGGCTGCACTGCATAGTTCAGAAAGCCTGGAAAGAGGGACGAATTCCCGATGATTGGAGGAGAGCTCTCATAGTACCCATATATAAAAAGGGAAATAAAACTGAATGTGAGAATTACAGAGGTATTTCCCTACCGAGTGTTCCTGGCAAGATCTATACAAGTATACTTGAGAAACGGTTGAGAAGAATTGTGGAAGAAAAACTTGGTGAAGAACAAGCTGGATTCAGGTCAAATAGAGGCTGTCAGGATCAGATCTTCACTTTACGACAAATAGTCGAGAAAGCATGGGAATATAACAAAGATCTGTATTTAAGTTTTGTCGATTTGGAAAAGGCATATGATAAGGTGCCAAGAGAGAAGCTATTCAATACGCTGCAGTTATATGGTGTCAATGGGGCATTCTATCAAGCAATACTTAGTCTTTATTTGAGTTGTAAGTCAGCAGTTAGAATTGAAGGAAGTACAGGAAGATGGTTTAATGTTAAATCTGGTGTGAGACAAGGATGTACATTATCCCCTCTGTTATTCATTATCTATATGGATCACATTATGAAGGAAAGTGATATTAAACCTGATATCAAAATTGGAGATGTTAATGTCAGCTCTCTGCTTTATGCAGACAATGTTATACTTCTAAATAAATTCGCTACATGTCTACAAGATTCCCTGAATAAATTGAATAACTGTTGTAATAGATATGGTATGAAGGTCAGAATTAAAAAGACAAAGACAATGAAAATAGGCAGAATTATTGAAAATGTTAACTGCATTGTGAATGGAGAACCTATAGAACAAGTAAAACATATCAGTTACTTAGGCACGATTTTTAGTGAAGATGGTAAATTAAATATGGAAATAGACAACAGAATCAATAAAGCCGGTAGGGTAGGAAGTCAATTGAATAAATTCATATGGAATAAGAGAGAAATTAGTCGGAACACTAAATTAGCTCTATACAAGACAGTGCTCAAACCAGTTTTAACTTATGGATCTGAGAGCTGGGTCAGAAGTAAAACACTTGATCAAAGACTAGAGACTGCAGATATGAGAGTCCTGAGAAAGATTATAGGCATGAACAGATGGCATCAATGGCAATATCATATTAAAAACGAGGATATTAGGATAGAACTTGACATTGTCAGCATTCAGGAATGCGTTAGCAGAGCTAATCTCAGGTGGTATGGTCACTTAAACAGAATGGGCGAGGAAAGATTAGCAAAACAAGTGCTCTCTGCCGGGTTGGCAGCAAAATGACCCAGAGGAAGACCAAGATATAGGTGGATTGATACGGTACAAAGTGCCTTAGACAATAGAAATATAAGATCTGATAATGTTGGAGTCTTGACAAGTAACAGACTGATTTGGAGGAAAATTGTAGATAGGAAATTAATAATGATGTAATTTTTTTTCATGTAGTACTATCATATCCTGTACACCCCTTGAGGGTACATGGCAGGAATTTGATGATGATGATGAAAAATCTATTCTGAAGAGTTTGGCATAAGGAAACATGCCAACCAGTTTGGTCATCAATCTAATCTATACCATTAAAAGTTTTTTCATTTTGGCAAAATGGAAAAACTTTTAATGGTATAGATTAGATTTTCATGTTTATGGATAACCGTGGTATTAACTAACGTAACACTTTTCACTTCACTTAGAACTATCTTAGTTTTTTTTTTTTTTTTTAAACAATTGCAAACAACATTTGTGAGTGGTAAGTTTAGCTAGTGGCCTCTTTCAATATTCGATACACCATCCTCACTAATTTAATCATTTTAATCCTAGCATGTAATAAAATAGGTTTACGTTTCTTTTTTTCACTGAAGCAATAGAATCCTTACTTTGAATTGTACCTGACATCATTATCAATAATAAAATAATAATTATAAACAGTTTATAATTCACAGAAAACCACAGACAAATTAGTGACTTGCCGGTGAATTTAGCAATCTTGTAAAAGTGACGATTTTTATCTGTTTTGTTTTTCTCCCTTAGAAAATTAGGGTTTTATAGTATATTGCAGATTTTTGTGTTTCTAGTGTATGCAGTGTTTTAGAACATATTTTTATTAAGATATTGCAGTATTAAATATAGTTTAAAATTGTGCTAAAAATGTAATGATAAGTAGTGTTTGATTTTTTATAATTCATAGGGAGAAAAAGAAAATTGAGCAATAAAATAAGAAATAACAAAGCACAGAATCAGATAAGTTAGTAACAAAAATCAGGTAAATAAATTACCTGAGGTAATATTATATATTACCTCGAATATGATAAAAATGAATTAAGAAGAAACGCCATGAATGGCAAGCAATTTGATGCATAGGCTGTGTAGAAGGAATGGATGAGAGTTTTTGAATGTGTGGAGTGAGTTTGAGGGAAGATTGGATTTGTATAAGAGGGATGGCCTAAACTTGAAGTGTTTTAGAACATATTTTTATTAAGATATTGCAGTATTAAATATAGTTTAAAATTGTGCTAAAAATGTAATGATAAGTAGTGTTTGATTTTTTTTTGGAATCAGGAGTCTTGAAAAACTAATAATTGGTATGAGACATAACAGTCAGGGAAACTAAATTATAATGGGAGGATGGTGAGAATCTGTGTGTAAGAGCAACAATATTATGTAACCATGTTAATGAAGGGAATGGGCATTATCATGGAAATGATTATGAGGAGAAAACGATTTCAAGTTTGTTCATCCGATTTTGACCCATCTAACATATGCAAAGATGTTTGCATATATAAAGCACTAGAGAAGAACAGAGATCTGAAAGTTATCCAACAAGCTACAGACAAGAGTATACAAAAGAACATGCAAGTAGCTTATTACGTCTGTACATGAATGCTAAGAGTATTAGAAACAAAGGGATAGAGTTTGTTGCCTTGGTCAATATGTTGGTATCTCAGATTGTAAGCATCAGTGAGACCAGGCTATCAGAATCAGACATAGTAACTGGTATTGAGTGTAAAGGGTACAGTATTTTTAGGAAGGATAGACAAAATAGGAGAAGAGGGATGTGCTGCTAATGATATCAGATAACTTGAATCCAGTTAGTGTTGAGACCTATGATTGTAATACTGGCAACAGTTTTTCATGTGGCAGCGAGTTTAAAGCCATCTGGTGTGAGGTGGAAAATAACAAGATCAAATACATGACATGTTATTACAGACCTGGTGGATCAGTTACTAGTGATGAAGAAATGCATCACCAAATAAAGATGAAGGGTGTGAAAAGAGTAAACAAATGGGGGACTTTAACACGTTCATTGCCAATCAAGCGATATCGCGTGATGCGAGTTCTCGCCGGTCGGCCGATCATGCGGACATCGCTATCAAGTAAAAAAAATTTGGCCACCACACGAAATTCCAATTTTCAGCTTGGCAATGAATGTGTTAATTATCAAAACATTGACTGGGTAGCAGTAAAATCTTGAAACAAATGAAATTGAATTTATTGAGCTGTTGTGAGACAACTTACTCAAGCAGCATGTGACAGAAGGAACTTGAGGTCAAAGAGTGTCAGATGGGGTTTCAATTAAAGACTATTTGGCCTCTGGTTAGTGACAGTGATCATGAGGTACTCACCTGGGAAGTGGCTAAGTTTATGAATGATCCATTCAGAAAAGGTTACATGCTGAACTATAAAGCAGGAAATTATGAACAATTGAGGAGTATACTGGGTTCAACGCAATGGCATTGGTTGCAGGATAGGAAGAATATCGAAAAATACTTAAACGATGCAATATCAGAATGTGTCCGAGAGTTTGAAGAATAAATAGGGTAGGCATCAAATGGATGTGTAATCTTATCAAGCAAGAGATTTGTAAGAAAAGGATGATGTGGAAGGAATACTATGTGCATAAGGATGATGTCCATTGTGAAATTTATAAGCAGCAGGCCAGAAGAGTCAACTGTCGTACAGCAAACTAAGTCTGCATGAAAAGAAACCGGTTTGGCAAGCTAAAGACAAACGCAAAGAATTCTATCATTATGCTGGAAGTAAAAAAGAAAGCATGAATATGAAGTGAAAGAATAACTACTGAATACCAAAGGTGTGAGGGTGGCAGATGCAGAAGAGGTTGTTCAACTAATGAGTGCCCATTTTGCTAAAAGCTATTAACCTAGTGTATGCAACATTGAGTTCACTGCTACCTCTTTATTAGATGAAGAAAATCAGGTATATGAGGAGGCAGTATTAGAACTGTTGACCAAAACAATTCAACAATAGGGATGGATGGATATTAGCACAGATATTAAAAGTGTGTTTAGTTGAATTGGCTATTCCTTCAACAGGCTATATAATTTGAGCCTCAGAACAGGTAAGATTTTGCAGGAATGGAAAGAATGTATGGCAATCCCATTGCACAAGGGTGGTGTAAAGACCAATGTATCCAACTACTGACCAATCAGTATTTCATGAGTGGTGGTGAAGATTATGGAAAAATTGGTTATGGCTCACATTCAGAAATGGATTGACAGAGAATCTTTACTTTGCAATGAACAGTATGAATTTAGTACAGGAAGGTCAGGTTTTAACAACTTGCTCACATTCTAGCTGATTGAAATATAAAAAAGTGGTATATGGGGGATGTGAGTCTGCAAGCTTTAAGATAACCAGTGGTTTACCACAAGGATCAGTCCTTGGTCTACTGTTATTCAATCCGTACATTAATGACAGTGGGAAGGATTTGCCAGGCAACATACAGTTATTTGCTGATGATGCAAAGATAGTAAGGTAATAAGGAATGCAGCTGATATACAGAATGATTTGAACAGGCTGGAATCGTGGGCATGGGAAAATGGATATCAGTAAATGTAAAGTCATGCACTTTGGTGTGATCAGGAGCCCATGCAGCAAAGATTACAAATACGACTTAAAAGATAAATTGCAATGCTGAAATGAACTTTGACATGTAAAGATTAGGATGTCGTTTTGCCTCTATTCTTTACAAGGACTTCATAAGACTTCACTTGGGCTATTGTGCACAGGTCTGGTCTTCTTGTGATTCTGATACAGTGGAGAGACAGAGCGCAAAGGGCATTAAAAATGATATCAGGATTGTGGAATACTGATTATGAAGACTGACTGAGAATTTGTAGATGGTAGACACTAGCAAACAGAAGAAAGAGGGATGATATGATTGAGACTTACAAACTTCTGAACGGGACATACAGGATTTCAGTTGATGGAATTTTTTATTTTATGGAAAGGATGAGAGGGTATCCTTGGAAGTTGAGAATGAGTAATGCCAAGAAGGACATGAGATCTAGATTTTTCTCTCATAAAGTGGTATGTGATTGGAATGGATTGCCATTGGATGTGTGCAAGGCAGTGTGAATGAATTCAAGAACAAGTATTACAGCTAGTGCATGTAGTACAAGAGTGGTCTGAAAAGTTCTCTGCCTCGAACATAGATGGCAACACTATCGGCAAGATTTTTTTCCTCTAAGTTGGTACATCTGTCATACGCATCCATGTGAAATTGCAAGTTATTCTATCAAGTAGTTAGTTTGTTTTATACAGCTGTCTGAAGCAAAAGTGTTATCATATCCCTTGAAATGGATAAAATTGAGTATCGGGCGGTTATAAAATTCTTTGTAAAAGAAGGTTAAACATCAAAAGAAATTCATTCGAAGTTCATAAAAGTTTATGGGCACTCTTCTCCTCCATTTTCAACAATTAAGAAATGGGCTGCAGAGTTTAAACGTGGCCGTACCAGCTTTGAAGAAGATCCACGTGCAGGATGTAAAAAAAAAAGTGTAACAACACCAGAAATCATTGATCAAGTGCATGATATGGTATCGGATGACGAGAGTCAAAGTGTGTGAAATTGCTGAGACAATAGGCATTCCAAAAAAATGTGCAGGATATATTTTGCATGAAGAATTGCAAATGAAAAAGCTTTGTGCAAGATGGTGCCGCACTTGCTCACAGCAGATCTAAAATGCACTCGCTTGAAAATCTCTGAACAATGCTTGGAGCATTTTAACAAGAATTAACTGATTTTGTGCATCGCTTTATTACTATGGATGAGACTTGGATTCACCTTCACACACCAGAATCCAAACAGCAGTCAAAACAGTGGACAGAAGCCGGTTGTTCAGCACCAAAGAAGACAAAGTCGGTTCCATCATCAGGAAAGGTCATGGCATCAGTGTTTTGGGATGCTAAAGGCACTTTGTTTATTAATTATCTTGAAAAGGGTAAACAATAACTTGGGAATATTATTCTGATCTTTTAACCAAATTAGAAGAAAAAATTCGTGAGAAAAGACCCAGTTTGCAGAAGAAAAAAAATCATCTTTCATCAGGACAATGCACCTGCCCACAAAGGTGTTTTGGCAATGGGAAAATTAAGGGATCTGTACTATATTAATTATTGGAACATCCACCCTATTCCTCAGATTTGGCTCCCTCTGACTTCTATCTCTTCCCAAAACAAACTCTTCCTCGCTGGTCAGGAATCAAGAGATGATTGCAGCTGTAGAGGGGTATTTTGCAGATCTTACTGAGAACCACTACAGGGACATGATAATGGCACTGGAGCATCGCTGGAATAAATGCATCAGTCTTAAGGGAGATTATGTTGACAAAATAAAAATAATTTTGAAATTATAAATTCGTTATTTCATTGTTAGGCTGAGAACTTTTCAGACCACCTAGTATGTGGACTCCCTCAATGAGTCTCTGATTCCCTGGAGGTCTCTCTTAATAATAATAAAATAAACTGAATTCACAAATACTGTGAATCGGTTGATTTACATAATGTCACTAAAACCATCATATGAGCAAATGTGGTGTCGTATAAATGAGCACTGGTTAAAATTGATGTGTTCTCTGACAAAGCATTGTCAGAGAACACATCAAAATGAAAGACATTAAGCAAGCATAACTACATGATATACAACTCAAAAGTTTTAAAATGTTTTAAGTTTTTGAAAGGGCTCAATGTTTTAAACCAGAGTTTGCTAAAGTGTGGTTGTTAGCCCAGTAATGGTTCTGGGAGGGGGGGGACGTGTAAGTATTGTTTATTCAATTTAATAACATGCACATACATCAAGAAAAAAAGGTCTGATTTAAATCCTGTCTAGGATGCAAAGGACCTTTCACAAGGGCTTTTTTTTTTGACTGAAAGTGAGTTAGCCAGTCTCACATGGAGGCGGCATGCATTTTCATCATGAAAAACAGACAAACTGGTCAGAACAATGTATGCAATTAAAGAACATAATATGCTTCTCATGACTTCATAGCCTTGGTTGCTTTAGCCATAACTCAAAACAATTTGACCTAACATACAGAAATTGCACACTTAGTTCAGGACAAATGCAAAGCTAGCATCAGATAAAAATATATTTTTACTGGTATTACAAAGCTACTCTTTTTTAATTCAGCAAATTACATGCATGTAAAGAGCTACAAAAAATTATAATGAAAAAACTAGTCTCCAGGTAAGTTTGAAGAACGTTGTTTTAAACAATGATATCCTGTCTATAGTAAAAATTGTGTTATTATATGAAAAAGTTTGATAATCATATTAATAGCATTTATTCATCTAATTCATCAAAGAAACGATGAAAAACCATCTTAAAAAAAATTTGCAAAATACTGCAAAACCTGACAAAGGAAGTCAGTGACTACCAAAATATAGGAAAATAATAGTTTTTATCTAGAGATGTAGGATCCTTTTACTTCCCTCCCCCATGTCTATCCACAGAAGTACTATCCACTAGCAACAGTACAATTCTCTATCCAACATCCAGAAAATCTATTACATAAAGCTAATTAATATTCACTGAATTGTTATTCACTATTAAAAGTTTTAAAAATTAAGCACTGCAATAAACTTTCAAAGGTTGGTAAACTTCTATAAATATTATAACTGAACATGTTATTGGTATGGTTAGTTATAACATTACAATAAATGTACTACAGAAACTCAAATTACTAGTAATGGTCCAGGGAAGAAGTCAATAACATAAGAACAAAGATTCAGAAAAAAAAAAAAAAAACCATAATAAGGACATAAGAAGTAGAGATCTTTAACAGCCGCAAGATATGATTAAAAAAAAAAAAAACATAGCATAGTGCTGTCATTACATTCTATTCATTTGCAAACTCGGTTGAAAACTGGAAAGTATTTGCTATTCTGAAAATCCAAGTGGGAAACAAAATATAGGATCCTTTAACACTGTATTCAAATGTTGAACTCTTACTGTCAAATATTTGAAATTCTCAATTTTTATAATTAATTTGCATGTCTATTCTTTTAACTTCGTCCAATACTAGACCAGGAACAGCTCTTTGTGCTGGAGCATTTATTTTGGTTATTAACTTTCCTTAGGATTTTCTTTCTGAAGTGGTCAGGTAACTCTTATAGTCTTAAAGACACCGACTTAATGAGATAGGATATTTCAGCATTTCTTATTGACCTTATCTAATGTGAAGACAACTAGTATTTTGAGCCTCCGTAGCTCAGTCGGTATAGACAAAGCCCTTTGGTCGGAAAGACCTGAGTTCGATTCTCATCCATGACGTGAGGAACCTTTATCTGGTCACTTTCGACAAAAGGTGAGTTAGCTGCTCTCACAGAGAGGTAGGGAGTTTTTTCACCCAGAAACTCAGGTTTTTTGTCCCCCAGAACACACACAGATTACAGTCAGGAATACTTAAAACCCAGCCATAGGCCTGATTAGTCAGCTATGCTGGTTCCGAGCCCAGATAAAATGGGGGGGAGGATTTGAGATCGTGCTGTACCTCCCCGTAAAAGGGGCTCACTACCTTTGTATCATCATATGAAATGAATAACTAGTATTCTGAAAATATACTGTACTATATATGAGTTCCTGTATCTCAATCAGTTTGAATGAAACCATTTGGTTGGAAAGACCTAAGTTTGAATCTAATCTAGGATGCAAAGAACCTTTATTGGAGTTTTTAACTGAAGGAGAGCTAGATAGTATCACATAAAAAGAGCAGGGTTTTTCCTCCTAGAAATTTGGGTTTTTTAATCACACAACAAGGCACATCCACCAGGAAAACACAATTTATACACAAATGCTTTTAGAAATAAGACTAATCACCTTCCTCCTTATCCTAAAGTTATGGTTACAAAAGCCTATTTGGCTATTGTAATATTTGGATATTTTATATTTTTATAGTACTGGATATTTGGCTGTTGTGGGTGCTTATTATTATTACTGTATAATATATTGTAGCATTTTTTCTGGCTATTTCCTAATCAGAACTTCTTAAGTATTTTCTTGGGGGGAGGAGAAGAACACATCTCATAAAGTTATTATTTTATGTTATACATTTTTTAAATGATAATCCCATTACAAGAGACAATGCTTGCCTATAGTGTATTAGTATTGTGGTCAGCAGAAAGTTGAGAAAGAAAAAAACTTTTTCACATTGGATTTGAGGACATGTGGACTGCACTCTTTAGGAAGTATGTAACAGAACAGACCCTTCCAAAAGAAAGAATCAGTGAGGAAAAAGACAAATTTGTTCTGTGAGTTTGGAGTTAAACTATGGCGTGTCAAATAGCTGCTATACATCTGTTTACTGCTGTGAACAGATTTACAGGAGAGTAGGGAAATTACTCATGCCAATTCTGAAGAACAGTGATCTATACAAAATGCAAGCAGAAACTGAATGTTTGTGCGAAAGAGTGAAGTGTGTTGACAAGAGAAATCAGTTATTAATCACCTAACTGCTTTCTTCAGCACCATCAAACATTTTTAGGAAACTCATAAGGTCCTCATAAGAGAGGGAAAAAAAAAAAGAGAAATTTCATCTTGTCCAGAGATCTGGATATTGTGAAAATAATTAAGACCACATGAAAAAGCCCCCCCCCCCCCACTCCAAGAAATACAACAGGAGAGTTATGAGCATAAAGGGTTAGCAGTATTCCCTTGGAGTTGTTTGAAGGTAAGAATTTTTGGTTGTGGAAAATATTCTGGAAACTTGGATGATCTAAGAATTGCAAAGTTCATCAAATGAAAGAAGAGTACAGAATTTCATCAATAAAAACTGGAATGTAGTGGTCAACTGCCATAATATCCAGTTGGAAGAAAGCAGGGGAAAGAACAGAGCCCTGTGGAATTAGAAACCTGATAAATCCATTTGCAGATGAACAGACCATATGAAGACAGCATAGCTATCAATGTCTTTGTGCCAAACCCAATCAAATGACTTCATCATAGTATCCTGTACCCTCAAGAGGTATACAAGATACTATGATAGTATTACATGAAAAGTTTAAGCTATTTACTTCCTATTGACAATTCTCCTTCAAATTAGTGTTAGCTATCAGAACACCAATATTTTCAGATCCCATATTTCAGTCTTCTAAATCACTGCTTACTGCATCAATCCACATAGATCTTGGTCTTCTTCTTGCAATCCTGGCATCAAACACCTGCTTTGCTGACCTTTCCTCTGTTTAACCTCCCACACCATATCGCACATGCTTGAATACTAACAATGTCCAATTCCTTCCTAATATCTTCATTTTAATGATTCCATCATATTGAAAATTGATTGCTGCCATTTATTCATTCCCTTAATTTTTCTTAGGACTCTTATCTATGATCTCCAGTCTTTGATCAAGTGTTTTATTTCTAACCCAGCTCTCAGATACTCAAGTTAAAATTGGTTTGAATATTCATGTATATTCCTAGTGTTTTAACTAATTTTTCTCTTTTATACAAATTTATTCAGCTGATTTCCAACCAATAACATCTCTGCTAATTCTGTTGTCTATTTCCATATTTAATTTGCCATCTTCACTAAAAATTGTACCTAAATAGTTGAAATGTTTTACTTGTTCTATAGTGTCTCCATTCAAGATGCAGTTGTTTTCAACGTTTCTGTCCATTTACACCATCTTTTTTATTTCTGATTTCCATGCCAAACTATTACAGCAGCTATTCAATTTAGTCAGGGAATCCTGAAGACTTATACTGGATTTATTTTAGGAGTATAACATCTTCTGCAATAAGTAAAGAGCCAAGATTAACATATCTAATTTTGATTTTAGGTTTAAATGCCACTTTCCTTTATAATGCAATCTATACAGATCATGAATAACAGTGGGGATAAGGTCCTGATTTTACATTAAACCATCTTCTGGTTATCCCCTTCAATTCTAAAAGCTGATATAACTCAAATGCAAGCTCTACTCCCATCATCTGGAATTCGACCCTCTAATCAGCCTCATGAATTATGCAGTGTAACTACTGTAAAAAAGTTCTTCCTCCATACTTTAGCATTTCTTGTTGAATATCATCTACTCCAGCTGTCTTTCTGCATTTGAGGTTTTTGATAGCTTTTTACTACCTCAAGTATTGATATGTACACCCAATTGCAATCCTCCTAAATGTTTTTACTACTATAATCTCACTTCTTGTTTCATTTAGCAATCTTTCAAATTACTTCAGATATTTAGAATATCTTCAGTTTTTCATCTTTATCGGTTCTTATTCCTTTTTAGTGTGCTCTTTCCTCCATTTCTAAGCTTTCTCACTAGCCTTCAGAACATTTTGTCCCCATGCTGATATTTATCTTTTATGTTGCTTCTCTTTCTTACATTTTCTTTGTATGCTGAAAGGCTCACTTATTTTTCATGAGTGCTACTTCACCTTCCTGAGTCCACCAAGGAGTCCCAAATTTTTTACCCATGCATACAACTTCAAGTACATGCCTCTCTGGCTGAATCAATGTTTCTTGCAGTGTGTGCCACTGAATCTCCAAAGTTTGGTTCTTGTTTCCATATTAGAAAATAGTGTTAGTGATGACTATTCCATGTCATGAAGGGGAAACCCAGAAGTTATCTATCCAACATTATTATTTGTTCTATATGTCTGGTAATCATTTCCTACTCTGCTGTTTAAATCTCCAACAAGGACCAACTTTTTCTCTATAGTTGTCTTCTCCTATGACTTAAAATTCCTTCCTTCTTTCTTAGTAGAACCCTTCTGTGGGACATAAATATTATAACTGATCATGTTATTGACATGTCTATGTCAATAACATGATCAGTTATAATATTTATAGAATTTAACAACCACGAGTACAAATAAAACTCATTGTTCAATTCCCCATTTTGATGTTTATCCACATTACTACTATTCATATTCCTTGCCATTCTAGATTGGCGTTAAATATTATACTGCCTAATATAACATCTTTATTTGTTATTTAGAAGAATTTCATCTATTTTTGTCTTCTTTGTTTTGGTAACACTAATTATGTTGACCTGGTACTTCTCTAATTCTTTTGGTAGCTCTGCTTCTTTTCCTTGGATGCTTCTTATGTTGATGGTGCCTATCTTGACATCTGCTGATACTAAGTTGGAGTGTTCTAGCAGTTGATTTCGTCATTCACCCCAGTTCCTTGATAAAAACACAAGGGAGTTTTGTTTAATTGGGTGCTGTTCCAGTCTGCATGAAACTCTATCATGCCGTACCATCATTTTGCCTCAGAGATATCACAAGCAACCACTTCAGATTCTCCAAGTTTTCTCAAGTATCTATTCAAAGGTAGGTGGCATAAAGATATACTTTATGATATATAATAAATTTAGTTTAATCCTTCATCCAAGTGTGAGCAAACAAAGTTTGAGCCTGAAAATATCTTCAGGACTGGGGTAAGGAGTGTTGTCAGCTCGGTCCACCTTTGCTATGAGTTGCCTGGTGTTGTACTACAACCAAGCTAACATCACTCCAGGAGTGATGTTAGCTTGGTCCACCTTTGCTACGAGTTGCCCGGTGTTATACTACCTTACCCCAATCCTGAAGATATTTTCAGGTGCAAACTTTGTTTGCTCACACTTGGATAAAGGATTAAACTAAATTTATTATAGTCTAACCAAGTGAAAAATAAACTTTCAACTTCAATATACTTTGTGACATTTATTGTTTGAGTAGTTTACAGGTAGTGCAGTTAACTACCTGTAAACTGCTAAAAGTAAACAGGTAAAGTCATTTAACTGAGAGTTAAATGACTTTCCATTATTTTAGGAAGAATTGAAGTAAGCCTGAAAGTGCAGTCCTTACTTCATTAATTACATGGTCGGTGTCCTTTCTTTTAATGTTACACAATGATCAGCATTCATTTGGATAAAATTATGGAGGCTACTACTACTACTGTTAAATAAAATAACTAATTTCTGTTTATCATAAGTCTGTACATACTGGCCAATATATACACAAACTCTTACCACCACCCAACACAAAAACTAGGTGTTGTTAACCAGGGGCGAATTCTCCATGCTTGCTGCACAAGCTCATTGATTGAGAAAGAAGTAATATTTATTTGTTAATAAATGCATGCATTTATAATCATTCCATTCAGGCTTTTATTTTTGCAGACAAAAGACGTCTTAAGCTTGCACGGCAATAATTGAGCTTTGCGTTGTGTATCAAAGGCCGATGCTTGCTCATCTAGTCAAAGCTACCTTGGCTTGCTCGGTTGTAGGAGCTTCTAGGTCCTCGCTGCAGCACTGTGATTTCATGAGCGCGCATAGCAATTTCCACGCCCGTCATGTCATCTTAAACACAGGCTATATGCAGTCAAAGTAGCTCTAGCCAGTGAGCTTCAGCCGGCCTTTACAAGTGTGTGTGTTGCTTGGGAAAATTAAGTTACAACCAACTTTTTATGACGATGTTATTGATCAGTTCATAAAGAAGAACCGTAGGGTAGAATTTGTATCCAAGTAGCTAAATTGAAAAAGATAGAATATCATTTGTAAAATAAATGTCGTATTTGTATGATTAAATGTACATAAATTTCTAAATATATAGTTTTAAATGGTCAGTAATTCATTGTTCCACTAATCAGACTTCAATCACACCTCTCACTCCCTGAATGATAACAAGAGCAACTGTGAATTTCAAGCCCAGCATTCGCCCCTGTTGTTAACACTAAAAAAATTATAGATTTGCTCCAATGAGCAAGTGCGTAACATGTTCACTGCTATTCATTTATGACAGAATAACCTCAGGCCATTCAGAATGGCACTGCTGCAGCTTATACATCCATGATATATATGCTGTATAACTCAGTCCTGCCCAGGCAAGATTGAGTTATACAGCATAGAAACATGCGAGTTGTACAATGCTAAGAAGTGGCACTGGCATATGCAAATACAGATTTGATGCTTTAAAGTGTCTGTGGCACTGAATGTGTTAAGCATGAATTAAAAATAATCAGCAATACTTTGCTAAAAAATGGCTATAGCAAAAATACTATCAACAAAATTCTTTACATGACTGCAACTAAAAAATAAACTTGATTACCATAAAACTGCAGCTGTTCTATATGTTAAAGGGATACCAGATAAAATAAACAGAATGGTACACAAATACAACCTAAATGACATCTTTAAACCTCCTGCAAAATTAAAGAAGCTATTCAACTTCTCCAAGGATCCCTTTTCTACACTTGCCCATTCTGGAGTATATCATATTCAATGCACCTGTAACTTGCCTTATATAGGTGAAACTGGATGTATGATTCTATCAAAAAGAAAAGGAACATAACCAACATATTAAATTTAATAACTATGGTAAATACAGCCTTTTTTTTTTTTTTTATCATGCCTTGGATATTATGCATGAAATTTACTGGAAAGGTACCTATTCATTACATCACATCAAAACTTGGTATAGGTGCAAATTTAAAGAAGCCTGTGAAATTCTAATCAACAACCCTATCTTAACAATAATGATAGTCCAAAAATCTCAATATGGATGCACTACACATATTCGACCCACTTAATCTTTTGTTTAACTAACTGGTCATTATAATTAGGACTGTAGTACTCCAGGATCTCAGCTTGAATATATTATTAACAATCCACAATATTTATTTTAAATACTGATTAGACCACCACTATTGCTGTAAGGTTAATATGATTGTTTTCTGGCCATATAAAATAGGATATGGCTTTAATGTAAGCTTTTTTTTTTTTTTTACACTAGAGGTCAGGCCAGTAGAATAATGGCTGACCAAATTAGTGCAACTTTGACATACTGTTTGAATTGTGACGTAGCTTGTGTGTGTGTACTCCAAATAATAACCCTAATATGAAAGTCAAAACATCTGGAAATTAAAGTTATTATTCTTAACATGGTAGTAGTTTCCATAATTTTATCAAAATGAAAGTCATGGTCAGTAATTTATCATGTAATTTCATGGTCAAGATTTGTCATCCTTCTCAAGAATGGGCTGAATATGTACTAATTTCCGGGTTGTAGGATAGCAATCCTGACAAAAAAGTCAACTTGATCACAAATTTCCAAAATAATGCTTAAGAAAAGCTACAAAAACTATGTACAGAAACCAGCAACAGAAAAGTAATGAGAAAAGCTATAGAAACCAGTAGATATTTTTTGTATCCATTTTGGACAAGATTCTTCTGGTGAAAAACTAAAAGGAATTGGGAGAGGGGGAAAATTATGGTGTTTGGAATGGTAGGAGGACATTTACCAAAATCATTTATGTAGGAATAAGAGAATAACTAAGCCAGGAGATTGGCTTTTTTCTTTGGGTAATGACACAATGAAATCTAAGTGCAAAAGAAGTAAACATAAGTTAAACAAAGTTATGGCCAACAGCTTTGGCAAGAGACTAGAAAGCATGACTGCCATTTGGACATGACTCAAGTTTCTTGCTTTTAGCTTTTACAAAATCAGTTTTGGATATATTGACAATTTGCTTACAACTACACTGGACTTGAGTACAAATGGAAAAGGAAGATGGAGATTTTCGTGAAAGCTATTTGCAATATGCTTATTCTGTACAGCCTTCAGACAGGAGAAGCTCTTGGAGAGACAAGGCATGGATAAGAACTTAACACAGAATGAACATTTCTATATCCAAAAAGAATTGGTATGAAAATAGTCATTTCAATAAGAAATAATTCTGTATGCAAATACCTGGATAGGAAAAGAGAAAACAATCCAACAAAGGAAAGAGTCACGAAGATGTCAACAACATGTGGATGAGACGAGAATGGTTGTGCAAATGCTAAGTCTTGCTCCATGGAAGAACGACATTCTAGTCTGGTCTGAATTTTCTAGATGATATACAACATCCACAGTATATTTAGAAAGTTCACTAGTAAGGAACTAGTATTCAGAGTTATCTGGCATTTTTGTGAGCATGCAAAACAGACTGTTAAAGATTAATGATGTTAGTAAATATCTCTGCATTTCTACTTGCTGGATCAGTGTAGCTGGAAGGAAATGAAATCTTAAAGTTCAGAATAGTTGGTGACATTAGGAGAAACACAAGAAATAAATTAATTAGATAATGATAGATTTATAGCAAAAGATAATGCAAAGATGAAATTTTAAGTTGAAATTGTCTGACATAGTATTCAAGTTTTGTCTCAAAGGGTTTGCCTCTATGAGACAAAAGAGTCAAATAGTGCTTGAAGCAGTAATTTGAGTGTCTGTTAGAAGATGTACTTTTTCAGGTGGAAACAAACATGAAACTAAGACTATAACCACATATTTGTGAAGGCAATCTTAAAGTTCATGGAAGGTTTGGCTTTATCTGAATGCAATCAATTTCTCTTTGAATAACTTTTCGTGCTTGTTGTTTGAATTGAAATTGGAGGACATGGAATACAGCAATTAATTCTTTACTAAGTTATATACATGGAGAATTTGATCCAACTTCTCTGCAATTTATGGCCTTGGCAATATATCCTCCTATACCAATTACTGGACCTGCTTTAAGCCAGCAAATAATCACAGTTATTTGCAGGCTTACTTGGAAGTCTCTTAAAGCCTTAGATTTGGTCTAGTACATTATTTAGTGGCCAGTCTGTGGAATAACAATTTTAAAGGTGTATTTATCCCTGATCTCATACTGCATGCTAGAAGAAATGCAGAAAAAGCAAACTGGGCAGTCTTAGCTCTAAATTAAGTCCAAACATGACTACCAACCACTTCAAACTTCCAATAAGCAAAGTGGTATTATTACACTGGGTGACAAAATTCTACTGCCTAGCAATGACTATTACCACATAGGCTTGGCCTTTTCTCTGATGTGGATGCCATATCTCGGTCCATGCCTAAATAGTTTCTTCAAGTCTGATGGCTGAATGTCTGTTAGTAAGGGAATAAATTCAGGGCAATTTATGGACTCATCAACATTAAGGTATAAGTAGATTTGGTTGCAGTTAGCTGACTGGGCTTTATAAGGTTGGTACTCTACACTGTTATAACCAAAACATTAATTCCATCAGCATTTTAGACTTCTGAGGTTTAGCCCTAGGTAGCGTAATCATGCAATTACACTTGCTCCATGTGGAGATAGATGAGGATGTGTCTTCATCTATCCCCACACTTTAGTAAACTTGTCTTTTGAAATTGGCACTGTCTGATTTTGTAAATGAGTCAACTCTGAAGTCAAAAGCATTAATGAATTATTTAAGTGTAACTGATTTTATTTAATGAATAGGATAAAAAATGGAAACAGTTTTCAGTGTGGATAATTTTACGATGCATTTTTGTGCTTAATTTATTGCTGTATTACAGTTTAAAGATTATATTATTTTCTTTTATTTCAAAAGTAAATGTTAAACAATCACTATCATTTTATCTAGCACATATGTAGCAAGTATGGTTAGATGAATGGAGAAAGAATATCCTGTACCATGGGGAACACTAGCATAGCAGAAAAATTGTACAATAAATTTAAGAATTACAGTAATTGAACATTTTAGATTTCTGTGGTTATAAAGATATCCTTCAAAATTTTGCTATAATGACCACAAGATGAAAACTTATTAAAAAAAAAAAAATTAAACATACAAATGCTTGACTAGTTTCATATACTGATAGGTACACTTTATCAGAAGCATGCTTGTAAAAATCAATAGCTAGCAACATAAAATGAACATTTGAAAGCAGATGTACAAGCTGGTATTGTCATGTGTTAGAATGTGATGTGCATCACAGCACAAGGTCTTTATAGTGAAATTTTTGATGTATGAAGACCAAACTCAGTGCTGGATCATACCTTTCTTATTGCATTAAGTGAGAGTGCAGAAGCATTTTGGATACTTCTAAATTTTCTGACAAAACCATTATGTTCAATATATGATATTTCTGTTCCTGCATAAGTACTGGACTGCCTTTACTGGTTAGTTTTGTTTCTGTAATGTTATGCAATCCCACTCAATGAAATAAGAACCAAGGCATGATCCTGCAGAAAGCTTAGTCTTAATTTATCAAAACTCTCACATTTACAGACCTTGGTTACGATACACATCGCACTGTAGTAAAATGTAATTGTATGATGAAATATGTGATTTCAAATCTTCATTGCTTATTTTAATTTATCTTTTATTATTATTATTATTGTTAGCTATGATAGGTTAGCAATAAAATAAGAATGAAACTAGTCAAGGCATTTTTTTTAAAATAAGTTCACATCATATATCATTATATCAGAATTTTGAATTATCCTAATCATTAACTTTCACTTTACGGGAAAATATACCCAAGGAATGGAGGGAGAGTACTCTTGTTCCCATCTACAAGGGTAAAGGAGATGCACAAGACTGTAAAAATTACAGAGGAATAAAGTTGATGTCCCACACAATGAAGATCCTAGAAAGGGTTCTTGATGGTAGATTGAGGGAGGAGGTGGAGATTGCAAAGGAACAATTTGGCTTCATGCCTGGTAGATCAACAACAGATGCTATCTTTGGGTTACGACAGATGATGGAAAAATATCGAGAGAAACAAAGGGAGCTACATCTGGTATTTATTGATCTGGAGAAAGCATACGATAGAGTGAGTGCCAAGGCAAGAAGTCTGGAGGTGTCTGAGGGAGAAGAAGGTGCCGGAGAAATATGTCAGGTTGGTGCGGGAAATGTACAGAAATGTGAAGACAAGTGCTCGGACCTGTTTGGGACAGACAGAAAGTTTTCAAGTAACAGTTGGCTTGCATCAAAGGTCAGTATTAAGTCTGTTTCTGTTTAATATTGTGATGGAGGTGGTAACAGAGGAGGTGAGAGAAGATGCACCTTGGACAATGTTGTATGCAGATGACATCTTGCTGTTGTAGATTCAAGAGAAGAAGCGGAAACTAAACTGGAAAGATGGAGAAAAGTACTGGAAGAGAGAGGTATGAGACTGAGCAGAAGTAAGACAGAGTATATGTGTTGCGCAGTGGGCGGTGGCCAGGAGACAGATCTGGAGCTGGAAGGAAATGTCATCAGGAAGGTGAGAGACTTTAGATACTTAGGTTCAACAGTGGAAGAAGATGGAGGAGCTGAGAAGGAAGTGGGATGCAGGATACAAGCAGGTTGGAGGAACTGGAGGGAGATGGCTGGAGTGTTATGCGATAAGAGGGTGCCGATCAATCTGAAAGGCAAAATTTATAGGACAGTAGTGAGGCCAGCTATGACATATGCTATAGAAACTGTGGCCCTGAGGAAAAATAACATCAGCAGGATGGAAGTAGCAGAGATGAGAATGCTTAGGTGGATGTGCGTTGTGACCAGAAAGGATCATCTGAGAAATGACTATGTCAGGGGAACAGTGAAAGTTACGAACTTAGGAGCGAAAATACAGGAGGCAAGGTTGAGATGGTTTGGTCATGTGATGAGGAGGGAGGATGAATATGTGGGAAGAAGGGTCATGCAGATGGATGTGCAAGGAAGGTGGAAGCGTGGGCGGCCAAAGAAGAGATGGAGGGAGCTGGTAGAAGAGGACTTGAAGATGAAGAACTTGGATGTGGTGACAGCCCAAGACAGGAAGGTGTGGAGGAGACTCATAACAAACAGTGACCCCAATTAAGTGGGAGAAGCTGTAGAAGAAGAAGAAGATTAACTTTCACTTTAGTATTTCCATTGTGTTTTTAGTTTATTGATGGATTACATTAACCTTAATGTAATCACAAAGTAAAAATGCACAATGGAAACTATATGCATATATATCACTCCTTTTCTATAAACAAAATTAGTTATACCATTCATAAATAATTTCTGATTTAGTTCTGATCTATAATTTTAGTGAAATGAAATTTTAAAAATAAGATTCCAAGAATAAGATTACAAGCATAAATACAGTGCTAACGTGATGATTTAAAAAAAGAGCATAGTCAAACCAAATTATGAGGTATACTGAATAAGGATGCATCCTAAATCTAATGTCATATAGATGTAGCAAAAATGTAATAAAATAAAATAAAACTGTTCCAGTTTGGTTGACATAAATTCACACACTGCATTTCAAATATACAATCATATATATGATGTATTACACCATACACTGGGGATCATTGTTGATATTTGTCTGTCTTGAGAAATACCAATGATTTCAGAGTCATTACTGCTCTTTCAAAAAACAAGGAAAATTAATAACAAAAACAAATTCTACAATGGAAATTTTGATGCATTTTACTATAGAAAATCACACTACAGGAATTGGGTAAAGTAAATAACAGATATGTATGAAAAATTGTGATATTCAGAATATTTGGGAATAAAAAAAATCTGAATATTAATAGATTCTGTACTTTGTTCAGAAACAAAGAAGGAATTAAAGAGAACCAAAGAAACAGAAAACTGGTATAATATTTAGTAAAGTCGGCATAGACAAAATTTAGTAAAGTCAGCACAGGCATATATTATGATTTGGATTCTTTTTTTGGAAACTATTTCAAAACAGATAAATTACCACAAATATGTGGAACAAAAGAATAACTGAAGTTAGATTAAAAACAAAGACTACTTTGTTTTTAACTCTGTACCCATGGGATGGGGGTGTAAAAGATATCATGATAGTGCTACATGAAGAAGTTACATTATTAGAAGTTATATAAGAAGTTACAAGTGGGGTCTCACAGGGCTCAGTACTAGGACCTATATTGTTTAACCTTTATATCAATGACATTGCCAGTGGATTGCAAGGGGATATTCAGTTGTTTGCGGATGATGCGAAGCTGGGAAGGATTATTAGTAATAGTGCAGATGTGGTAGCCCTGCAAGAGGATTTGAATAAGCTATATAGATGGGCAAATGAATGGGGGTGTCGGTTTAATGCAGCAAAATGTAAGGGCTTGAGGTTTGGGAAACATCGATGGGATGCTGCATACTCTATGGGAGGAGTTATACTGGAGGAAGTAAGGGAGACAAGAGATCTGGGGTTGATGATTGATAGAAACCTGAAGTTTAGGGGACATATTGCAAAGGTGGCGAAGGTAACACAGAGGATTGCTGCAATTATGCAAAGGACAATGACCTGCAGAGATAAAAGGATTATCATTCCGTTGTATAAGTCTCTGATCAGACCACACTTAGACTATTGTTCTCAGATTTGGTCTCCAGGATTTGAAGGGGATAAATTAACTGTGGAAAGGGTACAAAGACGGATGACAAAGATGGTTTCAAGACTGTATAATTTTGGTTATGAGGATCGACTGAGGGAATGTGGACTGCAGAGTTTGGTGGATAGAAGAAGGAGAGGTGATGTGATTGAGACTTTTAAACTGTTGAGAGGTGGTTACAGGGTTGACAGTGGGGAGTTCTTTTGCTTGGTTGAACAGTTGGAAGGAGTGATGACAAGAGGCCATCCCTGGAAGTTACGAAAGGAAACCGTGAGCAAGAGGGTTAGGAGTGGTTTCTTTGCATGGAGGGTGGTTGAACCGTGGAATGCATTGCCTGATGGAGTGGTGAGAGCGAGAATGGTCAATGAGTTTAAGGAGGTATGATAGATTTTGTGTTTCTTTGGGGGAGACCTCCCCTCGATGAGTCTTGACAGACTTTATGTTTCTTAGGAAGGACCTCTCATGATGAGTTTTTTGACTCCATGGAGGTCTGAATAATAATAATTATTACTAACTTCCTATTGACAATTTTTCTTCCAAATTAATCTGTTATCTGTCAAGATTCCAATATTATCAGTTCTTGTATTTCTACCATTCTGTTTAAATGACCATACCACATGATATTAGCTCTAACATTCCTGAATGCTAACAATGTCAAGTTATTTCCCAATATTTTCATTTTAAATATGATAATACCACTGATGCTATCTGTTCACTCCCCTACTGTTTCTCAGAGCTCTTATATCTGTGGTCTCCAGTCTTTCATCAAGTGTTTTATTTCTAACCCAGCTCTCAAATCCATAAGTTAAAATTGGTTTGAACACTATTGTATACAGCTAATTTAGTGTTCTAATTTCTTGCTTATTCCATATAAATATATTCAACTGACTTCGTGGTACACCAGCTTTGCTAATTCTGCTATCTATTTCCGTATTTAACATGCCATCTTCACTAAAAAATTGTGCCTAAACAGCTGACATGTTTTACTTGTTCTATAGGTTCTCCATTCAGAATGTAGTTGATGTTTTTAATATTTCTGCCTATTTTTATTACCTTTATCTTTTTATTGCTGATTTTCAGTGGATTTATCACAGCAATTATTCAATTTAGTCAGGGAATTCTGTAGGCTAATAATTTGTTTTAATAAATTTGGTATTATTTATTAGCAGAATTAATCTAAGATGGTATAGTCATTTAAATAGATTAGAAGAGGAAGAGTTAGTAAAATAAGTGCCTTTGCCTAGGATGGCAGGAAAAAGACCTAGAAGAAGACCAAGATCTAGGTGGATTGATACAGCTGAAAGGTCTTAGAAGAGAGAAATATAAGGTCAGATAATATTGGAGTCTTGACAGATAACAGATTAATTTGGAGGAAAATTCTCATTAAGAAGTTAGGAATGATGTAACTTTTTCATAGAGTACTGCCTTAATATCCTGCATATCCCCTGAGGGTACATGTCAGAATTTGATGATTTATTACAAACTGTTATTCAATTTAGTCAGGGAATTCTGCAAACTAGTAATGGATTTATTTAGAAGTATAACATCATCTACATAAAGTAAAGATTAACATCTTCAATTTTGATATCAAGTTTAATACAACTTTCCTTCAGAACATGATCCACATAGATGACAACAGTGGAGATAATGTGCACCTTATCTCGCACCCGATTTAACATCGAACTACCTTCCTGTATATCCATTAATTGTAACTGCTAAATTACAATCAAATATTGATTATAATGTCCCACTTACACTATATAACTAGCATTTTGAATAGCTTTTCTCTTGGCACCTCGTCATGTGCTTTTTCCTGATCAACAAAACTTAAATATATTATCCTTGTTATATTCCTAAGATTTCTCAATTGCTTGCCTTAAAGTGAAAAGCTGATCCTGACAATCTCTATTTGGCCTGAATCCAGCTGGTTCAAGCTTTCCTTCCACAATTTTTCTTAACCATTTTTCAAGAGTACTTGCATAAATCTTACCAGGACCACTGTAAAATTTTATATCTCCATATTTGAGCATTTCTGTTCTTGGACCATCTACTCCAGCTGCCTTTCCATTTTTCAGGTTTTTGATGGCTTTTTCTACTTCATGTACTGATATGTATTCCTCATTACATTCCTGCTAAGTATTTCCTACCACAATATGTCACTTAATAACAATAATAATAATAATTATTTATTTATTCGTATGGCACGAATAACAAAACATGCAGTACAATACACTATCACTTTAAAAGCATATAAAATTAAAAGTCATTTTAAAAACCAATAAAATTAAAAGGTTACATCCATATTGGTCAAACACTTCATAGCTTCGAGTGTAGCACTTAAAAAAGTCCAATTTGTCTCCTGAATAAGCTCTGAGATAACACTGAGTCACAATATGGCCCACAGTTTGTCTTTGAGCTCCACAATCACAATGTGGGGATGGTCGTTTACCCCATTTAAAAAGCATGTCTGTATAATAATAATAATAATTATTATTATTATTTGACACCTCCAGAGAGTCCAAAGACTCATCGAGGGAGGACTCATCTACACCTGTTTCCACCAACTGACTGTAACTACACCAACGGCATCTACTGCCACCACAACCACTGGTATTTCCACAGACAATTACAAACATCCATGCGGATTCGAACCCGCAGCCTTTTGGCTGGAGAGCGGATATGCTAACCACTCGGCCAGCCAGGCCAGCAATAATTATCCTTATAATTATTTAGACTTGATATGCTCCGGAAGGAGGAAATGAAGATGACATCCTAAATGCTATAATAGCTACGAACATAAATTATAAAATAAACAAAAACAGTTATATAGTACTAGTAAAAGATTTAAATGCAATAATAATAATAATAAAAAAAACAATTATAATAAAGGAATATATGGAGTGCATATATTAAACAGAAGTACTGCATAAAAATATTTATCGGCTTTGTTGACTTTTAGAAATATCAAATGCTTTCAGAAAGCATTTGACAGTATAAATCAGAAAGTGGCATGGGCTGTACTCTAATCTTACAGAGTGGACAGGAACCTGATAAATCTATTGCAGAACATCAATGACAATGCATAGATTACATTGAGAAATTGTGGAGAATTAGAAAGATTGTTTTGGACAACAAGAGGAACGAGACAAGACCCAATATCCATGGGCATCTTTATCTTGCTTTTGGAAAGAAAAATATGAATGTCATAAAGGGTAATATAAGGGAAATTTCAATTCAAGGAACAAAAAAAAAAAAAAAAAATAATAATAATAATTTATGATTTGCAGATGACAGTCATTATTGAAGAAAATGAAGAGGAGCTAGAAAGAACAGTGAAGTGAAGAAGGAAAGAGATATGGGTTGATGATAAACATTGAAAAAAACTAAAATACTAATTTTTGGAGAGAAGAGGATGAACTTAGGGTGAATTTTACACATGATTTAGACCATGGGTGTCCAACCTTTTGGTTTGTCTGGGCCACATTGAGTGAAGAGGAGTTATCTTGGGCAGCATATAAAATGTATAATATAGTTAATGTATACAAGTAACAAAACTTCCTTCATTTTTTAAAATTTTTTATTATAACATTAAAAAAAAAGAGGACAGCATAAACAAACTTGTAAGATAATTGGTGTCATGTTTATGTGAGACCAATGCATCAATGTCTGGTTTGATGGAAGTGGTTGCAATTCATAGAGAGCTCTCAAGGTTCTCATCAGAAATTTTTGATCTAACCTTACTCTTCATATGCTTCAGTCTTAAAAATAGTTGTTCACAAATGTACGTACTACCAAAAATGGATGACATGAATAAAGTGTGATTGTGAAGCAAAGTATATTTTTCTCTGGGAAGATAGGTCTTATAAAAATCTAGCAAAGAGACATGATCAAATTTTTCTTTGAGTTGAATATCTGATTGCAACTCTATACATCCCATTTTCAAAATTCGAAGGTAATGTATTTATGTTGACTGATAATGGAGTCGCAAATATACAAAAAAAATTGATAATTTCATCCGAAATCTTGAAACCTATTCTCAAATTCCTGTATCAAAATGGAGAGAAAGACAGCATATTTTTTGCTATTCACAGGATCGTGTTTAGCCAACGTATCGAAATGCATAAAATTATTTGCCATAACTTGAGCTTGCCATAATTTAAGTTTCATTTCAAATGCTGTTATGGTTTGAAACATAAAACAGATAAGGTGATTTTCACCTCATTTAAATGTTTAACTCATTTAAATGAGTTCTTAAATTCACCAAAAATGCTAAATCTGCGAGCCATTCTTTATCTTCAAGTTCTGGTACAAATTTTTCCTTTGATTCCATAAATGATTTCATTTCATTTCTCAAATCATAAAATCTCTTCAGCATTTTATCCCGACTTAGCCACCTTTACTTCAGAAAAGTAAATGATGTCACCCATAATCAGCTTCCATACTCTTAAGGAACTCTTGGAATTGATGATGATTCAATCCCTTGGACCTTATGAAATTCACAACTTGGATAACGATTTGCATGATATTAGTCATTTTAAGCCTTTTGCGCATAAATTTTCTTGATGTACGATGCAGTGATATTTCATGAAATGTGAGCTGCCAGCAGCAATTGCATCATATTCTATTAACTTTATAAGTCCAATTTTTTTTTTACCAACAATCGTCAGAGCAACATCAGCAGCTATACCAGATATGTTGGCAAAGGTTAATGAAAATTGCTTCAATATAATTTTGTATGAAGCAGTAAAATTTTTACTGCTTCATACAAATCAAGAGATTTAGTTGTCTTTTAATGGCACCGAAGAAGCCATTTCTTCAGTAACATTATATTCATTATCAATACCTCTAATAAAAATGGCAAGTTGAGCCATATCTGTAGCATCAGTAATTTCATCTATTGCCAAAGCATAAAATTTGAAACTGGCAGCTTTACTCTTAAATTTTCTTTTGATAGATTTCCCTATTTCTCCAATTCATCTAGCTATAGTTTGATGAGAAAAACTGATTTTAGAAAAATCCGCTTTTTTATCAGGACAAATTATATCTGCGATGCTTTCCATACATTGTTTAATAAACTCACCATCAGTAAATGGTTTTGATTTTTTTGCAATCAGACTTGCTACCACATAACTAGATTTTATAACAGAGTCTGCTTGAGTTGTAACTTCCTTGAAAAAATTTGATGAGATGAAAGACTTTCTTTCAGTTCCTCCATTTTGTCGTTATGAAACATTCCTTGATATAGATCAAATTTGGCAGCATGTCTTTGCATGTAATGTTTTTTCAAATTATAATCTTTTAAAACTGACACAATTTCCAAACAAATCAAACATAGTGCCTTATTTTTCTTGGCAAGAAAGTACTCATTTGTCCATTTTTTACTGAACACTCTTCCTTCATCCACGATTTTTCTCTTTTTCTTTTAGTTCTGCTTTCTTTTGAGATGACGTTGAATTCATGCTGGGATAAAAAAAATTTATTAAATAACCATTTATTTTTATACTATTAGCAATGTTGTAAATCTAACTATAACAATATCATGAGCAAAAAACTATCTAATAAATATTTGTACTTCCTATACCACAGCTGCTAAAAATTATTTTAACTTATTTAATTATTTTATGAAATAATACAAGCTCAAGTTAAATAATTAAAAAAGAATACCTATATTTCTGTTTAATGACAAAAATGCCCGTCTTCATAGGAACATGCACATGTGAGTAGGTTGAAATATTATTTTCAATAATCACTGTGTCTTATTAGCCAAGTCACACAAGTGTATGTAACGTCTGATACACACAGGTTTTGATATGACTGACTGTGTGTGGTGGCCACAGAAGGAGAAGTTAGCACCACAATGTATCCTTCCCTACACAGCGTTCTGTTGTCACCCACGCAGTCTGCGTTCAAGCACCATGCAATAGCAATGAAAAATATTGCTAAAAATCACATAATAATGTTAAAAGTTTAAGATCTTATGGAGCCACATCACTAACAGTCCAGGGCCACATGTGGGCCACTGGTTGGACACCCCTGATTTAGACTGTAAAAAACAGGGATCTCTTCACTTCCAAGATCCTTGGCAAATTAATGCAGCTGTGGTTTGTTAAGGTTGGAAGAGTGGTTCATTGCTCATGCTAATTGTAAATACAGTCTCTCAGATCTAGAAAACTGTATGCAGCATATCTGTAGAAAGTATTTTACCTTGGGTATAATAAATGTTAAAAATACCAAGCAATTTTAAACCTGGTTTTACTCCATTTCCCAAGTAAGCAAACAGACAAACAAGTCAAGTTTGCGCCTGCAAGTGATGCCAGTCTAGCTGATCCTACAGGTAGTGCAAGACCAAGGCAACTTGTGGTAAAGGTGGCATAAGCTTGGATCACTAATCTTAATATTTACCCTTAATGCCAAAACACATCTCCAAGAAGGGGATGCATGATGTTTTGTATTAAAGGCAAGGGGCCACTACCCTTAATACAAAACATCATGCATCCCCTTCTTGGAGATGTGTTTTGGCATTAAGGGTAAATATTAAGATTAGTGATCAGAGCTTATGCCACCTTTACCACGAGTTGCCTTGGTCTTGCACTACCTGTAGGATCAGCTAGACTTGCATCACTTGCAGGCGCAAACTTGACTTGTTTGTCTGTTTGCTTACTTGGGAAATGGAGTAAAACCAGGTTTAAAATTGCTTGGTATTTTTAGCAGCATATCTGTCTTTGTCCATTTAATCCTGTGTGAAGAAATAATCACAGCACCGTCTGCCAGTCCTGATTTGCCATACAAGCAACTGCAGATGCAATTTTTATGTTCTTCACAGAAGATATTAACAGAACTAGCAGACTACACAAAGAAGGCTAAGTTGCAGGCACCAGGAACTTTAAATACACTCTAGGATGGGTGGGTTTCCTATAAACAGAAAAGAATACCAAACTATTTGGTTGGATTGTAACTACCAAATGGTTTGGTAGTTACATTACTACCAAATTGACAGATTAAATGGATTTAATGTGTCTTAGGCAATGAGGTCAAATAGCAAACGTACTGTCTACAAAACATAACCAAAATGTTGGTTTGGTTATGTATAGCCAAGCAGTGTAGCTAAGTTAAGTGTCTGATGGCAAGTAATAGATTTGTGAATTTTTGGGATCTCCATATATGTGAGGAGGCTTGACATAAGTTTTTTAGTAATTACTTAAGGCCAAGATATAACTTTTTTTCTTAAGAGATTTGGGAGGATCTTGATTTATAAATATAGAAAGGAATCAATTAAGAATATTTTTATTATACTCTGTTTTTGATCTGGTAATTATTTCCCATAATTATTCATAATTCTTCATTAAACATATTCCTTAGATGCTAATACTATGAAAAGTTGCAGATTCGTCATGCTCATCGCCCATGTATTTATGGACTTCCTCAAGTTCACAAATCTGGTTATCCATTATGTCCAATAGTTGATTGCATAAGGTATCCTACTTATTATAGAGTGTTATTGATGATAGCTGATGAGCTACAGCTAAGGAGAATAGAAGTGGAACTGCAAAATAGAGAAAAGAGCATATTTGAGGCTATTTGGTGTGAGATTGACACTAGCAGAACTAAATATACAGTTGGTGCTGCTATAGACCAGGTGATGGAATAGATGGTGGAGACAGTACGCATAAGCAAATAGAAGAAATGAGTGGAAGGAGGGTAATTATTATGGGTGATTTCAATGATGGTAACAGTGATTGGAAGGAGGACAAGACACATGGGAGGAAGGAATTGGATTTTATGCGATTATTAAGGGTTAATTATCTGCAACAGCATGTAATGGAAAATACTAGGGGTCAGAGAGTGCTTGACCTAGTAATTGCATCTGAGAATTTGGCTGTAACGAATATGATCACGTTGCCACCAATTGGTGAGAGTGATCATAGGGTCTTGACTTGGGAGGTCGCTAAAGGTGTGGAATTTACAATTAAGACAGGGTACATGTGGAATTATCAAGCTGGTAAGTATGACAAGCTTAGGAGTTTGCTTGGTTCAGTGCCATGGCATGTAAAACTACAAAGACTAGATGTTGACAGTGCATGGGAGGTGGTTAGGAAGTGTTTGCATGTGGCAATGGCTGACTGTATACCTAGAGTTCGAATAATAAATCAAGTAGGGGTTAAATAGATGAATAACACCATTAAGCTTGAGCTGCAAAAAAAGAAACAACTATGGAGGGAATTTAATGAGAAAGGTGACTGGTAGGCACATGAACGGTATAAAGCGCAGGCCAGAAGGGTAACGAGTGTGATAAGAAAAGCAAAAACAGATTATGAAAGAACATTAGCCATGCAGGCTAAAGAGAATCCCAAACAGTTTTTTCGGTATGTTGCAAGTAAAAGAAAAAATGTATATGGCAGAATGATTTTAAAGAATGCCAATGGTAGGGAGGTAACCGAATCAGTTGATATAGTTGAATTACTGAGCGAGCACTTTGCAAGAATATATCATCCAGGTGGTGACATTGCAAGAATGAATGAACCAATAGATTATACGGGAATTGTGGTGAATGAAGTGGAGGTGAGTAGTCTATTACAAAACCTCAATGTCAATACATCTGTGGGATTGGATGGGATACCAGCTCGTGTCGTACGTGAAGTCAAGGGCAATACTTTATGCCCTTGACCATTTTGTTTGAGTCTCGAGTCTGGGTTAGTCCCAAGGGGATGGAAAGAGGGGAAAATAGTTCCCCTACATAAAGGAGGTTCCAAGACTGCTGTTGTAAATTACCGACCAATTAGCATATCAGGAATCATTGCCAAGGTCTTGGAGAAATTAGTCAAGAGAAAAATACAGGATTGGATAGATGAAAATGGGATACTGCATGGGGGACAACATGGTTTTGTGAAGGGTAGATCATGCCTCAGTAACTTCCTCACGTTTTATAACACAGTGACGGCTGAACTGGATAAGGGTAATGGATTTACAGTGATTCTACTGGACCTTGCTAAAGCCTTTGACAGGATACCACATGGAATTCTAATCAGTAAACTGCAGCATATGGGGATGGATATAAGGTTGGTGAGATGGATAGGAGGGTGGTTGATGGAGAGATATCAGAGAGTGGTTTATTCAGGTGTAGAGTCCAAAAGACGGCTTGTGACAAGTAGTGTGCCACAGGGTTCTGTTCTTGGACCACTACTTTTGAATTTGTTCATTAACGATATAGGAAAAGATCTGAGAGGAAGTGTTCACTTGTTTGCTGATGATGCAAAGTTGGGCAGAGCAATAGTGAGTGCACAGGATGTCAAAATTTTGCAAGATAATTTGGATAGTTTGGAGGACTGGGCTAAGGAAAATGGATGTCGATTTAATGTGGCAAAGTGTAAGGTTATGCATTTTGGGGTGAAAAGATTAGCAGCAATATATCACATTGGTGGAACCGTACTCCAGGAGATTGATGAGGCCAGGGATTTGGGAGATAGGGAGTTGAAGTTTAGGGGGCACATTGCAAAAGTGGCTAAATCAGCTCATGAAATCACTTGGTTGCTGAAAAATACTTTAAAAAGCAGAGACAAACAAGTTATTGTTCCTCTGTATCAAGTCTTGATAAGACCCCATCTAGACTACTGTGCCCAGATATGGGAACCAAGGTTTCTTCTTGATGGGAAGGAGGTGGAGAGGATCCAGAGACGAGTGACCAAGATGATAGCAGGTCTATGGAATGAACCTTATAAAAACAGGTTGAAGATTTGCGGGTTGCAAAAATTGGTTGATAGGTGGAAAAGAGGTGATATGATTGAGACATTCAAATTACTGAAGGGTTTCTATAAGATTAATTCAGAAGATATTTTTGAGAATAGGACTGGTGGTGGGAGGACTAGGGGGCCATACATGGAAGCTGGGCAAGAATGTGGTTAGCAAGGGTGTCAGGGCTAGGTTTTTTTACTTGGAGAGTGGTGAATGAGTGGAATAAGCTGCTAGAGTCTGTTCTGAGTGCTATGACTGTGAATGAGTTCAAGGCAAGGTATGACTGTGTGAATGTCGATAGTTGTTCTTGACATGATTAGGGTCTCCCTTGATGAGTCTGTCGACTCCTTGGAGTTGCCCAAAATAATAATAATAATTATTTGGCAAAATATCTTTCAAGACTTCTGATGGCTATTTTACTTGGTATAATAAATTATTTCAGCAGATCTGAGTACTGTGGTGGATAGTTTTATATCACCTGCTTTGGCTATTTATTTTATGGAACATTTCGAGGATTGGATTCCTAACACCATTTCTCCTCAACCTTGAAATTTGCTATGTTTTGTGGATGCATCTCTGCAATCTGGTCTCACTCTGAAACAGATAACTTCAATTTCTGGATAAAATTACTTCTTATGTACTCACATCAAGTTCAACTATTGAACATGAATGTAAGAAGTCTCCCCTTTTTGGATACTTTAATATCTGCATGTGACAGATGGCTTCCTGTTTACAGGAAGCCATCCTTCACAGACAGATATATCCACATATCTTCACATGATCATCCTTCACAAAAAATAGGTATCAAAAGCCTTGAACACTGAGCACACACACAATTCATTCTTTTGTTTTGAATTCTTTTCTATTAGAAGAATTAAATAAAATAAAACTTACTCTATCACTTAATAGATACAGCAAGACTTTTGATACAGAAATATTTGATAATTATCATTCCTCTTCCAGACTGCAATTTGATGTAGAAAAGATCAGCATAACCCTACCTAAAAGGAATATCTGAACAAATAGCAAGGATCCTTCACAGATATAATTTGTATACTACCTTCAGACCAGCCCAGAAGTTGTCACCTTTCTTACCCTACCATAGATACATTATCATTTCTATCATTGTCAAATACCCTGTTTTTGTCATCTTTGCTACCTTGGACAGACTGGCCATTCTGCTTATTAGAATCCAAGTACATCAAGAACATACAGGATTTTTGGAATCTGAAGGTTCAGGCCATGCTTCTCATGCCATCAGCACTAAACAAAGAGTTCACTGGAACCATACCAAGATGCTACACTACAGTAGGTTCAACTTTGATCATCTATTTTTTGAATCATGACTCCCTATGCCACTATCCTAATCTTAATTGGACAGTCTGTATGCCTATCTCTAGGTTATGGGATGTGATTCCTGCTAATTGTTTATAATTTTTTTAATCAATTAATTATACATCTATTTCACATCTCTGGACTCGAATAGTGGTTTTCTCCTACTATACAACTACATCAACTGAGACACATGATATTATATGCATGCTGTATGAATCATTTTATTCGTAATTTAAATGTTGTAACCAGTTTTTTTGCTTTCTCCCTGAATGAAATTCATGATATATTGAATAAAACATATAGGAGTAATAAATTCTATTTAGTTTACTCTTACATGTGTGTGTGTGAAGCTGTTTATTAAAACATTATATCTAACACACATCTCTATTAAATGTCTAGCAATGTCATATGTTGGTGGGATTATGCTAGAAGATGCTGATCAGGTTAGGGATCTTGGAGTTTTAACAGACAAAGTTAAAGTTCAAGAGCCATACAGCTAAGATTGTAAATAATTGCAGCTCAGATGATAATTGCAATGCAGAAACAAACCCTCATATATATAGAGAGAAAAGAAAGTCATTCTGCCTCTTTACAAGACCTTGATAAGACCACACTTGGACTACTGTGCACAGATCTGATCTGGTTTCTGTGGTGATTCTGATACAGTGGAGAGTGTACAAAGGAGAAATATTAATAATGGTATCAGGATTGTGGGATATTGATTATGAAAACAGACTGAGGATTTGTAGATTGCAGACACCAGAAAACAGGAAAAAGAGGGTGGATATGAGTGATACAAACTTCTGTAAGGGTTATACAGGGCACCAATAGGTGGAATTTTTCATTTTATGGAGGATGGGAAAAGGATGACAGGGCATACTTAGAAGTTGAGAATGAATGAAACCAAGAAGGGGTGAGAACTAGATTTTTCTCTCAGTGGTAAATAATTGGAATGGATTGCCATTGGATGTTGTGTGTACAAGTAGTATGTGGCCTCCTTCGATAAGTACCTGACTCCCTGGAGGTCTCTCTTAATAATAACAGTAGCAAATCCCTTATCTAAACTTTTCTTTTTTTTTGTTGTGAACAACAAAAAAACTTTTAACCGTAATGATTTAGATCATCACAGTCAATTCTGATAATACTTCACTGTTTACCAATGGACCACTGGCATAGAACCTTGACCTTAAGCCACATTTCCCTTCCAACATATATGAATTATTCATATTCAGCATTTATTTAGGTCATTTTTTATGGAAATGAAAAATATACAAATAACTTTCTAGGACTACCATAAGTTCCACTCACAATTCCATCCCCTCAACCAACCAATTTTTATATGGAATTTCTTCAACATCAGGCACTCAACTCAGCTATACATAATAAACCAGCAGCTTGGCTATGATATACAGATGAGTGTACTATTTGGCCCCATGCCCCAGACGTATTGCATTTTTAGTGCACTTAAACAGCCAACATCCAAAAATACAGTTCACTATCATCATCATTTATTCATACACTGCTTGGAAAGAAGTCAAGAGATGCCCCCTCCCCCATAGGCAAGGTGCATTGTGCCATGTAACGAGTCACATATTTGTAGCCAGTATAAATTTGTTGGAATATGATGCTTCCAAGTCAGTGCAACTGTGTCCAAGTGAAATCGCTGCGAGAAGAGAACTGATGGAGTTTGAAACAGGCATTGTGAGAGAATACCATGTTGCAGGTCTAACTGTTCGGCAAATTGTTGACAAACTGGGTCATTATAGGTCAACAATCACTAATACTATACTGAGATGGAAGTGCAAGGAGTCAACTGCAAGTGCTACCCGCAGTGCATGATCCACCACAATCACCGAATGTGACCATAGGATGCTATGAAGGATAATATGTAAAAGCCACCATTCATCAGCCAAGACACTAAATTCAGAGTTCTGGATTCAACTGGAGCATGAATCTGCACAAAAACATTCAGAACAGAGGCTCACAACATGAGTTTCCATGATAGGACTGCAATATGCAAGTCCCACATTTTCTGAAGCAACATGCAATGTTGTCTTCAGTGGGTCAAAGAGTGTGTACAGTGGGGACATGGAAGCTTCAAAAGCTGTGTTATGGAGAAACGAATCACGCTACACCTTCTACCAAGCGGATGGACAGGCATAGGTGTGGCAGATACGTGGTGAACATCTCTTATCAGAATGCCTAATCTCAACTATTAAATTTGAAGGTGGTAGTGGTATGGTCCTGTATTTCCTGGTTTGGCCTCGGACCATTGTTCGTGGTGCCATAAACACTGACTTCTTAAAGGTATGAGAACATTCTAGACAATGCAATGTTTCCTACTTTGTAGCATTTTTACAGAACTGGAGAAAAAATGACATGGTGCATTGTCTCTTTCAGCAAGACAATGTGCCATGTCATAAAGCTGCTGCTATAACTGTATGGTTTATGGACATGAATGTCACCACAGAGCCCTGATCTCAACCCTACTAAAATCTATGGGATGAACTGGAGTGTCGGGTGAGGTCAAGGGACAGAAAGGTTCAAAATTTCCATTGATCATTATCGTATACGCTTGTGGAAAGTATGTCCTATAGGATTGCTATAGTCATTGCAGCAAAAGGAGGTCCTACATCTTATTAAGGTGGATGTCATGGCTGTTTGTTCCTCACACTATGGTATCCATTGACTTCTTTCCAAGCAGTGTATATGAATAGGGAAATATATACAGAAATATTCATATAACAAAAACTAATGGAGATAAGTCTATTGGATGAACCTCAATAGTCTACATCCAAGAAATAAGTTCACAACGGAAAAGGAAACCAATAATAATTTACCCTTCCTAGATCTAGACAGCATAGTGACACGTCTTCCAAATGGTAACCTCTCCACTGTATACAGAAAACTCACAGAGGCAGATACATTCAAAAACTTTCCCACCATCACCCCTCTCAACAATATGGCATCATTAAAACTATAACCAATAAAGACTACAATCTTTGTTCCAGTCGAACCTCTTGATTACACTCAACTATATACACACCTTCCTTTCCAATAGCTACAGTTCTTACAGAAGAAAATCCACCTCACATTCCTCAATCTTGTCTTTAGAAGGATTTCAGGAATGCCATTACCACCATAACATCCAGAATACTAATGAAAAAATAGCCAGGTCTTTAACAAAATACATTTGCACAGCTTTTAAGCCCCACCAGGAACTTGCTACCCTTATCCATTCGTTCCACTAATGATCAGCACCCTCCTTTCTCTCAATGCCTGAAGTATATAAAGTGACCTGTTCCTGCAAGTTAGCATACTTTGGACAGACAAGTAGATCAGCCACTGCATAATGAACACAAAACATACATCTGCAATTGCGACTATGGTCAATCTGGTCTTATGGACCAGGTATTTGATACCACTCGTGGGATCTTCTGGAAGAAAACAACGATACTCTATCACAGTAAATTTTTTTAAAAAAGACTTTTTTTTGGAATCTGCAGCTCCACTCAGAAATCACTTTAATTTAAATAAATATGGATGCGAGAAACTTCACAAAATATGGGAAAAATTAATCCCCAGAGATTCAAAGTTACAACCTTGGCTCTCCAACTAATGCACACCCATACAGGCCACTTAGAACTTCAGGGTCAAATCCATGTTTCATTTATTATTGTGTTGCTGTGTGTGTGTTCATCTGTACTCCCTGAAGATGTCTCAGTGACAGAGAAATACTGGAAGCATTAAAATAGTTCTTAATCCTTTGTTAGTGCTGCTAATACTCTATTAAATCAACATGATATCTATTGATTGAAAGGGAGCTAAGTTACTCTGTTTTGTGCCAAATGACACGTGTCAGATAGTTCATGAGCTTCAACTTCAAAAAGTAGTTTGCTGATGTATTGCCTGAACTGTTTTCTTGGTCTCCCCTCCTCTTCTGGAAATATCTGGAATATTCATAGTCAGCCTGTAGAGAGCAAGAGAACTGAACGTAGGTGAATGTCTAAGTTGGTGTTTCAGCCATCTCAGTCGACTTTTTTTTCAATTGTTTTTATTAGAGGTCTTTGCTGACTTTCTTCAAGAATGACAGTATTAGGAATGTGATCTTGCCATGTATATCCTAATACTGTTCAAAGGCATGTTGTCCCAAAACTATTGATGATATTAATTGCTCAATGAATAGTGTGCCACCTGGGCACCATATGTAAATATGGCTTGAATGGTGGTGATGAGAATGGATTTCCAGATATTAGAGTTTTATGGAACTGAAGAGCCTTGTGCTTTCTTTTCACTTCTTCTTCTGCAGCTTTTCCCACTTAAGTAGGGTCGCTATTTGTGGTGAGTCTCCTCCACAACCTCCTGTCTTGGGATGTAGCCACATCCAAGTTCTTCATCCTCAAGTCCTCCTCCACCATCTCCCTCCATCTCTTCTTTGGCCGTTCACGCTTCCTACTCCCCAGTACATCCATCTGCATGATCTTTCTTCCCACATACTCTTCCTCCCTCCTCATCACATGACCAAACCATCTCAACCTTGCCTCCTGTATCTTTGCTCCTAAGTTCATAACTTTCACCATTCCCCTTACATAGTCATTTCTCAGACAATCCTTTCTGGTTACACCGCACATCCACCTAAGCATTCTCATCTCCGCTACCTCCATCCTGTTGATGTTATTTTTCCTCAGGGCCACAGTTTCCATAGCATATGTCATAGCTGATCTCACTACTGTCCTGTAGATTTTGCCTTTTAGATTGATTGGCACCCTCTTATTGCATAGCACTCCAGCTATCTCTCTCTCTCTCTCCAGTTCCTCCATCCTGCTTGTATCCTGCATCCCACTTCCTTCTCAGCCTCACCATCCTCTTTCAATGTTGAACCAAAGTATCTAAAGTCACTGATCTTCCTGATGACATTTCCTTCCAGCTCCAGATCTGTCTCCTGGCTGCCATCCACTTTGCAACATATATACTCTGTCTTACTTCTGCTCAGTCTCATACCTTTCTCTTCCAGTACTTTCCTCCAACTTTCCAGTTTAGCTGCCACTTCTTCTCTTGATTCGACACACAGCACGATGTCATCTGCATACAACATAGTCCAAGGCATCTTCTCTCAGCTCCTCCATCACAATATTAAACAGGAATAGACTTACTGCTGACCCTTGATGCAAGCCAACTGTCACTGGAAAACTTTCTGTCTCTCCCAGGGAGGTTTCAACTTGTCTTCACATTTCTGTACATCTCCTGCACCAACCTGACATATTTCTCCGGTACCTTCTTCTCCCTCAGACACCTCCAGACTTCTTGCCTTGGCACTCTATCATACGCTTTCTCCAGATCAATAAATACCAGATATAGCTCCCATTGCTTCTCTCGAAACTTTTCCGTCATCTGTCGTAACCCAAAGATAGCATCTGTCATCGATCGACCAGGCATGAAGCCAAATTGTTCCTTTGCAATCTCCACCTCCTTCCTCAGTCTTCCATCAAGAACCCTCTCTAGGATTTTCATTGTGTGGGACATCAACTTTATTCCTCTGTAATTCTTACAGTCTTGGACATCCCCTTTACTCTTGTAGATGGGGACAAGAGTACTTTCCCTCCATTCCTATATTTTCCTGTTGACAAACTTTTATTAACAGGTCCCACAGCAGGTCAATTCCCTCTTCCCCATGCTTCCACTAGGATCCTGTCAGGGCCCACCGATTTTCCATTCTTCATTCCCTTTATGGCTTCCTTCACTTCCACTCTACTAATGTTCTGCACCATCCCCTCATAAGGCTCCCCATCTTCTCTGTGAGTACTTGCATTTTCTTCATTCAAAAGCCCTTCAAAGTATATTCTCCATCTGTTTCTTATATCCATGTCCCTCCTTAATACCCTTCCTCCAGAGTCTTTGATCTGCCTCACATGTACAATGTCCTTTGATGCCTTATTTTTACATTTTCCCAATCAATAAATCTTTCTCTGTCCTTCCTTTGTTTCTAATTGATCATAAAGGTCTTGATATGCCATGGCCTTCGCCTGTGCAACAACTCTCTTGGCTTCTCGCTTTTTCTCTCTGTCCTCTTCCACTCTTGACTCATCCCACTTCTGCTTTGCCTTTCTCTTAGCCGTCACTGCTTCTTGTACATTATAATTCTACCACCAACCTTCCTTCTTTTCTCTAATCTTTCCGGATGTTTCACCAAGTACCTCAATTGCACAGCTTAGAATTACTTTTGAATTATGTCTCCACCAGTCTTGTACACTTTCTAGTCCATCCAAAATCCTCTCTAACACCTTCTCCCTAAAATGGTTCCTCACGCTCTCTTCTTTTAAGCGAAACCACTTCATTTTCTTCCTTCCATGGCTTCCAAAGGTTCTTATCTTCGACTTTATTTTAAAATCTGCGCACAGCAGCCGGTGTTGCTGCGGCACTTGATCTGTTGGGATCACCTTGCAATTTGTTACTGCCTCAAGATGTTTTCTTCTAGTCAAAATGTAGTCAATCTGTGAACTATTGTTGCCACTTCTAAATGTTATCAAATGCTCTTCCCTCCTACAGAAAAAGGAGTTCACAACTGCCAGATCAAATGCAACTGCAAAGTCCAAAATCCTCTCTCCTTCCTGGTTCATCATTTCCACTCCATGGCCACCATGCACCCTTTCACAGGTCCCTATTTTGTCTCCCTATGTGTCTGTTCAAGTCTGCTCTGATAATCACCATCTTGTTTTCTTCCAGTTCCCTCATTTCTTCATCTAGCACATTCCAGAATTCATCTTTCTCTTCTGCTGTACAGCCAACTTATGGGGCGTATACACATAAGACGACCAGTTGCTCTTCCCAAGACCCAGTTTCATTCACATGATCCTGTCGTTCCTCCTATCCACTTTCAGTACTTCACCTTTCATTCTGCCACACACCACAATTCTGACACCATTTCTTCCCTCTTTATTAATTCCAGAGTAGAACAATTTATATCCGTCTCCTAGTTTCTTCACCTTTCCCCCTTCTACCTTGTCTCCTGTATGCACAAAATGTCCAACTTCCTCTTCCTCATCAGTCTGCCACCTCTCTTCCCCTTCCAGTCATGCTTCCAACATTCCCACTTGCAACATTCTCCACTTGCCAGGCTCGCTTCTTCAACTGCAACTGCCATTGATGTGATAGCCCTCATCCACTTCTCACACCTGTAGGGCAATGTGGCTGTGTGTCGCTTAAGGGGTACACCCTAGCCCTTGTATCACTTTCTTTTCGACTTATTTGATCATAGCTAGAGCTGGTGCTTTCTTTTCACTATGTCTGTTAAAGTATCAATGTGGGAACCAAAGCACTGGCAATCAGTTTCTTCAAGAATGTGGTCATTTAGCCTAATATTTTCTTCTATTCTGTTCTTCAGGACTTTAGTTTTACTGATGTTGACTGCCAATCCAATCAGTGCTGCATTTTTTACACAGATCATCTAAGTGCTTTTAGGCAGTCTGAATGTTAGTCAATCAATACATCATCTGCAAAACAGACTACTTATGTTGGTTTATCCTGCCAATTCTCTCAATTACAATGGAGAGAAAGCCTAATAATACCAATAACCTCAAAAAAGGCAATCTAAATAACCCAGAAAATTAGAGGAATCACACTACTTCCTACCACACTGAAAATCTATAACAGGATGCTTCTAAACCAAACTGAACCATATGTAACACCTCTTCTACTCAAATATCAAACAGGTTTCTTGAAAAACAGAAGCACTGTTGAACACAACCACTACCTTAGAAAGTTGCTTGAAGGAGTAAGATATAAAAATCTTTCCTTACTCTTAAATTTCACAGATTTCTCAAAAGCCTGCAATTCAAACAGACCAAAAATGTTCAAAATTCTCAGCCATTACAGCATACCCTTGAATATAATCAAAGCAATAGTAGAACTGTATCAAAATTATTTTGCAAGAGTAATGGTTAATGGAGAGATGACTTAGAGCTTTTCTATTTCCACTGGAGTTCTTCAGGGAGACTATCACTTCTTTTTATTATTACCCTTGATTATGTATTCACAAACTCACAGACTCGGACTCTCCTCTACCTAGAAATACTAGTTATGTGATTACCAAATGATTCATTTTCCTTTTCACTCACCCACAGGAAAGCACTTACATAAGCAATCATACCATCACCCATTCCAACAGTATGGCATCCTCAAACCAATTATACTCAGAGCCAGTGTTATATGTTCATATAAGACAACCCTTGCTACTGACCTTGGCAACAATTTTCAGTGAATGACTATAATCCCTATAAAATAGATAAAATACAGCACACCCCCACACGGCTCCCCTCCTGATAATGGACAAACTATTCACATCCCTTATATTCAAGGTACATCAGAAAAGACAGATAAAGTTCTCAGCAAATACAACTTTTAAATTAAACAACAAATCCAACTAGCAACCTTTGTCCATTCTCCTAAAGATCATTTTCATCCTCTTGCACATCCTGGCATGTATATAGTTCCTTGTGTTTGCAGCTTAGGCCTACTTAAGGCAGACTGGTGGCTCTATTAATATCTGCCTTGAAGATAAAAACTGTCTGCAATCACACAGCAAGTTAAGACTGGCAGATCATGCTCTGACATTTGTTCACACAGGATTAAATTGAAAAAAGATAACTATGTTGCATACAATTTGCTATAGGTCTTGATACAGTATTGTCAGAATCAGCATCAGCTATGCAGCACTTCCCCACCCTCAAGAAATATGGCTGCATTAATTTGCCAAAGATCTGTCATTCTAAGATCTCATTTAGCCTGACTTTTCTGAATTAACTTAGTTTTTATCTGGCCCCTAGAAGACACCTTGTAAGGTTGTTAGTTCATTTTCAATTATAATATGAATCGTTTCTACAACAATCTGAGTGTGTGTTTACCACATTTGCAATCTGAAGGTGTTGGCTGGAAATCCAGCAAAAAATTAGCAAGCTGAATAAATTATTTATTTTCCTTTGATGGTGTTTATACTGTGATATACTGTCATGATTTATCTTCACTTGTTTTGAACACAGTAGCAACACCCAAATGTGCAATGTGAAAAGACAGGAGTAAGAAAAGACTGGAGATCCCATTTTTATATCCTTTTCATTCTTCAGGGAGACTGTCTTGAAATCTTTGTAATTATGTTATCAACATTCATCCTGGATTATTGATTAGTTATTTCAGTTTCAAGTGTAGTCAATTTTAGGAAACTGTACAGGGCTTTAAAGATTTGCTTCTAGTTCAGTTTCCAGAAACTTTTAATAGCAAACAATTCAATCAATATTATCTCATAAACAGATCTGGTAAGTAATCTGTACAAGTTTTTTTACATAATGAATATCTTCTGTTTTCATGAATAATTAACTTTACAAAATGATATTTATAGATGGTATATATCACGGGTGGCCAAACTTTTAGACGTTGGGGGCTACTTACTTAGTGAAAATATCTTTGCTGGCAACTATAGATGCGATCGAAAATTGTGGAATATTTTCGAGATTTTTAAAAGTTTATAAGGCAATAAATATAACAAAAAAAAAATTATTGTTCATAACTTTATTAAAAAAATAATAATAAAAAATACAAAAAACTAAATAAAATTATACAAACAAAATTGAATATTTTAATTTAATTGGACGATAGCTGACATTGCATAGATGCAGCTAAGCGATCATAATCTGGATCGTACGAACTTAAAGAAATTCTTAAACACAATTCCAGATGTTGATCACTTAGCTGCAATCTATGCTTTGTCTTAATAGCATTCATACATGAGAATGCCGATTCACACAAATAAGTTCATCCAAAAAATGCGTTAAAATAAGCGCTGATTCTCCAAATATTTGGATATTTACTTTTGTGGATCAACTTCCAAAAACTATTATTTGAAGCAATTGATTTGAGGTGGATATCGCATTTCATATTTATAATTTCTTCTTCCAAATCTACTCTATTTGTGTCGAGAAATTCATTCAGTTTTGAAGCTGTATTCTCAACATTATTTTCATTGAAGAGATATGATAAAAAAGTAGCGATATCAGAGCTTACTGATTCCTACAAATCTTACCTGAAATTCGTTCATTAAAAGTCTTATGCTTTCAGCATGTTTATTAAAGGTTACATTTTGTATATCCTTTGACTAGTCAGTCAAATTATTAAAATGTTTCAATTCGCACCACTTTAATTGTATTTCAAGCAATGTACCCTTGAATGATTTTAAGGAGCTTATTAAATCAATGATTATTTTATTTTTTCCTTGTAATTCTAAGTTTAGGTTATTTAGTTTTTCTGTAATGTCACAGAAAAAGGAGAGGTCAAGTAGCCATTCTTTATCATTTAATTCTGGATGTGAATCATCTTGTTTTTCAAAAACGAATTTATTTGTGGAAGAAGTTCTCTGAATCTTGCTAAAAATGTGGCATGGCTTAACCATCTTACGTCAGTATGTAACAATAATTCGCTATGCTCACTCTCGCATTCTTTTAGCAAAGCCCTAAATTGACGATGCAGCAAGCTATTTGATCTTATCGAATTAACAATTTTGAAAGCAACATTCATAACATGATTGAATTTCAGTACTTTTGAAACAAGGCCTGCTGATGGATGATGCAATGATAGTCCACAAAACTTGGTATATCTTCATCGTTTTTACAAAGAGTGACAAAACCGATTTTATTACCTACCATTGCCGGCGCTCCGTCCGTAGTTATTGATACTAACTTATGAATTGGAAAACTTGTACGTACAATGTAATTCTTAAATAAATCATAGATATCTTGAACTCTTGTTCGTCCTTGAATTGGAATAATGGTTAATAATTCTTCTGTGGCCGACACATCCTCAAAAACCATTCGAACAAAAATACATAATTGTGCAGTACCAGCGTAATCAGTAGATTTGTCAAACTGTAGTGACAAAAAATTGCACTTGTTTATGTTTTCGTGCAGAATCTCTTCAAGGTTCCAGCTGGTTTCTTCTGCTCTATGCATGATTGTGTTTCAGGATAATGACATATTGTTACTAGCAGTTATTATTTCTGATTTATTCTTAAAATTTTGAAATAATATTTCACAAGCTTTGATGAAGGCTTCCTTCCATAATTCTCCATCTTGAAACGGATTATTATGTTTAATTAAAGTTACAGCAACTTTGAATGAGGCAATTGAAGCAGCCTTTGCACCTGTGTTGTACTTGACGAAAATATTTTGTTGTGCTGTCAGTAGTGTCTTCATTTGATGTACCTTTGCTTTTCTTAAGGCAGTGCCCTGTGGATCATAGTTTTTATGAACAGTTCGATAGTGTCTTTCAACGTTTGCTTTTTTCGGTAAAGCCACATTTACGTTGCAAATTATACATACGCATTTGTCTTTCATCATAATAAAGAAAAAAAATCTTCTTCCCATTCTTCATGTTAGTGTTTAATAAATAAATGACTTTTAATTTTTTTCACACTTGTTCTTGGCTCATTCATTGTTATCCTTAATTTTTTTTTTTAAATTATTTTTTAACAATACTAATTGCATTCACTTGCTTAATTTAAAATAATACACACTAAAGATCGATAAACAGGAAATGATTTCATGGGATTACTCAGTACTAAAATACTGGATAATTGGGACACTTTGGATGCAAGAGTCTTGATCAGGAACAATACACAGGTGGACTGTCAACTGCCAGTGTACACGTCATCGAACATGTTACCATTGGGCGCGTTCAGAACCGTCAAGCAAACGTTTCTGGACGAAGAGAATCATGTGACTGCTGTAAAGCGATGGCTTCATCGTTAACCGCTAAATTATAAACTTTACATCAGATTAGAAATAAATTAGTTTGACATGTTTGTGTTTGACAGTTTTTTTTATCAATTAATAATTTTGATTATCATTTATCTATTCATTTTCAATCTATTTATTCATTTAATTTGCTACATTCATTAAGAAACGAATAATTTGCTACATTCAGGTGCCTTGCAGTCGACTGGTCGACGTCTTGACCACCCCTGGTATATATGCTGCTTGGAAAGAAGTCAACAGACACCCCCAATGGGCAAGGTACATTTTACCACAACTATAATGAGTCACATGTTTGTAGCTGGTGTAAATTAAAGAAATATGATAATGCCAAGTCAGTGTAACTGTGTCAGGTGAAATGGCTGTGAGAAGGGAACTGATGGAGTTTAAAAGTGACATTGTGTACAGTGGGATGTGGAAGACTGAAAAGCTGTGTTATGGAGTGACAAATCATGCTACGCTCTGATAACAAACAACAAACATTTGTTATCAGAGTGCCTAACCTTAACCATGAAATTAGAAGGTGGTGTTGATGGTGTGGTCTTGATTTTCCTGGTTTGGCCTATGCCCTCTGTTTGTGGTGCATGAACATTGAACTCTGAGAAGTATCTGAACATTCATGCAATGCTTCCAACTTTTGGCATTTCTATGGAAATGACCATTGTTTCTTTCAGTAAGACAATAGCACCATGTCAAAAGGTTGATGCTGCTGTAACAACATTTGCCTGGCCTCCAAAGAGCTCTGATCTCAATCCTACTGAACATCTGTGGGATAAATAGAGTGTCAGGTATGTCAAGGGACGTCCTCCCCATTACATGCCTACAGGAAGAATGGTCCAAAATTCCCACTGATCACTATTGTACACTTGCAGAAAGTATGCCTCATAGGATTGCTGCAGTCATCACAGCAAAAGGAGGTCCTACATCTTATTAAGGTGGGCACGACTGTTTGTTCCTCATACTATGGTGTCCATTGACTTCTTTCCAAGCAGTGTACATTGAAGGAATTCTAATGAAAAAGGACAGGCTATTTAACTGAACATAAAGATATTGATGGATTACCGAAATACATATACAACATTCTGTGCTGTATATGCATAAAAGTTTTAATTCCTTATAGTTTTATCCAGTCTTCATACAATTTCTTTTTCTAATTTCAAATTAAGGTTATGATACTTAAATAACTTAGTACTTGACAATACTTACAGAAATTCATTATTTTCACCAATAGTTTGGTTCAAACGTTTTTTCTCCCTTCGAATATCATACTTAAATATAAATCATTAAGCATTTAAAAATCTTAGCATTCACAGCAGTGAAACAAACTTTTCTCCTAATAAATACTAAAAAATAATTTTCCTTACAGTTGCAAAAACATTACTACCTTCTGCATAGGTGTTCCTCCTGTATGCTACAAAGGGCAAAAGATCAATACATTAGGAATTTATTTGCAATTACTGCTGATATATTATGTCAAGAAATTAGCTTTCACTTCACTGAATATACAACTATAAACATGACAGCAAATAAGGAACACATATACTGAACTAGAGACACAAAGTGCTGATTAATTAATTCATATCAAATTAACTTGTTAATTTGATATGAATTACATAATTTTTATATCACAGGTATAATATACTGTACATATATTTTAAAAATAATCAAATCAAATTCATTTTTGATTAATTTTTATACCTCAGAAGAACTTACCCTATCTTTTAACTTCTCCTTAACAAAGAGTTGAAGAATTTTGAAGGGCGCTTTAAACCATAATGGTGCAGCAACAATCAAAACTTTTTTTAATCTAGCTGGATAGCCTCCCTACATTAAAATATTTAACCTTTTTAATGAACTAGACTATATTAAATATCTATATATTAGAAAACAAAAATAACTTCATCTACTTGTACACTTCTTTTTAATTAATTTTCATAAGTGTTTAATCTAATGTATATACAAATCATCAGAATTCTCAAGAATGAACAATTTGTTGATCATCTTGTAAAGTGTGGATTCCAATCCCCCCAGACATACACCCTCTCCTAGCACATACCTTAACATCAAATATAAGAGATAGCTGTTATATTAAATTCATCACCAGATGCCTGATATGTACCCTCAAGAGGTGTATACAGTACTACACAATTAAATTTAAATGATTACTAATCTAATATCAGTAACGTTCCTCCATATTAGTCCATCATTTGTCAGCATTCCAATATTGTCAGATCTTGTGTTTTTGTCTTCTAGAGCACTTCTGAGCAACAAACCTAGTTTTTAGTTTTCCACTAGGTCTATTTCCTGCCATCAAGCACTTGTTTTGTAAACCACTCAACCTCTCATTCTGTTTAAGTGACTATACCACTGCAGATTTGTTCTGCTCACACATTTGTGAATGCTAATAAATGCCAAGTTCTTTTCTATCATCTTCATTTTTATGATTCTGCAACTGATGTCATCTATTCACTCCCAAATTTTTCTGAAACACTCATATTTGTGGTCTCTATTATCTCTGATCAACTATTTCTAACCCAACTCTTAGATCGTAAGTTAAAATTGGTTTGAAGACTGCCTTTTATACTGCTAGTCCCATCTTTTGACTAATTTCTTATTCCAGATAAATTTATTCACATTTGAGTCTCCACCATACAGCTTTGCTTATTCTATTGTCTATTAATTTTCCACATTAACTAAAAATTGTCCCTAAATATTTTACTTGTTCTATAGGGTTATCTACTGAGAACACAACTGAAGTTTTCATGGCTTCTGTTTATTATCACAGTTTTTTTTTTTTTCATTGCTGATTATGCCAGATTTGTTACAGTAGTTATTCAATTTAGTTAGAGAATCTTGTCAAATTGCACTAGATTTCTTTAGGAGTATAACATCATCTGCATAAACTAAAGAGCTGAGATTAACACTTCTGATTTTTCCATATCTGTGTCAAGATTTCTTGATAAGATACTTTTTTTTTCATAGCAGGAAGATTTTTCATACTGACAATACATTCAAAAAAGTGATTTTTATATTTTTTTTTATATAATAGGCTGAATTAGCATAAACTGGTAGTTATTTTTTTTAAACCTCATCATACAGTTTAATGGAATAATTACAGCACACAGAAATAATTAAATAACACGTTTAATCATTTCAGTATTTCATCTCTATCATAGAGGAATTTTTAGGAATCAATGTTAAAATTGTACCAACACACACACAATGAACAGTAAGTGGAAGAAATGATATTAGACTAAATGAAAATTAAAGGCTGATGAGGGGGCTGGCCAAAAAATTAAAGTTTCCCAAATCTTGGGAAGCTTAATACAACCATATTTATATTAAGATTAGGCTGATTTTTTAAATCTGCTATTCTAAAAAGAGTCTTTCAAGTTTATATTTACTGTGATGGAGCATGATAGTTTTCTTCCATCTGATTTTGTGCAAGGTAGCCAAGGCATAGTCTTCTAGACCTGACTGACATAGTTATGCAAACAGATGTATTTTTTGTGTTCTTCTAAGCAAATGTTAGATACTACAACTGGTTTGCATGTGCACTATTCAAATTTTCCAAACTTTTGGGTAGCACCTTGTAGAGACCAAACATGGAATTTGTTCCAAGCTGCCTCAGACCTCCACCAAATAAGCAGTGATTTAAAAGAAGCAATTGATTCAGGTGAGGAAGGCAGGGTGCTTAAGGGTCAAAGCTGTATAACTGAGAGGAGACCTCCACATAGCCTTTAAAGGAATGCGGAGAACCGACCAGGGCTTCTGACCTAATGTCCAATCCTCACCTTCTCGTGGTGCACCCTGTTGGGTATCTACTTTGATACTGAACGAACGAGGATGGGCTGGCAATTTGGGATTTAGCCGACCAAATTGTATTCTTATTGGCTAAACCAAAATAAAAAATGATGGTACAACATGACAAAATTTCATGCCGGCTGGGGCGTCGCCCGGTTAAACAAGGCCCCCGTTGTTTTCGCCAGGGAACCAGGGTGAACAGCGAAAAGTCAGCTACTGGAACAAATCTGAAAACAAACCCCAACTCAACATCACCAGAGTTGAAGATCGGTACTATCAACGTAAGAAGCCTGAATGGCAAAGAAATGGAGCTAGCTGAGGAATTAGATAAGTACCAGATCGACATAATAGGGGTGACTGAAACAAAAAAGACCAAAACTGGTGAGATCTTTCTGAGCAATAAATACAAAATGTTATATTCAGGCAATAACAATCAAGGAAAAGAAGGAGTAGCCATAGTATTCAACACAAAATACGAGACTAATCTTCTTGAATGGCAGTCAGTCTCAAGTAGAGTAATGTGGGCAAATATGAGAATGGGGAACTGGACAATGAGACTTATTTGTGCCTATGGTCCCACAGAAGGTTCTACTAAGGTAGAAGTGGAGGAATTTTTTGAGGCTTTAGAAAAAGCAACTGACACAATGAAAAAGGAAAAGTTGGTCCTTGTTGGGGATCTAAATAGTAGAGTAGGAAATGATTGTGAGACATACAAAAATATTTTGGGAAAATTTGGAGAAAAGAACAAAGCTAATAATAATGGCAAATATCTGTTGGATTTCTGCTCAGGACATGGACTGGTTATTACTAACACCATGTTCCAACATAAAAATGTGCACAAATTCACATGGAGAGAAGAGGCTAGGAATAAGAAAAGTCTCATTGACTATGTTATTGTTGATAGTGATGTTTTCTCCCTGGTGCAGGACACCAGAGTGTACAGAGGATTTGAAATTGGAAGTGATCACTATTTAGTCTTGAGCAGGATAAAATTGAATTTCATATTGAAAAGAATAACATGTAAGAAAGTTTTAAAGCGAATAAAAGTTGAGCAGCTCTCAGATGTAAACTGTAGACTAAAATACAGAAATATTATTGAAAAGAAAATGAGAGAGTTTGAGAACAGGAATCAAACCTTGGAGATTCAGTGGCAAACTCTGAAGGAAACATTGATTGATTCTGCCAGAGAGGCATGTGGTGAGGTTGTGTGCAAAGATAAAAAAATCAGAACTCCCTGGTGGACACAGGAAGTTAAAGAGGCAGTGAAGGAAAAGAAGAAAGCATATCAAAAGTTCCTGGCAAATAAGTCAGCTTTTACTCTTACAGAATACAGAGACAAATGTAAGAAAGCTAAACAGTGTGTAAAACTAGCTAAACAAAAGTCATGGGAGGACTTTGGCAAGAATATAGAAAATAAATATCAAGAAGGTGGCAAAATATTCTGGAGGTTGTTGAAGAAGCTTAGGAATGGAGGAAAGAGTGCTGTAAAAGGAATTAGAGATGATAAAGGTGAAATGAAAACAGGAGAAAAAGATATCCTTGAAGTATGGAGTAATTACTTTGAAAAACTGCTAAATGAAACAAGCAGTGATGACAGCACAGTGATAAAAAACACTGACCAGGCATGCAGTCAGGAATACATATCCATACTTGAAGTAGAAAAAGCCATCAAAGGCTTGAAATGTGGAAAGGCAGCAGGAGTAGATGATATTCGACCAGAAATGCTGAAGTATGGTGGTATAAGAGTCTTACAGTGGCTGCACTGCATAGTTCAGAAAGCCTGGACAGAGGGACGAATTCCCGATGATTGGAGTAGAGCTCTCATAGTACCCATATATAAAAAGGGAAATAAAACTGAATGTGAGAATTACAGAGGTATTTCCCTACTGAGTGTTCCTGGCAAGATCTATGCAAGTATACTTGAGAAACGGTTGAGAAGAATTGTGGAAGAAAAGATTGGTGAAGAACAAGCTGGATTCAGGCCAAATAGAGGCTGCCAGGATCAGATCTTCACTTTACGACAAATAGTCGAGAAAGCATGGGAATATAACAAAGATCTGTATTTAAGTTTTGTCGATTTGGAAAAGGCATATGACAAGGTGCCAAGAGAGAAGCTATTCAATACGCTGCAGTTATATGGTGTCAATGGGGCATTATATCAAGCAATACTTAGTCTTTATTTGAGTTGTGAGTCAGCAGTTAGAATTGAAGGAAGTACAGGAAGATGGTTTAATGTTAAATCTGGTGTGAGACAAGGATGTACATTATCCCCTCTGTTATTCATTATCTATATGGATCACATTATGAAGGAATGTGGTATTAAACCTGATATCAAAATTGGAGATGTTAATGTCAGCTCTTTGCTTTATGCGGATGATGTTATACTTCTAAATAAATCCGCTACAAGTCTGCAAGATTCTCTGACTAAATTGAATAGCTGTTGTAATAGATATGGTATGAAGGTCAGCAATAAAAAGACAAAAACAATGAAAATAGGCAGAATCATTGAAAATGTCAACTGTGTTGTGAATGGAGAACCCGTGGAACAAGTAAAACATTTCAGCTACTTAGGCACAATTTTTACTGAAGATGGTAAACTAAATATAGAAATAGACAACAGAATCAGCAAAGCTGGTATCGTGGGAAGTCAATTGAATAAATTCATATGGAATAAGAAAGAAATTAGTCGGAACACTAAATTAGCTGTATACAAGACTGTGTTCAAACCAATTTTAACTTATGGATCTGAGAGCTGGGTCAGAAGTAAAACACTTGACCAAAGACTAGAGACCGCAGATATGAGAGTCCTGAGAAAGATTAGAGGCATGAACAGATGGCATCAATGGCAATATCATATTAAAAATGAGGATATTAGGAAAGAACTTGACATTGTCAGCATCCAGGAATGCGTTAGCAGAGCTAATCTCAGATGGTATGGTCACTTAAATAGAATGGGAGAGGAAAGATTAGCAAAACAAGTGTTCTCTGCCAGGTTGGCAGGAAAATGACCCAGAGGAAGACCAAGATATAGGTGGATTGATACGGTACAAAGTGCCTTAGACGATAGAAATATAAGATCTGATAATGTTGGAGTCTTGACAAGTAACAGACTGATTTGGAGGAAAATTGTAGATAGGAAGTTAGTAATGATGTAATTTTTTCATGTAGTACTGTCATATCCTGTACACCCCTTGAGGGTACATGGCAGGAATTTGATGATGATGATGAAGGCAGAAACTTGGAGGGAGGACTAAAATCACTGCATACGCAAGTAACAATGCAATCTATAAAGATTTGATGCTGAGGAAAGTTGGGAATATTAGAGTGAAGTAAGCAAAACACTGACTGAGTATATTTTCCTGGTTAAAAGTTAAGGATCTAAAAAAAATGTTATTTTTAAAAAGGAAATGAATTTTGAGGTGCTCATACTAGCAGATACAAATGACTCAAATAATAAATTTAGTTTAATCCTTTATCCAAGTGTAAGCAAACAAAGTTTGCGCCCGAGAATATCTTCAGGACTGAGGTAAGGTAGTCAACACCAGGCAACTCCGAGCAAAGGTGGATCAAGCTCTCATCACTCCTTGTCTCAGTATCTCCCATAATACAAAGCACATCTCCTTGCAGACATGTATACTGCAATGCATTAAGGAAAGGGCCACTACCCAGACTGGTTTCAACCTTTACTGAGGTCTCCCAAAAAGGTTGAAACCCGTCTGGGTAGTGGCCCTTCCCTTAATTCATAGCAGTATACATGTCTGCAAGGAGATGTGCTTTGTATTATGGGAGATACTGAGACAAGGAGTGATGGGAGCTTGGTCCACCTTTGTTCGGAGTTGCCTGGTGTTGCACTACCTTACCTCAGTCCTGAATATATTTTCAGGCACAAACTTTGTTTGCTTACACTTGGATAAAGGATTAAACTAAATTTATTATAGTCTAGCCAAGTGAAAAAACTTCCAACAAATGACTCAAAATAAGGATTATTTGAAACAGAGGATTTCTTCACACTCACTGTAGTTGCAAATTCAAAAATAAACAAGGCAATTTTATTAATATCATGACAGGATTGTTGATAATAAAGATCAATGATCAAAGCAATGACAACAAACTGGATTTTAAGCATATTCATTCTCAGCTGTGTGCTGAGAAAGAACATGGATTTCTGAAACTATGAGATCAATTTATTAGAAACAAGAGGTATGGTATCATAGTGATGGACTCATTTCAGTACTAAAGGATTCAGCAAACTGAGTAAGGCTGTTATGATGCTATAAAGGGTAGTAAGTGAAACTGACTGGGAAAGAAGATGTATTGAAGGTGTTTTGATGAATGGCAAGAAATTCACAACAAAGTTTACTTGAAGGTATAACATTTCTATATACACATGCATGAAGTTTAAAAATAAGCTTGTATGGTTCAAATCAATAATTGAAAATAGAGTTGCATATCACCGTTCTTGAAACCTCAAACTGTGAGGTTCAGATTCTTAATGAGGAAGTACATTATAATGCTGTCAATAGACTGACTAGATAATAGGAGGTGGAGTGTTATTGCTTATAAGGAAAGACCAATACCTTAAAACTGATGACTCAAATTCAAACTCATAAAGAATCTGAACTTCACAGTTTGAGGTTTCAGGAACGGTGATATGCAACTCTATCTTCAATTACTGATTTGAACCATTTAGCTTATTTCCCAAGAAAAGAGTTAGTACACAGTGTTTGATAAGCAAAGGATTTACAAACTTGCAAGTATATGTGTTACCACAATGGATAGTTGGCGATAGCATTATAACCCACTTCTTCAGTGAGTTAAGAAAATTCAAATTTAAGCAATGAAATAGATAAACAGAACAGATAGCAATTTTTTATAGTTAATTTGTGATAGTTTTTTAAAGCATACATACATGAAACTACTAGATGAAATAAGGCCTTTAATTTATTAATACCATCACAGTATCACCCACTGTATGATAATGATCACTTAACGTGGATAGGCGAAATGAAATTAATCTGTTTAAAAATGGGAACATAAGATATAGTTGAGCTAATTAATATATGAAGATATATTATGAAAATTTATTAATATATGTGGTTAGCTTATGGAAAAAATTATTAAAATAAAATTTTCACCCAGGTTTCATAGGCCATTTGTTTTGATTACAATTCTATAGGGATTATACCAATTCATATGGAAAAATCATTGCATAAAATTACAATTATAGTCCAGTAAGATTTCCTGTATTAATAAAGAAATGAAAAAATTAGGATTTTCATTCATAACAATCAAATACTAAGCATTGCTTTACTGAGGGATCAATGACTATTGACACTGTTCCATTTTTATGAAAATGCTACATGAGAAACAGATTATGACAATGACTAGGATGCGATTTTTTTAGATTTCAGCAATGCTTTTGAGAGCATTACATGTGACTATGATCATTAAACATGCCAAATGAGAATTTAGATGGATAAAAAATTCTGTTGCCACATAAACAAGAAGTAGTGTTCAGGAATGCAAACTTCTAAGAGTCAAATAGTAAGAAGCAAAGTACTCCAAACTTGGTTTTTGGATGCTTGCTGTTTAACTTCCCTACTGACCACATCATGGTTACATGTCCACTAAAATCTGGATGTGAAGCTTATAATAGCATTGAAGAAACATGGAGAAGAAGTGCTAGCCACCAATTATCTCCATTAAGAGGTGTGATAATCCTTTGCACCCAGGAGAACACTTAATTGGATTAACTGATGTTCATAGTTGCGGCTCATACTACTGAAAGCAAGAAACATGTAGTTACAGTATATGCAGTGCTGCAGTTTTAAACAGAGATATTACACTCAGTATAAACAATATAGTTTTATATCTATAGTCCTTTTATCATATAATTATAGAATGCTGTTAATGGCAGGACAAAATAAGCAATCATTGATGGGTATGGAAAATAGTTGTGATCATTCTTTGTATGTAAATTTTATATAGACCTAGAAAAGGAAATGCCAGATTATTATTATTATTCTTTTTTGTCATTAATTTTACTTAATTACATTAGATGACCATGCATTTTTTCTTGTTTGCAAAGAACTTTATTGAAGATAATTACTTTCATGAAACAATTACTTTATAAATTATTCCCAGGTTTTACAAAAATTTCCATTTCTTTTAAATGAAGTCTAGTTTATTGTTTTTTTAAATTCTAGTTATAAATTACTTTACAAGACACTTACAGTTTCAACAACTATAAGGTTTTTATTTATAAAAAAACAAAAATCTTTTCATATACCATGGCATTTATAATAATGTAATACGCAAAGTTTGAGATGCAGTTCCAAGAATATTATGCACTATGAATTGAAATATAGTATGAAACATTACATATCAGTTAAGCTCTGTGTAATATGCAACTACAGCTGTATCGATATTAATGTCACGTTTATAATTATTTTCAATGTTCAGTTGGAAAAAAACAGTAAGAAAATTATCATATGCACTTTATTATTTTTTGGGGGGGGGGGGATGAAAGACCAATGTGAATAAAATTAGGTTCTCAAAAGATAAGCCTGATAAAGAAAATACTACATTACTATTGTTAAGTATCTTCATGCAGTAAGAAGAATAAATACATTTACTGCTAGTTTTGATGTGTGAAACTTTTGAAGTAGCTATACTTTTACCAAACTAAAAATACATGCTCCCAAAGTAAAATGTTTTCAATTCTCTAGTGAAAATAAACTGCAATATGAAATACTGTAGTTTGAATAAGCAGTTATCCCCTCCTCCCACACACACACACACACACACACACACAAAGTGCAGCTGTGTTATATAGCGTAATTTTTTTAAAAATTGTTTCTTTTGAATTTAATTGTATCTTCAAGGTGCTTAAAAGGAATCAGTTTTGACCAGAATATTGTATCAGCCTTCAAAAAAATATTAGTATTTCTTTGGGATGTCCATTAACAATTAAATGGATCGAATGAAAGAAGAAAATTTCTGATATATATGCTAAACTACTGCTTGGGGTTCTTTGATGCAACTTCTGGGATGTGTTCTTTCTCAACAGCGGTAAGTAATCTCAAGCTTTCAGCTTGCTGAAGCATAGAGGATTGTTAGTATTATTTCTAAGACACTGCTTATTTCACATGTAGCTACCAACAGCATTAGAAGTGCAGTAATCTATCATTTATTCAACAGCATTAGAAGTGCAGTAATCTATCATTTATTCAACCTTCAAAACAACAATTCTTCTATTAATTGACCTTTGCATGTCAAATGACTTCTGGTACAGCACAATGTAATCGGACTTCAATTATCTGATCTCAAAATTATCAAAACAGCAAATTGCCTTCCTGATGTGGTCACATAAATGGTAGATTACTGTAGTAACATCATCATCAAATTCCTGCCAAAAGGACTTTAATGCTGAAAAGGAAAAGTTACAATAATTTCAGTGAACAGCTGAACTTATGGAAAAGATAGTGGAATAATCAAATTGCAAAGAAATCATCTGGTTTTTAAAAGCACCTTATATTATTATATAATATTATTTTATTTATTTTCTTGAAATTGCAAAATAAAGTAGTTAATTTTGAATACTCCTGTGCAATGATTTTCTGTGAAAATTTTTAAACCAGCAGAAAATTAGATAAAAGAGTAGTTCTTTATATCCATTTCTGGAGCAGACAGAAAGGGAAGAAGAAATGTAACTAGAGTGCTTAAAATGAGCTGAAATTTTCAATCAATCTGTATAAAATATTAGTGAGTTTTGTAGAACGCTTGCTACAAGGAATTAATTTCAGAATAATCGCACAAAATATGTTTCGCACATGTTCACTACAACTATCTACAGTATGCAATGGATAATATTATTGAAATGAGCATTCTACAAAAAAAAATAAATCTGTTAAAATTTTAAGCTAAAGGTGAAAGATAATAAGTTCCTACTGATATATTACTGGATATATATATATTTTATTTTTTTTTTCTTCCCCTCTTAATCAGAAAACAAGTAATGAAAATTAACATACACTGTTGCTCACAGAAACTGAACAGCTCATCTAAGCGTGATGACAATTAATATAATGGAATTATGAACTGGTCAATTGCCAGGAAAGAAAGAAAAAAATTTTCAACTCATATTTATTTCAATAAGATATCTGAAACCATATTTATAAATACTGAAATGATTTTCAATGCAAATAACCAAAAATATGATTTCTGCAATATTGCCAATAAAATGAACGAAACTGTTTGATTCACTGATATGAAATAAGATGATAAATTTACCATTAGCAAGTAAATTCATTGCTAACACTGATCTCTTGTCACATTTCAAAAGAGATTATTTGCAACACATGTGAAATTTATTTATATATCTCTTGTAAACAAACAAAATACATAAATGTAAAGCAGAAAGTTAAAATATTGATAGACAATTTCTGATAAAGTAAATGTCAAGTAAAAAATATACTTTGTCTAGTAGATTCACAAGTCACTCCGTTATTAGTTAATCCTTTAATGACTACTGTTGCTGTTAAGGAATTAATTGCAGAGTAGGATAATTACATGACAAAAGGTAAAACACCACTCATGTTTAGATCCCATTGCTGGCTATGGGATCTAAACATGAATGGTGTTACTATCAAATAATGAGTTTATTTGATAGTACTTATCTGTGTGAACAACTCTTTTCGAAAATGAAAAGTGCAAAAAATGATCATCGAAATTGCCTTGATGGCAAACAACTAAAAAATTGCATAAGAGTCGCAATTTCAAAAAAACCTCCCAATATTGAAAAGCTTTCAGCAGCTATTTAATTTCTTTTGATTAAAAAAAATAATGTATGTATCTGAATATATACTGAAATTATTACTATCATCATCAAATTCCTGCCATGTACCCTCAAGGGGTGTACAGGTTATTACTATTGAAAAGTAAATCAAATTAAAAAACTTATCATTGTAAATTATGTCGAAAATAACAAATTCCCCCCTTAAATTAAAAGTTTTTGATTAATATATTCAAGTATTTAATATTATGTTTGTTGCAGCCCATATGGAATATTAGGTTTTCAATTGTGGCCGACTGAAGAACAAAGGTTGCTCATCACTGATCTACAAGATCACAAATATTGTCTTTAACCTAAAGACTTATAAAAGCAGCTGTGACAGTGGGATTCAAATTAACACATGACTAATGAACAGTAGCTATCCACTGGCCAACCAACCCTACACTAAGAACTGAAGAATGCAGATATTTTAAAGTGCATTCAGGTTTAAGGCAGGGATGCATATGATCTCCACTGTTATTCAGCATCTAATAGATTATATTATGAATGAAAGAAGAATTATATCTGATAATGGCATTCAAATATAGTCAAATAAATAACAGAATAAGCAAAGCTGGTGAGAAGCCAGCTGAATAAATTATATAGAATAAGAGAAATATCAGTCAAAACACTAAACTGGTAATATATAACAAAGTGCTTAAACTGATTTTAGTTTATGAATCTCAAAGTTGTATTAAAAACAAAATAGCTGATCGAAAACTAAATACAGATATGAGTTCAAGAAGGTGGCAAAATATTCTGGAGGTTGTTGAAGAAGATTAGGAATGGAGGAAAGAGTGCTGTAAAAGGAGTTAGAGATGATAAAGGTGACATGAAAACAGGAGAAAAAGATATCCTTGAAGTATGGAATAATTACTTTGAAAAGCTGCTAAATGAAACAAGCAGTGATCACAGTACAGTGGTAAAAAACACTGACCAGGCATGCAGTCAGGAATACATATCTATACTTGAAATAGAAAAAGCCTTGAAATCAAAGGCTTGAAACAGGGAAAGGCAGCAGGAGTAGATGATATTCGACCAGAAATGCTCAAGTATGGTGGTATAAGAGTCTTACAGTGGTTGGTTGCACTGCATAGTTCAGAAAGCCTGGACACAGGGAGGAATTCCCGATGATTGGTGTAGAGCTCTCATAGTACCCATATATAAAAAGGGAAATAAAGCTGAATGTGAGAATTACAGAGGTATTTCCCTACTGAGTGTTCCTGCCAAGATCTATGCAAGAATACTTGAGAAACGGTTGAGAAGAATTGTGGAAGAAAAGCTTGGTGAAGAACAAGCTGGATTCAAGCCAAATAGAGGCTGTCAGGATCAGATCTTCACTTTACGACAAATAGTCGAGAAAGAATGGGAATATAACAAAGATCTGTATTTAAGTTTTGTCGATTTGGAAAAGGCATATGACAAGGTGCCAAGAGAGAAGCTATTCAATACGCTGCAGTTATATGGTGTCAATGGGGCATTCTATCAAGCAATACTTAGTCTTTATTTGAGTTGTAAGTCAGCAGTTAGAATTGAAGGAAGTACAGGAAGATGGTTTAATGTTAAATGTGGTGTGAGACAAGGATATACATTATCCTCTCTGTTATTCATTATCTATATGGATCTCATTATGAAGGAAAGTGGTATTAAACATGATATCAAAATTGGAGATGTTAATGTCAGCTCTTTGCTTTATGCAGACGATGTTATACTTATCAATAAATCTGCTACAAGTCTGCAAGATTCTCTGACTAAATTGAATAGCTGTTGTAATAGATATGGTATGAAGGTCAGCAATAAAAAGACAAAGACAATGAAAATAGGCAGAATTATTGAAAATGTCAACTGTGTTGTGAATGGAGAACCTGTGGAACAAGTAAAACATTTCAGCTATTTAGGCATGATTTTTACAGAAGATGGTAAATTAAATATAGAAATAGACAACAGAATCAGCAAAGCTGGTATGGTGGGAAGTCAATTGAATAAATTCATATGGAATAAGAGAGAAATTAGTCGGAACTAAATTAGCTGTATACAAGATGGTGTTCAAACCAGTTTTAACTTATGGATCTGAGAGCTGGGTCAGAAGTAAAACACTTGACCAAAGACTAGAGACTGCAGATATGAGAGTCCTGAGAAAGATTAGAGGTGTGAACAGATGGCATCAATGGCAATATCATATTAAAAATGTGGATATTAGGAAAGAACTTGACATTGTCAGTATCCAGGAGTGCGTTAGCAGAGCTAATCTAAGGTGGTATGGTCACTTAAACAGAATGGGTGAGGAAAAATTAGCAAAACAAGTGTTCTCTGCCAGGTTGGCAGGAAAACGATCCAGTGGAAAACCAAGATATAGGTGGATTGATACGGTACAAAGTGCCTTAGACGATAGAAATATAAGATCTGATAATGTTGGAGTCTTGACAAGTAACAGACTGATTTGGAGGAAAATTGTAGATAGGAAGTTAGTAATGATGTAATTTTTTTTCATGTAGTACTATCATATCCTGTACACCCCTTGAGGGTACATGGCAGGAATTTGAAGATGATGATGAGTTCTGAGAGAAAAATTAGGAGAGGATTGTTTTTCCTAATGATTTTTCTCAATGGCAGAACATTCAAATTAGAAAAGGAATTTGACATGATAACTATCCAAAGACATGAGTTGAGCTAATTTAACAGGTTAGAATGTCACTTAAATGCTTAAACAGAATGTGAAAGGAAAGGTTAGCAAAATGAACATACTAGGATGCCAGGAAAAGGATCCAGAGGAATATCAAGATGGGCTGATTCAAGTACCTTAGAAAATAAAATACTCTTGTGAATTACACAAGAGTATTACACAAGTAATACTCTTGTGAATTATACCTACTACTTATTGGAAACATGTAAGCAGTAGAGTGTGATTAACTGGTAGGGTGGATTAAATCCAATTTACATAAAATTTGTCTTATGTAAAGTTAATAGAATGTAACTCACATGAGTTTGGGGTCTGCATGCAATGTATTTGTTTGAGTCGGAAAAATACATGTGTATGTGAAAACAAGTTACATGCTCTTGCACTCTAACAAAGGTAAATTGAATCTATGCTGTTAATTGATCTTTTACTTAGCCTGACCTCTAGTAGTTAAAAGTAAATAAATAAATAAACCCTGCTAAAGTCCTCCTGTACTAAGTTTTTCTTCAGGTCTTGTACAAAGACAACACTAAAAACAAAAAAGATTTCAAGAATACCATTGCCATTCCTTATGTTAGAGGCATTTTGGAAAAAACAGACAAAACACTACACAAATACAACATCAAAACCACCTTTAAACCCTCGACAAAATTAAGACACCTACTCAGTTCTTCCAAAGATCCTCTTCTACACCTATTCAGGGGTTTACAAAATACAATGCACATGTAACCTATCATACATAGGGAAAAGGCCAAACCATCCCAATTAGGAAGGACGAACACAAAAGACACATTAAATACCTCCATTAACTGGCCTTTCAGACCATGCCCTCCAGACATATCACAGAATTGATTGGAAAGGTACCAAGTCCCTACACCACACCAAAACCTGGTTCGAGAGGAAATTTAAAGAAGCATGTGAAATGCTCAAACATCCTAATCTGAACAAAAATGATGGTCTAACCATTCCAAGAATGTGGAGGACCCATTTGCAACCATTATAGCAACCAGAACAAGCCAAAGAAATTCTCAATTCAAGAAGACTTGAAGTGTCTTTTTTTTTTTTTTAAAACATTCAATAGCAACCTGAACTGTACAAGCCCAGAAGAAAAGCTTAGTACAGAAGGACTTTAGCAGTTTTTTTTTTTTTTTTTACCACTAGAGGTCAGGCTAAGTAAAAGATCAGTTAACAGATAAATAGATTCAATTTACCTTTGTAAATTGAATCTACGCTGTTAATTAAGTAGCACAACATGATCAAGTAGCACAACAACACCGACTGCTGTGCGCAGACTTTAAAATAAGATCGAAGATAAGAACTTCTGGTTGCCATGGGATGAAGACAATTAAGTGGTTTCGCTTAAAAGAGGAGAGTGTGAGGAATCGTTTTAGGGAGAGAGTGTTAGAGAGGATTTTGGATGGACTGGAAAGTGTACAAGATTGGTGGAAACATAAATCAAAAGTAATCCTGAGCTGTGCAATCGAGGTGCTTGGTGAGACATCTGGAAAGATTAGAGAGCAGAAGGAGGGTTGGTGGTGGAATAATGATGTACAAGTGGCAGTGACAGCTAAGAGGAAGGCAAAGCAGAAGTGGGATGAGTCAAGAGTGGAAGAGGACAGAGAGGTGTACAAAGAGAGAAAGCAAGAAGCCAAGAGAGTTGTGGCACAGGCGAAGGCATATCAAGATCTGTATGATCAATTAGAAACAAAGGAAGGACAGAGGAAAATTTACCAACTAGCGAAATGTAGAAATAAAGCAGCTAAGGACATCTTACATGTGAGGCAGATCAAAGATGCTGAAGGAAGAGTATTATGGAGGGATGTGGACATAAGAACCAGATGGAAAATATACTTTGAGGGACTTTTGAATGAGGAAAATGCAAGGACTCACAGAGGAGATGGGCAGCCTTCTGAGGGGATGGTGCAGAACATCAGCAGAATGGAAGTGACGGAGGCCATGAAGAGGATGAGGAATGGAAAAGCGGTGGGCCCGACAGAATTCCAGTGGAGGCATGGAAGGCACTGGGGGAAGAGGGAATTGACCTGCTGTGGGACCTGTTCATGAAAGTTTGCCAACAGGAAAATATACCCAAGGAATGGAGGGAGAGTACTCTTGTTCCCATCTACAAGGGTAAAGGGGATGCACAAGACTGTAAAAATTACAGAGGAATAAAGTTGATGTCCCACACAATGAAGATCCTAGAAAGGGTTCTTGATGGTAGATTGAGGGAGGAGGTGGAGATTGCAAAGGAACAATTTGGCTTCATGCCTGGTAGATCAACAACAGATGCTATCTTTGGGTTACGACAGATGATGGAAAAATATCGAGAGAAACAAAGGGAGCCACATCTGGTATTTATTGATCTGGAGAAAGCATACGATAGAGTGCCAAGGCAAGAAGTCTGGAGGTGTCTGAAGGAGAAGAAGGTGCCGGAGAAATATGTCAGGTTGGTGCGGGAAATGTACAGAAATGTGAAGACAAGTGTTCGGACCTGTTTGGGACAGACAGAAAGTTTTCAAGTAACAGTTGGCTTGCATCAAGGGTCAACATTAAGTCCATTTCTGTTTAATATTGTGATGGAGGTGGTAACAGAGGAGGTGAGAGAAGATGCACCTTGGACAATGTTGTATACAGATGACATCTTGCTGTGTGTAGATTCAAGAGAAGAAGCGGAAACTAAACTGGAAAGATGGAGAAAAGTACTGGAAGAGAGAGGTATGAGACTGAGCAGAAGTAAGACAGAGTATATGTGTTGCGCAGTGGGCGGTGGCCAGGAGACAGATCTGGAGCTGGAAGGAAATGTCATCAGGAAGGTGAGAGACTTTAGATACTTAGGTTCAACAGTGGAAGAAGATGGAGGAGCTGAGAAGGAAGTGGGATGCAGGATACAAGCAGGTTGGAGGAACTGGAGGGAGATGGCTGGAGTGTTATGCGATAAGAGGGTGCCGATCAATCTGAAAGGCAAAATTTATAGGACAGTAGTGAGGCCAGCTATGACATATGCTATAGAAACTGTGGCCCTGAGGAAAAATAACATCAGCAGGATGGAAGTAGCAGAGATGAGAATGCTTAGGTGGATGTGCGGTGTGACCAGAAAGGATCATCTGAGAAATGACTATGTTAGGGGAACAGTGAAAGTTACGAACTTAGGAGCGAAAATACAGGAGGCAAGGTTGAGATGGTTTGGTCATGTGATGAGGAGGGAGGACGAATATGTGGGAAGAAGGGTCATGCAGATAGATGTGCAAGGAAGGCGGAAGCGTGGGCGGCCAAAGAAGAGATGGAGGGAGCTGGTAGAAGAGGACTTGAAGATGAAGAACTTGGATGTGGTGACAGCCAAAGACAGGAAGGTGTGGAGGAGACTCATAACAAACAGTGACCCCATTTAAGTGGGAGAAGCTGTAGAAGAAGAAGAAGATTGAATTTACCTTTGTAGAGTGCAAGAGCATGTAGCTTGTTTTCATATCCACATGTATTTTTCTGATGATGACCTCAATTCAGGGGTTGAAACGTCAATTTTTATTTTATTAATAATAAGTAAAATAATCATTTCGACACGTGTGTTTTGTGTCCCTAAATTTGTAAATATGGACAGTATTTATTTATTTGCACTGACATACATTTTAGTGCTAAACAGTGTTATCTCAAATAGAACAACTCAAACAAATACATTGCATACAGACCCCAACTCATGAGAGTTACATATATATATGTACCTCACATGAGTTGGGGTCTGTATATTCTATAAACTTTAAATAAGAAAAATTTTATGTAAATTGGATTTAATCCACCCTACCAATTAATCGCACCCTACTGCTTACATGTTTCCAATAAGTAGTAGGGTGTAATTCACAAGAGTATATTACTTTGCATTAGTAATTACATATTTAAATTTGTGTGTGCATCCTGTGAATGAAACTAAGAAAAATGACCTTTAAAACATGTTAATATAATTATTAATGCAAAGTAATATAAATACAGTATAAACAGAATGAGAAAAATAGGTAAATAATTTTTAAAAAACTTTAATTTGGCCATTTGACCTTCCTTATAAAATGATCAAGAGATGACTGAAACAATTACTCACTCTAAAGGATTGAGAACTGTCTGGATATTTTGATTTTATCTTCCAAAAGACTTATCTTTGTATCAATCATCATTAAGATTAGTGGAGCATACTTTTGTCTTCAATCCACATTGTTAACAATTTAACCATGTCATAAATAGTACCAGAATGTTTCTTCTGTTATTAATTGCTAACTTTAAAGAGGCAGATCCTTTCATATGTTTCTTTATATGGGCAATATCCTTCACAAATGTATTCACTGCTGATGGTGAAAAATAAACACATCCCATGGCTGTTGAGGTTTTTCACATTCATATTTCTTTATAATTTTCATCTGTAGATAAATTTTTGTGCAATTCAGCACGGGCTCACTTTTTCCACTTCTGTTCCTTTTTGAAGTCATGACTGTGCATACAAACACATATAATGCATACAAACATACATATTATAAGTGTTGAACACAAACACAACTATGTTCAACAGTAAACAAAATAAGAAAGGTACATGAATCAACATGGGCTGTCTGCCTTGCAGACAGCTGCTGTCAGAGAGCATGCAAGTAACATAGGCATGTTAAATAAATTTTTTATAATTCGAAATCCTTTTCCCATGGCCATTTTAGGATAATTTGTGCAAGTCCAAATAAGTCTGGGTTTGCCTGTATACATTAACTAGATTAAAAAATTTATTCAAAGTTTATTGTTGTGCATTGTGCACACTGGACTTGTTTTATATGAATTTCACCAAGTAAAGTTGTAAACCTATGATACATTAGTACTGTCGAGGAGCTAGATAATGAAGAAACCATGTCTAAAGATCATATATGGAACTTGCCCAAGGTACTTCAAGCTACAATAGTCTCATACCAAACTATATCTACCACCTAAAGACATTCACAAACATCAGCTATACTTACAGTAAGGTTCAAAGACAAAGCATGATGATTGGAGAGTACGCTATCCACTTGGCCAACCAGGATAGCAAAGTATGTTTAAGAGTATTTTGTGAAAGCCAGCATACACATGCCTGCTTCAATATATACTACTTAATTGAGCTTAAAACGTAAAAGTGTTTTAATTCATTCATCTGCAATTTCATATGAATGCAATATACATGAATGACTTCAAAAACTTCATATTTTTAAAAAAATCTACAAATAACTTGGAGATTACTTGTTAAAATACAAATAGTGATCTTTTCAGTTCAATCATTTGAATGAAGTGAAACAAATTCACTCATTAATTGCAAAACTTTTTAAGAATGAAGTGCACTTCATATTTATAACAAGTGCAGCTCAGCTGACAGTCAACTCATGTGATTATGTATAGCATTGTAGTTATTGTAGATGTTGTAGATTTGGCATGGTGTTCTATATGCAATGAAAACTGGGGATTTCACCATGACTTTTCAGTAGTGTGTTAAAGGTAACCAGTTCCCTATATCAGAACAGCGAGATCTGACTACGGTATCTATGGTTTTAAAAAATTATTTATATCTCCTCATTCTCATTACACAAAATACATACAAATTGTTAACTGCTTTTGTTGCCCTTAAATATAGCTAAAAAATTCATACCTTTAAAAGATTTAATATTTTCTGGCTTAGTTCATAATCAAAATTTGCATACTTGGATCCAGTCATATTGTAAATAAAAACAATTCCTGATCGCTGAGTTTCAAGACTAAAGGGGAGAAAAATCAAAGTTAAAACAGTACAAATAAACCAATACCAATTTATAATACAATCTATACAAGTTAATATCTAAAATTAGCAGTGGAATTTCCTTTGAAGTGATTTGTCAATTGCAATTTTATTTCAATTAAGAATCATCTTACCTATTCAAAATTTTGCTATTCAAATATGAACAAATGAAAATGTAGAAGTATTTTAATTCACTCATCTGCCTTTCAATATGAATGAAATACAGATGAATGACTTCATCTAAAATCTAATGGTAGAGTTCACTTAAATATTTATATGTTTAATTCAATTTTATTAATTTGTTTCTCTCCACTGGAGCTATAAAATAAAATGATAAAAGTTTTTATCATTTTATGCAACTCTTTAAAATTATTTTCAAATTAATTTTTTAAAAATAAAATATCAGTAGAACATATAAATCACATAACTGCTCTCCTGGTAGCTAAAATAAACAGTAATTGGACTAACAATCAAGAGAACATTTCATGAAACATGAAAACTTCAAGTTAGCAATTTCATAAAAACTTTTTTTATCTTTTAATTCAAATATATATTTTTTAATTTGTATAAAATGTATTTTTATGCAACTCTCATCCCATGAGAGGTTGTAAACATATAGCACATTAGTACCATGTGTAGGCTAATTTTTTTCTATTTTTGTAATTCTTTTTATATTTTTTAGTATTTTTGTTTATTTTTTACATGGTCTAGAAACTCTGCCCTAGAAACCAGATATGTGGAAACATTTTCAAGCCACTTCAGACCTTCAATAAGCAGACTAGTGGTCTCACACAACGCAAAAAAATTCAACTTTAACTTAAAGACAATTACAAATATCCATACCTACGATGGAATTCCAACCCACAGCCTGGAGAGTAGATGCATTAACCACTCAGCAGGCTGGTACAGGAATCGCTTAAGGACCAATGCTACACAAGGAGACCTCCACATAGCCTTTTAAGGAATGAAGAGAACCAACCAGGTCTTCTCACCTAATGTCTAATCCTAACCTTTCACGTAACATACGTTGATAGTAGGTATCCAACTGGGTACAGAACAAATGACAAAGGGTTGGTGATTTGGGATTCAGCTGACCAAACTTAATTCTCTATAGGCTTAAGCCAAAAGACGGTACAATAAGATGAAAGTCCTGCTAACTGGGAGAGTTCCTCGTTAAACAGGATTTCATGCTGTTGTAGTCAGGGAACAAAAGTGAACAGTGAAATGTCATATACTGGAATAAACTCAAACTTGACATCAGCACAACTCAAGCATCAAGTATCAATGAAAAAGAAGTGGAAATGCAGAATAATTAGTGAAGTTACATACACATAATTGGTGTTACCAAAACAAATAAGACAAACAGGTTTGATTCTTCTAAATAACACCCATCAGATGTTCTATTCAGGTAATAATGAACAGGGAAAGGAAGGGAGAGCTATAGCATTCAACACTAAACATGAAAATAATCTTCTGGATTGGCAGATTTTAGAGTGATGTGGGGAAATATCAAAATGAGGAAATGGATAAAGTGGCTTATTTCTCCCTATAATCTGACAGAAAGATCTACTAAGGAAGAGGAGAAGGAATTGTTAAGTCATTAGACAAAGCAGCTGACACACACACACAAAAAAGAAGTTTTGGTCTTTGTTGGAAATCTGAACAAAAAAGTAGGAAAAGGAGACTTCCATATAGAAACTCCACTATACCAGGCATATAAAAATGTCTTGGAAAAATCTAATAATAATGATAAGCACCTGCTGGATTTTTGTTCAAGACATAGACCAGTCATCACTAATACCGTGTTTCAACAAAGATGCACACAAATTCACATGGAGAGAAGGTAAGAAAGAAGTCTCACTGACAATATTACTTCTGACATATATCTTCATGCTAGTTCCACCAGTACACAAGAGAAATCAGGAGATTTGAAATAGGAAGTGATCACTATTTAGTTTTGAAGAGGATAAAAATGAATATCATACTGAAAAGAAAAACATGTAAGAAAGTGTTTAAAAGAATCAAAAAAGTGATTCTTTAAAAGTGTTTTTAAAATTTTTTTTTTAAAAGTGTTTAAAAGGATTTCTGTTTAAGACATAGACCAGTCATCACTAATACCATGGAGAGAAGGTAAGAAAGAAGTCTCACTGACAATATTATTTCTGACATATCTTCATGCTAGTTCAACCAGTACACAAGATAAATCAGGAGATTTGAAATAGGAAGTGATCACTATTTAGTTTTGAAGAGGATAAAAATTAATATCATACTGAAAAGAAAAACATGTAAGAAAGTATTTAAAAGAATCAAAGTTGAGAAACTTTCAAAAGTCAATTGCAGATTCAAATACAGAAATATTATTCATGAAAGAAAAGAAGCTTGAAAACAAGAAACAAATTTGCAGTCCCAGCAAGAGATTCTGAAAAAAAAAAAAAAAAATTTAGCAAAAAGTGACATATGAAGTTACTCTAAGGATATTAAAAAAAAAAAAAATCAGAACTCCACATTGGACTCAAAAGTTAAAATAGGCAGTCATGGAAAAGAAGAAAGCATATCAAAAGTTTAAGCAAGTCAGCATGTGCTATTAGAGAATACAGATGAAAAATTTAAGAAAGCAAAACAATGTGTAAAAGTAGTTAAACAAAAGATGACTGGTAAGAATACAGAAGATAAACATCAGGAAGGTGGAAAATGTTCTGGAGGCTATTGAGAAAGCTTAAAAATAGAGGAAAAAGACTGTAAAAAGAATTCAGAGATGATAATGGTGATATGAAAACTGAAGATAAAGATACCCAAAAAAGCTTGGAGAAATTACCTTGAAAGATTATTAAATGCAACAACAAGGTAAATAGTGATAATACAAAATATTCAAGAGAAATGCAATCCAGAGTATATTTGATTACTTTTCTACCTAAAAAGGTAGAAAAGCAACCAAAATCCTGGAAAGGTAGCTGGAGTGGAGTAGATGAAGTGCTCAAAGTAGGGAGATATAAAACTCTTACAGTTGCTGCACTGTATAATTCAGAATGCAGGGTCAAAAGGTCAAATTTCAGATGATGGAAGTAGAGCAATATGAAAATTACAGAGGAATTTCCCTACTGAGTGTTCCAGGTAAGATATGCAAACATACTTAAGCTAAGAAAAACTGTGGAGGAGAAACTTGGAGAACAAAAGCTTGGTTCAGGTTAAATAGATGTTGTCAGAGCATCACATTTTCACTTTAGGACAGATAGTTGATAAATTTGTAAAATATAAAAATACAAGGATCTATATTTAAATTTCCTAGATTTGGAAAAAGGCATATGACAAAGTACCAAGAGAAAAGCTGTTCAAAACACTCCAGTTATAGTGTAAACACAACATTGCATATTATCGAGTAACGTGTAGTCTATATTTAAGTTGTAAGTCAGTGGTTAAAATTGAGGGAGATACAGGAAGATATTTGATAACTAAGGAAGAAGTGGAGGAATTTTTTGAGACATTGGAGAAAGTAGCTGGCACAAAGAAAAAGATGATCCTTGTTTGGAGATCTAAACAGTAAAGTAGAAAATGATTACCAGACATATAGAAACATTTTTGGAAAGATTTAGAGAAAATAGCAAAACTAAAAATAACAGCAAATATCTGATGGTTTTCCATTCAGAATGTGGACTAGTCATTACAAATTCATGTTCCAATAGAAAGTTATGCACACTTTTTTTTTTATGTTTTTCCCACCCACAAAAGGTTACTAATAAACCTATAGTACATTTCTACCATGGGTGAGCTAAGAATATTTTCCATTTTTATCAATTCTCCAAATCTTTCCCAAAATGATTAATATGAATATATTAATATGAATAATAACACAGACTTCTTATTTCTTATATATTTTTTGTAATTTTTTATTTATTTTTATGTAGTCTGGAAACCTTGCTCTAGAGACAAAGATGGAACTTTTTCAAGCCACTTCAGACCTCCAATAAACAGAGAAAAGATGGAAAAAGATACAAGAAATAAGAAGGCTGTGTTATTTTGTGTATATCAAAAATTCATAGCAATATCTTCATGCTGGTTCAGGGCACAACAGTATTCAGAGGATTTGAAATAGGAAGATATCATATTGAAAAGAAAAGTGTGTACAAGTTTTAAAAAGAATCAAAGTTGAGCAGTTGTAGATTCAAATGCATAATTATTATTAATAAAAAAAATGAAAGAGATTGAAAACAAGAAATAAACCTTGGAGATTCAGTAGCAGATTCTGAAGAAAACATTCAGTCAGATAGTCATGTGGTGAGGTTGTCAGAACCCCATGATGAATCCAGAAATTAAAGAAACAGTCATGGAAAAGAAGAAAGCATACTGAAAATTCCTGGCAAGTGAGTCAGCATGAGCACTGAGAGAATACAAACAAAATGTGAAAAAGAGAAGCAACTGTAAAAAGAGAAACAAAAGTCATGGGAAGATTTCAGTAAGATCACAGAAAATAAATATCTGAAAAGCTACTGAAAAAGTTGGAAAGGGGAATCATTTTCTGATTATCATTATCACTTCTGATTCCTTAAAAGGAATCAGAAATAATAAAAGTGCATGAAAACAGAAAATATTCTACAGAGTAATTACTTTGAAAGCTTGCTTTTTCTTTTTTTACTAATAACCTATACTATAGGTTATGAGTAAACCTATAGTATATTTGTACCATGGGTGGGCTAAGGCTTTTTTTTTCCATTTTTATCAATTTCATGTATATTTTTTGTAATTTTTTATTTATTTTTACATAGTCTGGAAACCTGCTCTAGAGATGAAACATAGAACTTTTTCTAGTCACTTCAGGCCTCCAATAAGGAAGGGGAACCAAATGAAATGAAACAAAGCAGTAACATCGCAGTTATAAAAACAACACTGAAGATAAATGCCATCAGGAGTACATAATACCAGAGTTAGGAAAAAACATCAAAAACCTGAAATGTGGAAGAAAGTCAAGCTGGAGATATTTGACCTGGAATGCTCAAAACATGGAGGTATAAAAATTTTACAGTGGCTGTACTGTAAAATTCAGAATATTATAGGCTGTACTGAATTCCAGATGATTGGAGTAGAGCTCTCACAACATCCATCTATTAAAAGGGGAAATGAAACTGAATTGAGAATTACAGAGGAATTTCTCTGCTGGGTGTTCCTGATAAGATTTAGGAAGCATACCTGAAAAAAGATTAAGAAAAATTGTGAATGGGAAACTTGATGAAGAGCAGGCCAGGTTCAGGCCAAATAAAGGTTGTCAGGATCAGAATTTCACTTCAAGACAAAAGCTGAGAAATCATGGGAATATGCCAGCTTGGTTCGCTGAGTAGTTAGCATATTCGTACTCAACCAACAGATTGCAGGTTCAAATCCTGGCATTGGCATGGATGTTTCTGATTTTCTTTAGGTGGAAGACTACCAATCTACTTATTGAAGGCATGAAGTGACTTGAGAAAGTTACATGTTTGGTCTGTAGAACAGGATTTCTGAACTATTTAAAAATAAAAAATAGGAGAAAAAAATCCTTCGCCCACTAATAGTACGAATGTATTATAGGTTTACGAAAAAAACCTTCAGTGGGTGGGGGCCACACACACACACACACACACACACACACACACACACACACACACACACACACACACACACACACACACACACACACACACACACACAAAGGATCTGTATTTAAGTTTGTAGATCCAGGAAAGGCAAACAACAAGTGCCAAGAGAAAAACCATTTGAGATGATACGATTGCATGGTGTAACTTGAAAATTAAGCGACACACTAAAGTATAAAGTATATCAAGCAATATACCTAAATTTCAGTTGCAATTCAGCATGACTGCTGAAGCTGGTTACAGGAAGCTGATTTGATGTTAAATCAGACATGAGTACACATTATCTCCAATGTTAATCATCTATATGGATCGCATTGTAAAGGAAAATGACATTATACCTGATTTTAATTTATTTTTAATGGTATTGATGAGAACACAGACTGATAAGAAAATAATACTATTTATTAACTTATTTGCTGATATTATATCCAGCATCTTCAGAGCATAAAAAGAGTTTGGCACAGTACGCAAAACAACAACAATCTGGTATAACAATGAGACTAATTTAAACAATTGCCGCAGACAACACAAAGACTAAAGTCCTAATTAGGTGCCATAATAAATTTAGTTTAATCCTTTATCCAAGTGTAAGCAAACAAAGTTTGCGCCTGAAGTATCTTCAGGAGTGAGGCAACTCGTGGTAAAGGTGGACTAAGCTCTCATCACTTGTCTTAGTATTTCCCATAATGCAAAGCACATCTCCTTGCAGACATGTACAATGCTGTGCATTAAGGGAAGGGCCACTACCCAGACCGGTTTCAACCTTTATTGAGGTCTCGTCAGTGGGAGCCAGACCCAGAGGTGGCGATACTAAGGTGGAAGTAATGGAGAAGTCATATTTACCTATACGAGTTGCCAAAAGGTGTCTCACCTTATTATTAAATTACTCTGGATTTAGAGAAAAATGTTGGAAGTTTTTTTTTTCCCACTTAGTTAGACTATAATACATTTAGTTTAATCCCTTATCCAAGTGTAAGCAAACAAAGTTTGCGCTTGGCAACTCGTATAAGTAAATATGACTTCTCCATTACTTCCACCTTAGTATCACCACCTCTGCTTTGCATTATGGGAGATACTAAGACAAGTGATGAGAGCTTAATTCACCTTTACCACGAGTTGCCTCAGTCCTGAGGATACTTCTGGTGCAAACTTTGTTTGCTTACACTTGGATAAAGGATTAAACTAAATTTATTATAGTCTAACCAAGTGGAAAATAAACTTTCAACAAATTAGGTGCCATCTATTTTTTTTTGGGGGGGGAAGGTGGAGGAAGAAGAACACAGAGAGAAAGCATGTATTAATTAAGTCTTAAGATGACTGTCGACCAAATTTTCGGCAAATTTATATAGCCATACTTGTTGAGGTTCGGAGTATGTTTCAAAGCTTCCGTTGATTCCAAAAACAACACTCAATCTATCTCTCTGATTATGACGACTTCTGTGTGGCACTTTTTTTTTTTTTTTTCCAATTAATCCTGTGTGCAGGGGTATCTAAGGCATGGTCTCCTCGACCTGACTTTCCATAATGACAGTGCCGGATGAATTTTTTATGTTTACTAAGGCGGATATCCAGAATTCTCCTCGATCACATGAACAGGACACTTCATAGACTCCTGATGTGATAAAGAAGAGATTTGTCCTTGGGTGAACAGATGAGAGCTGCCAATTTGATATAAGGTTTAAATATGGTGCATAGCTGATATTTATTAAGCACTCTAGATATCTTTTCAGATGCATCTTGAATGTACGGGATGGTGACAGTTTTGTTGTAATCTTCTGTGGTAGACAGTGGGGGAGGATTTCTGGGGAGCATTTAGTATGTTTTCTATCCTAGGGATTATAGCTATTGGTTAAGAAGGTGTGACATAAGTGAGTGAGTTCAGCAGTGAGAGCACAGTCATCGAACAAATCACTCTAGCTCTGTGGGTTAGTGTTTTCAGGATACCATACCATTGAGATGGGTGATGGTGTGACTTTGTGAAAATATCTCCCTGTATATGTGGGTTTTCTATAAACAGAAAAAGATAAGAAACCATCTGGAAGACGTGTGATTGGTGTATCCAGGAAGGGTAGACAGTCATTACTTTCCAGTTCCATTATAAAGTAGATTTTTGGGTGTTGGTTATTTAAATGTGCTAAGAATGTATCCAATGTGTCTAGACTATGCGGCCAAATAGCAAACACATCATCAACACAGCATAGCGAAAACACTGGTTTGAGAGTGGCTGTAATGATAGCTAGCTTTTCCAAGTGTTCTATGTAGAAATTGGCTAGAGGGGGGGGGGGGGAGCATTGCTGTATATTTTCCCTTTCCATGTAAAATAACCTGCATGTCTAGGCGTTTATTACACCTGATATCAAAATTGAATATGTTAATCTGAGCTCTTTATGCAGATGATGTTATACACCTAAATAAACCCAGTACAAGTCTTCAGGATTAATTGCTGTAATAAATTTGGTGTGAAAATCAATAATAAAAAGACAGAGATGAAAATAGGCAGGAACACCAAAAAAAATCAATTGCATCCTGAATAAACCCAACTTATAGAACAAGTAAAACATTTTAACTATTCAGACACAAATTTTTAGTGAAGATGGCAAATTAAATATGGAAATTCACAGCAGAATTAGCAAAGTATGGTCAGAAGTCAAATATGTTTATATGGAATAAGAAAGAAATCAGTCAAAACACTAAACTCGCTGTATGCATGACGGTGTTCAAACCAATTTTAACTTATGGATTTGAAAGCTAGGATAGAAATAAACAATTTACCAAAGACTGAAAACCATAGGTATGTGTGAAGTTTTGAGAAATATCAGGGGAGCAAATAGATAGTGCATTAATAGTAGGATCGGATCGTATTAAAAACAAGTTTATGAGGAAGGAACTTGACACTTAACATTCATGAATGTGTTAGCAGAAGGGTGAGCAAAACAAGTGTTTTTTTTTTTTGACAGGTTTGTAGGAAAAAGACTAGGAAAACCAAAATCTAGGTGAACCAATACAGTAAGAAGTGCCATAGAAGATCAAAGTATAAGATCTTACAATGGTGGAGTTTTGACAGATAGAAGATTAATTCAGAGGAGATCTGTGGATAGAAAGTTAGTAATGATATAAACTTTTCATGTAATGCTATCATAATATCTTGTTGTCTGTAAGAACATTAAAATCAGAACTCCATAGTGAACTCAGGAAGTTAAAGAGGCAGTGAAGAAAAGAGTTCCTGGCAAGTAAGTTAGCTTGTGCTCTTAGAGAATGCAGAGAAAAATTAATTAAGCAAAGCACTGTGTAAAACTAGCTAAACAAAAGTCATGAGAAGACTTTGGTAAAAACATAGAAAATAAATATCACGAAGGCAACAAAATATTCTGGAGGCTATTGAAAACACTTAGAAATAGATGGGGGGTGGGGGGGGGGGGGGGTGGGGGGGGGGGGGGGTGGGGGGGGGGGGGGGTGGGGGGGGGGGGGGGTGGGGGGGGGGGGGGGTGGGGGGGGGGGGGGGTGGGGGGGGGGGGGGGTGGGGGGGGGGGGGGGTGGGGGGGGGGGGGGGTGGGGGGGGGGGGGGGTGGGGGGGGGGGGGGGTGGGGGGGGGGGGGGGTGGGGGGGGGGGGGGGTGGGGGGGGGGGGGGGTGGGGGGGGGGGGGGGTGGGGGGGGGGGGGGGTGGGGGGGGGGGGGGGTGGGGGGGGGGGGGGGTGGGGGGGGGGGGGGGTGGGGGGGGGGGGGGGTGGGGGGGGGGGGGGGTGGGGGGGGGGGGGGGTGGGGGGGGGGGGGGGTGGGGGGGGGGGGGGGTGGGGGGGGGGGGGGGTGGGGGGGGGGGGGGGTGGGGGGGGGGGGGGGTGGGGGGGGGGGGGGGTGGGGGGGGGGGGGGGTGGGGGGGGGGGGGGGTGGGGGGGGGGGGAAGGCGGAAGCGTGGGCGGCCAAAGAAGAGATGGAGGGAGCTGGTAGAAGAGGACTTGAAGATGAAGAACTTGGATGTGGTGACAGCCAAAGACAGGAAGGTGTGGAGGAGACTCATAACAAACAGTGACCCCATTTAAGTGGGAGAAGCTGTAGAAGAAGAAGAAGATTGAATTTACCTTTGTAGAGTGCAAGAGCATGTAGCTTGTTTTCATATCCACATGTATTTTTCTGATGATGACCTCAATTCAGGGGTTGAAACGTCAATTTTTATTTTATTAATAATAAGTAAAATAATCATTTCGACACGTGTGTTTTGTGTCCCTAAATTTGTAAATATGGACAGTATTTATTTATTTGCACTGACATACATTTTAGTGCTAAACAGTGTTATCTCAAATAGAACAACTCAAACAAATACATTGCATACAGACCCCAACTCATGAGAGTTACATATATATATGTACCTCACATGAGTTGGGGTCTGTATATTCTATAAACTTTAAATAAGAAAAATTTTATGTAAATTGGATTTAATCCACCCTACCAATTAATCGCACCCTACTGCTTACATGTTTCCAATAAGTAGTAGGGTGTAATTCACAAGAGTATATTACTTTGCATTAGTAATTACATATTTAAATTTGTGTGTGCATCCTGTGAATGAAACTAAGAAAAATGACCTTTAAAACATGTTAATATAATTATTAATGCAAAGTAATATAAATACAGTATAAACAGAATGAGAAAAATAGGTAAATAATTTTTAAAAAACTTTAATTTGGCCATTTGACCTTCCTTATAAAATGATCAAGAGATGACTGAAACAATTACTCACTCTAAAGGATTGAGAACTGTCTGGATATTTTGATTTTATCTTCCAAAAGACTTATCTTTGTATCAATCATCATTAAGATTAGTGGAGCATACTTTTGTCTTCAATCCACATTGTTAACAATTTAACCATGTCATAAATAGTACCAGAATGTTTCTTCTGTTATTAATTGCTAACTTTAAAGAGGCAGATCCTTTCATATGTTTCTTTATATGGGCAATATCCTTCACAAATGTATTCACTGCTGATGGTGAAAAATAAACACATCCCATGGCTGTTGAGGTTTTTCACATTCATATTTCTTTATAATTTTCATCTGTAGATAAATTTTTGTGCAATTCAGCACGGGCTCACTTTTTCCACTTCTGTTCCTTTTTGAAGTCATGACTGTGCATACAAACACATATAATGCATACAAACATACATATTATAAGTGTTGAACACAAACACAACTATGTTCAACAGTAAACAAAATAAGAAAGGTACATGAATCAACATGGGCTGTCTGCCTTGCAGACAGCTGCTGTCAGAGAGCATGCAAGTAACATAGGCATGTTAAATAAATTTTTTATAATTCGAAATCCTTTTCCCATGGCCATTTTAGGATAATTTGTGCAAGTCCAAATAAGTCTGGGTTTGCCTGTATACATTAACTAGATTAAAAAATTTATTCAAAGTTTATTGTTGTGCATTGTGCACACTGGACTTGTTTTATATGAATTTCACCAAGTAAAGTTGTAAACCTATGATACATTAGTACTGTCGAGGAGCTAGATAATGAAGAAACCATGTCTAAAGATCATATATGGAACTTGCCCAAGGTACTTCAAGCTACAATAGTCTCATACCAAACTATATCTACCACCTAAAGACATTCACAAACATCAGCTATACTTACAGTAAGGTTCAAAGACAAAGCATGATGATTGGAGAGTACGCTATCCACTTGGCCAACCAGGATAGCAAAGTATGTTTAAGAGTATTTTGTGAAAGCCAGCATACACATGCCTGCTTCAATATATACTACTTAATTGAGCTTAAAACGTAAAAGTGTTTTAATTCATTCATCTGCAATTTCATATGAATGCAATATACATGAATGACTTCAAAAACTTCATATTTTTAAAAAAATCTACAAATAACTTGGAGATTACTTGTTAAAATACAAATAGTGATCTTTTCAGTTCAATCATTTGAATGAAGTGAAACAAATTCACTCATTAATTGCAAAACTTTTTAAGAATGAAGTGCACTTCATATTTATAACAAGTGCAGCTCAGCTGACAGTCAACTCATGTGATTATGTATAGCATTGTAGTTATTGTAGATGTTGTAGATTTGGCATGGTGTTCTATATGCAATGAAAACTGGGGATTTCACCATGACTTTTCAGTAGTGTGTTAAAGGTAACCAGTTCCCTATATCAGAACAGCGAGATCTGACTACGGTATCTATGGTTTTAAAAAATTATTTATATCTCCTCATTCTCATTACACAAAATACATACAAATTGTTAACTGCTTTTGTTGCCCTTAAATATAGCTAAAAAATTCATACCTTTAAAAGATTTAATATTTTCTGGCTTAGTTCATAATCAAAATTTGCATACTTGGATCCAGTCATATTGTAAATAAAAACAATTCCTGATCGCTGAGTTTCAAGACTAAAGGGGAGAAAAATCAAAGTTAAAACAGTACAAATAAACCAATACCAATTTATAATACAATCTATACAAGTTAATATCTAAAATTAGCAGTGGAATTTCCTTTGAAGTGATTTGTCAATTGCAATTTTATTTCAATTAAGAATCATCTTACCTATTCAAAATTTTGCTATTCAAATATGAACAAATGAAAATGTAGAAGTATTTTAATTCACTCATCTGCCTTTCAATATGAATGAAATACAGATGAATGACTTCATCTAAAATCTAATGGTAGAGTTCACTTAAATATTTATATGTTTAATTCAATTTTATTAATTTGTTTCTCTCCACTGGAGCTATAAAATAAAATGATAAAAGTTTTTATCATTTTATGCAACTCTTTAAAATTATTTTCAAATTAATTTTTTAAAAATAAAATATCAGTAGAACATATAAATCACATAACTGCTCTCCTGGTAGCTAAAATAAACAGTAATTGGACTAACAATCAAGAGAACATTTCATGAAACATGAAAACTTCAAGTTAGCAATTTCATAAAAACTTTTTTTATCTTTTAATTCAAATATATATTTTTTAATTTGTATAAAATGTATTTTTATGCAACTCTCATCCCATGAGAGGTTGTAAACATATAGCACATTAGTACCATGTGTAGGCTAATTTTTTTCTATTTTTGTAATTCTTTTTATATTTTTTAGTATTTTTGTTTATTTTTTACATGGTCTAGAAACTCTGCCCTAGAAACCAGATATGTGGAAACATTTTCAAGCCACTTCAGACCTTCAATAAGCAGACTAGTGGTCTCACACAACGCAAAAAAATTCAACTTTAACTTAAAGACAATTACAAATATCCATACCTACGATGGAATTCCAACCCACAGCCTGGAGAGTAGATGCATTAACCACTCAGCAGGCTGGTACAGGAATCGCTTAAGGACCAATGCTACACAAGGAGACCTCCACATAGCCTTTTAAGGAATGAAGAGAACCAACCAGGTCTTCTCACCTAATGTCTAATCCTAACCTTTCACGTAACATACGTTGATAGTAGGTATCCAACTGGGTACAGAACAAATGACAAAGGGTTGGTGATTTGGGATTCAGCTGACCAAACTTAATTCTCTATAGGCTTAAGCCAAAAGACGGTACAATAAGATGAAAGTCCTGCTAACTGGGAGAGTTCCTCGTTAAACAGGATTTCATGCTGTTGTAGTCAGGGAACAAAAGTGAACAGTGAAATGTCATATACTGGAATAAACTCAAACTTGACATCAGCACAACTCAAGCATCAAGTATCAATGAAAAAGAAGTGGAAATGCAGAATAATTAGTGAAGTTACATACACATAATTGGTGTTACCAAAACAAATAAGACAAACAGGTTTGATTCTTCTAAATAACACCCATCAGATGTTCTATTCAGGTAATAATGAACAGGGAAAGGAAGGGAGAGCTATAGCATTCAACACTAAACATGAAAATAATCTTCTGGATTGGCAGATTTTAGAGTGATGTGGGGAAATATCAAAATGAGGAAATGGATAAAGTGGCTTATTTCTCCCTATAATCTGACAGAAAGATCTACTAAGGAAGAGGAGAAGGAATTGTTAAGTCATTAGACAAAGCAGCTGACACACACACACAAAAAAGAAGTTTTGGTCTTTGTTGGAAATCTGAACAAAAAAGTAGGAAAAGGAGACTTCCATATAGAAACTCCACTATACCAGGCATATAAAAATGTCTTGGAAAAATCTAATAATAATGATAAGCACCTGCTGGATTTTTGTTCAAGACATAGACCAGTCATCACTAATACCGTGTTTCAACAAAGATGCACACAAATTCACATGGAGAGAAGGTAAGAAAGAAGTCTCACTGACAATATTACTTCTGACATATATCTTCATGCTAGTTCCACCAGTACACAAGAGAAATCAGGAGATTTGAAATAGGAAGTGATCACTATTTAGTTTTGAAGAGGATAAAAATGAATATCATACTGAAAAGAAAAACATGTAAGAAAGTGTTTAAAAGAATCAAAAAAGTGATTCTTTAAAAGTGTTTTTAAAATTTTTTTTTTAAAAGTGTTTAAAAGGATTTCTGTTTAAGACATAGACCAGTCATCACTAATACCATGGAGAGAAGGTAAGAAAGAAGTCTCACTGACAATATTATTTCTGACATATCTTCATGCTAGTTCAACCAGTACACAAGATAAATCAGGAGATTTGAAATAGGAAGTGATCACTATTTAGTTTTGAAGAGGATAAAAATTAATATCATACTGAAAAGAAAAACATGTAAGAAAGTATTTAAAAGAATCAAAGTTGAGAAACTTTCAAAAGTCAATTGCAGATTCAAATACAGAAATATTATTCATGAAAGAAAAGAAGCTTGAAAACAAGAAACAAATTTGCAGTCCCAGCAAGAGATTCTGAAAAAAAAAAAAAAAAAATTTAGCAAAAAGTGACATATGAAGTTACTCTAAGGATATTAAAAAAAAAAAAAATCAGAACTCCACATTGGACTCAAAAGTTAAAATAGGCAGTCATGGAAAAGAAGAAAGCATATCAAAAGTTTAAGCAAGTCAGCATGTGCTATTAGAGAATACAGATGAAAAATTTAAGAAAGCAAAACAATGTGTAAAAGTAGTTAAACAAAAGATGACTGGTAAGAATACAGAAGATAAACATCAGGAAGGTGGAAAATGTTCTGGAGGCTATTGAGAAAGCTTAAAAATAGAGGAAAAAGACTGTAAAAAGAATTCAGAGATGATAATGGTGATATGAAAACTGAAGATAAAGATACCCAAAAAAGCTTGGAGAAATTACCTTGAAAGATTATTAAATGCAACAACAAGGTAAATAGTGATAATACAAAATATTCAAGAGAAATGCAATCCAGAGTATATTTGATTACTTTTCTACCTAAAAAGGTAGAAAAGCAACCAAAATCCTGGAAAGGTAGCTGGAGTGGAGTAGATGAAGTGCTCAAAGTAGGGAGATATAAAACTCTTACAGTTGCTGCACTGTATAATTCAGAATGCAGGGTCAAAAGGTCAAATTTCAGATGATGGAAGTAGAGCAATATGAAAATTACAGAGGAATTTCCCTACTGAGTGTTCCAGGTAAGATATGCAAACATACTTAAGCTAAGAAAAACTGTGGAGGAGAAACTTGGAGAACAAAAGCTTGGTTCAGGTTAAATAGATGTTGTCAGAGCATCACATTTTCACTTTAGGACAGATAGTTGATAAATTTGTAAAATATAAAAATACAAGGATCTATATTTAAATTTCCTAGATTTGGAAAAAGGCATATGACAAAGTACCAAGAGAAAAGCTGTTCAAAACACTCCAGTTATAGTGTAAACACAACATTGCATATTATCGAGTAACGTGTAGTCTATATTTAAGTTGTAAGTCAGTGGTTAAAATTGAGGGAGATACAGGAAGATATTTGATAACTAAGGAAGAAGTGGAGGAATTTTTTGAGACATTGGAGAAAGTAGCTGGCACAAAGAAAAAGATGATCCTTGTTTGGAGATCTAAACAGTAAAGTAGAAAATGATTACCAGACATATAGAAACATTTTTGGAAAGATTTAGAGAAAATAGCAAAACTAAAAATAACAGCAAATATCTGATGGTTTTCCATTCAGAATGTGGACTAGTCATTACAAATTCATGTTCCAATAGAAAGTTATGCACACTTTTTTTTTTATGTTTTTCCCACCCACAAAAGGTTACTAATAAACCTATAGTACATTTCTACCATGGGTGAGCTAAGAATATTTTCCATTTTTATCAATTCTCCAAATCTTTCCCAAAATGATTAATATGAATATATTAATATGAATAATAACACAGACTTCTTATTTCTTATATATTTTTTGTAATTTTTTATTTATTTTTATGTAGTCTGGAAACCTTGCTCTAGAGACAAAGATGGAACTTTTTCAAGCCACTTCAGACCTCCAATAAACAGAGAAAAGATGGAAAAAGATACAAGAAATAAGAAGGCTGTGTTATTTTGTGTATATCAAAAATTCATAGCAATATCTTCATGCTGGTTCAGGGCACAACAGTATTCAGAGGATTTGAAATAGGAAGATATCATATTGAAAAGAAAAGTGTGTACAAGTTTTAAAAAGAATCAAAGTTGAGCAGTTGTAGATTCAAATGCATAATTATTATTAATAAAAAAAATGAAAGAGATTGAAAACAAGAAATAAACCTTGGAGATTCAGTAGCAGATTCTGAAGAAAACATTCAGTCAGATAGTCATGTGGTGAGGTTGTCAGAACCCCATGATGAATCCAGAAATTAAAGAAACAGTCATGGAAAAGAAGAAAGCATACTGAAAATTCCTGGCAAGTGAGTCAGCATGAGCACTGAGAGAATACAAACAAAATGTGAAAAAGAGAAGCAACTGTAAAAAGAGAAACAAAAGTCATGGGAAGATTTCAGTAAGATCACAGAAAATAAATATCTGAAAAGCTACTGAAAAAGTTGGAAAGGGGAATCATTTTCTGATTATCATTATCACTTCTGATTCCTTAAAAGGAATCAGAAATAATAAAAGTGCATGAAAACAGAAAATATTCTACAGAGTAATTACTTTGAAAGCTTGCTTTTTCTTTTTTTACTAATAACCTATACTATAGGTTATGAGTAAACCTATAGTATATTTGTACCATGGGTGGGCTAAGGCTTTTTTTTCCATTTTTATCAATTTCATGTATATTTTTTGTAATTTTTTATTTATTTTTACATAGTCTGGAAACCTGCTCTAGAGATGAAACATAGAACTTTTTCTAGTCACTTCAGGCCTCCAATAAGGAAGGGGAACCAAATGAAATGAAACAAAGCAGTAACATCGCAGTTATAAAAACAACACTGAAGATAAATGCCATCAGGAGTACATAATACCAGAGTTAGGAAAAAACATCAAAAACCTGAAATGTGGAAGAAAGTCAAGCTGGAGATATTTGACCTGGAATGCTCAAAACATGGAGGTATAAAAATTTTACAGTGGCTGTACTGTAAAATTCAGAATATTATAGGCTGTACTGAATTCCAGATGATTGGAGTAGAGCTCTCACAACATCCATCTATTAAAAGGGGAAATGAAACTGAATTGAGAATTACAGAGGAATTTCTCTGCTGGGTGTTCCTGATAAGATTTAGGAAGCATACCTGAAAAAAGATTAAGAAAAATTGTGAATGGGAAACTTGATGAAGAGCAGGCCAGGTTCAGGCCAAATAAAGGTTGTCAGGATCAGAATTTCACTTCAAGACAAAAGCTGAGAAATCATGGGAATATGCCAGCTTGGTTCGCTGAGTAGTTAGCATATTCGTACTCAACCAACAGATTGCAGGTTCAAATCCTGGCATTGGCATGGATGTTTCTGATTTTCTTTAGGTGGAAGACTACCAATCTACTTATTGAAGGCATGAAGTGACTTGAGAAAGTTACATGTTTGGTCTGTAGAACAGGATTTCTGAACTATTTAAAAATAAAAAATAGGAGAAAAAAATCCTTCGCCCACTAATAGTACGAATGTATTATAGGTTTACGAAAAAAACCTTCAGTGGGTGGGGGCCACACACACACACACACACACACACACACACACACACACACACACACACACACACACACACACACACACACACACACACAAAGGATCTGTATTTAAGTTTGTAGATCCAGGAAAGGCAAACAACAAGTGCCAAGAGAAAAACCATTTGAGATGATACGATTGCATGGTGTAACTTGAAAATTAAGCGACACACTAAAGTATAAAGTATATCAAGCAATATACCTAAATTTCAGTTGCAATTCAGCATGACTGCTGAAGCTGGTTACAGGAAGCTGATTTGATGTTAAATCAGACATGAGTACACATTATCTCCAATGTTAATCATCTATATGGATCGCATTGTAAAGGAAAATGACATTATACCTGATTTTAATTTATTTTTAATGGTATTGATGAGAACACAGACTGATAAGAAAATAATACTATTTATTAACTTATTTGCTGATATTATATCCAGCATCTTCAGAGCATAAAAAGAGTTTGGCACAGTACGCAAAACAACAACAATCTGGTATAACAATGAGACTAATTTAAACAATTGCCGCAGACAACACAAAGACTAAAGTCCTAATTAGGTGCCATAATAAATTTAGTTTAATCCTTTATCCAAGTGTAAGCAAACAAAGTTTGCGCCTGAAGTATCTTCAGGAGTGAGGCAACTCGTGGTAAAGGTGGACTAAGCTCTCATCACTTGTCTTAGTATTTCCCATAATGCAAAGCACATCTCCTTGCAGACATGTACAATGCTGTGCATTAAGGGAAGGGCCACTACCCAGACCGGTTTCAACCTTTATTGAGGTCTCGTCAGTGGGAGCCAGACCCAGAGGTGGCGATACTAAGGTGGAAGTAATGGAGAAGTCATATTTACCTATACGAGTTGCCAAAAGGTGTCTCACCTTATTATTAAATTACTCTGGATTTAGAGAAAAATGTTGGAAGTTTTTTTTTTCCCACTTAGTTAGACTATAATACATTTAGTTTAATCCCTTATCCAAGTGTAAGCAAACAAAGTTTGCGCTTGGCAACTCGTATAAGTAAATATGACTTCTCCATTACTTCCACCTTAGTATCACCACCTCTGCTTTGCATTATGGGAGATACTAAGACAAGTGATGAGAGCTTAATTCACCTTTACCACGAGTTGCCTCAGTCCTGAGGATACTTCTGGTGCAAACTTTGTTTGCTTACACTTGGATAAAGGATTAAACTAAATTTATTATAGTCTAACCAAGTGGAAAATAAACTTTCAACAAATTAGGTGCCATCTATTTTTTTTTGGGGGGGGAAGGTGGAGGAAGAAGAACACAGAGAGAAAGCATGTATTAATTAAGTCTTAAGATGACTGTCGACCAAATTTTCGGCAAATTTATATAGCCATACTTGTTGAGGTTCGGAGTATGTTTCAAAGCTTCCGTTGATTCCAAAAACAACACTCAATCTATCTCTCTGATTATGACGACTTCTGTGTGGCACTTTTTTTTTTTTTTTTCCAATTAATCCTGTGTGCAGGGGTATCTAAGGCATGGTCTCCTCGACCTGACTTTCCATAATGACAGTGCCGGATGAATTTTTTATGTTTACTAAGGCGGATATCCAGAATTCTCCTCGATCACATGAACAGGACACTTCATAGACTCCTGATGTGATAAAGAAGAGATTTGTCCTTGGGTGAACAGATGAGAGCTGCCAATTTGATATAAGGTTTAAATATGGTGCATAGCTGATATTTATTAAGCACTCTAGATATCTTTTCAGATGCATCTTGAATGTACGGGATGGTGACAGTTTTGTTGTAATCTTCTGTGGTAGACAGTGGGGGAGGATTTCTGGGGAGCATTTAGTATGTTTTCTATCCTAGGGATTATAGCTATTGGTTAAGAAGGTGTGACATAAGTGAGTGAGTTCAGCAGTGAGAGCACAGTCATCGAACAAATCACTCTAGCTCTGTGGGTTAGTGTTTTCAGGATACCATACCATTGAGATGGGTGATGGTGTGACTTTGTGAAAATATCTCCCTGTATATGTGGGTTTTCTATAAACAGAAAAAGATAAGAAACCATCTGGAAGACGTGTGATTGGTGTATCCAGGAAGGGTAGACAGTCATTACTTTCCAGTTCCATTATAAAGTAGATTTTTGGGTGTTGGTTATTTAAATGTGCTAAGAATGTATCCAATGTGTCTAGACTATGCGGCCAAATAGCAAACACATCATCAACACAGCATAGCGAAAACACTGGTTTGAGAGTGGCTGTAATGATAGCTAGCTTTTCCAAGTGTTCTATGTAGAAATTGGCTAGAGGGGGGGGGGGGGAGCATTGCTGTATATTTTCCCTTTCCATGTAAAATAACCTGCATGTCTAGGCGTTTATTACACCTGATATCAAAATTGAATATGTTAATCTGAGCTCTTTATGCAGATGATGTTATACACCTAAATAAACCCAGTACAAGTCTTCAGGATTAATTGCTGTAATAAATTTGGTGTGAAAATCAATAATAAAAAGACAGAGATGAAAATAGGCAGGAACACCAAAAAAAATCAATTGCATCCTGAATAAACCCAACTTATAGAACAAGTAAAACATTTTAACTATTCAGACACAAATTTTTAGTGAAGATGGCAAATTAAATATGGAAATTCACAGCAGAATTAGCAAAGTATGGTCAGAAGTCAAATATGTTTATATGGAATAAGAAAGAAATCAGTCAAAACACTAAACTCGCTGTATGCATGACGGTGTTCAAACCAATTTTAACTTATGGATTTGAAAGCTAGGATAGAAATAAACAATTTACCAAAGACTGAAAACCATAGGTATGTGTGAAGTTTTGAGAAATATCAGGGGAGCAAATAGATAGTGCATTAATAGTAGGATCGGATCGTATTAAAAACAAGTTTATGAGGAAGGAACTTGACACTTAACATTCATGAATGTGTTAGCAGAAGGGTGAGCAAAACAAGTGTTTTTTTTTTTTTGACAGGTTTGTAGGAAAAAGACTAGGAAAACCAAAATCTAGGTGAACCAATACAGTAAGAAGTGCCATAGAAGATCAAAGTATAAGATCTTACAATGGTGGAGTTTTGACAGATAGAAGATTAATTCAGAGGAGATCTGTGGATAGAAAGTTAGTAATGATATAAACTTTTCATGTAATGCTATCATAATATCTTGTTGTCTGTAAGAACATTAAAATCAGAACTCCATAGTGAACTCAGGAAGTTAAAGAGGCAGTGAAGAAAAGAGTTCCTGGCAAGTAAGTTAGCTTGTGCTCTTAGAGAATGCAGAGAAAAATTAATTAAGCAAAGCACTGTGTAAAACTAGCTAAACAAAAGTCATGAGAAGACTTTGGTAAAAACATAGAAAATAAATATCACGAAGGCAACAAAATATTCTGGAGGCTATTGAAAACACTTAGAAATAGAGGAAAGAGTACTGTAAAAGAAATCAGAGATGATAAAGGTGACATGAAAACTGAAGATATTCTAGATATCTGGAGTAATTACTTTGAAACTACTAAGTGAACAAGCAGTGTCAGAATGCAATCTAGAATACATATCAATACTTGAAGTAGAAGAAATTAAAAACATGAAATGTGAAAAGGCAGCTGGAGTAGATGAAATTCAGCCAGAAATGCTCAAATATGGAGGTATAAAAGTTTTACAATGACTGAACTGCATAATTAAGGCCTGGCCAGAGTGTTGAATTCCAGATGATTGGAGCAGAGCTCTCATAGTACCCATCCATAAAAAGGGAAATAAAACAATGCGAGAATTACAGAGGTATTTCACTACTGAGTGTTCCTGGTAAGATTTATTCAAGTATAATTAGAAACGGTTAAGAAAAATTGTGGAAGGGAAGCTTTGAGAACAATCTGTATTCAGGCCAAATAGAGGTTGTCAGGATCATATTTTCACTTTAAGACAAATAGTTGAGAAATCTTGGGAATATAACAAGGATTTGTATTTAAGTTTTGTTGATCTGGAAAAGACATATGACAAGATGCCAAGAGAAAAGCTCTTCAAAACACTACAGTTATTTGGTATAAATGGAACATTATATCAAGTAATACATAGGCTTTATTTAAACTGTAAGTCAGCAGTTAGACTTGAATGAGGTACAGGAAGATGGCTTGAGGTAAAATCAGGTGTGTGTGTGTGTGTGTGTGTGTGTGTGTGTGTGTGTGTGTGTGTGTGATAAGGTGCACGTTATATCCACTGTTATTCATTATCTATATGGATCACATTATGAAGGAAATGGCATTAAATTTAATATCAAAATTAGTGATGTTAATCTTAGCTCTTTACTTAATACAAATGATGTTATACTTTTGAATAAATCCAGTACAAGTCTGCAAGATTTCCTGACTAAATTAAATAAGTGTTGTAATAAATTTGGTATGAAAATCACCAATAAAAAGACAAAGATAATGAAAATAGGCAGAAAACATCAACTGTATCTGAATGGTGAACCTATAGAACAAGTAAAAATTTCAGCTATTAAGGCACAATATTTAGTGAATGGTATAAATATGGAAATAGACAACAGAATCAGTAAATTTGGTGTGATAGGATGCCAGCTGAATAAATTTATATGAAATAAAAAAGAAATTAGTCAAAATGCTAAATTAGCTGTATACAAGATGGTGTTTAAACCAATTTTAATTTATGGATCTGACAGCTGGATTAGAAATAAAACACTTTAAAACACAAATCAAAGACTGCAGAACTCTGATATGAGAGTTCTGAGAAAGATGAATGGAGTGACCAGATAGCATCAATGACAGTATCATATTAAAAAATGAGAATATTAGGAAAGAACTTGCAATTGTCAGCATTCAGGAATGTGTTAGCAGAGCTAATTTCAGGTGATATGGTAAAAAACAGAATGGAAGAGAGAGGAAAGATTAGCAAAATAAGTGTTCTTTACCAGGTTGGCAGCGAAAAGACTCAGAGAAAGACCAAGATGCAGATTGTTTGACACAGTAAAAAGTGCCTTAAAAGACAGAATCTTCACAGATAGCAGATTAATTTGGAGGAAAATTGTTGACTGGAAGTTAGTAATGGTGTAACTGTAAAAATATTTATGTAGCTCCAAAAAGTCTAAATATTTTTACATAAATTTTACCAAGGTCAAGCCCAGTAAGAATTGTAACTTGTACATAATGTTTGTTTAAATGTAAATAATCCCAATGGGAATTGTATATGCTCTCTGCCAAATAAGGGAATATTCTAGAAGGTGTAGTATTAAGGCAATATCTTGCCACTAGTAAACAGTATATTTTTAGCTCTTTGTAAAGATGTCAAATTTTGTGTGTTCAACATGGAAATGCTCAAGGTCAGTGCTAGGTGGACCGCAAAAGCTTCAAACGAATGTCCGCTGCCAGAACGAACAGGATTTAGGGAGTGTTGGAGAAAAACAAAGGAAGGGTCAGTCTGAGAAAAGGATCAAGGGATTTCACCAAAATGTTCGGGGGTCACAAATCTCTGTGCAAGGATTCGCAAGTGACCAAATAAAAGGCATTGGCGAAAAGATTGTAACATCGGTTCCAGAAATTTTCATCAGTGATCCAGAGATCGTCGGTCAGTCATCAGCAGTTATCCGACAGATGTACGTCATCGGGAATGCGACTTCAGGAGAAAACATGCCAGTGATCTAAAAGAAAGATGACGAGGAGCCAATCCGCCAGGCAAAGCAGATATTTGATGACGAATTGACGAGTCTTCGCCGGAGCTGTTAACCAGAGGGAAGAAATTGCTCCATTAGTCCAGCGCGCATGCAAGTATTCCACAAGCCGATAATCTTCATCCGAAGTGCGATGAGTACAGCATCCCAGAGGCATCAATGAATCTATCGCCGGCATGAAGAGGGAGAGAAAAACCTGACACGGAAGAAAAGGGAACAGAAGTCCAGTTCGAAGCCAAGTGCACAGTGGGTAACAGCTATAAAGTGAGTTGACCCGTTTGTTAAATTTTCTTGAGCTTTTAAGAGAACTTTTATTAGTGGACTGTAAAGCAGAAGCTGATCTAAATAGGCATATTTAGCAGTTGAAGATTATAAAGTAATTGATTGTCAGGAATTTGTAGTTGAAATAAGTCATAGTGTAACTGTTTGCTGAATTGGTGAAACTCGCCTATAGAATATTCCCAGCATAGAAAGGAAGGAGCAATTGTAAAAGATACTGTCTATGTGTTCGATGAATAAGAGTTAACAATTAAGTAATAAGTACCATTGCTCAGTATAAATGATTTATGTTATATTAAGAAAATTAGTTAAATATGTGATATGATTTGTGTGAGTAAAATGTAGGAACTTAACTAATTTATTTATGCAGATTTGAATTGAGATGTTTTTTTCTATTACTGCAAATGCAGTGTAAATTTGTCTTATGTGAATTAAATTTTGTTGTTTAAATATTAAATAAGTGTCGCCTGATTCTTAATTATTTGATGCACTGTTCCAAAAAAATATTAGAGCCTATTAGCAGGAACCCAGGAGAAAGGATAGTAAAGGATAGATAGTAGACCACGACTGCTGATACTAATTAAATTAGGGATATTCTGAGGGTAAATGGAAAACTACTGGATGCATTTTTACACTTCTTGTTAATAGAAAACAAACATCAGTGGCACAGCTTTTAATCAAATAAATTTTCTGGTGTTCGAAGAATAAGTAGGCAAGTGCAGAAGGCAGTTTAGCGTAAGGAGATATTAAAGATATACTAAAGAGTGACAAGGAAAAATAATTAGAAGTACATAACAAAGGTAATCAAAAGGCATTAAACATATAATTATATACAGAGATATAAAGAGATAAGATAGAGAGATAGGATAAAGAGAATAATAAAGATATATATAAAAAAGAATATAATAAATAAAAGTAAACCCACCATATAATTACACAACTTTTTCATGTAGTACTATCATAATTATCCTGTACACCCCCTGCAGGTACATATCAGGAATGTGATTATGATAATTTAACAAAATAACTTTTTTTGATAAATTACCTCACAACAAACATAATAAGCATTCTCGAAAATTTCATTTTTATTTGTTAAAGGATTTGTCCTTTGCCATGTTATTTCTGGAATATAATCCAGGCAATGGAAAGAGATCCTACTATACATATTTCTTCAAATATAATGCAGTGTTAAAGTGCACTAAATATAGATATTCTGTCATTAGATGGAGCATAGTTGACTGACAGCAAAGATTCATTCTTCAATAAAATTCTTGGTCAAACAATTGAACTATGTGATCATAGGTTTAATTCCTATATGCTACTGCACTTTAACACTACATTATAAATAGAAAAATAACTACAGTAGAATCAGTCTATCTGCATAGATTATATTTTTGAAATAATTCTGCAATAGAAAAATCGTTGATTAGAAATAACAATTTGCTCATTACAGCGTGAAAATTATGAAACATTGATGTATGTATTTTTATATTTTTTTCTTTATACAAAAAAGCAGTATATAATAAATATAAAGAAATATACAAATATAATTATTTACATAAATTTGTTTAAAACATTTTTCATAAGTAATCTTTTTCTGACACATTTATGTTTAATTTCAGGAATAAAGAAAAATTTTCTAAGAGCAAAAGAAAGAAAAAAAAAACTTCTTCACTAATCATATCTAGAAATTAACAACTCTGGCTTTCCTCAACATTAAGTGCAATCAGGTCCAAAATGAGTCACCTCAATATGATTCAGAGTTACATTCTTCTTCAATAATTTTCTTACCTTAAACAGAAACTTAAGTGCAAAAAACCTGTTTACACTGAAGTCTACTTCAGCAGAATTCAGTCTAAACAACACCTTATTAGGAAAATTATCCACTTAGAATAAATTGTTGGCTTGATAGTTCTCTAAAGAATCTTTTCATACTGATGGAATCAATTCCTTTTTCTTTCAGTATACAGTTTCCTTCTTATCTGCAGTATTAGAAGAAAACAATTTTGTCTTGAAGCAAATAAATGTTCTGACTTGAACTTCATCTATTAACAAACACACACAAAAGGTGAAGAAAACAAATATGCACCAAAACTGCTACAGGAATTTAGGTTAGCAAAAACTGTGCTGCTGTTTATCCTTAAAAAAAAAAAAAACTTCTAAATTTTTTGTTTTGTTTCCCCACCCCCACCTCAATTGGTGAATGACTACCAGAAGATGGTCATTCATCAATTGAAAGAAAACACTTTCAAATAAATCTTCCTTTAAACTTTAACTCTTCTCTCTCAAAAAGGAACCCACATTCTCATTCCGATCTCCACAACAACAAAACAAAACAACTTCAATAGCTGTTGCACTCTTCCTCAACATCTTTCTCAAAATAATCAGCCAACTTAAAAATGAGAGATGTGATTGATTCTGAAGTTCTTCATAAATTGAAAGTTTGTGAAAAAAAAAAAAAAACTTCTTGAGAAATGAAATCACCTTTTACTGATAACTTTCATTCAGATACATGTTTTTATGCTTTAATGATTTAGGCAACTTACTTATTTAAAGCAATCTTATATTTAAAAAAAATGGAAAGAGACTGAGATATGTAATAAAATATATTAATTCCTCCATTTATTTACACTAATATTATATATATGTAACAGGCTCTCTACATTCACTGTGTATTTGGAAGGGTCATTGGTCTGGAAGAGGTCTAGGGTATTTGGAGAGTGGTTTGGGTTATCGGGTATTCTGATTAATTGAATGAAGGTCATCATATACTCCAGAGTAAAATAGCTGTTCTGTTCATTTCTCTCTGAAGGTTTTTTTTTTTTTTTTTTTTTTTTTTTTTTAATAAACTGTCAGTTTATGAAGAACTTCAGAATCAATCACATCTGCCATTTTAAGTTGACTGGTTATTTCACATCATGGACACAGTATCTATGAATATGATGCCTTAATTCTGGATGTTTACGTTCTCCAGCTGGGCTGTGTTTTGCAAGAGGAAAAACTCTCACACCTCCATATAAGACTAGGCAACTCAACTTAAGTTGAAATTCCCCTACAGTTTACTTACATCTCAGATAGTATTTATTCAAACTCACTTTCCAAACCAAGGAAATATCCCTCAATCTCACTTATATACTTACTGATGTCAATATTAAAACTTTTCTCAATCAATCTCAGCCAAATGCAATTTGATCAGTCCCATAATGCCTTCTTCAAAATTTTCCTTTATGTCTTTTGGAAAATTTAGCAATTCGCTTCACTTCATCAGGATTACAGAAAATCCTGTGACATCGTAATATGCCTCGATGTCAGAATTTATCACAACATGCATTAGCAGCAGAAGGCTTTACCTCAACCAAAGATTTTAATGTTAACAGTTTCTGCACTGTCATGCCATTTCCAATATTCACCAACTCTTCATACTCATGGCTTTTGTGAGATACTCAAAATTCATATTCTGTCAGGTGATAGAGCCTGCACCATTTGCACAAAATAAACTAAGTCAGTTGTATGTGAAAGAAGAAAATGGTGACCAAATTTTACATGTCATTCAACTCCTACATTACTTCTAATGTGAAACCACAAACAACTAACAGAATTCAAATCTTTACGATCTGTAATGCAGTTCTTAAGAATGAATAAACAAATGACAAAATTGCAAGATGACACTGTAATAATAAAAATATAAACAGCATTTATAATTTCAGTGAATATTTTGTAACTGAACAACAGATTTAAAAATAAAATCACCTTTCCAAGGCAACATCTAGTTGATATACAACTCCTTGAAGTGTGGTTTGATGAGATGTTTCAATAGGGTTATGTTTGCAAGCAGTAAACACAACAATAGCAGCTCCATTATTATCTCTGTTTGGCTGTAAAAAGTGAATTTTTTTTCTCAGAAACAAAAATTTAAACTTGAGGTTGAACATATTAAATTCATTAATATGTAATCATTAAGATGTTACACAATTTTATCATTGTTTATACGAGGTGTGGCTATTAAATAACAAGACTGGTTGCAAAAATGTGGTTTATTATTACAATTGTACAACTTAATTGTTATTCCCTTCAACATACTCCCCTTCTCTATTTATACACCATTGTACACAAATTTTCCATTGTTGGAAGCAGTGCTCCAAGTCATCAGGTGTTATCTGCTTCAGTAGCACTGCTGTTTTCTCCTTTAGCTCATCCACTGACTGAAAATGAGTGCCCTTCAAATGCAGATTTCAACTTTGGAAAAAGATAAAAGTCGCATGGAGCTAAGTCTGGCAAGTAAGGTGAATGGTCGAACACTGGGATCTTCTTATCAGCCAGATACTGCTTTACAGGCAGTGCACTGTAAGCTGGAGCATTGTCCTGATGGAGAATCAAAGCATTGTTCTTCCACAGATTGGGTCTCTTCTTCCTCACTTGTTCTCTCAGCTTGGTCAATATTATTACCTCAAGGTAATAATGTTGGTTAACTGTCTAACCCTCTGGTACCTATTCAAGAATTACCATGTTATTGATATAAAAATAAAGATCAGCATTGCCTTCGGTTTTGACTTGCTCATTCTTGCTTTATTCATTCTTTGTGATGGAGTTTTCCAGTGCATCGATTGCCTCTTTGTTTCTGGATCATACTGGAAAATCCAGTCTCATTCATATGCAATGATCTTCTCCTGTCAGCCGTTCCATGATGTCAGTGCAAATTTGTTTTCAGATGTCTTTCTGCTCTTGACACAAGTTTTTGGGAACCATTTTGGTGCAGACTTTGTTCATGTTCAATTGCTCATGCAAAATTTGTCATACAGTCTCCTTATCAATGTGCACCATGTCTGCTATCATCCAAATGCTTAATTGGCGATTGTTGCAGACAATTTCATTAATTTTCTCAATGTTCTGTTCGGTTGCTGCTGTGACAGGGCGACCTGGTTGTTCATCATCTTCAGCATTTTCTCGATCTTCAGCAAAGTGCTTGTGCCATTCAAACATTTGCGCACGTGACATTACATTATCACGTACACTTCCTGCAAGTTTCAAACACTCGGTCAGTGATTTCTTTAATTTCACAAGGAATTTGAGATTAATGCACTGCTCGAGTTTAATGTTACACATTATTCCGGCAAAGCGACTTCACATGTGTTTCTTTTATAACTGTCTACAGACTAACTACGAGTGACAGTGAACAATGCGCATCTCAACTGCTTCTAGAACCTTCAAGTTCATTCACGGCGCAAGCACATTCCACTGCTACAAGCAGACGATTCACAGCACACTTTGTCTCATTATTTAATAGCCACACCTCGTGTGTGTATATATATATATATATATATATATATATATAAAACAGTGCAGTACAAAAACTATAAACCTGCAACTCAGTTTTCTTGAATACTGCATACCAGTGACAAATTACATGAAATAGCAAAGGAATGCTAACTGACTGAACTTGGGAGCAACACTAGCAATGGGACTGAGTTAAATAAGATGAATAAAAACAAGTTAAATGCAGTATGTTTGCAGTAAAGAAGCATTTCTCTAGCAACATCCCTTCGCTCTTCACATAAACATGGTCTTTAGAAAACATTCTACAGAACAGTTCCTGTCATTTTGGCAAGTTCCCGATTCCCTGGTGGTCTCTGGAAATAATAATTTTCTTTTTTTTTTATATAAATTCTTTTTCCAAGTAATTAAAGTGCATTCTAAAAGTATATCTAGGTCATATCTACCACAAAAGACACACTTTGAAAATCTGCTCTCATTATCATAATTTTCAAGAACAAATTAATAATGAAATTGTATGCACATCTGTACACTGAAATTGTTGCACATTTGTAAGCAGCTGTTTGCATTTCCATAACATAATGTGGAATTAGTGGACAAAATTCTAAATGCTGAAATTTTGTCAGAGTTTATGACTACTTCTCTGTGATTAATCTTTTTTTAAAGTTAAAAACCTCTAACTCAGTGAAAATAACATAACTGGTATTAACAAGATGGCCAGTAGATGGCATTGGTGTGGACGATCCAGTTCGCTATAGTTGGTGGATTGAGTGGTGGAAACAGACAGTTGTAGAGTAGGTGCCCTCCCTCAATGAGTCTTTGGACTCTCTCCAAGGAGTCCAAAGACTCATTATCATGTAATAATAATAAACTTTTATACTTCCTTACTTATCATTTTCATTTCTGATTGAATATGATCCACACTAGCTGCCTTTCCACATTTCAGATTTATGATGGCTTTTTCTATGTTGGTATTCATATGGGATCATTTAAGGTTTAAAGTTAGATAACTGAAAAGAGACCTCCACTTTAGTCTTTCAAAGGTTGATGAGGAGAAGTGACAAGGGCTTCTAACCCAATTTCCAATCCTCACTCTAGTGGCACACTTCCATCAGCAGGTATCCATCTGGGTACTGATAAACCAGGATGGAAGATTTGGGATTAAGCCAACCAAACTATTCTGTATCATTATAAATCAGAAAAAACAATGGTACAATAGGATCAAATTTCATGATAGCTGGAGAGCTGCCAAGTTAAACAAGGCCATCTGCTGTTATTGTCAGGGAACCAGAGTGAATATTGAAAAGTCACTGGAACAAATGCAATATCAACAGAATTCAAGACAGGCACCATCAACATAAGAAGTATCAAAAGAAGCTTAACTAGCAGAAGAACAACATAAACCCATGCAGACACAAGTGGTGTTACTGAGATGAAGACAGGTAAGATCCTGCTAAATTTTAAATATAAGCTGTTATATTTGGGCAACAGTGATCAGGAAAAAGAACAAGTAGTGATAGTATTCAACACAAAAACATGATCAACTTATTTGTACCTATAATTTCACTGAAGGTTCTCCAAAGGAAGAAGTGGAGGAATTTTGGGAGTCAATAGCTGAAAAAGAAAACAGAAAAGCCGGTCTTTGTTGGATATCTAACAGCAGGGTATGAAATGAATCCAAAGGATATAGAAATGTTTTGAGAAAATTTAGAGAAAATTGCAAACCTAATAATAATGGTAACTGTTAGATCCTGAATGGACAAATTTAAAGAAATTATTCATTCAGAATCTAACATGAGAATTCTGGCTGACTTAGATAATACCTGCTCACCAGCAGAAAGTTCTGATTTGTTGTATAGGAAATTGTGTAATAGTATATGAATTGTATCAGAAATATTTGTAGTCGAAAACTAAACTGGAGAATTATCAGATATTATGATTTTTGTAAGAAGGAAATAGTAGTTAAATTTTGTCCTATTAAGCTGTCTGGAACTTCGTAAATCACAGACAGTAAAGAGCACCAGTGCAAAGGTTGCGTCTGAAACGCACGTGTCGGCGTAACGCCGCAGCGTACTGCATACGAGAAAGATGACGCAAGCACGCTTCCCTAGAAGGCAGCACCTAATGCCAGTAAGGAAATTGAGGATCATCTTGAGGGCATAAAAATTAAGGGTCGTGCGCAAAAGAAGAAAGAGAATATACGGCAATATGTGCGATATTGCGGGGCTTTTTTGTTCCTGACTTCACCTCAAGGATTCCTGACCAGTGGACGGAAAAAGGACGAGCCACAGTCCTATGATGTTGAACAGCGGGCAATCGTTCTGAGTATGCTGAACAAGATCCCACGACGAGCCGCTCACGAATCACCGGTCTACGGAGAAAATGTGCTGTCGTTGGATGTCTCATTCGATAAGGAGCAGAGATAACCCAGTTGAGGTAGTAATAAGTTTGAGTTTGGAAAATGTAGAAGTCATAAGCCAGGCGCTGAGACAACTGATCGAAGGATGACCTGAACAACACGTGGCAGTTATCAGACCTTCAGAAAGAACTGGGTAATGTAAAGACCTTTACTGTATGTTTTGAAAGAGATAGAAATTAATGTTAGACTAAGTTATGTGGACAATCCATAGAGAACTCTGATAAGAATTCGTAATTTGAGATGGCATAATTCTGTTGAACAAAGAAATGTCTGGAATGAATCTATATAGTTGCATGTGACTGAAATTATATGTGTATTTGTATTTCGTGGATGACCTTTATCAGATAGTAACAAGTTGTATGAAATATCTTTAAGAGTAGCATGCATAAGAGAATTGATTTAAAGTAATATCGTCATTTAGTTCTATTGTTTTGTACGATTAGTATTGTGACCTGAGTGCATTTTTGATAAGTTTAGCATTGTGTAACTAGCGTAGCATGAGATATTAACCTAGTAAGAGATTTGGAAGTTTAGTATTTTAATCCAATTTTGTTGGATTTGTTAATTGTTATTTGTTCCAATAAACATGTTTTGTTACATATACCTGACTCATGCCTGAATTCGAGATTACAAATTACCACTTGCAAAAATTAGAATCATAGCGGGAGGGATTTTGATGAATGTGTTTAAGTAATAGATCATTGGCCACAATTGCAATTAGTACCGATATCTATTTAGAGTGTGTTAGAGTGAATGCCAACCAATCTAGGAATTGGTTAGGCACACATAAAGAAGTATATAAAAAAGGAGTTTGTAAGACAAAAATATGAATAAGATAAGAACCATAAAGATAAATATAAAACAAAGGCAACATACAATCATAAAGATAAATACAAATAAATGGCATATTTAACATAATTATTATTAACATGTCTGTGGACACATCTGTCCTGAATAGGTGTCTGTTCAGGACATAGACTAGTCATTACTAATACCATGTTTCAAACGATTTTAAAGATGTGCACAAATTCACATGAAGAGAAGACACAAGAAAAAAAGAGTCTTATTGACTATATTATTGTTAATAGTGATATTGTCAACCTGGTTCGGGATACAAAAGTATACGAGTCTGAAATTGGAAGTGATTGTTTAGTTTTAGGCAGGATAAAAATGAATATCATACTGATAAGAAAAACATAAGTTTTAAAAAGAATTCAAGTTAACATGTTTGCTGCCAACTATGAGTATACTCGTAGTTGGTATATGAGCCTCACAAGCCAACTACGAATATACTCGTATGTTGATTACCGACCTCCTATACCAAGCACGAGTTAACCCTTGGTATAAGTACCTTAATTTGGACCCTTCGCTTGTGAATAAAGCGGAGAGCATGTCTGGAGGCTTGGTAGAAGGGAAATAATTTCAGCTAAAATATAGTATATTATATATGTGCCTCAGAAGCCAACTATGAATATACTCATATGTCGATTACTGACCTCCTATGCCAAGCACGAGTTAACCCGTAATTTGCAAATCAAATTAAAACTAATAAAATCAATAAAAATAATAAAATAAAATAAAATCAATAAAAATAATAAAATAAAATCAATAAAATAAAAACCAATTTATCCAAATTACGAATGATACACTTCAAAACAATTTTCCACGCACAATGGTGGTTTTTCCTGGCAAACAGGACAATAACAACGTGTTTCGAGTCATTGTTTGTTTCGTGTACATACTTGGCATGGCTTTTTTGGGCGATTCTTTTTTTCTGTAGGAGGTAAAATTTCCAAATAATGAAGATCCCGAATCCTGCTGATATTCTGTGATGCTGTAAGCTCATTCATTCCAGCAAAAACTGAGATAAATTGATCTCTAAATTTTAACGCAGTCATTGAGGTTTCCAGTAATTATATTATAAAATTTATGCGCATTTTGAATGTATATATCAAAATTGCCAATTTCTTTGGCCATCTAATTGTCTTTCATAAGTCGGAATAGTAAGAAAGCTTTTGATTAGAAAGATCGAAAATCGTTTGAAAGAACTTCCCTCTTATCCTTCCATTTGTAATGATGAATTCATTAAATTCATCATCGCTCATATTAACATAAGCTTCTAATTCTTTATCAGTAAGTTTTCTTTTACTAGTCATGGCAAAACTGAAGGTTTTTAGACACTAGACACAATAAACACAGTCGTCAGCACATGTAATATATAGGTGGGGGTGATACGAGATTACTCGTAGATGGCGTATGAAACAAAATTCTGTCTGATAAGCCGGCTACGAAATTACTCGTTGTGACCTTGAAGACGCAAAAGTGCTTGGCGTGCGGGAACAAACTATACCCGAGGAGCGTGGCAGCGAACGTGTTAAGCAGCTTTTACAGATGAACTGTAGATTCATGTTTAAATTGATGCATGAATGAAAATGTGCACGCGTTTCTAGCACCTATGCAAACAGTTATGTTCTACCACGAGTATTATTCCAGTTTTCCAATCTCATATATTACACTACTTATCTTAGTCTCTTAAACTTAATAAAACAAGAGAATTAAAATACAAAGGAAGCATTCAATAAATATAAAAGTGTACAAATATAATTACTTACATAAATCTGTTTAAAAATATTTCATAAAAGTTATACTTTTCCTCTCACACTCCTCCATTTAATTTGAAGAATAAAAATTCTTTGCAGATCCTTTCCAGGATTTATTATTATTTATAGTTATAGTGCAGTATTAGAAGCGTGCACAGCACACTTCTAATACTGTGCATCATGGGATTCTAAGTCAACTGATGTGAAGTCAACTCTATACACAAGTAGCCTAATTGTGATGATACTTCACATGCAAACTTTGGTTTATGTTTGGGTAGAGGATTTAAACAAGAATATAATTTCTTATCTATTGTAATTTACTTTATTATCAAGTGAAACAAATACTTGGAGAGATATTTCTGATTCAGGGAATACTTTAATATGGTGATACACTATTTTACTATTTATCTATGGAAAATATATGATGTCTGCAATGATTTAACTTCCTGAACCTAGCTACCACTGAATCAGACCTTGGAACAGTCACTACTCCATAATTCATAACAATATACAAATCCAAAAGGAAGTGAGCTAATTGTGATTATGAGATAGTAAGGCAATTGATGTGAAGTCAACATCCTCTATGTACAAGTAGCCTAGTTATAAAGATACTTGAAGGATTTAAAACAATGTAATTTCTGTGCATTGTCTCTATTACTCATGACAGTAAATATATTGAGATATGTTATGAGAAGGTAATCTGAGAAATATGCATTAGCATAAGAGTATTTCAGGAAGAGAGTTATCTGTTCTTACACTATTCATGTTCTTAATTCTGCTCACCCTAATGGTGAAGATTCTGTCACTCACCTAGTGATATGGAACAAATCAGAAAACATTTTTAGATGCTATGATGAGCTGGAGAGAAGAATTGTAGAATTAACAGAAATTGTCCACAATTCGGTTCATATTAATACTAATCTTAGCTATAACCTATCTAATTGTCACTCTTCAGCTATTCAACTTTGGCATATAAGAGATCATGCCTGTGTGAACATACCCAATAATATTATGACATTCAGGAGGCCTTCAAATGTCAGCAATATGTTTGCAAGTTAATTTATAGCTGTTGTTCTCCTGTAATGTATATTTTTGTATTTCTCTTTTCATGTTATGCACCCGATGAAGTCTTATCAGAAGACTAAACTAGTTGTGCATTCAAATAATAAATAGTTTTTTCTATTTAGTCTATAAATTATATATTTAGTTTAATCTTTTATCCAAGTGTAAGCAAACAAAGTTTGTGCCTGAAGTATCTTCAGGACTGGGGCAACTTGTGGCAAAGGTGGACTGAGTTCTGATCACTTTCCTTAGTATCCCATAATGCAAAGCACATCTCCTTGCAGACATGTATAATACTATGCATTATGGGAAGGGATGGATTCCCCAATCCTGAGGATACTTCAGGCACAAACTTTGTTTGCATACACTTGAATAAAGGATTAAACTAAATATATAAAATAGTCTAACCAAGTGAAAAAAACTTTCAACATCTTTCTCTAATCCAGAGTAATTTAATAATAAGGTGTGACACCTTTTGGCAACTGGCATATGGAAATATGACTTCTGTATTGCTTGAAATCTGGGTCTGGCTCCCACTGAAAGAGACCTCAATAAAGGTCAAAACCGGTCTGGGTAGTGACCTTTCCCATAATGCATAGCATTATACGTCTGCAAGGAGATGTGCTTTGCATTATGGGATACTAAGGAAAGTGATCAGAACTCAGTCCACCTTTGCCACAAGTTGCCCCAGTCCTGAAGATACTTCAGGCGTAAACTTTGTTTGCTTACACTTGGATAAAGGATTAAACTAAATATGCAATTTATAGTCTAAACAAGTGAAAAATACTTCCAACATCTATTTAGTCTAGTCATTAAATTTCTTTAATTATGTCATATAGCTGAGTAAATCTGTTGCAATCAAATACATATATTTAAATATATAAATATTTTAAAATAAAATCAGTCTCTTCTACAGGGTGTTCGGGATAAATTTGACAGTTTCGTAAGGAAAAAGAAAATCTTCTTTGTATCTATTAAATTTAATGAATTGACAAAAAAACATTACAGGCAGAGTTAATTACAATACTATCAACAAGATTTACTCAAAATAACCACCATTAGCATCGATCACAGCTTCAATTCTGCTTCGGAACCTCGAACAAGCTAATGCTACAGTCTCCCTGGGAAGGGCCGCAAAAACTGTTTTAATTTTATCCATTAACTGGGCTTTTGTATTACTGGAAGTGCGATTGGTGTCTTTTTCAACTGCGCCCCATACAAAATAATCCATGGGGTTAAGGTCTGGGGAGTTTGGAGGCCAAACATTTGGACTGGTGAAGTCGTAGAAATTTTCAGACAACCATTTTTGACTTTTCCCAGAGGTGTGGCAAGGGGCCGAATCCTGCTGCCATACATACGGCCTACCATTGGCTACCCTTGTTATCCAGGGCTTGACTACAGTTAGCAACTCCACGAACAAAGCCCGAATTCCAATGCCAGGGTTCTTCAACACCTGTTCCTGCAGATTTGCGAGGAATTCTGCTGTACGAACGCAATCAGATCGTCTGCTAGGGATCTTTCTTCTTGCTACATCCTCGTAGTCACCATTGCAAGTCTCTAGTTCATGCCTGATTGTTTTTACTGTATTCAGGGAGCATTGGGCAGCAGTCGTAATATCCTTATTTTGATGGCGGGCACGAATCATCATGATACAAGTTATTCTCTTCCATGATTCAGGTGGGTTCCAGCTATCCATCCTTTCTGACATCTTGTATATGAATGAAGAAGGGTCCAAACTTTTAAATGAAGAGAAGTGTGTGTTAATACATGTAACTTACGGAAAAATATAATTAATTATAAATATGTCAAATTTATCCCGAACATCCTGTATAACCACATAATAGTTGTCGCTTTTGTGAGTCCTTACTGTTTTATCTACTAGTTTGTATGTTTACACCTGAAGAAATCCTGTGCAATTAGGATGAAACGTTGTGTTGTCAATTAAAATAAATGTTATCTTATCTTGGTGTTCTGTCTTAGTCACAATACTCACGAATCTGCAAAGTCTACATACTTATATCTATATATATATAGTTAAAAAAAAGATATCATTAGGAACTAAAATTTACTAGAGGCCATGTGATTGTCATTTACAGGTAGTTCACATATTCTCTATTGAATATTCGTTTTGTTATTTATGCTTTTTAATTTGAATTTTATACTGATGATGTCCTTGATAAATGAGTGAAAATTCTATGAAATAAAAAAAATCTCATGTAAGTCCTACGTTCTTTATGATTGTATTAACAGTGATAAATTGTGCATGCACTAACTGTTTAAACCACAGCTATAAGGAGGAGGAAAACATTGTTAACAGGATATACAGTAGCAGTAAATACAATACAATTTCCTAGCAACAGCTATTTTGATATAACAGTTTAGGGAAAATTATTCTAAGAATATTCAACAATCCTATTCTTCTATTCTTTTACCTTAAGGAAGAAAAAAAAAAATCCTTCTTTCAGTTTCTGAAGTTATTTCTAAGAAAAGCCTTCAGATTCCTTTAATTTATTTTTTATTTATTTATTGTTATTTTTTTCTTTTAAATCATTTGGAGTAAAAAGATGGAATAAGAAGCTTTATGCAAAATATACATTGAAAACCTGTTGATGTATTAGAGACCATTTGATATAGAAATAAGTGAAATATCATATAGGATTTATTTCATTTACAAAAGAAATTCAAAAAGTATCGGATTATTCCATAAAAGTACCAACAAAGTATCTATTATTTGATTTATTTTTGATGGTTCCATGGAAGGGAAATAAGAATAAAAACTGTACCTCTCAAGTTTAGCATTCAGGTAGATACACCAGTATGTAAAATCATTGCAAGTTCGATGAATTGACAATTTTTACACACACACACACACACACACACACACACACACATGCAATTTTTCTTTCAAAGGTAAAATGCTTCCCAACTCTTTTTCAAAGCAACATTTGATTATATTTTAAAAATTTTCAATTGCAGAAAATATAAGTGGTTACAGTTTTTCATACAATTAACAAAACTGGAGGAGTGCAACCTAATGATTTTATCAACTACCTTTGGTTTCTTTTTTCTTATGTTGCATTTGTAGATTATGAAGTATGCCATAATCTTAATTTTTACTAGGTATACATATATATTTCACCAATATTTGAAATAACATTACCTTCGTCATTTTCTATGCCACTGAGACAGTTTACAAATACTAGTTTTATACAAAAAAAAAAACAATTGAAATTTATAAAGCATGTTGAGTCATTTTTGATTCAGTCAAAGAAGTGAATACAGGAGACAACTTCCAAACTTCTTATGGACTATGCATCAGATTAAACAAAAATAAAATTTGAGTTGCCTATTGTCTAGCTCAACCATTCCATATTTTTTCAACTGATATTCTATAATTATCCTGAATAATATGCAGTATATATAAATTAAAATAAATTTTATATTTTAATAAAAGAATAAAAAAAAAAAGTAAGAAATTGCCGATTTGGCTGTTCGACAGAAATATAATGTTACATTTTTAAATTTTCAATTTCTACTGTATAAAAATTTTACTGTAGCTCTACTGAATAATTCATCATTTCCAGATATATACCCTCAGGAGATTATGACAATACTACATAATAATAATGTAAACTTAATTATCTTCCTATCAACAAAATCCTTTAAAATTAATCTGACAAACTGTCATTTGTCCACTATTGTAATTTTCACATTCTGTTTAAGAAATCATACACCTTAGATTAAGCATATGGTTGCTTAAACAGAATCTACTCTCACACGTTCTTCAATAGTAATGATCTCGGATTACTTTCTAATATCTTCATTTTTAATATGATTGTCACTGATGCCATCTGTTTTACTCTCCTAATTTCCTTCAGATCTAGAATAACTATGTTCTCTAGTATTCAATAAACTGTCATATACCTAATCAAATTTTCAGATCCATTGAATCTTTGGCTTGTATTCTGCTAGATTAACATTTTAGCTAATTTTTCTTGTATTCTATATAAATTTATTTAATTGGATTCTCACCCATTTTGATTACTCTATTGCTAATTTCCATATTTAGTTTGCCATTTTGGCTAGAAATTGTACTATCTAAATAGCTAAAACAGTTTACTATTCAACAGATTCTCCAGTGAGAATAGAGGTTGATATTTTTCATATTCCTGCCTATTTTCAGAATTTTTGTCTTTTTATTGCTGATTTTTCCAAGCTTTTAGAGCAATTATTCAATTAATTTAGTTAGAGTCATGAAGATTTGTTATTTAGGAGTAAATTCATCTACATAAAGATATTATTATTATTTATTTATTTATTTGCATAATTCAGAAGGTCAAATTCCAGATAACTGGAGTTAGGGCTACTGGCACAATTATAAAAAGAAAAATAAATATTAAAAAGAAATTTTCTTATTCAGTGTTCCCGATAAAATTTATGCAAATATAGTCAAAAAGAGACTAAGAAAAATGACTGAAAAGAATCTGGGAGAATAAAAAATTAGGTTAAGGATAAATATGGACATCACCACCAGATTTTTACTTTTAAAAGAAACAGTTGAAAAAAAAACATTTATAAAGATCAGTACTAAAGTTCTCTAGATTTGGAGAATGGATATGAAGGGAAAAACTTTTCAAAATACTATAACAGCTTATACTTAAGTCATCAGTCAGAATTAAAATATGTTAGAAATAAAGCAGAAGTTAAGTGTAAACATAGTTTCATGCTCACTCAGGCAAAAGACAAAGTCATATATGTTACCTCTACTATTATTCACCTATATAGACAAAACCAAGAATCCAAGCAGTCCAGTTCACTAGGTGTGAAATATATGTTCAAGATTCCAGATGATTCTGTTTAAGACAAGAAGATAATGCATGGGTGAGGTCATTACTTTCACCTAAACAAGAAACTAACTGCAATAGAATGTTAGAATTATGTTCTTCCAAATAGAAAAGACACAAACCATTAAGGAAATTAGATGATACAAGCTTTAGAAAAGTGAGAGTTAGGAATAGGTTAACCAAATTAAGTGACAAGTAAAAGCTTGGACTGGAAGTCTGTAAGTGATCAGATAATAATGGCTAAATTACATCAAAATATTGAATCAATCATCATACAGATTTATGGACCAACAAATAACAAGGTCATGAAGAAAAATAGGTCTTTTATGAAATATGGCAGAAATTTACAGTAACAACTATTTTTTATGGGTGATATCAATGCCAAAAACAAAAAAAAAATCAATAATGAAGATGAGAGAGCAGTATATAATATGTGTGGTCAAAGAAATCAGAATGGTGATTTACTGGTAGTTTTTGTAAAATGAATATTCCTATAATAGGAGCAAGTTTATTTAAGCATGAAGAAATACATAAAATGACCTGATGGTAAAAACATGAACAAAATGACCACATTGCTCAGTGAGACCACCACCTTGCTTGCAGTGGGCCTGAAGTAGCTTAAAATTTCTGTTTGATCTCTAGAGCAAGGGTTCTGGATTATGTAAAAAATGAATAAAATACAAAAAAAAAAAAAAAAAAAAAAAATATATATATATATATATATATATATATATATATATATATATATATGGAGTCTAACTCAATTGCTATAAACAAAGACCTTTGGCTGGAAAGACCTAGGTAGGAGTAATAAAAATAGTATAATATAATGGTCCTCTCTTAAGGATAAATAACAGGAACTGACTGATGATTTTTTTATTTTTAATATTCATCTCATACAAGAAGAAAAACTTGTAGCATATTTGTATCACATATGGGTAAGAATAAAGAATTTTTATTGTTTTTCCTCCCTCAAATAGATAGAGGTGGTAGTCCTTGTGGAACACTGCAAGGAAAGCTGTATAAGAGGACAGAGGTAGTATTATGATAAATCTATTCAATAAACATTTCCCAGAAATCATAATTTACAGTTTGTAGAAGGGAACATTCATAATTTTTTCCTGTTTACCTAACCACCTAACCTTGGGGTTAGGTATGTTTTTTCCTAACCTTGGGGTTAAGAAAAAACATGTATTTTCTTTGAATATATATTCAAGAAATCTTGAATATATATTCAAGACTTCTTGAATATATTTTTGATCTTTCACAGATAGGATGGTTTTATAGATATGATCTTGTGCATATCTATGAAGAACTTCAGCAGAAAATAATGATACTCTTCTATTAGTTTTAAATGAAATTGTTTCTTTCACATGCCTGAACCCAGGTATGTGAAAGATCCTATTCTTTGTTTTTTTCACTTTTATATCAAAATGTCATAATAAAACTAGATGAATCCTTAATTTATAATCAAGATCACTAGGATGATACACCACAGCCATAACATTTCCATATAATTCAGCAGTGAAGGCATAGTAATTATTATTTTTACTTTTATGCACATCAGTAAAAGATTCATACTCTCTCTCTCTCTCTCTCTTACTATTATACTTTCTTGCAGTACTTCCATCTAACTTAAGCTGTTATCAACTCCTATTATGTTAAAATTTTTCTTTAAAAAATACATACACACCACTCTTATCTTATACTTCTATCATCACCATATTAATTACAAAATATATTCATTTATCAATTTTCATGCACATAGTTACATGGTTTTATGTTTAGTTAATAAAGAATAATCCCAGCAAGGGAGAAAACTACCTATGCATTCTGTTTTAACACAGACACCTTACTATATCACATAATAATAGCGTTTAAAATGAATTATCTTTCAAACAATCTACCCAAAATATTTAAAACCTCATCCCACTCAGTAATCTTAAGCACCTCTCCCAAATTTTGAGACGACAATATGGACTTACCAAAACTGTAAATTTTCCAGATTCCAACTCTTTTCTTAAAGGTTCACTAGTTGGATCAAATCTTACAAGACCTTCTCTGCGCCTAGCTACCTAAGATTTGTTTAGAAAAAATTAGAAAATAAACTTACTCTTTCAGATAATATTCATAACCAAGTGATAAATGAAACAGAAATTAAATTAACCAGTAGTGTATAAAATAAATCTGAAGATCTCATGATTGTCTATTTAATTTATCTTCTCATTTTTCAGTGAGGAAAAAACAGCATAATATAGTTTTGTTTTTTCTTACTAAATATGCATAATTATTAATCTTATGCATTCTGTGCATAAGCTTAACTATCATGTACTATCATTATGTATTGTAGTGGCATATCATTACCATTGGCTCAGTCTGGCTTAGAGGAGTAAAGTGCGATTGTCATCATAACCACAATGCTGATTAGTGCAATCCTTTGCTTCCAGTAGCAAGTCTACCGAAAAAAAATTTAACTAACCAACAGGTATGCTCATAATTAAATCCCATGCAAAGAATACAATCAAAAACTTATTTACTGCTTATATTTTGAAATAAAAATTATGTGTGTTTCAACACAAAATAAAAAATAACTGTGTCTTTAGACAATTGTACTGAACTTAATGTTAAATAAGGTGCACATCACATTAGTTATACAGTAAATTTCAATACACTTTCAAAGGTTGCAATAGGTTAGCAAATGCCAAAGCAATGTATCAATTTGATTTGAATGAGTTTGCTTGAATCAGCAATCTGTCTATTCATGTTCTGTCTCCCGCAACTTACAGCTGCTAAAGATGGAAAAGCACATGAACAAAAACACTGTTCATTGCTTATTTAAGTCAAACTCATTCAAATCAACTGTGGCAGTGTTAAGAAGGCACATGGAACTTTCACTTATTAGTATAATGTCCAAGCCTCTATGGAGTCTGAAGGCTCATCGCAGGAAGTCAAATACTCACAGACTACAATAACTATCATACCTTGTATTGAAAATATTCCACAATGGAGAAGTCACCAACCACTGTGGCATCAGATTCATCACTCATAATGCAAAAAATCTCCTTTTCACTTTCTTATTCACATGACTAGAGGTTTCCATAGCCTATCATTCACCCATTACCCTGTGCAATAATTCCTCTATACATATCTAATAGGTTCCTCTCACCAATTTGTCTTGATGGTATCACCTCTCATCATCCTATCTACCAAGCTCTACAAGGCCACATTCCTCAATCTGTCCTCATATTCAACATTCCAGTAATGAAACAGTCTTATTCATCTCTGCATTCTCTCCAATGTTTCCTTATCACCAATATAGCCAGGTGACAATATCTGTGTACATAAATCCAAAAGAGGCCTAATTAGTGCCTTATATGGAACTATCACCTCCTTATCTAATTGTCAAAGTTTTTTTGCATTATGTCAATTATGTCAGCAGTTTTCTGTCATGTCATATCCTCTGAACTTGAAGCAAGATCCTGACAGCAAAGTTCCTCCAATATGATAACCTCATTCTATCTTCTCTGGCCAAAGTGCATAATTTGACGGTTACCACCACTGAAATGGCATCCCCATTCTGGAGTCCAAAGTACCAACCTATTCAAATCCTCTTGTAAAACATCATATCAGAACTTTTGACATTGCCATATGTAATTTAGCATCATTAGCAAAAAACTGAATATCTCTTTTCACACCATGAACTATATCATTGATATATATATAAGCTAAACAACAGTGATTCCACTCTTCACCTTCCTTTTTTGGGACACTGCATCTCCATACACAACTTGCTGACTCCCATCAGTCAATCATCTCTGTAACCAAGCTACAAACTGACTATCCCTCCCTATCATGCTTAATTTCAACAGTAGCTTATCATTGTGCTATTCTATCAAATGCTTTAGCAAAGTCCAGATAAATCACATCTTCTCTGTCCAACACACTCACCTCATTATACAAAGTGACCAAGTTACTATAATAAGACATCCCCTTACCAAACCAAATGCTGCTCTTTCAGAAGATTTCCATCCTCATCAATCCAGTTAAATATATAATAAAAACCTGGATTCGGGTTTTTGTTATATATTTACCAGCCTCTCTAGCATCTTCATCACAACATTTAATATACAAACTGGCCTATAATTAGACAACTGACATAGATTCTGTGGGAAGTTTTCGGTATTGAGATCACATAATTTGTAAAGAATAGTTTGCATTTCATTTGAAAAGGTAAAAGATGTAAATATAGAACCTTCAGACATCTTAGCAAGTTTTGCCAGCCTGGTTGGCCAAGTGGTTTGCATAATCTGCTCTCCAGCAAAAGGCTGCAGGTTTCGAATCCTGCCACCATGGGCATGGATGTTGTGATTGTCTGTGAAAATACTAGTGGTGGTGGGCAGTAGATGGTGTTGGTGTAGTTGCAGTTTGTTGTAGTTGGATTGAGTGGTGGAGACAGAGTTATGGAGTGGGTGCCCTTCCTGGATGAGGCCTTGGACTCCCAGGAGGTGTCACACAATAATAATAATAATAATATAAATAAGGAGTTTATTAAAAATAAGCAATTAAAACTTGACAAATTTCATACGTCGTAAGACTTACATCATCAGGGGTAGTGGTACATGAAAGTTTTATTGAAAATTATGTGCATACCATGTGAGATCCCTGTCTAAGGGTGAACAGGTACTGGAATCTTCTAATAGGCTGTTTGTTTTAAACATAATAAAACCAATGACTTGATCAAAAAAATTACCTAATTGGCCAGTAGAATTTAAAAAAATCTTTATAATCAAAACATCCATTGGGCCCAAGAATTTATGGCGCACTAAAAATACATAAAAAGGATATTCCATTACGACCAATTGTAGATGGAAGAGATTCTCCAATCTCAAACTTAGCGAAATATCTGTCAAACCTGTTATCCCACACATAGAAAAAACGGAATCATTTGTAAAGAATAGTTTACATTTCATTTGAAAAGGTAAAAAATATAAATATAGAACCTTCAGACATCTTAGCAAGTTTCAATGTAGTCAGTCTCTTCACCAATGCACCAGAAATGACACAGTGGACCTACTTGTAAATCTTTACTCACCGGATACTGTAGGATTATTCACACACTACACGGAAAACACTTTTTTCATATTTCAAGACAAACATTGGGAACAAAAAAGGACTTGCCATGCCCCCCCCCCTTCTCCAGCCTTAGTCAACCTGTTTATGGAAAATTTCGAAACTAATGCATTAAAAACCTAGAAAGAAACCAAAAATTTGCTTACGTTATGTCAATATTTTCATCATTTAGTTGGGGATGGTGGATGAGCTAACTGCTTTCAAAGATTATCTGAACAACTTGCATCCCAACATAAAATTCACTCTGAAACCAGAACAGCATAAAAAAATTACCTTTCCTTGATATCCTTGAAGTAAACGAAGAGGAAAAAAGGTTATCCTTCTCCATATATAGAAACCCACCACAATGGGAAGATTTTAAATGCCGCTTCACACCATCATCCATTGCAAAAGATAGGCATAATTAAAACTTTACAAGACAGGGCATAAAATATATCAAGCATGTCAATTAAAAGGAATGAAGAACAGCACTACCTGAAACAGAACCTTACACTTGATGGTTTTGAACCCAAGACGATCAGAAAAATTCTTAATACATCAGCAACTCCCTTAAACAAGATTTCAAGAATGCAATCATGCTGCCTTACATCAAGAATGTCACAAAGTGGCTGCATTGCTCTGTGAGTACAGCATAAAAGTGGCTTTTTTTTTACCTTTCTGAAGACGTCGAAAAAAGAAGAGAGAGCATAAATCAGGCCTGACATTCCACACAACCAATTCCACACTACTGGCCATCAAGTACTCTAGCAACAAACAAAAATGTCATATATTGATAATAACTGCTTTACAAGAAAATTTAAAGAAGCCTCACAAATGCTTAGGATCCCAACACAATGCAATAAAAATCAAGGCTTAATTTTACTTCAAGTGTGGTCTGCTTTCATCAAAAATGTAACTGTCATGGACCTAGGATATAGCACGTGTGATAGCAGCAACTAGCAATGTTCCAACATACATACAGTAATGAATTTACCATTTGTATTCTGGTTTATCAATTATATTTAACAGATGTGAAGTTATCAAAAATCTAATATGTGTAATTAATTGTTAATAAGCTTTTGTTGCATAAAACTTTCACGTACCACTACCCCTGATGATGGTAAGTCTTACAACGTATGAAACTTGTTCGGTTTTAATAGCTTATTTTTAATAAACTCCTGTGGTCCCAATACTGAAAACTTCTCATAGAAACCTATGTGACATCGATTCTCCCCTATGCAGTGGCAATATTTTTCCTTCTTTTCACTCTTCTAAGACAGTTCCTGTTACAAAATCATGTTTTGAGGTGAAAAAAAAAAACTCAATTTTAAGAGGAAAAAATCCTGCCATCTCCATGTGATAACATCTCACTTCAGTTTGTCAAATCCAAAACAGGATTTGAATCCTGATGCTAATGAAGGACAATTGTTTACATCACTCTTGCAATACTAAAGGTACTGGAATCTTCTAATAGGCTGTTCATTTTAAACATAATAAAACCAATGACTTGATCAAAAAAGTTACCTAATTGGCCAGAAGAATTTAAAAAATCTTTATAATCAAAACATCCATTGGGCCCAAGAATTTATGGTGCACCAAAAATACATAAAAAGGATATTCCATTGGAACTCAATGTGCTATGGAGTTCCTACCTTGGCAGGCTACTATGGCCTGGCTCACTACTGTTATTTCTCCACTTGTCCCCCTCAAGCTACAGATGGGAATATACTCACTTTTCACACTATTTTTAAATAAAACTTATGGAATTTATTTTGACTCAATCTCATTTAAAATCTTAAGATATAAAAACAGAAAATAATAAAATATGCAAGTACACAATATGGATGCAACTAAAATAATTCATAGAATTTAATCCAATTATACTACACCACAGACACCTCTGTAACATAACAGTCTGTCATCTTTTTATGTGAATTCCATTCATGAAAGGATGTCAGTATTGAATGGGCTAAAGGTTAGGTAATCTGGAAATCCCAACCTAAAACCAAATATGGGGATTTTTCAAGCTATTTCAAGTCTCTATTAAGTAGAGCAGTGGTGGTCCTACACTGGGCAATGAAAATCATCTACCATCTAAAGGCATTCATAAACATCCAATACCAAAGTGAGATTTGAACTACACTCAGCAGTTTAGAGCCACTACCTACTCATTAAACCTGGCTATGTGATCTTTGAGGAACAATGACCTATATTCTAATCCTATAACATGAGAAACTTTCTAGGCATTTCTTGAGCAAGACAAAATTAGCTACTTTTAGATAATAATAAAAAATGACTAGGTTCATTCATTTATCAATATTACAGCCAAAACTTATAATTGTATAATTATATTCAAGGAGAAAGATTTTTCAGGTAGGTGTGTAAAATAATAGTGGAAAATATAATTTTTCACATGTTTTTCTTATTACACATTATTATTATTAACAATACATCTCAATGGAATCAAAAGACTTGCCATGGATGGTCCTCACTATCACATACAAAAAAAGATCGCTGAACTGTGCCTCAAAGTCATTTGTTTCTATGCTCACCACTCTTAGACAATGCATTTCACTCATCAGCCATTCTCCAAATAAAGAACTTGCTCCTTAACCCCCCCCCCTTGCTCACACCTTCCTTATTCAGCTTCCAGGAATGATATCTTGTTCTATCCTTGCCTACTCCATTCTATGAAAAATCTCTTCCACATCAATCCGATAATAATTCCTTACCAACTTATAAAAGTCTCAATTAGATCCTCCTCTTCTGCTATTCACGAGATTCAGCAAATGGCATTCCCTCAATCTCATTCATATGCCATATTTCAGAGGCCAGAAACCACCATAGTCAAGTCAAGTCAAGGATAGAACAAAAAATTTTTTGTTCTATCCTTGCCTACTCCATTCTATGAAAAATCTCTTCCACATCAATCCGATAATAATTCCTTACCAACTTATAAAAGTCTCAATTAGATCCTCCTCTTCTGCTATTCACGAGATTCAGCAAATGGCATTCCCTCAATCTCATTCATATGCCATATTTCAGAGGCCAGAAACCACCATAGTCAAGTCAATACTTATTTGCAAGCATTATATGATATGCCTGCTATCAAAATAATTACTTACTACCTTACTAAGGACTCTCTTTGCTAACTATGCCCACACTGTTCAGTTAGAACCAATATGTAACTGAAAGAGGAAGCAATCAGATTTTCATCAGAAAACCACTATAAGATATCACTTGCATAAGTGATACCTTTTCCTGATGTAGAAAATTCAGGAAAAGTGAATTTTCTACATCAGGAAAAGGGAAATTGAAATTTAAACGAGACTTACTGGAGTGATCACTTTTTTTCATTTATTTTTTATAAGTTATCAGCCTTTTCAGAAGATTTATGTGGCTGAGAAAGATGTTACAAGATAACACTATTTTATGGTGAGGCTTTTCAATGTTTTTTTCCCTGTCAATCTCAAAATTACTATTCCAAATATTGGGACTACCAATTATTTGAATTGAAATAATAATATTTTTTGGTTTACCGATCAAGTGTTGATCAATTTTATTAACTGAACCAACTAGTTTCGCCACACTTAGCTGTTGGCATCTTCAGGGCTTACATAGAGGTTTAAACAATCTCACAATTATGCGTAACTGCAAACTGACAAGAATAACTGTAAAAAACTGACTAGAATAATTACAAATAAAATAGTATCGAACGTGAGTGAAACACGTATCGCGTGTACGAGATCAGCTAGCTGTTGCTGAGGAACTTTCTGTAGTTTGTATTAAAGTTCATTTCTTCCGTTTTTAAGGTTCTGATTAGAGTTTTCCATATCTCTGGGAGTATTAGGCCTTGATTTCTGTTAAGGTTGACAGTAGAACAGGTGACTGTGGCTGCCGCTTTGAAAATTCTTGAATGGTAATCTTCATCTCCAACAAGCTTGCCGATCTCCTCAAACAACATAAAATAAGAGTAACATTCAAACCAATAGAATCTATTAGTAAACTACTAAGATCTCCAAAAGACAACCATCCTTTCTACAAATATGCTGGAGTTTATAATATTCCATGCTCATGTGGCTCTAGTTACATCGGACAGACTTCGAGAAGCCTCGAAATCAGGAAAAAGGAGCACAGTGGCTATGTCAAAAACAACAGACAGGACATTTCTGGCCTATCGTCTCATTTCTCTACAACTAACCATGTCATCGAGTGGGACAAAAACTGTTCCCCTTACATAGAGGAAGATTACCATTCAAGAATTTTCAAAGAGGCAACAAATGCCTCTTTTGCTAACCTATCCTCACCCATTCTATTTAATTGGCCATACCACCTTAGGTTAGCTCTGCTTACATATTCTTGAGTGCTAACAATAAGTTCCTTTCTAATGTCTTCATTTTTAATATAATTCTGCCATTGATGGCATCTGATCACTCCTCTAATTTTTTTCAGAACGCTCATATCCGTTTGATAAAGAGATTTATTTCTAACCCAGCTCTCAGATCCATAACTTAAAATTGGTTTGAACAATGTCTTGTATACCAACATACCAGCTCTGCTTATTCTGTTGTCTATTTCTAGATTTAACTTGCCATCTTCACTAAACACCATAGAAAAGTTATTTCAGACTACACAAAGGTTCACCAGGAACTTGCCAGTAAAATAACTAAATGAAATGAATCATTTAACATCTTAAAATTTGGAAGCTCTCAGAAACCAGGATCAAGATCCAGAAAGAACAAGGTGGCAAGAATTTTGCCACAACTTAAATCCAAACCTTCAGATACCAAACTTTGGAAACTGATTGCTAATTTACAAAGAGAACTACCAAAGGAAAGTGAGACTAACATGTTAAAAGATCCAGATGGAAATATCAAAATTGGAGACAGGGAGATCGCAAATACCTTGGCCTTTCATTTTCAAAATATAAGCAAACTAGAGATGAATACTAGGAAAGATCATCAAATATCAAAACAGACTCGACAGCAGAAAAACGGTGCAAATTCCGCAAAATATAAAATCAAATTATTCTGGGATCCATTTACAATCTCTGAATTGAGAGATGGCTTGGAGAGACTAGATATAAATAAATCATGTGGATCAAATAACATACAAGGAATTATGATTAAACATCTTCCTTCCCTAGCCCTAGATTGGATACTTTGCCTATACAATAATAGCCTAAAACAAGGAAAAGCTCTAAAAGACTGGAAGACAGCCACAATCATACCAATCTTAAAGCCTAACAAACCTCGAGACCAACCAGGAAGTTATAAACCAATTTCACTGACTTCAATTCCAGGCAAATTGATGGAAAAAATTATATCCAATGTTTGAATTACTATCTAAACAAAAATAGTACACTACCACATTTTCAGGCTGCCTTTAGAAGAAATCACATAACAACTGATCAACTTTTCTACTTAACTCAGACAATTCAAGATAACTTCCAGACCAAACCTACCAAATCCAACATTGCAACTTTTATAGATTTTAGCAATGCCTTTGACAAGGTGTGGAGGCAGAAACTCTTTTCCAAACTTTGTCATATTGGAATAGAAGGAAAAGTTCTAAATTAGATTTACAACTTTCTAAGAAATAGAACAATTCGAGTTAGAATAAATAATACCTTTTCCAAGAAAGTGAAAATAAGACAGGGACTCCCTCAAGGCAACATTTTGAAATCACTCCTTTTATCCATCTACTTAAACAACTTAGATAAAAATATAAATAGAGAAACAAAGATAGCTATGTTTGCTGATGATTTGGTCCTATTCTCAGATCACAACAACCTAAAAACAACAGAAGGTCACTTAAACAAAACAAATGAAAGTTTATCTACATACTGTGAAAACAGGGGCAGCGAGTGCACAGGCATTGTGGAACTACAGCACCCCAATTTTTCTTGATATATAAATATATTTATTAATTTATTTATATTTGCTTGTAATATTTAATTTTATCATCAACAATCCTATACAATTCTCTTATTTTGTATAAAAAATAATAAAAATCCATCTTATAGCACTTAGGAAGGTGAAGGATGCTAGCAGCACTGTGTTTACCACAGTGTCATATTGCTATGCGCAATATCCCGTTGCAAGCATATGCACGTCATAGTGAGATGCGAGCTATTAGCATAATGCAGCACTGTCTGTCGCACAGTTCCACTGTTGTTTATATGCGGTTTATGCCAGTAGTAGAGTGTTCGTAGTGTTAGCGTGTTTACTCTGTCTCTTTAAATATTTGGACATTACAATTAAAGACAACATTTGTTATAGTTTTTATTTTAGAACATTATTGAGGTTATGATAATGGATTTTATTTTTAAGTAATTTTGAATTATACTAAACTGTATAATTTTATCGATAATAAGCAATATTTTTTCATGTTTAATTTTTTTTTAAATTTTTACCATAATTTTGATATTTTATTCAAACACGTATACACTGCACTTATAGTGTGTAAGTTGCAGCATCCCCATGATTTCAAGCCACGAGCTGCCACTGTGAAAACCAAAAAATCAAAATTAACCCTACTAAATCAGAAATTTGTGTATTTACCATTAATAACTGCCTCAGAAAGTGGAGACTAGAGATTAAGCTAAACAGTCAACTAATTGCATTTAATGAAAACTCCAAATACCTTGGAGTTACTCTAGATCCATCAGTAAGCTTCAATAAACATAATAACAATGTTGCAGTCAGAGCAAAATGAAGACTAAATATCATGAAAAGTACCTCAGGTAAAGAGTGGGGAGCTGGGGATGCAAACATCACAAACCAGTTTAGACAAGCTTATAAAAATTCAGAAAAATGCAGCTAGAATCATATGTGGACTAAGGAATACAACTCCTGGAAAAATAGCAGAATTCGAATCCCAACCTTGTTCCTTTAAAAATTAGGTGGCAAGAAAATCTTACTAAATTTGTAGAAAAAAGAGCCAACCTTGCACATCATAGAAAAAGTGAACTTTTTAAAAATTGGCAACTAACAAACAAAATAAAGCAAAAATCAGCAATGCATGAAATCATGGAAAATAAAATTCCCTTGAATTGTCCAAATAAAATAGCCAACTACCCAGCATTTCCTTCAAATCAAGACAGGAAAAATATAGTTATCAATTTTGAAATAGGGAAACATGAGGAAAAAAGTCTAGAAAACCCTGAAATCTTGCTCTTTCAAAAATAATGGAATGTAGACCTGACTCAATAAAGATCTACACGGATGGCTCCAAAAATCCAAATGGCAATTCTGGGAGTGGAGTACTCATCTATGCTCTCAAAATATAGAACTAAAAACAACTAACAGTATTAGATGCAACTCATACCATGCAGAATTAATAGCCATTAACACAGCACTGCAACATTTGGTGTTGGCTATTAAGAACTGTTACACTAGACATCAGAAATACTTAAAGAGATAGCAAAAAACATAAACAAACTACATAAGGATTCTGAAATAATTTTCCAATGGATTCCATCCCATGTGGGATTAAAGGAAAATGAAACTGCAGATGAAATAGCAAAAATGGCTGCAACATTAAGTGATACCACAGATTTCTATCTTTTTAAAATCACTCAAAAAAAAAAAAAAAAAACATAAAAAGAACGATTCTCCAGGAAATTACTCACCACTGGTATTCAGCAGAAAAGCCAGGAGCTACCATCAACTTCAAGTTTAATCGCTGTGCCACTACGATGATCTCTCGCCTCAAGACCAATCAACTTTAGCAATGGCATACAAGTCTTCCTCATCTGCAAAATCTGTAACATCGAGGAAGCATCGCCAATGCATTTGCAAAATTGTATAAATATTTCTAAATGTGAACTTTATAACAACCCAGAATAGGTGCTGTATAAAATACATGAATTTGACCCTCTATGATCTGGTGTAATAATATCATACGATAATAATAAAAAAAAAACACTGTGCCTAAATAGCTGAAATATTTAACTTGCTCTATAGGCTCTCCAGTCAGAATGCAGTTGATTTGTTAAATGTTTCTGCCTATTTTCACAGTTTTGATCTTTCTATTGCTAATTTTCAAGCAAAATTTGTTACAGCTGTAATTCAATTTAATTAGAGAATTCTGGAGACTTGCACTAGATCAAACAAGACTTGATCAAACAGCAAAGTTTGACATCTCCAATTCTAATATCTAGCCTAATGCCACTTTCTTTCATAACGCGATCCATATACGAGGGTGGTCTGAAAAGTTTTCGGCCTCCACCATAGATGGCAACACTATCAGCAAGATCTTTTTTTTCTAAGTTGGTACATCTGTCATAAGCATCCATGTGAATTTGCAAGTCATTCTATCAAGTAGTTTATTTTATACAGCTATCTGAAGCAAAAGTGTTGTCTGTAACTTGAAATGGATAAAATTGAGTATCGTGTGGTTATAAAATTCTTTGGAAAAGAAGGTTTAACGATGAAAGAAATTCATAAAAGTTTATGGGCACTTTCATTTTTGACAATTAAGAAATGAGCTGCCAAGTTTAAACGTGGCCATACCAGCCTTGAAGATAATCCACATGAAGGATGTCCAAAAAAGTGTAACAACACTAGAAATCATTGATCAAGTGCATGACATGGTACTGGATGACTGGTCAGTCAAAGTGCATAAAATTGCTGAGACTATAGGCATTTCAAAAGAACATGTAGGCTATATTTTGCATGAAGAATTGCAAATGAAAAAGCTTTGTGCAAGATGGGTGCCACGCTTGCTCACAGCAGATCAAAAACGAACTCACATGAAAATCTCTGAACAGTGCTTGGAACATTTTAACAAGAATAAAACTGATTTTGTGTGTCGATTTATTACTATGGATGAGAGTTGGATTCACCATTACACACCAGAATCCAAACAGTTGACAAAAGCTGGTTGTCCAGCGTCAAAGAAGACAAAGTCGGTTCATCAGCAGGAAAGGTCATGGCATCAGTGTTTTATGATGCTAAAAGCATTGTGTTTATTAATTATCTTGAAAAGGGTAAAACAATAACCGGGGAATATTATTCTGATCTTTTAACCAGACTAGATGAAAAAATTCATGAGAAAAGACCTGGTTTTCAGAAGAAAAAAATCATCTTTCATCAGGACAATGCACCTGCCCACAAAGGTGTTTTGGCAATGGGAAAATTAAGGGATCTACACTATGAATTGTTGGAACATCCACCCTGTTCCCCAGATTTGGCTCCCTCTGACTTCTCTCTCTTCCCAAAACTATAACTCTTCCTCGCTGGTCTGCGTTTTTCTTTGAATCAAGAGCTGATTGCAGTTATAGAGGGGTATTTTGCAGATCTTACTGAGAACCACTACAGGGACAGGATAATGGCACTGGAATAAATGTATTAGTCTTAAGGGAGGTTATGTTGAAAAATAAAAATAATTTTGAAATTATAAATTTATTTTTACATTGTTAGGCCGAGAACTTTTCAGACCACCCTCGTAGATAATGAATAACAGAGGGGATAATGTACATCCTTGTCTGACACCAGATTTAACATTAAACCATCTTCCTGTATTTCCTTCAGTTCTAACTGCTGACTTACAACTTAAATATATACTATGCACTGCTCTATATAATGTTCTATTTACTTCATATAATTGTGTTTTGAAAAACTTTTTTCAAGGGACACCTTGGCTCATATGTCTTTTCCAGATCTGCAAAGCTAAAGTACAGATTCTTGTCATATTCCCATGATTTCTCAAATATTTGTCATAAAGTGAAAATCTGATCTTGACAACCTTTATCTGGAATGAACCCAGCTTGTTCTGCAAGTTTCTCTTCCACAATCTTTCTCAACCTCTTTTGAAGTATGCTTGCATAAATCTTACCCGGAACACTTAGTAGAGAAATTCCTCTGTAATTCTCAATTGAGCTTTATTCCCCCTTTTTTTAATATAATTTTTATAATATAGATTTTTTTTTTTTTTTTATATAGATGAGAACTATTAGAACTCTACTTCAATCATCTGGAATTCAAGCTCTCTGAATTATGCAGTGTGGCCACTGCAAAACTTTTATACCTCCATAATTAAGCATTTCTGGTTGAATATCATCTACTCCAGTTACCTTTCTGCATTTCAAGTTTCTGATGGTTTTTTCTACCTCAAGTATTAAGATATACACCTCTTTGCATCCTTTTGAAAATTTTCTAGTATGGTCATGTTTAACAGGTCTTTCAAAGTAATTACTCCAGACATCTAGGATATCCTTATCTTCAGTTTGCATGTCACCTTTATCATCTATGATTCCTTTTACAGTACGCTTTCCTCCATTTCTAAGTTTTTTCAATAGCCTCAAGAACATTGTGCCGTCTTCCTGATTATTTTCTACTTACATTCTTTATTTTCTGATTGGTAAGAAGAGAAAAAATAAATACAAAGTTTTCCTATGACTTTTGTTTAGCCACTTTTACACATAACTTAGCTCTCTTACATTTTTCTCTGTATTCTTTTAGGATATCTGCCAACTATTTGCTAGGAACTTTTAGTATTTTGTCTTCTTTTCCAGAACTGCTTCTTTAACTTCTTGTGTCCCCCATGGGGGTACTTATTTTTCTATCCTTACAGACAACTTGGCCACATACTTCTGTAGCTGAATCAATGTCTTCTTCAGCATTTCCCACTGAGATTCCCAGGTTTGGTTCTTATTTTTAAACTGCTTGAAATTTTCTTCAGTAATGTTTGTATAGTTGAGTCTACAGTTTACCTGTAAAAGCTGCTCAACTTTAATTCTTTTCAACTTTCTTACATACTGTTCTTTTCAATGTAAAGAACAGTATATAACAGTTTTTATAATGCTTAGTACTAAATAATGATCACTTCCAATTTCAAATCCTCTGTACGCTGAACGAGCATTATGATATCACTACCAATAATGATGTAGCCAATAGGCTTCTTATTTCTTGTCTCTATTTTCTCTCCATGTGAACTTGTGCACATTTATGTTGGAACATAATGTTAGTGATGACCATCAGTGTCCTGAGCAGAAATCCAGCAAAAGCATTAGCTTTGCTGTTTTCTCTAAATTTTGCCCAAACATTCCTATATGCCTGGTGGAATTCATTTCCTACTCTAGTGTTTAGATTGCCAACAAGGACCACTTTTTCCATTTTCATTATGTAAGCTACCTGTTCTAATGACAAAAAATTCTTCCACTTCTTCCTTAGAAGAACCTTCAGTGGGACCATAGGCACAAATAGGTTTCACTATCCATTTCCCTATTTTGAAGTGTGCCCATGTTGCTCTACTTGAAAATGCCTTCTAATCAAGAAGTTTATCTTCGTGTTTGGTGTTGAATACTACTGCTACTCCCTTTCCTTGATCATTATTGTCTGAACATAACATCCTATACTTATTGTTTAGTGAGATTTCACTTATTTGTGTCTTCTTTGTCTCAGTAATGCCAATTATGTCCACATGGTACTTTTCCAATTCTTCTGCAAGTTTGATTTCTTTTCATTAATACTTCTTATATTGATGGTTCCTATCTTCAATTCTTCTGATGCTGAGTTTATTCTTCCTCTTCTTCTTCTTCCAACTGAGTTTGGAAAAGTTATTAAAAAATAAATAATAAATAAATTAAGAAAGGTTAGTTAGAATGAAAAAGCACAATCTTCCATAAAGAAGATAAAATGCAGGCCATCTAAGTTTTGACAATGTAATAACATTTTACAAGTTTCCTTATCAAGATTTCCATAAGAATAGATTCCTTATGGAACAACTTGTCGTATTCCATAGGATTCTGCATTTAGCTGCACTGTTATAAGCCCTGAAGAAGCGGGACAGCCCAGTTGGCGAAACTTGTTGGTATTAGATGTTTATAAATTATGATCAATTAAAGATCAATATATATTACAATTTAATGAAATGTTATATTCCCAATTTAAATAGATCTGATATTTCTCTCACTCATGGAAAATGGTACTTTTTCGATAAAATTCTCCTAGTTTATTCTTTTTTTTTTTAAAAAAATTAGGAATTGGTTGGCTGCTAATTGCACATCATGCTGTTCCATTTTTTTTTTAAATGTAGTGAAAATGCATTCAACATAAGAAAATTCTGCCATTAAAAATTTATTTAACATAAGTTATCCGTTTCATTTATTTCTAGTATTATGCTTACTTATTTTTTTCCAATTTTAAGACAGTTATGAAGAGAGAATTCCACTGCACTTCCAGAAAGCATCATTAAAGCACAAATTACAACTATAGTTAAAACACAAAAAGCACTCAATTAGAATGTTGTAACAATTCAAGTGTAACTGAAAAGGAACTAAGATCCCACCAAGGCTACCACACTGGCTAAATGTGATCTTCATGTGAACATCTCCTAATCTATGGCAAATTAATGCAGCCATACATGTTTAGGTGAGAAGAGTGTTTAGTAGTTGATGCTGATTCCAGAAAAGTTTCTCAGATCAATAGTAATTCTATGTAGCACAGGTGTCATCATTACCATTTAATCCTGTGTGAAAGAGTGTCTAAAGCATGGTCTACCAGTCCTAACTTGCCATCCAGAGGATCATAGATGTTAACAGATGTCCTTCAAGGCAGATGTTAATTTGTCCAGCAACAACAAACTTTATACAGGTGCTTAAGGGTCAAACTGATAGGATAACTGAGAGGAGACATCCACATAGCTTTTAAAGGAATGCAGAGAACCGACCAGGGCTTCTGATCTAATGTCCAATTCTCACCTTCTCGTGGTGCACCCTGTTGGGTATCTACCTGGATACTGAACGAATGAGGATGGGCTGACAATTTGGGATTTAGCCGACCAAATTGTATTCTTATTGGCTTAAAGCAATATAGAAAATGATGGTACAACATGACAAAATTTCATGCCGGCTGGGGCTTCGCCCGGTTAAACAAGGCCCTCGTTGTTTTCACCAGGGAATCAGGGTGAACAGCGAAAAGTCAGCTACTGGAACAAATCTGAAAGCACACCCCAACTCAACATCACCAGAGTTAAAGATCAGTACTATCAACATAAGAAGCCTGAATGGCAAAGAAATGGAGCTAGCTAAAGAATTAGATAAGTACCAGATCGACATAATAGGAGTGACTGAAACAAAAAAGACAAAAACTGGTGAGATCTTTCTGAGCAATAAATACAAAATGTTATATTCAGGAAATGACAATCAAGGAAAAGAAGGAGTAGCCATACTATTCAACACAAAATACGAAGCTAATCTTCTTGAATGGCAGGCAGTCTCAAGTAGAGTGATGTTGGCAAATATCAGAATGGGGAATTGGACAATGAGACTTATTTGTGCTTATGGTTCTACTAAACTTAAGGTTCTACTAAGGTAGAAGCGGAGGAATTTTTTGAGGCTCTAGAGAAAGCTGCTGACACAATGAAAAAGAAAAAGTTGGTCGTTGTTGGGGATCTAAATAGCAGAGTAGGAAATGATTGTGAGACATACAAAAATATTTTGGGAAAATTTGAAGAAAAGAGCAAAGCTAATAATAATGGCAAATACCTGTTGGATTTCTGCTCAGGACATGGTCTGGTTATTACTAACACCATGTTGCAACATAAAAATGTGCACAAATTCACATGGAGAGAAGAGGCAAGGAATAAGAAAAGTCTCATTGACTATGTTATTGTTGATAGTGATGTTTTCTCCCTGGTGCAGGACACCAGAGTGTACAGAGGATTTGAAATTGGAAGTGATCACTATTTAGTCTTGAGCAGGATGAAATTGAATTTCATATTAAAAAGAACAACATATAAGAAAGTTTTAAAGCGAATAAAAGTTGAACAGCTCTCAGATGGCAACTGTAGACTAAAATACACAAAGATTATTGAAGAAAAAATGTAAGCGTTTGAGAACAGGAACCAAACCTTGGAGATTCAGTGGCATGCCTTGCAGAAAACCCTGATTGATTCAGCCAGAGAGGCATGTCGTGAGGTTGTCTGCAAGGATAGAAAAATCAGAACTCCAATGTGGACACAGGAAGTTGAAGAAGCAGTGAAGGAAAAGAAGAACGCATATCAAAAATTCCTGGCAAATAAGTCAGCTTTTGCTCTTAGAGAATACAGAAACAAATGTAAAAAAGTAAAACTAGCTAAACAAAAGTCATGGAAGGACTTTGGCATGAACATAGAAAATAAATATCAAGAATGTGGTAAGATATTCTGGAGGTTGTTGAAAAGTTTAGAAATGGAGGAAAGTGTGCTGTATAAGGAGTTAGAGATGATAAAGGTGACATGAAAACAGGAGAAAAGATATCCTTAAAGTATGAAGTAATTACTTCAAAAATTGTTAAATGAAACAAGCAGTGATGACAGCACAGTGGTAAAAAACACTAACTAGGCATGCAGTCAGCAATACATATCCATACTTGAAGTAGAAAAAGCCATCAAAAGCCTGAAATGTGGAAAGGCAGCAGGAGTAGATGATATTCGACCAGAAATGCTCAAGTATGGAGGTATAAAAGTAGTACAGTGGCTGCACTGCATAGTTCAGAAGGCCTGGACAGAGGGATGAATTCCAGATGATTGGAATAGAGCTCTCATAGCACCCATATATAAAAAGGGAAATAAAACGGAATGTGAGATTTACAGAGGTATTTCTCTACTGAGTGTTCCTGGTAAGATATATGAGTATACTTGAGAAACAGTTGAGGATTGTGGAAGAGAAGTTTTGTGGATTCAGGCCAAATAGAGGCTATCAAGTTCAGATTTTCACTTTATGACAGATAGTTGAGAAATCATGAGAATATAACAAAGATCTGTATTTAAGTTTTGTAGATCTGGAATAGGCATAACAAGGTGCCAAGAGAGAAGCTATTCAATACACTACACTACAGTTATATGGTGTCAATGGTGCATTATATCAAGCAATACGTTGTTAAACTGTGAATGAAACTATGTTGTGTATTTTTTTTTTTTTTCATTCACATTTAACATTGCTTATTATATATTAATCATGACTTGTATAAAAGTTATTTATTACTCCTTATTTAAGAATTATTATTTAAGTATTTATTCTGAATTTAATCAGCTAATTAAATTACTAAACAATAATATGTGTATAATTTATTATAATTTATATATACAGGGTGTTCGGGATAAATTTGACAGTTTCGTAAGGAAAAAGAAAATCTTCTTTGTATCTATTAAATTTAATGAATTGACAAAAAAACATTACAGGCAGAGTTAATTACAATACTATCAACAAGATTTACTCAAAATAACCACCATTAGCATCGATCACAGCTTCAATTCTGCTTCGGAACCTCGAACAAGCTGATGCTACAGTCTCCCTGGGAAGGGCCGCAAAAACTGTTTTAATTTTATCCATTAACTGGGCTTTTGTATTACTGGAAGTGCGATTGGTGTGTTTTTCAACTGCGCCCCATACAAAATAATCCATGGGGTTAAGGTCTGGGGAGTTTGGAGGCCAAACATTTGGACTGGTGAAGTCGTAGAAATTTTCAGACAACCATTTTTGACTTTTCCCAGAGGTGTGGCAAGGGGCCGAATCCTGCTGCCATACATACCGCCTACCATTGGCTACCCTTGTTATCCAGGGCTTGACTACAGTTAGCAACTCCACGAACAAAGCCCGAATTCCAATGCCAGGGTTCTTCAACACCCGTTCCTGCAGATTTGCGAGGAATTCTGCTGTACGAACGCAATCAGATCGTCTGCTAGGGATCTTTCTTCTTGCTACATCCTCGTAGTCACCATTGCAAGTCTCTAGTTCATGCCTGATTGTTTTTACTGTATTCAGGGAGCATTGGGCAGTAGTCGTAATATCCTTATTTTGATGGCGGGCACGAATCATCATGATACAAGTTATTCTCTTCCATGATTCAGGTGGGTTCCAGCTATCCATCCTTTCTGACATCTTGTATATGAATGAAGAAGGGTCCAAACTTTTAAATGAAGAGAAGTGTGTGTTAATACATGTAACTTACGGAAAAATATAATTAATTATAAATATGTCAAATTTATCCCGAACACCCTGTATATATATTGTAACGTGAATATTATTATAGTTATCTGTGTATGAAATGAAAGAGTTGATTAAGTAGCTCTAATATTTTATTTATTGTGTTTTTATTAATTCAATGTAGTGGTATAGCCTTATGTAACATTAACGAAAATGTTTACGTTTATTTGTTGTCATGGAAATCCATGAAGTAAACGAGCGCGAGCGGAACACAGCGTGAGCTGGGAGAAGGATAATAAAAAAAAAAAATAATAAGTAAAGAAAGAGAGAGGAGACGGAATTTTTGAAGTGAAAGGAAGCAAGGGTATAAACTAGAGAAGTGGAAGTAAAAGAAAGGTTCTCAAGGGCAGAAGTTAGAAGGAATAATATTTATAAGCAAGCAAAGATGAAGTGAATCTTATAGTTAGCTGAAAGTGAAGTCAGCAGTAATAATAAAAGGAAATTAATGCCGTAATCGGATAAGATAAAAAGTTGGACGTTCAGTGAAGAATTCTGAATAAACCCAGTTGGTCTAGGATTGAGACTTATTTCTAATTTGCCCTAAGGAGAACCACACAGTGTTTAATTGGTTAATGAGTGGTAACAAGGATAGTTAAAGTACCCTACAGTTGATGTCTAGAATTCTAAAGCGCGATTAATAGTGTTTTAATTATAACTGTGGATAAGTCTTATAGATGTGTTCTTAAGTGAAATAAATATATTTTAAAAGCATGCTCACAACGTAATTGATGTACTAGGAACTATTTCTGGTAAGGACTATCATATTGTATTATTTCAATGCATGAAGAGTGTTAATTACGCTACGTTTAACCTAACTTTAACTGTGGAAATTCTTGGAAATTGAGAATTGAAGATAAGAATTGCTTTAAGAGATATTTACAGCTATCAGTGCGTGCGATGCTTTTGAGCTTATAGCGTGGCTAAGAAATGTGTGGGAACTGATTAGATAGGAAGTTCTATTATGTTTAATTAAGTGTAGGAACTTCATGACTCAGAAACTGAGAAAGTGTATGTGAAGGTTTGGAAGATTGAACTAATGTGATTGAATTGACCTAATGTTTAACTTGTTTCTATTGTTTAAAATTAGAAGTAAAATTTATGTATGTGTTATATAGCTTATATTAAATATTTCATTTTGTTAAGCTAATTATTGTTTGCCTGAATTCCTTTTTATTGCACCGTTCACAAAAATTCGAATCTTGCGGGAATCCCAGGTAGAAAACAAATACTTCGGCCAGAATGAATGAGGAGACTGATAACTAACTTTGAATTCATCCTGCTGTTTTATATAGACTTATCTAAGGATAGAGTGGCGCAGTATAATAGAAATTTCTCTACCCTTGGATTGGTGATCAATTTACAATTAGTTGTGTTTTATTTTATGAAAGTGACTTAAACAAGATGGCGGATTCGAACATGAGGAGAACAACGTCACGACAACGTAGTCTTTATTTGAGTTGTAAGTCAGCAGTTAGAATTGAAGGAAGTACAGGAAGATGGTTTAATGTTAAATCTGGTGTCAGGCAAGGATGTACGTTATATCCCCACTGTTATTCATTATCTATATGGATCACATTATGAAGGAAAGTGATATTAAACCTGATATCAAAATTGGAGATGTTAATGTCAGCTCTTTGCTTTATGCAGACAATGTTATACTTCTAAATAAATTCGCTACATGTCTACAAGATTCCCTGAATAAATTGAATAACTGTTGTAATAGATATGGTATGAAGGTCAGAATTAAAAAGACAAAGACAATGAAAATAGGCAGAATTATTGAAAATGTTAACTGCATTGTGAATGGAGAACCTATAGAACAAGTAAAACATATCAGTTACTTAGGCACGATTTTTAGTGAAGATGGTAAATTAAATATGGAAATAGACAACAGAATCAATAAAGCCGGTAGGGTAGGAAGTCAATTGAATAAATTCATATGGAATAAGAGAGAAATTAGTCGGAACACTAAATTAGCTCTATACAAGACAGTGTTCAAACCAGTTTTAACTTATGGATCAGAGAGCTGGGTCAGAAGTAAAACACTTGACCAAAGCCTAGAGACTGCAGATATGAGAGTCCTGAGAAAGATTAGAGGCGTGAACAGATGGCATCAATGGCAATATCATATTAAAAATGAGGATATTAGGAAAGAACTTGACATTGTCAGCTTCCAGGAATGCATTAGCAGAGCTAATCCCAGGTGGTAAGGTCACTTGAACAGAATGGGAGAGGAAAGAATAGCAAAACAAGTGTTCTCTGCCAGGTTGGCAGGAAAATGACCCAGAGGAAGACCAAGATATAGGTGGATTGATACGGTAAAAAGTGTCTTAGACAATAGAAATGTAAGATCTGATAATGTTGGAGTCTTGACAAGTAACAGACTGATTTGGAGGAAAATTGTAGATAGGAAGTTAGTAATGATGTAATTGCTCATGTAGTACTATCATATCCTGTACACCCTTTGAGGGTATATATATCAGGAATTTGATGATGAAGCTGGAGGAGAATACTGATAGCTGGAATTCGGCCTATCTTTGGGTAATGTTAACGAAGCAACACAAAATGGATGCATGAAAATATTCAAATGAGAAGGCTCAAATGCTAAGAATTGGCCCTTTCAAAGTTTCTTTTTTTAAATGACAGGTGTTATAAGCTGTAGTGAAGCTAAGTGCAAAACTGGGATTTTTGACTTCAGCTATTTAAGATAGGCTGAGGTTGGAATGCCAATGCACACCTGCTAGAGAACCAAGGCTTGAATAATGGTCAGGATATTTGTGTGTATTGGGAGTGAAGGCCCTCATTCCAAAAAGAATTATTCCAGTTTTTTTTTTTTTTTTTAAGAACAGGCATTTGGATCAGACAGTAAAAACAGTAATCAGATCACAAAAAGAGGAGTTGATATCAAAGAGTAAATATCATCCCATGTGGTACTATTGTAGTACACCAAAGGACATGAGAATGGAGTGAAAGCTGAGATGTAGAAATGAAATGTGGACAAGGCTATAGTCAGTCACTAAGAGGAAAGCTGGCATCCAGACTATATTTGGAGAGAAACAGCTGGTAAGAAGACTACTTAATAAATTGATTTCGTGAGGGTTTTCTTTCCGGTTTGGAAAGCCTAGACTCATCAAAAGATATATCCATAATGATTCTCGAAAGTTTATTTTCCACTTGGTTAGACTATAATAAATTTAGTTTAATCCTTTATCCAAGTGTGAGCAAACAAAGTTTGCACCTGAAAATATCTTCAGGACTGGGGTAAGGTAGTACAACACCGGGCAACTCGTAGCAAAGGTGGACCAAGCTAACATCACTCCTATCTCAGTATCTCCCACAACGCAAAACACATTTCCTTGCGGATATGTATAATGTTATGCATTAAGTACCCAGACTAATTTCGACCTTTATTTAAGTGTATTTAAGTAAAGACCTCTCTAAAAATTAGACTATCCCGAAAGATCGCCCAACTCAGCGTTGTTCCACTCAGTGACAGGCCCACCCCGTCACCAAGAAGAACTTCTCAGCATTGGCTCTACCCAGTAGCAGGCTCACCCCACCACCAGACAGAGCCATAATCTCAGCGGTGGCCCTACTCAGAGACAGGCAAAAACCTACCCTAAGCAGAGCCTCTCATATATACCCCTCTTCAGTGGGAGAGCCAGGCCCAGAAGGGGAGATACCAGTCCTTATAAGGACTGGCTTAAAGGGGCGAAGCAAGAATGCTTTTCATATTCCCCGTTATCTGTAGAGGACAGTGTAGGAATAAGGTGTTATTGAGCTATACATAAATAAAGATCTGATCATGGCAGGAGGGTAACAGCAATAGTCAAGCCTAAGTTAAAACTTCACTGGCTACAGCATTGATATCCATTACCCTCCAAGGATATTAATCACCGCATCTCATGGTCGATTCATCCACACCGGAGATACCAGGTAGAAGCAATGGCGAGGTCATCTTTACCTATACTAGTTGCCAAAAGGTGTGCCACCTTTTTATTAAATTACTCTGGATTTAGAGAAAGATGTTGAAAGTTTATTTTTCACTTGGTTAGACTATAATAAATTTAGTTTAATCCTTTATCCAAGTGTGAGCAAACAAATTTTGCGCTTGAAAATATCTTCAGGACTGGGATAAGGTAGTACAACACCGGGTGACTTGTAGCAAAGGTGGACCAAACTAACATCACTCCTAGTAATCCAGTAAATCCACAGTAATTTAATAAAAAGGTAGCACACCTTTTGGCAACTTCTATAGGTAAAGATGACCTCGCTATTGCTTCTGTCTGGTATCTCCACTTCTGGGCCTGGCTACCACTGAAGAGACCTCAAAAAAGGTCGAAACTAGTCTGGGTAGTGGCCCTTCCCTTAATGCATAACATTATACATATTCGCAAGGAGATGTATTTTGCATTGTGGGAGATACTGAGATAGGAGTGATGTTAGCTTGGTTCACCTTTGCTACGAGTTGCCGGTGTTGTACTACCTTACACCAGCCCTGAAGATATGTTCAAGCGCAAACTTTGTTTGCTAACACTTGGATAAAGGTTTAAACAAAATTTATCATAATCATTCTCATTATTCAAATAATTAAAAACTCTATATTATAAAAAGAAATTCGTGCTTAAGGGTCAAAGCTGTATAACTGAGAGGAGACCTCCACATAGCCTTTAAAGGAATGCGGAGAACCGACCAGGGCTTCTGACCTAATGTCCAATCCTCACCTTCTCATGGTGCACGCTGTTGGGTATCTACCTAGATACTGAACGAACGAGGATGGGCTGGCAATTTGGGATTTAGCCGACCAAATTGTATTCTTATTGATTAAACCACAATAAAAAATGATGGTACAACATGACAAAATTTCATGCAGGCTGGGGCATCGCCCGGTTAAAAAAGGCCCCTGTTGTTTTCGCCAGGGAACCAGGGCGAACAGCGAAAAGTCAGCTACTGGAACAAATCTGAAAACACACCCCAACTCAACATCACCAGAGTTAAAGATCAGTACTATCAACATAAGAAGCCTGAATGGCAAAGAAATGGAGCTAGCTGAGGATTAGATAAGTACCAGATTGACATAATAGGGGTTACTGAGACAAAAACTGGTGAGATCTTTCTGAGCAATAAATACAAAATGTTATATTCAGGCAATGACAATCAAGGAAAAGATGGAGTAGCCATAGTAATCAACACAAAATGCGAGGCTGATATTCTTGAATGGCAGGCAGTCTCAAGTAGAGTGATATGGGCAAATAGCAAATATGACAATGGGGAACTGGAAAATGAGACTTATTTGAGCCTATGGTACCACAGAAGGTTCTACTAAGGTAGAAGTGGGGGAATTTTTGATGCTTTAGAAAAAGCAACTGACACAATGAAAAAGGAAAAGTTGGTCCTTGTTGGGGATCTGAATAGCAGAGCAGGAAATGATTGTGAGACATACAAAAATATTTTGGGAAAATTTGGAGAAAAGAGCAAAGCTAATAATAATGGCAAATACCTGTTGGATTTCTGCTCAGGACATGGACTGGTTATTACTAACACCATGTTCCAACATAAAAATGTGCACAAATTCACATGGAGAGAAGAGGCAAGGAATAAGAAAAGTCTCATTGACTATGTTATTGTTAATAGTGATGTTTTCTCTCTGGTGCAGGACACACACAGTGTCCTGCACCAGGACACTGTGTGTGTACACAGGAGTGTACAGAGGATTTGAAATTGGAAGCGATCACTATTTAGTCTTGAGCAGGATAAAATTGAATTTCATATTGAAAAGAATAACATGTAAGAAAGTTTTAAAGCGAATTAAAGTTGAGCAGCGCTCAGATGGGAACTGTAAACTAACATATACAAAGATTATTGAAGAAAAAATGTAAGACTTTGAGAACAGGAACCAAACCTTGGAGATTCAGTGGCAAGCCTTGAAGAAAACCTTGATTGATTCAGCCAGAGAGGCATGTGGTGAGGTTGTCTTCAAGGATAGAAAAATCAAGACTCCATGGTGGACACAGGAAGTTAAAGAGGCAGTGAAGGAAAAGAAGAAAGCATATCAAAAGTTCCTGGCAAATAAGCCAGCTTGTGCTCTTAGAGAATACAGAGTCAAATATAAGAAAACCAAACAGTGTAAAACTAGCTAAACAAAAGTCATGGGAGGACTTTAGCAAGAACATAGAAAATAAATATCAAGAAGGTGGTAAGATATTCTTGAGGTTGTTGAAGAAGCTTAGAAATGGAGGAAAGAGTGCTGTAAAAGGAATTAGAGATGATAAAGGTGACATGAAAACAGGAGAAAAAGATATCCTTGAAGTATGGAGTAATTACTTCGAAAAATTGCTAAATGAAACAAGCAGTGATAGCACAGTGGTAAAAAACACTCAACAGGCATACAGTCAGGAATACATATCCATACTTGAAGTAGAAAAAGCCATCAAAGGCTTGAAATGTGGAAAGGCAGCAGGAGTAGATGATAATCGACCAGAAATGCTGAAGTATGGTGGTAAAAAAATCTTACAGTGGCTGCACTGCATAGTTCAGAAAGCCTCGACAGAGGGACGAATTCCCGATGAGTGGAATAGGGCTCTAATAGTACCCATATATAAAAAGGGAAATAAAACTGAATGTTAGAATTACAGAGGTATTTCCCTACTGAGTGTTCCTGGCAAGATCTATGCAAGTATACTTGAGAAACGGTTGAGAAGAATTGTGGAAGAAAAGCCAGGTGAAGAACAAGCTGGATTCAGACCAAATAGAGGCTGTCAGGATCAGATCTTCACTTTGCGACAAATAGTCGAGAAAGCATGGGAATATAACAAAGATCTGTATTTAAGTTTTGTCGATTTGGAAAAGGCATATGACAAGGTGCCAAGAGAGAAGCTATTCAATACGCTACAGTCATATGGTGTCAACGGGGTATTATATCAAGCAATACTTAGTCTGTATTTGTATTTGAGTTGTAAGTCAGCAGTTAGAATTGAAGGATGTACAGGAAGATGGTTTAATGTTAAATCTGGTGTGAGACAAGGATGTACATTATCCCCTCTGCTATTCATTATCTATATGGATCATATTATGAAGGAAAGTGGTATTAAACATGATATCAGAATTGGATATGTTAATGTCAGCTCTTTGCTTTATGCGGACGATGTTATACGTCTGAATAAATCTGCTACAAGTTTGCAAGATTCCCTGAATAAATTGAATAACTGTTGTAATAGATATGGTATGAAGGTCAGCATTAAAAAGACAAAGACAATGAAAATAGGTAGAATTGTTGAAAATGTTAACTGTGTTGTGAATGGAGACCCAATGGAACAAGTAAAACATTTCAGCTACTTAGGCACGATTTTTACTGAAGATGGTAAATTAAATATGGAAACAGGCAGCAGAATCAACAAAGCTGGTATGGTGGGAAGTCAATTGAATAAATTCATATGGAATAAAAGAGAAATTAGTCGGAACACTAAATTAGCTATATACAGGACAGTGTTCAAACCAGTTTTAACTTATGGATCTGAGAGCTGGGTCAGAAGTAAAACACTTGACCAAAACACTTGACCGCGAATATGCGAGTCCTGAGAAAGATTAGATGCGTGAATAGATGGCATCAATGGCAATATCGTATTAAAAATGAGGATATTAGGAAAGAACTTGACATTGTCGGCATCCAGGAATGTGTTAGCAGAGCTAATCTCAGGTGGTATGGTCACTTAAACAGAATGGGCGAGGAAAGATTAGTGAAACAAGTGTTCTCTGCTAGGTTGGCAGGAAAACGACCCAGAGGAAGACCAAGATATAAGTGGATTGATACGGTACAATGTGCCTTAGACGATAGAAATATAAGATCTGATAATGATAATACTGGAGTCTAGGAACTTAGTAATGATGTAAATTTTTCATGTAGTACTATCATATCCTGTACACCCCTTGAGGGTACATGTCAGGAATTTGATGATGATGATGATAAAAAGAAATTCATCAAATAACTATCTACGCTACTAATAGTCTCTCTTAATATAATTGAATTAAGGCAGACCTACATGCTCAATGGCTTTATTATTCCTATTAAAAGTGCTGACAAAATATAAACACACAGAATTTCTTAGAAAACAGCTCAAATATTATGAAAAACCTCTCTCTTTCTCTAGTTTAAAATTCAATATCCTTTGGTTTACAAGAGATAAAATTCATTCAAATGAATCGTTTACAGCTCAATGACAACTATTAGGCAATTCAAATTCTGCAAAAATAATAAATCAAATAAAAAATAACTAGAAACAACAGTTTCCCATGAAACTAAAAATGATGCTAATCCCTTGTAACAATCTGGCATTTCTCACATAATACTATTGTATTTATTATTAATAACTTTCTCATATTATATATAACCTGTATTCCTTCTAAGTCTGTATATTCAGATACATAAATGCACTTTAATAATCATCAGCAATAAAACCTATTAATTATAAGAATGCCCATAAACTAATCTGCATATCTCTTTAGATCGTGTTTGGTCTCTAAAACAGGGACCAAAATTATCTAAATTCTACTTTATCTAATCCTTGGTCGATCTATGATACTGATGTACTATACATTCACAACTTATAATATGCTTGAGATTCCAATTTTAAAAAAAATTTAAAAAGAGTTGTTTGTACTTGAACAAGAAAACAACCTATGCCTGAATCTCAAGAATGAAATATGCCCACATCTTATAAAATTTATGATATAACACTATTTTTTTAAGTATACCTTAACAACTATGGACTGGAGTATTCATAACAATGCTACACAGAATAAAACACTAGAGGACAACATTTTTCTGGATTTCTACCCAGCATTTTCAGCACAAAAATTATAACCACCATAAACGTTGAATTAGAATATTACAAAAACAATTTGCAGAGGAGTTGGCAGAAATGAATAATCCATGATCTATATGCAATAGACTTTCACTATAGCAAACTCATAGGGAACAGAAGAATGGTTTGTTAAAGTGGACAGTGTGCTAAAGTGAATTTGTTTCAGATTACACTGTATCTATGAGGCTTGGATTAAAATTAAGTAGTCTGTTATAGTGGTGTTTGCCATAGTAAGAAAGAGAAAACTGTATTCCATAAGCCATCAAATTTCACTTATTATTAAGAGAGACCTCCAGAGAGTCAGAAACTCGTCAAGGGAAGCCACATATCACCAACACACCAGTTGTCATACCTTTTCTTGAATTGATTTACACTTCCTGCACTCACAATCCCCAAAGGCAATCCAATCCAATCATGCACCACTCTAAGAGAAAAATTTAGCTCTTGTCCTCCCTCCTTTTTTTCAATGCCTTCATTCTCAAATTCCATGCACTCTCATCCTCCATAAAATGAAAAATTTCATCTACTGGTATCCTGTATGATCCTTTCAGAAATTTGTAAGTTTGTCTGTGGTTTACAAATTTTCAATTGGACTTCATAATCTGTATTCCACGATTGATATCATCTCTACCACTCTCCTTTGCACTCTGATTACAATGTATCAACATCATCATGGAAACCAGAAGACCAGACATGGGCACAATAGTCCAAGCAGAGGCATATCAAGGCCTTGTAAAGAGGCAAAATGACTTCCTTATCCTCACATGCTAAGGTTCACTGAACATTTCAAGTAACCTCTGAGTTGTATTTACAATCTTGGCTATATGTCCCTTGAACTTCAACTTCCTATCTACTAAAACTCCAGTATAACTAGTCTGATATCAGTGTCTTCTTGCATAATCCCACCAATATAATATGACACTGGATATTTTCACCAAGATGTATGACTACATCTACTAACATTGAACTGACAGTCATTTTCACATGCCTACAATTCCAGCCTATTCAAATCATTTTGAGAGTACTGCAATATCAGATGCATTCCTGATTACCCTACCTATCTTTGCATCATAAGCAAACAGCTGTATGCCACCTGTCAAATCCTTCTCAATGTAAATAATATTAGTAAAGATCGAATAAAAAAGGAAGAAGGACTGATCCCTATGGTACACCACTGTTCACCTTCAATCTTGCAGACTCACATCCCCCATATACCACTTTGTGATATCTAACAGTCAGCCATCCTATTAATCAAGCAAATAGTTTATAATCCAATCCAGATTCTCCAATTTATGCAATAGTCTTCCATGGTGTATCCCATCAAGCCTTACTTGCAGTCTAAAATGTATCAGTGTATCCATTTCCCTTGTCTAACTGAATAGTAACATTATTATAAAATGTAAGTTGCTGAAACATGACCTTGTCTTAGTAAATCCATGCAGTTCATTGCAAAATATAATTCTCTGTCAACCCATTTCTAAATACAAGCACTTACTAACTTTTCCATAATCTTCACCAGTTCTGGATATCAGTAGCATCCCTGATTACTCTCTTTGCTCATTGATCCCATTGCTCAAGGGTGGTCTAAAGACTGATATCTCCAACTATTGACAAGTCAATAGTTGGAGATATCAGTCTTTAGACCACCCTTGAGCAATGGGATTATCATGCATTCTTTTCACTCCTGTGGAATACCTGTTCTGAGGCTCAAATTATATAGCTTGATCAAAGGAAAACAGCTAGTTCTGCTGAACATTCCTTTAGCATCTATGCTGATATCTCATTAGCCCCATTGCCAAATTCTTACTCAGTTTGTTCAACAGCTCTAGTACCTCCTCATACCAGCGAGTTCCATTACTGCATCTGTTACATGGATACTATCTACATTCAGCAGTTACTTTCATACTCATTCTTTCTTTTATTTGCAACAACAGGATTCTTTTTTGAGTTTTCTTTAGCTTGCAGAGCCAGTTCCTTTTTGTACTCACTCAGCTTTCTGGACAACAGCTGTAATTCTTCTGGCCTGCTACTTATAATTTTCATAACTAGCATCATTCTTATACACATGGTATTCCTTCCACATTATCGCTTTCTCATGAACCACTTGTTAAATAAGATTACACATCATTTCACTCCTATGCTATTCATTCTTCAAACTATATGGACACGTTGCAATATTGCATCAATTAAATATTTTTAAAATATTTGCCATGCACTGCTCTGCAAGGAACAGCATGGGTTATGGGTTCACTAACAGGAGGTCATGTTTTCGCAATTTGCCCAGATTTTATAACAATATTACAGCCCAACTGGATAAAGGAAACGGATATACTATGATAATGTTTGACTTTGATGAAGCATTTGATAGAATACCTCATGAGAAGCTGTTGAATAAACTGGAGAATGTGGGATTGGAATATAAACTTTTGAATTGGATAAGGGGATGGTTTGAATGGACAGACAGGTATCAGAAAGCGGTAGGTGTGAATCTGCCAGATTTAAGATGTCAGGTGGAATCCTAAGGATCAGTCCTTGGACCATTGTTGTTCAGTCTATATATTAATAATATTGGGAAGGATCTGACAGGATATGTTCAATTATTTGCTGATGATGCAAAGACAGAAGAGTAATCAGGGATGCTACTGATATCCAGAACTTACAGAATAATTTGAATAGGCTGGAAATGTGGGCAATAATAATAGCTATCAATTCAATGTTAGTAAGTGTAAAATAATGTACTTTGGTGTGATGAAAAAAAAGATGTGCTTTGCATTATGGGATACTAATGCAATTAATGTGAAGCCATTAGTATCTATATACAAGTCGGCTAGTCATGAAAATACTTCACCCGAAACCTTTATTTGCTTACAACTTGTATAAAGGACTAAACAAGAATATAATTTCTTAGCATTTTTAATTTAATGGCATATTATATTGGCAGGATTATGCTACAAGAAACTCATGAGACAGGTAGGGAATTATGATGAATAGGAAAAATTTCAAAAGTCATATTGCAAAAATTGCAAACAACTCAGAGGATGAATTGCAATGTCGAAACGAACATTGACATGTAATAATAAGGAAGTCTTATTGCCTATTTTACAAGGCCTTGATACGACCACACCCAGACCAAAGAGTGCAGATTTGATCTCCTGGGTTTGAAGGGATATAGAAACTATGGAAAGTATGCAAAGAAAAGTAACAAACATGATATCTTACGGAATGTAGATTATGAGGGTAGAATGAAAATGTGTAGACTGCAGACACTGGTAAAAAGAGAATAGAGGTCTTGAAACTTCTGATGAAATTTTTCATTATATAGAAGGTGGAGAGAGGACAAGGGAACATAATGCATAGTATTGTGTATATCATGTGAAAATTAAGTTTGTGCATAGTTAAGAAAGGTTCGAGGGCTACGTTATTCTCTAACAGAGCAGTGAATGCATCTAGTGTGGAGTTTAAGAGAAGGTATGACAGCAGATGTGGATGATTTATGGCCTCCCAATGAGTCCTTGATTCCTTGGATAATAATAATAATCATTTGTCTGAATTTCTTTTATTATTCCAATACTTCTGAAAATGTGTGTATCCTTATGTATATCTGTTAAAAGGTGACACTTCAGGATTCTGTGTTAAAAGCAATATATTAGAAACTGAAACAAGTCTTACATATCTTTAAACACCATATCTAAACAGTGTCTATATATTATCTAAATATTATTTATATTATATTACAGGCAATCCCCTACCCATGTAAATCTGACTTATGATGATTCAAAGTTATGGACAAATTAGGAAAGCTTCCATTTAAATTTATGCCAATCAGGGGTTACAAATAATCTAAGCAAAACTTCCAATGAAACTGCATATTACCAGCTTATCGTCCAACCAATAACACTCTTTTGTTTGCTGTAGTCTCCAATGAGCAAATGGTTGCAGTATTCTTGTATTATTATGATTATTATTTCATACTGTGATTTACAGGGTTAACTAATGGATATAAAAGACCAGATATGAGCAGTGCATCCATTCAAAAACATAATAAGACTGGAGAAAGTTTTTTACCTTGGGTATACTATACGTTAAAGATACCAAGTAATTTTATAAACTTGGTTTTAATCAATAAAGGTCAAAACCGGTCTGGGTAGTGGCCCTTTCCTTTAATGCATAGCATCATACATCTCCACAAGGGGATGTGCTTTACATTAAGGGTGATACTATGGGAAAGTGATCAGATCTTACTCCACCTTTACCACGAGTTGCCTCAGACCTGAACTATGTTCAGGTGCAAACTTGACTTACTTGTCTGTTTGCTTACTTGGAAAAAAGGATTAAAACCAAGTTTATAAAATTAATTGGTATCTTTAACATAATAAGACTGTACTTAAAATGAAATTGAATATTATTAATTACAAAGGTGATCGAGACAACACAAGCCTATCTCGTCACTTTAAGCTGGCTACATCAATTGTGAATACAATCATTAAGTATGAGCTCACATTAAATATTTTAAATGATCTGAATCATTGAAACCTACTATTATAATTTTTTTTAAATGTTTTCAAATTAAGTTTTAGATTTATGATTTTCTTAATTTGTTTATGCCATCTGCCATGAATAATTTATTTTAAGTTTTCCTTTTTTTTAGCACTAACATTACATTATAACATTTCTAGCTTATACAGTAAACTATCAGATACCACACCAGCTTCAGAGGCCAATACAACTTATAACTTGTGGACAGTCCTCTGAAACACAATCCATTTTTAAGTAGGGGACTGCCTGTATTTATTTTTTTTTCAAGATGAACAGGGATTTTTTGAAACACTCAGAAAGCAATTTTCTAAAAAAAATTAAGTTTCTAGAAGAATGCACTTATGCTTACCTCATGAGCTTCATACAAAGTAACTGCTCTACATACATCAAATTTCCGAGCCATCATAAATTTTACCGCTGTATTCCATGACATTGATCCACCATTGTTATGCAGCTGTAGTTCATTCACAACTGATACGAATTCCTTTACAGCCTTAACAAAAATGTAATCAAAATTTATGTTGAAAAGTTGTTTTCACAAGAACCATTTTTTAAACAATCACAGGGAAAAAAAAAAAAAAAAAAATATATATATATATATATATATACACACACACACACACACAGTACTAAACTTGGAAAGTCTAGTATATATATATATATGTTTGAAAACAGTCAAACTATTTCCAAAATAATTTCACCTTTGTCTAATTATTTTATGAAGAAAAAGGGAAAATCTCTTGAGAAGGGGCTCTCCATAATGTGACATAATGCTAGATTTTAATTTACCAAAGAGTCATTTGAGTTTAAATGACTGCTATCACAATAGTCACCACTTGACATTTATCCTATTGCTCCTTGATTTTGCACTAAGCAATCTGTGTGCATTACTAGAAACCTATTTACACTCCAACAAGAGGACTATGATCTTCAAAGTGGATGCCAAGTCCTCTTATTAAAAATCACCTCTTAAGAGGTTGTGTCATTTATTATATATGTATATTTATGTTTGTTTAAGTGTATAACGTTATTTTACTTCAATGTATTTCCCCTCATACTTTATTATTTTGTCGGAACACTAAATTAGCTGTATACAAGACAGTGTTCAAAACAGTTTTAACTTATGGATCTGAGAGCTGGGTCAGAAGTAAAACACTTGACCAAAGACTAGAGACCGCAGATATGAGAGTCCTGAGAAAGATTATAGGTGTGAACAGATGGCAACAATGGCAATATCATATTAAAAACGAGGATATTAGGAAAGAACTTGACATTGTCAACATCCAGGAATGCGTTAGCAGAGCTAATCTCAGGTGGTATGGTCACCTAAACAGAATGGGCGAAGAAAGATTTAGCAAAACAAGTGTTCTCTGCCAGGTTGGTAGCAAAACGACCCAGAGGAAGACCAAGATATAGGTGGATTGATACGGTAAAAGTACAAAGTGCCTTAGACAATACAAATATAAGATCTGATAATGTTGAAGCCTTGACAAGTAACAGACTGATTTGGAGGAAAATTGTAGATAGGAAGTTAGTAATGATGTAATTTTTTTCATGTAGTACTATCATATCCTGTACACCCCTTGAGGGTACATGGCAGGAATTTGATGATGATGACTTCATTATTTTTGCGATTGCTTGAGCTTGCACAAAATGCCTGTACGTAGACTGAGAAAAAGTCTCTGGCTGGGGCAAAATCCTTAATCTAGGTTGCTGTAATTCTAGTATTAATCCTTAAAAATTTATTTTTGTTAACGACAGCACCATTAAGGATTGTGTAAAAGAATTTTCTCTTTCTTTTACATACAAGAGAATAATTTAGCTAAGCTAACTAAATTATTCTCAGTATAATAACCCTTAAATCAATTTTATCTCAAGTAACTCCGAATTACTTAGTCGTAGCTGTTACTTCACTTAGGTCACACATGTTCGATTTGGTTTTGTGAGGCAGTGCATTGGCTAACAAAGATCAGGCAAGCTATTAACAAAACCAAACATGTTTATTTTAGCTAAGACAATACAATTAGCATACAAAGGTAATGGGACATATTACGTGCCTGACTCTCCACACATTTAGTAAGACAATTCACTTAAGGTACTAAACAAAGAAACCTTTTACACTAAACATAATAGACACGTGGATGGATTTTTAACAAACATATCCCTACTCTCTATCCTATTAATATTAGACACTATTATATTATACACGTTTTAGGCATTATGTAACACAAGCACTATTCAAGTTTACAGTATTCTTTCTACATCTATCATCTGTACACACAATCTAGGCAATTAATATAAAGCAATTTACTTACAAGTTCACAAAATCATGTACAGTCTTGGTCCAAAAGGGTTAAGGGTGAATTCTGCAGGTTCCTTTTTTCAATCTTGCATGACGGCTGTGATCGGGCACTATTCAGCGGTTGTCATCTTGCAAATTCCTTCCTTGTAACAGTAATGTGTTTCTTCGGTGATGAAACTATTTCAGCTGAGACAAATCAGCATGCATGTGGATTGGTGCATTCGTCGAAACATACTACGGACGGATATCTTGAAGTACGGCCTCTGTTTCCAGCGAATTCCCCATGATCTCCAGAACTACTGCTCGCAGGACTTCGACTCTTCCCCTCCTCGAAAAGTTTGCCGCAGGAACAAAAAATAAGAGAGAATTTTGCCGCTCAATCTCCACCTTTAATATCATTGGCCATCCTTCCAAAACTTTACTGGAAGCACCCTTACATCATCCACGCTTACGTTAGGTTTTGGCAGCAAAAAACACATAATTCAGTGACCTTTGAGCCTATTGTTGACCTTCAGTTTACTATCTTAATCCTGTCTGATCATTTTGGTTACAATTGCTTGTGGTTCTACATTCAGTTATTCTAACATTATATTACAAAATTTATTACATTACAGTAGGTTATATACACTTTTAATTATAGGTATCTTATGGGCTATGTAAAATCGATATAGGTGAAAAATATTTCTATATTTCACCACAAGAGATTTTACAGTTGATCATCATAATGGGCTACCAGACAAAAGATTATCACAGGATTGAAACTTTTGTTTAACATGTTATCGTGGTATAGCTTAGCTTATATGAAAATCAAAAGGATTTTATCCAACTAGATTATGACAGCATATAGCTTCTCAAGTATGTTCCAGATGAAAATAACTATATACAATCATGAAGATAATGAAACTTAAGTGTAGTAGGAGTTGCAGACATAGGGTCCAAACAGCTACACATACAAAAGTCAAAGTACGTTATTTTTTATCTGCACTTTAAAATTTATTCATTCAAAAAAAAAAACTAATCCCAGTCACTAATCATGATTTATTCTATTCTTTAGATATATCAGTATCTTGATGAATGAAATATTTTATGTACATAATTTTGTTCAATATATAGAAACTGTCATATATTTAACTTAATTTACATTTCTTATGGGCTATGTAAAATCGATATAGGTGAAAAATATTTCTATATTTCACCACAAGAGATTTTACAGTTGATCATCATAATGGGCTACCAGACAAAAGATTATCACAGGATTGAAACTTTTGTTTAACATGTTATCTTGGTATAGCTTAGTTATATAAAAACTTATTTTTATATTAACTTTATACTGTATATAACAATAACAAAAATGCCATGAGTTTAACTGCATACAGTTTTCACAGAAGCTCTTATATGATGCATTTCCACAAATTGTAGCTCGACATACAAACTGTCGAGCTACAATTTGAAGATGATATAGTATAGAACAGATGTAACTATGCGAGCATTCTACTGAACAAGTATATAAGACAAGGCTCCTTTATAAAAAGTGCAACTTTTTTTCATTTGAACAGAAGGATATGAAATTAGTACAATTTATTCTGTACTTAAAAAAAAGAAGCTGAACTATTTGCAATTTACCATAAGTGCTGCTAGTCATCCTGGTTAGCTGCATGTGAATAGCACTTCCACTCTCCAACCAGTAGCTCATGGGTTCAACTTCCACCATGATCACAGACATTTGTTAATGTCTTTATGTGTTAAATGAATGTCATGGGTCAATATGAGACCATCATCCTGCTAAATGAAGACCTGAAAATTTTCATGTTTGGTATTCAGAGCAGAGTTTCCAGATTATGTAATCCTTAGCTGACCCACAGCTGGACAGGTCTTTACAATAAGTAGTTATAGACTAATTTAATATAATAATCTGGGATAGACTGAATATTGTTTCATAAAACCAATTACAAATATTTACAAGTATAATGCTACTCACAACTACTTTAGTGAAAAATCAGATGCTTCCTTGCCTTAGAGCAAGAATGTACTAGTTTCCCACTAAAGCAGTAATCCTTCTTCCAACCACAGATTGGTGCTGTACCTATGAGAAGCAAAATGGCTGCAGTAGCTGAAAAAAACCTCTACTAGACTCAGCGTCAAAGGAGAAGGAAAATTAAGTTATTCTGAAGAATGCACGTACATTTCACCCTACCAAGGACATTTGCTAAACTGAAAGAACATATTCACAAAGTCAACCTACAGAACATGTTTAACATCCACACAAGGCCTGTATTTGAATAATACAGGCCTCTGCTATGTTACTAGAGTGATACATTAAAGGCTGAGTGAAACATTAGGGGAGAAAAAAAAAAGAGTACAACAAAAGCTGCCTCTTAGAATAGATATAGATGACACAGATGATGCTTTACAAGAGGGCTTGATTAGACAGTGAATGAACATGGGAGTGGGGTTACCAATTCAATGTTGCAAAGTGTAAGATTTTAAAATTCAAAAAACAAAATGAGACAGAGTATACAGTTTTGGGATATATTGAAAAAGGTGGAGGAAATAAGAGATCTGAGGTGATGGTGGATAGGTACCTAAAATTTAGAGGACACATTGCTAAAATTGTGAGAACAGCAAAAAAAATTCCAGCAATGATGCAGAGTATACACTGACTTGTAGACGTAAGGAAATTATAGTTGCAATGTTTGGCTACATATGGACTACTATGCACAGATACGGTCACCTGTTGTTAAAAGGATAAAGAAGTATTAGAAAGGGTCTAGAGGCAATTGACTAATGTGGAACATTGAGAAGATGCAATTTACAGAATCTAGTGGATGGAAAAGTAGGAAGAGTGATATGATAGAAATGTATAAGTTGGTAAGGGATTCTTATCAGATTAATGCTGAAGATGATTTTCATAGAATGGAGGGAGATGAGGGGAACAAGAGATCATCCCTGGAGATTGTATAAGGAGAGTATGAGAAGCAGGTATTTTGATGTGTAGAGTGATGAATGCATTGCTTGAGTGTGGAGTTTGCAGAGAATGTAACTATATTTAAAGCATGGTATGATGAGTTGTATGTATGATAGAGGGACCTTCTATGATGAGTCTTTTACTTATTTATCCTAGTTTAAAAATCAATTATTGATTCAAGATAAAAAAAAAATATATTTAAGGCACAAAAAACAAGTAATATTCACAATTAATTTCATCTTCTAGAGTGTATTTTGTTTTAGTGACAAATTACAGAACTGAAAAAAAATATCCATCTCTAATTTCAGGAATGGTGACTGAATTTGAAGCTTCTGTTAATTTGAAGTTCAAAATTGAACTTCAACACCAGTGAAAATTTTAGTTGATTCCATTCACTCATATCAGTGAGTGATATCACTCACTCATACTCCAGGACAATGTTTTATTCCTGCCCTTAAATGTCTTCTTAGACAAGTTCTCTTAACCGTCAATGTGAGTAATCATTGCAAGAAACAGGATTTCTGGCTGACAGAAGAAAACGTTTCTTTTAATTACTGAATCAATCCTTACTTTCATTAAATTATAATAGATAAGAAATTATATTCTTGTTTCAATCCTTTACTGAAGTGTAAGCAACAAAGAATGTGAATGAAGTATCTTCCCGACTAAGCTAGTTATATATAGAGGCTGTTTGACTTCAGATCAATCGCTTCACTATCCAATAACGCAAAGCACGCTTCTTTCAGATGTATATTGCTATGCATTATAGGAAAGGCCACTATCTAGACTAATTTCAACCTTTAGCAAAGTCTCAACAGTGGAAGCCAGATCTACTGATGACACCTCATTAAATAAATAAGGTTGAGGCAACTGATGTGAAATCAACATCCTCTATATAAAAATACACTAGTGATGAAGATACTTTATATGCAAACTTTGCTTACACTTTGGTAAGGGATTAAAACAAAAATTATAATTTATCTATTATAATTTACTGGATAACCAAGTGAAAAAACTTTCTAGAACTCTAATACAGAGTATTTTAATAATATAGTAATACACCATTCTAATTGTATATAGAAAATATTACTTTTCTGCATTAACTTTAGTATCTTCCTGGATCTGGCTCCCACTGATGAGACCTCAATAAAAGTTGAAACCAGTAATGGAAATGATGCTTTCCTAATGCACAGAAAGATATACATCTGAATGGAAGTGTGCTTTGTAATACGGGATACTGAGGCATGAAGTCAATAGCCGCTATATATTAGTAGCCTAGTTGTGAAGATACTTGATACATAATCTTTGTTTGCTTGTACTTTAGCGAAGGATTAAAGCAAGAATATAATTTACTTGATAGATCAGCTACTAAAAGATGAATGCCTTTTATTGCCAAACAATATAAGAGCATAAACTCATTATGAACTTAACACCCTTATTAATTTACTGACAGATATTGTTCTGAATATAAAGGTGCAATATACACACACACATCAATTATAAGCTACCTAACATGTGACATTAAATTGTGAAACTAAAAGTTCAGTTTCAAAAAAAAATTGCAAATTTCATAATACTTTGATATGAACTGAGACTACCTGGCTCTGCTAAATATTTATGGCAGACTTCCAACAATCAGAGTAAGCATTACAAATGATAATGTTTCACAATTTTCTTTCTTTCCGATAGCTCCTAAGGAAGTTCAATCATATGCAATTATCATATAAACCATTGCAATGGAGATGTAAATTATAACACCACTTTTATTCACAATTATTGTCCCATCCAACTGCTAACAGATTTCCAGCTTTTACTATTTGTATTAAGAAAAGCAGTTAGGATTTTGCAGTCTTTTAAAAAGTAATACAGAAGCAGACTTTATTGTGACATGATAAAAACAGTTTGCACCCAATTCTTAAATTAAAAATGCATGCTTATTTGTTATTGATCTATGATAAATTTTATCTCCTATTTGTTTCCCTGAAACTATCTTTTCGGCCATCAAAATATTGCCATTTCAGCTCCATAAAAGGAACTTGAAAGTTATTTCTCATGATGAAACAATTCTTCTGAAGAACCGTTCACACCATACTTCTGTCTTGATAAACTTAGGATTTTCTTTCATGTGAATTCTAGCATCTTGTAATATATGACTCACTGCTACTACTGTAAAATCTCAAAACAAGCTGATTGTAATTCTTGCAAATGTGGGAAGAGACAGTATTTTCTCACACAACACAAAAATACTGAAACTAATTTTTTTCTCGTTTAAGTTTTCTAGTTCATTATCTTTCTTTCAAATCAATAGATCAGGTATTTTTCTGACCTTTGTTCTTGGATAAGCTGGTGTTCTTTAACTAATACTTTCATTGTTTCTTGCAAGCGCATGAATAATAACAATACTGAAATTTTATACCTAAAACAATAATGGATTTTTTTTTATTTCATTTTTAAATTTGTTCACTCAATCATAATTTTCATTTCTCTTTTGCTTAGAAAATAATCTTCAGATACTTATTTATGGTAACTATGAATCACTTTTATAACACAACTCCTTGATAGTAGAGGAAATGAATTTTTCTTCATATGGCTTCAATTTTATTGTATTTTAGAATATCCAAAATACTAAGCTCTTTATTGGAGCTCTTGTACTTCAAGACATGTCTGATTAGCAAATAACACCTAATATCTTCAACTGAAGATTGAAGGTCCGTGTTATTATAAGAATCAGAGACATGGAAACTGAAAAAACAGGAAGCTAAATTGATATTAATGCTTATGGCTATTTTGCCTATTTTTCATAAGGAGTACCCCTTGTATTACATCACTTGCTTTTTTTACTCCAATTAGATTAAAACACTGATGATATGTATTTAAAACCTAAATTAAAATAAAATTAATATAAAAAGGAATGATTTTTGACATTCCTTTGATTAGAATTCTCAAGATTGACCTTTTATGGTACAACATCGAAAATATATTGATAAAAAAGTATATATAACTCCCAAAATAAGAAGAAATAACCAAAGGAAAACAGAAATCTCAACCCACGTGCTTGAACAGAAGCATACCATGCAAACTGAAAAAACCCATCCATCATATTAGACATATAGAATAATGAAACAATGCCTAAGGATATCAGAAACTATAGCCATTAAATGTGCCAAAAACTCAATAAAAACATTCATGCCCCTATGTAATCTCAAAGTTGGAAGCTCCACAAAATGCAAGTTAGGCCAAGATTCCCATTAATAGAAAACAACGCAGAAAATCTGATACAAATATAAAGCCACAGACTTATGACAATTATGAAATCACCATATGCATTTTTTAATTTTTAGTTTGCATATCTTTAATTTCCATATATTTAGTCTCCATATAATTTTACCTATTTCTATCGGCTCCCCCTTTTTGGAAAAGGTTTAATGTATTTATTCAAATGATAGTCCCCTAAAATGGTTTATAGTTCATTTTAATGGTTTCAAGTTCAGTTTCATATACTGTATTTTTCCGTGTATAAGACCCCCCCCCCATGTATAAGACGAACCCTGCTTTTTCGAACCCAAAATTAAGAAATCAATATTTTAAACATCTCCACTATCTAATCATACTCGGTGGGAGGAGGTCCAAACTTTCTGAAGCTTTATTTCCATGTTCTTTTGAGTAACTGATGACTTTTAACTTGAATTTTCAAGAATGAGACAATCATTTTTTTATTTTCAGACATTTTTATGGGCTAGTGCTCAAAATATTGTTAATACATTAACTTACCCCGCCAAAGAGTTGCAGACGTATGAAGCTTTCAGAGTTCTGATTGGTTTATTCAGAATCAGCCATTAATGACGTCAAGAGACAGAGTTAACAAAGGGTGATTGGCAGAAGCCAATCACAGGCTTCTAGCAGAAGCTGCTAATGATTGACGGAAGCCTGTTCATGGAGACAAGGTACCGGCAGTTTTGCTACAGCAACAGCGGGTCTCTCAAATGGTTACCCCTCCCCCCTGTGTATAAGACGACCCCCAATTTTTGGTCTAAAATTTTAGAAAAAAGTATCATCTTATACATGGAAAAATATGGTACTTTTTATCGATATATTTCCAATGCTGTTCCATAAAAAGGTAATCTTGAGGATTCTACAGAGGTATGTCAAAAATCATTCCTTTTATATTCTTCTTTGGTGCATCAATCCGAAAATTGGTAAATATAGCAGCACATCACAACATCCTGTCTTGTGACTTCCTTTTTATCTCTTCATAACTCTTAGCGCCAGTTAGCATCATTATGTTATTTATATATGAAATTCTTGGTCTGCCTCATGGCCTCTTTCCTTTTATATTAGGCCATTTAAAATAGGCAAAATAGCCATAAGCATTAATATCAATTTAGAGGAGTAACATGGAAAATTTCCAGAAATAATATTTAAATAAAATAGTTTTTAAACAAAATATCTGTAAAAATATTTTGGCCCTAATGCATTAACTAATGATGACATATAAACAGACTGAACAAAAAAGTATCAACAGTGATATTAAAAAACGCAGACGAAAATGGATTAGGCATGTACTGAGAATGAACAGCAAAGAGACAGAGATTTCAAAATTAGCTTTGACATGGATTCCAGAAGGAAAAAAGGAAAAGCTAAATTAACTTTCCAAAGAATGACAGAAAAGGAAAGAAGAATAGCTGGTTGGGAGAACTGAGAGAATCTGAATTGGTGGCACAGGACAGACATGCCTAGAAGAAGCAGATCTCAGCCTTATGTGCCATGAGGAGAATAAGTAATGTTTTCAATGAACCTCCATAGTAGAAAGTTTTTCTCACTTAGTTAGAAATTAAATTAGCCAAGAAACTATATTCTTGGCTAATGCTTTATCCAAGTGTATGCAAAAAAAGTTTGCACATGAAGTATTGTCATGATTTGTATATAGAGGCTGATGATTTCACATCAACTGCTTTAGTAACCCATAATGCAAAACACTGCAGTGCACGGCAATGCAAAATGTTTTATTGTCACTCCTAAAAGGATTCCTATAACTGATTGCATGTTTAATGATAGCAATTTTCATAATATTCCTTATCATATTTCAAGTAAAATCTGGTTTGAAACTGCTCATATTATTTGAATCTATACCTCCCGTATCTAATTTGAGTAAAAATGAAGTTTTGCATCTTACAAGCGTAAGAGATGCTTCTAGCATCTCTTATGCTTATAAGGACTGAAAAAGGAAATCTTGCTGTAATCCAAAATGAAAATTTCAGGAAACTCAGCATTTTATTACATGACATTCTACATATCAGTGCATCTCCAGAGATCGTACAGAATTCTAACATATTAAACTAAACATGCTTTTAGATTAAGTCCAATCTTGTGGTGAAGAAACAAAGATAATTATTATTATTCAACACCTCCAGGGAGTCCGAAGACTCATCGAGGGAGGGCACCAACTCTACAACTCTCTGTCTCCACCATTTACTCCACCTACTACAACGAAATGCATCTACAGTAATGCCATCTACCACCAACCACCATCACTAGTATTTTCAAAGAAAATCACAAACATCCATGCCCACGGCAGGATTCGAACCCACAGCCTTTTGGTTGGAAAGTGGATACACTAACCACTTGCCCAACCAGGCAGGCATATAATAATAATGATAGTGTTCATTAAGCTACATAAACTTGCAAAAATTCACAAGAAGTTTCTTTAAATTCTACAGTAGATTCTATTGGCAGTCCAACCTACAAACTTTCTGAATATCTAGACTTCTTTTGTCCTTGATTGACAATTTTTTATATGACAGTTTTGCAATTGTCGTACATTAAAAACTGACAATTGCAAAAGCAAGATTTCTAAGATTATTTTTGTTATCAACAGACCTTTTAATCAGCTTAAAGTTTCTCTCTTTAGAAATATTCCTCTGGCTGATAATGTGAGCATTGCTATGGAAAGATTTTCTATGGATATCATAAAATTTGACTTTGCTATCAATGCAAGCTACTTTTCCTGCCAAAATAAACTATGCAAGCAAAGTGAAGGAACTACTATAGGTTCCCTTATCTCTCTGGCTTAGCAAAACATCATGCAATAACTTTGAGCAGCATATTTATAACCTTTCATCTAAGAGTATATAATTAAAATCTGTTGCATTTGTCAATTATTAGTTTATTTTCCCTTAAACAGCATAAGCAATGACAAAGACCATGAAACATGAATGAAAATATTGCAGTTGTTAAGTTTCTTTTTTTTTTTTTTTTTAATGAATTTCACCTCTTCTATAGTTGGCATATTTACCATTATCTTGTATCCACACTGTCAGTCTATTCAAATCATCTTGCAGCACCTCCACATCTTTATTAAAACTATTGCTCTCCCCATGCAAAAGTTGCAAATTAAATAATCATCCCTCAAAACATTTCCAGTATTCTTAATTTACAAATTAAAAGCAACAACTCAAAGAGAATTCTATCATGCACACCACATGATAATATATCATCATCATCATCAAATTCCTGCCATGTACCCTCAAGGGGTGTACAGGATATGACAGTACTACATGAAAAAATTACATCATTACTAACTTCCTATCTACAATTTTCCTCCAAATCAGTCTGTTACTTGTCAAGACTCCAACATTATCAGATCTTATATTTCTATCGTCTAAGACACTTTGTACCGTATCAATCCACCTATATCTTGGTCTTCCTCTGGGTCGTTTTCCTGCCAACCTGGCAGAGAACACTTGTTTTGCTAATCTTTCTCTCCCATTCTATTTAAGTGACCATATCACCTGAGACTAGCTCTGCTAAAGCATTCCTGGATACTGACAATGTCAAGTTCTTTCCTAATATCCTCATTTTTAATATGATACTGCCATTGATGCCATCTGTTAACGCCTCTAATCTTTCTCAGGACTCTCATATCTGCAGTCTCTAGTCTTTGGTCAAGTGTTTTACTTCTGACCCAGCTCTCAGATCCATAAGTTAAAACTGGTTTGAACACTGTCTTGTATACAGCTAATTTAGTGTTCCGACTAATTTCTCTCTTATTCCATATGAATTTATTCAATTGACTTCCCACCATACCAGCTTTGCTGATTCTGTTGTCTATTTCTATATTTAATTTACCATTCTTCAGTAAAAATTGTGCCTAAGTAGCTGAAATGTTTTACTTGTTCCACAGGTTCTCCATTCACAACACAGTTGACATTTTCGATGATTCTGCCTATTTTCATTGTCTTTGTCTTTTTATTGCTGACCTTCATACCATATCTATTACAACAGTTATTCAATTTAGTCAGAGAATCTTGCAGACCTGTAGCAGATTTATTTAGAAGTATAAGAAATATAACATCATCCGCATAAAGCAAAGAGCTGACATTAACATCTCCAATTTTGATATAAGGTTTAATACCACTTTCCTTCATAATGTGATCCATATAGATAATGAATAACAGAGGGGAAAATGTACATCCTTGTCTCACACCAGATTTAACATTAAACCATCTTCCTGTACTTCCTTCAATTCTAACTGCTGACTTACAACTCAAATAAAGACTAAGTATTGCTTGATATAATGCCCCATTGACACCATATAACTGCAGCGTATTGAATAGCTTCTCTCTTGGCACCTTGTCATATGCCTTTTCCAAATCGACAAAACTTAAATACAGATCTTTGTTATATTCCCATGCTTTCTCGACTATTTGTCGTAAAGTGAAGATCTGATCCTGACAGCCTCTATTTGGCCTGAATCCAGCTTGTTCTTCACCAAGCTTTTCTTCCACAATTCTTCTCAACCGTTTCTCAAGTATACTTGCATAGATCTTGCCAGGAACACTCAGTAGGGAAATACCTCTGTAATTCTCACATTCAGTTTTATTTCCCTTTTTATATATAGGTCCTATGAGAGCTCTACTCCAATCATTGGGAATTCGTCCCTCTGTCCAGGCTTTCTGAACTATGCAGTGCAGCCACTGTAAGACTTTTATACCACCATACTTCAGCATTTCTAGTCGAATATCATCTACTCCTGCTGCTTTTCCACATTTCAAGCCTTTGATGGCTTATTCTACTTCAAGTATGGATATGTATTCCTGACTGTATGCCTGTTGAGTGTTTTTTACCACTGTGCTATCACTGCTTGTTTCATTTAGCAGTTTTTCAAAGTAATTACTCCATACTTCAAGGATATCTTTTTCTCCTGTTTTCATGTCACCTCTATCATCTCTAACTCCTTTTACAGCACTCTTTCCTCCATTTCTAAGCTTCTTCAACAACCTCCAGAATATCTTACCACCTTCTTGATATTTATTTTCTATGTTCTTGCTAAAGTCCTCTCATGAATTTTGTTTAGCTAGTTTTACACACTGTTTAGCTTTCTTACATTTGTCTCTGTATTCTGTAAGAGTAAAAGCTGACTTATTTGCCAGGAACTTTTGATATGCTTTCTTCTTTTCCTTCACCGCCTCTTTAACTTCCTGTGTCCACCAGGGAGTTCTGATTTTTTTATCCTTGCACACAACCACACCACATGCCTCTCTGGCAGAATCAATCAATGTTTTTCAGAGTTTGCCACTGAATCTCCAAGGTTTGATTCCTGTTCTCAAACTCTTTCATTTTCTTTTCAATAATCTTTCTGTACTTTAGTCTACAGTTCACATCTGAGAGCTGCTCAACTTTTATTCGCTTTAAAACTTTCTTACATGTTATTCTTTTCAATATGAAATTCAATTTTATCCTGCTCAAGACTAAATAGTGATCACTTCCAATTTCAAATCCTCTGTACACTCTGGTGTTCTGCACCAGGGAGAAAACATCACTATCGACAATAACATAGTCAATGAGACTTTTCTTATTCCTTGCCTCTTCTCTCCATGTGAATTTGTGCACATTTTTATGTTGGAACATGGTGTTAGTAATAACCAGTCCATGTCCTGAGCAGAAATCCAACAGATATTTGCCATTATTATTAGCTTTGCTCTTTTCTCCAAATTTTCCCAAAATATTTTTGTATGTCTGACAATCATTTCCTACTCTGCTATTTAGATTCCCAACAAGGACCAACTTTTCCTTTTTCATTGTGTCAGTTGCTTTTTCTAGAGCGTCAAAAAATTCCTCCACTTCTACCTTAGTAGAACCTTCTGTGGGACCACAGGCACAAATAAGTTTCATTGTCCAGTTGCCCATTCTCATATTTGCCCACATTATTCTACTTGAGACTGACTGCCATTCAAGAAGATTAGCCTCGTATTTTGTGTTGAATACTATGGCTACTCCTTCTTTTCCTTGATTGTCATTGCCTGAATATAACATTTTGTATTTATTGCTCAGAAAGATCTCACCAGTTTTGGTCTTTTTTGTTTCAGTCACCCCTATTATGTCGATCTGGTACTTATCTAATTCTTCAGCTAGCTCCATTTCTTTGCCATTCAGGCTTCTTACGTTGATAGTACCGATCTTTAACTCTGGTGATGTTAAGTTGGGGTTTGTTTTCAGATTTGTTCCAGTAGCTGACTTTTCGCTGTTCGCCCTGGTTCCCTGCCGAAAACAACGGGGGCCTTGTTTAACCGGACGACGCCCCAGCCGGCATGAAATTTTGTCATGTCGTACCATCGTTTTTTATTTTGGTTTAACCAATAAGAATACAATTTGGTCGGCTAAATCCCAAATTGCCAGCCCATCCTCGTTCGTTCAGTATCAAAGTAGATACCCAATAGGGTGCACCACGAGAAGGTGAGGATTGGACATTAGGTAAGAAGCCCTGGTCGGTTCTCCGCATTCCTTTAAAGGCTATGTGGAGGTCTCCTCTCAGTTATACAGCTTTGACCCTTAAGTACTTCATCTATATACTCATTTAATATCTTCCAAACTACATTCGTCATCATTCTTACTTCCCTTTTATTCACCAGGCTTGGGCACATAGTTCTCTCCTCCCACAATGCATAGCTACTACCCAATATTGTCCACTAGGTAAATTCAAGCCAGAAACACCCTGCAATTAGAGTTTCAGAAAACTACCTTAAAAGTAATATGCACCACCTTCGGTGTGATCTGCTGAAAATGAACTGAGGATAAAAATAATTTAATAATCAACAGACAAATACATTATAAGATCACTTCTAAGAATGGTTAATTAACAGTTAAGCATAACACAATTATTGCAAAAACACAATCCAGTATTTCAAAAACTCCAACTTCTGCAATACCTAATCATAAACAAATGTATTTAACGTGATAAACCACTGAATTATGAAGTTCTGGTTTTAATAATAGTTGTCCCTCAATATGAAATCTTCCTATTTTGTATAAAAGTAATTAAAGTGAACTTACTTGTTCTTCCTGAGGAGAAAGAGCTTCAGGCGTTCCCATCATATTTTAGCTTCTGTTCTAAAGATTAATGCCCACCTACACATAAATATACATTAAAAAGATAGATACAAAAATATTATTATGCTAAGAGGAGTAAAGAAAGTAACATTTTTTTAAACCCTAATAAGAAAATCCCCCTTTTTTTTTTCCACAGTTAAAAACATTCACAACAATTTTAAGTATCATTGTTCTTTAAGATTTCATTAAAGTAGTTCAACTCATGAACTATGTGAGTGTATACCCTGTTTACAGCACGTGCTCTTTGTCCAACTGGTATGTTTTATAGTGGGAAAAATCTGAGTTTCCAGGAGGGAAAACACTAAAGGAGATGTGAGGCAATAGAAAACTATTATCTTGTGACTGCCTGAGACAATAGAAAGAGAGGTGGTCTACAAATCCAAAAAACATCATAAACAATTTATGGAGAAGCCCTACAATGTATAAACTTGTATACTGATTATACAGATGACAATAATTAAGCTGATGTGGACAGTGTTGAAACGTTTTATCAAGTTAAACCTCCCTGAATGGCAGCAGCTGCTATACTATGGAAATTTGTTACCATGCTATAACCACAAAATATTATGAACTAAAAAAAAAAAAAAAGAAAGAAAAAGGTGTGTGTGTGTGGGGGGGGTGAGGTTACCAACACTTAAATGGAGACAAACAAAGCCATATACAGAAAAATGTACTTTATGAGTCAGAAAATTCAGAGCATTTCATAAAGTAAGGGCCAAAATTCTTAGTTGTTATTATTACATGCAGGACTCCAGAAATCCACTCACCACTGACAAGTTATCAGAGACAAGAGGTGAGCGAATTTTTAGCATCCTTCTATACATTCAAAATATATTATTTTTTGCAATTTAAACTTTTTTTCATTTAAAAACATCATCTCATTCACTGTCAAGTTATATTTGATAATGGGTGGCTGCCAACGTATTTATTAAAAAATGTTTTATTTCTGACCAGGAGATGGCATCTTTAATTAATTAATAAAATGAACAATCATTAAAATTTCCACCTGCCCTACTCCTCCCACTAACAGCTGTCCTGCTGTTATTGTCATAACATAACAATTGATAACTTTTCAACATTTTTCTTTCTATATGAAAAATCTTGTAATATCTGCTACTGAGTTCCAAAAATACCCTCATTTCTCTTCCAGTGATATACAGTGTTCTTCTGACTCCATGCATGCCCCTTATGCATGATATTTCTAGGGTTTTCATTTGTCATGAAGCAGTAAAAATGAGTTGTCATTACAGTGCCATACTTGAAAACAGTAAATCTCACACACTTCAAGCAAACAAGTAAGTTTTTCATATCACGAATTTATTTAAATTAAATTATCATTTCCAATAAATAAATTTTATAATAAAATAAATGCATTAAATGAGTTTTTCTCATTATATAATTTCATTAACAAAATAAACCAGTAATTATGAACAAAAAAGTTAAAATTCAAAAAAAAAAGTTAAAAGAAACAATTCTAATATAGTATTATCCTGAGCTTCTTTTCACAATTCACAACATGAATTAATTTAGTGAGATTAAATACTTGGACATTTTACATGATGATAAGGCTTTTTAACATTGTTATTTAAAAAAATACAATCATTTTGCAAAGAGACAAGTCAAGGATTGGATCATGTGACTGAGTACATCATGAAAAGCAAGCCAGGCTCCACAATGTATTTTATTGTCTTTCCTATTAAATTATTGTTTATGAATAATTTAATAGCAAAGATAATAAATTACACTCTTAAGATTTGTGAAAGGATACAAAACTGAAGGCAAATTGGAGTGTTAACCAGAAAGTGTTAAAAACACTAGAGGAAAGAGTTACCATCAAGTAAAAACAATCAGGTGACAACATGCTTTTCAAAACAAATCGCTTAAAGGACTCATATGATTAAGTTACAAAGACAAAAGCTGCATTTTGAAATACCTGTAAAATATATCCTGGGAATGCTGACAGCAACTCCAAATTTCTATAAGGTTTCTGAGGACCTTTGAAAGCACAGACATTAGGTTTCATGAAGCATCCAATTCTCACAAAAAATGCTGTGACATAAACTTGTCCAGAAAATCATGCAAAAAACATCTCTAGTTGCTTTTGCCAAAGGGAAATGGATTCTAAAATGTTTGAATATCTTAAGTGCCTTTTTAATATAGCCTATTATATAGTTAAATTCGTGATTATTAACTAACTTAAGGAATTCACAACGTACACTAGAATATAAATTAAATTAGACTTTAACATATATTTCCAATATTTCAGCAACGTCACATTGCTATCTTCAAAGGAACTAAAAATAAAGACACGTGCACGCAGGCACTGCATACCGTAAATGAGGAAGAAGCGAGGAAGCTATTGTTTCTCCTAAAAGTCCTGATGGTGCCCCCTGGCAGGCTATATAGGTATTCTTGGCTGTTGGGCTGAAGGTCTCCTGATGTACATCTCCCAAATTTGGGGCAGTCTCATGCAACCAAATTTGTTGAGGTTTGGCATGTTTCTTAGGGTTGAGGCTGATTCCATGAAAAGTCTTTCAAATTTGAACTTGCTGCGGTGTATTATTGTGGCTTTCTTCCACCGTATTCTGTGGCGTGTATCCAGAGCATGGTCTGCAAAGGAATCTTTTCATGGAATCAGCCTCAGCCCTAAGAAACATGCCAAACCTCAACAAATTTGGTTCATGAGAGTGCCCTAAATTTGGGAGACATACATGAGGAGACCTTCAGCCCAACAGCCAAGAATACCTACATAGCCTGCCAGGGGGCACCCTCAGGACTTTTAGAAGAAACAATAGCTTCCTCGCTTCTTCCTCATTTACTGTATGCAGTGCCTACGTGTGTCTTTATTTTAAGTTCCTTTGAAGATGACAACGTGATGTTGCCGAAATATTGGAAATATGTATTAAAGTCTAATTTATATTCTAGTGTATGTTGTGAATTCCTTAAGTTAGTTAATAATCATGTATAATCAACGCATAAGCCTCTCTACGAGAATAGTTAAATTCGATAGACCGTTTAATGATCTCGAAAACTTGATAGCTTTGCTATCAATATAGTTCCTGTAGATAGAGTAATAACAGAATGACATGAAACGTAAAGAATTTGTGTGAGTTGTTGCTGATCCCATTAAACAAGAATTAGTTAACAGAAATCAGTGAGTCTTCTTTAAGAAGCTTCTACAGATATTTTAAATGAGGAGAAACTTGTTTCTCCGCTTCAAAATCAGAAATTGAAAGAGGCATTTGTTTCCATAATTCCCCTTTAAAACTCAACAGCTGCCAGATACTTTGATCAGTGAAATGAATAAGTGATTCTTGCCATGGAAAACCGTATGTGGTTAATAGGCACTGAAACAGATCAAGCAGGAAACATGCTAGGAAAAAAAACAACGGGCAAGTAGGAAAATAATGAGATGTGCCAGATTTTATATCAATACATTGAATTTGGCTGTTTTAAATTCTATTAAAGATAATCCCTTTGTTTCTGACATAATGAGTGCAGAGAGCTATTCGAATAATGAATGGAAAAAACTAATTTATGAAGGAATAATGTATTTGGCAAAAAAGATTTAATGAAATCAGAAATTGCCAAAGCTGCCTCAGTATTTGATACATTTACCTACCTGAAGATCTGGAAGATTTTGGGTAAACATTTCAGGAAATAGTCTGATAATAATAAAGAAATAGTTTCAACAAATATGGTGAAAGAATGGTTCCGTAAATGCTTCCCAAAATTTTAGGGAAGCATTTAAACACACAAAAAGTACAATGAATGATAAGAACAGTTTTCCATTTCTCTCAAAACTGCTTGAAATTGTAGCCATTATACCAGCAAATATGTCATGTGAATGAGGTTTTACTGAAATGAATCTAGTAAAAGGGCAATTGAAGTCAGTGAATCCCTCCACCTGGAATTACTTACTGATGACATACAGTATATTGTAAACGCTAATGAGCACATAACGAATTCTCGTGTCCATAACATGACAATTTGCACCTGTTTATTCCCTTGCAATTGCATTAAATAAATTATTTTCTTAAGTATTATCAAACTTTTGCAGATGTTCTGTTCATGTATTGTAATACACAAGTATTATTAACTAACTTAAGGAAATCACAATGTACACTAGAATATAAATTAAATTAAACTTTAATATATATTTCCAATATTTCGGCAACATCACGTTGCCATCTTCAAAGGAACTTAAAATAAAGACATGCGCACGCAAGCACTACATACAGTAAATGAGGAAGAAGCGAGGAAGCTATTGTTTCTCCTAAAAGTCCTGATGGTGCCCCCCCTGGGCTGAAGGTCTCCTGATGTACGTCTCCCAAATTTGGGGCAGTCTCACGCAACCAAATATGTTGAGGTTTGGCATGTTTCTTAGAACTGAGGCTGATTCCATGAAAGTCTTTCAAATTTGAGCTTGCTATGGTGTATTATTGTGGCTTTCTTCCACCGTATTCTGCGACGTGTATCCAGAGCATGGTCTACAAGACCAGAGTGGCTATACTGGTTAAAACAGATTTAGTCCTTCTGTTCTGAAATTCTGATATTTGCTGTCCTGCTTGTTTGGCCAAAGTAGTAGGACAGCTTCTCCTAGACTTACCCCCCTCCAGCTTTGGGGGAGTAGGTCTAGGGGAAGTGGTTGGTCTTTAGTGGAACGGATAAGTGCTGCCAATTTTCTATATGGTCTGTAACAAGAGGTCAAGTCATGTTTTTTTAAGATTTTGGTAATTTTTTCCAAGGTGCCTCGGATGTAGGGAATGGTGATGGATTTCGAGTAATCCTTGTTGTGAAGGGGGGGAGGGTTGTGGTTTACTGGTTTCAATATTTTTTTGGGGGGGTAGCCATTGGCTGAGAAAGTGTTAAGGATGTGATTTAGTTCAGTGGTTAGGGCATTGTCATTTGAACAGATTAGTTTAGTCCTGTTGTATAGTGTTTTAATAACTCCATATTGTTCTGAGCAGGGGGGAATTGTTGGTGAATGTATCTGCCTGTATGGGTGGGTTTTCTATAAACAGAGAAAACCAAGGTTCTATCAGGCTGGCAGGTGACTAGTGTCTAGGAAAGGGAAGATGTTGTTTTCCTCTTTTTCCAGGGTGAACTTGATTCTAGGGTGTTGGTAGTTTAAGTGTTAAGAAGGAGAGGAGTGTATCAGAGCCATGTGGCCAAATAACGAACACATCATCAATGTAGCGAAGCCATATGGTTGGTTTTTGTGGAGCAGAGTTTAAGGCTTTCTCTTCAAAAGTCTCCATAAAGAAGTTGGCCAAGGGTGAGGAGAGTGGTGAACCCATGGCTGTCAACTCTATTTGTTTGTAGAATTTTCCCTGCCAAACAAAATAGCCCGAGTTCATTTGAACTGAAATAGGGCTGAGATGTCGGGAGGAAATATAGCTTGGATTAGCTCTAAGGTTTCCTTGAATGGGACATTTGCGAATAAGGAGGAGACGTCAAAACTGACCATTATGTCAGTAGGTTGGAGTGTAAGGTTTTCTATGCTGGCTTTGAAGTGGGCTGAGTATTTTTGTGTGTGATGGTGTGTTGCCAGTATAGTGTGCGAGCGCTTTGGCTAAATGTTTAGCTAATTTGTATGTAGAGGGAATCAATGCCATCCACTATGGGACGTAATGGCACATTTTCTTTGTAGGCGAGTTGAGTAGCCGATTTGAGAATACACACTACGCATTGCAAAACATGTAGATTTGTGGTTGCTTAGAAAACTTCATTTAAAAACAGACATAAATAGTAAGTGAAGAAGACAGCATATTGTGCTGGATGAGAATTTAATAAAAATTTGAAATTTTTTTATTAAAAAAAATTTTCATATACTTTTTTTTTTTTCTGGAAAGCTCTGAGTTCCATCCTGGATGCAAAGAACCTTGATCAGGTTCTTTTTAACTGAAGGTAAATTAGCTGGTCTCATATAGAGGTGGCAGAGTTTTTCTTCCCAAAAGCTCAGATTTTTCATCCTGCAAAAAGACAAATTAGCCATTAAAACACATGCAATTAACAGACATAATACACTGGCCCTCATAGCATACCTGAGTTGATTCGACCATAAATTCAAATCTGCTAATTTATTTGTTATATACTTAATTTATTTTTCTTATTACAAAAACATTATGATACTATGAAGTAATAATATCAGTAAATAATTTTTTATATCCTTTTAATTTTCAATTCTCCTGCTAGCAAACAATGAGTACCAGTATCTTTTTTTAACAAAAAAACTGATAATATTAATAAATCTTTTTGAAGACTTTCAATGCCTCACAATGTGATTCATTCATTATTATTTTCTGTATGTTCTTAATTTACATTGTGAGGTATTGAAAGTCTTCAAAAAGATTTATTAATATTATCAGTTTTTTTATTAAAAAAAAATACTGGCACTCGATGTTTGCTAGTAGGAGAATTGAAAAGTAAAAATTTCATTCCTCACTTTCACATGAAGTGCTACCATTCCATTGTAATATGACAAATATTGAGATATGTTGCATTTTTAGCACATAGGTGGGTCATTAGCCCTCAGTACATAAGAATGTGTAGCAAGACTGATTAATGCAGAGCCTAGCTAGAATAACCTCCTCTTCCTCCTCTCTTCTCTATTGAATAGACTACTGCTCTTAATTTCAGGCTTAATCTTGTGCAGTTTGTTTGCTAGTGTTTCCTGCCATTGGGCAATTAGCTTTGATCTTATAAACTGTTAGTCTGTATATGGAACTGCCAAGCAGTATATCAAAAAAGTATAAACTGATCTTGCAGCTGCAGTCTCATTTTGGTTGTGAACCTCATAGATGATATGGATTATACACAAGAGAGGAAATATCCTATAAAGAACTCAGTCTGTATAAATTCCACACTTTTGGTAGCAGTTTTCTTTTACATGCACAAGTGCAAGCTAAATGGCATGCACCTTTGCTAGATAATTACTGCAATCAAATGGAATCTGAGAGACAGTAATGTCAGGAAACTCAGCAGAACAGACAGAGGTCTCAGATCTTGAACCGTCAATATAGATAGGCAAGAAATCAGAGTGGAATGCTCTATGTGCATCAAACAATTGCAGGTAAACAGATGGAGTATGAGACTTCTGTAGTCAACAGAGTGAGAGCTTGCAAGAGGGAATGCAAACATGTCATGGAATAATGTTGTAATATTTACTGCAGGTAACATTGCCAACATTCATGCTAATCATATAGGAGTCTGCAGAAGGGGCAAATGGGGCACCCCCCCCTGTGGGATCGAGTAAACTATTCCACAAATTATAATCCTAAAAGTGATTGAGATACAAAGGTGGTATGAAAAGTTCTCAGAATAACAATGAAAAAACGAATTTATAATTCCAAAATTATTTTTATTTTTCAACATAATCTACCTTAACCACCAAACTGGCCAAGACATATATATACGTCCAGGTTACCATGGATGCAAAGTGCATATTAAAATTGTAATACCATTGGCATGACATTGAAATATATGATGGATACGCCATTTATTCCGGCGCCATTATCCTATCCCTGTAGTGGTTCTCAGTAAGATCTGCAAAATACCCTTATACAGCTACAATCACCTCTTGATTCGAAGAAAAACGCTGACCAGTGAGGAAGAGTTTAATTTTGAGAAGAGACAGAAGTCAGATGGAGCCAAATCTGGGGAATAGGGTGGATGTTCCAACAATTCATAGTGCAGATCCCTTAATTTTCCCATTGTCAAAACACCTTTGTGAGCAGGTGCACTGTCCTGATGAAAGATGATTTTTTTCTTCTGTTATAACTACACGATACTCAATTTTATCCATTTCAAGGAATACAGACAACTGTATAAAACAAACTTCTTGATAGAATGACTTGCAATTTCACATAGATGCTTATGACAGATATACCAACTTAGAAAAAAATAATCTTGCTAATAGTGTTGCCATTTCTCACAAATATTTTCGTCTAGTCTGGTTAAAAGATCAGAATAATATTCCCTGGTTATTGTTTTACCCTCTTCAAGATAATTAATACACACAATGCCTTTAACATCCCAAAACACTGATGCCATGACCTTTCCTGCTGATGGAACCGACTTTGTCTTCTTTGGTGCTGAACAACCGGCTTCTGTCCACTGTTTTGACTGCTGTTTGGATTCTGGTGTGTGATGGTGAATCCAAGTCTCATCCATGGTAATAAAGCGATGCACAAAATCAGTGTTATTCTTGTTAAAATGCTCCAAGCACTGTTCAGAGATTTTCATGCAAGTGCGTTTTCGATCTGCTGTGAGCAAGCGCAGCACCCATCTTGCACAAAACTTTTTCATTTGCAATTCTCCATGCAAAATATATCCTATACGTTCTTTTTAAATGCCTATAGTCTCAGCAATTTCACGCACTTTGACTTGCCAGTCACCCAATACCATATCATGCATTGATCAATGATTTTTGGTGTTGTTACACTTTTTGGACGTCCTTCACGTGGATCATCTTGAAGGCTGGTACAGCATGTTTAAACTCAGCAGCCTATTTCATAATTGTTGAAAACGAAGAAGAAGAAGAGTGCTCATAAACTTCTATGAACTTCGAATGAATTTCTTTTGCCGTTAAACATTCTTTTACAAAGAATTTTATAACTACACGATACTCAATTTTATCCATTTCAAGGAATACAGACAACTGTATAAAACAAACTTCTTGATAGAATGACTTGCAATTTCACATAGATGCTTATGACAGATATACCAACTTAGAAAAAAATAATCTTGCTGATAGTGTTGCCATCTATGGTCGAGGTTGAGAACTTTTTCAGACCACCCTCGTATGTAACCTTACACCCTCAACCATGAGACACTTTGTCTTAAAATTTTATTACGGGTTGGCCAGCAAGGTAACCATAGAACACGTGTTTTATCTACTGCAGCAATAAAACACGTGTTCCTGTTTTTGGTTCATCTTTTCTGATTTATGAAAAAAAAAATGTTCATTACTGTTGTGAACAGTGACCAGTTTGTTTGTCCTCTGTGTCTAGTGAGTCACTGAGTGAAGTGTGAATTGTAAATTTATAGTAAAACAAAATTTAAAAAGTGTGTGTGTGTAATTTAATCTTATTTTACTTGTTAGTTTCTTGATTTTTTTTTTTGCTTTTAAACTGAAATAATTTAATTTAAGATTTGGGGATTACTTAATTAGTTGATTTTTAATAAAATATGCCAGTCAATTTTTTTTATATATATATGAAATTGTGCTAAAAACTGTATTAATTCCGAATACTTTTTTCCCACAAGAATTAAAGATCATTAAAATCAATGTAAAATGAAAATAATGTATTTATAGTTTTATTCTAAAAAAATATTTTTTTTATTTGGGCTTCTCTTTCAGAATGGATATAAGGAATTATTTTCTTCCCTAGAAAAAAATGCAAAAAGACGTAAAATAGAAATTGAGCAGAAAAATGTATGCCTTCGGATACACAAGTTGATCCAATTCCTGGAACATCAATTCAAAATGCTGTGGAGTCAATTCATCAAATAATTTATTAGAATATGATATTTGCTCTTATGTTGGAGTTTCCACTATAACACCAACTTTAAAATTTGAAATTCTTTCTAATACTTATGTTCCCAACAAGAACTATGATTTCTAAAAAGATTCTTCTTGAAAGAGACAGTTTAGATTTGCTTAGTTAGAGGAATACTCACCATAGTTGTGTTATTCAAAACTACAAAAAGGTGCATTTTGCAAATATTGCATTTTGTTTGCACCAAAAGTACATAGAGGCTGTCAAGGTGCATTTATAAAATATAAAGACTTTAACCAAGTTGCCAGAAATTCCACATCATCTCAATGAAGCTGCTATTGATGTACAGAATAACAATCCACAAACATCCAGAAAAAGATATAATTTGTAATTTGATAAATCAATACAAAAAACTAGAGTCGAATAGAATTAAATTAGGTTCTATTTTATCAGCCATTTTATTTTGTGCCACACATGATTTGCTGTTACAAGGGGGGGGGGGGTGATTCTGGAAATTTATTTGATTTATTTCAATTTTGGATCGAAGCAGGAGACTTAATTTTAAAAGATCATTTGATGAAAGCTCCTGCAAATGCCTGGAACACTTCTGTAAGAACTGAACATCAACTAATAGAACTTTGTGAAATGGAAATACAAGAAAGCATCGTATCTGCTGCAAACAAATCCATGAATAGCTGACAAAACTGCAGATATTGCTGGGATAGAGCAGACTTTCACTTGGCATTAGATTGTTTGTTGACGAAAATAAAAATTTTCAGGATTTACAAAACTTTATGGATGTGAAAAGTATTAGTTCTGCTATTTTAAATAAATGTACTGAATATGGTTTGGACATGAACAAATTAATTGGACAAGGATATGATGGCTGTACAAGTATGGCAGGAAAGGAAGCTGGTGTTCAAGCCCAGATAAAAAATATATATCCAAAAGCTACTTACATACATTGTGCTTCTCATAGATCAAACCTAGTTGTGAATGACTTCAACATTGTACCAGAAGTTCACCAGACAACAAGAATTATAAAATCTATAGTAAAATTTTTTAGAGAAAGTCCAAAATGAAGAGCCACCGTGCCAACAATTCCTTTACTTTCAGAAACTAGATGGACTTCGAAATATCAAAGCATATCGGTTTTTTCAAAGAATTTTCAACTCATTTTCAATAAATTAGAAGAAATGTCTATGAACTGGACAGGATCAACACATCAAGAAGTGCATCGTTATAGTAACATCATGTAATATACTTCAATGTTTATTATTTCTTTAAATATAATATCAAAATATTCTGCTATTCTTGAATCAATAACCCAAACATTTCAATCAGTAGATGTAGATTTACTAGCTGCTCACCAACATACTGAGGACTTACTTAAAATATTTGCATTTCATAGGGAAAAATCTGAAGAATTTATAAACTTTCACTAGATATGGCTGAAAAATTAACAATAAAAATAGAAATACCTAGATGATGTTCCATACAAAAATATAGATGCAATTATCCTGGAATCACACCTGAAGACTATTATTGGCAATCAATATTTATCCTGTACTTAGATTCTTTAATTTCATCCTTAAAATCAAGATTTTCCTCGGATAACAAAATAGCATTTTCACTATTTCAGTTTCATCCCAAGAATATTCTAAAAATAGATAAAATAAAGTTCCAAAACTACGTCAAAAGAGTAAGCGAAAAATACAATTTACAATATTTAGAAATAAAGGCAACAACGTGGTATGAAAAATGGACAAATTTTCTTTCGACTGATATTCCCCAAACTTTACAAGAAGTTTTGGAACATTGCGACTATATCCCTTCTATTAATTTGGAAATAACTATTGGTATGACATTACCTGTTACGACTTGTACCATTGAAAGAAGTTTCAGCACCTTGAGACGTGTGAAAACATGGTTAAGGTCCACTATCTCAGAAACGTGTTTATCAGGTTTATGTATGATTGGTGTGCACAGAAGAAACTAAAAGAGGAAGCAGTAAAGAAGAAATTTTACTGAAAATGTCATCAATAGGTTTGCAAGCGATAGACGGAGAATTCAATTCTTATACGATATGTGATTATTGAAATTATCATCTCTCTCTCTCTCTCTCTCTCTCTCTATATATATATATATATATATATATATATATATATATTAATTCTTGTTTCCTTCATATTGTTAATTTATATACATTATGTATGTTAATTATTTGTCTTCAAGCTTTGCCCCCCCCCAGAAAAAGTTTCTGCGGACACCCATAATGCCAATAGCTCCATAATCTCTTTAACACACATACCAAAAGGAAGTATGGCAGTCTCATATGCATGATATTGAGCCTACCGCTACCGAAAAAAAGAGACTACTCCATGGAAAAGTCTGTTTCCAATTGGCTCTATCACTTAGAAAGTTGTTTCCAATGGAAAAAAAAACTGTTTCAATCTAAGTGATAGAGCCAATTCATTTAATTCAACATAAAGACTTTGAGTGGGTGATGCATGAAAGGCACTAGTAGCTATCTGTATACCCTGATGATGGAAGGGATCCAACCACTTCAAGCTATTATTCTGCCTTGCAGAACCATAGACTTAAGACTTATCCTTCATTAAAGATGAGGGAATAAAAATCAATCTGCATTCCATTCAGTAGAGGATAGTGTGCAAAGAAATTCAATGCTCTCTTGCACTTTTCATTTACTTGATGAATGTGTGCAAAGAATGTTAGTTTTCAAAGATGAGTCCCAAGAAGTTAACTTCTGCTGTTACTGGAAGAACAGTTTGTCCCATTCTTAACTCAGGATCTGAGTGGAGAGTGTGTTTTTAGCTGAAGTGTGTGCAGACTTTTTTCTGCTGAAAACCTGAACCCATTACTAAGAGCCCATGGAGAAACACAATCGATTGCTTGTTGAAGTTGTCTTTCAATTACCCTTATGTTACACGTGACAAACTGTCAAGTCAATATAGGCTATTGCCTATAGTGGGAGGAAGCTGTTCAATGATTGAGTTAACTTTGATGATAAAAAGTGTCACACTTAAGATAGAGCATTGCAGAACAAACACCCTGTTCTTGATGATATGGCTGAGATAGTGTACTTTCCACTCTAACTTGGAAGACTCAACTAGCCAAAATTTTTAATAAATACAGGAAGGTGCACTTTGAGACCTAGGTTACAGAGACCTTTTAATATACCATATCTCCAGGCTGTGTCACAAGCTTTTTTCCATGTCAAAGAACACTGGAACTAGATGTATTTGTTTCAGGAATGCGTCCATTATGAAAGTTTCTAATGGACCAAATAGCACAAAGTTGAACGATGTCTATGAAAGCCACATTGTGTGTTGAAAAGAAGTTTGTTGGTTTCTAAGTACTAGAAAAGCCTCACATTTATCATTTTCTCTAATATCTTAGAAAGACCACTGGTCAGAGCAATAAGTCAATAACTGTTTGCTTGTATTGATTCTTTCTTGGTTTTGAGATAGCAATGACAACTGACTTATGCCAAGAATCCAGAAACTCTTCCATTTTAAGTATTCTGTTGTAATATTAATAGGAGATCCATAGAAAATGATGGAAGACATTTCATCATTTCATAATGTACGTCATCAAGACCTACTGATGGAGTAAAACAACACAAGTTGCTGATTCTGGCAAAATTTTCGCCCAAAGTGTGTGCAATAGAAATGCAATCAGCAACTATGTGTCCATTATGGTCTAAGGTAGACAAACAGTGTTATAACTCTATTAAGTGTGATGTAGTGGGATATCTATCAAGGCTATGGATAGAATGGAAATATTGAGATGATGTTTTTGGAATTGAAGCTGTTGCTGCCTGGACAATATGATCTATTACATACTTTACTGCTTCATAGATAGGTGTTTGACTGAGTGTATCAGCATTAAATATTGCAAGGCAAGGAAAAAGTATTCCAGTCAACTTGGTCAACTTCCCACATGGGTATCCATGTAGAAGAACATGGTTCCTGTGAAGATATTGTACAAATAACAGGAAAATAATCAGTTCTGTATATGTACTCTTTGACATCTCACATGAGCAGTGGAAAAGTGGAACTCTCACATGAGTAGTAAAATCGATTGCAGAATATTAGCAGGCAGATATATGGAAGAAAGTAATGAATCTTTTATTCATAAAACGGAAAAGTCAAGGATTTGTTATTATCCTAGAGAGTATTGTGCCCATTAAAATCACCTGTAAGTATGGGCTCGGGAAGTGGTAAGATAAGGTTATCAAGATCAATTTCATTTAACTCAACACTTGGTGGTAAATAAACTGAACATACTGCAATAAGAAATCCCATGGATAGGCAAATCACTACAGCTTCCAGAGCAGTATTACACAGAACATGATTGAAAGGAGTATGACTGCCCACTAGGATAGCTACTCCACCATGAGCAGGACAACCTCCAGTTCTGTCCTTGAGTACAACAGTAAAATTGCTTAAGGTAGGGTTCTCACTAGGTTTTAAATATGTTTCTTGTGTTTCTATAGCAAAATCCTGACGACATCAACATTCTGGTGAAAACCAAGACAGTTCCCATCGTAAAAATGTTCATACTGTTTTGGCTTTGTGGATTTGTCTGAATTTTGTCACACAGAATTCAGTGTGACAAAAAAAAAAGTGTTACACAAAAGTTACTTTCTCCTAGAAAGACTCTAAAAAGAAAACTGTGAAGCACACATTCACAACCCGAATCTGAACAAAAACAACTGCCTAAAACTTTCGCAATTTTGAGAAATTATATTAACCGATACTCAACATTCATGTGTTCCTTAATTATAATTAAATACTGTTTATAATTTAAAAATAATTAACTAAATCAATTTATTGTAATTTATTTTGAATATCTATTAATGTAGATTGAGCTATTCTCCTGCAGCTGATATTGCGCATATCACGTGCTTTCAATGAAATTGTTCTTTGAGTTTTCCAATAACTGTATTGACAATGGCTATGAAATTTAGCCAAATATTTTACAGTAAAAATATTAAACGTAAGTGTTTCGGGTATTAATATTTTATAATGAATTATTTCGTTTACATCTCGATTTTCAGATGAATGAACAATTACTCACCTGCAATTGCTACTAACAGCTCTAGTTTCTTGATTTTCATCTTTAATTTTACTCAATTCAGCAGCAGTATTTCCAGACTGAACACCAAATCCATTCAAGGGCAAATCATATGTAACCTTATTCTTTCATCTCTCAAACTAACTCCACATCATTTCTCCTGCATGACCTACACGATTCAATTGCAATCATGGTGCTCCTTCTAACTCACTTCCATTATACCTTGGTACTAGCTCACACTCTTTTCTCTTCTCCTTTTCAACTCACTTCCATCATACCCTGGTACTAGACTCTCACTCTTTTCTCTTCTTCATTTGCTTTAGGGAGACATGAGTCAGCAAGCACATTGCATTCAATTGCAATCATGGTGCTCCTTCTCAACTCACTTCCATCATACCTTGGTACTAGGCTCACACTCTTTTTTTTTCTCCTTTTGCTTTAGAGAGACATGAGTCAGCAAGCGCATTGTGTTTGGTATTAATCTTAAACTAACTCCACATCATTCCTCCTGAATGACCTACACGATTCAATTGCAATCATGGTGCTCCTTCTCAACTCACTTCCATCATACCTTGGTACTAGGCTCACACTCTTTTCTCTTCTCCTTTAGAGAGACATGAGTCAGCAAGCACATTGTGTTTGGTATTAATACCAAAGTTTTAAGTTTCGGATATTAATATTTTATAATGAATTATTTCGTTTACATCTCGATTTTCAGATGAATAAACAATTACTCACCTGCAATTGCTACTAACAGCTCTAGTTTCCTGATTTTCATCTTTAATTTCACTCAATTCAGCAGCAGTATTTCCAGACTAAATACCAAATCCATTCAAGGGCAAATCATATGTAACCTTATCCTTTCATCTCTCAAACTAACTCCACATCATTCCTCCTGCATAACCTACACATGATTCAATTGCAATCATGGCGCTCCTTCTAAACTCACTTCCATCATACCCTGGTACTAGACTCACACTCTTTTCTCTTTTTCATTTGCTTTAGGGGAGACATGAGTCAGCAAGCACATTGCATGACAGAGGGCTCTTTCATGTCCTCCATACAATGTTTGTTCTCCTTCCAAATCATGTGTGCATCAAAACATTGATCATCTGCATTTTGCCTTTCGGCATCCTAAGAGCCTCGGTAACATTAGCAAACCTATTAGGATGCAGAGCCAGAACCTCCATCATTCAAGAATAAAGCAAGAATTATATCTGACCAGAAATGATATTCTTGTTTAATCCTTTACCCAAGAAGTAAATAAACAAAGTTTGTATGTGAAGTATCTTCATGACTATGCTACTTGAATAGATAGGCTGTTGCTTCACTTGCATATGGAAAATATGTGACTTCTCCATTAATTATACCTTGGTATCCTTCCTGGGTCTGGGTCCCACTGATGAGATCTCAATAAAGGTTGAAACTGGTCTGGATAGTGGCCCTTCCCATAATGTTTTTGTATTATGCCGGCCTGGTTGGCCAAGTGGTTAGCATATCTGCTCTCCAGCCAAAAGGCTATGAGTTCGAATCCCTCCATAGGCATTGATGTTTGCGATTGTCTGTGAAAATACTAGTGGTGGTGGGCAGTAGATGCTGTTGACTGATGATGGTAGTTGCAGTTCGCTGTAGTTGGTGGATAGAGTTGTGGAGTGGGTGCCCTCGCTCGATGAGTCTGTGGACTCCTTTGAGATGTCACAATAATAATAATAATAATTATGGGATACTGAGGCAACTGATGTGAAGTAACAGCCTCTATGTATAAGTAGTCTAGTTAATGATGCTTCACACACAAACTTTGTTTGCTTACACTTGAGTAAAGGATTAAACAAGAACAATTTCTTGTCAAATATAATTCACTCACCTGTGAATTATATTTGATCTTTATCCTTGAATGGAGGAGGTTCTGGCTCTGCATCCTAATAGTTCTGCTAATGTTACTGAGGCTATTAGGACATAGAAAAACAAAATGAAAGTGATCAATGAACAGTAAACAGGTTCCACATGTCAGATAGTACACAGGACTGAATAGTGAGTTAGGTCAGTTGGCTTCCCAACCCAACTAGCTAATAATCCTGTTGCCACTTACTCTGTCAAACTACCTAGGAGTCTAGTTGGCACTATGAAGGAGACACTGCTGAGGAATTGCATGGACAAGAAACTGTACTCTCTATGTGGTAGATATGATCACAAATCATTTATCCCAGCACTGCATGTGCCTGCTCTATAATTAACATTTTGACAGCAATAAAAAGGCCAAGAAATAGAATAGCATTACAGATCAGAAAAAAAAAAGACTAGTTTTTTCAAAATATCCACTAACAGTGTGCAACTACCGAAACTATGCTTTGCAGAATTTCTTCCACAAGGTGACACTACTGCATTCATCAGATCTGATATCATATCAAAGAATGCCAATATTAGAATTTTATGACTGACTCTAGTTCAAAATTTCCTTACCAAACTTTGTTGTATTTGTTTGCTATTCAAAGGTGAGCAACTCCAAATTCCTCTTCAAATTCTGGTAACCAGTATGACCTCTTATTATTTCTCTCTAAACCTTCCTTTTCTGCAGTCTACATACCCAAATAGTGAAGGCATCATCCTTGAGCAGAGTTCTCATAAACTGGCTTTCGTGCTATAATTCCACTAAACAAGCCAGAAGAAATGGGAGTATTTGGTGTTGTAATGAATTAACACAAATTGTCCATCCACCCAGCAAAATACCAGATAATCTTTATCCTCCCAACACCCTAAAGATTTTCTTAACCACTCCTCTACAAACATACTGTAGACAGCAATTCTCCTCTTGGCAAATCATAACCTTGTTTCCACATTATTTTCTACAACATATCATCTACCATTGAAGGTAAGTCATTTGGCCTCATACAGATGTGGCAGTTTTTTTTTTTTTTTTTTTTTTTTTAAATCCCACAAAAAAGACAAACCGGCCCCATGAACATGTATCTACAGACAAGGAAATGGTTATTGGAGAAGGAAGGCAATGAGAAAGCACCTTATTTTATCATTATTCCATAGTAAAGCATTGCTACCCACCAACCAGTAGACTGAAGAGAGGATGATCCTCTACCCAGCCATTCTTAGTCTAATGTTCTTTATATTACAGAAGTACCAAATGGGATGACCTATGATTTCTACTCTTCCTTTCCTTGGTCTGATTATCTTTCTGCTTTCCTCATCCAAACATCTACACTGACTAAATAAAATAATCCTTCTTAGAATAAAGCCCTATAATCCTTTTTCTGCCCATTCATTACACTGGCCAACAAAAAAAAAAATTTTCTGCTGATTATGATCTGACACTTATTTTTTCCAAATTTGGGCGTGCTGATTTCAAATATCAAACCCATTTTTTTCTATCACGTCAGGTTTTTCCCCTATGGCATTTTCTTTTTGCTAATTTGTAAGTTTTTGATAGTTTTAAAGAGGCAGTACTATTTAGAGGATCAAAAAAATCGATTTTTTAATATTATTTTCTGAAAGTATATACTTTTAAAAATCTGTTCCTAACTTTTTATCAAGAAATTTGAAAAATTCCCGAAGATATAGCCTATTATTCAAAGCGGTGCGCTCACCACTCTCGCTTGTTAGTAAATGAATAAATGCGTAAGAACCTGCAATGGCACGTACTGGCGCTTTGAATGCGAGAGAGGCCGATAACCGACCTAATACATTTAGGTGATGAAAAGTAGGCGATGACAACTGCCTAAAACAAATGAATGCTATATGCATCATAGCGGACAAAGAACGATCGAAATCAGTCAATCATTAATCGATCGTGAAAGTATGATGAGCGCTTATAATAACGTTTCAATAAAGTCTCTGGTTTATTTTTGTCTTGTTAATTGCATGTCAGTCGGCAGTGAAGAAAATTTATTCGTTTACTAACAAGCGAGAGCGGTGAGCACTCCGATTCTGATCTGCGCACCGCTTTGAATAATAGGCTATATCTTCGGGAATTTTTCGAATTTCTTGATAAAAAGTTAGGAACAGATTTTTAAAAGCACATACTTTCAGAAAATAATATTAAAAAATCAATTTTTTTGATCCTCTAAATAGTACTGCCTCCTTAAAACTATCAAAAACTTACAAATTAGCAAAAAGAAAATGCCATAGGGGAAAAACCTCACGTGATAGAGAAAAATGGGTTTGATATTTGAAATCAGCGCACACAAATTAGTAAAAAACAAGTCTCATATAAAAGTCAGCAAAAATTGTGTTGGACTGTGTTATCCAATCCTCAGTTCACTAGCAAACCATTATTATTATTATTATTATTCAGGCCTCCAAGGAGTCAAAAGACTCATCGAGGGGAGGTCCCCCCCCGAGAAACACAAAGTCTATCATACCACTCTTTAAACTCACTGACCGTTCTCGCTCCCACCACTCCATCAGGCAATGCATTCCACGGCTCAACCACCCTCCACACAAAGAAACCACTCCTTACCCTCTTGCTCACAGTTTCCTTTCGTAACTTCAAGGGATGGCCTCTTGTCATCACTCCTTCCAACTGTTCAACCAAGCAAAAGAACTCCCCACTGTCAACCCTGTAACCACCTCTCAACAGTTTAAAAGTCTCAATCACATCACCTCTCCTTCTTCTATCCACCAAACTCTGCAGTCCACATTCCCTCAGTCGATCCTCATAACCAAAATTATACAGTCTTGAAACCATCTTTGTCATCCGTCTTTGTACCCTTTCCACAGTTAATTTATCCCCTTCAAATCCTGGAGACCAAATCTGAGAACAATAGTCTAAGTGTGGTCTGATCAGAGACTTATACAACGGAATGATAATCCTTTTATCTCTGCAGGTCATTGTCCTTTGCATAATTGCAGCAATCCTCTGTGTTACCTTCACCACCTTTGCAATATGTCCCCTAAACTTGGTTTCTATCAATCATCCACCCCAGATCTCGTCTCCCCTACTTCCTCCAGTATAACTCCTCCCAGCATCCCATCGATGTTTCCCAAACCTCAAGACCTTACATTTTGCTGCATTAAACTGACACCCCCATTCATTTGCCCATCTATCTAGCTTATTTAAATCCTCTTGCAGGGCTACCACATCTGCACTATTACTAATAATCCTTCCCAGCTTCGCATCATCCGCAAACAACTGATTATCCCCCTGCAATCCACTGGCTATGTCATTGATATAAAGGTTAAACAATATAGGTCCTAGTACTGAGCCCTGTGGGACCCCACTTGTAACCCTCTGCCTCCTGGAAACTGCTCCACCATACACAACTCTCTGATACCTATCAGACAGCCAATCCTGAATCCAGTTGACCAATCTGACATCCAGACCCATGTGCTGCAACTTAAATATCAGCTTATCATGTGGCATCCTGTCAAATGCCTTTTTCTTAGCCTTTTATAATAAAGTCTAAGAAAATTGCAGTATATGCCTTTCCCTGATCTAATGTTCTTGTAACTTTATTATAAAAGGCTAGCATATTGCTAAAACAAGAGCATCCTTTGACAAATCCATGTTGATTCTCACAGATAACATTACCCTCATCTGCCCAATGCTGTATACGGTCCCTCACTACTTTCTCCAAGATCTTAACTACTGATGACACACAGACTGGCCTATAATTAGACACTTCCAGTCTGTTACCACCCTTATGCAATGGCACTATCTTACCTTCCTTCCATTCCCTGGGCACCTTTGCCAAAGCCAGACTTTCATTGAAAAGCCACGTTAAAGGTACTGTCAATTCCCTAGCACATTCTCTCAAAACTCGTGGTGAAATACCATCCAGTCCTACAGCTTTACTGACATCCAGAGTACTCAGTATCTGAAACACACTCTCCTCCTGTACCTCCAGACCTCGAACCAGGCCTATCCCTCTAGCATTAAAACTGACTCCTCTAGGATGAAATACTATAATAAAGTGTTCATTGAACAATTCCACTATGTCCTGCATCGGTCACTCTATTCCCATTTTTATCCCACAATATCATTCTTCCACAGTCATTTCTCCTCCTACTGGCCACATAGCTAAAAAATTCCCTAGGATTTTCTTTGGATCTTAAAGCCAATCTCCTCTCATATTTCAGTTTCGCTTTCCTTACCACACTAGTCACTCTTCTGGCCTGTGTCTTATATTCCTCATGCATCTCTTCACCTGTCTCCTTATATCTCTTCCATAGCCTCTTTTTCGCATGCAATTCCTGTTTAATATTGTTTGTCATCCACTTTACTCCAAATTGCGTCCTCTTCTTCACTCGTGGTATACAACTTACCATTGCTGATAACAAATATTCTTTCACAATTTCCCACGCACTGGTGATATCCCGGCCTTCCAATTCCTCCCTCCATGAAACTTCCCGAAGTTTACGTCTAAGATTATTATAATCACCTGCCTTATAATTCCACATAAGTTCCCGTCTCTTTGATACTCCTGCATGTCTATTCATTTTCCAAGTCAACACCATATGGTCACTCTCTCCAACTGGTGGGAGAGACGTCAACTCAGCTATAACCAAATCCAAAACTTTTGAACCTCTTGTTCCCTCTGTTACATGTTGCCTAAGACATTTGTCCCTCAAGAATTCTAGAAATTCCATTCCCCTATTGCTACATGCATCTTCTTCTCTCCAATTTATACTACTGAAGTTAAAATCTCCCATAACAATCATTCTTCTTGCACTTGCCAAACTTAGCTGTCTAAACATCTCCTGGTCCCCATCCTCTGTGCTACTGGGTCTGTAGCAACACCCCACTAAATATCCTGTCTTGCCTACCTCTACCTCACACCATACGCTCTCAAAATCATTTGTCTCACTTCCTTCCAAATTCTCCACTCTTAGAGGACATAGGTCATCACTTATCATAAGCAGCACCCCACCACCACGCTTTCCCCTCCTATCCTGACGAAAAATGCTATACCCAGCGACTTCTATTCCTGTTGTTATATCCCCTTCTGTCAACCACCTCTCAGTGATCGCAATAATTTTTGGCTGATGCTATCTGCGCCACTAATTCCTCTCCCTTATTCCGGATACTCCTGGCATTAGTATAAACCATGCCAAAAAAAAAAAGAGAAAAATTGATATTTCAAGTGGCTCTAGTCAACTTCACACTCGGCTTACACTACAGCCTGAGTATGCATTAAAAAAATAAAAATAAAATAAATAAATAATGTCTATTACACTTTTTTTATATAATCTATTACACTTTTTTTATATAATCTTTGTCAAGTAGTTTTATTTTATCCTCCTACATGTTTCGCCAATTTTTTTTCTATTGGCATCCTCAGGGAATACAAACTAGTAAGCTAAAATGAAGGTTAAAGACTAGGTTATAACTGATAGTTCTAATTCATACAAAAAATTGGTATTGTGCGTGACAATGTGCATGTCTCGTTAACGTGATTTATTCGTTATGGCTCATGACATAATTGTTATGAAAGTTCATTTCTTTGATGTTTAATGATCTGATAAAAGTTTTCCAAATTTCTGGTAAAATTAGTAAAGTACAAAAGTAAAGTTTTTCAAATTTCTGGTAAACATGTAGGAGGATAAAATAAAGCTACTTGACAAAGATTATATAAAAAAAGTGTAATAGTCTTATGAATAATTGTCAAGAAAAAATTCAACAAAATAAATAATGTGTTAGATCACTGAGATGTGTGCACAGTGAGATAGGACATACAGAGAAAAGATTAGTAGTTGGAGGTGTAAGAAAAGAAGGTGCCAATGGACTGTCAAGTTCACTGGCACCTTCAAGATCAAGTTCAGTCTCCAGTGAACATGGCCACTTTCACAAAAACCTTCTTAGCCAATGGCTATAATTCCTACCATGTTCAAAAATATTAAATTAAAACTCCAAACCCACACACCCTCCCCCTCTCCAGAACAGAGATTATACCAAAGCTATCACTATTCCATATATCCCAGGCACATCCAAAAACTAACAAAAATCTTTAAAAAATAGAACCTTTCAACCACTAAGAGACCATATATAAAAAAAAAAAAAAAAAAAAAAAATCATCATCTCTTATCCATTCCACCAAAGACCAGCAACAGTCCACCAAGCAGGTGTTTATCAGGTCTCTTATAGTTGTAAACTATTCTACTATTACCAAACAGGCAGAACAGTCAGCATTAGAATTGCTGAACATAAGGACTATAGCTGTTTCCATCACTACAGGATTTGATTACTATGTTTTGGACACCGACCATAGATTACGCTGAAAGAAAGCCACTTTACTCCATAACAGCAAATATAAATACGAAAGACTTTTCCTTGAATATACTTCTGCCTTACTACCCTAACCTCAACAAATTTGCTTGCATGAAACTACTCCAAATTTGGGAAGCTCTCATCCTCTGTACTTCAGTCACAAAATACCATCCATTTAGCCCACTAGAGGGCACTATTTAGGACTTTAGCCCTACTCTCAGTTGATATGCTTCAACTTCATTATTTAGTGTAGTGCCTGCATGCATCTTATTATATTTTGTTCCCCGATGATGGCAAGTTGACTTTGCAGAAATATTGGAAGTATTAATTAAATTTATTTTAGTCAATATTAGTCTGCATTGTAATTTCCTTAAAAAATTCAATAATGAAGTTGCTCATCATATTTCAAGCATCTGATTGGGTCTGGCATAGAGGTTCAGTTAGCATATTACCATCTTGTACATCTTCCATGTTTTTGCAAATGCAGTGTAAATTTCTGCTCTAGTGATTCGCTATATGTAACTGGATCTGGGGCAAATTCTACATGCTGCTGCACAAGCTCATTAATTGAGAAAGAATATTTATTTGTTAATAAATGCATGCATTTATAAGCATTCCATTTAGGCTTTTTATTTTTGTAGACAGAAGACGTTTTAAGCTTGCGCGGCAATAATTGAGCTTTGCGTTGTGTATCAAAGGCCGATGCTTGCTCGTCTAGTCAAAGCTACCTTAGCTTGCTCAGTTGTAGGAGCTTCCAGGTCCTCGCTGCAAAACTGTGATTTCATGCACGTGCATAGCCATTTCCACTCCCTTCATGTCATCTTAAACAGAGGCCATACGCAGTCAAAGTAGGTCTAGCCAGTGAGCTTCTGCCAGTCTTTACAAGTGTGCGTGTTGCTTGGGAAAATTAAGTTACGACCAACTTTTTATGACAATGTTATTGACCAGTTCATAAAGAAGAACCGTAGGGTAGAATTTGTGTTCAAGTAGCTAAATTCAAAAAGATAGAATATCATTTGTAAAATAAATGTTGTATTTGTATGATTAAATATACATAAATTTCTAAATACGAGGGCTGTTCAATAAGTAATAAGACTAATTTTACTGTTGCAAAACCACCCGTCACAATATTAATTTCTGTGGAATAAAGAAATGTTGCTGTCTGTATTAACAAAAGAGGTTGATAGATGGCATATACGGGCTGATGTGCCAGAGTGTCACGTGACTAAACGCAAGCTTGTTTCGCCGTGCCTATGACCGCGACCAGTCGTCGAAATGGAAGCGTCCTTGGAACAGCGTTATGCGATTAAATTTTGTGTGCGTTTGCAAAAATCGGCATTGGACCATCGGACACGTTTAACATGATACGCGAAGCTTTCCACGATGAAGCAATGTCGAGGGCAAATGTTTTTCGCTGGCATAAAACCTTTAAGGAAGGCAAAATGTGGAAGATCTTGAACATGAGGGAAGATCAACACAGCAGCGATTATCATCAAGGAGGATTGCAGAATTACAGTATGCCAGCTGCATGTTGTCCTGAATATTTCTGTGGGAAGTGTTCACTCAATCATGGCTGAACATTTGGGACTGAAACGTGTTTGCACCCGATGGATTCCCAAACTCTTGACACAGGAGCAAATGCAGCATCGAGTGGATGTGTGCACAGAATGGAAAGAAAGACTGGAACAAGAAGACGACAACTTCTTAAAAAGCATCATTACAGCAGATGAAGCTTGGTTGTATCACTATGACCGTACAATGAAACAACAAAGCAGTGAATGGAAGCATCCGTCTTCGCCTACCCCCAAGAAAGCAAAAACTGTAAAATCAGCTGGTAAAGTTATGACCATAATGTTTTTTGACTACGATGGCATTGTTTACCAACACGCTGTAGAACCCGGGAATACTGTAAACGGCTCATACTATGCAGATGTTTTACGGACAATGGTACAGCACGTCAAAAGGAAGTGTCCATTGCTGAAGAATGGCTTCTTATTGCACCACGATAATGCAAGGCCACATATTGCTGGTTGTGTAGTGGACATTTTGCAGAAGAACAACATAGATATCCTACCACACCCTCCATACAGTCCTGATCTCGCACCGTGTGATTTCTGGCTGTTTCCTCAGCTCAAGAAACCACTAAGAAGTTGCCATTTCGAAAGCAACAAAGCATGTGTAAAACTGCGGAGGCGGTTTTGAAAGAACTCTCAAAAAAGGACTTTCACGTGTTTAAGAAGTGGACGCAACGTTGGGACAAATGCATCGCGTCTCACGGTAGTTACTTCGAAAAAGACCATGTAAATGATGACGATTAAAGGTAATCTGTTTTCTGTATAAATATAGTCTTATTATCTATTGAACAGCCTACATATATAGTTTTAAACGGTCAGTAATTCATTATTCCGCTAATCAGACTTCAATCACACCTCTCACTCCCTGAATGATAACAAGAGCAAGCGTGAATTTAAAGACCAGCATTTGCCCTGCAGTGGATATTTTCTTCTCTTCATTTCCCCACCAAATGCCAGAATATCTGAGGGATATACTTTCATCCATACTCTTCCTCCTATATCTAAATGACCACTTTACTAACCTCAAATCTACAGGTTTTAGGATGAGGCAAACTCCATTCCTTTTCTTCATTTAACAAATAATCCAAGACTGAAAATTAGGTAACCAATGCCTTAAACACTGATCTCATTGCCATTCTCCAATAGTTAAAAGACCACCTCGTGAATGAGAATCAGCTTGTGTTATTAAAAAAAAAAAAGGGAAACAGCTGCTGGTCAACATCCATACTCAATTCAGCCTCAACCTTACCAAACTAACTTTTCTTCCTCTATCATTCCACTTACCTGTTTTTTGGAACAGTTTTATTAAGGACCACAGCCATCAGCTATTCAAGAAACAACAGATTCTTTCTCCTTAACCACTTTTCCCACCAGTGGCACTATGTACTATAGGTTTTACTGCCTTTTGTGCAAGGATGATACTTAAACAGATCTGGCCAAGCATGGAATCCCCAAGAGCAGTATATGATAATATATAACAAGTATTCTAAAATGTATTTCAAGTTTTTTTTCTTTTTTTTTTTTTGCTTTGCCTGATGCTAATATTGAATATTATATTATATTATATTTAAAATAGTAAAAAATTTGGAATAAAAGGTTTTAAATATTGTTAATATCTTTCTTTTTGGAAGAAGGACTGAAAACTAACAGTTTTAATAATTCTAGGAAATTTGAAATTTCATGGATTTATGCACAACATAAATCACTACAAAATGTTTCTAGATAACAGAAAAGTTATTTTACCAAGAATAAATATTGTCAAATGTGGCCGAATTCAACCTAGTTATTTATATGAAATAGCTTGTAGGTGAGATAAGAATTTCTCTCCCTTTTCCTTTGAATTTTACAACGCGAAAGCTAACCAACAAATGTATTCGCAATTCGAGCAAGGATGGTCTACAAAAACATTTCACTCTCAATCATTTCATTCGATTCGCGAAATGAACATTAATATAATGAGGGTAATAAGTTAGTAGCATCCAGATAGCTTTCTGATAAAATCAGAAAGGCATTTAGATACCGAAGATTATACCAAACTGTGATGCGTCTCTGCGAAGTTATGGAGAAAGGGGGGGGGGGGGGTAACAGGAAATTATATATGAGAAAAATAAATAATGAACTACAACATCTTCTAGTGAGTAGTATATCACACTGAAAATATGGTGGAAATTCATTAAATCTTCGAATATATTTTGACAGCAAATGTCTTATTCACATCTTGTATCTCTTTCAAGCGCAGAGGAGTAGGCTTACGGCATACAACTCAATATTTCTACATAAATATTCACAGGTCCTCATTAGAATTTCTATAGGCTTCAATAATCGAAAACACAAAGTTGGGTATTACAAATAATAAGTCAATAAATGCGAAAAACGTATAAGGAATGGTTAACATGCTGTTAAATTCAATGCAATCTAAAAATGCTGTTCTTATTTTCACACGATAGTATAAGATCAGGAACTACTGAAATAAATGATTCGCTTCAACGATATATTAAGATATAAATATATTCATGTTTCTATATACATATCAGGCGTAATCAACAAATTTAGTATAGCCTGAACACCAATTTAAACGAGTATTTGATAGTTATATACCATTAACTATAATGGTACCGCCTACGAAATGGCTTTTGGGGGAGGATAATCTAACCTGTTTTCTCCCTCTCCGCCTCTTCTTGAACAGATTACCGCTTAATCACCGGTTTCAACATAAAATAACATGTAAACCGTACTATTAGCCATCCGTCAACCTTCATGTCATTGCACTTTCTTGTCGCTGAGCGCAGAATAACAAAGGGACGAGAGTATATCGGCGAACATGTAATTTCAGCTCAAATATATTCTAATCCCGGTTTACATGCAAGCTTACCATAATGAAGATAGTTCGGAAAGAAGCAGAATCATTGAAACGCAATGTAAAAATTGCTTAACATTTTTGTTTACTGCTACTTTCTAGTGACGTCATGATCATCACCTAAGCTTTGTGATGTTTTGACGCAGAGTTCGTATTAGTTGTAGCTACGGCTTATTCGTGTGTGTTGAAGGTGTTTTGTTATAATAGGCTTTTCGAAATTCAAAATCTTTGTTAGTGGTAGTTACAGAATTTCATGCTCGATAGAGTTCTCGTCCACAAGCTACTTTTAGAACTGTATTTGTTAAAAATTTGCACACAAAAATTAGATTAACTATCTTGTGATTTGCTATTTGATATCTTTGGGGCTCAGATATGGCTCAGCAACCCACAAGCAGTGCGTTGAGAGCCCTGGCCCTAGAATTTAAAGGTCTGCAAGAAGAACCCGTTGAAGGATTCCGTGTAAGATTAATAAACGAAGAAAACCTTTTTGAATGGGAAGTTGCAATATTTGGCCCCCCAGAAACATTATACGAAGGAGGATATTTCAAGGTATGTACATTGTATTTATAAGTAAGAACAGGTTATTCATAACAATGCATCTAAATAGATAAACAGTTGCATACTGATATGATCTTTGTGTATCAACTAGATCAGCTTTGTTTTCTAGTTGTTGTAAGTCAAAAAAGTGCTTAGAAAGATATAATTTTGTGACATAATATTAAAACTTATTCAGATGAAATTCGAGTGCCTTCATTGTATTAACAAAATAAAACTTTTGTTTACATTTTTATTTCTTACGTATGGTTTTATTATTATTTTTCTCGGGTGTTACTTGTATGTTGTGTTTATATTGATTAGCCTTTCATATCGAAAATTAAAAATATTAGCACCAACGGATTTTGTAAACAAACCGAGTTAATCGTATTGTTTGTATTCTTACACTTTGTATTGATTTGTTTTATCATTATTTGAAATTTGACCTCTGAGTAAGTGTTTTCAACACTTTTGATTCTTAATACAGTTAGAATATTTTAATACCTTGTATCAATTATGGTAAATCATTAAATCAGACCAATGCTTTTAGCAAAATAAACACAGAATATATGTAAAAATTCTTTTAAAATTTGATGCAGGATATGATAGAAATGTATTTATTTTATAATTTTGACAATAAATACATTTCTTTAAATGCATTAAAAATTATAAATATGATTTTTATTATATATTAATACAAATAAGCATCATGGATGTTTCATTTTAATGTCTTAAAATCCTTCAACTCTTACTATGTTAAGATTTATCAACTTGATTTATTTTTAATCACATTAGAATATATGTGTGCATGTAGTTTCATTTAAAAAATCAATTTGATGAGCTGTTTAAAGATTAGTGTCAGTACAGTGATTTTATATATATATATATATATATATTAGGGTGGCTGATGGACAGATATCAAAGAGTGATTTATGGAGTTGAGTCTAGAGGAAGGCAGGTGACTAGTGGTGTATCCCAGGGTGCAGTGCTTGGTCTTCCATTGTTTAATTTGTACATTAATGATATTGGAAATAATTTGACTGGAGATATCCACTTGTTTGCTGATAATGATGCAGAACTTGGAAGTGCCATAATTAACGAAGGTAATGTAGATATTTTGCAGGATGACTTAAATATGCTGCAGTATGGGCAGAGTTAATTGGCTGCCAGTTTAATGTGGCTAAGTATAAAGTGGTGCACTTTGGGAAGATGAGATCACATGTTGTCTACTACATTAATGGAAATGAACTGCAAGAAGTTGATGAAGCAAGGGACTTAGGGGGGCATTGTGGACAGAATAAAAGTTTAGAGGGCATGTTGCAAAGGTAACCAAAACAGCACATCATATTACAATATGATGTTGAAGAACAAAGAACCCACTGACAAGCAGGGATAGGGAAGTTATTGTTCCACTTTATAAGGCATCTGGACTATTGTGCACAGATCTGGTCACCTGGATTCTTGATGATGAAAAAATGGTGGAGGGGATCCAGAGGTGAGTGACAAAGATTGTTTCAGGTCTGTGGAATGTCTCCTGTGAGAATAGATTGGTCCGGGGGCTCCAAAAACTAGTTGTTAGGCATAAGCAAGGGCATATGATAGAAGCATATAAGTTATTAAAGGGATTTTATAGAATTAACACTGATTTTTTATTTTTTTTATTTTTTTGGTACATGCAGAAGGGGAAAGAATGAAGGGGGCACTGCCTGGAAATTGCATAAGAGTGTAGTTTACAATGGTTTTGGAACTAGATTTTTTTTTGTTTTGAGGATGGTCTGCATTGGTGAATGGGTGGAATGCAATGCCCAGAGATGGTTGTGAGTACTTTGTTTGTAAATGAGTTTAAGGAGAGGTATGATAGGTATTGTGTGAATAATTTCTAGTATGTCAGTGTAGTGTCTCCTGCAGTGAGTCTTCTTACTCCATTGAGACACTCATTATAATACTATAATATATATATATATATATATATATATATATATTTTTTTTTTTGTCATTTATGCCTCTTCCCAGTTGAAATTAAGATTGGTTGCAGAAAAATGAATAAGATATACAGATGATACAACCCTCATAGCTGAAACTAAGGAAAATCTGGAGCAATTGATTCTGTTAGTTAAGAGGGAAAATAACAAAGCCAGGCTTAATTTAAACATCTGCAAAACAAAAAGTGGGGCTTCCGGTAATTTAAATGAGAGAGAGATAAAATAGAAATCTTTGCAGGTTATGATTTACTGGGGTTCAGAATCAGACATTTTGAAGATGAAATTAAAAGCTATGTTAAACCTGATAATAAAATTATGAAAGATAAAGGTGTGAGTAAGGCCACAAAACTTAGAATTGTCAAAGCAATGGTATTTCTAGTAGTGATGTATTGATGTGAAAGCTGGATTATTAAGAAGAAAGACAGAAAATGATTTGAATTATGGACATGGAGGAGGTTATTAAGAATCTTATGGACTACAAGATGACAAATAAGATGGTTTTAGAGAATATAAAGATAGAATGATACTCCTTAAAGGCAATGATCACTAAACAGACATTGATGTACTGTATACTTTGGATATATTATGTGAGCAGATAAATCATTGGAAAAGGCAGTAATGTTGGGGAAGATTGTGAGAATGAGAAGAGGAAGACTCCAGAAGAGTTGGATTGACTACATAAAAGAACTTACAGTTGCTGAAAGAAAGAACAAGAGGCCAAGTGTGAACAATGGAGAGCCTTTGTTCACAAGATCAAGAGGCAAAAATGATTGGATTGCACATAACACAACATGCTAATTTTGTTGCTATTTTCATGCTAATTTTTAAGATGGTCAGTATAATCTAGTGTCCATTGAATTTGTATCCACTGCTTTGTTGCTTAAGTGCAAGTGTTTTTGTCCTAGTGGTAGTATACTTGTTGTGGAGTTAGTATATATAGGAAAATAACAACAATAACAGAAATCTTGAATGATGTTAAACATAGTTCCTTTCACAATTAAGTATTCATGCTTTTTACAAAAGTATCAAGTGTTTCGATCAGGATTACATTGTGTAAAAAGACCCCAGATGAGTCCTATTTCCAAGTGTTTTCTGCCAGAAATGTACAAAAATCGAGCAACTAGTTTGGTATGATTGCCATTCAGTTTAAATTCTGTCAGCATTATCATTCTATCCTCTCTCTCTCTCTCTCTTTGCACCTTACTTATTTATAAGAGACCTGAAAGGATTGAAAAGTGCCATGTTTGGGCCGAAGGGCAGCCTTTAATTATCTAATCTGTATTACCTTTTGTGGATCAGTTGTCATAAATTAGGAAGACATTGACACACAGAAGCAAAAAGGTTATGCTACCCTTGTATAAGGCTTTGATCAAGCCACATATGGACTACTGTGCACAGATTTGATCACCTGATTTTCAGGGGGGTGGACATGAAGATATATTGAAGATGATCCATAGAAGGTTTGCTAAGTTAGCATCAGGTTTATGAAATGTCGGATACTAGGAGAGATTGAGGGAATGCAATTTACAGAGCCTTACGAATAGAAGAAGAGGGGATATGATTGAGACATAAATATGTGAGGAGGCTGCTACCAGATTAACGTGAAGATATTTCATAAAGTAGAGGGAGGCAGAAGAGTGAAAAGCAGGTTCTTTGCATGGCAAGAATGCATTGCTTGAAAGTGAGGTGAGTGCAGAAACTGTAAATGGGTTCGATGATCTTTTGGCAGAAGAGAGTATAGACCTCTGCCATGAGTCCTTGGCCTCCTGGAGGTGAGATGTTAATAATAATAATAAGTAGAAAGAATGGATTGGTAGTTTGAAAGTAGTTTTTTTTTTTTTTTTCATCCATGCATGGCAAACAAAAAGCAGATGGAGACTCAGTTTTCTTAACTTAAATTGAGACCACATCCATCAACTGTATTCAGAAGACCACAGTAATCTAAGCATGACGGTGCTGCACTCAGTGATGTCTTAATTTCTGAACTCTATTCATTTGTAGAATTGTTTGGCACTTTAGACTCTTGGAATATAAATAGTAATTTTTAACTGAAGGAAGATTACTATTGACCTCCATGAACACTTTTTTTGCCTCATCCCATAATATGGCAGCAGATTGCCTGTAGCATATGAAACACTGGGTTCTCGTCAGCTACAGGAGCGAATGCTGGTCTTGAAATTCACGCTTGCTCTTGTTATCATTCGGGAAGTGAGAGGTGTGATTGAAGGTCTAATTAGCAGAATAATGAATTACTATTTCAAACTATATATTTAGAAATTTATGTACATTTAATCATACAAATACAACATCTATTTTACAAATGATATTCTATCTTTTTCAATTTAGCTACTTGAATACAAATTCTACCCTACGGTTCTTCTTTATGAACTGGTCAATAACATCATCATAAAAAGTTGGTCGTAACTTAATTTTCCCAAGCAACACGCACACTTGTAAAGGCTGGCTAGAGCTACATTGACTACATATGGCCTGTGTTTAAGCAACAGTGAGACGACAAGGTTTACAAGGGGTGGAAATGGCTATGCACTTGCATGAAATCACACCGCTGCAGCGACTACTTGGAAGCTCCGACATCCGTGCAACCAAGGTAGCTTTGACTAGACGAGCAAGCATTGGCCTTCTATATACAACGCAAAGCTCAATTATTGCCTGTCTGTTTACAAAAATAAAACTAACTCTAAATGTAATACTTATAAATACATGCATTTATTAACAAATAAATATTACTTCTTTCTCAAGTAATGAGCTTGTGCAGCAAGCATGGAGAATTTGCACTGGTCAGCTACCTTTTTTAATCAGCATGGACTGATCATTTTTTTTTCCTTCATTAATGCAGGATTACTGTTGAAAAGCATGGGGGAAAAATTCGGTAGATGAGGAATCGTGGATTTCATTTAGAGAAAAATCTGTATATTTTGGACAGGAATTACGAGATATAACCTACTGATATTCATTTTGAATGGTTGGAGTCATAATCCTGGAACCACTTCAAAAGGAAAGCTTTTCCAGTGAATTAAGGCAGCTTGGCTGAGTCGATAGCATGTGTGCTCTTCAACCAACAAGCCATGGGTTTGATTCTCACTGTGGACATTGTTTTATGAATTTCTTTACCCAGTGTGAGACCACCATCATCTGCTTATTTGAAAACCTCAAGTGGCTTGAAAAGGTTTCATGTTTGATCTCTATAGCAGGATTTCCAATATTATCTAATCCTTAGCCCCACTCATTAACTAATACTTGTTTAGAGCCTTTCATTTTATATTAAACATGAAACTTAAAAGAAGCAAATTTAGTGAATTTGACCACATATTGTATGCTTTCTGCCGTAACTAGTTTTTTTTTTCATTTCTCAAGAATAAACTGAATTCCATTCCTTGTCTGAAATGGTAATTTACCGAATTCCTTATGTATGAGGTCTTGCTTGATGTGGAAATGCTGGCAGTCTCAGGAAGTTTTAAGAAATCAGGATTACATATAAATTTTTGCAGATCATAATATCCTGGAGAAAAATTATTTACATAAAACTGGGTCTCCCTTCTGAAAGACAATACAGCTGTGAAGCTTTTCATGGCTTTTTTTCTGAACGACTTTTCTTGGAAAAAACTGTCACCACTAGCCGGTGCTACTTGGTACATAGGACTGAACTCAATAGTAATGAATCTGAAGGCTTCCCAGAATCATCACCAGTTGCATCAGTCTTGGGACTGGTAGCTCAACAGCAATTTCCTCCATTCCGCTCTGTTGTTGGCTTTCTTCTTAATTTCCTGGTAACTCCTCAGATCCGTGCATTCTTTGACTTGGTGAGCAAAGCTTTTCCTTTGTCTGCCTCTTCTTTCCCCCTCTATTTTGCCTTCACTTATTCTTTTCACAAGTCCATCATGTCCATACCACCTATCCCCCTTTTAATTTTGATTGATCTAATTAAACTTCTTGTTTCACTTATCTCTTAGGACTTGTTTTTTTTTTTTTTTTTTTTTTTCCCTCTCCATTTTATTTTGTTCATGTGATGCTGGTGCTGCATTTTAAAAGCCTTCAATCTTCTTATGTCTTCTCTGACTAGAATCCAGGTTTTACATCTGTACAGTGCCATGCTCCACATCAATTCTGTATTACTTTTTTCTCAGTTGTAGGTTGAGGTTTCAAAAATCAGAGTAGCTAGCAGTAATCTGTCTGCTTACCACTAGGCAACGAGAGAAGTTATGCAGCACATTGCAACAATGAGCTATGCATCTGATATCTCTTTACAATATTCAACATCTTGTTCACGTTTAATTTGAATAATGGTAGTTGTTAATTCAGAAATCGCTTTGTGAATATATTTTTTATATTTGCTTTTAAATCTGATAAAGTACACGAAAATGTATCTGTGCTTGCCAAACACAAAACTATGGAGTCTGCGTGTGCTGTAGAAACTCTTATGATCACGTGAACCCAGTCTATTATTTATGTGGCTGTGTTTCTGTTGTCTTTCACTGTTGGTGTGGAATAAGTGTTAAATAATGAGTAGGGTATGCAATGAAAAGTGAAAGCTTTGTGAATATGCTGCCTCTGTGTGGGCAGCATATTCATTTCTCCAGTTTTACTGATCTAGCATGCATCCCTGCCTGCTTGATCCAGTTTGCTAGCTCACTTGACTGTTTCCATATCTACTGTGGGTGTCAGTTTTCCTCATGATAAGTGACCACAACATCATAGAAGACTCCTCACCATGGAACAACCTTTGCATAGTATTTCTCAGTCCCGTGTCAAAGGACACGAGACTGAGAAAATTGTCTGGAGTGGTTCTGGATATCTGATTTCATTTTTCATCGTCTGGAGAACCACTCCAGCTGCTCGCTCTCCATGTACCACAGCTCATAACACCAGTAATGAAATTATCATCTAATCCAAATTAGATTTTGAAATTGACCAAAGGCTGCAAACCTGTGCAGCTTTTGTCCACATGTTTCCACAACTCTGGGTGCCTCCGTAGCTTTTCCTCCTCCTTCATCCCTGCAATTGCTGCACTGTGGAAGTCTCCCACCTGCTGTGTTTCCCCAAGTTGTAGGTTGAGGTTTCAAAAATCAGAGTAGCTAGCAGTAATCTGTAAATGAGTTCAAATGTAAATAAGTTCCTCCTTTCCCAACCCACTACTCATACACAGTACTATAGGTTGATCAACGAACCTCTTATGTATGGGCACAACATAAAAAAATATAAAAAAAACGCTCATACAGAGGTAAAGAGTTTTTTTTCTCCCAAAAACTCAGGTTTTTCATCTCTCAGAACAGACAAACTGGCCAGGAGAACACATGCAATTGACAGACAAAAAAATACATTATAACCAATAGCTTTGTGTTGGTTTCATAAGATGGTGCTGTACTATCCATATGGGACTCGCAGCTGATAACCATATTACACTAATTAATTCCACCACTCTCACATCCAGATAGTACCATAGTAACTTCACTGAAAAACAAGGCTGACTTACTGTTAGCACTCTTCTCTTCCAATTCCTGTGATGACCAAGGCAAAGTTCCCCTGATTTTACTGAGAACAGCTCACTCTGTGTCATCCATAGTCTTCTGCACGATAGAAATCAAAAGAATCCTTAACAACCTGAACACAAGGCATCTGGTCTTGATCGTATCCCACCTATGTGTTAAAAACTTGTGCTTAAGAATTAATACCTATCCAATATCACTTCTTCAATCTATCCTATCCAACTGGCATCTAACCTACTGCATGGAGACATTCCCACATTCATCCCATTCCAAAGAAAGGATAGCCATCATCCTGCTATCAAATTTCTCTCATCATATACTTGTTAGTGATCAGCAATATGAATTCCATCACTCTATCCATAGCTCATCTTCTAGCCATTGCCACCCACCTCTGCATTCTAGTCATTAAAAAATTTGGAGAAACTTGATTGCTCTTGACATTTCAAATGCATTTGATCAAGTTTTAGCAAACTGCCATTCTGTGATATGTTCCATCATTTGTATCTGGATTACCAACTTTCTCACTGTTAGTCATGTTGGATGGTTTCCTCTCCTCGCATTTCCTCCACTGTTACAGGAGTACCTCAAAGTTCTGTACTTTCACCCACTCTCTTTCTCCTCTATATAAATGATCTGCTTTCACAAATTACAGATCCTATTAATAACTTTACAGTTGACAGTACATGCTATTCCTTCTTTTCGTTTGATAAACTGTATAGATTCTTTAAAGGTACCTGTGGAATAATTTATGTAAACATCAAAAATAGTTTTAATATTATTTATTAATATATTAATTTCTAGTATGTGGCAACCATTTTTAATTGGTAAACCAATTGTTGTATGTACCTTGTATTCCCATTTCTTTGATTTGCTTGTTTCTATGCATTGATGTACTGTTATTTTCAGTACGAAATATCTATACTGTCATTTTGTTCAAGTGAAATGAAAATATAGATATAATGTGTGAAAAATCTCATCCACACTAATCTGGTAATTACTTCTTGCCAGCTTATACATATTGATCATGTCTTCCATCTATCTGCTAGCCTCTGTAATTTGCATTCTCTCAATCTGTTCTCATATTCCAGAGGTGGGTGACAAAGGCTAGAAGATGAGCTATGGATCAAGAGTGATGGAATTCATATTGCTGATCATTAACGAGTATATGATGACAGAAATTTGATAGCAGGATAATGGCTATCACCTTTCTTTGGAACAGGTTGAATGTGGGAATGTCTCTATGCAGTAGGTCACCAGAAACCAAGTTAGTCTATTGTCTCTGAACCCTCTCCAACATCTCATCATCCTTCTGAGAATCTGGCAACCAAATCTGTGCAGAATAATACATATACAGCCTGATTACAGTCTTGTACAATGGAATCAAAACATCCTTACTTCTAAACATCAGTATTGTCCTTGCATTTTTAGCAAAATGTCCATAAAATATCAAGTCCCTATCCACCATCACCCCAAGATCTTTCATCTCCTCCACCTCCATTAAAACATCCCCACCAGTCCTATACTCTGCATCCCATCTTTGCTTCCCAAATTTTAAAATCTTACACTTTGCAACATTAACTACATCCCCACACACTTACCCATTCAGACAGTCTGTTTAGCTCTTGCAAAGCTACAACATCTGCTCAACTTCTCATAACTCTCCCCAAATTTGCATGATCAGCAAACATCTATATAACACTATTTTAAGCCCTTTCCAATGACATTTACATACAAGTTAAACAAGAATTGCCTAAAAACAAACCCCTGGGGCACACCACTATTAACTTTCCTCTTCTGGGATATCAATTCCCCATACACAACTTATGGCCAATCTCCAATGTAACGCACTAATCTGCTATCCAACCCCATATGTTCCAGTTTAACTACTAGTTTGTCATGTGGAAATCTGTCAAAATACTTTGCAAAATCTATGTCTGAGCCAAACATATTAATTATATCACATTCTTCTCTTGTGATAACTTCATTTTTTTTTTTTTTATGTTTTCCACTGATGCTGTGTTCACTCTTCTAATTTTCCATGGAAATCTCATATCTGAGGTCTCTAATTTTAGTTTTATTTCTAACCCAGCTCTCTTCCTATATTAAAATTGATTTGAACACTCTTGCATATTACTATGCAAGACATTTTCTTCTTTCTTCATCTTGAATTGTTGATGTTCTTGATTATTTTTTTCCTCTAAATTTTGCTATTACAACTAAATTACTACATAAACTATTAATCATTTGGCTTTCATTTATTATCAGAAATATCCTGGGAGTCAAGGATTCACTGAAGGAAGCCATACCTCACTCCCATCAGCTGTCATACTCTTCTCTTAAGCTCATTCACACCAGATCCACTCACACTTTAGCAGACAAACTCTTCCACTCTTTTGCTGCTGTGTGAGACAAATCTATCTCGCACCTTTCTTATTCACACACAATCTTAACTTCCATGGATATGCCTGTCCCCTTGTCCCTCTCCACACCTTCCATATAATGAAAATTTTCATCAGCCAACATCCTTACATCCTTTCAGAAGATTATAGAACCTTGATCATATTGACCCCCTTTCTCATGTCTGCTGTCCAAGCACACTTAATCTGCCCTTGTAACCTACATTCCATCTTTCCAATATCTTTGTAACTCTTCTTTGCAGTCTTTACATAGCTTCTTTATCCCCTTCAAATCCAGGACACAAAATGTATGACACACTAGGGAAGTGCAGTCATATTGTAGCCGTGTAATGAGGCAAAGAGTGGTTAGCGTATATCCGCTCTTCAGCCAAAAGGTTCGAATCCTGCCGTGGGCATGGATGTTTGTGCTTGTCTGTGGAAAAACTAGTTGTGGTGGTTAGTGGTAGATGATGTTGGAGTGGTTGCGGTCAGTTGGTGAATTGAGTGGTGGAGACAGAGTTGTAGAGCAGATGTGCTCCCTTGATGAGTCTATGACTCCCTGGAGATGTATTATAATAATAATAATAATATCATAATTATCCTCCAAGATGTATTTGCCATTTATGCTATGTGACTTTTGCGCTTCAAATTCCTATCGACTATAACTCCAAGATCCCTAGCCTCGTCGGTTTCTTATAGCATAATTATCAATGTAATATGCTGTTAGATATCTCATCATCAACATACCCTCAAGGGGTGTACAGGATATGATAGTACTACATGAAAAATTTACATCATTATTAACTTCTTATCTACAATTTTCCTCCAAATCAGTCTGTTACCTGCCAAAACTCCAACATTATCAGATCTTATATTTTTATCTTCTAAGGCACTTTTTACTGTATCGATCAGTCTTTTTCCTGCCAAGCTGCAGAGAACACTTGTTTTGCTTATCTTTTTTTTTCCATTATGTTTAAGTGACCATACTACCTGAAATTAGCTCTGCTAACACATTCCTGGATGTTGACAATGTCAAGTTCTTTCTTAATATCCTCAATATGATATTTCCATTGATGCCATCTGTTTATGCCCCTAATCTTTCGCAGGACTATCATATCTGCGTTCTCTAGTCTTTGGTCAAGTGTTTTACTTCTTTCCCAACTTTCAGATCCATAAGTTAAAACTAGTTTGAACACTGCCTTGTATACAGCTAATTTAGTGTTCCGACTAATTTCTCTCTTATTCCATATAAATTTATTCAGTTGACTTCATAGAATATCAGCTTTGTTGATTCTGTTGTCTATTTCCATATTTAATTTTCCATCTTCATTAAAAACCGAGCCTAAGTATTGAAATGTTTCACTTGTTCTATAGCTTCTCAATTCACAATGCAGTTGATATTTTCATTATCTTTTTTTTGTTATTGCTGACATTCATACCATATCTAATAGTTATTCAGTTTAGTCAGGGAATCTTGCATATTTATTTAGAAATATGACATCGTCCACATAAAGCAAAGAGCTGAGATTAATAACATCTCCAATTTTGATATCAGGTTTAATACCACTTTCCTTCATAATGAGATCCATATAGATAATGAATAAGACAGGGGATAATGTACAACCTTGTCTGACACCAGATTTAACATTAAACCATCTTCCTGTACTTCCTTCAATTCTAACTGCTGACTTACAACTCAAGTAAAGGCTAAGTATTGCTTGATATGATGTCCCATTGCCATCATATAACTGTAGCATTTCAAATAGCTTCTCTGGGCACCTTGTCATATGCCTTTTCCAGATCTACAAAACTGAAATACAGATCTTTGTCATATTCCCATGATTTCTCAACTGTTTGTCATAAAGTGAAAATATGATCCTGACAGCCTCTATTTGGCCTGAATCCAGCTTGTTCTTCACCAAGCTTCTGTTCCACAATTCTTCCCAACCATTTTTTGCATAACTCTTACCAGGAACACTCAGAAGAGAAATACCTTTTGTATTTCTCACATTCAGTTTTATTTTCCTTTTTATATATGGGTACTATGAGAGCTCTACTCCAATCATCTGGAATTCGTCCCTCTGTTCAGGCCTTCTGAACTATGCAGTGCAGCCACTGTAAGACTTTTATACCTCTATACTTGAGCATCTCTGGTCAAATATCATCTACTCCTGCTGCCTTTTCACATTTCAGGCCTTTGATGGCTTTTTCTACTTCCAGTATGAATATGTATTCCTGACTACGTGTCTGTTGAGTGTTTTTTATCACTGTGCCTGCTTGTTTCATTTAGCAATTTTTTTATGAATTAATTACTCCATTCAAGGATATGAATTTCTCCATTTTCATGTCACCGTTATCATCTCTAATTCCTTTTACAGCACTCTTTCCTCCATTTCTGAGCTTTTTCAGCAACCTCCAAAATATCTTGCAAACCTTCTTGATATTTATTTTCTATGTTCTTACCGAAGTCTTACCATGACTTTTGTTCAGCTAGTTTTACACAGTGCTTATCTTTCTTACATTTGTCTCTGTATTCTCTAAGAGTATAAGCTGACTTATTTGCCAAGAACTTTTGATATGCTTTCTTCTTTTTCTTCACCTCCTCTTTAACTTCCTGTGTCCACCATGGAGTCCTGATTTTTCTATCCTTGCAGGCAACCTTACCACATGCCTCTCTGGCTGAATCAATCAATGTTTTTTTCAGGGGTTCCCACTGAATCTCCAAGGTTTGGTTCCTGTTCTCAAACTCTTTCAATTTTTTCTTGAATAATGTTTGTGTATTTTAGTCTACTGTTCACATCTGAGAGCTGCTCAACTTTTATTCGTTTTAAAACTTTCTTACATGTTCATCTTTTTCAATATGAAATTGAATTTTATCCTGCTCAAGACTAAATAGTGATCATTTCCAATTTCAAATCCTCTGTACAATCTGGTGTCTAGCACCAGGGAGAAAACATCACTATCAACAATAACATAGTCAATGAGAATTTTCTTATTCCTTGCTTCTTCTCTCCATGTGAATTTGTGCACATTTTTGTGTTGGAACATTGTGTTAGTAATAACCAGTCCATGTCCTGAGCAGAAATCCAACCGGTATTTGTCATTATTATTAGCGTTGCTCTTTTCTCCAAATTTTCCCAAAATGTTTTTGTATGTCTGACAATCATTTCTAACTCTGCTATTTAGATCGCCAACAAGGACCAACTTTTCCTTTTTCATTGTGTCAGTTGCTTTCTCTAAAGCCTCAAAAAAATTCCTCCATTTCTACCTTAATAGAACCTTCTGTGGGATCATAGGCACAAATAAGTCTCATTGTCCACATACTAACATTGAAGTGATAAATATCATTGACTAGGGTTACCATACATCAGTATTTATGCAGAGATGTCTGCATTTTGATAAGTTCTGTTTGCAATTCCAGGTCACAATGCCACTGTTGAAAGGCTCTTTTCATTAATACAAGATCAATGGACCAAGGAAAGAAATAGACTTACCATAGAATCTGTGAAAGGACTTGCTATAGTTAAATTTAATTACAGACATTTTACATGTTAAAATATGTTCGACTGTTTGTGTGAAAACAAAGAACTGCTAAAGAAAATTAGGTCTAGTGAAAAATGTGTATAGGCTGCGAAGTAATGTATGTAGTGTGATAAGTCTAATTCTTTTTCATGTAGGCCTGCTCTTGTTTCATAAGACTCATGATGACACATAAAATCTGATATTTTTGTGTGTTCTAATAAGCATACTCATCACATCTAATTAATGAAAAGCTTACAAAGGTAAAGATTTCAAATATATGTATTTATTTATTTTTGTGTTTGTTGGAACACAAAAATTTTACCGGAACGAGTTGGTCAGGCAATGGGATGTCAGCGTTTTGGCATTTTAGAATATGGTAACCCTATCATTGACTATAACAATCATTTACCATGAGTGCCAGATATAAGTCTTATATCTGGCACTCATATAATAATGCCAGATATAAGGCAAACAGAGATCTTAACATCTCTGTTTGCCCTGCTTATCTTAGCATCATTAGCAAACAGTTGAACATCTGTCAGATACTTCCCAATGTATAGATTGAACAACAGTGGTCCAAGTACTGATCTCTGAAGTACACCACTGATTATCATTGATGAATGTTAATTTGGCAGATTTTCATCCACCACATACAACTTTCTGATATTTATCTGTCAGCTGCCCATTTATCCAAATCACTTGTTTATATTCCAATCTCATATTCTCCAGTTTGACACAGCATTCATGTAGTATCTAATCAAATGCCTTAGCACAGTCCAACAATATCATTGTGTATCCAATTCAGCTGTAATATTATTAAATATGAGCAAATTTCTTAGACATGACCTCCATTTAGTAAATTCAAGTTCTTAACAATTTCTCTATAAGGTTCCAGTTATATATTTGGTTTAATCATTTATCCAAGTGCAAACAAACAAAGTTTGCACCTGAAGCATTTTCAGGACTGGGGCAACTTGTACTAAAGGTGGAATAAGTTCTGATCACTTGCCTTAGTATCTCTTATAATGCAAAGCACATCTCTTTGGACATGTATAATGCTATGCATTAAGGGATGGGCCACTACCCAGACTGCTTTCGACCTTTATTGAGGTTTCATTAGTGGGTGCCAGACCCAGAGGTGGTGATACTGAGGTGGAAGTAATGCAGAAGTCATATCACCATATACCAGTTGCCAAAAGGTGTCAACACCTTATTATTAAAATTCTCTGGATTAGAGATAGTTGATGGAAGTTTTTTTCCTTGGCTATGCTACCAATTATATATTTGGTTTAATCCTTTATCCAAGTGTATGCAAACAAAGTTTGCACCTGAAGTATTTTTAGGACTGGGGCAACTCGTGGTAAAGGATTAAACTAAATATATAATTGGTAGTATAGCTAAGTGAAAAAACTTCATTAACTATCTCTAATCCAGAGAATTTTAATAATAAGGTGTTGACACCTTTTGGCAACTAGTATATGGTGATATAACTTATGCATTACTTCCACCTTAGTATCACCACCTCTGGGTAGTGTCCCTTCCCTTAATGCATAGCATTATACATCTCCACAAGGAGATATGCTTTGCATTATGGGAGATACTACGACAAGTATTACATCCTGAATGAAGAACTTTATTAAAGAAATAATTCATTCAGGATTTAACAAGTGAGAAAAATCAGCTGAGAGAAAAAACTTGTACTGGAGCAGAAGAACTAAAGTACTAACTGTAAATGGAAATAGAATTACCTCCTTTTAGTAGAATTGTAATACCATGTAAAGAACTTCGTGTATAAATTAGTATTATATGAATGCATCATGTATACAATGAATGGGTAAATTAGATCTCAACAATAGACCAAAGGTCATGGGCAGGCCTGGGGCATTTTTAATCTCAGAAAGTACGGACATTCGTTTCCCCGAAGACGCTGCGAGAGATCTCGCGATGTACCGAAGTTGCCGCGGACGAAGAAAGGATCGCAGAAAGTAGAAAGAGGGCACTATCGCAACTAGTAAGAGGGTGCTAAAAAGGGAGAAGGAAGAGAAAATAAAAAGGGTTTGCACCCCTTTCTCAGGGCTTTTTTCGCCTGTTTTCCTGGATGATGATTTGACTTCTCTCATGGATCGGTGATTCCTGATGGTGTTTCATGGCGATAGTTCGATATCGGAGGGTGCACGGCAGCTAGAATTGAGGATGGCCCGAAACAGATCGAGGATAGACGAGGGAAACTGAGGACCATAAGGACCCACCACGTGGATGCAGGCTTATGGCAGATTCGAAAGGTAGTTCAAACAAAGAAGGACAGTTCCGATGGACCTGAAAACCCTACCCCAAGATATGGTAATATACAGATTTTGTTGTATAACTATCCAGTCGGAAAAAGGAAAAGATCATTGTAGTGTATTAAATGAGTATGGACAGTATTTAAGAACTTTAAGTGATTATCTAGCAGTGGCTAATGTCCATAAGACAAATTGTTAGGAATGATTATAGATGATTGTGACTAGCTTAATATGCAAGACAGATACAGTAGGTAGAATATTGATTAGAAGAGTAAAATGTGTATATTATGTGTGCTTGTAGTGTATTAATCGAGTATCGACAGTATTTAAGGACTTTAAGTGATTATTTAGCAGTGGCTAATGCCCATAAGACAAATTGCTAGGAATGATTATAGAAGAGTGTGTCTAGTTTAATATGCAAGATTAACACAGTAGGTAGAATAATTGATTAGAGGAGTATAATGTGTATATTATGTGTGTAAAATCTAACTCAAGAGAAAGAATTATTGTTCGTACGTTAGAGTATTAATCAGTTTGATTTAACATGTCATTGAACTAGTTGAAAGTGTATATTATCTCTTTAGATTCCAATGAATATGTATTTTCTTTTATACCTGAGTTTTGCCTGTGATATGAACCAAAACTACCATTCATTAATTCAAACCATAGCGGGGGGGGGGGGGGATTGAAAGAAAGGTATAACATGTTGTTATAGAGGTTACGACTGCAAACCAGAATTTACTTAGCCATAGTAGAGCATTTGATTTATGAGTATAAGCACTAAATTTGTTCTCCTATGTGCACCAAAGGGCTGGAAAAGTCTCCCTGAATAAGAGTCCCCTCTATTCTAAGATATTGGCTGGTGCAGCATTAAAAAATAAATTTGTCAATATCTGAAGAAGAGACGGCCCCAGACAGAAATTAGAGGATTCGTTTCTTATAACAAGGAATAACCTTTAATGGTTAGGGTATGCACGTGAGTAAATTTAGGAATCGGCCAGAGATATAGAATTTGCTTTCCTTATAGAATGAACACTTAAGAAGTGATACAGATATTAGAGTCAAGAAAATTTTGTAAGTCCTGTAGTTAAAGCAGGGAGGTAAAAAAAAAGAATAAGGGAAATTAAAATAAAATATTTTAGGAAGAGTAAGCAACGACATAAAATGGCAATACATAACAATGGTGTGTCTCACTACCAAAGATATAACACAAGTTATGGATTTATGGTCTCCTCATATTTAACTAGCCTTCGCCCTTAAGCAACCTCTAAAAAGTTAAATAATGATTTTAAAAAGTATAAAAGTCAAGATTTCTTAAAGCAGTACATAGGAGATCTTGGAAGTATCACAGTGAAATTGCAAAGCACCTAAAATACTTGACATTCCTTGTGTGTGTACTGTTTTAGTTTCTGATTATTACAATTAACAGAAATTAATGAAATAATACTTAAATGAATTTCACGTAACATTTTCTACAGTTCTTCTCCGCTTATTATAAACCTTAAGATCTTTGTGATTTTTTTTTTTTTACTGTTCTTTCTTTTAATAAACTTTAGCAGAGTAGATAGATGTAGTCGCATGCTACATTGCATGTAAAATAATTACCAGAAATACAAAAAATTAGCTCATGCATTTGAGAGCATTCTTATAGTATATGTAACATTTTCATTAGTAAAACTAAAATGCTACAAAAGAGTTTTAAATTCTTTTGTAAACATTCAAGTATTTCCTTACAAACTTTAAACCATTTTCATTAATTTCATATCCAGGCTCATATGAAATTTCCACCTGACTACCCATATTCTCCACCTAGTATTCGTTTTCTGACTAAGGTTTGGCATCCAAATGTATATGAGGTAAGGTAATGTAAATGATTTTTATTACTTTTTTAAATGAAGTTAATTCAGTAAACCTTCAGAAAAGTACAAATAGGGTCTTTATATATATATATATATATATTTTTTTTTTTTTTATGAAGAATTGAATGACTAGAACTGAGATTTAAGTATATATATATATTTTTTTTATGAAGAATTGAATGACTAGAACTGAGATTTAAGTAAAAAGGTTTTAATATAAAATCACTACTAGTTTTGGCCTGTAACAGCCTTCATCAGGTGGCATTATAAAAGAAAGAAAAAACACTGAAGGTTAAAAGACTATGAACAACATAGAGAATCTTTATACATAGTTAGCATGAAAACGTTGTAGTTGTATTTAAAGCTGTTCTTTCGTTTGTTGCATTGTTGGGAAAGTGCATGCTTGCAGTATCACGTGAACGCCAGTACATGATTACAGCTGAATGACTATCTGAGAGGTTGTAGCTCAAGTTATTATTTAGATGAACAGGATTGAAGATGATTTCTCTAGATTCCACGATTTCTCTCTCTAGTTCATCATTGCAATGGAAGATGTTAGTAGATTTTTCCCAGCAGACTTTGTGACTGGTTTTTATCATTAGGATTAGCCGAGAGAAGGATATGACTTGATAATGCACTGGTTCGCTGTCTCTTGTAAGTAATGTCCCTCGTGTGCTCTTCCATACGCAATTCGACAGATTTGTTTGTCTGCCCAAAATAAATGTTGCAAATTTCACGCTGTCTTTCCTAAATTTATGTGCTTTAAAGAAAACATAACAACTGAACGTGTGAGGAGAATCTTATCGTAAAGCTAAATTAGGCCTACTGTCTGAAAGAATCTCGGATACTAAACGAACTCTCGCTTTTCTTTTCAATAAAAAAAGAACTATAGCAGAGAAACTGGAAGAATTTCTAGATAATGAAAGTTGGCATACCTTTAATACATACTGTGAATCTCAAGCAGCCACAATACAATATAATAACAAAGTAAACCTTATAAGTAAATTTGAAACATTAAAAAGATTACAAAATAATAGGAACTTCTCAAAACCACACATTAATATTGACAAAGTCGTTATCAACAAATCTTCTTATATATACTTTCAGATGTAGGAAAAAGCATCCTTAGTAAAGGTCTAAACTTTATTCCTTCCCCAAAATTAATACCAAAGGGGACACTACTTACAAAAATAGAAAAAGCTACTTCTTTTCTCCCTCCACAAGATGCAAAACCTCTACGTATTGAATCAATCTTTATATCAATAATGCAAAACCACCTGCAGATAACATTACTTCAACAGAACGCAAAGCTATTAAAAGTTTAAAAAACAACAGAGATATAATTATCCTCCCTGCGGATAAAGGCAATGCAACAGTCATCCTCAACTCTGAAGATTACCAGAATAAAATGCTTGAATTACTATATGATGATACCTACTCAATACTCAAGAGAGATCCAACTCGTGAACTTCAAAATCGTAAAAACAACTGAATTATCCTGAAACGTTCACTTATCTCTATGCTCTCTCCATCCGTTAATTCCTCGCATATATGGTGTTCATAAAATCCATAAAGAGAACACCCTATTACGCCCAATTGTAGAAGGTATCAATTCTCCGACGTACAATCTATCAAAATATCTTGCCAAATACCTAAAAAGTTTTTCAGGCAAGTCATCATCCTTTATCAAGAACACTACAGAATTTGTTACATACATCAAGGATATTACAGTTAATGAAGATGACATCATGGCTAGCTTGGACATAACTTCTTTGTTCACTAATGTCCCAACAGATGAAGTCCTAACATTACTCAAGGACAAGTTATCCAAAAAAATGTTAGCCTTGCTTACACATTGCATCAGGTCCGGTTACTTCAAATTTCAAGATAATATATACAAACAAAATCATGGACTGGCTATGGGTAATCCTTTATCCCCTGTACTCGCAAATATTTACTTAGAGGAATATCCATAAACTTCTTTTGAAGTTAATGGATATTCCAAGAGAATCATTGAAAAATTCCTTCTTAATCCTCATAGACATCACTCAGAAGAAACAAATGGATTCAAAGGAAATATATCTATTCCTTACATAAGTGCAGTTTCACATAAATTAGCAAAAGTTCTAAGAAAATACAATATTAGAACCTTGTTCACTCCACTTCCAAAGATCAGTTTCTTAATAAGCCACCCAAAACCTTGTCATCATCAACTCAAATACCCTGGTGTATATAAAATATTGTGTGATTGTGATATTCCTTATTTTGGGCAGACAGACAAATCTGTCGGATTGCGTATGGAAGAACACATGAGGGACATTACTTACAAGAGACAGCAAGCCAGTGCATTATCAAGTCATATCCTTTTCTCGGCTAATCCTAATGATGAAAACCAAAGTCACAAAGTCTGCTGGGAAAAATCTATAAACATCTTCCGTTGCAATGATGAACTAGAGAGAAAAATCGTGGAATCTAGAGAAATCATCTTCAGTACTGTTCATCTAAATAATAACTTGAGCTACACAACCTCCCAGATAGTCATTCAGCTGTAATCATGTACTGGCATTCATGTGATGCTGCAAGCACGCACTCTCCCAACAATGCAACAAACAAAAGAACAGCTTTAAATGCAACTACAACGTTTTCATGCTAATTATGTATAGAGACTCTATGTTGTTCGTAGTCTTTTAACCTTCAGTGTTTAGTGTTTTTTCTTTTTTCTTTCTTTTATAATGTCACCTGATGAAGGCTGTTACAGGCCAAAACTAGTAATGTTTTTTTATATTAAAACCTTTTTACTCAAATCTCGGTTCTAGTCATTCAGTTCTTCATAAAAATATGTATATTAACCGAGTTAATGATCATTCTTTCATATATATATATATATATATATTCTCTATATTATGTATATATATATAAAATAGAGAACACCTAGACACAGACAAATTCAGATGAATTAACATAGTTAAGACTACCTTAAACAGAAGACAGAGAGAAATTCCCATTAGAAAAACATAACAGTTTGGATGAGAATGGTCCTTAGAAAACTAATGGAATGCTGTTGTACTGTCATTGTATGCTGTATACCTTCATTCAGAATATTCCATACTTATTGCAGATCTAGCTAAAGGAAATGACTATTAGAATGAACAAACTCTTAAAATTAAGTCACTATTTAGGATGTAGAATTCAATTTAACCTCAAGACTTACCTAGACTATGTGTGAATGTGAGATATATGTGGGGATTTTCAGAAACTAAAGTTTTCCAGGAAAACACTAAATTGATGCTTATAATTAAATCCTCTGTATTCATTATAATTTATAATTGCTCACATTATTTATAAAATGAATGCATTTAAATTTTAATTATCAGTTATTTATGCGATCCACCAGTCACCTTCATCACACAATATATTTGAATCTTTAGCAACAATGCTTCTATAATTAAATAAACCAGTTTTGTTATTGCTTGTTCTTTTATCATTTTGGAATCATAAGATCACCATGATTTAAAAAAAACTGGAAATGGGTATGACTTACCAAGAATCTCCTATTTGCTATCACTACTTCTGCTCTCGAGAGCGGTTTCCTCATGTGCATTGTCAAGATCATCTACCCAAATAGCATCGTTTTCGCTACCATCCAGGGCATTAGAGACGCAAGTTTTTTAAAAAAAACTCTTGGCAATTATTTCTGGAGAAATCATGTCCCAAGCTCTCAATATCCAGTTCCACAACACTTCTGATGATGATGGTCTCTTAATCTTTCCTGCTGTAGTCATGTCATAGTCGCCAACTGCCATCCACTCCGTGTAGAATTTTCATGCGCAGTCCTTGAATGGTTAGTTGCCTGATACATCCAAGGGCTGTAGAGAAGGTGTAAGACCACCAGGAAAATAGCCATATCTGTCTTCATATCTGAAAGTTGTTTTACTATTCATGTCCTAAGTGTCTGTGGAAACTATCCCCCATGAGGAGAGCCATGCATCAAAATAAGGCCCCTGGCCGTTTTTCCCAAACTGTTCTAATCCAATCTTGAACCAATGTAGTATCCATTTACACATTTTCTTGAACTCTTCTATGAATTCTAGGGCAAATTTCCCCTCACCTCATTCATTGCTCAATTCAAGATTGAGTTGAAATCAATGCTCTCACACTTCTACTACTACAGGTTGCTTTCATCTCTATTCATATGATTGGTGTGGTATTAAAAGATTGCACAACTCAACAACAAAGGCAAACCGATGATTGTTGAGTTGAAATGCTGATTCTCTTCAATCGAATTTCAAAATATCTGAAACTGCCATAACAACATTCACTATCTATTTCTTAAAGTTGTAAACTTTTTTGTGTGTGAGGTATATGTGAAATTTTTAATTTCTTTTTTTGGAAAGTAAACTATCCACTTTTATAGATAAGTCTTTGTTTATCAGAAGTACTGGATTTTAAAAGAAATTTCCAAACTTTTCCTTGCATCAACAGATATTCTAAATTAACCTTGATAATGTTTCATTATTCAAGAACGTGCTTCTGACTTTAGTTGAACAAGATTTTCCATCTAGTATTGTCAACTCTTTGAATTTGTGATTAGCCCTGTGCAACATTCATTCATTCTATGCTTTCGCTGTGGCAAAGTTCATTAACAGTGTTCTAAAAATTTAAAAACAAATTAACAGTTCCCCCTAAGATATGATTTATACTTGAAACTGAAAACAACAGTTGTTCCCCTTCCACTCTTTTTTGTATACGACCTTATTTTTTGCTAATGAGATAGAAGCCTTTGGTTTTCAGTTTTTGGAAGACACACACCATAGATTGAAGCAAACTCTAACATAAATATAATGTCAAATTCTAGTAGCAAGGCTTATACGTTGGTCATACATAACTGGTAATTAGCTTACAGAATTAACAACGCATATAAAGTATATTAATTAAAGGCAACTTTAATGAATAACTTCTATATTTCGGCAACGTCACGTTGCCATCTTCAGGAACATAAAGATATGGTATGTGCACGCAGGCACTAACAAAAGCAAATGAGGAAGAAAGCAAGAAACTAATATTGTTCTTAAAGTCTTAATGGTGCCCTGTGGTGGGCTAATTTGGTTTTGGGTGCATGAAACTACCCCAAATTTGGAAGACTTACATTATGAGAACTTCAGCCCAATGGCCAAGACAACCAAATTAGCCTGCCAGAGGGCACCATTAGGACTTTAGGAACAATATTAGTTTCTTGCTTTCTTCCTCATTTGCTTTTGTTAGTGCCTGCGTGCACATACTATATCTTTATGTTCCTGAAGATGGCAATGTGACGTTGCCAAAATATAGTAGTTATTCATTAAAGTTGCCTTTAATTATTATACTTTATATGCGTTGTTAATTCTGTAAGCTAATTACCAGTTATAATATCAAATATCTGGAATCATAAGGAATCTTGTAGAAAATTTTTTTCACTTGGTTATGAAGTAAATAACTTGCCAAGAAATTATATTCTCATTTAATCCTTTACAAGTATAAGTAGACAAAGTTGGCATGTGACATATCTTCACAACTAGGCTATTTGTATATAGAGGCTGTTGATGTTGCATCAGTTGCCTTAGTATCCCATAATACAAAGCACTCCCTTATGGACCTGTATATTGCTATGCATTATAGGATGAGCCACTTCCCAGGCCAGTTTTGGCCTTCATTGAGATCTCATGGGTAGGAGACCCAGAATCATTGGTGCACCCAGGAACAGGGGCACCCCCCCCCCCAAGATTAAATCTTGAGTGCTCGGGCCCACTCCAAGATTAAATCCTGAGTGCACCACTGCCCAGAATGATACCAAGGTTTATGTTTTTCTATATACAAGTAGAAAAAAAAAAATCACATTATTATTAAAAGACTTTGCATCAGAAAGTTTTTGAAAGTTTTTTCCTGCATATTCTACATAAGGAATCTTGTTCATAAGTTTTATGAACAAGATGTTTTATGTTTTTATGTAATGATTTAGTAATACTTCAATCAATAAAGAAATAGAACATTGCCATTACCTTCTAAGATGGTTCTGTTTCACTGGTAGGAAATATCACATAAAGAGCTATAAGATTCCCATTTATGTCACATTTTAGATGAGATTTAGTTCTGAAGAGGGGATTTTGAGAGAAACTGAAGACTAATGAATAAGGGGGCTAAAAATTTGGTGTTATTGCCCAAGTTTTTAAATTTCTCACTGATTATACAATGTAGATTAAAGGCAACAATGTTTAGGTATTTTTTTTTAATAAAATTTCATCCACAAATGCTTATAAACTTGTAGCACAAAGCACTGATATACTACAATTGGAGTATTGTCTACTTACACAAGGCTCCACTGTTTTTGTTAAGTAACCTGGTGAATAATGAAAAGTCAGCTACTGGAACAACCTCAGTAGAATTGAAGATAGATGCCATCAATAGAAAAGGCACTAATTGTGGCTGTATGATTCCGAAAATGTCATATGACCATAATTAGTGTTATGTTACCAAGAAAGAAAGAAATATGAGAGATGAGATCCTTTTAAATATGATTTATTCATGCATTAGTGATCAGGGAAAGGATGGAATAGCCATAAATATTCAATGCTAGTATTCATGAAGATATTTCTAGAATTGAAGACTGTGTCAAGAAGAGTAGTGGAGTCAAATTTCAAAACAGTAAATTGGAAAATACATCTTATTTGTGACAATGATGCCAGTAGTAAAAAAAAGTAAAAGAACCTAAGTTATTAGAAAGGACAGCTGGCATAAAGAAAAAAAGAAAAGTTTTTTTCTTGAAGAAGTAAAGTTTGAAATTAATCCTCGACTTACTGAGATGTTGGAAGATTTAAAGGATATGGCATGGCTAATGATAAGTATCTGTAAATCTTCTCTCAACATTCATTACTGATGCCATTTTCCAACATATTAATGTGCATTAATTTATCTGGAGAGAGTCATGCATGAACAAGGAAAGTCTTATCAATTATTACTAAACTGGAGATCACAGACAATGATCAACAACTTACATTTCTCAGTTGGTTCACAATAACATGAACATAAGACGCAGATAAGAAAATTAGTATTTCATTGAAAAGAAAAAGGGCATGAAAATGTTTTTAAAAAAGATAAAAAAAATTACAACTGTCATATGGGAACTGTAGATGCATATATCATTTGGCACAAAAGTGAAAACAACAACCAAACCTTAGATCAATGGTATAATTAAAGAGAGAAGGGGAGGGGGAAAGAGATATTGAAAGGATAGAAAAATCAGAATTGTGGACACGTGAAATTAAAAAAAGAAATCTGGGAGTCAAAAAATCATATAGAAAGTTCCAGGTTGATAAGTTAACACGAGTACTTTAGGAATATAGAGACAAATGTCTGAAAACTGAAGTGTATATATATATATATATATCATCATAATCAAATTCCTGCCATATATCCTCAAGGGGTGTACAGAATATGATAGTACTACATGAAAAATTTACATCATTACTAACTTCTTATCTACAATTTTCCTCCAAATCAGTCTGTTACTTGTCAAGACTCCAACATTATCAGATCTTATATTTCTATCGTCTAAGGCACTTTGTACAGTATCAATCCACCTATATCGTGGTCTTCCTCTAGGTCGTTTTCCTGCCAACCTGGAGAGAACACTTGTTTTGCTATTCTTTTCTCTCCCATTCTGTTTAAGTGACCATACCACTTGAGATTCGCTCTGCTAACACAGTCCTGGATGCTGACAATGTCAAGTTCTTTTCCAATATTTGCATTTTTAATATGATATTGCCATTGATGCCATCTGTTCATGCCTCTAATCTTTCTCAGGACTCTCATATATGCAGTCTCTAGTCTTTGGTCAAGTGTTTTACTTCTGATCCAGCTCTCAGATCCATAAGTTAAAACTGGTTTGAACACTGACTGTCTTGTATAAAGCTAATTTAGTGTTCCGACTAATTTCTCTATTATTCCATATGAATTTATTCAATTGACTTCCTACCATACCAGCTTTGTTGATCCTGTTGTCTATTTCCATCTTCACTAAAAATCGTACCTAAGTAGCTGAAATGCTTTACTTGTTCTATAGGTTCTCCATTCACAATGCAGTTAACATTTTCAATAATTCTGCCTATTTTTATTGTCTTTGTCTTGTTATTGCTGACCTTCATACCATATCTATTACAACAGTTATTCAATTTAGTCAGGGAATCTTGCAGACTTATTTAGAAGTATAACATTGTCCGCATAAAGCAAAGAGCTGACATTAACATCTCCAATTTTGATATCATGTTTAATACCACTTTCCTTCATATTGTGATCCATATAGATAATGAATAACAGAGGGGATAATGTACATCCTTGTCTCGCACCAGATTTAACATTAAACCATCTTCCTGTACTTCCATCAATTCTCACTGCTGACTTACAATTCAAATACAGACTAAGTATTGCTTGATATAATGCCCAATTGACACCATATAACTGTAGCGTATTGAATAGCTTCTCTCTTGGTACCTTGTCATGCCTTTTCCAGATCGACAAAACTTAAATACGGATCTTTGTTATATTCCCATCATTTCTCCACTGTTTATCATAAAGTGAAGATCTGATCCTGACAGTCTCTATTTGGCCTAAATCCAGCTTGTTCTTCAACGATTTTTCTCAAGTATACTGGCAAATCTTACTAGGAACACTCAGTAGGGAAATACCTCTGTAATTCTCACATTCAGTTTTATTTCCCCTTTTATATATGGGTACTATGAGAGCTCTACTCCAATGATCAGGAATTCGTCACTCTGTCCAGGCCTTCTGAACTATGCAGTCCAGCCACTGTAAGACTTTTATACCACCATATGTCAGCATTTCTGGTCGAATATCATCTACTCCTGCTGCTTTTCCACATTTCAAGCCTTTGATGGCTTTTTCTAATTCAAGTATGGATATGTATTCCTGACTGTATGCCTGTCGAGTGTTGTTTACCACTGTACTATCACTGCTTGTTTCGTTTAGCAATTTTTCGAAGTAATTACTCCATACTTCAAGGATATCTTTTTCTCTGGTTTTCATGTCACCTTTATCATCTCTAACTCCTTTTACATTACTCTTTCCTCCATTTCTAAGCTTCGTCAACAACCTCCAGAATATTTTGCCACCTTCTTGATATTTATTTTCTATGTTCTTGCCAAAGTCATCCCATGACTTTTGTTTAGCTAGTTTTACAGTGTTTAGCTTTCTTACATTTGTCTCTGTATTCTCTAAGAGCAAAAGCTGATTTATTTGCCAGGAACTTTTGATATGCTTTCTTCTTTTCCTTCACTACCTCTTTAACTTCCTGTGTCCACCATGGAGTTCTGATTTTTCTATCCTTACAGACAACCTCACCACATGCCTCTCTGGCTGAATCAATCAGGTTTTTCTTCAAGGCTTGCCACTGAATCTCCAAGGTTTGGTTCCTGTTCTGAAACTCATTTTTTCTTCAATAATCTTTGTGTATTTTAGTCTACAGTTCACATCTTAGAGCTGCTCAACCTTTATTCGTTTTTAAACTTTCTTACATATCATTCTTTTCAATTTGAAATTCAATTTTATCCTTCTCAATACTAAATAGTGATCACTTCCAATTTCAAATCCTCTCTACATTCTGGTGTCCTGCACCAGAGAGAAAACATCACTATCAACAATAACATAATCAATGAGACTTTTCTTATTCCTTGCCTCTTCTCTCCATGTGAATTTGTACTCATTTTTATGTTGGAACATGGTGTTTACTAATAACCAGTCCATGTCCTGAGCAGAAATCCAACAGGTATTTGCCATTATTATTAGTTTTGCTCTTTTCTCCAAATTTTCCCAAAATATTTTTGTATGTCTGACAATCATTTCCTACTCTACTATTCAGATCCCTAACAAAGACCAACTTTTCCTTTTTCATAGTATAAGTTGCTTTCTCTAAAAACTCAAAACATTCCTCCACTTCTACCTTAGTAGAACCTTCTGTGGGACCATAGGCACAAATAAGTTTCATTTTCTATTTCCCCATTTTCATATTTTTCCACATCACTCTACTTGAGCCGCCCTGCCATTCAAGAAGATTAGCCTCATATTTAATGTTGAATACAGTGGCTACTCCTTCTTTTCCTTGATTGTCATTGCCTGAATATAACATTTTATATTTATTGCTCAAAAAGGTCTTACCAATATTTGTCTTTTTTGTTTCAGTCACCCCTATTATGTCGATCTGGTACTTATCTAATTCCTCAGCTAGCTCCATTTCTTTGCCATTCAGGCTTCTTATGTTGATAGCACTGATCTTTAACTCTGGTGAGTTGGGGTGTGTTTTCAGATTTGTATATATATAGATATATATATATATATATATAGATAAAGTTAGGGCCTGGGAAGATTTGGGGTAAGAAAACTCATGGACCTTCACGATATCTTTTCCATCAATATTCCTCCTACAACCAACACATAGAATAGCAGCAAAACCATCCCCATCTCATATTAAGGTTACATCAGAAAAAGTTGCCAAAATTCTTGTTGAAAGTTTATTTTTCACTCTAATAAATTTAGTTTAATTCTTTATCTAAGTGTGAGCAAACAAAGTTTGCACCTGAAAGTATCTTCAGGACTCGGGTAAGGTGGTACAAAACCAGGCAACTTGTTGCAAAGGTGGACCAAGCTAACATCACTCCTATCTCGGTATCGCTCATAATGCAAAACACATCTCCTTGCGGATATGTATAATGTTATGCATTAACGGAAGGGCCACTACCCAGACTAGTTTCGACCTTTATTGAGGTCTCTTCAGTGGGACCAGGCAGAAGCATTAGCAACGTCATCTCTACCTATAGGAGTTGCCAAACCGTGTGCCACCTTTTTAATAAATTACTCTGGATTTAGAGAAAGATGTTGAAAGTTTATTTTTCACTTGGTTAGACTACAACTCCTATAGGTAGAGATGACCTTGCTAATGCTTCTGCCTGGTATCTCCACTTGGTCCTGGCTACCACTGAGGAGACCTCAATAAAGGTGGAAACTAGTCTGGGTAGTGGCCCTTCTCTTAATGCATAACATTAGACATATCTGCAAGGTGTTTTGCATTATGGGAGATACTGAGATAGGAGTGATGTTAGCTTTCTCCACCTTTGCAACGTGTTGCCTGGTATTGTACCACCTTACCCCAGTCCTGAAGATACTTTCAGGCTCAAACTTTGTTTTCTCACACTTGGATAAAGAATTAAACTAAATTTATTATAGCCAAAATTCTCCATATTTCACATAATTTCTCAATTATCAGCTAGCCATTTTACTAAAGATCAACTTCATCCTCTTGGACATCCTGGAGTGTATAGCATTCCTTCTGCCTGCAGTTTAGCCTACTCAGTCAGACTGATAGATCAGTTGACGTCTGCTTTGAAGAATACAAAACTTACATTCACAATCATTTGTATGGCAAGTTCGGATTGACAGACCATGCTCCATATACTCCTTTACATAGGATTAGATGAAGGAACACATAAATACTAAATAGAAGTCTGAATAGGTCCGCACGGTTAGCCTAGTGGCTTTGCGCTTCGCAACCATATGCCTGGGGAAGGAGTGTCCTAGGTTCGATTCCTGTCCACGACGTGAGGAGCTTAAGGATCTTCCTCAGCCATAGCCAAGTTAGCCGGTCTTGGGCAGCAGGGTTTTTCATCCCGCAAGCAGGCAAACCGGCCCCATGAACACACAGGTTACAGTCATAAATACTTACGGCAAGGAAGGCAACGGGAAACCACCTTGCTCATAATCATCTCTCCCTAGAATGGTAGCATATAGCTACCTTCCCCCGGCCGTATGGCAGATGGGAACCAGAAGAAGAATAGGTGTGAAAGACTATTTTTGGAATTAGCATCAGCTATGAAATACTCTCCCAATCTCAACAAATATGGCTGCATTCATTTGCCAAAGTTCTGGGAAACTATCATGAACACTTCAGACTTCTACATATTAAGTTATGGTTATCTGGTCCATAGAAGGTGCCATGTAAGGACATTAGTTCAGTTTCAATTACAATTTGAATTGCTTTCCATATTTATTTAGTTCATTGCTAAATGATTATCATAGTTATAATTATGCTCTTAAGATGCTAAGTAGAAAACTAGCAAAATATTAGTCTAATAAATCTATTTTTTCATCATTTGGTGGTGTTTATATTGTGAAGCTCTATTATGAATGAACAATGTCACCTATGTGTTTCCATACTAAATTAAAATATATACATATAGAATTGCATATAGAAATATATCAATTATTCACATACAGTGAATAGAAGTGTGTGTACATTTGCCAAAGATACACAACATCTAATAGTAGCCCATTCCACACACTTGCTACATGTTTGCTAAAAACGGCTCCTGGTGCCAACTTTCATGGATATCAAAGAGTCCTACTTCTACCATCCACAAGTCACAAAATCTCTTGTCTGTAACTGTAAGATATCCTTACTAACTCTTCATTAGTAAGGATATCTTACAGTACAGTACTGTTTCTCACATTTTGAAGAGTATGTATTTTCAGTCTATCTACATATGTATAATTTCAGAGACTAGTTATCATCTTGGTTTACTTGTTATAAAATCTATTCAACTGTCTCTCCATCTCTTTGAATTCAGATGACCATATCCGTCCACTGTAATCTAGATGCAGTCTTATCATAGTCTTGTAAAGTGGGAGAATCGCTTCTTTATTCTTACAAATTAGTGTCTCTTTGGCAGTGCTGTTATCTGCTATGATAACTTAGCAATCTGACTCTTGAACTTTAACTTAATTCACAATAACTCCTAAGTTTGTAGTTTCGCTGACTACCTCCAACAAATTTCTATTAACATAATACTCTGCCTATAATGTCTTCTGTCCAGAATGCATAAATTTATACTTGGCAACATATAAGCGATATTTATTGTCATTTGCCTATATTATTACTATTACATGGGCAACTCTGTGGAACTCTTTAGACTCATTGAGGGAAGTCTTTAACATTATGCCAATTGTCAACAAATTTCTGTAAGCCACAAATCTTCAACCTATCCTCATATGATGCATCCCATAGATTTGCCACCATCTCGGGCACTTGCCTCTTGATCCTCTCCACCTCCTTCTCATACTTTGACTACTACTTTGACTACTCTGCACAGATCAGGTGACCAGATCTGTGCAGAGTACTCAATGTAGGGTCTCACCAAGACCCTATAGAGAGGTATAATAACCTGCTTTTCTCTCCTTATCAAAGAGATGTTAACTCTGGTATATATTAGGGCTCTATACCATTTTTGTGGGTTTTTTTTAATAATCTTTATTGACTAAATTAAAAGGAAAATGTTAGCATACCTAATGTGAACATAGGACATATTAAGCTTAGATCTTTATTCAAAGTATGTTATTATTTTTTTAGCTAAATTTGCAACAAGTTTTTAAGTACTTGCTATAACAAATTTCATATGAAAAGGAGTGTCCTTTTCTCCCGCCCATAAGAGGTTTGGAAAGCTGTAGTACACTTGATAGTTTGCATGCTATCACATGTAGCAGACATGGTAGCATGCAGACTAAGAATTAGATAATTTAGGAACTCTGTTCTAAGACCAAACATGGAACCTTCTTAAGCTACTTGATGTCTACAGTAAGTAAGGTTTGGTCTTAAGCTATGTGACTTAAAATCCTCCTGGTAAATGGTGTATAGGTTGTCTAGGTGGTGGATAATCATCTACTACTAGACATTTCCAGTTTCATTGAGAAGATTTGAATCCACTATAGGCTGGAGAACAGTGATGTCATCTATTTGGACAACCAATCTAGCATTCTTTCTCAGTAGTTTATTTATTTATTCGTATGGGGTTTCTCCCCGTTCCTCCGCTGTCCTTTAAGGCTAGTTGAGCCTTCCTAGCGAGGGATTAAGTATTTTATGACTAAATCTCTGCATTCATGGGCTAATTTGCCTGTTCTGAGGGATGAAAAAACCCTCTGCCTCCATATGAGATCGGCTAACTCACCTTTAGTCAAAAGAGACCAAGTAAAGGTTCCTCACGTCATCGACAGGAATTGAACCCAGGTCTTTCTGACCAAAGGACTTCATCTTTACCGACTGAGCTACAGAGGCTCTGAAACAGGTATCATGTTTTAACTGCATAATCTTAGTGAAGAATGTGCTTGTTTTACATGGTGAAAAAACTTTCCACTTCTGTATGACACTGGCTAAATCACCTTCAATTGAAAAGTTCCTTATTTGAAGGCTCTTAACATGATAGGATTCGAACCTGTCCATCATCTGTAGCAAAGCCATATTAAAAATAAAAATGCTCTTCATTGTTAATATGATAGAAGTTTAAAAACTAAGAGGATGTGATCACATGTAAAACAAGCATTTAAAGAAGAAATTGCAAAAAAAAAAAAAAAAAAATCTAGAGTAAGATCAAAATATTGTAAATATTATCTTTACTTCCTTGGTATCATTCTGCTCATTAATTGAAGACAGATGTGACAGAAATGTTGCTATTATAAAGGGATTTTATAGGACAAATTCAATACATGGTAGCAGAAGGAGCAAGAGATCACATCTTGAAATTCAACCAGAATGTTGTTAACCAACATGTAATTGCTAAATTTTTCCTCTTAAAAATGGTTAAACTTCAAAATATTCTTAGAAGTGACTTGTAAGTCTGTCTTGGAGCTTCTCCTTAGCAGAACTCTCATGCTCTCTTCATGTTTTCTTTGGACTTTGCCATTGCCTATGTCCAGGTTGTTTAATTAAATAGCTTGGCATTATAATAAATTTAGTTTAATCCTTTATCCAGGTGTGTGCAAGCAAAGCCTGAAAGTATCTTCAGGACGGGTAAATGGTACAACACCGGGCAACTCCTTGCAAAGGTGGAGCAAGCTACCAACACTCCTATCTCAGTATCTCCCATAATGCAAAACACATCTCCTTGCGGATATGTATAATGTTATGCATTAAGGGAAGGGCCACTACCCAGACTAGTTTTGACCTTTACTGAGATCTCTTGAGTAGGAGCCAAGCCCAAGTGGAAATACCAGGCAGAAGCATTAGCAAGGTCATCTCCTCCTATAGGAGCTGCCAAATGGTGTGCCACGTTTTTATTAAATTATTCTGGATTTAGAGCCTGGTGTTGTGCCACTTACCCCAGTCCTGAAGATACTTTCAGGTGCAAACTTTGTTTGCACACACTTTGATAAAGGATTAAACTAAATTTATTATAGTCTGACCAAGTGAAAAATAAACTTTCAACATCAATAAAATAGCTTGGCCATAGGCACTGCCAGTTTTCTTACTTTATTGTAACACATGGACAGTTATCTCTGTTGCTGGTGACTTCCTACCAACTTCATTCATTAAAGGTATCCTTCCAAAATCGTTCTTTTCATTACTGGCTGCATAGTAAAAGACTTCTCTGAAATGCTTGCTCCACTAAATTCCTCATTTAATTATACTTATTATGTTAGTCATTTATCTTGTGTGTTTTATAATGCTCATAACTTGCTCATTACATCTTTGTATTCCTTTCACATTTTGCAGCTCTTTCTAGATGATGCCACTCCATTTAACTCACCTGAGTATATTCTTCTAACTCTTGTAATTTAGTGTGATTTAGTCTGTTGCTTCCCCCACACTCCTGTTTGATTATTTTCTATGCACTGCTTATGTCTTTTCTTTGCATTTTCTGATGGCATGATACTTGCTTTAAACCAAAGTTTGTCATAATTTTTCTGCTCTATAGTCCACATCACATCTATCCCTGCCGACCTGGTTGGCCGAGTGGTTAGCGTATCTGCTCTCCAGCCAAAAGGCTCCGGGTTTGAATCCTGCCATGGGCATGGATGTCTGTGATTGTCCTACTAATGGTCTACCATATGCACTGCTGTAACTTGTGTCCTGGTGCAGTATGGCCTTTGATGTCTTTGTGCCATAAAAATCAATAACAAACAAACATCTATCCCTTGGTTATGAGCAAATCTTCTGATGTTCTTGTTAGAATACAGCAGGCGATCCCCTGCATCATGTGCTGCTTTAGGAAATTATCCCTCATTGGTTGTATAAATTCTACTTCATATCACATATCCTTTTCCTTCTAATTCGTGTCTTTATAGTTAGTCTCCCATAATGGTTACTTAACTCCTAATTAGTTTACTAATATAAATGGATTGATGTGGTTTATGAATTCTTTTAAAAGATGGAAAAGCAAATCAGAGAGCCTGACAAATGATAATCAACTTTATAAAAAAATTGTGCATAGAAAACTGATAATAACATAGTAATCATGTTGCTCTGTCACATCTGGTAAGTAAAAACATTTTCCACTGTCACATGTTTTGTGACAGTGGAAAATGTTTTTTACTTTAAAATCCTTATCTGACACTGGTTTTTGATAACATTAAAAAAAGTCACTAATATCAATCACGAAATTTCGTTTAACCAAAAATAAATGTTTTCTTCTCCTGTTGTAGTCTTTGGGAGAAAATTGTTGGTAGGATATCAGTAATAATATAAATTTAAGTATTTCAAATGGAATTCCCTTTAATGCCTTGAGGGAACATTTTCAATTGTCTATTGAAAAAAAACTAGCTTGTTACAGGTGTGAATGCTCAAAATTAATTTGTTAATTTCTGCTGGGAATCCATGACAGATGAATGTCATCATTATTTCCTCCTGGGAAAATAATCCTAACAAGATACTATTTGATCATGTACAGTTTAATATATAATGTATAATTCCTGCAGGACATTTTTGTCACTACTAGAACAAATCAGTAATGAATAACTGATTTGTTCTTTTTGCTCCAAAGAAAACACATTCATAAGTAACCCTCAAATGTTTGTGATGTTTTATTTCTATTTAATAATAATCCCATATATATATTATTGATTATGATTTAACAAATTATTGTCAACAAACATTGTTATCTGATTACATTGACTCCCTGGCTTATTAGAGATGCCTAAAAAGAGAATATTTCCTTTCACTATCATTCAGTTTTCAGGAATTTATTTTTAAAAAAAAAATTTTTTTCTCATCTGGCTATCCATTGTACCAGCTTTAATTAGCCATTTCTGTTTTTTTTAAGGCAGTGCTTTTCCCTAGATATTAATGACATAGCTCAAATATTATGAACATTTTGAATACATATTTGAAAAATGTAAATATCTGCAATAAATATTATACTCTGTACTTTTAAGTTTTGTTTCCAAAATTTAAAACTTGTTGTCAAATTCAGGATTACTAAAGAACATTTAACCTTGTTTATTATTCTGTTTATTGAAGTGATACTCACATCCTGAATCTTGTGAACTGGAATCTGTCGCATCTCATAGCAGACTTCTTATACTACTAATGTATTCTTAAAACTTTTGTCCCAACATAAATAAGATATACACCACTAAAGAGACTTTATGTTCCTATTGATATCTATAACCTTCATATTATAAGCATGCTTTCTAAATGTATCATTCATCTTCAAAACTTCCTTATCCCAAGACATATGCCATCAGTGCACATCACCTTTCCAATCAATAACCTCTCTTTCTTGGAGAGTTTATGAATTGGAAGTGACATTTAGTTGAAAATACCTGGATTTGAATCCTGTCTTTTACTGTTAATGCTAGATCGATAATTTTCTGAGGTACACTTTCAATTATTCAATTTCTACTGGGATTCCTTCTCTTTGTGTGTATGCATCATCGCTAATACAACTTTTTACCTTTCTGTTCTCTGGTTTTGCAACTTCCCAGAAGTTATTGGGCATTAATTTCTTCAGAATAACATATTGCATGAGGAATCTGCTGCACAAGCAGAGTCTGCTGTTATGAAAGTGTGATACTCAAAGGTGATTTAAAAAATGAAGTGATGGAGTTGTTAAACTATACTTTGTTGCTTAGCATTTACATTAATGGAAAGTACATTTTCTGGGCAACTTGTTAGCAGGTCCAAGATGTCTATACAAAATAGTTAAAACAACCTGAAAATACACGTATTGAATTTGTTTATTTTAGTATATGTATAGATGAGCAGTTCCAAACAATCCAACTGTTTGCAACTGCTCATCTGTAATCATCCATTGAATGAAGGTGCTTCCTGATGATTCCCTTGATACTCTTTTCCTGCCACATTAGAAGACTGAGAAATAACAAAATCCATTCTCTGTTATTGAATTATATAGCCCTTTTAAAATTTGTTCATTTCTGTGAATATTGCAGGCATTTTCAATTGCTTGATATCAACTATTGTCTAATCTTACTATAGTATGCTTTCAAATAGTTTTTCATTATGTTATTAATAATTTAAGTTTAAAATTTTAGAATGGTGACTTATGTATTTCCATCCTACACCCACCAATTGATGATCCTCAAAGCGGAGAGCTTCCATGTGAACGTTGGAATCCCACTCAGAATGTTAGGTGAGCTACATTTAAATCCAAGGAATTGTGTTATTTTAATATATATATATATATATATATATATATATATATTGTGTGCATGCAACTATAAATAGGTATAAAACTAAGGGAGAGGAGGTTTAACTAAAGAAACGAGCACCAAAACTTAAGTACTAACATTCATACAGATCTTAAAAAGAATTTTGAATTTTAAATGCAGAAAATTAAAGCCTATATAACTGTTGGTATTGACAATACCCTTTAGTTGAAGAAACCTGGATTTGAAATCTATCTAAGAAAAATCAAGAAAATTTATGAGGTCCTTTCAGCTGAAAGTGAGGTAGCCAGTCTCATAAAGTTGGAAAGGTTTTCCCTCCCAAAAACAGACGGAGGGCCTGAGAGTACAAGGTTTGACAGAATTATCCTGCCTATCTTTGCATCATCAGGAAACAATTGAACATCTCCTGTCTGGTCCTTCCCATTATCATTGTATAGATTGGACCATAATAGTGGTCCAAGGGCTGATCTCTGGTCACCTTAATCTAGTGGATTCACACCCACCATGTACCATTTTCTGATACCTCCCTGTCAACTACCCAAATTTTCCAGTTCATGTAACAGCTGTTAATGTGGTATCTTATCAGATGCCTTAGCAAAATCCAATTTTATATTGTGTTTATATTGTATAGTGTTTCTATTTCCTTTATTCAACTCAGCCCCAACTTATAAAGTGTGAGCAAATTGCAGAGTCTCCATAGCTTAGTCAGTATTGATGATGATGCCCTTTGGTTGCAAAGTGCTAGGTTGGAATTCCATCTAGGCTGCAAAGAACCTTTTATCAGGGTTTTTCATCTCACAAAACAGGTAGACTGGTGAGAAAACACATAATGTACAGCATCATACTATACAATGCAAATAGGATTAAGTGCTCTTGCATAAGCAGTTTTGGGTTCATAAGAAGCCAAGTGTTACTTGGCCATAACAGGCCACTGGACCTAATATGAAAAAGGAAGATGAACTCTTATTAGTAAACCCATGCTGTTCCTTGCAAGGTATAACTTGCCTGTCCATCTGTTTAGGTATATAAGTTCTTCCTACCAATTTCTCTAAAATCTTCACCATTGTAGAGATACTGATAAGCTAGTTAAACACATCATTTTTTTGTATCATCCTTATAAATGGAACCATCATACTTTTTTTAAGACAAGACTTATCAAACACACAAAGAGCTATACAAGCTCATTCAGAGCATGCTTTTACAAACATCCATTCCCACAATAATATTCAAACCTACAACCTGTTCATTGTAGAGCAGGTATGCTACCCACTTGGCCAACCAGGCTGACATTCTTTGTATCCTTCGAAGGCTGAGACTCAACTTATGCAAGCACACAACGGCCTAGACATTTTGGCTGAACATTCCTTTAGCATACATGCTGATATCTCATTTGTCCCTATTGCCAAATTCTTATTCAGGTTATACAACATCTCTGAACCTCATTCTTGTTCACCTGTATCAAGTGTACTGATAGTTGTGTACCATGTTATATATACCTGGTCGATTGATCTTAACTAAGTGAGCACCCACTATTTAACAATTTTATCAATTTCTGACAGAAGCATACCATCAGCATTCAGTAAATTCATTCTTTCTTTCTTTCTTTTACTTGCAGCTTAAAGATAAAATTCTTGCCTTTAGCTTGCATAGCCAGTTTCTTTTTGTACAATACTTGTAACTTTTCTGGCCTGCACTTTTATGTTTCGTAACTTCTCTCACTCTTATTCTCATAATATTCCTTTGAAATCATCATCTTGTTGAAGATGATGGCTATAGTATTCAATATACAATAGGAAGCTTACTCCTTGAAAGGAGTTAGTTTCAAGTAGGATGATGTGGGCAAATTTCATATTAAATTGGATGTTGGCTTATTTGGTGTCTAGGTCTCATAGAAGTTCTAGTGGGAAAGTTTTTTTAAGGGGAGTAGTTGATATAACAAAACAGGAAAAGTAGTTCCTGTTGGATACATAAACAACAGAGCAGGAAGTGAATGCTGTGTGTGTGTAGAAATGTATTGGAAAAATTTGAAGAAAAAAGAGCAAAGCTAATAATGGTAAGCTCCCTGTAGGTCTGCTTGGAACTTGATATAATCACTCCTAACACTTTAAACATACAGCTGTGCATAAATGAATGTCTAGAGAACGTAGAAAATAAAAGTCTTATTATTTATACAAAGAGTGTAAAACTGATTTCAATAGGAAATTATCACCATCCAGTGTTGAGAATGAATATCTTACTGAAAAGAAAAATGTATACTAAAGTTTTGAAAAGAATGTATAACAACTCTTCAATATGAATTGTAGACTCAAGATATAATTCCTAGTCATTTAATAGAGATATGTGTATTAGACATAGGAAATGTATAATGTTTTAATTAATTGCTTCACATATGTAAGAGAACTAAAATATAATTTATTACTCTTATATATTTCACTCAGTATGTCATGAGCTTCGTGCAGGGAGAAGACAGAAGAACTGGTAACATTTAAATTATGAATAGTCATACAGCATGTATATAATATCATGTGTCTTGGTTGTAGCTGTACATTAGGTGGAAGCACTGTTAGAGTTTAGAGATGTGGGTGTAGATGTATAATGAATTAATTAATTTTAAAAAATTATAAACATTTAACAGTAATCACTTCCCAAAACTTAGAGATGGGCATACAGTCTGTCAGATTAAGATTAGGATAGTGGTTTAGTGCTGCTTCAAGCGATTCAGAAAATAGATGATCATATTTTGACCTGCTATAGTGTATAATATCTTGGTATGATTTCATTGAATTGTATGTCTAGTGTTGATGGAATGAGAAGCAAGGCCTGAACCTTCAGATTCCAAAAGTCTTATATAATCTTGATGTTCTTGGATTCTAATAGTAACAGAACAGCCAGTCTATCCAAAGTAGCAAAGATGACAAGAACACTGTATTTGATAAACACCAGGTGAAGATAGCAGTGATAATGTATCTTTAATAAGCAGTAAGAAAGATGACAACTTCCAGGCTGGTTTGAAGGTGATATACAAATATCTGTGAAGGGAAGAAAAAGAAACGCAAATATATACATCAGATCTATTACTCAGCTACGAAATGCCAATATCTTCATCTCAACTCAAACAGTATGAAAAACACTAACTATACAGCTGTCCTTTCAATATTCATAAGCCAATAGTTATTATCTCATATGGACAAAACTTTTAGAACTTTAGTTTCTTGCTTCTTATAGAAACTTTATTCCTTCTTGAATTCACACTGGGGAAAGACTAACATAAAAACTGCTCTTTATATGATGGCAGCATTACAGTCAAATTCTTTTTGCATCTTAAAATCACTGAAAGTTTGTAAAAAAAAAAAAAAAAAATTTCGTTCTGTATTATGGGATACTAAGGTAAGTGATGTGAAGTCATTAGCTTCTATATACAAGTTGCCCTGTCCTGAAAATACTTGCGGTGCAAACTTTGTTTGCTTACACTTGGATAAAGGATAAAGATGCCAAGAATATAATTTCTTGGCATCTTTAATTTAAGAGATTGCTTTGTCTTGATCATTGATGCAGATGCTGGAGGAGAAGAATAATGCTAGATCAGCCTTGTCTTTGGATGATGGTGTTATAATCTGGATGTGAGAGGTAAAAATTTGGATAGGCAGAAGCTGTTGTCCAGTGGCCTTTTGCAAGGGGCCAGTGTTTTGCAATCTTTTTTTGTGTATGTTTTTGTATTTTCAAAGCAGTTTTTTTATTATTATTATTACAGTATTACCAAATTTTCTTTTGCTGTCTTTCATGGTGGTTTAATGTTAAGAGAGTATATGCATGTAGTGGAAGTGAAGGAACCACAGGCACCTGAAATAGAGTGAGCTCTCAGTTCCAGTCCATTGCATGGCCTTGACAGTCCCACTTCTTTCCAGGCATGACATGGCAGAATAAGTGGCAGTGTTTTGCCATCATTCTGATGGTAACACACCTCCCAGTGTGTTACTATGAGATTCTGTCCTGTGTACTATCTAGCACCTGACCTGTAGAACTGTTTCACTACTGTATCCTTGAATGGGGAAAGTTTAGGGTACTCAACACTGTTTTGCACACTGAGACTTTCCCATATAAGAAGAGGGAGAAAGGGGAGGTTAGAAACCAGAAACTCTGTTCTGGGAACCAAACATATACTCTTCTGTATATGTTATTTAGTGCAAGTTACTTTCCCAGATGTTTCAGCCCTTGTGATCTCATCAGTGGAAGCTAGACCGAAGATCTGAAAGATACCTTGCTGGCAGAATTCATTTTCCATATGTTTTTCATACATCATTGTCCGGTAGCATCCTCCAGAAAGAGGATTGCAGCAGATGATCAGCTCTTCTCCATTTCTCACGGTCTCTGCCTCCGTCATTCTTAAACCAGTCCATTCCAAGGTGTCCTGAAGAACCTCTTAGAAGATGTCCTGAAGGACATCTGACAAGAACTTACCTATTCTATTTCTAATGTCCAACTCTGAAGTTCCTTTCTCTCAGATTCAGTTACCTAAATATTGAAATTTTTCCACTTCTAAAATCTTTCCTCCACATCTTATCTTTACATTATCTCCTATTTTTCTGCCCATTATCTTGATCTTCTTTATGTTAATCCTTGGTCCATTCACTTTACAGGAGTTTTCAATTCTTTAAACAATTTGTTGCAATCCATTTTCACTTTCTGCCATCACCACTACATCATCCGCATATCTTAACTTATTAATGATTCTTCAATTTATTTTTATTCCTTCTTCTACATCCTCAAGTGCCTCTCTAAGCATCTGTTCAGTATAAAGGTTAAACAATAATGGTGAAACTTGCATCCTTGTCTAACTCCTCTCTCCACTAGGAATTCTCCTGTTTCCTCTCCATTTACACATACTGATGCTGTTTGTGTCCAATATAATCTCTTTAAAATTTCCAAGTCATAAGAGTCAATATCAATATTTTCTTACATACACAAGTTTTTCATACATCAGTAACAAAATGGTGTATCAGTAAGAATAATCAAAACATATTGTATATAACCAACTACATAAGAGTAATTTTTAATGATCCTGCTATGGTAGTGAAAGAATTTCATAAATATTTTAATGAGCACATAGAACTAGATTTTTCTCTCACAGAGAAGTGAGCAAGTGAAACTATTTGCTTGGTAAGTGCATCTAGTGAATGAGTTTAAGAGTAGGTGTGACAGTTGTCGTGGGTGGTGTATGTCGTCCCTTGATGAGTTTTCAACTCCCTGGAGATCTCTGATAATATGTAAAACTGGCCAGTTAGAAGAGGAAATACTACTTTAGAGATAATATATACATAATGCTATAATATAGGAGGATACTTGTATCAGGCTCAGTCTTACCACAGATAAGTAATTTAGTTTCATAGAAAAATTAATGATGTGAAAAGTAGTTAAGCCTGTAACATGCTTTGCTGTATCTGTCATGTTATTTGCATGTGATCTCTGCTTATGATTTCCTTTCTGGAGAGAGGAAATCCTTCTCTCCCATATGAGACTGGTTAAAAAAAAACGTCCTTATAAAGATCATTTGCATGAAAGACTGGATTCAGAAATGATAATGCTCAGACTAAGGGCATTATCATTTCTGACTGAGCTACAGGGACTCTTAACAGAGTCAGGTTATGCAAACAGTGAATTTTAAACTTTAGAAAAGAATTACATAATTGTTATGGATGTGGAGGGTAGGCCAGTTAAAATTAATTGATGATATGTAATAAATTATAATGCTAAATATATTGGTGTTGGGGAAGGATAAACATGAAACAAAAAATATAAAAAGAAAATAGAGGGAAGGTTGAAATGAAGTGATGAGTGTGAGTCTACACCGATACGGCATATGTTTTTGTAAATTTCATGTTACACATAAGTTCAGTCATGTGGCATTTACCAACTGCAGCTTTTTCTTTTGAAATATATTACAAAAAAAAAAAATTGTAGTCAAATATGCTGAACCAATATTTTTCAAGGCAAGCTTTTTTTTAATTTCCTATTCGTCAGAGATAATCTTTAACTTTTCATTTTATCTTCATTATCAGTCCACTGTTAGATGAATGCCTCTCCATGCTTCTTTCATTTTGGCTGATCTGGTGCATCTCTCCACCATAAATGTTCATAACATCTTATCTTTTCACTGGTCTGTATCCATGTTGTTGTTTTCTTTGTTCATCTGTTATCAGACATTCCTCTCATGTCCTGTCCAGCACATTTATTACTATTATTTTTATGGCTATTTTTGGCTATTTTCATTTAGGGGTGTCCCTTATTTTAAAAACATTGGCTTTTCACTCAAGAATCCTTAGGACATTATAAGTGTATTTTAAAGGTAAATATATGCAGACTAATAGAGGAAGAAATTTTGCACATACCTTGTTAGGATGTCTGCGTTCTCCATACTTCTGCTGTTAGGCTGTTTAAAAAGGGGGGGGTAATTAGAAAAACCTGTTTTTTTTTTTGTTTTTTTTTTTTTTAAATATACAGGGTGTTCGGGATAAATTTGACAGTTTCGTAAGGAAAAAGAAAATCTTCTTTGTATCTATTAAATTTAATGAATTGACAAAAAAACATTACAGGCAGAGTTAATTACAATACTATCAACAAGATTTACTCAAAATAACCACCATTAGCATCGATCACAGCTTCAATTCTGCTTCGGAACCTCGAACAAGCTGATGCTACAGTCTCCCTGGGAAGGGCCGCAAAAACTGTTTTAATTTTATCCATTAACTGGGCTTTTGTATTACTGGAAGTGCGATTGGTGTCTTTTTCAACTGCGCCCCATACAAAATAATCCATGGGGTTAAGGTCTGGGGAGTTTGGAGGCCAAACATTTGGACTGGTGAAGTCGTAGAAATTTTCAGACAACCATTTTTGACTTTTCCCAGAGGTGTGGCAAGGGGCCGAATCCTGCTGCCATACATACGGCCTACCATTGGCTACCCTTGTTATCCAGGGCTTGACTACAGTTAGCAACTCCACGAACAAAGCCCGAATTCCAATGCCAGGGTTCTTCAACACCTGTTCCTGCAGATTTGCGAGGAATTCTGCTGTACGAACGCAATCAGATCGTCTGCTAGGGATCTTTCTTCTTGCTACATCCTCGTAGTCACCATTGCAAGTCTCTAGTTCATGCCTGATTGTTTTTACTGTATTCAGGGAGCATTGGGCAGCAGTCGTAATATCCTTATTTTGATGGCGGGCACGAATCATCATGATACAAGTTATTCTCTTCCATGATTCAGGTGGGTTCCAGCTATCCATCCTTTCTGACATCTTGTATATGAATGAAGAAGGGTCCAAACTTTTAAATGAAGAGAAGTGTGTGTTAATACATGTAACTTACGGAAAAATATAATTAATTATAAATATGTCAAATTTATCCCGAACACCCTGTATATATTATTATTATATTTAGGAATGCTTTTTTGGTGAAGGGGAAGGAACATTTTGGGATAAGTGTAGGGCTATGTCAAGTCAGCTTGGAATTTCCACCTTTGAGGAGCTTGTGTTATCGCTTATTGGTCAGAGTCGTGACCTAATTTTTATGTTGTGGAGCTTCCAACACTCGGAAATTAGGTAGGGGCGGTGAACATTGATTGAGTTTTCGTCACTATTTGTTACTTTTCATTACTTAATGCAGTATCCATTACCTTTTGTTTACTTCTTTATCCAATTATTATTCTTTTCATCTAAACATGTTATTTCCAAAGTGGCTCTTTCCGTTGTTTCGTTGTATTGTTTTGCAGTTTCTCCAGCTGTTTTTAGTCAGGGCTCCAGGTTTCACTATTGTATATCATTGTTAGAAGTACACACTGATTGTAGATCTTTCTTTTTAAGCAGATTGGTAAATTGCTGTTAAATGTGCCCAATTCTCCATTTACACTGTAGATTGGTTCCAGAAAAAATCATGTAAATGAAAACAGTGTAAAAAAGAATACAGTGCATATAAAAGAATGGTTCCAGATGTGAAAACCTGATACGAACAATAAGTTGTTTTCAAACAAAACATACATACATACATACATGTATGTATATGTGTGTGTGTATGTATGTATCTCTTAAAGAAAATTGTGTATGACTAATAAAACAGAAATTCAAAAAGTTTCAAATATACCTATGCATATGATTATTAGTTAAATTTTATTATTTTATTCGCCATCAGTTTCTGACAGTAGCCGCATTCTTTTGTGTGAGACTGGAATTAAATCACTTCCATCACTTGAAACACTTTTGTTGTCCTGTTCATACTGCAATGGCAAAACGTTTTCTTCAGTAAAAGGAACTAAATTAGCACTAATATCCAATTAATTCTGAATTCTAAATCCGTCAATTTTTTTTTACCAAAAACTCTGTAATTAATAGTTGAAATCCTGTTTTGACTAGATCTTTGTATAATTCTTCATATTGCACCATACATGACTTCAGTTCACTTTTAAACTGTTCAGCTCATTCAGTATTTGGATCATGTGTAAGAAAATGACTTTGCAATTTTAGTAGCCATATGAAACCCTTCTTTAATTAATCCTGCAGTGAGTAGAATCTCTTCATCATCATCACTATTTTTCTTTATTATCGAGATTCTCAAGGACAGCTTCTATTATTTCATCATCACTAACAGCCTTGTCAACCATCAATTCTTCAATATCTGCAGACGAAAAATCATCAAATCCTCTGCCAACTGCTTGTGCTAATCTGATGATATTGAGATATTCAGTTGTATGGAAAGGTACGGGGTTTTTTCTTTTTCACACATTCTAGCCAAGTAGCTTTTCAGCATGCATTTAAAGTTGATGGTTTCAATTCTGATAACACCAACTTAGCAAGTTTGATGCAATCCGAAATAGAAAATTTCTAAAGCCCAAATTTTTTTCATCAAATAGCATTTAACTTCTGGAACAAAACATTGATGGAACTATTTATTAAAAATTTCTTTTGTAACCCAATCTTTTTTATTTGCCTTCCACTGGTAACGTTAAAATCTGCACCTTTCATTGCCTGTGGTTTAGGATTGAGTAATGGTTTTAATATATAATCTCCAATCATTGCTGCAAAATAATAGTCACACACGGCAAAATAATCCTTAGCTGCTTTAAAGCCACCAACACTTTTTTTGTGATTTCGCTATATAAGTTCTACTTGGCATTTGTCTACATTCTGTAGTGTAAAGTAATCCCTAATATTTTAAACATCAAGGGGAAGGCGGGTTCCCCAGAATTCAAGTACATATGTACCACGCTAGGAAATGATAATTGTAATGGAAATACCCTTTTTAATAGAACTGAATTCAAACAGAAATTTTAAAAATAAGTGCCATTTGAACAGTGTTATTTCGAATTCGTGTTAAAAAAAAAGCTATGTAAAAAGAAAATTAGCTGTATATCTATAATGGTTAAAATTTTTCCATCCCATTGTTATTCTAGCTGAAATTTCATTATAAAGTTTGTTAGTTTATTTTCACTGTACTGATTACAACACAGAATGATAAGAAAATAATTAATGTATATTAACTTATTAGCTGATATTTCGCTGGTATTGTATCCAGCAGCTTCAGAGCACAAGAACGGTTTGTCACAGAACATAAAACAACAATTTTTTATGACAGTGGGGCTAGTTTAAAAAAATTTAACAGGCAACATAAGGAACTAAAGTCCAAATTGGCACCATCTATGTTGGAGAAAAAAAAAGAGAAAACAAGTATTAATTAGATCTTAAAATGTCTCTTTCTCAGATTTTTTGTAAATTTGTACAGCCATGCTTGTTGAGTTTTGGGGTATGTTTTAAAACTGCTTTTGATTCTAAAAACAATCTTTTTGACTTATAATGACCTCTCTATAGCAATTTTGTCTTCTTCCATTTGATCCTGTGTGAAGGAGTATCCAAGGCATGGTCTGCTAGACCTGACTTGCCATAACAATAGTGCTGAGTGTTTTATTTATGTTCAACAAGGCAAACATCAACAGTTCTTCCTGTCTCCATAGTAAGCCAGGTCACAAGAACAGGGCACTTCATAAACTCCTGGATCTGATAAAGAAGAAAGTTTGTCCTTAGGTGAATGGAGAGTTGCCAATCTGACATATGGAGCATAGCTGATATTTATTAAGCACTCTAGATATCTTTTCAGATGTGTCTTGAATACTTCTGAACAGTTTTGCTGTAGTCTTGTATCATAGGCAATGGAGGGGATTTCTAGGGGAGGGCATTTAGTATTTTTTCTATCCTATAGGGATTATAGCCATTGGAACAGACATTTCTAGCTCTGTGAATATCTTAGGATACCATACTGTTGAACTGGATGATGGTGTGACTGTTTGTGCAAATATCTCCCTGTATGTGTGGGTTTTCTATAAACAGAAAAAAAAGATAATGAACCATCAGGAAGTTGTGTGATTAGTGTATCCAGAAAGGACAAACAGTCATTAACTTCCTGTTCCATTCTGAAGTAGGTTTTAGAGTGTTGGCCATTTCTTCTTCTATGATCTCTTGTGCTTTTAAGCATTGAGATTTTGCCAAAGAGATTTCCATGCCATCCTGTCCAAGACTTGTTGTTTTGCATCTTTCCAGTTAATTCCCTTCTTTTCCAATTTCTCTTTAATTTCCTTTTGCTAACCTTTCCTGGGTTTGCCTATGTTTCTTTTTCCTATTTTCTAGCTCTTTTGTATACATTTTTTGACATTCTTCCTTCTTCCATTCGATTAAGATGTCCAAATCGAATTCATAACACAAGCCCAAATGACCACCTCATTTGGGTTTGTGTTATGAATTGGTTCAGAGGTGCAACTTGAAGACTGTCTCTTATTGTTTGATTTCTTATTTGGTCTAATCTTGTTTTTTGTGCCACTTTCCTAAGATATTTCATTTTTATTTGTGTTTCCTGTTGTTAAACACCAAGACTCGCAACTGTATGTTAATGTTGGTAGAAACACTGAACGGTACACTGCCATTTTGGTATTCTGGTTGACTTCTTTCTTAACTAGGAGTGGGCCTTTCATTGCATAAAATAGCTTTGTTCCCCCGGTTATCCTTTGTTAATTTCTGTGTCTAGTCTACCATCCTCTTGTATATATGATCCCAAGTATTTAAAGGAGTGGACTTGTTCCGGTTGATTGTTCTCTATTTTTATGTGTTTTGGTTGGTTTCTAGATATGATCATTGTTTTAGTTTTATTTATATTTATGGTCATATTCCTTTTCCTTGTTTCTTCATACCAAATGTTGATGTTGTACTGCAAATCTTCAGTTATATTTGCGAGAATCACTACATCATCTGCAAAAGCCATGTATGAAATCCTGGTTTCTTTCAGTTTCCTGTATCCTAAGTAGAACTTTTTTGTTTGGCATGCCTTTAATATTTCATCCATTACTATAATGAAGAAAAGGGGACTGAGGATATACAGCCTTGCCTCACTCCTACATTTGTTTCAAATTCTTTTGATTTATTATTACAGGTTCTTACATAATTTCTGTTACTTTTGTAGAAGCTTTGTATGGCTGCTATCAAGTTATCTTGTATTTCTTTAATGTTTGCCATATTAAGTGTCTGGGAACTCGGTCAAAGGCCTTTTCGAAATCTATAAAACATGAATGTAGTTCTTTTCCATATTCCAATGTTTTTTCTGATGTTTGTCTAAGACTGAAGATAAGATCCTGAATGCTTCTATTTTTTCGGAAGCCATATTGCATTTCGTCCAGTGTATCCTCTATTTGGCTCCTAAGCCTTTCTTCTAAAATACAGGCATACACCTCTAACGCTTAAAAGCAAAATTCCTCTATGGTTTTCACATTTATGGTTGTCTCCTTTCTTAAATATAGGGATTATTATTGCTTCTTCCCAGTCTTTGGGAATAATTTTCTGTTTCCATACAACATTGAATAGGTGTAAAAGAAATTTTGTGACTTTCATTCCTAAATTCTTTACCATTTCTGGTGTTATTTGGTCATGGCCTGCTGATTTGCCCAGTTTTATTTTATTTATTGCTGCTAACAGTTCATATGCATGAATTTCCTCACTTTGATCTTCTATTTTGCTTACATGTCTTGCTCTTAGGGTTCAATTTTTTCCATGTCCTGCAGCTTCCAATAATTCTTGGAAGTACTGTTTCCATCTTTCCATGATATCTTTGGAATTTGTGAGTAACTTTCCATCCTTATTTTTGATAAACTTCATGGGGCATTCTTTCTCTGACCTCATTCTTAAAACATTATAGAAGAGTTTTTGGTTTCCTTTAAAATTTTGTTCTAAAGTATGTCCGAAGTCTTCCCAGCATTTTCTTTTCTCTTTTTTCACTTAAGGTTTTAACATTATTTCTTTGGTTGTTGTATAGTTCTCTATCAACCTGCATCTTTGGTGTTATATATCTCTTCTACAATTGCTTTTTCTTTTTAATTTCATCTTTTAGTTCTTCAGTCCACTGGGGTGTTCCTTCTGTTTATTATTTAATGATACACCAAAAATTTCTTTGCTTGTTTCTAGAAGAAGTGTTTTGAACCTGTACCATAGGCTTTCTACATCTTGGTCTTCATATATCATTTTTCTACTTCTTTCATCTTCCCTTCTATTTCACTTTTATACTCAATGGCTGTTTCTTCTTTCTTTAGTTTGTAGTTCTTTATCTTAACATTTATTTCCTTGCTACTTTTTCAACATTTATTTTATGGATTGTTTCCAATACTAATAAGTAGTGGCCACTGCTTATTTCAGGACCTCTGTAGGCCCTTGCATTTTTTGTATACTTCCAGTATGGTCTTCTTGTGATGGTATAGTCAATTATAGATTTTTCATTTCTACTGGGCTCTTCCCTGGTAAACTTATGGATTTCTTTATGCTTGAACATAGTATTCGCTATTACTGAATTATTTGTAAGGCAAAGATTTATTATTCCGGGTTATTTCTCCTTGTGATCCCAACACTTGTTTCGTTTGCTCATCTACTTGATTCCCTACCCGGCCATTAAGGTCTCCTAGTAGTATGATATGTCCTTGAACTTCTTTACAATTGTTTTTTGTAAGAGCTCAAAGAATTCATCTTTAATTTCTTTATTAGCATTATCATTTGGGCCATATGCAACAATTACAGTGAATACTTGGTTGTTTGATTTAAAATCTATAGTGATTGTCAACAACCTTTCATTTATTAGTTGCCATTTAGTAATATATTCTTTGAGATCTGGTTTAATTATGCAATCTACCCCTTGTTTTCCCCATTCTCTTGAGTTTACTCCTGAAGAGAAAAGTATATATATCCATCTTTCATTTTCTGGCAACCTTGACCTTTCTTTTTTGTTTCTGTGACTGCTAGCAAATCCAATCTTGATTTTTTAAATTCATCTATTAATTTGTTTTCTTTTCCATGTAGACTTTTAATGTTTCATGTTCCGTATCTCATGTACCTTTTTCCTTGCTTTGTCGTTAATCATTTAGGCAGTTCAGCTATCTCTTTGTTATTTCTTTTAATGGGTGAAATTTTAAGATGTGTAGGTGATTAGCCTTCAGCACCCGAGTCTGGTGGTGGGGCTGCCACCTTCGAGGCCCCCAGACCGGCCTATGAGAGAAGTGCTATCCTGTTGCTGTTGGTCCATGGGAGGTATTTTATTTCCCTCCTACCATTCATAGTAATGTAGCCAAATAGCAAACACATCATCCACATAGCATAGCCAAACCACTGGTTTCGGAGTGGCTGTATTCATAGCTAGCTTTTCCAAGTGTTCTATCTAGAAATTGGCTAAAGGGGGGGGGGCATTGCTGTCCCATCTATATCTTCCCTTTCCATGCTGAATAACTTGCATGTGCTGTAAATTTAAATAGTTCAAATATATCTCGGGGAATTGTGACTTTAGTAAATCAAATTTACCAATGTACCTTTTTTTAATTACTAGTATATTGGCAAATAGTGAAGTAATATCAAAAGTAATCATTATGTCTGAACTTTTTTTAAGCTATGGTTTTCTAATATACTTTTTAGATGAACAGAATTTTTAACAAAGGAGGGTTATTTGTGAGGGTGACTAGTAATTTAGCTAAATGTTTACATAGTTTGTATGTGGGAATTTTTTTACTATCCACAATAGGGTATAGAGGTGTACCTTGCTTGTGAATTTTAAGTTCTCCATATATTCTGGCATGAAAAGGCTTGAGCTTGTTTATTGTTTCTTTTGGCCAGAAAGTGATTTTTTTCAATAATTTGCAAACTTTATTCTTTTGAGAGTTAGTAGATCACGAACTGTGGTTTGGTATGTAGACTTATCTTGTAAAAGTATGTGCATTTTACTTTCATATTCAGCTAAATTCATCACCAATGTTGCATTACCTTTGTATGCTTTAGTTATAATAGTAGTATATTCACTAAACATTATTTTTGATTTATCCATATTTATTTGCAGTCCTGCCTTCAAACTTGCTTCATTTAATTCTATAACTATGTTTTAGTTCTTTTGGTAATGCTCCTATTAGTATGATATTATTGGTGAATCGTGGATTGCTTAAGTATTCTCCATCAATATTCAGTTCTCTCTTCTCCCACTTCAGTTTTCTCATAGCATATTCGTTTTAGGAAATAATTGTGGTGTGATAGTCTCCCTGTCTGACTCCTCTTTTTATTTCTGTTTCTCTTTCATTGAAATTGATTACTGCTGAACCTCTCTCATATCTTTTTCTATTTGTTTTAAAACTTCAAGCATTTTACATGTCTACTAAGTTGAAGGATTTTCATAATCTATGAAAGCCAAAGAAATTGATATATTATGTTTTGTTTTTTCCATTACTTCTCAACTTTAGATCATTTACATGTACTAAAGTTGAGAAGGTTGTTCTGAAACTTGCCTATTATTTTGGTTGATAGAAATTTAATATATTGTTTATTCTGCCCTCTATAATTTTTGTAAAAACCTTATAAAGTACTGGGAGATGTGTTCATAGGTCTGTAATTTCTTATGTCAGTTTCATCATATTTCTTATATAAAAGAATGATTTTTCTATTCAGTATTCTTACTTTTTCTTAAACACTCAGTATACAATTCTGATAGTTTTATATGCAAGAGATCCCCTCCAGTTTTCAGCATTTCTATTAGTATTCCATCAAGGCCAGATGTATTTTTATTTTTGTAAGTGCATGTTTTACTTTATCATCTTTGACTGTATATTCATTATAATTTTCAGTTATCATTTTCTCTAATGCTTTCCCCTTATTTGTGTATAATTCTTGAAAAAATTTCTGTAATCTCCAATGTGTTTGTTTTGTTTATAATCAGTAATCCATTTTCATCTTGTACACCTGTCATATAAAGAATACCTACATTATCAAAGTTTTTGTTTTTACTATTGCCATTTTCTACTTTTTGTTTCTATTTGCTGTTCTTATCATTATTGTATTGATATGTCTTATATTCTTGCTTATCCTTTTCTTTATTGTTTTACAAAATGCAGTATCTTTATGTTTCTTACAGCATATGCATCCTGTTTCTTTCTTCTTTTTTTTTATTAGGTGTTTAGTTTGCTCTTTTTGATTTTCAACTAATTTTTCAGCATTCCTTATTATATTTTTTGTTTGCAAACTGTTGAAATTTTCAGTATTTGAAACTGGATCTATTTTTTGTAGTCTTTTTTCTAAATTTACTTAAAATTCTTTTTTATGTGTTATATATCATGGGCATCATCAAAATGAAAAAGGCATGCAAGAAAACATTCTGAACAGCTAATCAAAGATAATATGATCGCTTAAACAGAATAGGAAAAAAGGGTTAATTAAAAACATGAATAATGCTAGGAAGACCAGAGAAAGACCTCCAGGTGAATTGATACAGTAAAAAAGTGCCTTAGAAGACTAGAAATATAAGATCTGACAGAATTAGAGTCCTGATGAATAACGAATGATTTTGGATGAAAATTGTTGATAGGAAGTTAAGTAATAATTTAAACTTTTTTTTTCCCCACACATGAAAGAAAGAAGAAAGAGACTAGTAAACAGATACTGTGTGAGGGCACAGTCAGGAATATAGTAATCTGTTGATATTCTTCTTGAATTGTTGAAGATTGTACTCCTTTGGAAATGCTTCATGAGGGAAACTATTTCCACACAATTGAGATGGAAGAATGAAAGATGACCAGGAGCAACAGGTTCAATGAGTATGCAATTTGACTATAAAAGAGTGTCGAGTGGCTATAGCATGAGTTCCTGTAATCTGTAAATATGAGGCATATTGGATGATAGTTCTGCTGAATAATAGCCATGGAAATATCTGTAGAACAGACACAATGCAGCAGAAACTGATCTTCTGTGGGAAAGTAACTGAAGAGAGTTTGTAAGTGAAGTGCCATTTATCAGACTGCCCTTTTCTGAACAGCATCAAGAATGTTTAGAAGGTCTTTGGTGCACCATCTCATACATAAGAGCAGTACTCCATTGTTGGTCGGATTTGGGATTTATACACCGTAAGTAACTGTTCAGCACAGAAGTACCGTCCTGACTGGAAAAGGATGCCAAGTTTTTTGGAAGCTGTCAATGCTATAGAAGTGATATGATTGTGTCAGGAAAGGTTTGGAGTAAGAGTCAGTCTGAGAAGAGAGTTTTGGTCTTGACTGTTGAGCTGAGCATTATCAAAAGTAAGTGGAGATCTGAGGTCTTTTTTGTTATTATTATTATTATTACGGACAACTCCAAGAAGTTCTTAGACTCATCGAGGGAGGCCCTAAACATCATGTCCAGAACAACTATTCAGCATCCACACAGTATCTATCATACTTTGCTTTGAACTCACTCACAGTCATGGCACCCACAACCGACACTGGCAGCTTATTCCACTCATTCATTACTCTCCAAGCAAAAAACCTAGTTCTAACACCCTTGCTAACCACACTCTTACCCAGTTTCCATGGATGGCCCCTAGTTCTCTCACCACAAGACCTGTTCTGAAAAATTTACTCTGAATTAATCTTGTAAAAATCCTTCAGTAATTTGAATGTCTCAATCATATCACCCCTCTTTTGCCTATCAACCAATTTCTGCAACCCACAGATCTTCAACGTGTTCCTATAAGGTTCATTCCATAGACTAGCTATCATCTTGGTCACTCGCCTCTGGATCCTCTCTACCTTCTCCTCATCAAGAAGAAACCCTGGCACCCAGATCTGGGCACAGTAGTCAAGATAGGGTCTTATCAAGGCTCAATAAAGAGGAACAATAACTTGCTTGTCTCTGCTCATCAAAGTATTCTTCAGTAACCAAGTGATCTGATGAGCTGATTTAGCCACTTTTGTAATGTGCCCCCTAAACTTAAACTCCCTGTCTACATATACTCCAAAATCCCTCGCCTTATCAATCTCCTGGAGTACAGTTCCACCAATGTGGTATACTGCTGCTATTCTTTTCATCCCAAAATGCATAACCTTACACTTTGCCACATTACACTGACATCCATTCTCCTTAGCCCAGTCTTTCAATCATCCTGCAAAATTTTGACATCATGTGGATTCACTATTGCTCTACCCAACTTTGCATCATTAGCAAACAAATGAACAGTTCCTCTCAGATCCTTTCCTATATCATTAATGAACAAATTAAACAGCAGTGGTCCAAGAACAGAACCCTGCAGCACATCACTAGCCACAAGTCTTCTTTTGGACTCTACTCCTGAATAAACTACTCTCTAATATCTCTCCATCAACCACCCTCTTATCCATCCCCATATGCTGCAGTTTACTGATTAGAATTCCATGTGGTATCCTGTCAAAGGCCTTAGCAAGGTCCAGCAGTATCACTGTAAACCCGTTATCCTTATCAGTTCAGCTGTCACTGTGTTATAAAACATGAGCAAGTTACTGAGGCATGATCTACCCTTCACAATACCATGATGTCCCCCATACAGTATCCATTATCATCTATCCATTCCTGTATTTTTCTCTTGACTACTTTCTACAAAACCTTGACAATGACTTCTGATATGCTGATCGGTCGGTAATTTGCAACAGCAGTCTTGGAGCCTCCTTTATGCAATGGAACTATTTTCCCCTCCTTCCATCCCCTCGGGACTAACCCAAACCCGAGACTCAAATTAAACAAAATAGTCAAAGGCACTGACAATTCTTTTGCTGCTTCACGTAAGACCCTAGCTGGTATACCTTCCAATCCCACAGAAATATTCACATTAAGGTTTTGTAATATATTATTCACCTCCATTTCTTTCACCTCAATTCCTGTATAAGCTATTGGTTCCTTCATTCCTGTAATATCACAACCTGGATGATATACTCTTGCAAAGTGCTCGCTCAGTAATTCCACTATTTCAACTGATTCAGTTACCTCCTACCATCGGCATTGCTTAAAATCATTCTCACATATACATTTTTCTTTTATTTGCAGCATATCAAAAAAAACTGTTTGGGATTCTCTTTAGCTTGCATTGCTAATTCCCTTTCATAATCTGCTTTTGCTTTTCTTACCACACTAGTTACCCTTCTGGCCTGTGTTTTATGCTTTTCGTGTGGCTGCAGGTCACCTTTCTCCTTAAATTCTCTCCACAGTTGTGTCTTTCTTTGCAGCTGAAAGAGGAATGTGTTTATGGGAAAACAACAAACAAACTGCGCCTTTGAAGCATTGAAGTTGGCTTGGTTGCTTTCACTCGAATGAAGGATACTATGAAGATCAGTGTTCAGAGCATGTATTATAGATAATATTGAAGCATGAGATGTTTGAGCATTGCAAGGTCAAGTGGGACAAGTGGAGAGTGCTATCATCAGCAAAAGATCTTAATTTCCTGTATCCCTCCTGAGAATATATATCAGGAATTTGATTATGAAAAAACATTTTTGGTCACATGCTGCATGTGATACTTATGTTGCACTAATAGAGTACATATAGACATGCATACTTTGCCTGTTTGGGGATTTCAGAACATTTGAACAATTTTATTATAAGCAAAGTTGTTAATGATTCAATATAACTTTTTTTTAATAGATGACTTGACTGCCTAGTTATTGCATATTCAATAAAAAGAAAAAGTAATGCCAGTAAATCTGTTTCAAATAGCAAAACTACCAAATTTTTTTAAAAAAATTATGGACCCGAATATTGAAACTTTGTATCATTCAACAAGCTAGAAAAGATGCTGCTGTTTTATATGATGATTTAATATTTTTCATGTGTATTCTCTTAATTTCTGAGTTTTGTTAATTTAAAGTGTGATTTAATTGTTTATTTTTACATGTTCTTTATTAAAACACAATCATCTGCATCTTTATATTAGCACCATAAATAATTTTATTGAAATAAAAAATGGTTCCCATTACTCAGCAGTGGTGAAATTCTCATGCAACGACATTTTCATTTTTTGATTCCAGTTAATCATGCTAAGTTGACACCCACTGTATATGGCTTACCAATTTTTTTTAATGCTTCCAAGCACTGAGTTTCTCAGTTCTGGTTTGTGGTTTTTGTTGATGAACATAAAAGATTTTGAATATCATTTGATATTAGCATCATATTAAGTTAGTTAATTAGAAAGTAGAAATTGGGTAATTTAGGTTACTCTTGTCACCTCTCTAAATGGGCGTCTGTCTCCTTGTGAAAGGCTGATGATGATAGTCAGAGATATATGGCAAGGATAAGATGTAGCTTCCATCTGATTGAAAATTAAAGTATTTTAAGTTGAAGTGTAAATTGTTGCCCCCACCCATGCGTGCACACACACACTTGGACATTGTTGATGCTGATTTGATAATAGTTGGAGGAAATGTTTAATCTCATTTGAATGACTTTATGATTAGCATGGCAGTAAATTTACATGCCTACTTTTATTCAACAGGACAGTTTTGCTAAGTGTAATATCGCTACTTAATGAACCTAATACTTTCTCTCCTGCCAATGTTGATGCTTCAGTTATGTACCGGCGCTGGAAAGAATCTAAAGCCAGAGATAAAGAATATGAAAATATCATCAGGTATCATTTTAATTATATTATGCATATATTTATTAGAGGGATTTTTACTCATATAAAGTTATAAAGGTAGGATTTTAGATTTTATTCTTATTTAACAAACTGTTATAGTAAATTATCACTAAAAAATATGTTAGTAATCATTGCAGGCAATATCACACAAAGTTGTCTGCCATGATCATTACTAATATGTGTACTAGTGTGGAATGCTAGTTTCCCAAAAATAGCAACTATTAAACATGATACAAAGGAAATATGTGAGTATAATTCATTTATGACACAATACATTACAGTACTAGAAATCCACAAACATTTGGCTGTACTCCCATCTAATTCTAATGAATGATTATGGACAGCTATTGCAGATCTTCTCTTACTATTAGTTAGTTAGTCAGTCTCATAGAGAAGTGGCAGAATTCCTTTCCAGAAACTCTGATCCCATTCCTGGGGGGGGGGGGGGACACTTGATTAACACATTCAGTGCCACTGACGCTTTAAAGTGTCAAACCAGTATTTGCATATGTGCCACTTCCAATCAATAACCAGCATTGTAAGATTCATGTGCGTGTGTTTTTTTATGCTGCATATCTCAGTCTGGCCTAGGCATTTGAATCTTGTGGATGTGTAGGAACATTGGCAAGGTCATTCTGAATGGCTCAGGGCCATTCTGTCATAAATGGGTGAGCATGTTAACAGTAATGGTTTCATGACCCTAAACTATAATTCACACTAATATTTTTTTTTATAGACAAATCAGTAGTGTACTTCTGATTTGTTGCATCGTACTGTATATAAAATTTTTAATTTTAATACAGTAGGCAACCTCCCCTATATCCTCGGTTCGAAAAAAGCACGCGAAACGGTCAAGCGCTGCACTGGTTGAAACATGCATATGCACAGGCTGAAAACTTGTCAAAACATGCTTGTTTTGCTAGACGCGTGGACTTAAACATGTGTGTTTGCTCATGTTTACTTTTACTCAGATTGTCGAAGAAAGCAATCAATTGTCTGTCATTGCAATTAAAAATTGCGTTTAAATTCAAGCAAATAAATTGTGAAAAATTTAAAAATGGCTTCAAAACCGAAGAGAGATGTGAAATGCACAGTATTAGTGAAAAATCAAAGATTATCGATATGATTGATGTATAAAAAAAGCCAATTGCAACTATTGCCAAGATCTTTAATAAAAACAAATCTTCAATACGTGAAGTGTTGAAGAATAAAGAAAAAATTCGTGCCAGTCTTTTCATTGTACTCAAATCTGCAAAAGTCACGGGTACACTGTGTGATAAGGCCTTACTCAAGGTAGAGAAAGTTTTGAATTTTTGGGTGGAAGACATGACAAGAAAAAGGATTCCTATTGACAGTAACAGGTGATGCCAAAAAAATCATTGATCCTATGTGAAGAGATGCAGCTGCAAGACAAAACAGAAGAGTAAGAAAACTCATTTACAGCAGGCAAGGGCTGGTTGCATAGATTCAAAACTAGGTTTAATCTAAAAAACAGAAAAATTACAGAAAAATCTGCATTGGCTGATAAGAAAGCTGCTGCATGTTCCCAGCAGAATTTTAAAAAAATTATTGCAGAGAAAGGTTATCATCCTAAGGAAGTTTTTAATTGTGATGAACCCAGCCTCGTTGGGAAGAAAATTCCCCAGCAGACCTTCATCCATAAAACTGTGAAGCATGCACCAGGCTTTAAAGCATTTAAGGACAGATTGACGTTGATACTTTGTGGCAATGCAGCTGGTCATATAATTAAACCTGGCCTTGTTTACTGAGCATAGAATCCATGTGTCCTTAAAAACAAATACAAAAGTTGTCTGCCTATTTTTTTGGCAATCAAATCTGAAAGCATGTCACGACCGTGTTATTTACAGAATGGTTCCATCAATGTTTTATTCTGGAGGTGAAAAAATACTTGGAGAGGGGAGGATTACCATTTAAAATTTTACTGATAATAGACAACTCTCCAGGGCACCCTGAGTCACTGGTCACCAAAGATTAAAATGTTCAAGTGGCTTTCTTCTCACCTAATACAACCTCATTGCTTCAGCCACATAATCAAGGTGTCATTAGATGCTTCAAAGCCTCATATGCTCGGCAAGTTTTCGATATGATTCGTGCAATGGTTGAGGATTCTGCTAATGATGGAAATCATTCACAATTGCAGATGCAATTGTAATCATGAAGGGAGCATTGGACAAATTGAAACCAAAAACAGTAACTGCATGCTGGAAGAATTTGTGGAGTGATGCCATTCATAATTCCCAAGACGCCCCTGATATCAACTCACAGATAACAACGATAATTAACACAGCACGGAAAATAGGTGGAGAGGGATATGACGGAAGAAGAATTGAATGATTACATAGATGGACATCGTGAGGTACTCACTAAGAAGGAGTTAAAAGATCTTGCCAAATCTTCTACAGAAGAAGATGAGGATGAAAGTGAACAAGAACCACCAGCATGGACACTCGAAAAATTTGCCACGATATTTCGAATGGCTCAAACATTAAAGGAACAGATAATGGATTATGATTCAATGATGGAGTGCAGCATAAAAATTACTCGCACAATAACAGAAGCTTCGGAACCTTTGCAGAACCTGTTTACTGGATTGAGGAGACAAAAACTGCTCAAACATTAAAGGAACAGATAATGGATTATGATTCAATGATGGAGTGCAGCATAAAAATTACTCGCACAATAACAGAAGCTTCGGAACCTTTGCAGAACCTGTTTACTGGATTGAGGAGACAAAAACTGCAGCTTCCAATAATAATGTTTTTTAAAAAAGTCGACAAAGCTTCTATCGATGATCCTCAGCCATCCACATCATTTGCTCAGTAGGCAAGCAAGCAGCCGACTGCCAAAGATTAAAAACAACTCTTTTTATTATTTATTCAGCCATGGTGTATACGTTATATATTAACTACATAACATATTCACTAAAGAACCTTACAGTCCTAGGGCATGAGACTAAGTCAATTTATTAATAATTTCCTGCTTCAATTTTGCTATATATGTGCAAAAATCTGGGTCTCACTAGTGGTTCGCTACTATCAGCAGAAGATGATGGAATCAAATCCCATGGATATGGGGGTCTTACTGCATTGTATTTTATGAGTGCTGTGTACTATTATAAGTGAACATATCAGCTTTTTACTATCTAATAGGCTCACACTCATTTACAGTTAAAATCAACAAAAAAAATGATCTTTTTAACTCCTTTTTTTTCTTTTCAAAATGAATTAAGCCACTTTATGTGGAATACTTTATAAATGATATTCTGTCAGTATATAATCATTAGCAGATCAGTAAAAAGCTAAAAGTAGTTTGTAACCAAATGCATACTAGTTTCATATTCATTTAATATTTCTGCAGTTGATTTTTTCTCTTTATCTTCTCACAGTAGTCTATCCAATAAAATTAGGTAGTACTGTCCACCTGTTTTTATAGATACCACCGAGAACCTGAACTATGTTCCTTAAGGCAGTGTTTCTCAAACTTCAGATATTCGCATACCCCTTCTTAAATTTTCATTATTCCCTTTATCAAATAATAAATAAATAATAAAGCATATTTCGTTGTAAATATCTTTGTTGTTTATTATTTTAACGGTATAATAGAACACAGAAACTAAGTAAATAATTAATTTATTAACTAGATGCTGATATTTCGCTGGTATTATAACCAGCATCTTCAGAGCACAAAAACACTGTTTGTCACAATACGCGAGACTAAAACAACATGGTGTACTTCAACAAAACTGTAGCAGCAACACAAAGACTAGAGTCCTGATTTTGGCACCCTCTATCTGGAAAAAAGAAAAAAAAAAAAAAAACGCTATCATATATTACTAGAGTCCTAGAAAAGAGTAGTTTTTTCTTAATATGACTGTCTCCCAGATCTTCGGCAAGTTAATACAGCCATATTTGTTGAGATTTGGAGTGTGTTTTAGGGCTTCTGTCACCTCTAAGAACAATCTCTCTGATTTATATGGGTTTCTGTGTAGTACTTTTGTGTTTTTCCAGTTGATCCTGTGTGCAGGGGTATCCAGAGCATGGTCTGCTAGGCCCGACTTCCCATAATGATATTTCCGGACGTATCGTTTATGTTCGCTGATGCGGATATTCACAGTTCTTCCTGTTTGACCGTAGTAGGCTTGATTGCATGAGCAGGGTACTTGGTAGACTCCTGGATGTGATAAAGGAGGAATGCTGTCCTTGGGTGAGCGGATGAGGGTGGCTAATTTGCTACATGGTCTGAATGTAGTTTATTGAGAATTCTTGAGATCTTTTCGGATGTGCCTTTAACGTAAGGGATGGTGATTGTAAATATCTATTTTATTTGAATTTATATGTTCATGTAAACAAAAAATATGATTTATTTTTAATAAAACAAAATTTGGAATAGGTTCCTCTTCATTTCTCTTCCATGAAAATCCACATTTCAAGTAATTCATAACATACTTACGAAGATTTTTCGTCTTCTTCCTAGTTGGTTCTCTAGAGATGTCAGACGACACACCTTATCAATTTCATTTGATCCAGATGCAATATCAACGTTTTCTCGTTGATATTGCATCTGGATCAAATGCAATATCTCGTTTGTTAAGATATTGCATTATATTTGCAATATCTTATATTTGCTATATTGCTCTCTTTTATGCGTTTTATAAATCCAGTCTCTAACCAATGAACCATACTTAAGAATTTGAAAGCTTAAAAAATTACCGTATTTACTCGAATATAACTCGCAATTTTTTCCCAAAATGAAAGCTAAAAAATTGTGGTGCGAGATATATGCAGGGATTTTCGGAAACTAACGTTTGCAAAAAAAACTGAAAATGGTGCGATTTACCAAGAAGCTCCTACTCGCTATTGCTACTTTTGGCATCGAGAACAGTTTCCTTGTGCATCGTCAAAGTCATCTACCCAAACGGCTTAATCTTCTTTCCCATTATTTCAAGCAAAAATTACCAATAATTTACAAGACTTTGAGATATGTAGAGCAGCTATGAAGAAGTGCATATGATTGGTGTGGTATTAACAAAAGATTGCACAAACCAAAGACATTAGCATTTCAACAGTGAGTTGAATTGCTAATTCCCTTCAACCAAATTCCATAATATCTGAAACACATTCACTATATATTTCTTAGTTTTAACATGTTCACGACGGGGTGGTGTGAAGAAAAACCATATGTTGCACCGGCAACATATGGTTTTGATTGGGTCTATACAGCAGTTTCTGTTGGAGGGGAGATGTGATTCATTAGTTAGTGCTGTTTTTATCATAGTTGTCTCTAATTGCATTATTTGTTAAGAGATATGATTCCATTCGTTAATTATGCATAGCCATAAATTGCCACGTACCCCCTGAAGACCTTTCGCATACCTCCAAGAGTACACGTTCCACACTTTGAGAAACACCTTAAGGGAACATATACCTTGTAGAAATGGTAACATCATGTTGACTGTTACCTCATATATTTTATAATTATTACTAATAGAATAAAGCATTTCACTAGAAAATGCAAATTTTAGGCATAGAGAATTAATCCGCCTCTTTATAAATCAATGGCTGCAATGACACTAGTATTTATATGATTATCTTTCATGGTTTTTATTATTACGGGCTACTCCAGGGAGTTCTTAGACTCACCGAGGGAGGCCCTAAACATCATGTCCACACAACTATACGGCATTCTCACAGTATCTATCATACCTTGTCTTGAACTCACTCACCGTCATAGCACCCACAACAGACTCTGGCAGCTTATTCCACTCATTTACCACTCTAAAAGTAAAGAACCCAGCTCTAACACCCCTGCTAACCGCACTCTTGCCCAGCTTCCATAGGTGTCCCCTAGTTCTCCCACCATCAGTCCTGATCTCAAAAATCTTCTCTGAATTAATCCTATAGAAACCCTTTAGCAATTTGAATGTCTCAATCATATCACCCCTTTTTCGCCTATCAACTAATTTCTGCAACCCACAAATCTTCAACCTGTTCTCATATGGTTCATTCCATAGACCCGCTATCATCTTAGTCCCTCGCCTCTGGATCCTCTCCACCTCCTCCCCATCAAGAAGGAACCTAGGTGACCAAATCTGGGCACAGTAGTCGAGATGAGGTCTTATCAAGGCTCGGTACAGAGGTACAATAACTTGCTTGTCAAGGTATTTTTCAACAACCAATGAGTTGATGAGCTGATTTAGCTACTTTTGCAGTGTGCCCCCCCTAAACTTCATCTCCCAATTCCCTGACCTCATCAATCTCCTGGAGTACAGTTCCACCAATGTGGGATACTGCTGCTAATCATTTCACCCCAAAATGCATAACCTTACATTTTGTCACATTAAATTGACATCCATTCTCCTTAGCCCAGAACTTTAATCTATCCATGTTGACCTGCAAGATTTTGACATCTTCTGCATTCACAATCGCCCTACCCAACTTTGCATCATCAGCGAACAAATGAACTGTTCCTCTTAGATCCTTCCCTATATCGTTAATGAACAAATTAAACAGCAGTCATCCAAGAACTGAACCCTGTGGCACACCACTAGTCACAGGCCGTCTTTTGGACTCTACTCCTCAATAAACTACTCTTTGATATCTCTCCATCAACCACCCACCTATCCATCTCACCACCCCATATCCATTCCCATATGTTGTAGTTTATGGATTAGAATTCCATGTGGTATACTGTCAAATGCCTTTGCCAGCTCCTTGATAAAACTTGAGCAAGTTACTGGGGCATGATCTACCCTTTACAAAGCCATGCTGTCCCCCCCATACTGTATCTCATTTTCATCAATCCATTCCTGTATTTTTCCCTTGACTACTTTTTCCAAGACCTTGACAATGACTCCCGATATGCTGATTGGTCGGTAATTTACAGCCGTAGTCTTGGATCCTCCTTTATAGAGTGGAACTATTTTCCCCCCTCTTTCCACACCTTCGGGACTAAACCAGACCCGAGACTTGGATTAAACAACATGGTCAAGGGCACTGATAATTCTTTAACCGCTTCACACAAGATCCGTGCCAGTATACCATCCAATCCCACAGATGTATTCACATTAAGGTTCTGTAATAGCACTCCACTATATTGACTGATTCAGTGATCTCCTTACCATCGTCATTCCTTAAAATCATTTTGCTGTGTACAGTTTTTTCTTGCTTGCAGCATATTGAAAGAACTGTTTGGGATTCACTTTAGCTTGCAGAGCTAGTTTCCTTTCATAATCCGCTTTTGCTTTTTTTTACCACACTCGTTACCCTTCTGGCCTGCACTTTATACCGTTCATGTGGCTGCAGGTCACCTCTTTCTTTAAATTTCCTCCACAGTTGTTTCTTTTTTTGCAACTCAAGCTTAATGGTGTTTTTTATCCATTTAACCCCCCCCCTTGTTTCACTATTCGTACACTAGGGATACAATCAGCCATAACCGCCTGTAAATGCTCCTTGACCACTTCCCATGCTCTATCAACATCCAGCCCTTGCAGTTGTACATGCCATGGCACTGATCCAAGCAATCTCCTAAGCTTAAGCTTGTCATACTTGCCAGCATGGTAATTCCACATATACCCTGTCTTAGCCGAAAATTCCACACCTTTAGCCACTTCCCAGGTCAAGACCTTATGATCACTCTCACCAATAGGCAGCAACATGGTCATATTCATTACAGTCAAATTCGGAGATGCTATTACCAGGTCAAACACTCTCACACCCCTAGTATTTTTAATTACATGCTGTCTCAGATAGTTATCCCTTAATAATTGAATAAAATCCATTTCCTTCCTCACATGTATCCTCTCCTCTTTCCAATCAATGTTGCCATAGTTGAAATCCCCCGTAATAATTACCCTCCTTCCACTCATTTCATTAATTTGTTTATGTATACTATCTCCACCATCTATTCCATCACCTAGTCTGTAGCAGTACCCAACTGTATATTTTATTCTGCCAGTCTCAATCTCACACCAAATAGCCTCAAATGAGCTCTTTTCACTATCCTGCGATACAACTTCAGTTCTTCTTGGCTGCAGTTCATCAACTATCATCAATAACACCCCTCCCCCCATTTTATTCTCTCTGTCCCTCCTAAACACACTATAACCTACACATTCTATCCCACTAACTATATCATCTTCCGTCAGCCATGTTTCACTAATGCCAATAACCTGTGGCTAGAAAGAGCCAACCAAGGCCAAAAATTCTTCCTTCTTGTTCCTAATATTCCTGGCATTAGTATATATGAAATGTAGTGATCCCTTTGTCCCACCCCCATCTTGATTCGTTATTTTAAATAGCCCATTCCCATTTTTTGTCCATAGTACTGGCTCGGGTACATTATATACATTCTTACACTCAACTGTCTCACTGATGTCCGCATATCCCCCCCCCCTCCTTGGTAGTTCTAGTTTTCCTGGTTCTGCACATCCATTTTCACTTCATTCAGCAACACTTTTTCCAGTCTCTGGACACCAAATCCATTCAAATGCAGGCTATCCATCTTGCATAAATCCTTTCGCCCATCAAACTCATTCCACACCACACCATCTACATAACCTGCGCGTGATGTCATTTCCGATTATGGCCATCCTTCTAAACTCCTCTCTGTCATACTGCGGCAACAGACTTACCATCCTAACTCTGTCACTCTTTTCTTTTGCTACCTTTAACAATACTTTCAAGTCCTCTCATAAAAAATTTATCTCCTTTCAATTCATTTGTACCCGTCACAACTATCAATTCTTTCACTCTCTCTGTTTTTGTGCTCTAATACTCTCACATCCTTAAATTTCGCACACGGTAAGTACGATTTAGTTAAACTCCTATCTATCACTCCTCTTAATAACAAATCACCATACAATCTTTCCTTCATTTCAGAAACTCTCCCACTCTTATGCTTATTTTTCCTTTCAAACACTTGTTTATTTACGTTAGCCGAATCACTCTGGAAAGAGTTTTGCAGGTGCTCTAATTGCTGCTGTGCATTTTGTATCACTGCACGCAACCTAGCGATCTCACTTCCTACAAATAATTCCTCATTTTTTTTATCATTTAAACCATTTTCTCTCTCTGTATAGTTGCTTTCACTCTTTCTTTGATCACTGCTCTCATTATCATCTTCTACATCGCAATTCCCTATCAAGCCACTATTTTCACTCACATTCCGGCTTTCTTCAACCATAACTGTCTCACAACCTGACACATACTTCAACTCCTCACTTTGCTTACACTTTCTGCACATTCTCCCACCACTATCACTTTCAATCCAAACTCCAGCCTTATTCGGGATGCATACATCCCACACACATCACATTGGACAATCACTCTCACACATTACAGTTTTTGAACAATGGCGTCGTAGTTTTGGACGCTATTATCTTACGTCGCATTGGCACCATGTGCAAATTTGTGAAATGTATCGTTAAAATACTAAATTAAATAACAGAATTCACACCAAAATCACACAGACACAACAAGCTACCAAAATTAGACAATATTACGTTGTGATTTATATCTATATTCTAATTTTCACTCAAAATTATACTTGGCTTTTGAGAGCTCTCTGAAAACACTACATACCGTGTAGCCCTCAATCGGGCTCTTCTCAAATGGTAGAGTTTGTGCTGGAGTTTTATAGAGCATGCAGCAGAGATGAAGGTCTTGTGCACATTACTCCCACACAGAGAACGGATGGGTTCAAAATTCTTGTGTTTCAACAGTGCCCACTGCTGTACTCTGACTCCCTCCAAGCACAACTTGAATGAATAAGTAGCAACAGGATTATTTTTCAACCAATCAGGAAACCTCCAGATTCATTATCATCAGATATGGTAATGCATCTGTGGAACAAGACAAGAGGCCTTCATTAATAAGTTAGGAAATTTAATGCCTTTTTTTTAGTTATCTTACATTAGCTACTTATGTGGTGCCTTTTTGAATTGTCAGTTAGTTATTGTTCTATTAGCTTTGTACTGAAGATGCCTTTGATATTCAGATGAAAATTATACCAATAAGTAATATTTTACCTGAGTTAATTCCAGTATTAGAATTTATTCAAAATCACGGTATTTCCTTATTGAAATGCATAACACTCTAGGAAGAGGTTACACGCATGCACACATACTGACAGTGTCACATCTTCTACAGGTTGTCCTGTAAAATATGATTAAAAGCACATTTTAGCAAGCATCAAGTTGATGTTATCTTATGTCTGCAAGAAACCCTTAAATTCATTAGGGCCAAAAGAAATGGCTTATATGTGTTGAGACTTATCAGGACTTTTCAACAAATTATTATAGTGGTGTTTGCTATAGTTAGTTGATTGTAATTTGTAACATGATTAAAATTTATTTAACAATAAACAAACTCAATATTGCATAATACGGGTTATTTGCCTTGCATCACCACTAGTCTGATCCATTTGTCACAATCTCATATGATTTAATTCATATTTATAAACTTTTATGATGACTTTACTCCTATTAACAGAATCAAGATATCTTTAATTAGTAAAGATGCTGTAGGAAGTGATTGCCCACAAATACTATGTTCACTGGATTGCTTGCTAATCTTAGCAACTCTGGTCAGAGTTTAATGTCATACATTGCAGATTTGAGGAGTAAGTTGTATTTTTGACTTTTTTTAATCATCAGATGTGAGAGAGAAGCTTTAATGCATAGGCATTTTGCTACAGTAGCATGAAGGGATGTTTTTGTTTTTTGTTGTTGTTTTTTTCCCATATGAACCAATATTACTCTAACTGCCCTTCATCAGAAGAGTATAAAAAACATGAAGTGCCTCCATTCTGCAATTATCAAAAAACTATCACTGACATACTGATTCAGGAGTTTTTATCAGAGACCTCATTTACTTTCTGTATGGAAGTAAAGGTTATACTATAAAGTAAAGCTTGGTTATACTATAAATTAAAGATGCCAAGAAATTATATTCTTGGTTTAATCCTTTATCCAAGCATAAGCAAAAAGTTTGCCCCTGAATTATTTTCAGGACTGGGGAACTTGTATAAAGAAGCTAATGACTTCACATCACTTGCCTTAGTATCCCATAATGCAAAGCACATATCCTTAAGGACATGTATAATGCTATGCCTTCCCATAATGCACTAGCCAAACCGGTTTCAACCTTTATTGAGGTCTCATCAGTGGGAGGATTAAAGCAAGAATATAATTTCTCGGCATCTTTAATTTATAGTATAACCAAGTGGAAAAACTTCCAACAACTATCTCTAATCCAGAATATTGTAATAATAAGGTTTGACACCTTTTGGCTACTTGTATATGAAAATGTGACTCGTATATGGACGAAAAAATTCATGATAAAAGACCCAGTTTGCAGAAGAAAAAAATTATCTTTCATCAGGTCAGTGCACCTGCAAAGGTATTTTGGCAATGAGAAAATTAAGGGATATTCACTATGAATTGTTGGAACATCCACCCTATTCCCCATATTTGACTCCCTCTGACTACTATCTCTTCCCAACACTAAAACTCTTCCTCACTGGTCAATATTTTTCTTCTAATCAAGAGGTGATTGCAGCTGTAGAGGGGTATTTTTTAGATCTTACTGAGAACCACTACAGGGATAGGATAATGGCGCTGGAATAAATATTAGTCTTAAGGGAGATTACATTGAAAAATAAAAATAATTTTGAAATTATAAATTTGTTTTTTCATTGTTAGGCTGAGAACTTTTCAGACCACCCTTGTATATATATTTGTGTGTGTGTGACTGAAACCCTGAGAGAAGAAAATATTGAACTTTCCAGCAATGTTTTCACACCATTAAAGAACTATAGTCTTGTTTCCAAAGGAAGAAGTCTTTTTGTAAACAGAAGAAGAAGCAAGTTCATCTTCATTGCATTTAACTTTCCATCAGCCATCACCTGGAATCAACTTATTCCTGAGTAGTAGCAATGCACATGACTGATGTTGGCAAGGATTATGAGCCGTCTATAACTGGAAGGACAGAAAGTTCAGATACTGAAATTAACTCATTGCAGTTTTAACAGAATCTAAAAGCAATGTCCTTAATAAGACCAAGTTGGAGGGGTGCAACATATGTAATTAATGCTAACTGTACTTCAGCTAAGGCGCATGTGAGCAAGAAAGCAAAGAATCTGCTTGCAAGAATAATGAAACCTGTGTTCTTATGAAATGAAGTGCTATGAAAAAATTTCGGAGAATGAAAGATTGGAGATTTTCACTATGTACAGAGATGGTAAAAAGATAACAATATCAAAAGACTTTGTATTCATGTGTGTGTATATATATACTCAACCCACTGCACGATCTAGGAGTTCAGATGGTGTGCTAGACCAAAGGCTAATTCTTTAATTTACTTTTTTGTTTATGATCCAATCCCTTATTAATCAATAGTAAATTTTTAGAAATGAAAGCTTTGAACATTCAACTTTAGAATGTATAATTCTTCCAATGGATCAGCTCACTACATGAAGTGAGATGAATCTAAGAGGGTCGAGGAAACAATGATGTAAGTTCACCCATATTAAAATGGGCAGATTACCATTCCTTATTCAGAAGTAGAGGAAATAATGTTATGGTCTGATAACTGGTATGGGCAGAACAAGAACATGGCTGTAATAATGTCCTTTATTTGGATCCTTCATAAGTATTCTGAGCTTAAATTCGTTAATTAAAATTTTTACATAAGGGGTGCACACACACATGAAGATTGACACGATGCATGCCATGATTGAGTGAAAGAGAAAGAAAATTGATGCCTTCACTATTTTGACATCCTGGGACAGGCAGCAACTAGTTTGACAGTGCTCTGTAAGATATCATATACATTTTGGAGCGCAGAAATATAAGGCTGTGCACTATATTGATGGAACCGTACTTCGGGAAGTGGATGAGATTCAAGATGGAGCGACAGTTGAAAGTAAACTGGAGTTTAGAGGGCATCATATTGCAAATATTGCATGTCATCTTGCCTCTGTGATAAGAAGTACACCAACATGTAGGGATATGGAGGTGGTTGTGCCACTGTATAAAACACTGGTCAGACCATATTTGGACTATTATGCTGATTTGGTCACCTGGTTTTCATTGTAATGTGGAAACATTGTAGAGGGTCCAGAGACAAGTTACAGACAAGACATTATCAGGGCTCTGAAATGTTGACTATGGAGAAAGATTGAAGGAATGTGGATTGCAGTGTTTGGTGGAGGTGAGATGATAGAGACATTTAAGTTAATGAGAGGGGAAGAACAAGAGGTTTTGTATGAGTGGAAAGGGCGGTGAGGAGTAGATTTTGTACATGGAGAATGGTGGGTAAGTGGAATGCGTTACTGGAATCTGTTGTTGATGCAGGTAGTGTTAAGGATTTTAAGAGTCGGTATGATAAATATGTTATCAGTTGAATGACCATTTCTCTATCTGCTGACTTCATGGAGGGTGTAGTAGTAATAATAATAATATGGAGCTGATTGATTTTAAAAACTTTAAATCTCTCCGTGATCAGCAATATTCATCACCTCCATTATTGCGAAAGGTCAACATTAATAAATATCCAGCATTTATTTCAAATTGTGTGATTTGCAAGTGAGGCAGGACAATTTGGATTCATTCTACTTCAAAATATCTTTCAGAGAAGTAAATTTAAGAAAAAATGTTAGAAAACAAGAAGTTGAATTCCCAGAAAAATTGCACTGTACTGCAAGCAGTGCTCAATCAAACCAAATCAGTGAGGCAGCAAAACCAATTTCCATTGAGAAATATAATGATTTTATCTCACTCCTTCCTTTTCTACCATCCAGTTGTCATGCTTTCTATATAATTGCGAAAGGTCAACATTAATAAATATCCAGCATTTATTTCAAATTGTGTGATTTGCAAGTGAGGCAGGACAATTTGGATTCATTCTACTTCAAAATATCTTTCAGAGAAGTAAATTTAAGAAAAAATGTTAGAAAACAAGAAGTTGAATTCCCAGAAAAATTGCACTGTACTGCAAGCAGTGCTCAATCAAACCAAATCAGTGAGGCAGCAAAACCAATTTCCATTGAGAAATATAATGATTTTATCTCACTCCTTCCTTTTCTACCATCCAGTTGTCATGCTTTCTATAAAATTCTAAAGTGTGGAATTAATAGTGACTATCCAGCAAGTGATGAAGACTAAATTTTTGAGTAGCTTTCTCGTATTTGTGCTTAGATTCAACATATTGCTAATATGTAAATTTTTGGTGTCACTTTATTGTAATTTTGAAAGCATTGCTCATTTGTATTTAAAAAAAAAAAATAAGGATTTAATTGTTTAATATTTTCATAGGGCCTGTTCTTAATATTCTCCAAAACTGATATATAATATTATTATATTGTTTTTCCTACTATTATTATTACATTTTATAAGCAGGAAGACAATGTTTTACAAAGAAATGAACATCAATTTTGTCAGAAGTGTACAACATCAAATCTATAATTAACAATGAAAATACAATTTAAAGTTTAATTTTTAAACATCTATTTGTAAATTAGTCAAAATGTAGAATTATATTTCAAACAAATGAAAGAAATGATAAAAATTGAAATTGAATATGAAAAATTAATGCTAAAAGATTATTCTCCTGACCATACTGAATAATTGCTATTTTGTGAGTTTGTGTCCTATGCCTCTCGGGTACAGATATAACATAGTAGGTTTGCTTAATGTGGAAATAGTTCTTTAGAATGCCATTCAAAGTGATAATTGCAATAAGACTATATAATGAAGTAATTATTTTTTCAGAATCTGATGTTTCCATGGGATTATTAGGTTTGCATGTATCTTACCAGTGGTTCACTGGTAAGATACATGCTGCTCTATGTCCAGTTTCAACTTAATGCTGCAAATATTTTATTTAAAATAGGCAATATTTTAGCATGGTGCATACCATAGGGTATTTATATACAAAAAAAAAAAAATTAAAAGTATAGGATTTTGTCGGAACTGATAAAATTGTTCATATTGCATTGAAACTTCATAATACTTATTTGTTAAGTTTTAGTTATTGCTAATAGAGGAAAGTATGAACTGGAGATAGATAAAAATTACTTCATAATTCTATTCTTTATTTGTTACTTTTCGAAGTATTAAGTATTGCACATAAGTTTAATGTTAACATTTAAAACCGTACTTGAAATCTCATTATTACAGATCATTGTTTATTTTAAAAAAATGCTCCTAAATAATACAAGGTATTTTATATATCTAGGAAACAGGTGATGGCTAGTCGACTTGAAGCAGAGAAAGATAATGTGGTAGTTCCAACAACATTAGAAGAATATTGCATTAAACATAAAGCAAAGCCTACAGAAACAGAAGCAGATATGACTGATTTCTATGATGATGACTATGGAGATGAAGTGGATGATGAAGAGGAAAATGAAGAATTTAATGATGATAATGAAGATTCTGGTAATGGAGAGTCATGATGCATCACTGTGGTAACTTACTTGTTTTCCCCATCCTTCTTCACAAAATACACATTAGCCATATTTCAAAATTTATTCATCATTTGCTCTGGACTGCCATTCATCAAATCACAACTGTCTCCATTCATGAGTGCCAGTGGCATATTCAGATCAACAAAAATAGAATTGTGTAAAATAAAGGTCACCTGTAAGTTTTGCCTTTCAGTGATAAAGGAACTACATTATGCAGTGCTGGAATATAGCAGCTGCATCAGTAAATTATTTTTGGTTGCTATTTTAGTGAATTTGTGTATGACTTTAGACATTTTTAGTAAATGCAAGTCAGATACTCATTTTTGAAATAATCCTTCATTGTTTGTTACCGAGTAACTGGTTGTGGGTACTGTGTACTTTATTTTAGATTGGAACATTTGATTTTAGTAAATTTGTCGGTAGTGTTTGATATCATATGTTCAACACCTTGTGATATAATGTCTCAGAAAAGTGTATGTAATAAACACAGACTAACCAGTGAAAAATGTATTTTTAAGATGTATTTGATATGATATTGTTTGAGTAAATTTTTTTCTGCATTTAAATTACATTTTCCTCAATTCTGTTTGCTCTCTTTTAACTCTGTGTAATTTTTTTTACATATAAAATTGAAAGTTGTCAGTTGATTATTAATTGCCGATTGCATGTAATTTATTTACATAGTAATTTAACAGGTATTGATATGATTGCTGAAATTAAACTTGAAGTATTCTGCTGTACAGCTAAATAATAAAGGTAGTCCTGTAATAAAGACAATCTTAATTTATGATTAATCTTTTGGAAAAAGCTCAATTCTTTATAAAGTGTTTGTTTTCAATTAAAACAAATTAATCTAATCTGAAGAGTAAACACAAGATATATTCATTTATAAGCATTGTTCATTTCTGCCTTTTATGTGAATAAATCCATATTATTCTTGGTAAATTTTCAATTACTTTTTTTGAAAATTTTTGTAATAAATGTTAAATTCTGTTTAGTCAATACACATTATTTTATTAATGAATGTAACTTATACTCTTTCTGTGCTGTGATAGTGAAATATAATCAGCTACTGAAAGATAGTCATTATATTTGATAATTTAAAAATGAAAATTTATACAATTTAAAAGTAAACATATACAGTATGGTATAATAAATAAATAAATGTACTGAACGGCATATCTGTATTGGCATATCACGTGTACTGAAAAGCATGTCAAAGTTTGATACTTTTTTTGTGCCATACCATATATATAGCTAATTCACAATGCTGAAATATTGAGAGCTTATTTGCCATTCTGCATTTTATGTGGATATTCTGTCAGTATATAAAATCACTTTTTTTTTTAATGGGAGATTATTTTATTTATATTCCTGAAATCCCTAAAAACAGCTACAAGAAAATTCTTTTCTTATACATGTTTTACTTAGTGATTTCAGAACATATATACTTTATTGCGAAAAACAAGATACGTGTTAATGGTTTTTGTGTTCTTATGCACTCTCCCTGATAGGCTTTTTCTCAGTCCTGAATCAAGTCAGATCTGCAACATTACTCCAAAAGATAGCAAAAATCCATGATTAGTAAATGAAAATAATATATTATGAATCACAGAATTAAAATAATAATTCTGTGATTCATAATATGTTCTTGTAACCAAATTAATATAATCTTTCTTTTTTGTATTAGGCTTAATGGCCTGTTATGATCATTGGGCCAAAACCTGTTTTTCTATAAATTAATTTTGATAACAGTAGTGTGTGTTAATCCTCATTACATCGTCTGTCAGTGCATGTATTCTTTGGCCAGTTTTTCAGTGGATGGAGATCCTAGTTGCATTGGCACTTCTGCATGAGACTAAAGGAAACTGTGCCATTTTTGTAAGAGTGAGACTGGCTAATTTGCTGTTAGCTGGAAAGTTCTTAAAAAATTCCTCATAGTTTAGAATTCGAGCTCAAGTCATTGCAACCAAAGTGTATTGCTGGTATTAACTGTGCTACAGAGTCATTGACTAAATTATATATGGTGATTCCCCACCCCTGTCATACACTTTAGGTGTGTTCCATTCCTTAGAAATAAACATGAGTCTGGAAGTCTTGATTTTTGAGATAGGTTTGCAGCATGAATGAGTGGTAGTTAATGGCCTATTTGTTTCAATCATGCATTGGTGGTTTGCAACAGAGGGCAGGTTTGTGTTTATTGAATTGACAGGTGTGCACTTTTCTTATGGATGTGTCAATGGAAACAGGCATGAAACACATTCTCTTTATTAAGACTTTCCCCTGTTTTCATTCACTTGTCTTCATTACTACCTATGTGAACATAGCACATTTTCTGCACCACAAAATGTTGGGAGTGTGGAGGATGAAGAACTGCAAGTGTATCAGAAGAAACTTAGGGAAACTTACTGCATATAGTGGCATGAAATCTATACACCAGCACATGGAAGATTGTAGTGGAAGAGGCTGTCTCTCAAGCAGTTGTATAGAGAGTCCTGCATGTAAAGAAAGAAAAATAAAACAGTTTTACCCTTACCATTTTACCAAGGACCAATTCCCTTGCTTTTCACAAACAAGGTGATATCCACTCAAGATGATATTTTCAGTTACCATAAAGTTATATGCTAGCCAATCAAGATGTCGGCAGCAATTCTCCGTCAACATGTGGGCAAGTATCTTAGAAAACATGAAAAAGCATGGATTTGCCAAACAAGCTTACATGATCTGTACTGTAACTTTCTACAAACATCTTCCAAGATGTGCTTGATGACGTTCCCTTGGCATGGAGGAGAAACATGGTTTATGCATGATGGAGCTCCGCCACACTTCCATTGTGAGGACCAATATCTTGATCAGATTTCCTGAAAGATGAAATGATAGAGGTGAACCAATTATGTGCCTTTTACCTGACCTGAATCCTGTGGATTTTTATTTGTGGGGCCAATTGAAATTCTTGGTGTACTCTACTCTAGGAAGAATGTTAAACTGCAGAATGTGTTGAATGTACATGCACTTGACATTGCACAATGGCCAGAACTTATAAGCTTTGTTAGGCTGTTAATGGTGAGGTCTCATCTGCTGTAAGGCTGGCAGTGGGGATTTTTTGGACACCTGTGAGCTACATTAGTGTTTCTTTTGCCATTTACCAAGGGATTTATGACTTATTTCTTGATATTTTCTTCTGTCTGCATTGCAGATTGCAGTGTTGTGCTCCATCTAAAGGAGAGTTTATGAAAATTGCAAGGGTTTCAAGACCCTTGTTTATGGGATATTTTTGTTAGTTTTGAGATGTGAAACACCTATTGTGTGTATGTACATTCAATACATTTATAGCCCGTAGTAGCAACAGCATGGTGCCATGTCTGAGTGTACTTGTTAAAATTTATAAAAGGAGTATGGAATCATCCACTATATACACATATTTAGAATTTAATATGTGTATATTAAATTCAGTAACAACAATGTCCTTTGGTTGGAAAGAACTTGGGTACAAATCCCATCTAAGCAGGATTTAAACTTAAGGTGAGTTAACTAACCTAATGTTGTAGCGGGTATTCCCTCTTAGAAATAGGTTTTTCATTCTGCAGAACAGGCAGACATAATGCACTGACCTCATGGCCTTAGTTGCTTTGGCTGTAATTTCAACCAACTCTAAGCTTTAATGAATTGAGTACACAATTATAAAGATAACAGATTTAGGTACAGTTGTTTCAGCAGATGTTCAAAAAATGTTATTCAAATTTCATAGACATTGCTTTTAAAATCTATCATTTTTTATTTTGGTTTAACCAATAAGAATACAATTTGGTCGGCTGAATCCCAAATTGCCAGCCCATCCTCGTTCGTTCAGTATCAAAGTAGATACCCAGCAAAGCTGGTACGGTAGGAAGTCAGTTGAATAAATTCATATGGAATAAGAGAGAAATTAGTCTGAACACTAAATTAGCTGTATACAAGACAGTGTTCAAACCAGTTTTAACTTATGGATCTGAGAGCTGGGTCAGAAGTAAAACACTTGACCAAAGACTAGAGACCGCAGATATGAGAGTCCTGAGAAAGATTAGAGGCGTGAACAGATGGCATCAATGGCAATATCATATTAAAAATGAGGATATTAGGAAAGAACTTGACATTGTCAGCATCCAGGAATGCGTTAGCAGAGCTAATCTCAGGTGGTATGGTCACTTAAATAGCATGGGAGAGGAAAGATTAGCAAAACAAGTGTTCTCTGCCAGGTTGGCAGGAAAACGACCCAGAGGAAGACCAAGATATAGGTGGATTGATATGGTACAAAGTGCCTTAGACGATAGAAATATAAGATCTGATAATGTTGGAGTCTTGACAAGTAACAGACTGATTTGGAGGAAAATTGTAGATAGGAAGTTAGTAATGATGTAATTTTTTCATGTAGTACTGTCATATCCTGTACACCCCTTGAGGGTACATGGCAGGAATTTGATGATGATGCTTTTAAAATCTATAAGTTTGTTGCACTTGTAGATTTCAGTTAGTAATTTTACATATAAAATATATCAAAAATGTCTTGAACAGTAATGTGTTATGAAATGAATCCTGTATCTACTTGGTATGTATAACTATTTACACTAACACTTAGTTAATAAGGTTTTCTTTGAAGCACACAGATGACAGTATCCATACTAATCTAACAGAATGTTTTGTTTAAGTTAAGCGATATTACATCCCATATTGTTTCTTAGCCGAATGAGAAACTCAAAGAGTTTCATGCCGAATATAGTAGAAACTATATAAAGTTCGGCGATTCCAAGCATAAGCAAATACCTGGATACTGCTGCAACTGACCCTAAAGGTAGTACAAGCTGAGGCAACTCATGTCTAAGGTGGAGCAAGCTCTGATCACTATTCTTGATATTTACCCATAATGTGAACTTAGCTCCTAGGAGCTGTATTTCTGTTCAACATTATGAAAGAAAGTCACTACCCAGACCGGTTTCAACCTTTATTGAGGTCTCATCAGTGAGTAGGTAGAATGGGAGTTCATGTCTTTCATCATCGGCCATTGGAGTATAAAGATTGCTGAGGGTCAGCAGGTAGTAATAGGGGAAGTTAAAGAAAGGTAGAGTAGGATAGTAGGAGGTAAAAAGAGGCCACAGTCAACCTGTTTAGCTGTGTAACCCAGAGGTTGTGGCTAAAAGGTCTGTAAAACATAATCTCCTTACACCTGTTCTAAAAAAAAAAAAAAAAAAAAATTTACACTTCACTTTATACGAAAAATTCTCCAGGTGTCTGGAGACGTCATCTCGTAACCCCTAAAAAAAAGAAAAACGTTTGTTAAAATTTGGAACTTAGATTATTCTTAAACTATGCCTTACAACTGAAAAAGAAAAAAAAACTGCGATAGCGGGATCCGTATTGAGGTGGACTTTATCAACCAGAGAACGGAGAGTTGGGGGAAGAACCTGACCCGAGTGATGCAGCCCACAAGGAGCTGCACCGCCTCGACGTAAGCCTTCACAGCCCGGGTTCTCAGGTCTACCCCCTCCTTAGTGAACTAGAGAAACCAACAAGTTGTACAATAGAATTAAGTATTTAGTTGGTCCTGAAAGGAGGACAAGTTTTTAGTTTGCCCTTAACTCTTTTTTTTTTATTGTATTTTTCTGTAAGATTTGAGAAGCTACTGTTTTTTCCCGGCCATTTATTATTTGGTGAAGAGCTTTATACAGACTCCTTTCCGTTTCTTCATTTAATTCAGGGATTCCTTTTAGCTGTGCTGGGTTTAGTTCACTTAATCTTTCTATATAGAGGTCTCCCCATTCGAAGCTTATGGTCTCGGGACCTGTGAGGAGGAGTAAAGGTGCTCCTATTTTGTCTATTGCCCTTTGGAGGATTACCTCGGAGTCTTCTGGGATTAAACGCATTAGAACCCTTTGGGCGTCCACAGCGGGGATAGATTCTTCCTCCGATTCCTTGGCTGAGGTAATATTGCCTTTTCTTGATTCCTCAGTCTCTTCTTGGTTTTCTATTCTGATCTCCCTTTCTTCCTCTTCCTCAGAGTCAGATACTTCTTCTGGGCATCTGTTATGTGGTTTTGTTCTCTTTGTTTCTACTTCTTCAGGGCTGATTGGTCTTTTTTCTGTGTTGTTGCTGGCTTCCATGTCTTCTACTTCTGTGGACTCTTCCGTCTTGATGCGAGTTTTCCTTGTGTTATGTTTCTTTTTTTTCTTTATTTTCCATTCTGAGTTTTTCGTGGTGGCGGCTTGATTTCCTGTTGTTACTGTCACGATAGCTGGGGGTTGAATGACTGGAGAGTCTTCCGGCTCCGTTGTTTTAGGCTCTTCTGCGGTTTTGCCTATAACTAGAATGTCTTCCTTTTTTTCGGGTTCAGGTTTATTTACTGGAGTGGTTGCTGGGGTTGGCGATATAGCACCTCCTGTTCGTTCTGCTTGTGTCCTGTTGGGACAAATGTCTACCTTGTGGGTTGTATTTCCACATTTCAGGCAAGGTGCCTCACACTGGGCTAGGGCATGTCCTGCTGCCATGCAGTCCCTGCATTTGTTCTTGGGGCAGTCTGCACCTAGGTGTTCGAGTGATCTGCACCGAAAACATTGCTTTCTTACACCAGGGTAGTTGACTACTACCCTGGCAGAGCCTAGAAATACAAAGTTGGGGACCTCGGCCTTCATCTCCATAAGGAAGGTCACCTCGCCGGTCTTCCAGTCGGGGTAGGCAGCATCGTTGGTGATTTTGACGTCCCGTACGTCTCCCCATTTTGAGAAAACCTTTTTTATTATCTCACTCCCTTCCTCGAGATATTCTACAGGGAACCTTTCTATTTGTAGTGTCTTCAGTAGACTTCCTACTACGGAGGGATAGATCATTTTCCCTTCACATTCTACACCTGCCATTAACTTATTCCTGGTTTCTATATCTTTCACAACTACCTGGTATCTACCTGCTCCATAAGTTGTAAAACCAAGTATCTTTTGTGCCCCTACTATGTCGGCGAGAGCTCTCGCTACAGTCCTCTTCGGTACGTTGACGCCTGCCTCTATACCGAGGGTCTTCACTCGCGGCAGAAATGAAGTCATTTGGAAGAGAGAAAAATATCTCACTATGAATTAAGTCCTGGAAAAGTGGATAGACCTTTAAACCAGGGCCAAGCGTTCCCCGTTTGCAGAAATCTCCTGCTACACTACGTAGAGGCAGAAGACTACAAGCAGGCACAAGTCAAAAAGAAACAAAAAAAAAAATTTCTCACCAAGGCTGGAAGCTTCTGGCAGCAGGACTGGAACATGCAGCTCTCTTTCAGATTCGCTGGATCAGGCACTCCTCACAAACTGGATCATCAGTTAATAGGTAGACCTAGTTAATATCAAATTTGTAGCGAACAGAACTTGCAACCTTTCTATGAGTATTGCCGAGAGGTGTCCTAATAAATTATTAGATATATGAAGAGCCAAAGGCTTCAATTCGGCCATATCGTTTCTTAGCCGAATGAGAAACTCAAAGAGTTTCATGCCGAATATAGTAGAAACTATATAAAGTTCGGCGATTCCAAGCGTAAGCAAATACCTGGATACTGCAGCAACTGACCCTAAAGGTAGTGCAAGCTGACGCAACTCATGTCTAAGGTGGAGCAAGCTCTGATCACTATTCTTGATATTTACCCATAATGTGAACTTAGTTCCTAGGAGCTGTATTTCTGTTCAACATTATGAGAGAAGGTCACTACCCAGACCGGTTTCAACCTTTATTGAGGTCTCATCAGTGAGTAGGTAGACCTAGTTAATATCAAGTTTGTAGCGAAATTTATTAGGACACCTCTCGGCAATACTCATAGAAGGGTTGTAAGTTCTGTTCGCTACAAACTTGATATTAACTAGGTCTACCTACTCACTGATGAGACCTCAATAAAGGTTGAAACCGGTCTGGGTAGTGACCTTCTCTCATAATGTTGAACAGAAATACAGCTCCTAGGAACTAAGTTCACATTATGGGTAAATATCAAGAATTGTGATTGGAGCTTGCTCCACCTTAGACATGAGTTGCCTTAGCTTGCACTACGTTTAGGGTCAGTTGCTGCAGTATCCGGGTATTTGCTTATGCTTGGAATCGCCGAACTTTATATAGTTTCTACTATATTCGGCATGAAACTCTTTGAGTTTCTCATTCGGCTAAGAAACGATATGGGCTGTAATATCCCTTAACTTAAATAAGTCATATGTTGCCGAATTGAAGCCTTTGGCTCTTCATATATCTAATAATAGAATGTTTTTTTAAATCCATTCTCTACAGCAGCGATTTTTCAACCGGTGTGCCGTGAGATTTATAAAAACAAATTAATTGAAAGAAATAATGTCATAATTTGTGCATTTATTTATTAGTGTCTGGTCTTCCATCTTGTGTGGGTGTTAATCAAAATTATGCCTATTTTTTGCCAGATCATCAAAAAAATTAAAATGATGTATTTTTAGTGTGCCGTAGAATTTTAATAATTAGTCTAGATGTGCTGTATTATGAAAAAGGTTGAAAATCACTGCTGTATGGCAATAAGATTTTCAAGAAGAAAACAAATTTTTCAGAACATGCTATTTCAAAGGGAATGAATTCTATCAGTTTTGCTCAGCATTTAAACATAATGTTATCCCTTTGTTTAAAAAAAAAAAAGTTGGTCAAAAATTGTACCAAAACAAGTACTTCGGCACAGCACTGAGCCTTTGCTGCCATGGATTCTGGTGGATTATCCTGCCATTCTGAAGTTCACTGCCTAAATAAATATATTTGTTTTGCATCTTGAAATTAAACAAGGTATGTTTCAATATTGGAATACTCTGAGTCAGTATAATAATAACAAACTATGAAAACAGAGGAAATAAGTTTTAACGTAAGTTTCCTCCATTCTTATAGTTTATTATTAATTAAGGTATCTTTCAGATCATACTGATAAATGAGTATTTTACAGTTCTTATGTCAAAGCATTTTATTTGTGATGTTTGTTGACATGAGAATTTTTATCATTCTGTGCTAGGTGATCACGAGTCTGCATGTAGGAATCTACCTGGCAATATGAGTTTTTGGTATAATATGATGAGCTGCTGATGTTAATATGACATCAGTGATGCATCCAGAAATGGTATGGAGTGGTGTTTGCAGTTTATGGTGAAATTGGTAATTATTTAGTGCATGATATGACAGCCATAAGGCCTAGACAGGTATGGATCATCTTGCAAAACCAATATATTTATTGGTTGTAATATGCTTTGTCTGTAAATTGTATGTATTCTCTGGTTTGTTTGTTTTGTGTGATGGAAAGACCCTAGATTCTAATCTAGAGTCTTTCCAATCTAAGGGCATTATCGTTACTGACTGGGCTATGGATTTTGATTTTGAGCCTTATCCAATATCCAATAAAGGTAATGCATTATAGTTAACCTGGATTTGATTTCTGCTATAGTATGAGAAGAACATTTATAACGAAAGATGTGACTTAGCTAATCTCATATGGATGTGGTAGGATTTTTATTTCTGAAGATGTGTGAGCCAACCAGAATATGCACAAATCAGATGCAGTTATGCCCATCTCACAGCCTTATTTACTGAAGCATAATCTAAATGCTGTAGGCTATCCAGTGCTCAGCTTGAAATCCAAAGCCAATTCTTCTTCCTACTTATTAGTTATTCCATCTATCTCTTCCTTTTGAAACAGTCGCTCTTCACTCTGTCTTCCCTGAAGATAGATTCCTCTCTTGCCTGCACATTGGCACTGCTATGCTATAGGTTTTGCAACCTTTCATTTTTCATGTGTGGGTTTGATGATTAAAAAATAAAGTTTAACACAGGATAAATATTAATGATCTAAGGATTTTCAAAAATGTTTGTATATAATGACATATATACAAAAGAGATGGAGAACTTAGTTTTGCTGTGCTGATGGAATTCAATGAGTTTATTTCCTTTCCTAGACAATAACCAATTAAGAAAGAAAAAGTTTAATTCGAGCTCATCTATCAGAACCAACAAACAGCAGTTATTAAATGCTTTTTCTTTTTTAATTGTTTTGATGTCTGCTATTTCTTACTCCTTGTTCTTATCACCTAGACAAATTCTCATTGGAGGTTTAATCTGCATTAAAATAATCCATCATCATCATGCTTTTCAAGGATTTAGGCCTAAAGTGGCCTGTTGCAGCCTTAGAAGTCATCGTTAAATCTCTTTAGAGGACATTCTGGTTTTCTTTTTCCTGGCAGTTTGTAATTTAAGACTTGTTTTGGTAATCTTTCTGTTTTCATTCTTTGGGAAGGATCCTGTAACCTCTAGAGAGTATGGCGCATAGGAGAGTCCACCAGATTTGTTGGGGTGGTCCAAATATATTGGATAAGGACTCATGGGCCATAAGGGGCAATCATCTTGATTGTAAGGGATGTGGTATTCCCATAGCTGGATCTACCCTCTGCTTTGAGGAAGATCCAGTCATTTTAATCTTTCGTATAAGGCCTTATCAGCCAAATGTTTTTATTTTATGATCCTTATGCTATTAGAGTACTCGAGGGCTGTAGGGTCTTTCCATTTCTGGCCTATATCTATGTCCCCTCTAAAATCTACTCTTTTTCCTTCAATATACCTTATTCCTCCTATTGTTTAAATTTGGAAGAAAGCTGGTTCAGAAGCTTTAAGGTACCATATCAAGTAATTCAACACATCATTTTCCGAGGGCTGTACAGAAATGTTTACCAAACACTAACAACTCCGTATACAATGTATTTCACATGAACTTTTTGTTTAGAAGGTACATTTAGTGTCTTAAAAAATGAATTTACACATGCAGATTGAAACCCACCTTGCCATAATTTATTTTAGTGATGAATAGGAATAAGTTTAGTGGATGCAATGAAAAAAAAATCATTTGGCAAGAACATAACTTTTTCTCCTTTCTCATCTACTCAGAACCAACAGATGACATCATAACAGTTTTATTGTTGCATGCCACTTCATTTGTTATGTGCATGCACACACTTTTTTTTTTTGAAAATGTTCTGTTCTTTTGTGAAGTGTTTGTGTTCACCTGTATACAACAGTTAAGGTAAAAGCAGTGGTTGAAATGGTTTTGAACTAAAATAAAATGTTCCTCTCAGAACAATTCTAAAGGAACATTTTTTATTTGTTAATTATTGTTCTCTCCTGTAATCCTAGATGGACCGTTCAGTCACTCATGGCTGGTAGATGATGTTCTTTATTAGCCTCCTCCAATCATCTCGGTCTCTTGTTCTTGATGTCAGTTGAGAAAGGGAGGAATTTGTCCATTTTAATCGAGATAGGCCCCTAATCCTTGATCCCGGAACAATTCCTTCTAGTACTTGCTTTGGAATGCCATTAGCCCTCTCAACATGTCCGAACCATTTCATCCATCTTCTTCTGATGACCATCAGAATATTTTCCCTTTTTTTTTCCATCTATTGAATCAATCAGTTTTTGGACATTTTCATTGGTTTTATGAGCAGTATAGGGAATTCTCAAAAGTCTATTGCAAGTTTTCATTTCAAAAGACAGGATTCTCCTCTCATCTTCCCTCAGTAAAGTCCAGGCCTCACAACCATACAAGAGGATAGAATTCACCAGTGTCAATTAGTTTTAATCTGGTTGGTTATTATTTTGTTATCTCTCCACAATGGTTTTAACTTCTTTAAGGCCACAGTTCCCTTAGCAATTCGGTATTTAATGTCGATTTTTGAGTGACAATCTTGACTCAGCGTGCTTCCTAGATATGTGAGCTTGTTTACATTTTCAATTTGTATCTTTAAAGGTTCAATGTCTGATTTTGAGGTTATCATTGTTTTTGTTTTTTGTAGGTAATATTTCTCTCATTTTCATATTCACAGTTCTGATTACTGCTCCAGGTCTGGTTCTTGTGAGGTTGATGGAGTTTTTAAATTTTGTACTTACAAGGATAAAGTCGATTTGGTTGTGTGTTTTACCATTAGGGGGAAGTCCATGTTTATGTATAATCCATATTTTTTTTAATGTTCCAGAAACGCGACTGGTTATCTCTTGTAATTCTTCTTCACTTTCTGCCAGAAGATCAATATATTCTGCAAAACATAAGTTGTTTATTCTTAGGTCAGAACGGTTCACTGTTGTAATGTTTAATTTCATTTCTCATGAGATGAGGGCTTAAGGGTCAAAGCTGCATAACTGAGAGGAGACCTCCACATAGCCTTTAAAGGAATGCAGAGAACCGACCAGGGCTTCTGACCTAATGTCCAATCCTCACTTTCTCATGGTGCACTGCACTTTTTGGGTATCTACCTGAATACTGACAAACGAGGATGGGCTGGCAATTTGGGATTTAGCAGACCAAATTGTATTCCAATTGGTTAAACTAAAATACAAAATGATGCCGGCTGGGGCATCGCCTGGTTAAACAAGGAACCTGTTGTTTTCGCCAAGAAACCAGGGCGAACAGCGAAAAGTCAGCTACTGGAACAAATCTGAAAACACACCCCAACTCAACATCACCAGAGTTAAAGATCAGTACTATCAACATAAGAAGCCTGAATGGCAAAGAAATGGAGCTAGCGGAGGAATTAGATGAGTACCAAATCGACATAATAGGGGTGACTGAAACAAAAAAGACAAAAACTGGTGAGATCTTTCTGAGCAATAGATACAAAATGTTATATTCAGGCAATGACAATCAAGGAAAAGAAGGAGTAGCCATAGTATTCAACACAAAATACGAGGCTCATCTTCTTGAATGGCAGGCAGTGTCAAGTAGAGTGATTTGGGCAAATATCAGAATGGGGAAATGGACAATGAGACTTATTTGTGCCTATGGTCCCACAGAAGGTTCTACTAAGGTAGAAGTGGAGGAATTTTTTGAGGCTCTAGAGAAAGCTACTGACACAATGAAAAAAGGAAAAGTTGGTCCTTGTTGGGGATCTAAATAGCAGAGTAGGAAGTGATTGTCAGACATACAAAAAATGTTTCAGGAAAATTTGGAGAAAAGAGCAAAACTAATAATAATGGCAAATATCTGTTGGATTTCTGCTCAGGACATGGACTGGTTATTACTAACACCATGTTCCAACATAAAAATGTGCACAAATTCACATGGAGAGAAGAGGCTAGGAATAAGAAAAGTCTCATTGACTATGTTATTGGTGATAGTGATGTTTTCTCCCTGGTGCAGGACACCAGAGTGTACAGAGGATTTGAAATTGGAAGTGATCACTATTTAGTCTTGAGCAGGATAAAATTGAATTTCATATTGAAAAGAATGACATGTAAAAAAGTTTTAAAGCGAATAAAAGTTCAGCAGTTCTCAGATGTGAACTATAGACTAAAATACACAAACATTATTGAAGGAAAAATGAAGGAGTTTGAGAACAGGAACCAAACCTTGGAGATTTAGTGGCAAGCCTTGAAGAAAACCCTGATTGATCTAGCTAGAGAGGCATGTGGTGAAGTTGTCTGCAAGGATAGAAAAATTAGATCTCCATGGTGGACACAGGAAGTTAAAGGGGCATTGAAGGAAAAGAAGAATGCATATCAAAAGTTTCTGGCAAATAAGTCAACTTGTGCTCTTAGAGAATACAGAGACAAATGTAAGAAAGCTAAACAGTGTGTAAAACTAGCTAAACAAAAGTCATGGGATGACTTTGTCAAGAACATAGAAAATAAATATCAAGAAGGTGGCAAAATATTCAGGAGATTGTTGAAGAAGCTTAGGAATGGAGGAAAGAGTTCTGTAAAAGGAGTTAGAGATGATAAAGGTGAAATGAAAACAGGAGAAAAAGATATCCATGAAGTATGGAGTAATTACTTTGAAAATTTGCTAAATGAAACAAGCAATGATGAGAGCACAGTGATTAAAAAATACTGATCAGACATGCAGTCAGGAATACATAGCCATACTTGAAGTAGAAAAAGCCATCAAAGGCTTGAAATGTGGAAAGGCAGCAGGAGTAGATGATATTCGACCAGAAATGCTGAAGTATGGTGGTAGAAAAGTCTTACAGTGGCTGCACTGCATAGTTCAGAATGCCTGGACAGAGGGACGAATTCCCAATGATTGGAGTAGAGCTCTCATAGTACCTATGTATAAAAAAGGAAATAAAACTGAATGTGAGAATTATAGAGGTATATCCCTATTCAGTGTTCCTGGTAAGATGTATGCAAGTATACTTGAGAAACGGTTGAGAAGAATTGTGGAAGAACAAGCTGGATTCAGGTCAAATAGAGGCTGCAGGATCAGATCTTCACTTTACGACAAATAGTGGAGAAATCATGGAATATAACAAAGATCTGTTTTTAAGTTTTGTCGATTTGAAAAAGGCATATGCCAAGGTGCCAAGAGAGAAGCTGTTCAATATGCTACAGTTATATGGTGTCAATGGGGCATTATATCAAGCAATACTTAGTCTTTATTTGAGTTGTAAGTCAGCAGTGAGAATTGAAGGAAGTACAGGAAGATGGTTTAATGTTAAATCTGGTGTGAGATATGGATGTACATTATCTATATGGATCACATTATGAAGGAAAGTGGTATTAAACATGATATCAAAATTGGAGATGTTAATGTCAGCTCTTTGCTTTATGCAGACGATGTTATACTTCAAAATAAATCTGCTACAAGTCTGCAAGATTCTCTGACTAAATTGAATAACTATTGTAATAGATATTGTATGAAGGTCAGCAATAAAAAGACAAAGACCTGGGGAAGTAACATTTTTGAAGCAGGCCTAGTCAAGCAGTTAATTTGAACTTTAGTTATTGCGAATACATAAGTATATAAGTACCGCAGACACCGTCTTGTATGATGACTCGTTATTAAGAGGAGTGATAGATGGGAGTTTAACTAAATCGTACTTACCGGGTGCTAAATTTAAGGATGTAAGTGAGAGTATTAGAGCGTAAAAACAAAGGGCGAAACAATTCATAGTTGTGGCGGATACAAATGAATTGAAAGGAGATAAATTTTTTAGGAGAGAGGACTTGAAAGTATTGTTAAAGGTAGTGAAAGAAAAGAGTGACAGAGTTTGAATGGTGAGTCTGTTGCTGCGGTATGACAGAGAGGAGTTTAGAAGGAGGGCCATAATCGCAAATGACATTATGCGCAGGTTATGCAGACGGTGTGGTGTGGAATGAGTTTGATGGGCGAAAGGATTTATACAAGATGGATGGCCTGCATTTGAATGGATTTGGTGTCCAGAGACTGGAAAAAGTGTTGCTGAATGAAGTGAAAATGGATGTGCAGAACCAGGAAAACTAGAACTACCAAGGAGGGGGGAGGGATATGCGGACATCAGTGAGACAGTTGAGTGTAAGAATGTATATAATGTACCCGAGCCAGTACTATGGACAAAAAATGGGAATGGGATATTTAAAATAACGCATCAAGATGGGGGTGGGACAAAGGGATCACTACATTTCATATATACTAATGCCAGGAATATTAGGAACAAGAAGGAAGAATTTTTGGCCTTGGTTGGCTCTTTCTAGCCACAGGTTATTGGCATTAGTGAAACATGGCTGACGGAAGATGATATAGTTAGTGGGATAGAATGTGTAGGTTATAGTGTGTTTAGGAGGGACAGAGAGAATAAAATGGGGGGAGGGGTGTTATTGATGATAGCTGATGAACTGCAGCCAAGGAGAACTGAAGTTGTATCGCAGGATACTGAAAAGAGCTCATTTGAGGCTATTTGGTGTGAGATTGAGACTGGCAGAATAAAATATACAGTTGGGTACTGCTACAGACTAGGTGATGGAATAGATGGTGGAGATAGTATGCATAAACAAATTAATGAAATGAGTGGAAGGAGGGTAATTATTATGGGGGATTTCAACTATGGCAACATTGATTGGAAGGAGGAGAGGATACATGTGAGGAAGGAAATGGATTTTATTCAATTATTAAGGGATAACTATCTGAGACAGCATGTAATTAAAAATACTAGGGGTGTGAGAGTGTTTGATCTGGTAATAGCATCTCCAAATTTGACTGTAATGAATATGACCATGTTGCTGCCTATTGGTGAGAGTGATCATAAGGTCTTGACCTGGGAAGTGGCTAAAGGTGTGGAATTTTCGGCTAAGACAGGGTATATGTGGAATTACCATGCTGGCAAGTATGACAAGCTTAGGAGATTGCTTGGATCAGTGCCATGGCATGTACAACTGCAAGGGCTGGATGTCGATAGAGCATGGGAAGTGGTCAAGGAGCATTTACAGGCGGTTATGGCTGATTGTATCCCTAGTGTCCGAATAGTGAAACAAGGGGGGGGGGGTAAATGGATGAATAACACCATTAAGCTTGAGCTGCAAAAAAAGAAACAACTGTGGAGGGAATTTAAAGAAAGAGGTGACCTGCAGGCACACGAACGGTATAAAGTGCAGGCCAGAAGGTTATCGAGTGTGGGGGAAAAAAAAGCAAAAGCGGATTATGAAAGGAAACTGGCTATGCAAGCTAAAGAGAATCCCAAACAGTTCTTTCAATATGCTGCAAGCAAGAAAAAAAACTGTACATGGCAAAATGATTTTAAGGAATGATGATGGTAAGGAGGTCACTGAATCAGTCGATATAGTGGAGTTATTGAGCGAGCGCTTTGCAAAAGAATGTCATCCAGGTGGTGACATTGAAAAAATGAAGGAACCATTAGTTTATATGGGAATTATGATGCATGAAGTGGAAGTGAATAGTCTCTTACAGAACCTTAATGTGAATACATATGTGGGATTGGATGGTATACCGACACGTGTCTTGCGTGAAGCGGCTAAGGAATTATCAGTGCCCTTGACCATGTTATTTAATCTGAGTCTCGGGTCTGGTTTAGTCCCGAAGATGTGGAAAGAGGGGGAAATAGTTTCACTGCATAAAGGAGGATCCAAGACTACGGTTGCAAATTACCGACCGATCAGGAGTCGTTGTCAAGGTCTTGGAGAAAGTAGTCAAGGGGAAAATACAGGAGTGGATTGATGAAAATGAGATACTGTACGGGGGACAGCATGGCTTTGTAAAGGATAGATCATGCCTCAGTAACTTGCTCAAGTTTTATAACAAGGTGATGGCTGAACTGGATAAGGGTAATGGGTTTACAGTGATACTGCTGGAGCTGGCAAAGGCGTTTGACAGGATACCACATGGAATTCTAATCCGTAAACTACAACATATGGGAATGAATATAGGGTAGGTGAGATGGATAGGTGGGTGGTTGATGGAGAGATATCAAAGAGTAGTTTATTGAGGAGTAGAGTCCAAAAGACGGCCTGTGATTAGTGGTGTGCCGCAGGGTTCTGTTCTTGGACCACTGATGTTTAATTTGTTCATTAACGATATAGGGAAGGATCTAAGAGGAACAGTTCATTTGTTCGCTGATGATGCAAAGTTGGGTAGGGCGATAGTGAATGCAGAAGATGTCAAAATCTTGCAGGTCGACTTGGATAGATTAAAGTTCTGGGCTAAGGAAAATGGATGTCAATTTAATGTGACAAAATGTAAGGTTATGCATTTTGGTGTGAAAAGATTAGCAGCAGTATACCACATTGGTGGAACTGTACTCCATGAGATTGATGAGGCCAGGGGCTTGGGAATGTTGGTGGATAGCGAGATGAAGTTTAGGGAACACATTGCAAAAGTAGCTAAATCAGCTCATCAACTCACTTGGTTGTTGAAAAATACCTTGACGAGCAGAAACAAGCAAGTTATTGTACCTCTGTTCCGAGCCTTGATAAGACCTCATCTCGACTACTGTGCCCAGATTTGGTCACCTAGGTTCCTTCTTGATGGGGAGGAGGTGGAGAGGATCCAGAGGCGAGTGACTAAGATGATAGTGGGTCTATGGAATGAACCATATGAGAACAGATTGAAGATTTGTGGGTTGCAGAAATTAGTTGATAGGTGGAAAAGGGGAGATATGATAGAGACATTCAAATTGCTAAAGGGTTTCTATAGGATAAATTCAGAAGATATTTTTGAGATCAGGACTGGTGGTGGGAGAACTACGCGACACCTATGGAATCTGGGCAAGAGTGTGTTTAGCAGGGGTGTTAGAGCTGGGTTCTTTACTTTTAGAATGGTAAATGAGTGGAATAAGCTGCCAGAGTCTGTTGTGGGTGCTATGACGGTGAGTGAGTTCAAGCAAGGTATGATAGATACTGTGAGAATGTCGTATCGTATAGTTGTGTGGACGTGATGTTTAGGGCCTCCCTCGATGAGTCTTAGGACTCCCTGGAATCTCCCGTAATAATAATAATAATAATAAAAAAGACAATGAAAATAGGCAGAATCATTGAAAATGTCAACTGTGTTGTAAATGGAGAACCTGTGGAACAAGTAAAACATTTCAGCTACTTAGGCACGATTTTTACTTAAGATGGTAAATTAAATATGGAAATAGACAACAGAATCAACAAAGCTAGTATGGTAGGAAGTCAATTGAAGAAATTCATATGGAATAAGAGAGAAATTAGTCAGAACACTAAATTAGCTGTATACAAGACAGTGTTCAAACCAGTTTTAACTTATGGATCTGAGAGCTGGGTTAGAAGTAAAACACTTGACCAAAGACTAGAGACCGCAGATATGAGAGTCCTGAGAAAGATTAGAGGCGTGAACAGATGGCATCAATTGCAATATCGTATTAAAAACGAGAATATTAGGAAAGAACTTGACATTGCCAGCATCCAGGAATGTGTTAGCAGAGCTAATCTCAGGTGGTATCGTCACTTAACATGTTCATTGCCAAGCTGAAAATTGGAATTTCGTGTGGCGGCCAAATTATTTTTACTTGATAGCGACGTCCACGCGATAACCCGTGATCGGCCGTTTGGTGAGAACTCGCATTGCATGATTGGCAATGAATGTGTTAAACAGAATGGGCGAGGAAAGATTAGCAAAACAAGTGTTCTCTGCCAAGTTTGCAGGAAAACGACCCAGAGGAAGACCAAGATATAGGTGGATTGATATGATACAAAGTGAATTAGATGATAGAAATATAAGATCTGGTAACGTTGGGGTCTTCACAAGTAACAGACTGATTTGGAGGAAAATTGTAGATATCAAGTTAGTAATGATGTAAATTTTTCATGTAGTACTGTCATATCCTGTACACCCCTTGAGGGTACATGGCAGGAATTTGATGATGACCATAATGTTCTAAAATTTTCCATAATGCCTCGTGCCATATTGAATCAAAAGCTTTTTGAAGGTCTAAAAAGTTGCACAGATTATTTTGTTATGTTCTATGTATTTTTCGCCTTCTGTGTGTATTTTGAAAATATGGTCAGTTGTACTTCTGGACTTCTAGAAACCTGCTTGTTCATTTGATAGTCTGCTTTCTATTTTATTTTCGATTCTTGACAATATTTTTAACAGGATTTTGCTTGGATGGCTAATAAGGCTTATTGTTCTATAGTTGCTACATTTATTGCTCTTCCTCTTTTTAGGAATAGAACAGAATAAGGACAGAAGGCCAAGTCTCTGTGTTCCATACATCCTGAAATAAATTTAGAAAGATGTCTATGATGATGTCACCTCCTTCACGTATCAGTTCCATTACAACACCATCAAGTCCCGGTGATTTTTTTATTTTTGAGGTGCTAACTGCTGCAGTGACTTCTTTTAATATCGGGTAATCTCCGAACCGCCTGGCAAAATATCAGTCAGTTTGGGGGGGGTCCTTTTGAAAAAGATTGGTTGCGTAACATTTCCATTTATCAACTATTTTTCTGGTTATCCATGATAAGAGTTCCATCTTCATCTTATACTCCAATTAATTGCAGTAAAAGATTTGGTTATATCTTTTATGAGTTCATTTTGTAGGTAATATTTTCCTCATTTTCATATTCACAGTTGTGATGACCATATTGTGGTCACTGCCACTGTCGGCTCCAGGAAATGATCTGGTTCTTGTGAGGTTGACGGAGTTTTTAAATTTTGTACTTACAAGGATAAAGTCTGTTTGGTTGTGTGTTTTACCATCAGGGAAAGCCCATGTCCATTGTCTGGAAAGTTTATGGGGAAATAGAGTGTTAGTAATGGTGAGTTCATTTTGTGAGGCAAAATTGATCAATTCTAAACCTCTTTCATTTGTCTCCCCATAGCCATGTGGTCCGACAAATGAGAGAAAACTTTTACTAATGTCTTCCAATTTTGGCATTCCAATTGCCCTGTACATTCAAAAGGTCTTTCTATTCACTCTGGCGATTGTTGCATTAAGTTGACAATAAAACTCCTCTACTTCGGTGTTCTCGTGGCCTGTGGTTGGGGCATAGACCTGTATGATTGTGATATTGAGTGGTTTTCCTCTTAGGCAGACTAAAGCAATTCTGCTATCAATAGGATTGAATTCCATGACAAAATTTCATGATGTTTTGTATATTAAAAACCTGACACCTTTTCCACTGCAATCACATCCAGAGTAAAGAAGCAAATGTCCTTCATCTGTTGTTCTCTCCTGTTTTGGGCCATCGAATTTCACAAAGTCCCATGACAGTCCATATCTTTTTAGTTCCTGCTGTAGTAGTTTGAGTTGGCCTGATTGTAGTAAAGTCCTAATATTCCAGGTTCCAGTCATTAAATGGTTGCAGAGTCTGAATCTGGATTCAATTTTTTTGATATTTTTGTAAGTGATAGTGGTAGCACCAGTCGCCAACTTCTCATTGCCACCCGTGGAGCTGCTACCAAATGGCAATGTGGACCTTGTTGAACCGGGCAATGTCCGAGCTGTCATGGTATGCTGTGTTAAATCCTTCGCCATGAATATCTAATGGGCAGTAAATTAAGACAGATGGCACCCATCTCCTCTTCTGTCTTCACGTGAACATTTAGCTGGGCATAGTGGGATGGCCTTCATGCCTTGGGTGGACCTACCAGGAGTAATAATACTCACGACGTGCTTCGTCCGTCCTGCCCAGGGCCGCCCCATCACAGTGAGGCAGCATACTTTGGGTGGATTTGTTAATTATATTATTAATATTCATGGAGAGATTTTTTTTTTTTTTTGTGAATTTTTTATATATCTGGATTTGAACAGTTTATTTGTTCCTCTGAAGATATATTTCTGGGTCAGATAAAAAATAATGCTCCATGTAAAAAAAAAAAAAAAAACATAGTAGCGAACAAATTAATCTGAACAAGTTGAATTTTCATTCTAGTTTTGGTTTGATTGTTGTTACAGTTCACAATAGTTTTGCTTCATTTTTACATTTTACTTCACTATTTTGGTTGATTGCTGCATGTTTTAACTGTCTGCAATAGTTATTGTCTTGTGCATTTTTAATAGTGTAGACATTCATAGTGTTTTATTCATTTTGTGCAGCTATAAAATGGATACATCTCCAAAAAAGCATTCAAAAATATGTACTCCTTCTCAGCACACATCCATCACTCAAAGACAAATTACTGTGTTGTTGGTTTTTATTAATGTGATTTTAAATAAGTAGGGAGACAAGTGCCTTTTCTGGAAAATTGCACCATGTAAAAATGAAGACATTAGAAAAGAACTAGATATTTATAACATAAATGAAAAGATAGAGGAATATAAAGAAAAATGGAAAGAACACCTATTTATAACATAAATGAAAAGATAGAGGAATATAAAGAGAAATGGAAAGAACACCTATTTATGGTGGAAAGATATTGGCTACCAGAGGAAGCAGACAGATATAGACCAAAGAGAGGGGAAGTGATGCCAGAACAGGCAAATACCTAATCCTTGAAGAGAAAAAGATGTACTTTTTCTCCTGACAGAAAAGGAAAATGTTGGCCAAAAAGGAAAATTTCACTTACCCAAGATCATTTACTAGTTAATGATCTTGAGTAAGTGTAAATAATTTACTAGTTAGGAAAAGCAAAATGAATTCAAGATTGTTTGCTGTAGACTTGGCAGCTAGTGGGATTAATGTTTCTGACATGACAATCCACTGAAGATTGTTGGCAACAGGGAGAACTGCACACAGACCAAGAAAGAAACAACTGTTGACGAAGGCTATGCTGAAATAGAGGTTCCAGCAGGCAAAAGTGTGCAATGATTGGAGTGTTGAGAAGTGGAAGAAGGGCTATGTTTTCATATGAGTGCCATTTCTTTGTCCAAGGAGAGCGAGTACCTTATGTTTGCAAATCAACGGCTGAGAACACTTCTCCCGACCACCTTCAACAAGCTCCTAAACACCTAGCTAAAAAGATGTTTTTGGGTTGTTTTATACATTGACAGTCCAGGATCACTTGTGCCTGTTGACAATATGATGAAAAGTGACCAATACATAAAAATATTGGAGAAAAAAGTGGTCCCACAGATCCAGAAAGACAAAGAACTCATCTTCCAATACCACTTTCCTTCATAATGTGATCCATATAGATAATAACAGAGGGGATAATATACAATATTGAAGTTTTTTTGCTATATAACATTGAAGGAAAAGAAGAAAGCATATCAAACGTTTCAGACAAATAAGTCAGCTTGTTCTCTTAGCGAATACAGAGACAAATGTAAGAAAGCTAAACGCAAGAAAACGTAAGAAAGCTAAAACTAGTTAAACAAAAGCCATGGGAAGACTGGTAAGAACATAGAAAATAAATATCAAGAAGATTGCAAAATATTCTGGAGGCTGTTGAAAAAGCTCAGAAATGGAGGAAAGAGTGCTGTAAAAGGAGTTAGAAATGATAAAGGTGATATGAAAACTGGTGAAAAATATATCCTTGATGTTTGGAGTAATTACTTCAAAAAATGGCTAAACAAAACGGTTATCGACAGCACAGTAGTAAAAATCACTCAACAGGCATGCAATCAGGAATACACTATGTTTGAAGTAGAAAAAGCCATCAAAAGGCTGAAATGTGGAAAGTCAGGAGTAGATGATATTCGACTAGAAATGCTAAAGTATGGAGGGATAAAGGTCCTACAGTGGCTCCACTGCAGCCACTATAGGACCTGGACAGAGGGACGAATTCCAGATGATTGGATAGAGCTCTCATAGTACACCCATACATATATAAAAAGGGAAATAAAACTGAATATGAGAATTACAGAGGTATTTCCCTACTGAGTGTTCCTGGTAAGATTTATGCAAGTATACTTAAGAAGGATTGTGGAAGGAATGCTTGAAGAAGTTGAGAAATCATGGGAATATGACAAAGATCTGTATTTAAGTTTTGTAGATTTGGAAATGGCATATAAGGTACCAAAAGAAAAGCTATTCAAAATGCTACAGTTGTATGGTGTCAACAGAGCATTATATCAAGCAATACTTAGTCTTTATTTGAGTTGTAAGTCAGCAGTTAAAATTGAAGGAAGTACAGTAAGGTGGTTCGATGTTAAATCTGGTGTACATTATTCCCTCTCTTATTCATTATTTATATGGGTCACATTATGAAGGAAAGTGGTATTAAACTTGATATCAAAATTGGAGATGTTAATTTCAGCTCTTTACTTTATGCAGATGATGTTATACTTCTAAATAAATCCGGTACAAGTCTGCAAGATTCCCTGACTAAATTGAATAACTTGTAATATGTGATGATAGTGATATATATATATTTTTTTCTTTCTCTCTCTCTCTTCAGATATAGCATTATTTTCTGAGTGAAATTTTTTGCTTTGAACCAGAATAATTTACCAAAGTAAAAAAAAAAATTCACTCCTGGATTAAATCCTCATTAGATTTCCTAGAACTAAACATCAATTGTTTCAGTAGGAGACGAATATATTTACAAAAATAATATCATTCAACTGTGGAATAATTGTATGAGAATAAAAAAGGATTCATTCTTCAGATATTTATTTTAACCGCTTGGTAAAACGAGCCCAAATGTTATATTGCCAAAATATGAAATACATGTCAACAATGCATATTCTCCTGCATAAAACTGTTAGCATACTATCTTTGTAATATCACTTATGATGAAAACCTGTTGGAAGATTTTAAAACAGTTATATTTAAATTAAAGATGTCAAATTATATTTTGGGTATAATCCTAAATTTAATTGTAAGCAAACAATGTTTGCATTGCGTGTGATGTACCTTCACGACTGGGCTACTTGTATATAGAAGTTAATGACTTTATATTAACTGCCTTAGTATCCCATAATGCAAAGCACACAACACTTTCAGAAGTGTATGATGCCATTCATTATGGGAAGAATATAATTTCTTGAGATCTTTAATTTATACCATAACCAAGTGAAAAAACTTTCACTATCTATCTCTAATTCAGAGTATTTTACTAATAAGTTGTAACACCTTTTGACCACTTATACATGTGTGGTATATGACTTTGCATTACTTCTGGCTCCGGATCCCAGCGGTGATTAATACCCTTGGAGGGTAATCGATGGCAATGTTGTAGCCAATGAAGTTCTGAGGCTCGGCTATTGCTGTTACCCTCCTGTCATGATCAGAGCTTTAATAGCTCAATAACACCTTATCCCCACACTGTTCTCTACAGAGATAACGGGGAAGATGAAAAGCATTCTTGCTTCACCCCTTTAAGCCAGTCCTTATAAGGATATATAAGGCTCTGGATCCCACAGATATTTATTAATTTCATTGGGTTTGCTTACTCCTGATGAGTTCAGTATTGATCCTTTAGGGTCACTCAGCGAGATTTAGAGTGATTTTGTAGATTGCTCAGTTTTGGGAGAGGTATCCCTGCACTTAAACATACCTCAAGAAAGGTTGAAAGCACTCTGGGTAGTAGCCCTTCCCATAATACATATCATTATACACTTCTAAAAGGTTGTGTGCTTTGCATTATGGGATAGTAAGGCAGTTAATGTGAGGTCATTAGCTTCTATATACAAGTAGCCTAGTTGTGAAGTTACTTCATGTACAAACATTGTTTGCTTGCACTTGGATTAAGGATTAAACCAAGAATGTAATTTCTTTACATCTTTAATTTATACTGTAACCAAGTGAAAAACTTTCAAAAGTTATATTTAAAAATATGCAGATTTCTTAGAAAAGAAAAAAATATTGTGCATCAGATTACAATGCATTTCATTTTTCTCTTTTTTTTTTATTAATTAAATCCTAAATTATTATGTGATATCCATCTATTCATTGGACATCATCAGATGCTGTATGGTCATTCTGTTCCACACCATTCCTTGTCAGGTGGTCCTGTCGTATGCCCTTCTGGAGGCTTCAACTCTCTGAAGGTCATTCACTTCAGACACATTATTCATCCATCTCATTTGGAGTCTATCCCTTCCTCTTTTTCCAGGAAACTTTACCTTCTATTACTGTTTTGAGAAGATGATCTGTTCTTTACTTTGTGTCCAAAGTGTTTCAGTTTTCTTCTGTCAATATGTTTAAGGAGCCTTAAAGTTCTGCTGGTAGTTTCTAATATCCATTCATTTGACCATCTTTCAGTATATGATATCCTTAACTTTATGTCCTCCATAAAGTTGCTGTTAGAAAAACAGCTGCCTCTAGAATCTTCAACTTTGTTCTTATGGAGATAGATCCATCCTTTCAGACAGGTCTCTGACTGTTGTTTTAACCATTAATCTTTTTCTGATATCTTCTGAACAGCAATTTTTCGCATTAATCATGGATCCCACGTACTCAAACTTGCTGACTTCCTCAATTCTTTCTCTGTTAAGGTACGCTTGTTTCTTTGAAGCTTCCCTATCTATATTTCCTTTGAGAGCCATAATCTTTGTCTTTCTAGGATTGAGTTGAAATCTTCTGTTCTTGTTGATCTCATTAACTTGGTCAAGGATTTGTCCAAGTTCTTCCTTCTTGTTACAAAGAAATACTGTATCGTCAGCATACCTCAGGAATTAGGATAGGTGACAGATTACTGATCAATCTGTCACCTATCCTAATTCCTGTTTTAAGCTCATCTGATACTGCATGCATGATGTCCTCAGCATAGGTGCTAAACGTGAGGAGAAAGTACCAACCTTAAGCTAATCAGTTAATCCAACACCTATTCTTACTGTGGCTACTTGCTCACTGTGCACATTATCAACCTGATAATGTGTTGAGGAAAACCCATTTTCATTATCTCCCACAATTTGATATGCTGAACACAGTCAAAAGCTTTGGAGTAGTCTATGAAACACATTACCATAGGGAGTCTAAATGCTTTATACTTTTCAACGATCTAAGGCAAAGTATCTGATCTCTGGTACCCTTGCTTTTCTTAAAACCTGCTTGTTCCTTTGGCGTTTTGGCCTGAGTCCTATTTAGAACGATCTTTAATAAAATCTTGCTTGCATGAGAGATTAAACTAATAGGTCTTATAATTCTTGCAATTGTTCATATCTCCCTTCTTGTGCAGGTATGAAAACCGGCTTCTTCCAGTGTCTCTAAGCCATGATCCTGTTTCCCATAATCCTCAAAATCAGTCTATGAAATATTCTTATTCCTATATCCCTTGTGGCCTTAACTCTGCTAGCATCCCATGTACACCATAGACCTTATTGTTGTTAGCTGTTTAACTGCTCTTTCAACCTCATACCTAAGTGGAGGAGCTTCCAAATTGAAATTTTCCTGGTGAGAAAGGCTCCTCCAAATTTTCCTTTCTTTCTGCTGTACAGTTCCTCATAGTACTTTTTCCATCTGTTTTTGATTTCCTGTTCTTCAGTTAGTACTGCTCCATTCATGTCTTTGATGATGATGATCAATTTGGGCTTAAACTTGTGCTTTAGGTCACAAATGAAACATCCTTTTATACTTGTGCCTTTTCATATAATACTCTATCTCTTCACTATTAACATAAATTTTTTTCTTGTCCTGTCTGTTGGCTTTTCTGATTTCTCTATGTAATCTCTTATATTCTTCAGTCCTTGTGTCTCTTTGTTTCACCAGCTGCCTCCTTTCAATCAGATCCCATGTTGAATCTGATATCCATGAGTCTCTTGGTCTTCTAATTGGACCTAGATATTCCTTGGCTGTATCCTCTGTTATAATCTTGACTCCTTCCCAGAGTATTTCATGTGAGTTCTCTTCACTAGTCTCCAAAAGATCATCCGACCATGTTAATGTTTCTTCTGTGAATGCACTAGGGATTATTTTAATAGAAAGATTTTGGGGTCTCAGTCTTACTTTTTTTTTGCTCTTACTAGCTGATAGTCTATGTCAGTAGGTGGCGAAGTCCAGTCTAGGGATGGTCCTGATTTGAAAGATTTTGGGGTCTCAGTCTTACTTTTTTTTTTGCTCTTACTAGCTGATAGTCTATGCCAGTGGTGGCAAATCTTTTTATGTGCACGTGCCAAAAATTTACCAATCGAGTTGATGCGCTAGGCAGTTTTTAATAGGGGAAAAATTAAGAGAAAATCAATCTAACTTAATTTATTTATAATATATATATATATATTTATATTTTATAAATAATTATAATTTTATAAATATTTTATTTTATTTATAATATTATTCAGTGTAAAATTTATTATTGTATTATTAAATTGATTTTAATGATGTTGGTTTAAAAAAAAATGATAGTGAGAAAAATATTTATGCATTGTAACTCACCATAGAAGTCAGCTGAGCAGGGGAAGCAGCAGAAGGATGTCAACTTGTCTTCGAAATGCTTACCGTATTTACTCGAATATAACTTGCCCTCACACCCCTGATTTTACTTTACTAAAAAAGACATTAAAAATTTTGCATATATAACTCGCTCCGTGTGGTTAACAACGCTCCCTCACCAACAGCGATTATACTGCGGATACAAGAAAAACAAGTATTTTTATTGTATCCCTGAATAAGGTACAAAGGCTTTTGCAGTCTGTGTAATATATTTCTCAACAAATAGTGCAATTACAGACAGCTAGAATAAAAATGGCACTAACTAATGAATCACGTCTCCTCTCGCAGAAACTATGCTGTATTGACTCAAGCAAACCGATATGTTGCACCAGAAACACGGTATCTAACTAAAAACTATTGTCCAATTTTTCAATTACATGATTTTGGAATTCTCTATGCCATTATGACAGATCACAAAGACTAACTTCAAATAAAATTCTACCAAGAATTGAAACATGCCATATAATGTATGTGTGAGTTCATCTGCCAGCTCAAACGCAAACAAGCAGCAATAAAATTCAACCTTGGTTGAATTTTATTGCTGCTTGTGTGAGTTGAGCCCACCGGTAATGAGAAGTCCCGTTGGAATGATAAATGATACCCCTTCGTGAATGTGTTAAAACTAAAGAAATATATAGTGAATGTTGTTATGACAGTTTCAGATGTTATGGAATTCTGTTGAAGAGAATTAGCATTTCAACTCAACAATTGTCAGTTGTCTTTGGGTCGCGTGATCTTTTGTTAATACCGCACTAATCATATGCACATCTTCATAGCTGCTCTCTCGTGTAAAATTTAACTTGTACGTATTGTAACAATGAAAAAAAAAAGGTTGAATAATTTATAAGCATATGAAAGGATATCACGTGTAAATCATTGACATGCCAGCAAAATTCTCTGGGTGTGCCATAGGTTTGCCGTCTAGGGTCTATACCACAGTCTGCTCCAGGACAAGTATGCACATCGGAGTTACTTGTCTTCCACTGTTAGAGATAATCAATTTGGTGCCTTCACCTTTCAGTGGTAGATGTCCAAGTATAGATACTCTTTCCCACTTTTGCATTTAAGTCCCCTAAGATGAAAAAGCACATACCTCCTTGGTAAGTAGTCCAATACAGTTTGTGGGTTTTCAAGGAATTCCTCTCTTTTCAGGCCTATCTGTGTAGGGTACATGAACTACCATGGTTGACACATTGATAGGATGAACTTTAAGTCTAATACAGAGTATTCTGTCATTAACAGGATTATAACCAAGAACAGCTTGGTTATAATCCTGAACTTTCCTCAGTACCATAGCTGTCTCATGATGCTTCGAGACATCTCCTGAATAAACAACTAGCTTACCATCCTGTCTTTTGAAATGACCTTCTCCATTCCATCTAGTCTCTGTAATTCCCAGGATGTCAATTTTATACCTTTCCGTTTCTTTACAGACAGTATCAAGCGTACCCATCTGTAGATACATTTCATGTGCCTATGTAAAGTTCACCTCTAAAGTTAATCCCATACTTTCTGTATTCCTTGTTCACAGTAACTGACTTGTGTTGGTGATGTTAATATACTTCTCAAACAGGACCCTCTCCCTAAACCCTAAATGTGGTTCTGATTATTCTGTGCAACAACAACCAATGCAGCATGAGATGCATTATAGGTCAAACATAGGATTTTGGAGTGAAGTCACTGCAAGAAAAAAGTGATGGAGTTGCAGAGGCTCTTTTCACATATCTAAGGGGTTGGGGCTATTCAACCTGAATTAGCCAGGTCAGCTTGGAATTCAGCCTACTAGGTGAAGCAAAAACCTGTGAGAGAGAAGGCAGACTCCCACTACATAAGATGAAAAGAAATAGGAAAGATCACCCCCCATCCCCCTTGATTACTCTAATAGCATTGGGGGGGGGGGGTTTAGTCTCCATTGCAAACTCCCAGTTTACTTTTTCCCTATTTCTCTCGACATGCAATATGAGTTGGTGTTTTCAGAGTTATGTTAAATCATAGATATATATATATATATATATATATATATATATATATATATATATATATATCATATATATGATATCTAGCTGGTGGTAAATGTAAGGGTGACATCAATATCAGCTAGCAGATAATTTTTTTTCTGGTCACTTTTGGCCACAACTTATGTGCTGGAGGAAGCCCAATATGTTGGAATCGCAACTCCACTTCACTCCAAAATCCTATGTTTGACCTATAATGCATCTCATGCTGCATTGGTTGTTGTTGCACAGAATAATCAGAACCACCCAAACTATGGTTTGTAGAGTTGTTTCAAATTCTTCTTGCTTATTGGTTAGAAAAAGTCATTTGTGACTATTGTATGTCCCACCAAAATTACCATAACCATAAAAAATCAAGAAAAATAACTAGGTTTAAATGTATATGATGTCCATTTCCATCTCTTATCTGCAAAATCATGCCTAATAGAAACTCAACTTTCATCATCTCAGTCACCATTCATCTCACTTGTTCCAGTTTATACATTTTTTTTAAGGTGGCATTTTTGTTCACTCTATCTCATGTTGGAGAGTATTTAACTTAAAATATTCTCCTCTTTATAATCTTTAGTTAAAGATCTATTTGCCTCATTATTAAATCCATTTGTTGCTCTTAATACCTCTTAATACTCTGTTGCTCTTAATACCACTCTCATTCCAAACTTTTTGAACTGGAGAGAATCTTGATCCTCTCAATTCAACTTTCCTAATAATGAAGTCATCTTTGAAAGTTTTAATGTTCATAAATCATAACTGGCTTTCCTTTTTCAACTGCACTGATTCAGCAAGTAGAGATACCAAGGTATTTCTATATCCAGTGATCTCAAATAGTTCACATGTCCACCAGAATACTAAATAATCTTAAATCACTCTCCATACACTTAATTTCTTCTTCACTATAGACCATCCTAAGTGTACTGTGACATTTGTCTTGTAGACAATTCACACCAACAATCTAGCGATTTCTTCTGTGGGGTAAATCTGATATTATATTATAACAATGTCAAGTTAAAGAATTTTCATGCTTCGTACCTTGTTTTCTTGGTTGAATACTGTTTTCAGTCTTCTCAATCATCACTGAAACAATTCTTATTGTCGGAAACATTTCCCATTTCACTTTAAATTCTTGTCCCTTAACTGAGCCTTATTCTCCAAGAAGTGTGCCAGGGCTGTTCAAGATAAGAATCAAGCAGTTGGGTGGCCAAGTTTAAAACTGGGTATCCTGAGACAACAGATGCCCACAGGAAGACCTTCCACAGCAATCCTTGATGAGTAAATACAAAATAAATAAAAGACAAATACCAGCCAAAAACATTGCAAAGACTCTGGGAATATCCAGGGAACAAGTTGGGGTCATTATCCACCACCACCATCTGGACATGCAGAAGCTCTCAGCAAATTGGATATCCAAATGTTTGAATGCCGACCAAAAGAGAGAACGTGCTGTCATCTCAAGGGGATTTTGAGAAATCGGGTGCAGATTTTTTGGCTCATATATATTGTGACTGTTGATGAAACAAGGCTTCATCACTATGACCCAGAGACCAAACAACAGTCAATGGAGTAGAGACACAAAGGTTCTTCACAGCCAAAGAAGTTCTGAAGTCAGCAGGGAAGGTTCTTAGCATTGTCTTTTGGGATATGGATGGTGTAATCCTTACCAAGTACCTCAAAAAAAGGTGAAACTGTTACAGCAGCAATTTATTCAACAGTTCTGAAGGAAATGAAGGAAAAATGCCACAAGAAACTGAGCAGAAGCATGTTGCTTTTGCAGGACATTGCACCTGCTCACACTGCTCATGAAAACCAACAGACAATACACAACTTGGGCTTTCAATGTCTGCCTCACCCACTCTATTTGCCAGACTTGGCCCCATCTGACTATTTCCTATTCAAATTTAAAGAAACACTTGAAAGGAACAAAATGTAGTCATATCTGCAGCTGAGGACTGGTTTGTGCAATAAGGAAAATATTTATTTTTCTCAAAGGATTGCAAATGATGCAGCACATTGTAACAAGTGTATAACACTGTGGGGGATATGTAGAATAATGTGCAAGTTACATGGTTCCACCTCAATTCCTTCATGGTAATTATCACTTTTCAGTGCACCCTTGTAGGCATGTGTGTTTGTGTGTGTATATATATGAACCCCACTAAACAAAAGAATGTAACCTAAAGCATATCGGAGAGATGTGTGAACTGAGGGTTAGATAACCCAGAGCTCCAGAGACTAAACATGAAACCTTTTTGAGCCGATTTTCAGATCATCACTGAACCTGACCACTATAAACCATAAGTAGCTTTACTTATGGTTTGTCACTACGCAGACCCTAACTGAACATCAACAGGGTTCAAGATTAGCACTATCAACGAAGCATCAACAGAAAAGAAATGGAACTAGCAGAATAACTGGACAGTTCACAAACTGGACAATAAGACTTATTTGTGCCTATGGTGCCATAAAAGATTCTACTAAGGAAAAACAGAGAAATTCATCAAGGAATTAGAGAAGCAGATGATGCAAAGAAAAAAAAAGTTGGTCCTTGTTGGAAATTTAAACAGCAAAGTAGGAAATAATTACCAGATACATAAAAATGTTTTGCAAAAATCTGGAGAAAAGAGCAGAGCTAATAATAATGGTAATAATACTTGCTGGATTTCTGTTCGGGAGATGGACTGGTCGTTACTAACACCATGTTCTAACATAATGATATGCACAAATTCATACGGAAACAGAAGATGCAAGAAATAAGAAAAGCCTCATTGACCATGCTAGCATTATCTTCAATGCTATTCAGGACATAAGAGTATACAGAGGATTTCAAATCAGAAGTGATCACCATTTGGCTTTGAACAGGAAAGAATTAATATCAAATTAAAAAGCCTGTAAGAAAATTTTAAAAAATCAAAGTTCAGCAGCTTTTAGAAGCAAACTGTAGACTCAAATATGCAAAGAGTATTCAAGAAAAAATGGAGTTTGGAAACAACATTCATCCCCTTGGAAACTCAGTGACATATCCTGAAGAAAACATCGATAGCTTCAAGTAGAGAGGCATGTGGTGAACACAAAGTCAATCATACCATTCTTTACACTCATCCACCATTTGCAATTTCACCACCCTTTCAAGTAATGTATTCCATGTTCCTACCATTCTCCATACACTAAGCTCTTTAATGAAAGCTATTTTAGATTTGAACACATGTTTAAGAAAGATTTTTTGAAGCTCTACTATATCACCCTAATTTGAATCAGAATGATGTTTATTCATGTCAAAAGTGGGAAATTCTGATCCTTAAGCAACTGTTTCTTATGTATGTTCAGAAGTGTTGCATGCTCTGCAAAATTCTGTCAGTTACATAATTAATTCTGACAGTTTGGCACATTATTCCTGTGTTTTCTTTGAGTAGTTGATCATTATGCATTCTTATTTCAGACTAGTTTGCAGTCTTTATATCACTAAGGACGAATCTTAATTATTCTTTCTAAAATTTGTCATGTTCAAGTTATCGATAAATTCGTTTTTATCGTCTGCATGCTTCAATTTGTATTGTATCTATGTGTATTCTTAGACCATTCATAAACATCCATGTCCCAGTGATTCAAACTCACATGGTCATACCATATTGTGTGAAAAGCCAAACCACTCTCTATTCAGCCAATCAGGCCAGCTAAACTACCTGCAAAAAGATTGATTAAAAAAAAGGAGTTGCAGTTAGGTTCTTTTCTTTCCTGTATATATAAAATGTACAGAGGATCCCTACCTAATATGATAGGATTACATTCTTGAAAATAGCATATGCAAACTGATATTTCCCATAAAGTGCAATGTTATCAGTGAGCGAAGGTAGGAATGGGCATACTTTGAGCAGCTGATGATTTTAACCTACAATATTTCAGAAGTATATGGGTGGTAATAGCTCATGAAGATTACACCATTTGAATGCAGTAAAGGACTCCATATAATGAATTGCATTGTTCAATGTGAGACCACTACCCTGCTTATTGAAGATTTGAAGTGGTTTGAAAAAGTTATTATTATATATTCCTCACCTTCATGGAGTCACATTGTAGGAGGTCAACACAAAGTCTGTCATATAGTGCTCTTTAACTCATCCACATTTGAACTTAGTTCTTACCCTTTTACTTACTATTCCCATAATGTAGTATTATACAATCAATTAACAAAACATTAGATACCTACCTCTTGTGCAAATAACAGCCTGTACTCTGATCCTTTGTCCTTGTTCCTTCCCCTCATTCTACCATAAGAAAAATCTCCTCAGGGTCAATCTGATGATAACCCTTCAACAGGTTGAATGTCTCAATCATATCCTCCTTTATCATATACCCTTTGTCTTATATCCGCCAAACTCTGCATGCTTTCAGTTTATCCTCATAACTAACGTAGTACAGTTCTGATGTAATTTTCAGTGTTGATAAGGTGGTTGTGTCACAGTTATTTCTTTCTATATCTTTGGGGTCTGTGACACCCCACCTTATTCGCCCATCTTTCCAGCTTAATGAAATCCTCCTGAATGGTTACCACATCTATTACTAATAACCCTTCTCAGCTCATCATCTGCAAACAACTGAATATCTCCCTGCAATCCATTGACAATGTCATTGTTAAATAATACAATACAATACAGGTCCTAATACTGAGTCCTGTGGAACATCCTTCTGCTTCTTTAATACTGCTCCTTTGTACACTGATATCTATCAGAAAGCCAGTTACCAATCCACTCCACTTACCTGATGTCCAAATCCATATGTTGCAATTTAAAAAAATGACAGTGTATGTTCTCTCATCCACTGCTCTTGTTACTCTATAGTAAAAGATAACCATATTACTAAAACAAGAGCACCCCTTAGCAAATCCATGGTGGCCTGCATAAATAATATTGCTCTCATTTGCCAAATTTTGTATTTTTGTTACAAATTTCTCCAAAATCTTAAATACAGAAGAAATGCAAAGTAGCCTATAGTTTGATATCTCCATTCTACCCCCCCACACCTTTTTACAATAGCACTATCCTACCTTCCCTTCACTCTCCAGGAACTTGTTCCATTTCAAGCCTTTCATTAAACAGCCAGGTATAATAAGTTCCACAGCACATTCCCTAAAAAAATGTGACATTCCATCTAGGGGCCCCCCCCCTACCTTAATGACATCTGGCCTACTAAGTATTCAAAGTACATCCTCTCAAAATGGAACTGAATACATTCAACTTCATGTTTAGTTTCTATAGTGGGACTTTTGATTATCTAACTCTTAGTCCACTCCACAATACTAAATGTACAGTAAGTTTACAAAATGAATGCTTAAGTGAAGATGCAGTTGGACTTTTGGATTATGTTATACATATAAATAAGGAAATTGAGTAAAATTAAATAACTCTAACTGCAGTTTGTTTTAATTTATTCAATTTTCTTTGTTTCGTGTAACCCAAAAGTCCACCGTAACTTCATTAACTCTACAACAGTCAGGGCAGTGTTTGTGAACTGTAGATTCACAGGATTTATTTTTAATGCAAATTCACTGATAGCCATAAGCCTATCATATATCAGTATGAGTGGGCCAAGGGCTATATCATTTTGAAACTCGACTCTAGAGACCAAACACTTTCGCACCTCCAATAACCAAGATGGTGGTTTCGTGCTGAGTAATAAAATCCATCTCTCTCTCTCTCTCTCTCTCTCTCTATATATATATATATATATAATGAATAATTTCTGAAGATTCTTAACTCAGAATTAGAGGATTAATCTGATGAAAATATATATTAATTATAAAAAATATTCATTTAGGCATTTATGAAATGGTAATAAATAGTTACTTCTGATAACTGTTTATGTTTATTGATATATATATTATCTCCATTTCTCAAAAAGAAAATACACGTCTAGAAAATGTTAATGAAGAACACTTTATTTACTAGTAGAGTACAGAAACGGGTTGATTACAAAACTGGTATCTATAAGAATCATTATAGCCTCAGATATTAAGAGCGTTGATTACTCTTGTCTGCAGCTTTCTGATAGCTGCACATGAGATATGAATAGTTCGTTGCAGATGAAGGATGTGTGTATAAGAGTGCATAGTGCAGGAGAATAGTAACACGTGATATCTCCTGTTACAATAATTATAAGTGCAGAATACTAGGTTGAGACAGAAACTGGCTATTTCCATTCACTACTGCATTAAAATACACATATTTCACTAAAACCGTAAACCAGTGAACTATTTTTATCAGTACAATTCTCGTGTGAAACATATTATTTCAGGTATGATGCATGCAAGTGAATTTTATACTGTTGTATGAGAGGATCTAATTTTGACTCAAAATGCTACACAATATCTAATTATTGTTAAAAAAATAGGAAAAAAAAATTCTTACTTCTCACAGGAAACTGAAAATGATTTTTAAATAAGCTTAAATTAATATCAACATTTTTGGTCATAACTGCATCTTAGAGGAAGAGCATGTAAGTTATGAGTCTTTTAGATTTAGGAACTTCAGCATTAGTAGACTTCCTTCTGACGAAATGGCTCTTTGTGTAAAGACAAATGAGTCCAGTATGTCCCAGATATACTGTACATGTTATGCTCAAAATAAAGCAGTAATGTAATGTCATAGTTAACTTATTTTTATAATCCTGTAGGGTATTTTACAGAACAGCTAGTAAATGAGGAAAATATGAAACATCTGAACATGGTCGTTCTAAATTCAATGGTCCTGCCAGTGAATAGTTCTCGCCATTGCTGAACAAATATTTCTTTAAAGCAATATCACCAGTAATCTCACATATTTATGAGATGCTTTTAAGTTGCAGGCACAATCAAATTTTAACCATCAGGCTAGAATAATTGAAACTACATTTGCACTTATCTAATTAAGAACTAAGACTAAACATTAAAGCAAGATAAGAATACAATAAGAACATCTTAATAATATGAAAAATGTTAATGACCATTGGCACAAGACATGCTTATCATCTATTCATTTTCTTTGTGTTAACAGATGACTAACCATAATAAACCTTGTCCATCACTATGTCAAAACCACCTGATATATACTGTTTGGAGTCTTAATATTAATCATCACTGTAAAAAATACACTAGTTTAAGTTATTTCTTATCTTACAGGTGTACACACACACACACACGTACACCTGTATTACTGCAATTTCATTTAAAAAAGTAACAGAGGGCATATTATTATTATCCCAAGACCCTTCCCCATGGAGTCAAAGACTCATTGAGGAGGTCCCTTTGTCACACACACGCAGTTCATCATACCATGCTTTAAATACATTCAAATTCTCTGCAGACACCACACTCTCACCAGTTACTTTTACAGAAAAAAAAAAACAATTGGTGAGCCTAGCAAGAAATAGAGCCTCTGTAGCTCAGTCGGTTTCAACAATGCCCTTTGGATGGAAAGACCTGGGTTAATATTCCATCTAAGATACAAAGAACCTTCATCGGAGATTTTCAACTAAAGGCGAGTTATCCAGTCTCACATAACAGTGGCAAGGATTTTCTCCCAGAAACTTGGTTTTTCATTCTGTGAAATAGGCAAACTAGCTAAAAGAACATGCAATTTACAGACATGGGAGACTGCAGGAATAATTCTGTTAGCTCTGTTTGCAAAAGCCCTTATTTCCTGTTTTACACATAAGCATAAAACAGGAAATAAGGAAGAAAGAAATAATTACAGTTTTGATTCTAACTTCTAAAATGAAATTTAAAAGTCAGTTTTAATAAAATCTTTAAAAAAAATGGGTAAAAAGAAGAAATGGGAATTAACCCAAAAATCAAAATCATATGCCCTATGTATTACAACTATAAGTAGGTTTAAGTCAGTTTAAACTTGGCATAAGTAATGCTATAAAGTGCTTTTGTAATTCATTCCAGTGCATATAAAACCAGAGTTCTGCTCATATCTTGTCCTGACAAATGCATCCCACTCATACATTTATTCACTCAGTAAATGTGTACATGCATTTATTGTAGTGATCATTTTTTTAACAAGTGAAATCAGAGTACTTTTAATGAATTAAAATCCTCAAGGTTGCTCAGAAACAACCAGTATGTAACTGTACAGTCAGGAATGTTTCATATGTAATTGTTAATACAGAAACACTTCTCCAAATCTTGTGACAAGCCAAAAGGTTTGACCCTGCAAATATTCTTAGCTATGTTCATGCATAAAATATTTACTTATTTTTATTATGGGCTACTCAAGTTCATAATGTGGAATTTGATTCTCAAAGTACATCATAACAAGGCAATAAAAAGTACATTAACTTTTAAATTTAAATAATTCTAAGGTAATTTTGGAATCATCCCTATGTACCAGTGAGATCCAGACTATAGTTTTATGGCCAAGAAGGAAGGAATCATTCACAAATACTTTTTAGGTTTTTTTTAATATACATTTTTTTTTCTTTAATAAGCAAAAAAATTACAAATTTTTAATCTGTACTGCAATTTGAAAAACACATAGGATTTTTGTTGTTTAAACAAAAATTCTCAATTGTTCTGATATTTTGGGATGGGGAGGAAATCTGAGTCTGTCATACTGTATACAAAAAACTGAAACATCAGCACATTTGATATACAATAATTGAATGGAAAAATGGAAACCAACAATGATATTAAAGCTCAGTGTTAAAGTTTAAATAATTAAGAAATAAGAAGGGGTATAAGTGGGAGTGTACCAATGAACAAATAAAATATTATCACTATTACATATTAAACATTGGATGGGGGGGGGAAACAGAATATTCTGTATTCTGAGCATAACAATACAGCTGCTGTTAGAAAAGTCTTCATGAGCAATACTTAACAGAGTTTTGCACAAGTAATTTTTATTAAAATGATCACAAGGTGTGGCTACTGAGGACCAAGAATTGTTACCAAAGCAAAAGATTTTGAAGAACAAATCAGAATAGATGCTTCATATACACTGTCTAATCAAACATATCTGGACACCACTTCATGTTATTAGATATGACTATCTACATCACAACCATGGCTTATATACAGCTATAAAAAGCAGCACATGGTCTTGCAATCTTCATACACAACCATTAATAGTAAAATGGGTTGTACTGAAGAGCTCAGTAACAGGATGCCATCTTTGCAACAACTCAGTTTGGGAAATTTCTTTCCTGATGCAGATGTCCCAGTCAACTGTAAATTATGTTGTTGTGAAGTGGAAAAGCCTAGGAGCAACAATGGCACAATCACAACCACCGTAGGCCACATAAAATCACATGGCAGGACCACTGAGTGCTGAAGGTCATGCCACAAAAAAAGTCCCCTATCCTGAGTTCAGAACTCAGATATATCTGAGTAGTGTGCTCAGATATTCTTATTCTTGTATATAAGAATATTTATGTTTATGGCTACATGAAACTGGTAAGTGAAAAGTATAATCACAATTTCCAGCAACAAATAATGAAAATCTTAACATATAAAAGTTCATTACATAAAAGGCACAACCAGCTTTCTAAATCTTTCCTTTCTTTTTTTTAAATAAAGCAAAAGTAATTTGTCATAATCAAGCCAAGGACAATTATTGTCCTACTGTAACAAGTATGACAAGGCTGCATGTTCTCACAACATAAATGTAGCTGTATCCTAGGTTTAATTAGAGAGCAGTTGTGTCTTGTGTGAAAAAACTTCATCCATTAGAGGGGGGCCCATTTCACATTACATCATCTTCTAACATAAGGAGTTCTGTTGATACCATGACAAGGACTATGAGAGTGACTACGAGAATAACATCTTTGTGGTGAGATGGGACGGGACCGTGATCGTCTGTTTCCTCCATAACCACCACCACACCAACTACAGGTCAAGGTCCAGGCTGGAAAGCCAATTCAAGGCTTCATCTGTGATTTTGTGGATGTCCTGTAGGCCAACACCATAAAATTGGTGCCTTGGGCAGTTGTACACAATATGAGTAATTGTCTGAACCACAGGAGAACAATCACAATAAGGGTGATCTGACAGACCCCATATATTTAACCATTTTGATCAGTTTTTAACCATTTCACCCACATTTTTAATGAAAAACTTAGAGGGCCTGTGGACATTCCTGCATACATATATGAGTGCTACAACCTGAACACACAAAATAATTTCATTATTTGAATAAAGTTAAAGATCATGTCATTAAGTTTATCACTGTATATATATATATATCATTTTAATGTAATTTCATTAAAAGGGAGAATAATGAGTCATTGGTGACATATCAACAGAAAAACTTAAAAAAAAAAGGATGCAGAAGCAGATAACAAAAATGATTATCGGTACTATAGAATTAATTATGAGGGTAGATTGAGGCACGTAATCTGTAGCATTTGGTGAATAAAAGATGAATGGGTTATCGATATGACTGAGGCATTTAAGTTGTTGAGAGTGGGGAAATTTTTCATATGGTAGAATGAGAGGAAGAAATAAGGATAGATCATCCCTGGAAGTTATGAAAGGAGGTACTGAGAAAGAGGATAAGTAAGATTTTTTCATAGAGAGTGGGTCTACATTGCCTGAGAGGGTTGTGAGAGTGCAGGAAGTAATGAATTCAAGAGGTGGAATGACAAACTTTGCATTGGCAAAGATGGACTGCCCATGATGAGTTTTGAGACACCATAGAGGTTTGGAATAATAATAATGAATATCAGTGTTATCTTCAAAATTTTGAGGGTCTAATATTATTTGTAGAGGGTCCAATATTATTATTATACTAAAAAGCTTGATATATATTCATTATAATATTAAATTTTAATGAAAATTTTCATTTGCACCCGATTTCCTACCAAATAATTGGTTATGTCATTTATTTAGGCTATAAATATACACCTGAGCATATTTTCACAGTTATGACTGATATATGCTTAAGGGGGAAAAAAAATTTATTTTCTTTAAAAATAGATACATGAAAATTTCATAATGTGAAAATTCGATTATTAACATAAGGAATTGTTTAAGTATACACCAAAAATCAAAATTATGAAAAAAAAGTAGTAAAAAGCTATTAATAATTTCATGTTGGTATGTTTTTATTCCTCACATAAACTGATTTGATACAAGAAATATAGAATTTTCTAAAATGCAGAGACATTTATCAAAACTATGATATTTATATGTCACATGCTAGACTTTCATTGTGTCTTATTTATTTGAAAACAATGTAATAGAAAGAGCAAGGCAGTCATGTACACTTGCAATTAAAATACAAAAATTCGCTGTATTTATGAATTCTATCTAAGATGAACACAAAGCGTTTCTAATATCACCAATGTTGTCAGAACCTGCTGAAGTTAATCAGTGGGTTCCTTTTGGAAATTATAAACAGGAGGATATGAATATATCTGTTAATCACAAAAGAACATCAATGCAGTGTTTATTCAATTTTAAAGTAGCAAAGAATATATATTTGCCTGTCAAATTAGAGCCTAACTTCAGTTGTAATGTAAAATTGACCTGAAAAATGGTAGCCATGATACCATTGATATGGTAGCCAAAGCAAAAAAAAAAAAAAAAAAAAACCTTTGGTGGTCATGTTGATCTTTATTAAAGGTCAAGAGATCTTACAGCACTAAAGGAGAAATCAGCTCGGTGTTACAACCATGCCTTTACTAATTACTGTAGTGGTAAAAATGACATATTAAAAGTAATTATCGTCAACACCTTTAATAGACCGTATGCAGTCATCTTACTCTGGATAGTTAGTTCACATATCTTTGAAACAGTTCTATTACATATTGTCAAGCTCTTCTGATGCAGTAAGTATAATAATCGGAAAGGTTTCCTGCAAAAACATTATATAATTTAAAGTATCTTTAACTGTAGCTTATACCATAATCTTGTGCACTTAAGAATAAATTCCACTCCTGGTGTCCTGGATTTAGCCTAGTTATTTTGCACCCTATCATTTGTGCATCACAGCTTTATCAGCATGGTAAATGCATATAAGTAATTATGATCCCTTAGAAGCGTATTTTTTAATTACATTGTTTATAAATCTTAACAAATGTGATATTTAGATGATATTAAAAAAATAAATGTGTTTTTCTGAATTTTTTTTCTACTATAGCAAGCATTAGAATTCAATAACTTTTGCTCTCTTCCATATATTTTCCCCATTGCTGAATAGGAAAAATCTTACAAATATTGCATCTTGTACAAATTGTGTACAGAAATTCTGAAGCCAAATTTTCAAGACCATTGTGAAGATAAATTCATGAGCTCAATCTGTACTCTTATATTTAATGTCTTTATCACTATTATGATCCATGCCTTTTCTGGTAAGTTTAGGAATGTTAACCAAGGCTTGACTTACACAAGCAGCACCAATCACCACATTTACGACAAAGCGCTCCTCTTCTTCTCCTTCTCCAGTTCCTGAAGTCTGCTATTAGTGTTTTTCCTAGGGAAAAAATAACAAATATTATCTTTTTTTTTTCTTTTCTAAATTTTATGAGAAAATAGAAGCTATCCAATACATTGGGAAAGTGAAAGATAATGTTAAGCATTATGGGAAATTGGAATGCCAAAACAGGAAAGGAAAGTAAAGAATAACTTTACTCCAAATTGTGGAGCAATATCAAAGAGGCAGAAGATTACGAGTGGGTTCCACAGGACTCAGTACTGGGACCTATATTGTTTAACCTTTATATCAATGACATTGTCCATGGATTGCAAGGGGATATTCAGTTGTTTGCGGATGATGCAAAGCTGGGACGGGTTATTAGTAATAGTGCAGATGTGGTAACCCTGCAAGAAGATTTGAATAAACTAGACAGATGGGCAAATGAATGGGGGAGGTGTCAGTTTAATGCAGCAAAATGTAAGGTCTTGAGGTTTGGGACACATTGATGGGACGCTGCATACTCTATGGGAGGAGTTATACTGGAGGAAGTAGGGGAGACAAGAGATCTGGGGTTGATGATTGATAGAAACCTGAAATTTAGGGGACATATTGCAAAGGTAGTGAAGGTAACACAGAGGATTGCTGCAATAATTAGAAGGACACTGACCTGCAGAGATAAAAGGGTTATCATTCCGTTGTATAAGACTTTGATCAGACCACACTTAGACTATTGTTCTCAGATCTGGTCCCCAGGATTTGAAAGGGATAAATTAACTGTGGAAAGGGTACAGAGGTGGATAACAAAGATGGTTTCAGGACTGTACAATTTTGGTTATGAGGATCGGCTGAGGGAGTGTGGACTGCAGAGTTTGGTGGATAGAAGAAGGAGAGGTGATATGATTGAGACTTTTAAACTGTTGAGAGGTTACAGGGTTGACACTGGGGAGTTCTTTCGCTTGGTTGAACAGCAGGAAGGAGTCATGACAATGGGCCATCCTGGAAGTTATGAAAGGAAACTGTGAGAAAGAGGGTGAGGAGTGGTTTCTTTGCATGGAGGGTCGTTGAACCATGGAATGCATTGCCTGATTGAGTGAGACCGGTCAATGCGTTTAAGGAGTGGTATGATAGACTTTGTGTTTCTTAGAAAGGACCTCTCACGATGAGTCTTTTGACTCCATGGAGGCCTGAATAATAATCATAAAGAGATGGCATAAGAAATGATAGAGGTGACAGATGCATTGAGTTTTGTTTACAATGTAAATTGATAATCACAAGCACTTTTTTTTGAACAAAAAAGAAAAAGCAAGATATACGTAGATCAAATAGATTTTATAATGATCAGTCAGAGATTAGAATGGAATAACAAATGTAAAACTTATGCCAAGTGCTGACTGTGGACTGGACTACAGGCTTGTGAGAATCACAATAAATATAAATTTAAAAAGACAGCTAACAAACTAAGAGTATTCAAATAGGATACAGCTAAATTAAATAACAGTAACACCAAGCCTTTATTTCAAAATGAGATAGAATAGCATACCGAATGGAAAGAAGACACCTCAATAAATGAATCATATAAAAGAAGTATTAACTGCAGCAAAAAAAAAGGTATCAAAAAAATAATGAGTGAATTTAAAATAAAAAAAAAGTGAAACAGAAGAGATACTAAAACTAATGGATAAAAGATGAATCTGGAAAAATAACCCTAATGGAAAAGAAGAATATCAAACTAGATAGGCAAATAAAAAATAAATATAGAGAAGAAAAACATATATGGATCAGTAATAATTGCCTAGAATAAAGAAATTAACTAAAGAAAATAAAATTGTAAAATTTGGGTAAATTTCATGTTAATATGATTCTAAGGCATGATGATATGTGACCACATGTGTGAAAGAATGTTCCAAGAGTTTAACAATAGCTTTCATGTACTTGTTTAATATGAGTCTTACAATGGGCAACAGTGGCACACCCAGGGAGGGGCCAAGGAGCCCTGGCCCTCCAAAAGAAAAAGGAAAAAAACACTAGAAAATTTTCCAAAAATCTTTTCCTAATTAAAATTCATTTTTTTTGTTTATGTTGTGTCGTGTCTTCTATTTCTATACTACTTATGAATTAGTGATCACTGTAGATGCTCAGTCATAGGTCATATGCAATGCGTAGTGTGTATTATCAAGCATCTACTCAACTCAGGCCCTCTCCCATGATTAAATTCTGAGTGTGCTACTGATGGATAAAGTTGCAAAAGAGTAGAAAGAAGGCAAAATTCTTCTGTTTTAAATTATAGACCAATTTATGTATCCAAAGTTGTGGTTAAAGTTGGAAAAGATTCAAAAATAAGTTGACAACAGCACATGGGTTTGCAAAAGGAGATAGTGTTTTTAGCAATTTACTTACTTACTTATTATAAGAGGAGATGTACATACACAATGGTATAGTTAGTTTTGCAAAGGATTCTGATATATTGTCACACAATCTGGTAATTAAATTGAAATGGATGATATTGAATAGCAACACTAAGAATACACTCTGAAGACACTGACATGTAGAAGTAGGGAGATTCTTGTTCCGTTGTATAAGGCTTTGATTAGGCCACACATGGACTTTTGTGCCCAGATTTGGTCACTGGGTTTTCAGAAGGATGAAGAGATGTTGGAAAGGGTCCAAAGGAGACTGACTAAGGTAGTTTCTGACCTCTGGAATGTCGAGTATGAGGAAAGATTGAGAAGATGTAATTTGCAGAGTCTGGTGGAGAGGAGGAAGAGGGGAGATATGATAGAGACCTACAAGTTGGTAAGGGGTTGTTATAGGATCAATGCTGGAGAAGTTTTACAGAGAATAGTGGGAGAACCAGAAATCATCCCTGGAAACTGTATAAAGAGGGTGTGAGTAGAGGAGTGGGAGGCAGGTTTTTTTCGTGCAGAGTTGTGAATGATTGGAATGCCTTGCCTGAGAATGTGGTGTCTGCAAAGAGTTTGAATGTGTTTAAAACACCGTATGATGAGCTGTGTGTGTGATAAAAGGACCTCCCAGATGAGTCTTTGACTCCATGAGGTCTTGGGGTGGTAATAATAATAATAATAATAATACACAGCTTGCTGATAAGTTATCAGCAAGCTGTGTATATCATCCTGGTGGTGACTTTATAGTTCCTAATGTTACAGAGACTAATGTAAGAATAGAGGTAGATGAACTGGAGAGTACTCAGTATATTGAAAAATATCAATGTGAATAGAGCAGTGGGACTGGATGGTACGTCAGCTCCTGTGCTACAAGAATGTACAAGTTAACTGACAATGCTCCTGAAGAAGCTGTTATCTAAGTCTCTGTGATATCTGTACTCACAGATACTGTATCTGTGAGTGCACTATATCTACCTTGACGATGCAACTTCATAAAGTGATCACTGAAATAATTGTGTTCCTTCCATTTCAATCACTGTACTACCAAAAGTGCTCAATAAAGCCTGCTCAGCTAATTTTCTGTCATAATTTGAGTTTGTCTTCCTTACCACATTAGTTATCTTTCTTGTCTGTACATTGTATTGTTCATGATCTTATGATTACTTTTTTCTTCTGGTAGTGCAGTGACTGAAGTGGAAGGATTTGTCTCTTGCCAGATCCTGCTTAATGATGATACTCATCCATGCAACTTCCACATAAATTACCCTTCTGATTTATCTTCTAGATTTTTCTTGTGACTTTTTTTTTATAGCTACTTTTACACAACTTAGTTTTCTTACATTATTGTCTATATTTTTTCAGTACACATGCTGATTTATTTGTGTGAATTCTCAATATGACCTGAGCATTCCTAACAAATAACTGTTTTCTTATTTAACTTATTGAATCTCAGAGTTCTGATTTTTCTATCCTTGTAGACAACTTCATCACATGTTTCTCTGGCAAGTCAACCAGTGTTTGCTTCAGATTTTTCCACCAGTCTCTAAAGTTTTGTGCCTTGTAAAACTTGCATGCATATTTTAGTTTTGCAATGTGAGATAGTCAATTTGAGCAACATACTCATTTGTGTCTTTCTCAAATCTAGATGGTGATTGCTTCCTATTTCAAACCTCCTATATACTGTTGAATCCTGAAAATATCACACTTCAGATAACCAGTATGAATACATCACTACCAATCATAGCATGCCTTTTCTTATTTCTTACATGTTCTTCTCTGTGAATTTAGAAACATTTTTGGGGCTAGTCATTATGATGGTGTTCATAATGATTAGCCTAAGTTCTGATTAGAAATCTAGCAGGTACTTATCATTATTATTAGTGCTGTTTTTTTATTTTTCCTCTATTTTTTTTCCAAACCAGGTAGCAAGTATATGATGACCATCATTGTATGGGCTGCAATAAGATAAGTTAATTGTATATTTATTTTTGACAATTTTGTACATGAGTGTTTTGCTGTATGATATTTATGTTGAAACATGGAGTTTGGTTAAATTTTTAGACATCATTTTAAATTTGCTGTTTCTTGTTTAGTATGATGGAACAAAATGGTGATGAGATGGAGATTGTTGCATGAATCAGTGCAAAAGACAAATAAAGTGAATGGTGTGAATTCTTCAAGAATGGTGCAATGCCATGACTGTAATATGTATGAATAGAGAGATGTTGTGGTTGTTTATGTGGAGAGGTTGAATAAGAGAGATGAGTGGGTATGGGTGTGCAGGAAGTGCAATATGATGATAGACCATGAGGCCTGTTTGAATTAGAGTAGGGAACATGATGTCATAAATGAAATGGAGTTTGAGAAAGATTCGGCAAATGTTACAAAAGCATGTGAAACTGACAATGAAGAAAATAGTGCAACTAATGATAAGAAAGCCTGTGAGTATGACAATGAAAAACAGAGTGCAATTAACAGTAAGATATCAAATGGGACTGATGGTTAAAAAGTATGTGTGACTGATAGTAAGAGAGCAAGAGTGAATGACAGCAAAAAAAAAAAAAAAATGGCACAACATTTGAAAGCAAAGATGAAGCAAGAGATGAGATGTATGTGAAGTGAAATGAAGAGAACTGTAAATAGGTATGGAAGAGTGAAGAAGATTGAAATGAATGATGGTCATATGTAAGAGGTAATGAAAGACTTGAGAGTGGTGTTGTGTGGGGATTCAGTTATTAGAGCATGGGGTGAACGAGAGGATGCACAAGGTTTGTTTTCCATGAGTTAGGATGAGTAGAGTAATTGAGACTGGATATTAGAAGTGAGCAAACAAAACAATTGATAGTGATAGCAAGAAAGAATGACTTGGTTGGAAACAAGGAGAATGAGACTGGATATCAGGAAATCATTGAGAACAATAAAAGATAATAGTGCGATAGGAAAGGTAGTCCGTGTGTTATCCAGAACAAAGATTATGAATAGTATGTTAGCAGAAATGTGTGAAGAGAAAGGAGTGTAGTTTGTGAATGTGTAGGATGAGTTTGAAGGACAAATGGAATGGCATAAGAGTAATTGACTGCATTTGAATGTTTTTGGTGTAGATCATCTGGAGAGCCTTCTACTGGAGGGGAAAGGAGAGTGATGAGTACAGAGAATGGATTACACATTGACTGTTATTTTTTACTAAATAATTTAAGGAAATTACAACGTAAACTAGGATATACATTAAAATAAATTTTAATAGCGGGCAATGTTGATATTCTTGGGCTATTGGGCTGAAGGTCTTCTGATGTAGGTTTCCCAAATTTGAGGCAGTCTCATGCAGCCAAATTTGTTGAGGTTTGGATTGTTTCTTAGGGCTGAAGCTGATTCCATGAAAAGCCTTTCATATTTGTATTTACTATGGTGTATTATCGTGGCTTTCTTCCACCATATTCTATGGCAGGTATCCAGCGCATGGTCAGCAAGACCAGAGTGGCTGTATTGGTGAAACCGGATGTAGTCCTTGTGTTCTGAAATTCTGATATTTGCTGTCCTGCCTGTTTGACCAAAGTAGGACAGCTTACAACTGCAAAGGACCTAGTATACACCAGGTAGGCGTATACCAGGTGTATACCACAAATAGAGAGGACAGCCATGGGTTCTCCACTCTCCCTACTCTTGGCCAACTTTTATATGGAGACTTTTGAAGACAAAGCCTTAAACTCTGCCCCACAAAAATCAACCATTTGGCTTCGCTATGTTGATGATGTGTTCGTTATTTGGTCACATGGCTCTGATGCACTCCTCTCCTTCCTAACACACTTAAACAACCAACACCTAAGAATCAAATTCACCCTGGAAGAGGGAAAAAACAACTGCCTTCCTTTCTTAGACACACTAGTCACCTGCCAGCCTGATGGAACCTTGGTTTGCTCAGTCTATAGAAAACCCACCCATACAAGCAGATACATTCACCAACAATCCCACCACCCCTCCTCGCAACGATATGGAGTCATTAAGACACTACACAACAGGGCTAAACTTATCTGTTCAAATGACAATGCCCTAACCACAGAACTAAACCACATTCTCAATACTTTCTCAGCCAATGGCTACCCCCCCCCAAAAAATGCAAAAAATATTGAAACCAGTAAACCACAACCCCCCTCACAACAAGGATTACTCTAAATCCATCACCATACCCTATATCCGAGGCACCTTGGAAAAAATTACAAAGATCCTAAAAAAACATGACTTAGCTTCTTGTTACAGACCATATAAAAAATTGGCATCCCTTATCTGCTCTACTAAAGACCAACCTCCCCCCCTAGACCTACCTGGTGTATACCAGGTCCCTTGCAGCTGTAAGCTGTCCTACTTTGGCCAAACAGGCAGGACAGCAAATATCAGAATTTCAGAACACAAGGACTACATCCGGTTTCACCAATACAGCCACTCTGGTCTTGCTGACCATGCGCTGGATACCTTCCATAGAATACGGTGGAAGAAAGCCATGATAATACACTGTAGTAAATACAAATATGAAAGGCTTTTCATGGAATCAGCTTCAGCCCTAAAAAACAATCCAAACCTCAACAAATTTGGCTGCATGGGACTGCCTCAAATTTGGGAAACCTACATCAGAAGACCTTCAGTCCATTCGCCCAAGAATACCAACATTTCCCGCTAGGGGGGCACCATCAGGACTTTAGGAGATAATAGTTTCCTGCTTCTTCCTCACTTACTGTTTGTTGTGCCTGCGTGCATGTGTCTTGTTCTTAAGTTCCTTGAAAATGGCAACGTGACGTTGCCGAAATATTGAAGTATATTAAAATTTATTTTAATGTATATCCTAGTTCACATTGTAATTTCCTTAAATTATTTAGTAAAAAATGCATAACCAACATCCAAGCCTTTCCATGAACATTGCTTGTTACTTGCTGAGCAAGTAACAAGCAGTGTGTAAGAACAGAAGAGTAAGAAGAGATTGATAGTGTGCTTATGAATGGAGAAGTAGGTAGTATAAAGATGGAGAATGAGAGAACAGATGTGCAAGACAGACAGTGAAATGGGACACAGCATGAGAATGGTTGATGTTCAAAGAGGAAGTGAATGTATGAGTATGAATGTACACAAAAGAAAAAGGACTGGGATGGTTTGGGCTGTGGGGGGGAAGCATTTAGGGTTTGTGGGGGGATTCTGGGATAGGTAATGAGAGAGAGTGGAAAGGAGATCAATACTTCTTGGATGCTATTCGATGACTGTCTAGCAGAAGCAATGTCTAAATATATTCCAATGGTGAGAAGGCTAAATTAGGTAGTTGTGAAATGCATGAATGAAGAGAGTAAGCATGCAATACAATACAGAGAAAGGAGGCATGGAGGCAGCATAAGATGAGTGGTAATAATTAGTTCTCTGAGGAGTATAAAAACAGACAAAGAAGGTGACTCAGTCAGTAAGAATAACAAAAGCACAATATGAGCAGCAGCTAGCTAATAAAGACAGGAGTATATTGAAAGAACCCTAGGGAGTTCTTTCAATATTTAGCCAGCAGAAGAAAGAATGATTATGGAAGGATGACAATGATTGGTGAAAATGGTAAAAAGATAGCCAATGAAGAGGATATAGTTGAGATATTAAATGAGCAGTTCATAAAGATATGTTTTTATTTCATCCTTCCCAATGTAACATTATGCAAAGTTTGAGGGCAGTGCAAAGGGAAGAGGAGATACTGACTGTGAGTGAACAGGAGGTATATGAGAAACTGAGTAAACCTAATGTAATAAGACTTGATGATATATCACCTTGTGTTTTGAGGGAATGTTCCAGGAAGTTAACATCTGCCTTGCTTAATGTTTAATATGAGTCTTACACTAGGTCAAGTTCCAAAAGAATGGAAGGAAGGCAGGATTGTAATGCTTCATGAAGGAGGGGACTGAACTGAAGCTTCAAATTATAGACCAATATGTGTGCAAGGTGTTGCAATTTGATATTAAAATGATATTAAAGAAGCTGATATAACCACAAGAAAGAACATATCTTAAAACCCTTTAACCTCCATGTTTCATCAAATACTTGTGACAGATTGCCACATTATAAGGTTGGATAATGGATTAGGTTGGATATTAGATCAGTGCATTGGATTGATGACTAGTTATCTGATAGATATCAGCAGGTTGTGTATGGGGAGCAATATCGAGAAAAAGAATATTCACTAGCAGTGTTCCTCAAGGGTCTGTTTTAGGGCCTCATGTTAGAGGTATTGACAGCATTAAGAAAGAATTAATCCAAAGTTTTAGCACCATTGCTGTTTAACCTACATATGTTAATGCTATTGGAGAAGGTTTGAATGAGGATAATCAGTTGTTTTCAAATGATGCAAAGTTGGGAAGAACTATGAGGAGTAGAGCAGATGTTGTGGTCTTACAAAAAGATTTGAATAGACTGAGTGAATGGGCATGGGAGTGGGTATGCCAGTTCAATGTTGCAAAATGTAAGGTTTTTGAAAATTCAGAAAACAAAGTGGGATGTAGAGTATACATTTGGTAGGTATATTGAAAGAGGTAGAGGAAATAAGAGATCTGGGTTGATGATGGATAGGGACATAAAATTTGAGGACACATTGCTAAAATTGTGAGAACAGCACAATGAGTTCTGGCAGGGATAAAAACACATAAGTTGGTGAGGGGGAGTTCTTATGAAATTAATTACAGAAGTTTTTGATAGAATTGTGTGAAATGAGGGAGAAAAAGACATCATCCCTAGAAACTGTATAAGGAGGCTGCATGCAAATGAGTGAGAAGCAGGGGCGTTTTTGCACGGGAGAAACGGGATGAATGTTTGGAATGCATTGCCTGAGAGTGTCATGTCTGCAGAGAATGTGAATGTATTTAAGGCACTGTATGATGAGCTGTGTGTGTGTGAGTGTGTACGTGTGAGTGAGACAGAGGGACCTCCCACAAGCAGTCATATTGTTCAATTTCCTATCGTAAAATTTGCTTCAATTACTCTACTTGAAGCTGCAGATATCCACCAAGTTTATTATCTTGTTTTGTGCTGATTACTCTAGCTACTTCTCTTCCCTGATATTATATGCCTAAATAAATCACAATACAGTTGTTATTTAGAAGCATCTTGCCTATTTTGGTTTTCTTGAACTTAGCCTGGTATTGCTGTACTTCCATTGATAACTTCACCTCTTTTTTTGTTAATGCTAATGTTGATGGTTCCTAAATTCAATTTTATTAAGTTTTACATTGTTACAATATGGTTGTTCTTCTTGGTTCCCTGCAAAAGGCAGCATGGATAGGGTATGCAGTATACAGTGAAAACAGTTGATGTCCAAACTAGCATTAGGGGATAATGCTAGGTATAGAAACAGTGGCATTTTTATGCTTTATACTAATGCCAGGAGTATCCAGAATAAAGGAGAGGAATTGGCGGTGCTGATAGCATCAGCCTGGCCAAAGATTATTGGGATCACTGAGACATGGTTGACAGAAGAGGATATAATAACAGGAAAAGAAGTAACATGATACAGCATTTTTCAGCAGGATAGGAAGGAAAAGCATGCTGGTGGAGTACTGCTTATGATAAGTGACAACTTATGTCCTCTAAGAGTGGAGGCTTTGGAAGGCAGTGACACTAATGATTTTGAAAGTATATGGTGTGAGGTAGAGGTGGGCAAGACAGGATATTTAGTGGGGTGTTGCTGCAAGCCAAGGAGTGACCAGGAGATGTTTAGACAGTTGAGCTTCGCAAGTGCAAGAAGAATGATTGTTATGGGAGATTTTAACTACAGCAGTATAAATTGGGGAGAGGAAAATGCATGTAGCAATAAGGGAATGGAATTTCTAGAATTCTTGAGGGACAAATGTCTTAGGCAACATGTAATAAAAGGAACAAGAGGTTCAAGAATTTTGGATTTGGTTATAGCATCAGAAGAGTTGATAATAACTGAGATGACATCTCTCCCACCAGTTGGAGAGAGTGACCATGTGGTTTTGACTTGGAAGATGAATAGACATGCAGGAGTATCAAAGAGACGGGAACATATGTGGAATTATAAGGCAGGTGATTATAATAGTCTTAGATATCAACTTGGGGAAGTTTCATGGAGGAAGGAATTGGAAGGCCAGAATATCATTAGTGCTTGCAAAATTGTGAAGGAATATTTGTTAACAGCAAATAGTAAGCTGTATTCCACAAGTGAAGAAGAGGACACAATTAGTGTAAAGTGGATGACAAACAATATTAAACAGGAACTGCATGTGAAAAAGAGGCTATGGAAGAGATATAAGGATACAGGTGAAGAGCAGATGCATGAAGAATATAAGACAGAGGCCAGGAGAGTGACTGTATGGTAAGGAAGGTGAAACTGGAATATGAGAAGAGATTGGCCCTAAGATCCAAAGAAAATCCTAGGGAATTTTTTAGCTATGTGGCCAGCAGGAGGAGAAATTATTGTGGAAGAATGACATTGTGGGATAAAAATGGGAATAGAGTGATTGATGCAGAGGACATAATGGAATTGTTTTACAAACACTTTATTGGAGTATTTCATTTTGGAGGAGTAAATTTTAATACTAGAGGGATTAGGGCAGATTCCAGGTCTAGAAGTGCAGGAGGAGAGTGTGTTCCAGATGCTGAGTACTCTGGATGTCAGAAAAGCTGTGGGACTGGATTGTGGAATGGTATTTCACCACGAATTTTGAGAGAATGTGCTAAAGAACTGAGAGCTCCTTTGACTTGGATTTTTAGTGAAAGTCTGTCTACGGGAAAGGTGCCCAGGAAATGGAAGGAAGGTAAGATAGTGCCATTGCATAAGGGCTGTAGCAGACTGGAAGTGTCTAATAATAGGCCAGTTTGTGTGTCATCAGTAGTTGTTAAGATCTTGGAGAAATTAGTGAGGGACCATATACAGCATTGAGCAGATGAGGGTAATGTTGTCTGTGAGAGTCAACATGGATTTGTTAAGGGGTGCTCTTGTTTTAGTAATATGCTAGCCTTTTATAATAAAGTTACAAGAGCAGTAGATGAGGGAAAGGCATATACTGCCATTTTCTTGGATTTTAGCAAAGGCATATGACAGGGTGCCACATGATAAGCTGATATTTAAGTTGCAGCACATGGGTTTGGATGTCGGGTTGGTCAACTGGATTCAGGATTGGCTGTCCGATAGATCTCATAGAGTTGTGTATGGTGGGGCAGTATCAAGGAGGCAGAAGGTTACAAGTGGGGTCCCACAGGGCTCAGTACTGGGGACCTATATTGTTTAACCTTTATATCGATGATATTGTCAGTGGATTGCAGGGGGATATTCAGTTGTTTGTGGATGATGTGAAGCTGGGAAAGGTTACTAGTAATAGTGCAGATGTGATAGCCCTGCAAGAGGATTTGAATAAACTAGACAGATGGGCAAATGAATGGGGGTGTCAGTTTAATGCAGCAAAATGTAAGGTCTTGAGGTTTGGGACACATCGATGGGACATTTTATACTCTGTTGGAGGAGTCGTACTGGAGGAAGTAGGGTAGACAAGAGATCCGGGGTTAATGATTGATAGAAATCTAAAATTCAGGGGACATATTGCAAAGGTGGTGAAGGTAGCCCAGAGGATTGCTGCAATACTGATTGCAGACCTACAATGCAGACCTGCAGAGATAAAAGAGTTATCATTCTGTTGTATAAGACTCTGATCAGACCACACTTAGACTATTGTTCTCAAATTTGGTCTCCAGGATTTGAAGGGGATAAATTAACTGTGGAAAGGGTACAGAGATGGCAGGACTGTACAATGTTAGTTATGAGGATCGGCTGAGGGAATGTGTACTGCAGAGTTTTGTAGATGAAGAAGGAGAGGTGATATGATTGAGACTTTTAAACTGTTGAGAGGTGGTTACAGGGTTAACACTGGGAAGTTCTTTCGCTTGTATACAGTGGTGTATACAGCGGGAAGGAGTGATGACAAGGGGTCATCCCTGGAAGTTACGAAAGGAAGCTGTGCGCAAGAGGGTGAGGAATGGTTTCTTTGCATGGAGGGTGGTTGAACTGTGGAATGCATTGCCTGATAGGGTGATGAGAGCGAGAACAGTCAATGAGTTCAAGGGATGGTATGATAGACTTCGTGTTTCCTAGGAAGGACCTCCTGCAATGATCTTTTGACTCCATGGAGGTCTGAACAATAATAATAATTATATTTCATTATAATATATACCATCATGATCTGCATGTGGTTTTAGCTAATAAAGAATATAATTTGATGAACTAAGTCCAAAATTACCAACATATCCACATTCATCAGATATCCAGATGGATATCTACTAGCAGGGTACATCCTAGAAGATTCATTCATTTCGTATGGTGATTCAATGGCCGTGAGCCCCTTTTATGGGGAAGTATGGCTGGAGGTATTGTCTTAAGTATTCCTGACTGTATCCATGTGTCTTCACGGGGCCAGTTTGCCTGCTTGCAGGATGAAAAAACCCAGATAAACTGGGGGAAAACCTTGCTGTCCATGCCCAAGACCGGCTAATTTGGCTATGGCTGAGGAAGATCCTTAAGTTCCTCACATTGTCAACAGGAATCCAACCTAGGACACTCCTTCCCCAGGCATATGGTTGCAAAGTGCATAGCCACTAGGCTAACCGTGCAGGCATCCTAGAAGATGAGAACTAGACAATTGGTTTATAAGCTCTGGTCAGTTCTCCATTTTTTATAGGCTATCTTGCTTCACATAATAAACAACTAAATAGTTTCTTTATGTGATATACATCTTAATACAAATCAATGTTTAAAGTGGTAGTTCTCATAAGGATAGTGTTACTGAAGTTATATATAAGGTTTAAGATACATTTTCCAATGAGAGTAGTGTATACCAAAGCAGTGCCTGATAAAAGTAGCTTAAGCTTCCACTGAACAGATTTATTTTCCTTTACAGTTTTCAAAATATTGATATTTATTCTGCTTTGCCAAACATGCATATAAAAATTAGCCAGAAGCACAAAATGCATTAACACATTCCATTCACTCACTACACACTACACTCTAAATAAAACATGTGCTCTTCTTTCCTTTTCATACACACACACACACACACTTCTTATATAACTTGAGAGGTTACAGGCAGGGAAGGAAATGGAATTTATACAGCTGCTAAAAGATAATTACATGAGATAGCAAGTAATGCTGTCACCATATCCAGGGAGAGAGTGATGGATCTGATGACAGCATTGGAGAACTTGGCAGTAACCAAAGTAGTGACAATGCCTGCAACTAAAGAGAGTGATCATATGATCTTGAACTGGGAAAACGTCTATATAATTTAATCAAAAGTATCACATGGCAGTTGTAGAACTGCCATGTGATACTTTGAATACTTTGATTGATTGATATTTCATTTGGCTATATTAATTCTAAGAATAAAAATAGTATATGACTATAACAACTTACCACTACTTTCTTGAGGCATGAATTCTTGCATCTCTCGAAGTGCATTGGCAACACCATCCATTTCTCTGAAAAAAATAATAAAATATATCTATAAATAACTATATTAAATATGTTGTATAACCTCTTAATAATAATAATAATAAAATCTTAAAAGAACCTAGTATCATCATCATAAATATGCAAACATAGACATAAAGTATGGATAATGAGAATATGATGGCAATTCAGCAAGTAGAGTTAATAGTTAAAGTACTTTATTGTTTAGCATGAATGGTTATAATTACAGTCTTGTCATAAATACTGTTACAACTTCAGCACACCTCTTCCCCCATATTGCCCCCAGAATTGTGTGAGCTCATTTCCATTAGTGGCACTGTGCACAGTCAACATTTAAATAAGCTGGCAAAATGGGCAAAAGGTAATGGATGTCAGTTCAATGTGGAAAAATGTAAAGTTATGCATTTTGGGATTAAAAGATTACCAGCTATGTACTACATTGATGGAACAGTACTCCAAGAGACTGATGAGGCTAGGTACTTGGGAGTGTTGGTGGATAGGGAGATGAAGTTCAGGGGACACATTGCACATAGGATTACTTGGTTATTGAGGAACGCACTAAATCCAGAGATAAAGAGGTTATTATTCCCCTTTATAAGGTGTTGATAATTCTGCATTTGAATTACTGTGCTCAAGTCTGGTCACCTGGATTCCTTGGAGATGAGGAGATTGTGGAGAGGGTTCAGAGGAGAGTGACTAAGTTGGTGAGTGATGTAAAAAATGCTCCCTACGTTGATAGATTGAGAGCTTGTGGATTGCAGAGGTTGGTTGATAGGTGGAGAAGAGGCGATATAATAGAAACATTTAAATTACTAATAGGTTTTTATAAGATTGATGCAGAGGAAATGTTTCAGCTCTGTAATGGTGATGGAAGAACAAGAGGTCATCCCTGGAAATTAAGGAAAAGTGTGGTTAACAAGGGTGTGAGAACACGGTTTTTCTCCTGGAGGGTGGTGAATGATAGAATGCATTGCCTGACTCAGTTGTGAGTTCTTCATCTGTAAATGAATTCAAGAGGAGATATGATAGATATTATTTTGATAGTTTAGGTCTCCTGCAATGAGTCTACTGACTCCATGGAGATACCCATAATAATAATAATAATAATAATAACATACACATGTTTATCAGTACAGTTGTTTAGCTGCATGGGTTAACATGCAGTGGGAGATTATGGGAAAAGTGTAGCTGTAATAGCACTTCACAAGGTTGGAATGCAGCCACCTGTTATTTTCGACACGCTAAAAACACTCGGGACAATAGGATGTTCATGTATCAGACTATTAATCTTTATAACGATACAGAAGATGTATCTGATCATCAAAGAACAGGAAGACCATGCTGTGCTAGGACACAACAGTTTATGAGGGCTGTGAAGGAACACATGTCCTAACTGATGACCTGGAAGTGAGAGCCTATCGTCATTCTACTGGACACTTCCTAACACCATAACTTATGTGGCAGAGGGTGATAAAATCAAAGGCACTTCTCTGCAGTATGTGAATAACAGACACAGAAATATCCTCTTCATAGATGAGAAGATTTTTCACCACTGAAGATTCATTTAACCACCAAAACAATCAGACATATGCCCCAAACAGTCGCATAGCATCCAGAATTCAGAGAAGTCATCACCCTGCATCAATGATGGGTGATGTATCAGGTAATATCCAAGTTGCATTTTTGTGAGAAAGGGTCAAAACCTTCACCAAAGTGTATAGAGACACATGCTGGAACCTGTGGTATGGCTCCCTGAACAACACCTGGTTTCACAGTAGGCACTCTCCCTTCCAACAGTACTCAGCCCTGCACACAAGGCAAGGACCACACAACAGTGGTTAGAGGCAAATGTGCCTAACCACATATCACCATCTGAATCTGTTGTACTTCAAATTGTGATCAGAGCTTGAAAGAGTAGCCTGCAAAAAATGACACCCCCCCCCACCATCACCAGGCTGAAGGTGGATTTGGAGCAAGCAGTGACAGAATTTCCAATGGATGTTGTGTGTACCATCATTGATATTATCAACAGACCTCCATGGAGTCAAGAGACTCATCATGGGAGGTATTGATGTGTGTCCTCATAGACTTTGGGAGTGTATGAAGGTGGATATTTCAAACATTGAGTGCTGCTATATGCTTGTTATACATGTGGTTTGTATGTGCTGAACGCTGTAAATGATTTACTGATAGATTAAAGGTTGTAACGATATTTATGGCTAGGCCAGGTAGACCACTGTGCATATGCTATAACTATTTCTTCAATCATTCATGTGGTGTGAGTGAAGTATGCAGCAATCTTTATAGCACTAATTTGTGGATCTAGCTACTGTTTTAAATAAAATAAGTGAAGTATTTGATTTAAAATGCCAGGAGTATCCAGAATATGGGAGAGGAATTGGTGGCGCAGATAGCATCATCCTGGCCAAAAATTATTGGGATCACTGAGACGTGGTTGACAGAAGAGGATATAATAACAGGAATAGAAGTCGCTGGGTACAGCATTTTTCGGCAGGATAGTAGGGGAAAGCGTGGTGGTGGGGTACTGCTTATGATAAGTGACGACCTATGTTCCCTAAGAGTGGAGGCTTTGGAAGGCAGTGAGACAAATGATTTTGAGAGCATATGGTGTTAGGTAGAGGTGGGCAAGACAGGATATTTAGTGGGGTGTTGCTACAGACGCAGGAGCACAGAGGATAGGGACCAGAAGATGATTAGACAGTTAAGTTTGGCAAGTGCAAGAAGAATGATTGTTATGGGAGATTTTAACTACAGTAGTATAAATTGGAGAGAGGCCGATGCATGTAGCAATAGGGGAATGGAATTTCTAGAATTCTTGAGGGACAAATGTCTTAGGCAACATGTAACAGAGGGAACAAGAGGTTCAAGAGTTTTAGATTTGGTTATAGTATCAGAAGAGCTGATAATAACTGATATGACATCTCTCCCACTGAGATGACATATGGTCACTCTCTCCCAGTTGGAGAGAGTGACCATATGGTTTTGACTTGGAAAATGAATAGACATGCAGGAGTATCAAAGAGACAGGAACTTATGTGGAATTATAAAGCAGGTGATTATAATAGTCTTAGATGTCAACTTCAGGAAGTTTCATGGAGGGAAGAATTGGAAGGCCAGAATATCATTAGTGCGTGGGAAATTGTGAAAGAAGATTTGTTAGCAGCAATGGTAAGTTGTATACCACGAGTGAAGAAGAGGACACAATTTGGAATAAAGTGGATGACAAACAATATTAAACAAGAATTGCATGCATAAAAGAGGCTATGGAAGAAATATAAGGAGACAGATGAAGAGAAGATGCATGAAGAATATAAGATACAGGCCAGAAGAGTGACTAGTGTGGTAAGGAAAGCGAAACTGGAATATGAGAGGAGATTGGCCCTAAAATCCAAAGAAAATCCTAGGGAATTTTTTAGCTATGTAGCCAGTAAGAGGAGAAATGACTGTGGAAGAATGATATTGTGGGATAAAAATGGGAATAGAGTGACTGATGCAGAGGACATAGTGGAATTGTTCAATGAACACTTTATTGGAGTATTTCATCCTAGAAGAGCCAGTTTTAATGCTAGAGGGATAGGGCAGGTTCGAGGTTTAGAGGTACAGGAGGAGAGTGTGTTTCAGATACTGAGTACTCTGGATGTCAGTAAAGCTTTGGGACTGGATGGTATTTCACCATGAGTTTTGAGAGAATGTGCTAGGGAACTGACAGTGCCTTTAACCTGGCTTTTCAATGAAAGTCTGGTTGCGGGAAAGGTGCCCAGGGAACGGAAGGAAGGTAAGATAGTGCCATTGCATAAGAGTGGTAACAGACTGGAAGTGTCTAATTATAGGCCAGTTTGTGTGTCATCAGTAGTTGTTAAGACCTTGGAGAAAGTAGTGAGGGACCGTATACAGCATTGGGCAGATGAGGGTAATGTTATCTGTGAGAGTCAACATGGATTTGTGAAAGGGCGCTCTTGTTTTAGCAATATGCTAGCCTTTTATAATAAAATTACAAGAACATTAGATGAGGGAAAGGCATATGCTGCAATTTTCTTAGACTTAGCGAAGGCATTTGACAGGGTGCCACATGATAAGCTGATATTTAAGTTGCAACACATGGGTCTGGATGTCAGAATGGTCAACTGGATTCAGGATTGGCTGTCTGAGAGTTGTGTATGGTGGAGCAGTTTCAAGGAGGTAGAGGGTTACAAGTGGGGTCCCACAGGGCTCAGTACTAGGACCTATATTGTTTAACCTTTAAATCAATGACATTGCCAGTGGATTACAAGGGGATATTCAGTTGTTTGCAGATGATGCGAAGCTGAGAAGGATTATTAGTAATAGTGCAAATGTGGTAGCCCTGCAAGAGGATTTGAATAAGCTAGATAGATGGGCAAATGAATGGGGGAGGTGTCAGTTTAATGCAGCAAAATGTAAGGTCTTGAGGTTTGGGAAACATCGATGGGATGCTGCATACTCTATGGGAGGAGTTATACTTGAGGAAGTAGGGGAGACAAGAGATCTTGGGTTGATGATTGATAGAAACCTGATATTTAGGGGACATATTGCAAAGGTGGTGAAGGTAACACAGAAGATTGCTGCAATTATGAGAAGGACACTGACCTGCAGAGATAAAAGGGTTATCATTCCGTTGTATAAGTCTCTGATCAGACCACACTTAGACTATTGTTCTCAGATTTGGTCTCCAGGATTTGAAGGGGATAAATTAACTGTGGAAAGGGTACAAAGACGGATGACAAAGATGGTTTCAGGACTGTACAATTTTGGTTATGAGGATCGGCTGAGGGAATGTGGACTACAGAGTTTGGTGGATAGAAGAAGGAAAGGTGATATGATCGAGACTTTTAAACTGTTGAGAGATGGTTACAGGGTTGACACTGGGGAGTTCTTTTGCTTGGTCGAACAATGGGAAGGAGTGATGACAAGAGGCCATCCCTGGAAGTTACGAAAGGAAACTGTAAGCAAGAAGGTGAGGAGTGGTTTCTTTGCATGGAGGGTGGTTGAACCGTGGAATGCACTGCCTGATGGAGTGGTGAGAGCGAGAATGATCAATGAGTTTAAGGAGTGGTATGATAGACTTTGTGTTTCTTAGCAGGGACCTCCCCTCGATGAGTCTTGACGGATTTTATGTTCTTAGGAAGGACCTCCCATGATGAGTCTTTTGACTCCATGGAGGCCTGAATAATAATAATAAAAAAATAATAATAATAATAACTGAAGATTATAACAATATCCATTATAATATTTACATATTACTATAATAATTACTAGCCATCATTATCAGATGTAGATAGCACTAGGTGATATTTTTGTCTACAGATATATAGACAAAAAACAACCTGATATAATATTTCATTTTTTTAAACTACAATAACTATGCAACCATGAAAAGTTTTAACCTCTCATAGCACAAAAAAAAATTAATAAATAAAAGATTCAGTTATAGGCTTACTGTAAAGGACCTAGAATTCTGTTGTTAGCCTTAATGACACCCTTTTTATTATAGGTGGCATTTACTTCATTTTTAGTTGCTCAGCGACGTCGAGCTAAGAAACATCATGCAAGAATCATGAGAATCGTTCCATAAATATTATTTAAATTTGTATTTCCTTTCAATGATTTAGTTAACATTATTTATGATATATGAGAGAAATTCATTCAAGTGAAGCTGTCAATGGGCATCTCTTTCAAGTAAATTTCCCTTAGCTGGCAGTATATTGCACATGCTGACATTGCTATACTAATACTTCTAGATGAGGATGAGTCAGCATAATACACATTATGGTCTTTATACAGAGAGAGAGAAATATATGCAGGGTAAATTAAAAAAAGTGTGCAACATATATATAAATATATACACATACACACATAATTCACAGGTATCTATTCCATCAGATACTTTTAGGCACTTCTGGTTGGTATTAAGATATTATTATCCTAAAACCCAATGGAGGTTAGACTCATCTACAAGGTCCCTTTTGTCTTACTCACAGCTTATTATACACTACCTTAAACACATTCAAATTCTCTGCAAACACAATTCTCACTCCCTTGCTCACACCCTCCTTATACAGCTTCCAGGGATAACCTCTTGTTTTCCCTCCAATCTCCCGAAATTTTATGAAAAACCTCTTCAACGTTAATCCTATAACAACCCCTTACTAACTTGTACGTCTCGATCATATCACCCCTCTTCCTCCTATCCACTACACTCTGTAAATTGCATTGTCTCAACCTTCCTTCATATTCAACATTCCAGAGATCAAACTATTTTGGTCAATCACCTCTGTACCCTTTCCAACATATCTCCATCCTTTTGAGAACCAGGTGACCAAATCTGTACACAGTAGTTCATATGTGGCCTATATATCGACCCTTCAGAACACACGCAATTTACAGACAAAAAATACTAGTTGTGGTAGTGGTGAAGGTGGCCAGTAGATGGCATTGATGGAGATGATTCGTAGTAGAGGTTTGGTGTAGTGGTTGAGACAGTTCTAGGTGTCCTCCCACGATGAGTCTTCGGACTCCTTGGAGGTGTCATGAATAATAATAATAAGAATAAGAATATAAAACCTAGAACACAGATAAAAGACTGAGATTATACCTGGAAAAATATTAGATCTCCATATTAGCATGTATTACAATTTCCAAAGAAATTATAATTTCCCTAACTGTTTGTCAAATAAAAATACCATGAGTTGATACAAAAAACTTTATAAATACCTGAAAAAAGTGGAATGGTTCCAATTTTGAAGGAATGAGAAATTCCAAAAACTATAGGAAATGTCACATGCCATGCATTTTATCAGATTTTCATTATGCTCATATAAATGTTTAGTGCAATTTACATGTGCACTAACTAGCTTTATTATTATTATTATTACTTGACACCTCCAGGGAGTCCAAAGACTCATCGAGGGAGAGCACCTACTCCACAACCCTCAGTCTCTACTATTCAATTCACCAACTACAGCGAACCTCATCTACACCAACGCCATCTACTGTCCACCACAACCACTACTATTATCACAGACAATCGTAAACATGCCCACAGCGGGATTCGAACCTGCAGCCTTTTGGCTGGAGAGTGGATATGCTAACCACTCAGCCAACAAGTCTCCTTAGGATTTCCATTAATAAATAAAATTCTGTTAGTAGTTAAGATTCTTCCTTCATTCACCGGAATAGAAAACTGCATTCTGGTTAAGCAGCTAATGAATGCATGGCGATCTCAGGTTTGTGTTTCTGTAACATCAACTATTATTATTTCCTAACAACCTTAATTTTTCCCCAGGGAAAACTCAAATTTTGTTATGCTCTCCTCAGACACTCCTCTTATCATGGAATTTCATACAAACTCTTAACTTAACCTTTAACCAGTGTGATAATGGATAATGCAATTGGTACGAACTGTTAAACAGAATAATGTAAGTGTTTTATGTTGTACTATCATAATACCTGTACAGCCCTTCAAGGGGTGAACAGGGTATTTGATGATTTAATTGGGAATTCGATGATGATGATGATAGGCAGGAGGGGAAAGAAAGTTATTGTAAATAATGGTTATTGTGCATCTCCTATGATGAGTTGTAGGACTTCATGCTGCAGATGCCTGGATAATGAGAAAAACTTTCTAATAATGTTGCTTAAGGAAATTAACAATGTAAATGATATAATAATTAAATAAATGTACTTATTTTTTTCCAATATTTTACCAAAATTACTTTGGAATCATACACTAGAATAGGTATGTGCATGCAGGAGATACATCGATAAATAAGAGTAAAGAGGAGAAATACTAGGAGGACTATAGTTCATTGGGTTTGATTGAGTGTAGGTGGTCAAAAGACTGTATTTTTTTAGAATTTTGGCCACTTTTTCAGAGGTGGCAGATATATATGGGATGGTGATGGACTTGTTGTAGCCTATGTTCAGAGGGAGAAAGGAGTGTCAGTATTCCTTTTATGTGGTAGAGATAGCCATTAGCTAAGAAAAAGTGTTTTATGCTTGTTTTTTTTTATCTGACCCACACACAAAAGGTAGCAAGACCTATATCATATCAGTATCATGTGTGGGCAAGATAGTAAGAGAATAGAGGAATCTGTTGGTATGTTTTTTGAACAGCTGAAGGTTGTATTCTTTGGAAAAGGCAGAGCAGGGTAGGTTGTTCCAGAGAACAGAAATAGATGGAATGAAAGAGAAAGCAGAGAAGCTAATTTGGCAAGTTTTGTGCTGGACAATAGATGGGGGCAGTTCAGTTTTGATTTTGGAGAAAAGTAGAGGAATGAAATTGGCCATAAGATGAAAACTAAACATCTACAAAAGAGGAAAAGAAGTGGATCTGTGAGATAGGGGACCATCACTTAATTGGATTGCCCTTTTTTGGATAGCATTACACACTAGGATTTCAATGTACTACCCAAGCTGTATAAGCAATATTCCATAGTTCAGCAGATTTGGGATTTGTATAAAGTTAGCAGCTGTAAAGGTGTGAAGTGTGTCTTGGTCAGAAAAGTGCACCAAGTTTTTACCAGCTGCAGAAGCTATAGTTGAGATGTGCTTATGCCAGGAAAGGTTGGAAGTATAGATCAGTTGAAGAGGTCCAATTGATCATGTTTGGATATATGTTTGGGTATTATTGCAAATTAGGAAAAGAATATGAGATCTTTCTTGCAAGAGATCAGAGAAGGACTGAGTTTTGGTGGCATTGAAGTCTTTAAGGTTGTCCTTACTCCACTGAAATATAGCTAGGAGATCAGAGTTCATGGCATTCAGTCATAGGGAATCTTAAGAGTTCTAACAATTAGGCACTACAAGGTTTGTCAAATGAAAAGAGAGAATTGAGTGTACTGCCCTCTGTGAAGCTATGAATAGGATTTTGAATGAGAGCAGGTCATTTATATAGGCGGAAGAGTGTGTGAATGTATATAATCATGGATACTCCTGCATTGGTTGGGTTCAGTAGTGAATGTAGTGTTACTGGAGCAAAACTGAGATCATTTTTGATGTCTCCTCCTTATTCATGAATATCCCACTTAAAGACATCTTTGATAGCCCAAGCAGAATAGGGCTGATATCTCAGCCCTATTTCAAATTTCAGTTTACCATGAATGTGGGCTATTTTGTTTGACAATGAAAATTCTACAAACAAATAGAAGGTACAGCCATATCTCTTCTTTCTCTTCCTAACCCTGAAAAGATGCCTTAAACTCTGACTCTCCCCCCCCCAAAAAAAAATCGATCTAGCTACATTATGTAGATAATGTGTTCACTACTTGACAACATATCCTAGACACCCTAAACACTTTTCTTTCCCATTTCAACGGCCAACATCCAATTATTCACCAAAAAAATATATAAAGTAACAATAGTCTGCCCTTCCTACATACCCAAGTTATGAGATGATCAGATGGATCCTTGGCCTTCACCATCTATAGAAAACCTCCTCTCCCTCAACACACATACACATAAGTAAATACATTCACAAAATCATATTGCTCCCTCTCCCAAAAATATGGCATTATGAAAACCTTAAATCACAAGGCATGATTTGTTCTGATAACAATACTGCACTCACTATTGAACTCAACCAGTCATAAAACAGTTTTTTAACTAATGGCTACACTTCACCAGATAAAAACAATACTAACTCTCCCCCTCCCTCAAATCCATAATCCCTTATATATCTAGCACCTCTGAAAAAATGGCCAAGATCTTTAAAAAAAAAATCTTGTGAGCACCTACAAATCACACAGAAAATTATCATCCCTTATCCACTTCTCTAAAGATCAGTTGCAACCATTCCCACTATGGAAAAGTTGCAACTGATCAGACATAACCAGTGCCGTAATGAGGGCATGGCAAAAGAGGTGCCCACCATGAGCGCAACTAGGTTTTGGGCGCAAAATGTAAAAAATATAAATAAATAAATAGATATAAAAGTCTGCTATTTTATATTGTATTTTTAAATTTCAGCAATATGCCACTTTAGACACACAAATTCTGTAACACACCACAACTCATTTTCATGAGGTTAATAGTAAGTATTTAACATATTGCATTTAGTAAAATTTAACTTGTTACATTTAAATTTTTCAAAATTATTGTCATTTTTGGGTTGGGGGGGGGCACAAGTTAGACACTTGCCAAAGGTGCTTCATACCCTTGTTACTGTACTGGACATAACAGCCAACATTAGGATATAAGAGCACCAGAACACCATCTGTTTCCACAAGTCAGATTTAGAAGACCATACTCCATCAAAGTAAATTTAAATTTGAGAAGCTCTTCCTTGAATCTACTTCTGTCCTCACCAACTATCCTACCCTCAACAAATATCATCCAGGTGGTGATGTTGAAGGAATGAAGGAACCGTTAGTTTATATGGGAATTGTGGTGAATGAAGTGGCGGTGAATAGTCTATTACAGAACCTTAATGTGAATACATCTGTGGGATTGGATGGTATATCAGCACGGGACTTAAGTGAAGTGGCTAAAGAATTGTCAGTGCCCTTGACCTTATTGTTTAATCTGAGACTCAGGTCTAGTTTAGTCCCGAAGGGGTGGAAAGAGGGGAAAATAGTTCCACTGCATAAAGGAGGATCCAAGACTACTGTTGCAAATTACCGACCGATCAGCATATCAGGAGTCGTTGTCAAGGTCTTGCAGAAAGTAGAAAAATACAGGAATGGATTGATGAAAATGAGATATTGTATGGGGGACAGCATGGTTTTGTGAAGGGTAGATTGTGCCTCAGTAACTTCCTCACGTTTTATAACACAGTGATGGCTGAACTGGATAAGGATAATGGGTTTACAGTTATACTGCTGGACCTGGCTAAGGCTTTTGACAGGATACCACATGGAAGTCTAATCCATAAACTGCAATATATGGGAATGGATATAGGGTTGGTGAGATGGATAGGAGGGTGGTTGATGGAGAGATACCAGAGAGTAGTTTACTCAGGAGTAGAGTGCAAAAGACGGCCTGTGACTAGTGGTGTGCCGCAGGGTTCTGTTCTTGGACCGCTGCTGTTTAATTTGTTCATTAACGATATAGGGAAGAATCTGAGAGGAATGGTTCATTTGTTCGCTGATGCTAAGTTGGGTAGGGCAATAGTGAATGTAGAAGATGTCAAAATTTTGCAGGATGATTTGGATAGATTGGAGGTCTGGGCTAAGGAGAATGGATGTCAATTTAATGTGGCAAAATGTAAGGTTATGCATTTTGGGGTGAAAAGATTAGCAGCAGTATATCGCATTGGTGGAATTGCACTCCAGGAGATTGATGAGGGCAGGGACTTGGGAGTGTTGGTGGATAGGGAGATGAAGTTTAGGGGGCACATCGCAAAAGTGGCTGAATCAGCTCATCAAATCACTTGGATGCTGACTTTGATGAGCAGAGATAAGCAAGTTATTGTTCCTCTGTATCGAGCCTTGATAAGACACCATCTTGATTACTGTGCCTAGGTTTCTTCTTGATGGGGAGGAGGTTGAGAGGATCCAGAGGCGAATGACCAAGATGATAGCAGGTCTATGGAATGAACCTTATGAAAACAGGTTGAAGATTTGTGGGTTGTAGAAATTGGTTGATAGGAGGAAAAGGGGAGATATGATTGAGACATTCAAATTGCTGAAGGGTTTCTATAGGATTAATTCAGAGAATATTTTTGAGAACAGGACTGGTGGTGGGAGAACTAGGGGACATCTATGGAAGCTGGGCAAGAGTGTGCTTAGTAAGGGTGTTAGAGCTGGGTTCTTTACTTTTAGAGTGGTGAATGAGTGGAATAAGCTGCTTGAGTCTGTTGTGGGTGCTATGACAGTGAATGAGTTAAAGGCAAAGTATGATAGATACTGTGTGAATGTCAAATAGTTGTGATGGACATGATGTTTAGGGCCTCCCTCGATGAGTCTAAGGACTCCTTGGAGTCGCCCGTAATAATAATAATAATAATAATAATAAAAAATAATAAAAATTGCCTTTCACCTGGGAAAGCCAACAGGTGATGTAATTTAGGACTACAAGTCTCCCTGTATTTCTCTTGTTCATTTTCGCTTACTGATATAGCTCCTGCATGCAAGTACTTATACTAGTGTATTATTCTCCTGATGACACTAATTTAACTTTGGCAAAATATTGGAAATAAGTACATTTATTTAGTTATTATAGTCTACATTGTTAATTTCCTTAACCAACATTATGAGTAAGAATCAATGTATAAGTTTGAACACTAGAATGGGAAAAAATAATTTATCATATACAATATGTTGTGTGGTGTTGAGAGATTCCATAAGGTGTATTTTCCAGGAGAGAGAGAATTAGCAAAATAATTGATGGATTAGATAAGAGAAGCAGCAGACAAGCAAGTGAGCTGGTGGTAGTTATTGGAACAATATAATACTATAATAATATACATATATACAACATACAAATCTGGATGTAGGAAAAAAATGATATTATTTATGGAATGACCTGATACATATAGAGACAATGTTTAGTAATGCAGACAGTGATGTATACCTATCAATTGTGTACAGCTCTTCTTCATGAAAGTCATGAGTTGGAGGTCGCCACAAAACAAGTTTATCAAGCACCGCTACTCCAGAAGTTCTTGGTTTACGTTCTGAAAAGTGATCATTAAAATGTCAAGTTGCATTCAATTCAAGCATAGATTAATAATTTTTTCATAAAAAATTTAATAAAATTATTTTATTAGCATTGTAATATTCATTTTATAACTAAATTATTATTATTATTACTATTTTATTATTATTAATAAATTAATAATAATAATTATTATTATAATAAATGTTTTTCACAAAATTCTAATATAGTACTTTAAATAATTTATCATATACAATATGTGGTATGGTAAATGAGAGATTCCGTAAGGTGTATTTTCCAGGAAAGATAGAGAGAGAACGAGAGAGAGAGAGAGAGAATTAGCAGAATAATTGATGCTTTAGATAAGAGAAACAGCAGACAAGCAAGTGAGTTGGTGGTAGTGGTGGTAGTTATTGGAACAAATGACTTGTTTGGACATAAAAAGCATGATATCTGTAGATTGTTAAGGAGAGTGAAAGATGACAGCTTGGTTGGAAGGATGGTCAGTGTGTTGCCTAGATATGACAGTGGTGAGTTGAGACGAAAAGCAGGGATCATGAATGGAATTAATGATAGAAGGTGAATTACAAAGTCACACAAAGTGGAGATTAGAGATGTAAATAGTTGCAATGATTTTGAGTCAGTATGGTGTGAGGTAGAGTTTAGCAGTAACAGATATTTAGTCAGATGCTACTATAGGCATGGGAATGTGGAGGGTGGTGATGAAGAAAGGGACTAGTGAACAAGGAAAGGGTGATTATTATGGGTAATTTTAATTATGGTGGTGCAGATTGGAATGAAGAGATAGCATTTGGGAATAAGGAAAATGAATTTCTAGAGTTCTTGAGAGACAACTATCTCAAGCAGTATGTAAAGAAGAACACACAAGGATCAAGAGTTTTAGATATGATCATTTCATCAGAGGATGTGATTGTGTGAGGGATTCACACTCCCCTCCAGTTGATGATTGTGATCATGAAGCAATCACCTGGGTTGTGATTAGCCATATGAAGAATTCTGTGAGAAAAGGATATATATATGTGGAATTACAAGGCTGGTGGTGATGATGAAAGGCTTGGGAAACAGCCTGGAGCTACAGCATGGAATGAGGTGTTAAGCGGGCAGGAGATAAATGCTGCATAGGAACTGACCAAAAAAATATTTAGCAACATCGATGTGCGAATGTATTCTGAAGGTCAAAAAACTGAATAAAGTAGGTGTCAAATAAGTGAATAAAAGGATTAAACATGATATTTGGAAGAAGAGGATGCTATGGAGGCAGCACAAGATGAATAATGGTGGTAATCAATTTTATGGCTGGATATGACTGGAGTGTAAAGAGCAGGCCAGGAAGGTGACTCAGTTTGTAAAACAATGCCACAGCATGAGCAGAAATTCACAAATCAGGCCAAGAAAAACCCTAGAGAGTTTTTCAGAAGGTAGAAGGAAAAATGATTATGGTAAGATGATGTTAATGGATGAAAAGGGTAGAATGGTAACTGCTACAGAAGATATTGTTCAACTATTCAGTGATCAATTTATAAGGGTGTTTCATCCTCATGAAGGTGAAATCATGAAAAACTCGTGTAGAGAGGATTGCTTAGTTGTGAGCGTGTAAGAGGTATATGATGAAATAAATAAGCTTGATGTCAATAAAGTGATAGGGTTTGATTGCATATCATCACGTCTTATGGGAATGTTCCAGGGAATTGGCAGTAACATTGGCATGCCTGTTTAATAAGAGTCTTACAACAGCACAGGTTCCACAAGTGTGGAAAGAAGGCAAAATTGTTCCACATAAAGGTAGTGATAAGGCTGTGGCTATAAATTATAGTCCAATATAGTGGTTTCAGTAAAGGTTTGTTAAAGGGAGATTGTGTTTCACTAACTTACTTATTTACTATAATGAGGTGACAAATGTCTTGGACAAGGGAGATGCATATACTGGAGTATACTTCGATTTTGCAAAAGCTTTGATGGACTGCTACATGACAAGCTGTTAAATAAACTGAAAGAAATGGGACTGGATAACAGACTAGTGAGTTGGATCAGTGACTGGCTGTCAGACAGGTATCAGAAAGTTGTACATATGGTTGCAGTGTCCTGAAGGAAGGTGGGGGGGGTCACTAGGAGTGTGCCAGAGGGGTCTGTATTGGGACCGTTGTCATTCAATTTATATATTGATGATATTGGGATGAGCTTAACTGGTGATATGAAGCTGTTTACAGATTATGCAAACTTCGGGAGAACAATGCAGAGTTCGAGCAGTGGTTATGGGCTTATAGGAGGACTTGAATAGAATGTATCAATGGGCGGGTAAGTGGAACCATCCCTTTCTATATATAATATACAATGTATATAATATAGAGGAAAGAAAAGATCTGGGAGTAGTGGTGGAAAGAACCTGAAATTCAGGGGCACATTGTACAAGTTGTGAAGTCATCAGATTGGATAATGGTAATGATGTGGAGGACTCTGACATACAGAAATAAAGAGGTTATGATTCCATTGTATAAGACCTCATATGGATTATTGTGCATAGATTTGGTTATCAGGTTTTTGTGGTTATGAGGATATGTTAGAAAAGGTCCAGAGAAGATTCACAAAGGTGGTTAGTGATCTTTGGAATGTTGAATATGAAGACAGATTGAAAGAATGTAAATTTGCAAAGCCTTGTGAATAGGAGGAGGGATGGAGATGTGATTGAGACATATAAGTTAGTCAAGGGTTGTTATCAGGTTAGCATTGAAAAAATTTTTCATAGAATGGAAGAGGGGAGGGTAGAACAAGAGGCCATCCCTGGAAACTATATAAGGAGGGTATGAGCAGAGGAGTGAGGAAAAGGTTCTTTACATGGTGAGTGGTTGGTGAGTAGAATGTGTAGCCTGAGTATGTTCAGTTTAAGGCATGGCTGGATGAGCTTTGTGTGTGTGTGATAGTGTGTACTCCCACAATGAGTCTAGACTCCATGGAGGTTAGATGTTAATAATAATAATAATAATAATAATAATAATACAAATTTTTTTTAAGTAAATTCTTTACTTAACTGAATTGAAAAACCTTTTTGCAGCACATATTCAGTATTTAATTAATTTTCTAATAAGATTTAAGCAAATATATAGAGATGTCCTATTTATTAATTATAGGTTAAATACTTACCATAAAATGATGTCATATCCATTCTGTTGGCTGCTATAAGCTGCTTGCATTTATACAGTTCTCGTAATAAAAGTTGGGTGCAACATACCAAATTCACAAGATTCTGGCTGTCAACAGGAATCCCATCTGCCACATCACTATGAAACAGAATAAAGTATAATTGAAGTATACACATTAGGATGACACAAAAGGCTTATAGTTTACCTGAGTTAAACGTTACAGCTCTTTTTCATTAATACTTTTTTGCACACCGTCCCTTAATGACTAAAAGGAATGTATTTTTCCAATAACAGAAAAGTAAAAAAAACCTTATGAATATTTCAAAATCATGAAAATCTTTCTCTATCTTAATTCATTATTCATTTACATAAATGGATAGTTCATTATACCGAACTGATGTATTATTATTATTGTGACACCTCCGGGGAGTCCCAAGACTCATCGAGGGAGAGTGTACCAACAGCAGCGAATGATTGATCTCCTTCAAACTACTAACCACGCTCAAACTTGCTTAAGTTTTTATGAGTCATTAGTAGCAGAGACTCTACCAATCGACCAACCTTTGCTGGTGCTTTGATTTTTATTATCACTGGCAACCATAATGCTGGAGAGTATGCTCATAGTAATTGGATATTTTATGCCTCCAATAGTAATCTGAATAGTTATATGTAAATAAGGCATAAAATGTGCAAAAATTCAACAGGGTGATTAAAATAAGCCAAGCAGATAGTAAATAATACTAAACTACTGATAGACTATTACAGACCAATGGTTGCTATTTCAGCCAACTATCAATGCATGCTACTGGAAAATAAGATTAACATCAATACACCAATCAAGAAACAATCTAACAGATGAAAACACTTATGGATAGGACTTATCAAATCCTTACAATGGCAGTAACATCTTCAAATATTTTATCCTTGGTCAACAACTATCAGATGCTCTTAGATTAGCCAGTATTTGCACAAGCATAACAGCAGTGTCTAGGATTAAATCAGCAGTCTAAAATGCAGATGGCAACACAGTGATGTTCTGGTCACTACTATATGCAGCATGTTGAACTCCTGTGAAGTCCAGTCAGTCTGCAATAACCAAATCCTCTACCTATACATTCATGTTGGTGGGCCCCATTAGTAGCCCTGGATATAATTCCCAGCCAACAAACATTACACAATAAAACTGGAAAAAACTATCTAAGAGTGAACTATCATAGGCAGCGGAAGGGGCATGGTGTGGTACCCACATTCCTCATAAGGAAGGCTAAACCTCTATGTAATATTACTGAAATGTTGAAGTTTTCAAAAACAATCTTTGGATTCCAGAAAAAAGTTGTGGTTAGTTTTTTTTCTCCTTTTCTTTCAGAATGCAATATTACTGATGCTTTCAGAATAAAATTCAAACATCATGAAGGAGTGCAGCATTTCTTCTTGAGCATAAAGCTTTAAAATGGTTATTCCACAGATCAACCACTAGATAGCATACTGGATAGAAACTAATTGTAATGCTTTGGGAGGTTTCCATATGAACTAATGAATAATCTTGCCTGACATTATTCTACCTGGAAAGAGAGAGAAAGAGAGTGTGAGTAGTGTGTGTGTGGGGGTAACACAGCAAAGGCCATGACTGATAGACGATTATTATTATTATTATTATTATTATTATTATTATTATTATTATTCAGGCCTCCATGGAGTCAAAAGACTCTTTGTGGGAGGTCCTTCCTAAGAAACACAAAGTCTATCAAGACTCATCAAGGGGAGTCCCCCCCCCCTAAGAAACACAAAGTCTATCATACCACTCCTTGAACTCATTGACTGTTCTCGCTCTCACCACTCAATCAGGCAATGCATTCCATTGTTCAACCACCCTCCATGCAAAGATTTTCATGCAAACAGTTTCCTTTCGTAACTTCCAGGGATGGCCTCTTGTCATTATTTATTAACAGGTTGCTGCTGTTAGAAATATTAATTTCTAACAGCAGCAACCGTTTTTGATGGATTTTCTTCAACATCTTAACAACCAGCATCCTAATATAAAATTCACTGCTAAACTAGAACGAAATAACTGCCTTCCTTTCCTGGATGTAATTCTTACACGATGCTCTGATAGATTTATAATCTCTATATACCGAAAATCAACTCATATCAACAGATATCTGCACTGTCAATCTCATCACTTTCCACCACAAAAGCTCGGAACTATTTCTGCCTTAGGACACAGAGCACGATCTCTTTTAAATGAACCAGATGAACTCCAAAAAGAAATTGAACAACTTTCTCTTATCTTTAAACAAAATGGATATTCTGAAAAAACAATTAAGAAATTTCTTCTGGATCCTCCTAGGCAGCGTACTACGGAAACTATTTTAAAGGTAGTATCTCAATACTTTACATTAGTTCAGTCTCCAACAAATTGGCTAAAGTCCTTAAAAAATACAACATCAGGACGTTTTACACTACACTCCCTAAAGTCCATTCTCTTATAAGCCATCCAAAGCCTATTCATCATAACCTGAAATATCCAGGTGTTTACAAGTTATGGCGTGACTGTAATATTCCTTATTTTGGACAGACTAACAAATCTGTTGAACTGCGTATTGAGGATCATAAGAGAGACATCTCCTATAAAAGATCACAACGCATCAACTCACTTGGTTGTTGAAAAATACCTTAACGAGCTCTGTACCGAGCCTTAATAAGACCTCATCTTGACTACTGTGCCCAGATTTGGTCACCTCGGTTCCTTCTTGATGGGGAGGAGGTGGAGAGGATCCAGAGGCGAGTGACTAAGATGATAGCAGGTCTATGGAATGAACCATATGAGAACAGGTTGAAGATTTGTGGGTTGCAGAAACTGGTTGATAGGTGGAAAAGGGGAGATATGATTGAGACATTCAAATTGCTAAAAGGATTCTATAAGATTAATTCAGAGGATATTTTTGAGATCAGGACTGGTGGTGGGAGAACTAGGGGACACCTATGGAAGCTGGGCAAGAGTGTGGTTAGCAGTGGTGTTAGAGCTTAGTTCTTTACTTTTAGAGTGGTAAATGAGTGGAATAAGCTGCCTGAGTCTGTTGTGGGTGCTATGAGAGTGAGCGAGTTCAAGGCAAGGTATGATAGATACTGTGAGAATGTCGTATAGTTGTGTGGACATGATGTTTAGGGCCTCCCTCGATGAGTCTAAGGACTCCCTGGAGTAGCCCGAAAATAATAATAATAATAATAATAATAATAATAATAATAATAATAATAATAATAATAATAATCCAGTCATGTTCTTTTCTCTAACCCTCATGACGATCTACAGAGTCACTCAGTTTGCTGGGATAAATCTGAAAACATTTTTCGCTGTAGTGACGAGTTTGAAAGGAAAATCGTGAAGTCCAGAGAAATCCTCCTTAATCCTGAACATTTGAACAGCAATTTGAGTTATAACATCCCTGATAGCCATACTGCAGTTGTTCAATACTGGCGCTCACAAGAACCTGCAAGCACGCATACAACAAACAATAGCACGTTAGATAGAACGACTTGAAAAATACAACATTTTTGTGTCAATTATGTCATTTTTTGCCTGTAATTCTCAGTTTTTTGTAACTTAAATTTTTTATTACTGTGTTCTACCTTTAGTGGTTACCTGAAGAAGACTGTAAAAGGCTGAAACTAGTCGTATCATTATCATTAAAATTTAATATTTTTCTCGGTTTAAAGTCATTTAAAATTTATTCTTTAAAATGTATCATTACAACCGAGTAGAAGATCAAGAATACATATATATATATATATATATATATATATATATATATGTTAAAGATACCAAGCTATTTTGAACCTATTTTAAACTTTATTATATATATATATGTGTGTGTGTGTGTGTGTGTGTCAGCCTGGCTGGCTGAGTGGTTAGCATATCTGCTCTCCAGCCAAATGGCTGCGGGTTCGAATCCCGCCGTGGGCATGGATGTTTGTGATGATCTGTGGAAATACTAGTGGTGATTGTCAGCGGTAGATGCCATTGGTGTAGTTGAGGTTCGTTGCAGTTGGTGGATTGAGTGGTGGAAACAGAGTTGTAGAATTAGATGCCCTCCCTCAATGAGTCTTTGAACTCCCTGGAGGTGTCATGTAATAATAATAATAATAATATGCAACTCGTATAGGTAAATATAAGTGCTGCATTACTTCAACCTTAGTATCACCACCTCAGGGTCTGGCTCCCACTGAAGAAACCTCAATAACAGTCGAAATCAGTCTGGGTAGTGGCACTTCCCTTAATGCATAGCATCATACATGTCCGCAAGAAGATGTGCTTTGCATTATGGGAGATATTAAGGCAGGTGATCAGAGCTTATTCCACCTTTACCGTTGCCTCAGACCTGAAAATACATCAAAGTGCAAACTTGGCTTACTTGCTTGTTTACTTACTTGGGAAAATAGGATTAAAACCAAGTTTATAAAATTGCTAGGTTTTTTAATCCTTTTTCCCAAGTAAACAAACAGACAAGTAAGTCAAGTTTGCGGCTGCACATAGTGCAACTCGTGGTAAAGGTGGAGCAAACTCTGATCACTTTCCTTAGAATTTTCCCCTAATGCAAAGCACATTTCCTTGCAGAAATGCATGATAGGATTGACACAGCTCATCACCTGGGTGGAATGAGTAGCCAAAGGTGATGTTGTTGTGAATGCTTCTACGTTAATAAGTTCAATGAGAGGCACAATACGTAGTATGTGAATAATGCTTAGTATCAGTACGAGGCTTTGACTCCATGGAGATGCCCAAGAAAATAATAAGAAGAAGAAGAAGAAATGAAAGGATGTTAATGAATTGAGTGTTAATAAAGAGATAATTAACAACTCAAGACTGGTGCTGTGTGGAAATTCCATTATTGATAGTGTAGTGAATGAGAGGATAAAGAAACATTGTTTTCCAGAAGGATGAACATGTTGATTAATGAATTGGATATGAAGAGTAAACAAGCAAAAGAATTAGTAGTAGTCATAGGGATGAATGATTTGGTTAGACAGAAATGAATGGAAAGACAGATGGAGAGAGAGAGAGAGATTAGGATATTATTCTGGAGATTGAAAAATAATAGAATAGCAGGAAAGGTAGTCAGATGTTCCCAGGTGATGAGCTGAGGTGATGAGTAAAGATCACGAATGATATTTTGGCACATAGGTGTAAGGAGAAAGGAGAGCAGTTTGTGTAGGATGCATTCAAGATATAGATGGAACTATATAACTGATAGAACTAAAAGCAAGCATAATGAGAGAGAGAGAGATGAACAGAGATCTGTGAAAGTAAAATGTGATGTAAGAAAGGTGAGAATAAAGAAGTGATTGAAAATAGAAGACAAGGAATGGACAGTGACAGTATAAGAGAAAAAAAAAGTGTTAGGTCTGTGGAATGTTGGGTATGAGAACAGACTGAGAGAATATAATCTTGGTTGCAAAGTGTTGTGTCGGAAAAAAATGATGAGTCACTTTTTTTCCCACCCAACATTAAATTGACTCAGAAGGAGTGGATAAGGACATGCTTATGCCTCCGGATGGGAAATGTACCAACTAATGTCCCAAGAACATATAAATATCTAAGTGTGTAAGCTCTGAACAGTGTTAAAATAACCCATGAGTTTAATAGAGAATAGTTGTAAATGAATTAGAATATAAAATCATGTATAAATTGCCAAGTAAATATGTATAAGCTAGAGTATGTTTTAAGCCATGTAAAAACAGTCCGTGGCCACGGCGTCCAATCGGCAGTCGCCGTATGCATGACGACACCACCAAGTGAGGGAGCTGTTTTGAGGTATAAAGGTTTCGGCGGGGATTCAAATCACTCTCTTTTTCTCTTGTCTCTTGTCTCCGGGTTTCGTCGGCACCTAGTTTCCTGTTGGAGTGCTGTGTAGAGCTTGCCGCCACGTGTAGCAAGAATTCCCCCTTGCTATGTATGCTGCGTGGGCCAAGGCTGCAACTACAATGTATTCAGATCCATAAGAAGAAAGAGTCACTGATGAAATCAACGTCAGTGTTCAAATCTGTGTATGAGTGTTTTCGGTTCGTATGGAAACAAAGGAATAGCAAGGCCGCCATCAGTGAAGATACTGTAAGCAGACCAGAATATCCAGTTCAAAGCAAGAACGGTAAGCATAAGATTTTCTTATGTTAAATGTTGGATTAAAGTAACTGTAGAATAAGGAAGCAGAAGTTAAGGAAGCATACTATTTCCGTGTAGTGCTATAAGAACAGTCAGTGATTTGGACACCTTTGTCTGCGATTGAGAAGAAAGCATATTAGGTGCCAGGCGAATAGGAGGCCGAGGTCCGAACTGTTTGTGTAATTTAGGAACAGTAATGTTATATGGTCAGAACGTAATTAAATGTTAGCGAAAAGTTTGGAGGGAGGATTAAGTAAGAATAAGAAGTATTACCCTAGAGAAGTTTATGTCAGAATTATTGAATTGTCTTGTGTATATATGCAATATTACATGTGTGATAATATTAGGTAACTTAGTTATAATATAAGAGTCTGAGAATAGATGTTACGTATAGAAGTGAGAAATTTGTGTCAAGTAAGGGACTATAATATAGAAGTTTTGGATGTGATTAATTAAGTATGGGAACCCAGACTCTTTTAAGATTAAGGATTTGATTAATATGTATACTTGTCTTTGTGCCATAATAAATGTGTTTCTTTATATACAATCAAATGAGTTTGTCATGCTTTCTGAGGATTGAGCTACCGTTTGAAAATTTACATGCCGTGCATTAAGGGGGAAACCAATAGTGATATAAGAATCGGGACCATGACTGCATGTCTCATGATCCCTACCATTTCTTTAAGTACTCTTGGATATTGTATCAGAGTTTAGTTACCAGCTGGCGCAGTCTTTAATCAATACAAATTTGTCGGCAAACGAATATCTGATATTAAGTGATACAAAAATTAATGTTAACTGTAAAGTTAAAGTAAAGACAGTTAGAGATATAACAAATAAGGCAGTCACATAGTCACACAGGCCACAGACCACATGAAAGAAGAACATAACAAAAGTAAGGTTTTGGAATTTTATTATTATCAACAGACTTCCATGAAGTCAAGAGACTCATCGTGGGAGGTCCCACTCTCACATGCACAGCATATTATACCCTGATATAAATGCATTCACTGTCCCTACACTCACCACACTCTCAGGCAATGCATTCCAATCACCCACCACTCTCCATGCAAAAAAATCTACTCCTCACCCCCTTGCTCACATCCACCTTATACAGCTTCTAGGGATTGCCTCTTGTTCTTTCCATCTCCAGATATTCTATGAAAAATCTCATCCACATTACTCTGGTGATTACTCCATACCAATTTATACATCTCAATCATGTCTCCCCTCTTCTTTCTATCCACCAGGCTGTGCAATTTGCATTCTCTCAATCTGCCCTCATATTCCACATTCCAGAGACCAGAAACCAACTTAGTCAATCGTCTCTGGATACCCTCTCCAACATCTCATCACCCTTTTGAAAACCTGGCGACCAAATCTGTGCACAGTAATCCATGTGCAGCCTGATCAAAGTCTTTTACACTGGAATCAAAACATCCTTACTTCTACACATCAGTGTTCTCTGCATCATTCCAATAATCAATTACAGGATGCCTCTCAGGGGACCCTGTAACCCCTAGAGAGCACGTTCCCTGGGTGGCAGATAGGGGAGCCCACCATGTGTGTGTGTGTGTACATGCGCGTGCGTGTGTGTATATATATATATGGTGGGGTGGTCCAAATATACTGAATAAGGACTTGTGGACCAACAGGGCCATAAGGGGCAATCATCTTGATTGTAAGGGAAGCGGCACTCCCATGGACCCCTAGCTGGATCTATCCTCTCCTTCTTCTACTTTGAGGAAGACCCACTTACTTTAATCTTTCCTATAAGGCCTTATCAGCCAACTCTTCTTACTTTATGACCCTTGTGCTATTAGAGTACTCGAGGGCCATGGGGTCTTTTCATTTCTGGCCTTACAACTATGTCCTCTCTATAAACCTTACTATATTTCTTCTATAATCTACCCTTTCCCCTTCAATATACCCTATTCCTCCTATGGGTTTAAATTCAGAAGAAGGCGAGTTCAGAAGCCTTAAGGTAGCAGCCCTACCACTGAACTATTCCATCGTCAGGCTAGTCCCCTGACATGGAGAACATAACCATACTTGTAAGCTGACAGAAAAAGATAATCGGATTGAATCTATGGGAAATGACCCTGGAATGGAAAAGGGAAAATGAAAATGGAAACGACAAAATATAATACACATAGCAAACTGGAATGTAAGAGGAATAGCATATAAAGAAATAGAATTAGACCAGTTATTAAATGAAAGAAATTTTAAAATAGCAGTAATCACTGAAACAAAAAAGAAATTAAAAGGAACTATGAGAACTGAAAATTTTAATGTGATATACAGTGGAGTCGACAGAGACCAAAGAGCACAAGCAGGAGTCATGATTTGGATTCATAACTCCCTTTCAAAACAATTAAAACATTATAAATTATGGAATGAAAGAATAATAGAAGCTAGAATAAAAATAGATAGAGGCTATTTAACAATAATTGGTTTATATGCCCCAGAAGAAGGAAGAGAACAGGATAATATTGATTTTTATAATCAGCTACAAAAGATATATAATAAAATAAATAAAAATGATTACATAATTTTAGCAGGAGACTTAAATGCAAGAATTGGAAACACGAAAATTAATAATAATATAGGAATACATGGAGAACACACTCTAAACAGAAATGGTAAAAAATTGATTGACTTTGTAGTTTATAATAACCTAAAAATAATGAATTCTTCTATAAACATAAAGACATACATAAATATACTTGGGCAGCAAGAGGATGGAAATCAATATTAGATTACTTCATATTAAATGAAAAGACATCAAAATTTTCACTAGATGTTAGAGTTCACAGAGGATATGAAATAAGCAGTGACCACTTCCTTGTTAAAATAAAATTAAGATTACCACTGAAATGGCTACAAGTAACAAGAACAGAAAGAAAAATTGAAACATTTGTTTATAAAACTAGACTATTGAATGACACAAATGTACAATGGCTATATGAACAAAGAATTAACCAGTATCTAGATAAAATAAAACAAAATGAAGAAATAGAAATAGAATGGCTTAATATAAAAACGATACTAAATGCAGCAGCAAATGAAAGCTTAGGAAAGACTAAAAAATTCAATGAAAGAAAAAAACTGAAGATCTGGGATGATACAATCAAAGAAATAATCAAAAAGAAAAAAGAAGCCTATCACAAATGGTTAAGCAGTAAAAGATTAGAAGATGAAATAGAATATAAAAGAATAAGAGCCATAGCTAAAAGAGAAGTCAGAAAAAGACATACAGAATCATGGAATAAATTTGTTTCTAATTTAGAACATGATTTATATAAAATAAGACCCAATGTATATAAGATTTTGAAACAGCTAAATGCAGATACCAAAGAAAACATAAAATTAAACACTGAATTGAAATTAGAAGAATTTCTAAATTACTACACAGAACTGTGGACAGACAAATATTTTAAAAAAGACAACTGGCAAACAATTAACGAAAATGAAAAGGAAATAACTGAAGAAGAATTAGAAATCAGCCTGAAAGAAACAAGAAACGGAAAATCACCTGGAGAAGATAAGCTAGGTTCAGAACTATATAAATATGCAGGAACAAGATTCAAAGAAAGACTCTTATTATTTTTAAATAAAATTTACTCAACTGGTATCCCCCCCAATAGAATGGAAAAAAGCAATTGTGATTCCTATCTTTAAGAAAGGTAATAGAGATGACCCTAAAAACTATAGAGGTATCAGTATACTAAATTCATGTTACAAAATATACAGCAGAATCTTAAATAACAAACTAATGAAATATTCCGAAAACTTTATTCTAGAGGTACAAAATGGATTTAGAAAAGGACGATCATGTATAGACCCAGCCTTCTGCCTAAAATTAATAATAGAGAAAAGAAGAGAATATAATTTAGAAACACATATTGCATTTATTGACTTTGAAAAAGCATTTGACAAAGTTAAAAGAAGCATATTATTTAACATATTAAAAGAAAGACAAATACCAAATAATATCCTAAAAGCTGTCACAAGTATATATGAAAAGAATCAAATACAAAGAAGATTAAATCATGAGCTATCATATACAAGAGAGATAAACCAAGGGGTCTGACAGGGATGTCCCCTCTCAGCAACTCTTTTTAATATCTACTTAAATGAAATAATAATAAAATGGAGTAAAAATTTACATCAAGGAATTAAACTTTCACCTACAGTTAACTTAAACACTCTCCTCTTTGCAGACGACCAAATAATAATTACAAATTCTGAAGATAACTTACAGAAAGCTATTTTAAATCTAAATGAGATATCCAAAGATTATGGTATGATAATATCAACGGAAAAATCAAAAACTATGGCCTTTAAAGGACAAGATCCAGCAAGAACTAAAATAGTATTAGATAACAAGATCTTAGAACAGGTGAATTCATTTAACTACCTAGGATGTATGATCACTTATGAAAATGAAAAAGATATAAACATAAAAATTGCAAAATATTTAAAAATAACAGGAGTAATTAACTCTATATTTAAACCAAACCTAGTTCAAAAACAAACCAGGCTAAAAGTATACAATACATTAGCCCTACCGGTCTTAATGTATGGAAGCGAAATCTGGACAATAAAACAAAAAGACAAACAAAGATTAACAACAGCAGAAATGATTATGAGAAAAACTGCAAAGTATACCATATTTGATCACAAAAGAAACGAAGATATTATGAAAGAACTAAACCAAGAACCAGTAATTGAAAAAATTAAAAAATATAAACATAGATGGATGGAACACGTTCAAAGAATGAAAACAGAAAGATTACCAAAACAAGCCTTAAAGTAGAAGCCATTAGGAAAAAGAAAACCAGGACGTCCTCTTAAACGATTCAACGATGACTTCTAAGGCCGGAACAGGCCATACTAGGCCTAAATCCTTGATACGTATGATGATGATGATGAATTACAAGATGCAAATTTCGTGATGAGGTTTACAAGGAGATGGAGAGATTTTGGAAGCAATTATTGTAAAAGAAAGGCAATTAAATTAGCATCAAGTTCCTGACATTTTAAGGACAGAATGAGGGAGTGTCATCCACAGAGCCTGATGAACAGGAGAAGAAGTGATGTAACTGAAACATATAAGGATATATATCAGATTAATACTAAAAAGATTTTCCATAGAGCAGAGGAAGACAGTAGCAGAATAAAAAACCATCCCTGAAAGTTGTATAAGAAAGGAGTGCATACAAGGGAGTGAGGAGCACATTTTTGCTTGAACAGTGGTGGATGAGTGGAATACACTGCTTGAGAGTATGATGAGTATGTAAACAGTAAGTAAATAGATACGACCTTGTCTGTATCCATTTACTTACTGTTTAAGATACAGTTTAGATGAATAATTTAATAATAGAAACCTCCCCAATGAGATTTTTATTGCCATGGAAGTCTGGGAAAAAAAAAATAATAATAAGCAAAATACTTACCTGCTCACCATCTGATCAAAGATGAATAAAATGTCCAAAAATAATTTGAAAAAATTTAACAGGGTTTGTTATTTTTCTGAGCACTAGCCCAATTTTTTGTGTCATATATGTAAAGCTTTAAATCTGGATTCTAACAATTAAAAAAAAATCTTTAAAAAAATGAAGCCAAAAAAGCATTGCATTGCATTTCACCATGATACCTTTCCTGGACTTAATATTTTTTCTGGACATTAGGCTTTTAATAAGTTTACTATTTCACATTTTAGTTATAACTGGAATTTATTAGAGATTTTATGTCTGCTTAGTATAAAAGTTACAATAGACAATAGGATACAATCTTATATTTCATAGTTTACTGACATATGTCTCAAGGGAATGCACTATGGAATTAATGGCACCTTTGCTGCAACTACTTAATGTAAGTCTTGCAGCAGGGAGAGTCCCAAAGGAATGGAAGGTATGAAAAAATTATTCCACTTCACAAAAGGGGGAGGGAGTAAGACTAAGGCTACAAATTATAGGACAATTTTATGTCTGGGATGTTGTTCAGGTATTAGAGAAGTTGGTGAGGACTAGGATTCAAAAGTGGAGTGGATTGATACTAGCAGTATTCTTTATGATGATCAGCATGGGTTTTTTAAGGGAGGTCATGTATCAGCATGCTGCTTACATATTACAACAAGGTGACAAACTCACTCAATAAAGGAGATGCATATACAGTGGTGTACTTGGATTTTTCAACAGCCTTTCATGGACTGTCACATGACAAGCTGGTAACTCAAACAGATATGGAATTAGATAACAGACTAGTAAGTTAGATTGCTGATTGGCTGTCAGATGGGTATCAGCAGGTTGTATATGGAGGAGAGATATCCCAAAAGAGGAGGATCACTAGTGAAGTGCCACAGGGATCTGTTTTGGAATCATTGTTTAACTTGTACAATAATGACATTTGGACAAGCTTAACTAGAAATGTGCAGCTGTTCACCTATGATGCAAAGTAGGGAAGGACTATGAGAAAGTAAAGCAGACGTTGTAACCTTGCAGGAGGATCTGAATATACTATGTAAGTGGGTAAATGATTGGAACTACCAGTAAATGCAAGGTCTTCAAATTTGGTAGGAAAGGTTAGGATGCAAAATATACAATTAATGGAGAAATTTTGAGGAGATGAGAGTGATGGTGGACAGAGACTTGAAGTTTAGGGGTCACATTGTTAAAATCATAAGAATATTCCAACATATTATGGCAATAATTAGGAGAACATTGGAACGCAGAAGCAAAAAGGTTAAGATTCTCCTGTATAAGGCTGCATATGGACCACTGTGGGCAGATTTGGTTGCCTGGTTTTTTCAGGGAGATGAGGATGTATTGGAGAAAAGTTTACTAAATTATTGTCGGGTCTATGGAATGTCAGTTATGAGGAGAGACTGAGGGAATGCAACCTACAGAACCTTGTGAATAGAAGAGGGGGGGGTGGATACGAATGAGACATATAGGCTGGCGAGGAGTTGTTACCAGATTAATGTGGAGAAGATATTTCATAGAGTAGAGGGTGGAAAGGGTAGAACTAGAGACATTCATGGAAGCTGTATAAGGAGGGTGTGAACAGGAAGGTGACAAGCAAGTTCTTTGTGTGGAGAGTGATTGGTGAGTGGAATGCATTGCCTGAAAGTGTGATGAGTGCAGAAACTGTGAATGGGTTCAAGGCATCGTTCAATAATCTTTTGACAAGAGAGAGTATAAACCTCCCACAATGAGTCCTTTGAATCCATGGAGGAATCAAAGTAATCCATTTTTACCAAAATAAAAGCCATTTTGCAAGTCAGATTTGTACTTGAAATGCCATGCTTTAGAGGCGAGTTTCCATGTATCTAATACAATGAGAACACAATTCCCCACTGTATAGTTTTTTATTTATTGTTTTTTTATAGGTTCAACTGTCAGGGTGATTGTCCCCTGGAATCTCTTATTATAATCCCAGTTAGGCAGAAAAGTTTTTAGCAGTAAAACAAAAGGTGTACCCATTCAACTTATTATTAATTAACAGCTATAATTCAATCCCACTCTCCAGTCTTTTTGTTTCCTCCAATTCAACAATGCCTTAAGACTGCATAAAAATCAGTTATTGAAATTTCTTGAAAATAACCAATAAAAGGAGTCAAATGATAGCTTTTCTAAAATTACAATATTATTACAAGGACATTACTGATGCTTTTAATATTCATTCTTCAAAACATCAATAATTTCCTTCAGAACATCAATAATATCCTTCAAAATAGTAATAATATTCTTCAAAAAAGTAATATTCCACCATATTTGGCATTCACAATGATCTCATAAATAGAAAATAAAGTGATTACCTTCTAATTTGTGGCATCAAGTTACGGCTAGCTGTACAGCAAAAATCCACACATTTTCTTCGAGTCTGCCGTATCTTATCTCTTATTTCAGGAGTGTCATATGGTTTGCCAACATAAATAAGAAGATCACGAAAGAAAGCCACTAAATTGTTGAGATCATCAATTAGCTGCCAATATATAAGAAAAATAAAAAGAATGAATAAACAGTAATAAAGGAATATGCATAGCTAGTTTTTCACTAGTTTGTATAGTGCATTATACTTGACAGGAAATTATATTCTTACTTGAATCCATATTTTGCCCTAGATTAAGCAAACAATAAAAGTATGTGCATGAAGTATCTCATGATTTGTATTTTTACAGTGAGAGAAGGAAATTTCACCACATAACTTCATAACATAAAGAACACTTCTTAGAAAGTGTTTATTGGCGCATTTATCCTGCATTAAGGCACTGGATACGAGGAGTATCCAATGCCTTAATAACTCTAGACACGAGGAGGAAGTGAGCAAAAGAGTGGTAGTGGTAGTAGGAATGAATGACTTGGTTGGAAACGAGGATAATGTAAGATTGGATGTCAGGAAGTCATTGAGAAGAATAAGCAATAATAGCATGATAGGAAAAGTAGTCAGTGTGCTGTCTAGGTATGACAGTAATGATCTGAGGTGGAGGACAAAGGTTATGAATGATATATTAGTAGAAATGTGTGAAGAGAAAGGAGTGTGATTTGTGAATGTGTAGGATGAGTTTGAGGGATGAATGGAACTGAAGAAGAGTGGTGGACTGTATTTGAATGGTTTTGTTTGGGTCATCTGGAGAGCATTCTGCTGGAGGGAAGAGAAGAGTGATGAATACAGAGAATGGATCTGAACAAATAAGAAGCAATGTGGGAAAACAGAAGACTAAAGAAGGAAGGGTTGAAGGAGTGTTTATGATGTTTATAATTGAGAAGTGAGTAGCACGAGTGTGGTAAATGATAGAACAGGAATGTAAGACAGACATAGAAACAAGGGAAATGTAGGTAGAAATATATAAATGAAATATAAATAAATTATAACAGCAACATACATAGAAATGTTTATATAAATATGATATTTTATTATATCTGATATTCTTAATTATCTATTTAGTGATATTTAGATTGACACAATAAATAAGGAAAATTATGCTAATGAGGGAGTCATCCCTAATATATCAATTGGATTAGAATGATGTTGAAAGTTTATTTTTCACTTGGTTAGACTATAATAAATTTAGTTTAATCCTTTATCCAAATGTGAGCAAACAAAGTTTGCGCCTGAAAGTATCTTCAGGACTGGGGTAAGGTGGTACAACACTGGGAAACTCGTTGCAAAGGTGGAGCAAACTAACATCACTCCAATCTCAGTATCTCCCATAATGCAAAACACATCTCCTTGCGAATATGTATAATGTTATGCATTAAGGGAAGGGCCACTACCCAGACTAGTTTCGACCTTTATTGAGGTCTCTTCAGTGGGAGCCAGGCCCAGTAGAGATGACCTTGCTAATGCTTCTGCTCGTATCTCCACTTGGGCCTGGCTCCCACTGATGAGACCTCAATAAAGGTCGAAACCAGTGGGGTGCATTATGAGTTCGCTCTCTTAAGGTTTTTGCTTTAAGGGAGCAATTTGAGTCTCCGGGGAAAGTGTTTTCCGGCACAGCCCAGTGAGGGGCTTTGTCGGTGAATGCTTTTCTTCGGAATATGAGCGGCTCTGCTCGGTTGTGGTGGTGGTGGGTGGAAGGCCATCACTGAGTGGAGCCAACGCTGAGATGGACGGTCTTTCGCCCACAATTGAGTGGCCTAGGGATCGTCCGAAGACAAGGCCGATTTGTCTGTATGTGGGATGAAAAACCCAAGTTTCCGGGAGAAAAAACCCTGCTATCTCAGTATCTCCCATAATGCAAAACACATCTCCTTGCAGATATGTATAATGTTATCCATTAAGGGAAGGGCAACATTATACATATCTGCAAGGAGATGTGTTTTGCATTATGGGAGATACTGAGATAGAAGTGATGTTAGCGTGCTCCACCTTTGCAACGAGTTGCCCGGTGTTGTACCATCTTACCCTAGTCCTGAAGATACTTTCAGATGCAAACTTTGTTTGCTTACACTTGGATAAAGGATTAAACTAAATTTATTATGGATTAGAATGATGTTTAACAATGGATAATTCTCATGTGATAGGAACAAACTGAAAGTATCACATTTTCAGTTCTTCTTTTCAATTTTCAATATTTAAAATACACTGAAAAACTGAATTGATGATAATCCAATTAAGCAAGATCTGGAATGTACAGAAGATCCTGTAGGGCCATCAAACTGACATTTGGAATGTTTTTACAATTGTGGGAATAGGCATTGTTGTGCAACCACAAAAAAACCTAGTGACTGCAGTCTATGGATCACTGATTTAATTTCTTGGTAGCATACACTGTATACCTTTGCATCCCTTTTTCTGTTGTTCAAAGACTAGTCTTTGTGAATCCCAGAAAAGTGCACATTTTCTTGTTATATAAAATTTTAACAGCAATAGACATCATACATTGCATTCCAAACTTTGTCTTCTTCTCTACCTTGTTGTGGTTGATCCACTTTTCATCATCTGTCTGCTCAGATGTCATGTCCTTCATAATATCAGTTCAAAAGAGAGAGATTATTATTATTATTATTATTCGTGACACCTCCAAGGGGTCCGAAGACTCATCGCGGGAGGACACCTACAACTATCTCAACCACTACGCCGAACCTCTACTACGAATCATCTCCATCAACGCCATCTACCGCCCACCACTACCACAACTAGTATTTTTTGTCTGTAAATTGTGTGTGTTCTGAAGGGCCGATTTGTCTGTATGCGGATGAAAAACCCAAGTTTCCAGGAGAAAAACCCTGCTACCTCCGTATGAGATCGGCTAACTCACCTTCGATTGAAATCGTCCAGATAAAGATTCCTCCCGTCGCGACGAGAATCGAACTTAGGCCTATTCCAATCGAAGGGCACAATGTACAGTTGTTCTTCCCATTGCGCTATGGAGGCGCTTATGATGACTAAATGGTTTTATTTATGCTGATTTACAAGTTGTTTTGAAATCCATAATAAGAGACAAACCATCTGTTGCAATTACTTCATAAGTAGAATTAAGGCTCATCAACAGAACTAGTTTGCCATTCATTTAAATCATTCTCTTGGAAGTGGCCAACATTTACTTATACCTTTAATAAGTTCTCCATGTGGGGACTTTGCTCAAATAATAACGAGGACTAGTGTTTGTGGTTGTGTGCACATTCAGTGTTCAGAAATTATACCAAAGTATATTTTTTTTAAAATGTTGCAGATAATGAAGCACCTCGTAGCACAATTGGAAGAACAATAGTATGTTGCGCCCTTCAATTGGAAAAGGCTTAAGTTTGATTCTCGTCATGATGGGAGGAATCTTTATATGGACTTTTTCAATTGAAGGTGAGTTAGCCAATTTCATGCGGAGGTAGCAGGGTTTTTTTCTTCTGGAAACTCGGGTTTTTCATCCCTCATACAGACAAATCGACCCTTCAGAACCCATGCACTTTAGAGACAAAAAATACTAGCTGTGGTGGTGCTGGGCAGTAGATGGCGCTGATGTTGTTGATTGGTGGTAAAGGTTCGGGAGAACTGATATTATGAAGGACATGACATGTTTGAATGGGTGTAGTGGTGGAGATGGAGAGTTGTACAATAGGTGTCCTCCCAAGATGAGTCTTCGGATTCCTTGGAAGTGTCACGAATAATAATAATAATAATTTGACTTAAGAGAGCAATAAATGCATATCCAGACAGACAAACTTGTGGGGAGAGAGAGAGAGGAAGAGGACAATCCAAAGCATGATGTAATATTTATAAAATAAAATTCAAAATAAATATACAATTAAATAAGAAGAAATATAATAATGCATCTTAAATAATTACATCAGCCTAAAATAGTTTATCTAGTCAGAAGAGTATGAAATGTGTTGTAGTAATTCAAAAAACATTTTTTTATATCACAAATAGATTCAACAAAATATGTTAATGATATTGGGACAGGTCTTAGTGGTAATATGCAATCGTTTGCAGACAATGCAAAGTTGGGATGAACAATGAGAAGTAGGTGCATGTTGTGGCTTTTCAATAGGACTTGAATGCAATGGCAGCTGAGTGGGGCAAGTAAGCAGGTTTTGCAACATTATCAGTTTAATGTTGCAAAGTGTAAGGTTTTATAATTTGGGAAACAAAGATGGAAAGCACTTATAATTGGTGGAACATCTTAGAGAAGGTAGGGGATATGAGGGATCTGGGAATGATTATGGACAAGGAACTAAAATTTTGGGGATATTTTGTTAAAATTATGAGGACAACAGAGGATTATGGCAATGATCCAGAGGACACTGATATGTAGAAGTAAGGATGTTATGGTTCCCTTGTGTAAGGCTTTCAATCACGCTGCATATGTTTTACCGAGCAGAAATTTGGTCACCTGGTGTTTAAAAAGATGTAAAAATATTGGAAACAGTTCAGAGACTATTAATTAAGGTAGTTTCTGGTCTCTGGAATATTGAGTATGAAGATAGATTGAGGAAATGCAATTTGAAGAGAATAGTGGATAGGAGGAGGAGGAGGAGGAGGAAGGAAAGGGGGGGGGGATATGATTGAGATATATGATTGGCTAAGGAATTATCAGTGCCCTTGATCATGTTGTTTAATCTGAGTCTCGGGTCTGGTTTAGTCCCGAAGGTGTGGAAAGAGGGGAAAATAGTTCCACTGCATAAAGGAGGATCCAAGACTACTGTTGCAAATTACCGACCGATCAGCATATCAGGAGTCGTTGTCAAGGTCTTGCAGAAAGTAGAAAAATACAGGAATGGATTGATGAAAATGAGATATTGTATGGGGGACAGCATGGTTTTGTGAAGGGTAGATTGTGCCTCAGTAACTTCCTCACGTTTTATAACACAGTGATGGCTGAACTGGATAAGGGTAATGGGTTTACAGTAATACTGCTGGACCTGTCAAAGGCGTTTGACAGGATACCACATGGAATTCTTCTAATCCATAAACTACAACATATGGGAATGGATATGGGGTTGGTGAGATGGATAGGTGGGTGGTTGATGGAGAGATATCAAAGAGTAGTTTATTCAGGAGTAGAGTCCAAAAGATGGCCTGTGACTAGTGGTATGCTGCAGGGTTCTGTTCTTGGACCACTGCTGTTTAGTCTGTTCATTAACGATATAGGGAAGGATCTAAATGGAACAGTTCATTTGTTCACTGATGATGATGCAAAGTTGGGTAGGGTGATAATGAATGTAGAAGATGTCAAAATCTTGTAGGTCGACTTGGATAGATTGGAGTTCTGGGCTAAGGAGAATGGATGTCAATTTAATGTGACAAAATGTAAGGTTATGCATTTTGGGGTGAAAAGATTAGCAGCAGTATACCACATTGGTGGAACTGTACTCCAGGAGAATGATGAGGCCAGGGACTTGGGAGTGTTGGTGGATAGGGAGATGAAGTTTAGGGGGCACATTGCAAAAGTAGCTAAATCAGCTCATCAACTCACTTGGTTGCTGAAAAATACCTTGACAAGCAGAGACAAGCAAGTTATTGTACAGAGCCTTGATAAGACCTCATCTCGACTACTGTGCCCAGATTTGGTCACCTCGGTTCCTTCTTGATGGGGAGGAGGTGGAGAGGATCCAGAGGCGATAGGTCTATGGAATGAACCATATGAGAACAGGTTGAAGATTTGTGGGTTGCAGAAACTAGTTGATAGGCAGAAAAGGGACGATATGATTGAGATATTCAAATTGCTAAAGGGATTCTATAGGATTAATTCAGAGGATATTTTTGAGATCAGGACTGGTGGTGGGAGAACTAGGGGACACCTATGGAAGCTGGGCAAGAGTGTGGTTAGCAGAGGTGTTAGAGCTGGGTTCTTTACTTTTAGAGTGGTAAATGAGTAGAATAAGCTGCCAGAGTCTGTTGTGGGTGCTATGACGGTGAGCGAGTTCAAGGCAAAGTATGATAGATACTGTGAGAATGTCGTATAGTTGTGTGGACATGATGTTTAGGGCCTCCTTCAATGAGTCTAAGGACTCCCTGGAGTCGCCCGAAATAATAATAATAATGTGATAAGGGATTATTACCATATTAATGTGGAAGGGGCTTATACAGAATGGGGAAGATGATGGGAGAACAAACAATCATCTCTAGAAGCTGTATAAGGAGCGTATGTAAGCAGTGAGGAGCAAGTCTTTTTGCATGGAGAGTGGTGGATGATTAAAATACACTGCCTGAGAGTATGGTAAGTTCAGAGAAGGTCAATGTATTTAAGGTATGGTATGATAAACTGTATATGAGAGAGAGAGAGAGAAAGCAAGAAACAGTAGAACCTTCTGGTGATGAGTGTTTTGACTCCATGGAGGTCTAATAATAATAATAATATGGTATAATTGATAAAATAAAAAGAAATAAAAAATAATGTGTTGATTTCTTTATTTTAATTAATTAATTAATGAAATTAAGTACTTCTTTTGCATTGGCAAAGTTGAGAACCATGTTATGGAAGTGTCACTACCATAACACATGGTTCTCAACCATCCCAGATTCTAATGCATTATCCTGCATTAGTAAATGTCCCAGATTTAAAGGTTAAGAAACATATAGTTATTGAGGGAATTATCAAAGAGGTGAAGGTGAGAGGAGAAGAACCAGATGCCATCTCAGTAAGTATGAGAATGGTGAAGAAGGGTATGAGGAGTAGATTTTTTATATGGAGAAATGTAGGTGAATGGAATACATTACCAGAATATGTTTTTAATGCTTGGAGTGTTAAAGATTTTAAGGTTCAATATGATATGTGTTGTGGTTGAGTGAACCTTGCACTGACTCCGTGGAGGATATGATAATAAGAATAAAACAGGGACTTGCTTTTAGATTGCTGGTTACATTTATTATTTTTTTTTTTTTACATCTCGTACAACAAAATTTCAGCACTGTTTGAATGGGTGTCAGTTTTGTGGCATGCATGCACCAAAAAGTGTTTATGATCATGGTGATATTGAATTAAGTCATCACCTATTTGCGATAATATTATTTCAAAAGTCTACTAGTGTTAGCATGTTACTTAATGCATAAGCAATGTAAGAAAAATACAATTTTTCTTACATTGCTTTGCTAAGAGAATTAATCAGCTATCCCTGGAAATTGTGATATGAGGACAAGATTTTTTGGTTGGAAAGTGTAGATGAGTGGAACAGGTTATAAGCCAGTTGCAAGTGCTTCTGTTAAAGAGTTCAAGGTACGACAAATATCATGCGTAGTTTGGGTCTCCTGTGATGAATCTTTGAACGCCAAGGAGGTGCTAGTATAATAATAAATGTGTTCCAATAACCTTAAATTCTTCACTAAATAAAATTGTAAACAACAGCGGTATACAAAAGGAATGATTTGTTGAACAATTCGTGAACTTCAACACCAGCTGTGTATCATATTTGGAACTGTGGAGAAAGCATCATCGAACTGTGTGCAATGAGCTGAAACACTTCAAATGGGATACATTAAATACAATTTGCTAAAAATGCAACAGCATAATGTATATTTTGAATGATTAACAACTTTGTGGGATGCCAAAAAATCACAAACTGAACCTGGAAACTTTAAAAGCTATGATAATTACAAAATGTAATTTCTCAAAATCATGCAAAGATTTCAAGAAGGTGATAATGATAGAATCAAATGAAGATTTTTTTTTTTTTTACAAAAATCCACGCAGTCTATATATATATATACAAATATTTTAAGTATAAAATAATTATTTATTACTATCTTCAATAATAATTTTGTGACTTCTTTGTGATATAATTGTTACAAATATTGTACATATTATGCAATAGGACAATAGATATACATTTTTGGTGATAGTTTTTTTTTTACGTTCTCAGAAAATTTTTACATTCCGAATTGGTGTAAGTAAAAAATGGTCACCCTACTTAGGAAGTACAAGAAAAGAATTAGAAAAAAGGTATGTTTCAAAATAGCATTTTTGTGAAACGTAGCTTTAGATGTAATTTACTGCTTATATTTTTTTTTATCGATTCTTGTGATTAAAAAGGTCCAATTTATAACAAAATAAAATAGTATTATTATCGTGTCAAATCCTTCTACCAATATTATGATCATTATTATATAAGCACCTCCATGGACTCCATAAACTCATCACCATTTCACCAAAGCACTAATCATCATTTGCACACTGCCTGTCAGGTTTTGCTTTGAACGCATTCATCAACAAAGCACTCAAAACTGACTCCGGCAATCCATTCCACACATTCACCACTTCCTAGAAAAAAATCTTGTCTGCACGTCCCTAAAAATTTCCTCTGTATCAATCCTATAAAACACTTTAAGTAATTTATGTGTATCTCTATCACACCCCCCCCCTCCTTTTTTTTCTGCCTATCAATCAATTTCTGTAACCCACAAAACTTCAATCTATTCTCGTATTGAGCATATCATAAGCCTGCCACCAACTTGGTCACTCACCCCTGGATCTGTCCCACCTCTTTTGCATCTTCAAGGTGATAGAGTGACCAAGAAACCAAGTGAATAGATCTCTGCACAACAGTTCAGATGGGGGGGGGGGGACACTATCAAGGGACACTTACAATGAGACAAATAACCTCTTTATCTGCTTCTTAGTGCATTCTTCGATAGTTCATAGGATTAACAAGTAATCCTATGAACTATTTAGCCATTTTTGAAATATGACCCCTGAACTTTAACTCAAAGTCCGCTAGCATCCCTAAATTCCTAGCCCATTGACTTCTTGCAGTGGGGTTCCATCAATGAAGTACAAAGCGAGCGATAGCTTTTCTTCATCTCCTGGATATACAGGAGATCCAGATCTACTCATAGAGGTCGGAGTGCAGTTTAATCAGTGTTGTACACAACGATACAAATATTCTTATCCCAAACTACCAACGTCCTTCTCAATGCAGCAGAAATTCTCTGGGGGATTATCAAAAATGCTGCAATGTCACTCATTAACTTCAGTCCTTTACTTCTGGTTTTGAGATAAACTTGTGCCATAGTATTATAAATTATCTACATGTAAACACAAAGAAAAGTATTATTTATTAAATATACTGCTAAATATTTCAGTTTCAAATTAACAAACTATCATCAGTGGCTTAAACAACAGTTTTTTACAAGGTAGAATGCAAACAATTGATTTATTCAAAGTAGAACGAGCCGCATGATGTGAAATCGCTAATAGTGTTATTCTTTCACTAAAGAAAAGGTTAATCATAAAAGTGTAGAATAAATTGCATAAATAATTATATAATTTATATTATCATACAAAAACTTAATTTGTAATATCATACTAAACAGATCATTAGACATTACTCTCATCCGCTCACCATCAGGTAATTTAACAACATCAGTTTATAGAAAACCCACTTTTACTGGATGATACATTCTCCAACATCATCATCATCATCCTTCTCAAAAGACAGGAACCATAAAATTTGACGAGCTAGAACTAATTGTTCAACTCCCCATCATTTACAGAGAGAACTCTCTACTAACCAACAATTTATGAAATTAAATGGCTTCTTCGAAAGGACTACACAACATCTGTTTGACTCCTACAAACCCAACCAAAACAACAAAGAATCAATAATGTATAGGATTGGAAGTCAACAAAGTCGAGTTCCAATCCCGTACGTTTCTGGCATATCAGAACCTATTTCAAGAATTCTGAAGAAATATGATTTATTATTATTATTATTATTATTATTATTTGTGACACCTCCAAGGAGTCCAAAGACTCATCGCGGGAGGACACCCATTGCACAACTCTGTCTCCCATGACTTAGTAGTTACTTATATTCCCATTAATAAACGATCCACATATTTCCCATCTTCTAAAGATAAACGCTCAACCATTTCTCTTCCTGGTACATATCAAGTTCCATGTGACTGCCAGCTATCCTACTTTGGACAAACTGGACACTCTACAGAAAAAAGACTAAAAGAACATCACAACAAATCCGATAAGTCTGGATTGGCTCAACATGGAATAGAGAAGACCACAACATTCTCTGGTCTAAAACATGCCTTCTACACAAATGTCGGTATAAATTCGAACGCCTGTTTAAAGAGAGTGCTGAGGCCTTACTTCACCGCCCTAACTTGAATGACTGCTTATCCTTGTCAAAAATATGGAGAGTTTGATCCAAATAATGTATTATTTGGATCAAACTGATCCAAATAATACATTATTTTTTTTTTAAAGTAAGGCCAATAATGATATTTACAAAAACAGAAGGTCCTAAGAAAGAGCCTGTGTAGCTCAGTGGATGTGGCATTTGCACCCCACGGCGCTTGACTGCACGAAGGAAGATCATACTAAACTATCCTTTCGAATCTAGAGGAAAGTTTTCTAAGCCTTTTTTCATCAGTTCCCGAGTTAATTGATCTCTGGCATGGGCAAGCGGGTTTTTTCTCCCAGAAACTCAAGAAAATTGACCATAGGACCCATATTATTTCAGACATTAAATATATTGTGTTAGGGTTAGGGACCACGAGATGGCGGCAGTTGTTGAGCCATCTGCCTTCACTGCGTGCCGCTTAATTAGTGATAGCCTTGGCCCAGCTATTTCTGATTGGGTACCAGTGGAGATTGAACTGTCACTCAGTCTCCAAGAGTTAGATAGGGCTAAAACGGCCTCGCTTACTCCCTATATGAGAATTAAAAAAGGTGTTAGCTGATTTTGAAGGTCCTAAGAATCCATCTGGGTACTTCATCTGTCTAATGATCTGTTTAGTATGATATTACAAATTAAGTTTTTGTATGATAATATAAATTATATTATTTATGCAATTTATTTTACACTTTTATGATTAATCTTTTCAGTGAAAGCATAACGCTATTAGCGATTTAACATCACGCGACTTGTACTAATTTGAATAAATCAATTGTTTGCATTCTACCTTGTAAAGAACCGTTGTTAAAACCACTGACGATGGTCCGTTAATTTCAGCCTGAAATATTTGACAGTTTATTTAATAAATAATACTTTTCCTTGTGTTTACGTGTAGATAATTTAAAATTCAGTCCTTTATCACCATTTTCCACCCAGTTCGTCACCTCTTCTACTTCTTGGAGTATAATTCCATCAATATACGAGGTTGAAATGTGCTAAAATTGTGCACGATTTCACACTTAGCAATATTAAACTGATGTCTCCTTTCATCTGCCTGATCGACAAACAACAACAAACAATGAAGATCCTTATTTTAAGAGCATCTAGCTGTATGGAAATTAACGTTCTTATGAAAAACTGATTAATTATTTTTCACATATACCGGGTGATTATAAAATAACGTCAAGTGTTCAGAGCTCTGTAGCGAGTAATGTATTGGACGAAACACACCAATATTCAGTACACGTACACAGTGGAACACGAGGATTCGATTTAACGAAAAAAAATAGTACCAAAAGTCGCCAACAGGGAAAATTTTGGTGCTGCCAAATTAGTTTTAGTAGGTGTGACTAATGAATGATTAAATGGCAAATGAGAGACAGCACACATCAATTTCATGACGTTTATTGTTAATTACAAATGAGGTTCAATATGACCACCATTCTGATGTTCCAGGAACTGCATACGGTGCACGACAGTTTCCACAGTGGCTCTCAACATATTGGAATTGATTTGTCTCACGTGTAACGTTATTCGATCTTTCAAAGTTGGAATATCGTGTACATGTCCTTGATACACAATGCTTTTAAGAAATTCCCACAGCCAAAAGTCACAAGGATTGAGATCAGGCGATCTCGGTGGCCATGGCATGGGAAATGCACGACTAATGATTCTTCTGTCAGAGAAATGTTGTCGCAAAACACGCTGTACCTGAAATCCAATGTGGGGTGGTGCACCATCCTGCATGAAGATGGCCAAATCGAGACATCCTGTTTGCTGCAGTTGTGGAACCACAAAGCTCTGTAGCATATTGGCATACCTGTTAGTATTGATGGAACAGGTCACTGGTCCATTATGGCGATTTTCCTCGTAAAAGAATGGACCAATGATAAAAGATGCTGTAAATCTGCACCACACTCTTGACTTTGGGCGAGTGGATAGGCATCTGCAGACACACGTGCGGATTAGTTGCAGCCCAAATGCCACAGTGCGTATGTTAATATCGCCGTTCAAATAAAAGTGCGATTTGTCACTCCATAAAATCTGCCACGGCCATGCATCATCCACTTCCATGCACGCTAAGAATCTCAAAGATAAGTCGATTCATGCGGTCCCATCACCAGGGCGAAATTCTTGAACATGACTGACTTTATAGGGGTTAAACTTCAACATCTGATGTAGGATTTTCCACACCGTTGTGTATGCGATATCCGTTTGCAGGGATATTGCTTGTGCACTGCTGGTACCCTGCACATTCGTCCTCTCCTGTTCCACAATAGCAGTTGAAACTTGTTCAACTTGTTGGTGATTGATTGGTTTGTGTCCCCTGCCTACCTGCACTGCTAGAGTTGCAGTAGTTTCAAATCGCCGAATCAGTTTTCGTAAGTTTGTTACGCTAATCGGTCCTTTTCGTGAATTTTTCATACGCCGAAAATCACGACGACAAGCACTGGCATTATTGTTCCGCTAATAATAGAGTTTGACTAACAAAGCACGCTCACGTAAGGTAAGAGGCATCGAAAAGCAGTTCGTCTACGAATGATAAGAAATATCACAGGCTTTCCTTTTATTGCATGATCGCTCACAAGAAACGCGATAATACAAATTAATGCATTTTACTCGATAAACAGTGCAAAAATTTCCCCTGTTGGCGACTTTTGGTACCATTTTTTTCGTTAAATCGAATCCTCATGTTCCACTGTGTACGTGTACCGAATATTGGTGTGTTTCGTCCAATACATTACTCCCTAGAGGGCTCTGAACACTTGATGTTATTTTATAATCACCCGGTACTTTATTTTTTTAATTTACTTACCTTACCACACTCTACTAAATGTGCCTGGCTTCCTTTACTACCTTCCGGACTATCATATACTGCAGGTCGAGATAGACGACGAGTGATGGCCGCTCTCAACCCGCCGATGTTAGGCTGGCTGCTGTGGCGGTGATCGAGCCGCCTTTTTACCGAGTCCAGACCGGTCATTCACGATAACATATGTGTTGCATGTGAGCACCAAACCACATTAGAAGGACGGAGCTAAACGACAGCTGCCACTAGTCGATTCTACCACACCAGCGATCGAAACCTGACGAGGCTTCTTGAAATGTTGAATAAATTCCTTTTCTTGCTTAAGTCAAGACATTGCTTCAGAGCCTAAAAGCATATAAAAATGAATCACTATTGGTTCAACTCAGACTTAAATTATTTTAGTTATTGTTCATGTAATATAAACGAATAAAATACATAATTAAATTAATATACGTATATATAAACATAAAAGAGAGCCAGTGTAGCCTTGTAACAATGATTCTGGTTTCCTAACTAAATTGCCAGAAGAAAGATGTAGCTTCGATTCAGGATGCCGAACAGAGAGAAAACTTTTACTTAGGTCATATATTTCAGCTAGTTCCCAAATTAATCGATCTTTAGCACAGGCAAGTAAGGTTTTTCTTCCAGGATCATGTTTTTGAGTTCACAACTCAGAAAAGTCGATCATAGTGCTCACATTGTTTCAGACAGTAATATCAATTAGGATTAATATCATAATACGTAGCAGTGGCCTACCATGCCTCTCTCTCTCACTCTCTTCGAGGTCTTCAAAATCTTCAGAACTCATGAATTCAGCTATTGATGACGAATAAAAATAGAGAAGAGCCTCCATAGCTCAGTCGATATAGACGAAGCCCTTTGGTCAGAAAAACCTGGTTCGATTCCCGTCAGTGACTTGAGGAACCCTTATTAGGTCTCTTTGGACGAAAGGTGAGTTAGCCTGTCTCATACGGAGGTAGGGGAGTTTTCACCTGGAAACTCGGGTTTTTCGTCCCACAGAACAGGCAAACTGGTCCTGTGAATACACACGGATTACAGTCGTGAATATTAAATATTGAAATAAATTGCTCTCAGGGGATGCAGCAGAGATGTGATGAGCCATCTCATCTCATCTTCTCTATATCCTCTTTTACCTTGCGGTGTCGAGGGTTAGTTAATCATCGGACCTCAAACCGTTCACAGGATAAGCTGGTCAGCTCTATGCCCCAGTGTATCCTATGTCCATAATGTTGAGTTCTCAAGGCGGTTTGCCTGTTTGCGGGATGAAAAACCCCAGGATAAACTGGGGGGAACCCTACCGTCCATGCCCAAGATTCAGCCATAGCCAAGTTATGGCTGAGGAAGATCCTTCAGCTCCTCATATGGTTGCAAAGCGCAACCATATGCCTGCGGAATGATTGATTTATTTCTGTCTGTGAAGCCAATATACATTGGCTTCACAGACAGAAATAAATCAATCCTCTAAACAGCTTTGTATTCCAAAAAGGAGAATATAAACACTTTTTATTCCTAATCTTCCTTCATCATCAGTTATTGAATTTATTTCTAACGACAATTTATACACCTCAGAATAAGAACATGACAGACAAATGCTGCCATCCCGTTTTTCATAACACTAATTGATATTGTTCGGTGAAATAATCGTGAATTCTACGGTTGATTTTTCTGAGTTGTTGGGTTAAAATCCGAAGTTTTGTGAGGGAAAAAAAAATACTTATATATACAGGGTGGCCATAAAATAACTTTCCCTTTTTGGAAGTATCTGTAGCTAAAACCAATAAACGGAATGAGACCAAATTTTATATTGAGACTTTTGAAGGCATGGGGAGAGGATTTCCGCGAAAAAAGATTTACTACCAAAAGTCGCCGATAGGAGAAATTTTGGCGCTGGCGGATCCGAGAACAAGCGAATAATTACATTAAAGGCAGATAAAATGGAATAATAACATTTCGACGGTGTAAGCGACAGCCGCATCATTCATTCCAGCTGGATATTCGTGTGTTACAATAATAATAATAATAATTAAACTAAAACAACAACTTACGAGAGACACCAATATTAATGTAGTGATTGAACTCACAGGAAATAATGTTTTATCCATCTGAATCAGAGTCCCCTGGACCACATACACGATTTTCAATGTGCTGACTTTTCTTGTGTACAACAAATTGCATCCGGTGTGTGACATTCGTACAGCTGAGCATAAGGAGTCGGATTGGATGTTCCTAACAGCCCGTTGGATTGGATTCTCTTTCAAGACATGCAAGTTGGGAACGCCACCAACATACACAACGGATTTCAAATATACCCACAGCCAAAAGTCACGTGGAGTGATGTCCGAGGATCGAGGCGGCCATGCCGTCGGAAAGAACTGACTCATAACCCTCTCATTACTAAAATGCTGGCGTAAAAGGCGCTGTACTGAACGTTCAATGTGTGGCCATGCTCCATCCTGCATAAAAATTATGGAGTCCAAACATTGTCTTTGCTGCAATGCTGCAATGACAAAATTTTCCAGCATTCGTCGATAAACCTCTTCAGTAATGGAGCAGGTTACAGGACCTGTGGGGGTAATATGCTCAAAAAAGTATGGTCCTATTATGAAATCGGCTGTGAAACCACATCACACGGTTACTTTTGGAGAATGCAGTGGTACTTGCTGGAACGCTTGGGGATGTTCAGATGCCCAAATTCTGCAGTTGTGAGTGTTAACCGACCCATTCAGATAAAAATGAGCCTCATCACCCCACAATATTCTCCAAGGCCAGTCATTGTCGACCTCCATTCGGACAAGAAACGTTAGCGCGAAGGTCATGCGCTTATCATAATCTGCGGTAGTTAGTGCTTGCACACGACTGAACTTATACGGATAGAAGTGAAGCATTTTCCGTAACATTTTCCAGACTGTACCATAAGCCATATCAAGTTTGCGAGCTATGGCACGAGCGCTTGGACCAGTACTGGTCCCTGTGTCGTCGAACAGTGGCAACGTCTGTTACTGTCTCTTCTTGCACTGCTTTCCGTCCTCTGCCAGGTCTAACTCTTAGTGATCCAGTTTCTTCAAACTTCTTAATCATAGCTCTCAATGCTACAGCTGACATAGGACCTGGACGCAGGTTATGAAGCCTTCTACCGAAAAGGGCTGTTACGGCATTGCACTGTTTAAGGTAAAACAACTTAACAAGTAAAGCATACTGAGGTAGGATGCATATTGAGTACAATTCGTCAGTCATTCGAATAACTGCCTGAACGTTCCCAATCCTTTTTTAGGTGGAATCGGTGGCGCTGCTGTCACATACGCACAGTAAAATTTCCATAATCCTTTTTTACCTGCGTTTACTGCAAATATTTGACTGCTTTCGGTTCCGCCAGCGCCAAAATTTCCCCTATCGGCGACTTTTTGTACTAAATCTTTTTTTCCGCGGAATTCGTATCCCCATGCCTTCCAAAGTATCAATATAAAATGTGGTCTCATTCCGTATATTAGTTTTAGCTACAGATACCCCCAAAGAAGGAAAGTTAATTTATGGCCACCCTATATATATATATAATTTATGGCCACCCTACACACAACAATCTTTCTTTCGAGTTCATCGTAGCATACATGGATGTTAGCAGTTTGAGTCCAGTTTTCTGAATCTAGGGAAATTTCTCTAGATTCCTCTCATATCAACAACAGCCTGAGTTACAATCTCTCTGACGCACACGTTGCTTCTGTTCAGTACTGGCGCACTCGCGACAGCGCGTAGTATTCGTTTGTTTGGAACTCATACTTGCATTTTTTTCAAACACGCTACTGTTTTTATACTTGTTCTGTTAGTACAATTTTAAGTCTCTGTAATTTTTTATACTTCTTTGAATGTGATACCTGAGGATGTTCACGTAACGAAACTAGTAAACTAGTAGTATCTTTTTTAAATATATCTTGTCATCTTTTCTCTCGGTAATAGTCATTAAACCTTTTTTATAATATTCCAACCGAGTAAAAATGAATTTTGAAAAAAAAAAAATATATATATATATATATTTTTTTTTTTAATTTTTTTTTTTCCTGCATGAAGTTTAGCAAATTGAGGAACTGGCTGAAAGAATCCCTAGGTAAAGTTCTAAGTCAGCAACTAGAACAGAACCTATAAGATCTTTCTTCACAGAATACATAGGCACCCAAATGTTTGCATCTTTTTTTTTTCTTATTAAAAAAACCCCCTCTTTTATGCTTTATTTCCTAAAGGAAATAGGTGGGAAATCCTTTTAGCTTTAAATCCTTCCTTCACTAACAGCAGAGCTCAAGCATTTCACTGAAGATTATGGAAGACAGCTTCTGCTATATAATGGTCCTACTGGTAATATTACCAACTAGTAACATTTCTGAAATAGTGCGAGTTCTAGGATATATTTTAAGCTGTAGAATAATAAACCCGAATTTCTGGGATAAACTTCCCATACTTGTCTGCCAAAGATCAGCTTACTCGGGAACTCACTAAAGAAATTACTAGAAAAAGTTTCCTTTGAACTATTGAGAAGTTACCCCACTACTAGAATTGATCTATAAAGGTCTTCCTTCTGGCAGTCTAGCGCCGTGAAGGCAAATGCCATTTTCCACAAATTCCACAGGACTACACAGGTACCGTTTCTTATTAGTACTACTCCTTATGGTTTATGAGACCTGACTAAAATATATGAACAACTGGATATGTGAAAGCAACATGAGTTATTTATGTCTAGGATTAACCATCTTCAAAGTGGGCTCTTGATATATAACACAATGCGAAAAGAAAGTAAGGATACTGATTTAAAAATAAATAAATATAAGCAAATATGTAATGGAATATGTTGTTTATTAATCATTTTCCTGCATAACAGTTCCCAATGAATAAATTACACTTGCTATAATGAAATTTGGAAAGATTGAAATTTCGTATGCTGTGATCGTGTTCAGTTCTGCTTCGAACAAATGGACAACCTTTCATTCTTTATCTGAACTTGGGAAAGAAAAAAGTATTTTCAGGAGCTGCAGCAAACAGATCAAGAGGGATATAAGCGAAAGGGCTGCATTTTTAAGCAGAAATTATTGATCTCTGGAACTGCTGATTTCTCTTTAACCCAAATCTTTGGCAGTTATGGAACTCATAACTTACTGACATTTAATTCACTGTTGTGAGTAAACTACGTACTGGATTCACTGCGTCTAAGGTTGAAGGTTGTTTTGGATGATCCAGTATGAGTATCATCTTCTACATCATCGCCTTGGCCCTCTTGTAAATCATCGAAATATTTGTGCTCTTGAAGTGCGTCATTCCTATAAGCTGTTTGTGACAGTTCGTGTGTTTCACTGGGGCTTTCCCTAAACTTGACACACAACTTGATGTTAACATACTCTTGCACTGTTGGGTCATTGACGATGCAGTGATACACAACGCGCAAGTCACATCCATAAGAAACAGCAACCCAATCTGAAATGGTTACAGTTTGGACTGAATATTATTATTATTAACTCGGATGCAGCTAAGACAATGAGTCGAATATAAACGTCCGAGGGTGTGCTGAAAAGTCATGATAATCACCATGAAAGAATTGAGGTAGAACCATGTAAATTATACAATATTCTACATATTCCTCACGAAGTGGTAGGCACATGTTACAACGCTGCTGCATCATTTGTAATCCTCTTAGAACAAAAGTGGTTATATCAGTTGCTTTAATATCATTATTGTTCTAAGTGTTTATCAAAACTTTTCAGTCCCACGCGTACGTCTGATTCCCATTTGTTGAAAGTATTTTTTCCCCTATTCTTGGGCATTGCAGATTTTTTGGCAGAACAAAAACACATTTGAACTAGCCGAAATCTGACGTAACGAAAGTGGTGTGTTTTGATGTGGGACTCACACAGGGTTAATACTCGTACGTCATATGCTAAATAAGAAGAATGCTGTTTGTTTGTTTACTCGATATAGTTTTTTGTTTATCTTGTTGTTCTTTTGGAGAAATATGATAGGAACCATGCTTATGAGAGTGTTGTGGAAAAGTTTATATTTGCATATATCTAGTTTTTAACGATTTTCAATATACTAAACTGCTACCACATCGACAGCAGTAGCATTACACGTGATACATTAAGCGCAGCTCCTAAAAAGATTAAAAAACATCTCGGGGAAAAACCTATAAAATCGATATTTCGATTTAATAAAATCGATATTTTATAGCCTCTTAAGGGAGAAGATGCATTACCTGATCTTCATTTGTGCATGCAGATTTAAATATATATTATCATCAACTGTAATGCTGTGTACATAAATATTACCATACAAATAAAAATTAATAAATAAATTTAAAGCAAACAAATGTAAAACATTAAAAAATATACAGAAAAAATGATACTACATCTGACGAACTTTGTTTTGATTTTAAAAAGTCACAAATTCCTTTTCTCGACGCTAGATGGCATCCTATATATTCGGATATTTCGTTTCTTCCATTTCGAATTACCAAGCTTGTAGTTCTTGTAAACGAAATAAAATTTAACATGCATTTGAATAAATAAATAAAAAATAAATAACATTTTTTATATTTTTAAATATTTATATTCACTAGTTTTTCTTCCGCTTATGCGTTTTAAGATCCGACCCATAATATGTTGCAAATACATAACATAAGATACAGCGAATTGCTACTCGCAGAGCCAATCGTAGACTAGATGTCGCTCTTAGTTAAGAAATATCTCGACTGGAACAAAGCTTGTTGAAGAATGAGAAGGTGGTTTAATAATTCTCAAACTGAACGATGTATGAATTCTAACCAGCAGCTCTTCTTGTTCTTGCATGATTAAAGAATGATGTAACCAGTTCAGGTTCAAGAGAGCAAAGTCCATGATAATAACTGTGGAAAAGTAGGGTAGAAACAAAAGGTCTGTGAAATGTCTAGCATCATAGGTTCATCAAGCATTCTAAGGGTGGTTTTCAGTGCGCTCCCAAATAAAACAGTATTCTAAAGTTGAACCAATTTGGGATTTTTTAGTGTTAGTTGTGCAGGTGCAAATTATTATTTTGAATGAAAGAGGACACCAAGTTTTTCGGAGGTTGATGTTACGAATGTGATATGTTTGTGCCTGGAAAGGTGAGATGTAATGCCAAGAAGATGAAACTGATCTTGATTAGAAACCGGAAATTATCAAAATGTATTAGGTGGAGATAAGCAAGTTCTTTATTCTGACCATCCTGATCCTGATAGAAAATGGTGAGGAGATCAACAGATTCGTTATGGAAGATCTTTAAGTTTGAATCATTAAAGCATTAAAAGGTTTGTCGAAAACTTGATTTCTCCATTGCACTCCAGTAATGTTTGTTTATCTTCTTCAGTACACTCCATTCCGCTTCAGAAAAGAAATGAAGAAAATGGAGAAAACTAAAATGGTTATCGAGCACCCCACTTCTCCATTACACGGTATTCTCCATCTCTCTTCTTCAGAACAGTAAACTCTATCTACGAGTATATTCCATTTCTTGGTTGAAGAAGAGAAATGGGATGAAGCGGAGAAATAGAAAGTTCGCAAACCTTGTAATGCACGAATGATTCAAACTTAAAGAACTTCTGCAAACAATGTCTTGATCTCTTCATCTAGTGCTATTATCAGTAAAACTATGGATAGGAATTCAGGAGTGAGAAAAAGTCATTAAATGTATAGAAGAAAAATGTGAGCAAAAGCGCAGATCCCTAGAATGCCTCGGCACTGATAGGGAAGCCATGACATGCACTGAAGGATCAGAGAAGAAGCCTGCGATCTAGTAGTAGAGGTCACCATGCATCCTAGTCAACCATACCCCTACATTTCGACATAATCCAAGTTTGAGAAACTCATGCGTCACTTTTAGCATTTCCAAGGCATGTGATCTGATGTGAAACGAAGCTTACTTCCTCATTAATCCAAGAGTGAAGAAGTAATCTTTTAATGACCTATTATTTTCGCGAGGATGGAAGTGGAGACATTGGGACAAAGATTTGATGACTGACTTTTATTTCCATTTTAGGTTTACTTCCATGCTTTTGGGTAGATGCCTGATAAGTATAACATGTTACATAAGCTGTACAGGAGGAATGTTAATCTTGGAACACAAGAGTTTAGTACCACTTGAGGGATACCATCTGGACCAGGAGATTTAGTACTCGATTAGTAAGATTTTTTGTATTTCTCTGAAAAGATCAAACGAGCCATTATTAGCAATGTAGTTGTTTTTGGTATTAAAAGACTGGATATAGGTTAGAAGCTATGAATTTGCCAAGGGTGCCTTGGCAAATTCATAGCTTCTTGCTCCTCCTCTTTTTTTGGGGGGTGGTTATTTGTGATCACATGAGTTATTTGTGGAATAATGGGAAGTGTTTTTCCTTGATTTTTTACAAGAGTTGGAGAAAAAAGACTAATAAATAGTCAGCCTTATCTTTGAGTGATGATATTATGGTACCATCTGGATGAGCGCACGTCTGTGTGTGTGAGAGAGAGAGAGAGAGAGAGAGAGAGAGAGAGAGAGAGGTGGAAATATGCAGTGCAGAAGCCCAGTAGTGTCACCAAGGCTCCACGTAGGGTGGAGCAAATGGCAAGCTTTTCGCATTTCGCCCTTTCAACGTCTGATTTGTATTTTTTTTCCCTCATTGTTACAGGTTGTTGGTTGAAGTGCAGGCCGAGCATGAAGTTAGGGTCCTTGACTTCGACGGCTTAAAATGTGCTGAATTTTTACCTTGGACAACATACCACACTTAATAGAGAACTGAGACTTTGATACTGATTGGAGTTTTGCATGGAGTGGCAATGAAAGCCCATTTTAGTATGGTTCATTTCGGTTGGACCAAATACTTAGATCAGAAGAGTAGAAACGGTAATTAGACTATGGACGGCATCCCAATTTGTACTATTATAGTACTAAAAGTCACAAGGATGAGATTGGCTTGGTGAAGGTGTCCATCTGTAGAAAATGAACCACTACCAGAAAGAGAGAGAGAGAGAGGGGGGGGGGGGGTTAAGAAAAGATCCAGGATGTTGATTATCCAGGAATGATCCACGATGATTATCCAGGAACTCTGGCAAATAGGTGAACAATTTCTATTCGATCATTATCGATGGCAAATATTCCGGCTTCCCTTGCAACCTGATCCGCGAAGTGAGTCAGATCTCAGAAACGCAAATATTCTGCCCTTCTCAAGGAAAAAATTATGCAAGATATAGTTTGAACAGTTGAAGTAAACATTAATAGTTGTAGAAACTATCTGCTGGTTAGATTCCGTAAGGAATAGGCGCCGTAGCACAATTGGAAGAATAACCGAGCATTGCATCCTTCGACTGGAAGAGAGCTTAGTTCGATTCTCGTCGTCGAGATGAGGGAGCCGATCTCAAAGGAAGGTAGTGTGAAATTCGGAAAAAAAAGTACTATTGGCGAACGTTGTTTGATGACGTTGTGCGTGTTATAGCGGTTAATGCCATTGTGTGTAGAGCATGGGCGTCCGCAGAGGGGGGGGGACTGGCACTTTCCCCCGGGATCTACTTGTGAAAAAAAAAAAAAAAAAAATTAAATATTGAAATAAAAATTTATTGATGTAATTATTTGGCCCCAAGCTTTGTCCCCCATGGAAAATTTCCTTTGCCCCACCTGGAAATTCTGCGGACGCACATGGTGTAGATGACTGAGTGGTGTGCAGAGGGTGGTATGGAGCGGGGTGACCTATCGAGATGAGTTTTGGACTTCTTAGAGAAATCACGTAATAATAATAAAAACAGGCCAGATTTTTGATGCATGAAAATGGTGATCCGCTTCTTCATTGATATATATTTGAGACTTCAGATATTGACAAAGTTGATATAGAAGGACTTGAAGAGAAAGGAATATTTTTGTTGTTGCATTTTTGTTATATGTGTTTTTTTTTCTTGTGATTTATATTGATTTTTTTAGAATTTTTTAACTGCAGTTTTACTCTTATTCCTTATTGGTGTCTCATGACTGACAGCGTTAGAAACTTACAGAGTGAGGGCATGCAGGATGAAAAATCAATCTCTTTCTCTTTCTTAACCATATCTGGTGTGTGTGTGTGTGTGTGTGTGTGTGTGTGTGTGTGTGTGTGTGTGTGTGTGTGTGTGTGTGTGTGTGTGTGTGTGTGTGTGTGTGTGTGTGTGTGTGTGTGTGTGTGTGTGTGTGTGTGTGTGTGTGTGTGTGCGAGCGTGCGATAAGTAAGTATCTCTTCGCAAGTTCGGGTTGGCAAGCCGTGACATAAAGGAAGTGACAAACCAGAAGTGTTTCATTAACAAACAAGTTTTAGTTTCTGGAGTAATGCTGAATGTCTTGAAGAAGTTAATTAAGAGCAGAATACAACATTACGTTGCTAGGAAACATGCTCTCTGTCTCTCTTTCTTCTGAGAGAAAGTGTAGCATTGTTTTACTAATAATTTTCGACCATTTTGTCCCTGATTTAGCCCTCCTGTCAGTATTATTATTATTATTATTATTATTATTATTATTATTATTATTAAAGAGAGACCTCCAGGGAGTCAGAGATCCAGCGCGGAAGGTCATATATCACCCGCAACAACTGTCATACCTTTTTGCTAATTCATTCACGCTACCTCCACTCATCACCTTCAAACGCAATCCATTCCAATGACGCTAAGAGAAAACCCTAGCCTTTTCCCCTCCTTGACTGCTTTCATTCTAAACTTCCATAAATGTCTTTTCGTCATCTTCCCACTCTCCATAAAATGAAAAATTCTATCTATTATTATCCTTTATGACTCTTTTAGAAATTTTTAGGTCTCAGTCATATCACTCCATCTTCTTCTCTTTCCTACTGGCTCCAGTCCACAAATTCTTGTATTGTATCAGCGTCACCATGAAAACCAGGAGATCAGACCTGGGTAAAATACTTCAAGTGTCTCATCAAGGCCTTGTAAAGAGACAAAATGACTTCCTTATCCTTACATGGCAAGGTTCGTTTCAGCATTGCAATCACATTCTGAGTTGTATTTGCAGTTGTTGCTATATGGTTGAACTTCAACTTCCTATCTACTAAAACTGCAATATCCCAGGCCTGATCGGTTATTCTAGCAAAATCCCACAAATATAATATGACATTGGATATTTCATCATCCCAAAGTGCCTAACTTTTCATTTACTAACATTGGACTTGTACTCATTGCCATTTTTACATGCCTATAGTTCCAGTTCCATTCAAATCATTCTGCGACTACCATATTAGTCACATTCCTGATTACCTACTTATCTTTGCATTGTCATCAAACTGTTGTATGTTCACCTGTCAATTGATTCAAGTCTGGTCTTTAGACTTATATCACTTCTTCCACATAAATTTATTCAACTCGCTTTTCATCATACTAGCTTTATTTATTTTATTACTTATTCCCAAATTTAATATGCAATCTTTACTAGTGTACTGTTTAACACGTTCATTGCGAAGCTGAAAATTGGAATTTCGTGTGGTGGCCAATTTTTTTTTTATTTTTTTATTTAGTTAGCGACGTCCACGCGATAACGCGTGATCGGCCGTTTGGTGAGAACTCGCAACACGATTGGCAATGAACGTGTTAAAGAAATGCAATTGTATAATCCATAGGTTTCACTATTTAAAAATGTAGTATGAACCTATTTGACTAAAGATTTGACGCCAGCGCCAAATTTAGCGTTAAACTTCCTTTATGTTTTAGTTTATAATTGCAAATTTGCAATTAAATACAAACTAGGTATGGCTAAGTAAAAAGTTCCATTTGCACCATAAATATTTAGTGCTTTGCCCAACTTTTTCCCCCTAAATAGTTTAGGATGATCTTTTATATCAATAAAACTTAAACCATCTTCATGCAAAGATTCTCACCTTATTTTATTCTTATGCTTTTTGACTATTTGTCCTAAGAGCTATTTGTTCTCGGCAGTTCCCTTCGACAATTTTTATTATCCTATTCTCAACTATGCTTGCAGAAATCTTTTCTGAAATACTCAGTAGGGGTTTCCTTTATAGTTCTTGAATTCTATTTTATTCCCTTTTTACAGAGGGAATACAGGGTTTACTCCAATCACTTGAGATTCACCCCTTGTCCAAGCCACTGAATTATACAGTGTAGCCTTTGTAAAGTTTTTATGTCGCTATAAGTCGGCATTTCAGGTACAATATCATCTACTGAAAATGCCTTTCAACATTTCTTTATGATGGCTTTCCTCAAGTATTGAAATATATACAGTACTTCTTTGCATTCATTTTCGATATTGTCTACTGCTGTTCTATCACTTATTACCTGATTTAGTTATCCAAAGTAATCACTCCCTATCTTTCTAAACCTTATCTTTAGCATAATCGTAACGTTCTTTATAGTCGAAACAATTTTTCACCTTCATTTATTTGTTTTCTACTATCTATGCTTTCCAAAATCGATTCAAGACTTTGATTCAGCTATTTTTATGCATACTTTAGTTTTCTTACATTTTTCTCTATATTTGTTTATTACTTTGGCTTATTAGCCATGAAATTTTTATATGATTTCTTCTTTTCAAGGACAGTTTCTTTAATTTCTGCTCACCATGAATCCTTATTCTTCTTTTTTCCTGAACGTCACCACATGCTTCTCCGAGTAAGACAACGTCTTTTTGCCGATCTGTCCCTGGAAAGGTTTGCTTCTTATTTCAACCTCTTTTCATTTTAAATAAAAAATAAAATCAGCTAAACCCTTTTTATTCCCTTTTGATTCTTTTATCAACTTCAGCATACTTTTTTTCCCTTTTTTTGGCGGAATACTAATTTTTATCCTGCTTAACACTCACTAGATGATAGTGGTTACTCTTGCATATTGACCAATCTGAAAATATCGCTATCTATCAACAGTAACACAATCGATAAGACTTTTCTTGTTTCTAATGCCTAGATAAGGAATACAAATTTAAGGTGGAATGGAAAATAAAAATCTAACCCATAAAATTATGCCACTGCTCAGTTCATTGCAGATATTTAAATCAGAAGACTGAATCAGAAATATTTAAATCAGAAACAACTAAAGCTAGATAGGGTTTAAAGGCCTCATCTACTCCCTATAAGGGAATAAAAGGCATTAGCTTATTTTTTAAGGGAGTAGCAAGAGCTCGTTTAACAGAGGAATGACAGTCTCCATTCTTTGCAGTCACAAAAACTGAACCCATGGCTATCAGTGATTTTTAGAGGCATCAGGGAAAGAATGCAACAGACAACTGCCAACATCTCGTGATCCTAAGCCCTAAGATTATAATGACTGACTGACTTTTAATGAGATATAAGATTAAAAACCCAGTTTCAGGAATAAAAATTTTACTACTTCTGTATGCCAAAGACTAAATCATAAATCGGCCCTGAAAAAAGGCCTTGAAAAAGTTCCTCTTACTCTATTCAAGGACCAGAGTCGAGCCTATAACGGAGTTTCTTTTGGTTTCTGACCAAAGGAACTTTTTAGGCCTTTTTTTCAGCAGGTTTAGAATTATGGTATAGGAAACATTGCCACGAGGCTAAGTGATCACCTATTATAACAATATTAATAATTTATTAGTCATTAATCCATAGTCTGATTCTGTTTGAATCACTGACATTTTGTTTAGTTTTTCACGATTTGTTTACATCTTCATAATAATGCTAAAAAAATAACTCTAAATATATCCAAATAACTATTCCACATATGTTTTTAATTATAGTACACTCCTGGTCATGATATTCATTACTTAATTTATTATAATCGTCCAATAGATTAAGCATAAATAAAATAAGAATTTATGCTTTCGGAAACCTAAACAATTACTAACATACAAAAGTGCAACATGAATATCATTGCTACTATAAAATGGCTTAATTAGTAAATTTAAGAATTATTCCTAAATGAAATTACATTGTTGGAGAAGGATGGTTCTGAAAAGTGACGCTAGGTGGAATTATCTCACGTATATTTAAATTGCAGTAATTACTGAAGTCAGGAAAACAGAAATCAAAAATTTAAATGTTACGTCACAAATTAAAAAAAAAAGTGTGACGTAATATGAGACAAGAGAGAAGTTTGGATCTAAAAAAAAGTTATTTAGGGACGACTCCCAGTTTGAGATTAACTAATAAAAGTGCATGTTTTTAACAAGAAAATGCAAATAACTATACACTCAACCACTAAATTATGCAACAAATAATCCAATAAATCTAAATAGTACCTTCCTACCTACACACACACACACACACACAAAACTGTAAAATAACTACACTTGTAATGTACTTATTAGGTCATAACTAATATTACAATTATAACATCAACCTAAAGGCAAAACAAAAAGTCTGATATTGGTTATGATGACGTCACACAGCCAGCTTGGCAGTTCTGCAACTGAGACCTATCTGGTGTCGAAAGAACTTTCACTTCGAACTTTTGGACGATCGAACACTCTGGAGATCAGCGAATGTTTCTCATCGACCCTCCGTAGAGTTCCACCTTTTTTAAAGTGGCGGCATTATCACGTCGTCATGGCAGCGCTCTTTGCTGTTTAAGAAAAGCGCGCGCACGTGTATGCGTGTGCGTGTGTGTGTGTGTGTGTGTGTGTGTGTGTTGCAATAGTTAAATCGATACGACAAAAAAAAAAAAAAAATCAATGAATCCATCACGTGACTTTCTCCTTAGAAAACTCGCCAACTCCTAAACGCCAATGAGTTTCTTAAGTAGTTTAAGAGGGAAAGCCCTTTGGCAATGCCGTAACTTTCTTCGAAGATTTCACTAGTTTTTTTGTTTTTTTTTTAATGTTGGTAAACACGACTTCGATATATATATATACCCAGATCTTTCCTATCAGAGGACAATGTCCCTTGTTAGGAAAGAAAGAACTCCGGTTTTTTTTTGTTTGTTTTTTCCTGAAGTTGTGTTGAGGTGCTTTTTATCTTTTTTTTTTTTTATTTTTAATTTTAAAATGCATTTCTTTTACTTCAAATAATAGATTTAAGTAAAATCATCTGAGTTTGTCCCTGCGAAAAGTTTTAAGATATTAAAAGTACGTTTTATGACTTTCCCAATCATTGAATGCATCAATTTAAACAATAAATAAATAAAAAATAAAACCGTCAACATGACCACTTGCTCACATACCGTCATGAACTCAATATTTATATCGCAAAAGATGCAAACATTACCACACAATTCAAAAGACGTGTCATCAGAGTCTGAAAAAAATAAATAAATAAATAAATTTATCTATGCTTTTTCATGCATTAAATTAGCACATTTCGCTTAGCTTGGGGCTTTGCATCGTAAATTAGAGTGATTTTAGTGTAACAGAAATCGCTGGCAAAACAAACTCATCTACGATTTTGAGCCTTCCAATAAGATTTCGATGACTCCCCCAATTCACACTTTCCATGCATATTTCAAGGTTTTGCGGTATAGAAGAAACAAACACAACTCAATCACAGATAATCCAACTTCTGCTATTGATGTAGCGAGGATTTTCAAAAAAGTGTTTATGCCATCTGTCCCTAGAAGTGGACATTTCATGATTCTCCTGGTAGCAGGAGAATCATGAAACCAGTGTTGATTGAGTTCAACGAATGAAAAGTCTTAGAGTGAAGATTGTAAGAATCGGTTCCTCTCTTGCCATTCAGATAATTTTATGAACTTTCACCATTATGGGAAATGTGCAAACAAGACAGCCACAATCGCACCGTATGCCTCTGAATGTCTTTAGGTAGGAGACTTATTGGAGACTCGAAACGGCTTGTAAAGTTATTATAATATCTAACTTCAGCTCATTACAGTGCCAATGTGCTAGAATTCTGATGCAGAAGATGCCTTCTCAACCTCAGATTTCCGATATCCTATTTAGGATTACAAAAATAATATTTCAGGCTATAAACTTGTTTTATGGCCTCAAATGTATTACTATTTTCCTTCCTACATCAGTTCTGATAAAGCATCTTAAGCGTAAATATATTTGGTTGGATAGTGCTACAGACCTCATATATTACTAGTTTGCAAGGTTGAAAGTTATACATGCAAAGGAAAGTGAAAATCAGGGAATCTGCGTACTAGATTTTGTATACAAATAAATTTTGACTGTAAATTACAACAGCTGTAGTTTTTAATTTTCTTCAAGTACTGAGTTCGTAAGTCATGATGGATTGGGTTTTATTTCTGGTTGTTTCTGTTTTTCCCTTAGAAACCCAAAACCTACATTGAACATATTTGGTTGGGTTGAGCTGTTTGGATTTACAGTCGAAAAAACTAAGGCTATCAGGCCAGTGTATTATGTAGATAAATTGCTTGTGTTCTTCTGACCAGTTTTCCTGTTTTGGGGGATAAAAAAATTAGTAAAAACCTAGCCACTTCTGTATGAAGCCGCCTAACTCTATTTCAGTGGAAAAGCATCTCTTGTAAAGAACACAACTGGTAGCAGTTACGTGTAAATGATAGGGATAACTGGTTAAGGCGTATATCTCCTGGTGGAAAGCCTATGGTAATAATAATAATAAAGTTTAAAGTGGTTCAGTTAAATTGTAAAGGATTGAACGCATTTGTGTGTGTGTGTGTGTGTGTGTGTGTGTGTGTGTGTGTGTGTGTGTGTGTGTGTGTGTGTGTGTGTGTGTGTGTGTGTGTGTGTGTGTGTGTGTGTGTGCGCGCGTGCGTGTGCGTGCGTGCGTGCGCGCTCCAAGAAAATAAACACACACACATCATAAGAAACACATGTGAATGACATCGTCATTCCCCCTAACATCATAAGACATAAGAATATACAGATTTTTTTTTTGGGGGGGGGGGTTTGAAACAGAAGTTGCTTTAAAAGGACTTTTGCCATCTAAGAAAGTCCTGAGGGCTTCATTCGAAGTGAACTATCGTATCGCCCATAAAAAAGAAATCGCACACTATCGGAGAAACTTTGTCAGCTGCTTTAGACAGTTAAGATCATGTAAGGAACTGCTAAAGTCAATAAACGGAAAAGAATTTTCTTTGCAAAGAACAGGGTTAAACGAAAGACCAAAGTGAACTGTCATAGATTGAGCGTACATGATACAGAGCATGTGTTTTGCAAGTTAATGAATCATACAAAATGTAACGATCATTTTTTAGTCTACATGTGGTATGTACGGGGAAAACACACTGATTTCCTTTATGAACATCATCCAGGAGAAACAGATACTAAGGAAAGAAGTACAACAGTTGATTCCCTCCCTAATTGCCTTGATTATTTCCAAAAACACCGTCTTATCATTAGAAGCTCTGAATTCTTGGACCCTTAGGAAGAGAGAGAGAGAGAGAGAGAGAGAGAAGCCCAGAAGTACGCCGACTCGTTCTTTTTGATTAGGGGCTTGTCGTAATGGAGGGAAGAGAGAGAGAGCGAGAAAACAGATCCAAAAATCATATAATGACGCTACTGGTTACCTCTGTTTCCAGGCGCCATTCTCTAATTACTTGTTACATTCTAATCTTTGACCTTTGAGCTGGCGGTAACGGACATTAGACTACGAGATCACAAAGTTTTAAATCCCAAATACAGAAAATACAAAACATTCTGCATGATTATTGAAATATGATACTGCAGTACTTGTAGTATAATCAGTATAATATTTTCCTGCACAATGAGATCAACAGATCGTACAAGAAACAACCTAAGTGTATTACTATTAGTTTATTGAGACATTAGAAAATCTTAGTGTACAGTGCTGTGTAACTTGAGAGAAATTTAAGGTCTTTTGTGACACCGTTCGACTTTCTTTTAGATTTTTAATGAACAGACAGTGTAATATATCCCTCTTACTGGCTTTATTAATATTTAATGATCTAACATACATTACTGAAATAAAGAGCCAAAATTTTACATTGCCTTCACTTCGGCGATGTAAAATTATTTCAATTAACGGGATATTAAATCCCACATTATTTCAAAGCCGAATAAGAAACTCAAAGATCGAACTCTAATAGTTCCATACCGAATATAGCAAACTATAAAAATTTCGGCGAATCCTAGCGTAAGCTAAACACATGGTTCAATACTAGGGCAACTCGTAGCAAAGGTGGGGTAAAGTTCTGATCACTGTTCTTAGTATTTCCCATAATGTAAAAACACATCTCCTAGGAGATGTATGATGTTATACATTATGGGGGAATGTCACTACCCAGACAGGTTTCGACCTTTATTGAGGTCTCAATAAAGGTCGAAACCTTTATAGAGTCGAAATTTTTATAATTTGCTATATTCAGCATGGAACTCTTAGATTTCGATCTTTGAGTTTCTTATTCGGCTTTGAAATAATTTGGGATTTAATATCCCCTTAATTTAAATAATTTAAATCGCCGAAGTGAAGCCTTTTGGCTCTTTATTTCAGTAACTGATTGGTGCACCTTTTTTGGCATCTCGTATGGCAAAGTATATAAGGTCTGCTCACTACAACCTTGGTATTATTTAGGTCTACTACTCGCTGATGGATTCGTTTTCCTGGGTGCATGAGAGGCTCTGCTTGGGGGTAGGTTTTTGCCTGTCTCTGAGTGGGGCCACTGCTGAGACTATGACTCTGTCTGGTGAGCCTGCCACTGGGTAGAGCCAACGCTGAGAAGTTCTTCTTGGTGACGGGGTGAGCCTGTCAGTGAAACAACGCTGAGTTGGACGGTCTTTCGGCCACTATGGAGTGGTCTAGGGATCGTCCTAATTTTTAGAGATGGCTTTACTTATTCAGTGAAACCGGTCTGGGTAGTCACCTTCCCCCCATAATGTATAACATCCTACATCTCCTAGGAGGTGTGTTTTTACATTATGGGAAATACTAAGAACAGTGATCAGAACTTTACCCACCTTTGCTACGAGTTGCCCTAGTATTGAACCATGTGTTTAGCTTACGCTAGGATTCGCCGAAAGTTTTATAGTTTGCTATATTCGCATGGAACTATTATATTTCGATCTTTGAGTTTCTTATTCGGCTTTGAAATAATGTGGGATTTAATATCCCCTTAATTTAAATTATTTTAATCTAATATACATGTTTGAGAGCATTATAAAAGTACAGTATATGTTTTATTTTTAACCTTCAGATGCTACCACTTGAGGGCGCGACAAGAATACGGAACATGCGTAGAACACAATGTAATTATTATAAGTTACCATTACAGAAACATGAATTAATATTATCAATTTAGTCATATTATCAATTTTCGATATTTTAGCGACTCTTTAGTATCGGTTTTGTAACAGACGATAAAATTGTTGGCGTATAAAAATGTTTCAATTAAGAATTTTTTTTTTAATTCATGTTCACCTACTTTTTTTTATTAATAAAGACGCAACTCTGAGAAAAACTGACAATTTTTTTCATTACATTAATATAAAAACTTCACAGGCCAATGTAACTAAGCAGTCTACAAGGTGCTGTTTAGAAGGGGAGTATTCATATTATGACACTTATTTATGATTTAATCCTAAATACCATGGAAGTCAAATTTATAACTGGATTCGGGTGATTGAGGTACACAAGAGCGGAATAACGGTCTTTATTAAACTATAGCTACTATATAGTAAATTTTGCCACGCGTTAATTAAAGTTGTAAGCTCTGTGGAATAAAAGATTTGCAAAACATAATACCGAGCAATGAAAAAATTGGCTTAGCCCCAAAAGAGCATTGGCTTTCAGCAAATAAGTAAAATAACTTTGAGTTAAAATGATGATACTATTCACGAAGGCCTCTAGTACTGTTGAGAATGATAAATATCACACTGAAAAATAAGTCTGGGGAAATTCAGATACCCAGCTTCACATTCGGAGTTACTGTGAAGAACTGCTAAACAGAAAGAAGAAAGAAATAGGGTCAATAGTATAGGAAACTGGCCAACAGCCAAAACTTTGCAAAAAAAAAATTTGCTAATCTTAAGGGGGGGGAGAAAAGAAGGGATACTTCATAGCTAATAGTGTATGAAGAATGACAACAGCGTACACTGTCAGCTATTCTGATAAAAATAAATAAAATTTATAAATTAGGAAATAAATATTTTTCATTTTAAATATTTAATTTCTAAAAAAGACATGGATTAGTTGCCTTCTTTTTTTTCTTACATTTTTTTAAATTTCTAACTGAGCTGCAATTGTAAAATAGTCATCCCAAAAATTAAACCTATTACTTACATATTATTTATAAAAAAAATAAAAATAAATAATTATTATTATTCTAATGCCTTTTCATTCCTTACGGAGGAGGCATCCATTTAGTTCTAACTTTTTTGGAAATCAGTATCAAGCCGATCACCAGCTTTCATCATGGTAACTGAGTACATTTCTGGGCGTGTGTATTTGTACAGTATATAATTTGTACAGTTTATTTCCTCGAAAAAAAAAATATAGAAAAAAAATTTCGAAAAAATTCTTGTATTCAACGAACATAATTAAACCCAAGCGGCCGTTTTGCCGCAGACAATTTGTAAATATTAATCTCACTTTGGCATGAATACTCGCAAACCTCTTTTGAAAATTTATTAAGAATCATAAAAAAATAAATAAATAAAATAATAAAATGAATAATGAATAAGCGGTGATTTTTATTCTGGTGCATCAAAGTTTCTAAGATGCCGGCTGGAGATAAAGATCGTTTTCATCTGAGACCGATTGACTGGACCTTGCCTAAGGGAGGCCTGGAGCAGCGCTTGTCACAAAAGACAGCACAATTCGAAGAAAGTTATGCCAGCAATCAACGACTGACTAATAATACAAAAAATGCCGAAACCTTCTGAAAAAATGCTGAGTAAACTACATGCAATTTTGCTTTAAATAAATAGTTTTTTTTTTTTTCCCAGTTTTACTTCGGAAAGGTTTCTCAATAACATTTCTTAATTCTTATTTCACGTTAATTACGAAGCACATCTTGTTTGCTCGTCTTCTATCCTCCTGCGAACTCATTTTGCTGCTTTTCTTATCTCGTCTTATTAAATGGGTGCCCGCATAGCTTCTCGTCATTAACGAGGAAACGCAAATTTTATTCTCCTTTAGTGAATTCGAGACAACTTTCGTCCAAACAATTGCTTGACCTGAATTACAAGAACGACGCTCATTAAAGAATGAGTCGAAGGGAGGAAAAGAGTGAACGAAAAGGGTGTAGTTTACGTCTTGGGAAGAAGAAGAGAAAAATTCCTAAAATAAATGAGAAAAATACTTCGGTGATAGAATAGACTTTCGAATAATAATCCTTTCTTTTTATACATTAATCGCTCTTCACCAATTTGGAACTTTGGAAAGTGATTGTGAAAGTCTTTTAGAAAATCTTCAGAAACTCCAGATGGTGTTTCAAGAAATCGGCAATTGGGTGACCCAATTTACTTCCTTTACGATCGATAGACTGATGCAAATTATACAAATTCGTGAAATGCTGGAAGAACAAATATAATTTCAATAATGCTTGTAGAATTCCAAATGCTATGTTTCTTTATAAACTTCTTCAAATAAAAATGGAAATAATGCAGACAATGGTTAAAAGCTTGCCAGCTCATGTAAGTAAACATACGGTCATTTGTAAATATTGAAAATAGTCCAGTTGAAATCCAAACTGAAATAACAGATTTTAGTAACGATCCTCCTAGTTGGCCGGGTATTCATTCTCTAATTTTGTGAGAGAGTGGGTACGCTAACTTGCTTTTGTTTTTTGTTGGGTGATGATTTTCATCGTTTAGTGTGAAACCACCACCCTGTTTATTAGAGCCTTTAAGTGGCTTGGGAGAAAAATACCGTGTTTGGTCTCCAGAACAGGGTTTTTGGACTATGTATAAATTAAATAAAAATACACAAAAAATGTATAAAATTGGGAAAATGTGTTTTGAATAACGTAGCTGTAAGATAAATCACATTTGTCGTTTATATATATATTTTTGAATGAACTCTTACTCACGAAAGGTTAAAAATTTATAGTACACTAACACTCTAAATAGAGCTAGGTTTCTGTTTAATTTTTAAACATTTTTTGATTATTTTTATATAATCCTTATATAATTTTTACATTTTTTTTACATAATTACCCTCCAGAGATTAAACATGGAACTTTTTTTCAAGCCACTTTAGGCATCCAATAAACAGGTGGTGGTCTCACACCGGGCGGTGAAAGTCATTTCCCATCTAACAAAACATTCACAAAATGGTGACCATAGCCTGTTGGGAACGGATACACAAGCCACTCCACCAACAAGGCCGACATTTACTAGTATATTAATATTTTTGTCTTGTTTTTCAGAGTAAAATTTCTATAATCATGCTGTTCATAATTTTAAAATTAATTATTGAGGTTAATGCACAGAACTAAAATGGTAATTGTACGGTTAATAAAAGTGCGTTTAAAACAGCAAAAGCTTTATCTTATCAATGTCTAATACTTTAAATGTTACTTATTTAAATGTAAATAGATAAAATTTAAAAAACAGTGATTTGCACAATTTTTTTTATGTAAAAAAAAAAGGTTCTGAAGTAATATTTTTACACTTCGCGTGTTTATAGGGCTTAATTTATGCACTTACAGTTTTGGGCTCTCACTTACGAGAATCGTATGCCTTTCTAGCAAACAAATTTATCGTAAATATTCCTTTAATTTAAATGCCATTCACGAATAAATGTCGAAGTGCTGCGAGTTGTTATTTGGTTATCCGCGCTTCAATTGATATGAATTTCCCCTGCCCAAGAATGGGGGGGGGGGAGAACGCTCCACACTTGTAGTAATGTTTTAATATATGAATAAAACTATTTCAATTAGGAATATTTAAATTCGAATTCCGAAAATCAGGATATTTCAGAATAAGTTTTGAAAAAAACGTACGTGACAGATAAATCAAACAAGAAAAATTTGACTTGTCTGAATTAATCGAGGGATCTGCTTCGATTAAAGCAAGGAAAAAACTTTAGTTGGATTGTCACTGTTTTTTGCAAAGTGATTTTGATATTCTAAGTAGAATTACTGTTGTCATAAAAAAAAAAAAAAATCAAAATCAGAGAAACCCGAGCTTGACTAGCTTCGGGAACCGGTCGAAGAAAGGCTTAGAAAAAGTTTCTCCTTTCGCGGACTAGGCTTGAACTTATGTCGTATTGATCAAGCATTAGCTCAGTGAAAGTGGCATGTGCTGTTCATAGTGCTAGACCACCCAAAGAAAGAGAGTGTCATAAGTTCTATTCTAGTCGCTGACTAGAGGAATTTTTACTAAGCCTTTTTTTTTTTTTTTTTTTGACCGGTTCTCATTAGTCAATTTCTGGCACAGGCAAGCGGAAAATTGAAAATTCTTGAGAAAATTAACCGTTGAATCCACACTATTGGCAGATAGTAAAACACATTAATAGGTTTAGGGACCAGCGACTTAGCACAGAAAATGCAAACGACACTTGCACATAGTAAGTGTCGTTTGCATACTGTTGCTATTAGCTTTTTTTTCCCCTCCTAAATGTATTTAATAATTGTTTAGTTTCGTGCATTGAAGTTTTAATAAAGATACGAGACATCATGAGTTTAGACTATTGATTTTGTTTATTTAGTGTAAAACTTCCATGTTTCCGGTTCCCTAAAATAGCTTAATGTTGCATTAAAGTATAGAACTAAAAGGCTAAAATTTGACATAAGTGAGATACTAAAATGGAGGATATTATGGATTCATCCATATTTTATAGCCAGATATAGAAAGAAATTTAAACTTTTCGAAAATTGCTACAAAATGGTACTGTATCATCATTATATTTTTTTTTATAAACGAATATAAACATTCATGCATGAAAGGGTTAATTAAGGCTGTGAATCGATGTTTTTGACTTTTGACAAAAAAGGCTGCAAGTAGAGGACAACAAAAAATAAAATAAAGTCCCTGGTTTAAAATACTTTAAAACAGCCCGGAGATATGACTTCGCACGCATTATATCCACCAAGTCATCGTTGTAATTAGTTGCTTTAATTTAAGTTCTTTAGTTTACTTGCCAGAATACAGTATTTTAATATATTTGCAGATATAGGTCCGGGGGATTAGCCTAGTGGCTGTGCTCTTCGCAACCATATACCTGGGGAAGGAGTGCTCTAGGTTCGATTCCCGACGACGACGTGAGGAGCTGAAGGATCTTTCTCATCCATAGCAAAGTTAGCCGGTCTTGAGCGTGGACAGCAGGGTTTTTTCCCCAAGTTTATCTGGGGTTTTTCATCCCGCAAGCAGTCAAACCAGCCCAGGCAAAAGTTTGTACAGCATGAATGCCAACGGGAAACCACGTTGCTCATATATATATATATATATATATAAATTATTTTACACAATTTTGTATGACAATTTCCCATACTTTAGGAATGGTAAGAACGTCATTACGGTTTAGATTTGGTCTGTGAAGTAGGGCATCAGCACTTTCTTTATATAAAGATCTATGTAGAAGTCTTTTGTCTTTTCTATTGGAAAAAGACAATATAATATAAGAAAAATAAAAAGAACAAAAAACATTTAACTCTTCCATAGGTTTACAACCTTTCATTGGTGGGAGTCAGATAAAATAATAAAAATAATAATAATATAAGACTTTCTAAATTAATCGAATTCTATTTCCAGCATATGAAGTGATCTTTTAGAAATAAATTAATAAACAGTTAATTAATTAAAATAGTTAAATCAATCAATAAATTAATAACCCACATAATTTTTATTTTATTAATTCAAATGACATCTTAAATCTTAGGGGTAATATAATATCAGACCAACAGAGAGAAACAAGATCACCTAAGTCTACAACTGTGTGTGTGCCGCCAGCTCATGTGATGTGTAGCTTCCTTAAAACTTCTTTGTGGGAGCGCACTAAGACGAACTGGCACCTAGATAAGAAGATCCTCGCCTATATCGATGCTACAAGTGCAGTCTTGCAGAACGTGCCTCCTGTGTTTGGCTGTTTTTCTCCTCGTTACGGCGGGAGTGCGATCGTTACCGGCCAGCACAACCGGAACATTCTGACGGAGCCATCTGATAGAGACGGGAATAAGCAACGCAGTTTACGGTGCACATGCAAACGAGTTTGGAAGGTGTTACCGCCTGCCATTTAAAGGTTCGTTGTATTAGATCTCTCTAATGGAAGGCCTAAAATTGGAAAACTACTAAGAAATCAAAGCTACTGCTTGATGGATCCCGAATAGAGAAGATTATTATTGTTTAGTGAGAGACTTTAAGAATAATGAAAGAAATAGTAAGTGACCACTGCAATAGACGGCAAATTGTCACCTTTTTTGTGCCTTAGACTTCACGCAGCCATCGAAGAAAAACAAACACACACACACACACAAAAAAAAACCTCAATATTTCGAAAATGTTCTTTTGCACGTTCCGTATTGTATTAATCGGTTTAATTCAAGATTATATTACACGTTAATCTCACCCTTCAATCAGACTTCAAATTCAGCCATTAATAAAACATCGTAGCTGAACAATTCTTCACCATGTTAATCATTGAACTAGGAAAATACAGTCATTGTTTCTGCAGTAGCCTCTCTCTTTGCAGACCTATCGTTGTGATATTACATTTGAAAACTAACATTTAATAATTAATAAATAAAAAGTTTCGGAAAATTTAGGCCTGCCTTTTCTTAATATAAAATATATTTTTAATAAATCTAAAGATTTCATTAAAATATGTTTATATCACCGCTACTCACAAACACAACACGTATAAACTGTAAAAATACAATATGCTAATATTCATCTTTATGAATTTTGATACGAATTTTTTTTTTTTTTTGGGCTAGATGGGTGAAGCAAAAATGCTTTTCATATTCTCCGTTATCTGTAAAGAAAATGTATGGATGGGGTAATATAGGGCTATAAGCTCTGATCATGGCAGGAGGACAGCAGCAATAGCCGAGCCTCAGTTAAAACTTCATCGGCTATAGCATTACCCTCCAAAGGTATTAATCACCGCATCTCACGGTCGATACTCATCTTTTCCTTAATATGAATATGAATAATATAATAGTCCTTATAAGGACTGGCTTAAAGGGGCGAAGCAAGAATGCTTTTCATCTTCCCCGTTATCTGTAGAGGGCAGTGTAAGGATAAGATGTTATTGAGCTATTAAATTAAAGCTCTGATCATGGCAGGAGGGTAACAGCAATAGCTGAGCCTCAGTTAGAACTTCATTGCCATCCATTACCCTCCAAGGGTATATTTAATATTTAATCTTTAATCACCGCATCTCACGGTCGACCAAATCCGTAATAATATGAATAATTATTACGTACGTAAAATATATTGAGTAACTTTTAAAATCTTTAAAGGTGTGGGAATGTTTATTTAATATTTACAGTGATTATAAAGAATACTTAATAATAAAATAAAAATTAAACTACAAATAAATGAATAAATGATAAAATAGATGAATTATTATCTCTAATTTAATAAAAAAAATTAGAGAAAGCACATAGAGAGAATGGAAAACGATGATTCAGCAAAGGATATAACTGAATATAGATCTCAAAGAGAAAAAGAGATCTAGGGCCATCTTTTTTCCTAGGACAAGACTGAGAATATAATCCTTTGGATATCGAAAGAAGATACAATCATAACAAGAAAACATAGTTTCCTGAATAATAATATATCCTCAGACAAGAAAATATAATTCTATTTATATTTTATAATTCTACTTATTCCTACTACTCGAAGTTAAACCATAAAAATTGAAATTCTCATAAACTTGTTTATTTTTAGATCTAGCTCTAGGGGAGTAAGACAATTTCTTACTCCCCTTCCCTTCCCCCACAAAAAGTTTTAGGTATGGCACACTTTGTTCTGTCATTGACAACCGCGCTCGTGAAGCTTTGAGTAAACTAAAAAAAAAAAAAAAAAAAACGTGTTTATCCATTAGTAACATTCTCGTAGATTAAAACAGTTGAATAAAATGGTGAAAGCTGCTATTTGTTATTAATATATTGCACAATAGTTCGGAAAAGAAACCAAGGATAAATATAAACAATAATAATAAATACACTCAGGTAAACAGGTTCAAAATATTAATGACTTACTTTGTGATGGTGAAAGTCTAAACTTTTGACGTTTTACTTTAATAGAATACAAACAGAAAACAGAATCAGAAAACTGTTATATCCTAGTCCAACGTTTGTTCACAACCCATAGTATTTCCTTTTACATATACTGTATTACAAACGTTAAAAATTGCTAAGATATTTATGACACTTTGAGTCACAGCATTTTATGATATTAAGACACGGAAGGACTAATTATCTTGAGAACATTTAATAACGTACGCTCACACAGCAAATATATATTAAAAAAATCCTAACTCGTATCTTCGTATTTATATTTAATAATAATACTAATACTAATAATAATAATAACTCATGAAAAAAACCCAGCAGATTTAACCAAACGATCAACATTAATTATATTTCATTTACATCAAACTACCATTAAAATTGATCTTTTGGTAGGATATTCGTATTTTCGTATTTAATAATAATTGCATTTATATTTAATAATAATTCGTACTATATTTAATAATAATTCATATAATAATATTAATAACTCCTGGGGGATAAAAACGATCAACATTAAAGTATATTTTGTTTACATCAAACGACCATTAAAATTGATCTTTTGATAGGATAATAGGGTTTTGAACAACTTCTTCAAGGCGGGATTATTCGTATTTTCGTATTTAATAATAACTGTATTTATATTTAATAATAATTCATATTTTCGTGTTTATATTTAATAGTAATTCATATGTGTTATTATTATGATAATAACAAACAGGAATTTATAAATATACTATACCATGTTATCAGTATAATTATTTAGTAGATAAACACAGTACTATACCGACAACGGATCTTCGAAGTTATACTGAAAGTATACACGCTACACTTTAATGCATTCTGACTTCAGAAGAATACTAGCTTTCCGGAAATATCGTAAAACTATATTTGATAGCCTGTTTTTCATGTTTCGCTTCTCGCATCAGTAAAAATAGCCGTAACAGCTAACTGCTTAGATCCCATAATTTTTTTTTGGGGGGGGGGAGGAATCTATTCTAGTTTGTATTTCAGCAAATGTTGGAGACGGAACAAAATAAATATGTTCGGTACATTTCATAAAAGGGAAAATGCGGTTGGATCGATTTTCCTATATGAAATACGTTTATGACACATGCTTGTTGGAGTTACAGAGGAAATTAATCTTGTCGGCTGTCTCACGAGTGAGCACGAAGCTTTTAAAAAATAACTGTGTTTCGATACGAATGTGATGTATAAGAAACCTTGTTTCCAAATAATTATTAAAAAACTGACAGAATAGGATTTACAAGAGGGACACGTTCATAAAGATTGCTTCGATATTTCAAGCCATTGAGGAAATGATATTAAATAACAATTTTGAAAAATGGAAGAAAGTAAAAATTATTGGAATCGAAATATGTATAAATCGTGTAAAAATTTCATACAAAAATTATGTTCTTTTTTGCTTTATATGAAATTGAAAAGTGGGTAATATATAAACATTATATTTATAAAATAAGTATAAAATTTGTTATAAATTATAATATTAATATTAATTCAAGTAGAAATTTTAGGTAATTATTGTTTTAAAAAATAAAAAAAATAAGCTTGTAAATTACCTTTTATATTTTACTATCAAAATAATATATTAAATTATATGAAAAATTTTCTTATTAAAATACTTGAGCATGTTTTCTGAATCAAACTTACTACAATGGCAGAAGAAGGAAATGCTGACTTAATCTATATCAAATGATTAACTTCACATAGATAGATTAACTCACTTGAGAGTTTGAAAAATTATTGTAGAAATAAACATAGAAGCTTTCAAATTACCATAAAATTGCTATCTGTGATTCCCTGTTAACAGATGTTTGATATCGATTACCGATTAACAATAAAAACCACACTGGCAATTTTACCGTCTTTTCATATGCAGCACAAATATTGTATTGTCATCTCCACATCTGCAATTTGAATTTTAATTGGTGTAGATACATCATAAGTACGTTAACTGATAAGTTTGGTATAAATTGTATAAATAATAACAAAATACTTAAATGAATATGACCCAAGTTACAAATTACCAAATTATTTTATTATCAACACACCAATACTAATTAAATTGTAGTGCATATTGATAACATATAATTATAACATTCGCTAGAGGGCGGGCGAGTAGGCTTTTGGTCTCAGACGACGAAATAAAGTGATACAGAAATTACTGTGTTTGCTCATGTAATCTGGAAACTTGGTATTAATTTGATTTTAGTTATAATACTTGACATGTCGGTAGCTGTGAATTTTTGAGGAAATGGCGTTCGCTGACGAAGAAAGATTAGTTGGATTGTAGTCACTTGGCTAAAGAACCTTTCTTAATAGGTCATCCATGGGCAGTGTAAAACTCGATGTAGCTTGGAAGTACCAAAGTGCTTTACATCGATTTTTACAGAGGTCAAGTCTCATGAGGATGTTACGAAAATAACCTTGTTTGTCTCTATATGTTTTATGCTAAACATTATTGTAAATAACTATGGGAATTGACTGTACTTACTGTTTTAAAAAAAAAAAAATTTAGAGTGTCAAAAACAAAGGCAATGCTTTGCCACTGGAACTTTGTATAATAGCTCTATGTAAGGCCATAAGCAAGTTGTTTACGTTTTAAGTGTATTTGCTTACGAGCTCTGCACATAAACACCTTCAAAGTCAGTGTCTAAGAGATCGGCAAGTTTCAGACAAGTTTCCGCTGGCCGACAAGATAGGAAGAATGCACGGAGGAGAAGAAAGAAAGAACGGGTCGGTCTTAACTGAAGATCAAGGAGTCGTGCCGAATTCTTTGGGGGTTACAACCCTTCGTGCATGGTCCCAGAGAACGCAAAATAAAAAGGGGACTGTGCCAAACATCGGGAGTATTCGGAGTCGGCAGTTAGAGGCAGAAATAGCGGGAGTAAGATCCAGAGGACGGGACGTTACGGCGAGGTCAAGCCAGAGGAGAAGCCAGATGGGAATGTCGAGAGAAATGCCAATGTAAATACCCGAGCCAAGTGTCGGTCGGAAGTCTTTTGCCGCTGGAGATCAACTGAATCCAGTAGCCGCAGAGCGAACTTCAAGCACCGGAGAATTTGCCCGTATGCTGAAACCTCTTGCATGTGCTATTCGAGGTACCACAGATTGCAGTCCAAAAGCCCGCCAATATCCCCCGACGTGACACCGCTGAAGCAAAAATACTCCTGAAGGAAGCCTACGACCTGAGATGAAAGAAAAGGCATACGGACTTGAGTGCAGGACCTTTGTAATGTTTGCGACGCAGAGCTTCTGTAAGTTAGTTCCATATCTTGTTATGCATTCCCTTTTATAACCTAGTAGATATGTTATAGATGGACTGATAAGAATTAGTTTAATAGTATTAAGAAGTGTCCATAAGAGAGTCATTTGGAATGGTAATGATTGGCATCAGATTTGTGAAATAACTTGGCATAGTTAGCTAACCTCTTAATGAGTAAATCAGAGTTTTCAGTAATCTGACTTAATAAGCAGAGAAGTAATTGTATTATATAGTTAATTAGTATTGAAAAGGGAAAGTTTGTTTCTTTATGCTGAAAGTCTAACGGATAGGTAGAGAGAGCAACCTCTCTATCGTTTAATATTAATGTAAATAAATGTGTTTTATTTATATGTCAATAGAGTGCCGCCTGATTCTATAAATTACAATGCACTGTTCCTAAATAAAAAACGGCTTGTGAGCGGGAAACAACTAAAGCATAAAAATGCATGCTACTGTCAAAATCTATATTAAACGATTTAGAAACTTAGGAACGTTATATTCATCTCTTGGTATCGTCCCTGGAGAAGCTTGAAGTAAAGGTCTCATATCATAAATTTTATTAATTAAAATAAAAACAGAAGAAGTTTTCCCATTAGGTCAACCTTCCATGGGCAATCACCCAATGAATTCCATTAGATGACTGTCCATCTATCATTTTCATCAGTGCAACATATCCTGTCTTGTTTCCGTTTTAATTTTAAACTCTCTTTCCCTTATCTCCAACACTGTTGCCTTTCTTATATCTTCATGTGGCAGCCGGTGAAATTTTAAGTGCTGCCTATACAAAATAAAAAATTTTTTAAATTCTTTTTTTTTCCTAATTTTTTTCCTAATTAGTAACCAATTTAATAAATTGGTTACTAATTAGGAAATTAATAAATTGGTTACTGATTAGGAAAAAAATAATTTTTTCCTCTTCCTTATGTAAAACTACTTTTCGATTAGGTCAACTAATGAACTGTTCCTAATTCTAATATGCACTGAATAATAGTGAATAACAGTCACTGGCTTGGCTCCTTTATTTACTTTGTCTTTTTTGTTCATATATAAGGATACTAGCAATTGCTTTTTTTTCCATATATTTTGTTTATTAGCCATTTTGGCTTACTGTGTATTTCTTTTCTGCTATTAGGACTTTTTGTTTTTCAACTGAATCAAATGTTTTTTTCATAGTCTATAAAACCAAGCAAAAAAATGGAAGGTCGTATTCCCTTCATTTTTCTCTAGATGACTTCATGTCTGCAGATGGTCGATTGTGCTAATCCTATTTCTGAATCCAAGTTGTTCAATAGGCTGAGCTTCGTCTAATAAACTGGTCATTCTGTTTGTTATTATTTTTATGTATTTTTTGAGAACAAGTTTATACGACTATCATTTTTCATCTTTTCCTTATTACGCTTTTAGAATAAGAGCATCATGATAGCACAGTTCCAGCAGTTTACTGTATTCTTCTCTTTTAGACATTTATTAAATGGATATTTTAGTTCTGCTAATATTTCTCCTACTGCTTTCATCATTTTTGTTGTAATTCCATCTTCTCCTGGGTTTTTATTATTTTTAATGTTCTTTTTCAAACTTTCGATTTCTGGGACAATCTCTTCTTTCTTTCATTCTATCTTCATGTAATAATATTTTGAAAATGATTGTGGTTCCGAAATTCTAGATATTCTACTATGTCTTTTATCTTTAATATCATTTTCATTTTCTATTATTATTATTTTTTCCTATTGTGAGAATGTTGTAATACTTTCATATTTTGGTTATTTATCATTTTATCTTCCGTTTTCTTTTTATCTTCTTGAATATTTTCGTAACTGTTTTATTTACTTCTGTGAGTCCAATTACTTTTTGCCAACAGATTTTTTTTTCTGCTGGAAATATTATATATGATCCGACTGTAGGTAGGTGCCTACATATCATTATAACAATAATAGCAATTTTATTTTCACTTCGTTTAGGCTTATTATATCCCATTTCATTTTACTTTAATATTCCAGTAATTCTACCTTTTCATGGTTGCTACAGTTCTTACGTTATATGTATCAATCAGGAAATGTTTTAAAAAAACATAATTAATAATGCCATTTTCTTTTATAAATTTTATTTTTTATATAAAACATAAATTTTATATATAATCTTAATGAATGTGAAGCTTTTTATAAATTATTTTTCTTTAAGAGTTTTAAAAAATTAAAAAGTTTAGAACACCTTTAATTATTTATTATCACTTTATTATATAAGATTAGTTTGATTACTTTCTTTAATATGTCTCCATGCCCATCCAGGGCGAGCAATCTGCTCATTAATTTTACCTTCACTGCAACCACAACAGATAGCGGGGAATATGAAAAGCATCTTGCTTCACCCCTAAAGACATAAATGTCAATTGTCAATTCTTTAATATGATGATTGAATGAATTTCAATCGACCGTGAGATGCGGTGATTGATTCATTCAATCCAATACCCTTGGAGGGTAATGGATGGCAATGCTGTAGCCAATGAAGTTCTAACTGAGGCTCGGCTATTGCTGTTACCCTCCTGCCATGATCAGAGCTTTAATTTAATAGCTCAATAACACCTTATCCCTACACTGTCCTCTACAGATAACGGGGAATATGAAAAGCATTCTTGATTCGCCCCTTTAAGCCAGTCCTTATAAGGACTATATAATTCTTTAATATTATTGGGCGCTTGTAGGCTTGGTGTGAGAGGAGAAAGTCCTTTTTAGGACTTCCAGGGTAACGAATGGTAATGCTGTAGCCAATGAAGCTTTAACTGAGGCTCGGCTATTGCCGTTATCCAACCATGACTAGAGCTTTTAGCTCAATAATACTCCATCCACACAACTTTTCTTCATTCGGATGACGGGATTAAGAGTCAAGGACTCAGTCCATCTCCCAGTTCTTTTAAGAACTTCTTTAGTATTGTTACTCATCATTTAAGTCAGTGTTTCCCAACGTGGGGCAATTTGAATATTTTAGGGAAACAAATGGCAAATGCCGTAGCCAATGAAGTTTAACTGAGGCTCGGCTATTGCTAATATGAGTTCGCTCTCTTAAGGTTTTTGCCTTAAGGGAGCAATTTGAGTCTCCGGGGAAAGTGTTCTCCGGCACGACCCAGTGAGGGGCTTTGTGTGAATGCTTTTCTTCGGAAATTTGAGCGGTTCTGCTCAGCGGTGGTAGGTGGAAGGCCATCACTGAGTGGAGCCACCGCTGAGATGGACGGTCTTTCGCCCACGATTGAGTGGCCTAGGGATCGTCCGAATTTTTAGAAACGGCTTTACCTTTAGATAAGGCAATTTGAAAAATTTGGGGGGGGGGGGGGCAATGAGAAAATGACGTTGCATTCGTCACCTCATCACCGATATACTCAAAAAATTCACAATTGTTGATGTTGCAACCCTGACTTTTCTAGAAAAAAAGCTGACATCACTAGTACAGTAGTCAACATAAATACAGTATCAAGAAAGATCGCATTAACTTGGATTTGGTTTTCCCGAGTTCAGTTCGATTTATAAAATTTATATTCGTTGAAGAAAGTCAAATTAAAAGCAGTTTTACCTTTTTTATTTAAAGTACATATTTATATTATACTTTTTCAGAATTTGGCTGACTATTATGCTAGAGGGGGGGGCATCAAAATCTTCGAGGCGTTGAGGTGGGGCATGATCCAAAAAACGTTGGGAAACACTGATTTAAGTTGTTTTGGTTGCGCATCCATTTTGTGGTATTTTCACTCATCAAGTTATTATTATTTCATTATTATTATATTATGTTGTTAATTATTCTATGATATAATATTTTAATTCGCCTTAATATTATTTTATTACATTATATTCGGTGTCATCATTTGCTGTTATTACTCAAATTATTATCGTTCTGCTATATATTAATCTATCTTCTGTTGCTATGTATCTGACTATTATTCAATATGCTATCATTGTTATTGCATTACACCTCCTGTAACTAAACAAACCACCGTCAGCTCTACATCACCTTCTGCACAATAGTTTTATCTGTTAACTGCGTTTTTTTCCTGTTTGAGAAAGAAAAATCAGCGAGAAAAGTCAACGTTTCAGGCCGGGGATGGCACAGTACGCAGAAAAAAATCTCTAATTATTATTATTATTAGGAGAGACCTCCAGGAAGTCAGGGACTCATTGAGGGAGGCTACATACTAAACGCACCAGCTATCATACTTATTCTTGAATTCATTCACACTGCTTGCACTCACAACATCCAATGGCAATCCATTCCAATCACGCACCGCCCTCTGAGAGAAAAATCTCATTCACCCCTTTCTTAGCGGCATTCATTCTCAGCTTCCAAGGATTTCCTCTTGTCCTTTCCCCACCCTCCATAAATTAAAAAATTCCATTAACTGAAATCCTGTATGATCCTTCAGAAGTTCGTAAGTCTCAATCATATCTCCCCTCTTTCTCCTGTTTGCTAGGTCTGGGATATTTTCTGCGTACTGCGACATCCCCTGCACTCTACAAATTCTCAGTCTTCATAATCAGTATTCCACAATCCTGATATCATTTTAACACTCTCCTTTATACTCTCTCCAATATATCGGAATCACAATGAAAACCAGACCTGCGCACAATAGTCCAAGTGAGGTCTTATCAAGGCCTTGTAAAGAGGCAAAATGACTTCCTTTTAACATGTCAAGGTTCTTTTCAGCATTGTAATTATATTTTGAGTTGCATTTACAATCTTTATTATATGACTCTTGAACTTCAACTTCCTGTCTACCAAAACTCCATTATCTTTAGCTTGATCAGTTTCTTCTAGCTTAATCTCACCAACATAATACGACGTTGGATATCTAATCACACCATGACCTTACTGACATTGAACATCCACAATTCCAGCCTATTGAAATCATTCTGTAAGTACTGCATATCATCAGCATTACCCTACCTGTCTTTACATTATCAGCAAATAACTGTATGTCACCTGTCAAATCCTTCCCAATATTAATGTACAGACTGAATAATGGAGGACCAAGCACTGATCCTTGTGGTGCACTACTGGTTACCTTAAATCGTGCAGGCTCACATCCCCAGTATACCACTTTTTGATATCTGTCAATCAGCCATCCTCTTATCCACGCTAATATTCTATAGCCCAAACCCATTTTCTCCAATTTATGCAACAGTCTACCACGCTGCATTCTGTCAAAAGCCTTAGCAAAATCCAAAAGCACATCATGGTGTATTCATTCTCCTTGTCTAACTCAGTGGTAGCATTATTATAGAATGTGAGCAAGTTGCTAAGACATAACTTTCCCTTAGTAAACCCATGATGTTCGTTGCAAAGTAGAGATTCACTGTCAACCCATTTCTGAATGCGAGCCCTAGATAATTTTTCCGAAATCTTCACCACCACTCCTGAGATAGTTGGATACATCGGTCTTTGTATCACCCTAATACTGGAAGAAATAAATATTGAATATTAATTATATGAAGAGCCAACGGCTTCAATTCGGCGACATATGAACTTATTTAAGTTAAGAGATATTACATCCCATATTTTTTATTTTTTCATAGCCAAATAAGAAACTCAAAGAGTTTCATGCCGAATATAGTAAATATATCAAGTTCGGCGAGTCCAAGCGTAAGCAAATACCTGGATAGTGTTACAACTGACCCTTTAGGGAGTGCAACACTGAGGCAACTCATGGTAAGGTGGAGCAAGCTCCGATCACTATTCTTGATATTTCCCCATAATGTGAAACCCAGTTCCTAGGAACTGGGTTTCACAGTATGGGTTCCCATAATTCACATTATGGGAACAGTAATACAGCTTGATATTTGGGAATTTGGGGAATCGATATTTCCCCATAATGTGAAACCCATTTCGCATTGCTGTTAGTATATGAACACAGTATTAGTCCGCTGCAGTTTGATTAAAAGTACCAAAATGCGAAAGCCAGATATCACCATTTCGCGAGATTGGGAGAACAGAAGAGGAAATTATTAATTATTAATTTTTTTTCAGTGCAAATATCAAATATTATGACAATAATCTGAATTGTGTATTTGGTTTACCAAACTAACATAGTAATTCAATGCATTTCCCCCTTTTTTTTTCTCTCCATTTTAAATATTACAATCTTTATTCGCTTTCGGGCCTGGTTCTTTTTATTTATTATTATTATTATTCTGGCAATCTTGAGTACCGCTCGTGTAAGCTGAATCATACGTCGGGCGATAATATCGCTTGCTGGAATGCCTGCACTGGAGTTTAATGACAAAGTTCATGCATTTTCTGAATACCGAGATTTCACTTATATTCACTGCACACTTTGTTAAGTTAAATATTTTGTCTCATTTCACGATTCTTAAGCATTTTTGAATAACTTCGTTTCTGTGACTTTCTCAAATTTCCTAAAGTCTTCCGTTGAAAATGCCTATGTATATCTTCTTTGATTTTGTACGGTCATCATTCGATCAAACCACTGGTTGAACTGTCACAAAGAGAATTGTTGAGAACACCTCAGACTTACTCTTCATTTGTCTCTTTGCCTTTAAATAACAAAATAATAATAATAATTAAATAAGTTTCCGAATTATATAGCCCTTCACTCAATTATGCTACTAAACATAATAGGCTTATTACAACCGTCTGTGGGTAAAATGATCTTAAAAAATAAAAATTAGTAAGAAACAGTAATTCGATAATAGCTTATTTGTAAATTTCATAATAACGCTATTTTTAGACCCTACTCCTAAAAAGAAAAACATTTTTTAATCAGAAAGTTTTTTCCACCGTTTAAATGAATTTTCTCAACTCATCCTTATTATAGTCCTTATAAGGACTGGCTTAAAGGGGCGAAGCAAGAATGCTTTTCATATTCCCCGTTATCTGTAGAGAACAGTGTAGGGATAAGGTGGTATTGAGCAATTAAAGCTCTGATCATGGCAGGAGGGTAACAAGCAATAGCCGAGCCTCAGTTAGAACTTCACTGGCTACAGCATTGCCATCCATTACCCACCAAGGGTATTGGATTGAATGAATCAATCCCTTCTCAACTCATACCTTTAAATCGTTTACTTCTAATAATTAAATATTAGTAAATATGGTGTATTAGATTATCCAGAATATTTTTAAAAAAATTTTAAAGTTCAACTATTTTATCAATAATAATAAACTTTTATAAATATTACAATATGTTTATTATAATATATTTATAAAATAAAAATTATTTTATGAAAAAATTACTTTAATAATGATACATTTGATTTTATATATAAAATAATACATAAATTTAATTTTTGTAGCCTAAACTAATGATGAATATTACAAATCAAGCCATATTAAGAACCACGAATTAATTATCATACGTGCTGATAAGCAGACACAGACTCATTCTTCAACCTTGCTAGAGGGAGCAACTCAACCGACAATTGCATGTTGGATTATATGTTAACAACTTTTCAATGAAAACTGAGGAATTCAATACGTACTTTAAGCTGCGCATGCTTAATATCGTGAAAGAATTCACTGATATACAACGCAATGAATGTAGGACTTTTTTTTTTTTAGCGCTATTATATCTTTTCTTATCAGTGGATTCGAATGTTTCTTTTACCCTCGCGTTTTTCATATCACTTCATGACATCAACTACAACTGATCTCAAATTCTATTGTGCTACTGATGACTAATATTAGTCATCAATCACATAAACTGATTGATGACTAATATGGCGGCCTACGAACACACCTTACTGGAAGTTGGTTAATGTAGACCAGGGATGGCCAATGATTAGAAGTGGCGCTTTGGACTCCAATGATAATAATAAAAAGTAAGCCTATTTATGCAAAAAAGTATTAACCAAAAAACCGATTTGTAGAAAAAAAAAAAAAAAGTTAAAACTTAGCGATTTTATTGTTTCGTGCACATCTTTTGCACATTCACTCGTATGATCTTGAGACGCCAAGCGTTAGCAACATCGCAGGTTTTTTATCAGTCAGTTTACAATTGACACTCATGCGCTACGGAGTTGTGCTTTGTTCGTCCTTGGTGAACATTCACAGTTTTGTACTTTTTCGAAAATTAAATATTGTTTTTATATTCAGTTACTCATCGCAGTGCAAAAGAAAATGAGAAAAAGAAAAACAGAAGGTGATTGTAAGCGTGAATTCAATGAAAAGACATAATAAAAGACATGATCTTAATAGACACTATAACACAATGCAATTCTAGCTCGCTTCCTCGTGGTGCACTCTGGATAACGCTAAAGAGCTAGAGCGACTTGGCAACCACGTGAACTCAAACTATAACACAAAAGAAAAAATAGTGCTTGGGTCTGAGTTACGGAGAGAGAGAATCTTGGTCTTATGTCTATATTAAATATGTCTATATTAACATATTTTTACTGGTAGTTTTTAAGGGTACAAGAGTTGAATAAAGCATCTGAACTCATACGTGAAAAAAATTGGCGCTTGGAAAGTGAAAGGTTGGCCATCCCTTATGTAGACCATACGCCGTTCCTAGTACTGTAAATAAATGCAGTCATTTATCATGCAAGATATACTTATCACGCACCTGCCCAGGGGCGAATGCTGGTCTTGAAATTCACGCTTGCTCTTGTTATCATTCAGGGAGTGAGAGGTGTGATTGAAGTCTGATTAGCGGAATAATGAATTACTGACCATTTAAAACTATATATTTAGAAATTTATGTACCTTTAATCATACAAATACAACACATATTTTACAAATGATATTCTATCTTTTTCAATTTAGCTACTTGAATACAAATTCTACCCTGCGGTTCTTCTTTATGAACTGGTCAATAACATCGTCATAAAAAGTTGGTTGTAACTTAATTTTCCCAAGCAACACGCACACTTGTAAAGACTGGCTGAAGCTCACTGGCTGGAGCTACTTTGACTGCGTATGGCCTGTGTTTAAGATGACGTGAAGGGTGCGGAAATGGCTATGTGCGCGCATGAAACCACAGTGGTGCAGCGAGGACCTGGAAGCTCTCACAACCGAGCAAGCCAAGGTAGCTTTGACTAGACAAGCAAGCATCAGCCTTCGATACACAACGCAAAGCTAATTATTGCCACGCAAGCTTAAGACGTCTTCTGTCTACAAAAATAAAAGCCTAAATGGAATGCTTATAAATGCATGCATTTATTAACAAATAAATAGTACTTCTATCTCAAGTAATGAGCTTGTGCAGTAAGCATGGAGAATTCGCCCCTGTACCTGCCATTATATCTTGCTGTGCCATTTGGTTTATCACTAATACTCCATAGTCCAGAAACGTGTGGTTGCCCAATAATTTTTGTAGGATTTTTGTAAAACAAACCACATTAAAATTCTCCTGCATTCAGGATTTGCAATCCTCCCCACCAAAAAAAAAAAAAAAGAAAGAAAGAAAGAAAAGAAAGAGACCAGTAGCAAAGATTTAATTTGGTTGGAAATCTGTAAAAGCAACTGAGGCGTCTATTGAATGTGCAGATTGAATATTGAGTGACAATATTCAATTAACGATGTTCTGCGGCTAGTTAGACTCTTTTGCTGGACCAACGACAAAGAATTTTGAAATATCTAATCAAACTCACGTCTATGATTGGTTGCAACACGAACAATAGAACCTTAACCATAAAATATCTAATTGTTTTCTTACGATGTGTCATTCAGAATTAACGTCGAGAAAGTTCAGGCCATGAGGCCAGTGTATTAAATCATGGTCCGTTTTCACAGGCCTGTTTGTCCTTTTTGTTTTCCGAACAGGAGGAAAACAAATTCTCATAAAATAACTTCAGTTGAAAAGCAATCCCTTTCTGAAGGGATTTGAACCGCGGTTTTTCTATTAATGTTTATGGCGGAATGTACTTCTTCCTATCCAAGCAGATAATGTGTAGGAAGTGTATACGCTATATTGGTAAGCTTTGGCGTGTTATAGTCATTATGATACCTGCAAAGGAATGATAAGAAACTGAAAGTGGTAATTCTTGTGGCTCCTAAGAGGATTAAATACTTCTTTCCTGCTCTTACTCAAACACTCTGTGCCACAACAAAAATCCCATTAAGTAACATAACTCTCTCTCTCTCTCTCTCTCTCTCTCTCTCTCTCTCTCTCTCTCTCTCTCTCTCTCTCTCTCTCTCTCCTTTTCTTTTAATACTTCTCAGTGATCCCAGTATTTTTTCTATCACCTGAATGCATACAGATTACTACTAAGTTTTAGATCTCATTAACATTGTTTCCAAATTGGAGGACGAATCGATGTACCAATGACAATGTACTATTAACAGCTTGGTTCTTACAATGATCTGAAGGTACTGAATCCATACAGATTTAGAAAGGCAGAAAGACTGTAGAAAGAACTGACTCGGTTATATTATTTCACAGAATAACATAAATATTTATTCAGTTACAAATTCACATCGCCTCATGTCATTTCTTAAACGAAATTTTATGTACATATATAAAATGCATGCCTTTAAAGCGTCTAGATAATTCGTTTCCAGTTTTTGTTTTTTATTTCAGTAATTCAAATCCAATTCACTGTTGATAATTTTTCTAGATTTAAAAAAATGAGAGAGAGACCGAAAAAAGATATAAAACTTGTACCAACTGGTTCTCTTGACAAATACAATAATAATAATAATAACAACAACAATTTTTAGTTTTGCTACACTCTAAAACGAGGGCAACAAAAAATAAATAAAAATAATTGTTTAGGAAAGGCGATTTGCCGACCTCTGGATTGTGATGTCCAGCTGCCTGACTTCTCTCTAATTAGTAATGTCACTGAATCAAAGGACATAGTTAAGAGAGGAGGAAGGGGTCATGCAAAATTTGGTGCTCTTTTTCATATATGAGATTACCCATGTTTAACACAGGTGAAACACAAAAAAGTATTCATTGACAGATCGGTAGCGATTACAATAATCTTCTTCTTCTTCTTCTGCAGCTTTTCCCACTTAAGTAGGGTCGCTGTTTGTAGTGAGTCTCCTTCACAACCTCCTGTCTTGGGCTGTAGCCACATCCAAGTTCTTCATCCTCAAGTCCTCCTCCACCATCTCCCTCCATCTGTTCTTCGGCCGTCCGCGCTTCCTCCTCCCCTGCTGCATGACCTTTCTTCCCACATACTCTTTCTCCCTCCTCATCACGACTAAACCATCCCAACCTTGCCTCCTGTATCTTTGCTCCTAAGTCCGTAACTTTCACTGTTCCCCTTACATGGTCATTTCTCAGATGATCCTTTCTGGTCACACCGCACATCCACCTATGCATTTTCATCTCCACTACCTCCATCCAGCTGATGTTATTTTTCCTCAGGGCCACAGTTTCCATAGCATACGTCATAGCTGGTCTCACTACTGTCCTGTAGATTTTGCCTTTTAGATTGATCGGCACCCTCTTATCGCATAGCACTCCAGTCATCTCTCTCCAGTTCCTAAATCCTGCATCCCACTTCCTTCTCAGCCTCACCATCCTCTTTCATTGTTGAACCTAAGTATCTAAAGTCACTGACCTTCCTGATGACATTTCCGTCCAGCTCCAGATCTGTCTCCTGGCTGCCATTCACTTTGCAACACGTATACTCAATCTTACTTCTGCTCAGTCTCATACCTCTCTCTTCCAGTACTTTCCTCCAACTTTCCAGTTTGGCTGCCACTTCTTCTCTTGATTCTGCGCACAGCACGATGTCATCTGCATACAACATAGTCCAAGGCGTGTCTTCTCTCACCTTCTCCGTCACCACCTCCATCACAATATTAAACAAGAACGGACTTAATGCTGACTATTGATGCAAGCCAACTGTCACTGGAAAACTTTCTGTCTCTCCCAAGCAGGTTCGAACTCTTGTCTTCACATTTCTGTACATTACAATAATGGACTCGAAAAATAGATTGCTGTTCCAACAGTTAGTTTGAACAGAACAATGGTGAGAATTTGAAACATCCCTACTATTGTGATTAACGTCTGCGAAGGCATGCTAAAACTAAGATGGACAGTAAACTCCCAGAGGAAAAAATACTTATAAATAAATATCTTATTTATACATCTTATTTATAAATAAGATATTTTTCAATAGAACATTAAAATATTGCTGCAACAGTAACAGTAACCGATTATTTTCGAAGGCCTGCTACCTGTGGTCCATTAAGATCTATCGAATATCGGGTTTAAATTGGATGAGGGGGGGTCTGCAGCCTAAGGCCATACCTCTGCATTATTTTGTGGGAACGTAGTTATACAGTATATCATGTCGCGTTGACTGCTAACATCACAGATATATGAAAGATTTTGCAAAACACTGTTCATACACTAACGGAAACAGCCTTTTATCCTTCATGAACAGATGTTGTCCTGACTCCATCTGTCTATTCTTTCTTTCTTCGCTTCCATCCACTCTCAAACCTGTCAAGCTAAAGACAGTTAACCTCTTTTCCTCTTGAAGAAAAACGAGCTATAAACTACTCTCAATCTTACCCAAGATGTTTTATAAGTATTATAAAAGTCAATAATATAACATTTTGATGAAGTTCCGAAACTTACCATCAGCACTTCAGGTTTTATTTAATACAATCATTTCGAAAAATTGACATTCGATGTATAAAGTTCTTTTGAATTCTATATCTTTTATGGTAATCTTGCACACAAGAGGTTGTTCAGCCTATAATTAGTATCACTCTAGTACTGTGAGTGGATAGACAGTTGCATAAAAAGAAGAAACTTACTAACATCGGATTTGAAGATAAATAATTATACTCTTCTTGGAAATACACGAGAGAAGACTGTTGCCAAGGCAGCAGCAGAAGAAATGAACAAAAAAGGAAAAATGTGTTTTATGAGTTTGACCGGCTACCAAAGGAGAGAGCATAATAGCCGATGCGTTTTGGCATATATTTAAAGAAGACTGAGGTGTATTTAAGTAATGACCTATCTAAAAATTATTAGACAATCCCGAAAGATCGCCCAACTCACCGTTGTTCCACTCAGTGACAGGCCCACCCTGTCACCGAGAAGAACTTCTCAGCGTTGGCTCTAACCAGTGGCAGGCTCACCCCACCACCAGCCAGAGCCAAATAATCTCATAATCTCAGCAGAGGCCCTACTCAGAGACCTATCCAAGCGGAACATGTCTCGTCAGTGGGAGGCAGACCCAAACGTGGAGTTTGGGTCTGCCTCTCACTGACGAGAACCACTGCCACCACTACTATACTGAAATGCATATGTACGTATTGATGAATCTGAATATGCTCTGGCACCAATTTAATAATTTAAAAATATATTAAAGAAAAAAAGGTGTTAATTATTTTTTATGAATATTAAAGCAAATATAGCAAAATATATATATTTTTTTAATTTACTAGTTTTTTAACTTTTTATTATATATATATATATATTTTTTTTTATTTTATATATATGACGATCTGTAATATTAAGTCAGTATATATAAATATGAATATTTATATATGCTGACTATAACCGAGACTAGAATAACAATTAAATTTATTCAAAACGCAACATTTTTCATCAGATTGTCCGACTTCTTCAGGCGTGGGAACATAGAAAGCAAGTGAACACTATAAGAAACATCGTATCACTATAAAACGACTATTATAAAATTCAGTTAGCTTTGAACTGTAGCTACAGTCCGTGTTGAAGTTCTGTAATGTTCACAAGCAATGGCTACTCGTCAAAAACTATTCATAAGCATCTATACCACCGCCATCAAAACAAACTCACGAACACAAGACAACCCCAAAGGTTATATCTCCTTACCATACATCAGCTCGCTCTCCACGAAACTAAGAAGAATTTTACGAAAGTTCAACATAAAAACCTGTTTCTCTACTCTTCCTAAACTAAGATCGATTTTAAGCAAATACAAACAAGCTCACAACCATCTACAATTCCCAGGAGTGTACAAAATCACGTGTGACTGCGGGAAGCAATACTATGGCCAAACTGAAAAATCCATCCTCCTACGTCTGCAAGAACACCAGAGGGACATTGTCTACAAAAGAACTAGAGCAAGTGCCCTGTCAAGCCATGTACTGTTTTCAGTAAACACAAATGATGAAGGCCATCAACATGAGATAAACTGGACAACAACCTCAAACCTCCATATATGCCGTGACGAGGTGGAACGCCGCATAGTCGAGTCTAAGGAAATTGTTATGGACCCTCATCACATAAATAATAACCTCAGCTATAATCTACCAGACTCTTTCAGCTCTGCTATCCGATATTGGCACACTCCTGAAGTCAAACGCACGCAGATGCCCAACAATAGAACTTCAACACGGACTGTAGCTACAGTTCAAAGCTAACTGAATTTTATAATAGTCGTTTTATAGTGATACGATGTTTCTTATAGTGTTCACTTGCTTTCTATGTTTCCACGCCTGAAGAAGTCGGACAATCCGATGAAACATGTTGCGTTTTGAATAAATTTATTTGTTATTCTAGTATCGGTTATAGTCAGTATATATAAATATGAATATATTATATATAAATATGAGTATATTATATATATATATAATATTTAATTATTATTATTTTTTATTTTGTATAATATATTTAATAGCGCAAATTTTAAATTCTCAATGCACATTTATGTTCAGTTACACGTTATTAATAACAGCTGCCTAACATTATAGAAAATAAGAAACATAAAGAATTAGACAACACGTGACTGAAAAGAAGCAGACGAACACGATATCAGAAAAGATGCTCCTCCTTTGCAAACATCTGTAAAAATATCTGCAAAGAAGGGGCCTCACCTTAAAAAATAATAAAATAATAAATTATTTTGGTACTTTTTTTCATTATTTTCGAGGTGATATTTTTTTATTATTATTAAACTAGATTTAAAGCTTCGAATTTAGTAGGGTATGCTCTGTTGAATACTTCGTCCGAATAAAACTGACGTGATCCATAATATTAAATTTAGAACAGTTACAGCAGGTCCAATTTAGATCCCTAATGATTTTAATAAAAAGTAGTCAATGATTCGCTAAAATACTTGGATTAAGAATTGCTATTGTGACTCATGATTAGCTGAATAAATTGACACCACTATTTTTTTTTATATTATCTTCTTTTATGTTAACCTCATTGCTATATAAATTTTTCACAGACAGGTTAGACATTCACTCAAACTTCCTGACACCAGTACTGGCCACATTGCGCCCACATCACCTAGTGAAATATATAATATTATTAAAAACTTAAAGAACAAAAAAGCTCCTGCAGCTGACCATTATAATAAATGCAATCTTAAGATTTCACTATTTTCCTTCCACCTGGAAACTGGCTAATGTAATCCCTATGCATAAGCCAGACAAGGACCCACACCTACCGCAAAATTATCATCCAATCAGTCTCATCTCCAACCTGGGTAAGATTGCGGAGAAGGTCATCCTCTCACGACTCCAAACCTCAGTAAATGACCTAAACATCCTCCCTAAATAACAGTTTGGTTTTCGGCAACACCATAGTACTACCCAGCAAATCCACAGAATTGTCAAATACATCACCACCAACTATAACTGGCGCCAGTGCACAGGAGCTGTTTTTCTAGACCTATCCAAAGTATTTGACAACATTTGGCATTTCGGACTCTAACACAAACTTATCTCAGCCGGTATCTGACTACAAATGGTTCATCTAATCCATTCATATCTTCAGAACAATCAATACAAGTCAAAATCAACGGTTCTACCTCATCCTAGCACCATATCTTTGCTGAAGTGCCGCAGGGATTTCTACTGGCTCCATTGCTGTTCTCTATATACATGTCAGACATCCCGCACAATCCGATGACTTCCATTTTGGCCCTGTATGCGGACGATACGGCAATACTAACCAGATCTCTCAGACCCCATTTCATTACCAGAAAGCTTCAAGAAAACCTTCTAAAGCTGGAGGGTTGGTTCTCCAAGTGGAGATTGGAAGTCAACCCCCTGAAACTCAGCCGTTCTTTTCTCAAAAAGGTCAATGTCTCCTGCAATTTTAGTATTGAATAGTAACACATCTCCTGCAGGAGATGTGTTACTATTCAATACTAAAATTCATTGGCAGACAGAAACAAATTACCTGGGTGTAATTCTCGACAAAAAGCTATCTTTCAACCAACACATCAAATCTGCGTGCACAAAGGCATCTAAAGCCATAGCTCAGATCTATCCGCTAATTAATAGAAATAACAAGCTCAGCAACAGAATCAAATTGCAACTATACCAGATGACGATTCGTTCTATAATCACCTATGCCTCTCCAGCCTGGAGCCACACCTCTAATACTAACATTATCAAAATACAACGAGTGCAGAACAAGTGCTTGAGAATGATTCTGAACGCCCCATGGTATGTTAGAAACAATCAACTTAATAGAGATATAATTATTCCCTATATTTTCTCTTTCCTACAATCTTTAGCATCTAAGTTCTTCCTAAGACGTCCATACACCCCAACGATTTGGTTCAGCAAGCTGCAGCATACGGCAAATTCAAACATAGAAGACCAAAAGCTATTTTAACCTCCTATAGCGATGCATAATCTCCATGCCCAATCAGGACGAGCAAACTGCTCGTAAATTTTACCCTCTCTGTAACCGCTACAGATAGCGGGGAATATGAAAAGCATCTTGCTTCACCCCTAAAAACATAAATGTCAATTGTCAATTAACTTCTGTGCTGTCTGCTATATATCATTTCCTTTAAATGTGTAATATTTTCGTTACATCAGAGCGAATGCTGTGTTTATTAATCTTATGAGTTAAAAGGAAAAGAACATTAATAGAAAATAATATTAAAATTAATATATGTCCTATTGAAACTGAAATTACTCCACAAATCTTAACAGAGATTGTAAAATATGTAAAAACAAAAATATAAAATAAGAATAATAATTAATTAAATAATTTTTTCTATCTTCCAAGTGTCTAAATAACGCTGTTAGCTTGACTTAGCGAAACATTGGAGTGTAAATATTTTGTTATTAAATTATACAAATTAAATTAAAATAATTTAATATTAATTAAATTAATTAAAATAATTTTAATCTTAACTTTGTCTATTAAATACTAAACTTGTTTTGTATTTTGGGGGAAAAGATCAGTGATCGCGATATGCATGCAAAAAACTTTTAAAATGTGGCAGGTTTCATTTGTATATCTTGAATAAGTCAAAAAAAACTAGAAATTTATATAGTTCTGTCAGCATAGCAAGTATATTTTAATATTTTAAGTTGACATTGTAATATAACTGTATTACTTGAATGATCAAAAATTAAAAAATTCGAAAACCGCATATCGTGTGCATAATCAATAACCTAATTGTTAAGTCTCTGCTTGTCATTAAATCTTTAATATTGTTAATTATTATTAAATAAAATAATTAAAGTAATTAATAAATGAATATTTAATTATAAATATTTAAGAATAATCAAATATTTGTTTGTAATTATGTAAGAAGGAAAAACACCTTTTTTTAATAATGATAAAGAAAATTAAAAAAAAAAAAAAAAGTGTTTATTATATATTTAAATATTCTTGCAGGGCAGTTCTGCATAGTCCAAAATTGGCCAGAATTCATTTAATTGCCTAAGCCTTTGTTACAACGGCGAGTGTGATGAAGCGTCACTATTGACAATCTATACACTGAATCTTTGTAACCAAGTTTCATTCCCAGTTTTCCTATTAGCACTTGTACTAATCTGTTTCCCATCGATTACACTTGGGATCAATCTCGCACAATGGAATAGTCCACGTTCTTTTCGTTCATTTTGGAACGTTTCTATAGTAATTGTTTACTGAATGTACGCTTCGTGTTCTGTACTTCTTTCTTCATGGAAGATAAGATTGCTAATGAGATGACCTGCGTTTTCACATAAATCACAGATTGACTAACTGATTGCAACTAGCTTTTAAACTGTTTGAAGATACCTTCATTAAATGTAAGCATTTTTTTCTTCCATTCTTAATTAATATATATATATATATATATATGGAGACGAAACCAAATCTAAAAGTTGCTTTTTGTTAATAAGTTATTTTTGATCATGACAAAAAAAAAAAAAAAAAAAAAAAAAAAAGGCTGCCTGCTCCGTTCGATTACATTTGTGTCATCACAAAGCAGGGAGGACGTCTAAAAACTCAATCATTCGATCATTTCTTTCCCGAGTATACAACTTATTCAGGTGATTAGCTTTTCCTCTCATCTGTGCAATTGATCAGGTAGCGGTGACGCGCGCGTTGCCTGAGGAAGGGGGAGGGTGAAACAGTGGAGAGGGAGGGAGGACTGCTTTGTTCCTATTAAAGGATGGGGAAGCTACATTAGCCTGCTTGCATCGCACGTCTTTTCATGTTGGACTAAGTGGAACCCTGGATAGCTCTTTATCCTAACTACTTTAGTTGCCAGGAAACGGTGTTGACTTGTCATACTTGCAGTAGAAAGTGGTTATGAGATAGAGAAACGAACTACCCCTTCACATTTACTTCTGTCTAGAAAATTGACTGATAATAAATTTTCTTTCCAACGAATGTTTACTGTTACCTTGAAAATGTCCGAATCATTAAGCGTACTCCATTTATCACAAAAGGAAACGCGACGTTTATTCAAATCAATGACCATACGCTACCTTTATTTATAATGAAGATAAGCGCAAAATGAACACACCCATTTGCAAATACTCAACGAGCAGAAATATATCGCGCAACAATAAATACAATTGCAAAGTGCTAAATTCAAACTATTTCCTTGAATCATAAGAAACTATATTGGAAGAATAATATTATATAAGATTTTTAAAGAAGAAATGAGAATACTTTAATTACTTTTTAATAAATGATAAGAGAATCTTACACCTTATAATTCAAAACATCAAGAACAAATAACTATCCTCTGTAAACTAATCAATTGTATTTCATTAGCAAAAGTATGTTTCGATACATGCATGACATGATTAAGAGTTAGCTTTATCGTGTAAAAGGTCATTGGTAATCACCTGAATACGGTAATTGTTCCTCTCGATTGGTTTTATCTGAAACCAATCGATTCAGAACAGAAAGAACTTCTTTCTTCCTTGGAATAATACAATTTAAGGATCTTGAACTCATATTTTCTTGTCAAAATGTGTTAATACGATATTGGTTATTTCCCCCACCAGCTTATTCCTTTATTTGAAATTGAAAATCGCCAGTTAGGGGAGGTGGGAGGAGTGCAGAAACCAGAAGAATGAACCAAATCACGTTAAGCCATTTTGTCTCTTAACTTTTTTTTTTCTGCAGACCTCTATGACAGTTTAATTAGTTTTGAATGACATTTGGATAATGGAAACGAAGGTCTTTTTTTTAGAATGAAGAATGAAGGCGAGAAAGAATGGTAGCAATTTTGTGCGCATTGTAGTTTTAAAACTTAATAAATATAATTCAACTGTGACAGAATACATACACTTTTGAAATGTTGAGATAACGTAGAATATAAACAGCATGCTTACGTGGTAGATGACGTATTGTTGAAGCCAGATTGTTGATAGTTACCTAACTTAAAATAGTTCTCTTACCCAGAGAGTTTTGGATGTCTGCGTACCCCTTTTTTAAATAAATATTGGATTTAAAATATAAGCAATGTTTTGTAGAAATACTGTATAATAAATCTGTTACTTGGACACATTACTAATTTTTATTGTCTGTCAGTCATTTGTTTTTCAGTGGCATTTTATTGTTTGTCAAAAGTCAAACGATCTGTGATTTGTGTTTGTGTTGAAAATTAAATTACTCACTGAATATTTTGAAATTGGCTTAATAATGAAATATTTAGTAAAATAAATTGAATGCAAAGGAAATGAAAACTCTGAAAAGCAAATATGACGTGCACATTATAGAATAAAATTCACAGGAACAAAACTGCAGCTTTTTTTTAAATCTCCGCTAGTGCGGAAGAATATCTTGCAGTGTAATAGAGTGAGGCAAAAGTTACGAAAACGAATAGAAAAATAAACCACTTTGTCTGTATAAGAGATTCTGTAAATGAGATGTTATTGAGCTTAAAGCTCACCCTCATGGGGCATGACGTTAGCTATATTCAGTTTGCAGTAGATTTGAGTTTGGTCTTTTATATTTGTAGTGTATTGCTTCATTGTAGTTGGCAGCTTGTTTGATCAGTGGATTTTAATGAAGGTTTGCCTTGATGAAGAATTTCTCTGCTAAATCACGAAGAAGACAAGAAATGTTTACTTCTCGATGGATCTGGGAGTTTCTAATAAACCAAGGAGCGTCCAGGATCGTCCTTAGATACTTATTTTGGATTCTTTGTAGTTTCGGTATGTTAGCTCAGAGATGTGACTCCATGCCGGAAAAGCGTAGGTGATCATTGGTCGAATTACCTTTTTGTACAGAGTTAGCTTGTTTTGTATATCCAATTTGCTTTTGCGGTTGATCAGGGGGGGGGGGGAGTAGAGTTGCGAAATTACTTTGGATATCTTCGATCCTATTAATTTGATGTGACTGTTAAATAATAGTTTATTATCTAGTTTCACTCCAAGATTACTTTTGATTCCCATGGGATCTTGACTCCATTGAGTTCAATGTCCTTGCTGGGGATCTTTCTTCTGGAGAAGAGTACGGCTGAGCTTTTTAGAGGGTTTGCTTGGATCCTCCAGTCCATCAGCCAAGTTTCTAGTGTGTTGATACTGCTTTGAAGTCTTCTAATTGCCAGTTAGGGGACTGAGAGATCTAGATAGTATCGCAGTATTGTCCGCATGTAGTTCTGAGATAATCCTTCTCGGATTTTGGGGGATATCGGCTAGGTAGATCGAGAACAGAAGAGAGCCCTGTGGTACCCCAGCACAGAGCTTGCCTCTGGGTGACACAGTACCATTTAATTTAATCTGTCATTTAGATAGGATTTGATAAGTTTAACTAATTTTATTGGTATCTTGAAGTCTATTAATTTGTAGAGAAGGCCCTGATGAAGATCTTGTCAAAGGCTTTTGCAATGAGACTAATGGGTCTCTAGCTTTCAGGAGGTTGGGGGGGGAGGGGGGTTTTACCTGGCTTTTTTTTATAGGTATGATATCTGCTGTTTTCCAGGTTATCGGAAAGTGCTGGAATCTGATGATTGCGTTTGTTATATTAACAATGTGTGTTATAACCTTTCTTGGTAGCATTTTTATTACTCTGTTTGTGATGTCGTCTGGGCCTGGAGCCTTTTTTTGTTGTTCAAATGGGTTATGATGTTTGTTATTTCTGTTGGGGTAGTGGATAAGTTCTGAGTTATCTATATGATAGTTTAGAACTTTTCTGACTTGCCGATAAATTTTATAGATGAAATTAATGTTTAAGTTTTGGTGAGACGGGCTACACTGCCTCTCCAAATTATCTATAAGGGCGTCTGCTTTTTCCTTATATCCGAGTGGGCCAGTCCTTGCGTATGGGAGGGTAGAGGTTGTCTGTTGGTGCGAAGGATTTTTAGGAATTTCCAGAGGGAATGGTCTTCTTAGTTGACTTGGTTTCCCATTCGTGGTTACGATGGTTTTTGAAGAACTTCTCTGACTTTTCTATTGAGATTATTTTATACTGTTTTGTCCTGTGGGGCTCTTGTATCGTGATATGTCTTTCTAGCTGTGTTTCTTTTGTTCTGATTAGGCCCATGATTTCTTCTGGGATCCGATTGTTCGAGTGGTTGATGGCAATTTGCGTAACTGAAGCTATTGCTTTGTGAATTTGGCTTGTTAGTTTGTTTACAACGATGTCTATCTCCTATTTATTGTGAATGATGGGCGGTGGGCCGATGTGCTCTGGGAGAATTTTAGAGATTATTTTTTCTAGTTGATATTGGTATGGGATGTTTTTGAGAATAACGATGCCCAGAACATCTGAATCTCCTGTTGGGCTGTGATGAGGGGGCTCCGTAGGTCCAATCACGACGGCAGAGTTGAGCATTGCATAGTTGTATAAAGTGTGACCTTTAGTGTTGATTGAAGAGCTGAACCAAGCTGTGTGTTTGAAGTTGAGGCCTCCTGCTAAAATTATGGAGTTATTTGATCCGAGGATGGAGTCCAAATCAGATGTCAGTAGTAGGATGCTTCGAGGGTTGTTAAACTGAATAAATGTTTTTTTTTTCGCTCATTTCAGAGAGAATAACCCATGTCAAAATAAAGAATGTCTCCCTTGAGAGTTTCCCTGTCTCATGCATAAAGTTCTTATAAGAACTGAGCGATGGACTGAGTCCTTGACTCTTTATCCCGTCATCTGAATGAAGAAAATCTGTGTGGATGGGATGTCATTGAGCTAAAAAGCTCCAGTCATGACTGGGTAACGGCAATAGCTGAGCCTCAGTTAAAGCTTCATTGACTACAGCATTGCCATTTGTTACCCTGGAAATCCTAAAAAGAATAAAGCAACATTTATTTTTCTCATATATCCATAACATGTGATATGATATTAGGTGTTAATATCTAAAATATAAGAAACTTATTAATAAAGGTTAAATATAAATTTACAATTTAATTACAAAATGTACTCCTGAAATATGTGCTCTTTATTTACAAAAATATTTTTAAATATTAGTCTCACTTATGAAAGATTGAAAACTAAAACGCATTTGATCATTCGAATATCATGTGAGGGATTGAGAATTATTTATTATTTATATTTATTTATAATTATTTATATATTTATTAATATAAATAATTAGCATTTTTTTTCTTATTAACGGATGGTAGCCAAATCATAGAAACTCGTTTTGTTTGTTTCGTGACTTTTTGAAGTTTTATAATACATTTATGGAATTCTACGCATTTATTAAAGCATTTTCGGTTCTTATGTGATTATTTACCAATTCCGTTTATAGTTTTACACGGTTAAGAAATAGTACCAACTGACTTGTGAGACTATTCCTTAATGAATGGTCAATTATGTCAGTTGTTACATTTTACTCGTTTTTTAAACTATTTAGGATTATTTCGTACTATTTTTTGCAAGTAGAAGAGTAGTAATAGAAAGTCTAATTGCGTATGAATACATTATGATTAAACTAATGCAAATCAAAGCAAACGTTTTTGACAGCAGATGGCGCAAAGTTAGATAAGCGTCGTCTGCACGATGTTGTTCATCTTTTCTAAAAATCGAACTACTGTTTTTAATAGTAATTTACCCGTGATTTTTTTGACATGTTATGAGCTAGTATTGAAATTGAATGCCATTAACTATAACAAACCTGTAACGAAATAAGGTAAGTACCAGAAATGAGGAGAACTTGCCAATTGCAGAAATAATAATGAATATAACATAGTTTTAGAGTATTGAGAAAATAAAGACGCAAGCTTCCATGTTAGATATCGAACACTAAGTAAATAAATTACGTTGCCAAAAAGTAATAAAATGGACTTGATTTCTCGACGGGCGCCAAATAAGGCTTTTAAATTAGGTTTCCGGTTTAGGGTACATAAAAAGAAATGTAAAAAAGAATATTGTCACTTGTAGTGTTAAGGTGTAATAAAGTATCATTATACTTGAAAATGAATCTCAGCAACATTCAAGAACAAATGTAAATAAAGAGATAAAAAAGATATTAGTTATTGATTGAAAGATTTGGTATGCACACGGGTTCATTCTATTAATATGCATGCATTCGAACATATCTCATGTAGTGAAGGGGATAGGTATAGAAGTTCAGTACTGTTTTTTTTTTTTTTTCGCGCATTTTGGAAATAATAAACCAGCGAGTTAAGGGATGTCCCCCTATCTGCAATTCTATTTATTATTTAAATGAAATTATAATAAAATAGAATAGAAAAACCCTCGAAGTATTACAACTATAGTTTAATGTGATTTTAAACACATTCCGTTTTTTTTTTATGCCCAGGTATTAATTACAGATTCTGAAGAGGAACTTCAAAAAGTTATTCAACCTAAAAGAAACAGCTGAAGATTTTGGAATTATAATCCCTTTTAGAGGTCGAGACCTAACTTGAAGTAAAATCTCATCTCATCTTCCTTTTTCCGTCTTTCACCTTGCGGTGTCGAGGGTTTATTAATCATCGGACCTCAACCCGTTCAGAGAATAAGGTGGTCAGCCCTACGCACTGGTGTATCCTAGGTCCTGTAGTGTTGAGTCCTCAAGGTTGGTTTACCCGCATAGCGGGATATTAAACCTCAGTATAAACAGGGGAAAACCCTACTGTCCACACCAATACCGGCTAACTTGGCTCTATGGCTGAGGAAGATCCTTCAGCTCCTCACATCACCGACGGGAATCGAGCCCAGGACACTCCTTCCCTAGGCATATGGTTGCGAAGCGCACAGCCACTAGGCTAACTGCTCGAACTTGAACTAACATAATAACAAATAATAAAAATTTGGAATAAGTTAATTCTTTTATTTATTTATGATGTATAGTTTCATATAAAGGCGAAAAGAACAAATGCGAAAATTATAAAATACTTAAAAATAAGAGCCGTAATAAATTCTCTACTTAAACCTAACCCGGTACAAGGGCAGTCTATTAAAGTCTATAAACACAAGTTAATTTTGGAAGTGAAATGAAGACGATACAACAAAAAACTAGAAAAGATTAATAGCAGCTGAAATGGAGTTTTTGAGATAAACAGCAAAATGTACCCAATCTGCTCATTAAAAAAAAATGAAAAAATAATTAAACCATTAATAGATAAAATAAAGAAATATAAGCATATTTGGGTTGACTTCTGATTGAAATCATCAGCAAGTCCCTTTCTATAATAACAATAAAACTGTAACTTGCCTGAGAAGATTTTACTTGCAGCAGACTTTGAAAAGTGGTATCCGCTGACTTCACTGTTTCACTTTTCAATTAATTAACAATGGACTCTATGATGACAAACTTTTGCCGCGAAACATAACTGATGGATTCCATGTCACTAAATCTGAAAATCCCATCGTACAAATATATTTGACTCAAAAGTTATAACTTTTTTAGTTGTTAAAGCCAGAAGATTTTTTCTTTCATAGGAAGGATGGATTATTACGTGCAGCTATTAGATATTTCTATATTAATAATATAACCTCAAAGAGAAAATAGCTCGATTATATTTTTGTAATCTTCTCTCTCGTATTCGATGGGTGGGAAGTGGTGCAGTGGCTTTAAAAAAGGGAAAGGAGGTCGTATGAAGTTGAACATCGATCACAAACATAAGTTACTGACATAACCACAAAAAAGCGATAGAATTCCTTGGTATGATTATGAATGATCGATCTTTAACAATCAGGACATTTGTTGGGACTCCTAATCTCCATTAAACTAGCGGATAAGCAAAGGTATGCTTGGTACAATGTCAATGGTTGTGCGTATATCAAAGGAAAATTCAATGACATCCAATCTCTTCAGATATGTACTAGGGAAGGGTATAAGTATTATTCTCTGTAAAGTAAAATATTTTTTAAAAAAATGAAATTCTAAAGTAAAATATGAAAAAAATCCACATTCTCCATCTCTTCTGTGTGGATTCGGCCAATGATATCACAGTGAAAAATGCCACGATATTTCAGATATGATTAATTATAAATCACAGGGGCGGCTCGTGCGTGGGCACTGCAGAACTGCAACATTCCCAATTTTTCTCGATATATAAATATATTTATTAATTTATTTATATTTGCTTGTAATATTTAATTTGTCATCAACAATCCCATACAATTCTCATATTTTGTATAAAAAATAATAAAAATCCATTTTGTAGCACTTAGGAGGGCGAAGGACACTAGCAGCGCTGTGTTTTCCACAGTTTCATATTGCTACGCGCGCAAGCATATACACGTCATATTGAGATGCGAGCTAATGTGGCACTGTCCGTCGCACAGTTCCACTGTTGTTTATATGCAGTTTGCATCAGTAGTCGAGTGTTCGTAGTGCTTACCGTGTTTACGCCGTCTCTTTAAATATTTGGACATTACAATTAAAGACATAACATTTGTTATAATAATTTTTAAGTATTTTAAATTATACCAAACTGTATAATTTTATCGATAATAAACAATATGTTTTCGTGTTTAATTGTTTTAAAATTTTACCATAATTTTGATATTTTATCCAAATATACACTGTACTTAAAATGTGTATGTATATTTCGAAAGTTGCAGCACCCCCCCCCCCCCCCACGATTTCAAGCCACGAGTCGCCACTGTATAAATATATAGTAAAAAAAAAAAAAAAAAAAGCACTCAAGTTAGTTTTTATTTATTTTGACTTCTTCTTTACCTACACCCAAATGTTTATAAAGACGCCGTTTTCATTTTTGTGGTTATAAAAATAAGACAAGAAAAATATTAACCCAAATTTATGTTCACGACTTACAAGCGTGCTGAAATAATATTTCTCTAAGCGGAACTTAAGTCATCTAAATGATTAAAATATTTATATATTTTTTTCCAGTTGATTGCAGTTCTTCTCGTAATCTGGCTATTTATTTTTTCCCCTGCAAATTATAGACTTCGTTGAATGGCTAAGAAAAATCACAGCATCTAAATTACATAACGAAGTAATTTGTTATGTTATTCCAAAGTCCATAGCAAATGCTTTTTGCGAATTTTTTTTAATGCAGATCTTCACCCCTTATTCTAAGTAATGGATTTTCTATTTCTCCCTATACTGTTAAGCAGAAAAAAAAAAAAAAAACGATGTCATAAATTCGATTATTTTCTGGGAATATATATTTTTTCTTTTTTTTTCTTTTTTTTTCAGTCGGTTTCCGAATGAGTAAGTCGTAGACCGAGGCATAGTCTCTTCCCTCCCCCCCTTCCCTGCTCTTGCCCTTTCGAAAACCACAACCCATAAAAACTCGCCCTTTGAACTCACACTGTTTCGGACAATTAGGATTGAGAAATAAACCAGCCTGCTGTCCTTTCTCCCTCAGCGCCTTCAAAAACCATCTGTAGCTATGAACCCAACTATCATCAATGGCTACCCATCAATTTCAAAAAGTTACTTTCTGCTAAAGTAGTTTTACCTTCTATGGGCATCTTCATCTATAGTGGAAAGGCAGAAAAGTGATAAAGATAATAATGGTTTTATATCCAACATACTGCTAGTAAGTCGAAATGTATTTATTCATAATCTTTTAATGTAAACACTCGATATAATGGTTGCTTGTAGTTTGTTGTTCAAACACTGACTTTTAAAATACTCAGTAATTCAAGAAATGTAAAAACAAAACAGGACTATTAGCAGCTGAGAATAAGAAAAACTGGAAATTTCAAAAAGAAATAAGAATTCCTAACTATTAGCGCTCCAGAAAATACAATAATTTCACAAACTTCAGTGAAATTGTAAACAATTAAAAAAATTGTATTGTACAAGAATGCGAAGCGCCCTCTACGATTCTAACAAGTTAATATTTTTTTTATTATCATTTTATTTTAAAATGAATAAATAAATATTTCAAATGAATCACGTCTTTTGGAAATCTAACCTCATTCTCCAGATAGCTGTGTAAGGATTTTCCTAACCATAAAAGAGTACTATTTCCTTTTCGTAATATTCCTGTTAGGTCTTTCAGGAACATGCTACTGTCATCTTTTCAAAACGCTGCATTACTATACATCGTTTGCTACAGGCTACAGAATGAAAAAGGAACTGAATAGCGGGCAACGTTATGGGATGTTCAATAATAGGACTGAATGTGAAACGATCGGATGGGGAATAAAATACAATATTTATTTATAAATTTAATATCTATACAACATATAATTCATTCTTTTTTCCTTTCAAATAAATCAGCCTGGTCGAATTAGCGTATTTAAGTTAACAAAGTAAAATTCAGCATGTGAGATGATACTTGTGATGATAATAATAATAATGCAGTTAATTTTATTATATTTTATGTTATGGGGATGTTTTTAAATTATTACATCTCCAAAGATACTTAAGATACTTCGAAAATATTTGTCACGTTTCAAGTTCTAAAGACGTAGACCATACACACCAAATTTAGTTCTAAATACTAAAATTCTAAAGGCTGTTTTGGAAATTGGAGGGTAATGGGCGTAAGGTTGATGCGAAGACGGTGATTGATTCATTCAATCCAATACCCTTGGAGGGTAATGGATCGCAATGCTGTAGCTAATGAAGTTCTAACTGAGGCTCGGCTATTGCTGTTACCCTCCTGCCATGATCAGAGCTTTAATTGCTCAATAACACCTTATCCCTACACAGTCCTCTACAGATAACGGGGAAGATGAAAAGCATTTTTGCTTCGCCCCTTTAAGCCAGTCCTTATAAGGACTATAAGGAGGGTAATGGGCTGTTTTGGAAATTGGAGGGTAATGGGGAGAGGATATATGTGATTTAATCCAATACCCTTGGAGGGTAATGAATGGCAATGCTGTAGCCAGTGAAGTTCTAACTGAGGCTCGGCTATTGCTGTTACCCTCCTGCCATGATCAGAGCTTTCATAGCTCAATACCACCTTATCCCTACACCGTCCTCTACAGATAACGGGGAAGGTGAAAAGCATTCTTGCTTCGCCCCTTTAAGCCAGTTTATAAGGACTAAGGAGGGTAATGGATGGCAATGCTGTAGCCAATGAAGTTCTAACTGAGGCTGTTACCAGTGGCGCACTAAGGATTTAATCTTGGAGGGGGCCGAGCGCTCAGGATTTAACCTTTGAGGAGGAGCCGAGTTGAGTAGACGTTTTGCGAATACACACTACACATCGCATACGACGTATAACTGAGCATCTGCAGTGATCGCTAATTCATAAGTAGCACACAACATAAATAAAAAAAATGAATTTTAATTAGGAAAAGATTTTTGGAAATTTTTCTAGCGTTTTTTCCTTTTCTTTGGGGGGTGCCCGGACCCCTTGGCCCTCCCATCTGGGGTGTGCCACTGGCTGTTACCCTCCTACAATGATCAGAGCTTTAATAGCTCAATAACACCTTATCCCCACACTGTCCTCTACAGATAACGGAGAAAATGAAAAGCATTCTTGCTTTGCCCCTTTAAGCCAGTCCTTATAAGGATATAAGTACTGCTGCCATCTTCATCGATGCAGAGAAGGCGTTTGACAAAATGTGGCATCAAGGCCTTCTCTGCAAACTCATAAAGTTCGGCTTTTCAATCAAATTGATAAGAATACTCCACTCATACCTGAAAGATAGATATATGCAGGTCAGGGTCGGAGAATCGATTTCGTCCAGACGCAGGGTCTTCGCAAGAGTACCCCAGGGTTCTCTTCTGGCCCCTTTCCTGTTCTCAATCTATGTAGCAGATATCCCTCTGAACCCGAGAACAATATTCACTGCATTACATGCAGATGATACTGCATTAATGGCAAGATCTCTGAGCCCAAAACTGGCAACTATAAGATTGTAAACCAGTATACATATATTAGAGAGAGAGATGGCTGGCGGACTGGAGGATCCAAGTTAACCCACAGAAGAGTTCAGCCATACTGTTTACAAGGAAGAAAATCCACAATATGGAGGACATTCATCTTTTGGGAGTTAAGATTCCGTGGCAGAGCGAAGTCAAATATCTCGGAGTGATCCTGGATAGAAAACTTCTATATAAGACACGTTACCTCAAAGACATCCAAGGTCATAGCCCAACTCTACCCTAAACAAAATTAACAAATATTCTAAAACTTCAGAGATTGCAGAATAAGTGCCTGAGAATGGTACTGGATTCCCCTTGGTTTATCAGAAACACCCAGATCCATAGAGAAGTCAACATTCCTTACATCTCTTCCCTTCTTCTAGATCTAGCAGTGAAATTCTTTACCAAGACAAGTAACCATCCAAACCTGTTGATCAAGGAAGCTTCGGAATATAATGAAGCGGAAAGCTACAAATATAAAAGGCCAAAATACATCTTAAGTACAGCTAAACACAACTAATTTCACTGGGCGAGCATTTGGCTCATAAACACTCCATTCAAAATTTTTCATTTCGGACAAAGGGGAATAAAAAAGCAATTTTGCTTCACCCATCTATCCGGAAATGTTATTCGTTCATTTTACTTTGGTTGTGTCTCGTTATACTTTTGCTGAAATATTGTACTGTGCTGAATTTTCTGTTAGAAAAGACTTGAAAGTTAGAATTTGAACTTTTTGAAATTACTTATTGTGCGTTTCTAAAAATAATAAATGAATAAAATAAGTTTAACCAATGGGCAGTTAGGATCATTTCCATTTCTTACAAGGAATTTTTGATGTGTCAAAAAAAATACTTGAAATTGAAAATAGGGTCTTTCGAGATGGTGTCGAACCAAAAGGTGAACGTTCGCTCGAGGAAAAGGAATTACAAATACACTTAAGGGAATTCGTAAATTTTAGAAAGAAGTCATATCGAACAAACAAACATCAAAAAATAAAATAAAATAATAATCGTAGACTTCGTCCTCTCTCCGACAACAATACGAGTTACGGTTTTGTATCACGAGATGACAGCAATTGTCGGACGTACTCTTATCCTTATACTTTAAAAATCATCGGTAACCGTAGGCTCGTGGCCTTACTATCGTAGACGGTTAATGGTAAAGACAAGCTTCCCCCCGATTTCCCAAAATTCGATAGTTCTCAGAGAGGAACAAAAGGCTGATGCCTTTATTTATTTATTTTATAATTTATAATGCCTTTATTGATACACACACACAATGAAGAAGAATGACAATAAATCTTTGTACATTTTAATAATTTTTATAATATTCACTACAAGCGTTTCTTTAGTTAAAATGATGGTTTAAATAATGGATAAAAATGCATTTCGTCAACAGGGGGAAAAAAAAGAAAGAAAGAAAGAAAAACGGGCCAAATTCAATAAAGAAGTACTAGAGTTGATTTGTCCGCACGAAGTACTTATCCCTCTTCAATTTATTAAACGAAACACTAAAGTTTTATCGAATACATCCTTTCTATCTTTTTCAAGCATGTCGCGCTATTCCATGTCCTGGTACCGGTTGCAAAAAGAAGCACTTATCGGCTTTTCTGAGAACTACACAAATGACAAAACAATGAAAAAAAAGCCAATTCTGTCGAATTTCTTTAATAGCATGTTCGACTATTAAGTCTTTGACCGCCGTTCTTCTAGGAAATTGCTGTCCAGTTACTGTTATTTAAGTAGTTGGAAGACGCAGCTGTTGCTGTGGAAACTATTTTGGAAAAAGAATTAAAAAAAAAAAAAAAAACTCTTGTTTGCTGCACCGAGTGGCTAATAGAGTGCTACGTGAAATAGGCTATCAACTGAAGTGAGTTTGCACAGGTGTTTGTTCAATAATATGTCTGCCTTTCAAAATGAAAAGAAAGACAAAAAAATAGACTGGAGTAGCTGCAAATTATATTTAACCTAAGTTTCAACTAATAAAAAATTTAATATCTTTTCCTCTTATTTAATAAAATAACCTGAAGGTTATTTGTTTCTGTACTAGTGCAACGACGTATTAAGTACAGCGCCATCTTGCGTTAGTAATTAAGTACGTCAAGAGAAAAGTGTCATCTAGAAACTGAAGAGGCTTTTAATAACAATGGTCTTAGTCCTTGAATTCTCCTAATATTAATCTTAAGCTCTTAATGCTTAAATTTATGAGGTTAAGGTCGTTCTAAAAAAAAAAATCTTTGTTTTAATGTCTCAGTAATGTAAACATATTGGTGACTGCGCCCTCTATAATGTGTATGTTTCCTGCAGCAGACGACAAGTACATCGAGTGAATAACGTTTAGAAGACGCCATTAACTTTTATGTAATCGTTCATATAAGTTATATTGTCGGCATTAGGAATCTTAGATTCTAAGAAAATACACCTCTGTGTATTTGTATTATTTAGATAAGAACTGGAATGATTTGGAGAAACTAAGAAATTACTTGAAGCTCCCTTATTACAGTGCACCACTTTTCTTCTATAGAAATCAATAAAATACCTCTGCTGATCTCATCGTCCAAATGATTATGAACAACGATATTTCTGATAGGCTAAAATCTGAAAAATTCAGCTCAATGGAATAAAATGAGAGAGACGGGGGGATTGTGGGAGTCTTTTTTTTCAAGTGATGCCTCTATAATCCCAGCATTATTTGTATAGAGAATTATTATCTTTCTTCAATACAGAAAATGTGTGACCTATCCATGTATACTGTTTTTATGCTGTAGCGAATGTCACGTTAGGTTTTTTGAAAATATTTATATATTATTTATTTTTAAATAATAAAATTATATGAAATTATACAAAAAAAAAGTTGTTTTATTAAATGAAATATAAAAATTTAATTGACATCAATTACACCATATAATTTACATCATAAAAAATTATCATAAACTATCTATTTTCTTCCATACGAGGTGATTGTAGTTATAAATGTGGTCATTGGAAGATCGATAATTTAAAGATCAATAATATAGATCAATAATTTGCAAATAAATCAGCAAACAAAGTTTGAGCGTGAAATAACCTCGCGACTAGGTTACTTGTAATTCGAGCCAATGACTTTGCATTAATTGCTTAGTATCCCATATCCCATAATGCAAATCCCCGACTTTTCGGGAATGTACAGTGCTATGCATTATGGGAAGGGCACCTAACCAGACCAGTTTCGACCTTTATTGAAGTCTCATCGTTGGGAACCAGACCTTCTGAGTCTGGTTCCCACCAATGACATTTAACAACGTTCGTCTATGGGCTTAAGTGCTTCGTGGAAAGTAAAGCAGTTCTGCACAGTGTCAGATTTTTGCCTGTCACTGAGTGGAGTCACAGCTCAGTTTCCTGTTCTGAAGTGATTCAGGTCAGTGGTGATGAGTTTAGCAGTGAGATTTAAGGTAATCTTGTAGATGACCCCGAGTTTATGTAGAGGGTACCCCAGCACTTTAACAGTACCTGAATAAAGGTCGAAACCGGTCTGGGTCATGGCCCCTTTCCATGATTAAACAAGTATATAATTTTTGGCAAGTTTAATAACAGAATACAGTTGAAAGTGCAAGATTTTTTTTTCTTAAAAATCTGAACTATAAAAGCAGAAGTAATTAAAAACAAAAGTATAAGGAATGTCCATTAGGAATTGGCGTTTCTATGGTGTCTAAATAATTTTTTAGAAATGAATTTTTTTAAATGAAAAATACACTCAGTCTTTATATTTTAAAAGTCAATAAATTTATTTCCTAAATTAAAGAATAATTTGTATAGTTTATAATTTTAAAAATCATCTTATCGAAATTGAATGTCAGTTTTTTTTTTTTTAAAATGTACATTGAGTACCACATATAAAAATTTCGCAAACATAATAATCAACTTCTTTTGAAAGTTACTATTTAAAAAATAAAAAAAAGGTAAATAATGGTATTTATTCAGAGACCGAAACTTCATCCAAATGCAATATGAAAATTACGTAAATGATTCAAATCTAACAAAATTAGAGAATGAAATCTGAAAAAAAAAAAAAAGAAAGAAAGAAAGAAAGAACGAGACATATTTATATCAAAAATACTTTAAATAAAAACATACCAAATACGTACATGCGAAAGAGGGCGCTTGCGCGTGAAATAACTTATTTAATACGATGTTCGTCTGTTACCATTTAGCACGTGAAACTGTTATCACGTACTTTACACTGGATGCATTTTTTCCCCAAGCGATGTAAATTGGTTTATCTCATTCTGCCGGCTGGCGCGAGCAAGTGTATAAATAACTAATAATTTGAAAACAAAATAAAAATTCCTGATTGTTCTGGGATTTAGAAATGAGCATACTTTCACTAGATCAGCGCAGCTCAGCGAAACCCAGTGCTCTGTAAATAAACTTTATAGGGTTAAATTGATAAACAGACATTCTAAAGTGATGGCAACAAAAGAATGGGGAAGAAGAAAAAAAAAAAGATAGAATGAAAAAATCGATAAAACAGAGTACTGGTTTCATATGATGGTACTTGAGAAGAAATAAATGAACTACCGACTTCAGGGTGATCGAAACACTAAAGAAAATTGGATTAAAGACCGGTCCAAATTGACCATGACATAAGAAGAATTAATGATGTGTTCACTTTAGATTGGTTCGGATAATATTTAATTAAATGACGCGGAGACTTCTTGTCTCTGTTTTCTCTATTTGAAGTTAATCTGAGAAAAAAAAAATCTATTAATAAAGTGCACTTTCATTACGGGAACTTCTGAATAGAAACACTTGAATAAGTTTAAAATAAGTTGGAAGTTTTTCATCTAGAAACTGTAAAATTAATTACGTTCTACGTTTTGAACGAAAATGTGTTTCAGCTTTCCCCAAAAATCATTTTTAGAAATGCACGCGTCCTATAAGATTTCACGTATCTAAATGGATGGTTCTTGTATCTGAATCCAATCCTGGCATTAATTAAAATTAATTATAACGTTTAAAAGAAAAGTAAATACGAGCTAATATTTCGTGGCCAAATAGAGTTTAAAATTTTGTCCCTATAGATTTTAAAATAACGGATATTTATTTATCTTTCCTTTTAATAATTTGTAATGTCAAGATGAAGCTTTTTTTTTTTTTTTTGAAATTATGAAGCTAGTTTTAGAAGCCTTCGGTTGTCACTTTCCGATGATATACAAGTGAGAAAAGAACTGCCCATGAATAAACAGTCCATTCATGACTGTGTTCATCCACAGACACGAAATAGTGCGTGCTGAACAACAAAAAGGCAGTGTGAAGCGAGGAACAGCATAACATCAAAATAGTTTTTAAGCCTAAAGGCATCATTATTTCTCATCACCCAAAGAATATTTTCTTATATAAATGACTTTCCCGCATTTTAATGAATACGTTGATATCGTTATTATTATTATTATTATTATTATTATTCACATAACTGATACACAGTCAAAACAAAATATCATTTAAACAAACGTTTCACTGGTGATTCAGAACAATTCAGATTCTACCCAAGAATATGAGAATAGTCCGTTAGGTAGCGTCGGAAAATATGGACTGTTCCAAGTAATGCTGTTTTTTGTCGGTCATATAGGGTCACTTCGTTGATGTTTAATTGCTGTAAATAGTTGTAGAGCTTCTTTGAAGTTGCGCCAAGTGCACCGATAACTATTGGGATGACTTTGGTGTGTTTAAGCCACAGCCGACCAACTTCGATTGCCAGATCTCCATATTTAGTAATTTTTTCCAGTTCTTTGTGGTTAATGTTGTTATCACTGGGTACTGCGATATCGATAATCCAAACTTGTCAATGTTCGATAATTGTGATGTTTTAAATTGTGTTCCAAATGCCGTTCAGTTTGTATTCGAAAGTCCCAGAGAATTTTTGCTGTTTCGTTTTCCAATACTGTCTTTATTTTGTGCTACCACCAGTTGTCAGAAGTAGGAAAGTCATATTTTTTGCATACAAGCCAATGAATTATTTTGGCCACTTGATCATGGCGGTATTTATAATCAGTTTGAGCTATTTTTCTGCAGGCAAAATAATAATAATTATTATGTGATGCCTCCATAAATGTTTACCTGTTATTAGCCCCTGCTCATCTCTTATTCGTTTTCCAAATTTTTCTTTCTCTTCTCCTTATATCGTAAATAAAAGAACCGGAAGTAAAGAGACCTAACTCAGGCTACTAATTACATTTTCCAAAATCAGTGTTAGGAAGTTCCTTGGACACTTATGTATCTTTGACCTTTCCTATTGGCGATGTCAAGGATTTTCTTGATCTATGACAACGATTCCCTAGAGAAACTTATCGCTATTCTCTTCTGAAGGGTTTCCGATGTCGTCGTGTCACTTTGTACCAATTTCTGTAGGAGAGGGGATTTGAAGATACCTATTTCTTATCAATCTCTCTCATACAAATTTGATCGCACCATCATCATTCTCTTCTGGCACACGGTCGAATCCATCACTGCCTAAAGCCATAGAAGTCAGAAATGCGATTTCGTTCTCATTTAAGATTATTTTCACCATTTAAAGCTTGGATTTTATTAACTTTGAGCAGAAATTTAGGAGGCCGATGGGTGCTTTATTTTGTTTTTTTTATTTATTTATTTTTATTTTTTTATTTTTTGATGCCTATGTGTAAGCACGCCCTTCTATATATAATGCAGAAAATAAATCGCTATTCGAATAGGAAAAAAGTTTATTTCTTCTTCTTTTTTCACAGTTCTTCAACTGTCATGTGGGAATCTAAAAATATCTGTCGTTTTCCGTTGAAAAGATGATATAATAATGGCCAGGTAAGATATAAAAGCAGTTCACATAAGAATATCTACAATACGCCCATTAGGTCTCCTGGTTTTTATCGATTCATTGATCAGCAAGGGGGGGGGGTAAAATTGCTCCTGTAAGCAACAGTAAAAAAGTTAACAATGCAAAAGATACATAAACGATTCTGGCAGCAGGAATTTAACAATTATACAAAATTATACTGGCATAATCAGACGACTGAATTATATTTTGACGACTGTTGCGATTAATAAAGTTACAAAATATGATTGCGGGAGAGGAGGGGGAATTGGAATTATCGATTCGGAAGAAAACAGGAAAAAAATCTAAGAATTCTTACTTCTTAAATAAAATAAATTCTTGTTTTGTACTAGTAAAAAAATAAAAATAAAAAACTATTCTACAATATTCTGGAATTCAAATCTTGTTTCGGACGCGAATAAACTACAATGATAAAAAATTCCAATAGAAAATGAGTTCACCAGCCTCATAGAAAGTTAAGTTTTTTTTTTTTTTTCAAATTTTCCCAGATGTAATTGAAAAAATAAATCGAAACAAGTGCTGGAAAAACTAATGTCAATGAACATATCACAGACCTGTCCCGAAGATTTGTGAGGACATTCCAATATGTAATCTTCAAGATTTTGGAAGAACATTCCTCATTGTAAATGTGCGGAATTTTTTTTTTTTTTTAACGAAACCGACTGATAGAAGATTACAAACCTACAGAACAGTATGTTAGTGTGTCTGCTAAGGATTGGATAATCCGGAAATTCTTTTCTAGTAACCACACATTGAGCTCACATCTCCCATTAACACTGCTGTGATTAAAATTATTGTGCAAACATCTAGAAATGCCATAAAACAGAATTATTTCGGGGGAAAAAACTCCTAAAAATGATTATTCCTGATTACAATTTAGTAGTCTCATTATCAAAGAAAATAATAACTTGATTTTGATATTATTTAAATATTTAAAAACGCTTCAATTTTATTTAAAATATATATTCAATTCCAAGTTTAGTTTATAATTCTGATTTGTTTTTATAAAAATAGTTTTTATATAACAAAAAAAACACTAAAGATTTAAAGTTTGTGACGTCAGAACAGAAGCTACATTTGTTATCAAAATACGTTTTTCGTGGAAGGACTCCTGCTTCAGTAGGTCAGTTTTTCTGTTATATAGCTTTTTCAGTTTATAGGCCTGTAATAACAACTTTTTCATTTATATATAGATTTTTTCCCTCGAAAGTCATAATATTCAATCTATCCATAGTCTTTCGTATATTCGATACGTATCATGAGTTTCTTTATTGTTCTGATCAAATATTCACCTCAGTAACTTCCTTTCCATAAAACTCATGTTCTGTTGAGCTTTTTTTTTTCTTTTTTTTTTTTGAGAAACAGTTTTCCATAACTAACGATGTGTAACTGTAGCGAGTAAGAAATCCACAGAAGAGTAACTTTGGACATATTTCGGGTAGATCTCTTTATTCGCGATGCGTCGGAGGATTTTGTTATTTACTACTTGGAAAAGCATAAGGCACGTCTCTTTTATAATGGTTGAGTGGTAGCAGCTGCTACTAAGACGTCACCTGGTGATGTTCCCCTTTCCATTAATGGCTGTCGATAATTTAACTTTACTGCGACTGACAAGTGCGCTTTTAATCTCGCACGGCGTACGGCTAGTTCAAATAAATCGTTTGATGTCCCCATTTTGTTTCCCTCTTATCAGCTTCGTTCTTCTGGGAATACTTCCACGCTCTACCGAACCCATTTGCATTTCGCCCATGTGAATCGGGCTCGATGGACATTACAAATAAATAATGAAAATGCTACGCACACTTTGAGACACTCCACTATCGTATTTCACTATTTTAGATTATAAATATTCAAGTTTTAAAATCTTGCATTGAACTAATGCCGAAACAACACCAGTAGTTCGATGTTGTTTATTAAAAGAACATCTCAGAGAAAAAACTATCATTTTGTGATTGAATTAATTTGTTGGATATTCATTATCATTTATTTATTTTTATTTAAAATTTAATTAAAAAATTAATTCATTTATTGGTTTTATTAAAATATTTATTTTTATTTGTCTTACGTCCATACGTTTTTTAATTTGAACACTAAATTGAAATAAACACCTATTTAAATTCTTTATAAGTTTGACCTAAAAGATAAGTTGTTTTGAAGTGCTTTTGGTGAAACAGGACTTGGAGGGTAATGGATGGCAATGCTGTAGCCAATGAAGTTCTAACTGAGGTTCGGCTATTGCTCTTACCCTCTTGCCATGATCAGAGGTTTAATAGCTCAATAACACCTTATCCATACACTGTCCTCTACAGACGGGGAATATGAAAAGCATTCTTGCTTCGCCCCTTTAAGCCAGTCCTTATAAGGGCTATTAGTGCTTTTGGTGGATCGAATTGATTTGCCTTTCCAGATCAGAATACAAAAATGGCCGATAGCAGGTGCCACATAAGAGATTGTGGATGAATGAATTCGAAGGGTTCTTCATTTTTTGAAATGTGAAATGAAATATCAAAGTAAGACTTTGATTAGATGCAATTTAATTGCTATTACTTCATTTAGCCTACGCTTGGTATTGCTGGCAGTCCTTTGCGACTGCCGGATATTCTACAAAAATTTCTGCTGGCAGGTCTTTAGACGTGCGGGATTTTTATTAACGCTCATACGCAGTTAAATCGATATGAGCGTACCTGACCCAGACGTATTCACTGATTTGCTCGATAAAGAGCCGGCTCTTGTACTTATTGATAAACTCCAAAATAAGTTCAAGGCCTACTAGCATGATCGACCCCGACATCATTATCGAGTCACTCGATAAAAAGCTAGCACTCACTTTTATTAAAAAGCTTCTCAAAAAGTTTGAACGGGATTGGTCCGGCTACTTAAACTTATATTCTTCACCTGAAGTCGACGTTGAGGAAAATGAAGACTCTCCTCAAATGGAGGAAAAACTCAATCTAGTTGTCTCTACCTCTAATCCTTTTGATCAAGGAGAAATCCACGCTCGTAAGAAGAGAAAAACTCTCACTGCTGAGCCAACAAATGATGTTGGTATGGACGAGGACGTTCCCATTTCAGATCCCTCTGCCTCCCCCAATGAAAAGGTGCCACCGATTATCCTAAGGGAAAAGCAGAGATGGACAACACTTAGAACTATCATGGCTAACTTACAAATAAGTTATAGATCTGCTAAAAATGTAGACGAAGGCATAAAAATTCAGCTCACCACGGTGGTTGATTATAGAAATCTTACAAAGGAATTGGACGCAAGAGGAACTCAATATCACACGTTTTCACTTGCCTCAGAAAAAAATCTGAAAGTCGTCCTACGAGGAGTCTCCGAGGATATTGACACGGATGAAATACTTAGTGACCTTAACTTACAGGATCTACCTCCCATAAAGATCACTAGAATGTTTAGATCAAATAAGACGCCTATGCATTTAGTCTTAGTAGAAATTCATAACATTTACAAGGACATCTATAATCTAAAATCAATCTGTGGACTCAAAATCACCCCAGTACCATTGAAAAAGAAAGCATCTTCTGGGCAATGCCACAGACGCCAAAAATTTGGCCATGCCCAGAAGCTACGCAAAGCTCAGTTCAGATGCTTAAAATGTGACGAGAATCACCCCACAAACCTGCGCCAAGCCAAAATCCACCCCAGCTAAGTGCGCTAATTGTGGGGGTCCTCACCCTGTTAATTATAGAGGGTGTATACATCACCCCAAAAACTGATGGAGCGATCCAGATCATCGGTCTACCTCGTCATCTAGTGCGAGAGTTCCTGAAGCTCAGGCTTCTCCGTCCTCCAAGAGTGGGATCACGATAACAGGTGCTCACCCATCATTTAGCCCCTTAAGAAAATAAATCTTCAACATCAAGCGAGAACATATGCTGATGTGGTCCGCTCCAACAACATAGTACAAACTCAGAACCTGAATAATCCACATTCGAATCTATTAGCTATTATCACCTCTTCTCTTGCAAACATGTTACAGGATTTCAGCAACTCAAATGCATCACTAAGTGTTACAAAAAGATTCTTACAGTAAACTCAATCCATATTATCTGCACTCTCTGATGCATAGGAAAAAAATCGCCCCAAATTCTCTTAGGATTATTGCTTGGAACGCCAACGGTATCAAAAATAAACTGTTAGAAATCCTGGAATTCAATAATAAATACAACCCAGATATATTTCTAATCAATGAAACTCACCTGAGGCCTGCTGACACCCTAAACATCAGAGGGTATCAGATTTACAGAAACGACAGTTGGGTACAGAGGTGGAGGTACAGCCACCCTTATCAAAAACTATATCAACCATCATTCAATAACCAACCCTAAACCACTAACCTCGAATTCACAGGAATTATTGTCTTCACAAACTCGATTGGAAACCTAAAATTTTTTTTCTGCTTACAACCCTCCATTAAAGACATTATTGACCTCAGATCTGGATGCCATCCTTGGAGTAAAAGGACTGGTCGTCATCGCTGGAGACTTCAATGCAAAGCATCCTGCTTGGAACAGTAAATCTACTAACAAAAATGGTCGCATCCTTTCTAGCTACACAGGATCAAACTATGCTGTTGTGGCTGGACCTACCGAACTAACTCATCTCAGTACGTCTGGCACTGCTGACATCCTGGATATAGCTATCCTGCAAGACATTAAACTACAGTACAGCCTTAAATCACTAAACGAGCTGTCATCGGATCGCAACCCAATTCTGCTGCAATTGGGAGAACAAGAATGCCTGTCTCCTCCCTCTCATTCAGCCATATCGTGGGAGAGATTGTCTAAAGCACTTAGAGATCAAATTGGACCCGTCTCTCGCATATGCACACCATACGATGTGGAATCTGCACTGACTAGCCTCACACAACAGATTAAGTCCGCTAGAATGGTTGCAACCTTCCACAAACCTGTTCCCAAGCCTGCTCGTTTGCTGAGGATATTATAGACCTGATCGGAGAGAAGAACAGAGCTAGGAAGAGATTTCGTAACACTCGCGCTCCTCAGGACAAGACAGTGCTTAATAGATTGAATGGAGTAGTAAGAGATGCACTTAAAACTCACAGAAACCATGTTTGGGATAAAAGGTTAGCCTCTATCTCACCTATTGATCACTCTATCTGGGGGTTACTGAGAAACATCAGAAATAAAAACAGATCCCTCCCCCCATAATCTCAAACCAGGGCTATTGGAAAATCGCAGATGTGGTCCCAGTGCCTAAACCAGGTAAAGATCCACACCTGCCTGAAAGCTATCAACCCATCAGCCTAATCTCAAACTTAAGCAAAATTGCCGAAAAAATCATCCTCTCTAAACTCCAAGCCTCAGTAAATTAATTAAATATCCTTCCCAAGGAACAATTTGGCTTTAGACAACATCACAGTACTACTCAACAAATTCATAGGATAATTGAGTACATCACCACCGGCTACAATTGGCACCAGCACACTGGAGCAGTCTTCCTTGACATAGCGAAAGCTTTTGACAAGATATAGCACTTGGGATTACTACGCAAACTCATTTCAGCAGGCATACCATCAAGAATCGTCCACCTAATTAAATCTTACCTCTAGGACAGACACATACAAGTCAAAATAAACGGTACAGTTTCCAGTCAGCGACGGATCTCTACGGGAGTTCCCCAAGGTTCCCTATTGGCACCGATCTTATTCTCGATATATATGGCAGACATTCCACACAACCCAATGTCATCCATCTTATCACTTTATGCGGATGACACAGCAGTACTTGCCAGATCTCTACAACCACATCTCGTCACTAAAAAACTGCAAGAAAACCTACTAAAACTAGAACAACGGTTCTCCAAATGGAGATTACAAGTGAATCCCCAAAAGAGTACAGCGATACTTTTCAACAGAAGATTGGCAACTCCCAAGGGGGACCTTTATCTATTCAATACCAAAATCCACTGGCAAACAGAAACAAAATATCTTGGGGTAATTCTAGACAAAAGATTAACGTTCAACCCTCTCATTAAAACCCTATGCGCGAAAGCATCTAAAATCATCTCACAACTTTACCCTCTAATAGAAAAAGATATATAATATAATAGAAAATAGAAAAAGCAAGCTAAATACCAGAATCAAAGTACTCCTCTACCTGCTGACGATCCACCCCCATAGTGACATATGCATCTCCAGCCGGGAGCCATACATCCAACACTAACATCCTCAGGCTACAGAGAGTGCAAATTAAGTGTTTGTGGCATGATATTGATGCACTGGTTTGTGAGGAACGTCCAACTGCATAGAGATACAAACATCCCTTACATCTACTCCTTCCTACTAACTACAGCGGAAAAATTCTTCTCAAAGATCTCTACACACCCCAATGATTTAGTTAAACAGGCCGCAAACTATGATGAAACTGACCTCTTCAAATACAAGAGGCCAAAAGCCATCCTGAACACTTGCAACAATGACTGATCTCCGTGCCCCCTAGGGCGAGCTCTCAGCTCATAAATCTTTCCTTCAATTCATCCTCCCTATCAGACAACGGGGAATAAAAGCATCTTGCTTCACCCTTCTGGCCAATGATGTTATGTTATGTTATTAATACACGTGGAGTTTTTGGGTCGACCGTGAGCTGTGGTGATTAATACCCTTGGAGGGTAATGGATGGCAATGCTGTAGCCAATGAAGTTCTAACTGAGGCTCGGCTATTACTGTTACCCTCCTGCCATGATCAGACCTTTAATAGCTCAATAACACCTTATCCCTACACTGTCCTCTACAGATATTGCTGTTACCCTCCTGCCATGATCAGAGCTTTAATAGCTCAATAACACCTTATCTCTGCACTGTCCTCTACAGATAACGGGGAAGATGAAAAGCATTCTTGCTCCGCCCCTTTAAGCCAGTCCTTATAAGGACTATAAGGTATTTTAAATACATGAAGTGGATTCTGTGTATATAATAATCTTTTTGGAGTGTTTTTGTAAGCATGCTTTATAAGTGTTCGAAGAAATCAAGAAGTAGGAATGAAGAAGAAAGTAAATGTAATCTGACAGTAAGGTTGAAATGTTTTGCACGACCTGGAGATGAATTGAAATTCAAAACACGAGACGGATTTACGCCAGTTTTTAAAGTCATTGCACGTGACCAAATTCTCACAGTTTGTAGCCTATTACATATTCATTATCGCTTTAGCACATTACCCATCTAGTGCTCAATAGTGTGCTAGAAACCTTAACGCAGTGATATTCAACCTTTTTTTTTTTAGCTATGCAAATCCTTTCTGTATTTTTTTTTTCGAATAGAAAAACTATGTATATAAAAGGCATAGATTGTCCGAAAATATTTCTGGGCGGTGAGGGGGAGAAAAGAATTTGACTATTTCTGGAAGGAAAGAGTAAGATCCTTCATCCACCTTTTGCTTCGCTTTTTATGAAGTGGGCGAGAAAACATGTTTTTAGGAAACGAAACAGAAAAATATTTTCGTCAATCCTCAAGACTGTCTACACAAACGTTCTTCGGCCAACCAGATTGTTCTTGCAATATGCAGTTTTGAAAACTTTGAAAACGGGTAGTAAAGGTTTTATAGAAATAGATGAACTAAAATACAGATAAACCGTTTATTTTATATTATTTAATGTAAAAATTATAAATAAAAATCACAGTGCAAAATCAATCAAAAATGATCAAAATATAACGATCAACTCATTGTTGTTACTTTAGATTGATTTCATGTTTGGAATCACGTGATTCGCGTGCCAGACACGTGACTCATTGTTGTTAATTTTACCATATTGTCACTCATTCATTTTATCCGTATTAAATTGCACGATCAGGACGGATGAAATAAAATTGGTTCATCCTTTGTTTCTTGTTGTATCGTCTGGGAATGCATATAATCTTATTTGAACATTCTATGTAACACTGATGTGCAACGTGCGGCATTTTTGCATTAATTTAGATAACATTATGTTCCTCTTCGTGCTCCAACGTCTATGGTATGTTCACCTCTGAGAATTTCTCACACTCTTTCCGTCTGTTCTGTGTTATATGAACGATAAAAGTTCGTAGATGCTCGGTTGCTTCATCGGTGCGTGTATAGAGGTTTCCTACGTACTAAGAATGGAAATTTTTTTGAAAACACGAAGGCCACTTGGATTCCATTATTCTTTGAATGTACTAATTTTCTAGTCACGTGCTTTATGTATGGGAGAGTGACAGCAATTTAGAGTCATAATCATTTCAAAATGTCTGCAATTTAATACAAGTACTTTTTCATCATTTGAAACAGCACATATTGTGTGTGTGTGTGTGTGTGTGTGTGTGTGTGTGTGTGTGTGTGTGTGTGTGTGTGTGTGTGTGTGTGTGTGTGTGTGTGTGTGTGTGTGTGTGTGTGTGTGTGTGTGTGTGTGTGTGTGTGTGTGTGTGTGTGTGTGTGTGTGTGTGTGTGAAACACCCCTCTATTGTGCAATATTTAAATTAGCCCTGTCTACCTTTCACAGATCCCTGCAAGGTACAAAATGCATCCCAACGACCAGAAAGTTTCACACCTAGCCGGAGGATCTCTCAACTCTACCTCCAATAAATAGCATTCATCTATGTATCCTTTTGTTCGGTTTGTTGAAAATTATCCTTAAAGATGAAGATTTTTTAATGAATCCATTGTGTTTTTTTTATGTTGGGCCAATAGACGAGAGGTTGGCTGGTCAACCTATAGTACGTTAGTACCGAATATGGGTTGGGAAAGGAGAAACTTGTTTACTTTGTGGGAGAATTATTGATGCTGTTTCAGATGAACATTTCCGATGGAAATATTTATAGAATATACAGATTGTAGAGACTAAACGTCTATGTGAAAGTGAGGGGAGCGAGTTGGTGAGAGATGAGTCATTTATCAGTCTAATTGCTCTCTTCTGTGTTGAGTCAAGCATTTTGAGGGAGCTTTTAGGAGCCCCACTCCAAATGTGAGAGTTTGTGGGGCTCCTACATTTGATATTTAGGAGCCCCACAAATCCGCCCTATTCGATAGTTGGGGGGGATTTGTGATTTGTATGATGTTTACAGCTGTTTAGAGGTGAAGTAGCGTCTTGAGTGAAAGAGAAAACCTAGTTTTTCGGAAAATTGCTCATAATCTTTTCCCGTAACAATTGAAAACGATAATATCAGAATTACATTTATTACTAATTCTAAAAAAAAAATAATTATTTGATCAGTTCACCTTGCCACAATCGATGAAAAGCAGTGCTAAACTGACTATAAGCCTATAAACTAATTAATAACAATGTGATACAGACTTTCCTGTGGAAGTAGTAAATTACACCAGATTGTAATAAAATGATTGCATTAGCAGTTTACGAACTGTAGAATTTCAACAATATATGTAAAGAAATATTAAAAAGGCGCGGACGGATATGAAATATGAAACTTCCTGGGATTTCATGTAAAAAGAAAACAGGATATTTGGCAGAGTTCCAATTTAAAAGGAAACATCTACTGGTGAACTAGTTCTTAAAAGAAACTTCCAAGCTACGCTATAAAGTAGTCAACAAAACTAAATGGCTTTTCTAAACGCCACAAAACTGCGATAAAAATATGCCCAAAATATGAAAACATAATCCAATCTGTTTAGTGAACACTAAAGTAGGATAGTTCTCAAAAGGACTATTACTATCCATTCAAACATAAATATTCCGCTTCTATTATTCAAGATTAAAATGGTTGACATGCGGATTACATTAGAATAAAAATATAATTGTATTTCATCCAAAAAAGTAGGTCAGAACATGCTTAGTTTATCATAGTTTCCAAAGTCCAACAGTTCTGGTAAGGTAAATAAACCCCTGTAAAGATGGTTTCACTGTGCTACGTTCCTGTATAACGGTAGAATATCACTGATTCTGACGATACGTTCTCATATGGCGTACTTGCAATTGTCGCTTGGAGACTACTAAAGAAAACAGGTCCAGTTTTTCTCTTACCAACGTATACTTAAAAAGCTTCGATCGTGATAGCCGAACCTAAATGAAATTCCACTGAGAGGTAGGCAACAAACGATGAGCCACCAAGTAACACAAGAATCAAGAAACCTGGTCGTATTATCTTAAATTATACGCACTTGCTGTAGTGGCCAACAGATTCTCATTATACACTGATAGAAATGCAAACCAATTTCTAATTTTCGATTGACTCATAAGAATGATAAAGTTTTATTTTCAGGTAAACTATCCAATGCTATTGGTATTCGCATAGTTTCGGTATTACCAGAGATTATATATGCTGGATTTAAAGTCAAGCAGTAGAAGAACTGCTAGCTACTGAATTTTTGGAATCATGCATAACGCAGCGGCTTATATATATATATATATATATATATATATATATATATATATATATATATCTCGCGCGCACGCACACACACACACACACGCGCAAACTGCTGTCTTAAAACTCAAATTCAGATGGCGTAATGTCCTGTTTGCACCATGTAACTATAGCAATGTGAAGATCTTTCCTCTTGGCACTTTGTTATTTGCTTTTTTCATATCCACACCACTTATATACAGATCCTTATTGTATTCCCATTATATCTCAACTATATATCGTAAAATCTAATACCTTGACAACCCTTAATTTGTTTGATCCTATCTTGTTCTTCAAGTATCTCTTTCACAATTCGTTTTAGTTCCTTCTCAAGTATGTTTGCATAAATCTTACCAGGAACACTCACTAGGGAAATTCCTCTGTAATTTTCAGATTCAATTCTATTTCTCATTTTATAGATGAGAGCTCTACTTCAATCATCTCGAATTCGACCTTCTTAATTATACATGCAGCCATCACTGTAAACTTTTATACCTCCATATTTGCGCATTTCTGGTCGAATATCATCTACTCCAACTGCCTTTCTCTATCTCGGGATATTGATGCCTTTTTTCTTTACAACTACTGATATGCATTCCAAATCGCGTTCCTCTTGAATAATTTCTATTCTAACACTGTAAAACCAGCGTGAAGATATCACTATCAACAAAAACATAATTAATGACTTTTCTTATTTCTTGTGTCTTCTTCGCGCGAATATCTGTGCTCATCTTTATGTCGGAACACGGTGTTAGTGATGACTAATCCACATAGTGAGCAGAAATCAAGCAGATACTTACCATTATTATTAACTTGATCTCTTTATCATTCTCTACTCTTCTGTGTAGGTCTCCAACAAGGACTAACGTTTTCTTTTTTGTTGTGAAATCTTCTCTAAAGCCTTGAACAACTCCTCCACTTCTTCCTTAATGAAACCTTTGTGTGATCATGGACACAAATAAGTCTGTTCACAGCTCTCCTTTTGATGTTTGCTCATTTCAAGTTACGTAATTCTTCTTCTGTAGTTCCACTTCTCTTCTGTTGATAATATTTCTTAAACTTGTAGTGTCTATCATGAATTCTTCTAATGTTAAGCTGGAGTTTGGTCCAGTAGATGACTTTTCACTCTTCATTATGGTTCTCTGAAGAAAATATCTGGAACCTTATTTCATTATTAAGCAATATCTGGTCCATCATGTTGTTCCATCATTGGATTTTGGTTTAAGCCAATGAGCAAACACTTGGTTTGCCAAATTCGAAACGACCATCGTAACCTCATTCGTTCAGGAGCGGGACTGAATCTACTTGCGCGACTTGGCCTGAACTTCGCAAGTACAGATGCCTAAATCTTTGCGAAAAGGCTCAATGACATCAAATGCAGTGCGACGCATTTCCTTCGAAGAAATCTATCAAATCTGACCTATGACCTGCAAGATCAGAGCTTCGTGTTATCGGGATTTGTTGAGTAGTTTCTTCATCACCTCCCCACATAAGACGTGACGTTCAACAATTCTTGCGTCAACGTTTCACAGAGAATATAAGTAATCAGATTGATGGTCACCGCGTTTCGCTAAATCTTAACTTCTGTGAATTTTGGCTTTAGGGTTACCTCAAAAGCGCGCTGTATCGGGACAAAGTTCTTCACCTGGCAGATTTAAAAGATAAAATTGCACATCATTTTCGACAGATAAGGCCAATACATTGCAAGTCACCATTTTGTGTTTTCAGATTATATTTTGGCCTAGACCAATGAACAGGTTCATAATGAGAGACAAATAATATGATAAGATTTTCACTTTATATTAAACCTCATTTCGGATAAACTTCATAATTATGAAATTATATCGTTTTTATGATTTAATAACACGATAATATGATTTTATTATATTTTTTCCACGTATTACGTTATTTAGTTTGAATTCCAATACGAACTGTCCGAGTAATTTTTGGAAGTCACGGATCCTATCTATCCCCATGGCTTTAACAGGCCTTTAAGATCCACAACCTTCCAAGCATGCTTGGATTTCGTAACCGAAATACGAAGATAGAATGGTCACCGCTATGCCTCGAAGTATTCCTGGCTGTATTCCTGTGTGTTCACGGGGCCGGTTTGCCTGCTTGCGGGATGAAAAACCCCAAATAAACTGGGAAAAAACCCTGCTGTCCATGTCCAAGACCGGCTAACTTGGCTATGGCTGAGGAAGATCCTTACGCTCCTCACGTCGTCGACGGGAATCGAACCTAGGACACTCCTTCCCCAGGCATATGGTTACGAAGCGCAAAGCTACTAGGCTAACCGCGCTGACGAAGTCAGGGATGTTCAGTAAAAATACAAATGGTCACCCTTCAATCGAAGGGCAGAAGAATTATTTAAGTTCGATCCATAAAGAACCATATTTTTAGTTTAATCCTTTATCGAAGTGTAAGCAAACAAAGTTTGCGCCTGTCAGGATTGAGGCAACTCGTGGTAAAGGTGAATCAAGCTCTCATCGCTCCTTGTCTTAGTATTTCCCATAATGCAAAGCACATCTCCTTGCGGACATGTATAATGCTATGCATTAAGGGAAGGGGTCACTACCTAGATCGGTTTCGACCTTCATTGAGGTCTCGTCAGTGGGAGCCAGACCCAGAAGTGGTGATATTAAGGTGGAAGCAATGGAGAAGTCATATTTACCTATACGAGTTGACAAAAGTTATCTCACTTATTATTAAATTACTCTGAATTGAGAGAAACTTCTCCATTGCTTCCACCTTTATATCACCATCTCTGGGTCTAGCTCCCACTGACGAGACCTCAATAAAGGTCGAAACCGATCTAGGTAGTGACCCCTTCCCTTAATGCATAGCATTATACATGTCCGCAAGGAGATGTGCTTTGTATTATGGGAGATACTAAGACAAGGAGTGATGAGAGCTTGGTTCACCTTTACCACGAGTTGCCTCAATCCTGAGACGCAAACTTTGTTTGCTTACACTTGGATAAAGGATTAAACTAAATTTATTATAGTCTAACCAAGTGGGAAAAAACTTCCAAAGATCCATATTTACTTTTTCTTACTTGACAGATATTCTATTTAAATAGTCAAATAACTTATTCCAATTAACGTACTGTTCGCGTAAACTACACCCAGCTCCAGTTTATGCTCTGTCAAATAATTAGTCAATGTATATATGTAGTCTCTCTCTCTCTCTCTCTCTCTCTCTCTGTTTCCCGAGAGTTAGTTGCGTGATAGTATATTAATGTTGCCTGGTATACTAACTACTGCATGCAATCCGAAACTCCTGAGCTTGACCTGCATTATCAACTATTAAATATTCACGAATGACCAAACGATGTTATCCCTCACGAGACTGCCTAGCAACATACGTCGATAAAGTTGTATGGATTTGTCGCGTGATATTAATGTTCTGTTTACAGACAAGCGTGTGTGTGTGTGTGTGTGTGTGATATTAACAATTAAATAACGATTGCAATCTTGCACGTGCTGTTGCGTTTAAAACAAAAAAACGAACGTGGAAGATCTGGTTATATTTCCACTTTCATTTAACAGCAAGAAAAATAATAGTCAATTAAATGCTTGAAAATGGAACTGGATAATTGCAGAGTACTTATGTCACACGTTAATTAATTCTTTGTTAGATAATTGGGAAGGAAATGTAACTTCGACTAATCTTCGTGCATTCTTTAATCAACTTAATCGGAACAACCATTGCAAACATTTTATTTAACACTAGAAAATGATAACAATCACGATCATCAAAAAGATGATTTTTTTGCAATCTTATTTTTGTGTAACTAGAATCTTTTTTGTGGGAAGAAGGAGATGCATATGCATTACAGATATAATTTTATTTTCAAATTAAACTGTTCAAATTATAAAATTTAAACATAATTTTATTTTGTTTAATTTTTCCATTAAAAATGAGCCGATGGAAATCAAAATCAAAATTACTGGAAAAAAAATTTGGAATGATTCCAAATATACTTAAGTTTTAATCAAATCCATTCATCCAAGACAAAAAAGAAACATGCGTACGGACAGATAAACCTATCTAATACAGTAGATGCTTAAGCATTTAGCGAAGCGTAACTAAAGAATTAAAATTCAATTGCAATTGGATCCATTCTTATTCATCATATTCCTTATGAAGACTAAGATTAAAAATGCATTTGCAGTCTCCTAGCTTTTAAGAATAAATAAACTTAATTAATAGATTTAATGAACATCGAAAGTCGTATATAATGTTTACAGATACTTTACTGCTTGCGCATGTAGAAAAAAATAAAGAATTTCTTTCAAAAACTCCGATATTTCATCCAATGTAACATGGACATCATCAGGGGGAAAGACCGATAACCACATTCAAAACATGAATCATAAACGTTAGTCACGTAGCATGTTTAATTAGTAATGAATAAGGGTAAGTCATGTAGCATGTGAAAATGCTACAGGAAATGTTTTCATGATTCATGTTTTGAATGTAGTTCTTCCCCCCTGATGATGTCCATGTTACAGTGGATGAATGGAGTTTTCAAAGAAATTATTTTTTTTTACATGTGTAAGGACAGTATGTGTAAGCCTTATAAGTATCAATAAATATGTATAGTACACATGTTCCCTTATAACAACTGATAGTATAAAACGGAATACTTGGTATAACAAAATACTTGGCTTCAATTTGGACGTGTGAGTGGGGTTAACAATTGAACTAATTTCTGATTTTTTTTTCTTTGATACCTTTGAGTTTTTTCTCTTAAAAAAATAAAAGAAAAGAAAAGCACGAGAGAATTGTAGTAATATACAAGTAAAATTATCATTTTTGAGTATAAAGTTTCATATAAAAAAAACTATATATCCTAGTAGAGAAACTGCCATGAAGTCTTTGCCATGATGTTCTCCAAAAGATGCATCATCAGCTATGCTGACCTCGGTGAATGACGACAGTGAATAATACCACACACACACACACACACCAACAAGGGAGTCGTATCTGTATTTGCATTTCCTAACAGTGTCACGTTAGGACTGTTTTATTTTTTTTCTTTCGACAAATTCTACCTATAAAGTAAAACATGTATTTTCTTTTCTTAGAAATATTATTATTCCTTTCTTATCAAATATATATAATACTATCCAGAATTTATTCCTCGTATTAGAATGCAATATGGCATTATTTATATCTATGGACTTTAACTGATCATACTTTCAAAGGAGAGACATTTTAGTAACATGTGACTAATGACAAACATCGAAGCAAAACGTAGCTTTGAATCGTCAAGAAAAAACGGTGTTAGATCTTTCCATAATTTCTTTTAGTAATTTTTAAATGTTAGCTAATCATATTTATTTTTTCCTAAAAGAGAAAAACGAAATGTAACGGGACAGATTTTTAACAGCCATCTCAGTTCACTTTACGCCGAACGTTACTGGTTTGATGGGTGAAGCATAAATGCTTTTCATATTCCCCTTTGTCTGAGAAGGAAAGTTCTTTAAGTGGAGAGTTATTGAGCTTTAAGCTCGCCCTGGAAGGGCAATGAGATTAACTGTGTTCAGCTGAGCATAGAATTGATTGGGGTCTTTTATATTTGCAGAATTCTTCTTCATTGTAGTCTGAAGCTTGATCAGGAGGGTTCGGATGATTAATTGTCTTGGTGAAGAACGTTTCTGCTAGATGACGAAGGAGGGATGTGATGATGTAGGGAATGTTGACTTCTCTGTGAATCTTGGAGTTTCTAATGAACCATGGGGCGTCCAGAATCATTCTCCGGCATTTATTCAGTATCCTCTGCAGTTTTTGAATGTTTGTATCCGAGGTATGGCTCCATGCAGAAGATGCGTAAGTGATGACTGGGCGTATTACCATCCTGTATTTGAGTAGTTTGTTCTGTGTGTCCAGTTTACTTTTTCTGTTGATCATGGGGTAGAGCTGCGCTATTACTTGGGATGTCTTTGAACTTATGTGTTTTATATGACTGGTGAATTGTACTTTTTTATCGAGCATTACGCCGAGGTATTTGACTGTATTCTGCCATGGAATCTTAACTCCTAGTAAATGTATGTTTTCTTGATCTGAGGCTTCTTTCTACTGAACAGTATGGCTGAACTCTTCTGTGGATTTGCTTTGATCCTCCAGTCCATCAACCATTTCTCTAGTGTGTGAATACTGTTTTGGAGTCTTTTGATGGCTAGTTTGGGGCCTAAGAGATCTTGCTAATAAAGCAGTATCATCTGCATATAATGCAGTGATTGTTGAGCTTGGGTCTTGAGGGGATATCAGCTATATATATAGAAAACAGCAAGGGGGTCAGGAGTGAGCCCTGCGGCACACGCTTCTGGTTGCCATAACTTCATTTATTTTGACTTGCATGAATCTGTCTTTGAGATATGAGTGAATTATGTTAACTAGATTTGTAGGCATATTGAATGTGATGAGCTTGTAGAGAAGACCCTGATGCCACACCTTATCAAAAGCCTTCGCAGCATCTATAAAGACCGCAGCTGTGTGGAGGTTCCGGTTGAAGCCTTCAGAGATGAATTTGATCAGCCTGTGGATCTTTGAACGGTGGTGTGACTTTTTCTAAATCCGAACTGCTCATTAGGAATTATACCTAGTTTATCCGTTTCTGATTGAAGCCTTGTAAGGACTACTTTTTCTGCGATCTTTCCAAGACTGGACAGGAGACTGATAGGTCTGTAGCTTTCAGGGAGCTGGGTGTTTTTTCCAATCTTTATAATTGGCGTGATGTCCGCTATGTTCCATGTTAAGGGAAAATACTTGAGTCTGAGGATGGCATTAATTATGTTGACTAGATGTACGATGGCTTTTCTGGGGAGTAGTTTGATTATTTTGTTTGTGATTCCATCTGAACCTGGAGACTTATTGTTGTTCAGGTAGGTTATGATATTTATAACTTCTGTTGGAGAAGTGGGTGTGACAGGTTCTAGGTCATCCTTTTGTTGTGTTATGGTTTGCCTGGCTCGGCGATGAATCTTGTAGATGAGATTGATGTTCAAATTTTCATGCGAGGGGTGCATTGAGTTTCCAAGCTGTCTGCCAGAGCCTCTGCCTTTTCCTTGTCAGTATGGGCTATTCCCTTCTTGGTCTGAATTGGGGGTAAAAGTTGCTTTTTAGTGTGGAGGGTTTTCCAAAACTTCCAAATGGAGTTGTCCTCTGGGTTTAGTTTCGTTAGCTTTGATTCCCAGTCGTGGGTTCGATATTTTTGGAGAGCTTCTCGGACTTGTCTGTTTAGTTTATTTAGATTTGTTTTATCTTGCGGGGCTTTTCTGTTATGGTACCTCTTTCTGGTTTTGTTTTTCAGTCTGATTAAATCCATGATTTCCTCGGGAATCCAACCACTAGGGTGAAAGACTGTAGTTTGGGTAACTGACTTTATTGCTTTTTTGATTTGATTGGTAAGGTTGTTTGCAGCAAATTTTATCTCCTCTTTAGTGTGAATAGTAGAGACTGGGCCAATGTGGTCAGGGAGAATTCTGGAGAGTTTGTCCGAAGATTTGAAAGAGTGGGGAGGCGAGAATTGCGCTTGTGTACCGAGTTTAAGCAGAATAGGGTTGTGATCGGACGAAAGTTCATTTAATCTTTTCAGCTGATATTGGTATCTGATGTTTTTGAGGATGACTATGTCAAGTACATCTGAGCTGTGATGGGTGGGCTCTGTGGGTCCGGCTACAACAATAGAATTTTGTATTGAGTAATGGTTTAGAGTTTGACCTTTGTCGTTGATTGTAGAGCTATACCAGACTGTATGTTTGGCATTAAAGTCACCAGCCATGATGATAGAGTCTGTGAAGCCGAGAATTGTATCCAAGTCAGATACCAGTAATGGAATGATGGATGGATTATATACAGCATAGATTTTGATACTGCCGGCATTGTTTGCATGAACTTCAACGTCTGTTATCTCTAGTTTCTTGGTTTGTGGATTAGTCAGAACATTGTGGCTTAGGTAATTTTTAATGTATACAGCTGTTCCTCCTCCACTGCTGGTGAGTCTGTTTGTTTTGTACATATTATAGTTCCGTAACTTGAGGTTATTAGCTCTGCTTTTGGCTTTTGATAAGAAAGGACGTATTTTTTATACTGAGCTTGATTAGATTGAATAGAAGGTTTCTCAGAAATCTCACATTGCACTGGCGCTGACACAGTTTGATTCCTACTGTCTCCCCTTCTGCACGAAATGCGTAAGAGGTCAAATGGCCGGCAGGCCTCACCCGCAATGAGGACCAGTGGTGGTTGTAAGGTTTTATAGGGAGGTAGGTTTCCAAACTGTGGCCAAGTGAGATATTGATACTCCTTTTCTCCAATTAGTAGGTCTTAACAAGACTAATTTTGCTAGTAGACCAACTCAGTCTACAGGACACTTGCTGGCAGGTTTCAAGCCCTGCGGGATTATATACTGGTAGTAGTCCATCTAGGTCTACAGGATACTTGATACTTTGCTAGCAGGCCCCTAGCCCTGCGGGATTATTTATACTGCTTTTAACCAATTTCTGTTGGCAGGAAATCGCCAATTTGACATGAAAAACATCAAAAACAGATCCAGATTCTTAATAAGGATCTGGATCTGTTTGAGTCCCTAGAGGTACTCAAACTCATAATAGGCAAGTTAGAATCTGACTGGCCAGGATTTATAAAACAATATATTCATTCTAATGATCAGGATGGAGAGGAGGAGGAGAATGAGATCTCACAAGATGAACTCATTGCTGCTCTGTCACCAAAATTCCCCCTGTCAAAACAATTCTCAGGGAGGGCATTCTAACAAAAGAAGAACTACAGAGGATCAGATGGATGAAGACTCACCAACACCAGATGTCCCTAGGAACATCGAAAAGGTTCCACCTGTTATACTGAGGGACAAGGACAAATGGAACACTGTCACATCAGCCCTTAGGGAACATAAAACCTCATATTCCTGGACTAAAAATCAAGATGAAGGAGTCAAAATCCAGCCAGCCTCAATCACTGACTACAGACAGTTGACAAGACTAATGGATAACAAAAGTCTTCCTTATCACAATTTTGCTTTACCCAGTGAAAAGAATCTCAAAGTAGTACTTCGCGGGGTAACCGAAGGTGTCACCTCTGAAGAAATCACTGCTGACCTTATGAGTCGAAGCCTAACACTAGTGAAAGTGAGCAGGATGCTCAGGTCAGATCAACGGCCAATGCTAATGGTGCTCGTAGAAATCGACAAGGCACAGAAAGAGATATATGAACTGCCTGCGATCTGAGGCCTCAGAATTTCTACTGAGCCACTAAGACAAAAGTCATCAACTGGGCAGTGCCATAGGTGCCAAAGGTTTGGCCATGCCCAAAAACTTTGCAAGGCAAATTACGGGTGTTTGAAATGTGGCGAGGACCACCAGACCGTCATGTCTACCAAGCCAAGATCCACACCGGCTAAATGCGCTAACTGTGGAGGACCTCACCCTGCCAACTACAAGGGATACATTACACACCCAAAGAACCGAGGGTCAGCAAAAACTACCCTTCCAACACATTTCAGCGATGCTCAAGACAGCCGTGCAGGTCGCACCCCGATCCAAATTATCTCTAGCTTGACAACTCAAGAAAGGAAACACATGCCCAAAACGTATGCAGAAGCAGCACGAACAAAGGCTGCTCCATCCCATGATCAAATAAACTCAAATCTAAAATCAGTATTAACTGCCTCACTAGCTACCATGTTACAAGAATTCAGGATGACAAATCCTTCGCCATCCTCCACAAAAAGATTCATACAAGGTGCCCACTCAATTCTGACAGCCCTCAATAATGAATAAAAGAAAATTCCATCCTAACTCTCTCATGATCACTGCATGGAACACCAATGGACTGGTTAACAAAATTCTAGAACTGCAAGAGTTCGCGTCTTCTTCTTCTTCTACAGCTTCTCCCACTTAAGTGGGGTCACGTTGATGATGAGTCTCCTCCATATCCTACTATCTTGGGCTGTCACTACATCCAAGTTCTTCATCCTCAAGTCCACTAACTGCAAGAGTTCACTCAAAGACACAATCCTGACATACATGTAATACTAGTAAATGAAACACATCTCAGTTCACTTTACGCAAGACGCAAGACACTGCTGACTATAAGGGTGAAGCAAAATGCTTTTATAATCCCTGCTATCTGATAAGATTACTGTGTGAGGAAAAGTTTATGAGCTAAGTGCTCTGCCTGAGTGGGTGCAATTTAAAGATCTTCATTTGGAAGTAGCATGGCCTTGGGTCTCCTATATTTGGAGAAGTCTGTTTCATCATAATTTGCTGCTTGTTCCACTAATTCCTTTGGATGTGAACAGGATGCTGAGAAGAACTTTACTGCTGAAGACTGCAGGAAAGAGTAGATGTAGGGGGATATTTGTATCCCTGTGGAGTTGGACATTTCTGATATACCATGGTGCGTTTACGATCATGCGGAGATATTTGTTTTGCACTCTCTGTAGTTTGAGGATATTTGTACTTGAGGTGTGGCTCCAGGCTGGGGACGCATAAGTGATAATGGGTCGAATCATCAACTGATAAAGGAGCAGTTTTATTTTGGCATCCAGCTTGCTATTCCTATTGATAAGAAGGTAAAGCTGTGCAATGACTCTTGATGCTTTTGTACATGAGGTTTTTATATGTGGACTGAAGGTTAGTTTTCTGTCCAGCAGTACACCCAGATATTTTGTCTTTTGCTTTCTAGGGAATCTTGATATTAAATAGGAAGATGTCATCTTTGGGAGATATTGAGTTTTTAGTGAAGAGCATGACGATACTCTTCTGAGAGTTTACTTGCAATCTCCATTCCGAGAACCAGTGCTCTAATCTCTGCAGGTTTTCTTGCAGTTTCTTGGTGACAAGGTGCGGTTTAATAGATCTGGTTAGTATAACTGTGTCGTCTGCGTATAGTGCAATAATAGATGACATTGGATTGTGCGGAATGTCCGCCATGTAAATCGTGAAAAGTATCGGTGCCAGTAGGGACCCTTGAGGCACTCCTGCCAGGATGCGTCGCTGGGTAGATAATATATCATTTAGTTTGACTTGCATTCGTCTGCCACTAAGAAATGCTTTTATAATTTGGACTAGATCTAATGGAATGCCAGCTAAAATCAACTTGTATAGTAGTCCAAAGTGCCATAATTTGTCGAACGCCTTTTCTAAGTCAAGAAAAACTTCTCCAGTGTACTGGTGCCAATTGTAACTCGTGGTAATGAACTCTATTAACATGTTCATTGCCAATCACACGATATCGCGCGATGCGAGTTCTCACCAAACGGCCGATCACGCGTTATCGCGTTGACGTCGCTAACTAAATAAAAAAAATTAAAAAAAATTTGGCCACCACACGAAATTCCAATTTTCAGCTTGGCAATGAAAGTGTTAATCTATGGATTTGTTGGGTGGTACTGTGAAACTGGCGAATACCAAACTGTTCTGAAGGAAGGATGTTTAATTTTTTTTACTGAAAGTTGAATTTTGGAAAGGATAGCTTCCTCTGCTATTTTGCCCACATTTGAAATCAGACTTATGGGACGATAACTTTGAGGCTGCTGAGGATCCTTGCCAGGCTTGTATATAGGAACTACGCCTGCCAACTTCCATGCAGAGGGAAAGTACTTAAACCTGAACATAGCATTTATTATTGTTGTAAGATGTACGATGGCTTTACGGGGTAGCAGTTTAATAACTTTGTTGGCTATGCCGTCAGGCCCTGGAGCTTTTTTATTCTTTAAGTTCTTTATAATGTCATAAGTTTCAGCTGGGGAAGTAGGTGTGAGTTGGCTGGTATCAGGCCGTTTTAACACGTCTCTGACGTGGCGGTGGACCTTGTAAATATGATTGAAATTTAGATTATTGTATGAAGGGCTACACTGTTTTTCTAAATTTTTAGCTATAATTTCGGCTTTTTCTGCATCTGTGTAAACATTGTTCAGGTCAGATTTGAGAGGAGGAAGAGATTTGTTTTTGATGTTTCTCGGGAACTTCCAGACGGTTTGATCACCAGGTGATATGGAGGCTAATTTGTCTTCCCATGGTTTGTTTCTGTAGACTTTAAGTGCATCTCTCACTGCACTGTTTATTTTGTTGAGATATTTTTTTGTCTTGGGGTACTCTGGTGTTGTGGTATCTTTTTTCTTGCTTTATTTTTTCCCTGATTAAGTTCATTATGTCATCTGGTAGTCGTTTAGGCTTGAAAGCAATTGAATTTGAGGAGACAGATGCTATGGCTGTGTTGATTTGATCACTAAGTTTTTTGACTGCAGAATCAATTTCTTCCTTGGAATTAATATGAGAGGGACGGGATCAATGTAGTTTGGAAGCATTTTTGATAGTTTTCCCCAGGGAATGAAGGTGTGAGGCGAAGGGGGAAGTCCCCTCTGATAACCCAGTTGGAGCAGAATAGGATTGTGGTCTGATGATAATTCATTCAATGATTCCAGGGTGTACTGAAGGTTGACATTCTGAAGGACAGCTATATCCAAGACGTCGGATGAGCCAGTGGGACTGTGGTGAATTGACACTGAGGGGCCAGCCACAGCTGCGCAATTTGAGTTTGTGTAGTTAAAGAGGATGCGGCCATTCCTATTTATGGACCTACTGCTCCAGGCATGATGTTTTGCGTTTAAATCTCCGGCGATAATAACCGGTAGTTTAACGCCGAGGATAGCATCCAGATCTGTGGTCAGCAATGTTTTTGATGGTGGGTTATAAGCAGCATAGATTTTTATGTTTCCGACAGAGTTTGTGATGACATTGATACTTGTGACTTCGAGATTAGTGGTTGTAGGAATGGCTATAGTATGATGGTTGATGTGATTTTTGATGAGGATGGCTGTACCACCACCTCTGTAATCCTGCCTATCATTCCTGTAAAGTTGATATCCTTTGAATTTAGGATTGTCAGCAGGTCTCAGGTGAGTTTCATTAATTAATAATATATCCGGATTATATCTGTCATTGAATTCCTGCACTTCTAGTATTTTATTTTTAAGGCCGTTGACATTCCATGCCAACGGCCTTAAAAATAAATTAGATAAATAAATAAATAAATTAGATAATATAAATAAATCATTAGAGAATCTGGGGAAAATTTTTTCCTATGCATTGGAGAGTGCGGATAAAATGGACTGTGTCTGCTGCAAGAAACTTTTTATAGTGCTAAGTGATGGATTTGCGTTACTGAAATCCTGTAACGTATTTACAAGAGAAGAGGTGATGATGGCTGTTATATTTGAATGTGGATTTGGCATATTCTGGTCATGGACTGCTTTTTTGAGACGGGCCACGTCAGCATATATTCTTGTTCGGTGTTGAAGATTTATTTTCTTGGGGGGGGGCTCAGTTGATTGTGGGTGAACACCTGTCATCTTGTTCAAACTAACAAGAGCCTGATGAACTTGAGCTTCTGGGGCTCTCGTTTCTGATAATGAGGTAGATTGACTGATTAACTCAGTTTGCCTGTTTTTTGGGTTGCAAATGCACCCTCTGTAATTTGCGGGGTGGGGGCCACCACAATTAGCGCACTTAGCCGGTGTGGTTTTTGACTTGGAGCAGGTATGCGTGCGGTGGGTGTCACCACATTTTAAACATCTGTATTGAGCTTTGCACAACTTCTGGGCATGACCAAATTTTTGGCATCTATGGCACTGCCCAGAAGAAGCCCTCTTCCTAAGTGGCTCCGTTGAGACCTTAAGCCCACAGATTGTCTTCAAGTTATAAATATTTTTATAGATATTGTGTATTTCCACTAAAATACCAGAGGCATAGGGGTCTTGTTTGATCTGTACATTCTGCTGACCTTTATGGGAGGCAGATCTTGCATGTCGAGGTCAGCAGCTATTTCAATGTCGTCAGATACTCCTCTGAGTACCACTTTTAAATTTTTTTCCGAGGTAAGTGTGAAGGTATTGTATACCTCTTACAACCAACTCCTTGGTTAAACTTCTATAGTCAGTCACTGTAGCGGGCTGAATTTTGATGCCCTCCTCTGTGTTCTTGGCAGTGGAGTAATTTATCTGCAGGTTGGCCATGGTGGTTCTTAAGGCTGTTCATCTCTGCTTTTCCCTAAGAATGACTGGAGGCACCTTTTCATTGGTGGGGGCAGAAGAATCTGTGTTGGGGACATCTTCATCCATGCCATTTTCGTTTGCTGACTCCGAGGCGAGAGTTTTGCGTTTTTTACGCGCGTGCCTCTCTCCTTGATCTGAATGAGTAGAGTCCGAGATTACTAGATTTAATTTTTCCTCCATTTGAGGAGCGTCTTCATTTTGATCTTCATCAGTCTCGGGTAAAGAGTAAAAATTTAGGAAGCCGGGCCATTCAAGCTCGAATTTCTTAAGGAGTTTCTTTATGAAGCTGAATGCCAGTCCTTTATCTAGAGAGCCTATAATGTCAGGATCTATCATGTTAGATGGCCATTTCAGCTTAAACTTCCTTTGAAGTTTATTTACTAGAATTAACGCTAGCTCTTCATCCAGAGAATCTGTGAGGGCGTCCAAATCTAACACATTCATCATTGATGATTTGCGTATGAACGCAAGTAATTTCAGCAAATATATGGATCTGAAATAAATGTGGTAACAATGGCGATTCTGTCGGCTGTTAGGCCTAACGAATCGCCCTCGTTGCAATTACAGTCCACTTACCTGTGCTGCTGTTCTTAAATACAGTATAATCCGTAATTTAATAACTTTAAGTTAATCTAGCAGCTACACTACAAAACCAAAGTTTCTCATATGTTTGATTTATTTGATTAACAGGTTCTACCGAGAAGAAAATCCGCAACCGTCATCTGCCAAAACTCTCATTGTTATACGCGGAGAAAATGATCAAAACTCTCAGTTCATTTCAAAATAACACAAAGAATGTATGTTTATTCCTTATACACGAAATTTAAAGGGGTGGTATATAATTTTCGAATTTTATAAAATATTTTAAAATATTTACTATTTTAATTATAAAAAAAAAATGAAATATAAGTTATGTTATTTTTTTTAAATAATAAATTAAATTTTATTCTTAAGTTATATAAAAAAGCTATACATTACTTTCTGCTTAAACAAAGTAGGAAACTAAACAGCTTCCTCAAACATAAAAGTAATTAATCAATTGAAAAAAAAAAAGTTATAAAATGAAGGATATTATGGATCTGCATCTTTTTTTTATTAATAAATAGAAAAATGAACTTAAGAGTTTCGAAATTTTATCGAAGAGATTACCGCACTGGAGTTGCCGTGGTGTGTGCTATTTTAGGGACACAAGCTCTGTCCAGGTGGCGTATGTTTGAGTATTATTACTGCTCTCATAAGTTCTTTGGTAAAATTGTTAAACTTGTAAGTTATTTTCTATATTTGGCTATAACATATGGCTGGATCTATAATATCCTCCATTTTTATAACTTACTTACGCCAAATTAAAGCCTTTTGGCTCTAAATTTTAGTAATTTGAAAAAATAAGTGTTTACTATACATGAGAACTGAGGTGGCTTATGTTTCCTTTGCTGCAGGTAGGAAAGGCTGATGACAGGAGTACACAAAGTGCCAAGCTATCTTATTGTTTTTAACAAAAGTAGCAACAGCTATCGAGAATTGCAGCCGTTGTAATTTCGATCATCGATCAAACTCTGTTAAATACTTTGAATAATTAAGGCATTATTTAAAAATGAGCGAGGTAGTTAAATAATTAAAATATTATTTAAAAATGTATGACGTGTCTAAATCTATAATAATGTAATTTGACAATTCCAGGCGTTGTAGTTGTTAACGTGAAACTATCGGGATTTATGCTGATTTCTTTATTTATTTATCGTTAATTTTTAAATCTTGTTAGGAAACAATAATACTGGGTTTTGTTTAATAAAGTACATGAGCAAAAATGAAATAAATATATCTAGAAATTTTAGAATAAATAATTTTTTACAAAAAAAAAAAAAAAATCAGAAATCTGGAGATGCAAGGATAATGTAATGCTATAAAACGCATACGAAAAGGTGGCAAAAATGTGTTATACTCGGGCGACAGTCATCCTTGGCGTCTCTAATATGATTAATTTTTTTTTCTTCCAATATAGTTATATCTTAACTGACTTCAAAATTGCTGACCTATTTTTTATTCTTTTGCTTCTAAAAGACTTAGTAACATACTTCTATAATAAAACTTTGTCCTATCTATTGCATTGGAACAAAATAGATTTTGGATTTATTTTCTCTCCTTCTTAAATCGTGTATGTTAACCTTCAACTCTCTTTCTGTTAAAGCTGACCAAGCAAAGGCGCAGGTGTGTGAAGATTCTTTCCAATCTTGAAAAATTTACTTCAGCAAGCATTTTTCCTAATTCCTCTTAACTCTATTCTGTGAACCATCAATGAAAACTGTTAACTGTTCGAATTACAGCTCACAGCTTGCTCTCATTTTTCTTTATCTTCCCCCCCCCTCCCTTATGTTTGCGACAGTTTCCGGCTTTTAATACAATGCGTGCTTGACATGTGTAGACAAAAGAGGAAGTACTCACAACTAGGAAATAATGGCCTGATACAAAGGCAGCAAAAAAAGACAAGCACATTAGATTGCCCAATAGTAAAGAGAAGGCTTTTCAGAGAGAACGAAAGAAGAAAGAAAGAAAGATTAATCATTGCAACAAAGAGTAATGGAGGATCTTGAAGTCCTTATTGTGTTATGTTTTTATTTTCTTGGGCAACACTCGCATTATAGGGGCTTGTCGAATATAAAAGATCGACATATTCGTATTAGTATTTAGGATCTCTCTCTCTCTCTCTCTCTCTCGCTACGAAAATGTGTTATGTCTTGTCAGTTTTGGTTTAAATCGAACCCTATAGGGTAGTACTGGAGATGGTCAATAAAGAGTTAAATAGACAGAAGAAAGTTATGGATTTTAGCGACGTTAGTTCGTAGTTAAGCCTTTCAATAGGCCTATGAGTGCCTTGATCGAGTTCCCTCGAGTGTCATCGCTAAGCTTTAGCTTTCATGATCCCTCATCGTTCTGGCGTTGTGCGGTACAGAGACATCACTAAGCTGTAGAAGTGGAGTGAGTCGGTGTGATGATTCAATACATAGATCCATGGAAAAACAGAATATTTAAGATTTTTGAGAATTCTTTCCAGATGTTGGAGCAATTTTAAATAGCTTGGTGGAGTTTTTCTTTGTTTTGTTTTTTGTTTTTTTTTATTTGTAAATAATAAGTAGTTTTTGTGCAAATGAAATTTGGATGGGAAGAGAAACATTTTGAATTCTGAGATACTATAGATGCGATGTATTTATGCCAAGAGAAGACTGAAGTTAATTTTATCCTGTGAAGAGAAAAATCTTCTTAGTTAAAGAGGACAGGTATCAAAGATAAGATCGAGTGTGTTGAGATTTTTTTTTTTTATCGTTGCGTTGTTGCAAGATATGGAAGTTAGAAAATGAATACCAAACGCTGCCTAATAATACAACCACTCTAGAACACATGAAGGAGAGGAATGCATTGTATGTCAATCGAGTGTCACATTACCCCACGAATTAATCCTGGATTGTCATATGAATAAAGAGTATAAGAATGATATTATATTTAAAAAACTTCAACGTCTGCTATAACACAGTCTCTGAGAATCCTAGTCGACACAAGAACCTATGGACATTTCCCCTCATCAACACAATGAGTACAGGATGAATACAATCGAAATATAAAGTTCCTATAAATACAAGGAAACTGTAGATTTTTACTTATATTTCCACTCAAGTTGAACGTATTTTACACCGAGAAATACTTTTAATATCCTTCAGGTTGATTGTTTGTTACTTTGTCCATTATGGAGTGGCACTCACTATCATATAGAAGAAAGGCATGCATGTTTACCGGACAAACTTGAATTCTAATAAAACTTCTAAGTTTTATTCTTTGATCCTCAAGTTTGTCCTTCATCTCTTTTCGAAATTATTTTGAAAAGAGGTGAAGGACTAAAAGAGATCTCATTCTTTCAATCCTCGAACCACTAAACATTTTTCCTTTGTGTATGCAGCCCGCGGTCATGTTTGCATAGATAATTCAACAAAACATACGGGTCAAGGCCAAATAACGACGCTGTTTACGGTTGTGTGTATTCAGCAGTGAGACGAATCGCGAAATAAATAAATAAATAAATAAAACATGATGGTTGACTTGTACTTAATTTCCTTCCTTGTTTTACATCGGTCATCATATTAAAAGTTTTCATTTATTTATTATTATTTTTATTTGTATTTTAAGTATTTGTTTATTTTTATATTTCGAAGTGCTAAATCCAAATTTGTAAAAAAATATAAAAAATTCATGACGTATGTCCCAAGATATATATTGTACGCCCGCACTTCATAGAACCGAGCTTGGCAATGTGCGAAGAAGAGTCAATTCATGCTGAAGGGGAGAAAGAAATAAAGGATGTACGAATTGGCCACCAACACACGAAATCACGTGCTTTATACGTAAATTTTCCAAATCTTGTGCAAGCAGAATAGTTACCACTTTAAGAACTAGAATTTTCATAAAAACAAAACTAATTTTCCGACGTATAATAATAAACACTCACCTCACGAAACGCATTGATTACCCTATTATAGGAATGGATTCTCCTTCTTCTGACATGCGTAGAAGTGTCGAAGGGTCTCGCACCTGTGGGCGTACAGTATCATAGTTTGAAGATTATTTGAATGGTGACTTGAATATGTGTGAACACGCCTGAACCTAAGTCTGATTCTGCATTACAGTATTGTGAAATACAAGTAGGTGATTTTTGTCTGTTTTATTGTGTTTTTATTTAGAATAATTAGTATTTTATAATATATTACGGCATATTTTTAGTGTTATTATTATATCTAATAAATTTCATAGCGTATTTCTTGGGATATCACAATATAAAAATGGTTTTTGTTGCTATAGAATGACAGCAAAAACGCACAAGAACAATAGGAAAAACTAACATTAACCTGAATAGTGAAGTTGAGAACAAAAAGATTATCTCACTGAATAAAAACATGCCAGTATTCAAACAAACAAAAAAGGAAATTGAAAATGAAATCCCTTGCGAAATCTCAATACTGAAGCAAATCATTAGATGATGCGAGAATTTAAAAAAATGTAGAAGTGTTTAGAGGAGTGTAGGAAGGATAAGAATAAGCAGCAAAAGGACAGACAACGAAGCACTGAAGTTGCAAAACTATTGTGGAGTAATGATCAGGTAATTAAAATAGAATATAATAGGGAGAATGTTATATGGTATGGCGACTCCCTCATAAAACATGCTGTGGATGATCGCTCTATTAATTCCAGTTTTCTGAGTGAAGAACTCAAAAATACCTGTGCAGTTGAAAAATGGAAAAGATGGGGGATGGTTCTGGTTGGTACAAATGATTTAATAGCACTAAATACAGCACGAGAGAGGATATGATAGAATTGCTGGAAGAAGCGAGAGTGAAGAGTAAGAAAGTGAAAATCCTTAGTATATCACTAAGATATGATAGTACTGAATTAAGAAGAAGGGTTGTGATGGCAAAGATCAACGTAGACTGAATAAAAGAAATGGTTAGTAATTTTCGAATGTGTGGAGTGAGTTTCAGTGAAAAATGAATTTATATAAGCGGGACCTTGAATACATTTAGTATCAGGAGCAGTGGCGGCTCGTGCATAGGCACTGCGGAACTGCAGCATGCCCCAATATTTATTAATTAATTTATATTTGTTTGTAATATTTAATTTTATCATCAACAATCCTATGCAATTCTCTTATTTTGTATAAAAAATAATGAAAACCCATCTTGTAGCACTTAGGAGGGCGAAGGACACTAGCAGCACTGTGTTTACCACAGTGTCATGTTGCTACGCGCGCAAGCATATGCACGTCATGGTGAGATGCGAGCTATTAATGCAATGCGGCACTGTCCGTCGCGCAGTTCCACTGTTGTTTATATGCAGTTTGCACCAGTAGTAGAGTGTTAGTAGTGCTTATCGTGTTCACTCCGTCTCTTTAAATATTTGGACATTACAATTAAAGACATAACATTTGTTATAATTTTTATTTTAGAACATTATTAGGGTTACGATATTGGATTTTATTTTTAAGTAATTTTGAATTATACCAAACCGTATAATTTTATCGATAATAAACAATATTTTTTCAGATTTAATTTTTTTTTAATTTTTACCATAATTTTGATATGGTGAAATGAAATTTATTGAGCTGTTGCGAGACAACTTCCTCGAGCAGCACGTGACAGAAGGGAACTCGTAGTCAAAGAATATTAGAGAAGGGGCGGGCGAGTTCATTTAAAGACGTTATTGTTCTGCTTCCGGTTGGCGACGGAGATCATGTTGTGCTGACCTGAGAGTGGTTCAGTGTATGAATATTCCATTTAGAAAAGGTTGTATGCTGAACTTCAAATCAGGAAATCGTTAATGACTGAAGAGAATATAAGGTTTGATCCCCTGGTATCGTTTGCTAGATGGCAATTCTATCAGCAGCAACGCATGGGAAGTATTTATAAAAAATACATCGATGATGCAGTATTGGAATGTGTTAGAAGAATAAACAGGAGTGAAATGGATGTGCAGTGATATTAATAAGAAGATGATGTGGAAAGAATACCGGGTGCCTAACGATGGTGTCATTGATGAAAAATTATAAGCCAGAAAAGTTACAAGTACCGTACGGAAAGCTCTGAGTATTAAAAAAAAATAAAAAATAAATAAAAAAACTGGCTCTGCGATCTAAAGACAACTCCAAAGATTTTATCGTTATGTTCCAAGTAAAAGAAAGAAGAAAGAAATAATGAATGTGCAAGAACGCTACTGAATGCGGATAATGTGCGGGTAGCAACAGCAGAGAGTGTCCACATTGGTCGAGTTCATCCGAACTCGGCCAACTAACAACAACTCTCAAGTCTGAACATTGTTCAAGAGACCGAGTACGACGAACCAAGCACCGCTACAAATACTTTCAGCACTGGGAAAGGTTTTCTGCGATTTTACGAAAAGGAGAAAGAATAAAAAAAAAGTGTTAATTCGTTAATGCTAAAAGAAACCAATTAAGTTCTTTTCAGAAACAAAATTAAAACATGTTTTAATTTATTAGGGTTCAATCCGATGTTGAAAAAACATTAATGTGTAACTCCATTAATGGGAATGGAATAATTTGATTACTTTAACTTTTGCCTTTTTCGCATCAGCACACTCGGATTTAACTTAATGCTCGTCGTTTCCTTTCTGTATTGATTACTTGAGTCACCTCATGCTTTCTTAAGAGATAAGACATTCCTTCTCACATCATATCTGTCTCTCCTATCTTTGAAATTCATCCCAACAGTTCCATTTTTCCTTGGCCTTTTATCGATTGCGTTTGTACGAAAAGAAATATCGTTGCGACCTTTTAATGTCGTGTTTATGTATTTCATTGGACTATTTATATCGAGGAAAATAGAAGCTCAATGAATATGAAAAATGGAAAACGAGATTCGGAAAAGAGAAGAAACGGAATATATTTTAGATCACGAACAAGAAATTGAACGGTAACAAGGAGGGATGTTGAATTGCACCTGTCAGCCTCCACGGATAGAGTGTACTTGATAGATGATACGTGAGAACAAGAGTAAGAAAATGTCTTAATTTTCAAAAGTAGTGAATAAAGAGAGAGAGAGAATTACATATATGAGATTTCTTACTTTATAGTTTTCAAAGGATGGAATGATAATGTCTCCAATGATGGACATTTTTTTTTTTAAGTAAAAGAAAAAAAGATGAAAGAAGATGGCGAAAGACTTTTAGAAATTAATAAAAACATAAAAATGAAAAAAATAAGAAAAATATCAAAAAAAATTAATCGATGATGATGAAAATGATGGTAGTTGAGTTTATGTCGGGAATGGTTGGCCAAGTTTGATGGATGATTGGTAATGGAAACGGTCATCGGTAAAGCTGAATCCAAGGTCACGTTACATTTATGAAGTAGATGTTGGAATACGTACTAATGAATTCGTTGCTTCCGCTGACAATTCGAATTCTTCAGCTATTTTGTTAATCGTGTCCATCCACTACATGTATTCCAGGCACCCATCTGACAAAACTGTGGGGAATGGGAAGATTATTCGCTAGTTAAGTGACCTCGAAACCCCCTAAATCATTACCGTTGTACTAACGACCTGTCTGTGGAATAATCATTTAAAATTAAAAAAAAAAAAAAAAAAGGTTAGGACTCTTCTCGAAGCAACGTGACTCGGAAAACATCACTATTACAATTTTTAAAATAATTTACAACTTAAAGGCTACTTCCAGCGTCGCTTCCTATAATCACGTAGTTTTATTGGCGATGAAATACAATAGGGAACAAATGAATCCGAACCCTCACATTTTAAAGAAAAATTTTAATTTCGCAAGAATATAAGTACAAAAATTGAACTCCAGCTTTACCAAATAATTTATGTGCTCCTTTGTTCCTAATAAGTTCATTAATTCCTTAGGCATGGACTCTACCAACGTAAAATACATTTTTCTTATTTCTGCATCTCGAAACCACACTTTTATAATGGAATTTACAAGTTATCCTTTGTATCACAATTTAATTTTCCAAGTCTTTCACTATGGCCCACAAATTTACTATTGGGTTAATGTCAAGAGAGTTACCTGACCACCGAAGCAATTGGATTTGTTATTTTTGAGAAACTCTTTCACTTTTCACCTGGACCATAATGTGCAAAACAACCTCAGCACATCTTTTTAGTTGGGTGTTTAGGAGCTTGATGAAGGTGGGCGGGAGAAGTCTTCTCAGCCGCCGATTTGCGAACATAGGGTACTCGTTCACCTTCGACAAAGAAATAGGTCTCATCTGAGAATATGATCTTCTTCTTCTTCTCAATAGTCTAATCTTTGTATACTTTTGCCTACTGGAACCTTTTTTTCCCATAGCCTTTGTCGACAGTTGTTTCTTATTTTGGTCTTCCTGCTTTCAACAATCTTCGACGGATGGCAGATGTAAATGGCTGCCAAGTCGCTATTTACGTCTACGGCAGGCAATCTTAGATTCATTGTACTTTTTCGCCCACATTTTCCTTTTTTGTCGGGAGAATGGTACCTGTTTCCCTAAATCTCTTTAAAATCGCATTAACAGTACCTAAACCAACACCACACTCATTGACAATTTGTCTTTGAGTCATGGATGTGTGCAGAGAAAGAGTCCATATTTTTGAGCGCTTTCTTGGCGAAGTATCCATTTTATAGCTACACAAAATGAATAAAATACTAGGAATGTCAATTTGTTGACACTGTTAAAAACGTACAACACTATTAATAAACATCGTAGAGACAGTTTGAACACGCAGCACTCAACCAAAATAGTGAAATAAAGCCAAAACCGAAAATAGTAAACCAAAACGAAAATTATTGCTAACTGAAACAAAAATTAAATCAAAAAATAAAAATATGACTTGTTCGGATTCATTTGTTTAAGCTACTGTAGGTAGTAGATGAATTTTAAATACTGTAGAGACCAAACATTGTACTTTTCTTCAAGTTTGTCTTCATCCACCTAAAGACATTCACAAACATCCATGCTCACGTCAAGATTCGAACCCACAGTCTGTTGGTGAGAGGCTTGCCAAATAGCTATCACTAATTCATCATCGCTTGCTACTTGCGCACTCTTCGCATAGTTATTAGTTCCAGTCTTTTAGCTTCATACTTTCCTCATTAGTCATTTTCATTTAGTTATGTTTCTGTAACTTTTTATGGGAGATTATCATTGCTTTTTTCGGGATAAGAATACTGTTTTCTGTTCATGAAAGATAACAGTAACGAAACATACATGGAATGGTACACTAAACTAGGAATAACTACTCAATAAAATAAATTAAAAAAAAAAAAAAACTTCAGAAATCGGTGTAGTGAATAAATTGCTGTAAGTCACTAAAAAGAACACAGCACGGGTTACTTTGGCATCAGAGTAACTTAGCATTAAAATCAATCAATAGGAGGCGTTTTAGCAATAGAACTCTATTTAGATTTTAAATAAAATATAACAATCTCATCTACCCACTAGTATTTTAATGTCAAGAACCCACGATTGCTTAAAGAAGCCGTAAAAGAAGGAAGAATTCGTAAATAATTAAATTCTCAGCAAACTTTGAGTCAAATATTCAATTTCTTTTATTCACTTCCTTGTTCATAACCCCGAAATGCAATTTATGTAAGTAATTTGGGGAAATGGATTCCAATTTCTTGCTTCATTCTCTTGAATGGAAACTTCCACTTAATGTTTACCATCTGGATATCTTTAAGTGGATTAGACTGCTAACTTAATGAAGAAAACATCCCGAAAACAAAAACACACTTTTCATTAACGAAACTCGCAACACAACTATTCTAAAGAGCATTCCTTGTGCTCTGTAGAATAGTTATGTTTCTGTAAGTCTTGTTCCACGATCATGCGTAGCCTAGACAACCCGTCGTGTAACAGAGAGATCCATCGTCTCTGTATCTGATTACTTATGAATCATCACAGGCAAGGAATGCAGTTTAACTTGGCAGACTGTGACGTTATCTGTTCTCTTGTTTAGAGGTCTCTGCACGTCTGCTTTATAAATGTTCAACACCGTCGTTTACATTATAAATAAATGATTGTATAGAATATAGATGATGGTGGGGCATAAAGAACTGTTTGCAATAAAAGATAATTAATTGATGAGTTTTAATCCATCTTTTATTTTCTGAGTTTACTTTGGTCATAAAATATTTATAATAAGTCGGTAACATTTGTAACTGTTGTCGATATAATTGTGTTTTAATCTGTGCGTGATGGATAAATCTCAACGCCATCTATTGGTGAAGTGATGAACTAGAATACATTTTAGAATTTATGTGAATATATAGAAATATAAATAGATGAATGGGAAAAGAAAACATGTTTAGACAAATATAAAAACCTATACGAGTGAGCAAGAGGGGAGGCTATTAAACTGTTTCTTTGTTAAATTAGTTTTCATTTATCTCTCTTTATATAAGTTTTGTTTTGTTTATTTTAAGCAGTTGTTATGTCGGCTTATTTTGTTTTGACCAATTCAAATAAATGCCGAATTTTATTGTAATCGTGGTTAGTTTATTGTTACCGTTGCTAAACCTGCTTTGCTCCCTATAGGACTATTAATTTGTGCTGCACCCATTTGGGAAAAACCATTCAATTGGAAAAAATTGTACAGTGACTAGTCATTATGAAGAATAAAAGAAAATTAAGAAAGATAGGCAATATTAGCTCGTGGAGTCACATATAATTAAAAACAAAAATTAATAAAAATAAATAAATAAAATTTTACAGTCAAGAATTACTGACTAGAGCGGGGATTTTTCCACATAGTTTACTACTTTGAAAGCGTACAAGAGCAAAGGATACTTCGTTAAGCATGTTCTAATAAAGAGCTATATCCAGTTAACGGTCTGTTTATTTCCTGGAGCGAAATAATTTAGATACTTGGTTAAGCTTTCTCTCATGGGAATGCACATAAGCGAGCTAGTTAAATGAAGGTTTATATCATGAACTGTAGCCTTCTTCGCTCGGTGCTGGGAATATATTCACCTGCTCGATGATAATCGAGATGAAATTAAGCACCTCTCAATCGAGATACATATATCCTCCGGAATTCGAAAATATCGTAGTTATGACGGTATGCCAAATACCGAAATAAATAGGGCAAACCATGATGTGTATAGTTGCAATATATTATCATCTCATTTTCCATTACGACACTACACTCAGAATGGCACGAATGGTTTATATATATAAAGTGTTCAGTAGCGAATTATAATGCTGGCTATATCCCTCACCAGACTTGTATAAATTTGACCAGAAAACAAGATAAGAACAGATTACAAACATAAATTTAAATTTGACCAGAAAATAGAACAAATTACAAATAACTCAACAGTCTTATTATTCGAGTATCATCAGTCCTTATAAGGACTGGCTTAAAGGGGAAGCAAGAATGCTTTTCATATTCCCCGTTTTCTGTAGAGGACTGTGTAGGGATAAGATGTTATTGGGCTATTAAAGCACTGATCATGGCAAGAGGGTAACAGTAATTGCCGAGCCTCAGTTGGAACTTCATTGGCTACAGCATTGCCATCTATTACCCTCCAAGGGTATTAATCCGAGCCTCGAGTATCATTATTAAGTTCTTAAAAGAACTGGGAGATGGACTGAGTCCTTGACTCTTTATCCCGTCATCTGAATGAAGATAATCTGTGTGGATGAGGTGTTATTGAGCTAAAAACTCTAGTCATGGCTGGGTAACGGCAATAGCCGAGCCTCAGTTAAGACTTCATTGGCTACAGCATTGCCATTTGTTACCCTGGAAGTCCTAAAAAGGACATCCTTTATTTCACATTTTTCATGATAGATTTCATGATCTCGAGTATCATTAATTATAATTAATGATTAGAATATCAGATGATTATCTGATATTCTAATCATTATGAATATCAGATAATTATGAATCATTATGAATATCAGATGATTATCTGATCTGATATTCAGATAATCATATTATCTGAATATCAGATCAATAATCATATGATATTATCTGAATATCAGATCAGAATAAACAATCAGATGAATATCAGATCAGATGATTATCTGATTCTAATTATTATGTTATATTGTGATAACAAATATTAAATGGTGTATAATGTATTTTTAAATTATTTTTAAATATTTAAAAAAATGAACGAATTAATAAAAGATTTTTCATAAAAAATATATTTTACACTATTGTTTTTAGAAAAATTATTATTATTTTTGGAAAAACTATTACTCTCTTTTTTATTGAAGAGTTAAGTATTTTTTTATAGATATAGAAAGAAAATGCAAAGACAAGTGTTACTTTCAGGAGAGTATACTGTATACAATCCAGAGCGCCACCTGTTACCATTCTCCATGACTAGAAAATGTGAAATTTTTGAGATTTTCTTTAGGGATTACACATGAATCATTATAAATGACATCTAATTTTGATATTTAATTTATAATTCAGTTTAAATTATTCAGAACTCATTTAATGACGTTATCGTTTGGAGGTATGAAATACGTAACAATGATGTTAATATATCTTTGTGAATATATTAACATTTTTATAAACATATATAAACATTTTTTAATTGTGAATTTTTCAAATTCATAATTAAACTGTTCCTTGTATTTTTTTTTCTCCCACGCAATAAAATATTAAATTTTCTGAAACAATTTAAAAATAGAAATTCTTACATCAATTCTCAAAGTAAATGCGTGTTATTATTCTTAGATTTCTTTTCTTAAATACTTTTCGTGAGTGAAGATGGTAAATGCTTTGAAAGGGAGAAAAACATCAAATCTTTATTGAGATGAGTCAGCAGAAAAACTATTAAAAAAAAAAAAAAAAAACAGGAAGCGCGCTGGATAAACAAACGTTTATCGTTAACAGCTGTTATAGCGAGTTTGAGAATCACACAAGAAAAGATTCTTTCCTTTTTTCTTGTAAGAAATTTTCAGGGGCAGCCGGTTAGTTTATATCATAAACTAACTGGGATACTCGCACTATTTGGTAGGAAGTTTCAGACGAAATTTAAGTGGGCCATTTATCTTACAATGTTTGTGTGCAGGCAACTGTTCAATCGATATCATCTTTGGGATGAATGTAGATTACTTTTTTTTTTTCATCGATATCGAATCTTAAAGTACTAAACTAACAGTTATTAGTTGTTGTTTTTTAAACTAAACACAATAAAGATATAAGTAAAATATTAAAAAAACGTATCATTCACTAGAACAAACGGTTACCATGGAAACGCTCGCTCCGAATCAAATTTCATAATTAGCTATATTGTGGTTTTCAGCAGAAGAAATAATTATTTTTACCTCTCAAAGACAGTTAATGAAAGACTATTTTTTAAAAACACATGAATTAATATTCTGTCTTTAAGTAAAATACATGTACTTGGAAGGGGAAGGGGGGGGGGGATCTGGAAAGTTCTGATAAACACCTAAAACAAAAATGATATTAAAGCAACTGGTATAACCGCAAGAAAGAACATACGAGGATATAAGAACATAAGTTACCTTCAAAAATGTGCTACTATGCTCTTCCTTGTGGTTATATCAGTATTAATATCTCATCTCATCTTCTTTTACCCTCTTTTACCTTGCGGTGTCGAGAGAGTATTAATCAACCGACCTCAAACCGTTCACAGGATAAGGTGGTCAACCCTGCGCCCCGGTGTGTCCTATGTCCGTAGTGTTGAGTTCTCAAGGCCGGTTTGCCTGCTTTGCGGGATGAAAAACCCGAGGATAAACTGAGGAAAAACCCTACTGTCCATGCCCGGTTAACTTGGCTATGGCTGAGGAAGATCCTTCAGCTCCTCACGTCACCGACGGGAATCGAACCCAGGACACTCCTTCCCTAAGCATCTGATTGTGAAGCGCACAGCCAGGCTAACCTCGCGGACCTAAAAGTAATATTCTTTTTTTTATATTATTTTTGTTCTAGGTTTCGAATATATATAGTCCCAAGCCGCATATGATAAAATAGTCCCAAGCCGCATATGAACTAATATCTCTTAATTAGGGAAAATAGAAAGAGGCGTGGGTACTAGATGGAGTTTTTATTTTATTTTATTTTATTTTATTTTTTTGAGAGAGAGAAAAAAATAGTAGTAGTGAGACAGTCGAATAGAGAATATGACCACCCCTGTGACACTTTATTGCAATAAAGATTTACCGGAAATTCAATCAGCGTCGATACCTGTCGGATCAGAACCGCAGTTTATGTTTATAAATTCTCTTCCGTGAAACTAACAGACAGTTTCGAATAAGAGTATCGAACTGAAACTAAAACTTAATTACACAATGGAAATTATAATTAGGGATTAATTCGCCTCATTCATCTACACGCGATCCTCATAATCGAAAACTGCAAATTATGTAACAAAACAGTCAGTATAATAATAATGAAGATACTGATATTAAAAAAAAATATGTACACACCTCTAGGAAGACAGGAACGCATTGAATGAGAACAGTGGAAAGTGAAATACGTATCATATTTCTTCTTAAAAACATTCGCCGATGCCGCACTCGCAATGTCCACTGGCAGCCAATTCCATGGAATCACTACACCACGAAAAGAACCTGGATCCCAAATTGTTTCTGACCACACCCTTATCAACTTCTATGGATGACGTTGAGATTTCCCACCCCAACTGCTGTGAGCTGCAAAATTTCCCCTCTACTCTACGAATCCCTTTTGCTAAAGCTCATACTCATCCCTTTGATTTGATAGAACAACCTCCTCTGTGCAATTCTGTCAAATACTTTAGCGAAATCTAAACGAATCACCGTGAATTCATTCTCTTTATGCAACGCTGCTGTCACGCTACTGTAAAATGAGCGTGAATTGGAAAACTAGATCATCCTTCGACAAAGCTGTGCTGTCTCCTATAAAAGATCAAAATGTTATCGACCCACCTCTGGTAGACGGATGACATTTTGACAACGAAGATCTCGTTCCTGACAGACTGTCTTAGGTTAATGTACTGCATCAGTTCCAACTCCACCCTTGTATAGTGAATACGTCCCAATACTCTAACTTTCGTGTTGACATTCAAGTTAAACAAGGTTAAGACATAGCGAATTCTGTATCGGTAGCACATTCCTTTAACAAGCATGCTGATATCTTATCCGAAACTCTCTGTCGTGTTTGCATGTTGTTATTGCAATATATTTTACATCTGTGCCTCTTCCTCCTCTTTCTTTTCATCCAGATCCATCTTACCTTCCGGTGAACTCAAAGGTCTGTCCAAAATACCTTACCAAAATTATCACTAAATAAATCAGCTATTTTGAATCCATTCCACACTTTCCTGCCATCTGGATTTCTTAAGGTTATCGTGACACGATCATTCTTCTATTGATTCGCCACATAACCAAAGAATGCGCTCGTATTTCCTTTGATCTGTTCAGCTTTCTTTTCATAGTCTAATTTAACCTTCCTCACTACCGTTGTCACTCGCCTGGCCTTTGTGCTACGTCTGTTCTTAGTGCTGCGTTTATGACTGCTGATCACATTTCACACCAGATAGGTTCCATAACATTTTCTTTTTATGTAGCCCATGCTTTAATGTTTTATTCATTTATTTCACACTCCAGAGATTAATTCTCCTAGGTCTGGGAATGCAGTCAGTTATAGCTTCCTTCAAACATCTCCTTTCACCACTTTTCATGCATTACAGATTCCTCTACCATGCACTTTTTCATACCATGACACAGCTGCAAGTTACCCTCGCAGTTTATCATACTCACCTGCCTTATAGTTCCACATATTTAGTGAAAGCTTTTACGTGCATCTTCACTACTTCTCAAAACAAAACTCTGTGATCACGTTCATCAAATGCAGGCAAAATAGTTACCTCTTTCACAGTCAAGTGTTACTAAATCTAAAATTCTTGCATTAAGAAAATTGTCCCTGAATAATTCTATAAATTCTCCTTCCCTCCTCTTACATGCTTCCCCCCCCCTCCAGTCTATATCCCGATACTTTAAATCCGTCGTGATAACCTGTCCTTTCTTGGATTTACAAGATTAATTTGTCGATGCAGTTTCAAGTCCACACTTCAATTGATTCTGTTGTGTAACAACCTCGTCAAGAATATCCTATTCAGTTAACCAGATCTCACTAATCTTTGCTTCGTTTGCATTAACTCAAAGTGAAAGAATTAACATGCACTAAAAGGTCATCCAGCGAATAACTTTTGACCTAAGGATAAATTTTTTTTTTATTAGCATTCACATTTCTTCACCAATTTTTTCTACCCACAAGTACTGTGTTAAAACGCCATCTACCAACGGAAGTTGCATATTTCTTTTTGACGACCTAGTTTGCACTAAAAGGAAAGCCAAATATCCAATAATAAATTGTATAAAAACTACAAGTGAAGAAAGTCGCAAATGCGCTTGTAAAATTGGTTAAGATGTGACGAATCGACCACTGATATAGATTCCCCCAATGACCTCAAAACACAGAGAAGGGTGGTAACAGTAAATTTTGTGTGACACTTTCGTTTATTTACTGATCCCCTGAAAGATATTACTGTAAGTATTATAAGATGCTAGACAAGCAAAAGAAAAGCTCTTAAATTCTTTTTTTTATTATTATTTAATTTTAATACTTAACATAATTTTTACAATAACCAGAACGTAATTTTATAAGTATTTTTCCGAAACTGTTTAAGTTTTGCTTTAATTCAAAATATTTTAGTACCTAAATGATTTTGAAGAGTTCCCATAGCCTCCATCGGTTTCTACGATGCCTTCACTTGGTAAGACACGTAATTTACATACAAAGTATACTTATAGGCATAGGGCTAACCACCTTATCCGAATGATCATTGTGCAATCCACGGATAACTTGGAAAGCAACCGAAAAGATCATAGCTTAGCACAAAACCAAGGTTTAGACTTTATACTTGTCTTAACAAATCTAGTTTCTGATAATTAGAACATTGTAATATCATATATAACTTGCTTCATATTTATTCCTAGTTTATTCTCTTTTAAATAATCTAAAGCGCATGCGTTTATTACCAAAGGCGCATGCGCCTTTGGTATTATTACCCGAAGTTCCACTTCATTTCTGAACTGTGATTGACAATGTCATTCGATATTTAAAAAAAAAAAATTAAAAAAAATAAAAAAAATAGTAATTCATTTTTGGACACTTTCTGCTGTTTAGATGTAAAATACAAACGAAAAATTGACTGGAATTTGTTTAGTTCGTTTAAACTATATTTAATTTAAGTTAAAAAATTGATTACAAGATGTCTAATATGCTAAAATGATATTTAATTAAATATATTTGTTATGTATTAAATTCCAGGACGAAATTGTTCAACTATTTTATCCAGGGAAACTTCTAATTTAGAATTAGTTAATAAATTATATACAATAAAATTAAAAAAATAAGCTTATTACTAGATCAAGGTTTTATTTTTAAAATATTTTAAAATAATTATTTTAATTATAACTATTATGAAAGACACCATTCATAAACTCTTATATAACTCTGTTGAATTCAATATTGCTTTTATATGCATTCAAAAATGCTTTTTAGGATTTCCAGGGTAACAAATGGCAATGCTGTAGCCAATGAAGTTTTAACTGAGGCTTGGCTATTGCCGTTACCCAGCCATGCCTAGAGCTTTTTAGCTCAATAACACTCCATCCATACAGATTTTCTTCATTCAGATGACGGGATAAAGAGTCAAGGACTCGGTCCATCGCCCAGTTCTTTTAAGAACTTTAAGATGCATTCAAATGGCCGTCCAGAATGGATGAAGAATCGATCAATCGACCGTGAGATGCCATGATTGATTCATTCAATCCAATACCCTTGGAGGGTAATGGATGGCCATGCTGTAGCCAATGAAGTTCTAACTGAGGCTCGGCCATTGCTGTTACCCTCCTGCCATGATCAGAGCTTTAATTGCTCAATAACACCTTATCCCTACACTGTCCTCTACAGATAACGGGGAAGATGAAATGCATTCAAATTTGCTACTTTCTTAAAAAAATTGGATCCATTGGATCACTCTCCAAATAAAAAGCAAACGAAACATGCTATGTAAAGATCAAGTACTTTAAGATACCCAAATATTCTTATTTCGTTAATGGAGTTCAGCTATACCGATTCAAATCATGTTTCTGGTTGTCTAAGATACTTTCCTAACTACTATTTTCGCAAATATATTGGTCGAGGCGAGGAAGTAGCGTCAAAGGAATTTAGTTTATGCAGCATGCTTGTAGCGCCTTTTCAGTACAGTTAGGAGAATGATAATGCAAAAAAAAAAATTAATAAATAACAATGCTCTAACAGTTTCATCTTTTAGTTTGCTGGGTTGCTCTAGAGAGCCTTTCAGTTAAGTGATCACTGCATATCGGATACATTTAAATCGGTTTTGTGATATCCGCCAGCGGACTGAGTTGGGCGTACATTTCTTTTATTTTTACCCACTTCTAGAAGTGCCGTAAAAACTAACTGTAGAATGATCAAGGTATAATATAATGTAAATACTTATAAACACTTCTAAAAACACCATCCTTAGAAGAGTTTGTATATTTTCACCGTCCATTTCGCTGCAAGAATATAGAAACTGGGTGGATTGAGAGACTATGCCATTCAACCAAGGCTTCTTCTGTCCTTTTACTAACGCAAGCAATTTTTTCCACCTCAGTGACACCGGTTACTCTCTTTTCTTTCTTTCAAAGGCCATTAATGAGATGAGTGAGCCTCGTGTATTGTATCTTTCGTTTCAGTAATATTAACATTTATAAATTATCTCTGATATGGAATCGTTGTTTATTATTAAGATAAAATATTAAAAAATAAAAATAAAAAAAACTTTCATTTTCATCGAAAGAAAAGTGAAAAATATGAAAAATCTTTTTCAAGATGGCCGTCCTAGTTGGCTGATTGGTTAAGCTTCTAAAAAAAACTGTAAAAACATATGTAAAAAAGAAATAAATATACAAAAAAAGCATGTAAATAGAAAAAAATCTTTAGCCCACTTAAAATAATCATATATTGTTTTGATATATATTTATGCAATTTTCCATGACTGCAGTGAATGAAAGCCGAAACCGGTATTCAAAACGTAACGGGTGGGGGGTGGGGGGGGGGACTAGGCTTAAGTTTTGTTCTTGTTTAAATACGTAAAAAAGTAACCCACACGAAAGCAGGTTAAATGCCACGGTGTTGTGAAAAATAATACCGTGAAGAAAAATAAAATTAATAAATATAATTATATGTATACTATAATACATTATAAGATTTTTTAGAAAATCTTTATTGTGTTTTTATAAATAAGAATTTATTCGGAATATTATAATACACCATTATATTTTTAAAAGTAAATAATATAAAAAGAGATATCATTAGTGTAAATGATGTATTATCAATATTGTTATATTGTATGATATGATATCGGCCTATCTTTATCCGCAGTAACGAAGAGATAGATGAAACTGTGAATAACTTTTAAATCAAATCAATAAAGCGCTAGCAGCAGTCACCAAAACCACAATTGACCAGCCGGCTCCCAGAGGATATCATGGGTCTAATCAGAACAAAAAGCAAAGCTAAAAAGAGATACCACAACACAAAGAGCCACAAGACAAAAAAAAATTCTAAACAATTTAAACGGTCAAGTCAGAGATGATCTTCAAAACCCCAAAAATCAGGAATGGGAAAGCAAGCTAACAGCACTCAACCCAGAGGATCATACAATCTGGAAATTCCTGAAAGCCCTTCGTACCAAACGTAAGTCGCTCGCCCCCCCTCCCATGCAGGCCAAGCATGGTATTGCACATCATACCCATAAAGAAGCCCAGGCAATGGCTTCTTCATGGGTATGATGTCGGCGGTTTTCAATGCTGTGGGAAATGATCCCCAAAAATTATCGACCCATCAGTCTACTCTCCAACCCAGTAAAAGTCACAGAAAGAGTCATCCTCTCAAAATGACAAGAAATCACATATAAACTAGGAATCGTAGCAAATGAACAATTCGACTTCCGACGAGAACATAGCACAGCTGAGCAAATACACTCACTAATAGAATACATAATAGGATGCAATTGGAATCTGCACACGATCGTGGTATTCCTAGACGTTGTAAAGGCGTTTGACAAAATCTAGCACCAAAATCTTCTCTATAAACCCATAAAAGCAAACATGCCAATAAATGAAATAAGGTTAATAAAATCATACCTCAATGAAAGAACAATGAAGGTAAAAATCAACGGAACAGTCTCAACCATGCGCAAAATCCTAGCAGAAATTCCACAAGGCTCCCTGCTGGCCTACCTATTATTCGCAATCTACATCGCAGACATCCCACCAAACCCGAGAACAACTATCACAGCCGTATATGCAGACGACACGGTAATACTAGCAAGATCTCTCTGCCCTCATTTGGCAATCCAACGACTCCAGGATAATATCACTACACTGGAGAAATGGTTCTCTGACTGGAGGAGCCAAGTGAACCCCTACAAGAACACAGCCATACTATTCTCCAGAAGAAAAGCCTCCATGAATGATGACATCCAGCATAGAAAAGATTCCATGGCAGACAGAAACCAAATATCTCCAGTACAACTCGACAAAAAAAAAAAAAAACTCCGATTTACAAGCCACATCAAACTCATAGGTGCAAAGACATCCAAAGCCAGAGCTCAACTCTACCCATGATCAACCGTCGCAGCAAACTAGATATGCGAAACAAGCTACTCTTATACCAGATGGTGATACGCCCTGTAATCACATACGTCTCCCCAGCAGGGAGCCATACCTCAATTGCAGCGAATACAGAATAAGTGAATAAGTTAAAAAGTTCTTCTCAAAGGCAAGCACGCATCCAAACCCACTAATAGGACAAGCTGCCAACTGCAATGAATCCGAACAGTGCAAACACAAAAGATCCAAGACAATCCTGCTGCCAACTAACTCCACAGCCCCCCAAAAGAAAAGCGTTAAGCTCACGACCCTTCCCCCCCCCCAAAGTTTCCTTCCACAGATAAAGGGGAATATGAAAAGCATATTTGCTTCACCCATCTAGCCAGTAATGTTGTTTCAATAATACAGGGTGTTTCAAAGAGAACGACTCGATTTCAAATAATTATATTTAATAATGAAAATGTGGTACAGTTACGAAATAAATGACCAAGTATGAAGTAAGGCCTAAAGTTTCACTCACCACAATGACAAATGATACAAGTCGCATTCATTTGTGGTTCGTGGTTGCAGAGATATGCAATTTTCAAATCAGGACATTCTTATTCATCCACGACCTTCCAAGTGTACTTGGACTTCGCAACCGTAACTCGAGGATAAGTACACCATGTACACAGAAATAGTGTAGTATGCCGTTAAAAATTAAATTTGTAAAATGTTTCAAATCGGTGACTAAATTATTTCATTCTGCTGAGTGATTTTTTAAAATAGTTAGCCATAAAAATAGAAAATTTTTAAAATCTGTAACATTTATTTTTAAGATGTGTATAGGCGCACTAATCGAATTTTAGAGGCGCACTAATCGAATCTGGGTATCGAAAAAAAATGACTCACTAATCGAAAACGCACTAATCGGGGACGCATTAATCGAGGGATTGCTATAAACAATAAAACATTTGTATATTTCGTATCACTGTTGGAAAATTCAAATCTTTTGATGAAAGAACATGATTCTCATTAAATGTCAATAGAATTTATTTTTCGTCTGCATTCAAAAGTAAATTAAATGCAATAGTTTACGGTTTGAATGCATTGTTAAAAAAAATAAATAAATAAAAAAAAAAAAACGAGTTTTTCGAATGTAAAACTAAAGTATTGGTTAGTACTTTGGAGGGATAAAAATAATTATAGATAAGAGTACAAAAGAAAAATATTTTAAATTAACGAAAATCATTATTGTACTTATTCAGTTTACAAAAATTGTAAAGGAAAACATTAAACACACACACACACAGCCAGACAAAGAGAGAGAGTTTGATCTGATTCTCACTGTAATAAACGAAAGCTTAATAAACATAAAAATGTACTGCTATTAAAACACAACATTTTCTAGGCCAAAAAGGTAAAAGTATTTCGAATACTGCAAAAAATGACTTTAAATATTGTTTAACTTTCCCATAGCATCGAATGCACATATGTCAAACACCTCTTTATATTCTAGATCATTATTTAAATATCATTCAATAGTAAAATAGATTCTTTAGTTGTTTAAAATGAACATGACATTATGCTTTTCGTTTCCATGACAACGGTAAGTCTACTTGCATCTACCAGGTGGAGCGTAGCAAAGTAGTCACTATGTACCTATCTGTACAAATCATGTCAATGGAACATCTTACGTTGTCAAGAATGAAATATGCGAATTATCGTAACTCAGTAAATTCCAACTCATTCTATATATATGCAGGACATACTTTAGAACGAAATTTTGCTATTGGATACGTCTTAAAGACATTTTTACATGTTGTTTATTTATTATATTTAATTTTAGATTTTATTATTTAATTTTAGAATTTTCTGATATTGTATTGATTTGTTATCCTTGACAAAATCTATTTCAACAAACTTACTTCCTTTGAAAATGTACGAACATCTAACAAGAAGGGTTGCTGTATATAAAGCCTTTCTTACTGGAAAGATCGATAGACTTATGATAAATTATCTTTCTTAGTTTTATATCTTTTGACTCATCTGTTACGTGCGTAATTTATGCTCCTGTGTTTATTCATGACAAAGTTTACAGTTTTTTCCTATAAATAGGTGTAAATTTACCAATTAATTACTGGAAATTACTTTACCGGTTAATATCCTCAAATATTTTTATTGTCAATTTTTTCAACCCTGCTATTTATAAGGTTTCTTTATTATTTAAGAACAAATTATCATTAATTTTTATTTCATTTTTATGCTAAAGTTCATAAAATGAGGAATAAAAAATGTGCAGATGTTTTTTTTTTTTTAATGAGAGAGCATCATTAGCCAATGATGTGCTACCATTAACAATAGATAGCTACGTAATAAAGAAAGTTCATTGTTGCCTCACCGAATGTGTTACGTAACAATGGACTGGTGCGAACTCAACAGAGTTGATAGAGATTAAGAAAGAAGTGGAAATAAAGCCGTGAAACAAATTATATTATTTTCATTTTTTTTTTCTTTAGAATTGCGTTCATTAAATCCTTAAGTAAATTATTAAATCAGCACAAGCGACAATTTTTAAAAACAGTCCCACAGTTGCTCATTTTTATTAAATACAATGAAAAAAAAAAAGTTAGTTTATGTATCAATCCGCATTGCATGTTTCTTGTATTATTCCACGATCAAAAAATAGTACCAGAAAAGTTGTAAAAAAAAAAAAAAAGTCAAATAAGAACTGAGCGCAATTTTTTTTATTTTTTTTTAATTTTCGTGTGATTAATTTCGAGGCAAATCAAAGCATCGACTTGATTTGTTTTTCTACTCCAGCAGGCTTAGTGGCGGCTGTTGTCACAATTTCGACATGCGCGGGTAAATTAATTAATTTGATTAATTAAGTTGTCAGTTTATTTTCATACGCCAATCAATCACGGGTCTCACTCAAAATTTTTCACGTAATATATATTTTTTCCGATATCAACAGTGTATGAGAATTATATTTTAATAAAGTGGATTGAATTTTTTTTCAGATATTCTTATGGATTTCACAATAAGTTTAAATGCATCCAACAGTTAATATATATATATCAGTGTGTTTTAGTGTTTTTTCTTTTTTCTTTCTTTTATAATGTCACCCGGTGAAGGCTGTTACAAGCCGAAACTAGTCGTGTTTTAATATTATAACCTTTTTACTTAAATCTGTTCTAGTCATTCAATTCTTTTTAAAAAATATGTATGTTAACCGAGTCAATGATCATTCTTTCATATATATATATATATATATATATATGAAAGAATGATCATTTATATATTTCATATATATATATATATTTATATATTTCATGATCATTTTGTTGTATTGTTGGGAAAGTACGTGCTAGTAGCTCGTGAACGCCAGTACATGATTACAGCTGAATGACTATCTGGGAGGTTGTAGCTCAAGTTATTATTTAGATGTTTGAAGATGATTTCTCTAGATTCCACGATTTTTCTCTCTAGTTCATCATTGCAACGGAAGATGTTAGTAGATTTTTCCCAGCAGACTTTGGCTTTCATCATTAGGATTAGCCGAGAAAAGGATATGACTTGATAATGCACTGGCTCGCTGTCTCTTGTAAGTAATGTCTCTCATGTGTTCTTCAATACGCAATTTGACAGATTTGTCTGTCTGCCCAAAATAAGGAATATCACAATCACACAATATTTTATATACACCAGGGTATTTAAGAATAAGAAGAAGAAGGGAAAAAAAAAAAAAAAAAATATATATATATATATATATATATATATACATATTATTTTTTGATCATATTGAAATAATACGATTTCTTTGTTCTAACGTATCTTTTCTCGTACAGTTATTTGTTCTCGTGTTTGTGTCAGGGGAAGGGCAAAAAATGCCCGAAACTGTGGCAATTAATAGAATTAATCTCTGCTCACCGTAGACCCTTCCTGTGTTTTTAACGCTTGACAACCTCTCGCCTAACAAATTGTCGCCAGAAGAATACTCTAGTTGGATGGTTGACAGTGTCTGTCGCTTAGCAGGATATCCGTCGATAATCCTTCAAACCATTGCTCTCGCTGATCTTCGTAATTAACAACAGCCTGTCCAAATATGCGGCACACGAAAGCCAGTAATCGAATGCTTTTAGAGCAAAAATTGGCAACCACGTTGTCCCAACATCGATTAATTTCGATAATAAAGATTGCTTTGAGATCGTCGTTTACAAATTATAAAATGGGTTATGCATTGCGGATGATTCAATGGGTAAGTACAAGTGTAAGAAAGAAAGAAAAAAGAAAATGAAAGAAGGAAAGAAAAAGAAAGAAGAAAGAAAAAAGTAAGAAGGGAAAAAGAAAAGAAAGAAAGAAGAAGGGGAAAGAAAAAACCTTAAATACTTGTATAATGCGAAGTACTAGTCTTGTGATAGAATAAAATTAAACTAAAAGAAAAAATTATTCGATTTCGAAAAATTTATGTGCGTTTTAGCAGAGTTGATGAAGTACAACTTCCACCAAGACAGAACGAACTATTTGAAAACTAGCAGAGATTTATTGACGCGTAGAATCCGTGTTTCAGGAAATCGTTTGTTCATCCGGTATGACAAACGAGAGTACGAAAAGCTACCAGAAGAGAACTTCTTTTTTCTCCCCTCTTCTTTTGAAAGACAATTATTTGAAACAAGGGTGGTTAATAGGGTTAAAAAAAAGACAATTGAAGCGTTAATTGGAAATATTTTTCGTTACTGAAAGATTCCTTCGCTATAATGAACATCAGTTTTAATATGAATTAAGATTTTTACTTCACCGAATATTTTGTTAATGAATTTATTCAGGTGAGAAAAGTTAAGTAAAGTTTTTTCTCTTTTTTTAATTAAAATATATTAGAAAAGATGACATTTAAAGAATTTGGATTTTTCACGAACTTGAGAGAAATTCTAAATCAGCGATACAAGTACTTGAACTCATCCATGAGGGGAGGAAAAAGAATTCTGATAAAATATTAAAAAATGGACTCAGTTTGTACTTGAATCATTGTTATTTGTTTCATGTTTGTTTCACTGATTTTAATTCTTTAATTACGCTGGAAAAGAGATCTTTTTCGACAATAGACCTCGTGACACGAGTTCAATTGTTGAAAGAAACACGAAGGACACGTAATATACAAGGCATTTATGAACTGTAGATTTCATTATTACACTGGAAAAAAGATCTTTTTCAACAATAGACCTCGTGACACGAGTTCTATTGTTGAAAGAAACACGAAGGATACGTAATATACAAAGTATTTATGAACTGCAGATTTCATTATTAATTCTCAGTGATATCGGAATATTAAAGAGAAAGAAATAATTCAATTATTTTGAATGATAGGAAATTAGAGGCACTCAAACATAGTCGGTATGCTGTACATAATACGAGCACAAGTGATAGATTACCATCCTGGAAGATTAAAGATTATACTCAAGGAAGAATGCATGGAATTTGGTCATTTGCCGGATAGTGATGAGCATTATGTAGATTAGGAGGGGAAGGAAGAGTAGCGATCGTGAGATCTGGGGGTTTAGTAAAATTTAGTACGTCGGGCTAAGTTCGATATTCGAGCCATTAATAATGAGATTATTGATTTTGTTTAATAAAGAATGTCACGACCCTTCACATTAATGTAAAAATACCATGAGAAAATAAGCCCATAAATTCTCTCATAAATGTTAATAGACCGATCGTTTTGGTGATAATCAAATCTCACTATACGAATACTACACACCTTTCCTATCTTCCTGACCCTTCTTTCTGATGGTCGCTAATGTTTGGTCATTGCTTAGGATTTTAATTCTGTCCTTGACCTATTTCTCTGCCTACTTTCCCGAGTAAGATAGTAGATGGGGTTCTTATTCTTTTGTCTCGAGTGATTTATATTTGTATTCATATAACTAAATACGTGGATATAAATCAAAAATCAATGGAGTCGTTTGATCAATCATTGCCCAAATGCTTTACGTTCATCGAGGTAGGGGGTTGAATAGAAATAGTCCCTCAAATGTTTTTTCTTCATTATATATATAAGTTTTTTTACTTGGGAATAATGTATAATAGGGTTACCAAGTAATTTTATAAAGTTGGTTATTTTACTCCTAATCCCAAGTAAGCAAACAGTTAAGTTTGCGCCTGAACGTAGTTCAAGTCTAAAGGTGATGCAACACCAGGGCAACCAATTGTAAAGGTGGATAAAGCTCTGATCACTATTCTTAGTATTTTCCATAATGTAAAGCACATCTCACTGAGAGATGTATACTGCAATACATTATGGATGGGGTTACTACTCAGACCGGTTTCAACCTTATGAGTAAGTAAAGCCGTTTCTAAAAATTCGGACGATCCCTAGGCCACTCAATTGTAGGCGAAAGACCGTCCATTTCAGCGTTGGCTCCACTCAGTGATGGCCTACAATCCACCACCAAGCAGAACTGCTCATATTCCGAAGAAAAGCATTCACCGACAAAGCCCCTCACCGGAAAACACTCTCCCCGGAGACTCAAATTGTTCCCTTAAGAATTCATATTAGCAATCTCGCCTGTTTCAACCTTTTTTGAGGTCTCCTCAGTGAGTAGTTAGACCCTAAATACCAAGGTTCCTTATAATCCTTATAGGGACTGGCTTAAAGGGGCGAAGCAAGAATGCTTTTCATCTTCCCCGTTATCTGTAGAGGACAGTGTATGGATAAGGCGTTATTGAGCAATTAAAGCTCTGATCGTGGCAGGAGGATAACAGCAATAGCCGAACCTCAGTTAGAACTTCATTGGCTACAGCATTGCCATCGATTACCCTCCAAGGGTATTGGATTGAATGAATCAATCACCGCATCTCACGGTCGATTGATCCACTCAAACCATCTTGCTTAAGCTTCAAATACCAAGGTTTATATAGTCCTTATAAGGACTGGCTTAAAGGGGCGAAGCAAGAATGCTTTTCATCTTCCCCGTTATCTGTAGAGGACAGTGTAGGGATAAGGTGTTATTGAGCTATTAAAGCTCTGATCATGGCAGGAGGGTAACAGCAATAGCCTAGCCTCAGTTAGAACTTCATTGGCTACAGCATTGCTATCCATTACCCTGATTAGTAAGTAAAGGGTAAAATCTCAAAAAATCGGACGATCTCTAGGCCACTCCATAGTGGGCGAAAGACCGTCCATGTCTCAGCGTTGGTTCCACTCATTGACGGCCGCCCCGTCCAAGCACCCCGACGGGCTCCCCGTTTAAGCAGAACCGCTCAGCGTTGGTTCCACTCAGTGTCGGCCGCCCCGTTCAAGCACCCCAACGGGCTCCCCGACTCCTGAGCAGAACCGCTCAAATTTTCCGAGGAAAATAATTCACCGACAAGAACCCCTCAGCGGGCCCTGCTGGAGAACACCTTCCCCGGAGACTCAAGGTGCTCCCTTAAGGCAAAAACCCCAAGGGAGCAAACTCAAAAACTCACACCCAGGATAACAGCAACAGCCGAACCTCAGTTTACTTCCTCGGTTCAGCATTGCTATTTGTTACCCTGATTAGTAAGTAAAGGGTAAAATCTCAAAAAATCGGACGATCTCTAGGCCACTCCATAGTGGGCGAAAGACCGTCCATGTCTCAGCGTTGGTTCCACTCATTGACGGCCGCCCCGTCCAAGCACCCCGACGGGCTCCCCGTTTAAGCAGAACCGCTCAGCGTTGGTTCCACTCAGTGTCGGCCGCCCCATCCTAGCACCCCGATGGGCTCCCCGACTCCTGAGCAGAACCGCTCAAATTCCGAGGAAAATAATTCACCGACAAGAACCCCTCAGCGGGCCCTGCCGGAGAACACTTTCCCCGGAGACTCAAGGTGCTCCCTTAAGGCAAAAACCCTAAGGGAGCGAACTCAAAAACTCATCACCCAGGATAACAGCAACAGCCGAACCTCAGTTTACTTCCTCGGTTCAGCATTGCTATTTGTTACCCTCCAAGGGTATTGGATTGAATGAATCCGTTTCCTTCGTTTTAGTAATACAGAGCCTTATCAACTTTACCTATACAAGTTGCTACACGGTGTTTTTATTTTGAATAAGAATCTCTGGAGGAGATATAGATGTAAATAAGTTTTTTATTTACCTTGGGAATAATGTATATTAGGGTTACCAAGTAATTTTATAAACTTAGTTATTTTACTCCTAATCCCAAGTAAGCAAACAGTTAAATTTGCGCCTGAACGTAAAACATTTACAATGAGTTGTCCTGATGTTGCACCACCTTTAGACTTGAATTTCGTTCAGGCGTAAACTTAACTGTTTGCTTACTTGGGATTAGGAGTAAAATAACTAAGTTTATAAAATTACTTGGTAACCCTAATATACATTATTCCCAAGGTAAAAATACTTATTTACATCTATATCTCCTCCAGAGATTCTTATTCAACATAAAAACACCTTGTAGCAACTTGTATAGGAAAAGTTGATAAGGTTCTGTATTACTAAAACCTTGGTATGAGATCAGTTTAGGATTCATTCAATCCAATACCCTTGGAGGGTAATGGATGGCAATGCTGTAGCTAATGAAGTTCTAACTGAGGCTCGGCTATTGCTGTTACCCTCCTGCCATGATCAGAGCTTTAATAGTTCAATAACACCTTATCCCTACACTGTCCTCTACAGATAACGGGGAAGATGAAAAGCATTCTTGCTTCGCCCCTTTAAGCTAGTCCTTATAAGGAACCTTGGTATTTAGGGTCTACCTAATCACTGATGAGACCCCAATGAGAGTGGAAACCGGTGCGGGGTTGATCTGGCTTTGAGAGGCTACGCTTGGAGGTAGGTTTTTGCCTGTGGGGCCACAGCTGAGATTATGGCCGTTCTTGGTGGGGTGAGCCTGCCACTGGGTAGAGCCAATGCTGAGAAGTTCTTCTCGGTGATGGAGTGAGCCTGTCATCGAGTGGAACAACGCTGAGTTGGGCGATCTTTCGGGATCGTCTTATTTTTAGAGCCCGCTTCACCTATAAATAAGGTTGAAACCGGTCTGGGTAGTGTATATATTTTAAAGAATAAATATTTAATGATTTAAACCGAGATAAAATATGAAGCTTTAATGAAAATGATACAACGAGTTTCAGCTTTCTTCAGGTATCCACTAAAGGTAGAACACAGTAATAAAAATTGAAGTTACAAAAAAACTGAGAATTACAGGCAAAAAATGCAACACACAATTGACATAAAAACGTTGAATTTTTCAAGTTGTTCTATCTAACTCGCTCTTGTTTGTTTGTTGCATGCGAGCTTGCAAGTTCTCGTGAACGCCAGTATTGAACAACTGCAGCATGGCTATCAGGGATGTTGTAACTCAAATTGTTGTTCAAATGTCCAGGATTAAGGAGGATTTCCCTGGACTCCACGATTTTCCTTTCAAACTCATCACTGCACCGAAAAATGTTTTCGGATTTATCCCAGCAAACTGAGTGACTTTGGAAATCATCATGAGGATTGTTTGAGAAAAGAACATGACTGTATAGGGCAGATGCATGTGATCTTTTATAGGAGATGTCTCTCTTATGCTCCTCTATACGAAGTTCAACAGATTTGTTAGTGTGTCCAAAATAAGGAATATTACATTCGCACCACAATTTCTAAACACCTGGCTTATACGTGAACGGATTTTAGGTGAGAAACGTCCTAATGTTGTATTTTTAAGCACTTTAGCCAATTTATTGGAGACTGAACTAATGCAAGGTATTGAGATGCTACCTTTAAAATCAATAGTTTCCGTGGCACACTGCCTAGGAGGATCCAGAAGAAATTTCTTAATCATTTTTTCAGAATATCCATTTTGTTTAAAGATAAGAGAAAGGTGATTAATTTCTTTTTGGAGCTCATCTGGTTCATTTAAAAGAGAGCGTGTTCTGTGTCCTAAGGTAGAAATAGTTCCGAGCTTTTGTAGTGGAAAGTAATGAGACTGTTGACAGTGCAGATATCTATTAATATGAGTGGGTTTTCTGTATATAGAGATTTTAAATCTATCAGAGCATCGTGTAAGAATTACATCCAGGAACGGAAGGCAGTTATTTCGTTCTAGTTCTAGTATCATTTTCATTAAAACTTCATATTTTATCTCGGTTTAAGTCATTAAATACTTATTCTTTAAAATGTACCATTACAACCGAGTAGAAGCTCAGGAATACACACACACACACACACACACACACACACACACACACACACACACACACACACACACACACACACACACACACACACACACTGTATATATCATCGTCACTAGGGTTACCAAATAATTTTATAAACTTGGTTATTGTTATTTTTCTCCTAATCCCAAGTAAGCAAACAGTTAAGTTTGCTTACTTAATGCAGTTCACGTCTAAAGGTGGTGCAACACCAGGGCAACTCATTGTAAAGGTGGGTAAAGCTCTGATCACTATTCTTAGTATTTTCCATAATGTAAAGCACATCTCACTAAGAGATGTATACTGCAATGCATTATGGGTGGGGTCACTACCCAGACCGGTTTCAACCTTTTTTGAGGAGACCTCAAAAAAGGTTGAAACCGGTTGAAAAATAGAAAAAAATTTCTATTTTGGACTGCTTAAATCATGTTGCATCTGCTATCGCTGAAATAAGACCACAAGTTTTAAATGCCTGCTGGAAAGCAGCTTGGCCTGGATGCATTGCAAACAATGCAACCATCTACATTATCAGTTGAAATCATTTCATTGGCACATGAAATTGGTGGAGAAGGTTTTGATACATTTAGCCAGAACGATGTAGACGAATTTCTTATGGATAATGCCTTAATTGACGATGATATTATTGGATATTGATTAACTTTGGATATCGTCGAAGATCCAGAAAACGATAGTGAAGCGGAAGGGAAACCTGTCCCCCTCACTGCAAATATAATTCGAGAAGATCTTGAACTGTGCAATAAATGGGAAAATCATTTTCTTGTTAATGACACAAATTTTGAACGAGCCTTTAAATTCCAACGTAAGCTGAAGAACTGTATGTCCGGATATCGCGAGCTGTATAAAAAATTAGTGAGATCATCATCGCAAAGTTTAATCACCGATTACATTGTCAGAAGAAAAAAATCAGCACAGAACGAGGGTGAAGCTAATTCTCTTTGTGAGAACCATCGCCTTTACCATACAGATCTGATGCGCTGACTGTCTCTTCTGGTGATGAAAGTGATTTCGCACCAGTTCGCAAACGTTGTCGAATATTGTCTAATAGCGACGATAATTCTGATGACAAAAAGAAAAAAAAAAAAAATTGTTACTTTTCAATAAAATTAAAAGAATAAAGCTTTAAAACAAACATAAGCATTCTTATTTTCCTGAATTTTCATAAACTTTTTTATGCGATTTTAGGTTTATTTTAATTCATCGCTTCGGTTTTATGCGGTTTTAGAAAATTATGGAACATATTCCTAATTTTTCAATAAGTTAGGCCTTTTTTTTTTTGTGCGGTTTTCTGTGGAACGTATCTACCGCATAAAAAGAGACCCGACTGTTATATAGGCAGTGATAGATTTCACTCTACCGTTCTTAATGATTTTTTTAAATAAAGTGATTATGTTATATTGAATAATCGTTTATTCAGTATAGCATGACCACTATAGAAATAGAAACGAGAATATCCAAATAAGGCAGAACTTTGAACTCGTGACTCAAAGTCTAAGTTTTAGAACTCCTGAAAACTTAAAATTTTGATTAAAGAAATCATTTCATTAAAATAATAAACATGAATTGAAGTGTTTTTCTAGTACTAGTGTTTAATAAATAGTTGATAATGTAACACGACTGAAAAAACTTGTTTAGTTTAGTTTCCTATTTGTCTTCCTTATCAGGACTGGCTTCAAGTGGTGAAGTAAGAATGCTTTTCATCTTCCTCGTTATCTGTAGAGGAGAGTGTAGGGATAAGGTGTTATTGAGCTATTAAATTAAAGCTCTGATCATGGCAAGAGGGTAACAGTAATAGCCTAGCCTCAGTTAGAACTCCATTAGCTACAGCATTGCCATCCATTGCCCTCCAAGGGTATTATCACTGCATCTCACAGTGGATTCCTTCCGCCCAAATCATTTGCCTTCCTTATATTCCTTATAAGGACTGGCTTAAAGGGGCGAAGCAAGAATGCTTTTCATCTTCCCCGTTATCTGTAGAGGACAATGTAGAGATAAGGTGTTATTGAGCTATTAAATTAAATTAAATTAAAGCTCTGATCATGGCAGGAGGGTAACAGCAATGCCCGAGCCTCAGAACTTCATTGGCTACAGCATTGCCATGCATTATCCTCCAAGGGTAATGGATTGAATGAATCAATCCATAATCACCTCGCCTTTATGTAATGCCTTCCTTTATGTAATGCACAACTCATATTTATATTATATATAAATAAAAAAGGTGTTTTAACTTATTTTTAAAATACCCTGAAATATAGTTAAATATACATAATTATTTTATAAAGTTATTAATTTAATTAATTTTGCCAAAAAATTATTAATTATTAGTTAAATTAACCTTCTCAAAAATTATATATTCTTGTTTATTACTTAATCCAAGTGTTTCGTTTATTGTCTTTATCAGTATATTCTCATAAAATTCATTTTTTAGACCCCTCATGATGCGAAGCCCTCATCTAGAACTTAATTTATTTACGTGTTTGTTTATTTAAGTCTGCATTCATCTCTAAGTTTATATCAGATGTTTAGTTGTATTTTCTTGATGAGTTCGGAAAAGACAACTTGATATATTGGATGGTTAAAATGGTAAAAGTCAATTTTGTTGAACTACATCATTATATGAGAAGCAATAGGAAGAGACGTTTTCCTGCACGATCGATTGAGCTATTCACAATTAGTGACTAAGGTTGACTGAATTTCTTGGAAGAAGGGAATAAGAATGTACACTCAAGATGCCTTAGAGGGAAAATACGCCACGTAAGGAAGGATAATGGTTATCGTCTGCGATATATTTCTTATATAACACATTAAAGTGTTATATAAGAAATATAGGAGAGTTGTGTTTGTATAGTACTCACCTTCTCACTGCTTTTTCGTGCGTCCCATACCGACATGTATGGGACTTCGCGATCTTCTTTGCCACACTTTTTCTAAGAATTTGCAGCGTTGTTTGTTTAGTTTCAGCACATTTCCTGTATTTCGGGAGAGAACATTCCCTGCTTAGATGGTCGTGGGACCCACACTTAAAATACTGCTGCCTCCCGACTCCTAGGTAGTTGACCATGCCATTGCAGAGCCGATGAGGACGAAGTTGATGACAGGCCTCTTCATGCCGATCATGAAAAAGTATATTATGATTACAGCTATTTTGCCTGCTTCATTTTAGGAGTACCCCTGTTTACATGTCATTGGCTATTTACTCATGGATTCTTAGGGCATTATGAGTGTAGATGTACTAAAAAGTATATGTAGCCTAACATGTGTAGCCTAATATGTGGCCCTACATAATCTCCGAGGTTTGGAAGCTTCACAACATAAAATTGAGGTCACAACCCCGATCAATAGGAGACAACACAAACACCTCTAAAGCAGAAGCACTCACCCGACCTGACATAGCTTCCACTTTCCCAATGTGTTCAGATGACGACCACGAATAGTCGAAACGGTCCACACCCCGTCAACCACCTTTCCCCTTCCCCCTCCCTATTTTTAAAAAAATTAACCCTTTCATTTTTTCCCCACCCTATATAAAAGTATATGTTTCTATATGTTACGAAAAAAACCCGGGTTTTTCTAACTTATTCTACCATACTGCCTACCCCCCCCACACACACACACTCTGCAGTTTTCGACATCGCAGACTGAGGAAAAGCCACAACACCCAGAAAAAGGTATGTGCAATTTTCTATTCCTTAGGCTACATATACTTTTTAGTACATCTACACTCATAATGCCCTAAGAATCCATGAGTAAATAGCCAATGACATCTAAACAGGGGTACTCCTAAACTGAAGCAGGCAAAATAGCTGTAATCATAATAGTTTATAAAGAGGAGTAACATGGGAGTTTTCCCAGAAATAATATACATGAAAAAGTATTTTTTTTTGATCTCCACTCTTGGATTGTCTTCGTCGTTAATTTTTTTAATGTCTTTTACGACACTCCACTTTGAAAACATCTTGAAAACAACTTCTTCACCATGTTCACTATATTCTCGATAGGGATCTGTGAATTTTTATTGTTCCTGCAAGACTACCGATAATTATCAGGGTAACCCTGACCCCATTACATTCAAATCCTTGCAGTAGTGTCTCGTTTATAGATCCTTTACGAAAGTCTAATATTTAAAGTTTGGACCTCAGATTCGATAGAAACAATTAAAGTTTAGCACACCTTTTTTTTTTTTTTTGGTTCAACTTCGAAACCAGAAGTTCACATTCTGACCGCAGACTATTATATAAACATTATAAAAAAAAATAATAAGAAATGAATATAGTGAATAAAGTCTCGATAGGTTATCCCTGAAGTCAAGGATGATTCCTATATCACCAGCAAGCACTGTACGAATGAGTTCTACCAGCAAAATAAATCTTGCAGACACAAAGGCTTACTAGCAAAGCAGAGGAAGAAATTGCAGAGCAGACTAGCAGACCAGAACCTGGCTTGCCACTTTCCTCACCCAACAACAACAAAAATCGCTTTTGAAAGGCGGATATACATATACATGTATATATTACATTGTGTGATCATACGTGACGATATTATGTGATCAAGTAGATATTATATATGCAGATATTCACTAATCAAATGTCCCCATTATAATACAGCATTCAAAAAAAAAAAAAGTGTTACATTAAAAACCTCTTTTGGAGAATGCTGGATAAATATGTGATTGTCAAATTCTTAGCATAATGTAAGCTAAAAAATCTATTGTTTTTTATTTTAAAATAAAATCTTGTTTAAAAATTTATTTTAAGTATAATAATATTTTGAATAAATCAGTTAAAATATCAGTAATTCTTTATTTGCTTATTATTTTAAAAATATTATTTAACACCTATAAGTTTTATAAATATATTTATTATTAATAAATGCATATTTTTTTTAAATTGAGTTATGAATCCAAATTCCATGCCATATTTTTTCTTAAGCTGTTGTATTTATATTTATGCTTTTAAACCACCAGCATTAATCATCACTAAGTGGAAATACTGAATTGCCAAACAACTAATCTCCTCACTTTAAAACTAGTGAGTTTTTGTTTTTCCTGTGATGGAGTGGATCGAAACCTTTCGTTCAATTCTCGTCTTAACTATTCTCAATATTTTCGAAATCCTGCAATTTTTATACTTTCCCAATTATTCTCTTGCAGTGAATATTATTTGGAATAATAAAAGAGAATAATATATTAATTTCAACAAGGCTGTCGTAAAGACAGTTGTTCTACTACGGACAATATCGATCTAATTTTTCTAAAATACAATACAAAATGAACACCTTTTGTATATCGTTTATACAAGCTGTGATACTCGCCTGACAACCTGTACGACAGCATAAAAGCAAACTCATATATACGCCATCCCAAAAAATGAAGATAAAAGACAGCCTTAACTCTCATTCCTCTCGCAAACAATGGAGAAGGTCATCGACAACTAACTTCTTCACCACCTGGAATATCACCAATTAATTTAGTGGTCACCAACATGGATTCCATTACTCTCAATCCACATCAAATCTCTTAGCTAATTTTATCCACCTTTAGATACAAACCATATAAAGATTAAGAAACTCGTATAGTCACATTTCCAGGTCATTATCGTATAGTTTGCCTTTTGATTTGGTTCAGTTTTTTCTCTGGGCATTCATTCTATGTAGTGATGGAGAGTTCCCCCTTTTCTGACTTCTCTATTAATATCGAGGTCCAAAGTTGGGGTCCCTTGTGACCACTATCTTGAAAATGGTCTGTACTATTTTCTAGTTGGGGTGGAGGATGGCCTGGCTAAATTCAGTGGTACTAGGGCATAATCCTGTGTCACTTCTCCCCGCGTTGGAAAATGTTCAAATTCTCCAGTCAGGACAGTTTTCTCCCTTTGGGCTGATTTATCCTCTGACCTTTATTTTCACAGCTTGTACTCTCCATTGCTTGTACTCTCCAGAAGGGAGTCGTTAATACATAGTCCCCTCTCGCAGAGACTCTAGTCGCTTTCTCATAGATGCTTCTTATATATTTTCTATTGGCATATTCCTGGATGTTGCTCCACCGAAGTTGACGTTATCATCCTCTACTATTCTCTGAGCATTTAGAAGTAGCAAAACCTACCTGGATCAACTTTACTTGAACTATTTATTTTCTTCTTTCATTCTATCTACTCGTATTCTTGGGAACAACCCTCTTCAGACCATTTTTTTTCGCAGGAAGTACGACTACCTCCAGCTGTTCAAAATTAAATTAAATATTGCTATATCTGCACACACACACACACACACACAATGATACTTTCATTATTATTCGTAAACGAGAACATCTCACTATCAGCTGACAGGTCAAATTTTGAAATCAAGTTAATTAAAATTAAGAAAAAAATTTAGAATATTTCTGTAAATTATTTTGTTCTGATCGATGTATAAAAGCTTAAATTGAAATTTATTTACTAATAAATCTATTTAAGAAAAAAAAAAACAACAACTGGAAATATAGTATCGACGAATGAAATTATTATTATTCGGTTTTAACTTTTAAAAGGATAAAACTATAATTTTAATTAAATATCAAAAGAAAACTAGACACCAAAATTAAATTGTTTGTCTTTACTGGTAATTCTTCATTAAATTTTAACTGTTTATTTTCTCGAGAAGTATTTCTAAGCATCAACAAAAATTACATCGATGAAAGAATGCATTCTCTGGACTGTTAACTTTATTCAACATCCACTTGAATGAATAGCGTCAATCCAATAATTAAAAGAGATGCTACAGTTCTGCTAATTACCGTTAAAACAAATGAGTGCTAAGAATACGTAATAACTTAATTGACATTAACATAAAGTGACTAATAATATAAAAAAGTGACTTGGATAGCTATATTAAATCACTCTAAAATGAGAATGAATGAAGGATGAATTATAGGAAACGAGAAATTTGAAAAATTGGTTTTAGGAAGTTAAAACATCAGCTGTGTGACCAAAACATCTGCCCCAAGAACGCTACAATTAAAATCAATAATATCGACTATACTTGCACCCAGTGTCTCCCAGTGACAAAGGCGCAGAACCCCCCTTCCTTCCCCTTAATAGAAAAGAGAAAAGAATAGAAAAATAATGTAAATGAAAAAACAGACTAAGAAATTAATATAAGTTTCTAATTTCTTTTCATTTTTACTATATAAATGAATATTTAAGCAACACCACTTTTATAAATATTTAAAATAAGTTGAAATGACTGAATGTAGACTGCCTTCACTAAAAGTCAAATCGTTAGTGTTACAATTGTGTGTGACGTTGCATTGTCAGCAAACATTAAAAAAAAAAAAAATTCTGTAAACAAAGTCCAAATACAAACTTACGGGAATCGATCAGCATCAACTCGTTTGTGTTCACCACTGCTGCCAAAACACCATACAAGTTTTTAGTTATCTACCATTTAACTCCACACTAAGGAGTTCCGGTTGCTTAGCGTTCATCTTCACGGGTCCCACTGCACAAACAGACACACACGCACACACACAAAACAACCAATAACGATACGACCCTGTTAGTGCGTCCAACAGTAGCCTGTAACAGCTCTTGAAGCTCGTCACCGAGGAAAATTCGACGACGGCGGTTTACCCTTCCTCCCTCCTCCTCGCGCAGCGTTAAAGAGGGTGCGCAGAGAGACCGTCCGATCGACCGATATCGGTGCCGTTTTATCTTCTCCCAGGCTGCCGTACGGTGGCAGAGCCATCCTTCGTACGGCTCTTTTACAACAAGTGTAGAAAGCATTTTTGCCTTCTCTTTTTAAGGTGAAGGTTCAAGGTATCGAACTAGAGTAGCCAATACCGTCTAGAGATTGTACATAAGTGATACTTAATACATCAAACACCTGGAAGAACATGACATACATTTAAAAAAAAATTCATAAAAACATGAATACTTAAGTATTAGTAAAGTAGCAAAAGTTGCCGTAAAATTCACATTCTCTTTTCCTTCTAATTTATACGTTCTTAGGCAGATCATAAAATGTCCCTGTTTCATTATGGCCTGAAATGGTAGAATAACAAACAACAATCCCATAAATATTCGAGCTAGACTTAATTTTTTACTGTTGTGATTCTAAAACCCAATTTCATTTTGTTTTGCTACAGCCCGTTTGTTAACCAATTCTTCGAAATAGATAATATATAAGCATGGCAGCGTAAGTTTATAGTTTAATGATGCCACAAAATTAAACAGAAAAAGAGAAAAAAAAAAGTTCTTTAGGAAATTATTATAAACTTGAATCAATACCCAATAAAAGAAAAATAAATAAATATAGTCCACTAATTTTTACCTGCATTTTCAAGCGATGTAGGGGGAGAAAAATCCAATATGAATATTCATTTTATAATCTTTTGCTGATTCACTTGGTTAAGTCCGTGATTAAGATTTTAATAAATAGTCCATGAAATCAGGCATAGAAAAAAAAAAATATACGAAAATTATTTTGCTCAAATCAGTTTAAATTATGCTAAAGAAACAAAGTGTCATTTGTTTATTATATCGTGTGCTTTGCAGTCATCATTTTCTCATTTTCTTTTGGTCTTTGCGGCTCATAACTACAGGCGCCCTCTACAATTTACTGCTTTTTAGTTTTTATTTATATGTTAATATGTTATGCTTGGGATGTTTGTAAACCAGCCAAGAATAGTAAATTTTATGTATTATTCTGAGTTGGTTACTTGTTTTAAAACGTAATTTTTGTTCATCAGATCTTTGGTCCTATTGGCGCCTTCAGAAAACATATTTACGCAAGCAGCTTTGTTATATATATATACACACGCCACGAGCTGCCACTGTATATATATATATATAGTGGCAGCTCGTGGCTTGAAATCGTAGGGGTGCCGCAACTTTCGAAATATACATACACACTGTAAGTACAGTGTATACGTGTTTGGATAAAATATCAAAATTATGGTAAAAATTTAAAAAAAATTAAACATGAAAATATGTTGTTTATTATCGATAAAATTATACAGTTTGGTATAATTCAAAATTACTTAAAAATTACTATAACAAATGCTATGTCTTTAATTGTAATGTCCAAATAGTTAAAAAGCGGAGTAAACACGATAAGCACTACTAACACTCTACTACTGGCGCAACTGCATATAAACAACAGTGGAACTGCGCGAAGGACAGTGCCGCATATATATATATATATATATATATATATATATATATATATATATATATATATATATATATATACAGCACTCGGCCAATTAGGACAGCAATAAATAACAATCATAATTAAATATTCATAAAACCGGGCGTTCCTTGCAGTGTTATAAATAAGAGCGCTCACAGCCCGAAATTCAATGGTGTTCTGATAAATTTTGCTTGTTTATTTCATTTCGCTAGTGAAATGAATGATAGGATTGATTGAATCTCGATGCGGATAGACGTGTTTTATTTACTGTGCTTGAAAACCGCATCCTTTTAGGCTGTATGGAGGTATTCTGTGAATTGCACTGGCTCTAACCCTGCTCGAATTCCTACTATCTCCCCCTATACACGAAATGTGTATGAGGTCAATGGCCTCACCCGCAATTGATGACCAGTGGTGGATGTATGGTTTTAGGGAGGTAGGAAATCCGAGCTGAGCCAAGCAGTTTTACGGTCTCTTCCCACAACACCGCTTCCTGATCTTTGCTAGTTGACTGTTCCATTCAACAGGATTGTGCTGGCAGGTCCTTAGGCCTGCGGGAATATAATTGTAGGCTCATCGTCCTACTTTATTACCAAGTCTTTCACAGCTCTCAAATAACTCCAAGAGACGTTCCATTGGCATGGAGGGCATCAAGGAACAGATTCGGACTCTAAACAATGAGGATTCACTAGATGTGGTAAACTTCATCATGACAAAGTTTGAGACTGGTTGGCCGGGTTATTTAAACCTGTACGTCCAAAGAAAAGATTCAGAAGGAGAGGATGAGGAATCTCAAGGGGATTCATTACTGTTCAGCCACCTAAAACCTCCGCCATAACAACTCACAAGGGGAGCATGCAAACAAACGGCGAAGAACAACAGAAGATCTTATGGAGGAGGACTCACCCACACAGGACGTTCCGAAATATTTGGAAGTCCCCTCCCCCAAGTCATATTACGGGATAAGGAGAGGACTTCTATCGCATCAACCCTCAGGGAGCACAACATCACATACTCCTGGGCAAAAAACTGAGGTGAGAGTCAAAATCCAGCCAGCTACTCTCACCGACTACAGGCAGGTGACAAAGCTAATAAAACAAAAATCTTCCCTACCATACCTTTGCTTTACCAAGGAAAAGATCATAAAGGTGGTGATACGCGGTGTCACAGACAGAATCACTCCCGAATAAATCTCCGCTGATCTAAGCAACCAGAGCCTGACCCCAATCAAAGTGAGCAGGATACTCAGGTCTGACAAAAGGTCAATGCCTTTAGTACTTGTAGAGATTGATAATACTCAGAAGAAGATGTATGAACTGACTGCTATTTGTGATCTCAGAATCACAACGGAACCTCTAAGAAAGAGAGCGTCAGCAGGACAGTGCCACAGATGTCAGCGGTTTGGTCGCGCCCAAAAACTATGCCGGGCCAACTTCAGATGCTTAAAATGCGGCGAAGACCACCCGACCATCAAATGTACCAAGATCTACGCTGGCTAAGTGCGCAAACTGCGGAAGTCCCCATCCCGTCAACTATAAAGGGTGCGTTGCACATGCAAAAGAACTGCGGATCAGCAAAAAGCTGCCCATCCACCGCCCAGCAGTGACACTGCGGGCAACCGTGCAGATCGCCATTCAGTCCAAACAACCTCTACTTTGACAATTCAGGAAAGAAAACAACCTGAAATGGACAAAAACATACACCGCACGATGGAAACAAACAACTGCACGAGCCAAGGATGTTTCCTCCAACGAACTCAAGCTCCAACCTAACATCAGTACTAACTGCCTCACTAGCAACCATGCTTCAGGGATTCAGCAAAACAAATCCTAGGCCATCCTCCACGAAGAAATTCCTGCAAGGTACCCATTCAATTCTGACAGCCTTCAATCATGAATAAAAGGAAATATAAGCCTAACTCCCTTATCCTAACTGCATGGAATGCAAATGGACTGAGCAACAAAATCCTGGAACTGCAAGAGTTCACACACAGATACAATCCTGATATAATCTTAGTAAATGAAACACATCTCAGGCCAGCTAATAACCTAAATTACGGAGCTGCATATTGTACAAAACAGACAGACTCACCACCATTGGAGGAGGTACAGCCGTATACATTAAAAACTACCTAAGCCACAACGTCCTGATCAATCCTCAAACCAAGAACCTAGAGATAACAGGTATTGAAGTTCATGCAAACAATGCTGGCAGTATCAAAATCTATGCTGTATACAATCCATCCAGCATTCCATTACTGGTATCTGACTTGGACTCCATTCTCTGTTCCACGGATTCCATCATCATGGCTGGAGACTTTAATGCCAAGCATATAACTTGGTATTAATGACATAATACCAACCCACAATCAATGACAAAGGTCATATTCTAAACCATTACTCAACACGAAACTCTATTGTCATAGCCGGACCCACAGAACTACCCATCACAGCCCAACTGGAAGCTCAGATGTACTCGACATCGCCATTCTCAGAAATATCGGTTTCCAGTTGATATTGGTATCCGAGTTAAACGAGTTATCTTCTGATCACAATACCATTCTGCTTAAACTCGGTATTATACAAGGGAAATTTTCTCTCTGCACTCCTTTATATCTTGGGACAAGCTCTCCAGAACTGTCTCAGATCACATCGGCCCAGTACCAATTATCCACAATAAAGAGGAAATAGACATAACCGTAAGCAACCTTACCAGCCAAATCAAAAAAGCAATAGCATCAGTTAATCAAACCACAGTCTTTCACCCTTGCGGTCGGATCCCTGAGGAAATCATAGTCTTAATCAGATTAAAAAACAAAGCCAGAAAAAGGTATCATAATACAAGAGCCCCTACAAGATAAAACAACTCTGAATAATTTAAATAGACAAGTCCGTGAAGCTCTGCAAAAACATCGAAACCAAGATTGGGAAACCAAACTGACTAATCTAAACCCAGAGGATAACTCCATTTGGAAATTCTTTAGAGCCTCCACAGTAAAAGCAAACTTATACCCCCAATAAAGACCAAGAAATGAATTGCTCATACAGATAAAGAAAAAGCTGATGCTGTAATTGGCAGTTTGGAAACTCAATGTAACCCTTCTTATGAAAATCTGCACATCAGTCTTATCTGCAAGATTCACCGCCTAGTCAAGCAGGTCTTAAGATAACAAAAGGATAACTCAGAACCTATCACACACACACTCACACACACACACACACACACACTTCTCCAGCAGAAGTTACAAATATCACACCCCATCTGAACGATCACAAGGCTCCAAGTCCAGATGGAATCACAAACAGAATAATCAAACCACTCCCCAGAAAAGCCATTGCGCAACTAATTAACATCCCATCCCCAGATTCAAGCACTTTCCTATAACTTGAAAGACGGCGGATATCATGCCAATCAAAAAGATTGGAAAGAACTCTCAACTCCCCGAAAGCTATAGACCTATCAGTCTTCTGTCCAGCTTTGGAAAGTTAGTCCTTATAAGGACTGGCTTAAAGGAGCGAAGCAAGAATGCTTTTCATCTTCCCCGTTATCTGTAGAGGACTGTAGGGATAAGGTGTTATTGATCAATTAAAGCTCTGCTCATGGCAGGAGGGTAACAGCAATAGCCGAGCCTCAGTTAGAACTTCATTGGCTACAGCATTGCCATCCATTACCCTCCAAGGATATTGGACTGAATGAATCAATCACCGACTATGTAAGTAAAGGTGAAATCTCAAAAATACGGACGATCTCTAGGCCACTCCATAGTGGGCGAAAGACCGTCCTAATCTCAGCGTTGGTTCCACTCAGTGACGGGCTCCCCGACCACTGAGCAGAACCGCTCAAATTCCGAGGAAAATAATTCACCGACAAAGCCCCTCAGCGGGCCGTGCCGGAGAACACCTTCCCCGGAGACTCAAAGTGCTCCCTTAAGGCAAAAACCTTAAGAGAGCGAACTCAAAAACTCATCGCCCAAGGGTGTAACAGCAACAGCTGAACCTCAGTTAAACTTCATTGGTACAGCATTGCATTGTTGCCATCCGTTACCCCCAAGGGCATTAATGAACCAATCGACCGCATCTCACGGTCGATTGATCCCACCTCTCACCTTGGAAAGTTAGTCCTTATAAGGACTGGCTTAAAGGGGCGAAGCAAGAATGCTTTTCATCTTCCCCGTTATCTGTAGAGGACAGTGTAGGGATAAGGTGTTATTGAGCTATTAAAGCTCTGATCATGGCAGGAGGGTAGCAGCAATAGCCGAGCCTCAGTTAGAACTTCATTGGCTACAGCATTGTCATCCATTACCCTCCAAGGGTGTTGGATTGAATGAATCAATCACCGCATCTCACGGTCGATTGATCCTTCAACCGCCTATATACAGGGTGTTCGGGATAAATTTGACATATTTATAATTAATTATATTTTTCCGTAAGTTACATGTATTAACACACACTTCTCTTCATTTAAAAGTTTGGACCCTTCTTCATTCATATACAAGATGTCAGAAAGGATGGATAGCTGGAACCCACCTGAATCATGGAAGAGAATAACTTGTATCATGATGATTCGTGCCCGCCATCAAAATAAGGATATTACGACTGCTGCCCAATGCTCCCTGAATACAGTAAAAACAATCAGGCATGAACTAGAGACTTGCAATGGTGACTACGAGGATGTAGCAAGAAGAAAGATCCCTAGCAGACGATCTGATTGCGTTCGTACAGCAGAATTCCTCGCAAATCTGCAGGAACAGGTGTTGAAGAACCCTGGCATTGGAATTCGGGCTTTGTTCGTGGAGTTGCTAACTGTAGTCAAGCCCTGGATAACAAGGGTAGCCAATGGTAGGCCGTATGTATGGCAGCAGGATTCGGCCCCTTGCCACACCTCTGGGAAAAGTCAAAAATGGTTGTCTGAAAATTTCTACGACTTCACCAGTCCAAATGTTTGGCCTCCAAACTCCCCAGACCTTAACCCCATGGATTATTTTGTATGGGGCGCAGTTGAAAAAGACACCAATCGCACTTCCAGTAATACAAAAGCCCAGTTAATGGATAAAATTAAAACAGTTTTTGCGGCCCTTCCCAGGGAGACTGTAGCATCAGCTTGTTCGAGGTTCCGAAGCAGAATTGAAGCTGTGATCGATGCTAATGGTGGTTATTTTGAGTAAATCTTGTTGATAGTATTGTAATTAACTCTGCCTGTAATGTTTTTTTGTCAATTCATTAAATTTAATAGATACAAAGAAGATTTTCTTTTTCCTTACGAAACTGTCAAATTTATCCCGAACACCCTGTATATATATATATATATATACCACCTTGGAAAGTCCTTATAGTCCTTATAAGGACTGGCTTAAAGGGGCGAAGCAAGAATGCTTTTCATATTCCCCGTTATCTGTAGAGGACAGTGTAGGGATAAGGTGTTATTGAGCTATTAAAGCTCTGATCATGGCAGGAGGGTAACAGCAATAGCCAAGCCTCAGTTAGAACTTCATTGGCTACAGCATTGCCATCCATTACCTTCCAAGAGTACTGGATTGAATGAATCAATCACCGCATCTCACGGTCGATTGATTCCTTTCCGTTCAGACCACACTCCACCTTGGAAAGTTAGCGGAAAAAGTCTTCCTTACATATTGCAATACATTTAATTAATAGGTGTAGGAAGAAAATAAGTATTTTATTTATCATTATTTAATTTTATTAAAATATGTTCTCTATTTTTCAAATTAAGATAATACTTTTCATAATTTAAAATATAAAATAATTTATATCTTAAATTATTAACTACTTTATATTTAATAATCATAATGCAATTAATGAAAAAAGTTCCCTTTTCATATGGCTTGCCTTTCAAGCAGATCTGACAGCATCTAAAAGGGACATAATATTGAATATATTTATAACAAAAAAAAAAAAAAAAAAAAAATGCCATGCAAGAAAATAAAACCCAAATTACTAAAAACAAATATCATGTTAAGAATTCCGATGGGAAGGTTGATTTCTGAAGAAATGAACGTACTTAACGAAAATAAATGATAGGAAAGGAAAAAATATGCAAAATATCAATTGTCGAGGGACAAGGGGAAAAGAAATATATAACAAGAGAATCTCTTTGACTAAAAAGAGGCCAAAAGAAGATGGATCGCCAAGGGATAACATTACCTCAACCTCGGAAGTAGATTACCTTATAAGATAAGCTTATTGTGATGAAAGCGCCGAGAATGGTGACTGTTAGTAAAAGACACGTAGCATACGATCTTGAATATGTTTCTTTGTTTTATTATGTACTGTTGTTTGAAAGGAGAATCAATATGCTTATGAATTTAATCATAAATATTTTATGAAAAATATAAAAAAAGTTATATCTTGTAAAATTTTTATAATTATTTATTATATTATTTGTAATATTTTATTGAATAAGATTTTTTAAAAGACACCTTTTATTTATGAATATATTAGTTGTTAAAAATCTTGTCCAACGAAACAATTTTCATGAAGTGTCATAGGCATCGTCAATACATGATCATAAAATAACAATTAAATATTAACATTAAAACAGACATTTTTAAAAAGCGCCACCTAAGTAGTTAATGTAAAATAATTGTAATAGATCAATAATTTCTTTGTAATAGATCTTTGTAATAAATAATTGTAATAGATCAAAAATATAGATCAATAATATATAATATATATATATATAATAGTAAAATAATTATGAAAGATCAATAATTTCTTAACTTATTAAAAGAAATATATATATATATTCACACAAAATAAAGTTAGGAAACATTAACTGGTCTATAAAGCACTATCTCCCACAAAGGGGATAGGCGTAGACCATCGGTTCTGTTTAAATTAGAACAGGAAAGTAAAGTTGCATACGTCTATTTATAAAGCCGTTCTATGAGGAACCCACTATCATGAAGAACTTTTGTCTGGTTTCAACGAACTCTATGTCTAGTGTTGATAGCATGCTCTGCAAGTCCAAGCTGTTCAGGCTCAAAGTATTGAATATAAGACTTGTGTTCTTCTAGCCGAATAAAAGCAGATCTTCCTGTTTCTCCGAAATAAGATAACCCACAAGAGCAAAGAATCTGGTAGACGCCTGAATAGCTGAGAGGTGAAAGCTTATCTTTAGGAGAAGCGAGAAAGGTACTTTTTCAATCTACTGACCTAACCTGTCCTGATTTGATTTTTTTTTTTAATTGGGAATTTGCTAACATTTTGTTACTCGACTATAGCTATTGCGGTTCTTTTTAGCATATTTCTGTTATTTGTGTATTATGCTATTCCATTTCTGTCCTGAAGTGCCTTTAACACTGCATAATAAAAGATCTATCGCAGATCTTTTAATAATTCGCTACCTTACCTTCACTAAGCCAGGGAAAAATCCTGAAATTAGTATTCCAAGCAATCACATAAGCACTGACTCCTGAAAGAGTCTTAAAAGATCTAGAAAAGAGAAGTTTAAGTTCCATCAAGGTCATATGGTAGTAGCAGGATTTTTTCCTCGGGTTTTTCACCCCGTACAGACAAATCGGCCTTCAGAACACACTCAATTTACAGACAAAATTGGATGGACGTTGATGGTAGTAGTGTCGTAGTTGGAGAATTAAGTGGTGGTGTAGAGAATGAGATGTATTTGGAGAAGTAGAGTAGTGTGCCCTCCCACGATGAGTCCTTGGACTGCCTGGAGGTGTCATGTAATAATAATAATAATAATAAAAATAAAAATCTGAAAACAAAGAAAATTACGCCCAGTTCCTGAACAACAGACTTGCCATCTTGAGAATGCAATGACATGCAAGATAGAATCCATCTCAGAAGCTATGAGACTTTATTGTACAGTGAAACCTGTGGAGTATTCATGACTAAGTTAGCACAGTAATAAGTTTTTATAAGTAAATATTTCATCCTAAGTATCGTAGGATACTATCTCTAGAGTATGGGAAATTGTCATACAAAATTGTGTAAAATAATTTTTATATATGTTGTCTTATTTTACTGTAATTTTTTTTTCCCAGATATATTTTAATTCAATTCTATAACACGCTACTGCACGCATATTGGGATTCCATTGTAATCATACGCCCTAACTGTGTATGTTATTCCTAGTATTGTTTGAATTAACTGTACTGATGATGATGAAATATTTACTTATAAAAACACATTACTGTGGTTAAGTGTGTTTGTTTAGTCAGAAGCTATGAGAATCGCACACAAAATCTTGCTGTCATTTACGGAGGTCTTAGCATAGAAAAAACATTGCTACCCGATTCGTAACGCTCCCAACCGACCAACCCTACACAAGACTTCACTACCACATGTGGAAGGCATACTTAAACGATTTATTCACACTGTTTGAACAACAGCAAAAGGACCAACGCATTTTCTGCATAGGAAGATAGCAATCATTAGCGTGTTCGAACCCACACGCTATCTATTGCTGTACTAAAAAACGTATGTGCGATAGATAACCTCAGCTGTGACCACAGATCTATCATACTCTCTCCAAGTAGGCTCAGGACACAGAATCATTCTTGACTATCCTTCGTCCATTCAAGAAACTATTGGTCCAGTTCCAATCATGAACTCAGCTGAACTCAACCTATAAAACCAAATATTATCTACACTGATATCCATTATTACGGGGGTGGTCTGAAAAGTTCTCAGCCTAACAATGAAAAAACGAATTTATAATTTCAAAATTATTTTTATTTTTCAACATAATCTCCCTAAAGACTAATACATTTATTTCAGAGCCATTATCCCGTCCCTGTAGTGGCTCTCAGTAAGATCTGCAAAATATCCATTTACAGCTGCAATCACCTCTTCATTCGAAGAAAAATGCTGACCACTGAGGAAGAGTTTTAGTTTTGGGAAGAGATAGAAGTCAGAGGGAGTCAATCTGGGGAATAGGGTGAATCTTCCAACAATTTATAGTGCAGATACCCTAATTTTCCCATTGCCAAAATACCTTTGTGGTCACGTGCAGTCCTGATGAAAGATGATTTTTTTCTTCTGCAAACCGGGTCTTTTCTCACGAATTTTTTCGTCCAGTCTGGTTAAAAGATCGAAATAATATTCCCCGGTTATTGTTTTGCCCTTTTCAAGATATTTAATAAACAAAATGCCTTTAACATCCCAAAAACACCGATGCCATGACTTTTCCTTCTGATGGAACCGACTTTGTCTTCATTGGTGCTGAACAACTGAAAAACCAGCTTCTGTCCACTGTTTTGACTGCCGTTTGGATTCTGGTGTGTAACGGTGAATCTAAGTCTCGTCCATTGTAATAAATCGACTCACAAAATCAGTTTTATTCTTGTTAAAATGCTCCAAGTACTGTTCAGAGATTTTCATGCGAGTGCGTTTTTGATCAGCGCAGCACCCATCTTGCGCAAAGCTTTTTCATTTGCAATTCTTCATGCAAAAAATATCTTACACGTTCTTTTGAAATGCCTATAGTCTCAGCAATTTCACGCACTTTGACTCGCCAGTCATCCAATATCATATCGTGCACTTGATCAATGATTTCTGGTGGTGTTACACTTTCTGGACGTCCTTCACGTGGATCATCTTCAAGGCTGGTACGGCTACGTATAAACTCGGCAGCCCATTTCTTAATTGTCGAAAACGAAGGAGACGAGCGCCCATAAACTTTTATGAACTTCGCATGAATTTCTTTTGGCGTTAAACCTTCTTTTACAAAGAATTTTATAACCGCCCGACACTCAATTTTATCCATTTCAAGGGATACTGACAACACTTTTGCTTCAGACAGCTGTATAAAACAAGCTACTTAGTAGAATGACTTGCAATTTCACATGAATGCTTATGTACCAACTTGGAGAAAAAAAACTTGCCGATAGTGTTGCCATCTATGGGCAAGGCCGATAACGTTTCAGACCACCCTCTTATATATACATAAACATACAGACTCTTGATATAATGGCATACTATCAAGGTCGCCGAGAGAAATTTTCTGGCCCGTGACAAGTCTGTGGTCCGGACCCCCACAGACTTGTGTGTCCGGGCTCCCCCCTTGGACCTGCAGCAGAGTTAGCTGCTGCATCCGTGAAGAAGATTCTTTATTACTTTTGTCAGCAGTTAAACTATTAGTACATTGTTTACTTGAAATTACCTGAAAACCTTCGTCTATCAAAATACTAACAAGAACGAAGCGTTCTGGCAGGGAACATTACTGTGAATGCAATTACTAGCTAGCGCAGCCGACCGCAACAACCTTGCACGAACGCCTATTGACGTCATCACCTGCTATAATTACAGCGATCTGCGTCGAGAGAATCAGTGTCTTCCGGACACTCACGGCAAGGTGAAGAGCGTAGCCGGCTGTCTAAAACAAAACACAGTATCATTCTCGATATGCCATTATCCTTTATCATTGTTGTATTTTTACGAGAATAAAAATCATGCATTATAAACACAGTCATGTGACACGTCGGGGGGTCGACGGTTGGGCCCTTTTCGATGCCGAGCCCCTGACAAAAGTCTCAGATGTCACCCCCCCTTTCGGCGGCCCTGCATACTATAGTACTTAACAAACTCTTTGTCAGCTGAACTTATTCTAAACCAATCCGCCTTATTATGTAGTATTATACTAAGGTTAAAATCGAATAGGAAATATAAATAAAGAGGAGAGAAGAGGTTATGAGGAAATGGAATTTTTACAGGAAGGTCCTGACAGCATACGATAACTGCCACATGCTGGGTTATACCAACCATATGAACGTTGAAGTCCGAAGGGGGGAATGGAATTTTTTCTTTTTTAAGCGTCCCTTATGGTATGAATTTATGACAGTTGCCTCTCGCCGATCAACGAGAAATAAAAAACCATGTGACATTGTATGTCACCTGATTGATGTCACCGGAAGTAGTACTAATTGGCTGTAATTATGTTTACGGAGGCATTGGCTTTTTTTCGTTTGGAGGTGGGTCTGTATGAAATTTTAGAATGAAGGTAGGTGTCATTAGATGTTTTTTTTTTAATGTTAGGAATGGTGTTTATTAATCTTTAAGGTGAACTTGGTGATAATGGTTGTCCTTTCAATTATTCCTGTTGGTGAGAGTATTTGTGGTAATGATGTACTTATTTTTCCTGTTTCGCAAAGGTGTTTGGTTTTCATCACTGGGACTTGGTGTATTTTAAGCATAAATAGGCTGTTATTATGGATAGATTTTATTTTCTCAGTTTCTGGTACCAGCATTTATAGTAGTTTTTTTTTGGGGGGGGGAGGGGGTGTCAGGAGTGCTAATATATTTCACACAGACTTTTAAAGGTCAGCCTAGCTTTCAAGGGCCGCAAACTAGAGGCGTTTGGTCGGTTTGTTTTTCGTCATTTTTATTAGATATGTTTTGATACGTTTAGTGTTTTGTTGTTTTCTTGCCATTTTATTATTTGATGGTAACTTTTGGTATAAATTATGTACAAATAAAAATCAGAACTTGCCCTCATCCATTTTTCATATCTACGTTACCCAAGATTATTACATTGCATTATTTAAATTACTGTTTTTCTTGCCCTTATTGGTGTTTGGTATTTATCTTCCAAACGTCATTTCCAATGATGTCATTATGACACATACGTACGTCATGTGATTTTTTATTTTCTCGATTATTGGAGAGAAGTAGCTGTCAATTGGCAGTTGATAAGGCTGGGGATAGGGATGATATATTTTGCAGGGTAGTAAACAAATGCATGTCGGAATTAATTAATCCATTTATGACTATCTTCAATGAGTCGCTGAGATTGGATGCTCCTTCTGATTGAAAGTTTTCCAGAATTAGTTCAATTCCTAAGGATGGTTCATCACATATAGAGAAGAATTAAGATTAGTGAGTCTTCTTGGTGTTACAGACAAAGAACGGAAAATTTAAATCGGAATCGTATCCAGGATACTTCATAAAAACCGCTTGTAAGCAGGACACAGAAAACTGATTATTTTATCTTTTATCAGGACCTTTCAACTGGAGGTGAGTTAGCCGGTCTCATGAGGAGGTGGTGGGTTTTTAATAATGTCTCCTATTCAATTGAAGTTACCTTTATGAAGATGCCAAGTAAACGTACATTGCTCTACGGTCAATAAACACAACACAATGCCTGAAATTCTTCAATATTATTCGGACATTACTTGGTGCACCGGCTTGATACGAACTTGACACAGGTTCGTATCTCCTACAGAGGGAAGTGATATATAGTTTTAAAACGCCAACTTAAGTACTTCATATTAAAGTAAGATTCAGTTTTCCTAATATTTCTCTTGAGTTCCTGGACGTAGTATACTAGATTTTTGGTTGTAATAATGTACTTAGTATGCTAATATTTATTTTAGTGGATGAACCCCAATAGATGCATAGTGAAAACGTTAATATTTTCAACTACATGCTGAATTTTTTTCAAGGATGGCGCTAAAGGACATTTAGAAAAGTGTAATTTGCATACATATTACTTTAAACTCTTAACCATTAATATGAGGGAATATCTCAGCTTTGCTGAAGTTACAGTAACCTAGATCTTTTGCCGGATCGGGTGAAAACTGATATAAGGTTTGGACTCGATCTATCTCGTCGATGATACATGATTACCTAGTATTAAAATTATGACGGTTTATTTTTATTTATTTTTTTTTTTTGCTAGATGGGTGAAGCAACAATTCTTTTCATATTCCCCGTTCTCTGTAAAGAAAACATATAGACAGAGTTATATAGGGCTATAAGCTGTGATCATAGCAGAAGGGTAACAGCAACAGCCGAGTCTCGGTTAAAACTTTATTGGCTACAACATTGCCATCCATTACCCTTCCTTGGTACCCATCTTAGTCACCCCGTACGACATGCATGGGCTACAGTGGCTATTCTTATCCCAGCCACTACACAGGGTAATATGAATAATTAACGATTAACATTTCTGACATAAAAGGTGAAGCAAAATGCTTTTCATACTCCCCACTATCTGATAGGGAAACAGCGAGTGGAAAATTTTATGAGTCAACTGCTCGCCCTAAGTGGGCTTGAAGATTAAGCATCGGAATTGGAGTTTAAGATGGCTTTTGGTCTTTTATGTTTGAAGTAATCTGTTGCATCGTAATTTGCAGCTACTTGAACCAATTTGTTGGGGTGTACAGATGCTTTTGAAAAGAACTTTGTTGCCATAGTCTGCAGAAAAGGGTAAATATAGGGGACATCTGTGTCTCGATGGAGTTGCACATTTCTTATGAACGAGAGCGTTTAGGATCATTCGTAGACATTTATTTTGCACTCATTGCAACTTGAGAATATTAGTATCAGCGGTATAGCTCCAAGCCGGAGAACGTAAGTGAGTATAGGACGAACCATCAGTTTGTAGATGAGTAATTTGATTCTGGTGTTCAGCTTACTGTTCCTGTTGATTAGAGGATAGAGTTGAGCAATGGCTTTTGATGCCATTGTTCAACATTTTACACAGAGGGCCTTGATATGGCAGCTGAAAGTTAGCCTTCTGTCCAGTAGTACATCAAGGTGTTTGATTTCTGTTTGCCACGGGATTTTTGTGTTAAACAGGAAGATGGCCCCTTTGGGAAGCATCGGTCTTCTGGTGAATACCATGGCTATGCTCTTCTGGGGGATTCACTTGCAGTCTCCATTTGGAGAACCATTTTTCAATCAGTAATAGGTTTAATTGCAGTTTTTTGATGGCAAGATGTGGCTGTAGAGATCTGGCTAATATCGCTTTATCATCCGTGTACAGGGATGATACAGCGATCAAAAACAGAATCGGTGCTAGTAAGGATCCTTGTGGGACTCCAGCCAAAATATGTTTCTGTGCTGATACCGCACCGTTGATCTTAATTTGCATGCGCTTGTCAAAAAGGGATGATTTAATTAGGTGAACCATTTCCAATGGTATTCCAGTTGAGATCAGATCACAAATTTTCGCAAATCCATTTGCTATGTTAAGAGCGGTTTATTAAGTTCTTAAAAGAACTGGGCGATGGACTGAGTCCTTGACTCTTTATCCCGTCATCTGAATGAAGAAAATCTGCGTGGATGCGGTGTTACTGAGCTAAAAGCTCTAGTCATGGCTGTGTAACGGCAATAGCCGAGCCTCAGTTAAAACTTCATTGGCTACAGCATTGCCATTTGTTACCCTGGAAGTCCTGAAAAGGACTTTTTTAAATCAATCCTCAAATTTTAAGAGCGGTTTATTCCTTATCCTTATAAGGACTGGTTTAAAGGGGCGAAGCAAGAATGCTTTTCATCTTCCCCGTTATCTGCAGAAGACAGTGTAGGGATAAAGTGCTATTGCTGCTACCCTCCTGCCATGATGAGAACTTTAATAGCTCTGATCATGGCAGGAGGGTAGCAGCAATAGCCGAGCCTCAGTTAGAACTTCATTGGCTACAGCATTGCCATTCATTATCCTCTAAGGTTAGCGGTTTATTCCATTGACCATTGACGTTACTGACAGGATGGGTGAAGCACAAGTGCTTTTCATATTCCCCTTTATCTGTAATGAGAGTTATTTGGGAATGGGAGATTTGTGAGCAATTAAGCTCGCCCTCTGAGGGCAGTAGTGTTAGCTATGATCAGTTGAGAGAAGAATAGCCTTCGGTCTTTTGTGTTTGTAGTAATCAGTCTCATTGTAATTGACAGCTTGCACGATTAGTGGGTTTGAATGTGAACTTGACTTCACGAAGAATTTTTCTGCAAGATCACGAAGAAGGGAGGAGATGTATGGAATGCCGGTTTCTCGGTGAATCTGTGAATTTCTGACGAACCACGGTGCATCCAGGATCATCCTAAGGCATTTATTTTGGATTCTCTGCAATTTTGAAATGTTTGATCTTGAAGTGTGACTCCATGCTGGTGAGGCGTAGGTGATGACTGGACGTATTACCATCCGGTAAAGAAGCAATTTATTATGTAGGTTCAATTTGCTCTTGCGGTTGATCAATGGGTAGAGCTGAGCTATGACTTTGGAAGATTTGGAACAAACGAGATTGATGTGTTTGTTGAAAAGGAGTTTCTTATCCATCAATACCCCAAGATATTTGGTCTCTGAATGCCATGGGATCTTTTGACCAGAGAGCAGGATGTCTTCTTTGTTGCAGATCTTTCTTCTTGAAAACATCATGGCTGAGCTTTTGAGGGGGTTTACTTGAATTCTCCAGTTAGTGAACCAGTTTGCTAGCTCATTGATACTTCCTTGGAGTCTAGTGATTGCTAGGTGAGGGCTGAGCGATCTGGCCAGAATAGCGGTATCGTCGGCATAAAGAGCCGTAGTAGTTTTTGGGTTGAGAGGAACATCTGCCATGTAAGTTGTGAAAAGTATTGGGGCCAGAAGAGAACCTTGAGGTACTCCCGCCTGGATTCTGCGCCTTGAAGAAACAATTCCGTTGAGTTTTACTTGCATGTATCTTTCATTGATATATGAATATATGAGTTTCACTAGTTTAATTGGGATATTGTTTTCAATTAGTTTGAAGATAAGGCCTTGATGCCAGACCTTATCAAAAGCCTTGGCAACATCCAAAAATACAGCAGCAGTATGAAGGTGCCAGTTAAAACCATGAGTGATATGTTCTGTTAGTCGGTGAATTTGTTGCACCGTGTTGTGAGCTTTGCGAAACCCAAATTGTTCATTTGGGATTATTTTCTGTTGGTCCACTGCTGTTTGCAGTCTTGATAGGATGACCTTTTCTGTCACTTTGCCAAGACAGGAAAGAAGACTGATGGGCCTGTAGCTTTGGGGAAGTTGTGGGTTATTACCAGGTTTTTTCAGAGGTATAATGTCCGCGACTTTCCAATCAGAGGGAAAGTATTGGAATCTTAAGATGGAATTGGTAATATTAACTAGATGAATTATGGCTTTCCGTGGGAGTAGCTTTATTATTCTATTGGTAATGCCGTCAGGGCCGGGGGCCTTTTTATTCTTCAGATGGGAAATGATATTTATTATTTCTGTTGGAGATGTGGGGATGATGGTTTCTGAATCATCCTTAAGCTGACTTAGTGCATTTCTAACTTTACGATGGACTTTGTTAATAAGATTGATATTTAAGTTTGCTTAAGATGGGCTGCATTGATTTTCCAGATTGTCAATTAGGGCGTCTGCTTTTTCTTCATCTGTGTGTGCAACTCCAAGATTGGTCTTTAAAGGGGGATAGCGGTTTATTCCCAAACCACTAAAATTTAAATAAGTTTAGCATTTTCTTTTAGAATAGGTGTATTCATTTAAAAGAGAAAAAAATTATATTTTTTAAAATAACTCAGCATTATATGCAAAAATATTATAATATTTTATTATTTATTTATTTTTGTTTATTAATTTTATTTTTATTTATTAATTTAACTACTTTATTTATGTATAATTGCTCTGTGTAAAGAAACTGTTATTGCTAAGACTTAAAAGCAATATTAGAGTTTTTTTATAAACTGTAAATAGGGAATAACTAATATCTTCCTTTTTTGAGGCAGAAAATAATTCAAATATAAAAGAAGTATAGAAACTTCCTGAGCTTGATCTCCAAATGATTCTACCAGCCTATTTAAAATTAGCTTTAATAACATGGATTAACTAGTGGAAAAGCGATTCAGTATAGCTTCTCGCATTGTGACGTCACTTCGTATCATAGCAACTGAAATCAGAACAGTTTGACTAATATATCGTTTTCAAACGTTTTTGCCTATTTTTTTTTACTAAAAAATAGTCCGATATGAAAGAAAATTGGGAGAATTCAACACATTGAAGTAAAGATTCTAAATACCAAGTTTCCTTAAATTCCGTGCATTCAAAGCAGTATTATTATTTTATATTATTTTAAAACGTTTTGTCGCCAAAAATGACTTTGAATTTGAACTAAAATCGAAATGGACAGTATTTCTTATACACTACATTATTGTTAAAAAGTGATGCATATTTTAACTGTTACTTTTTACTGATTGTTTTTTTTTTGTTTTTTGTTTTTTGAAAAGAGAGAGGGAGTGAAAGTCATTTAGATTAGCTCTTAGATAAATGGATCAAGGACTTTTCATATCGAATTAAAATGACTTTTGCACTGTTATTTATCCATAAATGCAATGACTGAAACTGGAAAGTATTTTAATGGAATTTATCTGACGTTTCAAACCACAGAAGAAAATGTCCGTGTCATTATGATTGATTTAATACTACATTTCTTCAATTTGATGGCTGGCGTCGCTTATGACTTTCTAGGAAAAATTTGTCCTCTGGCTACTTAAGAGAACGTCGATTTATGAGTTTGGGTTCTTCAATATCTTAAGACTGTTTTTGTTCCAAGGAGATTGCATACTTTCTCGGCGGTTTATGAAATACCGTTACCCACCCACACAGTGATTCATTTCCCATTAGGGGATCAGAAAAAAATTTTTTTTCATTGAATCATTGTTTCGATGGCTCATAACACTCATACTTTTTAACACATAATTTCATCAGCACAACTTGCACGCTCGCCACATAAGTCTACCACACAATGTGCATGTGAGACAGGAGTTAGCAGTGCAACCATACGGCGTATTCTTAAAGCAGCTGAATCAATTTCTCTTCCAACAAGATGGAGCAAAACCACACTACCACCGAGACGTTAGAGCTTACCACGATGAGAGTTTGCAGGGACAATGGATAGGACGAAGAGGTGCAGTCGAGTTCCCCCCACATTCTCCTGATTTAACACCCTTGGACTTCTACCTATGGGAGACTCAAAAGGATGTAGTGTATCGTAGAAGACCAGCTACATTGGTGGCCCTTCGGAAAGAAATTGAAACAGCATGCGCAGCAATCCAGTGGACACTTTGGCCAACGTTGCCCAAGCAGTAGTTCGCCGTAATAATAAGTGTCTGGACGCTAATGGTAACCACTTTGAGCACCTCGTGGGTAAAGCTCTGATCACTATTCTTAGTATTTCCCATAATGTAAAACACATCTCACTAGAAGATGTATACTGCAATATATTATTATGGGTGGGGTCTGGGTAGTGACCACACCCATAATAATATATTGCAGACCGTCCATCTCAGCGTGGGTTCCACTCAGTAATGGCCTTCCACCCACCACCAACACCGAGCAGAACCGCTCATATTCCTAAGAAAAGCATTCACCGACAAAGCCCCTCACCGGGCCCTGCCGGAAAACACTTTCCCCAGAGACTCAAATTGTTGCTCCCTTAAGGCAAAAACCTTAAGAGAGCGAACTCATAATATAATGTAATATAATAGCCCCCCCCCCACACACACACACCGGTTTCAACCTTTTTTGAGGTCTCCTCAGTCAGTAACTAGACCCTAAATACCAATGTCCTTATCCTTATAAGGACTGGCTTAAAGGGGCGAAGCAAGAATGCTTTTCATCTTCCCCGTTATCTGTAGAGGACAGTGTAGGGATAAGGTGTTATTGAGCAATTAAAGCTCTGATCATGGCAGGAGAGTAACAGCAATGGCCGAGCTTCTGTTAGAACTTCATTGGCTACAGCATTGCCATCCATTACCCTTCAAGGGTATTGGATTGAATGAATCAATCACCGCATCTCACGGTCGATTGATTTATTCATCCCTTTTTTTTCCCAAATACCAATGTATTACTAAAATATTACTATAATTGTATTACTGTATTACTAAAAAAAAACCAATGTTTTAGTAATACAGAGGCTTATCAACTTTACCTATACAAGTTAATGCAAGGTATTTTTATTTTTAATAAGAATCTCTGGAGAAGATACAGATGTAATTAATTTTTTAACTTGGGAATACTGTATATTAGGGTTACCAAGTAATTTTATAAGCTTTGTTATTTAACTAAATAAATTTATTTAGTTAAATAAGTATAAGCTTGGTTATTTAGTTTTATATATATATATATATATATATATATATATATATATATATATATATATATATATATATATATATATATATATAATGCGATCATAGGCTTTTACTCGGTTGTTGTGATACATTTTAAAACATAGATTTAATGACTTAAAAAACCGAGATAACTTATAAAGATTTTAATGAGAATAATACAACTAGTTTCGGCTTATAACAGCCTTCCTTAGGTATTCATAAAGGAAAAGAATAGTAATAAACATTGAAATATCTGAACAAACTGGAAAGTTCAGGTAAAAATTGTCATACATAATTGATACATAAAAAACGTTGTATTTTTTCAAGTTGTTCTAAAAGGCGTGCCATTGTTTATTGCACGTGTGCGTGCAGGCTCACGTGAACGCCAATATTGAATAACTGCAGCATGGCTATCTGGGATGTTTTATATATATATTAGCCATTACTACATATTAATAATTTTAAATTATTCACTAATATAATTTATGTTAAATGTCATTAAAAATTAACAATAATAACTATAGCACTGATTACTTGGAAGTGTTAATTTACTTACAATTAGCTAAGGTATCACATGAGCCTATAACTCTGTTCGATAGCAGGGGCGAATGCTGGTCTTGAAATTCACGCTTGCTCTTGTTATCATTCAGGGAGTGAGAGGTGTGATTGAAGTCTGATTAGCGGAATAATGAATTACTGATCACTTAAAATTATATATTTAGAAATTTATGTACATTTAATCATACAAATACAACATTTATTTTACAAATGATATTCTATCTTTTTCAATTTAGCTACTTGAATACAAATTCAACCCTGCGGTTCTTCTTTATGAACTGGTCAATAACATCGTCATAAAAAAGTTAGTTTTAACTTAATATTCCCAAGCAACACGCACACGTGTGCATGAAATCACAGTGCTGCAGCGAGGACCTGGAAGCTCCTACAACCGAGCAAGCCAAGGTAGCTTTGACTAGACGAGCAAGCATCGGCCTTCGATACACAACGCAAAGCTCAATTATTGCCGCGCAAGCTTAAAACGTCTTCTGTCTACAAAAATAAAAGCTTAAATGGAATACTTATAAATGCATGCATTTATTAACAAATAAATACTTCTTTCTCAATTAATGAGCTTGTGCAGCAAGCATAGCAGGCACGGAGAATTCGCCCCTGTTCTATAGTCTACCCCACTTGAAATCAGACTTTTTTCAAACGATTTAAAGAAAAAAATAATAATAATAATAATTGACGAACATGATATACTAAGCCATCACTGCGATCATTCGGCGACAATATTGATTTAATTTTTTTTTTTTTTTTTTTTTTATTCGCTGAAACAGCAAAAGCACAACAGAAAACTTGCATTTATATCATCACTGGCAAACTGTGGTAATAAAACTCTTCATACATAATACTGAAGTCCCGAGGTGCTGATATGAAGCCCTTTACTTGACAGCAGGTAGCCGATATTATTGTAACCTACCACCACTATCAAATATATAAAGTTCTGCATAAAAATTTTACTCAATATATATGATAAACGCCTTTCTAAAGAAACGTTATGCGAGCAATCTCCAAATTCCGCTTTTAAAATATAAAATGGGTTCTAACCACTTCATTCTATATAATCGTTTATAAATATTCATCTTTGACGTACTGAAGTTGTCATGACAACAACGTGTCTATAACATTCAAACACGCATACTCGTAAGTACACGTGACATCTCTCTCGCGCGCTATATTGTTACGTAATGACCATGCATTGAGTTACATTTTATGTGCATAAATTTCAATGAAAACAACTTAATAAACATCAGAGACGCAAAAATACAAGAAAAAAGAATATTAGGGAAAATAACCAGAGAAATGATGCATGAAAAGTTTAATTCCAAGATATCTATAGACTGCGTGTTATTTTTTTTATACTTATCTTCATTTGTTTTATTTTAATGATTTATATTAATTTTATTTTATTTATACCTTTTTTTTATTTTATATTTTGTTCAATCATCTTTTCTCTGAGATTCTTGGATAAATTCTACATCTTTCTATTGACATGGAATTGTTGAAAGAAGTGTCGAGTTTGTTATTGCCCGCAGGCTTTGACATCACCCGGATTTTAAATGGAACTGGAGGAAAAGACTTCACTTTTAAGAGTCGTTGAAGTCCTTTGCTGATATCAACAACTCTAAAACAAACGAAAGGCAACCGTCATCCAAAGTAATTAGGATATTTCGAAGAGTTATGCCTGGGGGTTCTATTTTATCAACGTACCTTATTGCTTACATCAAAGTGAATGGAAGAACGCTGTTGAAGATTGCGATAATCATTTGCAGAAGTTTTTTTTAAGAGATTCTATGCAGAGGCAGTCATATTTTAAATTAAGTCTGTCAATCTAGACGGAAGCTTTAATTTTTAAGATGCTAGCTATAAAATAGGATTTAATTGTGTGTTTATTTTAAAGCCTTTTTATGATATACCACTCTAGTTATCGATATTAGTTTTTAAGAAAAGTGTTTAAAATGATTAAAAATAATAATAATAATAATAAGTTGATCCAAATATTTTGTCTCATGAATAAACAAATATGAAATGAATAACATGAAAGGTAGGTTCTTACCCATCCCCACCTGAAGGGGATATTTTAGGATTTTTTCTTTTTTCTTTTTTCCCCCCTCTCGCTTAACGTATCTGGTATCATTCTGTTCTTTATATTGTAATGCATTCCTACATTAATTTAACGTACAAAAATGGAAAAATAACCAAACAGTAATTGCGAAAGGGTTGGAGAATAGCACGTGAATACCGAAAAGACATTCAATAGCAAAACAATTTTGAAAGAAAAAAAAAATGAGTTGTAAATATACTGTAAGTGTCGGATGCTCTTTTTAGCTGGCTTACTACTTGAAAATACAAATTAAATCTATAACAAACACACAGTATGGTACATTTACATAGCAATCATACTTCGGTAGTATGTGTAACCCCCTTAAGACAAACATCTAGCGCATTAACACTTTAAACACGTTAACTTATTAAGCTACGTTTCAATACGACAATATTTGAATCTCAAGAGTGATGGTGTGCATGGATTTCATGCACACCCTCACTTATTTGCAGTTACTACTCCATCTTGATCCACTGGCCTGTTAATTTGATGAGCACATTGAAGATATCAGAGAACAGCTGCTCAGTCGCGAATCTCCTTGTGTAATATGAAGAATTCAAATCATACCTTTGCTACCATTTACAAGCCACACGCATATTCAGACAAATTGATTGATTGATTGCGGATGCTTTTTCTAACAGGAAGTGATCAGTAGCCAAAATTTGGTAACTTTGGAATGACTGGTTTCAAACACAGATGACATTGAATTTATTCAAATTTTTCTTGTTTTTTGAAGGATCGTTATTGAGCATTAAACTTCAAACAAAACAATTAATATGTCACTATGTAAGGTGACATTTTTCTTATGATAATACAGTGATGATACATTCCATTTTTAAAGCAATAGAATTATTTCAAATAAAATATAAAAGAAATGTAAATATTAAATATTAAATCTTTAAAATATTTTAAGAATTAGCTATATTTTGAGTGATATAATAAATTTTAAGCACACCTATTAATTATGAATATAGTTTAAATATAATTAAAATACTGGAATTAGATGTTAGATGCGGTGATTAATAATACCCTTCGAGGGTAATGGATGGCAATGCTGTAGAACTGAGGCTTGGCTATTGCTGTTACCCTCCTGCCATGATCAGAGCTTTAATAGCTCAATAATACCTTATCCCTACACTGTCCTCTGCAGATAACGGGGAAGATTAAAAGCATTCTTGCTTCGCCCCTTTAAGCCAGTCCTTATAAGGACTAAGTATTATTAAAAGGAAAAATATATCACAACACTCGTGCTCCCCAGGACAAAACAGCCCTCAACAGATTAAACAAATCTGTCCGAGAAGCTCTCCAGAACCACAGGAACCAACAATGGGACAACAAACTCGCCTCCATGTCCACAGCAGATCATTCCATATGGAAATTCCTAAACAACCTCAGGAACAAGCGCAAATCCCCTCCCCTCTGCAAGCAGAACAGCACCTTGCATATACAGATGCTGACAAAGCCGAAGCCATAGCAAGAAACCTAGAGAAACAATGCAGTCCGGCATATGAGAACCTAAACATCAGCCATGTATACAAGATCCATCGTAAAGTCAGGTTCACAGTAAATCGTCCCGATGTCAATCCAAGCCCTATAATGCCTACCGAAAAAATCGGCATCTCAAGATCAAAAAAGCCCCAGGTCCTGACGGCATCACTAACCAAGTCATCAAGGCACTACTACGCAAAGCCATAGCACATCTGGCAAACATCATAAACTCCATCCTCAAATGGCAGCACTTCCCCCAGTCATGGAAAATAGCTGACATCATCCCAATTCACAAACCAGGCAAAGACCCACACCTACCTGAAAATTACCGTCCCATCAGCCTGGTATCCAACTTAGGGAAAATAGCTGAGAAAATCATCCTCATCAGACCCCAAGATCATGTCAACCAACTAAATATCATTCCAGAAGAACAATTCGGCTTCCGTCAAAATCACAGCACCACCCATCAAATCCATAGACTGGTAGAATACATCACCACAGGATTCAATTGGAATCAACACACTGGAGCTGTCTTCCTAGACATCTCAAAGGCCTTCGATAAGATCTGGCACCAAGGCCTCCTCTACAAACTTATCATCGCTAACCTTCCACTAAACATGATACACCTGATCAAATCATACCTCTCCAACAGGAGGATGCAAGTCAAAATCAATGAAACAGTCTCAACCCAACGGAAAATCCTCGCTGGAGTTCCTCAAGGATCACTGCTAGCCCCGATCCTGTTCAACATCTATATGGCAGACATCCCTCAAAATCCTCTCACATCCACCATCGCCCTTTATGCAGATGACACGGCTATTCTAGCCAGATCTCGCCAACCACCTCGTTACCAAAAATCTACAAGACACCATCCTGAATCTAGAAAAATGGTTTAAAGACTGGCGACTACAATTAAACTCCCAGAAAAGCAAAACGATACTCTTCACAAGAAGACGAGCATCCCCCAGAGGAGACATCACCCTGTTCAACTCCAAAATTCCCTGGAAAACTGAAGCTAAATACCTCGGAATACTTCTCGATAAGCGATTATGCTTCAACAGCCACATCAAGAGCACATGCAACAAAGCCTCAAAATTTATCGCTCAGCTATATCCCTTGATCAACAGACACAGCAAACTAAGCTCAAGAAACAAATTCTACTGTACAAGACAGTGATCCGTCCCACAGTTATATACGCCTCCCCAGCCTGGAGCCATACCTCCAAGACAAACATCCTCAAGCTACAAAGACTACAGAACAAGTGCTTGCGAATGATACTGGACGCTCTGTGGTTCATCAGGAACGCCCAGATCCACCGGGACATAAATATCCCCTACATCTCTCCATTACTACGCTCCCTAGCAGAAAAATTCTTTATGAAGACATCTACCCATCCAAACCAACTGATACAACAAGCCGGAAACTATGACGGTAATGACCACTGGAAACATAAAAGACCGTAAGCCATCCTAACACTCAACGACGAATAACCACTTCTGCCCACTCAGGGCGAGCTAAAATAGCTCACAAATCTCTCCCATCACTGCTCCCGAAACAGACAACAGGGAATATGAAAAGCGTCAAGCTTCACCCTCTGCGCCATATATGTCCTGCATCCAAGTATTAAAGGTATCTCAGGTTCCTTTTGATTATATTTTTGGTAATTTATGTTTATTTTTCATTTTTAGGTTTTTTTTTTTTTTTTTTTTTAGGAGAGGTGAGAGTGATGTCTAAAGACCTTTTAGCCACAACCTCACTGTCTTATAGCTAAATTGGTCGACAGAAGCCTCTTTTATAATCTCCTACTATCATACTCTACTTTTTGATCTCTTCCACTCTCACTAGTTGCTGACCGATCTCTAAAAGCCGATGATGAGAGATATGAATTCCCAAAATATCTTCAGTACAAGAATGCTCAATGGTAATCGAACATTAACAGGCGATTCCAAAATACATTACCTGCAAGGTAATGTATGGCATCTAAGCAGGTAATGCAAGATAAATAAAAAAAAACAGGTCATTAAATTTTCTAACTTATTAAAAAAATTATACAATGAGGTAAAATAAAATTAGGAAAGATTAACTGATTAAAAAAAAGTAATATCTTTTACAAAGGGGATAGATGTAGACCCTGGAATCTATTTAAGTTAGGAGAGTGATCTGAAATGGCTCTTCCTATGGATTACAATAGGAAGATTTATTAAAAGGAATTATTAATTAAGAAATATTTTAATTTATTATTTCTTAATAAATTAAATTCTTCATCGCAGGATCCAATTCACCCTACAAGAAGTAAATAAGCAGTTAGCATTTTTAGATATTTTAATTCTTCGTCAAGCGCATGGTAACCTACATTTCTCAGTTTTTTGGAAGAAGACTCATGCAGGCCATTATATCCTTGCTGAATATCATCACCATACCAGTCAAACTGGGATAAAGTTTTAATAGTTCCATCCCAGGCTGGAAGTATTAAAACATCGGGTCCATTCCTTAGGCTCTTCACGTGAACTGTTATAGAAAGAATTACCACATATTATTGCCATTTTTTTTATCTAATGGTTATTACAATTTTTTTCATCAGAAGAGCTTTGAACAGTTTTGGTATCTCTTCAAAAACAGTACTAATTCGCATTTCGATCCCTTATGTGCGTGGCATTAGTGAACGCATAACAAAAGTTTTAAAACCACTAAATATTTTATTGCCTTTCGCCCCATCAGAAAAATCGCTACCTTTCTCACTTCTCCAAAGAACAAGCTTCCACATCTCAGTTATCCAAGTGTCTACCAGATTCCTTGCTCTTGTGGGTTATCATATTTCGGACAAACAGGAAGATCTGTTGTTATCCGACTAGAAGAACACAAGTCTTATATTCAATACCTTGAGCCTGAACAGTCTGGACTTGCGGAGCATCCTATTTACACTAGACAGAGTTTCATTGGAACAATACAATACTTTTATGGACTCTTAAACAAGAGTCCATAAAAGTCGGTTCCTCATGAAATGGCTTTATAAAGAAACATGTGAAACTTTACTTCACTCGCCTAACTTAAACAGATCCGACGATCTACGTCCGTCCCCTTTGTGGGAGTAATACCTTTTTAAAGTAGTTAATTTTTTTTAACTTTATTTGATCTAATTGTATATATTTTTTAATTAGTTAGGAAATGTGATGACCTTTTTTACTTTTCTTGCATTAGCTACTTAGGTGGCGCCTTTTGGAATTGTCTGTTAATGTTCTATTGTATCAAGCATTAATTACGTAATAAATATTATTACGTAATTTTTACTTACAACATTACTGACCTAAAGGGTGAAGCAAATGATTTTCATATTGCACAGGTAGTCAGAATAAATTTGTAATTGGCACCAATTATAAAAAATTTGAAAGATACATAAAACATTATCAACTGCCACAAACTGACTTATTAGACACAAATCAGTTTCAGTTATGTGATGAATTTATCAAAATGAGTAAATATGCAGACAGTAAATCGCAATATCATAAAACAGTTACTACAAAAAAAGGACGTTCACACACACTGGATAACAGATGAACTAAAAAATATGATTAAGACAAAAGAGAAGCTCTACTATAAGCATAAAAAAATCCATACGATTTAAATTTTGAATATGACTATAAAAATTTCGTTAAACATCTAAAGGAAAAAATAAAACAGGCAAAAGAATATTATCTGCTTTCGAAATTTCTTTCTTGTTGTAATGATAAAAGTAAAGGATGGAGGTTGATCAGTATGTTAATAGGTAAAGCAAAACAGAAAACAGGAGAATTCTCCGAGGGCAATGACATCACCGATATACTTAACAAAATGAACAACCACTTTATCAACTATGGCAGTTGTGTTTTCGACCCTGCAGAAAGGGCAAAGTAGGTCAGTCACCTTCCGTGGATTAAGAATTCTATGTATCTACATGCAGTAAACGAAGATGAAGTGAAGAGTATAGTAATCGGAGTAAAAAAAAGGGAAAAAAGTGGGATGTGACAACATAAATGTTAAAATGATAAACATTATCATTAGGCATAAATTACAATTCTTTACAAATAGCATTAATAAATCCGTTGAACATGGTAAATTTATAGAACACCTAAAGACTGCTTCAGTTGTACCGTTATTTAAAGGAGGAAATAGAAATGTAATCAAAAATTACAGACCAATATCTATACTATCCACAATCTCAAAGGTTATTGAAATTCTGATAAAAAACCGCTTAAATACAATATCCTTTTACGCTACTAATCAATATGGGTTCAGATCCGGATGCAATACTGAAAAAGCGCTACTGGAGTTTCATAAAAAGGTCTATAGTGGAATAAATGAAGGAATGTACACGGCAGCTGTTTTTCTTGATATATCTAAAGCGTTCATCATGATCTATTGCTATTGAAAATGTCCAAATACGGCATTAAGGGAATTACTAATGACTGGTTCAGATCCTACCTGAATAATAGAAAACAATATGCCAGCTATGATATATTTAAAAGCACAACAATATAGCACTGCAATATAGCATTACCTGTTGGGGAGGAGACTATTATAACAATCTGCTTCCATTAATAAGAATACAAAACAGAATAATTAGAGCCATAACTACTACCGACTTTGCACATTCAACCAATGATCTGTATATCGGTCATAATATTCTACCATTTCAGAAACTACATCTCTATGGTTGTCTGTTATATGTAAAAAAAAACACTGAAAGTTTCTTGGTATATAATGTAGACTATGGATTGCGCTGCGGTCGAATCACGCTGGAAGTACCTAAGGCTAACAAAGAAAATTTTCATAAATCTTTCGGGTACATTGCGACGAGTAGCTATAATAAACTTCCGAATGAAATTAAATCCAGAACCTCAGAATATGTATTCAGAAAAAGATTGAGAAACTACCTTATGGGATTAAAGAATGTTGACAATTATTTTAATACGTGTAGTATAAGAGATCATTATAATTCATATATGATAACCAATTAAGGTATTGATTTATAAATTGCTTCATTCAATTAGGAATTAAAATATCAACATGTACATTATTATTATAACTGGTAAGGGAGCCCTCTTAGATGCGGTCCCCGGACTCTCAGTGTCTGTTTTAAGCTAATTACTTTTCTAGTAACCAGTATGACTACGGCTCTTGGTTACACATATTTGCATTAACTAACTTACATTACTCTAAACCAATTACTTATCATAACTATGAAACCATTCGAAATATATTATATTCTACTTGCATATATGAGAAAAGTTTTTATTAACCATAATAAAATAATAGCCAAAATAAGTATTAGTACCAACAGAATATGATAGTAATACTTGAATTTTATTTTGTAACATTGTACTGTGCATTGAATTGTATTGTGAAATGTTGTCATAATTACACAAGTTGAATAGTATAATATGTATAATTTGTATACGTAATGTGAATAATATATAATAATATTCCTCGCTATCTGGAGAGAAACTGTGAATGGAGAAACCTTTATGAGCTGATTGTTCACCCTGAGTGAGCTTGAAATTACGTAATTTTCCTTATCCTTATAAAGACTGGCTTAAAGGGGCGAAGCAAGAATGCTTTTCATCTTCCCCGTTATCTGTAGAGGACAGTGTAGGGATAAGGTGTTATTGAGCTATTAAAGCTCTGATCATGGCAAGAGGGTAACAGCAATAGCCAAGCCTCAGTTAGAACTTCATTGGCTAAGTGTAAGTAAAGCCGTCTTTAAAAATTCGGACGATCCCTAGGCCACTCAATCGTGGGCGAAAGACCGTCCATCTCAGCGTTGGCTCCACTCAGTGATGGCCTTCCACCCGCACACCACCACCGAGCATACCCGCTCATATTCCGAATTCCGAAGAAAATCATTCACCGACACAGCCCCTCAGCGGGCCGTGCCGGAGAACACTTTTTCCGGAGACTTTTTGCTCCCTTAAAGCAAAAACCTTAAGAAAGCGAACTCAAAACTCTCGAATCTCTGCGTCCCAAGGGGTAACAGGAACAGCCAACCTCAGTTAGAACTTCATTGGCTAAGGCATTGCCATCCATTACCCTCCAAGGGTATTCTTGTTTCACGTAATTTTCATTCCAGCATTGTAATTATATTTAAAGCTATATTTATAACTAAAAGGTGTACTTGTAAAACTTGCTATATCACTCATCGCTAATTCTTAAAATTTTTTAAAGAATTAATATTTAATTTTAAAATTTCTTTATATTTTATTTTATTTTCTCTAAAAAATTCTACTTTAATAAAAGAACATATTACGTGAGTTTCATTCCGATATTATAATTTATTTAAATAATTACAGCATGAAATGATGCTGTTCCTAAGTTTATATGTATGCAACTTGTACTAACTATGATTGAGCTGATTAAATCTCATTATGAATTTGTATGCGAAATAAACGGCTTTTTCGTAAGGACCTAGAATTTCGGCTGTACAATTTGCAAGATTCTTGTCCTATATGAAATGAGATGAACAGGGAACGAAGGCATTCGGAAGGATAGCACTCGATTCATATATTTTGCACGTGACGAATGGTGAACATCAGCAAGCTGTAGGACTCTTACTGAATAAGAATGCTAGTAATGCTCTTCTTGGATATAACTGTAAGAATGAAAGGTTTATAATAGCCAAATTTAAAACTGATATCAAAGTTCTGAATGTTATGCTCCTACTGGTGATTCAGAAGATGAATAGAAAGAACCAATTTTTTTAAAAAAGTCAGTTTTTTTTTAAATTTTACGTTTTTAAAATAAATCTTTATTAAGGATTGGGCATTTGTCTGTTATATTGAGGTTTCTAGATTATGTAAAAAAATAAAAAAAGAAATAATAAATAATTAATTTTAAAAATATAATTTTTCTCTTTTATTTTATCAAAAGCGTTCTCGTCATCCATAAATGCGGCTCCAAAATTTTCCATGTCTGAAAACATTTTGTTCTTCTGACAATAGATTGTTTGCAATATTTCTGAGTCTTTTATTCAAAATTTTGCTGTATCTTGTAACCTGTATTTAATAAATTTATTTCTGTGCAATTTCTGAAGTCATCTCGATCTCCTTTCTTAATAGATATTATTATTATTTGACACCTCCAGGGAGTCCATAGACTCATCGAGGGAGAGCACCTGCTCTACAACTCTGTCTCCACCAGCTCAATCCACCAACTGACGGCAACTATACCAACGCCTTCTACCACTGATCACCACCACTGGTATTTCCACAATCACAACATCCATGACCACAACGGGATTCGAACCCACAGCCTTTGGGCTGGAGAGCAGATACGCTCTCCAGCCCAAATATATATATATATATATATATATATATAAAACCATAGAGGTATATAACCATAGCTTTTAAGCGATCTGATGGTACTTTACATTTCCTCCGATAGTTCTTTATCAATCTTAAGGATCTCTGATGCAAAATTGCTCCACCGCAAAATTTTCCAAGTTCTGTGTTTATGCCATATAATCCAGTTATTTTGAAACATTTGTTCTTCCGATTTAATGGGTTGAATAATGGGCTGTTTTTCTTCTGTTAAAAAAATAGCTCATACCCATTGGCGGCTCATGGGGATGCTGGAACTTTCGAAATACACATACACACACTCTAAGTACAGTGTATACGTGTTTGGATAAAATATCAAAATTATGGTAAAGATTAAAAAAAAAAATTAAACATGAAAAACTATTGTTTATTATCGATTAAAAATATACAGTTTAGTATAATTCAAAATTACTTAAAAATAAAATCCATTCCTTTAATTGTAATTAAAGGAATGGATTTACGATTTTTGGACACTACAATTAAATTCTTTAATTGTAATGTCCAAATATTTAAAGAGATGGAGTAAACACGATAAGCACTATGAACACTCTACTACTGGCGCAAATTGCATATAAACAACAGTGGAACTGCCCGACGGACAGTGCCGCTTTACGCTAATAGCTCGTATCTCACTATGACGTGCATATGCTTGCTCGCGTAGTAATATGGCACTGTGGTAAACACAGTGCTGCTAGCTCCTAAGTGCTACAAGGTGGATTTTTATTATTTTTATACAAAATAAGAATCAACATCCTATACTTATTGTATAGGATTGTTGATGATAAAATTAAATATTACAAGCAAACATAAATAAATAAATTAATATATTTATTAATTTATATTTATATTTATTAATTTAATATTTATTAATTTAATATTTATTAATTTATTAATTAATTTATATTTATATTTATTAATTTATATTTATATTTATTAATTTATATTTATATTTATTAATTTAATATTTATTAATTAATTTATATTTATATTTATTAATTTATATTTATATTTATTAATTTATATTTATATTTATTAATTTAATATTTATTAATTTATTAATTAATTTATTAATTAATTTATAATTAATTTATAAATTTTAAATTTAACTTATAAATTTATAAATTATTATTAATGTATAAATTTGACTTTTATTTTAATTTTATTTTTGTAAATTTTTTCTGTTTCCTTTGTTTTGGAAGTAATGACGGTGTATGCTAATATTTTTCCTTTATTTAATTTTCTATATCTTCTCTCACATCTCTTGCACGTGGAGCTAGTTGATGAATAGTAGTGATATAGTCAATTACATATTTTGTTTTTCCTAGCATTCCAAATATACACTCATGAGACCACATTACGACTAGCCTATTTCCAGCCAATTAAAGTGCAGGGTTAGCCGGGAACAAGCCAGTGATGGGGATTGTTCTCACGAACATCACTGAGTCCTTTCATCCTCAGCAAGCACACCTTCACCGCTAATTGGACATTGTTTATTTTTGGCCTACACGGTGACAATATAACGGATGGATCTGGATCTTTCAATAACGCCCTGTGTCTCAAGAGTGGCATTGTGCAAACAAGGTTCGGTAAGTGCATATCTAAGCGTCCCGTGTACTTTCCCTGGCCGCCTAATTCTCATTATTTGAATCCCATCGAATATTTGTGGAATCATGTAAAACGCAGCACCAGCCAGCCGACGCCAATGCCTCGCTCGATTGTTGATCTCAGAGAGGTCATTCTGTCTAGTCGGTCCGAAATACCCATGGACACTTTCCATGATCTAGCGAAGTCAATACTAAGACCAATGCAAGTGGTTATCTTGGCCAAAAGAGGCCCAACATGCTATTAGGGTACGTGGCTATAATGTTTAGGCTCATGAGTGTATTTTTTTTTTCTAAAAAAAAATATATATATATATATTTTTATATAGTATTTGGTATTGGATTATTTTCGTCTATAGTATCGAGATTCTTTTTATCCGTTTTTAATTAAACCATTATAATTCAGTTGTTCGCAAAATTGTATTTTTGTATATTATTTTTCCATTTATTAGCAATTAATTTATAACTTTTGTTTCCATTTCGTTTTTTTTTTAATATTTTCTTTATAATAAATATAAATATAATTTATATTTATATATTTATATTTATTTATATAGCAAACGTTATTCAGTTTACTACTTATTATTTACATTAAATTCTTATGTTACACTGAACGACATAGTCTGTCCTCATTAATATATTGATTCCAAACACGAGAAATGTAGGCCGTAACATCAAGAGCAAAATAAAGAAAAATGAAATGCTTGTCTTCCCTAATAACACTCTGCCAACTCAATTTTTTTGCGTGAAGTGGCGCTGCTGGGCACTGCGAAACATTGTTGACAATGGTTGTTATGAAGAAAATTCATTTCAATGGATCAAGGTTGCTTTATGTTTCTTGCTTCGTGTATTATTACAGTTAGAATTGTATGCGCGCGTCTTTCATTTTCCGACTGACATAAAAAAAAACTCTTCTTATATTATATTTTGATAGAAGCTTTTCTAATATTTCTAAAATTTCAACTGTTTCCCATCTAGTAGTTTATTTCTCGGTTTTCAATAACATTTGCAATGCAACTTGAAAGCATGTGTTACATATTGTGTTTTTGAAAATAGCATGTTAGGGGAAGCGGAAGTACTGCTAATATTAGGAAAGAATTTGTTGGAAAACAAAAATTACATTTACGTTTAAGGCTTTTTAATAATACGTCTAAAATGCATTACGCTCGTTACAAAAATAAGTAATATTGTCTAACTGAACTTGCACCATACTAATGCTAATAGGTTAAGCTGTTTAACAGCTTCTTATATAGTCCTTATAAGGACTGGCTTAAAGGGGAGAAGCAAGAATGCTTTCATCTTCCCCGTTATCTCTAGAGGATAAGGTGTTATTGAGCTATTAAAGCTCTGATCATGGCAGGAGGGTAACAGCAATAGCCGAACTTCAGTTAAAACTTCATTGACTACAGCATTGCCATCCATTACCCTCCCAAGGTAATTTTTATCTTGTAAACGTGATATATATATATATATATATATTTGAACATTAGAAAAAAAAAGGTGTAAACATACAATAAACCATTTAAATATGCTTTTTTGTTCAATATAAATAAATTATTACTTATTTTATTATTATTTTTTGCATACTTATTAACTTATTTTGCAAACAATAAAATTTTGGTTTACACTAATGCAAGCTTATATTAATGAGAATATTTATGGCACATTATTTTCAAGAAAGATTTCGCAAGTGACGATAAAAGTAAAAGCGCCATCTATTAACCAGGGAGAAAACTATCACAGATCTTTCTATTTATATTTAATTCTACTTATCAAAAGTCCTACAATGAAATTAGCCTTGGGAATATCTTTAGGTAATGTATTAGATGATTTTCATTACCCGGTGTTTCGCCACCATCACCTCTGAAGACACTTCAGATTTATAATAATAATACAGCTTTGAAGAGTTTTGAAATGATACCATGGTTGGTATAAGGCCTGTGTAGCTCAGCGAAGTGGCGCTTGCTTTGCGCTTTGTCGCTCGAAGTTAGATTTAAGTTCAAGTTTAGTCACCAACTGGAGGGACTTTTTCTAAGCCTTTCTTCGACCGGTTCCCGAGTTAGTCGATCTTGGCACGAACAAGTGGGTTTTTCTTCCCGGAAACTCAAGAAAATCGACCATAGACTCCACATTATTTCAGACAGTAACATATCCTGTTAGGGTTAAGTACCAATAAATGGCAGCACTTATTTGCCGATCTCTTCATCGGTGGCTGTGATAGACATGAGCCACCTATCTCTGATTGGCTACTGGTGGAGATTGAACTGCCCACTCAGTCTCCAAAAGCTAGATAGGGTTAAAAGGCCTTGCTTACTTACTACCTATAAGGGGATTAAAAGGAGTTGAGTTATTTTTTTTTTTACCATGGTTGGTCTGTAGAGGAGAAAACAAGATTATCTTACTCTTAAATTCACTAACCATATTAAATAAAATGTGTTTACGACCATTCGTGGAAAGACTGTAAACACTTCAGCAGGTAAGCTGAGTTTTTTTTACTTTTCTTTCTTTTTTTTTATATAATCCCGAATTTTTAAGCCACTTCAGACCTCCAGTAATCAGGGCGGTGGTCTCAAACGGGGAGATAAAATTCATCTGCCATTTAATTGTAACGAAATCCATCTCCTATCTAAATATATCAAATATGAAACTTTAAATCCAATTGGCAAGAAAACTAGAGCAGTTTATCAGATATCATCGTCAAATCAAAAAATCAAAATCAGCTAACACCTTTTTTTTATTCCTGCATAGGGAGTAGGCGAGGCCATTTAACCCTATCTAACTTTTGGAGACTGATTGGGCAGTTCAATCTCCACTGGTACCTAATCAGAGATAGTTTGCCCAAGACTATCACTAATTAAGCGGCACACAGTGAAGAGAGACGGCTGAACATGTGCCGCCATCTCGTGGTCCCTAACACAATATATTTAATGTCTGAAATAATGTGGGTCTACAGTCGATTTTCTTGAGTTTCCAGGAAGAAAAACCTGAGTTTCCTGGAGAAAAGCTTGCCCGTGCCAGAGATCGACTAACTCGGGAACCGGTCGAAAAAAGGCTTAGAAAAATTTCCTCTAGATTCGAAAGGAAGTCTTCCTTCGTGTGGTCAAGGGCCATGATGTGCAAACGCCATATCCACTGAGCTACACAGGCTCAGTGGATGTGACGTCATCGTTCATTATAATTATTTACGTGTACCCTAAAATGCTACGATTTATTTACGAATTCATAAGATAATTTGTGCATTCGGTCTCGTATTTAGTTCACGGTTTGCAAAAAGTTGAACAGCATTACTTTAAGAAATTGTGAAAAAAAAAAAAAACAGATTTATTTCTTATAATTTTAAAGAAACTAATGGATTAATTGCCTTACACATTCAAACGATGGTTAATCTTAAAATAAGTATATCAAAATCCCAAGACATGTCATATTTATACATAATTGCAATTTATTTCGATAGATAATCCAAATAATCTTTTTTTTTTTTTTTTTTTTTTTTTTTAAAGTACACTCGTATAAAAACAAGACTTCTCTATAAAGTTCAAATGAATAGAGTTGATAAACTATCAGTGCGGGCACAGATTCTTAATATGTGTGACTAGCGCCCATTGAATCGCTTAGTGTAATGTATTTGAAACGATTCCTGCAATCCCTCCCATCGCTTTTCTCTTTTTAAATCTCCATCACAGCTGCCAACGCTAACTTGGAAACGTGTCTCAAATACTTTTCTTAAATCTCCGTGAATTGTTTTATTTCTCTTTCACTCTTTTTTTTTTTGTACTCGTGCGTGTACATTAACAGTATATTTTCTACTTTTATTCTGGATATTTACCGTTCAATTAGCAGAATTAATTTTCTTCGTGGGTTTCGCTTTATCTCTGAGCAATAAATCGCAGCTTTTTTTTTCTTCTTCCTCCCCCCTCCACCTTCTACTTTCGTTTAGGAAGAGATGAAAGATAAGTAATTCAACGAATGCAATCATGATAAGCACCAATATTATGCGAAGACATTTTATTTATCTCTATACTTATCTTAATGGAAACTCATTAAAAATGTATACAAACATGAACGGGTTTACGATAAATATCGAAAGAAGTTTAATTTCGTAAATGTCAGAACCCGGAACCGTTTGGGACTTAATAATATGAAAGCGATTGAGCTCTTTTATAGCAAGATTTTGTTTTTCTGAAAATAGAACGTTATTTCTTGTTTCCTTCTGAATTTCCATCAAGGATTAGACATTTATTTCTTCCACCTTCATCGGTCTTGGTGTTTTACATTTGGTCTGTCTCTGTTTCTGTCATTTTGCTTTTGGTCGATATTTATCTGCTATTTATAAATATTATTTTCTTTTCTGTTGTATTCCTTGATTTGTTCATAAAATAACTACCCTTTTATTTCACAACGTGAGTAATTTAGTCTCAGCTAAATTCAGGAAATCAGTAAGTAGTCAGTCTTCACCCTTAATTGTCATTGATAGTTGAGTTCATGGCTACCGATAATTTCAAAGATTAGGGGAGAGAGTACGGGTAACAAAGACTGCCATCTTCTCATCCTGAACCCTAAGTGGTATTTTTTTGTCTGAAAGAATGTGAATTCAATAGCCATTTTTTGAGAGTTGCGATTTGATTTTTGAAATTAAAACCTTATTATCCTGAGACAATGATAGGCTAACTCGATATCTGACCGAAAAAAAGAAAAAAAAGAAACGTTCACCCAATAGGCAACTAAAAATGAACCTGAAATACTCCTATGTCTGCAGGTCCAGTATTACAGAACTAGAAGTTCCTACAGGGCCACATAAACACCTGATGTTTTCATTTAATATAAAATATTTAACTGTCTTCTGATATCTGCATTAAGGTCTAATTTTGTATATCCTTTGTTCTTTTAAAAATCTCAGTTCTGCCACCTATACTTTACTTCGATCTTTCTTTTTAAATGTCCATATTTCTGAACTATATAATATATTGGTAGTTGTCTCTGCTTTCTAAAAATGTAAGCAGGGTTTCTCTCATCTTTTCTAAAATTGGCAATAAGTCAATCTAAAAAAAAGATCCTTGAAGATCATGTTTGCTAACGATGGCGCGTTGCCCCCTTCAATTGGAAAAGACTAAGTTCGATTCTTGTCGTGACGGGAGGAAACTTTGTATGGACTTTTTCAATTGAAGGTGGGTTAGTCGATCTCTGCACTCAGGCAAAGATTTTACATATTGATTGTTAAAATATTACATTCACAAAACGTATTAAGACAGGAAAGTCAATTTTGAATCATTGTTAAAATAATTCCAGAACATTATTCTTCCCTCCCCCTTCTTCGGGTAGCACGTGATGTGTTGAAAAGTTGAATTGCGATACTGTTTCCCTGCTTAGTCAGGAGTTGATTCCTTTGATTCTAGTGCTGATGGAATAGGTCAAAGATGTCGTTCTCCTTGTGATGATGTTTTCACCTTTTGCATGAAGACTGTAAACAGGCAGTCAGCTTCCCCTCTCTCAGTGGAGGAGTTGTGCTGTCTGTTCTTGTATACTGAAAGTAAAAGATGAAGAGATAGCTGAAGATTGTGTGGTTTCTTGGCTGTTCACGTATAAGGCTGTATAAGTTTCCGAGATGAACGGATCAATTGGTTCTTAACGGTGTACTCTAAATAGAGATGCCTGATTGTTCCAGTTCGGTTGCAAAAGAGACAGCTTTCTGGCAAGCCGTCTAGATAGGTAAATAGATATTTTAACCGGGATTTAATAGTTCATCTTTCTTAATAATTCCTAAACAATTTTCCAAATTCCTCTATAATTTCCATAGCCCTTTTCCTCTATTCCTGTGTATTCCTCTTTTTCTCTATTCCTTTTATATTTTATTTGTCCTTTTTCCTTTATTTCATATTGCTGTATTCCCTCCCCTCTATTCCTATTTGCTCTATAATTTGCATAATCACCTCTGTCTCCTTTCTTAAATATTATCTTCATTCTTTTAACCAATATAATTGTTCATTACATTTATTCTAACAGTGATATATTAACCTTAGGAATATTTTATTCAAATATTCTCTACTATACTTTCAAATCTCTGTACGTACATCATCATCATCATCATCATCATCTCCTTTAGGGTTTCTTTTCTTTTACCTTTTGTTTGAATTTTGATTTCTCGTTCTCAATATTTTAAGGGAAACAGTTTTAATGTTCAACATTTTCAAACGCGTCAAATTGTACAAGATTTAATATAATAGCCAAGTTTGGTACAAAAATCTCGTGATGTGTTTTTGACGTCATATACCTGTAAGGAATCGAGGCTCTTTCTTTCTTTTTTTTTATTGTTATTTTAGTTAACTTGATATGCAACGATTGAGAAAATTTTGGAAATATGAACAGCGACAAAATTCTGAAACGTTTCCATAAAAAAAATAATAAAAAAATTTTTAAAAAATTAAATGCTGATGCCTTTTTTACCCTATACGGAGAGCAAAGTCGTTTTAGTTATATAACTTTTAGAAACTGAGGGGAAAGTAAACGCCTGCATTCATCATAAAATGTTCTTTACGTTAAAAACGGAATTTAGTAGCGTTGTTAATAAAAAAGATTTTTTTTAATTCATCCAAATGAATGAGCAGAACTCTTTTAACCGAACTAAATTTTGGAAATCGCTCCGTAGCTTCTAATCTATCTTCTGATCTCCTAAGCTACCGATAGTTTTAAAGGCAATACGATGACAGTGCAACAGAAATAACTACCGCCATCTTGTGATCCTAAACTCAAACTCGTATTAATGTCTGAAACAATGTGACTTCTCCGGTCGATTCTTTTTTCTGAGTTGTCTGATTAAAAATCCTACTTACAGCTAAGATCGATTAATTTCAAAACGGGTTGTAAAAAAATTTTCCCACATTTCGCCGGTAGAACCAATTTATAACTATCTTTCTTCTATCTAAGTTTGTGGAACCATAAGGGCTTCCATAGGAGTATACAAGTACCCACAATTTTATGTCAATAATAAATGGGATTTTTATTTCTAGGATTTCTATTGGAATTTTTAAAATTAATTTTGAATTAATTTTTACACTTTTTATTAAAGCAGGGAAGATTAACAAAAAAACATTATCTAAAGACGGGCGGGGGGGGGGTACAGACAGGTTCTGATACGGAAAGTAAACTCCAATAAAGGCGTCTAGACTGTTGGCAAAACTATAAATGGAAGGACTAAGCTCTGTAAGACAAAAGATGTTTTCGGGTCGATAATATGCATGTAATCAAAATTATTTTTAATATCTTTCTCGTAATATTGTTTGTTAAAAGTAACTTTGACAGTAACTTTTTGACGTGGTTGGTTTGTTAATATTCACACACGCAAGCACATAATATACAAAAATACACAAATATATATATTTTTTAATTTCGAATTTTTTTTATTTCCTAAATACCGTAGCATAATGTGCGAATAATCTTTTTTATTTTATTTTGTATTATTTATTTATGTTTTATTTTTGCAATTTAACGGTGGGGGCGTCACAAGTCGTACATATTTAAATTACGTTAAATAAAACAAATTTATTCTTTTCAATTGAATGCGACGATTCAGTGTTACCCAAATCTTAATCTTTATAATAATAATAATAATAATAATAATAATAATAAACTATCCTGAAGCTTTTCGTTTTAAACTAGAAATATTTATGACTAATAACAGTCGCGCCGCCTATAATTAAAGAATCATCTGCCTGCTTAAAAATTGTAATAAAAACTAATAGCCTTCAGATAATTACATTGATTCTTAATAAACATTAAATTAAATGTTGACAGTGCAGCAAACTATCCCTATGAACACATTTCAGGCCTGCACTATGATTACAATTTGCTATCAAGATTCACCGCTTGACTGATAGACGTTAACGACGCCATATCTACTGCTAACGGCTTCTGTCGTCTGCTAATGTTGCAGTTTCATTGCGACTAATTTCCGAATTAGATAAATCAGCCCTTGAGAAAATATTCGGGAATACAAAATACAAGAGCTCATCTTAACTAGATTATTCATTATGCTACGTAATGGGATATCTTTTATTGCATTTTATTATGTAAGTACATTTTGAAGTTTAAGTAATAAAAAGAAGAAAAAAAGTATTATTTTGGATTGGAAAATAGAAACCGCTCAAATAGATATTTTAAATCTTATTTCTAAATGTTATATTTTAGCTCTTTTTTTTAAACGTTCTTTTCCTGGTTAATTGATTATTTAAAGAGAATTTTCAGTTGTCTAATGATCTGAGTGATTTAAATCTCTATAATTTCTTCCACATAACCAAATACGTATCAGAATATTTGTGAAATCAAAAGCCTAAGCACCTTTCTGGTATACTCCAGTACATTATAAAAAAATAAAATAGAATAAATAAAAAACGTGGTTTTGTACACATAACTAATACAGTAATATGACAGAACAATTAATATGAGTTCTAAACATTGGTTTTTTTGTCTTCATTAAAAAAATTAAATAACAACAAAAACAAGAACAGACCTGTACTGTATTTACAACAGGTACATAATTATTACCGTTTAAAGCTGCGTCAAAAGGAAATCAGGTTAAGAATAAAAGTGAAAATATTTCTGATGTATTTATCATACTACACATTTTCGTGTTCTTTTTTTTTAAATAAATATATTCTCGACAGAATAAAATGCTCTTCAATATTTTAATTTCTTGTTATTTCGAGATTATCACAGTCTACAAACAGTACTAGTTTTTGATACCCTAAAAAAATCTGAAAGATGTTACATGCTTCTAATTATTCGAATAACTTCTTAATTTAAATAGTTTCTTTCATGAATTCTTAATTTCTGATTGAAATAAATACAGGAACCCAAACAGTTGATGATCTCTACTAAAAACGTTTATATTACATGCATTATTAGGTCCAAGATTATATTATTTTCTTCCAATTCTGTGCATCAGTTGGGGTTGAGTTTGTTTCAAAAAAGTTAATTTACCACCTGTGCTAGCTTGATATTTCGTACAAATATTATTATTATTATTATTATTAACGTGACACCTCGAAGAAGTCCAAGGATTCATCGCGGAAAGGCATTCTACACAACGACCACATAATTCTTAATCTGCATACGCCATCTACCGTCACTAATAATACATTTTGCACAGCCGATTTGCCTGTATACGAGATTAAAAATCTGAGTTTCCGGGAGGAAAAACTCTTCTACTTTCATATGAGAAAGTTTTTTTTTTTAATAATAATAATATTTTTATAAGCATACACCCTACAAATGTCGAAATTGCGTTCTTAGTTAATACATATCCATGCTTACCAAGAATACATCCTTCATTTAAGGTGAGAATTTCCTGTAATCATGAGGTTTCTTGATTTTAATGTTTCATATTTATATTACCATCTTTGTGAACGTTTCAGCAGTCAGAAATTGTGCTTCTATGATTCGAGCATATGTCACCAGCCTGATGAAATATATTTGTTGTGTTTTGATATTCATGAAAATGATACAAGAAAACAGCTTAGCTGGTTATTAAGTTCGTCGCAACAGCGGAGGCTTCTGTGCGTAAAAATGGCAGCTGTAATGACGAGTGCACGCAGTAATCACAGAATGGCAGGAGATCGGTAATTAGATACAACGGTTCAAGGAAATAAAGCAGTAATTGATTTTCGGCACGATACCCTGCACGCACTTATAGTGGCTTATTTCACAGCCCGGTGATAAATAAAGAGATAGAGGGAATGACTACTGTTCGCCAGAGTACAGATTAGATTTGGAAAGGATAATCACCGAATATAGAGGAAGGAAAGTAAATGTGGTATACGCGAGGGAGTAATTTAGAGTTGTTCTAGCTGAATGAATTCAAGTTACTCTGGGAGGAAAAGATAACTGATCCTACGAGACACCTGAGCAATGAATGTGAGAACATAAAAAAACAAACGTTTTCTACAGAAATAACCTAAATACGACATGTATATAAAAGCAGTAAATGATACTGCATATAGAATATACTGGCTGAAATCTACGAAACAAAATAAGATATTTCAATCAGCAGAACATTATTTTGGTCAGGGGCGGTTCTTGCATAGGCACTACAGAACTGCATCACCCCCAATTTTTCTCGATATATAAATATATTTATTAATTTATTTATATTTGCTTGTAATATTTAATTTTATCATCAACAATCCTATACAATGCTCTTATTTTGTATAAAAAATAATAAAATAAAAATCCATCTTGCATACGCGCGCAAGCATATGCACGTCATAGTGAGATGCGAGCTATTAGCGTAATGCGGCACTGTCCGTCGCGTAAGTCCACTGTTGTTTATATGCAGTTTGCGCCAGTAGTAGAGTGTTCGTAGTGCTTATCGTGTTTACGCCGTCTCTTTAAATATTTGAACATTACAATTAAAGACATAAATTTGTTATAGTTTTTATTTTAGAACATTATTGGGGTTACGATGGTGGATTTTATTTTTAAGTAATTTTGAATTATACTAAACTGTATAATTTTATCGATAATAAACAATATTTTTTCACGTATTTATATATATATATATATATATATATACGTGTGATTGAAATGATAGAAATGAGATTATATATATATATATATATATATATAATCTCATTTCTTGTGCATATTTCATATAGGCTGGTATCATGTCTTTCATATCTGATCTTTATTTCAATTCTGCTGAAAATGGGAATCACCGAGAATGTTCGATAGTTTTCAGCATGTTTCAAAGCACTTCTCATCTTCCAGTGCTCATCGCAGATTACGTCGAAACCAGAACTTAATGGAATCTCATCCTGTAAATAAACAAACACTGTCCTTCACTGAACTTCATCCTTTCTTTTGTATACGTAACTAGGGATTCTGTGTAGAAGCTGCTTGTTTAGGGTATATCAGGATTAGTCAGAGCTTCCATCTAACTGTTTCAGTGTTTAGTATACAGACCAATAGCTATTCTATTATGTCCTGTTTCTCATCATTTTCAAGATGATAGAATAGCTATTTATTTTTGATATTTCTAAGGGTTTGTTCTCTGAAGGGGGGGGTGAGGGAGGAGGATGCTGTCAATTCATTAATAGTCGAAATCCGGGCCATCCTCCGGAAACTTTTCGGCTAATAAATGACTAATTTCTTTATTGACATTTAACAGGGATCTTGCTTATTTTGCCAACCTTTAAACATATGCCATGGCAAAAAAATAAATAAATAAAGTTTTAAGAAACTCAAATGGACGTTGTACTCTCTAGATCTAAGCTGTTTGATCGGGTTTAGCATAAATTCTCTAAACAAGCCTCCGTCTATTGCCTTCCCCCCCCCCTCCTCGACTGCATTGTCCCTTTTCTCTTTAACATGCTGTCTCATATAGCACCGTTTCTGTTCTCATCCTTTGCAATTATTTCTGAGATTTCACCTATTCCCTTCTTTCTATATGTCAACGATATTCTCCAATTGACAGCCTAATCAGCTGTTTTGCTAATGACAGTACACTGCACCTTTTCTTATTTGAGACATACTACGCAAATCAACAAAACGTCTGGAATATTTATCATCACATCCATTGATCTTCTAATCCTTCTTCAGTAAGGCGTTGATAACCTTAGTCAGTCCTGTTTTATTACTATTATTTTGAATTCTACCTTTTCCTTCCATGGATAATACTCAAATTTCTACATAATACGTGATTTTTCTGCTTGATTGAGCTGACTTTAACCTCCAGTCTCTTGGCATAAATGCACCCTCCTACTAAGTCGTGGGACACATCCAACTATGATGAACGTGTTTTATTGACGGAAATCAATAACCTGCTTTAACTCTGTTAGTACTTTGGAGCATCGTGGAAGACTAGTAATTTTTGATAAAATTGTGAGCTTGCTGTGATCTACATCTCCATTAAAATAGCCTTCGTTGGTAAGTGGGTACTTTAACGGCCCGGCTAACTACCCGCCAAGAAAAAAAAAAAAAACATTAAAAAAAAAAAAAAAAAAAGAGGGAAAAAAATACATAACACTCTAGTATTATGTATGGATTAGTGATGATCAAATTAATCGGGGAAAAAAAAAAAAATATATATATATATAAGATATTTCATATTTAAGGACGTCTTTTGTTATTTAAAGTAATTGGAATTTTTTTTCAGCTAAAGGAGATTTGCTTAGTAAATGTACACAATGTTATAACACTACTTACATTTACACAATGTTATTTAAAAAAAAAAAAAGCCTCTTGATTGCCATATTTTGGAAAGAATGCCAGTTGTTTTGAATAGCAGAATATTCTTTAATAAAACATTGTCTGCAATTCAAAATTCAATGAATACATTGCTAAACAGATGTATTTCTCGAAGCTAGTTAGTTATATATGAAAAATATTTTGTTGGGAGCAGTAATTGTGACCTTTGTGTTTGCAGTTATCAAAAGGCCTCCGGCCAGACTTCCAGAAACCTGACATTTTCATTTTATCGAAGAGAAATTTTCGTCATGAAAATTTTTGGTGACGAAATTTTACGTTACGGAAGCGTCACGTTCAAGAGTGTTGCGTGCGCACATGGCAATGCAACTTAGGCAAAGACATTTTTAACGACTGTCGCGACACAAAAATCAACTTCAAACTTCTAAAGACATACTAGGTACTGGTAAGGATTTTTTTTTTTTTTAAGTTGAAAATCATTAGCAGCTAACTTCAAATGTCTGTAAATTGCTAAAACGGATGCGCGATTTACAGAGCAAATGCGTTTTAAAATCGACATATCGATTAACGGATAGCATTGCGAATTTAAGTGTTTAACTGAACTTCAGATCATTTTCTTGGAAGTTCAGTTTGCTAATGTAGCATTAAAAAAAAAAGAATAAAATGGAGTTTAATGGACTCGTAGATTTAACTGATTTTAACTGAAACATTTTTTAAGTTATATTTTATATGATCTTAGTTATTCGGAAATGAGATTATATTTATAATATTTCCACATTATGTAAAAATATATTTATTGCACCAGCACAATTAGATATTATAGGCCAAAACAAAAATCTCTGTAATATACTCAGGGTTTTTTTTTATTTCGCAAAAAGGCAATTTAACGTGAAAACATCAAATTAACGGACAAAAATACTATTGGTGGGCGGTAGGTGGCGCAGTGAGTAGATAGTTAGATTTAGTGTAGTATAGAGCGTAAGTGAGCCTTGGTAACTTAGTCAGTATAGAAGAAGCCCTCTGGTCGGAAAGATCTGGGTTCGATTCCCGTCAGTGATGTGAGGAACCTTTATCTGGTCTCTTTCGACTAAAGGTGAGTTAGCCGCTCTCATACGGAGACCGATATATATATATATATATATATATCATGTTTGCTTACATTTTATAATTAAGAGATAGGTGCGTTGGATATGGGAAAGGGTTATACCACGACAGTGTACCGCTGGACATTTGACTGAATATTTCTCGGAAAATTGTGGATCAGGAGCATAAAATTAAGTGAGGAGACAAATACCAAAACTCTCCTCTTGTGAGAAGCGCCAATCTTCATAAAGACAAGCGGCTGTTACTGGGCATTTCGTCGACTAAGATAATATTCGCCTCAGGCAGCATTTTAACTCCGACTTTGATGGAAATGAAAAATATGGACGCTTTGTGGGAGAGAGCTGCTTACAAAGGAATATCAGAAAGCTCTGATTTAGCTGTAATATGAAATCCCTTTTCTAATCTGTTGTGTCTATCACATCCTCATGTATTAATCTTTATAATCCAAACTCTAATCAAACTCTCTCATTCCACAATCCAGATATTATCATAAGATAAAACTTACTTTTATTGGCTTTTAGTAGAATGTTTTCTTGGACCAGAGGCATCCACTTTTATCTAACATGTACAATTAGTAAATATAAGTATGGAATTAATTTTCTTATTCTGTGCCTATGGATAGGCATACCACATCATTTAAAACAGCAATATGGCAACAGCATATATCAAAGCATCAGTCAAATATAAGTGCATACTAATAATTTCATTATGTTCGATTTTAAGTTATGATAGCTACTATTATTTGAATTTTTATTTCGTGTACCTGAAATCAACAAAGAATGCCAATTTATTATAACTTTTAGCCAAACGCCGATAAAATTATGGTAAATTTTTACCATAATTTAATATGTGATATTACTGTAACTTATTTAAAAGAGAAAGTAACTGAAAGGACAATCTAATCACGTGTTATCTACATAATGTACTGTTGCGTCAAATCTAATCATGGAATTTTTGTTGCTCATTATTCGCTATTTTGTTCACAAATATTCAACAAAATTCAGATATTGCTTTTTAATTAAAAGTAATTATCGCAATCTTCTTGATTGGGATGACCCACGGGAATAGAGGAAAATTACTCGTGCGGTAATTAGAATAAAAATTATTTAACGCAGAAGCCTTAATCGATACAGGATGCCGACGTAAAATTACTAAAGGCCGTATTTGCTCAACCTTTGTGGAACATAACAGAGATAATCCAATAAGTGTTAATTGGAGCCTGAGGTGCATGCAACGTATGCAAAGCCACTCGAATATGCCGGAGTTGTTTATTAAAGTAAACACGTTAGGATGCATCTCCTTGCTGTAATCAAGTACACTTTATCTAAAAGCATTAAATAGATCACGTGTTTGAAATGCATGACAAGATGTCACAATGGGGCTAAGTGAGCATTAACTCGTTTGTTCAGTGAACCGTATCACTTGATTCGCCTGCAGTCTTCACCGAAGTAATAACCAAGTTTCTCTACAACTGGCAACAAACTAATTCGTCTTCCACTTTCATGCAACTAAATGACATACTGGATTGATTTCATTCTTTCCAGGTAAAAAGTCGCTATATCATTTTTTAATGACGTCATTATCGAAAATTTAAACCAAAGCGCATATCAGCTTACCTTGTATTATTAGTAACACACAGTTTTGTATCGTTTCGACTGGTTTTCCCTAATTTTGCTGTTAAAAATGGTGCGGTTATAAAGGCTGTGAAGCCAGTGTAATTATGACTTGTTAACTGCGTGTATTCTTCTGGCCGGTTGCCAGTTTTGCGGAATAAAAAAACCCAGTTTTGGTGTATGTGTGTGTGATCCTTTTATGTATAGACAAGATTCGACCACAAATTTCTCCTGCCAAAAGGCTTCATCAATATCAACTGAACTATGGTGACTAAAGATGTACTTTTAAACCAAGCTCCAGATGCTTAACAAAGTTTAGCTGTGATTCCAAACACTAAGTTTGAATAAAATTCGCCCAGCCGGAGGAGCAGAACTGTAATAGGCATGCACTGGAACAGGATAAAAATATCGAATCATTTTGACAGTTTATTTAAGTGTTAAACATATAATTTCAGTATTTAAATACATATTTATGACAATCCCATGCAGAAAATGTCGTAAACTACAGAAGATTAGCAATACTGTGAATGGACTAAGAGTTGATAAAGGCAAAATCCCTGCTCTTTAGACACCAAACATGGTATTAAATCCATTGCCTCCAATAAACAGTGTGATGATCTCACGCAAAACTGATCAAATTGTTGGATCTACCACCTAAGGACAATCATCAAAAATATTCATGATGCAGTGAGATTCACAGCTTGCAGACTGAAAAGCAGAGGAATCATCATTAGCATGACAAAACAGCTAGCATGGCATAATTGTTATAGCGATAAATATCAATGCCCCAATATCCCTTCAGTCTCCAAATGTTAGGCAGGAACTAAAACGATTTTGCCTAATCCCTATAGGAAATAGGGATTAGGCGTTAGAGGGTTTATTATAGTACATTCGTACTGTGAGTGGACTAAGAATTTGTTTTATTAACTTTATTTTTGACATAGTCCAGAAACCCTGCTATAGACACTAAACAAGGAACTTTTTCAAACCACTTCAGACCTCAATTAGGGATCGGTGGTCTCACACCATGCGAAGAAATTCATCTTCTACCTAAAAGGTTCTAAATCAAACATTTTCGTATAACTATCATAGACATCTGTAAGATTTTTGATTGTTATGCTGTGGGCTCTTCCATCATTCTCCAGGACTGCAATGAATCGCATTTTCAAGATAACGTTTTCTAAAATGATTTTGACTTATATTTCATAAAATAAAATAAAAAAATAATAAATAAATAAATCAGCTAACACCTTTTATTCCCTATAGGGAGTAGACGAGGCCGTTTGAGCCCTATCTAACTTTTGGAGACTGAGGGGGGAAGTTCAGTCTCATCTTATTTACAATCTTTTTTATTCATATTTTTCATAAGAAATCATGAGACATGTGCTGATATAAAGCAAACATGTTTATTAAGAAAAATTAATAACGTGATGTTCCATATTTGACCACAATTACTGCGCTGCCATCCAAAATTTGTTCATTTCTGGTAAAAAGTTTGTTGTATTGTGCTCCAGTCATCCTTTAAAGGATCTGCAAGTTCCACTAATGAAGAATGGAAAAAGTTCTGGCCATGCAGAATTCTGTTCCAGTTCATACAACAAGTTGTTCTATCAGATTCAAGTCAGAAACATCTGCCAGCCACTGCAATGTTCCAAATCTTATTCTCTTCAGACTTTGTTCGCAATCACTGCTTTGTAACATGAAGCATTGTACTGGAACCGGCAGTCAAGAATTCATACAATGACAGGTTGAACTAATCCCTACGATAGATACGAAGCGATCCCACATCGTTAGAGTTTCACCTTCAAACTTCACTGTTTGGGGTATTTCCAGGAGCCCTCCATAACAAGACACACTCACCAGACTAGAAAGAGTATATAGCATAACTCATCACTCCACTAAGTCAACGTCTACTGCACCATGGCCCATGTGCTGTGTGCTTGCTCCATTCAACGATGTATTTGTTGTTTTTATTACTAACATGTAACTTAAAATTATTAATATGTAACTCCTTGCATATCATGGACAAAAGCGGGGGGTCTCTAATAGTTACGTGAATCTGCAGCCTTCCCTAACAATTATCAACCTCATCTTGTTTTTTTCTTTTTTCTTTGTAGTATGGTCTGTTTTCACCAGCGAGTATTCCTGCTATAAAAGTTAGCTTCCCAATTGGAGGAAACGAAATTGGAGATGAAGAATGTGTAGTACATGATCTTCATCTCCAGGCTTATTATTTATTCATCTCCCTGCTTATTCGAAATCTGAAGGGTTCAACGCCATTTGATTTCCAGAGCAGAGATTCCAGCTTTTATTCCCATCTCTCTCTCTTCTTTTTTTCCCCATGGAGTGTCAGTGATAGTCTTTAAGGGAATACCAAACATATTAGGAGCTCAGAACCCGTCCATTTTGAGAATACGGAAGTAAAACGATTTCACAGGTTAGCCACCAGATACTAAACAGGTTCCACGGCATAATACTGCTGCCGCCACATGCTTTGCAAAGTCGTAAGTAGTACCTATGGTGGGAGGGATCCAAGTAGTGGTATGTGAGAGGCAACTGTCAAAAAGAATGAACACTGTATGAGCAATACATAGTTTAGCTCCTCATACTGCGCTTCTGTTTTCCCAGTTTATCTATTCTCAAATTAAACCATAAAAAAAGTACAACAATGATTTAGTCATTGTGATCAATTAAAATCTCCCTGAAACACTAACTCCAATTATAAAAAATTATAAAACAAGCAAAATATCTTAACAAAAAAAGTGAAAAACAACTTGTTTTAAAAATGTCTGGATGGTGCAACAAAACCCTCCAAGACTTCTGCCAGGATTCTTTGTAACTAATTTTTATTTATCAGATAATGAAAAGTATAAACGATGCTGAAGTAATGACTTAACAAATGCAAATATAACTAAATGAGAGACAGGAAATTTAAATAAAACTTTTAATGGAGTAATGCTGTTTTTTGTGAGGTAACAAAATACCATTTGGTGGGGGACGGGAAAAATACAGAACGCAAGTATAATCTTACCCACAAAACCAAATATTTCATAACAGAGATTATATTTTATTACATACAGTATATAATAGAGACTGTATCTAAATGGTTTTGATGCAAGGTGTCTAGAGGGAGCTTTGTTCACTGAGAGTGCTAAAGCCCCAAAGTCAGGGAAACTTAAACAATCGGGTTGGATGCAGGTGAGCGTGAAGGCTTCCGTGAGGCAAGTGAATGAGAATAACCAACAACTGCAGAATCTAGTCTCTCAAGCGACAATACTGAATAGGGTAGTCAATTCAGGAAGCAAAGGTGATGTTACAGTTTCTATATACTAATGCCAGAAGTATCAGGAACAACAGGGAGCAGTGGAATTGGTTACTGCAACCTGGTCGAAAGTTATATGCATTAGTGAGACTTGGCAAACAGATGATGTAGTTATAGGAATAGAATATGAAGGTTTTAGTACACTGGTGCCAAAAACTAAGGAATAAACTACATTTTTACACGTACATGAAAATAGTTTCATGACTACAGCCAAATGTGAACAAATTTATTGCTGGCATATTAAAAAATCAGCTAACGCCTTTTTATTTCCGTATACGGGGAGTAGGCTGGCATATTAATAAATTATATTATTACACAAAAATGTATTGTAAATTTCATACAAATTGAACTGCAATACGTTTTTGACTAAAGTTATAAATTTACTAAGGAATTAATTCTTTAACTAAGGAGTTAAGGAATTAATGTACAGTGCTTACAGAAATCTATGCGGAGTGACATTTCAGTATGAAACATGTCCGCTCCGAACTGCGATGCCGCTCTCACAATGTCGTACAATGCTTAGCACCAAGTGATTCAGGAGTGAGGCAAACTGGCCCACTCCTCCTTCAAATAAAGGATAAGGCGTTGTTTCTTTTTCTGGAGGGAAATTTTGTTTTGAGCAGTAATATATCTCCCTATTATTCTAAGGGGTTGAGATCTGGAGAACGTGCTGGCCATTCGATTCGATTAATAGCTTCGGTCTCCAGAAGTACTTGCAAGTATCTCCACTGCTGTGGAGATACTTGCAAGATACTTCACTGCTGCATCACTCGTGTACGATGTGATGTGGCTCTACTGGCATCCATAAAAAATGATTCATTCATTCTTCAGCGACAGCATCATGAAACAATTGAACGTGACGTTGAAGAACTTCGTTGCAATATTGTTCACCAGTCACAGTCCCTTTTTCCAGCACTTGTAGCTCGGTGCGTTCATTAAGCATAATACACACCCCTGCACTGGCGTATCTATCCCTTTCAAGAACATTCACGTGATGGTAGGCAGTACCACTTTCATGGCAGATCAAGTGTCATTTAGAGTTGGAGGAAAGAACTAAAACGACTCTCATCTGTAAAGAGTACATTAGCCCATTGGTGTCTTGTCCAATTTTTATGGAGATAAACGCCATTGAAAACATACTCTACGATGAGCTGTATAAAGGGACAGACTACAGGCTTTAAGATACAGTAGAATCTCTCTTAATCGGCAACAACGGGACTTCGCCGATTCCGGACATGAGATTTTGCCGGATAATTTAATATATATTTCGAGAACTGACCTGTTCATGTTTTGCGATGCCATGTGTAGAAATTTAAGCATTACTGTACGTATTATCACATGAAAGTTGTGAATTTCTTAGTGTGACGACATAACATAACTTCGAATGTCTGCCTGCTTACAAGATTGTTTCCGAAGCTTTAAAAATTCACTGTGTATTCAATGAAGTTTCATAGCATCATGTGCTGACATAGATGAACATTGCTCGGCAAATCTTGCTAGAATGCAAGTCCGTTGCATATTTTTCTTATTTCATGGGCTTAAATTTAGATCTTTCGAAAGTGCCGTTGTTTTGGTATTGCCGGTTAAGTGAGATTTTATTGTATATAGACCTACTTGTCACAGACATCTTGCCACAGTTTGTCGAGATATCCACGTATGCTTGAATTAAACTAACCTGACGTGGCGTGTCAATTATATTTTGCTGTTATAACCCAAATCTGCCTTCATGTTCCATGGTAGAGAGAGGGTGACCTCTTAGCAAATCTGGAACACATTCCATCGATTTGAAAAGCTACGTGAAAGCTGGTAAACATTCATAAAATTTGAATGTGTATCCACTTTCTACTCGAAATCGTCATAGTCCATAACCTGATTCTTCTGAATTTGCGATTGTAATCTTCAGAAACACTGTTCATCTTCATCCTTAGGTTTTGGACACCAGCGTATTCTCAGGGAAGATAGAGTGTGGCGCGTGTGTGTGTGGGGGGGGGGGGGAGATACTGCTGACGATAGCAGATGAACTGCAGCCAAAAAGAACAGGAGATGGCTGTTCATTTGAAGCTGTTTGGTGTAAGATTAAGATCAATAAGACAAAATATGTCTTATTGGACTTAATAATGCCCATACAATAATAATAATGATATATTCATATCCCAAGTTTGGTTTTTCTGACAAATAATATTCTGTTGTGCTAACAGTTCTAGCTATTTAGTTACCAGACCACTAATTTGCACCATTTATATTTGTTTCACATAGACCACTGCAAAAGTAAGCAGCTTTCATTTACCATCAGCAATGTTAGCATGTTCCAGAAACTTGGAAAATGCCAAATATATTTGCCAAAATGCCTAATCCATTTCATTCTTTGTATCTTCTTTAGCATTCGTCTTGTCCTCAAAATTTTTCTTCTTTGAAAAATCATATTAAAAAATATATATATATTAATATGTTTGTTTCCTCACAATATTTGTATAGCATAGACCAGTGGTTCTCAACTTTTTTTCGCTTGTGTACCCCCTTTTTAACCCATTTCTATAAATTGTAGCTCTTGTTTTTAAAATAGCTGTTTTTAAATACTGACACTTTTGTTCAGTGCCTATCTTAATGTAAAATAGTGGAAATGAGGTAATGAGTTGGGAAAGGCAAATTACTACACTAAAAGTACAAATCACAGATTTAATTTTACAATATTCGTAACACAGAAATAAGTATAGATTCATGTTAAATATTGATAATGATGAACTAGCATTTAACAAACTTTTGATTTATTATTAATAATATTTATTTGTGTTATCTGAAAAGTCTGTAATAATTGGTATACAGATCACTAGCCGATTGAAACATTGTTGGTGCGATCGTTGAGCTTGCTTTGATGCAGTTTCTTGAAATCAGGCTCAAAAGATGCAAGATACAGTCTTAAATCCGGACTTGCATTAAGCTTGTTACAGTACTTATTTTTTATGAAGGTGTAAGAAGAAAAAGCTCTTTCCACTAGTTCAATATTAGTAAATGGCAAGGTATTTGAGTGCCTTCTCACTGAGCTGTTCGTATTCCTCACTGACATCTACCCAAAAGGTAATAAGATGCTTTCTTTTAAGATCAGAATTTAAAGAAGAATCGGTTGAAAGTTCGATTAACTGCTCTTTTTCATTGATTGATAGCTTAGCTTCTTTGAAGGGATCTGCAATCCAATTGTTTTCTTTTCCACGTTGATGGACGTCTTATAAAAGGACACTTTGAGACCTTCCAAGTGACTTAAAATATTCTCTTTCACGTTTTGGGATAGATGCAAGTCATTCTCAGATAAGAAGTTGTGCAGAGTTTCAAAAACCTCAGGCTGAACTCTTTCAATACACGCTTTCCAAAAGTCCAGTTTTTTTTAATCATTGATTCAATTTTCGTTTACTTAGAATATAGTGAATGAGCTGAAGTCCCAAGTTGAGTTTATTTCTAGAAAAATATCTCATAAATATGCAAGACTTTGAAGCCAATCACTGTCATGAAACACTGGACTTCATGTCTAAGTTCAGACAGCCGTGTAAGTACTTTATCACGAGATAGCCACCTTCCTTCCGTATGCAAAAGTAATGTGCTGTGAAGGCTGTTCATTTCTTCACACAGCGCTTTAAACAATCTGCAGTTTTGTGGTTGTGACTTAGTAAAATTTACAACTTTTACAGCCTCCTCAAGAATGTTTTTCAGTTCACTAGGAAGAGGCTTGGATGCAAGAGTTTGTCTATGAATGCAGCAGAATAATGTATTTCTTTGTTTTTATACATAGGATGTATAAAAACATCTCTACTCATGCGGCATTTAGTTTCTAAATGCCGCATGAGTAGAGAGGGTTTCATGTAACCGTTGAATAATTCTTCCTCACACACACAACACACAAAGGGTTAAGACAGTCATTCCCTACAAATTAAAACCCATATTTAATATACTCTTCACAGTATTTTCTTTTCTTTTATGTAGTACCTGAGGCACGTGCCTTTTTACTAGTAGCCTCGGACACGTGTTGAGAAGTACTTGGTGATGGGTTATAATCCCCATCGTTTTGTTTTTTTAACCATTCCTGTTTTCAACCACTGATCCATAACTGACATGCTTAAAAATCACTGACAATAATAACTGAAACTACGTTAAACATTAAATAAAAAAAAACGACTTGAAAAGAATCACAATTAAAGACAACGCACTTACTTATACTCAGTCAATAACTGAACTGATCAAACAGTCTGGCTACGAATGTTTATATTTTTGGAGAAGTTCTAGAAACGTCGCAAATGGAAGTCGGCGGAAGATTCGTTATCGCAAAGGTCATTTCTTAGTAACACGCGATTGTTCTGGAAAGGAGGATGGGTGACAAGTGATGCATGAACTGTGCGAAATGATTGTAGAAGAGTGGTTCATTGCCACGCCCTCCAATCATCATTCTCTAATGTGAGGTACTTTTGAAGTGTCTCCATTGATAATACTAAGACCTCCAGTCAAGATAATATTTCTCTCTTTATGCTTGCACTTCTAGCCTTTTCTGGCATCACCACATCACATCTATAGCCACCTTGCTTATCGTAAACCTGATGTTTATAAAAATAATATTTAGTCTCTAGAGCAGGGCTCGCATATTATATAATGCTTAGCCAACATATGATACTAATGTGGAGATTATATTTATAAGATCCTTTCTGTGGCCACGTTGTATAACCAGTTGACTTGCACCACCTTATTGTAGATGAATGTACGTATACTTATGTTAAGACACTATTCTATCTTGGCTTGTAGACCATCCTATATCCTATTGACTACAGATAATGATATCCCCCTATTAGCTTAGTGCTTCATTATAAAATTTCTATCCACTTTGCTAAAGCATATAATCTTATATACGTTCTAATAATGCACAAATTTGCATCCCCAATATGAATTATAGTCTACTTTTTTTTTTTTTTTTTTAGAAAACTACGTGAATTATTTATTAAACAAATAAAACAAACAAATTAAAAATTATGAAAACTTTGTTTGGAAACTTGTTCATTCACACATTTTCACTTTAATATAAAATAACACGGATCCAAATATTTACAAAAATATAGCTACAACTCATATACTTCTGAAACATTAAGATAATAACACAATTTCCTTCTAGAGTTACATGCACATTCACGCTATTCAACAAATAGAGAAAGACTGTCCATATCTTCATTTCTAAGCAGGACCATATTTATGCATAGGCACACGAGTCTTTAGCTGAGGGAAGCCCCCAAAAAAAGCAGGGCCAAATTAATGGCCCCAAACAATAAGATTTATAATTAAAGAATTAAAAGTATAAAACTGAACACAAAAAAATTATGATTGTTTTCTGTTAAATTTCCTATATTCACTATAATATGTATATATTATATATTATAGTGAATATAGTATATATTATATGCTCAGCAAAAGGGTGTTATTGCTTCAAGTCAATATCTAAATAGATCATATGCCTTTTTTTTTCAAAACAAGAATACAAATGCTATTTGTTTTCATATATTTTTTGTGTCGATGACCTGTTTGCACTCATGCAACAAACAGGTAAAGTTCGTTTTCTGTTCTTAAAAGGGTGAAAAATTTATAAAACTCTTTGCATCATAAAATGTCAGATTTATCACTATTATTTATTGAAAATTATGTGAATAATTTGAATTATGGTGATATTATTGATACATTTGCAAAAGAGAAGTCTAGGAAAAAAGCATTTTGTAGTGTCTTTATTTAGAGCTAGTTTGACATTTGTGTTTGATATGTATTATTAAAAATACTTAAAGTTTTTTTAATAAATGTGATGAAGGTTTGTTATATATATATTGATTGTTTTTATTTGTCTTTATTAATTTTGTAAGGTGAGAGGTGAAGCACTCTTGTGCCCCCCCACCCCCTGAAAAGTATAAGTACGGTTCTATTTCTAAGCTGCCTTGATAAGTAACTACTTAAAAAACATGAAAGCTATTTAAGTCCTTGGTTGTCTTTGTGAAGGCAGGTAGATGAATAATGATAGACAATTTTTGTCATTTAGTGTGAAACCACCAGACATCCTTTTTTAATGGATGTCTGAAGCAGCTTGAAGACAGTTTTTCGTCTCTAGAACAGGATTTCAGGATTATCTAATGCTTACAACCTTCCACGAGTGATAACAACATAAATAAAATAAAAATCTGATACAATTGGGTATCAAAGGTTCTATACCTTATCTGGGTTCACAATTGAGTGGATAGTGAAATTTGGAAAAAACAGCCTAAAAAAAAAAAAGTTCATCCTTGGTAATTCAAGTACTGAGAATAGAATTTTTGCAAGGCTCACTACACCTAGGCTAAGGACCTAAATTTCTGAATGCCAGCATATAAAGCATGGTCCACATTTGTCAAGCACTATCTCACTGTTACACTGCTTCTTACATTAATGAATAGGATAGTTCACAATAAAGCAAGACTACAAATTTATCTGATTTATTCAGATAAGTTTACAGGGTTTTTATGTTGTTTATCATCAATAAAATCAAAGCAGGTGAACATTAACTGCAATTAATTTGTAAAGTTTGTTATGTTAACTACCCTTTTCTCTTTATTTATTTACAATGTAAAGCTTTCAATGAAATATAGCACTGCACTGGCACATAGATCATAAAAATAAATACATAATTTGTATTTATAAATTCTTAGAAACGAGCAGCTGGCAATGGCTCATCTTAATGTTTATTGAATCACTTAAGAAAAAAAAATGCTAAAAATGCAAACTGGTAATTAACAGCTTTCGTGACTTTTGTTCCTAATTAACATTTATTCTTCTCTGTTAACAGAGTAAAAGAATAACTCATCATCTCAGCAGGGGCAAATGCTAGTCTTGAAATTCATGCTTGCCCTTGTTATCACTCAGGGAATGAGAGGTGTGATTGAAGTCTGATTAGCGGAATAATGAATTACTGACCATTTAAAACTATGTACAGGTAACCCTCATATAACACAGATGTTATGTTCCTCAGAAATGCCACGTTATATAAATCACGTTATGCGAGTCTCAAATCACATAGAAAAAGTAAGGTTAGGTTCTGAAATGGTTTTTTTTTTTTTTTTAATTATATAAACAACGACATATCCAACAAAAAATATATTTTTATTTAATTCAGGTAATTCATGTAAGTTAAGAAAACAAACTATGAAACAAATACATTATCATCATCATCAAATTCCTGCCATGTACCCTCAAGGGGTGTACAGGATATGACAGTACTACATGAAAAAATTACATCATTACTAACTTCCTATCTACAATTTTCCTCCAAATCAGTCTGTTACTTGTCAAGACTCCAACATTATCAGATCTTATATTTCTATCGTCTAAGGCACTATGTACCGTATCAATCCACCTATATCTTGGTCTTCCTCTGGGTCGTTTTCCTGCCAACCTGGCAGAGAACACTTGTTTTGCTAATCTTTCCTCTCCCATTCTATTTAAGTGACCATACCATCTGAGATTAGCTCTGCTAACGCATTCCTGGATGCTGACAATGTCAAGTTCTTTCCTAATATCCAACTAATATCCTAATATCCTAATTTCCTAATATCCTTGTCAAGACTCCAACATTATCAGATCTTATATTTCTTATATTGCTAATCTTTCTTATATTGCTAATATTTCTTATATTGCTAATCTTTCTTATATTGCTAATATTTCTTATATTGCTAATCTTTCCTCTCCCATTCTATTTAAGTGACCATACCATCTGAGATTAGCTCTGCTAACGCATTCCTGGATGCTGACAATGTCAAGTTCTTTCCTAATATCCAACTAATATCCTAATATCCTAATTTCCTAATATCCTTGTCAAGACTCCAACATTATCAGATCTTATATTTCTATCGTCATTCCTGGATGCTGACAATGTCAAGTTCTTTCCTAATATCCAACTAATTTCCTAATATCCTAATATCCTTGTCAAGACTCCAACATTATCAGATCTTATATTTCTATCGTCTAAGGCACTTTGTACCGTATCAATCCACCGATATCTTGGTCTTCTTGTGGGTCGTTTTCCTGCCAACCTGGCAGAGAACACTTGTTTTGCTAATCTTTCCTCTCCCATTCTATTTAAGTGACCATACCATCTGAGATTAGCTCTGCTAATGCATTCCTGGATGCTGACAATGTCAAGTTCTTTCCTAATATCCTCATTTTTAATATGATATTGCCATTGATACCATCTGTTCATGCCTCTAATCTTTCTCAGGACTCTCATATCTGCAGTCTCTAGTCTTTGGTCAAGTGTTTTACTTCTGACCCAGCTCTCAGATCCATAACTTAAAATTGGTTTGAACACAGTCTTGTATACAGCTAATTTAGTGTTACGACTAATTTCTTTCTTATTCCATATGAATTTATTCAATTGACTTCCCACGATACCAGCTTTGCTGATTCTGTTGTCTATTTCTATATTTAGTTTACCATCTTCAGTAAAAATTGTGCCTAAGTAGCTGAAATGTTTTACTTGTTCCACAGGTTCTCCATTCACAACACAGTTGACATTTTCAATGATTCTGCCTATTTTCATTGTCTTTGTCTTTTTATTGCTCACCTTCATACCATATCTATTACAACAGCTATTCAATTTAGTCATAGAATCTTGCAGACTTGTAGCGGATTTATTTAGAAGTATAACATCATCCGCATAAAGCAAAGAGCTGACATTAACATCTCCAATTTTGATATCAGGTTTAATACCACATTCCTTCATAATGTGATCCATATAGATAATGAATAACAGAGGGGATAATGAACATCCTTGTCTCACACCAGATTTAACATTAAACCATCTTCCTGTACTTCCTTCAATTCTAATTGCTGACTCACAACTCAAATAAAGACTAAGTATTGCTTGATATAATGCCCCATTGACACCATATAACTGCAGCGTATTGAATAGCTTCTCTCTTGGCACCTTGTCATATGCCTTTTCCAAATCGACAAAACTTAAATACAGATCTTTGTTATATTCCCATGCTTTCTCGACTATTTGTCGTAAAGTGAAGATCTGATCCTGACAGCCTCTATTTGGCCTGAATCCAGCTTGTTCTTCACCAAGCTTTTCTTCCACAATTCTTCTCAACCGTTTCTCAAGTATACTTGCATAGATCTTGCCAGGAACACTCAGTAGGGAAATACCTCTGTAATTCTCACATTCAGTTTTATTTCCCTTTTTATATATGGGTACTATGAGAGCTCTACTCCAATCATCGGGAATTCGTCCCTCTGTCCAGGCTTTCTGAACTATGCAGTGCAGCCACTGTAAGACTCTTATACCATCATACTTCAGCATTTCTGGTCGAATATCATCTACTCCTGCTGCCTTTCCACATTTCAAGCCTTTGATGGCTTTTTCTACTTCAAGTATGGATGTGTATTCCTGACTGCATGCCTGGTCAGTGTTTTTTATCACTGTGCTGTCATCACTGCTTGTTTCATTTAGCAGTTTTTCAAAGTAATTACTCCATACTTCAAGGATATCTTTTTCTCCTGTTTTCATTTCACCTTTATCATCTCTAATTCCTTTTACAGCACTCTTTCCTCCATTCCTAAACTTCTTCAACAACCTCCAGAATATTTTGCCACCTTCTTGATATTTATTTTCTATATTCTTGCCAAAGTCCTCCCATGACTTTTGTTTAGCTAGTTTTACACACTGTTTAGCTTTCTTACATTTGTCTCTGTATTCTGTAAGAGTAAAAGCTGACTTATTTGCCAGGAACTTTTGATATGCTTCCTTCTTTTCCTTCACTGCCTCTTTAACTTCCTGTGTCCACCAGGGAGTTCTGATTTTTTTATCCTTGCACACAACCTCACCACATGCCTCTCTGGCAGAATCAATCAATATTTCCTTCAGAGTTTGCCACTGAATCTCCAAGGTTTGATTCCTGTTCTCAAACTCTTTCATTTTCTTTTCAATAATATTTCTGTATTTTAGTCTACAGTTCACATCTGAGAGCTGCTCATCTTTTATTCGCTTTAAAACTTTCTTACATGTTATTCTTTTCAATATGAAATTCAATTTTATCCTGCTCAGGACTAAATAGTGATCACTTCCAATTTCAAATCCTCTGTACACTCTGGTGTCCTGCACCAGGGAGAAAACATCACTATCAACAATAACATAGTCAATGAAACTTTTCTTATTCCTAGCCTCTTCTCTCCATGTGAATTTGTGCACATTTTTATGTTGGAACATGGTGTTAGTAATAACCAGTCCATGTCCTGAGCAGAAATCCAACAGATATTTGCCATTATTATTAGCTTTGCTCTTTTCTCCAAATTTTCCCAAAATATTTTTGTATGTCTCACAATCATTTCCTACTCTACTATTTAGATTCCCAACAAGGACCAACTTTTCCTTTTTCATTGTGTCAGTTGCTTTTTCTAAAGCCTCAAAAAAAATGAAACAAATACATAGTATAAAAATTACAAATTGTACTTAAACTTCATTGCACATAATGCATAAATGTTTTAGGCAAAATAAAATAGTGCATATTTTAATCTTTCATAGCACAAGGATTGGTTAATAAACACTGGTTTTGTCATGTAATCACCTGATGCATTACTACAAAACAGTAGAATAATTCTATCTCTGGAAACTTTGAATCCAGGAGCTGATCTTTCATTTTTCAAAATGAAAATTTCAGTCTGCACTATAAATGTATATAAACTTTGAAAGTTTTTTTGTTTAATAAGATTTCCATCCATAGGAATTTTCTTTTGAGGTGCAATCTTCTATCGAAATCATTAGAGATTTCTCCATTTTTCCATTAGAATATCGCGTACACGAGCAAATCGCTTTACACTTATCGTTGACCCAGCAATAAACACTTTCTCGGATTTTATGTTCATTTTGTTTGATTGTTCGAATTGTTGATTCATTTAAATTCAAAGTCCCTGCAAAAACTCCTGGTTTTTCTCAATTTTTCGACCGATCCAAGATTTTGAATATTTTTCTTCGAGAGAAATTAATTTTGTTTTCAATGTTAGTTTTTCCTTTTCATTGCAGTTTGTGGCCATTACTATAAAAATAATTTTTTACACAAAAAAGCAAGCATTACATATTGTATGTAACTCACAAGAAAATAAAGTGCTCAGCTTGACACTTATGATTTTTAATATACTTTCCTGGCAGAAACAAGGACAATTTTCTACAATAAACGTTTTATACATTAACAATTGAGGTGCATGCGTGCTAAAGAGTATTTCCCCTAAATATAAATTCGCTACTTATAATTACATGCAGGATACAGTCAGACACAAATTTAACAAAGATAAAATTTGATTTTTAAGTCGTGCAGTGAAAAACATATGAAAAGATAAAGGGTTACTACAATTTGTAGACTGTGTTTTTATCGGAACCGTGTTGTATAAGTACCGCGTTCAACAAGGGTTACTACAATTTTAGACCGTGTGTTATATCGAAACCGTGTTGTATAAGTAACATGTTATATGAGGGTTACCTATATTTAGAAATGTATGTACATTTAATCATATAAATACATTTATTTTACAAATGATATTCTATCTTTTTCAATTTAGTTACTTGAATACAAATTCTATCCTATGGTTCTTCTTTATGAAGTGGTCAATAACATAGTCATAAAAAGTTGGTTGTAACTAAATATTCCCAAGCAACACGCACACTGTAAAGGCTGGCTGAAGCTCACTGGCTAGAGCTACTTGGACTGCATATGGCCTGTGTTTAAGCGACAGGGTGAGATGACGTGGAGGGAGCGGAAATGACTATGCACGCGCATGAAATCACAGTGCTGAAGCGAGGAACTGGATGTTCCCGCAACCCAGCAAACCAAGGTAGCTTGACTAGCATCGGCCTTCGATACACAATGTAAAGCTCAATTATTACTGCGCAAGCTTAAAACGTCTTCTGTCTACAAAAATAAAAGCCGAAATGGAATGCTTATAAATGCATGCACTTATTAACAAAATATTACTTCTTTCTCAATTAATGAGCAAGCATGGAGAATTTGCCACTGCACCTCAGTTAGGCAGGCTGAGTTATTAACTTTCATTTAATAACTATGTGGAAGTTGCCTGCACACAGTTAATAACTATGTGGAGAAAATAGTTCCTACTCCAAAGAAAAGGACTGCACTGCATAGAATACTTCTTATCCTTGCACAAGTGAGACTTATTTCACATGTAAAATAATCACCAACAGAATTTCTGAACTATGTTCATAGCAATTTATTTTGGCAAAATCTATCCTGCCATATGCATTTGGGGGGGGGGGGGACGTGTTGAATTAAATAATTAAAGTGAAACAGTGACCAAGTTAAATATATACAGAAATTTTATTACTTGTTAAATTATTTGTTTGAAAGTAAATACATTTTCTTGCTTCAGAGTCCAGACTTCTTTTTTATTTATTTATTTATTTTTAAATGTTGAGAAGTTAAAGATCCTAGAGAAGATATGAATCCAGATGTTACCAACTAAAGTGTTTCATCAAAATCTACCGAGCTATAGTAGTCTTCTGCTATATCTAAAGTAGATTAATGATCACATTTAAAAGATAAAACAACCTTCAATTTTTCTAAATATGTTTCTGGTATTTTTATAGTATTTAATAAAAGTAGTCAATCAAGTAATGAGGAATCAAATTATTATATTATTCCTGACTAAACATGAAGTAGCCTTTCAAACTAGATTACCAGAAAGATCTTATCTAAATTTTTGTTTCACTTTGGTTTTATTAATGAATAAAATTTTTAAAATTAACAAAGCAAGAATCTTCACTAAAAATTCTTTATTAAATACAGAACAATTTACATTTCACCAATTATTCTTCTTTTTTCCTTTTTTTGTTCCTTTACCTTTGATAGCCTTAAATTTTTTAATAGCCCTTTGGTTCATCCAAACAGGATAATTTCCATATTTGTTAGTCTTAGTCTTGGAATTGTACTTTTCATGGGTTTTATCGACTTCCATGTTTACTGCAAATGCAAATTCAATATATAATGCATTAAAACAGATGTAGCATATCATATATATAAACACACACACACACACATACACACACACACACATACACACACACACACACACATAACTGTGTGTGTTTATAATTTTGCTAAAATAACAAATAATAAAACACTAAAATAACAGATTTTAGTCTAAGCAATGGACTGAGGATATATATTTTAAATGCAAAAGTATTATAAGACTAAAACATGTTGAAATATTAAAAGCCCTAACAAAAATGAAATGATCAATGAGTAATGTTTAAGTTATTATATTATTTGAAATAAGTAATGCATTAATTTTCTTTGTATATCTTAATAATAATCTTAATCCTAAAATGCATCCATTTATTACAATATAATTATTTGTAATATTTATTTAAAAAGATTGCTTGAAAATGTTTAAAGATTTTGTGTTGTACCACATCCAGAGTACTATGGGAATGTCAGTTATCTCCCTTATTTACACTAATGTTAGAATATGTTTTAGAACAAGAAAAATATATCAAGGAAATATTATCAAAAATTTCTTTGGCACATGTAAGTAAAGTTTTCTTCTCCTGCAGTTAATCCTGCAATTCAGAAAAATTTTTCCATAAAACTATTTCAGGCAATAATGAGTTAAGGGACATCAATTCTCATACTCATCACAATGCCCTTAAATCATCACTAGCAGTAGCTAAGGGGTGACTCACAATCAAAACAATTTCTAAAAGGGATTTCTTTTAAATAAAATTTGAGATGCCTATCTGTATGTCTCCTAGTCACAGACATACAGATATCCTAAATAAACTGTGCATATTACAAGAAGAATCACACAAAATTTACTTTAAAAATAAAGACAAACAGAATGAAAGAAATGAGAAGATAAAAAACACAGTACCAAGCACTGAAAATGAAAAAAACTGAAGCTTTGAAATTTTATGTATCTCAGTAGTATTTTATTCAGAGATGGTGGAGCAACTAGTATTCAAAATGCAAGAAGTGCATACGCTAAATTTAGCAGCACATGGAAAAATATTCACAGAGATATATAAGGGAAGAAAACGTAATATATGCATTAAATCAGTTAATCCTGCAATTCAGAAAACTTTTACCATAAAACTCAAATTGTTTCTATTAAATGCAAAATGTGGTCAGTTTCAAAGGAGATAAAAAAGAAAGCTATAAATATAAATTAAACGATGTGGTCCTAAATTGTTATTAGTGTCACAAAAATCAGAACCTCATGGTGAATTCACAAGTTAAAAAGGTAGTTTTGAAAAAAAAAAAGAAACGACATAAAACATTTCTGGCAAGTAGCCTATTAGCACATATCTGTAAAGATTACAAAAAAAAACATAAGAAAGCTTTGCGTAAAATTAACTAAAGAAAATTCATGAGGAGACTAAACAGCATTGAAAATAAATATAATGAATGATAAAATATTCTGGAGATTATAAAAAAGCCTGAAGAAATGGAGGAAAAGAGTATTAGCATAAAAGGAATCAGAATGATAAAGGCAACATAAAAACTAAAGACAAGTATATTTTAGATGTCTGGCAATTACTTAGAAAAATTATTAAATGAGATAAGGTATCAAGAATAGTGTTAAAACTGAATTATGTTATGGATACATTTCAGTAATGGATAAGACAGCTGTCAGAAATCAGAAGTACAGAAAAGCTGGAAGAGATAACATTTCATCAGAAATACTCAAATGTGATAGTATAAAAGTTTGCACAGCTGCTACACTGCATAATTAAGAAGGCCTGGTCAGAGGATCAAATTTCAAATAGAGCTGAGCATCAGAATACCCATCCATGAAAAGGTATGATTTATGCAGGCATACTTGAGGCTAAGATAAATGTCAAAAGGGAAGAACAAACTGGATTTAGGACAGACATGGGGGGGTGGGGGAACAAATATTTCCATAATTTCTCAACTATGTCTTTAAATTAAAGACATATAGCTAAGAAATTATGGAAATATAACAACATACTAAAGTGCCAAGAGAAAAATTGTCCAAACTGCTACAATTATACTGCATAAATTTACCTTATAACAGAATAATATAGCTAATATGTTTACACCTAAGTTGTACATCAGAAGTTATAATTCAAAGATGGTCAGATATAAAATTTGATGAAAGATGCACATGCATCTCTACATGATACAAGATCATGTTGTCATGGTAAATGGTATTAAATTCGATATCAATACTTGAAAATCAAATTAATCATATTTCAAATTTAATTTGAAATCAAAATTTGATATTAAATTTGACTCAGCTTTCACTTAGTGCAAATGCTATACTCCGCAAATTAGATTAATCTTCAGAACTGCTTACTTAACAAAACTGAATAATTTCTGTAATAAATTTTGTGTGAAAATCAGTAAAAGAACAAAAACTAATAATAAACAGAACAAAGAAAATATAAAAAATATGATAGTTAGGCATACAGTGTGTGTGTGAATCATTACAATTCTCATATTATATCCCTGATGATGATGTCTGACAGATGAAATACTAGAACCATCACACCTGTGTTTAAGTCTTTATTTGTGTTGTTTTCACTCCGTTAAACCTTAACATGAGCTTCAACCAGCACCTAACCCTAAATACAGGACACACAGTGTAAATATCAAGAGCATTCTCAATGAATAACATATAGAATAAGTAAAATATGACCAATTTAGGTGCAATTTTTAGTAAAGATATCAAATTAAATATCAAAATAGATAACAGAATAAACAAAGCTAGTATGGAGAGAGTCAAATGAATAAATTTATGGAAATTAAACTTTGCAGTATAAAAAGACAGTTTTCAAATCAATTTCAACTTACAGATCTGAAAGTTGGGTTTGAAATAAAGCACTTAACTCATGACTACAACCACAAATATAGTTCTGAAGAAAATTAGAAAGTGAACAGTTAGTATCAGCATAAGAATGATATTAAAAATGAAAATGTTTAATTTTTAAATAAATAAATAATAAAAACAAGATATATTATTTTTACTACTGCATCTAAATAGTTTCTTTCCAGTATGTCAAAATGCATTTACATTAAAAGAGTATGTTTCTCCAAATCATAAACAAATCTCATTTATTATATTCACTTATCTTAGTTTCAATAATAATTATAATACAAAGAAAAAATAAATCCTGTTTAACTAATATAAAAATAAAAAAATTATAAATATATTTACATAAAAATTTGATTTAAAAAGTTTTTCATTAGAGATACTTTTTCTCTCACATAAACACTTTTTAAATTAAGTTTTCAATTTGACTGACAAAGAAAGCTAAATCATTTCTTTATCTTCAAGCTTTAGAAAACTTAGTTCTCCACTATAATTATTACTTGAGTTGCACTGCTCTGTGGGTGTCTGCACATGCAGACACTCACTACAAACTGCTGAGTAAGCTTAATGGCACTCTCCTTGTGCAGGTAGGATGAACAAGCATGCAATCAGTTCAAGTGAGAACTCCTTGCCTAATTCAAAACAAGCATCCATCTTCAAAAAGGAATCTTTCTTAATTTGAAAACAAAAAAGAATAAACATTTCCCATCTCAACAGGCTTCAGTATAAAACCACACCACAAATTTATCTTGATTCAGAAAACAACCAAAAAGAAAATCTTGGCATCTGACTTGAGTTCTGTGCCAAGAGTTTTATACAAACAATGAGTTTGTATAAAACAATTCTTCCACTTGATAAACTGTTTCTTAAGTTCTGTCGATAGAATACTATTTGTTCCTTATCACCAAGCAATATTTTACTAAAGAGAATCTAAATTTCTGGAAATACTACTGAAGAAATAAATTTCCCTCAATTTCTATATAAATTCTCTTTTACAACTGTTCTATCTTCATTTCAAAATATGTGCAACTTAGTAAGGACAGCAGGAATTACTCCAATTACTAAAGGAAAATAAGGTCATTCCCTTTCCAACATAAAAAATGCTCAACACTTCATAAAAAAATTAAAAACATCACACTCAATGACGAAGATTTATTAGTCAGCTTTGACATAACTGTCCTTTTCACTCATGTCCTGATCGATGATACTATTCTTCTCATACAGAACATATTTATCATACCCGATATCATGGCCCTCTTTTCCCATATACTTTGCTCCAGGTATTCCGTGTGGCAAAATAATTTCTACCTGCAAAAAGAAGGTACAGCCACGAGCTCACTCCCCCCCATAGTTACCCTTTACATGGAAGACTTTGAGAGACATGCTCTAGATTCGGCAACCTAAAGTCTGGCTCAGACAGTTGCACACCCAGAGGAGGGACCAAGGGGTCCTGCCCCATCCCCCAAAGAAAAAGGGAAAAAAACACTAGAAAATTTTCCAAAAAATCTTTTCCTAATTAAAATTCATTCCTTTTTTATTTATGTTGTGTCATGTCTTCTATTTCAATACTACTTATGAATTAACGATCATTGCAGATGCTCAGTCATAGGTCGTAGTGTGTATTCTCAAATCATCTACTCAACTCAGTCCCCCCCCCCCCCCCCAAGATTAAATTCTGAGTGCGCTACTGACTCAGATATGTTGATATTTTTGCCATTTAGTCCCACAGCCATGACACATGAACAAATAACACAAATGTATCCAATTTACCATAAAGACTGAAAACAATTAATATTCTTTTTTTAGGCACACTTGTCACGTCTTCCCTCAGGCTGCCTTTCATTCATGGTCTACAACAAACCTACACACACAGGCCAATACATCCATACATACATAAAAATTCATACCTACACACACAGGCCAATACATCCATACATACATAAAAATTCATACCACCATCCAACAAAAAACTAGGGGTCATTAGCACCCTAAAATACAGAGCCCTAACACTTTGCTTCAAAGAGCAGGCACTGAACAAAGAATATCAAATTATTAGCCAAGCATTAAGAAACAATAAAAAATTAAGAAGAAACATAAAAAATAGCTAAAACAAAAAACAGTTCACAAGATCCTCCACAATAATAGCATTAAAAGCAAAAAAAATTACAAGAATGCCATAGCCATACCGTACATTAGGGGAATATCAAAAAAAATTGGCAGAACACTACATAAATACAACATTAAGGCAACCTTCAAACCTCCTACAAAATTAAGAAGTATACTGGAGCTCAGCCAAAGATACTTTTCATCCCCTTCCCTACCTTGGCCACCTAGGGCTTACAAAATTCAGTGCACCTGCAACTTAACAAACATAGAGGGAAAACAGGGTGCACCATCCCAATAAGAAAAGACAAACATAAATGTCACATTAAATTCCTCTACTATAGTAAACAGGACTGTCAGACAATGCACTTCAAACATGTCACAGAATCAACTAGAAAGGCACCATAACCTGGTTTGAAAGAAAGTTCAAGGGAGCTTATGAGATGCTAGAACATCATCCAAATCTAAACAATGATAGATTAGTAATTCCAAGAATCGGGAGGACCCATCTGCAACCTATATACATCCAAAACATGATGGCAGAACTCCAACACAAGAAAACTTTAATATAAGAAGACTGTAGCGATGTGTTTAATGTAGTTCTGATATAAAATTTTATTTTTATTTTTTTTTTTTTTTCACCAGAGGTCAGGCTGAGGTAAACAATTAAAGCATTTAGATTTATCTTACTTTTGTCTAGTGTTATTTTCTTAATTATAAGTAATTACTCCAACACGTGTTTTTGTGTCCATAAATTCTTTACTATGAATGCTAATCACCATGTAACTATAAAAAACAGGAGTTCAATTGCATCAATCTGTCTAGACTTAGACGAAAAACCAAAATCTAGATAGCATGATGCAATTAGTATCATAAAAGACCAAAATGCAAACTCTAACAATATCAAAGACCTAAAAATTGACAGATTAATTTATAAGAAAATTAGGAAGCTGGAAATAGCAAGTATCTATTGGGTCAAAGCTGTATAACTGAGAGGAGACCTACACATAGCCTTTAAAGGAATGCGGAGAACCGACCAGGGCTTCTGACCTAATGTCCAATCCTCACCTTCTCGTGGTGCACCCTGTTGGGTATCTACTTTGATACTGAACGAACGAGGATGGGCTGGCAATTTGGGATTTAGCCGACCAAATTGTATTCTTATTGGTTAAACCAAAATAAAAAATGATGGTACAACATGACAAAATTTCATGCCGGCTGGGGCGTCGCCCGGTTAAACAAGGCCCCCGTTGTTTTCGCCAGGGAACCAGGGCGAACAGCGAAAAGTCAGCTACTGGAACAAATCTGAAAACAAACCCCAACTCAACATCACCAGAGTTAAAGATTGGTACCATCAACGTAAGAAGCCTGAATGGCAAAGAAATGGAGCTAGCTGAGGAATTAGATAAGTACCAGATCGACATAATAGGGGTGACTGAAACAAAAAAGACCAAAACTGGTGAGATCTTTCTGAGCAATAAATACAAAATGTTATATTCAGGCAATAACGATCAAGGAAAAGAAGGAGTAGCCATAGTATTCAACACAAAATACGAGGCTAATCTTCTTGAATGGCAGTCAGTCTCAAGTAGAGTAATGTGGGCAAATATGAGAATGGGGAACTGGACAATGAGGCTTATTTGTGCCTATGGTCCCACAGAAGGTTCTACTAAGGTAGAAGTGGAGGAATTTTTTGTGGCTTTAGAAAAAGCAACTGACACAATGAAAAAGGAAAAGTTGGTCCTTGTTGGGGATCTAAATAGTAGAGTAGGAAATGATTGTGAGACATACAAAAATATTTTGGGAAAATTTGGAGAAAAGAACAAAGCTAATAATAATGGCAAATATCTGTTGGATTTCTGCTCAGGACATGGACTGGTTATTACTAACACCATGTTCCAACATAAAAATGTGCACAAATTCACATAGAGAGAAGAGGCTAGGAATAAGAAAAGTCTCATTGACTATGTTATTGTTGATAGTGATGTTTTCTCCCTGGTGCAGGACACCAGAGTGTACAGAGGATTTGAAATTGGAAGTGATCACTATTTCTGTTGGATTTCTGCTCAGGACATGGACTGGTTATTACTAACACCATGTTCCAACATAAAAATGTGCACAAATTCACATGGAGAGAAGAGGCTAGGAATAAGAAAAGTCTCATTGACTATGTTATTGTTGATAGTGATGTTTTCTCCCTGGTGCAGGACACCAGAGTGTACAGAGGATTTGAAATTGGAAGTGATCACTATTTAGTCTTGAGCAGGATAAAATTGAATTTCATATTGAAAAGAATAACATGTAAGAAAGTTTTAAAGCGAATAAAAGTTGAGCAGCTCTCAGATGTAAACTGTAGACTAAAATACAGAAATATTATTGAAAAGAAAATGAAAGAGTTTGAGAACAGGAATCAAACCTTGGAGATTCAGTGGCAAACTCTGAAGGAAACATTGATTGATTCTGCCAGAGAGGCATGTGGTGAGGTTGTGTGCAAAGATAAAAAAATCAGAACTCCCTGGTGGACACAGGAAGTTAAAGAGGCAGTGAAGGAAAAGAAGAAAGCATATCAAAAGTTCCTGGCAAATAAGTCAGCTTTTACTCTTACAGAATACAGAGACAAATGTAAGAAAGCTAAACAGTGTGTAAAACTAGCTAAACAAAAGTCATGGGAGGACTTTGGCAAGAATATAGAAAATAAATATCAAGAAGGTAGCAAAATATTCTGGAGGTTGTTGAAGAAGCTTAGGAATGGAGGAAAGAGTGCTGTAAAAGGAATTAGAGATGATAAAGGTGATATGAAAACAGGAGAAAAAGATATCCTTGAAGTATGGAGTAATTACTTTGAAAAACTGCTAAATGAAACAAGCAGTGATGACAGCACAGTGATAAAAAACACTGACCAGGCATGCAGTCAGGAATACATATCCATACTTGAAGTAGAAAAAGCCATCAAAGGCTTGAAATGTGGAAAGGCAGCAGGAGTAGATGATATTCGACCAGAAATGCTGAAGTATGGTGGTATAAGAGTCTTACAGTGGCTGCACTGCATAGTTCAGAAAGCCTGGACAGAGGGACGAATTCCCGATGATTGGAGTAGAGCTCTCATAGTACCCATATATAAAAAGGGAAATAAAACTGAATGTGAGAATTACAGAGGTATTTCCCTACTGAGTGTTCCTGGCAAGATCTATGCAAGTATACTTGAGAAACGGTTGAGAAGAATTGTGGAAGAAAAGCTTGGTGAAGAACAAGCTGGATTCAGGCCAAATAGAGGCTGTCAGGATCAGATCTTCACTTTACGACAAATAGTCGAGAAAGCATGGGAATATAACAAAGATCTGTATTTAAGTTTTGTCGATTTGGAAGAGGCATATGACAAGGTGCCAAGAGAGAAGCTATTTAATACGCTGCAGTTATATGGTGTCAATGGGGCATTATATCAAGCAATACTTAGTCTTTATTTGAGTTGTGAGTCAGCAGTTAGAATTGAAGGAAGTACAGGAAGATGGTTTAATGTTAAATCTGGTGTGAGACAAGGATGTTCATTATTCCCTCTGTTATTCATTATCTATATGGATCACATTATGAAGGAATGTGGTATTAAACCTGATATCAAAATTGGAGATGTTAATGTCAGCTCTTTGCTTTATGCGGATGATGTTATACTTCTAAATAAATCCGCTACAAGTCTGCAAGATTCTCTGACTAAATTGAATAGCTGTTGTAATAGATATGGTATGAAGGTCAGCAATAAAAAGACAAAGACAATGAAAATAGGCAGAATCATTGAAAATGTCAACTGTGTTGTGAATGGAGAACCTGTGGAACAAGTAAAACATTTCAGCTACTTAGGCACAATTTTTACTGAAGATGGTAAACTAAATATAGAAATAGACAACAGAATCAGCAAAGCTGGTATCGTGGGAAGTCAATTGAATAAATTCATATGGAATAAGAAAGAAATTAGTCGGAACACTAAATTAGCTGTATACAAGACTGTGTTCAAACCAATTTTAACTTATGGATCTGAGAGCTGGGTCAGAAGTAAAACACTTGACCAAAGACTAGAGACCGCAGATATAAGAGTTCTGAGAAAGATTAGAGGCGTGAACAGATGGCATCAATGGCAATATCATATTAAAAATGAGGATATTAGGAAAGAACTTGACATTGTCAGCATCCAGGAATGCGTTAGCAGAGCTAATCTCAGATGGTATGGTCACTTAAATAGAATGGGAGAGGAAAGATTAGCAAAACAAGTGTTCTCTGCCAGGTTGGCAGGAAAACGACCCAGAGGAAGACCAAGATATAGGTGGATTGATACGGTACAAAGTGCCTTAGACGATAGAAATATAAGATCTGATAATGTTGGAGTCTTGACAAGTAACAGACTGATTTGGAGGAAAATTGTAGATAGGAAGTTAGTAATGATGTAATTTTTTCATGTAGTACTGTCATATCCTGTACACCCCTTGAGGGTACATGGCAGGAATTTGATGATGATGATGATATTATCACAGAATCTTGCACAATCTCTGAAGATAAATATAGGAAATAATTATCACATATGCTAACATGGGAAGAAGAAAGCATGCCATAATAAATAAGATAACTGCATTTTCAAGGATGAAAAACTATCAGAACAGTCCAAGAAAGATTTTTGTTAATACCCACAAACTATTCATAAGGATAGTCAAACATTTGGTTTCATATCAAAAATAAAGCCTTACAAAACAATGGCATACAAAATAAACAGCTTCATGAGTAGACATAATCCAGAATAGAAAGGTGAAAAAAATCAAAATAAGTATGTTGCATCTTATGCATTTACACCAAATTCATGTACAGCATTATGCAATTGGAATTTAGATTGCATAGCATATGATCAAACTAAAGAGAGAGAGAGAAACATTTGTTGATAGTATTCTGCTTGACAGCAGCTAATACAGTGACTGCTTTGCTGTCCCTCAGCAAATTAAGCAGAAGCTATTACTGTGATGAAAACATGAAAGCATATCCATTATAAATAAAATTATTTTATTATAGAGATAGCCTATAAGATACTCATGCTTTGTTATGGTTTTAAACATTGATGAGACAGGACTAAAATCCATAGCTTAGCAGCTTTTTATCAACTGTACTACTAAGTTGATTATGCTGCATTATATTATTATCAACATCATGCTTTTCAAAGATTTAGGTCTAGAGTGGCCTTTTCTAGCCTCAGAAGTCATCGTTGAATCTCTTTAGAAAATGTCCTGGTTTTCTTTTTCCTAATGGTTTGTAATTTAGGACTTGTTTTGGTAATCTTTCTATTTTCATTTTTTCAGTATGTTTCATCCATTTATGTTTATATTTTGAAATTTTTTTCTATTACTGATTCCTGGTTTAATTCTTTCATAATTTCTTCATTTCTTTTATGATTGAATAGCGCAGCGTTTCCTAAACTATGTTCTGTAGAATACCAGTGTTCAGTGAAAAATTATCAAAATTAATATGAACCTGGAATGGTTTTTAAATGTTGTGATAAGTTCAAACATGTTTGAAAGCAAATTTTAGACCAATCAGTATCTCAGGCATGGTGGTAAAGAGTACTAGAAAATTGGTAAAAAGGAGAATTCAAGAATGGGTAGATAAAAATATGATACTGCATGAGGGTCAACATTGCTTTGTGAAGGGTCAGTCATGCCTTAGTAATTTACTAATTTTTTATAATAGAGTAACAGATGAGTTGGATAAAGGAAATGGCTACACAATTTGCAAAGGCATTTGACAGAATACCACATGGAACTCTGTTATGCAAATTAGAACAAATGGGAGATGGATATGACACTGATTAAGTGGATAAGATGGTGGCTGCTGGACAGATATCAAAAAATAGTATATGCAGGGGCAGAAACAAGGCATAAACAGGTGACTAGTGGTGTGCCACAAGGTTCAGTGCTGGGACCATTGCTGTTTAATTTGTACATAAATGATATAGGAATAAATGATAAAGGAATAACCTGCAAGGAAATGTGTAAGGAAACATGCAGTTGTTTCCTGATGATGCGAAATTAGGTAGAGTAACAGTTAATCAAGTCTGTGTGGTTGCAGTGGCTATGCGCTTCGCAACCATATGCCTGGAAAAGGAGTGTCCTGTGTTCAATTCCCATCACTGATGTGAGGAGCTCAAGGATCTTTCTCAGACATAGCCAAGTTAGTCAGTCTTAGGCATGGACAGCAGGGTTTTTCTCCCCAGTTTATCTGGAGTTTTTCCTTCTGCAAGCAGGCAAACCAGCCCCATGAACACATGCAGCTACAGCCATAGAATATAACGGGAGGCATAGGGCTAGTCACCTTATCCTTGGGACGAGTACGACTTAGAAGGGCTTAAGATAGCTTGGTAACAGGCCAATAGGCCTAATACATAGAAGATTCCCATGAAGATGGCAATGTGACATTGCTGAAATATAGGAGATATTTATTAAATTTTCTTTTAATTAATATTCCAGTTTACGTTGTAAATTCCTTAAATAATTTAACAGTCATGTGTTACCAATGTATAAGCCTATCTACAAAGTAATATGTAGAAGGGAGAAGAAACAATTAACAAGACAATAGGTTGTCACTATGGGCACAAGTTAATGGGTGTCAGTTTAATGTCGAGAAATGTAAAGTTATGCATTTTGGGATAAATAGATTACAAGCTGTATATCACACTGATGGCACTGTAATCCAGGAAATAGATGAAGCTAGAGATTTAGAGGGGGTGGCAGATAGAGAGTTAGAGGACATATTGCTAAGGTTGCTAATGTAGCCCATAAGATTACTTGGCTATTGAAGAACATATTAACAAGCAGAGATATGGAAGTTGTCATTCCTCTCTATAAGGTCTTGATATGTCCACATCTGGATTATTGTGCTCAAGTCTGTTTTCCTGGGTTTCTTGGAGATGAGGAAGCAGAGGAGAGTGGCCTGTGAAACATTCCCTATGAGGACAGATTGAAGATGTGTGGATTGCAGAAGTTGGTTGAAAGAAGAAAAAGAGGGGATATGATAGAAACATTTAAGTTGTTTAAAGGGTTTTATAGGATAAATGTTTCAGCATTTGACTAAAGGGACCAGAACACAAGGTCATCCCTGGAAGCCGAATAAAGTGTGGTCAGTAGGGGTGTGAGGAGTACATTTTTTGCTTGGAGAGTGGTGAATGAGTGGAATAGGTTGCCTGAGTCAGTTGTGAGTGCTTTGTCTGTTAATGGGTTTCAGAGAGGTATGATAGATTGTGTGGATAGATTGGGTCTCCCCAATGATGAGTCTATGGATTTCATGGAGGTGCCCATATAATAATAATAATTTTAAAAAGGCCAAAGAAGGATGCCTTCAGTTTTCTTTATTAACAGATTGAACTGGTTTTTAATTTTGGAATTTCGTTTCTTCAAAGTTAATTGTAAACTATAATAAGGCATATTTTAGAGTAAGAATTATGCTCTAAGGCGGTACCAATCTATGACCCACAGCAGCAGCATGGCTTACTCATATGGTATGCTTAAGTATCCATAGAAATATTCAAATATTTCATAAAGATATCAAGATCTCATACTGAAAATAAAATTTCGCAAAATTATAAGTCAAGTAAGAGCTAAGTAAACTTCAGTGTGAATAAATCACTCATTACACAAGGTACACAGTCAGAATTTTTTCATCAGAATTTAATAATGAGTAAAGAAACTGGATTTGATCATAAGGGGATTTATGGCACAGAATCTACTACTATATCTAAAAAATCTATTACTATATCTGAAAGCTTAGCATTCACCTTGCTAAGGTTTTATTGTGTATATAGTGAGATAAATGGGACATGATTGGTTTTTGTTTATTTATGTTTTAATGTTGCAGCCCAATAAAACCACCACAGCCAAAGCCTGGTGCAAATAATTGCAGGTTACACACAACCCTGAGAAGGAACAACCTTGTTACAACACATTGATGTAACATGGGAACACAGATACATGCATATTGTACCATATTATGTTGCATGCATCGTATTTATTTCTGTGTGGTAAACATTGTCAAAAAACTAGCTAAAAGAAAAATTTCTGAAGTAGAACTGAAAACACAAAATATATTTTTTAGAAAAAACTATTGAATGAACTGTTATAAAATGTATTAGAAAATGCAATATCTCACAGCTTGGATGTGCTAAAAATGGATTAGTCTATGCAGATAAGCATGATGTAGTTAACTGGATAAATCTATAATAAAAAGAGTGTGATTTTTACTTTTTATGCAATTCAATGCAATGGTCTCTACTTTGGCAGTATTTGTGGTAATAAATGATGCATTGCTTGCTGCTGATGGTAGAAGCATGTATTGACCACTTTTCCACCTGATACATGCAAATAGAACCTATTCTTGCTATGGGAACATGAAAAGATATCTTACATCGCACATCTATTTTAAAAAATTAAATATATAGAGAAAGAGAGATAGCAGTCCAGAAGAAAGATGATAAATGTGCTTATCCAACATTTGCTCTCCAACCAATAGGCTGCATGTTTAAATCTCACCAAGAGCATGGATGTATGTGAACTGTCTTTAAATGGTAGATGAACTCCCTAGTGTGAGATTGCCTATGTATGGTAGCTTGGAAAGAAGTTCCATGTTTGATCTCTAGAGTAGGATTTACCTACTCATTAAAGTTCACCCATTAAAGGTAACACTACTAATGTAGGTTTATCTTTAATGGGTGGAATCCATATAAAAAACAATGCATTGCTGGACTTCAATCTTTCATCAGTGAGAATAGAAATGCTATAAAAAACTACCAAAAAGTCCAAACCCAGTTCCATAGGTAGAATGCTATGCTAAAAAAATCACTGTAACAAACTATTCTTCTGGTTGCCACAGCTTGCTATAAGTGAACTGTAAATGTAATTTATAATACAACTAAGCAATAACAAAAATCTCATCTCATCGTCTCATCTTCTTTATACCTCTTTTACCTTGCGGTGTCGAGGGTCCATTGATCATCGGACCTCAATCCGTTTACAGGATAAGGTGGTCAGCCCTATGTCCCGGTATATCCTATGGCCTGTAGTGTTAAGTTCTCAAGGCCAGTTTGCCTGCTTTGCAGGATGAAAAACCCCAGAATAAACTGAGGAAAAAACCTTGCTGTCCACGCCCAAGACTGGCTAACTTGGCTATGGCTGAGGAAGATCCTTCAGCTCCTCACGTCACCGACGGGAATCGAACCTAGGACACTCCTTCCCCAGGCATATGGTTGCGAAGCGCATAGCCACTAGGCTAACCACGCGGACAATAACAAAAATAACTTTTTTAAATTAGAGGTATGGTATAACAAACTGGAAAAATTCTAATATGTTTGTTTCTTGAAAAATAATGGCATAATAGTGTTTACTACACCTCCAAAATTCTTCAATGGTGTGAATTTTAATTCACATCATTTAAGATTAATATACTGGTATAACAATTCAGAAAAAAAACTTTCTTTTTGATAACTATTCAACTTTGTAAAGCCAAAAGACAATACAAAGAGAAGAGAACAATTATCTTACAACTTGCAGAAGAGATCTTTATCTCTTTGATAATGCCTGCTTTGTATTTCAAAGATTTCCACAAATGTCTTAATGGATTCTTACAAAAATGATAAAACTCAAGGAGTAAGTGCACCAGGAATACAGTGATTATATAACCACTATTGACTGGTGTTGTTACCAAGTTTAGTAAGTATAAAACGAGTTTGGAAAGTTCTGATAAACTAGAACAAAAATGATAGCAATGCAAGTGATATAACCACAAGAAAGAACATAGTAGGATATAAGAATATAAGTTACCTTTGCTACTTTGCCAAGAATAGATATGGGCAGGTGTTAGTTAGATCCCTGGAAAGTTCTTGCATGTTTCATAACGTCTACTACTGTCCGGATGAATTTTCATGCCTTTAAAGTGTTCCGTCCTTAGCCTGTTCTTAATATGTTCTTTCTTGTGGTTATATCAGTTGCTTTGAACAGCATTTTTGTCCTAGGTTTTTATCAGAACTTTCCAGACACCCCTGCCTCAAATTATTAATAAATTTATCACGTGTATCACATGAAAAACCCTTGAGTTAATTCAAATCATGTGATGCAAGAATTTTTCTAGACCATGTTCAGATTAGGCTGGGTTAGTTGGTTTTACACAGAAACAGCAGGGTTCACTCTGAAAAACAAACAAACTGATCTCAGAATTTATGCAGCTGCACACATAACAGAATAAGGTGATTATTGGGCTTGATATACTATGTTGTTGTTGGAGTCCAATGAAGAGCTTCTAGATATGACTGTGAGCCTGTAGAACTGCTTTGGCAATCTCTTGAACTTTGATGGAGTAGAGCTTTTCTGTAGAGTTATTGTCATTTTCTGTAGAGCAGTGGCAATTGCTGGACAAGAATAGATATGGGCAGGTGTTAGTTAGACCCCTGGACAGCTCTCAAATGTTTCATAACTTCTACTACTGTCTGGATGAATTTTCATGTCTTTAAAGTGTTTCGTCCTTAGCCTGGTGATGATTATGGTTATTTCTCTATTTTCATTTATTTCGTTGATTTCATTCTTCTTCTTGATAGTTTGTTTTACCAGTCTTATTTTTGCGACAGAATTTGCATTAGTTAGTGATAGTGGGTGTAATTTTTGAGGTAAGTATCTTGCTTCTTTGGCTAGTCTGTCTGCTCTCTCATTGCCTTCAATATTTACATGGGCTGGTATCCATTGCAGTTTACAGTTCTTATTTTTCAAATTTAAAGCTGTTAATTCTTCATGAATTTCCTGTGTGAGTTTTGTTTTTCCCTTTTTTAATGCTTCAAGTGCAGAAGTAATATTTATTACTGGATTAGAGAGAGAGATAGAACTTGAGAGCTGCTTGTATGGCTGTTAATTCACAAGTGAAGTTTGAAGCTATTTTGCCAGCTGTGGTTTTGATTTGCATTTCCTCACCTCCAGGTAGAGTTTATAAAAACCCCTGCTCCCCCTTGGTTGAGAGCTTCGTGAGATGATTCATCAGTGTAAGCAATGACATGGTTAGATTATTTAAGTGGTGTATAGTGTCAAGTCCTTTTCTTTTATTTACCTGCTGTGAATCCTTTTTTGAACATGGTTCTAGGATATTTAAGTTAATCAATGTTTTTTGATAGTTTAGTGGAAAAGAATGGCTCTTTGCTTATTTCAATGGACAGGTGCTCGAAGTCTATCTGTTTTCTAATTTCATGATCATATTGTAAAGTAGATGATCTCTTGTCTAGATTTTCTGGTCTGAGTGAGATGTGATCCTGTTGTTGGCTCTTGATTCTGTTAGTGAACTTAACTGTAGAGAGTTTTCTTCTGTCTTCTAGTATGTGAAGCCCACACTCTTGTTGAGCTTTTAAATTATTTGTGGATGAGACTGCACCTATAATAATTTTTGCTGCTCTTGATTGTACTCTGTCAAGCTTTTCTTTTGAGCTAGTGGAAGCTGGAGCCTAATTGTTGAGGCATATTCCATAGTGGGTCGTATGAGTGCTGTATATGTAGTTTTGAGTGTCATCGGTTTTGCACGCCACTTTGTTCCACAAAGTCTTTTGATGATATTAAGTTTTTTAAGACTTTATTAGATATATTTGTGATATGGGTTGTAACTCTTAGTTTGACATCTAGGGTTAGGTCTAAGTATTTGGGAGACTCTGTTTTTCCTATTTTGATATTATATATTTTGATTTGGGGGTTGTAATTGTGTCTTTGATCTGAGTTCCTTTGCCCATCTTTCTAAGCCTTTTATTGGTTTATTTAAGACTTTTTTCAGATTGTTGAGGATGTGTGCCAGATTGCTATATCATCCACATAGCATGCTATTTTTGTGTCATTTATTATGTGAGGATGAATATTGTTCATATAGATGAGAAATAGGAGAGGTGGCTTAGAACAGAGCCTTGTGGGACCCCAGCCCAAGGTCGATGTGTGTTGGAAGACGTTCCATTAACTTTTACTTTAATTTTTCTTCCTTTCATGAAATCTGAAATCCAAATTAATGTATTCCTCCTTATTCCAGTGTTGTATGCAATTTTTATTAACTTTCATCTCCACACACGATCGAAAGCAGCTGTAAGATCTAAGAAAATTGCTGTTGTCTTCTTTGGTGGTTTTTTTTGAAAGCCATGTATGATTGATTGGCAAAGATAAAATAATTGATCTTCTGCACTATGTTGAGACCCATATGCTGTTTGGTAGAAGATGATCTTGTTATTTGCTAAGAGCCAATTCATAAGTCTAGTGTGTATTATTCTTTCGTTTAGTTTGCAAAGAGTACTAGTCAAAGCTATTGGTCTGTAGCTTTTACAGTTACTAGGGTTTTTGTTAGGTTTTAGTAAGGGTATAATCACTGATGTTTTCCAGATTTTTGGCAGTTTACCTGTATTCCAGGAAGTGTTAAATATCTTCAAAAGTCGGGTTTTGGCTTTTACTCCCATGTTTTTAATCATACGTCCAAAGATAAGATCTATACCAGGTGATTTGTCAGGGTCAATTTGACTAATTGCTGTTTCTAATTCTATCATTGTGAAATCCTGAGTAAAGATGTCTTCAGAAGGATAGGATCTGGATTGTGTTACCAGATGTTTACAATTTTCCTGCACCTTTTGTCTTCATTGTATTGCAGTTTGCTTACTTTTGAGTAATGTTTGGCAAGAATATTTGCCATCTGTTTGTTTTTGTTGCTGCTATATTAATTCCCAAGGAGATTGTGTTTGAAGAGCAATCAGTATCTGGAAGTGTTGCATTGTTTAATAATCTGATGTTGCAGAATTCTTTCCACTTTTCTTGTTTGCAGTTTGAAATTTCATCTTCAATTTTTTGAGTTAATTCTATTAACTGCTGTTTTCTTCTGTATTATTTTGTTTTAGCTGTTCATTGATGGTATTTCTTTCGGTGATCATAGCGTTGATGTTATGATCCTTCTAAAATGGAACCCAGCTGTTTTTTCTGAGTCCTCTGGGAATTTAGTTTTTTGCAGCTCTTTGCGTGTTGTTGGTTAATTCTAGTAGTTGCTGATCAAGTTCTTTACTAGTGGGTGTGCCTGTGCAATATGTTTCTAATAGCTGTGTGTATTTGGGCCAATTTGCTTTTTTGAAGTTTCAAGATCTCTTTTTCTGTGATTTTTGGTCTAACTGCAATTTAATGGTTGTGATGATAGGCCTATGATCACTGGTGGCATTGTTTAGTATTTTCCACTGGGCAAGATTTGCAGTTTCATAATCTACTGCTGTGATGTCTAATGCTGATTTTGTACCCGTTGTTTTAGACAGATATATATTTTCTTGTTGTTTACGATTTCAAGGTTTGGATCATCAATTATGTCCTTTATTTGTGCTCCTTTCTGATCGAGAGGGCCCCAAGTTGGGCTTTTGGCATTTAGATTTCCTAAAAGAATCTTTGTATCTGATGTTTGACTTAGTTGCTTAAGTAATTCTGTGTTTATATCTGTGTTATCTGGGTGATATGCATTGTCTATTGTAATAATGCGTTTTGGTAGAAATATCTTGACTGCTTGAGCCTGTGTTACTATTTAGATTACTTTTTGTAATTGATATGATTTCTTTATATTTAATGTGTTTGGTCCATAAGAGTATAGCTAGACTTCTACCAGAATGATCCGATCTGTCTTTCCTTAGTGTTGAATAGCCTTTGATTTGAAGTTTCAGATTTTGATTTCGTTTCGTTTCTTGTAGACATGCAATGCAGATGTTATGTTTGTATAAAATGTTCTTAAGCTCTTCCATCTTTTTTTGAGTGCCACTGATGTTAATCTGAAGTATGTTGAGAGGCCTCGTAGCATATTTCTCATTGAGATCCCGGACTGCAGTTCTCGACGCGTTGGCTTCCCCAGATGCAGTAGTATGACTCTGATCAGAACACACGCTCTTCATGTGTTCTTCATGTGCCAGAGGCCCCGTTACCCAGCAATTTTCAGGGTTCTCTGCAGACCTTCAGAGATACCATATCAGTTCGGGGCCCTCGAAGTCCCCACTGTGCTTCACCCTACAGGGCAATCCCCCTACTTCTTACCACTTCCTTGATATCCTATTAAAATTGGATTAAATATTAATCAACTCCTCCACACCCTGATATTAGGTTCAATGACAAACTGACCCAGATTAATATCCCTTCAGCTTTTAATTGTTTTGTGATGATGTTAAGCATATACAGAACTATACTTTTTATATTACCTGATGCACTACCATCTTCATTAACTTCATCACCATCTTTATTCACTGGTTCTTTTTTTGTGACTAATGTTCCCTTGTCAACAACTAAAACAAAATAATAGTGTTACATGACTGGTTAGAAGAAATTAATTTGTAGTAAATTGAAATGCAGAATTCATTTTTTAAGAATTTATAAATATTAAAATTAATCCTCTATTAATAATTCTCAAATAAGGAAAAAAAGGTTACATTAATGAGATGCACATTTGATTATCTTCAAAAATGTAATTAAATACAATCAGATAATTGCATAGACTGATTATCTACATCATCAGTCTCTATAAAACTTGCAGATTAAATATAACCAAAATATAAAATGAATGGAATTATGTTTTCAATCAAGAAATGCCCTCTAGACAAAATCAAATATGGCTCAGATTTTTGTAGATTTAAACACAGAATAACAGTCTCCCAGATGTTTGGAACTTTTTACAACCATACTTATTTGTGACAGATCTTCTCCATTAAATGTACATAGGGTATATAGTACATGATCTGTTAATCCACTTTGTCTATATTGGTTCATAACTATATAACCATATTTGGAGAATCAGTTTACATTTTGCAGAATACTCCCAATAAATAAGTATGGCTATAAAAAAATTCCAAACATCTAGAAGACAGCTTTAATAATAATAAATAAAATAAAATAATAAATAAATAAACATGCTGTCTTTGGCAGCGCCCAGAAGGACAGTCAAAATAACTGAATGTCTGCTTGATGTTCATGTTCTTATTCAATACTAATTTTAATTCAGTAATACTAATTTCCAACAGCAATGCGAGATATCACCTTCTCTGCACATGTTAATAACTTGTTCAGGTAAGCTATTACAACATGCATCAGTATTGAGTAGCATGATTTATCAAAAAAAAAAAAAAATCAGACATTAGGCATATCTACATGAATCACAATCAATCCATTACTAACAAAAGAGAGAGAGAGAGAGAGAATACAGAAAATCCATGCACAACAGACCTCATTAATATGACAGAAATTCAAACGTGCCAAAATGCCTGAAAACTGCCATGCATTTCAAATGAGATAAGAGAGGATTCCATTCATACAAACTTCAATCAGAACAGCATTCACTAAGGAAATATTTTAGAGAAAGAGAAGGGTCTGCTGACATATCAAGTACTACTGGTATTACCTATTTTATAGAATAGACAGGAATTATATTTTTGTACTTATCCAGATTAAGCCATATGGCTATTTGGCAAAGCTAAATTTCTATATGTGAATTTACTTACATCATGCATGGAATTTGAAATACAGAAGCCTCAAAAGATGTGATTAATTAAGCAACAAAGCAAAAAAAAAAGTTTGTAGATATAATAATAAGCTGATATCTGGCAAGCATCAAAAGTGCTCCAGTATCCTAATTCCCATTGTTTTTAATGGGTTGATCACTATCTTGGCATAAGACAATGTTGCACAGCATCAGGAGTAACTATAAAAGATGTAGCTGCTTAGAGTGGAGTGCAGGGTGTGTGTGTGTGTATGTAGCATTATTAAGCATTTATAAGGATATATGATGCATATCAAGAAAATGCTTTATGTTTTATAAGGATTTTTCAACTGAAAACAAATCATCTGGTCTCATATGGAAACAAATAAGATTTTGTCATCTTAAAAAAAAAAAAGGGAGGGTGGATAAACTGACCAGAATAGCACAAGAAATTAACCAGAATAACACTAGCCGCATAGCTTTAGGAACTTCAGCCATAATTGGTATCACCTCAAAATGCCCTCATAATCACATCAACAGTTAGAATTTCATGTCTGAGCAATCTTGGTGAATATCCTTCTTTCAACTGGCTATTCAGGACCACTATCATATTTATGATCGGATGAAGCACCCTCACATGCATAATGACTGAAAATTCATGATAATGCATTCATAAAATTGCATTCTAAGCATTTCAACAGTAATGCCATAAATGTGAATAGCAATACTAATTCCATCTGAAAGATGAGTTTATGTCCATCGTTAGCTTGTTTCCAACAAAGTTTTCTAAATAAAAATCACAGTTCCTCTCTAGAAAATAATTCAGCTATTCTATCAATAAGAAAAACACTATATTTCACTATAAAGTCATTAGGATCAAAGGAATAATTTATTATAGTAGAAGATTTGCTATACCAAGTTTCTTTTAGTGCAACATTAATGTCTGAGGGCTTTGGCTGGGACTTTTTTGGATAGTTGATAGATATGAATATCTATAGCTTTCACTAAAGCAGCATCTACTATATGACAATTAGTTAAAGAAAACAGGACTGCGTATAAAAATGAAAATAAGCCAAATGAAAATTCCATGATGTGTCGGAGGCTGTGAAACACATCATGGAATTTTTATGATTCATGCAAGTAACATAGTCAAGATTTTTATAGTAAATAAGTGTAATCTTTTCATGCATTCATTTATCATAAAAAACTTATATGAATTTTATGAAGAAATATGGCAGATATTTCATTTTTAAATATTGAACAATTACATATTTCATACTTCATAAGACATTATGAGCTGGTTAATAGAAATTACATAAAATTAACATGTAGAAATGTTAATAAAAACATATATAAAACAAGTGATGCCTTTGTTTGATATCAGCCCAATCTTTATAAAGAATGAAAAGGATGTGGCAGGACCTTATACTGTACTAATTGGCCGACACTACTATCTACTTAAATCATCGTACAGCAAATATACATAACTTTTGTTTACTATTTTCCCTCCAGCGTTTAGTATCATCAGCAAATGGATATTTTCTCTTTAAATCATCTGCAATATTGTTAATGCACAATTAAACAGTGGTCCAAGTACAGAGTTTTGTAGCACACACTAATCCTGATCCACCACATACTACTCTTTGATGTCTATCAGCCATCCTCTTATCCACATCACCAGTTTCAAACAGAAATCCATTATGTAAATTGGAGAACAGAATGGACATAATGCTTCAATTTAAAAATAGATTTCTGGGCAGTACTGTAAAAGATACACCTCAGGTCAAGTGTATCTTTTGTTTTTCTCACACACATGCGTGCACAGTGCACAAATTTTTTTCTCTTTTCACATCACAATCAAAACCTATCAAGCACATTTAGGCACACAATCATAAGTGGTTACCTTAATTGCTTATCCCTAAATTTGCATCTGTAGCAGGAAATAATGCAATAATGAAGTAAAGGACAATATGCAAATATAAATGCATACGGTGTCTGTGTGTAAGTCTCGTTAGAAAGAATGACTGAATTCAAGGTGTGTGGTCAATTCTTTCTAGAAGTTAATGGCAGGAATTGACTGCTGCATTAAAACAAAAGTGTAATCCAGATACTACATACATTAAAAGAACTGAGATCTGTAAACTTCAGAAGATATTATCCTGTGCAGGAGATTCATAAATGTCTGTGCTTTACACAGAATTTAAGCCTATGACCTTTCTTGATGGACAAGCAGTAGCTTTAACCAATTGAACTAGTAAGAAAACAAAAATATTGCAAAAAAAAAAATGTTCTCTTTATTTATTGACTGTATTCCTTGCTCTGTGATGTAACATTCTCTGATCTTGAGTATACAGTATATAAGAGATATATATATATATATATATATATATATATATATATATACATATTATATTATAACATGATTGAGATTGTTGTTATAGAAAAAATATGTAATAAGAAAATTTCTTTATTTCCAGTATATTGTGTGTGTGTGTATATATATATATATATATATATATATATATATACACACACAATATACTAGGTGCTTAAGGGTCAAAGCTGTATAACTGAGAGGAGACCTCCACATAGCCTTTAAAGGAATGCGGAGAACCGATCAGGGCTTCTGACCTAATGTCCAATCCTCACCTTCTCGTGGTGCACCCTGTTCGGTATCTACTTTGATACTGAACGAACGAGGATGGGCTGGCAATTTGGGATTTAGCCGACCAAATTGTATTCTTATTGGTTAAACCAAAATAAAAAATGATGGTACAACATGACAAAATTTCATGCCAGCTGGGGCATCACCCGATTAAACAAGGCTCCCGTTGTTTTCGCCAGGGAACCAGGGCGAACAGCGAAAAGTCAGCTACTGGAACAAATCTGAAAACAAACCCCAACTCAACATCACCAGAGTTAAAGATCAATACTATCAACGTAAGAAGCCTGAATGGCAAAGAAATGGAGCTAGCTGAGGAATTAGATAAGTACCAGATCGACATAATAGGGGTGACTGAAACAAAAAAGAAAAAAACTGGTGAGATCTTTCTGAGCAATAAATACAAAATGTTATATTCAGGCAATGACAATCAAGGAAAAGAAGGAGTAGCCATAGTATTCAACACAAAATATGAGGCTAATCTTCCTGAATGGCAGTCAGTCTCAAGTAGAGTGATGTGGACAAATATGAGAATATGGAATTGGACAATGAGACTTATTTGTGCCTATGGTCTCACAGACAGTTCTACTAAGGTAGACGTAGAGGAATTTTTTGAGGCTTTAGAAAAAGCAACTGACACAATGAAAAAGGAAAAGTTGGTCCTTGTTGGGGATCTAAATAGCTGAGTAGGAAATGATTGTGAGACATACAAAAATATTTTTGGAAAATTTGGAGAAAAGAGCAAAGCTAATAATAATGGCAAATACATGTTGGATTTCTGCTCAGGACATGGACTGGTTATTACTAACACCATGTTCCAACATAAAAATGTGCACAAATTCACATGGAGAGAAGAGGCAAGGAATAAGAAAAGTCTCATTGACTGTTATTGTTGATAGTGATGTTTTCTCCCTGATGCAGGACACCAGAGTGTACAGAGGATTTGAAATTGGAAGCAATCACTATTTAGTCTTGAACAGGATAAAATTGAATTTCATATTGAAAAGAATAACATGTAAGAAAGTTTTAAAGTGAATAAAAGTTGAGCAGCTCTCAGATGTGAACTGTAGACTAACATATACAAAGATTTTTGAAGAAAAAATGAAAGAGTTTAAGAACAGGAACCAAACCTTGGAGATTCAGTGTCAAGACTTGAAGAAAACCCTGATTGATTCAGCCAGGGAGGCATGTGGTGAGGTTGTCTGCAAGGATAGAAAAATTAGAACTCCATGGTGGACACAGGAAGTTAAAGAGGCAGTGAAGGAAAAGAAGAAATCATATCAAAAGTTCCTGGCAAATAAATCAGCTTTTGCTCTTAGAGAATACAGAGACAAATATAAGAAAGCGAAACACTGTGTAAAACTAGCTAAACAAAACTCATGGGAGGACTTGGCAAGAATATAGAAAATAAATATCAAGAAGGTGGCAAAATATTCTGGAGGTTGTTGAAGAGGCTTAGGAATGGAGGAAAGAGTGCTGTAAAAGGAATTAGAGATGATAAAGGTGACATGAAAACAGGAGAAAAAGATATCCTTGAAGTATGGAGTAATTACTTTGAAAAAGTGCTAAATGAAACAAGCAGTGATGACAGCACAGGGATAAAAAACACTGACCAGGCATGCAGTCAGGAATACATATCCATACTTGAAGCAGAAAAAGCCATCAAAGGCATGAAATGTGGAAAGGCAGCAGGAGTAGATGATATTCGACCAGAAATGCTGAAGTATGGTGGTATAAGAGTCTTACAGTGGCTGCACTTCCTAGTTCAGAAAGCCTGGACAGAGGGACGAATTCCCGATGATTGGAGTAGAGCTCTCATAGTACCCATATGTAAAAAGGGAAATAAAACTGAATGTGAGAATTACAGACGTATTTCCCTACTGAGTGTTCCTGGCAAGATCTATGCAGGTATACTTGAGAAACGGTTGAGAAGAATTGTGGAAGAAAAGCTTGGTGAAGAACAAGCTGGATTCAGGCCAAATAGAAGCTGTCAGGATCAGATCTTCACTTTATGACAAATAGTCGAGAAAGAATGGGAATATAACAAAGATCTGTATTTAAGTTTTGTCGATTTGGAAAAGGCATATGACAAGGTGCCAAGAGAGAAGCTATTCAATACGCTGCAGTTATATGGTGTCAATGGGGCATTATATCAAGCAATACTTAGTCTTTATTTGAGTTGTAAGTCAGCAGTTAGAATTGAAGGAAGTACAGGAAGATGGTTTAATGTTAAATCTGGTGTGAGACAAGGATGTACATTATCCCTCTGTTATTCATTATCTATATGGTTCACATTATGAAGGAATGTGGTATTAAACCTGATATCAAAATTGGAGATGTTAATGTCAGCTCTTTGCTTTAAGCAGATGATGTTATACTTCTGAATAAATCAGCTACAAGTTTGCAAGATTCCCTGACTAAATTGAATAACTGTTGTAATAGATATGGTATGAAGATCAGCAATAAAAATACAAAGACAATGAAAATAGGCAGATTCATTGAAAATATCAACTGTGTTGTGAATGGAGAACCTGTGAAACAAGTAAAACATTTCAGCTACTTAGGCACGATTTTTACTGAAGATGGTAAATTAAATATAGAAATAGACAACAGAATCAGCAAAGCTGGTATGGCGGGAAGTCAAGTGAATAAATTCATATGGAATAAGAAAGAAATTAGTCAGAACACTAAATTAGCTGTATACAAGACAGTGTTCAAACCAGTTTTAACTTATGGATCTGAGAGCTGGGTCAGAAGTAAAACACTTGACCAAAGACTAGAGACCACAGATATGAGAGTCCTGAGAAAGATTAGAGGCGTGAACAGATGGCATCAATGGCAATATCATATTAAAAATGAGGATATTAGGAAAGAACTTGACATTGTCAGCATCCAGGAATGCGTTAGCAGAGCTAATCTCAGGTGGTATGGTCACTTAAATAGAATGGGAGAGGAAAGATTAGCAAAACAAGTGTTCTCTGCCAAGTTGGCAGGAAAACAACCCAGAGGAAGACCAAGATATAGGTGGATTGATATGGTACAAAGTGCCTTAGACGATAGAAATATAAGATCTGATAATGTTGGAGTCTTGACAAGTAACAGACTGATTTGGAGGAAAATTGTAGATAGGAAGTTAGTAATGATGTAATTTTTTCATGTAGTACTGTCATATCCTGTACACCCCTTGAGGGTATATGGCAGGAATTTGATGATGATGATATATACAGTATACTGGAAATAAAGAAATTTTCTTATTACATATTTTTTCTATAACAACAATCTCAATCATGTTATAATATAATATGCATAATATCTAACATTGTCATAAAATCAACATGCAAACAACTTTTAATAATAGACCTATCCTAGAAACTTAGCCAATTTGAAATGAGGGATTTTTATAAAAGGGGTTATAAATTCAATTATCACTGTACTTAGATACCTACTTTAATATCTAAGTACAGTAAATATCCACCTTATAACACTTTGCTTTACGATGATCTGTTCATGTGACACTTTTTAATTATGGCAAATGCCTGTTTATATAATGCTGCATTCACTCATACAATGCTCTCATTCAATTATAACCAATGCCCATTTAATGTGATGCCACAATCACTCTTAAAACTTACAACTGATGAGCAGTATTCATGAACTGTTTTTGGTGTTTTGCTGTAAAGGTTTATAATTGTTTATAATGATTATTTTATTTTACTATTATTAATAATGACAGATAAAATTAAAAGTAAGGGTGCTGTTGCTTCCAGTGAAAAGAAGGTAAGTAAGCTTATTACATGCTATGATTAAAATTATTAAATTTAGTGACGATCGTGTATCAAATGCTGAGATAGGCTGTGGGCTAAACTTATCTCGCACTACTGTTGTTAAAAATAGGTAAAGTGAAAAGTGCTAGGATAGTTAATACTGCAGATATCCATAAACATGACAATCTGATTGATGAAATGGAAAAGCATTCAATGGGGTAGATTGATGACCAAACTAGTTAGAATGCTCCCTTAAGCCAAGCTATTCAGAATAACTTTTGTTTGCAAAAATTATTCTAAATTTTGATATCTGACATAACCAAATGCTTTATTTACATTAGTTAAGCACATATATGAATGCTTGAGAACATTATCAAACCATTACATCCATCTACAAGGTGGTTTGATGTGATTCCAGTTGTTAGCTTGTTATATAGTTGACGTGTTGTATGACCAGGGTATGCCTGTATATACATTAAAATAATGTTTTACTGTATGTGTTAACTGAACTTCTGATATTACAAACTAGATGAATCATCACAACAGAGTAGCTATATAAAACTAAATCATGTTTACGTTTTTTTTTTCATATTTAGCTCAATCTTATTTACAATTTGTGCAAAATCAATTTAAAGTTGTTCATCATTAAACTTCTTGAACAGTTAAGAATATTTGAATCTAGTTTTTGACCCTACAAATGTTCAAATTCATTTATAAAACTACTATTTTAAACCATACCTGTACAAACATCTGCCATATCTACTACATCTCTATTTTCAATAATTTTTTTTAAGGAGGCCAGTTCCTTAGCTGCATATCTTACACGTTTAATAGCTTTCATTTTTCTTTTCCACTTGCTTCTCAAACTTTTGGCCATTTTTTCTGAAAAAGAAAATGATAATTAAATAATTAATAATAATAATAATGAACACAGAATATGTATATTTAATAAATAAATGTATACACAAGTTTTTTTTTTCTGTTCAATCACACAACTCTGCAAATTAAAATAATCTTAATATTCTGTTGGGTTATTACAACATGCAAAAAAGCCAAAGAAAAATGGTTAGAAGAAAAAGGTAAGAAATGCCAACAAGAATACCAACAAAACAATCTAAAAGTCTTCCATGATACTGTAAGAGAAATTACAAAGGAATTCTCAGCAAAAGCAGTAGCAATGATAAACAAGATGGTTGAAACCAGGAATATTGAAGATATAAGAAAAATCTGGTCAAACCATTTTAAGACTATCTTCCACCAAGGAAACAAAACTACAATACCAACAATAGAAGAAAATAATGACCACCCAAAAATTTTACAAGAAGTTAGATATGCAATAAAACAGATGAAAAACAAAGCACCAGGCATTGACACTATCCCTACTGAACTGTGGACATATGGAGGCAGCATATCAATGGAATATTTAACAACCGTACTCAATAAAATACTACAAACAGGAGAGATCCCAGATGACTGGAGAACTGGAAAGATCATCCCAATATACAAGAAAGGAGACAAAAGAGACTGCAGAAATTACAGACCAATCAATTTACTCTCCCACACCTATAAAATATTTGTAAGAATTATACAAAATAGATTAAAAAACACCTATGAAGAAATGATAGGCATAGAACAAGCTGGTTTCTGAGGAAAACTATTCAACAATATACCAAATTTTCACATTGCACCAACTAGCAGAGTTCAGCTGAGAAGACCATAAAGAACTATATTGTTGTTTTGTGGACTTTAAACAAGCTTTCGATAGCATCAACAGAGACATCCTTTTTAAAATTCAACTAGAAAAAGCAATAGACAAATATATAATACAGTTCCTGATAAAATATTACTCTAAGACAAATGCAATAATTAAAAAGGACACACTCACAGCAGAACCCATCATCAAACTCCTGACATGTACCCTCAAGGGATATACAGGATATGATAGTACTACATGAAAAATTTACATAATTACTAACTTCCTATCTACAATTTTCCTCCAAATCAGTCTATTACTTGTCAAGACTCCAATATTATCATTATCAGATCTTATACTTCTATCGTCTAAGGCACACTGTATCGTATCAATCCACCTATATCTTGGTCTTCCTCTGGGTCGTTTTCCTGCCAACCTGGCAGAGAACACTTGTTTTGCTAATCTTTCCTCGCCCATTCTGTTTAAGTGACCATACCACCTGAGATTAGCTCTGCTAACGCATTCCTGGATGCTGACAATGTCAAGTTCTTTCCTAATATCCTCGTTTTTAATATGATATTGCCATTGATGCCATCTGTTCACGCTCTAATCTTTCTCAGGACTCTCATATCTGCGGTCTCTAGTCTTTGGTCAAGTGTTTTACTTCTGACCCAGCTCTCAGATCCACAAGTTAAAACTGGTTTGAACACTATCTTGTATACAGCTAATTTAGTGTTCCGACTAATTTCTCTCTTATTCCATATAAATTTATTCAACTGTCTTCCTACCATACCAGCTTTGTTAATTCTGTTGTTTATTTCCATATTTAATTTACCATCTTCACTAAAAATCGTGTCTAAGTCGCTGAAATGTTTTACTTGTTCCACAGGTTCCCCGTTCACACAGTTGACATTTTCAACAATTCTACCTATTTTCATTGTCTTTGTCTTTTTAATGCTGACCTTCATACCATATCTATTACAACAGTTATTCAATTTAGTCAGGGAATCTTGCAAACTTGTAGCTGATTTATTCAGAAGTATAACATCATCTGCATAAAACAAAGAGCTGACACTAACATCTCCAATTTTGATATCATGTTTAATACCACTTTCCTTTATAATGTGATCCATATAGATAATGAATAACAGAGGGGGATAATGTACATCCTTGTCTCACACCAGATTTAACATTAAACCATCTTCCTGTACTTCCTTCAATTCTACTGCTGACTTACAACTCAAATACACGCTAAGTCTTGCTTGATATAATGCCCCATTGACACCATATAACTGTAGCGCATTGAATAGCTTCTCTCTTGACACCTCGTCATATGCCTTTTAAAGATCGACAAAACTTAAATACAGATCTTTGTCATATTCCTGTGCTTTCTCAACTATTTGTCGTAAAGTGAAGATCTGATGTTGACAACCTCTATTTGTCCTAAATCCAGCTTGTTCTTCACTAAGCTTTTCTTCCACAATTCTTCTCAACCGTTTCTCAAGTATACAGGAACACTCAATAGGGAAATACCTCTGTAATTCTCAGTTTTATTTCCCTTTTTATATACAGGCACTATTAGAGCTCTACTCCAATCATCGGGAATTCGTCCCTCTGTCCAGGCTTTCTGAACTATGCAGTGCAGCCACTGAAAGACTTTTATACCACCATACTTCAGCATTTCTGGTCGAATATCATCCACTCCTGCTGCCTTTCCACATTTCAAGCCTTTGATGGCTTTTTCTACTTCAAGTATGGATATGTATCCCTGACTGCATGCCTCGTCAGTGTTTTTTAAAACTGTGCTGTCATCACTGCTTGTTTCATTTAGCAGTTTTTCAAAGTAATTACTCCATTCTTTAAGGATATCTTTTTCTCCTATTTTCATGTCACCTTTATCATCTCTAACTCCTTTTACAGCACTCTTTCCTCCATTTCTAAGCTTCTTCAACAACCTCCAGAATATCTTATCACCTTCTTGATATTTATTTTCTATGTTCTTGCCAAAGTCTTCCCATGACTTTTGTTTAGCTAGTTTTACACAGTGTTTCGCTTTCTTACATTTGTCTCTGTATTCTCTAAGAGCAAAAGCTGATTTATTTGCAAGGAACTTTTGATATGATTTCTTCTTTTCCTTCACTGCCTCTTTAACTTCCTGTGTCCACCATTGAGTTCTAATTTTTCTATCCTTGCAGACAATCTCACCACATGCCTCTCTGGCTGAATCAATCAGGGTTTTCTTCAAGGCTTGCCACTGAATCTTCAATGTTTGGTTCCTGTTCTCAAACGCTTTCATTTTTTCTTCAAAAATCTTTGTATATGTTAGTCTACAGTTCACATCTGAGAGCTGCTCAACTTTTATTCGCTTTAAAACTTTCTTACATGTTATTCTTTTCAATATGAAATTCAATTTTATCCTGTTCAAGACTAAATAGTGATCGCTTCCAATTTCAAATCCTCTGTACACTCTGGTGTCCTGCATCAGGGAGAAAACATCACTATCAACAATAACAGTCAATGAGACTTTTCTTATTCCTTGCCTCTTCTCTCCATGTGAATTTGTGCACATTTTTATGTTGGAACATGGTGTTAGTAATAACCAGTCCATGTCCTGAGCAGAAATCCAACAGGTATTTGCCATTATTATTAGCTTTGCTCTTTTCTCCAAATTTTCCCAAAATATTTTTGTATGTCTCACAATCATTTCCTACTCAGCTATTTAAATCCCCAACAAGGACCAACTTTTCCTTTTTCATTGTGTCAGTTGCTTTTTCTAAAGCCTCAAAAAATTCCTCCACTTCTACCTTAGTAGAACTGTCTGTGAGACCATAGGCACAAATAAGTCTCATTGTCCAATTCCATATTCTCATATTTGCCCACATCACTCTACTTGAGACTGACTGCCATTCAAGAAGATTAGCCTTGTATTCTGTGTTGAATACTATGGCTGCTACTCCTTTTCCTTGATTGTCATTGCCTGAATATAACATTTTGTATTTATTGCTCAGAAAGATCTCACCAGTTTTTTTCTTTTTTGTTTCAGTCACCCCTGTTATGTTGATCTGGTACTTATCTAATTTCTCAGCTAGCTCCATTTCTTTGCTATTCAGGATTCTTATGTTGATAGTACCGTTCTTTAACTCTGGTGATGTTGAGTTGGGGTTTGTTTTCAGATTTGTTCCAGTAGCTGACTTTTCGCTGTTCGCCCTGGTTCCCTGGCGAAAGCAACTGGAGCCTTGTTTAACCAGGCGACGCCCCAGCCGGCATGAAATTTTGTCATGTTGTACCATCATTTTTTATTTTGGTTTAACCAATAAGAATACAATTTGGTCGGCTAAATCCCAAATTGCCAGCCCATCCTCATTCGTTCAGTATCCAGGTAGATACCCAACAGAGTGCACCACGAAAAGGTGAGGATTGGACATTAGGTCAGAAGCCCTGATCGGTTCTCCGCAGTCCTTTAAAGGCTATATGGAGGTCTCCTCTCAGTTATACAGTTTTGACCCTTAAGCACCCAACAGAACCCATAGAGATCCAAAAAGGAGTAATGCAAGGATGCCTATTATCTCCATGCCTATTTAACATATATCTAGAAGTTGTAAAGAGGTCAATAGACAATGAGCCTGGAATTAATGTCAATGGTTTAAACATAAATAATATCAAATATGCAGATGATCTCATCCATATTGCAAGAACCCCAAATGAACTGCAAAAGTTGATAAACAAGCTAAACGAAACCTGTAAAACATATGACATGACAATAAATATACAAAAGACAAAAGTGATGAAAATAGGGAGAAACAGAACAGCCATCCTAAATGGAGAACAAATAGAACAAGTAGACAACTTCATATATCTTGGATCAAAACTAACAGAAACAATAGATGAACTCAAAACAATCAAACACAGAATAGCAATAGGATAGACCACCATGGGAAAATTACAGAAAATCTGGAAAACAAACAAGATATCTAAGCAAGCCAAAATCAAATTATATGAAGCAATAATTATACCAACAGTCACCTATGGAGCAGAAGCATGGACAGTTAAGAAAAGAGAGGAGAAAAAACTGCTGGCATTTGGAATGAAATGCTTAAGAAAATTAAATAGAACAACAGCAGAGTCAGACAAGAATTATTGTATAAAAAGACAATAATAGAAAAAATTAGAAAACAACAACTGAGATGGTTTGGCCACACTGTACACATGGATGCAGATAGACTTCCTAACATCCTAATCAATACTTTTCCAACTAAAAAAAGAAGACCTGGAAGACCAAGAATTACCTGGCTGAAATTAATAAAGAACATCTTGGGATACAGAACATAAGGAACTTTTTCGAACAGCAAGGAATAGATAAGACTGGAAGATCCTGCTCAAGAGAAGACTCAACCTATCTTAGATGGAAGAGAAGAAGAATTGCAACGAAATAAATAAAAGCAATGGAATTGCTAATAAATTTAAACGCTGCAAAGAGAAACTGGCTCTGACAGAAGTATAAAATCATATTCAGTATTATCTTATTTGACTAAAATATATGCAATTAAAAAATATACCATCGACAGTAAACAAATTGGTGAGTCCTAATGAAGAGGAATAAGGTAAGAAATTTTATCAGTTAAGGTACTAAAATAAATATTTCCTGCTTGTATATTACTTATATTTCATTTACACCATAACAAATTTATTTTTATACTTTTCGGATAGTTAAAGCCAGTGGTGAGCTATGGAAATTTTAATAAAGGGCTCGCATCGTTGAGCAAAAAAAGGGCCTAACTTAGCCCTTATAATACGTTGTATTGCAACTTTGTAGAGCTTCTGACAGATATGATAATTCCTGTATGTATCAATCATTAATGCTAGATCTTTTAAAAATTCCAAATTGAGAAATCGGTTTCAAAAGCCCTTATACTTATCGTTCGATGCAAAATGCTTGCATAAAGCTGGGTAATTTCTCACAAAGCAAGAGCCATTCATAAACTGAAACTGCCCATCGTGGTCCACGGCCAATGTTTACAATTTCGATACCAAGGTCTTTTGCAATCGTATTTAATTCTCGTTGATTTTTTGGTGATTGATGATAAAAAGCATATAATTTATCCATAACTATTTCAAAATGATTTATTTCTTTAATGTTTTTTTATCGAATCGTCTAATGCTAAGTGTAAACAATGAGCACAATGCCAAATCAAATGTTGGGAAATTTTTGTAGAGGTTTGATTGCAACACCTGATCTGTTTCCTAACATTGCACTAGCTCCATCGGAACAAAATGCAATGAAATGATTTTTTATATAGTTATCAGAAAATCCATATGAATTTAAAGTAGCAATTATAATAGCATGTATACATTCCACGGTGGTATTTTCTAGTTCTACAAGATTATTAAACAAGAACAAGTGGCTCACAAATATGAGAAAAAATTAACAAAGGGCTCACGCGAGCCCCTTATAGCTCACCACTGGTTAAAGCTGTGAAATGATTCTATCAATGAAAGTAATGAACTGAAAGTACTAGTATATCTGATTATTGTAATTCAATACAATTATCAGTTATACTGATTTCACATATTGCATTAATAAATGGATTCTTACATAAGTAGTATTCTCTTTCAGCTACAAAGAAATAATGAATATTTATAAGGGTGAACTTACATGCAATAAACACTTACATTGACAATATGATATTGTTAATGATGACATTTAACATCAAGATATTTATAACTTAAGGTAATTTAGACACTTAACATTGTTGAATATGTTGGTATTTTATCCTTTATCTTATTACATAAATGAAATAAGATAAAGGATGAGAGTAAAAGGAAAATGGAAATATTTTGAGAGTGAATAAGCAGACTAACCTATTTGAAGTGAAGTGGAAGGAACCTTGCGATGTGGATTGGTTTTGTAAAACAATAGTGGCAAACAGTCAATATGTCTCACCTGTTGCTGAGGCTCCCCCAATTTACTTTGATACTGAGGAGTTAATGTCTCTGGCATTTCGATTTCACCTTAAAAAACATTTCTGCATCATAACATTTATTTAGTACACAATAGTATTTCATAATTTATAAAATTCAGACTTGCCACCTTAAATAGAGTAGTCTTCTAGTCAAACAATGAAAGTCAAATAATGAAATTGCGTTGTTTTTCACGCATGGAGCTGGTTATGCTGATAATTAAGAAAACCAATAGATCAAAACAGATGATTCTGCCATGGATTAAAGGTATATGTATTAACTATAATATATATTAACTATAAACAGTTAATACATATAACTATATGTATTAACTATACATATAGCATGTTTCACACTCTTCGATAAGATTGTGACAGGCTTAGATAATGTTGCATTGTGTGTGCAGTGGTGGGTAATATGACATGTGACTGTGATATTATATGTAGGATGTCATATTGCAAAGTACTGCTTAAAAATCAAAGAATCTCAAGAGATTTTAAAATTCATAAAATCATAAAAATTAAAATAAAACAAATTTGTTAATTATTTATCACTGCGAAGTATGATGCTTAAGTATTATTATGTGATTTGGTTGCGAAAAGTTCTGTAAAATGAGTAAAGAAATTAAATGAAATTTAAAGTTCAAAGTACTTGACAATGACAATTTACCTAACGATGTGGAAAATTGCCACTGTAATGTATCAAAAGTTCTCCTCTAATAGCTCAGTCTTATTTTGGTTCCTAATTTTTGTGCAATTTCCCTCCTCACTAGGAAATCAGTCGAAAAAAGGCTTAGAAACGTTTCTCTAGTCGGCGACTTCACCTGAACTTAAGTCAAGTAACACAAAAAAAAAACTTCAAGATGAAAAATCAACACTAACTGCGTTGGCTTTTAAAGGGTAACATAGTAAAACTATAGTGGCAAACAATTATCGGTTGTTCATACAAATAAACCTTGTTTAGCAGAATTTTCACTTACTTTATGATATTATCTTACTATGTGAAATTAATAGTCACCAGGATTTTTTATAACCAGTTAGGGATATAAATAAACGCTTATAATTATTAATCATAAATAAAACTTCGGCAACATTTATTATTAATAATAACATTCAGCACAGCATCCGAAGTCTTACGGCATAAGAAACACGTGGAAAATATGTAGCGCCCTCTCATGATACTAATATAAACAAACGCAAAGACACGTTAATTTTATTTAATGATTTTATTCCATATATTATATCCAAAAATCCGGAATAAACACAACTGAAAAGAGTGTTTCTAAATCAAATATATACAGTGATAAATAAGTGCATAAATTGTGCGAGATCGATTCCCCCATATTCCGAAATACTTCTTCGGAATATGGGGGAAACTAAAATCAAAACAGACATCAGATCCGGTTTTCAATACTCAAGCTATAGGGTGTCCCAAAATTCACGCAAGATTTAAATTTAGCGCTATTTGTGCGGTAAAGTGTTGCCAACGAGAAAAAAAAAGACAGTGTGACAGCTGACAGTTCAGGGTTATTAAAAATGGAGCGCTACACGAAAGAACAACGCATTTTCATTGTTGAGCAATATTTTAAAAATAATGAAGGTTTGGCAGCTACAGTTCGCAATTTTCGTACAAAATATGGTCAGAATAGTGATTTAACTTCATCAACTGTGAAAAGATTGATTTAAAAATTCAAGGAAACTGGATCAATTAGTGATCTTATATACTCTGGCCGTCCTTCAACAAGTCGTTCAACATAAAACATCGAAGCAGTTCATGAGAGTGTTGCTGAGAGTCCAGGAACATCAATTCGGCACCGTGGTCTTGAATTGGGCATTTCGAGAATCTCTCTACAGCGTATTCTCATGAAAGATTTGCATCTTTATGCTTACAAAGTTCAATTGGATCAAGAACTGAAGCCTACTGACCACACACACACACAGCGAAGAGAGTTCGTTGAATGGATTATGGAACAACAACAAGTGGATGCTTATTTTTCGAACAAAATCATCTTCAGCGATGAGGCTCATTTTCATCTTGATGGCTTCGTTAATCGACAAAATTGTCGCATTTGGGGTTCAGAAAATTCACGAGTGATTGTTGAGAAACAAATGCATCCACAACGTGTCACTGTTTGGTGCGGATTTTGGGCTGGAGGCATCATCGGTCCATTCTTCTTCGAAAATGCGGCTGGTAAGGCAATAACAGTTAATGGTGCTCGCTATCGCGACATGATAATCCAGTTTTTTGTGCCTAAATTGCAAGATATGGATGTGGACGACATGTGGTTTCAACAAGACGGTGCCACATGCCATACAGCCCGAGAAACAATTCAATTACTGCATGAGTCATTTCCTAGTCGTGTAATTTCCCGTTTTGGTGATCAGAATTGGCCGCCCAGATTATGTGACTTAACGCCATTGGACTTTTTTCTTTGAGGTATTTTGAAGTCTAAGGTTCATGCCAACAAGCCCACGACCACCCACGCCTTGAAGGAGGAAATTGAGCGCTGTATTAACGAAATTCAGCCACATTTATGCAAAACGGTTACGGAAAATTTCGACAAAAGAGTGCGTATGTGCCAGCAAAGCCGTGGAAGCCATTTACCCGATATGCTATTCCATGCATAACCCTATACTGTATACTTTATGAATCAATAAGAAATTACAATTTTTAATTAAAAATCTGTGCTTTCTATCAAAATTACTTCTTGCCTGAATTTTGGGACACCCTGTAAAATCATCTTTGACACCCACCACCGATTGTGCTGGATGTGCATAAGCAATCTGGGGTAAGGATTTCTCAGAGATTTTTAATTTTTAAATTTAATAAAAAATAAATATAATAATAATAAATCCTTTAACATATTAGCGGAGATTATCTTGAGCCTGTGTAGCTCAGTGGAAGTGGTGTTTGCACTCCTCAACTGAAACTCTTGACATTCCTCAGCGCTAAACCACCCGAAGATAGACACTTAAGTTCAAGTCTAGTCGCCGACTAGAGAAACTTTTCTAAGCTTTTTTCGATCGGTTCCCTAGTTAGCCAATCTCTGGCACAGCGAGCGGATTTTTTCGCCCAGAAACTCAAGAAAATTGACCGTAGAACCCACATTATTGCAGGCATTAAAATATTGTGTTAGGGACCCTGAGATGGCGGTACTTGTTGAGCCGTCTCTTCACTGCGGGCTGATTAAATTAGTGAAGGCCTTGGGCCAGCTATTTCTGATTGGCCGAGATTGAACTGCCCACTCAGTGTCAAAAGTTACATAGGGCTAAAAAAAAAAAAAAAAAAAAAAAACAGCCTCGAATACTCCCTATACGAGAATAAAAGGCGTTAGATGATTTTTTTACCGTATTAGTTTGTGTAGCTCAGTGGAAGTGGTGTTTGCATTCCTCAGCGCTACTCGAAGAAAAAGCGCCGTCAGTTCGATTCCAGTTTCGACCGGTTACCGAGTTAGTCAAATTCTAGCATGGGAAAGGTTTTTTCCCTCCCGGAAACCCGAGTTTTTCGTTCCATAAAATCGACTGTAGAACCCACATTATTTCAGTCATTAAAAATATTGTGTTAGTTTCGGAACACGAGATGACAGCACTTGTTGAGCCTTCTCTTCACTGTGGCCACTTAAATTAGTTATAGCCTTTGGCCAGCCAATCTCTGATTGAGATCACTTGGGTCGTTTAATGATCATTGTGTTTTTCGACAGTGCTGGGATTATCCACCGAGAATTTGTTCCTGAGGTCACTAGTGTACAGTCAAAAGAACAGTTTTCACAAATGCGCCGCGCAGTTTGTGAAGCAGTTCCTGGCTTCAAAGTCGATCTGTGTGATCGAAAATTCCCTCTATTCAGAGCCGGCGCTAAGGTCTTTGTCGCCCGTATGCAATGTCTATCTAAGCGCCCCTGAAACGATCCGGGCGTGTGTGGTTCTTTTACGATAATAAAAATTGAAATTATTTCAAATTTCTTAAATAAATTTTGACAGAACAGCCACACGTTGGTTCGCTAAATGCAACGAACCGGGGGTGTTGACTAAGCAGGATAATCGTTAAAAACCCAAATATTCAAAAAATTCTCAAAAGTTAAAGCAAATTTTGATAAAGCCACTTCACTTCAATCGTTGAATATAATGATACAGGGATTATATATAGCCTTCTCACCGACCCGAATCGCTAACAAAATTAAAATGAATTTTAATTAAAGTTAAAATTTATTTGAACTAAAGTTTTAAAAGATTCTTGCATTTTACAAGTTACTAAATTCTTAGTAACTTGTAAAAATTTTTTAATAATTTTTATAAGTGGAACTATCTTTCAGAAAAATAAAAGAAACTCAAGATAGATGAGAAAATAAGAAAATAATTCGAACATTTAATATAAGTATTCAAAAAATACAATCTTTACATAATAACAGAAAATAAATTACATTATATAAATATACTTGAAATTTTTTTTATTCAAATTTTAGGGTTTTTGATTTCATATTCATAAAATTAGAAATAATGGTCTTAACGTCTAATTCCGCACACACATCATTTTCAATAGCTATCAACGCCAAACTAACAAGCCTATTTCGTGACATACTTGTTCTTCAAGTAGGTTTGAATCAATTTCAACTTGGAAAACGAACGTTCACAGCTCGCTACACTAACAGGTAAGGTTAATAGTATTCTTAAAGCAATTGAAAAGTTAGGGAAAGATAAATTATTGGACGCAATAAAATTAAGAATATCGAAAGGGTTTTGAATATTTAAATTATCCTTCCGAAAAATATCCCGGAAAGCACATAACTCGTCATATAGTTCTATTGCATTTACGTCTTTATTGTCGCCGTCCTTCAAGAGAATCTCTAAATCGTCACAATTTTTTCGTAAATCTTCGTTATTAATTTAGTAATCTATACAAGCTCTATATGATGCTCGTAGTCAAATTGTCGTGTCTTCTTTTGTCGCCGGACTTCCGTACCAGTTTTAAATTCTTTTTCTTCGTCCACCTCTTCACTCAGTTCTTTTGCCGTTTTAGAACTTCTTTAAAATTTGTATCTGATCGATACTCTTGTAAGAATATTTTTAAGTTTTCGATAGATTCTAAAGCAAGTGCAATGTTCATATTTTTGTCTTGAAGCATTTTACTCACAGGGTTTATTCTGTTAAGTAAATCACGCCAAGTTATAAGAGGGCAAATAAATTTGTAGTCCTTTATTTTAGCACACAATGTTTGTGCTTCATGCTGAGTTTCTTTATTAAAATTGTCATTATTTAAAATTTCAAAAAGTGCATCGTAAATTTCTCCTAACTGATATCGTAGAGAGTGGATTGCATTAATTTTACTTTCCCATTGCGTTTCTGATCGCTGTTTCAATGTTAATTTTTTTACGAACTTTAAAAGGATTGCCCAACGTTTGCAAGAGAATGAAAAGAAATTGTATATTTCTTGAATAATTGCAAAGAAACTAATTGTATCTGCATTCACTTTGGCTGCATCGTTAATGATTAAATTTAGAGTATGAGCAGCACATGGCACGTAAAAAGTTCGAGGATTTTTGTTCAAAAGCAAATTTTGGAGCCCATATTTTTTCCCTTTCATATTTGCCCCATTGTCATACCCTTGACCTCGCATGTCTTCAATGGGAATGTTCCATTTTTCCAGTTGTTCCATTATTGTTGCACACAAACCACGTCCTGTGGAATCTGATATATCTGCAAAACCTAAAAAGTTTTCCCTGATCTCAACAATTCCATTGTCACAGGAAACAAAGCGAATAATAATGGTCATTTGTTCTGTTTTACTTGCATCAGGTGTGCAGTCTAAAATTATGGAATAATATTTAGATTTTCGAATTGATAATAAACTTGCATCCCTGATTGCGTTACTTAAAGTTTCCAATATTTCATTTTGACTGTCTTGACTCAAATAGTGTACTTTATTGTTTCATTGTAGAGTTCTTTCAACATGATTTTCCATAACAGATCAAACTTCGAAAACAGTTCGACTAATTTTAAAAATTGCCGTTATTCCTTTCATATAATTTATAAGGTGATCCGCGAAAAGTTAAATTTTGGCTACCAAGGAATTTTATAATTCCAATCAAGCGTTCTAAAACACTCGTCCAATGTTTCTTTTCCATTTCATACATGCTTTGAGTCTGGCAATCAATAGTAGTTTTGTTTTTTAAAATTTTATCAAGTTCCTTCCATTTTAAGAAATTTTTCATGCGAGTTAAACTAGTCTCATGTCTATGCAAAGTTGTACTTACATTTCTCCAATCGTTATAACCTTCTACAAGACTACTTGAAAGGTTTCAAACAAAAGCTAAAAACAGAATTTAAAATTTCGGAATAAATGAGCCATGTTCTTGGCACGAGCTCACCGTTTATCATTTTTCTATTATAATACGTGTCGCCAAATTTATGACCATATGTATTTCTGGGATATATTATATTTTTCTTTTGAACAGGCCCCATTTCAATTAAAACAACTCGTAATTTTTCATAAATATTTCCCCATTCACCTGGATCTTCTAAATTTATAGAGACTAACAATGTGTTAGTTTCGTGGTCAATTACAACTAAATCTTCTCCTAACTGTTTTTCACTTAAATCATGCGTCTTGTTATCTTCTTCAATAGTTGCAATAGTACTTTCATGCAAACTGGATGATGTAACAAACAGTTCTTCAACTCTGATTTCTGATGTATCGAGTTGATTACAATCTGCATCAGAATATTTTAATATTTTAACAAATTTATTAAGAGCCCCAGTTCGTTTCTTAATATCTGCTTCTTTCGCAGCATGACGCTTACGATTTTGTGCACCGGATAACTTTTTAAAAATTTTTGATTCCATTTCTATTTTATACCACAAGAAATTATTACACAACACGACACAGACACGAAATAATAGTCCGCACTGCGCTACTGTCAGTAGCCTACTGAGATGCGTACCATATGACTGGTTAACCAGCAACAAATGTTTTGTACGAAAGTTCGTTTCTGCACATAAAAAACCGTTCACCATTTCACTTTAGATAAACTGCAGTAGACACAACATTCTGCAGGCAAGCATTTAGCCTGCTCTCGCTGCAAAATTGTAAACAGCCGGCTGATCAAAGAGGCGGCAATATACAATTTTTTAACATTTTTATTCGGTGTATCCGGCCTTATTTATTTTAACATTGATCATTCTAAGAATTTTTTGTTTTCATGATAAAAATTTTGTTTGTTAAAAATGAACTTATGAACGGTGCTCTGGCGGCAGCGCCCGCATGCTCTTCATGCCCGCTTCTGCCAGCCCTGCCTCTATTCAACAGATTTGGCTCCCTCTTCCCAAAGATGAAGAATATCTTGAAAGGGGAGCGCTTCAGCGACATTGAGGACATCCAACGCAGTGTGACCCAGATAATGAAGGTGGTTCCCATTCAGGATTTCTACCATGCCTTCAAATAACTGTACGATAGATCTAAACGTTGTGTGGAATTGGAGGGAGATTATTTTGAATCTCTGTAATTGACAATTCCAAATATAGTTCTTTGTTTTGATATAATAATTGTTGTCTCATTACTTCACGAGCACACTGTGTATGCATGGTAAGTTTGTAAAAAAAAATCTGCTAACGTCTAATTGAATGAACTAAATCCTGTGATGCATTTTATTTCAAAGTGACTCTAGTCTAAACTAACTTTTTTTGAATATTTGAAAAACCTGGCTCTACCTTTTAACAATCAGTGATAGTAGGCTTGAGGCTATCCATAAATCTACTTTCAAAGAGGAGTTTATGGTAGACAATTGTCTCTATTCAGTAGTCCCAAATCTTAGCAGCTGTGTGTATATTATGCCTGAAATAAGTGCGAGTTGTGTGATCAATTTTTTGAGCTCCTGGTTTTTTTTAAAAAAAAAAACAGTTTTCTGGGAACAAAAACCGTACTTGTCTGTGGTAAGATGAACTAACTTCGGAATCAGCTGAAGAAATTCCTAGATATAGTTTTTCTAATTGGTGGCTAGAATCGGTGGTTTAGCACTATGCAGACAAATGCAATTTCCACAGTGCCAGATAGGCATGTCATCAACATATTATTATTATATAAATGATCTAACACGTTTTGTTTCCCAAAGGGAGTAAGTAGAACTCTTCAGTCGTAACTTTCTAGAAAATTGTAGACATTGATCTCAATCAATAATTACTGCCAGTTATTAAGTTCACATGGACCAGTGATTTCAAAAATTTGGTGTGGGAGTATAAGCAGATAAATAATTGCTGATCTCATATTCCTAAACTATAGCTGATGTGCTTTTCTAATATAGTAGGTACTAATAGTGTATTATTTTTTTTTCAAAGTTGCGGAGTTGAAATCCTGAGTTTCTGGGAGGAAAAACGCTATTTCCTGCATCAAACTTCATATAACTCAAGAAACATAAAAAAAAAAAAAAAAAGACTAGAAAAGATTCCTTCTTGTCAGTGAATAGACTTGTCTTTCTTCTGGATGAGTGCTATGGATGCAAAAGCATTAACAAACGGTTACACAATACCTACTTATAATTATAATTAATAAGAGTGAAACCCCATGTAAATTCCAGTACTTCTCACATGACATCTACTTTAGCTCACACAGTCCTATTACACCTTTCTTTAAATTTCCCATTGCAGAAATTGCACTAACAATTTTTCATGAGAAAAATACACTTCTCATTCCATTGCTGATTTTTTAAATTCCCAAGAATAACTTTAAGGCCTTTCCGATCCACCATGCATTGAAAAATTATCCTCACAGTCTTCATAGCAAACATTACACAAACTTTTGAAATCGTACAACTTCACCATCTTGATAAAATCCATGTGATCAAATTCAAGCAGTTATTTACCTATAACCTACTCATACCTGAGTACCTAAAGAACATTTTCCCATCAAACACTTACAATTATCTAGAGCCCGTTCTTCTGTCTTCCCCAATATTAGTCATATTAACTCCTGTTTGAGAGAATCCAGGGCGAAAACAATGCACACCCTCACCATCACTTGTCTATCATTTTTTTCACCAGTTTATATGGTCTACCTATTTTATGGCTTTCCTTTCACCATCACTCTATTTCTTTAATATCGCAGATGCTCCAATTGCAAATAATCGATGTTCTCATAGGCAATATTGATTGACTCTAAACTATGCGTCCTATACTAAAATAAATAAATAAATAAATAAAATTACAATTAGTGCATATCCCTTTCCTTTAAAACCCTGAAATGCCCACATTTCTTATGTATACACAATATTGGAAAAAATAGGGTAGGGATCTGTATAAGATTTGCGTGTGATCTGTAATAACTCAGATTACAATTTTGTTATCTCCTTTGAAGTTCTGAAGATTGCATTTTTTCCCCCATTAGATTTCTGTGTGGTATGACATGTTTTCCATTCTTTAATTTTGTAGCTTTCAATCATACGAGATGTTACATTTGTCTTATGAAGCTGACTTTCTAAGCTTTTTTTTCAGCCAATTATCTTCAGTTAGTTAATGCTTTATGCAAAGTAAATAAAAAGAACCTGAATTTCTTCTTCCCAAGAAAAAAGTCAGGTTTTCTTACAACTCAGAAATATCAGAATTAGAGCCATTCCAAATTGCAAAAATATCATCCACATGGGTGAAATGTATCAAAAATACATTTGTTCGAAGTGTTCCACGAAGAAATTGGCAACAATAGGAGAAACAGAATTGCCTATAGCTGTTCCTTCAATTTGTTTTTAAAGGAAAAATAACCAGACTGCATTACAAAATCAAATAGTTTAACAATATCTGAAGGAAATTCTTCTAGAAGTAATTCAATAATGTCAGATAATGAAGATTAAGTAAACAAGGATATAGCATCTAAATCAAATCATAATATCTGAAACGTCAATATGAAGCTCAGCAATTTTATTTTTAAAATCCAAAATATTTTTTATATAAGTAGCAGTTCTTTTAGTTAAAGTAACAAGTAAATTTAGATAAGAATTTAGAAATTTTAAAAGTGGGACGTCATATACAGTCTAAGAACTTGGGGAAGACGATACAATCTAGGTGGATGACCAAAGAGGGGTTTAAGCTTGTTTTTAAAAAATCTTCATCCCAAATAGAAACATTATCAATAAGATAATTAGGTTTGTTTAGTTGACTGCGAGTAAGATCAGATGTGAGGAGTCTGTAAGTTGAATAGTCTCGAAATAAAAAAAAAGATATTTTCTCTCATATTCTTCTCTATTTTGAACAATAACAGCCTTTCCCTTGTTAGCTTTAGTACTAATTAAATTTTTGTTATCTTTCAATGATTTCAACGCTTTAAATTCGGAGAAAGAGAGATTAGGAGGCAGACTTCGCTAAAAAGAATTTCTGCATATTTAAAACGAAAATCCTGTTAGCTGGTTGTTCGCACAAATTACACGGTCTTCCCAAAGTTCATAAATCAGGCAAGAAGGAATCTGTACACATTTGATTTAAAGAGTTATGGATTGTATTCCTTAGAAAGTACATAAGATGGGAGACTGTTCCAGGGGGAAGCAACAGAATAGATGAATAAAGATGGAAGAATTTGTTCTGTGGATTAGGAGATGAATCGTGGAGTGCTTGATAAGTAGTTGCTTCACGTTTCAACGGATTTAACAGAGGGTGGAGAAATTATTGATACCAGTTCATATGTACAGCAGCCATGGAAGTATTTAGAAGATGCAAGGAGCAGAAACTGAATAGATGTGTACGAGAGTAGGTACAGTGAACTGATGAGAGATCTAGGACACCACCCCAAATGTGAAAACAGTATTCAATGGTTGGGCAGATTTGTGATTGTATATAACTAACAGCTGTTCAGAGGATAAGTAACACTTTAAGCTAAAGAGAAAGCCTAATTTTCTGGGTGCTAAGAGGGCACAATAGTTGTGATGTGTTTTATATCACTTTATATTAAGTGATTTGATGTCAGATCCCCAAAAAAGAGAGACATCTTGTCTAGAAATTTGGTTGTGATCAAGAGTAAGAATTGAAGAATGTGTGTGTCGGGGAGTGGGATGGAAGATAAAAGCAGAAATGTGGTTTGTTTAGCGTTGAAATTAAACTATCTATACCTACCTCCTGAAGAATGGTTTGGAAATCAGAATCTAGGACTGCAGAAGTTGATATTTTGGTGATTTACGTGGTACAGTGTACTGTCATCAGCTAAACGGTGTATTGCTTTTGCACAGATATATATAGGGAACAAAGCCTTGTGAAAGACGAGCATCAGCTGCATACTTTTAAAATAAGAATTCGTCCACTATTACATGTGATGTCCAGATAGAAAGAAAGTTTTTAAGGATAAGGCTGAGTAGCAGTTACTTTAACAGATGCCGGACAATCAATGGACCTTCCCAACAGTCCAGCAGTGTAAACGCATGTGCCCCCTGGATTAAGAACTTTCCCATTATCACCACTTTGCAACGGATGTTGTTATAAGCTGCACGCCTCCAACAACGCGAAAGAACTTCGAGTAAAAAATAAAAAGTCAACCACGAAGTATGGAAAGATCCCGCAGTGGAAGAGAGGACTCTATGAGAAGAAATTAACGGATAGAATTATAAGCATACGGACGAAGGTAGTTATGACAAAGTGAAGTCACATATTTATTTCAATACTGCTTATCCATTATAACTAATGTTCCATAAAAAATAAAAAGTTGTATTCAATCTAAACAAAGTTACAATTCTTATCTCCAATTCACCGATATTTGCATAAAATATGCAGTACTACAGGTATACTAAATCCTTAAAATCTCAGATTTTAGGTGACATTTTCTTAATATGAAGAAAACATTTTCTTAATATTTACAGCCTTTAAGCTGTAAATAAAATTCACTAATTATTCTTTTTTTTAATAGAAGATTTGTATCATCTTCAAAAATGATTTGGGTAAAAAGGTACAGTACTACGAAACGACAATTTTATTATTAATGCTAGTATGCAGAGTAATTAAAATAGAGGTCGCTTTACAATCATAAACTAATGTATTCGTATGCAGCCCAATAGCATTCGCGATGGTGGCACCATTTATTACGACAATTTCGCGAAATGCATAACCACCTTTATTATTTAACCATCTTTAAATAAATAAAATGTAAAGTGGATCATTTTTAGAAACTATGATAGTAGCTACAAACCCTTGTCTTTGCTTTGCTAGTAATACACAACTACAATATATTATACCCTGCTATAAGCCGAGGCATACAGATTTCAGTAATTTTATATGAAATTCCACTTACAGTTGAGCTAGAGCAAAGATGATATAGTATAAACTTTTCTAAATCTTTTTCTGTAAAAATATACTTCGCTGCTGTAAGATAATTTTCCATTGATCTGAAACTGTCTACAAAAAACATATTTAGGAATACGTAACTTGTATTTTACATTTATCTAGGAAGGCAAAAGAAAAATGCATAACTCTAAACAAATATAAGTTTGTTTGTACTGTGCAAGGCTTGTTCAAACAAGATAGTTTCTCTTGGTAGGAAATATACTAGCAAAGAATAAAAATAATATGTTCCGAGTAAAAAAATAAAACCTAGAACATTATTTAAAAGAAAAAAAAGTAAGCATTTCAGTACACCTACTTTTTTCTAATAGAAATGTTTCGAGGGTAATATTTTTAATGATTGATTTCACGAATGATAGATGGCAGCACCATAGCAATCGTAGTAGAAAATCGTTTTTGTTCAGAATACTGAGCTGTAAGCTACCGTAACTTTTTGGTGTAAAAACTACTTCGATAGTTATATTTATTTTCGTTTTTTCTTTGTATAAATCACAAGAATGTTATTTACTTAAACAAAATGTAAATTTATGAATTTGCATATCAATTATGTTATTTATTTTAAATACCACATATGAGTGGTATTAATGATAACGGCAATCAATATTACAACTCAAAATATTAAAATGAAACTTATTCCTGTTTTAAGTACCAAGTGCAACTAACCAAACACTTACGTTTTGTTGTCTATTCTAAAAATAGAATGAACTGATGCATTCAAAGGTAAAAAAAAAAAAAAACACTTCCAGATATAAAAAAGCGTGTCTGGAAAAACGCATAAATATATTTATTTGCATACAGATTTTTCAATATACAGTATATATGTGTGTGTGTGTGACAGATGAAAAATCCTAAATTTAGTTTGTATTATAGTTCCGCATGAATAGGCTGGTTGTCCTTTCACAACCCGGTAACGTCTGCCACAAGTGCATATGTTATCGGTAGGTTTATTTGTTTGCAATGTGAATCATAAAGTCAGATTTCTAGTTATTTCTATGTTGAAGAAAGGTTATATATATGGCGTTGTATTTTATATTGCTATGACGATTGATTTCTTCCAGTCTAGTTGTTTGTTTTTAATTAAATAATGTTTATTTATGATTCTTTTTTGCGGGAAATTTAACAGCACTAAAAGGAATGAGACAATTTTTAGAAAAAAATTTGATAAAATGGAATAACACTGGATTTGACAACTTAAGTAGAATAGAGGAGATTTCGGTCAAATCTAGAAAATAAATTACGAACAGTAAACTAAAGTAAGTCAACAGAGATCAATTACAAGTCCCAGAGCTGTAGAGTAGAGTTAATGTCGAAACAAAAGAAGTTGGTTGCAGTGATGTGTGAGTGTGTACATGCAACCTAGCTGTTCCACATTTTTTCCCCGAACAACCGTCGTTCAACTTGGAGTTACGATACAGACGGTCGTTATCACGGCGGCGGCAAAGCCCAAAGACGCTTGGAAACAGAGTTAGGGAGCAAACTAAGGAGATACTAACCAATCAGAGTACTGGATTTCAAAACCTAGGCCTCTCATTGGATAACGGCTGAAAAGCGGTGGCTGCCAAGATTCATCACAGAGAGAGAGCCCTTATGTCTCGTGAAGTTGAGGATGGGGGGGGGGAGTTGATTGTGTGGCTGTGGCTACTGGTGACATATTATCAAAACGATAAAACTTGCTGGCTATGGAAGCATTCGATAGCTGTTAGCATGTTTCACTATTGTGAAGGGCTAACTGGTAAAATCCATTGATTTGTAGTGGAACAGTTTTTTCTGAAATTCCGCGTTGATGGGAATGATTTATTTCACTTTATTTTTTTATATCTTTCGCACAAACTTGATGACATTTAGATACGTTTCGTATGTTGTAGAGCAGATAATATTAAAAAGGAACTAAATATTTAAAAGAAGTCGCAAGTATACGTGTAAATAAACCGAGTTAAAATAAAAGTGTATAATTTTTGAGTAGCTAATTGAAATGTTCATAAGGGGTGAAATCGGTAGAGTATTAAATCCTGGATTATTCTATTGATCTAGCAATTTTTAACACCCATCTTAAAAGAGATTATAAAAAAAAAAGATTTAAAATATTTAGTAATCTGACAACTGTTAGGTTCATCAAAGAGGCTCGATACAGCTTTATGATAAAATATGAAAATACATTGCAACGAAAGGTGAAATATTCATCCCATAGTGCATAGCGGATTTATACATAAGCTGGACAAGTTACATTTTAGGGCCTCACATCATTATATGGATCTCCGAAAAGTTATTTAACATAAAATTTACTTAGTACAGATGGGGGCCTTGAAAGTTACAACTTAAGGGATGATAGAAGCATTAAATTCGGCCCTGCATAGCGGTTACTATAAGTTAGTCACCTAAAATAATTAACCAAAAAGAAAATATTGATAGATAAAGATTATAAAATTCACACTGAAAAAAAAATAATAATAAATTTATTGAAAGCGCATCCACTTTGGACAAAAGAACTCCTCTCGAATATATAATTTCTCGCGAAAAGAAGACAAAACAATTTAGTACTATAAGAGTGATAGGTAAGTAAGTCACTTTTAATTCTGAACGTTTGTTGTAGAATTGTTTGCAATCAAAAAGTTAGATTACATCAACCAATCCAGTTTAACGTAAACGTTAAACTGGATTGGTTGATGTAATGTGTAATAACTTTAAAATATTCAAAGTTGTTAGGTATTCTTTTGGCGTTTTTTTTTTAATTTAAAGCTTGGTAACTTTAGAATTTAAAAAGAAAAAAAAAAGATGTCGTATAAAAAATAAATATATAAAAAAAAAAAAAAAAAAAAATCACCGCCCAGCGAACCTTTTATCCTCCCAGCACTTCTTATTCTCCCTCTAAATTCTTTTTCCCCTCCTTTCTCCCTCCATCATCTGTACATAAATGGCGAACACGCATTTGCTCCAGGCAGCGAACGCAAGTGGAGCACAACAGCCTCGACGACCCTGCACGCTACCAAGCGCTCTGTGCTGTTCTCCCCAAGGACATCATACAGCGGGTTTGTTGGCAGAAGCGTGCGGCTTACTCATTAACCAATGAAATGGCGAATTTTAAGAAAGTAACTTGTCCATTGGCTGGCAGCTTAATACAGACCTTTGTCCTCCTGCAGGGGACTCAAAACTCTTCAGTTCCTGGCGTTACTATACCAGTTCATCTAACTTGTAACAGCAAAAACAAGTTTTACTCGGGAAATCGATAGCGTAATGTATTCTCGACACTGCCGGCTTTAGTTTTCGTTGTTGAAAAGAATTTTCTTGGAAATTCAGCGGAAACTTTTTAGGCAAAAAAAAAAAATATAAAGTGAATTTTTGTACTAGTGCATTTAAAGCATACGGAATCCAGTTTTAAATGAGAAGTTTTTAGATGTTGACATGGATCAAACTAGTCATTATAAAAGTTAAATATTAAAACCGACAAACATTTCTAGATAAATATTTAAAATTGCCTGCAGACGAAAGCATTAAGTTAACGATAGTTAATTTTCATAAATCGTTTGGCCTATAAGTGAAGTAATGGTATAGAAGATTTCAAATGGCACACAGAAACACCATTTCAATTCGCATATTATTTCCTTCGACGAAGGAAATTATGACCAATTTACAAGTAAATTAGATTTAGATACTGAAAGCAAAAGTTATATCAACAACCTACGTTCATTCTGCTTTGAGATTACCTCATAATAAAAGCAAATAAGTTTATCGGTAATACTCGCGTGGATTATAAATATACTTAGCTTTTAAATCTTATTCTGTAATCGGATTAAAGTGTAATTTCAAAAGAAAAGAAAAGAAAGTAGCTGTTTATTGGCAAAACGGAAACTTCCTTGATTACTAACATCTGTTCGTGCAATTCGTATTGTGAAATGAGTTCGGAATTTAATATGATTAAATTCACAGTTCTCTTTGCATGTTTTTGTTTTGTGTTGTTTTTCCTAGTCGAAATATTTTTCAGGCGAGTCGTCTGCAATTACACTATATATTTAAATTCAATGTTATTTTTAAATATTTTGCAATTTTTACGTTTATATCTTTTTCAATTTCATATGTATGATCACATATGAAAATGAAAAAAGATAATAAACGTAAAAATTGCAAAATATTTAAAAATAACAGGTGTAATTAACTCTATATTTAAACCCAACCTAGTTCAAAAACAAACCAGACTAAAACTATACAATACATTAGCCCTACCAGTCTTAATGTATGGAAGCGAAATCTGGACAATAAAACAAAAAGACCAACAAAAATTAATAACAGCAGAAATGAAGTTTATGAGAAAAACTGCAAAGTATACCCTATTTGATCACCAAAGAAATTATGAAAGAATTAAACCAAGAACCAGTAATAGAAAAAATTAAAAAATATAAATATAAATGGATGGAACACGTTCAACGAATGCAAACAGAAAGTTACCAAAACAAGCCTTAAAATACAAGCCATTAGGAAAAAGAAAACCAGGACGTCCTCTTAAAAGATTCAACGATGACTTCTAAGGCGGGAACAGACCATGCTAGGCCTAAATCCTTGATACGCATGATGATGATGATTTGAAATCACAACTGTGTAAGTAAATAAAATAGCAAATAATGTTACACTACACATAATTAAATAACGAAAAATATAAGAGAGAGTGTTCTGAATATAATAATGAATCTAACATTAAAAACTTGATGGTAAATGCGTCATACGATAGTTATCAGAAGTTTATCACAATATGCCGACGGTCAAGACACGTGAACATATCTTAAGCAGAATGTATCAATTACGAAAGATGTGTGTGTGTGTATATCTGCCATGACTCTGTGTCAGCACACAGCAACATGCCTATTACACACACTCACATGACGAGTGGGTTAAGAAGACCTTGGAGAACTAACTCCAGTATATACTGCACTCAGATCACTTTCAATTCTTACATAGACATTATCTAAGGCTCTCACAATATGCTATTAGCATTCTAAAGACACCAAGGTAAACCTGCTTATTTTCTGCATAACTTTCCTCTTAAAACTCTGTTGCTAATGTATTCTTGAAAAAAGAACCGGAATTTAATGAAAAGGTTGCGTAGTTAATAATCCGTGTCACGTAGAAGGCAATCGTGTTATTACTGTATTTAGCATAATCTATATGGCAATACATGGCTTCACTCTCGGTTAATCTAATATATAATAATCTGTATGCACTCAGACTCGAGTTACATTATTTTTTTTGTTATTCAAATTTCCTAATTTAATTCAATGGCACCGAATTAAATATAAATACGCCAGCCTAAAAGTGTACTTACGACTAGAAAAGAGAAATGAGTTCAAAAAAATTAGATATAAAAGAAGCCATTCCAAGTATTAAAATACAAACAGACGACTATCGCAACCATGTTGGTTACGTAATCAAAACAGTGGCGCCACCAGAAGCATTCACAGCGCTAGTAAAACATTTCTAAAAATATTTACATTAAAAAATCGTGCCGACAGAGAGAATAATATTTAATTTTCAGGCCTGAGAAGAAAATATCGTTTTATAATGAACAAAAGAATATTAACCAAAGCAAACAGTTCCAAAAAAAATGATCCTGGTAGCGAAATAGCAATAATATGGGTGCCTACATTTTTTCCTGTATTATATATTAATATCCGGGCTAGAAAAATCAATGCTGGTAACTCTGGTTAAACCCTTAAGAATGGAAAGGAGTGGTACTGCACCTGGAATGGCTTTACTTGTAAACAACCAATATATTCCTTTTACAACATTGTTTTCTTTGTTCTAAAACAAAGTGGAAGTAGCAAGTTACTGAAGGTCGTTTGATTCCCTTGAGGGCTGTAAGTAATGACGTACGAAATAACCGAAGGCTTCCCGCCCCCGGTTTCCAACGGCTTTACTTGAGTTCAGTGAAAAAAGAATTTTCAACACATTAAGCTAGGAAGAACAAAAACGCATAAGGTGACATAACTAAACTGAAATACGTTCAGCAATGTTTACTGCATGTGTTGGAACAGAATTATTTATAATTACTGCAAACAAAGCGATAACGAATTGTAATTATTTAAAATGGTTTGTAATTATAATGAAACTTGATTGAAATTTTGTCGACAGGGAAAGAGCAAAGATTTTCCTTATAATAAACATAGCTGTTGGTACGTAATCTAATACTTCACAAAAGGCCATTTTTTTAAAACTACTTTATAGACCGAATGTATTCCCCCCCCCCTTCATTGCCAGTTCTTGGCGTTTTTTTATTCTTCAACCTTTTGGTTCTGTCCACTGGTGGACGAAGGTCTCTCCCATGATTTTCCAGACCACTCGGTTTTTTGTCTTTTCCATCCATCTCACTCCTGCAATTTGTTACTGCAATTCGGTCTTCTCTTTGTCTTGCTCCATCCATTGATCTCCACTCTGTTGTTTTTCTAGTCCATCTCCCGTCACCATCTGACAATATGGCCAGCCCATCTCCATTTAGCCTGTTTAATGTATTTTGCAATATCCATGACACCTGTTTGAGATCTTAACCAGATATTTGTCTTCCTATCTCTTAATGTTATTTTTAGCATACTTCCCCATGCGATGTTGTGTTGTTCTCAGCTTTTTGTTTAGGGCTTCTGTTAAAGTCCATGTTTCTCCTCCGTATGTTAGGACAGGCACTGTTTTCGACAGGTCATGCACTGGTCGAAAACTTTCCTTTGTAGACTCATAGAATGTTACTTCTGAATATGTCTCTCATTTTCCCATAAGCCATCCATCCAAGGTGAATTCTTCGTTCAATCTCTTTTCTTTGGCACTCCTCAAAGGATAACAATTGGCCCAAATATACATATGAAGTAACTTGTTCTATTTTCATAGTTTTCAACTTTGACAGTTCTATGGTTTATGTATTTATTTATCATTATTTTTGTTGTTTTTTTTTCTATTTATTTTTAATCCAGTTACTCTGGAGGCTTCGTTTAGTTGATTTAGCCTTTCTTCCAGATCTTCAAGATTATCTGCTATTAGGACAATATCATCTGCAAATTTCAGATGATGCAGCCTTTCTCCATTTATGTTTATTCCTTTTGTTTCCCAATCAAGGCTTCTAAAGACTTCCTCTAGTGCAGCTGTAAATAATTTGGGAGATATGGTGTCGCCTTGTCGGATGCCTTTTTGTATTGGGAACTTTTCACTGTTTTTATTTATATAATTTAATTACAGAAGTTGCATTATTGTAAATATGTTTTAGTGTTTCAATATATGGTTTCTCAGTTCCCTGGGTTTCGAGTGCTTTTAGTGTTGCAGATGTTTTAACTGAATCAAATGCTTTTTCGTAGTCTATATAGGCCAGTCATAAGGGTTTATTGTATTCGATTGATTTTTCAATGAGCTGTATTAATGTGTGAATATGGTCCAAAGTATCGAAATTCTTTCTAAATCCAGCTTGTTCACAAAACTGCATTCCCTCTAGTTTAGATTTCATTCTATTATTTATAATATTTGTGGAGACTTTATATATGGTGGGGAGTAGGCTTATAGGTCTATAGTATTTTAATTTCTTCCTTATTGCCCTTTTTAAAAATTAATATTAGAAAAGAATTGTTCCAATTTTTTGGAATTTTTCTCTGTTTTAGGCATTTATTAAAGAGTTTAGTCAGCTGTTTGATAACAGAGTTTCCTCCCAGTTTTAAGAAGTCTCCATAATTCTATCTTTTCCTGGGGCCTTTCCATTCTTCATTTCCTGCAGTGTCATTTCCACTTCACCTTGTAAGATCTCAGGGACATCGTGTTCTTCCGCACTCGAGTTAATCATAGATGATTCTTGGATGTCCCAGTCTTTGTCCTCATAGAGTTCAGTTAAAATTCCTGAATTTTTTTGATTATTGCATCTCTATTTTTTATAAGTTCGCCATTTTTTCCTCTTACAGCAGCTATTTCCTTTGTTCCAACTGATAATGTTCGTCTTAGGACCTTCATATTACTATTGTTTCTTTAATTTTCCTAGTATTATACGATCTAATTTCATGTTTAATTCTTTTACGTATAATTTTTACAAATTTCCGCATATTCTATTTTACCGAATCACTTTTCATATCTCTTCATCAGATCTAAGGTTTCCTGTCTTAGTTTTTCCTCTCTTTGGTGCCTTTTTACACCACCTATTTCTAGTGCACAATTCAAGATACATTTTGTTAAGATTTCATTAGCATCATCGATGGTAGTAGCTGTGTTTAACTTTTTTAGTTCATTTTTGAGTGATTCTCTATAACAGCTTTTATTGTGGTACAGGTTTTGTAGATTCACTAAATTGGACTTTTTTCTTATGAGCTTATTTCGTTCCCATTTTTTCTTGATCCATACTTTTGCCCTTACTAGTCTGTGGTCACTTCCTGTATTAAATCTATTAAGCACTTCAGTATTATTTATTATATATCTTCTGTTGGAGAGGATGAAGTATATTTCATTGTAGGTTTGTCCATTTTCTGTTGATTTTCTCCTTGAAAAAGCTGTTCATAATAAAGAGGTTATTTTCTTCTGCGAATTCAACAAGTCTTTCTAGTATATTTATTAAGCAGTATTACACTAACCATAACATAATAATTACAACACTAAATACGCATATGTTTTTGAGTTTATATTAGCAACATTATTTTTAAACTAATAATACACCAAATCGCAATAAACAAGATATCCGATTTTTTTTTTATTGTCTGATATCTTATATAATACTGTTTATTGAAGTATCCTATTTTTACTGTAGGATTTGTTCGAATTTTTTTACGAGAAAGAAGATTATTTATTGTAATGACATATGATAGCAATTAGAACTAAAACAAGTCGACTGCTACCTAATGCGCATGACTAAGCCTGCCCTATAAACAATTCCATACGGGCATTTGAAAACGTGAATTCATCATGTGTCCGATGGTTCTAAATAAATAAATGTTTTAAAACCTATTTACCAAATATATTTTCAAGATAACTTGATTCGTGCCACAAACAAAAAGTTATAATAACTTGAATATCAGGGTTAATAATAGTAGTTAAATTATCAAAATTTCATGTATTCTAAAATGTCTGTAGCGTAGATTTAGTTCCTATCCCTATCGATAGGGGATTTAAAATCTTTCATAATACAATTAGAAAGAGGAAACCTGTGTATACTACATATAATGGAAGAAGGCGAAATTGGTTTTCTCTGATTTCAAGTATAACAACACTGACTCATGGAGCGGCAGCCAAGTGTTAAAAAAAAAAAAAAAAGAAAAGAAAACATCATTTCGTGCAAGAAAATATACTTTTCTGAACAATAATATTTTACTCTGCATCTTAATTCGTGGCAATTTTCTACAAGCGGACTCATAACACATAAAAGGCACAGTAAACATCCGCACGCCAACCTCCTTTCCCGATCACGCAATCCAAATTAATCTTCCAATGCGGTTTGGGAGAAAAGATCAAAAAAAAAAAAATTTTCTTAATTACTCGAACCCGAAGTTGGAGAATGTTAAACATTTAAGGCTAAAATTAAGAAGAGCCTGAAAGAATTCTGGACCACATCTGAGAAAAGCAACAACAGAAAAAGACTTGCTTCCTTGGTCCAATCTAATTATTTGCTCACATCATCCCACTGAGTTATATACGGTACTTTTAGCGGGGAAAACGAGCGATGGAAGGTGGGGGGAGGAATTCATAATGAAACTTTTGACTGCAGCAGCGAGAGAGAGAGCGCGCGGGGGGGGGAGAGAATAAGGGGAAAAGAGAGGCAATGACAGCAGCTTGCGGTATGCAAGGCACGGCAGCGCTTGCACGCTCTATCCAACCAACCAACCCAAAGGCCATTCCATCCCACCCGCTCACACAAAGATATACAAGACACACAGAGGTAGCGTCGCCCTTTCAAAGCAAGTTCACCGCAGCTGCGTGCTGCGTGAAAACTTAGTGCTGCCGTCTGCTAACGTGTGCGTGGACTGACGGGCTGTTACCATTTTCGAAAAATAGGGGAAGTGGGTTATCGAAGAGATGGGACTAACTTTTGTAATAGCTTATTGTTAATTATTATCACAAAATACTTTCCGAGAGACAAACGAAAATTGGGTCACGTGGTATACATCAGTCTACCCTTCCGTAGGCGTTTAAAAATGCTTACAAAACTTTGTGATTATTATAAAATAAGCAAAATTCGAAATATTCCAGCTCACTACGATTTTAGATTAATATCGCATTATTTGGTAGTGTGTTCTTAACCAAATAAAATAGCATTAGATTCCTTTAACGTAAATTGCCTGTAATACAAGCTAATGTTAAGTCTCTGTTGGTACATGTATTGTCTTTGTTAATAATTTCAATGCGTGGTAAACCCGTGCGCTGTGATGCTAATAATAACATCGCGTCATATTATTTGGTAAACCATTCCCATCTTTCCGACCACAAAATCATCCTCCAATCTTCCTGTATTTTGTGTTATAGACATTATTTTTTTTACAAGGGAGAAATTTACTTTTAAAAAATATTAAAATAGAATTATTACTTATAAAATTTTACAAGGACCCTTATTTTCACTTGGATAGTTCCAATCTAAGATGGGCGAGTGGATTGAAAACTCGGCGTTCCCACAATTTATAAATGAAACGACATACCCAGGCATGTCGGAGATGGTTTGTGTACACCAGGCGAGTTGGGGGGGGGGGCTTTCACACTTTGGGGTGAGGGGGGGGTTACCTGGCAATAAGCCAAAAAGGACTTCAGACGGAAAGTCGTTTAGAACTAAAGAGGTGATGGTCCATCCTTCTGTGGGTGGGGTTTTTTGGGGGGAAAGCGAGTATTTCTTTGAAAAGACCAACAAAGAGACTGTTTACTGAATAGTAATTATCCTAAAACAGCCTTCCTTTGCGGTAAGCAGAAAGGCAGCTTCACAGAACTGTAATTAAGCGGAAACACTTGCCCTGGGAAGCAAAAATGTTCGCGTTCCATGACGAACTTCCGTTTCCGCTAGAATAAGTGAAACACTTCATTCCAAGAATCAGTTAAAAACTATGGAAAAGAAACCTTTGAATTTTGAAATTTTCGAGTCTCTCGAAAAACTTATAACCTTTTTTTAGATTTAAAAAAAAAAATGCATATCCCTACCACTGAATAAAAGATTAGCGTGATCTTTCCAAGTTTTCCAGAATCGCTAAGCCATAGCAGCTATCACTGTATGTGTTAATAAAAATATGCCACATGCCATAAGTTGCGGTTTCCTAGCAACAGCAAACATTATTGAACATATCTAGAAGCGTTACAAGTAAAACCAAGTAGCCTCTCTCGACTGTTAGTGCGTTTCTGTTATGCAGGAGTTTCATATCTCTGTTTAACGATTTGTGTATTTGGCTGTCACCAGGTATGGCATGCATGTTCACTTTACAAGCGGCGCAGCGACCGAATTCAATATCCTCATGTATATAGACAAGTTGCCAACTCCTGTTCGCTTCTTTGGGAACGTGTATAGAGTTATGCACGCCCTACATAGCTGGTGTGTGCGTGCGCGCGCGCGAGGATAATGTTCTTTTTTACGAAAGCATGGGACGGACTTCAAAAGAAACAATCGATTCGGCTGCTGACTCACCCTGTTTGCCGGCAAGACGAGCTTGTATAAAAGCGAAGGAAAATACGGTGAAAATGGTTGCGGGGAAAGAATAAAATGCAAATAAAAAAAAATAAAAAAAAACATCTCTCGTTGGTTTAAAAAGGACTTGATTCACTTATGAAATGGATTTTTGCTTTTAGTTGTTTATATATGTTTGGCATGAGAGAAATGGTCTGATTATCTTCGAAATAAATAAATAATGATTAATTTTTTTCCCTCCTGTTGTAATTGATAATTAAAATTTACCATTCGAAACGATTTTTTTATTTTTTGAAAATATTTTTTATAACTGTCAACTGAAATTTGAATGCCAATAATGCAACTGTTTGAAGGGCGTTTTATAAAAACATTAAGTTACAAGCAAGGTCGAATTGGGAGTGGAAAATGGTCTGGCAAATTACTTGGAAATCTTTAGTATGGCCTTAATGTTGTTTTTACATTGATCCACCTTTCATTTTCCAGGTAGCTTTTAGCCGTATCGCCTCCAAAGAAAGCTGTACTCCTTCCAGGTACAAACTTCAAATGAACAATTGTATTTTAGGTATGTTTTCAAAGTTGGTTTTTCCTCTTTAGAATGGGAGGTCCACAGTGCACAGCGGAATTATTAGAAGAAAGAAATTTTGTAGTGAAGTTCAATTGTAATCCTTAAAACCTTTAAATTTGATCTCAGCTATATTAGCAGAACCTTATGACGATGCAGTTTTGAAATTTGTGATAGTTATCTATCGTTGGGCGTGTTGTGTGTGCACGTGAATATTTTGAAATCCTAAAGTGCCGATTTATAAATAGTGCAAGCAAAAAAAAAAAAAAAAAAAATCTTAAAAAAGATATTTTTTTTTTTTTTTAATACTCAACCTAACACACGCGTGCGGTCTCGGGACTTATAATACGATAGTGTTGGCAGGTGATCAGAAAGAAGAAAGGAATCTATTAATGAGCTGCTTGAAGGAGGATGTATGTGTTGGGTAAAATGATACGGAGAAAGACTGTTCCAAAGCAGAGGTGTGTAGAAATAAAAGAAGCGGGTGATAAGGATGGTTGAGCACGTCTAGACTGAATATTGATCTTGGACAAAACAAAGTTTCAGGAAGGATAATGTAAGCATAAACACATTCAGACTGTATAAACAGATTTAAGCGTCTCTTTCGAGTCATTTAGATTCGGAAAATTAGGCTTAACCAAAAGGAAAATAAAGAGGCACAACTTCTTTATTATGAAGTCGATGAGTCTGGGGACAGCCTAATAGCTCTCCTTTGAATAGCATCAAGAATTTTTAGAGGGTTTGAGTCCATCATTCACACGTATGAACACAGTATTTTAAGGGTGGATTTGTACAAATTTAATATGTAGATTAGTGAAAAAGAATGCCTACTTTTTTATATTTTTTTATCGAATAAGAAAGCTATTGATGTGATGTGTTTATGCCAGGAGAGGGTTGGAGGTAAACGGCAATTCAAAGAGCGAGATCTGATCCTCTCTGGTGATTACTAAAAAGGTTAAGGGTAGATACGCGGAGGTTCCTTTTGCAAGATAATAAGACTAGCCTCTAACACGTCTTTCCTAAAGTTACGTTTATTAATGCGCAGCCGAAAAAAACAGAGGTATTTTGTCGAGTTCTTACTATTATCACCCGAGGTGGAGTTATGCTTCCCAGCGAAAGATTGAAATGATAATACAGTACTTATAAAATATATGACAGAATGCAAAAATAAATAAAAAGCTATTGATAATCCTTTTGACTTTTTACTGAATTTTCTCTCATCTGGTCTCTTCACTGTTTCTTTTTTTTTCCCAAGGCTCAAGAGCCTTGATATAAAAAAAAAAAAAAAAAAAAACACGCCTGGCTAAAAATAGTTGTCATATTTTTTTATTTAATTCTTGATTTTCTTTCATTTAAGTAACATCATCTTCGTTGGAAGTTTTTAATGTTTGCAACTCCAACTGGCTTCCCTTTTTTCAATTGCACCGAACCAACAGGTAGTAGTAGTACCGAGTCATTTGCTATCGCCAACGATCTCACACAAATTGTTCACGTGCCTACTAGATAACCCTAACCACTCCCTGAACACTCTTGATCTTTTCTGACCCTTCTAAGTGTACTGCGGATGTTGTTTTTTCTACTCTAGGCAATTGAGATCGCAATCTGGGGGGTTGATTTCTTCTCCAAAGAAAGAACGTTCACACACAGCTAATCTTTGAACTTACAATACTCCATTGTGTTAGTAAGAATACCAAATAGGTCTTTGTGCTATTGTTATTATGATCCGAACATTTGTATTGACTGCATCACTCAAATAATTCTTATCGTTATGGGAATATGAAGATCCTATTCTGTTTCAAATTTTCGTCACTTATTTTAAGGTCATCCCCCTCCCTCTCCAAGAAATGTTCAAGAGAGGTCTCAAGCATATATCTGCCGGTTTTCATCTAAATCTTCCTTTCCCGTTTATATTAAAACGGTTACAAGTAATTTATCGACACATCCACAACCGATTACAAAAGAACCAACAGCTGTCACTTGCATCATGTCCAAATGTTACTCTCAATTTCTGGTAGCTTGCCAAAACTATTGGCTCTAAATTTTGGCAAACTCTGCGCTACCTCTTTGGCAGCTCGATGGTGGTGTGCATTACTACATTCATAAGTGGTCCTTCTAGCTTATTTTATGTCGTCCTGTAAGAACCTACTACTATTTCAAATGCAATGGTGTTCCAGGAGATAAAAAACTCAGTCCAGTCTGAATACCAAAACATTTCCGGATTCCCAATGACATCGATTCGATTGTTCTGAACTTCAAACTGTCTACATTAGCAGTCTGATAACGTTGTTTATATACTCACACCTCTAATAGCTTCTAAAAGTTCTTGACTCGGTACAGAAGAACGATAATCTATTTGCTGATCATTCACCCATCACGTGTCTTTTCATATGATGAGCGAACATATCAGAAGCGAATGAGACTAATATTAAAATGTTTTAATTGAAGTATACAGAATAGTAAGTCAGCTAAGTTTAATATATTACAGAACCTTAATGCTAACACTGCAATTGGGTTAGATGGCATATCGGCCCATGTGTTACGAGAATGTGCAAGAGAATTAGCACCTCCTCTAACCAGCCTGTTTAATTTAAGCCTCAGTTCTGGTAAAGTACCAATAGAGTGGAAAGAGGAGGAAAAAATAATTCCACTGCATAAGGGAGGCTCCAAGACTGAGGTTGAAAATTATAGACCAATCAATATATCTGGAGTGGTGGTTAAGGTTTTGGAGAAATTAGTAAAAATTAGAATTCAGGACTGGGTGGACAGCAATATGATACTTCATAAGGGGCAACATGGTTTTGTGAAGGGTAGGTCTTGCTTAAGTAATTTGCTTACGTTCTATAATAAAGTGACAGTGGAGTTGGATAAAGGAAATCCTTACTCAGTGATACTGCTTGACTTTGCAAAGGCATTCGACAAGATTCCACACGGAACTCTGTTGCATAAATTAGAGCAAATGGGTATGGATCCGAAGCTGGTTATATGGATTAGAGGATGGCTGGTCGATAGATATCAAAGAGTGGTTTACGGAGAAGCTGAGTCCAGGAGAAGGTAAGTGACTAGTGGTGTACCTCAAGGCTCAGTGCTCGGTCCTCTATTGTTTAATTTGTACATCAATGATATCGGGAATACTTTGGAGGGAAATGTCCACTCGTTTGCTGATGATGCAAAATGAGGAAGAGCGATAGTCAATTCAGATGATGTAGATACTTGAATAGGCTGGCGGTATGGACTAAAGTAAATGGCTGTCAGTTTAATGTGACTAAGTGTAAGGTGATGCACTTCGGAAGGATGACATCGCATGCTGTTTACCTATATTAGCGGAACTGAACTGCAAGAAATTGACGAGGCAAGGGACTTGGGAGTCATTGTGGACAGAGAACTTAAGTTTAAAGGGCATATTGCAAAGATAGCTAAAACATCACATCAAAATAAATGGTTGTTGAAGAACACATTAACAAGCAGGGATAAGGAAGTTATTGTTCCACTTTATAAGGCGTTAATAAGACCGCATTTGGACTATTGTGCACAGATCTGGTCACCTGGATTTCTTGGTGATGAAGAAATGGTGGAGAGGATTCAAAGGCGAGTCAAAGATTGTTGCAGGTCTGTGGGATGTTCCCTACCGGGATAGATTGAAGATCTGTGGGCTCCAAAAACTAGCTGATAGACGTAGGAGAGGAGATATGATAAAAGCATAGAAATTATTAAAGGGATTTTACAGGATTGATGCTGATGACATTTTTAAGACCAGTGTAGGAAGGGAGAGAACGAGGGGGCCATTCTGGAGATTATTTAAGAGTGTGGTTAACAAGAGTGTTAGGACTAGATTTTTTACTTGGAGGGTTGTGAAGGAGTGGAATGCATTGCCAGAGGTGCTTGTGAATGCTTCATCTGTGAATGAATTTAAGGAGAAGTATGATAGGTATTGTGTAAATAATGGTTAGTGTGTCAATGTGGGGTCTCCCGCGATGCGTCTTTTGACTCCATCGAGACACCGTTATAATAATAATAATAATAATAATAATAATAATAATAATAATATGCATATATTATGATTTTCAGATTACACAATCTTTAAATCATCCCGCATGTTATATATCTATCTAATACGCCCGCTATGAGCTAAGGGAATGACTCTGGAATGTTGTGACAGGGTGGATTATAACAGAAATATAGTTTATGAAACAGTATTTCCATAGAGAAAAAAAAAATCGGATGTTTATATATATTTCAAAGTATATTTCAATAGTACAATATCCGTGTACTGTAATATAAAAAAGTAATAGGTATAAAGGCAGGAGAAATGTATTTATCTCCGTTAATTATTATTATTTCAGATTTTTACACTTGGGAGGAAACACTAATGCTGGTAGTCTGTTCCACGCTACGGATGAAAGAGAACACGTAGTTAGTGTGGTGGTTTCGAAACTAGACGACTGCAAATCGGCAGTGACTACTTGCAGCACGAGTGCTCATCAGAGGAGAGAAGGTGGAACGAAGATCTTGAAAAGCTTGGATGAACGTCAGATTTATTCTAAGCTTTCCCCCTGCATTGCACAAATTTCCAAGTCAGCTTACGAAAGAAATATTTTGGTAGAATACTTTTAACTGCACAAATTTTAAGGCATTGAGCATTTTGTGTTAATCAGATTGATAGATCTGTTGATCATTCGCAAGTAATTTTTTTTTTCTTTTCAAGAGAATTTTTACGAAATATCTATGATTTGAATTAAATGAGATTTGAGCCCTAGGCTGTTTTTTTTTTTTTTTTCACCTACAATTTGTTGCGAGCCGCCAAACCTAGACTAAGGTGATAATATTATTGTATTAGAAACAGAAATTAATTATCTGTGGTGGTTTATGTGATACTCAAACAGACCATTCGAGTGGTTCCCAAGAGAATAGAAACTTTCAACGTCCTTCAAAGTCCATAAGCTTCAAAAAAAAAAAGGGGGGGGGGGCGTTCCCTTTCTTTCTTCTACAAGATCCGCAATTCTACACTTAAAGAAAGAAACTGCTGAACAAAAACAAACAAATAAGTTCTTAGAATCATGTTCGCAAATGGGGGGAACACACCAACAAGGGCGAGAAAAGTGCCCTCTAACAAAAGACTAACTGACTCTTTAACAGTAGATGTCTTTGCCTGAGTCGCAACTAATCCACTTTTCTCTGATAACCCGACATCCCAGTGAACCCCCCCCAGCCTTACCCACCTAGTCAACATGACCCCCATAGCCTTCTTCCTGTACCAATAAGAAGGGGGAGGGCGTAAGAACCAAGAGTCCCACTTCAGCCTACCTTAGCCGTAGGCACAAAATCCTCCTGTGCTGCACTCTTTGTCGGACTGCGAATGTAGGAAGGATGAATGCCGGAGTGGTCGAGACCCCCCCACCCCCAAAAAAGTGAACGTAACTAGCCATTCATCAGTGCCCGTTATGGTTCCGCGAATTGCTCTTTCTTATCTGCACCATTCAGTTGGGCGACTTTACCTGCCACTTTAACACAAGTGGCTGAGGTGGCAGTGGGGAGTCGGCCTAGACGTGATAAGGAGTGTTAAAGATTATAATCCCCCCATCCATCATTGCAGAGAAAAGTCCTGCAGCAAGATCCCTCTCGGCGGAGTACGGCTTGTCGTGTATTTCGGGGAGAGGAGATCTCCTGCTGTTTACTTTCCACCCTCCATCGAAGCTACTTCGAAAGACATGGCCGTGACATTAGCCCCAACAACAGCATACGAAAAACAGAATGGAATTTGCTAAGTACTTTTATCCAGCGTTTTTTTTTTTTTTTTTTTCCTTCTTAGAAAAACTTAATGATAGGAATTCGGTGTTTGTTTTTAAAAGTATACCACTGTCAAAAAAAAAATTCCTTAAAATCTTCGTAATGCTGACCAATTAGCCTTTGTCCCCCCCCCCCCCAAGGTCCTATTTACAATAAAAACAAGCTAAATCCATAATATGCTTTCCTGGATTGTAAGAGGATGTATGCCACATGTCTACAACACACGAGTTCAGGGTCGCTATCATTTTGATATTTTCTCTGACAATGTTATAAGCGAAATTTCCTCTAAAGGACCCAGTCCATGCTTTGTAATTATTATAGCCATGTGCGTCCTCCGCAACAGATTAATGTTAATCTTTTTTAGATTCATTCAAGGAAGCTTTCCATATTAAATAAACATTTTAAATGTAGCTTTTTTATTATCTTTTCTCTTATTAAATATAATTTTTCTGCAGTACAATATACCTTATCTTGGTAATTAGCGCATACGGAAAAAAGTCAAAATTTAACGAGCAGAGAGGGAGATAAAAAAAGAGAGGGGAATGGAATACAACAGGACTCTACGAAAATGTAACTGAGAACCCTTTTAGTAGCTGCATTAAAATTAAAAAAAAATAATAATAATCTTTCATTGTGAATATATAAATAACGCTACTCTGCTGTTAATTATAAAGTTTGGCAAAGAAACTATTTAATTTTTTTATTGCATTAATAATAATAAATTACGATACGATGTATAATAATAATAATAATAAATATATTAATAAATATAATATCGTTCGCAAAGCTGGGAAATGATTTTGATAAAAACTCATAATTTTATGAGTTTTGTTTTAATTTATGAAACATATTTGCGAGGCGCCCGACAGTTAAAGCAAAAAAAAAGCTGTAGTTCTAACATGTTGATTCATCGTCTGCTCTCTGAACGCATGCTGAGAGAGCAGACGATGTTCTGATTTCAAGCATTTAAAATAATAACTGACTATTGGTATTATGGGTATCTCCATGGAGACAAACGACTCATCGCGGGAGACACACTAACCAATATTCCCACAACTCATTCACTGACATCATCTTCAGAAGTGACTGTTTTGTTCAATTAAATCATATCTGTAGTCAAATAACTGACAACAAAAATTTCAATTCGAAATTTTTCTGGCTTAGAAAATTTCTTTCAAAAATTAATTTCAGGAAAATATAAGCCTTAAAAAGTGGTATTCAAAATACTGATATAAAATTCCACAAAAGTGATTAAGAATTCTTCGCTGCATTTAATGCGGTGGTGTGAATTAAACTCGGGACTTCAAAGTCTTCTGAATACTTTATAAGGAATGCTAACCCACTCGTTTTTTTTCTCCCTATTTGTATACCGAATGAATTGTTATGCGCGCTAGGTAATGTGCACGACACTAGTCCTGCTATGGACATGCGTGGTTTGTAATATTAATTGCAGGGCACCTGATAGACTATTGCGCAGGTGCGAAATTTAACAATGATCTTGGTGTACTGTGGGTAATGCATTTGATACAGTTTTAATATAATCAAAATACATACAAGAAAAATAAGAAGCATTTAAAATGGCTGAAAAAGTCGACTTAAAATAAATACGAATAAAAAAAAAGTTGTATTCGTATAATTCAAATACTGTTTTCAGGAGATTGGATAATACACCGAAATCATTCAAATATCACAATAAAATCAAAATAAAGATGATTCAGTAGCAATGTGAAGATCATATTTCTATATGAATCAAAGATCGTCAAATATTAAAAGATATCGTGGATACAAAATAGTTCCAAAATATTTTGATAGTAATACATAATATTAGTATTTAATTTCTTTGATATACTTCATATAATCCTCCGAATTTATGTAGTTGATAATCGCAGAATCTTGCCTTTGATCTGGATTCTGAATCTACAAGAATTTCAAGATTAAAAGTGAAGAATCCAAATGATATTCAATTTTATATTTAAACTGATTTGTGTACCTACTTTTCTGTATACAGCGCACAGGATGTGTTAGAAATTCAAAACATATTTTGCAATGTTCTATATACAATTCAAAAGATTTTCCGGCGACCTCTTCTGCATTCTATTCATGAAACGCTATCCCCTGAAGTCATACAAATTTTCTTCCCCTAGTTACAGTATTCACTGTTCACCCGGATCGTCTGTTTATGTCATTGAACTTTTTTTACTTCTTCTATCTCTCCTTTTTTCTCTCTTAATACAACCCGATTTCCGAGATTGTGAAATATCTAAAGGGATACCGTATATATTTCATTGTACATATACATTTCCTACCTCTTTGTATCACCAATACAATAACGGCCATTTTGTATAATCGTGTAAGCTACTACGCATGCGCTTTTACACGGCGTACATTTATGTGACAGTCGCTTATTTTCCTTCCAAAATAAGTGTTGAAGACGGCATCTAAAATCATTATAATTAAATTGAAATCAAAATCTGAAAATGATTTCAAACAAAATTTACCGTTACTTCATGATTACTCGCGTCAAGTTACATATTACTAAGTCTAACGAATTTCATTAGGTTTAATGATATTCGATCTAATATTCTAGTTCCAAATTCGTCATTTTATATTTCCGCTTTGCTACGTGAAATTATTCCACTTTTTTTCTTTTCTACTCATGCGCTAAATGAGCTAATATGGAAATAATTTCAATGCCGCGAGAGACGCGTGTCGATTTTTGTCGTATGCATTTCGAAATGTTTATAGTCTTAAACACATTGCGTGTCAAAGTGGTATCCGTTAGGCAACAGATTTATATCGAAGAGACGTGGTAGAATAAATTACGTTACAAATACATTTCCGTACGATGTTTATGAACAAGAAAATAAGATAGTAGTTTCACTAGTCCTGTTTTACAACTACTTTGTTTGCTTACAAAATATTTATCGAAGCAATACTGCAGCTATTTGTTAGAGTAAGAAAAACAAAAGTTAAGGAATAATTTTGAAAAAATTATCATAAAAATGTAAATAAAACAAACCAGTTATCTAGAAGTCAGAAGTAAACTAAAAGGGCGTTACTGCGCTAACTTACGATTTATTGAAAAGACCAAAGATGTTCCAACAGATTTGGAATCATCAAAACACCGTGGAATTACCTAGTTTTCCAATATAACTTACGTCACACATTTGCGACTCTTTTTGTACACTTGCAGACGAACTACATTTGGCTGTTGTGTTTAGCGGTTAACTGCAACAACAGTGTTTTTTTTTTTTTTTTTACAGGTCAGCAAAGAAAGGAAAGTAATAAATTAAAACTTTGAATTACTTTTACGAAGCCATTAAAAAGCGACTGACCGCGAGCTAAAGTGCACAGTTTTGTGAAGTTTACTTGAACTAGTCAATAAATCAAATTCTTTGGGTTTTTTTGTTCTTCGAAATGAGTACTGCTGTCGTAATAGCTTTAAGCGTTTTTGTTTCCTTCTACATTGCTTTTTTTTTCGCAAGAAATCTTATTGTATGTTAATAAAGTGTAAGTTAAACCTATTGGTTAGTCTTACATAACAAAGTCGTACAATAATGCGAAGATAATCTTAGTGAAGGAATTAGCGAAAGCCTATAATAGCTTATACAAAATCTTTACGAGACTAGCGAGTCCGTTTTTTTATGTACTTGAGTTGGTCTCCCCCCCCCCACACCCACACACCACCACCAGAGCCGACTACTGCCTGATTCATTAAATAATTAGGGCTTTATCACAATATCCATTGCTTATCTCTACCATAAAGCATAGCTACCATTTTTTTTTAATATCTTACGATGAGTATGTCGATGTACAACAGCCCTATTTTATGTGCCATTCCTCCACCAGAATAACTTGGTAAAAACGTGTTCATGCCCCCCCCCCCTCTCCTTTTTTTTTTTAATACACTCTGTGTAATGGGCCAGGACAATGCATTTCTCGCTTCAGGCTCTTAAGACACATTACTGGAGCTAGGCAAATACAAAAATCGATATTTTACTGCGAATGGACGTTGCCATAGAGACACTTCGCTGTTATCAACAACGATAAGAAAACTGCAGCGCTGGCTGGCAACAGCAGGGGCTTACCAAGAACACGTGACTTCTTTGATTCAGTAGTCTTAAGGGATTGCAAGCCGTATTGGCATGGTGACAGAAAGAACAAGTCTTACCTGAGTGACGTTTATGTCAAAAACATAAGGCCGCCAGGTGGAGTTAGCGCATTTTATACTTAAATAAATAAAACTGATGAGTGGAAGAAACTATTTACGTTCTTTAGTTAATTTTCTTTTATTAGTATTAAAACTTATGATCTAAGAAATTTCCATGAAGTACTACTGTAATATACTATAATTATTGTACATAAAGTAATTTTGGCGCTTTGCTAACGTTCAGCCAACAAATATCAATATATATTAGTAGAGTAGTTGTGCTGTATGGCGAAATATTCATGGCGAAATATCCAGTCATCCTAGTTGAGTAAATGGGTTTAGAAACCGCAGTTATCAGTAGGATGCCTCTTAGTGATTTACTGAAAAACGGGACAAGGATTTTATACGTAAATTAGCGCTACGACACGTATGAAATAGTGAGGAGACCTCTCAATGACATAGCAACATTTTTTTAATTTTATTTTATGTATTAAATTTTAAAATGCACCCAGCAATCCTTACTTCTGTTGACACTGTTGTGCAAGCTGAAGTAGAAGTGTGAATCCATATCATTAGTTGCAAGTACTGCAGTAGTACGTGAGAGGTATAGAATAATGTATTCTTTGTTCGAAGACAGTCTTGGCACTTATTTAAAAAAATATATAGAAATAAAAGTAGTCCTTGAACATTACATAGCTACCAATGGACAGAAGTGCCGTAATCTTATACAGTAACATATAAGGCAATCATGGGATATTAATAATAGCTTTTTTACACGATAGAACATGCAAAAAAAAATACTAAAATTAACATGGGAAAGACATCGGTGAGTGCTTGGGTGATTAACGTCTTCATTTTATTCTAAAATAGCACTTGAAGGGTATCACCTTAAGCGAATAAGTCCACTTTACAACACGAAGCTACGTACAGGCTTTGTGAGAAAGCCATATTAAGTTACAGCAAAGGAAAAACAGACATTTGGTCTCCAGAAACCGTGTCGTTGTGAGAGGCACTTCTGGGTGTCCCTGCCGCTCTGACACAGGAAGTGAGGAGAGTCCTCTCAGCCAATGACTGAAGAGAAAACAGCTCTCCCACAAAGGCCATTTGACTCAGCTACAGAATGAACCCCAAAGAGCTTTAAAGCCCGATGTCTTTTACAGAGCACTGGCTAGGATCAGGCGCGCTCATGCGAGACCCATTTGACAAATGAGATGCCAAACAGAATTTGATCCCAGGCGAACAGGACGTCGCATCTATAACCTATTAAAACGTAGGGAGGAGGGTCTCTCTTCTCTTCCTGTTGGGGATGGGGGGGATAAGACAGTCTTAGAGATAAATATAGCTTTGAACGAGCTGTAGACAGATATGACGGTTCGCAATATACACCGAAGAAGACGTGTCAAGCAAGATGAGGTATTGGATGGGGGAGGGTAGAGAAAAAATATGAATGTCTCTTTAAGAAAGTTCACTTGAGGAGGAAGGAAGGCTTTTTTTTTTTTTTTTTACAAATTGTTACCAGTTGTATGTGCTTTCTCAAATATTTAGTACGTACGTATAGATAGGTTCTGTAGGGGGGGGGGAAGAGCAGGAAGTGTGCATCCCCCTATACTTATAAATAACGCAAGAAGAGTTCAAAGGGCCCTCTATATCAGCCTAGCAATAAATGTTTGAAATAAATCTACTTCCAAGTGGAAAAATATTAACTAACTCCCATGTGCTTGAAGAAACAAGAGTTTAAAAGGTGGTTACAGTATACAGCTTGCCGCATGACCTCACTGGGAAATCTTTGCTTTACTGAATTCTATACGATAACTACGCCACGTGCCGAGCTCACGGCAGTATTAGTCATCATTCAGTGGTAAACGGAAAATACACGTCATTATCATTCACAAGCTGCGCAAACCAACCCATTCTCTAAGGGAAAACGCGATTGAGCTGAGGCAACCACATTTGCCAAAAACATATTAAGGGTTTGACAATTAATAGCTGTAGTAGTTCATTATTAAAATAAAGAAAATGACACGTTAAACGAAAGAAATATTACAGCAGTTAAGTGTCTATAAAAATAAAAGTGTTACTGTATGCAAATATACTTTATAAAAACTAAATAAGTAGCTCTTAAAACAAAATAATAAGGATTTTCCTATAGTCAACTCATCTTGGCATCCGTACAAGCACTAGGCGAAATTCTCTCCGGATAAACAAAGCTTCTTGGGGTCAGTGACATACAAAACAAATAAACAGGCCGTGTGTGCTGCTTACCCACTAGCTATGTTTGCTAGAGAATAGGCCAAAGAAGAAAAATTAAATGTGTATTTCGCCAGCATCATAGCCTAAAATAAAACAGTCCCTTTTAACAAAAGTACTAAACCCAGCACATTCACTGACTCCAGATATTGCTGTAAATAGAAACGGTCAAATGATACTGCGTGCGCAATGTATTGGGGGGAAATGTCTTTTTCTGACAACAAAAGCTATTCCACGTTCGAGTGACTACATGCAGAGCTCATAAACATGTCGAAGCGAATTAAGCGATCAACTTGCTGATATATGGGGGGGGGGGGGGTGGGGGGGGGGGGGGGTGGGGGGGGGGGGGGGTGGGGGGGGGGGGGGGTGGGGGGGGGGGGGGGTGGGGGGGGGGGGGGGTGGGGGGGGGGGGGGGTGGGGGGGGGGGGGGGTGGGGGGGGGGGGGGGTGGGGGGGGGGGGGGGTGGGGGGGGGGGGGGGTGGGGGGGGGGGGGGGTGGGGGGGGGGGGGGGTGGGGGGGGGGGGGGGTGGGGGGGGGGGGGGGTGGGGGGGGGGGGGGGTGGGGGGGGGGGGGGGTGGGGGGGGGGGGGGGTGGGGGGGGGGGGGGGTGGGGGGGGGGGGGGGTGGGGGGGGGGGGGGGTGGGGGGGGGGGGGGGTGGGGGGGGGGGGGGGTGGGGGGGGGGGGGGGTGGGGGGGGGGGGGGGTGGGGGGGGGGGGGGGTGGGGGGGGGGGGGGGTGGGGGGGGGGGGGGGTGGGGGGGGGGGGGGGTGGGGGGGGGGGGGGGTGGGGGGGGGGGGGGGTGGGGGACTGTTGACATTATTAAAAAAAAAAAAAAAAAGATCGTTCTTCATATACAGCATTACAAAATTCCCAACTTCTTTCCACGTCCGATGTGTTCTAGTTAAGAAACAAACTAAACACAAACCCCCTTCTTTAATACAACGTTTTCGTATGCGAGCTTGTAAAATGGAAACTTGTAATGGCTCGCACTTCTGTAGCCTGTTAAATTTGGAGAGGGTTACCACCCTTAAGGACTTAATGTGATCGTTAATTTTTTTTCGACATATATTCCTTTTATATTAGTGCAATTACAGCCTGTTTCTTTGATTAAACCAAGCTTGGAAAACGTCATTAGCCCATAATTTGGAGGTGGGCAAGTTCGGGGAGGGGGGAAGGAAACAACAGTAAGTTATATTTAATTTACTTGCCGGTGAAGTATTACGGGAAGGTCATGAAAGTCAGCTAAGCCTTAATGAGTTCATCGATCTACTCATCAGTCGACTCCAGTTCTCCCCGATCGATAGCAGACATTACACGGCTTGCCTCCCAGCTCAACTTGGGAAATTGGTTTTCCCGCACGCTGATTGGTTAAAAAGGCACCGGAATGTGTGAAGGAGTTTATGGAGTAAGCAAACTTGGAGATACAAAAGGCTAAAACCGCCTGTACTGAAAGTGTGGAGGAGATGCTGGCGGGGGGGGGGAGTGCGGAAAGACTTTATGTAGGAAACAGCAGTTGTGGGGGGGATCTCCTAAGTAGTACGATCGTAGATTGAAGTTCATTGCACAGTTACGATATTCTTTTTAGTTCAACTCACTTCCTGAAAATCGTAAAACTGAAACGGAATTATCCATTTGGCAACTTAGATGTATTAACCCCTCCCATACACAAGGGGGGGGAGAGGAAATGGAAATCGTAGCTTCTAATACAAGAGCATAAAAAGTGAATTTCTCTTCTAATATAGGAGAGAAAGAAGAAAAAAAAAAAACGATTTGTACTTCGGGTAAATGTTCTAAACGCAGTTCACCTAAAAATTGCAGATGGCCAAGTGCCATCTGACAACGAGATTATTTGGCATTTACTGCAGCAAACGGTACTCCTGTATACTGTAGGTTTCTTGTCATTTAAGCTGCCAAAGCACTGAAGCAAAAAAAAAAAAAAGTATGGGGATAGGGAGGTAGGAACAACATAAAAGAGGGAGCGGCAAGTGAATGACTGGTGGACCATAAGTGCAGTAGGTCACGGCAGAGCGAAATAAATACTATTCTTCATCAATGTTAGATGTTGTCCGTCAAGGTAGTGGGGGGGGGGGGAGAGAAGAAGGGCGTTGTAGGGCGTGTAACAAAACACACCTTACCTCTCTAGCTCGCTAATTAAGGGTTTAAGGAAGGCATTGTCTTCGATGATAGGCAAGGAGGAAAGTCCGCTAACAAATTAATAAATATTGAGGGACAGGAAAGAGACAGGGGGGGGGTTAAAAATTGAGTACATAGTCTGTTCAAGATGCGTTTACTGCCAAAGTTCAAAATCCAAGGACAGATGTAGTGACCTTTCAAGTACGGTACCATTCTTCGAAATTGGTTTAACAATTTAAAACGTCTTTTGACCCCACCCTTCAATTCTGCCTTGTTTTCCCGCTTTTCAAATATCTAGAATGAATATTGTATGTAACTAATCTGCCCACTTTTGTTGTTTATCTCGCTTCGTTTCCACAGTAGTTTATAATGGAAATACTCTCATGTTAACATTCCGAGATTACTGTAATTACACAAAAAAGTTAGATCGTAGGGGCGTTGCCTCATCATGTTCGTCTTCTCCAGAAACTTGTTTTGTGCCTTCTGTCTAATAATCCTACTATCTCTACAGCATTGTCAGGTGACCGACTGCATAAATGTGCCTGTTTTTGGTTCAGGAAGTTAACTGGCTAATCACCGAGTTCCTTTATGTACGACCATAGATTCTCCTTCATGCTATTCCAATTATGGCCAAAGCCTGTATGATGATATTTGGATGAGATAGGCAAGAGTAATGTGCACGATATTTTCTAGAAAAGCATATTTAGACGCTATACTCTTGTTTATTCTGTCACTTTATGTAGGAAATCATCGCTGAGTCAGTAACCTAACTAAAACTCATGCAGTAGTATTTAACATGGCTAAGTCAGTGACCTAACTGCAAGTTACACACGCAACAAAAATGTCATATCTTTAATTTTGCTACCACGTATTTATTTCTATTAATGTCGGTGTTTTCTAATAGCCACAGTGAAATTTAAACTTTTCTTCTTTTGTTTATTGTAAAAATATTCCGCTTTATCCCTCTTGGAGATCTTGCCAATATTCTGAAAGGCAACACAACCTCATCCGAAGAGGATGTTAGCTCACAAACTGTCTTGCATAGTTAGTTTGGTCGGAAGCGAGAAGGGAATTACAATAACCAGCCAACCAGCAGGAAGAATAAAAACCAGTGAAACAACGGTGCTCAGCTTTCTGTGTAGTGCGCAATAGCTGTTGTCAAGGGAACCTTAATATCGATTACATTGTGGATCTGGTGCTTCAACCTTAGAAAACAGCCAGCTCTCTCTATCTTTTTTTTTTATCTCATTGTCATGTCTTCTGAGATGCCGCCTGTCGTTTCTTTCAGGTCTCTTTTTTTTTCCTCTTCATTCCCCCCCTCCTTTTTTTTTCTTTGCAACCCCCCCCCTTTTTTTAGCTCACGCTTTTATGTTATCCGATCTTCACTGCCGAAGCTAGTTCGCTCATTTGCGCCTAATGGTACCCTTTTGAAAGAAACCAACACGCTCCCCTCCATTGCTAATGCTTGATTTATTTCTCTACCACATATCAATAACAATATTTTCACACTGGAAGAAGTCTCCTCCACTTTAATGAATCTTTTGCGTGCAGCCTATACCTCGACACCCATATTAACTATTGGATTCGCTTTGGTCTTTCTATATGATTTTTTTTTTCTGTTTTTTGCTCCTCCCTTGGTACATAAGCGTCCTTCTTTTACGTTGTTCCATGACTTTTATTTTTTTTTCCCCGTTTATATTTGGATTTGGCTGGAACGAGAAAGAATTACTCTTCTATTAACCAAGAAGGAATAAATATTTGTTTCCTAGTCATTTATCTGCCAACACAAATATTCTCAAAACAAATGACATATTTATTATTCAAGTTTCAGACAACTAGCTTACATATGTTTTTTTGATTCATTTTTACTTTACGTGAAAAAACAATAGGATATACTGAATTAAGCTAAATGTAGTTGAATAAAATATTTCTTCTAAAATATGCCATTAAAAATACATTTTTTTTTAATGGCACTGTGTAAGATAGGGGCACTTCTTACATCAGCTTCCTCCAATAAGCAATAACGTGTCGTTTCTGATTACAGTAATGTTCATACATCACTTAATTAATACATGAACATATAAAAAATTGAAATTAAAAAAAAAAAAAGGAGCAAAAGTAGATCACACCGGAAACATGTCTGGTCGCTCTTCACAGAACAGGATAAAGCATGCTGTGTGGAATGGCTTTAAGCCAGGCACCCCAACACAGGTTGTTAGTTCTGCTTGTATAAGTGTTAGGTCGGTCGTCTTGGTTTTTCCATCATCCACGGATTTCCAGCGGAAATAAACTGCAACTTCCGGCACAGCAGAGCCACTTTTGACTGGTTATCTAAACTTAAAGGTTGCTTGGACGTTTTTCTTTATGAGTTCTTAAAGGAAAATAATTCTGAATGTCAATGATAATCAATGACTTTAATTACTGCTATTTTAGGAACAAAAAAAAACTCTAATTAATGTTGTTCAACGTAAGACAGGACAATATTTGGAAGAATTGCACTTGTAAATCCACAGCAGATTAATAGTGTGGACGAATTGAGAATCCAGGCATTTTGTTCTAGTGGTTGGTAGGGTAATACATATGTGCTTTTATATGTGCCTTATGACTCATAATAACACTAAATGTTTTTAAAGTTTTATATCTGTTAACAATTTTTGCATAATATCATTGGTTAGTTAAAAAAAAAAAAATAAATTAAAAACAAAAACGCTATTGCCTTTAAAGTGATAAATACAAAATCGTTTATCATTTAAAGAAACCTTGTTACAATATATTTTTATTTTATTTATCTTAATCCCATTTGCATAATAGTAATACCATTAATACTACTTGTTTTTCATGGTACTACCAGGGTTTTAAAAAAAAAATCGCTTTTCTTTGTGTACAAATGAATTACACATATGCCGTGCACAAGCTCCATTTCTGAGCATGCGTATACTCAGGCATCAAACCAACTTCCATTGTTTGAATCATGTTTCAGTAGAGCAACCATACAACAATATGTGGCTAAACCAAACACTAATGATAAAGCAAACTTTGTCTGCTGACTTCTTTATTTGCCTATATTTAGTTCGTATAGCATCAACATAAATAACCAACCTCTTCAGTATATGTTTTTATCCAACGACCGTAATATTGTACAATTGCATTGAATCACAAAACTGACTAATGCTAAATTTATGCCTGTCTCAATTCCAGTGAGCTCCAAAAGGCCTTTCTATTTCAACTGATCTACATGAATCTACAGTTAACTGTTCCATTAGATTTTCCTCTTTTTTTTATATCAAAAAATTCACAGATGTCGCGAATGGAAAAGATTCGGCACAGCTGCCATAAATAAACGATTCCATAGATGGGAAGATTACTGCTTTTAACCCACACATGGGGGGGGGGGAATGCTTCCAGGAAAACCGTACGTAGTTATTACAGTCCAATTCTTCAAATGTAACGCACAAACTCTACATCCTCATAAACGTTTGATATCCCAATTCTTTTAATGAGTACTTATGGAAATTACAACTTTTGCATTAACAATGTGCTTATAAACCGTTTCTGTATTCTGAGTTTAGCGAGGGATAGAAGCAAAACGGGAGGAGAACAAGAAGAGGGGGGGGGGGGTTTGGAGGGAAAGAATTACTTCGATATATATGGTTTGCTTTTCTTAGTATATTTCATTTCTTTCGCAATTTAAGGCAACCACGATAAGCTATCCAAAATGCATCCGCGAATGCTTAAACTATGCAAATGTAAGAGATCTTATTACATTAGTGAGGTTCAACCGCGAGCGAAACGAAACACGACTAATATTAAACAGAAACGAGAGAGAGAGCAGTCTTGCTATTGTGTTGACGCTCATTTAAATTATATGAAGCGATACCAGACATGTTACTGCCATAATAAATAGACCATGGTCACGCATATCCCCAAAAGGGAACTTGGACAACTGGTTGTTAGCTCACTATTTCTTCGGCCTGTTTTAATGAACTTCCAATGGCACGTTTGAGATCTCCGAGAAGGTTTTAATTACACTAATTGAGTTTAGCAATTAACTATCAGCTATGATAAATTTCTCCTAAACAGTTCCTCTCTTAGATTCTTAATCCAAGGGTGCATTTTGTACGACTATTTCAACCGTGTTTTAAATAGATTTATTACCGTTAATTTATAAAGTTTAATTAAATTTAAAACAAGTCTATTTAATTATTCTATTAATCACATAAGAAAAATAAATTAGCCACAATCTAATAAAATAATTTATGCCCTTAATTGTTGATTTTTGTTAATATTTAGATACGCTTCCGACATTACTTTTTCTTCTACGCTATAAACAAATGTTGTTGTTAAACATAGGAAGTTTAAGAATGTGGTTCTTCTACGTTATAAACAAATGTTAAACTGTGCACAGGAAGTTTAAAAATGCGGTGATTTAATTCGATAAAATAAATGATATTAAATTGAGTATTTATTTTATAATATACAAAGCAATGCTATAAATAACAGACTCCGTAGCTCGGTTGTATAGACGAAGACCTGGGTTCGATTCCCTTCAGTAACGTGAGGAACCTTTATCTGGTCTCTTTCGACTAAAGGTGAGTTAGTTGGTCTCATATGGGGTTAGGGGTTTTTTTTCAGCCGAAAACTCAGGTTTTTCGTCCCCCAGAACAGGCAAATCGGCCCCGTGAACACACATGGATTACAGTCATGAATACGTCCCAGCCGTATGTCGGTCCCGAGTCCGGATAACACTGGGGATTTGGGGAAAAGCAACGATGAACCACCCAATTAATTTTTTTAATTCATCAACTGTCACAGGAGATGCTTCATACAATAGACTGAAAAACGAGAACCACAGTAGAAACGACTTACTATAGTTCATAGTTTGGATTGAATTTTGAATCCTCTTTAATCTAATGCCAGTGATAAAAATGAGTAGATATTCAGAGTTACTTTCTAGAGGGCATTCAACCAAAGCTTTGTCCATGATACATGAGCATCAAATTCCTCCTCCTTCAAGTGGACTGCAAACCTCCGAGAAAAACCCGAGTTTCCCAGTGGAGAAAAAACCCTACCTCTGTATGAGACCGGCTAACTCACCTTTAGTCGAAAGAGACCAGATAAATGTTCCTCATAAGCCTATGCAATGAATTTGTTTGTTTTGAATTTACAACCGAAGCAACTCAGGCTATGACGCCAGTGTTATTATGTCTGCTGATTGCGTGTGTTCTTATGGCCGATTTGTCTGTTTTGCGTACTTTTGCATTGGAGAATTCAGAATATCTTCATGGATGGATAATATTTGATTACGATTTCATTAAGGCCAGTTTTTTTTTTTTTTTCTTTCTAAAGAGTGTGTGTGTGGGGGTGATATTTGCACACCGGTAGTCACTAAACCGGAGTGTCGAAAATGTTTCTCATTGATTAAGTTGGATGTCGATCTTTCAGCTAAATAGGTGTACACCGTACAGTATTCTTCTGTTGAGAATATCCGAAGCAAAGTTGTTATTCCACATGTATTTTGAAGCGGCATCCAATGTCGATCTTGCCGATTTCTGAATTTTTTTTTTTTTTTTTTGAATACTTTTGTCAGATGTTACTTGTACGAGAGATCGATCAATAGTTTTCTTTGCGGTAGTCCGTCCTGCTTATTGGAGGCCTGAAATGGTCTCTAGAGCAGGGTTTTCAGCCTATATAAAAAGAAATAAAAAATTACAACTATATATATATATAATTAATAAAAATGAAAGAAAAAATCCCCCGCCCACAGTACAAATGTTTACTTATAACCTTTCATGAGTGGGAACCACAAAAAAAAAAATTCTTATACAGCCCCCCCCCCCCCCCATCACTACCACCAAAGATAGACGTGTTTATTTTGTGCTATAGTTGTTTGTATAGTACTGTTAGTAATAACTGCTGTAGAATGGATATAGTTTAAAAAATAATACCATGAATAGAATATTAAAAAAAAAATCATCCATGCAATTCTGAAGACAACCATTAAACGATTTCTGCAGACAGACAATAGATGCATTTCATTAACTCGCTTGAAGACGTCTATGTTTGGTCCTAGAATAAGGATTCAGATTATCGAACTTGAGCTCGCTCAGGATACTAATGTGGTATTAGTTTATAGTCTTCTGTGGAGAGAATTTACATTAAAAAATAATAAACTAGATTAAAAGTAAACTTAACTTCTATGCAATAGATAAGTTTCACCGCCCGGTAGAATGCTACCATCTTGATTCGTGAATGTTTTAAGTGACTACTAACATATTTGGTCTTCAGAAAAACCTACGATTTTTGCTGTTTTCCTCCCCCACTTCTGTTCATGCATGCAGTACGGATGACATCCTTCAAGGGCAGGCCAAACGCACCGTAGGGACCTAGAAATTCTCCATTTGAGGGTGTATCACTAAAATGGTTTCGCAATCGCTACAGTACACGGGGTCGTACTTCATGGTAACGCATCAGGAGGCTTCCTCATCAACTAGCAAATAATTTTGCTGCCGAGACCGTGCAATGGGTAGGATATTAGGTGCTCAGGGTGTGCGAGGCATGTTTAAGGATCATTTACTCCCACACACATACATTGCATGTCCTCATTCTTTAATTAATTCTTTGCCAATACTAATCATGAAAGGCGCCATAAATAAATAGAGCAATACAGAAGTTCAAAAAAAAAAAAAAAAGGTAGACCGAAGTCCAAAACATCTATTAAAAGATTTTAAAGGGCAAATACAGAAAACAACTTCCTATTGACTGTCGAGCCTTGTAGTCCGTCACCAAGGCAACTTACCTTTCCATGTTTCTACTTCTCCCACATTCAGATGGTACTATGTTATCCGCAGATGAGGCTGACCTTTGGGCATTTTTCTCCCATCATTGCTGGCGAAATCTGAAGAGGATTCATCTAGGGGATGCCTTCAAGACCAAAAGACCTTTTAGGATCCAAGCTGTTCAGGACTGTTCTTCCCACGCCTTTATGATTAAAAACTAGAGGAGCAATAAGCTGAGCAGCTTGGATCCTAAAATGTCTTACGGTCTTGAAGGCATCCCCCTAGATGGATCCTCTTCAGATTTCGCCAGCAATGATGGGTAATTGTACATTTCGCTCATGCTCTCTCTCTCAATAGTGACTTCAATAGTTACTCAATACTTCATCTGGAATATAACTAAGAGTGAAACTGAACCGTAATATTGATTCATTTATTGCATTTTCTATTGTATATCCAAAAGGAAAATCTTTCTTTCTCTGTAATATGTATATATACTTATAATATGTAAATACTCCTTTTGTTACCTATCTTCTAATGTATATTTTATTAAGTTAAATAAAATAAATATATCTATCTCAATAACCGCAAAGCCAAACCATAGCCATTCTCTGGTGTGGTGAATGCAAATTATCTGCTACAGTGCTATCAAAATACAGTCCACTTATTTCTCGCATTTTAGAAAGACCTCTCTTCTCCTACTATCATAATACTTGGACCTCCAAACAAGATCAAATTTCTCCTCTTGGGAGATGACCCACATTTTCTGAGATAAAGCCACATCTAAGTATCTCCTCAAAACTTCGTCTTTCTTTCATTCAGGCATTACTGCTTTTCTGTAACTGCAAACGCTATATAAGAGGGTGGTCTCAAAACTTCTTGGTCTAACAATGAAAAAAAAATTTCAAACTTATTTTTATCTTTCAACATAATCTCCCTTAAGACCAATACGTTTATTCCAGCGATACTGCAGCGCAATTATCCCGTCCCTGCAGTGATTCTCAGTAAGATCTGCAAAATACCCCCCCCCCTCCCCTACTGCTGCAATCACCTCTTGAATCGAAGAAAAACGCTGACCAGCGAGGAAGAATTTTTTAGTTTCGGAAAAAGATGGAAGTCAGAGGGAGCCAAATCTGGGGGATAGGGTGGATGCTTCAACAATTCATAGTGCAGATCCCTTAATTTTATCATTATCATGCGAGTACGTTTTTGATCTACTGTAAGCAAGCGCAGCACCCATCTTGCGCAAAGCTTTTTCATATGCAATTCTTCATGCAAAATATATCCTACACGTTCTTTTGAAATGCCTATAGTCTCAGCAATTTCACGCACTTTGACTCGCCAGTCATCCAATACCATATCGTGCACCTGATCAATGATTTCTAGTGTTGTTACACTTTTTGCATGTCCTTCTCGTGGATCATCTTCAAGGCTGGTACAGCCACGTTTAAATTCTGCAGCCCATTTCTTAATTGTCGAAAACGAAGGAGAAGAGTGCTCATAAACTTTTATGAACTTCGAATGAATTTCTTTTGGTGAATGAATTTTCGAATGAATTTCTTTGTAAAAGAAGGTTAAACCTTCTTTTACAAAGAATTTTATAACCGTACGATACTCAATTTTATCCATTTCAAGGCATACAGACAACACTTTTGCTTCAGAGAGCTGCATAAAAAAACGACTTGATAGAATGACTTGAAATTTCACATGGATGCTTACGACAAATGTACCAAATTAGAAAAAAAAAATCTTGCTGATAGTGTTGCCATCTATGGTTGAGGCCAAGAACCTTTCAGACCACTCTCGTATATATGTAAATCCAAAATCCACTCAATCTTAGAATACTATTGTCACATTTGAACGAAAGGTCAAAATATTCTCTAAAAATAGTTGATGCTATCCATACGTTGACACTTTTGCTTAACAGACGATTCCACGGTCACCGATTCAGTGACATCAATCATTTTCCCATCAGTGTTCGATTTCTACCTCATGCCTTTTCTGTAGGCTATTTTCACAGGTGACTGGATTGATTTCCATCATTTTCCAGATTTCCTTTAGGCCTATAAAAACACAATATTTGCTGATCGAACAATGTTCCTCAGACTGATTTCTCTTATATTACATTGAAAAAGTCCTTGTAACACCTTCAGTTATTTCTTTAACCACTTATCCATACATGGCAGTAATGTATTATTGGTTTTTCAACCTCTTGTGATTAAGAGTTGATTATATATACGTCCAGCTTATGGAATACAGTCAATTGGAGTAAATATGTTCGGAAACTGTATGGAAATGAAAATATAGACTGTGTATTTTAAATACAGTTGATTCGTTTGTTGCGTGGCCAATAGAAACTGTTTCAAAGACATCAGTTATGACTCATGGGTGGGAAGAAGTAGCGAAGACGCATGTTTGACTGTGCAATTTGTTTTTAATGTTTAATTGTAGAAAAATCTCTCTACTTGCCTACATGCGGCATATTTCTTTTTGAATGTCTCTAGTTCAGAAAGAAACAGAGTGGTGGGAGGAGAGAGATTGCGAGGAAGAGGAAAGGAGGGGGGGGGAGGAAGTTAGTGATATCCCAAACTGCAATCGTGTGACAAATTCGTATTTTGAACAGCTAGTTTTGAAATCCGAAATGTCTATCTCGAACAGCGTAACACCCTCAAAAATAATCAAGATAAAGGTGCTCACTCTTTATATTTCCCATCCAAAGTTTGATAAATTACTCTTGTCAAGCTGTCTCTATCGTTATTCAAGCCCTTCGCATTGTTCTGATTCTACTCGTGGATATCGTGCTAGCTTAGATCAGGTTTGCGCAACTTTCATGACAGATGACCCAAACTGAATATGAGCACCTCGACAGAAAAAGAAAAATCGATAATCATAGTTCTATTATTAAATAAGCCAAAGGCGCTCTGGTACTATTGCTGGATTCGAAACTAGCGAGTGTACTTTTTTTTTTTTTTTTTTTTTTTTTTTCAAAAATAGAAACTACGAAAAAGAAAAAAAAAAAAGCCTACAACTTGTTCGGGACCGTTTTAAGATGAAAACAATAAATCCTCGATTTTTAATGGGTTCCTATTTGCCGTTATGTTTTTAGCATTGAACATAAAATCTTGAAACAGTCCGAAGTGTTTTCTGAGAATTAAAATAATCAAATATTTGGTGCTAAGTAGTGGACAGATGGCTTCTAGGAATATAATAAATACTGGACTTACTTTGAATGGAAATAATATTGACGCATCACCTTGTATTTCTAAACGTAACTGACGTTATTATCTGAAACGGGGCAAATTTCGGTCTTTTTTTTTTGAATTACTCGATTTTTCAGGAGGGAAACAGAACATTTACATACCTGTGTCAAAGATAAACTAACTCGGGAACCGGCAAAAAAAAAAAAAAAGTTTCTGTTGTCAGCGACTAGAATCGAACCTACAAGTATCTTTCTTCTGGCGGTCTAGCATTATGGAGCCAGAGTAGTCGTCCCGAGACTACAGTGGTACCGAAAGAATATTCCCCCCATGATAATTTTTCTGAGATTCGTTTCTGTTTTATTTTTTTCACTCCTCCAAATTTTGAAATCCCCCTCTCCTTTAAAATTTATAGGATAAGGCCCATATTACCCTCTTTCCTTTAACCCTCGAACATACCATTGAGGCTAAGAAATTTACAAACATACTGCAGTAACAGAAGTACACGATAGCGATGTAAATACGTTTTCTTATTCTCTGAAACCACGAAAAGATTAAACATTTTTGTGACGTATATAGTTGTTGAGATGCAGAATCACAGAATTCAACGTGGACTGTGAGATCAGTTACGAAATCCAGTAATTCCCATCTTCTTTCTTTCTTTCTTTCTTCTTTTTACAGTATCAGCATTAATATTTCTTCCTTAATACAGAGCCCAATTTGTAAAAATCTTAAATAGATGAATTTTATCATTTGGTGGGAGACTACTTCCTTATAGGAGACCTGAAGTAAGTTAGGAAAACTTTTTTTTTTTTTTTTTAATCAGGTAATCTTTAATACAAAGGAGCTAATATACGACTAGTCTGTTACCTTTCGTGGGTGAAATTGATATTAAAAAAAATAATAAAAAAAAGGCACTAAGATTGTTCCGGTTTTATTATTTGGACCAAATATTATTTTTGCAGTTTTCCCGTTTCGGTTTACAGTTTAATGTTTGATTTAGAAAACGAGTTTACGTCTTTTATCTATTTTTTTATTATTTTTTTTATGATAAAATAATATCGCATTTCTATTTGCAGACATGTTCCTCATAATTGCATTTTGGCGTTTAAATTTGAATCAAAAAGGTGACTGAAATTATTATTAAAAACTTCAGAATGTCGTTTCAATTCAGAATTCATTTTTTTTTTTTTTTTTTTTTACCCCGCTTTTTGGGTCTTTTCGGGATATTTTTAATGCATTCTTGTAAAAGATTTGGGTACTGGTTCCAAGTAAGAAATGCGAAATTTAAAACAAAAAAGTTGAAGATAAATTTAGATTATATTCTTTGTGTGTGTGTGTGTGTGTGTGTGTCTTATGTTATTAGCGACAAGCTACGGTGCATTTACTAACCAATGGAGTTCTTTATATATAATTTTCTTCTTTGTTTTTTGGCTGACTAAATAGATGTTTGTTCGTCCGTATTTCCGGAGTAGTCTGATAAGATGTGCAGCTGTCTAGGGACTTTTCGTATGTAGTTTATCTTTAAATAAATGAAATCTAACTGCACACATTTAAATAACAATTTAAAAAAAAAAATGAAGTGTTTATTACAATGGGTTTTTCATAAGTGGGTGCTGCATAGTTTCATTTTCATCCTCTAAAGTCTAGACTTAAAAATCCATTTTCAAAAGTTTGTCTCTTAAATGGTAGATTAAACGTAATCCCAAATGTTTATCGAGGAAGTCCACGAAGGTGTAATTAAACACATTGGTCACAAGTGGGCGTGTCTGTCTGTGTCTTTAACATCCTTGTATGAATAGTAGCTTACTGAAGCAAATCATAAGGGGGGGGAGAGGGAGAGAAAGGTGGGAGGGAAGGAGAGAGAGAGAGAGAGAGAGAGGAAACACTTGGAGCGTCATCCCTGCTAACTAATCTCATAAATGCACACTCGATCGGTTTTAAATTTCTTTATCGAGATCCTTTTGCTTGAAGTTCTCTAATACTGAGTCGGGCCTGTTTCACAGCCGCTATTGGCTTATGTACATCGGTGTCGACAGCGGAAGAAACACACAGGAAAAATTGGCTTACTTTGAAGCGATCGCAAGCCAAGAGGATTCTTTATTCCCTCCCCCCAACACGGAGGGAGGAAGAGGAATGGGGCAGAGAGAGAGAAAGAGATGATGAATGCCTGCAGGGAATTTCTAGGTCTGGTGGCTCAGGGGATTAAGTAAGACAGACGCAAACGGCCGGAATGCTAATAACGGATGTTCACATAATCCCCTTAATGTTTCGCCTTACGACAGAAGTGTGCTTGGGGACGTCACGTTATCGACCATAAATGGATTCTATGCGGGTTGAAGTAGAAGCTGCTAACATCACGTGATTTTCCCACCTAGTTTGCCATCCATCTGTTGTAGATCGCACATAATATGCAGTAATAATAGAATATCAATAACCGTGACCTAAGAACCAAAAAGAATAAACATAATTGCGTTGAAAAACTGCACTTATGTATCATCTTTGAATAACGCAATTATTAGTTGGAAAATATTTCATTTTATCCGAAGAATACGAGGTTTAAATGATCTAGAATTCACATGGAATGAAAAATTCGTATTTTTAAAGCGAGTCTTAATTTCTTTCCTATTTTTAAATGAGTTATAGTTTTAAAACTTTTCACCTCATTTCCACTATAATGAAGTCAATAAAATTTATTAAGCTATTACATTTTATTTTTATTGAAACGAGCATCTGATAAGAATTCTGTGCATATTTTTGGATATTGCGTAGGGCATGACTGTTTATGTTGCAATGGAGATACCGCGTCTTGGTTTTCAAAGAAGGGGGGGGGGGTTGCAGTTTATTGTAATGACACTGATGATGTCTGAACTCAATGCGATTTCTGATACAAACAGAAAATATTGAAATAAAAGGTTGTTTCAAATGACGTCACGAATCTACAAATTTAACGCCAATTCTGGCCTGAGGAACGTTGGACCACAAGTGTCGTTTGCCTTTTTCCAACCCCCCCTCCTTCCTCCCCATTTCGCAAATATTAACTCAAAAAAAAATCTTCCTTATGCAAGAAGTATTCTTAAATTATTTTTTTTTAAAAGAGAAAGATGATGTTTGTCTTCACGTAACAACAGCGTATGCGGAAGGATACTTTTGTTAGTTTATTTGCTCGACGCTTTCAACCGACAGAATATTTGGTAACAGAAACACCAAGCAGGTTTACAGAGGAAATCTGAACTCTAGCGGATGAGTTCTGGGGTACGATCGGAGCTTAAAATAGCCACGTAATTAGGCTAAGGTGACAAATGTGTCATAATGCCAACCATATGTTACTCGGTAGGCAAGCAATGGAGGGTCATTTACGAGCTAATAGGAATTTGTTTGCTTCTCTCTCTCTCTCTCCCTTCGTCATATGCGATGAAACAGTTGGGATTTGCCGTATAGGATATCGTACTTGAGACCTGAACAGGATGTCCAACAGATAATTAACTGTGAAAAGGATATCGGATTTTAAACATAACTTGACAAGATCGTTCTGGTTATGAATAGATTAAAACGATACTCTAAAGTTGTTTTTATTTTAATTATTTATTCAGCCGTGGCGTCTCTTAATGTTCATGTAAAAACAATTTGGAGTTAACTAAGCACTCAGACACTTTACATTCGTGGTAGACTATGAGTCGTCGGTTTTATTGCTTTGTCTCTCGCCCATTTTTCCCCTGCCCTAGCTGTCTGTGACCTCACCGTGAACGCCGGATGTGGGACTGCACTCATAATTTGCTCGGTAATACATGTGTCACTTGGTTAGGCAAGCATCGCGGACTGGCAGCTAGGACAGTTTCGCTTTGCTGCTGGTTCGCTATCCCTCCTGCAACACAGCTTGTGTCCTCGTTGCTTTGGACAGTTACTTTGGAAACAAGGTCTGGGTGAGGGGGGGGGAACATGAGAGATGGGTTTGGGTCCTAGAGCGTGTCACGAACTTGCAATGATTGTGTAAAATTACTGATGTAAAAAGACGGACGGATTTGTATGTGTGTGTGTGTGTTTAATGACAATTGATGTTCATTATGAATATTTTAATGGCACACAAAATAAATATTAAAATGCATAAAAGCTTTTATGTCAAAGAGATCAAAGCAGATTTACACTACTTGAAACATAATTGAGGCCATTTGTCTTCATTGCTTTTCTTGTAATGAAGAAAAAAGTTGGCATTACAAACAGTAACGAAAGCAAAATATTTGCAAATCACCAAAATAAACAAAGCAATACTAACGCATCCAAAATTTAAGACAAAAATCTTCGCTATAATATAATACTTATTTAACACTTTGTAGCAGGGATCTTTACGATGACCAGAAAGTTATAAATCAATTTTTTTGGCAGTTTACAGCTGACAATCATTCAAAATAAGAATGAGAATTCTAAATACGTTTCAATCTCCAGAAGATGGGATTTGGATTTGATTCAAAGAGAAACTGAGATACTTCAAAGAAGTTCTGGTTTCACTTATCGCCATTTTGGTTCTATTTTTAAATCATTCCTTGTAAAAGAGGACATTCACTAGAATTTATCTTTTGTTTACATGACACTTCAACTGCAGTAGAGAAGTCTGTATTGCATTACGAACACTTTGCAAATGAAGTAAATTTACACAAAAGAAAACAGAACTCAAACTCGGCTCTAAAAGACAAAAATAAACAAGACTTGTTTATTTTTTGTAAGACTTGCAAACTGTTGAGAGAGAAAAAAAGTTCAATGCAAACAAAAATGGTCTAAAACGAACATTTTTGTAATACTATTATACGATAAACGTATTTATACTACATTTATTATAACAGAATTCCCTCCACACACAAGAACTATTTCGTCTTTTTTTTTATATCAGTAATTTTTATCAGGTGTTTTAATTTTAGTGTGTTGCAGCTAACAAACAAATGAAACTAGTTTAGGGTGGATATGACGTAATGCTTTCATGTTCCCATGGCAACAGTAAGTTAAATTCATCAAAAACGTAATTAGTGTTTGGCGTATGTAACTCAATGGTAAAATAACTGTTCACGCCTATTTTCAAACGTTGCAGGTTCGATTCCAACTAATGCTATAAATACGCAGATCTCGATTTCAGTCTCCTAATGAAATTTCAGTTCCTTTTTGATTAAAAAATAATAATAAAATAAAACAGACTGTATTTTGACACGCCAAAGATCTGGTGTTTTTACATAATAAAAAAAAAATGTTTGAGATCAGACTGACGTCATATTACGTTTCCATGACAACAATAGGTTTCATATTTAGCAAAAGTGCGCTATTATGTTCTGCGTTTGAATTCTACTTTCATCACAAAAATTGTGTTTGAATTGGGAAAAAGAAAACAGAGAAAGAAAAAAAAAACTATAATTTATCATGCTGCACTGTCAAGGAACTAATTAGCCAACAATTACTTTTAAAGGTTTATTATAATTAATTTTTAAAAACTAACTAGGATAGTAACGTAATAGCTTTGTATTTATATTTAAAATACTTATTTTAATTAATTATTTCTGCTTTGTTTCTAATTAAAACGCTTTGTTTCTTCCTCAGCGTATAATAGAGAAAAACAGAAATATAAGAGCATAGACACATCACCATGACAACAGTAATGCAGTATCGTCTGCTTACTGACATTCGTTCTTTGAGCTTGTGCTTAGTTATGAATAATATTTAGTTTTTAAAAACGTTTTTAAACAGTAAATTGTAAAGAATTTAGTATTCACGTGAGAATAATAAAAATTTACAGTTCCGTTAACCCTAAAAAAATCTTAAAAATACATTGAGGAAAGAAATTTAATGGCAATAAACTTTCCATTAAGCCTAAAGGAAAGTAAAAGTCTATATAATGTTGGCATTTCTCCAAATGTGGACAAAAATTCGAACTTTAATACAAATATCATCTGAGGCAAACCGCCAAAAAAGAGTCCTTTTAACAATAAGCATTAAAAAAAAAAAAAGCGACCTGTGAAGAGGACTGCCAAGTTCGCTCACCGCTTCCTGTATTTGATCGAATGTGTTGTCAACACCTCGTGACATCCAAAGTAGTGTTATCCAAACGCCCGGCTGCGTTTCCTGTTTTCATACCTCATTTTTATTTTATTTTATCCTGGTTAAAGAAATACCGGAAAACTAAATTCTGCGTCGCTTTATGGACGCTAGTGTAAATATGAACTCACGGAGAAAGCTCATGCATGACTTATCGATTGACTTTTCCTGGCTAGAGTGATACCCAAGGGGGAAAGAAAAAGAAAAAAAAAAAACTGGAAAGCACGTGAAACAGATACGAGTCTCCCATCTTTAACAGGATATGGAAATAACGTGGAAGATTTCCGATGTGGTAAATATTACGGGTTAAAAACTGTCGATTTATCGAAATAATAATAATACTTTATGAGATATTCAAGCATAATCCGACTTCTGCCGTGACGTCATCAATGACGAAACAATTACCAGATATTATTTCATTGTTGATGTATGAAAGGAGGAAAAGTGTGAGTTTGCAAGAATGAATATCCAGTAGCATTCAAATAGTGTCTTATGCAGTGAAACATCAAGGGATCCGTTGACCTTTAAGGGCTTATTATTGTTTATGGAGTCACGCAATACAGAAATAAGACAGCCATTTAAGAAAATAGGCTTAACAGTTAACTGAAGTATAATGAAGTCGATAAAGTTCCACCTTTACCGGGTTACAATGTTTAATCAGATATTCCGTACGCTTATTAAGTTCGTTGTGATTACCCATGAGGATGTATTTAAAAAAAAAGAAAAAAAAACTTTTCGAAGCTTTACCGAATGAGAAGGGCGATAATTTGCAACGACCCTTACCCCACTTAGTAATTACAGTATTTAACCGCCATCCTCAAACAGCCCGCATTTGTTCAAATACAAGAGTCTTTTTTTTTTCAAAGGGGGGGAAAGTGAAGGTGTCCGCACAAAATGTGCCCATTATCCCCCCCCCCCCTTGCTGGTCTTTGCCTTTGTCCGTGTGGTGTTCTCACCCCGCAGCGCTGTCAGTTATTGATTGGCAGGAAGATAACAACTCGCGCAATTAGGGACACGCTTATCCCCGTAGCGGTGCTGTCGCCAGTTGCGGGAGATTCACTAGATGAGGGAGCCGAACCATTATGTTCTCGAGCCAGACTTTATTCCTCCCCCCCTCTCCCCCCCTCGTGACATCCCATACCTCATCACACACCCTGCGTGCAGTGTACCGAATCCAAACTACCCTTGATGACTCTGGTCCCAGTTGAGGTTCCTGAAATGGTTACAGAACTCGAAATTCTATATACTGCCGATAGCGTGTGCGTATGTGGATTACAGGATGTTGGGGTTTAGGAAGGAAAAAAAAAAAAAAAAAAGCAACATCCTGATCTAGTCCAGGCAGGAAGGGACTGTCCCGTTGGTCTATGCTCAAATGGCCTTTTTATATAACCTTATTATTTCTCTTCGTCTTACTTTTTTTTTTCTTTTCTGGTCATACATTTGCATCTTAAATGTTTAAGATGCAAATGTATTATGATTCATTTTTGTCCATATTTTCTCATTTTTATATTAAATTCTACATGGACAATTATAAAAATATTATATTGCTTCAGAATAATAGTTTAAAATTCAGCTATAAAATGTTCTATTTACTTAGCTATTAAAAAAAAAAAAAAAAACGCTTACCAGCTTAAGGGACGGATGATTTCTTTTGTCATATCCTCGCCATCTTTGTCTCTTACAGGTTTTAAAGTGGTACAGGTTGTGTTCATTCTCTGGATTACGATTCCAGGTTTAACTAATCCTTCAACCAGCTCCAGTGTGGGTTTTGAGCCTTTATTGAGGCTAGTTCACCAGTTACGATCCACTAGAGTTGAAGTGGGTAGGATTCATTATGTCCTTTGGTCGGAGTTTAGTTTGAAAAATAACCAGTAAAATATTTAATATGATTGGCATAGTATGTCGGGGAAGAGATTAATTTAATTGAGTTTCCCTATCTGGATGGGGAAATGAGAGAACCAAATATATGGGACAGAAAAAGCAATATCATTTTTTTTACGAAACTGAAAAAAGTTGTAATTAATGAAATGTCAAACCATATTTATGGTAATGACGCACGTCCATACTTCCTGTTTTTAAACGACTTTATCGAAAGAGAAAATTATCGATGGAAAACTATTGTGAAAAAAAAAGTGTTAAAAAACATATTTTGACAAATAATAGACTTAACTACTAAAATGATGGTAGGGGCAGTAAATATTGTCTAAAATGAATTTTGATTGGAAATATACATAGGAATAAAATTTGTGTAAAGATAGAAGTAAAAAATCTCGCATGAGAAAGCAATTTTTAACAAAAAACAGTTAAAAAACGGACTATCGCTTGCAACTAACGCCTCTGTATATAGTTATATGTTTACAGATTCTGTTTCCTGTTTGATTTATTTATTTATCCTTTAATTTATGTTTCTGTTTACTTAGTATACTTAATAAGTAACTTATTTAGTATTACTAACAAACGACGTTTTTTTTTTTTTCGTATGGCTTTTGTTTCTATTTTAGTTTTAAATCTTTTCTCTTCTTTTATTCCCTATTAAAGCCATACGTTGTTTTCAGCATAAAGCTTAAGTACCAGACGACAATTCGTTTTCGTCTGTTCGCATTTTTTTTCCGGACACAATCAATTTTTTTTAAAAGTCGTTTGTTTTCGTTGCTAGTCAAATCTCAACTGTTAACCATTGTTCACAATTGAGTGACTTCAAATCTTTATAAATACAACGTTGTCACATCTGCTGCTGCCAGCAGTAAGTCTTTGTTTATGTGAAGCAAGCATTTATTGTCGACATTACACAAACTCCTTTTGCCATTAAAATAAGCCGCTCTCCCCCCCCCCCCCCTCCCCGGTTCCTTCTGCTTACTTAAATATCGTGTACACTGACAGTTTATTTTTTAAACAAATACTCCTATTTACTTCCCTCTCGTTCTTCTAAAATTACTTTGGGCTTGTCGCGAAGGGAGTGGGGTAAGTGTATATGTCCCAACATCTGTCATGAACTCATGTAGGCAACTGCAAGTCCGCTATCCGAAGGCGTAACCAGTAACCCCACACTCCTGCTGTATGTAGCGTCCATCCTAGCTCTGTGTTTGTCACCGTCAGTTCTGGCACGGTGCCAACAAGCCAGAAGAGACAAGGAGAGGTTGATGTGCTGTCACTTGGCTGTGTGTAATTTTGACACAGGCTTTTCATAACTTCGCCTACGATTGGTTCTTTTTTTCTCTTTACCCCCCCCCTGTCTTCCCCCCGTCTCTCTCTTTCAGACCATCTGTATAAGATCATGCTGCGGTGGGAATTTATGTTCCGCTTCTAAGTACTGGCGAAAAATACTGGTTCCATGTATTGATCTTTTGAAGCAGATAAAAACGGGTTTGCAACAAAACACGATGTTTAAAATGCAGCAATCTGTTAATTAAACATACAAATGGTATTCAAATATATCACGTAAGAGTGGTTGTATATCCAGATAGGGGCATCGTTCTTTTCCGGCAAAGAATTAGCACAAAAATAATTCATACGGATTTAAATTATAATACGGATTAAAAATTTATAATGTTATCAATGGGATGTTGAAGTCAATTATATTAAATAAAGGGGCGAAATCACAATATTGAGCATTTTTTTGAGATTTTTTTCATTTTTAGATGCATTTTAGATTGTATTTTAGAATACAAAGTATTCAAAAACAATTATGGATTTATACGATTTCAATATATAGTAAAGTGGATATGATTTGTAATTATTAAAGCTACAAAAATTGAAATTATCTTTATAAAAGTAAAAACGTCAACTATTTACGTAAAATATCTATCGCGTGACAACATTATTTCGGATACGCTAAATTAGAATGATTTAATATCCCTATAAATTCAGCCCTGGTGAAATTAAAAAAAAAAGAAAAACACGTTTAAGGATTATCCCATGAGCATGGGCGTCCGCAGAGGAGGGGAAAACGGACACTTGCCCCCCTTGGATCTACTTGTGAAAAAAAAAAATTAAATAAACTTTATTGATGTAATTATTTGTCTCCAAATCCGCAGAAAATCCCCCCCCCCTGGAAAATTTTCTGCGGATGCCCATGAGCAAACATCATAACCTAATATTTAAAAACACAACACATGCAAAATCGTTGTTTATTATAGTAATTAATTTTTGTAGTGATATTCGATTAAAAAAAAAAAAAGGTGTGTGGGGGGGGGGGGAGTTGGTCACTTGGTCTTGCATCAACAGTTTCCGGAATGTTGCTAATTAACCATAAAATTATTTTTTAAAACTATACACTGATTTTGGAACAGGAAATGGCTTTTCATTTCGCAGGATTCACCGTTTATTAATGCGAAAATAAAGAAATACATTCTGATATGCTAGGCATGTCGAAATTTTGAACGGCGTTAATTCTCGAGGAAAAAAAAAAAGATCTAATCTGACTTAAAACTCTACTATTCGACTTAGGGTTATCGTAATCGGATATCGAAGGCGAATATCAGATCTAGAAATCAACCATCCAGTTCATTTTCAATAAATAATGGAATCAATCCTTGGAATGGTAAGCAACAGGGTTACGCAATAACACCAATCACGAACGTTCTGGATATTAACCTGCATAACTGAAATATCTATTACTGCTCTGATAAATTGCTCATTTTAGGAACATCTTTGAAAAACCATTCTATGGAGAGGGGGGGGGGGATTAGAGGATAATTCTTCCACAAACCGAAGGTGACCTTGAGTATTATTAAAGTAGGTATGTAGCTTATTTTGCCTTAGGATAGAAAATTTTGTGCTCAATCACCTGACGCGAGACTTCTTTATGTGTCACAATTTAAAGATTTACAGCGCACGATATCGTCTCAGAGATTTGTGCTGACGAGTAAAGGGAGGATCCTAATTTCATAGTGGTTTTCTTGATCTGGAAAGCTTAACGCAGTCAAACGGCAGTGAAGCCACGTTGCTCTGGGGGGGGGGGGGGTACCACGGTATCTGTTGGCCAAAGGCAATCTGACTATTAATACAGTAGTTGTCGCTCTGCCAGCCTTCCTCCCCACCATCCCCACGGCGGTGAGGTTTCTTCGTTCCCGCGCTTCCACCTCAAATTGCTGTCGTTACATAAATCACATTTGACACTGCCCGTGACGTCATCAAAATGGGAAGCACATCTTGAAGGAACACGCGCGCGTTCTCTCCCTCCTCTCTGTGTGACTTAGTTCGCAAAAGCCAATTTTGGCTCTCTGCCAGCATCCCGGTAGTGGCCATGGTTATTTCCTTCCCCCCCCTTTCTACCCCTACCCCCCCCCCTAAACTCCCACCCCATATCCTCTCTTGGTTGTTCTGTGAGCTCGCTTGTCACCGTTGCCAGCTATGATCGATCGCTTCTATGGGCAGTAGCGAGCTTTGAAGGGAGTCTTCGTGTGTAAGTTCATTTCTAAGGCCCTGCGCTGTAGCAAGACAGACTGGTTGTTTTGGAAGAGAAAGTCGGTGAAAAATTTATAAGGGCTTTTTAGAAACCATTGTGTATTTATATACGAGAGATGGGGGGAGGGAAAGAAAATAAAAAAAAAAAAGGATAGATACAGTCTGGAAGAGCTTTTACCTCGTCTTTTATAGATGAATGAAGAAATACTTACCGACTCCATACGTGTTATAAACTATGGAGCGGAAAAGATAAAAACAAACAAAACAACAAAAAAAAATACAGATTTGAGTATTCCAATTTTTTTGTTGCTATTATTTTGGCGACCATACAGAAGTAGGATACAAACACGCAGTAACAAAAATGCAAAAAACAACTAAAAAACATAAAAAAAAATTATATTTATCTTATAATTTATGGCTCGTTTTCACAACAATATTAGTATTTTATTATTATTACTCAATGGACTATAACAATGAAAAATCTTTTTTCATAAATAACGTATTCTTTAGCTGATATTTTGGAGCAATTAAAACAAGTTCTGAATGGTTTCCTCAATTTTTTTTTTTATTATTATTACAGGAAAAACGTCAGAGCACACCAAAGAAAAAAAAAAAACTGCTTAATTCAAACAGATCTATATTTAATTCGATAGCTTGTAACTTCGAATTTTTAACGTGCGATGTATTCTTAGAAGAGAAAGCCCTATGAATACATCGCACGTCTTGTATAACATAAAGAAAGGCAAACGTAATTTCTATCTTAAACTGGTGCCAACATTAAATAAAAGAAAAATAGCGGTTGATCTAAGACATATAGTGTTTCAACACAAGGTTGTGTTGGCAATTTGGTGGGAGTACAACCAGCAAATGCAGAAATTCTGCTTTTTTTTTTTTTATTTTGTCACAACTAACCAGATGACACACACAAGGAACACAGGAGGGGATCACATACATCATTAAAATTTTACGAAATAATATCCGCTTTTATTATTTTTTTTTCTTCTAATTTTTTGACTAACTCCCATTCTGTGTAGTAGCTCATTACTGAAATAGAATACTGCTTCAATCCTCGTTGAAAAAGCATGTTGAACATGTGCTAATAATAATCTCTCCGAAATAAATACGGGCTAAATTTTCTTTGAAAAATATTTTCTTATGAAAGTAAAGTATTTATAAAAAAAAAAGTGGTAAAAATATTTTTATTAAAATTTATTTTTAAAGTAAATATTAAATTATAAAAATAACGAATTTTTATATATTATTTTAATGTTATTTACATATCTGTCAAAATATCAAAGTATTGTTGCTATTTACATATTGTTATTTACATAATTTTTGAGACAATTTTTGACCTTAACCCTTCAGAAATCGAAGTGTAGGATTTCAATGATAAATAATTCCGAAATTTCAAAAATATAAAACTGAATTATATACAGTACATATATATAGTTCCAAAAAAGGTGATCGTTTAAACAATGTTCTTTTTGCCATTCCAAACGTAAATGATAAATACGATTGTTCGGCGCGTGATTTGTAATCCAAATGCCGCAAAATTAGTTCAAAATTCATTAGCGTTCGCTAGTTTAACAAAGTGGTACCAATGCGAAAATCAAATTAACCAACTCGCCTTCCGTTAAATTTTTTTTAAAACTGTAAATGCAAGTAATAATAATGTAAATAAGATACGATGGTGCAATTCAAAATAAAGTTTCTGTACAACAAATAGTTATTTACAAGATAATAACGAATAATAATTACAGACAATAATTATGACATTGAAATTAAGCTTTTACACATTAAGTGTATTTTATGTAAAAAAAAAAATGTTCCTGAAAATATAATTTAATAAAATTAAAGATAATTTATTCAAAGTCCACTTTTGATTTGAACTGTGGGGGGGGGGGGGGGTGGGGGGGGGGGGGGGTGGGGGGGGGGGGGGGTGGGGGGGGGGGGGGGTGGGGGGGGGGGGGGGTGGGGGGGGGGGGGGGTGGGGGGGGGGGGGGGTGGGGGGGGGGGGGGGTGGGGGGGGGGGGGGGTGGGGGGGGGGGGGGGTGGGGGGGGGGGGGGGTGGGGGGGGGGGGGGGTGGGGGGGGGGGGGGGTGGGGGGGGGGGGGGGTGGGGGGGGGGGGGGGTGGGGGGGGGGGGGGGTGGGGGGGGGGGGGGGTGGGGGGGGGGGGGGGTGGGGGGGGGGGGGGGTGGGGGGGGGGGGGGGTGGGGGGGGGGGGGGGTGGGGGGGGGGGGGGGTGGGGGGGGGGGGGGGTGGGGGGGGGGGGGGGTGGGGGGGGGGGGGGGTGGGGGGGGGGGGGGGTGGGGGGGGGGGGGGGTGGGGGGGGGGGGGGGTGGGGGGGGGGGGGGGTGGGGGGGGGGGGGGGTGGGGGGGGGGGGGGGTGACTGATTCGAAGTGTTTTTCGCTTGCTAAGAAAAAAAGAAATTCATAAAATGTGAAAACAACGCCAATCAACAAGATAAGTCATTCTTCAAACATCAAATTACGGTGTTGTTAATTTTTTATTTATTTATTATTATTTTTTTTTTTAAAGATGAGTAATGCGAAAAGATTTCAATCTCGTTGATGGTGGAGTTGGTATGCTGAACATGTCGAAAAACCTGCTTGAAAACAGTTCAATATTAGCATTACAAACCACCTGGTTTGGCTTAGTGAATAAACGAATTCCTGATTAGATTCTCTCTCTCTCTCTGGAAGAAGATATCTTCTGTTCAGCTCTAAGTTCTTGTGATTTTGACATTTCTGAAACCCGTCACTTATAAATCAGAAACTAATAAAGAATTATTATTTTCATTTGGTGTAAAACACAAGTCGCTCTGATCACATAACTAATTCATTCATTACGATAAGTTTCTCGAGTAGATTTATGTCGTTTTTCTCTAAACTGGAGTTTGTTTCATAGATTACCACATTTCCTCCAATATCACGTGCCTGTGACGTACAAGAGTATACATTAGGGATAGTGTGCATATAAACAGTACATTGAAATCCGAACGTGTTCTTCAATAATTGCAGCTAAGCCACTTCCTTCTTTGAATTAAAAATTATGTAAAATTGAAATTACTTAATTTCTTTTTCTTTTGCTAAAACTAATGCTTTTAACTGCACATTTACGGGTTTTTTTTAAATATGAATCTCAATAAGCAGGATGGTGATATCATACTCGCCAATGAAATTCGTCTACTACTTAAATATATTCGCAAAACATCCATGCCCAAGATGGAATTCGAACCCACACTAGAAGTCCAATTTTCTTACTCGCATAGAAAAACGTTTTAACTGGCTGTCTCAAGGGCTCCGAGCTCGAGGGGACCCAAACGTAAACTTTTCCAAATGTAGAAATTATTTATATTTTTTTTTACTATTCCTATTTCCCATTCATCGGGAAAAAGATCTTTATCTGTCTTAAAAAGGACAAAAACCTACCTAAGAAGTACGATGTCAGAAGAAAGGTTAAACAATATGGCGCTATTGCATATAGTATGGAACAAGAAGTATTAAATAACATCGATACTTCGAAAATAATTGATGAAATGATTGAAAAATCGAGAAAAATATTTAACTTTTTACTCCAACTTAAATATTTTTTTTCTTTTTTTCTTCTTCTTAAAATACTTTATTTTGTTGTAATTTTTATATATTTTATGCCTGATTATATTATAAAGAAAAATTTATGGCAATGTTTTGAAACAAAAATATTAAATCACATATTATGTGTGTGTTTAATTTTTGTGATAGTGAAGCCCTAATTCTCTTTTGTAGTATATATGAACACTTTTTTAGGTGCCTCGTAAATTTCACCGCCAGGGGCCCCTAGCCGGCTTAATCCACAACTAAAGAGACGCTAACGACATAGATACCCAGGATATTTTTCAAGGACTGGATGAGAGAAGAGGGTAAGGACAAGGCTGCTTAGGAAGCTAGGTAAACATAATAATGGCATTCACATGTATACACGATTGCTTTTGCAGCCAATTCGTGGCGCATGATTAAGTGAGGATATAACTTTTTTACTTGGGGGGGGGGGGAATGGATGAGTGGAATGCTTTGTCAAATGAGGCGGTGAGTGCACAAACATTGAACAATTTAAGATGAAGTATGATAGATACTGTCTCTCTCTTTCTGTTAGATTGCATCTTACTATTGCTTGCATCGGTGAGTCGATTCCAGGAGTTGGTTTTTTGCATAATAATAATAATAATCACATTTTCCTTTCTTCAGGACCTTCGGCTACTAATGCTTCGTAATTTTTTTTTCTTCAGTCTTGCATGCAAGTTTTAAGATTTTCTATCACTTCATTTCACCACTATCTAGCTGAAAGATCGATTGATTTATTCCAACCATTTTTTTTTTTTGTAACTTTCATCTTTTCAAGTATGATGGTTAGGTATATAGAAACTGTTATTAACATTAAACAATACCAAAATAAAATAAAATAAAAACAATCTTCAAATGGCACAAACGACACTTATCTAGTGTTAGCATCAACCATTTCGAAGTGATCAATGCTGGATATCTATGACGATTACAAATATTTGAGTAAGCATGACAACGAGCTCAAATTAATCGCTTCTGGAATGCGAATACTTCCAGGCAGTTTACAAACGCATTTTTCAACAGTTTAAATGACAACAGCAGTCCAAGAACAAGAAGATCTGAAAAGCTTCAAGTTGTATCGATTTATTAGGACACGATCATTAAAGGAGGGATAGGTTTACCAATGATGCACTTGTGGTTAATCTAGTCCCAGAGAGAAAGCAGTAGAATTTCCCAATAATGAGACTGATAAGCCTAATAATTGAAAACTAATACAAAACCGTGGCAAAGCGGTTCTATTTGCCTGGGGTGACAAGGTTGGGGGGGGGTGGACTGGGAGTGCTTTAGTGGAATTACATGCCTTTCAGCCTACCAGCAGCTATGTTACTGGCGACAGGAGATTGAACAGTGTGCCACGCCCATACATCTCTTCCCCTTTTCTCTGTTGTTCCTCTTCCCCCCCTTCTCTATCCCCCCAAGCGTCTCGGTACAGCGACGCGTGATATCTGACTTGTCATCTGGGTAATGGCTGTATACCATTAACCGCCGTCTGTCTCACGTCACCCGGAGAAGAGAGTTTCCCTTTTCCACTGTCATCTGCACGCTAGCCGTGTATAAGTGGGGTGGCCACCGTTTGCCAATGTCCATCGCTTCCTAAGTAAACATAATAATGGCGTTCACATCTGCTATACACGATTGCTTTTGCAACCATTCGTTTTTTTTTTTTTTTGTTTTTTTTTCTTTTTTGGTGAAGCATTTTCGTGTTAAAATATTGACTCCTGATTACGGTCACGACTTAGAAAGTGTTGGCGCTCCTTAACTTCCCCCACTTCTTTGCCTCTCTCTCTCTCTCACACACACACACACCTCCAGTTCCGCAATTTAAGTTTTTTTTTTATTATTATTTGTTTTGTTTCACGGACGCTGCTTCTAAGTACTACCTAATTACATTAGCACGTCATGATAAACTGACGCTTTTCGTGAAAAACTTTGCACATGAGATGATATCTCATTAGCGGCGCTTTGAACGAAGTTCTTCACTAAAACTGCCAACATTGTATTAACTGACTTTGAAAAGAACTTGCGCTCTTCTCAGAGATTGGCATATTTATCATAACGCGCCAAAATAGTGCAACCGGAAGACAGCTGAAATGAAAAAGAAAAAAAAAATCTATTCGTTCCAAGTTCTTTCTTTATATATAGTAGATGTATCATGTAATCATAAGTTTTTCTTTATTATTTTCCTTTTTTTTTAACTAAGAAAACTATTGCTGTTGAGGTCACATTCAAGCTACGGTGAGCCTCGGAGAAATACTTCTTTTTTTTTTTAACCAATTAAACAGCTAGGCTGTTTTCTTTCTTTTTCTCCCCCTAATATACCATGCATTCGATTTATTTTTAACAAAATTAGAATGTGTGTAAACAGTGAGTACAATAAATTCTATCCGGATTATAAAACGTTTGAAACTGTGCTCTCTCTCTCTTTTAATCTATACAAAATCTGTGACGTTAACAAACATATTCTCCCAAATATATGAGTTTTGCCGTTAAATCGCTCTCAAATCCTCTTCATTACGCCCCTCTTTTCTATTGAAATGTTGACAGAAAAATTTTTACATTCGGGTGGAGTACACTGGTGATATTCCAGTTGGCAAACAACCTGCTTAGCCACACCTTTCTGAGAGAGAGAGAGATGTTTACGAGTTCGTCTGTAGAAAAACAAACGATGGAACAACTTTTGCTCTGTAGTTGCAAACCGGATCTCTTCCCCCAATAAAGACCAAAAAAATAAAATAAAATAAAGACCTACCAAAAAAAAAAAAAAAGATGATGAAGCCATATCTGGAATTAATACAAGAACCTCTAGAGTTAAATAAATTTTGAAAGCATATTTAAAGAAAAATGAAAGTTTAATTATCAAAGAAATGACTTTATATTCAACTCTGAATCCAAAAAGTGCCCTTTCAACACACACACAAAGGAAGTATCTTTTCCGACCATAAATTATTAGAACATATCCTCTGCAGACACTTGCTTACAATCTCGGATCTAGATAATGAATGTGAAACACTCCTTGAATCGAATATTATTTAAATTTTCCATTATAAGAGGATTCTGGGAATTTGCTTCGCAAATAAATGCAAATTTATCCTTCCTACCAGCATGAATTGAATCGGCACATTCCTCGTTTAGATTATTAAATTCAGCGATGTAAGAACTGATGTTCCCAAGAGATCGAGATGTTCTATCAATGGAAATTGCCTTCTTTAACAACATGGGCAGTGGATAATTAGCGAACATTATGTTTATGCAATTAGTTTGGATGTTGAATGAAAGGTATAATTGAAATAGTGTATTGTATAAAATAGCTCTGAACTGATTTAACACTGCCAAGTATCTATTATTTTATCCAGCTTCTTAGTCTATGTTAGGAAGACTCTCTTCTGTTATATTTTGTACTTCAAGAACGATTTTATAATAAGCTATTGTATTTACTTATTTCTTTTTAACAATGACGCAGAAAACTTAATTAGTGAAATAAAAGGCCAAACTTAATGGCAAATTCAAAAGATTAAAATAAATGGTTTAAATGGATTTACTCGTATGTGGCACATTAAATGCTGTATTCTGATGGTACGATGCACAAATGTAATACCATTTTGTGAAAGAATGATCAACGCAAATCATTCTTGGTCAGTCAGAGCCGGTATAATTTATTACATTGATTTCACTTCGTACCGAATACAGCATTTGATAGTTTATTTGGAGATATACAGAAATTAAGTGAAATAAATTAAACAAGACGATACTCGAGCAAAACAGTTTCAGCAGCTATATAATGTTAAGATTGAAGAATTAAAGTTTGTTAGCGAAAAGTAAACATAATTAATTAATTAGTCGAGCGATGTCGCTTCATTTCACTGTAACAGATCGGTAGCCATAGAAACGTATGATGCTTAGAATATATCTTTTACATAAATATAGGTCTGTTAGGTTTCGTGCCTAGAGAATGTGAATTTTGTTTGCTTAGTATAATGATTTTGGGAGATCATGCCATGACATTCTAGTTTGCACAAGATATTCGAAGTTTTAACACAGTATTGTTTCCTATATTATCAGTAACCAGGTGTGGTCTAGCCCCCCCTCCCCTTTTTTAAGGGGGATATTAATATAATTTCTTACGACTATTTAAGCATTCATTTTAATGTTTTCAAAACTTATGTTATAATTTAATATATACAGTATACACTGAAAATTTTTAAAAAATGCGTTGGTTCTTATAAGTAGGGAGGATTGTCCTCCTACTCGCCACTGTCAGTAAAATAATATAAAAATAAAAAATAAAATAAAATAAAAATCAAATATCAGGGAATATGCGTAGTCTTTTTAATTTTCATTTTTAAAAATTATCTGTATAATTTTAGAAGAGAAATCAATCACTGTGAATATAATTATGATGATGGTAATAATAATAATAATAATATGTAAAATGTGTGGAAGAAACATTGCAAGAAGTGATGTTAGTATGTAGAAATGCTCACGACAAAGCAAAAATTATACACTATATAATATTAATTTTTATATAAAAATATAAATAAAAATGAAATTTATAAAAATTATCTTACTGTTTTTAATGATGGTAGAAAAAAAGTATTCAAACAATTACAGGAAACATTGCTAGAAAAGATAAGGTTAATTTTTTTTTTTTTACAACCGGCTGAGGGCAATCTCTATTCCCATCCACAAAATTAGATGTAACTAGAAAGAAATAATTATTATTTTAACATAGATAAGCATCGTTTGCCTCGATAAAATAGACATATTTCTATCCATCAACATAACTTGTTTATTTTATTAACATAAGTTTTCTTGTGAACGTGTCTAATTCTTTTGAAGTGAAGAAAACATGATTTTTCCGTGTTATTTGAATTTACTGCTTGTTTTTGATGAACTATAAAAATATAAAACAAACAAACAATAATATTTTACTTGCATATCATAATAACAGTGATAAGTAAACCTGAAGGATTTTTTTTGGCATTTACAATTTTGTTACACATACTTAAACATGAAGACTAGAATTATTCTTTAATTTTTGGAATTGTTTGGCAAGAGTTATTGTTACTTCGCTCAGCTTACTACATGCACTACTCTTTCGCAATATGGGAAGGAAATAAAGCATCATCAATTTTAATTGTAGTTCTTTCACCGGAGGATTACCAACAGTCCTCACAGGAATGGACTCAAATCAACCAAAGAAAAAAGAAAAAAGTACGCAATCCCCTGTGGTTTCATTGTAGCTTATCTCTTCTAGAAACCGCAGGCCTCGATAAAGGTCTCACGTGAAGTATATACTCTCGAACCCATTGTTCCACATTCAGAGTATTTACGTTAATCAAAACTAAACTTGTATTGTTTGCGGCGTAATCAGAAGGTTAACACTAATTTCCTGTGTAGCTAGAGAAGATAACGTGATATTGTGAGATTAAACTGGCGCTTCTTATCGCAAGTTAAGATTATTATTATTGCGAGATGACTTGGAAAGAAAAACAATGCAACCGAGATGCGCTAGGATTAAAAAAAAATACAACCGGTTTGTTAAAACAAGGCAGTTGTTTTCGTACCGAACTGTACGCTGACCAAACGAAATTAGAAAAATAATGTCGTTAAGATCTAGTAGATACATACCGCAAACGATATTGATATCTATGCTGAAAGTGTACACTGGAAAGATTAGTTCTTTCATTTATTCATTTCACCGTCTGATACAACGCACGCCATTAGTAAGATCCTACTTTAGAAAAACGCCACCTGCAATAATCAAGCAAGAATAGAAAAAACAAAACGCCACCTGCATTATTCAAAGTCACGAGCACATTAAAAAAAAAAACATATAATCATATAAATAAAGCGTAAATGAATGTAAAAATTTCTCTTTATTCAAAACATGAAAACATTTTATTCTGCAACAGCCTAACATGATTTACGTTTAGTCTATGTTTCTAGGAAAAAGTAGGGCGATGACGGGAGCATCATCAGCACTCAACATGTCCTGTCTAATTTAGATTTATTCTAAATATTATGACTAGGAACCGTTCTTACGTCTTTTCCATACGATACCTATATATTTCAAACATAAACTCTACTTGTTTAAAAATAAACATTAACATTACAACATTGAACAAACAGGATAAAGCAGTCTCTCTCTCTCTCTCTGCTGGCACATGTCCATAATAAATTATAGAGCACACTAAAGCCCTAAACAAACACATTCACGAAATAGCCATGTGTGGAATACAAGTATATATAGGTCAAATGGTTTACATTTAATCAACATATTTTATTATGATTATCTCTCTTTCATCATGATTTTCATCAATAAAAAATAAGCTATACTCGGGCTGAAGGTATAATAAAAATTTCCATTAAAAATGAATGCCTTTAGGATTTCTCCACAGTGTAATATTAAAGCAACGATGCATTATCTGTTTGCTGTGGCAGGACTATCGACGCATTATGGTGGACTTTAACCTTTTCATAACCTTTGGAAGCTATACGCTTGAGCAGGACTATATCTAGACATTTTGCCGTGTAAAGCGAGATATATTATATGCTGTCTTGGATGCTATACAAGATCTTTGACCAAGCAGAACGCACATTTTACAAAAGATTCGTTAAGACTATTTTCATTCGGTTCAACCCTACACTTAAGCTAACGATTATACCCTGGCAAGACATTATCGAAACTCTTATAATCGCCTTAAATGTCTGAATGTTTTTGTTCTGAATGTGTTCAACAGTACATATGGTAGAACAGCACATATGGAAAAGGCATAAATGCCAACCCAACCAAAAAAAAAAAAAAGATACAGACTTTAGTTATTGTATTAGACGAAACTGGTATATTAGGGGAATCAATCACCCTATGGCAGCGATTTTCTAAGTGTGTGCCGCAAGATTTTGAATACAAAGAAATAAAAATTGATGTAAAAGATTTTTTTGGGGGGGAATTTTACTTACAAAGTAAATGAGGAATCATAATGTTTATATTGCATCGAACAGAACTGTTAATAGTAAATAAAATTTATGATTATATTGGTATAATATAGATTTATTATAGATATACATCGCTGTACGTATTTATGGGTTCCTCCAGAAGGTTAGTTCATAAAGAGGGTTGCGTCTTTATTTGAAACAATTCGATATCTTAATACTTGAATGGTGTGCTGTAGAATTTTAGTAATTAGTTTTAGTGTGCCGTAAAATTAAGGTTGTAAACCGCTGCCTTAGGGAGCACATGATTCCAGAGGACAAAGGAAGGAAAAGTGGATTTTTCGAAATTAGCTTGGAATAGATGTTGATCAGGATGGAATCCAGTTTGGTAGAACAGCACATATGGAAAAGGCATAAAACAGAAAGAGATTGTAAGAATTTGGTTAGAGAGAGAGTTCGGGATGATCTCGTAAAAAATAAACTTATTTTTTCGTCAGCTGGACTGACAGCATCAAGATTTTTAAAAAAGAATTTCTGGAGTATCATCCCGAATGCGAAAAGGTTGCGCTGATTTAGTATGCATAGGCGGATTTGCAATTTAACTAGTGTTAACAGTTGTGCGAAGTAGATGGAAGTGTTTTGAGCTAAAAAGTAAAAGTTTTTGAGAGGCATCGCAGTCACAACCTATCACCTTCGATGGCTAAGTGGATAAAGCCTTCGCTCAACCACCTGTGTTGGTGTAAGTTTATTCGGTGAGTTCAACACCCACTGTGGCGCTGGCCGATTTTAAAACCCTGATTTTTGATTTATTTGGAGGAATAAAAAAACATGTTGATGATAATTTCCCGGCATGATACTACTTCGACGTTGCTTAATCTTGTCATAAAATTATGTCTAGTCTTCAGTAAAAGATGTACGTACTGTCCCAATCCAAAATTTTCAAGTCTTTTTATGGAAGTTAACAAAAAAGAGAGAATTTATTTAAAATTTAAAAAAAAATTTAGCCATCATTAATTTTTTCTTTCTCGTAAAAAATAAATAAAATAAATCTAGTGTTGGAAACTACTATGTTGGTGCTGAGTTAACAACTATTTTTTCATTCGCCTTATTGGATATCTAGTCAGTCTTATGCCTAGAGTTTTTAATGATTTTTTTATTGATTCCCATATTCAACAGGAAACGCCTCCGTAGCTCAGTCGGTATAGACGAAGCCCTTTGATCGGATCTGGGTTCGATTCCCATCCATGACGTGAGGACTTTTATCTGGTCTTTTTCGACTAAAGTGAGTTAGTCGGTCACATACGGTGGTCGAGATTTTTTCACCCAAAAACTCGGGTTTTTCGTTTCTCCCAGAATAGGCAAACCGGCCCCGTGAACACATACACACACACACACACACACACACACAGACACATGTAAATAAAGCAATATTTATTTACATGCTTAAAACCAATTGTTTACAAATTTTAGTATAAGAAGATAACAGCAATGTTTTTATAAGAGCAATTGGTGATGTTATAAGGGCAATATGGTTTACTCAATCAGGAGTGTCACCAGACATTTCACACTATTCGTCATCCAGCAACCCATATGCCATATATTAAAACATGGGATCAAATAAATCTATCTATTTAGCAAAATATGAATATTTGCCAATAAACTGATCAGTCAGTGCATATATAGTTGGTTGTCTGTTCACAACGACAAAAAAAAAAAAGCGTTATTATTATTTTTTAAAATCTCTGGTTGAAAGTGTATCATTATATTTTTTTATTACTTTTTTTTAATCGATATTGCTATAGACAGTGGCGCCACCATTACTCTGTTTAAAATGACTTCGATTTGGGTGATCCTGTTTGTCTAGAAAGCATTGTGACACGGTTAACTAGACACAGATGTGGTTGTAATTATGTGTCAATATCCTGGCTAACAGCAGACGCAAGACAGGTGACGTCACCACGCCCTTGTAACAGACGAGTGATCTGAATGCTAATAGGCGAACGAAAATGGGAGGAGGAGAGTACATGCATAACTGCCAGCACCAGGAAAATCTCCTTATAATGCATGCACCGACTATTTCATTCAACAAAAGCAATTAATTTTTATCCCCCTTAGACGCTCCTTTTTTTCTATTTTTAACTTCCCTTCTCTTTTTATGTATCAGGTTTCAAAACAGAGAAAGTAAAGCCGTGTGCTAAACTATGCGCACATCTCTGTCATTTTAAACAATATCCTGTCATGTCTAGCGTTTCCTGCTACAACTAGTCTTGAATTTTCACAGGCACATACATAAATTTAAAAAAAAATAAACTTATTTTTATATCATCGTAGAATTCGTTAATAAGCAGATTACATAGTTTACAACTTGTTCTAAAGATATTTCAAGACAAGAGAGGAAAAGGTTATTGTAATCGGAAGTAAAAGACGAGAGGGGGAGCTACGTTCTTGCCTCCAGATTATCAATTCTCTTAAATATATTTATATAATGATAAGTAATGCTAGAGTATATTAAACAGAATCCTAATTCTTGAAATATATTGCATTAAATACTGTCTTCACATTTATTAATTTATTTATTATAAATTAATTAAATAAGACCAGAAAAAAAAAACATTCTGGCCTCAAGTTGAGTAGAAGAAAGAATCACGTAAATGTTAAAATATTCAGAGGAAAGAAAGATTTTTGTTTATAACATCTACAATGTCATTTTTCGCTACCCCCCTTACTTCGCCCACTGAGGGTTAAAGGGAAAAAATATATTTAATAATAACTTAATATTTATGTTACATATATAATTACTAATTAAAATTATTTATTTTAATTAATTTACTTTATTAATAAATGAAGCCCGCTACACATACATTTCAAGGCTCGTTTTTTCTCTTAGTTGTATAGTATTTTTAAATTTAGATTTTTTGTTTGCAGGTTGGCCGTATAAACAATTCTGAAGTCATTCATTTTGACCGGTTTTATAACCGTAGTATCATTATTTATCATATTATTTAAAGAGTACTTAAATTTTCTTTTAAGAGTAATGTTTAAAGTCAAACGTCTATAATCCCATGATGAGTCTCTGACTCCATCATGGGATTATAGTATAATAATTAATAATAATAATTGTGTTAATAATAATACTTAAACTAAAGTAGGGAAGATTTTCAGTGAAATCCTCAAAGAGAGATTTTTTTTTTTTTAAATTCATAAGACATTTACAACTACTTTCGTCATACCTAATTTCTCACATAAGTTTGATCCAAAATAATCATTTGGAATCCGATGATGATAATTTTTTTTTTTTTTTTCTTCTTAATCTTGGATCAGATGTAATTTCTCAGCTTTCGTCCTCGAAGCTTATCTGAGGATGACACCAGTTATTGGCTTATTTGCTGTATTGAGAAGTTACGAAATCAAACCTATGTTTATTAGGTTTGATTTCGTAACTGCAACCGTTGATTGAGAAATTCGCGCACGCCACACACACACACAAACACATACGATAAATTGGAATGTCTTGATGCGTCGCTGAACTGGAAGCCTGAACGAATATATTGTATTTCATCAAGTTTGTATGGTTTTTGGGCGCGTGTTTCTTGTTCATAGTATGTCCTTAGAGCTCTTTTCAGGCTATTGTAGTTTGTAAGGTTTCTGTATTCAAAAAGGTAATTTGCTTATCATGTCTGGGATGTAGAAGTTTCGTGTGGTCTTTCCGTAGTGATTATTGCATTTATACGTGATATAATTAGTTGTCTGAGGTCTTGTTATACGGTATGTATTTCTGATTGTCCTGTAGTTGGCATCGAAATAATGTTTTAGCAAAGTTGCATAGTGACATAAATGTTTTGTTGTCAATATTTAGTGTTCTGACATTGCAGTGTATATAAAGTCGTTATTGTCTCTTTGTTCCTAATAATAATAATAATAATAATAATACGGTTATTAAAAACAAAACGAAAGACGATTTCATATAAAGGCAGCAGATTTTTTCTTTCCCTTATTGAAAAGTTTACCTAGACACGTGATTCGTGGCCTTAGTTACTTTTTTTCCATAAATAACTGCAATCTACGACGTTTTTCATTTTATTCTTCTTAATCCTATTATCAACAACTTTATATATTAATTACAATAAACACAATTATTACCAATAACAGCTATTACTGGAATATATTGATTTCAGAGAATATTCACTTGATTTCAATAATTATTGGTGCATGGCAATAACTGAATTTCTCATGTCACAAACTTCTTTGCAAACATGTTGTCATCGGTTCGGTGCTTTGCAAAGTAAAATAAATCTTCAGCGCCAAGTAGATAAATGTAAAAAGACAGGTTTAAGTATTCTAGAATGCAAGTGACAAGAATCCAACCCAAGAGCATTGTCGATGCCTCCACTATTGGCATCGACAATGCTCTTGGGTTGGAATAATTCCATCTAGGACGTGAAGAATCTTTTATAAAGGTTTTTCGATTGAAGGTGAGTTAGTCTCGTATGGATGTGGAATCATTCTGCTTCCGGAAACTTGAGTTTTTCATCTAGCAAAACAGACAAACCCACCAGAATAACACACCCAATTAATAGATATAATATTAGTGCACAAAATGAAAATATTAAGCTATGTAATATTATATTATCTTTATTGCGATCATTTATGCACTGCGAAAGAGATTTCCATATTGATTTAGATAATGATAATATTATAGATAATATAAGTGTAAGATAACTGAAAAGTATTCCATTTATATATGAAAGTAGACTGGCTGAAACTTTTCTCATGCATAGCAAAATACTATGAAAGATTTTGACTGCTTACTACTGGTATATCAGGAAAGGGAAAATATATATTTAGCTTCAAAATTACTCATTCCTGAAGGAAAAATTTGTTACCATCAAAAGCATTCTGTTTTTTCTTTATTCTTCGTTGTATTACAACAGGGTTTCCCAACGTTTTTTGGATCATGCCCCGTCACCTCCTTAAAGATTTTGATGCCCCCCCCCAGCATAATAGTCAGCCAGGTTCTGAAAAAGTATAATATAAATATGTACTTTAAATAAAAAAGGTGAAACTGTTTTTAATTTGACTTTCTTCAATGAATATAAATTTTATATTACACTTTGTATATTATAAAACATAAATCGAACTGAACTCGGGAAAACAAAATCCAAGTTAATGCGATCTTTGAGCTTGATGTCTGCTGAAATGAGTTTTCATTTGAGGTACTAATTTAGTCATTTTCAATCTCAAATTCCCACGGTTTGTGATATCCAAATGATTTCTTTTTTTTCAGTAGGAAGTTATTTACGGCACTAAACCCACATTAAACTAAATATGACGACGGAAAGGGCAACAGTATTTTTTTTTTTTTCCAAAACTAGTTGAATTTCGGTATTTCGTTTCTGTCTCGTCAGAAAGCCATGCCATTGTCCCTTTTATGTTGAATAAAGTTCTAATGGCCTCATCATTTTGCTTTTCTGAGAGTTCTTCTTGTTACTGTATTTATGTTGACCGCTGTACTAGTGATGTCAGTTTTTTTTCTCGGAAAATCAGGGTTGCCACATCGACAATTTATCGCCGACAATGGTGAGTTTTTTTAGTATATCGGTGAGGAGGTGACGAATGCAACATCATTTTCTAATTTCCCTCCAAAATATTCAAATTACCCCCTGTGGGGCGTACGCCCCCACGTTGGGAAACACTGTATTATAAATTATACGGAGACGTGTGCTTAGCTTCGTGGTTACTTACCTCTACACGCTAAATAGCACTTAGGATGAGGATCGTCGCTTCTCATCTAGTACACCGTGAGGATGCACTCAAACTCAGCGATGGTGAGTGGATAGACCGGCTGACTTCCGATTTCCAAAACATAATTAGTACTAAAAAATTAGTTCCTCTCTCTATATATAAATTATATTAATGAGTTTCTTTAAATTAACAAAATTATCGTTTTTGTTAATAATTTTTGTTAGTAATTTTGATGAAGTGTCGCGATATTTTGTTATTAATTAAGAACTGAATTGTTCTTATGCATATCTAAAGGAGGGGGGGGAGGGAAGAATAATTCAATAGAGGCAAAATTAAAAAATTTGTATACAAAGTACAAAAAGTAGGAATCTTTAAGTATACTGTTTCTACTACTGTATCTTCTTAATTCGACAGTTACATTGGTTTTCTGGGTTGCTGAGAGAAATGCACTGTTATTATGTACCGCAGTACTATACAGAATTCATTACTCATAAACTTTGAAACTGAAGACATCTTGAGACAATTTCTCCGATTTCCACTTAGTGTTGTACATGTCACATGTTCACTGCCTTCGCCTTATATCAAAGGTCATGTGTTAGTATGTATAAATTAAGTGAATGCACTTCATATACATGCTGCTGAATTAGAGACCTTTATGTAGATGAATATAAATGTCACTTACGTAGTGTATATGCAAAATACTTGGTCACGTGATCAGCAGGTGTTCTAGTCAACTATTTAAGAATTCTGCTGGTCAGCAATGTGAACAAAGATTGAGTTTTGATTATTAATTATGTGAAGAGCCAAAGGCTTCAGTTCGGCGACATATAAACTTATTTAAGTTAAGGGATATTACATCCCATATGGTTTCATAGCCGAATAAGAAACTCTTTGAGTTTCTTATTCGGCTATGAAACCATATGGGATGTAATATCCCTTAACTTAAATTGAGTTTTGAGACTGATTTTGATGAGAACGGACGTATTATTTTAGACTGAGCCTAATTAGTTTGTTTACAAGGTTTTTCACGAAACGCGCATTGCACTGGCGCAGACAGTTTGTTTCCTACTGTCTTCCCCTCTGCATGCAACATGAAAGAGGTCTAATGGCCGGCAGGCCTCACTCGCAATGAGGACCAGTGGTGGATTTATGGTTTTATTTAGGGAGGTAGGATTTCAATCTGTGGCCAAGTGATTTTCGTGACACTCCTTTTCCCTATCATAGGATAGTTAGTTGTATTTTATTGCTGGTAGACACCTAAGAGTGTCTACCGGATTTGCTAGTGGACCCTCAAAAGTCCACTGGATTATCTTTAACCTGCTCGGGACACCTGAGCAATCTGTACTCTTTCTCCATCTGTGTCTTAACACATTTCTAAATTATTGTCATGGCAAAACTTCTGAATGAGGCCAAATTCGAGTAAGTATACATGGAATTCCTCAGACTAGGAAAGCTGCTGAGTGATAATTGGCCAGGAAAAGTCAAGCTCTTTGACACATTGCCCCCCACAGCAGTCACAGACGACAATATGGATGACATAAGTGAAGAGCATAACTCTGACGCAATCAGATTTTGCACACTTCCCAAATATGGAAGATGCTACATCCCAAGACAGCAATTATCATACCCTAGAAACAGATACAGAGTTCCAAATGGTCAAAAAGAAGAGGAAAATCTCCACCAATGTGGAAGAACCCAAAACAACAGGGAAAGAAGCACTATGGCCAATAGAAGCACTCAATGGTCCTAAAGAAAAGATACCATTAGTCATATTAAGGGATAAGGGAAAAAAATTGATCCTGTCTTGTCAGCCCTCAGAGAGCAAAACATCTCATTCTCATGGGCCAAAAACTCAGATGAGAGAGTTAAAATACAACCCACTACTGTCATGGATTTCAGACAGATGACCAGATTTATGGACAATGCTAACGTCCCATATCACACCTTCACTTTACCCAGCGAAAAGAACCTGAAGGTAGTTCTATGTGGGACAGCTGAATGTATCACTCCTGAAGATGTGAGCACTGATCTCTCCAGACAGTGCCTGTCCCCAGTAAAAGTGAGCAGAATGCTCAGATCTGATAAAAGACCAATGCCTTTGGTGTTGGTGGAAATAAGCAACACACAAAAGCAGATCTATGAACTGACAGTAGTATGCGGACTCAAGATTTCAACTGAGCCTCTTAGGAAATGAGCGTCTGCAGGTCAGTGTCATAGATACCAAAGGTTGGGACATGCCCAAAAATTATGTAAAGCAGCCTTCGGGTGCTTGAAGTGCGGCGAGGGACACCAAACCATCACACGCACCAAGCCACGCACAACTCCAGCATGCTGTGCAAACTGCAGAGGACCTCACCCTGCCAACTACAAGGGATGCCTTTCCAATCCAAAAAATCGAGGATCAACAAAAGTCAATCTTGCTCCTCCACGTAACAACATTTTAAGCAACCAAACAGATCGTCCTCCAGTCCGAAACACCTCGCCTTCAACCTCACAGGAAAGAAAAACCATAACCAAAACATATGCTTAGGCTGCAAGAACTAAGCCTCCTACATCTCTCGAGCTAGAAAGCTCCAACATAACATCCGTTTTAACAGCCTCACTTGCCACCATGCTGCAGGAATTCAGCACGACATGCCCATCACCATCTTCCAGAAAGAGATTCCTGCAAGGCACTCAAAACATTATAACAGTCATCTGTCATTAGTAATAAATTCAAACCAAAAGCTCTTAAGATAATCGCATGGAATGCAAATGGATTGATGAACAAGGTTTTGGAACTTCAAGAATTTGCAACTCGTATCAGTGCTGATATCATCTTGATTTGTGAAACACACCTAAGACCAGCTAATAACCCAAAAATCCGTGGATACACCATGTACAGAAACGACAGAATTGGCACAAGAGGTGGAGGCACAGCCATATATATTAAGAGTTATTTGAATCATAGACAAGCCCCTACAAGCTACCGGCTCGTAGAAATCATTACTAAAGGTTTCAACTGGAAATTCAATACAGCTGCCATCTTCATTGACGCAGAGAAGGCGTTTGACAAAGTATGGCATCAAGGTCTTCTTTACAAACTGATAAAATTTAATTTCCAGTCAGGTTAATAAAAATAATACATTCTTACCTGAATACAGATATATGCAGGTCAGGGTAGGCGAAACGGTTTCGACCAGACGCAGGATCTCGGCAGGCGTACCTCAGGGATCTCTTCTGGCACCTCTCCTGTTTTCAATCTATGTAGCAGACATCCCTCTGAACCCAAGAACAACATTCACTGCATTATATGCAGATGATACTGCACTGATGGCAAGATCACTGAGCCCAAAACTGGCAACTAAAAGACTACAAACTAGCATACACAATTTAGAAAAGTGGATGGCAGACTAGAGGATCCAAGTTAACCCCCAGAAAAGCTCAGCTATATTGTTTACTAGAAAGAAATTCCATACCATGGATGATATTTATTTATTGGGAGTAAAGATTCCATGGCAGACTCAAGTTAAATATCTTGGAGTGATTCTTGATAGTAAACTCCTATTCAGCAAACATATTAGTTACATTACCTCAAAGACATCCAACGTCTTAGCACAGCTCTACCCTATGATCAACAGACAACGTAAACTGGACACGCAAACTAAATTAACAATTTACAAGTTGGTAATTCGACTGGTCATCACTTACGCATCCCCAGCGTGGAGCCACACCGCGAATTCAAACATTCTAAAACTTCAGAGATTACAGAATAAGTGCCTAAGGATGATTCTGGATGTCCCTTGGTTTATAAGAAACACCTGGATCCATAGAGAAGTCAATATCCCTTATATCTCTTCCTAAATCTAGCTGAGAAGTTCTTTACCAAGACAAGTAACCATCAAAATCTGTTAATCAAGGAAGCCTCGGAATATAATGAAGCAGAAAGTTACAAATATAAAAGACCAAAGTCTATCTTAAGTTCAGCTGAACACAGCTAACTTCACTGTCCTCAAAGGGCAAGCATATAGCTCACAAACCCTCCATTCAAAGTTCTTTCATTACACGACAAAGGGGAATATGAAAAGCAATTTTGCTTCACCCATCTAGCCAGAAATGTTAATGTTAAATGCAATCGTCAATAGCGTTGATCACAATAGGGAAAACAAAGGATCTTTTGGAGTTCGATAAATGGCTTATTGTAGGTGCCCATCTAACTGAATTCAGAAAACGATTTTGAAAACAGCAGAGTTCATTAGTTTCTCAAAAGGTGAGATATCACGGGTGTTTAATCAGTGGGGAGATAACCCTCATTGCTTGTCTAAGAGGCATTCATGTGGTTCTAAGAAAAGACCATGACAGACTATTAGGAACGAGATCGATGTTGTCTGAGAAGGCTTGTGTGGGCAAACAGAACTTTCTGTGTGTGCATCAATTGACTGAAACATTTAATGAAGGCTGTTCTGGTCCCATATCTAATCGAATGGGTAGAGTATTGGCAGTCGCATGCATATACGGCAACCACTAATTTCTGTGAAGAACCGGAAATTTCGACGTCTACAATGGTGTCAGGAACACCGTGACTGGACACTGGATGACTGAAAAAAGCCATGAGGTACGACGATTCACAGTACACCTTGTTCTGTACCGACGACAGGCAGAGAGTTTGGCGGGAGCCCCATGAAGCAATGAACCTAGTTTGCCTTGTAAACACAACTCAAGGTTCTCGAGATGGTGTCATGGTGTGATACGGAACGGGTTGCCCGATATTGCTGGAAGATCGGGTATCCTCCAATGAATATCTGAACATTGTTGCCAGTCGAGTCCATCCTGCAATGTTGATTTTTTATCCAGCAGGTGAAGGTTGCTACATGAGCAACATACTACTATCTATTGCGTAAGAATTGTTCAGCGAGCATGACAACAACTTCTATCATTTTCCATGGCCATCACAAAGTCCGAATATGAACCCCATTGAGAATGCATGGGACATGTTAGAAAAACGGAAGTCCTCTTCCATCAAATCTGCGCTAGTTTAAGGCCTGTCTAGTGAACTACTGGTATCTTGTAGACGTAGATGAAATCCAACAGCTTGTGGAATCCATTCCAAACAGCACACGTGATGTAATTCGGGCTAAAGGACAACACGGTATTAAATAAAAGTTTGATTCAGTGGCCAGTTGGTATACATTATAACAACAAAACAAAATTCGAAGTATATTTCACTTTTATAAAAACATTTTTGATATAAAAACTTCTAATTGAGAAATACCAACTAATTAGCAGGTTTATGTTTAGAGAGAGTGTTGGTGTGGTTAAATTAGTAATTTCAGTTTGTCGAAGTAACACTAATAATAATAAAAGTTAATTAACCACAGATTTTTCCCATGTGTAGGATTTTATTTACTACAACAAGGATACTAGAAAAGGGTACTTTTCCACAATTCATTTAATAGTTTTATGTGGTTTAGCTCGATCACTTAAAATATACGTTTTTTTTTTTTTTTTTAAATAAATCTGAAAATTTAAATATTATTATTGGTTTAATTGTGTCCTCCAAACACTTCGGTGAAATCCTTGGAATGTCTTTTAAACCACTCGGAGTTTAGTTTGAAATTGAAAAGTAAAAGTCTGGGCATTTATATTTTCTCAATTATTATTACTATTATGTAATTATCACCAGGATCTTTTACAAAATATTCTAGACCATCTACCAATGAATTTTAATGTGAAAATTTTGGGAAAATCATCGTGGTATAGATTGCTGCAAGATTTCATTTACAGCTTAAAATTGAAACCATAATAATGACGTGAGGGGGTCAGTGTTCCCTTAAAAGAGTTTGAAAACGTAGAGAAATGTGTCACAATTGGTTACCCATGCTATATAATTAAATTGTATTTATTGTGTAACTATAAAATCGCTATTTTTGCATTGAGAAAGATAATCTTTTGGTAAACTTTGATAATAGTCTCTCTCTCTCGTTGTAACAAGTTAATAAATATGTTTATCTTGGTAGTCTCATTTCTAGTAACCTCAACAATATGGAAACAGTAAAACACAGGCTAAACCTAAGATAGACCAGCATGAATAAACTAAATAAAATATGGAAAAATAAAAAAATCTCAACAAGTTTAAAATTAAAATTATATAAAACAAGTATCATTCCCTCGGCTACTTATGCTTCAGAAGCCTGGAGATTAACTCAACAACCAATCAAGAAACTTCAAGCATTTGAAATGAAATGCCTCAGAAAAATTAATAACACCCACTGGATGCAACACAAGACTAATGATCAAGTCAGAATAGATAGATACAATCATTAAGCATCAACTGAAATGGTTTGGTTACATCCAGAGAATGGCCTCTCATAGACTGCCATATTTAGCTCTGAATGGATATATAGGAAGTAAAAGACCTAGAGGCAGACCAAGAAGTACTTGGATAAAGTTGCTGAAAGAACATTCCCATTCTGCCCAGCTATAGAGTCATGACCGAGATGGCTAAAGATCGCAATAAGTGGAGAACCTTTCTTCTTAGTGGACTCAACCCGTTATCAAGCGGATTAGATGATGATGATGATATATATATATATATATATATATATATATATATATATATATCATCATTATCAGCCATTGTCGATCCACTGCTAGATGAAGGTCTTTCCAAGATTACTCCAAAACTGTCTGTCCATGGCTCTCCTTTTCCATGTCACTCCTGCAAATCTAATGATATCATCAATCCACCGTGATATAGGTCGGCGTAGTGGTCGTTTTTCCCTCTCGTGGAATCCAATCCAGTACTTCTTTTGTCCATCGTTGATCGTGTCTTCGAGCAATATGCCCAGCCCATTCCCACTTCAGCTGTTTTACTCTTCCTATGATGTCGGACACTTTGGCTTGATTTCTTATCCATGTATTCCTTTTGTGATCCAGTCTTGTGATACCAAGTATACTTCTTTCCATACTAAATTGTGGTCTTAATTTTTGAATTTCCTTTGCATTTAGTGTTCATGTTTCACAGCCATATGTCAATAAAGGAAGAATACATTGGTTAAAACCTTTCTCTTCAGACATGGTAGTTGGCTTTTGAATATTGAATGTAATTTTCAAAGCTTTCCACCCAAGCATCGTGAGCCTTTTAATTTCGTCCATGATATTTTGTTCCATTGATATCTGTTGTCCTAAGTATATGTCATGATCTACTTATTTAATTTCCTCATTACTGATTTTTATTATATATATATATATATATATATATATATATATATATACATACAGGGTGTTCGGGATAAATTTGACAGTTTCGTAAGGAAAAAGAAAATCTTCTTTGTATCTATTAAATTTAATGAATTGACAAAAAAACATTACAGGCAGAGTTAATTACAATACTATCAACAAGATTTACTCAAAATAACCACCATTAGCATCGATCACAGCTTCAATTCTGCTTCGGAACCTCGAACAAGCTGATGCTACAGTCTCTCTGGGAAGGGCCGCAAAAACTGTTTTAATTTTATCCATTAACTGGGCTTTTGTATTACTGGAAGTGCGATTGGTGTCTTTTTCAACTGCGCCCCATACAAAATAATCCATGGGGTTAAGGTCTGGGGAGTTTGGAGGCCAAACATTTGGACTGGTGAAGTCGTAGAAATTTTCAGACAACCATTTTTGACTTTTCCCAGAGGTGTGGCAAGGGGCCGAATCCTGCTGCCATACATACGGCCTACCATTGGCTACCCTTGTTATCCAGGGCTTGACTACAGTTAGCAACTCCACGAACAAAGCCCGAATTCCAATGCCAGGGTTCTTCAACACCTGTTCCTGCAGATTTGCGAGGAATTCTGCTGTACGAACGCAATCAGATCGTCTGCTAGGGATCTTTCTTCTTGCTACATCCTCGTAGTCACCATTGCAAGTCTCTAGTTCATGCTTGATTGTTTTTACTGTATTCAGGGAGCATTGGGCAGCAGTCGTAATATCCTTATTTTGATGGCGGGCACGAATCATCATGATACAAGTTATTCTCTTCCATGATTCAGGTGGGTTCCAGCTATCCATCCTTTCTGACATCTTGTATATGAATGAAGAAGGGTCCAAACTTTTAAATGAAGAGAAGTGTGTGTTAATACATGTAACTTACGGAAAAATATAATTAATTATAAATATGTCAAATTTATCCCGAACACCCTGTATATATATATTATTATTATTATTATTATACCTGATACCTCCAAGGAGTCCGAAGACTCATCGCGGGAGGACATCTTCAACTGTCTCTACATCTTACCTCTACTACGAATCAACGCCATCTACCGCCCACCTCCAACACTACCACAACTAGTAATTTTTGTCTGTAAATTGCGTGTGTTCTGAAGGGCCGATTTGTATGTATGCGGGATGAAAAACCCGAGTTTCCGGGAGAAAAAACCCTGCTACCTCCGTATGAGATCGGCTAACTCACCATCGATTGAAATCGACCAGATAAAGATTCCTCCCGTCGCGACGAGAATCGAACTTAGGCCTATTCCAATCGAAGGGCGCAATATATATATATATATATATATATATAAGGAAATTAAATGACTTTATACTCGGTATAAAGTCATTTAATTTCCTTTTTTATATACAGCTCTACCGAGTGAATAATGAACATTAATAACAGTATATATATATATAATTTTTCTGAGTACCTTTTACGACAGAATGTCTGTAAATTCTTTAGTTCAATGCTGTAGTCAAACACTAGCGCCCTCTTCTCAATTTAAATGGCTAAATGAAATATTTAATGGTTTAACACCATTAAAGAAAAAATGCTAAACAGTTAACTGAATATTGAAATAAAGTGAACCAACTCAATATCCTTTAGAGATTGAATTATATTCTCTTCAGACTGCAATAGTGAGTACTTTATTAAGTATGAATGTGAAAGAGTAATTGATCACACGAAAATCTTCCATTATACGTATATCCGATGAATTTTTACTTATTTGATTAGATAATAAAACCAGCGGTTGGAGCCGTACCGCTACCGTTGATAAGATTGATGTGATATCGTTGCAGTGGTATAAGTCTGTCTTTACTATAAATACAGTGCTAGTTGATTACTTTTACTGTGATGTTAAATAAGTAAAATATGAGTTGATGCACGTGAAAGTACCGCCTCAAAATAAATAAACTAGTTATATCTAAAACTTAAATACGAAAATTTTATATCAGTTGACAAGTGAATTGAATAATAGTGCCAGTGAAGAAAGGGATTTGGAACCATTTGAAAGGATTTCTTCGCTGACATGGATAATTTTAACAGCTTAAGTGAATTTTTAAATCGTAAGTTTAAAAGCCAAAGGCGAACCTTTATAATATTTCTCTAGATTTACGATAAATAACAAGAAAAGGTATAAACGTTTGTAAAATATCTACATCTTTTTAAGTAGTTGTGTTCGATTTTTGCAGTAATTTTAAATCACAAATACACATGAGCAACTGAATGAATTGGTTGATAACACACCACTAAACGTGAAGGAAATACAACTGCATAAAAACTTTTTTTTTTTGAAGATTTCGTCACTTCCTTATTCTATGAGCCTTGTGAAGTTTGTAATGGCTGTTCGCAAGGCTATCAGAGTAATAAAACAAACGGAATCACTTTGTAAAGCTTTTTAATAACTCTAAAACTATAGAAGTGTTTGGAAAGTAGCCAGTTTTTGAATAGACCAACGCCCATGTTGTAGTTAGGTGTTAGGGCTAGCTGACAAAAGCGATTACATTAAATTTAAGTCTGGCAGTTAAATGAATAGTTCGTTTTTCTTTTATTTGTTACGGAGTGAGTTAAGTGGTACTTATTCACATTGTAGTGTGTGTGTGTGTGTGTTCAATGAGAGCGTTTATTTCTTGATTTACATAACATCTGCCTTGTACACGAACAATTATTTCCGTTAATGTTTAATTGCGTCTATGAGTCATGTTAAACCATGTGATATAAGTTTAATGGTCACCAACGAAGACATTTTGTTTGTCTTTATAACGTCCCACATAGCAGGAAAAACACCGAAACATTTGAAGATTTTAATAACCACAAAATCTTACTGCTTACGTTTCTTTACACAAGGCGAACAAAGGAAGAAAAAATAATAATTTTGTGTTTTGTTAGTAGATTTCGTCAGTCATTTTGTTCGTATCGTTTACTAAATTATTGCTCAGTCTAGTTACTAAGAAAACAAAATTACAGTTGACCTATAATCTTCAATTTTCTACCATAAGAATATAGAAGTACCTTTTCAGCGATTCTACAATTCCCCTCTACACACAGAGGGGGAGAGATTGTAGAACAGGGTTGTCCAAAGCACTTCCCGCGGGCCGCCTGTGGGTTTTGATTTTCACGAGCGAAAATATAAAATAACAATTTGAATCGAATGCGTATTAGATATTCTATCAGTAGTCGATAATCTCGATGTTGGTAATTTTATTTGGTGTTTTTACATCACTATATGCCCACGTGTTTTTCAAATATTAGTATCAAAGAAGCCTTCTTACACTGTTTTGTTCAAACGCGCATGCTCCGGGAGCTCACGAGGAACGTGAGCGAGCGAATAGTGCGCTATTAGTGTTTCGTTTGTTCGGCTTTCGAGGTTGTGTCTCTGCTGCTCACCAAATTACTAGATACGCATTGTGATTACCTAAGGTTGTTGTAGAATATGGTATATGATACTACTAGATAATAATAATAAATTGTATAATTTAATTTTATCTGCATAAATATTAAGGCAGATAAAATTAAACACACACCTTTACGGTTATTTAAACCCTTCCATTAAAATACATAACTGTGATTAATAGTTATTGAATGAATATAAATAAAACAGTCCATTAAAGAGATCATTAGTGAGTCTATGCATATGAGAATGTATCAATATATGTAACATTGTTTTACACATATTAATCAACGATACACTTAATCACGGTATAGTTAACAACTGGCCAAATACTGCAGAGACTGTATTAATTAGAATCACTGCAGACCATATACGAATTGCTGTAACTCCGAATATCCAGGTCAATATTTTTTTACCAATTTATCAATATATATATATAGTATTTATTTATCTAAATAACTATGCATTTTTGGATTACTATATATAGACATAATTAAATGCAAAATGCAGTACTATACATACATTAGAATCATACGAACGAAAAGTGCGTTATTTGTAATTTTATTTATTTATATTTTTTAACGCAAATCAGACTTCTAGAAGTCTGATTAGGAGTACTGTAAATAGTTTTCATTTCTATGGAACTTACGCAAAATATAATGATAAAAGTTTCCCTGTTTTTAAGGGAAAAAAATATACTGCGGATTTTAATTATTCAGTGATATTCCTGACCTTTTATAAAAAGCCTAGAAAATGAGATTACCAAAAGACAAACGTACTTAATTTAGTGGCATCTAAATATGTGACATATTTTTCTTTCGTCTGCAAGTTTTAGCCAATTAAGCTGGGTAAGTGATCTCTCGTTTCGTGTCTGTAAAACCTAGAAAAAAAAAAAAAAAGTAATACGAGAAGGGAATGTGTCATAGATAAAAAATCCCTGCAGTGGTTTGGCCCGGAGACCTTAGCCTGCCGATTCGCAGGACGAAACAACCATGAAGGGGAAGAGAGGAGGGGGTAACCGGGGGGATTTCAGATTTAGCCCTCTTCTGTTTCTCTCCCGACCGTTTCAAAGATTCCCGCTGCTATCGGAAAGTATTCCCCACCGACGTTAATGTATACTTAAATTGCAGAGGAGGGGGGAAAAAAATCTTTAGACAAGACATATTGAAGCGACTTTCAAAGCAGGAAGGGGAGTTTTTTTTTTTTTTTTCCTCACTGCTTGCCCTCACGGCCCACTATGAGAGAAAAAGGCATACAAAAAAGTAGACTTCATTTAAAAAAAAAAAAAAAGATTTATTAGTATAAATTTAGTAGTTAAAAACTCAACAATATCATTTGTAGGATTGCCAGAGAGTGGGGTGGATCGAGTATTTTAGTACCAGATAAAATTCAAATTCATTATATCTGATTCCCTTTCCCTATGTTGGTTCTCCTCAACCTTTGTACATTTTCTTAGTCTTGATATTTAGAGAAATATATCCACTTAGACCACTTTTTTTTTTTTTTTTTACTGAGTTTTCAACTGCTGATAGATTTAGATTTGTAGTTTGTTTACATTTGTATTTCTTAGCTGTCGTGTAGAACTTCTATAGATAAAACAAGAGCTAGCAACGAAAAATTGAAAGAGATAATCTTTCTTTAGTGATTTTAGAGTTAACTTTCAAAACTATTTATTTCTAACCACACAGTAAGAACATTGTTGATAGCGTAGTTAGTTGGATGACTGGATATGCGTTCTTTATGGGGAAAAGACGTGCGTTCGATTCTTATTGTACGCGAGGAATATTTAAGTGTTTCTTCAACTGAATCAGATCTTGTACATTCAAGTTGTACAAAGACATTGGCCCGAATATAAGTTATTTATTCTCTAAATTCAGGTCTTACCTGAATCTAGGGAATAAGATATGGGAAACTGACCTAATGAGAGAAAAAAAAATATAATAATAAAGAATCTGAGAGGAGCTCAGATAACCAATTACACAGCATACCAGAGGATTAGTTTAGGACCACCATCTTTCCGGTACAATAACTATTCAACCAACCATGTAGTTAATGATTTCTGTTGGTGCTAATGCGAGGCTGTTCATGTTTGCTATTTGATGAACAACTTCCCCAAGTCAGCTATCGGATTAGGTTCTCTCATTAGAGAAACGAAGATATGGTCTACAAAATTCCTGCTGATCTGTGATCAGCAGGCTAGTTCCTTAGGGGACAAATGGACTCGAGTGCAAACTCACTTTTCAGTAGAGTGTTACGGGTAGTTAGTCGAGCATGCATTCAATGCTAGGTGGACATAATCTTCATGAATTGGATGCTTTTGATCGGTATAAATATTCAAAACGAAACACTTGAGTACTAATAATGATCTACCGAAATTGTTCTAAGAGCTGCAGTTTAAAATAATATTTTATTAAAAAAAAGAGTAAAAACAAGCATGTACATGCTGCTAAAATATGTGTAAATAAGTGAAAATTCTTGTTTAGTTGATTAAACAGAAACTTACAATATAATAAAAACATCAACTTTACTGACTCCAAGGGTGAAGCAAGATGCTTTTCATATTCCCCGCTGTCTGAATGGATACAGTGTAGACATTTTTAGGAAATACTTTGCTGCAAGAGACTGGAGGAAAGAGTATATATAGGGGATGTCTGTGTTCCGATTAAATCGAACAACTCTGACAAATCATGGGGCGTTCAGAATCATACGAAGGCACTTGTTTTGCACTCGCTGCAGTTTGAGGATACTGGTTTTCGGAATGGAGATTGTAAGTAAACCCTCAGAAGAGTATCGCCATGCACTTCACTAAAAATTCAATATCTCCCAGAGATGACATCTTCCTATTTAATACCAAGATTCCCTGGAAAGCAGAAGCCAAATATCTCGGTGTACTGCTAGACCGAAAACTAACCTTCAGTCCACACACAAAAACCTCATGTACAAAGGCATAAAAAATTATTGCACAGCTTTATCCTCTTATCAATAGGAATAGCAAGCTGGATACCAAAATTAAACTGCTCCTTTATCAGTTGATGATTCGACCTATTATTACTTATGCGTCCCCAGCCTGGAGTCACATCTCCAGTACAAATATCCTCAACCTATAGAGAGTGCAAAAGAAATGTCTCCGCATGATCTTAAACGCACTATGGTATATCAGAAATGTCCAACTTCACCGGGATACAAATATCCCCTACATCTACTCTTTCCTGCAATCTTCAGGAAGTTCTTCTCAGCATTGTCTTCCAAATGAACTTGTACAACAAGCAGCAAATTATGACGAAACAGATTTCTCCAAATATAGGAGACCTAAGGCCATCCTAATTCCTAACGATGATCTATAACACGCACCTACCTGGGCAGAGCACTTAGCTCATAAACTTTTCCCTACACAGCAACCTTATCAGATAGCAGGGATTATAAAAGCATTTTGTTTCGCCCTTACAGACAGCAACGTCTTCCATGATGGCGAAGCATATGTGATTATAGGACGAATCATCAGTTTGTAGAGGAGCAGTTTGATTCTGTGTGTAATTTACTGTTTCTGTTTATTAGGGAATAGAGCTGGAGTGATGGCTTTTGATGCCTTTGCACACTAGTCCTTGATGTGGTGGTTGAAGATTAGTCTTTTGTACAGCAGTACACCAAGGTATCTGGCTTCTGTTTTCCAAGGAATTTTGGTGTTAAACAGGAAGATGTCCCCTGTAGGAGATACTGTTCTTCTGGAGAAGAGCACGGCTATGCTCTTCAAGGGGTTTACTTGTAATCTCCAATTGGAGAACCATTTTTCTATTTGTAGGTTTTCTTGGAGTTTTTTGGTGACTAGGTGTGGGCGAAGATATCTGGTTAGTATCGCTGTGTCATCAGCGTAGAGGGCCAAGATAGATGACATTCGATTGTGTGGAATATCTGCCATAAATATCGAGAACAGAATTGGCCAGTAATGATCCTTGGGTCCATTGCCAGAATGGGGCGCTTGGTAGATATAGTGTACTTTATCTTGACCTGCATAATCTGTTGCTGAAGTATGATTGGATCAACTGTACCATCTGTAGCAGGATGTTAAAGGCGATGAGCTTGTTGAGCAGACCATAATGCCACTCCTTATCGAAGGCCTTGGCCATATCCAGAAAGACAGCTCCGATAAGTTGATGCCAATTGTAGCCTGTGGTAATATATTCAGTTAGTCTATGGATAATACAAAATACGATTTTATTCAATTTTAAAGTGAAGCATCAAATTATCCAAATGATATTTAAGTTTATTTACATGATACAAAGCTCACAAACAATATTACTGGAATAGAACTTTATATTTAATTTTAAATTTTACAATTACTATCGAGTTTATAATGTCTATAAACTCGATAGAATCTTTATTAGATTCTCTATTTTTATGTGGTTTTTCAGTATTCATATTTAAACCGATTTTTTTTTCTTTTAAATTCGTATTTATATTCCATGAACTTATTAACCAATGATTCTTTCGCCTTCGCCGAACATAATATTTTAAAGTCTTTTGTAAACTTTTATATTGGCATAAGTTAGGTACACTTATAAATAGCAACAAACAGATGGTTGACGATGTTGGAACAATATAACGTAGCTTTCCTAGTTTACCAGGCTGCTATACGCGAACCAACATATGGTACATACGTTCATGAGGTACTTGTCTGCAAACTCTAGAGTAGATCTACTGCACGTGTAAAAGAAGGAAACCGGTCGTTATTTAGATGGTTGCATGCAAGAGAAAAATGCCTCATTGCAATGTTGCTTCTGCCATACTATTCACTGTTCTGTACAGGCAACCACCAGGTAGTATCTCCCCATGCGCGATCCGATCAGCTGTATACGGCTAGGGGAATTGCTATTATACTCTCTCTCTTTCCCTAGCGAACAGGAGATTTACTGCATGTGGGATAACTGGCGCCGTGCCAATCCTGGGTTGGTTGTCTCGCCTCGCTCATAGTTCCAACAGCGGTAATCACTCAAGCAGATCGTATCATCACCTCTATTCTCCGCCCACCCGTAAACTGCCCTACCCTGACAAGTTTGTTCTCCCCCTCCCTCTAGATACCATCTGTCACGTTCCTGTCTCTTTTCCCCTTCCACGTAGGGGGTGAGTCTTTAAAAAAAAAAAAAAAAAAACGCCTCTTTAAAAAAAAAGAAAGAAAGAAAGAAATTTAATTTGAATGCTTTTCAAGAGTCCACACGCACGCACAAATACGCCAAGGAATGAGGAAGGGGGAGTTGGTGGGGTACTACATATCAAGACAGTAGTACGGCATTATCACACAAAATAAAAATAAAAATCTGTCTTCAGTATGTCTAGCGAGAGATTAAAGTGACTTCGTGAATACTTTGGTCATTACGATTTTTTTTTTGTCATTTCTTTGAGTTTATTTTATTTTATTTTTTTTTTGTTTGTCATCTGAAAGTGATTGAATTTTATTAAGCGATTACTGTCAGCTAGAGTTTTAAAAACGAAAAATAAATAGAAAAAGGGAAGTTCATGTTGTTTGTAAAAATCGTGAAAGAAACTAGTCATAGGCTGCTATTTCTACTAGAACTGAGAAGATGGCGCTGTAATAAATCACTTGCATTTTATGCCTGTCTGACGCCATTTTCTTTAATGACTTTTTTGTTGTTGTTTTTCAGTTATTCTGTTACTGTTTGCAATTAAAAGTAAAATTATGTACACGAAATTAATAATTCATTACAAATATTAAACTATGTAAGTACATATTTTAATCTGTGAGATTTTGTTTGAATTCTGTGGAAATGAGTGAGAAATATAACATTATAACACAAATAAAACCATGAAATACATTTATTAAATTAGTAAAAACGTGGCAATCGATATAATTATTTTCCCAGGGTTCATTATGCTTATTTATAAATAAGTATTTATATAACCTATAATAATAATAATAATTAATAAATAAATAAATTTAGTGTTAAAACCTAAATTGCTACCTGAGAGTTTCATTTAAGTTAAAAAAAACTTTCAATAAAACAGTGAATTAAGTAGTAAAAGAAGTTGACAAATTCTTTTTTTGCATGTCATTCGACACTTTATTTGTACGTTCACAATTTCTTCTCTTAAAGACATCGCCCGAGTAATTACTTCAGAGATTGCGTGTTTCCCTTACAGCACTCATGTAGAAGGCTGCAATTAAAGCGTTTCTCAGCATTAGTGAAGTCGAACGAGCCGACATTTCTCCCTAGATACAGCTTGAACCCAATGTAAGAGAGAAATTATGAACTTGGTACATTAGGAATGCATTAAAAAAATAATTACTGTATTCAAAACCTTTGTAACTACAGTATTCCAACATGATAAGAACTACTGAATTTTTAATTCGTTATTTTTTCCTTAAGCGAAATATTTGGGCAGGATAGTGCACGCCAATATGTAGGTTATTATACGTAATTTGCTGTTTACGATATGCCGTATAAGGTTCGTCTAATCTTGTCTTGTGCTGCAGTACAAAGTTCAAAGTTTCCTTCCTTTTAGTTTAAAATAATAAAAAGATAAAACTTGATTATGTTGCGTGTTAGTTAAAAAAATGTTATTTATAGTGGTTTAAGCGTCTGATTATTAACATTCATGGTTCACTGCAGTTTTTAGGCATAACAGCAATGATCCAAACGATTGATTTTAAATCCTGTAGCATTTTACTGTTTATTTTCAGCGACGTCGCGAGCTGCTATTTCAGCAAACACGTTTGAATGTAATTAAATAAATACAGCTATTTTAGAAAAGTTTCTTTAATTTATGCAGAATTAAACAAATACACCTATTTTTTTTTAAATAAAAAAGGTTTTTATATTTGGTGGTTAACTAAACCCACTCTTCGTAATCAGGGCAATCGTTGGGACTTGGAGGGAAACCGAGAGCTTGTCGTCAGCTAATATAGCTTCGAGGAAATGGGTAGCCTGCCAAGAATATTTTCATGGTTATCAAGATAATACAAGTATGTTGTTTATGTAGGAAAGAGGCCCATGTTTTGTGTTGTTCAGTGGAGGCCAAGTAAAATGTTTCCTTCCAGAGTTAATAAAAATAACAAGATAAAGATGTTTATGTTATATTCAGTTATAAAAGGTGACAAATTTATAAATTAGAATTAATTTATAAATTTCAAATGATTTCCAGTTTAGTATTTGAATATTTGGAGATTTAAATACTATAAAATTTGAGGTTGATTTAATAATAAAATTATTATTATTATTATCACTTTTATGACTGATCTTAATGAACTGAGATATTTTCGTTTAAGATTAAATGAATTCGATATAAACTATAGAATTAATTTTTATACAGACTTTTTTTTTAAATTTTGTGACTGGAGAATTCTGGAATATTTTTTAGGAGAGGTAGGGACGATAGAAAATTACTATAATAAAAATAGCATAATTCTGTTATTTTTTAAATTTTATTTATTATTATTATTTATTTTATTTATTTATTTTTATTATTTATTTTATTTATTTATTTTTATTATTATTATTATTTATTTATTTTTATTTTTTTTGAGACAAAGCTTAATTCTGGGAAGTGGGTTGACTGCAAATGAAAATCAGGTTCGGCGATTAAGCTTTTTTTTTTTTTTTTTTTTTTTTTGTAAATTGGCACATTCTTGATTATTTTTTAATTTGATTCTTTTTTATATTAAAGTTTTATCAACAGGCTCGCTTTTATCATACGTATGTAACTTGGCACGTTTATTTTATATTATTTTATTATCATTATTTTTGTTTTATTTTATTTTATTTTTGGAGCAAATACTTGGCTATTTTGTTATTCAGTTATGCGATTTAGACATACTACACTCGCTTCATAGCCTTGGCTGCTCCAACAGTAATACTAGAAACCTATCATAAATAAGTTCTTTATGATGTAACGAGATCTTTTGTTGGTTTTTCTTTTTCCTGATTATGTTGTCATTGCTGTTAAAGCTCATACGATTATTTCAACATACGAGATTCAAAGTTACACAACTTATAAACGGCCCAGCAATTTACGCTTTACTTTTAAAATAGGCCCGATCTGTTTTTTTTTTTTAAATTAAAAAAGTCATGCAAAGTGGTTTTTTTTTTTTTTTTTTTTTTTTTAGAGAAAGGTTTAATAATATAACTGCTTCACCCTGTGGAACTAAACCCTCACATTTAAAGGGGAGTTAAAGCAAAAGTGTTTGTTTAAAATTTATTTTATGAAAAAATTTTTAGGTATACTAGAAGTACCAAATACCCCCCCCCCACACACACACACCTTAACAATAACATTGACGGCAATGCTTAAAAATTTCAATCAAGTGTATCGGTTTGGTTGTTATATTGATACATATTTCAACACCTTTTCTTTCCGGCAAATTGACCGAAAAGGCTCGAAAAAAACCGGTAATCCATTGTCTTTGCTAAGCAACAGGGTTAGTTGGTTGCTTGTTTTGGATTTACAGCTAATGCCTCAGGCTACGGGGGGGATTATATTATGTCTGTTAACTGGGTGTGTTCTCTTAAGCCACTTTGTCTGTTTTGCGAGAGGAAAAACTCTGTCATGTGAGACCGGCTAACTCACCTGCAGTTGAAAAGTCCAATAAGCAACAGGATCCATTGTTAGAAGTATACACACATAACGGGAACTAGTAGCGTTTTTGATAACACTATTCAATGCTTCCAAACAGTGAAGTTTCACGTATGAATATTTAATAAAATATTTGCAGGTATTTGTTTATCAAATACTCGCTGAGTTTAATAGAGTAATCACTTTATTAAAATCATAGCACAGAAGGCTAGCTAAAGAAGAATTTGATTGTAAAGTTAATGAAGAACATAAAGTAGTTTTAAGGTATAGGAGAAAAAAATATTAACATCTTAAAGATATCGAACATTAAGGAAATAAATTATTTTACCAAAAGTAGCAAAGTAGACTATTCTTACACGATGGGTGTCGAATAAAACTTGGTGAGTTAGGTTTCCTGTTTAGGATCCTAGAAAAAATTGCAGTCGCCATGTTGTGGTATAAATATTTATTACTTATAAACGTGGTCGAAAATCGTTCGAGTGTGTGCCTCAAGTGTAAGTATGAATTTCATTCGCATAAGTCAGCTAGCTACGCCTAACTTACAGTTAACATTTTAACAATAGTAGCGCGCTGGAGGCTTTTTTCTTTTTTTAATAATGTTACCTTTTGGTAGCATTTTTTGGTTTTAGATTTCGGAATCGAGCCTCCGTAGCTCGAATCGTAATAACGGGCTATTAGGCCTAATACGTAAAGGAAGATGAAGATTTTGAATCAATAAATAAGCATAAGAATTTATACAAATAACACAAAATTTTTAAAAGAATTTTATCCCCATCCTCACAAAATACCTTTTATCTTTAATATTTGGTGCATTTTTGGCTTTCATTTCTTACAAACAGGTGCCGAATTACATATAAAGTCAATGGGAAAATAGGAATATTTTCCCATTGACTTTATATGTATTTAAAAATATTTTAAATACAACCATTTCGTTAAAGGATTCAGTTTTCAATACAAAAATGCATTACATGTGTTAATTATCTTAGTATCCTGCTAAATATATGAACGTGCAAAATTCAAATTCTACACTTTCGTACATTTTTATGATTTTTTTTACTAATTAAAAAATATTAAGCTTTGAAATTTACCGGAGTTGTTTATAACTAGCGTAGTTGGCTCTTCAAAGTAGAATATATTTGTCCAAGTTGTGTCTTCATAAGTTCGAGAGGTTGGGGGGGGGGGGTAGAAAGAAAACTTTTCATGGTATATACTTACTCTTCCACTTGAGATGAAACACAGCGCCACTACACAAATCCTCTTTCTTAACCAAGTATGTAAATCTCTGCATTCTTTAAGTGGCAACTCATCATTCGTTGTGAAACGCTTTACGCATGAGCAGTTTTGGCTTTTGTATTCGTCTGACGTGGGCGAAAAAGCTTCTTTGTAAGTACGCTTTTCAAGATGCTAATAAGAAAAGATAAAGGAGCAACTTAGCCTTTATTCCTTTTTACCAAACGCAATGCGGAATAAGTGAAAGGACTCTCGTTTGTGTTTTCTTTGGCAATCCTTAAACTTACTTCCCTTCCCCCCACTCCCCAAGCACACAAAAGGGGGATAATATGAAGATATTTTTAAAAGCTAGTTTCTTTAAGAAAGAAAAGAATAATTTGCTTAAAGGTAGCATTCCAAAACTTTCTAGCTACCGACGGTTGAGCTTATAGATTAGCTGAAAGCGAGGCCTTTGTGAGTCTGAAAGGAAGACAAAGAAAAATCGATCTTCGTCTGCTTCAGATAAGGCCGAGTTCAACAGTCTAAGACTAAGGTATTAGAAAATTTGCTCCCAGAAATATATTTTTTTTTATTCGCAAAGTAGTCATGTTTAATTCTGCTTTTTATCATAGTTTAAAAATTTCGTGACAGAAAAAATTTCAGCTAATCCAAAACAAATTCTCCGGCTGAGGACAATTTTATATGAGATATCTGACTGTTGACTGATAGTTCGTCATATAAATCTGGAAACCAAATCGTATAGATTTCATATTTTGTTACCATGACAACTAATTCTGAACTTCGTTTGGTATTTCGCTATTTATGCGACGCGCATGTGTGTAAAAAAAATAATTTGTTTACAAAAATAACGCGATTTACAGTGTTGATTTAGAAATTTTTTAATACTTGTAAAAAAAAAATATCGACTTCAAAAACATCATTTTAAATACAGTACACGAATGATTTACCAGTTATAATTATAAATTCAAATAATATGAAAAATAACTTGAAAAAGGAATTAATTCCTGAGTTACATAATTTTGATATGAACGGCCAATTTAAACGGTGGGAAATGTTAATGCTCTTCTATTTGCGATACTACAAATGTTATTATTATTTGGAGTCACGAACGATGCAATTAAGACTATGAGGTTAAGATATGAAAAATGCTTCCCCCCCCCCCCCCCAACAACATGGTTATTAAACTACTGCAATGTTAAGATTAAATTAAATTGGAAAGAAAAAAATAATGAATAGGCGTCCCTACGTTTTTTTTTTTTTTAATTTAGGAATATACGGTCAAACATGGGCGTCCGCAGAAAATTTTCCAGAGAGAGGGGGAAAGCTTGGAGACAAATAATTACATCAATATTTTTTTATTTACATAATTATTATTTTTTTTCACAAGTAGATCACAGGAGGAAGTGTCCCGTGTGCCCCCCCCCCCCCCCAATGCGGATGCCCATGCCGGCAAAGAAACAAGACAATGCATTTTTGCGGTCTTTGACAAGTTGCATATCTCACTTTTTCTGAAGAGTGAGACGTCGGATCCTCCCCCCGCCTTAAATGGTGCTCGAAGATGGGTTTGAGATAGCGTCTAATTCACAATTTCGAATACCTTCTTCATAAAATAAATAAATAAATAGATAAATAAAAAATAAAATAAATAAATAAAAAATCGTTTGCACATTTGCGAATAAAAGAGAAAGAAAAATCTTTGAACAAAATAGCAATAAATAAAATTTAAAAATATGTCCCATATTACCACGATTCGACTTTTCGGTCACATTTCGTGCATGTCATGTCAGTTTACAAAGCTCATCAGTCCCAGCGGTCCCTTTTTAACTCGCATTTGCTGAAGTAATTTAGATAAATAAATATGTATAATGAACAGGAATGCCAACGGTTGAGTAGTTGAATCCTTCATCTGTGTACTGGTAAGTCTCGGTTGAAATTCCTCGATTTATTCAGCCGTAACGGCTTACCAGGAAAACTATTAGTGGCAACGCACAATTTTCTAAAATAAGGATTGTTTTTCCTTCACACATGGCTTCATGTGCAAACTCCTTAATAAAATTTTTCTTTGAAAAGGGGAATTCTCTGATAGCGTCTAAGAATTATTTTTGTCTTTTTTTCTTGTTGTAGTTGTGAAGTCTGAATGCTTATTTAACAACTGTACACACACACACACACACACACACACACACACACACACACACACACACACACACACACACACACACACACAGAGAGAGAGAGAGAGAGATGTCAAAAATAAATAAATAAATAAACAGACGTCGAAAATGTGTCTGCAACTATTTATACTCATAAGTACATGGTGGTGGTTCTTCAAATACAGTACTTGAAAATGTATTTGAAAGTACAGATCGATGAGCATTGTTCTATATTCTTGTGGCAGAATGTATGGCAGTAACATGGAATTTCCTATCCTACAAGTATGGAGATATTAGTAAGCGAAATGCGCAAAAGGGCAGAGCCCCTAATATATTTATATGACACTGTGTCACGCAATATGAGCGATGGAAAGGTGTACAATATCTAAAAAAAATACCGTTATAATTTTAGACGAGTCCTTATAGCAAAGATCTGGAATAGAACAAAATTTGCATACATAATTCTTGTTTTTATTTTTTTTCGTTTATTGATTTATTAACTTTTTTTTTATTCTTTTTTGTTCTGCAGTAGAAATAAGAGCGAAATGAAATACATAAATGTTTTATTTTAATAAAAACGAAATAAAATAAACTGAGAAAAAATCATATTATACAGTTTTTATTATTATTATTTTATTTGTTTTTATTTTTGAAGATGTAACCTCTACCTGGTGACGAATACGATCAATTAGTGCTGACGCTACATATTTACTATATAAGTAATTTAATAAAATTTCTAAGTATTTTGGAAACAGGGAAAAATAAATAAAATAAAGTTATTACTGTTTCTCCTCGTGGAATAAAATAAAGAAAATCTTGTTTGACGCAACGTCACAGACAATAACCACCAATAAATCTCCATTCAGAATCCATACATGCGAACAACAAACTGCAGACGAACCATGCAGGAAATATGTTACGTCACTTTGAACAAATCATGCAGAAATTTATTGTCATGCTAGAAAACAACAAGTTCTCAGAAAACCCGGAACAAAATGCAACGGAAAAGAATATACGAATATATATTTTTAAAGCATAGAAATAAATGACATTTTTTAAATATTATTCTGAAGAAGAAAAATTGTTTTTACTTCATAATAATGACGATGAATTAGATGGGAATAATTTTGTTGTCTAATGAAACGAAAAAAAAGTCCCAAGTTCCCTGGTCGGTACTATTTTTAAAAAATTCAGAACACGAACTCACTGCTTGATGTTCGTAATTGTCTAGAAGATGTAGATAACCAGAATTTGCGAAGTGATAGCTTGTCAAGTACGTCTGTAACACCAAGCAGGTGGATAAATGTTCGCCTGGGGTAAGTAGGTATTAGTAGCAACGTAGTCTAGTTCATGGACGGAATTAATGTAATGTCAGGTGGTAAAAACAACCATGATGTTGAGGTGTACGTCAATGAGATGAGACGGGGGGGGGGGTATTCCAAAGCATTATCAATAATTAGCAATTCTTCGAAAGCAGTAAAAAAAATGTAAGGTGCGGTTATCTTTTTACTGTGTGTTTCCATATTTTTTTAACAAAGGGCTTTTAATTTTTACTCCAATTTTTTTTTAATTGCATATGTATATAGTAAATAATGATTAACGTTATGTAAATATCTAAATGATGCAGCATTCTTTCTTCTTGCAGGTCACCGTTTTGCGATTTCTGAATGGTAGCGCCACTAGGTGGTGCTACTATTATGAAATCACGACCTCTGGATTAAAAACAACAATGATATAAAATTTCATAACCGTTATGTTGCTAAACATACAATTTGACACTTCATATATAAACAAATACTACATAAATAACTTCAAAAAAATAAATAAAATACACTAGAAAATTTCATTTAATTCTACTTGACTGCAATCATAATTGTTAGTGATAAGTGAGCCTTCAATGCTCAAATTAGATGGTAGAAAAATGTTCTTTACGTTTAATTCAATTCTAGTAGTTAGAAAACACTACATAATTAAAATTCGTCTTATAAGAAGCTAAGTAAAAGGGTATAATGTATTATCATCGGCAGTCACTTGCGAAAACGAGTATGATTGTCATCCAAAATTGATCTATTAAGTGAGTTCTGGAGATGGCTGATTAATGATCGTAACCACTATTTAGAAGACGCCTGTGCGTGACTTTTTTTAATGTAGGAATGTTGGTGCACGGCAATAGATACACAATGTTCGACAGCCTGGAGATAGTGACGATTGAGAATTCCCGTTCTGCTGCTGCCTTTTTCCAACATTCCAACCATTGAAATATGAAATATTTTCATCTTCCCGGTCAGCCGCTAAGGTCTTCTTGGAGTGCGCTTAAGTCTGGAACCTCCCCTTTGACCTTGCCGCAGAGGGTGGGCTAACTAGGATACAAAAGCCCGATAGAATCACTCTCGGGACCATCGGAGGACGCAAGTCTTTCCCCTCACAAGGTAGTAATCCATAGGAAAGGTAGTATTTATCAATATTTATAAACACGTCGTTCGTATGTCAAAAAGTAAACAATTTACAAAGCAACCAAGATATTAACTGTTGTTGTTTGTGATTACAGCCAGGAGGTCAGTTGCAATTTACAAGACTAACCTGGACGGCGTTATTTTTATTACTTTTTCTTCTGATGCCATATTGCTGAAATTTCGACAGTTAAAACAATAACGTCAGCCAAGTAGGCGCTTCTAAACTGCAACTTCTGACATATGAGATGATTTTTAAATTTTTTGAATGAGATATCGCTTATTTTTTTTTTTAAATGAAGAAGATAAAGAATAACGAACCATATTAGTAGAACAATGCTATCTTAAAGGTAATTAATATAAAAGTATTCCCCCCCCCCGCTAACCGCAACCTTCCCTACCATTTTAGTAGCATGACGATGAAATCCTCTTAAAGAACTGTAAATTCCAATTAGCTTAGCTGAATGGAATGACGTTCTTATGGAACCGATCCCTTTTCTTAACACCCCCATTTTAATCCGATTGTGCCTAAATTATAATAGTAAGCACCGTGAGAAAGGAAGAGATTCCAAATGTAGAGAAATGGGCTGAAAGATGTTGCTGTACAGGTGTCTCATGAGAAAATACTTCTCCACCCACCCTTAGTCACTTCTATTCTAGTTTGTGTTAACATTCTCTCGGGGGGGGGGGGGGGGGGGGACCTTAATCAGCTTAAGAGTCACTGCCTTAACCCTTGAACTTTTTCTTTGCTTATTATTTATTTCAGTTTATTATTTATTTATTTTATTTCTGCTTTTGAATATTCTATTGAGGAAAGATTAGTAATCTATACCGTAGGTGGAACAAGGATCACAAAGAAAATCCAACTCTAGAGACCAAACATGTTTTTTTTTTTTTTTTTTTTTTTTCCCCAAGTACTCAGAACGGTAGTTTCATACCGCTTAATGAAACCTATACCAAAACTGAACGTAGGCTTTTTGGTGCTCCCTTTGTATTTCAAAAATAAAAATATAAAATAAATAAATAATAATAACATTACAATATTGAAAAGGTAAAAAAAAAATATTGTTAGTTCGAAGTCCTTTTTTTTTTTTTTTTTTTTTTCTCCCTCATTAAAAGTCTCTGAGGTCACTACTATTCGCATCTACCTATTAAATTGCCTTAATCAAAATGACTCTCAAAGTCTGAATAAGTTCTTTTTTTTCTCTTTAATTTATCGCACTTAACAAGCAGACTTACAAGTTGAATAGACAATATAATTTTATAATATTCTGGCGTCACTGTATAACCGGTTTTTTTTTTAACGTGCCGCAGACGATACATGCATATCGTGTTCGTCAAAATAAATAAATGTTAGAATTGTTCCATAATCGCTTGTCCTACTTCAGCTGTTTTTATCTTGCATGATGACAAGTTTATGTAATTGTACTTGGCACTGTCTGCGTATCTTTTGAAGAACACTACAGTTATGTTGTAATGCGTGGTGTTCTCATTACAAGTGATTATTGCTTTGTTACCGGTGTTCTTCAGTAAATCAGAAACATTCACTTTCAAGGCTATTTTCTACTACCACGCTCAGAAATAGCCAAGTTTTGGTGTTGGCGATGGAAATTAAATCTTGACATCTCACGTTACGTATTTTGATGTGCTCAACCTTAAATAATTTAATAAACTGCACGTGAAGAATTTTGTTTCGCTGGTGTTTTAGATTACGCAAAGAAATAGCATTAGAAAAAATTTATAGTACATTTTGCTATTAATATCTTCTGTGAACAGATAAAAGAATTAAAGAATTTAGGTTTAAAATACGTCACAATGATACTGCCGCTGCTGTCATATATTAACTTATATTTCGCAATTATAATTATTTATTATACTTGTTAAATTATAATAAATATATTTCTTATAATAAGAATATTATTTTTATTTCCCCCTGTATAAATAAATAAAATAAACAACACAAAATAAGTAATTTATTTTAACGCAACATATCAACGAAAGGTGGATATAATTATACAATATGCTCTGTGGGCTACAAAACATTATCTGAATTATGTTGTTTCAGTGTGTCGGGGCTCATCAGGTTAATTAAATTTGGTTTCAACTGGATTTCGAGGTTCTTAAAGTTACAGCGAGTCGTTTTCTGTGTTTAAGTTAAATATATTTCCGTGTATATCTTTTATTTATTTATTATTATTATTATTTTTTTTTTTTGTCATCAAAAGGAAAAAGGCACCTTGACAGTAATAATCATCGAGGTCACCTCTACATTATCGACGTATGTTTTCAAGGGAAATCACGCCGTTTATCTTAATAGGATTACCTAACCAGAGTTTAAACAGATTAACGAGGGAAAAAAATATATATGAGGACAAATTAATTAAATCATGGAAGTCGTGTGTTGTTGCTAGGAGAGAGGAAGGCGTTTACTTTCGATTTTTTATGAATTAAAAAAACACGGCTTTAGAAGAGGCGCATAATTTGGCTAATGAAATCAAAAATGAGTAAAAAAAAAAAAACGTCTAAAACTTAGGATATTCATCGAAGCAGATGCTCATGCTAAAATTCATAGAAATAAAGAAAGCCAAGGGAAAAAATAAATTATAAATAAGAAAATCACAAATAAATCATTCTTTTTTTTTTTTTTCAGAATGATTTACTTTTAGTTTAAATGTGCTGAATCCAACATAATTTTTGATTAGTCTTTTTTTTTTAAATTAGTGTTTTCATTAATTTAGTGTCACATAATCAAATATGACACTAAGTAACCGGGATCTAGTTTTAGAGATATGTCACCTTACCAAAGATTTGAATTATCGTAGTAAAAAAATAATTTTTAATATCAGCAACATTAGCACCACAATGCATTTTAAAAATCGTTTTAAAAATTTTAGAAAAATGAAGATAAAAGCCAATTGTATTATTAAAAATGTTTGATGTATTTTTGATTTATCCGATGGTTTAAAAAAAAAATGATAGCTGATATTATTATTTCCCGATTTCTGCAGACCTCTAATATTAAAACAGATATCATACCAAGCTACGAAATTCTTACAATCTAAAATTCATCTACTATGATTTCTGCAATCCAAACATCGGGATATTCCAAGTTTCAACTGGGAAGGGGGGGGGGGAACCTCCTTAAATGGTTTATATTATTCAGAAAAATACTAGTTTGGTTAATAAACATCCCCTCTCCTAAAAGACTCACTTTGATCACTTTTTCATAGCCATTCTGTTTTTTTTTTATTTATTTATTTATTTTTATGCCTTTTGTACAGGTGGTTTCATAGAGGCGAACAGCTGCTGATGAACATCATTTGGAACCAACTCATCGTCGTTTTCTTTCATTCCACATATCTCTAGGGTGCCTTCCCTCCTCTTAACAACAGAACTTCAGTGCCCTGTAGTTAAAGAGGAGGGAACGACAAGAATAGTGTCAGCAATGTTGTTCCCAACTAATATAACCACTTCGTAACATGTTTTTTTTTTTTTTTTTTTTTTTTTTTTTACCAGCAAAAAATTTGTCATAATTGAATTGTTTATTTATTAACGATCTAAATTTGTTTCTTAATGATTTCCCAATGTGTTGAAATTGGCACACGTACTACACGTTTTTGTGATTTCCACTTGATTTATTTCTATTCAGCGTGCTTATTCTAGTAGACTTTAAACTCATAGACACACACACACACAAAAAAAATAAAAGAATTTATTGAGTTGGTCTAACTAGTCAGCGAAACGTCTTCTTTCAGATAATTGCACCATTGGATGAGTAATTTCTCGATTTGAAGTAATTTCCTTTAACAACATAAACAACTTTCACTTTGGCATGCGTGTGTTACGAAAATCTTTTTTTTTGGGGGGGGGGGGAGGATTCCATGTAGAAACCTGAAAAGCAGGTTTCGTACGTGGAAAATGTGCAAAAGTGAAATACGATCAATGTTAACTTGCATGATGAATTGCCTACAGACTCAGAAGATTAATCATTTTCCGAATACAAAAAAAAAATAAAAGAAAACAACCGATTTTTATGTGAAGCTGCATGTCTAAATGTCCAAACTGCAGTTGAGTTAATGGTTAGATTTTAAAGATTCCAAACGTGGCACTCTTTATCCTTATAACAGACGGGTTTTTAAGACAACGCGTGACGTCACAGGAAGTGACGTATTGGGTTGTAACGTTACGCGGTGCTCTGAAGAATGATAAAGAAAAGTAGCACACACATATTCAGTAATTACACAATAATGCCACGATAATAAACGAAACGAGTCCCGTATTTTTAATAACCGGATATATATCCTCACAATTGACTAAAGAGACAGGAGATTCTCGTCATGATGTAAAGAATCTTTCATATATACTTTTTTCTTCAACTGAAGTTGAATTAGCAGTTTAATTTATTGCTTTCGGGTATTCTTTCGTATTCGTGGAAGAAGGGGGGGGGGAGAGGAAGATTTCTGTTGGTCGTTACGCTACTGCCACTACATGGTCACGGAAAACTAGCACTGCACGCCGACAGGTGCTACGCATCTACGATGTGCAACCAGATAGCTTCGCAACAACATACATACAGGTTGAAAGGGGGTGTTGAACTCGGAATAAGCTAAGTAATCGAACCAATACTACCTTAGACACAAGAGGATATTACTTGCATGCAAAGAGTTACACTGTTGGATATAAAACACCCAGTAATGTATAACCCATCGTCTTCAGGTCACATGTTCTTGGGCTATATTAATCGAAACTGAGTAAATTAGCTAGAGAAATAGGAAAAGAAAACACTCAAAAAAGAAAAAAAATATTAATAAAACACTAATTTCGTCACTTATATTGTCAGATAAAATGTATTAAACTTGGACTAATAATTTAAGCATTTGCTTTTTAGTGCCTTCTTAAATATACTCATATGATTCAAATAAAATAATTATCGATAAAAAATGGACTTATTTCCTCTTTTTTGTTCCACTTTTGTTTTCAAGAGAATTCTGCCTTTCGCTACTTGCAATATCTCTCAAGCATGTTTACTTTATTTATATTCTGGATTTGATCAAAAATTGTTGTTGCCCTTCTATTTGCCTTTTTAAAAATTCAAGTTCTAACATTGTTTTGGGAACTCTTACTATTTTAATAAAATGACAAAAAATTTAAAAGAAAAAACTTCATTTGTATAAAATATATTTGTAAATATAAAAATGTTTATTATAATAATAACTTTTTGAAAGTTTTCTTGTTTGGAACTACTTAAATTATCGACTTTTCCCGAATCCCATTTTAAAAATAGCATGTCATCACGGGCGTCCGCAAAGAGGGGTGGGAGGAAACGGAGCACTTGCTCCTCCCTGGGATCTACTTGTAAAATAAAAAAAAAACCAAAATAATTAAATACAAATTTATTGATATATAATTATTTGTCTTCAATCTTCCCCCCCCCCCAGGCAAATTTTCTGGGGACGCCCATGTATGTCATTTTTTTTTTTAAACAATCGTGACTTATTATTATTATTTCAAACAATAATGTATAAATCATAATGATTTTCCTGCTTGTGATGAACCGAGTAAAATTTCTTCAGAGCGTAAATGAAAATTTATGCTACGAAGAAATAGCAACAGAATAAATAGCATTTCTTCGTACAAAATAAAAATAAAAAAATAAATAAAAAAATCACCGACGAAGAACATTGAGATGGGACAGAGTTTTAAAATCGCCCTGGTGTATACAGCAAGTGTCTCGGTGTCTCGCATCTTTCATCGCCAGTACGTGACCTTTTATTATTATAAAGAAAAACTGTTTAGATTCGCTAGTTTGGCAGCCCTCATGCTATCTTGAACAGGCGAGGCATTTAAATTCAGCACCGGAGGCGATTCAATCTCCCGGAATCTCGGCTTCTGAGTAGCAAGCCGCGACTGATAACACGAAGCCATTATCAACCCTCTACGTGACCTCGGAGCCCTATTCGGATATATCTTATAGAGTTATTTACGCTTTCGAAGTGCAACGCATTTAAAGTGAATGAATGAAAAAAAAAAAAAAAGCCTATAATATTAAACAAGCTTTTTGTGATCGTAATTAGTTTGCAGGAAAATACTGTATATTAAACACACTATATCTACTTTTTTGATTATATCCGTTTTCAAGTTTTGAAAAACAACTTAAAAAAATTCGATTTATCTCGCTATCATTTTCTCCCCCCCTTAAATCTATTCCGAGTGCCGCCGAAGAACTTAAAGATTGCGCTATTGCCAAGGAACAGTTACTTTTGCTTTTCACATAAATCGTATAGCCTTGTATCCCGTCATTTAAATTGGATTATGATTCGATAGTCGTGTGGGCTACACGTCAATCACATATGACGCGGGTGAGTGCTGTTATATATTATTCAGGCAGTCTTGATCGTAATGTACGTATAAATGATCTGATTTCTGGATCTCGTTTAGCGCAAGTTCTTTATTTGCTATAAAAACGACAGAAATTATGGTGATTTCTAGAATTTTTATTTGTAGCATTATTATACACAAACGCAAATGCTCTATCAGCTAGTACAGTGCTTCCCTTCTGGATGTCAGCGCCCCCTCGAAAAAAAATATAATAGAGACATAATTATTATAATATTTATTGTATTTATATTCAATACTAGGAAAATATTTTTCGAAAAAAAACATAGAATTTGTGAGGTGGTTAATTATTATCCTTTTTATTTTCTGTTGATAGTAAAATATTATTTTCTTTAACATATTTATGAAGAGAATTAAACATTTCCGTTTTATTATCCTTAAAACTTTTTAACTACGTAGAAAGTTTACTTTGAAATGCTTGCAATTTAATGTTTAGGGTTAATATATTGGTGCTTTTTCCTTGCAGAGAAAGATTCAATTCATTAACTTTTTGGAAAAAAATCCGACAGATAAGAAATGAAACACAACTAATTTTGATCACAAAAATGAGATGCTAACACGGGATTCTTATCAAGAAGAAAAATTGGTAGTTCATCTTTCAATATTAAAACTCGTTTCAGAACTTCTCCGCGGGACAACCACCTTACTTCTGTGTGATATAAAAGAGTGTCGTAATTGGAATCCATCTCTTGGCATAAAATACGAAACAGTCTTGAATTAGTAGCATTACTTTTTATATAGTTAACTACAGTAGAAACTTCTGATAACACTTTACTCAGCGATTCTTCCATTTGTCGAAATACTAAGTTTTCTCTATGGATAAGCCAATGAACACGTCTTGCATTCGGATAAACTTTTTTTACTTCTGCTACAAAACCTGAAATTCTCCTCGTCATTACTGCGGCACCATCCGTGCAAATCCGGATGCACTTTTGCCAATCAAGTTCATATTCTTTAAAAAAATTATTCACTTTTTCAAATATATCTTTTCCTTTGATTGTACCGGAAAGATTTCTGCAAAACAGTAGATCTTCATGAATTTGAAAATTATAGAAGTATCTAACAAAAGCCATTAAATTAGCGTCCTTGGTATTATCCGTAGATTCATCAAGCTGAATGGCAAATGCATTACTTTGTTCGATTCGTGAAATTAATGTAGACATGATATTATCGGCAATATAATCTATTCTTCTTTTAATTGTGTTATATTAGACACAGGAATTAAAGGTTCTGATATTTCGGAACCATAGATAGTTTCGCAAATTTTTATTGCTGCTGGTAAGACCAGGTCTTCACCAATTGCATGAGGTTTCTTCTTTGTTTTTACAATTCAAAGCAATTTCGAAAGATACTTTTACTAATTTGTCATTCAGTTTAGCATGCTTTGAAAAACATTTAGTTTGTCGTTTTAATTCTTCAGCCTTTCTTTGAAAAAACTCAATTGTCTTACTCTTATATATTCCCCATGAACAGTATCTAAATTGCGACAATGTTTTCCGGGTAGCATGCAATCATTTGCATGCGACCCAGTTTACAGCAGATTATACACATACGTTTGTTTGAATTATTATATGATGGTACAAACCCATATTTCAAATAAGAAGGATCGTATTTTCAAAATTTTTTCGTGTGACATTTTTTTGTCTCTCTTACCGTTTGGTGCTGAAGATGACGCGGACTGTTCTGGTAAAATATGAAATACTGTTTTTTTTTTTTTTTTTTTTTTTTTTTTTTTTTTTTTTTTGAGTCTGTTTCTGATTGTTCGCTTGATTTTTTTTTTTTTTTTATCCGCCCCTTATCCATCTCAGGGTTAAATTTTTAACGTAGAATAGATCAAATAATATCACCACTTACCGATACTGGCACACCACAGACTGATAACATGAAATTAGTGAATATTACCTGAATAAGAGAATCCCCGGACCAGGAACATTTTTCTCTTTTGTGACTTTTCTCCCTTTACGGTATTTAAGCCTAACGCGAAACAGCAAAGGCAGGTTATTAAAACGTGCATATGATTGGTGCGGTATTAACAAAAGATCGCGCGACCGAAAGATAAAAGCATAGCTGACAATTGAGTTGAAATGCGATGAGTTGGGGTTAGCTTTTGATGTGAACGGAAGTATTATTTTAGACTGAGCCTGATTAGTTTGTTTACAAGGTTTTTCACGAAACGCGCATTGCACTCGCGCAGACACAGTTTGTTTCCTACTGTCTCCCTCTCTGCATGAAACACAAGAGGTCTAATGGCCGGCAAGTCCCACCCGCAATGAGGACCACTGGTGGATTTGTGGTTTTTTTAGGGAGGTAGGATTTCAATCTGTGCCCAAGTGATTTCCTGACACTCCTTTTCCCTATTCTAGGACAGCTAGTTGTATTTTATTGCTGGTAGACACCTGAGAGTGTACGGGATTTGCTAGTGGACCCTCAAGTCCACAGGATTACTTGCAAGTTGCTCCGGACACTTGAGCAACCTCCGTGCTCTCTTCTAATCACAAATTAAGCCAAATCATGGACACTTCATATGATGAGCTAGACTTCAAACAGCTATTGGCAGTCTTCAAGCATGTAGGTGGCCTGTTGCAAAGAAAATGGCCAGAAAAGGTAGCAATACACCAAATAACAGAGGTTGAATCAGAGGACTACCAATCCCCTGACCCTCTCCCCAGCACTTCTCAAGATAACACCAGGGAGACTATGTCGCCAGTTATCGACCAGCCTCTAGTGGACTCAGATGACTCTACAGACTATCAGGTTGTCAGCAGAAAGAAGCGCAAGAAGGAGTCACGAGCTGCAGAACCTGAAATAATACCTCAACCCTTGGAAGCTCCAATGGACTTAACAGCACCACCTGATGAAAGAATAGAGACTGACTCCAGGGCACAACCCAAAGAGAGGATTTCACCAGTAATTTTAAGAACAAAAGAAAAATGGTCTTTAATTGTAGAGACGATGAAGAATATAAACATCAAATTTACATCAGCCAAGAGTACAGATGAAGGAATCCGGAGACCTATCAGTCTCCTTTCATGCTTGGCAAAAATTGCGGAAAAAATCATCCTGTTGTTTTTGTTCGCCAAGATGTGGTGAACAAAAACAACACAATACTGAAAGAGCAGTTTGGATTTCAATTTCTTGTATAATTACTACAAATTAACAACGAAGATTTACGAAAAAATGCTGACGATTTAGAGATTCTCTTGAAGGACGGCGACAATAAAGACGTAAATGCAATAGAACTATATGATGAGTTATGTGCTTTCCAGGATATTTTTCGGAAGGATAATTTAAATATTCAAAACTCTTTCGATATTCTTAATTTTATTGTGTCCAATAATTTATCTTTCCCTAACTTTTCAATTGCTTAAGAATATTATTAACCTTACCTGTTAGTGTAGCGAGCGGAGAACGTTCCTTTTCCAAGTTGAAATTGATTAAAACTTACTTTAAGAACAAGTATGTCACAAAAAAAGGCTTGTTAATTTGGCATTAATAGTTATTGAAAATGATATATGTGCGGAATTAGACGTTAAGACCATTATTTCTAATTTTGTGAATATGAAATCAAAAAACCTAAAATTTTAATTTAAAAAAATTTCAAGTATATTTATGTAATTTAATTTATTTTCTGTTATTCTGTGAAGATTTTATTTTTCGAATACTTATATTAAATGTTCTAATTATATCTGAATTATTTTCTTATTTTCTCATCTATCTTGGGTTTCTGTTATTTTCCTAAAAGATAGTTCCACTTATAAAAATTATTAAAAACTTTTTACAAGTTATTAAGAATTTAGTAACTTGTAAAATGCAAAAATTTTTTAAACTTTAGTTCAAATAAATTTTAACTTTAATTCATTTTAATTTTGTTAGCGATTCGGGTCGGTGAGAAGGCTATAATCCCTGTATCATTATATTCAACGATTAAAGTGAAGATTGCTTTAACTGTTGAGAATTTTTTTGAATATTCGGGTTTTTAACGATTATCCTGCCTAGTCAACACCCCCCCCCCCTTGTTCGTTACATTTAAATTTTTATTATCGTAAAAGAACCACATACGCCCGGATAATTACAGGGGCGCTTAGATAGAAATTGCACGCGGCCGGCAGACCCTAGCGCCGACACTGATCATATCAACCAATGAGTGTGATGCAATGCGATGTTATAGTGTAATGTTGGTTCAGACGGACGATAACGTACAGTGATCTTCCATGATTAGTCCTGGGACTTCATGATATCATGTAATAATAATAATATATTGACTGCGATGGCGTCAATTTGAATGAACAGTTGACTCGACTGTTATAACCTACGTTGAGGTGTTATCCTAAATAAATATTTCATTCCACACTTAACCACTGCTCCATTTCGTCATATATAATGAATGAAGTGTTGATCTTTACTGCCTTTCTTTCACTTGTAATCATGTACAAAGTTCCTTTATGAACTTTGAACATCTAGTTGCAGCATTTTGAAGTAATCTGATTGCGTAATTTTAAATACGAATTTGAAAGCATACTTGTTTCCACCTACTGTATCTCTTTTGGAAAATATTGTTATTATTATCTTTTATTGCCACTCTAAGTACATGCGTACAATAAATCACGCCGATTCTAAGGTGAAATTAACCAATTGGATGGCAGCTCTTATTACCATGTGTCAAGCGCTCGTTTCGTAATAGGTGTCTGTTTTATTGTATTTTTTTTTAAATTCTATTATATCTAAGTTATGTTTGGGAATACTTAAAAAAAATATATAAATTTACAGTGAATAATATTGCAATTTTTTGGATCAGCGAAGGTACAATACTGGTGTACCTCTAGATTCTTAAAGGATATACAGTATTTTCTGAATAAATAAAGGCTACTTAGAAATTTTGAACAAAAAACTTTGCGTTCAGACTTACGGAACCATGTATCTGGCACGCTATTTGTGTTTGAAAAATTGGCAGGTGCATCAAAAATTGCTAACTGTTGTAAACACGCTAGTCGAGTTTGTTTCCGAAGTTTATGATTCATGAACTTTTTTTTCTCTCTTTCAAGCAAAATCATATGGGAATTTTTTTTAAACAATAATAATTATTGCTTTTGCTAACAAATAAATGACGAGCAAAGGAGTTAGCATATTTTATAAAGATAATAAAATATTGCTTCATTTGTATCACTTTTAATTATAAATAACGATGTAAATGTATTTAAGTACTTATTCTCGAATGATGTTGGTTGATTGTTTTTCAAATGGTCTAAGTGTGGAATTTTCACCAGTCGCAATCTTATAAGTTTAACTGATTTAGATCAAGCAAAATTAATATTTAAAAAATTGCTGGATTATTTTTACCTCTTGTATCGGAAGTGGTAGTCAATCCTGAACAAACTGACAGAGAAATTCTTCGCTGATTTAGCACGCACCTTTGCACCTTTTTGATTTTTTTTTTTTTTTAGATTGATTGAATACCGCCCTTATAAACGTTGCGACAAGCATTCGCTTGCTTTACTAGTATCTTGATTTCAACTCATAATGGATCTGTGCCGTATTGACTTAGCAAGACGTATTTAAATAATTCTAAACAAACTCCTCCATGGCTCAATAAAACTCATTCTAGTATCTGGTTAATATCAGCAAATAGCAAAAGACATGAAATTTATATAATTCGTTTTAAAAAATAATATGCACTTTACGCTAAACGTCTGTTCTGTTTGATAGGTCACGTATGAATGATAAAATCAGAAAGAAAAATAAACTCACTTTGCAAAGGTGCAGTTTCTAAAACCTTTAAATACAATAGTAAACCGGAAATCGTCAAGGGTCAACAATCTCATTAGATAAAAGGAAAAAACAAAGCCGTTGGATAATTCCAACAAAATATTTTAGGAGTAATCAAAATACAAAGAACTCCACTGTGTTTATTTGAAAATGAGATAGTTTTCTAGCTGAGAGTCGGTTAAAGTTAATTGTCTGTTTAGTACATGAGAGACGTCTTTTGAATTTTATCTGATGAGGCATCTTTAGATAACATAGTTTGTTATGCTGATGCAGACGAAACACGAGTCAACAGTTTTGTCTACTGTCTCTTCTCGCTTTTTTTTTTTTTTTTTTCCTTCAAAGACTTTTTCATTAGATCAACAACAAACTATTCTGATACGCTACTGAAAAAGCGGGGGGGGAGAAAACACACATACCCCCAGGCTTTCAAATTGAGCGTTTAAACCTCAGGACAACAAATTTTGTATGTTATCTGTGATACTTTTATTTGTTCATGTGAGGGTTTCTTAGATGTTTATTATTCATTGTTTGTACACGCAAACTCTAGCTAAAAATATGCCTTCGTACGCTCCATTCCCCTCCCCAATCTCTACCGTGATTTTCCCTGCTTTTCTAAGTGCAGCCGTTCCCTCTTTTTCCGGAGCTAACCGTACTCCCAAATGTGCCATTATCTTGGACCCCGCCACACAGACAGTGATAACTTTCTCGTCCTGTTTGTACAGCTAACCTATCCCGCGGCCTCTGCGCCACCGATGCAGTATACAGCGTTCCTAGCAAACGTAGACACACACACACACAGTCCCTATGACAGCAGAAAAGGCAAACATTTAGGATAGCGTTGTCATTGGTATTCCGAACTTTTAAGGAGAGGATGATAATATAAAATATGTTTATATAACAAGACATGGTTGAGACCATAGCGAAAGAAATTTAAGGTTTCATAGTAATCTAAAATAGCGCAAAGTCAACTTTAAAGGGGAAAAAAAAAAACAAGAAAAAAGGGAAAATAATAATAATATGACTAGAGCTTTCCAGATAGTTTTGTAAATGAACCATTAAAATTTATGGTTTGCTATCTCCTTTTTTGGTTCATCTGTCAATTTCCAACCTACTCGGCTGATTCTATTTTTCCTTGTCCGTTTTTCCTCCCCCCTTCCTTCCCTTCTTTGCAAACAGACAGTCACTGGTACAACACACGCATTGCCCAAATAAACTACAGTTGATATCAGAGCAGACCAGCCGCTTCATACAGGAAAATGGCTATGTTGTAGTTGGAATCCTAAGAGATTTAAGTGAACCGACCCTTAAAACGTGAGGGGAAAAATAGAAAAAAAAAACGACAAAGCAAAAGGATATCCTCGAATAGGATCGTCTGGGTAAGACAGAAATGCATGTAACAAGACGTAAAAAGTTCCATCCGGGATCACACACACACACATACACAAGAAAATCTGTTGCAGAGCTTTCTTGTTTCATTTTTATGGAACTTGTACTGGAGGGAGAGAGAGAGAGAGAGCAACTGACATTTGTATCTTTTCTACTACGTTGGCAGCTGCCTCTGGATACTGGAAAACATTACAATAAAAACATCGATGACATGGCAAACGGTTGACTTGCCTGAGAGATCAATACTTGGCTATACGCTATTTTGAAAGTCTTTTAAGTGTGCAGCTGTCCACATAAACTGTGTTCATAGTTATTATTAATATTATGCACTTGAAGAATGAAATCTTAAGCTTTGGCATTTAATATATATATTGTTTTTTATAAAAAATTAAATAACCAGGATGCTTTAGTATATTATTATGATGTGACACCTCCAGGGAGTCCAAAGACTCATCGAGGGAGAGTGTGCCAACACTATCGAACGATTGATCCCACTCCAACTACTAACCGCGCTCAAACTTGATTAAGTTTCTGCGAGCGATTAAAAGCAGAGGCTCTACCACTGGACCAACTTCGCTGGCCGATTGGTAGAGCTGTATATCTTTACAGTTATACATTTTCATGTATAAATAAAAGGGTATCACCTTATTATTAACACTAAGATCAGAATTAGTAGTAGAGAGTTTTTTCAATTAGCTATAAAGTAGGCAAGCACACACACAAGTAAATTATATATTTTATGCTTCTTAACAGCTTCTTGTGTAACTTAGTAATACGTAAGTACTGTATTAGGCCTAGTCTGAAAGTCTGGTAACAATTACGATTGCTATGGAGAATTTCTAATATACACAGTGTAGTTTCGTATTTGTTTAGTTTAATTTCTTCCGTCTATTTTACTACGTTCGGGAGTAATTGAAGCAAAATAATTTATAATGAAACTATTGGATTAATCATTATGACAAGATATCAATTATTCGAATATCAATCATTACGTAATCTAAAATATATATTTCAATACAGCAATTTAAACGAAATGGGAAAAAAAAAAAACTTTCCCGCTACCTGGTAGCCAATACATAAAATATGAGGAAATGTTAATAAAAACGGACTAATTCTTGCTTGAATAACTTTGTACTGCTGGTTTTATTTTTATGGAAATTTTACTGCCAAAAGTAATCTCATAGAAAATAAATTCTCGGTTAGATATAAACTTTTTATTGTTTTCTTTTCATTCCCTCAAGCGAAAACATATGTTTTATTAAACTGCCCGTGCTGTTTCGGTACAATTGCTATTCGAGGAATTTGTTTAATTCTTAGAGATTGTATCCTGAGATCAACTTTTTATTGCTGTAATATTTCTTTCCCTTTTAAGAATTTATGCCTTAGTTCCGATTATTGTTATTTTTGACAATTACCATTCACTATCGGTAGTAACATATAGCTAGCAGTTACATGGCCGATTAACAAGGTTGTCATTGGATCTGCAACAAAACTTTGGAATTTGGCTTGAGGAGACAGGACACAGCTTGATCCAGTCTACGCTTGCACGGACCTAAGATGACTGTCACGGATACCTTCGAGGCTGACTCGCAGTTTGCTAGTAGCTCTTAAGGCATTCTGCTCACAACACTACAGGGGTCAGATGTTTCTTGTGCTCGGAGTAAACTGTGGTAGGACATAAACGTGCAAAATTTCCTTGTTCGTTAATCAGACGAGTTTATTGCACTTCGTGTACTCTTTGTTAATCTAACCTGCTATCTGAAGATTGTCATTTTGCTTGATAACTACTCGGAACTCACGGAGATAGATAGATAGGCTAACACAGACTGATTTTTTTTTTTTTTTTTCCACAGAATTTGCGACTACTGGCTAGAGGCCATTCTGTATTCAGTTTTATATTAGGTAAAATGCATCTTCAACCTAATTTCAAATTCAGGCCATACCAACATATAATTTAATTCTATGCAATATTTGTGATCTTAGAAAATTGCTTATATATATATATATATATATATATATATATATATATATATATATATATATATAAATATCGGATAGTTTAATACAGTTTTATTTTTGTTTTATTTTATTATTATTTTTAAACGCATGGCTTGCTATTAGGTTATAATCTGTTGTCGGCTTCTATGTTTATAAATTAAGTATTATTATTATTATTGTTAACCGGTATCTCCATGGTTTAATTAAAAAGTTATTTTCTTTTCTTTCAGTTAGAATTCTACTTAATGTCAGCAGACTGTAGTAGTGTAATCCATATTTAATAACAGTTCCCATAGGCAATTATACGATTTATACCTAACTCCCTGAATATATGCATCTATACGTCAGTGATGTCCAAACCTATTCATGCATGAAGCCTACGTGACAAACTTACTTTAGAAACACGGCGCCGGTTTATCCATGTACTGAAATAACAGCTGAAAATTGATTTTCTGAGAGAAGTAAAAATAGCTTCGGAAAAAAGCATAATAGAATTTAGGGTCACGTAATGCTTATGCTTTTTTTTTTTCTTTAACTTAACCAACAGTACGATAAAACAAGATCATAAACATAACATTTTAATGTCAAGCAAAAACAATAATAATAATAATAATACCCCTTCAAAATATACGGCATGAAAATATATTTTGAATCGTATCATTTTTGTACCAATACAGCTGTTAACGGGCAACGGTTGCCATTGGCTAACCTAAAGTTAGCCTCTAATCAGGGACAATAATTTTAACATGTAACATTAAGCAATCTGTGTTCTATATTTGTTTCAACAAATTTGAGTTTAAGCTTATTCTCTTACCTCTTAAACACCTAATAGTGCTTCTTTCTCGTTATGAATCTGGATGTAAATATGACCCGCAAGTACAAAAAAAGTTGCCAACCTCTGGTTTAAATTATTAACTAAAGAAATTAAGCTGAAAGATATCTTATCCTTGAAGTTAGCGTTGAGGATACGATACTAGATAAACAGCGTCTTCCAGTCAATATTTAATGGAAAAGACACTCATAAAAATGGGTAATGTTTGAAGCCTATTCTGAACACATACTCGATATACCTGTTTATGCAGAGAAGTAAACTTTCATATCTGAAGTGAATAAATAACTAAGTTCTGGGGGGGAAAAAATGTTAATAAGAAAATCTTCATTTGTACTAATGTTATGTGGGGTTCATCAATGCTCTTTTGATCATTTTCAATGAGTCAGTGAGAATCTGACCTTCTGATTGGAATAATCTGCAAAAGTTATTTATCGTATCAAGTGGGTGCTTATTTAATAGTCATACAAGTGTAGAAAGTAATGCAAATCTTTCGAAAGATTAATTAGAAATCGTATCCAAGGAAGGAAACCTTGCTGTGCCTTATTCGACAAGGCACTTCTCTTAACGCTACCATGAACGATGTTCGGGGTATCGTTAATCAGAAGATGTTAATCCGCCTTACTTTTTATTCATCTCATCTTCCTTTTACCCTTTTTTGCCTTGCGGTGTCGAGGGTTTATTAATCATCGGACCTCAAACCGTTCACAGGATAAGGCCCTACGCCCCGGTGTATCCTATGTCCTGTAGTGTTGAGTTCTCAAGGCCGGTTTACCTGTTTTGCGGGATGAAAAACCCCAGGATAAACTGGAGGAAAAACCCCCACTGTCCACGCCTAAGACCGGATAACTTGGCTGAGGAAGATCCTTCAGCTCCTCACGTCTCCAACGGGAATCGAACCTAGGACACTCCTTCCCCAGGCATATGGTTGCGAAGCGCACAGTCACTAAGCTAACCTCACGGGCTATTTATTATTATTATTTATAAATCGCGCAAGAGATGACTAATGTGAATTCCACTCATGAAACATTATAAACTAATCGTACATTTAGTACAATTAGTTTATAATCTTACTATAATTAGTTTAGTACATTTCGACGATTCTCTTTTGTTGGAAAGACCTGTATTCTATTCGAATCCCGTCTAGGACGCGAAGAACCTTTGAAGGACTTTTCAACTAAAGGTGAGTTAACCGGTCTCATACGGAAATGGAAGGGTTTTTTCCAGGAAATTCGGGTTTTTCATTCCGCAAAGCAGACAAACCGGCCATTGGAGAGAGAGAGAGAGAGAGAGAGAGAATATGCTAACCACTCGGCTATTCGTTCCCTTCCGCTAGTGTTCACAACTTTCATACGCAAATCTTGAGTATGAAAGTTGTGAACTTTCATACTCAAGATTTGCAATACAGAAAGTCTTGCATATCCACCATGAAATATAATAAATTAGATAATTAAAATAATACTAGTTTTATCAGTCGTTTGGCGATCTTAGAGCCTCAGGCAAGCTTCTGGATAACCCCGAACAACATAAATAAACTGTATAAATCTTATTTATTCTGAAATTTGCAGTTTCGCAACCTAATGACTAAACCTGAAAATGATAGAAAAATACTCTAAGCCTTTTCCTCCCCTTTCAAAATCCTATCACTGCGACTTAGGAATCTAACAAAAATTCTTCACAAATAAGACCCAAAGAAGTCTTGTTTCTGAGTTCCAAAAATCGACTTAGCCACTCTGTTCACTTCTTTCAAAATCCTTTAAGTGTTTTCGAGAAAATATTTATCTTATCGAATCAATGTTCCTTCTTAGAAGGAAGCTTTCTCTAACTAAATCATCAGGTGCAACGTTGTAAACATAAACACGCTACAGACGTTTCAACCATTGCTTGTTCAAAATGAACAGATTCATGCTTAACAGGATGCTCTGTAGACTTTAATTAGAGGATTTTCCCAATAAGCTTCTTTAAGTACGCATCCACAGTTCAAGAGTTTTTGGAATAAGGTATTACTCATTGAAATCGGATTAGAAACATAGGATGCTTTCAATGAAATTAGAGGATTAATAGTAAATAGCACTAAACTTGGTGCCCTTAGTGACTTCTCACATGCAAAGAGATAATTTTAAGATACATTATTAATGCAGTATATCGATGCTTAGTTTGGCATGTTTCCAACGTAAACAATAATTTAAAAAAATATATGGAAAAGTCCTTTATGAAAAATCTAAATAGCAGAAATAATTCAAAATGTTAAGCCTAATACGTTTGTAACTGAGGACAAACGAACACGCCACAGTAGATGATAATAAATGGTACTACCTATTAAGCACTATTGGATGTAATATTTCTTGTGTTTAATATCGTTAATGGAGGACAGCAATTTAGTGCAGTCCCCAAAGTGTTAACTGAAATAGAGTTAGCTGTTTACCATAAGTCATATTACGCAGATATCGTTGTGAATAATTCATGAAAATGAGTTGGAAGGTAGCCGTAATATATTTCTACTTCGGTCCGTTGGCGATGCTAACAAAGGCTGAACGAATATGATTTGTTTTGATATTACTAACGGTGCTATATTAAGCACCGCTTTTTTTTTCTCCATGCATATGTGTGAGTGTAGACAAACCCTATTTTTGTACAGTATTTATTTCCTCATTTATTTACGTTTTTTTTTTAATTGATTGTTTTTTAAAAAATCTAATCATCTGTTAAAGTGGAAGGGGGGAAAAAGTGCCATTAAAATATGTTTTAAGAGTAGAACTTGTTTAGTTTGATATTCCCAATTTAGTTTCGCATTTCGTTACTTGAAGTGGTTGGTGTTATTTTTAAACCAGAAAGCAAACGACAGCTGAAGCTTTTCAATATAATGACATGAAGTGCTTCAATATACATGTAACAAATCGAATAGGCGGAACACTTGTAGGGTTTGACCAAATGGATCTAAGAGCTTAAACAGATGTCAGTTGTCGCAGTTAATAGTTACATTATGTTTGATTTAGTTACTCGCTATTAATGTAATCTAATTAGTATTAACACAAGACGCGATAAACATTTTATTAAGAATAAATATTTCGCTACGTAAGTGAAATATTTATTCTTACAATATGGTATTTTCATGTAATGACGATATTTGTTTCGTTCTTTAAAAAAACATTGTAACTTTAAAGAACATTTCTAAATGTGACAAGCAGTTCATTAATAAAACTCAATAGTCTATAATTTTGCGTTCACAAACTATTAATTCAAAATGTTTTTGTTTGTTATTTCTTGCTTAGCAAAATGAGTAAAATTTGGCTAGAAATAGAAACATTTTAGTGATAAAAATGCCTCAAAACGATACAAAGTAATAACTTGTTGAATTTTGTGGCTGGATGGATGGATCTCAATCGCTTTATGAAATTCATAATATTACAGCTGCTCAACTTTGGTTTCATTCGGACCACTCTTAGTGGACAAATGATGATAAATGAATCGAAAGGTTACAAAATTATATCCCAAAGACAAAAAATAAATAAATAAATAAAAATAAAATCTACAACTGTGTTTTAGAAATTGGAAGGAGCGAATATGTATCGGGGATGAGGAAGCGAAGTAATTTCCAAATAAAACTTAATAATTTGCGAATAATAAAAAAAAATAAATCACAGCGTGTAGCAGTACTATACAAGGCCACAGCTAAAGCTTGCAGCATATGTGTGTGTGATATTTTATTTTAACGAGTGCCATTAAATATATTTAAATCAAAATTTCCGTTTGTCAAAGAATATAGAAACGGAAATCCAAAACTTGCGAAAAACTGTGCATGCATAAATTAAATACCACAAACTGCGTGTTGCAAATATTCCTTTGGAAGGCTTTCATGCAGCAGGATCATTGTTATATATATATATATATAACCTTCTTTATATATTTGTAAATTTTAATGCGATCCCATCCACAAAAGACTGTAAAGATGATAGGTGGGCTGAAAATCAAGTAATTCGTAATCTACTTCTAGACACAAACATGTTTTTTTATGTCACTTCAGGCCTCCAATTAGCAGAATCGTGGTCACACAGAAGGCAACAAATCATTTGCCATCTACATATGTATATTAGTCTTTCAATGATTATATAACTAGAAATGCGTAATATATTAATTTTTACTCATTAATCTTTATTGCATATCTTAATACTTTTTTGCGATGGCATTTGTGCAAATTATTTATATTTAACAGAAAAAGAGAAGGGGATATAATCCAAGTGTTTCTATATAAATTTTGAAAAGTAGATCTTCATTAAACCAAAAACGGCTCTACGCTTAGTTCTTGTGATAATACAATGATGTTAACAAGAATTCTATTATGAAGCCCATTTTAGGTGAGTATCGCAAAATGAGTAAGCACCTGGTTGAATTTGCTTTGTCTGTCCGAACGTGTGCAAGTTATTCCAAGAATTCGACTGAATAGATTATACTTAAATGGTATTTGGAATCCGCACAAAAATTTGTCCACCTATTCCATTCCAATGTTTTTTTTTTTTTTTTCCCCGATCAGACCATTTTTAACCGCACAAAGTGACAAATCACGTCGAAATTATATTTTAAAGTTAATTATATATTGCAATAACTCCATCCTGGCCAGATAAACCTTATCTCTATTATGGAGTCGTTTCAATTTTGGTTTCAAACTCTTAAGTTTTAGACGTAATATAATAATAATATTATTATTATTATTATTACCACCCCAAGACCTCACGGAGTCAAAGACTCATCTGGTAGGCAAAGCAAAATTCTTTGTCTAATTACAGTGCGATAATATTTGTTATAATTAAAACACCACCACACTACAAAATGGAAATATTGAAAATTTAATTCTGAACAATTAACTTCAATTTTGAATTAAGTTAAATTTTATTGGATGTGAATTATAAGTCTTCTAAGCCTAAAGTAAGCCTCTCACATTGAGCTTTTAACTCCAGGGGTATTTTTTGTTTATTTGTTTTATTTAGCGCCTCCGTAGCGCAATTGGAAGAACGACGGTACATTGCGCCCTTCGATTGGAACAGGCCTAAGTTCGATTCTCGTCGCGACGGGAGGAATCTTTATCTGGACAATTTCAATCGAAGGTGAGTTAGCCGATCTCATACGGAGGTAGCAGGGTTTTTTGTCCCGGAAACTCAGGTTTTTCATCCCGCATACAGACAAATTGTTCCTTCAGAACACACGCAATTTACAGACAAAAAAATACTAGTTGTTGTGGTGGTGGAGGTGGGCGGTAGATGGCGTTGATGGAGATGATTCGTAGTAGAGGTTCGGTGTAATGGTTGAGACAGTTGAAGATGTCCTCCCGCGATGAGTCTTCGGACTCCTTGGAGGTCAGGAATAATAATAATAATAATAATAATTATGCTTTGTAAATTTTTTTATTATTATCATATATTTACAGATATATAATTAAAACAGTTGTACAGTACTTCATTTTTTTGTTCACAACAGAGATTCACTAAAAAAAATGTCGAATAAATTTTACATATAAAGCACGTGATTTCGCGTGTTGGTGACGAATTCGTACATGACCTTATTCCTTTTTCCCCTTCAACATGAATTGACTCTTCTTGGCAATCTGCCAGCAAGGGATCTGGCACTGTGGTCGAACAGTACCTACTAAAAGATTCTTTAATTAGTTATTCCATTTTATGAATAATAATAATACCATATAATTATTTTCTTCGCGCTTTTATTGGAACTGATTCAAAACCGTAATAATAATAACAATAGCAACTTTCTCTCTAGAATTTAAATCAAATTTTAAGAAATATGCTATTTCGGATCTATTAAATTTCGTTTGTATTGGGCAAAATTAGGAAAAACAAAATAATGTCCAGAGTGCCAAAAATGGCTCTGGGATGCAGTAAGACATTTCTCAGTGTAAAGAAGTGGCAAAACATTTGTGAAAAATTATTTTGGAAACCAAAAATGAATGCTTTTTATTATAGAATTATATAATAGTAATTATATAGTACTGTATTAATATATATTATAGAATACTAAGTTATTCGAATGAAACCCGCATCGAACAAGTTTCGATTTACAGGCTTGTGTTATTAATAATTCTGACTTGCACAGGCCGAAAATGAATATTGAATTCCCTCAAACCGCCACAAGGTGGGAAACGTTGCATTATTTAGAAGGGTTGCTTATTAATCAGCTCACCCTTCCAGCGGTTATATTTAAATGCTTCAGTCCCTACTAGGAGCCAGGGCTCCAGCCCATTACACATCCACCACCAAACTTCATAGTTAGTATGATAAACTTGGGCACAAGGGCGTTCCCCAGGCATCCCTTACACCGTACGCTTGTTTATTCGATCGCAACACATAGTAAAGGGTGATTCGTCATGCCATATCCCTAACTCTCAGCGCCATAACAGGCTAATGCCAGTGAAGTCCACGCTTTTGATAGATTTGAAAATTTAAGCCTGTTATATTATATATTTATTATTATATTTATATTTATTATATGTTATATTATAGTATATATTTGTCCCTATTATATAACTACAATAGGGACAAATTATAACACGTATGCATATATAAATATTCTTTCTCTCATATAAATAGATTTGCGTCGTCTCTTTCGCTATTGAGAGACAAAATGGTCGCGTCAGGATATGTAATTCACAGTTTTTTCGCTCTTTCTTTTCCACACGAATTAGTCTTGAAACACCATACATAGATTGTCTGCAGTTAGCTTTATAAAAAGCTCCATTAACTATTATCGTCACAGAACTACAGGCAGTTGATCTCGTGAGCAGTTCTCCTATACTCCCTTCCCCCCCCTCCCAAGCAAAAAAGCTTGTTCATACTAATGGACAAGAATGCACACTTCTGAAAACACTGTGCTACCGTACCCATGAGATGGCGACTTCCACGCTTAACTGGAGATAGAACATCGACCATGTTATTGTCACTCTACCAGCAATGGCACCTGTGACGAAATTTTCCTTTACGTGACTATATATCATTATCCGAGAAAAAGGATAGCGAGGTAGAAAACAAAAAATTCCAGAGATCGTTTTATAGGCGTATATCTCGTTGATATATATACTCAAATAGTTATTGTAATCTAAGAGGCGTGAATCTACAGTATATTGCAGGAATAATATTGATCTTTCTCTTTAATGTTTTTAATGCATATTTGGTGAAAAAACATTTTCTTGTAAAATAAGTGTACATTTACGCCTCCGCTGTTAAAGGTATATATTGTGTGTGTTCAGTGAATAGGAAAACTGAAATTCCTATTCATTGAACACACACACACACACACACACACACACACATGCGTGCTCGCTAGAGAGAGAACATTAAATTAGTATTCAAGTCTGCCGCACAAAGTACGAGGCCATTATTACAATCATTATCATGTAAAGCTTTGTTTGCCAGACGATCAATGTTGCTTATTTTTACATTTATTTTTGTTGGAAAGAAAAGCTGATGTTTTGTATTTAGTAGATTGGCAATAACATATCCAATGTTTTCAGAAAAAAAAAAAAAGACACAGATTACATAAAGTGCACTTTGTTTTTAGGTTTTCCGACATGTATACTTCAATATGAAAAGCATCTAAATGTTATTATGTTTTTGTATTCATGTAATCAGTTTTTATTTATTTTCTATTACTATTGGTATATTTTTGTTTGTTCACCAGACGTCGGTCGTTCTGATAACTGTAAAAGAAATTCGAATTCCTTCCCTCCATCTGGTTTGGTAGTGAAATGACATTTTCAGTACATTTCTGCATTTTTGAATATAGTTTAAAATGATATGATATTCAAATAATGTTTAAAACCTCACGAGAGTATTAAAAACAACAACAGTAATTATTTATTTGTATGATGATATAATGGCCGTGAGGCCCCTTTTACGGGGAAGCACGGCACCATCTCAATCCCCCCAAACTTTATCCGGGCTCGGGACCTGCATAGCTGACAAATCAGGCCTATGGCTGGTCTTAAGTATTCCTGACTGCAATCCGTGTGTTCACGGGGCCGGTTTTCCCCGGTCTCCCCAGATTATCTGGGAGTTTTCTCTCCCAGATAATCTGGGAGAGAGAAAAGTTTTCTCTCCCAGATAATCTGGAGAGAAAAACCCTGCTGTCCACGCCCAAGATCGGCTAACTTGGCTATGCCTGAGAAAGATCCTTAAGCTTCTCACGTCGGCAATGGGAATCGAACCCAGGACATTCCTTTCTGAGGCATATGGTTGCGAAGCGCATAACCACTAGGCTAACCTCGCGGACAACAACAATGTTCCAGAGCAGCAAAAGAAAGAAAAAAAGTTCCGTGACATGGTTGCCAACCTCCTTCTAGGGGATAACACTTAAAGAAAAATAAATTTTACATTTCGGAGTTTTTTTGGATCTCTGCTTCACGGTATTTTATTTTTAAAATATTATAAATATTTATAACAAATATAAAACCTTTATCAGATGCACTACTAAAAGGCGAATATATGGACGCTTGGGCAGCGCTCATGTCTTTTAAGTAGTGCAAGCTAAGGCAACTCGGGGATGCTGAGGACTGTATTCTCGTAAGTTCTCAGGTCAACTTACGAAACTTCCATAGTTTTTACAAACATTCGGCTTTGAAATAATGTTGGATCTAATATCCACTTTGCCTATGTCATTTTATTTTTCTTTTCTTTTACATTATTATTATTATCTACTTACCAAACTGTTATATGGCATCGCACTAAAGACCAGCAGTAATAAACGAGTATTCAAATAATCATCGGAATTTATTAAAAACAAAACAGACTAACTAATTAATGTAACCGAGAAACAAGGCATAAAGCAACAGCAGGATTAGTTGTCTTCGTCGAAAACCTGACTCGTGCAGAACTCGGGCATTCCACCAATCACATTGCTAGTCCTAATACAACGCTATGTCATACACGCGCTGCATTGTAAATTTATTTCAATTATTCTGTCACTGATACCGTTAGCCGAGTCGTATAAAGCCTAGTGAATGTAATATCGTTTAGTTTTTTTTTTTTTTTAATTCTATTGATTAGTTTTTTTTTTTTTTGAATTGTGGTGAAGTATGGCGAAGTCAAGTAAGGGGTAAAGGAGGAAATCGAGATATTTAAAGGTAAGCTTTCTTCGTTTTGTGACTACGGGATCTCTTTTTGCTGGTAGATTATCGATTTGATATGTGTCCTAAGACTTTTAAACTTTAATTTTTGATAATTGATAGACATAGACATGGAAAAACTGATAGACGAGACAAAAATTGAGGACGTTTATCAGGAATTTATCCGCTTGGGTGAGATGCTTAGTAGTAAGTGGCCGGGAAAAGTAAAACTCTTTGACACGTTCCCCCCTCCCCCCAAATTGTCACAGATGACAGTCTGGATACAGAGAGCAGTTCACGAATTAGAGAATTGGTACAAAAAATGGCGTATTGCAATCAACCCAGCAAAAAAATCTGCAACACTTTTCACCAGACGTAAAGCAGAACCGAACACAAAGCATGCAAATATTTGGAAAAGTCATCCCTTGGCACAACTCTACCAAGTATCTAGGAGTTCATCTGGATAAGCGCCTAAATTTCAAGACCCACATAAATAGTGTCTCCACCAAAGCAAGTCAGACTATTGCACAGCTATATTCACTTTTGAATAGGAACAGCTTCCTAAACATAAACAACAAAATTCTCCTCTACAAATCAGTGATAGTAAGACCTCAGATAACTTACGCCTCACCAATTTGGGGACACACATCTAAACAGAACATCCTCAGATTACAAACGATCCAAAACAAATGCCTGAAAATGGCATTTAATGGCCCTTGGATCATCAGAAACCTGCAATTACATCAAGAAGCCAGCCTTCCAGATATCAAAACCTCCATGACAGGCATTGCAGAAAAATTCTTCACACTCACAGATAATCACCCAAATCAACTAATTCGACAGGCAGCGGACTACAAACCCTCAGATCGTTTCAAATATAAAAAATCGAAATCCGCCATCGCTAGAGAAAGCTAATACACCTTATAATGCTCACAATGAGCTGGTAAATTACCCACAATAATCCCCTCGTACTCAAGCTACAATCAGATGAAGAGTCAAGGACTCGGTCCATCACCCAAAGAAGTTCCAAGTTTCGTTTAGTTTTTTTACCTCTGAAGTATACTATAATGCACACTAAACTAGTAGGGATTAAAACTAAAAAAAATTGGTAAATACATATACGGTATCTATATATACTAGGGGCTCCTCTCCCCCCCCTGACGCCTACGGCTTCCCCCCTGGTTCCGGACTGGTAGGCCGGTTTTCCTTGAATTCTGATGACTCGAATTTTGAAGACTCGAAAGGGGTTCCTCTCTCTGGCGCCTACGGCGTCCCCCCCCCCTGAATTCTGGACTGGTAGGCCGATTCTCCTTGAATTCTGATGACTCGAATTTTGAAAACTCGAAAGGGGGTTCCTCCCCCTGGCGAACATGCCCCCCCCCCCGAGTTCCAGACTAGTAGGCCGGTTCTCCTTGAATTCTGATGACTCGAGACTCAGGGTAGCCCCTGAGTTTCAAATAACTTGACAAAAAAAGTGATACAAAAACATTACAAAAAAAGGCTTATCATCATTTTATATTATAGAGTATATATATATATATATATATGAACATATCCCAACCCCGAGTTAATAGTACTAATCATATATATATATATATATATATATATATGAAAACCAGTGGCTCACCCAGGATTTAATCTTGGGAGGGGGGGGAGTTGAACGCATAAAAATATTTTTAATGCAATGAATTTGCATTAAAAATATTTTTATCGTTCAACTAAAATTCGTTAAATTTCATTCATTCAATAAAATTCATTAGGTGATTATAAAAGTTTATTTAAAGAATAAAATCCAGTTTCTTTTATTTTTACAAAGCTCTTGAATTATTTCAGTCGTGGTTACATTAATCTCTCTCTATGTGTATATATATATATAGCAAAGCCAGTCCGTTCAATCGTGATTGTGTCATGGTATATCTTAAATAGGTTTTTAAAAGGCGTAAGTTAGAAAATGACTTTTCACTGACGCATGTTGTTACCGGAAGCGTTGCAAATTTTGTAGTATAAGAAATTTGCAATTTCTTATACCACAACATGAATTCGGCGTTCAAAATTGCTGAATTTGTATAAGGCTAAATAAAGATATTATAAATCTTAAAAGATATTAATATTATAATATTATAAACAACAAGAACGTCCTGTCTTTTAGGGATATTGAAGAAATTGTGTACCGTTTCAATTATGCCAATGAATTTCTTATTTGTCACAGATATAGTATTTCCAAGTGCCAAATTCAAACTATGTGATGCACAATGAACATATAAAGCTTGTCGATATTATTATTACATAACACCTCCAGGTAGTCCAAAGACACATCGAGGAAGGGCACCTACTCTACAGCTCTCCTTCACCAACCACAACTACAATCATCATCATCCACACCAACGCTATCTACCTCCGACCACTACCACTAGTATTTTCACAGACAATCACAAACATCCATGCCCACTGCGGGATTCGAACTCCCAGCCTTTTGGCTGGAAAGTCTACCAACCAGGCCGGATATATAGATAAAAAATTAAATTTTAATTCTTAGTAAATAAATAAATAATATGATATAATTATGTCACTATTTACTTTTAATGAGATGGTTCAGCTTCTCGGCCTCTGCAGAGTTGCTGGATATTTGGCTCAATATTGGTCAACTTCAGTCGAAAATCGACACACACACACACACACACACACACACACACACACACACACACACACACACACACACACACACACACACACACACTAAGACGAATTCTGTATTTTGTTTTTATTTGAAGGAGCGATGAAAATCGTTTCTCGCAAAGATATGTTGTAGAAAACTGCATGATGATTTTCGACTTCTTCAAATAATTCGAGAAATTCACTTCTCACTGAAGGCGAGATCCAGAATCGAGCAAACCACGATCACGGAATTGCATTTTAAGCCCACTGTCACTTGAAAGCTCAATTAGCTGCTCTTTTTTCGATAACGAAAGGTCGTTCTCGTGGCTGCAAGCCTGAAATGGATCGCAAACCCACAGAAATTTCTTATAAAAAGTTATTCGGAAAATGTTTCCAAATTCTGTTTCAGAGTTTTGAGGTGGACACAAACCCTTTCCCAGTGGTTAAGTTCTAAACTAATAAGTTTCGGGGCCCTATACAAAATAACCAATTGTATTTACCTTTTGAATGCTATCCGGGGAAGCTCCAAACCTCTCCGTCCCTTTCATCACGCGTTCGTAATCAGGCTTATCCTTATAAGGACTGGCTTAAAAGGGCGAAGCAAGAATGCTTTTCATCTTCCCCGTTATCTGGAGAGGACAGTGTAGGGATAAGGTATTATTGAGTTATTAAAGCTCTGATCATGGCAGGAGGGTAACAGCAATAGCCGAGCCTCAGTTAGAACTTCACTGGCTACAGCATTGCCATCCATTATCCTCCAAGGGTATTAATCACCGCATCTCACGGTCGATTTACTGTTGATATTGACTTTATGTACACATTCAAAACTGTAAACAATTGTTGAATAATAACACAATAATATAGGCATAATTACCGTAAAGGGAGAAAAGTCTCAAAACAGACAAATGTTCTTACAAAATAACCAATTGTATTTACCTTTGAATGTGATCCACTGGTCGCGTGTCCACCAAGTCAGCAAATCTTTCCTTTCGTTTAGCGTATTAATATTATCGCATCGCAACTGACGGGAATTCTGTGTTTCTGTGGATTCGTTAAAGACCTCTTTTTTCTTCAGAAACTACACACAAACTGTCATTACAAACTCGTTTTGTATTATCACTGTCATCCGAGATATTTTTCCGTTTAAAGGAGGTACCAATGTACTTATCCATAATTGAAACCGTACTTACTCACCTATAACTCTCATCCCTGATTTTACTTTTCGAGAAAAAAAATTAAAATGTTTCGCAAATTCCGAAAAATATATAAATACTAGAGTTAACTCACAACACATTTTGTCTAAGTATCACTTAGCACTTCTGAAGATATATTGAGCCTTGGTTGAAGGAGGAAAACCTTCAACAATAAAAATCAATAAACAACAAACAGTTGGTTGAAATGTGGACAACACATGTTCCCTTCAAATCTGACAAAACAGCAAGGGAAGGTGGAAGCAATAAAACCATATTGTTTTTCACTTCACCCCTCTTTTATTACTCGTTATTCTGCCGCTATTTTTTTTTTAAGTATTCATTTTATTTTAATAATGTTTATTTTCTTATTCAGTTTTAATTTATTTGTTTGGATAATTAAAATATATAGATTTGTTTGGTTAATTTAAGCCTGTGGACCACCTGTCCCATCGTCGCGGACCATAGGTTGAGAAACACTGCTATAGGGTTCTCTCACCTTATGTAACCCCTAATTTATAAGTAGTATAGAAATAGAAGAGATGACACAACATAAATAAAAAATGAATTTTAATTAGGAAAAGTATTTTGGAAAATTTTCTAGTGTTTTTTTAACCTTTTCTTTTTTTTTTGGGGGGGGGGGGGCGTCCCTTCCTGGGTGCGCCACTGATATACACACACCGGACTTGTTCTCGTCACAGAACAAGTCTCGCTCACCTTCCCGAAAGCTACAGACCCATAAGCCTATTGTCCAGCCTCGGAAAAGTGACAGAGAAAGTGATCCTCTCAAGATTCCAAGCAGAAACAGATAAGTTAGGAATTTTGCCTAATGAACAGTTCGGCTTCCGTAGGGCCCATAGTACAGCTCAACAAGTGCACCGGCTGGTAGAAATCATTACTAAAGGTTTCAACTGGAAACTCAATACAGCTACCATCTTCATCGACGCAGAGAAGGCGTTTTTGACAAAGTATGGCATCAAGGTCTTCTCTACAAACTGATAAAATTTAACTTTCCAGTCAGGTTAATAAAAATAATACATTCTTACCTGAAAGACAGATATATGCAGGTCAGGGTAGGCGAAACGGTTTCGACCAGACGCAGGATCTCGGCAGGCGTATCTCAGGGATCTCTTCTGACACCTCTCCTGTTTTCAATCTATATAGCAGACATCCCTCTGGACCCAAGAACAACATTCACTTCATTATATGCAGATGATACTGCACTGATGGCAAGATCACTGAGCCCAAAACTGGCAACTAAAAGACTACAAACTAGCATATACACTTTAGAAAAGTGGATGGCAGACTGAAGGATCCAAATTAACCCCCAGAAAAGCTCAGCTATATTGTTTACTAGAAAGAAAATCCATACCATGGAGGATATTTATTTATTGCGAGTAAAGATTCCATGGCAGACTAAAGTTAAATATCTTGGAGTGATTCTTGATAGTAAACTCCTATTCAGCAAACATATTAGTTACATTACCTCAAAGACATCCAACGTCTTAGCACAGCTCTACCCTATGATCAACAGACAAAGTAAACCGGACACGCAAACAAAATTAACAATTTACAAGATGGTAATTCGACCGGTTATCACTTACGCTTCCCCAGCATGGAGCCACACCGCAAATTCAAACATTCTAAAACTTCAGAGATTACAGAATAAGTGCCTTAGGATGATTCTGGATGCCCCTTGGTTTATAAGAAACACCCAGATCCATAGAAGTTAATATCTCTTATATCTCTTCCTTTCTCATAAATCTAGCTAAGAAGTTCTTTACCAAGACAAGTAACCATCCAAACCCGTAAATCAAGGAAGCCTCGGAATATAATGAAGCAGAAAGTTACAAATATAAAAGACCAAAGTCTATCTTAAGTTCAGCTGAACACAGCTAACTTCACTGTTCTCAAAGGGCGAGCATATAGCTCACAAACACTCCATTCAAAGTTCTTTCATTACAAGACAAAGGGGAATATGAAAAACAATTTTGCTTCACCCATCTAGCCAGAAATGTTAATGTTAATATTTCGTCACAGAAGTCTCCGAAGTTAAGGACACTTAACCACTTGAATATTCCAAAGTTTAACGCCGACTTAACTAGGTGAGAATTCTATACATTTCGGTAACACAAAAAACATAAGAATGTTTTACTAACAGCGATAACTCTTATTATGCTGGAACATAGTATTATCTTGTCAAAAGATTAAATACGATTTTTTTTAAAAACATTTATTGAACAATAATAAATATATTCTGACTCGAATGAATTAGCATAGTTTTATTAATAAATACTACCTGGCACAACCAGTTGATCACTGTCGCGAAAATGCCTATCAAAGAAACCGCATTTAACCATTCACAGCTGCTTTGGAGTGGCTGTTGTCTTTTTTTATTTATTTTATAAATATTACTGTCCGATATTAATAGACCTGCGATTACCTGGAAAACCTGATTGGTCTTTGGTTGGCACGCATGATTATGTAAACTATATAAATGATTTCGGGTCGTCTGCGTGTTTAATATATATATAAATGATTTCGCGTCGTCTGCGTGTTTAATATTTAATATATAAGTATTAAAAATAAGTGCCGAATATCAACATCATTTTTAATGGAAAAATTAGGGGGTTGGAAGTAGCAGTAAAGAACCTCAGCTTCCTCCAAATGTTCTTTCTGAAATCTTGGTCCAATGAATATAGTAATTAAATATTTAATAAATGTTATAAGGAAATACGAAATTCTAGCCAGTAAAGTTTGTTTCGTAATGAAAACAAAATAAAAAATAATAACAATCGCTGTGGAAAATAAAGATAGTCCAATAGGCGGGAAAAGCTTATACTGGTTATTCTAAAGTTTTGGCTGTTGACCACATTAAAATAGTTTAATCCTTTTAATCATTATGAAATTAGTCGCACTCCATAAACACATAAAATATAAGAATTTTAATCATCACTGTTACTTTTTGAGAAATATTAAAAAAGTTACATATTACCTGATTATTATTACATATTACTTTATTATTATTATTTAATAAATTTATGTTTTATTAATTTATTAAATAATTAAATTTATTATTCTTACTTAATTATTATTATTATTTAATAAATTTATGTTTTATTAATTTATTAAATAATTAAATTTATTATTCTTACTTAATTATTATTATTATTTAATAAATTTATATTTATTAAATTATGACTTTATTATTATTTTGTGCATTTTATACACAATAACAGGGTTATTTGGACAAAACTTGAGTAAGCCTCCTACACGGGAGTATGTTGCTAAAAAAAAATCTTCTGTGATACTGCTACCATCCATCGATCAAGTTAAAGCAGTGACGCGGCTTGTAAAAGTTCCATGTCTGGGGATCTCTAGAACAGGATCCCGTAGCAAACACAAATAAAATATTTAAAAAATGTTATTGGTGAAAAATGGAAGTAAACCATTAATTATAAACAATCTTAAATAAATGTATAATATAATAAATAAATATTTCTCAATTGCTTACAGAATTTTCATTCTCCTAATATTTGCCAGTTTCATGCCTCCCCTACAAAACCGCAGTCCGTCCGGTTAAAGCAGTTTAGAAGTGGTCTCCTGAAATTTTATTTATTGATGTTTATCACTTCTGATTATTTCGAAGCTTTTAACGAAAAATAAATAAACAAATTTATTTATTTATTTATGTTCATTAAGAACAACTTAAAGAGATTTCTGCTATACGGACATAAACTAAGTGATTTTTTTTTTTTTTATCTAATAAATATTTCTTGGTATGAATTTAGATACGTATGAAGAATTCTTATCTTTCTTTCTTTCTTCCTTCCTCTTTACTTATGTCCTACAACTTTTCCGAAGACATCGAAACGTCTTCTTTATTACTAAGATCTTTATTTTTCAGTCTAGTAGTCATTTATTTGATCGTAAACTCGTGATTACATTGCTCCCATATCTCGAACTAATCCAGTTGAATACTTTTTTCCTCCTTTTCGCCATCGTGATTGTTTTCGCGTGAGTGCTCATTCAAACTGTTTTGTCGCCCAACGCATACACCCAGAGACATGCTTTAAAGGTAATGGAACAATAAGGTATAGAATTTAGAGAACAATAGTGCAAGTATGCACTTCGCACAAAAGTAATTCACGCAAGCATAATACGCTGCTTTGTTACAACTTAGATACCAGGACAAGAACAGCGAGGCGGAATCATACATGTATACTGTAAATGTGCGAGATATTTCAACCCATAATATACAAAGTTACCACATGCCTAACTATTCACGTATTCAGTTCGTTTTTTTTTTGTTTGTTTTATCCTTAAAAACTAAGTTTAGAACAAGTATTTAACGTCCATATTTGTAAAATAGATAAATAAAGAATAACGAAATATCACGTAAATTTTAAACGCGTTTCTGTTACCTACCCTGTCTATCTTTCCTAAGAATTAATAACTGTCATACATAATTATCTGAAAGATAAATTATAGAATTAGCGCCTTACGCAGGAAAAATCTAATAAAATAATTTGCAAAACACAGTAAACTTTTTTTTTTACTTACTCTCATTATAATGTGATCAAAATGTTTTCAGCTGCATTTTCTTGTAACGAGATTTTAATCTGAGATTCTCAGGTCGATTAAATAATTGGTTTCTTTTAGTTTATAACTAAAATCATGCTTCCCCCCCCTTTTTTTTATATTAGACAAGTTTTGATTTTTATCATCGCCATTTATTATTTATTTAAATAGTCTCAAGATGTGTACAGAATACAGAACAACAAATTGTGCTTTCGATAAAATTATTATTATTATTACATGGCACCTAGATTGGGCCCAAGGCCACAACAGTATACGATCTACCATCTGCACTGCACTATATATCTTTTACAACTGTCTGCAGTACGTCATCTGCTTACCCACTACATATAGCATATTTGTGCTCTAGGCATGTGACTATTTTGTACACATATTCTTATATTTAACGATCAGCTTCTAAAGATAATTATATTCGCTTGATGAACCAGGCGAATATAATTTATAATAACAATGTCCTGATTAACTGGGTGATAGAAATCTTGAGTGCATCTTCCTATAAAGTGTAAGTTGTGAAAAACTGAAAACATAATAGTCATATTGTCCTGTTGCCAAAGCTGGTTTATAAATTATTAGATTATTTTTCAATAGTGAACTTTTTATACATTAATATGTATTATTCATAATCACATCATTCACAAAGCACAGCTAATACCGAGGTCAAAGGGGGGGAACTAGAGAATAACTTCTTCTAAATGCATTATATACAATTTAGCAAATTCGGAAATGGTGACTTCATGACGAAGTCCAAAAAGCTGAATCCCATCATTGGATAACTTTTATTTTAAAATATCATGGTTTGTAAAGGAATAGCAGTAAATAGTGAGGTGATATTGAAGCTTACCCCCCCCCCCCCGTGGAACTAGAAATAAAATCAGCTGTGTTCTTTATGTGGAATGAATAATTACTAATCAGGATGTATTTCTTAGATCTTCAACAACGTCAAAAAAAAAAAAAAAAAAAGTTTTCTGTGCCAAATTTGGTTGAAATTGGTTAAATGACGCAACCCGTGGAGATATCTGTGAAGGCGGAATTTAGAGAGAAAACGAGAGCGACGCCTTTTGGGCGTTTTTTGGTATTTTCAGAATGCTAATTTTTTATTATTAATTAGAAACAACGCAGATAATATTCAGCTTAGAATCAGTGTTAAAGCAGGTCGAAATTTCTCCTTAATGATTTTTTTATTGTCACGTCGAGACTTGGCAATAAAAACAGAAAAATAATAATATATTATAAAGATAATACCTGGTATCACTAGCATGTTATGTACGATCAGCAACATTATTGTGTTGTTGCGTGCATTTAGGAGACGAGAAATCCGATGAGAGTGTTAATTCCCTCTCCCTGCCCTTTGACTTTATTTTATTTATTTATTTTTAAAAGGTAATTGTACCCATTTGATAAAGTGCAGCGATTTTATATTTTTTTAACTTTTAACGTTTAAGTTGTTTTTTTTTAAATAAACATTGGGAATCAATATAAATATTCAAAAGAAGTTAAAATTTTTAAAATCAGATATTTTCATTTTTATGAAAAAAAAAGGGATTATTGTATGATCAGTTGCCATATTTAATCATAAGATACAAATTAAGAAATAAAACGAACATTTGAAAAAAAAAAAAAATAATGTCCAAGCGGAAAAATGAGAAGACCATCAAGCATGCCACCGACTTCCCTGCCCTCTTTCGCTCTTATCAACATGATCAACATTATACCGCTTGCCCTTTTCTAATACTGCTGCCCTTCAGTTCAGCACCCCTAAGCCTGTTTGCCTGCCTGGTTTGCCCACTGACGCTTATTGGAGGAAGCCTGCCCATTCGTGTTCTGAGATCCGTTTACTTGTGCGTGAGGAAATACAGGAACTTCTCCACAGAGGTGGGAGCGGGCCGTGAATTTCATCGGGTCATGAGCTCGGGACTCGGGACTGCTTTCATGTTGCAATCAAGGGGAGAGAGAGAGAGAGAGAGAGAGAAATCATTATTAGCATAACGTTCGTGTTAATACAAATAATTTATTATATATCAGGTTATGCTTAGATTATTTGAATCTGAACGTAACTTTCGTTGGGCACTCTCCCGAAAGATAAATAACAGATGAACCACCGGAGATAGAATTCCTGTCCAACCAACCAAACCAGGCATCTACACTAAGGTCAGAGGAACATCAGCTGGACACAAAGGATCGGAGATAGGTCTTTTGGAGCGAGGAATCCAGGTTCTTTTTTTTTTTTTTTTTTTTTTCATAGGATGTGAACCATAGTCCGGAGAGTGCTTTCCTATCACCACTTCTTAAGTTTCTTGAGAGCAATAAAGCAAGGGCTGAATAATATATTGTTGTTAACCAAGTACACTTCTTTATATTAACCATTTACCTTGTGTGCAATAAGCACTTCCACCAGAATAACGCACCATGTATTGTCCAAAAATGCCACGAGATCATGACTTTACCTTAATGGATTGATCCTCCTACTCACTGCACCAGTACTATTTGAGCATCTTTAGAATGTGATTGAATGGAAAGTTCGTGATAGGGACATTAGTTATGACAGCTGGGGTTTTGATCTTGAGTCATTCGTGACATGCTGAATTTTTTTCTTGTACCGCATTGGCCCACTTGTTAGAGAACCATGGCTTGGATAGTGGTACACCGGAAATTTCAGTGGAATGAGGGATGGTCTTCCTTCATTTTTGTGAGAATGATTTCTGTTATTTTGTCTGAGCTGGTGTGTGGATCAGGTGAACAGAAGCAACAGTCAAGGCATGGAAAGGAGGAGTATAAGTCACGGAGGTCATCCCATTTGACACTCTTGTAGAGCCAAAGGACACGAGAAAGAATTATTGGCTGAAAGTTGTGCTGTGTGCCAAGGAGACTCGTGTAAGAGTGTAGTCTGATTACCAAGAGAATTTGACATTCACAGTGTATTTGGAAGGAGAACAGTTAACAAGAGGTCGGGGACACATTGATGAGGGTTATTTGGTATTCTAGAAGGAAGACTGACTGTTATAATGGCAAATATTCCGGCATCCCTGCCGGGATATTTATCATTATAACATATGGATATTTATTATAACATAAATTATAACATATGGATATTTAATCAGTAGAACTGGAGAAGGGAAGCCAGTTAGTTGTCGATATTTAAGCCCTCTCCCCAAGGGTACTTCGACTGCAGAAAATTGAGCTTTAGAAGTAGATAGTTGAAGAGGTCAGTGTAAAGAAATTTTGAGCCAAAATAGAGGTTTGCCAATCTCTGACCTGGGATGTTAGCTGTTCTGAATGTATAAGTGCAGCACTTGTGGCAGAAGGAATGTTGTAATGTGTACGTTGGCTAGTTGAGATGGATAGTAGTTGTGGAGATTGCCAGTTGAGGTTTTGTTGAAATAGTAAGTCTGGGTTTGGATGACTATAGATGGTAGTGTACATCATTTATATTGCTGTTTAGGCCACGAATGTTGGTGAAATCCATAGAACTTGTTGCTCGGGGAATAGCAGGAGCTGTATTTAGTTTTTTTGTTTTTTCATTAAATAGATTTTTTCCTTCGAAAATCAACAAAATACAGTTTGTATGTGAAAAATAAGTTTTAATGCTCATGGGATAATTTTCAGTTCATTTTATCATTTACAAATATGTAATAATGATAAGTTTAAATAAAGCATTTAATATTTTTTTTATTCTGAAGTTAAAGTTGCGAGAGTACCTGTACACCCTCGGAGAATGAAAAATCTCTAACAACTATATGGTAACTAAGAGACGCGTGTATTCCAATTCTGTGGAATTCGAGAATCTTAAAATGCAAATTATTATACAGGAAGTTTACTATCCACATTCCTTTTTAACTCCATGAATTCTTTCATAAACAAACAGAATGTTTTAAAATATCAAAATAATTATATCTCTAAAAATTATTATTATTATTATTATATGGTCACTTGCACGGAGTCTGTAGAACCTGGACCATATTTTGCTTTGAACCCGTTCCCCGACAGAATAACTGACAAGCAACTCATTCCAATCTCACTGCTCTCCAAGCAAAAAATCTACTCCTCATGCCCTTACCAGTTATACTCTTACTTAACTTCCAGGGATAACCCTTAGTTTTACTGTAACATTGCTACCCCAACTTACTACTGAAAAATTTCCTCTATATCACTCCTGTGTTGTGTTTTTCCCTCAACCTAGTAGTTAGTTGGGGTAGCAATGCTACTCTACTAGGGAATTATTATAGAACAGTATGGTTTTCTGTTGCCTCCCTTGTCCGATGTTTGTAGATATCTGTATTCACAAGGACCGGTTTGCCTGTTTTGAGGGACGAAGAACCCTCAAGAAAAACACCATACACCTCTATATGAGACTGGCTAATTCACCTTTGAATAGCTCTGATGAAGATTCTTCGTGTCATAGATGGGATTCAAACTCGTGTCTTTCTGAAACGAACTGAGCTATGGAGGATCTATATCACGCCTATAGAAGTTCATTTTAAGTGTATGTCTGTCTGTAATATCCTCATTTTCCTTCTGTCACAAATCTTCAATCTATCCTCATAAGAATTATTCCATAGCCTTGCCGCCATCTTGGTTACTCGTCTCACTTCGCATTCCCAAATCTGCACAGTAGTCCAGATGGGGCTATATTAGATCTTTATAAAGATGTATAATAATCTTTCTTATCTCTGCTTTAGTTTTTTCTTCATAACCAGGTAATCTGTGAGCTGTTTAGCTACTTCTGAACTTTATCATTATTACTATCAACTCACAGTCCAGTATATACTCACTATTAACTCTTATTCCAGTTATGTGAATTTGACTGTATATTTTTACATTAGAATATTTAGGATGATTTCAAAGGTGAAATTGGCTTTGATTTCACCTCTGAAATCAAAGCCAATTTCTTTTTATATATTTGAAAATACGTAACACTATTGAAGAATGTGTTTAATTAATTTGTATCTCTGAAGCGTAGTTGCTAGTAACACACACACACACACACACACACACACACACACTGTTTCTTCTCTGTTGATAAGAGTTTGGCAACGCAGTTTAATTTAATTCATGTAGTGTATGAAATAAGAAACTATTTTCCCCCCTCTGTTTATGTATAGACAGAATTAATGTGAATTTCCCTCTATACCATGCTATATGCTTTACCAGTGGAATCTTTTCACAGTTATTAATACGCATTTACTATCAGTAAATGTAATATATTAATAATAAAGTAGTCGTACTTTGAAAGGTTGAGCAATGACTCACTAATGTCTGTGGTAGAAACTCTCACGACCTTTCGTTTATTATTATTATTTTAATAATAATATACTAATATAATAGTAGTTTATTAAAATATAGTTGAGATTGAACCTCGTAATATTTATCTATTGCAGAACTATCATTGTATTTAATCTCGCCCTTCTGTAACTGCTAAAATGTATTGTAGATATTAGAGAATTCTGTACCCGTACTATTATAGACAGAACATTGTATACATATATAATAATAATTGTACAATGTGTATAATAATATAATATAATATATATATATACATACTTTTTTTGTTCTTTATATATATATATATATACAGTATACATATATACTGTATATACATGTATATATATATATATATATACATGTATATATATATATATATGCGCGTGTATTGTCATATAGAATGTTTTTTGTGCCATACATGAAAAGTGGCAGCATAGCAAAACGTTTCCGTCTTTGTGCGCAAAACGGAAACGCTCCTTTTGCTTTAGTTTTCTTTTGGCAGAGTAATTATCTCTCAACTACACGTTTTGCTGTTCAGGATTCTAAACAACTATCACGTGACTATACGCATACCGAAGTTGTTAGGTTGGTCGACGTTACAAGTCCGCCATTGTAGTCTTCAGCTTTGCCATGTATTTCTGAGCAACTGGCAATCAGTCACGCCGCCTTGCTGAATTTATCGGGCAGGCCTCGCTCTCCTCGTACTGGTAGTCACGTGAGTCGACTAGCTCGCGGGAGACCAGTTCCCACACAAAGGAACTCGGGTGGTAACAGGCCAGAGTTGCAGTAAAGAAGCGTGGCCACGCCACTAGGTGGAATAGGGAAGGGTGTGCAACCAACCGTTCTGTACTTTGTACGTTGGGACATACTCGGAGCTAGTCTGTCTTTGCATGGATGTATAAGTTCTCCGACTGCCGTTTGCGATGTGCCATAGAGTGCATTTTGGGTATTTTCTAACATTTTAAGTTTGTTCATACATGCAAGAGACGTCCTATGCTTACGAGAAATATCTTTGTGATAGGAGCTTTATGATATGTCGTTGTTACCTGGAAGTTTACCTAGCACCCTATTCCTAAGCCTAACTCACGGGATTAACCATGGCCGTAAACCTTTATTTACGTGGATGCCTTGCAGAGGAAGATATCTATTGTGCTCTTGGTCATACGAAGTAAAAAGGAATACTATGTGTTTTTAAAGTTTGTATTTTACTTTTAGAAGCTTTTTTTTTAGGGTATCTCAGGTTTATTCTCATCAAACGGGTTATGGTTCGGTGCCTTCTGTTACTCATTGCTTCCTACGTCAGCATAAGTGAATGATAGACGCCGGATCATCATGTGTTGAAACTATTTCATTAAGAAGCTGACTGAAGGATAGACAACCGTATTATGAAGTAAGGTTAGTATTCGCTGTGAAATTGGAATTGAATTGAGATATTTATTAAAACTGGCATGGTGTTTCTAAAACAATAATGTGCACTTAATTTTTAAGACGTTATTATTATTATTTTTATGTTTTCTGAAAGTGCAATGATTAAAATTAAATATCTTTATATATAATTTATTTATATAAATTATTTTTAAATATCGTTAAATATAATTTATACAAACAATTTATATAAATTGTTTCAGAATTAAGTTTTTAGCTTTTCTTGTTTTCGTTTACAAAAATTTCGAATAGATTTATTACAGGAAGGAAAACAATATTTTGGGTTACATTATATATATAGTTAAATCACATTCGTAATGTAAGGGGAACACCCAGTCAGTTAATTTTGATTTGGTGTGGCATCGCTTAATTTAAAATTTCACAGTAGCTTTGGTAGCCACCTTTTTAGGGTAGCTGGATTATTTTTGAGACCTTTTCTTGAGTATATTGAATCGAAATAATCTGAAATGATTTAAAATCGCATTAAAATAATAATAACAATAATAGAATACTACTACGAATACTAATACTCATATAGAAAGACCAGTTAATAATTTTATTGATAGAGATCTATTCCTGCTTTGTAATTTGCCTGTTAATGAAGCAAGTTGTCTAGCAGAAGTTTCACTTTTTCTTCTTTCATGCTTTTTTTTTGTTGTTGTTGTTATTAACATATATACTTTTAGCTGAAAAATATGATTCGTTAATTTAGCAATAGAAATTATTCATGATTTTTTTTAAAATTAACGTTTCTCTTTGAAACATGAAATTTGTTTTTTAAGTTCCTGCTTCTAATTACTAATAATAATGCGATTATATTTTATCCTGCATATAAAGTAACATTTCCGAAAAAAAAAAATCTTTAAACACATAACGACTGTGAATGAATAAAACGCAAACGATACTTTTTAGGCTTAATCTCAATTTTTACGCGTTTCATGGGACCGGGGATTATAATAATTATGATTATTATAAAAGGTACTTGGAGCTGATATTAATATATTAAGCAGTGGTGTAGTTATAGCTTTTGTCGCCCTCGGCGGTCCCTGAGTTTGCCCCCCCCCCTCTCAATACATACCAAAAATACTATAACAAGTCAAAACGACGTGTAGGGAAATAAATTAAAACAGTATGTTTATTTTTGAAGTAAAACTTTAATTTCAACATTCTAAAATGTTATATTTCTTGCTTTTCTGTTAGCAAAATCGTCGATGACATTGGCGAAGTCTATTTTATAGTAATGCAAGTAATTCTTAATCCGTTTTATTTAGAAAAACTCCTCTCACAACTAGCAACACTTACAGCAATCGTGAGGAAAATTTGCAGTATTATTACAATATTTGGAAATGAGTTCTCTAGACTGTATTTTAGAATTAACTGCAAAAGTTCAAAAAGTGCCGCCCCCTAGCTACGCCTCTGTATTCAAGGCTATTTTTAGGCCTACCGCAATAAGTTTTGACAACACCATGGAGATGTTGATAATGATAAAATACACAGTGCTAGTATTTGGTTAATGATAGTAATACTTCCACTAATAATAATATTTCATTAATATATTTGTTTACTTCACTAAACGTGGTTCCCTAGCCATCGTATCTGTTGTGTCGAATATGGTTTGTAGTTATCCTAAAAAAGGTATCGACCTTTTTTTTTAGCGCTGAGCTCTTCTTTCCCGGCATCCGAATGTTCAGCAATAATAATGATAATCGTTCTGTTAATTATAATATTAAGCAGTGCAAATAGAATATAACGCAGCTGAGGGGTCTGCAGATCACAAGTTGAAAAATAATTGGCAGCAATCGATTTGTATGATTTAAATCCCAAGTGCAGTGCACACCACTTCAGGAATGGCACATCCTATAGTGGTCAATTTGTTACACATTTTGAAAGACATAACAGTGAGAATTTTGAATGTACTGCTTTTTTTTTCCCGATTCTCCTAAATTTTCTAATGGGTTTTAATTTTTTTTAATAGGGATTTTCTAATTGTCGAATGTTGGCGAAGGTTTTTTTTTTTTTTCAAGAATTCTGGAAAAGTTATTGTCTAACGCACTTCAGAGATAAAACTCGTTGATGTTCGGATTTAATAACGGGAGTTATCTGTTATAGGAAAAACGACACGTTACCGATTTACTGTGTCATTTGCTCATCCAGAACGTTCATTTTCATGGATTACTTTTGAAGTACCATCGAAGGACCCAATCAAAAATTAATCCTCCAGGAATTAGGCTTATCTAAGTGGTGTTAGCATATTTGCATAAAGAAACTTGATTGAATTTACTGACTCTGTTTTAAAAAGCAGTAGTTATAAAAATTGTATACACTTTGCTTTTATGGAAATACTCGAAACTTTATCGTTTCAGGTATTATTTATTCATTTATCTACAGTAGTAATGTCCATGAAACTCGGATCAAGACGGTGAGCAAATAACGTTGAAACTTGTACTGTGCAAGGGTTATTTCAAAAGTTCTGCACACTGCGCTTGCGTGGCGGGCCAGGGGATGATGTCATAGTTTCATCTTTATTTGTAAGTTTGGCTGAATAAAAACGCCATTGTGATTACTTTTTTTTGGGGAGGTGGGGGGGGATCTTTCCATCTGAACGTGAATTAGCTGGTGTCATACGGAGGTAGCAGGACTTTTTCTCTTAAAAGATCGGGGTTTTCATCTGGCAAACTGTTCAGAGGATGGATCACACAGGATTAGTAAACAATATACTGACCTCATAGCTACTTGTCCGAAATTCCAAACAGCAAAACTATCTGTTTCTAATGTCTTTATTCTTCGAAATAAGACTTCAAAATGGAAATAGAATCTGTTGGAAGATTGAGATCGTATTTCGTGCAGTGACCAGCATTTTTGTGAGGCCACATATTTCACATGAAGTTCTGATCATGTGGGGAAGTATGGGTGATAAATGACTCTCCACTCCCTTTTCGCCTACCGTACTAATATGAACCATTCAGACTTCGTTCTTTTACCAGAGTTGAAGAAACTATTCCGTGGGAAAAGTTTAATTATCATTGCATATTTCTGCTGAACTAATTACTTAGCAAACATGTCAACAACAAAAAGGTTTGCTGATGGAATACAAGGCTTGCTCAACCGCTGAGTAGAATAGAGATTGTTATTGAAGGCCGTGAATGTAATTTGTTAAATAAATATTTGGTTTAATAACGATGATATGGCGTGTAGAAATGATGCTCTGTGATGATTATGATGGTTATGATGATTTTTTTTTAAAATTATATATTGATTGTGCTAGCTATGTGAAATAAAGAATTGTGTGTGTATTCATATGAGAAAATAATGCCTTTGGTCTGTTAACTTTTTCACCTTCTGACTGTATACTTAGATTTCAAACTTATGCGAGGGATATTGCTATTAAAAAAAAATTGAAGCAGTTTTGTCGGAGAAATTGAATAATTTATAGATTTTCATCATTCTTCGCAACTGTTTTGAACATTTGTTTGATGTAGTGCTATTGTGCTTCTCCTTTTCATATATTTATAGATATCAAATTTTATAATTGTTTTTATCGCAAAACCATTATTAAGCAATTTTATTCGACAGCGCCAAAATTTAAAACTGTTGTTAAAGCCCAAGATTTAAAAATTAAAAAATTTTAAAATTAAGATTTTTTTTATTTATTTTTAATTTTTTTTTTATTTTATTTAGCATGAATTGTAGTAAATTTAGGGGAATTTGTGACTGTTTACAAGGATGAATTTATTTTATTTTATTTATTTATTTTACAATCACCAAGTACATTTTAAAATGAAAACTAAGTTTTATTATAATATTTCTTTCTGGCTGAGGTATCAACAAGGTGGATAGGTGCATATTTTGAGAGGATAAAGATTTGCTCACTCATCAAAAAGTCACTTTTTTAACTTAGTTCACTGAGCTGAAAATATCATTATTTCAATTTGTAGGGCCATGCAGTTCAAATGACATTCAGTTTTACAAATAAAGAAACAAAGCAAAAACAAAATAACTAAACATTTCCATTTTATTTTGAGCTTTACAAGGTTAAGTTTTATTGAATGGTTATTTGCTATTGTTCTAAAAGTATTTTTTAATTTTTTTTGTTTGTTTGTTATTGTTTCTGCTTATGACTATTTCCTTTTATGTTTTTTGGACTGGATAGTAGAGATACTACCCACTAATAATATCTCTGCTCTCCTCCACCAACAGGCTGTGGATTTGAATCCAACTATAGCATGGATTATAATAATAGGTAGTCATGGTGGTAGAAGAGTTTTTTTTAATTTGGTGTGAGATAATTTTCCTGATTGCTTGTAGGGGCCTGGAGCAGTTGGATAAAGTACCACGTTTGGACTGTAGGACATGATCTCCAGATTACATTCCTTTATCCTATCTTCATTATTAAATGGATGATAGGTTTACAGCCTTTTTTTTGTGGATATGGTTCATATAAAAATGTAATATTATCATTGTAACATTTCTTATAGCAAAGCTATAAATAAACCGTGAATAAATTAAATTATCATACATATGTTAATATTATTATTAATGGTAGATGAGAGGAGGCTTATCAGCACAGCCAAGACTATTAACAGTGCTACTCTGTTTGATTACTAATTCAATTAGAAATCAAACGGAGTAACTTCTTCCAGCCAGATACCTTTCCCTTATAATTTTTGCTTCAATTGTTTACCTTCCTTCATTGCTCATTCTATTTAGATGAATATACTACCCATATTAAGATCTTTATACACATTCTTGGATATTAGCTACAATGAATTCTTTCTGATATTTTAATTTTTGACATTGTTCTACCATTGACAAGCGTGTGTGGGTGTGTACATACATGCATGTACTAGGATCTTTAATTTATGTTTTATTCATGCTCTTTCAGTTCAAGGAACATTAGCTTTAAAAAAAATGGAAAAAAAAGATTACTCATGAATAGTGTGCTATAAACACTATTCCATCTGATATATTTGAACAGTATCATGCTGTTTTAAATATTATGCACAAAACGTTGTCTACCAAACTCATATTTTTAACAGACTTGACTTTAACACTTTGATGTTATATTTTACCTGTTCAAGGAGTAAGAAGTTGTATAAAATTTTCAGTGTACAAGACAGTTTATTAAAAAAAAAGTAATTTCTAATGTAGTCTAGACCTTGTAAGTGCATATAATGCATACAGCCAAATTTTGATCATCTGGCTTGCATATTAATCATGTTATATTTTGTTATGTCACGTCATGTTGCATGATAATCATGTTCAGGGAATTATGGATGTTTATTTTTTTTGAACTGATAGTGCAATAAAAACTCAGACTTATTAAAATACGGATTAAGGTACTGCAATGGAATTCATCAAAATAGTGTTTCATGTTGGTAAGGAGATGGGGGGGGGGGATGCCAAGAATCTAAACTCCCTGGTAATGCTGCTGTTGCAGGAGTAGTTTGTTTTACCAAAACCAAGAAGCTGGATATATATATATATATATGAGTTGGGCAATGCTGTCGTGGAATGGTTTTAGCCAATGGAGAGAAGAGCACTTTATTTCAGATGTGCTAAACAGGTCATTTGCAGAAGTCAACATTCTTCATTTAAAAGAAAAAAATAAAATACAGGACAGGGAAAGCAGAATATTTTAATTAGTGATTTTAACTTATTGTGTTTGACTTTATATGGATGTTTAATATAACAAAAATTATTTATAAATTTTAAAAACATTTATGTAAGCATTTTTGTTTTTGGAAGGGTAGAGATTAGTTTTTTTGTAACATCCAGTTCTGTTCATTATGTAGTTAATTAAAAGCAAACTTGCAGTATGGATGAGAGTTAGAAATATGAATAACATGCATAATATGATATAATATGGTAGACTCAAATTAGAGACATGCAGTAGAAACACAGCAACTACAAAAATTAGACAAAATCAGTGAAAATACTGAGATGAAAGCATTAAGAAAAATCAAAAATGTAATAATATTAAACAAAATCTGGAGCTAACAAATGCCAAAAAAATTGTAAAATACAGCCAATAAATGACTGGATCCAAAAACAGAAAGAAGAATGGAACAGTCATATAAAAAGAATGTAGGATAACAGATGAAAAAAAAGAAAAAAGAACTGGATACCAAAGTGAAAAAAGAAATAGAGGAAGACCAAGAAAAAGATGGCAGGAGGGTATTTGAAAACAGAGCCACTACAAGCATTTGTGCTTAATCGTGGAAAGAAGAGTCAAATGAATAAGTAGCAGCATTAAGCATGAGCTTATGGACAGAATATAAGGTGATGAGCAAGCTTGTGAACAGTATAAAGTCCAGGTAAGAAAGGTTATGAATATGAATGTGTACATGGTACATAGGGCAAAAGGAAATTATGAGATATAGCATGAGTAATAAAAGAGATATAGTGATCCTTCAAGATGACTTGAATATAGTGATCCTTCAAGATGACTTGAATAAGCTGACATTGTGGACAAAGGATAATGGTTTTTCATTCAGTGTGGTAAAATGTAAAGTTATGCACTTAGATTTAAAAAGTTTCTGTCTCTCTCTCTCTATATATATGTTATATATATATATATATGTTATATATATATATATATATAGAGGGTTTGATTTCTGGTAATTGATGAGGCCGGGAAAAATTTGGGAGAAGGGGAGGTCATGGTTGATAGGGAACTGACGTTTAGAGACCATATTGCAAAATTGGTAAATACGGTGGATCACTTGGATGCTTAAAAATATGCATACTAATAGGGACAAAAGTCATTATCCTGCTTTATAAGGCAATATGTCTGCAGATGGACTACTGTGCATAGATTTGGTCCCTGGGTTTCTAAAGCATGTTGAGGCAATTGACAAATGGTTTTGGTTCAGTAGAATGCTTTGTATAATGATGGATTGAAGATAATGGGGGTTACAAAAATCGGTTTGATAGATTGGAAGAGAGGAGATATGACAGTAACATAAGCTGCTAAAACTGTTTTATTGAATGGATATAGGGGAAAGTTTTCAGTATATAGCAGGAGGGGGAAAGCACAGTCATCCATCAGACATTGAGTAAAAGTGTAGTAAGTAGGGATGTGAGGTTTGGATTTTTTAATATGAGGGTGGTGAATGGATGTAATAGGTTGTCTGAGTTGTAAGTGCTCTGTCAGTGAATCTGTTTAAGGAGAAGTATAATAGGTATTGTGTAAATAATCAGTAGTTCTGTCCTGTGCGAGTCATGTTGAGGGAGGAACGAGAGGTATGATAGGCATATTATGAATAATGGTTATTCATAATATGTTATCCATATTATTCATAGTATGGACCTCCATGATGAGTCTTGTACTACATTTTTTGTTTTTTTATTGGCATCTGAAACATCTGGCAGTTATCTAATGATAAGTATCTGAAATACATGTATTTATCTGTATTGAATTTGTGAATGGGACATTCTTGCTGCTCTTATTTTGTGTTCTGTGCATTGGATTAACAACTATAATATAGCCTCAGTGGCTAAGTCATGGCTCGTGAGTCACATGCAGCTTGTAATGTTGTCGCTGCCCTTAAGGCAGTCTTGGTTTTATTGTGCTTATCGTAAAAGATGAAAATTCATATAATATATATAGTTTTTTTTTTTTTTTCACAGACATCAATACATGTGTGTGTGTATATATATATAATTATTTTATTAGTTAATTTTTTTAGAAAATATTTTGTGGCTTGCAAACATCTGAAAAACGCAAGGCTCTTGGGTCCTAGGAAGCTTAGCCACCCCTGATATATTCGTAATCGTTTATTCGAAATGATCCTAAAGAAAGATTTCTTTAGGGTACTCATTTAACATTAAGTTGAATGTTAATCGATGATAGAAATGAAAAAAATCAGGTTATTATTTATATGTATAAAGATGATAAAGAAGGAACTCCATTTCAAAAGTAGTCTCTGCCGGTTTTCGTTCCTTATCTCTTTTAGTTTAGGAATAATTAGAAAAGCAGAAGCACAAGTCGAGAATTGAATCGAAGGAAGAATAGTTCTGAATTTCTTGATTTATTATTATTATTTGTGACACCTCTAATGAGCCCGAAGACTCATCGCAGGAGGACACCTGCTGTACAACTCTCTGTCTCCACTACTACATAGAACCTCAACTACCAATCACCTACATCAACGGCATCTACCACCCACCACCACGGCTAGTATTTTTTGTCTGTAAATTGCGTGTGTTCTGAAGGGCTGATTTGCCTGTATGCGGGATGAAAAACCTGAGTTTCCGGGAGGGGAAAACCCTGCTACCTCCATATGAGATTGGCTAATTTGAAATTGAATATAAAAACTTAAATTGAATATATAAATGTACAGTGAACTTACAACACAGTAAATGATATTAAAATGTAATAAAACCTATATAATGTATATACAGGTAGCCCTCCTATAACACGGATGTTAGGTTCAATAGAAATGTCGCGTTATATAAATCGTGTTATGTGAGACTCAGATCACAGAAAAAGTACGGTTAGGTTCCGAAATCGTTTCTTTTTTTAAAGATTATATAAACAATGACATATCCAACAAAAATATATTTTTATTTAATTCAGGTAATTCATGTAAGCTAAGAAAACAAATTATGAAACAAATATAGGCCTATGTAGCTCAGTGGAAGTGGCGCTTGGTTGCTTGAAGTCAGACTTAAGTTCAAGTCTAGTCACTGACTGGAGGAACTTTTTCAAGCCTTTCTTCAACCGATTCCCGAGTTAGTCGATCTCTGACACGGACAATCGGGTTTTTTATCCCGTAAACTCAAAAAAATCGACCGTAGTACCCACATATATGATCTCCGTAGTATCCACATTATTTCAGACAGTAACATATCTTGTTAGGGTTAGGTACCAAGAGATGGCAACACTTGTTTGCCAGCCTCTTCATCGGTGGCTGCTATAATTAGTGATAGACATGGGCCAGCCGTCTCTGATTGGCTACCGGCAGAGATTGAACTGCCCACTCAGTCTCCAAAAGCTAGATAGGGTATAAAGGCCTCGCTTACTCCCTATAAGGGAATAAAAGGCATTAGCTGATTTTTTTATAATTTTATACATAGTATAAAATTATAAAAAATTATCAATTGTACATAAACTTCATTGCATATAATGCATAAATTTTTGAGGCAAAATAAAATAAAGTGTATATTTTAATCATCATCACACTCTTAAAAACTAACATTTCGTAGATGTTCTTTATTTACGAGTGGCCGGACATCGTCATCACTTGAAATCTCTTGGACATCATTTGTATAAATTTCATTGCATATTTAAGTTGATTTAATTATCAAGAAGTCAGTAATAAGACCTTGCTTACCACTATGCTGCAATTTTTTTTATTAAGTTCATAATATGATGCTAAACAAATATCCAATTGTCTCGTGAATTTTCCGGAGCACTCCATCGAGAGATCATTATCCATAAAATAACTTTCTTGCCAAGTTCAATCCTTCTGCTGATTTCTTTAAACTGAATTCTTTAATGGATTCATCGCAATAAGAACCTTTGGCAGAACTTTAACTTACTCCGCCATTTGGTTCGACGTCATCTATTAATTGTACCAGTTCCTCCTCATTTAAATCTATTTTCCCATCAATTAATTCACTAATTTCGTTTTCAGCCATATCGCCATTACTATAAAAATATTTTTTTACATGAAAAGAAAAGCATTACATATTGTATGTAACTCACCAAAAAATAAAGTGCTGAGCTTGAGATTAACCCACTTATGATTTTTAATACACTTTCCTGACAAAACACGAAGACAATTTTCAACAATAAACACTTTATATGGTAAACAATTGACGTACACATGTGCTAAAGGATATTTCCCCTAATATGAATCGCTACTTATAACTACATGTGCGATATGGGCAGACACAAATTTAATGAAGATAAAATTTCATTTTTAAGTCGCGCGTTGAAAAATATATGAAAAGATAAAGGGTTACTACAGTTTGTAGACCGTCTTATATCGAAACCGCATTGTATAAGTACCGTGTTCAACAAGGGATACTACAATTTGTAGACCGCATTATATCGAAACCGCGTTGTATAGGCACCACATTATACGAGGGTTACCTGTATATATATGTATATGTATATATATATGTATATGTATATGTATATATGTATATGTATATATATATGTATATGTATATATGTATATGTGTATATATATATATATATATATATAATATTTTGAGCTTAAAATACATAAAAAGTGTTGAATGGTAATGATAATTGATAGAAATTCCATTTGCATGACTGTAATTTCCAAGATAGATGAATGGACTACTAAGAGACCCAAGAATGTAGTATGGCAAATGAAGGAGTACTACATTGGCTTTCAGGTTTTGTAGTACACTTTTGGTCTTGAAACACCAGTTGTCCAGATGGAATTTTTATCATTATTAATTACAGTTTTTATTTTGCTGTATTGCTGGCCTGGGTGGCCAAGTGCTTGAAAAGCTTACCTGCTTTTCAAGCAAGTCTGCAGGTTTGAATCCTGCTGTGGGCATGGATGTTTGATTGTTAGGTAGGATAAAGTCCGATCACATAAGCGAGAACTCTCGTTGGCAGACTGCCAAGAAGAGTCAGTTCATGTTGAAGGGGAGAAAGAAATAAGGCGATGAACGAATTGGACAACAACATGCGAAATCACATGCTTTATAGGTAAAATTTTCCGGCTGTTATACAAGCGAAATGGTTAACTACTTTAAAAACTACAATGATCATAAAAGAGAAGTTAATTTTCCGACACATAATAATAAACAACTCATCCCACAATACGGATTGATTACCCTATAAGGGTCTCGTATCTGTGGCGTACTATAATGAATTTCATTGCCCATTGTGAGACTGCTGTTAAGCTTGTTGGAGACCCATTTTATCCATTCTGTCTTTCATTAAGATTTAACTTAGAGTGTATGAGTGAAAAATATATATACAAGAGCACTGTTAAGTAAACTTCCTTCAGGCTACTTAACAGTGCTCTTGTGTATATATTTTTCTTTCCCTTCTTTTTTGACTCTACTGTACTCTACTGTTTAATTTCTTAAATTGAATGCTTCTTTTATGTTATCCAAAATACTGTAATGAGAAAAATGAAACTTGCTAGCATTAGTTTTGCGAACTTGCGGATTGTACTTTTTTGGGGAAATATGGAAGAAGAAGAAGAAAGCTTGCTTCAAAGCAGAGGTTTCACAACCACACATACAGGGAATAGAAGAGTAAAGGGAGATGAACAGAGAAGGGAAAGAATTTTGTGAATTTGGAGTTGAACTGGTAAGGGGTAGTGATTATCTGCTGTTTTAATAAGTCTTAACATATTTAGAAGGCAGTGGGAAAAATTACTAATGGTTATTGTGATGAAAGCTGCAGGTTTGAATCCCATGTAGGCATGGATGTTTGTGATTGTCCTCTCCCAATATGAACTGGGTCACCATGGGAGTAGTAGACCCAAAAACCTCCTGCAGTGGGTAGAAAAATGAACAGCAACCATGCACATATCTGTTGAAAATGCAGTCAAGCAGAATTGGAAAAAAAAAATTGGAAACAGCAAGAGACAGGTCATTAATAATTTTGATTGCTGTCTTTTGTACTGATTCACAAATTTTTAAGGGCTTTGGGGAACACCAGATGTAAAAACAGTATTCAGATGGTTAGATGAATTTGTGATTTGCATGATTGGTATTTCTTTTGAGGTAAGTAATGGTAGGGTGAGTCCAAAGGAGAGGAAAGATTAGAGAACAGAGAAAAGAAAGAAGTCTTGTGTAGAGATTTGAATATTATCCAAAAAGTGAGAGGAAAGTTTTTTTTTTTTTTTTTAAAGAAATGAAAGAGTATTAAGTTTGTTAGAATTAAGGGTTATTAAGTAATAGTATTAATATATACCAGTATATATGTTAATATTCAATATATCATTTCTGATATATTCAATATATAAGAATCACATAAAAAGAAAAATTCGAACTTGTGTTGGGAAGGATTCATTATACTTTCTCAGAGTAGATTAGATACGGGCTAATTTTGAAGTGTACAAGATAAAAACCTGTGGTTTAAAGAGTGTTAAAAAAGGTGATACAAAAACAGGAATTAACTCTAGACAACTGTAGTGCAAGCTTTCTGAACAATCAGAGATATGTCAGGAAAGCCTGACATGAAAGTACCATCAGATAACTTATGATTGTTTTTTTGGCTTATATAAAAGGGCCATTGGATATTGTTAGTGGAATTATAGTTTACTAAGCTCATCAGTGCAAGAATTGGAGGAAACATGAAAAGATAGACGATTTTTTTTTTTTTTTTGGGGGGGGGTAATTATGTAATAAAACCATGCATCTCTAAGATTGGGCAAAGAGGTTTGGACTGAAGTACAAACTATAGAGGATACTTGGAGGAATGAATAAATTCTTTAGTTTACTAGTTTAAAAGGTAGCATTAATGCGGTATTCTGTTAATTTTTATTATTATTTTCTAATGTCCTTTTAATATATGAATGGCTAAGGTTTTACTGTAGTAATTTTTTTGCTGTAGTCATTGTTTATAAAAGTACTGCTGATGCTTTGTAATTCATGCTTAAAAGCAAACAACACAAACACTTAACACATTACCACTAGAATTGTAAACCAGAACAAGTGTTCCATATTTGTATACACTTCTCATGCTCTTCCCTTGGCAGTTTATCCTTCACTGTCTACTGTAAGTCTACACATCAGCCAGTGCATATACATGGAATTACCACCACACAGCAGAAAAAGTATCATTAATATCCTCAAAAAACAGTGCAATAAATATTTCCTTTAATGAGAAAGAAGCTCTTAACCATGAATTACAAATTATCAGCACTACTTTTATAAACAATAGCTATAGCATAAATACTCTCAACAAAATTCTTCACAACACTATACCTAAATATTCAAAAGAAATTAGTTAAAGTAAAATGAGCAGTAATCAGAGATTGGATTGCTGTTTACAGCTTACATATATTTATGAAGTGAACCTGGTAGGTTTTGGGAGGTTTGCTTTTTTTTTTTTTTTTCATTTTTGCTTAAGGTAAATCAATTGGGAGGAACATGAATTCTTTCCAGAGAGTTTCATTAATTTCTTCTATGGTTCCTGACCTTATTAGTGCATCTTCCATATTATCAGGATTCAAGACTCCATTCAGGTGAACAGTAGTATTGAGCTTATTCACTAGCCAACCTTGGAGCCACCTAAAATCTTATCAAGTTGGGTTCAGCATACTGTCTAGCAGCTGGTATATGAATGGTCTTTTTTGAAGGCATAGAAGAAGAAATGTGGGGAGTCTATACCATGTCTGAAAACATCACTCATAGTGCACACTAGAAGAAATTGGGGGCGGGGAGTAATTGTAACTTTTATTCTGCAGTTTAACCATGGTGTTTGGACCACTTGAAACTTCTATTAAGCTTAGATAGCATTTTACTATATGATAAAATCAAGAAGCTTGGTCTTTCTTCTGATGAGAGTAGTGTTTGTGCATTACATCTAAATCACCACTGCCTATATTGGTACATTCTTATGTAGTTGATTTTTCATTCCTCAAACAGGTAAGCTTGAAAAACACATGCAGTTAACAGACATAATATACCTTCCTCATAATTTCTTTAGCTGTAATCCTAAGGAAACTATCTACAAATCGTAGATAGTTTCCTTTGAGATCTATACCAGAGGTACTAATAGGTCTGCTTACATAGCATAGGTAGAGGATTTAGTTGCTGCAGACCAAATGAACTTTACTGATATAACATACAACCAGGTTCATTAGTTAGGTGCCACAAGTTATGCATTTCTGCAGATATTTCCATGGGTGCTGTTCAGCAGAACTGGCATCCATAATTTTTCTTGTTTCTCATAAACCTAATAACACAAATTGCATCTGTCCAATATCCATTTACAGTTCAACTGTTAACCTACCAAACTGCCTACTGTCATTCATCTTTCATTCTATACCAGGAACATCTTGTTCTTGATGTATTATTACCCAAATGCTATAGCCTCTGTCACTTCAAAAAGAATTAACAGATTGATTCTACGTTAATCCCCCTCTCACATACAGCTTCAGTTTTCTAATAGGTTCTAAAGGCCGAATTATACATTAACGACTGTATTGTATCAGTTAATTCAGTGTCCTAGCCCGTTTGCCTGTTTTGCAGGATGAACAATATCAGTTTCTGGGAGGGAAAACCTGCTACCTCCTTTTATTTATTTATTTTTTCTATTCACATGAAATGTGATATTTCAATAAATATTATGGGTTAACTTAATCTTTTGTAGGCTGATTGAGAGTTAAACCAACATTTATAAAAGAGGGTCCCAAACTTTTTTTTTCCCCCTCATTTATTTCCATTTCTCCTTGCAAATTGCCTTTATAGATAATTTATTATCAAGATTTTATAATAAAATTAATATTAATTAACATACATAAAAATTATTTAGGTATAAAATTTACATTTTAGAAGTATTTTATACGGTACTAGACAAGGTGGTGGGATTGTGATTTTTTTTATTTTTTTAAAAATTTCATTGTGTTTAATTTCATGTGTATTATGAAGATGATGTTTTATAATAAAATTATAAAATATGTAGCTGATAATGGGTTTTATGCTACCAGCTGTATATGTTGAGACACTAAGGTTATTCCTCATCATTAATGAGTAAACTTGTAAAATTGAACAGTAAATTATTTACCTTTTTAAATTTTGGTTTGTTTGTTCCATTATTTAATACTTGTAGCTTTTTAGATTTTCTTTTTCACTCCCATTCAAAACCTATAAATTACTGATATTTACAATAAAAAAACAAAACTAAAATTTGCATCTTGCTTTCCAAGACTGGATGTTAAGCCAAAAACACACATTCATGTGTTTATGACAACTTTTTAGGTGTCATCTGTTATCTGCAAATGAGCATAATTAGAAGAACAAAATATAAGGCAAATAACTCATTGGATAACTATTGTATTAGGTTCTGATCAGGCTTATCTGGACTACAGCTCAAATCTAGTTACTAGAGTTTGGAGGGGATGAACAGTCTTTGGAGAGGGTGCAGAGGCTGTTGACAAAAATCTCTTCAGGACTATGGAATGTTAGCTATGAGGATATATATTGAAGTCATGTAATATGCAGAGTTCTGTAGATAGAAGGCAAAGGGATGATATGATTGAGACATCTAAGCTCTTGAGAGGTATTTACTCGATGAATATGAGAGAGATTTTTTGAGGTTCTGGAACAAAAGGAAGGTGCAAGAATAGAAGTTATCCTTAGAAATTGCACAAAGGAATGGAATAAGAGGGTGGAGGAGTATTCCATTTTATTTTTTATTTTTATATAGAGTGGTGGTTTAGTGGAATATATTACCTTAATTATGTTGCAGGTGCTAAGAGTGTGAGGAGTTTAAACTTCAGCATGAACAATGTGTTGCAGGCAACACATTGATCATGCTGTGGTAAGTCAGTGGATTTTGTAATATATTTATATTTGCATTATGTAATGTGTACTTATAAAATGTATATGTTAATGATATAGATCATTTATAAGAGGTCGATCCTTCAGTGAGTCTTTGATTCCAGGAGAGTTAATTTAATAATAATAACACATATATCAGAAGCAATTATTGTATCTAGATTCGAAAAAATAGCAGCTACATGTAAGTGGTTCAAATTGTTATGTAGTTTTCTATTGCAAATATAATGTTTTACTTACTCCTTTTTCTAGGGAAGCAAACCTGGACCTTGCTATATAGTTTGTACCTCCTTTATATATATATATATGAAGTCTCATGATAAAAGTTTGATGGAGTAAAACAGCACTAGGAAAGGATTAAAAATAGTACTTAATGCTTCCAGTATTTCATATCAGTTACAGAGACATCATCAGGGAGTACAAAATGAGATTTTGTAACACACACACACACACACACACACACACACACACACACACACACACACACACACACACACACACACACACACACACACACACACACAAAGGTAGCACAAAACTAACTAGGTGAGGCATCCTCTGGACATCTGGCGGTCAGCGTCTGGAAGTGGTGATCGGCAGTAGATGGCGTTGCTGTAGATGATGAACGTAGTTGTAGTGGGTGGAGACGGAGAGTTGTGGAGTATGTGCTCTCCCTCCATCCATCAAAATATGGAAAATATGTTTTCCATATTTTGGTAAGTTTTATGCAACCGTATATATTCAAATTAGGCTGATTTTTAAGAGCAGTAGCAGATTCCAAAAAAGAGTCTTTCTGTTCTAAATTTACTGTGATGAAGCATGATGGTCTTTTTCCAAATTGATTCTATGAGCTGTATCCAAAGCATGGACTGCAGATGTATTTTTTATGCTCTTCCATTTGGATGGTAGGTGATCTTTCTGTCCATAGTAGACCAACTTGCAAGAACAAGAAATTCTGGAATTGAAGGGAGAGGGAGTTTGTCTTTGGTGGAGCAGATAAGGGTAGCTAGTTTTAAGTGGGATTGAAAGTAATGCAAAGATTGCATTTCTTTAAGATTCTGGATATTTTTTCTGATATGCCTTGCCCATAGGGGATGGTGATAGCATAACTAAACTCTTTCTGAAGAGAAGGTCATGGATTCAGGAAGGATTAAATTTTTGATATATTGTGGGAACTGTAGCCATTAGATGGAAAACTGTTTGTGTGTATTGAGTTCTACTGTAAGAGAGGTCTCATTGAAACAAAGGTAATTTTTATCAGTTAAAGCTATTAGAGAAAAGGATCTAATATGTCTGGGTCATGAGACCAAATAGAAAATACATTATTTATATCTTAACCAGATAAAAAGGTTTGAGAGGGGCTGAGAAGGCAAGAACTTGCTTTCCAAAATTTTCCATAAAAAATCGGTAAGGGTAGTTGAGAGGAGAGATTCCATAAAGGTACCGCTATCTGTTTATAATGTTTATTCTTCCCAGAGAAATAACCAGAATGGATAGCAAAGAGGTTAGTAATATCGAGAGGAAAAACTTTTCTAAAAGCAATAAAGTGTCATTTCAGTTAGTTTTGTGTTTGTGGTACATCTCATTTTGTAGCTCTGACGATGTTTCTGTAACTGAGATGAAATATTGGAAGTATTAAATACTATTTTTAATCCTTTCCTAGCATTTCTATTTCATTCCATTAAACTTTTATCATGAGTTTTTCCCAGCACTTATACTTCATATATCCATGTGTTAAGTATCCATGAATCTAACAAAGCTGCTGTTAGATTCATGCTCAGTAGTAAAGTTAATGTGACTGTATAAAGAGTTAATTTTTTTCCAAAAACTGAAATATTTCTGTTTCAGAGTGAGACCAGATTGCAAAGACATCATAAACAAAATGTATCCAGTTATCAGGTCAAGGAGAAATGATCTTAGAAATTCAGTCCTCTAAGTGCTCTGTAACATAATCTGTAACATAGGACTGCCCATCGCAATACCCTCGATTTGTTGAAACAGTTTATTTTGCAAATAAAGTAATCAGCATTGAAGTAATCTAAATTACTTAACAATGTTATCACAGAAATCTCCTTGTAAAAGTTGTAGAATTTCTTGAAGCGGTATGTTTGTAAAAACTACATAAAAAAAAAAGCATTATTTCCGCCTCTTGAACACGAAGATCTTTAACTTTTTTCTTTGAAGTCAAAACTATTTTTGATATAAGAGATTTTGCCAGTGAAGTTTTGTAGACGATTTGAGAGATTTTTGCCAAGTAATAAGTAGGAGAGCCAATGAAATCAACTGTCGTACATAATGGATAACCAAATTTATGCACTTTAGGAAGGTCATAAATGGGAGACCAGTGTTGATGTATCCACAACTTTTTAATAGTATTAGCATCTAAGGAGTATGTTTGAGCTAATAATTTGTTTAGCTGGCTTTGTGTAGGATCTCTGCTGATTATGCTATAAATAGATCTATCTCATAATGAAACATTAAAGTTTGTAATTATCGTCAGTGGTATCTGTCAAAATGGTTTGCTTTGTCAGCATTTGTTAAAACAATGTTAGTATTTTGGTGTAAGGAATATGGAGCTTGTAATTCAAGTAATTTAAACATTCAGAGGAGGAGGTTTAGCTTTATGCAAAATCTATGCAATCTCAAACCATAGTGATGTAGTAAAAAGCCTTTTTCTACACCTACCATTAAGTCTGAATAAAGCAGTTGATGAAGCATTAATGCAAAATCTGGACCTTTTGACAATACACTTAACACATCGTTGGTAAAAGGTCGGTTACTTATTTTTATAACCCATTTGTCATGGACTGGCCTCTGTCCACCTAACAGATGGACTGGTAGAAGCCTCGGTTGTTGAACAAACCGACGGCTTCTTTGTTCTACGTTTCACACTTATGAATCAACTTCTGTTTACAATTTAAGTGAGCACATCTGACTGAGGAAAGAGAAATTCTACAAATCAAGTTGAAATGTTCAGGACCAAGATTATTCTTTAGAAGGTTTCAAGTTCATAGATTTCAGCATTATTTGAAAATTAGAGTATCATGTATTCTTTCCAACAGTAGGGCCTTGCTAGCTCTTTGGTAAATCTTATGAGCAGAATAAGATTAATAGCCTCCTTTATTTTAATAAAATTAGGAATTAAATAGGAATTCAATATTGTTTTAGAAACACAAGTTTGTTACGTAAAAGAGGCTACTTTAATTGCAGGCTTACCAAAATTTCTGACAAACTTCCAGTAATCTTCACCGTAAGAATCAATTACTATGCATTTAATAGGGACGTGCATGGTGAACAAAGGAAAATAATATTTTAATTTATTAAATATTCCTATATATATATATATTTTGTTCAATACATCATAAGCATCATTCACAGAGAAGGTAGAATAATTGGCTGCAATGTTTAAATTATGTGCACATGAACAAGTTTTACAGCACGTGTCTTAGTCGTAGCTGTATGAACACTATTAGCAGCTGTAGGAGGAGGAAACACTATTAAAGTTACAGGTATAGTTATGTAATTAAAAAAAAAAAAAAACTATAAATAATTAATAGCAGTTCCTTCCCAAAACTTGATTGTATGCCTATCTATTCTACATTCTATTCGTGTCTCTTTTTTAGTCTTGATGTCTCTGCTGCATAAGTCAGAATGGGCAAAAAAGTAACTTTTGGTAATCAGTAGCTTCTTGCACTTCACTGGAACTTCACTGCCAAAATAGACTACTTACCCTGTTAGAAAAGGTTTGGCCCAATGAAATCTTAGTCTATCTCCTGGTCTAAACTCCTATCACAGGAAGTATATTTTCCAGATATTCAAAGTGTTCGCTACTATCCAAATCTTGTTCATCGAGTCTAACACCACTAATGTTTACATTTCCACTATAATTTAAAACCACTTTCTTATAGTTTTAAATCATAGCGGACTAACCCTTTTAGATTTATGAGGTCTGATGAAGTGGATGCAGAGTGAAATGAAAAGAATGATAGATTTTGTATGAAAGAGTGAAGACTGAAATGAATTATGTCCGAATGAAAGAGGTAATGAAAGATGTGAGTGGTATTGTGTGGGGAATTTGATTAATAGAGGTGTGGTGAACAAGATGCACGGGGTTTGGTTTTGAGGTAGTATGGTATCAGACAGAAGTGAATAGAATGAAATGCTTAGCTGGATGTTGCTATAGACCTGGTAATGTGGAGGGTAGTGACCATGAAATATATAAGCAAATTAGCCAAGCAAGCAGGAATCTAACAATATTAATATATTTCCAACATACAAGAAAATATTGCCGGCTTTTCACTACTTATATATGGGAAATATATGACTTCTGCATTACTTTAGTCTCAAGTATCTCTTCTGGATCTGGCTCCCACTGATGAGACCTCAATAACAGTTAAAACCAATCTGGGTAGTGGTCCATCCCATCATGCATACTATTATACACCTGCAAGAATGTGTGCTTTGCATTATGATATAGTAAGGCAAGTAATGCAAAGTTATTAACCTCTATATACAAGCTTAGTTGTGAAGATACTTCATGTGCAAACTTTATTTACTTAAACAAAGGATTAAATAAGAATATCATTTATTTTCATCTTTAAAAAATTGTTTATTTTATTTTTTCCATGGACCAGATTATCATCTACATATATCTGTAGGATTTAGGATAGCTTAATTGGTCAGTTTTTTTTTTTTTTTTTTTTTTTTTTTTTTAAAGATTTAAGGAAGAACTTACATGACCTGGGAGGAATATAATCATACGTCATAAATTAATAAATATGCCTGTTATCTTTTTCTTTTTTTCTTTTGTTATGTTATCTCCTAGCACCTAATACAGTGATAGTGCTTTTGCTTCCCAACCAATGGACAGTATGGATATCAATGATTTTGAATGTTTGAGTAGTAGACGAATTTCCTTATCTGGTGTTAGGTAAGAACACTACATTGTTTATTGGTCTCTGAAGTGATATTGAAAAAAAAAGGCCTTGTTTGGTTTAAGTTCTGGAGTTGGATTTTCAAATCTCTAAAGAGAACAGAATTTCTGGTGATTATTTTACTTTTCATCCCCTCCCATGGTACTCGAGATACATAGATTTACAACGTGCCATAGATTGGGATTGTCATAAAAAAATTAATTTTACAAATTTATCTGTTGTCTCAATTTTTTTAACCTCTTAATGTTTTAACATTTCCCCAGTTATCCAATCTGCACGACTGAGTGAATATCATATCTGTGTCAAACAGGCTGTGGGTTTGAATCTGTCTGTGCACGTGAATGTAAATGTCTTGAAGTAAGAGATCAATTTCATTGTCCAGTAGGAGATCACTGACTCATTTATCGGAACCGTGAAGTAGCTAATAAATCCCATGCATGGTTTCTAAATTTAGATCTTTAAATCTTTTTCTTTAAAGGGATTTTTAAAAGATTTTTTAAATCTTTATTAGGTTTTTTTTCAATTATATAGTCTGCTCTCAGTGTACAGTTCACCCGCAGTACTAACGTGCTATAGGTTTACAACCATTTATGGGTGGAAGGCACATAAAAAAATAATAAAGCTGGTTGTAAGTATAAAAAGGTTGCTGACTCCTGTGCTTGTGCATAATGAGGCATTCTGGGATGCGCCTTCTGTATTTATTCTGTTTGTATGTGCATACATTCACTCTTGTATCTAGAATGTCGTGGTTTCATTTCGCACTTTTTTTTATTAGTTTTTTTGCAATATTTCAAATTTTCCTTTTATAGGTGATGCTTGTAACTATTTAAAAATTAAATACAAAGAAGAACGGCTATATATTCACATAATTACTTTCATGAAATTCAATTTGCAGAAGAAAAATGATAAAAAGACATATTGTTTCATATATTATAAAGAATAAATATACCTAACCTTTTATTACAGGCAAAATTGAATATATACTGATAATGAAATAAAAATTAATGAAAAAATGTCTGAAAAGCAATCTATAAACCAAGGTTGTAAGACAAGGGATGTCCTCTGTCTCCATTACTTTTTTTAATATTTATATTAATGCAGTGGAACTTTAAATAACCCAGTATAGAAATTTCCTGGAATAATAAAATGTTGTTATTTGCCGATGATCCATTAATAATATCAGATAAGGAAGACAATTTACAAAAAGCAGTGTATAATTTAAACATTATTATTATGTAACACCTCCAAGGAGTCTAAAGACTCGGAGGGCATCTACTCTACAACTCTCAGTCTCCACCAACCACAATTACTTTCATCATCTACTGCCGATCACCACCACTAGTATTTTCATAATCACAAACATCCATACCCACAGAGGGATTCGTATTCACTCCCCAGCCAAAAGGCCACGAGTTCAAAAGGCTAACCACTCGAACAGTTTTGAATGAAAATATGTATAGCTAAAACTAAACATTGGAAATTTGCAGACAGAATCCAGTTAGAAGTAAAATAGCTATTAATAATAAAATAATGCAAGCAAAGGTTGGTTGATTAGTAGAGTATTTGCTACTAATGGCTCATGCAAAAAGTTAAGCAACTCTGAGTGCGGTTAGCAGTTGGAAAAATTGACACATATCAGACCTCTGTGCCTTCGGGGCATGTGGGGATATGACAATATTAAATAATAGAACATAAATATTTAATTATCTTGGATGTAAAATATCATATGAAGGAAAAAAAGACATCACGTTAAAAATTTCAACATTTTTACAAGTTATAGGTGTGATAAATAGAACTCTTAATCTGAATCTTGTGCAAAAAGAAACATGCTTAAAGAATACTTTAGCAGGTACATTACTATATGGCAGCAAAATTTGGGCAATAAATAAACAAGATAAATAGAAAATAAAAACAAGTGAAATGTGATTTATGAGAACCAGCAAAATACACACTATTAGACCAAAAAAGGAATGAAGATATTTTAAAAGAACTTAAAATAAAATCAGCAGAAGAAAAACTAAAGAAAAATAAACAAAATTGGAAGACAATTTTGTAATTAAAAAGATGTAAACCAAATGATCAATGCTTTATATCCTAAACAATAAAATATATATAAACTAGTATTACACCACCAAAATAAAAATAAAAACCTAATAAAATAAAAAATATATAAACCAAAATAAAAATAAAAACCTAATAAAATAAAAAATATATAAACCAAAATAAAAATAAAAACCTAATAAAATAAAAAATATATAAACCAAAATAAAACTAAAAACCTAATAAAAGATATATAAACCAAAATAAAAATAAAAACCTCAAAAGAGGCTGTTAGATTAAAAATGAGGCCAGAACAGATTGTGGGATCTATATTCTTATTTAGTGCTATGATGATGATTATAAATTCAGTTTTAGTTAGGAGGGCAGGAATATTTTTCAGCTGATTCCAGAACTAGTCATCTTTGGTACAGGCAAGACCCCCCACACACACACACGAAGAAGAAGCTCTGATTTTTATCCCAGAAAGGAGCAAAATTGACCACAGAACACACAAATCCTAGTTAGGCTTTGGGGCACCTTCTTCAAGGGATGCTGAAGTGAGTAGAAAAAATAATATAAAAACACATTTTAATATTAGTAAGGGGTACTCAACTTAAAATTGGATCAGGGCACCAGGATCCTTAGAGCTGGCACTCTAAGGGGTCCTGCAGTTAAGATGATGACTTGTATTTTGTCTGCTAATTGTATATACTGTCTGGTCATTTTCTCTAATTTATTGGAAATAAAGCATTTTCCACAGAAAAAAGTATTCCAGAAGAGCTACTTCTCACTGTTTATTACTCTCTTTATGACTTCTAGGTATGACCCCATGTCCTTAGCTCTTCCCCATCCCTCTTTGATCTGTTTGTTGAAAAATTTTCCTGTTGACATTAATACCATCTAGTAATTGTGCGAATACCCTCAAGATTAGTGAGAGAGAGAGACCAGTTGCCTACTGATATTCAAAAACAGCTACAACTAAAGAAACTGTTGTCCTTTCATTTCATTCCAATTTGGGAATTTAAAAAAAAAGTATTAAAGGATAAATGGTTATTTGCCTGTCTATTCATACTGCATGCTATACAAAAATGTGTAATAATAGATTGTTAAGATGGATAACGGAATTGCCTGATAGAGAACAGCAAGTTCTGAATGAGGAGGAGGAGTGGAAGGGCATTGTTCCAGTAAAAGAAAGTAATCAGTAGAGTGCCATAGGCTCCATTATTATTTAGACATGGAATATTCAGTTGGGAAGAGTAGTGTTATGCACAAATTTGGTTGATTGGTTACCATAGTGATGAGGGAGCTCTGGAGAGGATCCAGAGATAGCTAATGAAGTCAGAATGGGAACTTTGTAGAATGTCAGTTATGAGGAAAAATGATGTGATAGAATGTTTAAGTTGGTGAGGGAATTTTATCAGATTAATACCTGTTATTAGTCTATGGAAATCTGCAGGCAGTGGGGGACAGAGAAAAATCAAGGCCATCCCTATAAGTATTATAAGAGAGTGGCGAGCGGTGGAAGGAGAGTTTTTACACAGAGAGTATTGGGTGAACGAAAGCATCGTCAGGAGGTGTTTTGAATGTGAAGAGTGTGAATGAATTCAAGGTACAAATGTGACATTTCTGTTACTGGTTGAGTGAGATAAGATCTGTTATGAAATCATACACCACCAGACCTTGAAGTAGTCAGTAGCCTGATTTCATAGAGGTTTACAGTGGTGGCTTAGCATGATAAGCAGGCAATACATCGCTTTGAGGCACCTTCTCCAAGGGGGTGCTGAAGTGAGTAGAAATAACAATACAAAAACACATTTTAATATTAGTAAGCAGTGCTCAAGTTAAAATTGCATCAGGGCACCAGCACCCTTAGAGCTGGCACTCGAGGTCTGTCTATAATTTCTTTAGAATTACTGTACCAAAGTTTGTATAAAACAATGGTTGCAGTTTTTGTGACTAATACTTTATCTAGTATTACACCCTGCAGCTAAGATGATGACTTGTATTTTGTCTTCTAATTGCAGTGTTTCTTAACTTGGGGTGTACGTCCCATGGGGAGCAATTAGAAAATTTTCTAATGTCTAATTTTCTAATGAGGTGACGCATGCAACATATATGTTGCATGCGTCACCTCATCACTGATATACTCACCTATCAGCGTTGAGGTGGGGCATGATCCAAAAAACGTTGGGAAACACTGTCTAATTGTATGTACTGTCTGGTCATTTTCTCTGATTTATTGGAAATAAAGCATTTCTGACAGAAAAAATAGTCCAGAACAGCTTCTCACTGTTTATTATTCTCTGTATGACGTTGACATCTAGGGATGACCCCACGTCTCTTCCCCATCCCCCCCTTTGATCTGTTTTTTGAAGAAAAAAAATTTCCCATTGACACTAGAAATGCTTCTCAAAATTCTCATTCATATTATCACTTTTCCATCTTTTAACCACCAAATCCTGCAGATTACACACCTTCACAACAATGTTCCACAGTTTTGATATCATTTTTGTTATCCACCTTGTACCCTAAAGTTTCTCCCTTGAAATCCAGCTGACAAGATCTAAGCACAGAAATCCAAATGTAGTTTGATTAGGACATTATACAATGGAACTACCATTTTCTTATCTCTGCTAGTCTGTGTTTTCAGTCCATAACTTCAGCACTATAACCCTCTCAGATTCACATTATCTTCAAACAGTTGAATATCTCCTTACATTTTCCAGCAACAATGTATAGAAACTTTGTTCTAGCCTTCTTTCACCCATACTGCCTAGCTTATGCATAACTCTGTTGCACAATATCTAAACCTATATGTTGCAACTTAACATCTTGTCCCTCCTATCATCCCCACTATAATTACCATGAATGAGGATCGTTAGTGTTTATATTGCTGAGGTTTATAGTATATATTCATTTTAAAAATTTTTATGGAATTTACAACCGTGTTAAACAACTTTTTTATTATCCCGACGTTTCGATCTTCACATCAAGATCATCATCTGGAGCGTACATAAGTATACAGAACAAGCTGAGTTACATCATTAACTGTAAGCTAGAGAAACAATGATTCGATCACGTTATTCTACTGGCGTGACCTCTGGTGAATAAAAAAAAAAAAAAATAAATAAATAAAATAAAATAAAATAAAATAAAAATTTTTTACATCAAGCTAAATTCTATTTTTACAATGACAGGAATAAACATTCTTTTAGATGGTTTTCTTTCAGAAACTTTTAAGCTTTTAGAACAAAGAAATTTTGTCACCCCGAAAACTATGGCACCAAAACAAAAGCTAGATTATATGCCTTACCTAAATGGATAAAAAAAAATGCTATGCTAAATACACTTTTAGATGGTTTTCTGAAAGAAAACCATCTAAAAGAATGTTTATTCCTAAAAGAATGTCATTGTAAAAATAGAATTTAGCTTGATGTAAAAAATTTTTATTTTATTCTATTTTTATTTTATTTATTTATTTATTTATTTTATTCACCAGAGGTCACGCCAGTAGAATAACGTGATCAAATCATTGTTTCTCTAGCTTACAGTTAATGATGTAACTCAGCTTGTTCTGTATACTTATGTACGCTCCAGATGATGATCTTGATGTGAAGATCGAAATGTCGGGATAATAAAAAAGTTTTTTAACACGGTTGTAAATTCCATAAAAATTTTTAAAATGAATGCTGATCACCGTGTAACCCTAAAAGAAAGGTTTATGGTATATACTTTAATTACAAACCAAATTCAGAAACAAGCTATTTTGATAGAATAGCCAGTTTTTGGATTTTGCTAACTATGGAATATTTATGTAATTAATAAAGCTTGGACACTAATTGTCACTGCTGAAGATGGCTGCAGCTGTCTTATAATTATGAATGTGTTAATTAATAAGGAAATGTTTGTGCAAGTAATGTAGGATTCCTTGATGAATTACAGATTGCCATCATGCTAATTTGTTAGAGCAGTTCTTCATACATCTTGGTGTATTTAGCATAGCATTTTTTTTATCCATTTAGGTAAGGCATATAACAGTGGCGCACCCAGAGGGGGGTGGGGCAAGGGGCCCGGGCACCCCCAAAGAAAAGGAAAAAACACTAGAAAAATTTCCAAAAATCTTTTCCTAATTAAATTCATTTTTTTTTTTTATTTATGTTGTGTGCTACTTATGAATTAGCGATCACTGCAGATGCTCAGTTATAGGTTGTATGCGATGTGTAGTGTGTATTCTCAAATCGTCTACTCAACTCGGCCTCCAAAGGTTAAATCCTGAGTGCTCGGCCCCCTCCAAGATTAAATCCTGAGTGCGCCACTTGCATATAATCTAGCTTTTGTTTTAGTGCCCATAGTTTTCGGGGTGACAAAATTTCTTTGTTCTAAAAGCTTAAAAGCCTGAAATGAATGATAATTAACCATATTTTATGTCCAGAGCCAAGAACTCAGCTGTGGATTATCTGACCTATAATCCACTTATTGTGACTGGGATTACTTTAAATCTCATGTAGCTCAGAAGTTTTTAATTCTTATAAATGTTTTGAAGTTTGAACAGGTATTGCCATTTAACAGTCTTTCCTTCTTATTATTTGTTATTATGTAAATTGCAATTCTTGATATTAATATTTTATTTTAATAATATTAAAATAAGGCATTTTTTACTTAATTAAAAAAAATTTTATCTGTTAACCAAACGAAGTACTATACTAAGTGACATATATGATTAATAACAAACTTTTTTATATTCATTGATCTCTCAATTATGTGATCAGATAGTTAAACCCTCAATTAATTAACCAATCCTTGTCTTTCATGCTTACACGGTGATCAGAATACATTATGGAAAATTATGGAGACAACTACCATGTTAGAGCAAAGCTTTAGTTTAATATAAACCAAAATGAATACTTGCCGTTTCGACTTTCATATCAAGGTCATCATCTCGAGCATACACATATATACAGAGAAACAAGCTGCACTACAATCTACATGGTTTGCTAAAGTTATTGACCAACCATTACAACAATTATTGGTCTGCCCTCTGGTAAAAAAAAAAAAAAAAAAAAAAAAAAAAAAAAAAAAAAAAACATCTTTACCATTAAAGCTAGAGTCCTATTATTATTATCTATTAGGTTACACAATTAAATTGGGCTGGAGAGCAACATGTTTATTTATATATATATACTAGGGAGGGCTCTGGTGCCCACAGTGCCCAACCCATGAATTCGGCTGGTAAGCCAGCTCTCCTTTAATTCTGATGACTCGAGACATGAGACAACAATGTGTTTCAAACGTGTTTGAAACGTCCAACTTTGTTGGACGTTTCAAAACAATGAAGAGACAAAAAACATGACATAAAAATGTTTCAAATTTTGGCTTATCTTTTATATATATATATATATATATATATATATATATGACATAATATATATATATTAATATATATATATATATATATATATTAATAAAAAAAATAAATAAAACTGATTATACATATAAATTTCAACCAATTAGTATGGAATAGTTTAGAATAAAAACTGAAAATTGCTTAAAGTCCTAAAGTATACTAGATACTAAGTAGGCTGAATATGTGCCATCCAAATTCTTGGAATTTTTATGCCATCATTATTGTTGAGATTAGGGTGGTTAATAGAATTTCACAGGCTTCTTTAAATTTTCTTTCATACCAGGTTTTTGTATGATGTAAAGAGCAGGTACTTTTCCAATCAATTTGGTGTAGGGTGTTGAGAGCTTCTCAGATCACTCTCTCAACACCATATAAGTGTTTTTTTTTTTTTTTTTTTCCCACCAGAGGTCAGGCCAATAATTGTTGTAAAGGTTGGTCAATAACTTTAGCAAACCATGTAGATTGTAGTGCAGCTTGTTTCTCTGTATATATGTGTATGTTTCAGATGATGACCTTGATATGAAGGTCGAAACGTGGAGTGTTCATTTTGGTTTATATTAAACTAAAGTTTTGCTCTAACAGGGTAGTTGTCTCCATAATTTTTCATAATGTTACCCATCCTAGAATGAATTACCATGTTATTTGACTGTTAGAATGGCATTATGTAATGGTATATTCAATATACTCAGCTGTACCCTGAATTCTAAATGTGATTGGATAATTGAGAGCAGTGGTGCTCTCAGGATTTAATCTTGGGAGGGGGGGGGGTGTCACTGTAGACAATTTGAGAATAGACACCAAGCATTGCATATGACCTATGGCTAAGCATTTACAGTGATCGCCCCAATACATGAAACCCTGTGGTCTCCTCTGGCCCAGCTAGGGCAAATGAAGTAGCACTTGGTTCGCCCGAGCACTACCTCGTTCGCCTTGCATTCACATCTGCCATGATTCCCGAGAACTATAGGGTATTCCCATCTTATGTGACCGCTGATTTATAAGTAGTATAGAAATAGAAGACACAACACAACATAAAAAAAAATAAATAAATAAAATAAATAATTTTAATTAGGAAAAGAGTTTTGGAAAATTTTCTAGTATTTTTCTACTTGGGGGCCTATGCCCCATGGGTCACTGATTGAGAGATTACTGCAATTCTCTACTTTTTGTTATATATAATTCTTTATAATTTATAGTATGTTATGTTTATATTTTGATTTAAAATATATATTTCATTCGATACATAATTGCTTATATTTTGGCTTATAAAACATCTGTTGTTTTTATCTCATCTCATCTCATCTTCATTATACCCTCTTTTACCTTGAGGTGTCGAGGGTTTATTAATCATCAGACCTCAAACCGTTCACAGGATAAAGCCTATGTCCTGTAGTGTTGAGTTCTCAAGGCTGGTTTGCCTGCTTTGCAGGATGAAAAACCCCAGGATAAACTGGGGAAAAACCCTACTGTTCACACCCAAGACGGGCTAACTTGGCTATGGCTGAGGAAGATCCTTCAGCTCCTCACGTCACCAACAGGAATCCAACCTAGGACACTCCTTCCCCAGGAATATAGTTGTGAAGCACACAGCCACTAATCTAACCACGCAGACTGTTGTTTTTATAAACAACTTTTTTATATAAATGTATAAAATAAATAAAAAATAAATAAATACAAGCAAAAATTTAGTATCAGGATTTTTCCTTCCAGAAACTTGGGTTTTTCATCCTGCAAAGAGGTAAACTGGCCATAGGAACGAAATCAAATAACAGACGTAACACACACACTGGCTTCATAGCCTTAGTTGCTTGAGCCATAATTTGAATTCTGACTTTTCTAATGGCTATTACTTGAGTAACTTGGTTTCATTTTGAGTGGCTTATGTTGCAGTGCATGCATACACAGTAATTGCGCTTTTTTTCCTCCCATTTTCTGTATTAATTGATTGGTCTGTTTTAAGTTGATTCATTGTAACTCATTATCATCATCATGCATATCAAGGATTTAGGCCTAGTGTGACCTGTTCGTTTAAGAGGACGTCCTGGTTTTCTTTTTCCTAATGGCTTGTACTTTAAGGCTTGTTTTGGTAATATTTCTATTTATTTTCATTCTTTGAACGTGTTCCATCCATTTATGTTTATATTTTTTAATTTTTTTCTATTACTAATTCTTGGTTTAATTCTTTCATAATTTCTTCGTTTCTTTTGTGATCAAATAGAGTATACTTTGCAGTTTTTCTGATAAACTTCATTTCTGCTGTTATTAATCTTTGCTTGTCATTTTGTTTTTTGTCCAGATTTCTCCATACAATAAGACTGGTAGGGCTAATGTATTGTATACTTTTAGTCTGGTTTGTTTTTGAACTAGGTTTGGTTTAAATATAGAGTTAATTACACCTGTTATTTTTAAATATTCATTGTAACTCTGCTCTATATATTTTGAAATTACTTAGGTTAAATTACTTTGGTAGCAAATTAAAGATAATATAAATCAGCTGCCCTTTGGTATAATGTTATTGCCACAGAAGTATACTTCTTAACAGAGTGCTCCATAATTACTGGATCACTCCTCCCCTCATACACTACCAGATAGTATTAACTTATCATCAATGTTACAGGAGTAATGTCATGATTCTAGGATGAAATTCTCCCCTTTCTCAAAAGTAGCAAGACTTTTCATTAGTTTATTTTAAGAAGACCTTGATTAAAATGTTTGAATCCTCTGTCCATTATGAAATTTATAATGGGTCCAAAATTTATAACAGAAATTAAAATCTAGGCTATTTTTAATCAATTGTAATTCTGGTAGATGGGCTTATGCATTGATTACTCATGACTATTATTTTCAGGCAATAACAACATATACTAAAATATTCTCTCCCCCATATTTCAGCATTGTTACATTGCCATCATCAGGGATCACAAAAAATAATATGTGCATGCAGACACTAACACTGAGCAAATGGGGCTGAAGCAAGGCAACCAAAGTCAGGCCTGCAGTCATAAATGGTGTTCCCTAGTGGGCTGAATTGGGTAGTCTTGCCTGTTGGATTTGAAAATCTTAGGATGAATGCTTCCCAGATTTGGAGCAGTCTCATGCACCTGAATTTGTTGAGGTTTGGAAAGTTTTTCAGGGATGAGGCAGATTGGAGGAATAGCCTTTCATATTTGTATTTGCTGTGGTGTAATAGAGTGGCTTTCTTCCAGCGTATTCTGTGGTGGGGGTCCAAAGCATGGTCAGCAAGTCATGAGTGTTTGTATCGGTGGAACTAGATGTTGCCCTTGTGTTCAGAAATTCTGATATTGGCTACCTTTGTCTGTTTGGTCATAGTAGGACAGCCTGCCCTACTACATTTCGTTTTGAGTTGCTTAGAATCCCTGGCATTCTTCGTGTACGTTAAGTCTACATATACAAGTAGATACATTCACCAGCAGTCACATCCCTCTCCCCTCCCAACAATATGGGATTATAAAAACCCTATATAACAGGATAAAATCAATCATTTCTGATAACAGTGCCCTAACTACTGAACTTGACCATATCCTCAACACTTTCTTAGCCAGTGGCTACAACCCCCAAAAATGCTAAAATCCTGAAACTGCAATCCTCCTCCCCCCTTCAGAGCAGAGATTACTCAAGATCTATCACCATTCCATATATCTTGGCACATCAGAAAAATTGACAAAAATCCTAAGGAAAATACAATCTTACAACCACATAAGAAATTGTCTTCTCTTCCACTCCACCAAAGACCAGCCACATTCCCTAGACCTACAAGGTCCTTTGCAGTTGCAAACTGTCCTACTATGACCAAACAGGCAGGACAGCCAATATCAGAATTTCTGAACACAAGGACTACATCTGGTTCCACCAATACAGAGTCCTGATCATGCTTTGGACACCCACCACAGGATATGCTGGAAGGCCAATCTATTACGCCACAGCAAATACAAATATGAAAGGCTATTCCTCGACCTGAAAAACTTGCCAAACCTCAACAAATTTGGGAAGTATTCATCCTAAGAGCTTCAGCTCAACAGCCAAGACTACCCGATTCAGTCCACTAGGATGACTCTAGGCCTGACTTTGGTTGCTTTTGTTTAGTGCCTGCATGCACATATCATTGTTTTGTGATCTGTGATGATGGCAGCATAACATTGCTGAAATATAGGAAAATATTTATTAATATTTTATTATACACTGTTATTTTCTGAAAAATAATAGTTATAATCAATTGTAAGCACTAATTTTAACCAGTAAATTTTTTAATGCTTATTATGGCTGATGCTCCCCCCACCCCCACCCCCTAGAACAAACTTGTAGAGATCACAGGAATAGTTTGCTGTAGTAGATAATTTGAGGCTTGGGTTGGAACTTTTTAGTAATTTGTTAGAGTGGTGTGTTTTCTATAGTGAGGGCTGATTTACTTTGTTGTATGGGAAAAAGTATTCATATTTGATGCAAATGTCCTTTTTTTGCTATAGTTTTTGAGAAAATATTCATTTGGAATGCATATTATTTATTAGTGTGTATTGTATATAATTTCTGTGTTCATAAATGTCTAAGCATTGGTTAATTTTTTATTTATTTCAGAATTTCTTCTAGAGACTGTGATTAGCAGCTTATAAAATTCAATAAGTTTTAGGACAAGTAAAATCAGGTCTCGTTGGAATGTGTCCTCCTTGGTTGTGTTGTGACAACGGGGGCAAATGAAAGACAACTCTCTGGATGGCCACCGTGGAAAGGTGGCTGTTAGCGACTCGAGGGTGACGTCTGCAGGCAGTGGGAAAGCTGACTTAAAGGCAGACACGGTGAGTAGCTCTGGTGCAACCAATTTTGATGATGACTACAATGAATGGGAACTTGGTATTGGTGATCTCATCATTGATTTGGATGCAGATATAGAAAAGACCAACGAAAGAAATAGTCAGCATCAGAACGGAAGTTTAGGAAGCAGTCCTTGTGTTAGTAGCATAACAGGAGTACCAGCTGCATCAGCAAATACCGGGGCAGCGTTTTCATTTTTAGGAACTCAGTCTTGTAGTAGCACCATGTCCAATACTAAATGTGGACGAATGAACAGTAGTTCTGGGAATGGGAATAATGGTGATTCTTCAGGGGGAAGCACTGGAGCCACTGTAGAACATCAGGCTACAGTTGATAAAGGATTGAAAATGAAAATTAAACGAAAAAGTGTTGGAAGTAAATTTTCAGAAGCTAAGCATGAAATAGTTCAATCAGATACTAAAGCTGCTTCTCCACATCCTGTTTTGGATAATGTTTCTTCTAGTAGTTGTGCTCAGAACTTGTGTGAAACAAAGTCTAAACATTCTTCAAGTAAAGGACGTACTAGTGGACACAGGGAGAGGAAAGAAAAGAACAGAGACAAAGGTGGTATTAGATCTGTGGAAGTAAATGGTGTTATTGGAAATGCACTGTCTCCTTCTCTAAAGATCACTAACAGTGGTGTAACTTTAACTTCGTTATCGACTTCTGCATCACTAGGAGTGCCAACCAATATTGTAATACCAAATAGTGCATCATCAGTTACTAACTCAATGCAAGATCTGCTGCATAATAATGTAGCAGCTTCTTCTTCTTCTTCTTCTTCTTCTTCCACGTGTTCATCATCAATGCCAAATCTGACACTTAAACTTGAAACCAAATATTCTACGCAGTCAGGAAATGCCATTTTAGTAAAACAGGAAGATCAGCCTAGGAGTCCTCCACCAAAACGATTACGAGGAGATAAAATGGAAAAGGTTAGTTAGTTTTTGTATGATTAATTTTTAAAACAGTGCCATGTTAAATTTTCATTAAATAACTCTGTACTGTTTATTACATAGATCTGATTGATTCTAACACAAAAGTTGGGAACTTTTTTGTTAGAATAATATACTTATTTGTATTTTTTATCAAATTTAGTCATATTGTAATCTCATGAACTGCAGTAAGTTATTAATACATACTGCAGCTCATGTCAGGACATCTCAGAAAAATGATACTTTGACTTGCTTACATTAACAAAAATGCCGCATCACACTCGAGATATTTAAAAACATACTTGTTGCTGCCATAGTTTTTCATAGTCATATACATGCAGCTACCATGCATCTTGACTGTGTGGAGAATTATTATTGTAATACTAATGAGTGACAAAAAAAGTTATCATTATATAGACAAAATGGTAGCTAATCAATGTTAAAATTTTAGTTACAGTTCTGGGTTGTCTTTTGGTAATACCACCATGTGGCACAGTGATACTGTAAACTGAAAAAGAAGTGGAAAGTGGAAATACCACAAAATTATGAATCTGAATCTTAGCTAATGTATTTAATAACTAGATGATTGCTAAATATGGTACAAAGCATATGCAGAGATAACAATGGATGACAGTATATTGCACACTGTCTGCAGAAATTATAGCCATTCCTGTTTGTCTTAAATACAGTATACAGTGAGAAACTCCATGGTCTCTAGCAAAGTATAAATGCAAGGGATACATGCTAAATTACTAGAATTATGTACAGAACTAGAAATGGGCATGTTTTAGTTAGTGGACTTCTAGCTAGGTGTTATCAAAGTTTGTCAGCATAGTTAGTGTGAGAGATCAAATGATATGAAATATCATTATAAGAGATGAAAATGTAATGGTGTAAAGAATCCCAGGAAACAGGTTGAGTTCTACATAAATTGATGGAAAGAAATAAGATGGTGAAAAGGGTTGTAGTAGTAATAGTAGCAGGAGCAAAACCAAATTCTTGCAACAATAAGTTAAGTCATCCCACCTGTAGAGATTCATATCAGATCATTACATACAATGCACTACAACTTTAGTTTCTATGGAAGGGTTGCTGCATACAAGCCTCATACTATCTTAATATACATGCTCTGGTTTGACTATGGTGTAGAGTTAGGAGATGGAATGACTGATTATCATATGTGCTCTGAAAATTTGATGAATTTTGGGTTTAACTGCTGCTAAGAAAATATTATTTATCTGAGTTCATTTAAGTGAAGTGGGGTGGTGTTTTGGTGTGAGGAATGTAAATTTAGATTAAGACCCCTTGTTGTATATCCTGAAAAATGAACATTGATATTAGATGCACCAGGCACCAAATATTTGGTTTGATTGGCCAAAGCACCAAATTAAATTTTATAAACGAATATTTTCAAAATATAAAAATAAGTAAATAAATAAATACACTCGATGGAAAGAAATAAGATAGTGAAAATTTTTGAGTGTATAGTTTTTTATTCAAAACATTTGTTTAGAAAATTTAATTTGCAGTGTTTAAAAATTTAATTAATTTTGCTTCAGCCAAATATTCAGCACTTCAGTTAAATTGCAGGATGAAGAAAGATTAGAAAATCTGTAATAATACTTGACCTAATCATGTGTCCACATGAAAAATAAATAAATAAATAAATATAGATAGATACTTTGAAAGTTTTGAAAATTGACTGGCGAGCTTATGAGAATGCAATCTTTTGCATCAGAGTTGCCTTATCTGGCACTACTAAAAAGATGTGCTGCTGAGGCATCTGTATATTTGCCTTTTATTAGTTCTTTTGATTAAGATTTCTTTGGCCTGATAGCTGTTTTAAACAGCTAGTTTTCATCAGATATCAGACAGAAACCTTAAAATAACAAGAATCCTCATTCAATACCAAAGCCATTCTTTTTCAGAGAATTGTATTTTTCATAAGTGAACAGCAGTCGGTTCTTAAGAGTAATTATCCAAGAACCTAAATGTATTCATTTCAGCATTGAAATGAATACATTTAGGCTCTGTTTATAATTGATCTCTTTATAAAATAAACAGATCAATTCATATTTCATGCACTTCTTAAGAAACTTGGAAAGTTTTTTATATATATATACAGGGTGTCCCAAAATTCACACAAGATTCAAATTTAGTGCCATTTGTGCGGTAAAGTGTTGCCAACGAGAAAAAAAAGACAGCGTGACAGCTGACAGTTCAGGGTTATTAAAAATGGAGCACTACACAAAAGAACAATGCATCTTCATTGTTGAGTAATATTTTAAAAATAATGAAGGTTTGGCAGCTATAGTTCGCAATTTTTGTACAAAATATGGTTGGAATAGTGATTTAACTTCATCAACTGTGAAAAGATTAATTAAAAAATTCAAGGAAACTGGATCAATTAGTGATCTTATACACTCTGGCCGTCCTTCAACAAGTCGTTCAACAGAAAACATCGAAGCAGTTCGTGAGAGTGTTGCTGAGAGTCCAGGAACATCAATTCGGCACCGTGGTCTTGAATTGGGCATTTCGAGAAGCTCTCTACAGCGTATTCTCACGAAAGATTTGCATCTTTATGCTTACAAAGTTCAATTGACTCAAGAACCGAAGCCTACTGACCACACACAGCGAAGAGAGTTCGTTGAATGGATTATGGAACAACAACAAGTGGATGCTTATTTTTCGAACAAAATCATCTTCAGCGATGAGGCTCATTTTCATCTTAATGGCTTCGTTAATCAACAAAATTGTCGCATTTGGGGTTCAGAAAATCCACGAGTGATTGTTGAGAAACAAATGCATCCACAACATGTCACTGTTTGGTGCAGATTTTGGGCTGGAGGCATCATTGATCCATTCTTCTTCGAAAATGCGGCTGGTAAGGTAATAACAATTAATTGTGCTCACTATCGCGACATGATAATCCAGTTTTTTGTGCCTAAATTGCAAGATATGGATGTGGAAGACGTGGTTTCAACAAGACGGTGCCACATGCCATACAGCCCAAGAAACAATTCAATTACTGCATGAGTCATTTCCTGGTCGTGTAATTTCCTGTTTTGGTGATCAGAATTGGCTGCCCAGATCATGTGACTTAATGCTGTTGGACTTTTTTCTTTGGGGTTTTTTGAAGTCTAAGGTTTATGCCAACAAGCCCACGACCACCTATGCCTTGTAGGAGGAAATTGAGCACTGTATCAACGAAATTCAGCCACCACATTTATGCAAAATGGTCATGGAAAATTTCAACAAAAGAGTGTGTATGTGCCAGCAAAGCCGTGGAGGCCATTTACCCGATATGCTATTCCATGGGTAACTCTATACTGTATACTTTATGAATCAATAAGAAATTACAATTTTTAATTAAAAACCTGTGTTTTCTATCAAAATTACTTCTTGCGTGAATTTTGGGACACCCTGTATATATATATATATATATATATATATATAACTATGAACAAGTTATCCATTAGTTTCAAACATTATCCAGAGCCTGGATACAACTATATGAGATTCCAAATGCTCTGGCAATATCCATAATTCTGTGGCTTTCAAGCTTGATAATAATTGTTGGCTGCCTGAAATCATCTAGAAGATATCTTTGGAGATCCAAAGTTCTGATAACAAAGTCTCACAGCACAAACAGCATGAGAACACGGATCCTCCCAACTGAGATGGCTCAGATGAACTAATTAAAAGCAATCCCCGGACACAACAAACATAATCACCAACCCAGCCTCCCACTAATTCAGAACCTCATCCGATAGAAGAAACTACTCAAAATGGCCTTTCATCACCTGCTGCCAGCCAAGTAGACACAGAGTTCCCAGACGATGAGGAAATTGCACTCCCACATGACGACTTAGAAGACGAAGAAGCTGAGGGGGAACTTCCCCACACTGAGGGTCCCCTAACTATGCAGCAGCTGTCATCCTTCATACAGAAAGTACCAGGCTCCACTCACAAATTAACTATAGCTCTTAAATACACCACAAGAATCCCAGAACTAATATCTCAATTTCAGGATCTACACTCAAAATTGAAATGTAAAAAGAGCAGACCAGAAGTTAGGAGTAAGCAAATCTACTACCTGAATTAATGGGCTACAAACACAATACCAGGACCAATATTAGATTCAACCTACAATTAAACTTTCATAAACATAATATTGTTGAGCCTTTTTTCTCTCAATGCAAGGGGATGTGCCTCTGCTTTATGCAACAGAATAGTCCTTGACCAGGTACAAAAACATCATATAGACCTATTACTTCTGCAAGAAACAAATATCAACTCTTCATCTATCTTATCTAGAAGATGGGCAGAAGTGGCCTTATGACCTACATCACTCTGCAACCCAACAACATCATGGAGCAGGAGTTAGCTTAGGTGTATGTCATCAATCTCCCTACAAACTAAAATTGATTGGTGATATACCAGGATACGCCTTGTATGCTCACATAAAAGCACCCAACCATAATACCCTGCATGTGTTCAACATCTACATACTGCAGCAGGATGCTATGGCATCACAAATCTTGGATTTCATTCAAAACCATCTTTCCAGTATTGACCAAGAACATATCATAATAGTTGGAGACTTTAATTGCACTCTTGACGAAGAAAAAGACAGACTTCAATGTACTGAGCATCGCAGCTCATTAATAAACCAACTTCAAACACTGGTAAACAATAATGAACTCATTGACATCTTTCGGCATCAACATCCAGATAAGAAGTCCTACACATGGAGGTCAGCAACTAATAGGCCACTCTACCATGCACGACTGGACAGGTACTACATTTCCAAACACACGGTTCCTCTAGTTAGAAACATCTCACACATTCCTTCCTACATCTCAGATCATTGCTTTCAAGCTGCAACTTTCATTATCGTTGGAAGCATCGAAATCAGGAAGTGTCTATTGGATCTTCAACAGTAGATCCAGAATACATAACAAACACTCAGGCTTTAATAACTAACCTCACTCACTTGAAGGGGAATACAGAACCAATGAAAACATGGTGGCCCCACCTAAAATCACAAATAAAGTCCTTTACGTGAATCTACAGTCACCAAAAGAATCAACAGAGAAACATTAGCATCAGACAACTTGAAGAACAGCTCAAGTATTATCTCCCAGAAGAAAGCCCTGAATATCATTCAGCCCTCCAAGCCATACAAAGCTACTCAGAATTATCTGCTAAAGGTGCCCTACTTAGATCGCGGCACATACAAATAAATCTTTCAGATGCCCCCACAAAATATTTTTTCTCTTTGGAAAAAGAATACCAGGCAGCAAACTGTATCTCTTCTATTAGACTTCAAGATGGCAGCATCACAGAAGATCCAAGTAAAATCACCTCTGAAATCCTACAATACTACAAGAATGATTACAGCTCTACAGGAACATCCCATCATGCCATTCACGAAATACTGAAAGAAACAAAAAAAAATCTCTGCAACAGATCGGAACCACTTAGAAAACAAAATGAACTGAAAACTGTATGTACATCCCTGCCAAAGAACAAATCTCCTGGCCTTGATGGTCTCACAACAGAGTTTTTCCAAGCCTTCTGGAATCAACTCGGACCACTTCTCCTTAAAACACTGCAAGAAGCCTACCACAATGGGCTCCCACAATCCATCACGACCTCAGTAGCACGATTGATACCAAAGAAGGGGGGACCACACAGATATCCGAAACTGGCATCCAATCCCCCCTAATTAATACCGATTGTAAAATCATTTCCAAAGTTATAGCAAACCAAATAAAGCCAACACTGCTTGAAATTATTGGCCAACATCAAATGTTGGCCAATAATTTCCTGTTCCAGGAAGATCAATACATAATAATCTCCATTTAATTAGAGATCTCATCCACATCGGAAACAGCCAACATGAAAACCTAGCACTCGTCAGCCTTGATCAGGAGAAAGCTTTCGACAGGGTAGAGCATGAGTACCTTTATGAAGTTCTAAAGGCATTCGGCTATGTTCCTCTCATCATTGAAACAGTGCAATTGCTCTACAGAGAAGCACACTTCTGTTTAAAAATCAACAACAGGCTCACTCGCACTTTGTCATACTCTCGAGGGATCAAGCAAGGATGTCCTCTCTCTCTGGACAGTTATACACACTGGCCATAGAACCTTTCTTAAAAAGAGTTCACAACATCATCATCTCCAAACAAACCAGCATAATAGAGCCACATCAAAAAATAACCCTATCAGCATATGCGATGACATCACTGTAATAGTCCGAAATGAAGAAGAAATGACAGTAATCAAGGAAGCACACAGTCTATATGCACAAGCCATTCAGGGGCCAAATTAAATTCTGCAAAAACCACTGGCTTGTGGTCAGGCAGATGGAAGGCTAGAAATGATTCCCTGATCGAATGTACCTGGTCAAGTGAAGGACAAATATACTTAGGTGTGCACCTTGGCAACACCATAATATATAACACACTGAACTGAACAAAGCTGCACAACCGTTTTAAACAGGTGCTAGGTAAATGGAACAGCATTCGTTCCATGTTCTCACTTAGAGGGAAGAGTACTAATAGTTAACCAGATGGCTGCAAGTGTGTTATGGCATAGCCTCAAAGTACTCACAGCTCCTGAAGAATTTCTCCACCACATTCAAAAGGCAATCAAATGTTTCCTTGGGAACAATACTAACTGGACAACATATCCTGAACTCTGCAAGCCACTTAGTAAGGGAGGTCAAGGCCTGATTTCCCTCGAAAACAAGATTAGATCCTTCAGGATAATCTTCCTCCTCGAGACACTTCAGTGCAATCATGCTTATGCAACCACCTTTGATCACATCACGAAATCATCCACCAGAGGACTTACACTTTCCACAATCCTCCAAATGGCCAGTTCTGCACCATCTCCACCTAAACTACCTCATTTTTACAGAGATGCTCTACACCAGTGGAAAAACACAGAACTTCATCACACACTGACAGGATCAACAGAGTCAGCTCTACTTACGGAACCACTATTTTCAAACAGAAACATAACAAGTCTCACAACTGGCCAGCCCTTTCTTTTCCCTACATAGAACTGGGCAGGAATAAGAATCATAGGGGACCTCCTGACCCAGACCCTAAAGTGGAAAACATTCATAAGCTTACCAACGAAGAACCCAAAAACTGAAAAGCAACATCAACAGATGCAAGCTGCTATTATAAAAGCATATCCAGATATTGCTACGCCTCAGGGAATCCATATTCCTTCTAGCAACTGCCTGGAGCCGATATTTCATCTTGTACAATCTGAAGCCTCACTTCCGATTCTTTCCTCCAACTACAAGAAAATATACCACTTCCTCGTGTCAGTGCCTCCAACTTCGCCCTTCGTATATTCATCCTTAACCTTCTCATCAACAAGGCTGCACATGCCATTCAGTTTTCAGTGGGATCTTCCATACAAATCAGAGTGTGCCAAACTAGATTCTGGCATACATTGGAGACTATGGCCTAATAATATCCTGCCAACTCCTTCTAAGCTCTACAAATTTCAGCTCAGAGAAATGGACATGTCTATTCTGCGAAGTTTTAGGTACCTTGAAACACATATACCTAACCTGTCCTGTGAACAAAGTGATGATAACCTATGTCCTGAATGCTGCCTCTAGCACCTGTAACCATGCACACAGCCAAGAAGACTACTGGAATTTAGTCCATACTGAAGAAAACAGACATAGAATATGCAATTTCCTCTTCATCTGCATGCACTAAGGCCGTCACCTACAGCTTCTACCTAAAACAGACAAGAAATGACCAGAATCGGCACAAACTCCCATGTATGGCCTCAAGTTCCAGTGAAACCCTACTACAAAGCAGGGTTTCACTGGAACTTGATTACTACAAAGAAACAAGAACTGTAGCGAAATTCATGGAAAAGTGGAACCCAACTGGTACCTGTTCGGGATTGATGACAACAATACACTTCATCTGAAAGAAAACTAAGAGTGAAACCGAACTGTAATGTTGATTTATTTATTACACTTTCTATTGTATAATCAAAAGGAAAATCTTCCTTTCAATGTAATATATATACTTATAATATGTAAATAGTCCTTTTGTTACCTATCTTCGAATGTATATTTTATCAAGTTAAATATATAAAAAAAATGTATATATATATATATATATATATATATGAGGGTGGTCTGAAAAGTTGTCAGCCTTGACCATAGATGGCAACACTATCAGCAAGATTTTTTTTTCTAAGTTGGTACATCTGTCATAAGTCCATGTGAAATTGCAAGTCATTCTATCAAGTAGTTTGTTTTATACAGCTGTCTGAAGCAAAAGTGTTCTCTGTATCCCTTGAAATGCATAAAATTGAGTATCGTGCAGTTATAAAATTCTTTGTAAAAGAAGGTTTAACGCCAAAAGAAATTATTCGAAGTTCATAAAAGTTTATGGGCACTCTTCTCCTTCGTTTTTGACAATTAAGAAATGGGCTGCCAAGTTTAAAAGTGTCGTACCAGCCTTGAAGATGATCAATGTGAAGGACATCCAAACAGTGTAACAACACCAGAAAGTCCATTCCATCAGCAAGAAAGGTCATGGCATCAGTGTTTTGGGATGCTAAAGGCATTTTGTTTATTAATTATCTTGAAAAGGATAAAACAATAACCACCGAATATTATTCCGATCTTTTAACCAGACCAGACAAAAAAATGCATGAAAAAAGACCCGGTTTGCAGAAGAAAAAAAATCATCTTTCATCAGGACAATGCACCTGCCCGCAAAAGTGTTTTGGCAGTGGGAAAATTAAGGGATCTGCACTATGAATTGTTGGAACATCCACCCTATTCCCCAGATTTGACTCCCTCTGACTTCTATCTCTTCCAAAACTAAAACTCTTCCTTGCTGGTCAGTGTTTTTCTTCGAATCAAGAGGTGATTGCAGCTGTGGAGGGGTATTTTGCAGACCTTACTGAGAACCACTACATTGATGGGATAATGGTGCTGAAGTATTGCTGGAATAAATGTATTAGGCTTAAGGGAGATTATGTTGAAAAATAACAATAATTTTGAAATTGTAAATTTGTTTTTTCATTGTTAGCCCGAGAACTTTTCAGACTACCCTCATATATATATATATATAATTTGGCTATGAAATAAACATGTATCTGTAATATCTCCTATTTTTGTTTATTTTAAATGCCAAAATGAACTCTTAGGATTGAAATATTTGATAAAAAGGGAAAATAACATTTGCTTTCCATAAATATAATAACTGTCAAATTTTAATGTATAGAACCAAGATGTTTCAATTTGAAATAAGTGAGATGTTATAACGGAGAATATTATGGATCCATCCATATTTTATAGCCTATGTAGAAAAAAATTTAAAACTTTTGAAAATTTACAATAATATGTGATATATGTTATGTAATAACATAACCTTCTCATAGATTTTATGGTAATTTTTTGAAAGTAAGAAAATTTTTCTACATTTCTTATTTTTGCATCTTTCCATATTTTGCTATAAAATATAGATGAATCTCTAATATTGTCTATTACAGTATCTACATTAGACAAATATAGGCTTCTTAGTTTAATAGCACCTACCCTGAGATCATTTATGGTGAATCTGACATAGCTTAGCTGTAGTGTTGAATGAGCTTTTGTCATTTCTTCTGTTTGTATTTAATTTTTTTTTGAACTTGGCCAATTCCAAGTTATTTCTGCTAAATGTTTTAAACTGATGAAACTTACTCAAATCATTAATAAAAGGGGAATATACTGGTTGTGGGTTAGAGTTTGTGTTGTTTGAATAGTGCAGCTAAGGCAAATTTGATTCTGGTCTTGTTCTCATAAGCTCGCTGGTAAATTTTCAGAACTTCACTTTATTTCTACATTTAACTATAAAATATAAATGGATCCATAATATCTTCCATTTCAATATAATAAAATTATCATTTAATTTCATAGAGAAGATTGTATTTAAAAAAAATGCTTAATAAAAATCAGAACAAACTATTGTATTTATACTGCATAATTCAGAAACCTTTGACCAGATGGTTTTTTAGATATTTACAATTTTAGATAGTTACCCTTAATTTTAGATGGTATTGCATGAGCTTTACTCTTCTATTTAAAAGAGTATAAAAAATGAATATATTTTAGCAGATTTTCCATACCAAGTATTCTAGGTGAGATTTATGCAAGCATAAATATGTTGAAGAGCAAAGAACAAGTTGAGTTCAGGCCAAATAATGATTGTCATACTCAGATTTTTATTTTAAAACAAACATTTGAGAATTCATAGCTGGAAGAGGCATATATGATAAGGTGCTAAGAGAATGGCTGTTAAAAAGCAGTTGTATTACATAAATGGGACTTTATACAGAGCAATATGTAACTTAAGTAATGAGTCAAATGTCAGAATTGAAGAATATACAGAAAGATGGTTTTATTTAAAATCATGCAGTAAATCTGATATCAAAATCAGATATTGAACTTAGTTTTTTATTTTATTTTATTCAGATGATATTGTACTTCTATATAATATACTATTAAGTTTTCGGTATTTAAAGTAAATAACTGCTGTAACATATTTAGTACGAAAATCAGCAATAAAAAGATGACAATAGACAGGCATATAAAAATATTAACTGGATTCTGCTTGGTGAATCTTTAGTAAAATAAAACAAAACAAGTAGAACGTTATAGCTATTTAGGTACAATTTTATTGAAGATGGCAAATCAAGCCAGATAATAGAATGATAAAAGGGAAAGATGGAAAAATTTATATGGAATTAGAGAGAAATTAGCCATAGTATTAAATTAACAGTATACAACATGGTGTTCAAATTAATTTTCTGTATCTAAAAATTTGATTTAGAAATAAAATAGTTGAACAAAGATATTATTTCTGGGAAAAATTCCCATGTTACTCCTTTAGTATTATTTTTATGGCTATATAGCCTGTTTTCATTTAGGAGTGTTCCCTTTTCACAATGTCATTGGCTCTTTTACTCAAAATCTTAGGGCATTACTGATGTGTTATAAAAACTGATATATGAAGAATAATATAGGAGGAAAATTCAGACATACAGTTTTGGATGTTGGCTGTCTTCTTATCCTGGCAATATGTATTCATCTGCTTTTAAGCTGTTTAAAGGAAGGGGTTTGAAAAAAGTGGGGGTAAAGCAATGTGGAAGAATTATTTGAAAAAACCCAGGTTTTTTCAAATAATTCAAAGTAGGCTATACAGCCATACAAATAGTTGAACAAGGAATGAGCAGTATGGATGCAAAAGTTCTGAGAAAAATCCTGGAGTAAACAGATGGCATTTGCTTATCATTGCAACTAGCTAAGATTAATTTCCATTTATATTCATGTCCAGTAGGATATTTTTTCTTTTATGTGCATCCTTATTTTTCACCCGTTATTCCGTTCTACCTGATTATAATAATTATACGAGGGTGGTCTGAAAAGTTCTCGACCTAACAGTGAAAAAACAAATTTATAATTTCAAAATTATTTTTATTTTTCAATATAATCTCCCTTAAGACTAATATATTTATTCCAGTGATACTTCAGCACCATTATCCCATCCCTGTAGTGGTTCTCAGTAAGGTCTGCAAAATATCCCTCTACAGCTGCAATCACCTCTTGATTCAAAGAAAAACGCTGGTCAGTGAGGAGGAGTTTTAGTTTTGGGAAGAGATAGAAGTCAGAGGGAGCCAAATCTGGGGAATAGGGTGAATGTTCCAACAATTCATAGTGCAGATCCCATTGCCAAAACACCTTTGTGGGCAGGTGCATTGTCCTGATGAAAGATGTTTTTTTTTCTTCTGCAAACCGGATATTTTCCCATGAATTTTTTCATCTAGTCTGGTTAAAAGATTGGAATAATATTCTCTGGTTGTTGTTTTACCCTTTTCAAGATAATTAATAAACAAAATGCCTTTAGCATCCCAAAACACCGATGCCATGACCTTTCTTGCTGATGGAATGGACTTTGTCTTCTTTGGTGCTGAACATCAGGCTTCTGTTCACTGCTGTTTGGATTCTCATGTGTAATAGTGAATCAAAGTCTCATCCATAGTAATAAATCAATGCACAAAATCAGTTTTATTCTTGTTAAAACACTCCAAGCACTGTTCAGAGATTTTCATGCGAGTGCATTTTTGATCTGCTGTGAGCAAGTGCGGCACTCATCTTGCACAAAGCTTTTTCATTTGCGATTCTTCATGCAAAATATATCCTACATGTTCTTTTGAAATGCCTATACCCCTCTAGCAATTTCATGCACTGTGACTCGCCGGTCATCCAATACCATATCGTGCACTTGATCTCTGGTGTTGTTACACTGTTTGGATGTCCTTCACATGGATCATCTTCAAGGCTGGTACAGCCACGTTTAAACTTGGTAACCCATTTCTTAATTGTCAAAAATGAAGGAGAAGAGTGCCCATAAACTTTTATGAACTTCGAATGAATTTCTTTTGGCGTTAAATCTTCTTTTACAAAGAATTTTATAACTGCACGATACTGAATTTTATGCATTTCAAGGAATACCAACAACACTTTTGCTTCAGACAGCTGTAAAAAACAAACTACTTGATAGAATGACTTACAATTTCACATGGATGCTTATGACAGATTGTACCAACTTAGGAAAAAAAACTTGCCGATAGTGTTGCCATCTATGGTCGAGGCTGAGAACTTTTTAGACCACCCTCGTATTTGTATCCTCATCATATCTTCTTTTTTCTGTTAGTCTTATTTTCCTATCACATCGCTCAGATAACAAGATGGGAACTTGCAAGTCTCTGTCTTGTTTGATTTACAGATAGTGACTCACCTGCACTCCCCAATGACATTTTTTTTCTTTGTCCTGTTTTTCTTTGTTCTAGTAGTTTAATTTATGGAGATAAAATCTGCAATTAAAGAATGTTAGGATTACATTAACTTCCAGAAGTTGGAGTTAGTGGGTCTTGCCCATCATAGTAATCTTTCAGACACAGAGTCCATTGGACCAAGACAGTATGTTATGTAAAGTTTTATTTTATTAATAAGATTTTATGAAGAAAACTGATGCTTTGATCCATTTGACTAAAATAATAAAGACTACCTCAAATTTTTCTAGTTTTGGAAGTAGTATTGCTAAATACTCCTTATCATTGTAACTAGTCAAGATTGATTTATATATATATATGTGTGTGTGTGTGTGTGTGTGTGTGTTGGGGGGGGGGCACATATTTTACTACACTTGGAAAACTTTCCTCATGAAGTGATTTGCACCTCTAGCTATTTAGGATTTTATTTTTTCCTAATTATTTTCTTTTAACCGCTGCTCACACATAGCATTAATTTTCTGTAGGTTCTGCAACCTTTCATGTATAATTGTAATATAACAACAACAAAAATAATAATAGTAATATCTGAATTTTTCATTTTGGACTTAGTGGCATACAGATCAAGCCCTCCTCATATTTGTAACACCCACATTCTTGTTTTTCTATTATTGTTTTGGTTTACTTGATTATAACTATTACAGTTGTATGCATTGAAAATGACAGAGAAACTTGGTCAAAAATTCTGCCTTCATTAAAAAATTGTCAGTTTTTGTTTCTTCTAAGTAGTTGTTGGGAGCATATTTTTGTGTGTTGTTGTACAAGCAAAGTAGAGGTTGATATTTACATAGCATATGTAGGATTTCCGTAAGGCTAGGGATATTAATTTCTGAATTTATCTGACTTTTACCTGCTGTTATGTTACCAACTAGTAAAGGAAGTTCAGTAAATAATAAAATTCATCTAAATGATAGTACTAAATTATCATTTTGGTGTATAGATCTTAAAGAAGTGTGTGTGTGTGTATGTGTGTGGGGGGGTACTCTTGGTCTTTTATATATATTAGCAAAAACGTGCAAAAATTTTTGCAATCCAGCATGAAAAACTGGAAAACAACGTTGGTTATAAATAGAGAAGAAATTGGAGAGGTAAACATAAAAAGGGGCATCTTTCAAGGAGACTCATCTCCTCTATTGTTGATATTGTCATCGATCCCCTTAACTAGAATTTTAAATAAAACTGCTCATGGTTATCAAACTGCGCAAAAGAGTGCAAAGATATCTCACCTTTTATACATGGACGATCTGAAGTTGTATGCAAAATCAGAGAATGAACTCGGATCGTTGCTAAACACTGTGCACATGTTCAGTCAAGATATATCAATGGATTTTGGCTTAGACAAATGTGCAATTACTAGAATAACAAGAGGAAAGTTTGAAGATATGAACGGAATCGAGCTGCTCAATGGTGAAATAATCAAAGCAATAAAATTCGAAGACAGCTACAAATATTTGGGAATTTTAGAAGCATCACAAATTCTGCACAATAAGATCAAAGAATGAACTAGAGCAGAATACATAAGACGATTAAGAAAACTCCTTAAGTCAATGCTTAATGCTGGAAATTTGATAAAAGCAATTAATACCTGGGCCATATCTGTTCTGAGATATTCAGCAGGCATTGTTAAATGGACCCAGCTAGAGATGGAAGATTTAGATCGAAAAACTCGAAAATTAATGACAATGCACCATGCCCTCAATCCTCGCTGTGACATTGATAGGCTATATCTATCCCGCAAAAAAGGAGGTAGAGGATTATTACAAGTGAAGCAAGTTATTGAAGAAGAAAAATGAAATTTAAATGATTATCTGCAGCAAACAATGGAAAAATTTCTAATTGAGGTAAGGAAAGAGGGTTATTTAAACCCATGGAGACAAAATTGGAATACAAAATCAACCAAGTAAAAGTTAGAACCGAAAGATGGAAAAATAAGGCATTGCATGGAAAATACCTTCACAGCATAGAGGACATCGCTGACAGCAACTTGACCTGGCAATGGTAGAGAAATGGAGCACTAAAGAAAGAAACAGAATCGGTAATTTTTGCAGCACAAGAACAGGCCATTAAAACCAACGTTATGAAGACAAAAAGATAGTAAATGTAGATTGTACAAAGAAAAGGAAGAAACGGTAGACCACATTATAAGTGGATTCAGCAAAATTGCACAAATTGAGTACCGTAAAAGGCATGATAACGTAGCTAAGATAATCCACTGGCATTTATGTAAAAAGTATAGGTTTGAAGTATCTAAAGACTACTGGAAGCATAAAGTTCACCAGAAAGTGGTTGAGAATGAAAAAGCTAAAATACTCTGGGATTTCAAAATCCAGACTGACAAAAGCTTGGAATGCAATACACCCAATATTACTGTGGTGAAAAAAGTGAAAACAAGGGTGTTAAGTTTATCGAAATATCAGTACCAGGAGATAGTCGGATTGACAACAAAGAAAATGAAAAAAATCACAAAATATCGCGCTTTGCAAATCGAAATTGAACGAATCTGGCAACAAAAAACAAAAGTTGTTCCCATAATAATAGATGCTTTAAGTGCCATCCCTAAAACATTGAAAAAACATCTAGAAGCACCTGAGTTAGATGGATTAAAAATTGGGCAGTTGTAAAAAGCCACTTTGTTCGGCACAGCTTTCATTTTCAAAAAGTATTTCCACAACTTATAGGCCCTTGGGTAGGGCTCGAATTAGTGGAATATAACCAGTCTTTTTCTTAAGACTGAAGAAGCAAATCAAGCTTTGAATATTATATATATATGAATTCCACCCACAGAAGGTTGTATGCTTATCAAACTTCAGCATTGTGGGCAGGCTGAGAATTAGATAATCCAGAAGTCTTGTTCTGTAAGTGAAACATAGAACTTTTTCAAGCCACTCTCTGGGCTTCCAGTAAGCAGGGTGGTGGTCTCACACTGGTTGATGAAATTTACTATGACCTAAAGACATTTGCAAACATCCATGCCCATAGGATTCAAATCCATTACCTCTTTGATTGGAGAGTGCAAATGCTAGCTGCTCACCCACCCATGTGGAAAATTTGACCCACCCCAAATACACTTTCTTTCCAGTAAGCACTGGTTGATGAAATTTATTATGACCTAAAGACATTGAGGAATTAGATAAGTACCAGATCGACATAATAGGGGTGACTGAAACAAAAAAGACCAAAACTGGTGAGATCTTTCTCAGCAATAAATACAAAATGTTATATTCAGGCAATTGACAATCAAGGAAAAGAAGGAGTAGCCATAGTGTTATGCATTAAGGGAAGGGCCACTACCCAGACTAGTTTCGACCTTTATTGAGGTCTCTTCAGTGGGAGCCAGGCCCAGAGGTGGAGATACCAAGCAGAAGCAATAGCGAGGTCATCTTTACCTGTAGGAGTTGCCAAACAGTGTGCCACCTTTTTATGAAATTACTTTGGATTTAGAGAAAGATGTTGAAAGTTTATTTTTCACTTGGTTAGACTATAATAAATTTAGTTTAATCCTTTATCCAAGTGTAAGCAGACAAAGTTTGCACCTGAAAATATCTTCAGGACTGGGTTAAGGTAGTACAACACCGGGCACCTCTTAGCAAACTATTGCTTCTGCTTGGTATCTCCACTTCTGGGCCTGGCTCCCACTGAAGAGACCTCAGTAAACGTCGAAACTAGTCTGGGTAGTGACCCTTCCCTTAATGCATGACATATCCGCAAGGAGATGTGTTTTGCATTATGGGAGATACTGAGATAGCAGTGATAGTAGCTTGCTCGACCTTTGCTACGAGTTTCCCGGTGTTGTACTACCTTACCCCAGTCCTGAAGATATTTTCAGGCGCAAACTTTGTTTGCTCACACTTGGATAAAGGATTAAACTAAATTTATTATAAAACAAACGTCATGGGAAGACTTTGGTGAGAACATAGAAAATAAATATCAAGAAGGTGGCAAGATATTCTGGAGGTTGTTGAAGAAGCTCAGAAATGGAGGAAAGAGTGTTGTAAAAGCAAATAAGATGATAAAGGTGACATGAAAACTGGAGAAAAAGATATCCTTGAAGTATGGAGTAATTACTTCGAAAAATTGTTAAATGAAACAAGCAGTGGTAGCACAGTGGTAAAAAACACTCAACAGGCATACAGTCAGGAATTAGCCATCAAAGGCTTGAAATGTGGAAAGGCAGCAGGAGTAAATGATATTCGACCAGAAATGCTGAAGCATGGTGGCATAAAAGTCTTACAGTGGCTGCACTGCATAGTTCAGAAAGCCTGGACAGAGGAACGAATTCCAGATGATTGGAGTAGAGCTCTCATAGTACCCATATATAAAAAGGGAAATAAAACTAAATGTGAGAATCACAGAGGTATTTCCCTACTGAGTGTTCTTGGTAAGATTTATGTAAGTATACTTGAGAAATGATTGAGAAGAATTGTGGAAGAAAAGATTGGTGAAGAAAAAACTGCTTTCAGGCCAAATAGAGGCTGTCAGGATCAGATCGTCACTTTATGACAAATAATGGAGAAATCATGGGAATATAGCAAAGATCTGTATTTAAGTTTTGTGGATCTGGAAAAGGCATATGAAAAGGTGCCAAGAGAGAAGCTATTCAAAACGCTACAGTTGTATGGTGTCGATGGGGTATTATATCAAGCAATGCTTTAGTCTTTATTTGAGTTGTAAGTCAGCAGTTAGAATTGAAGGAAGTACAGGAAGATGGTTTAATGTTAAATCTGGTGTGAGACATATCCCCTCTGTTATTCATTATCTATATGGATCACATTATGAAGGAAAGTGGTATTAAACCTGATATCAAAATAGGAGAAGTTAATGTCAGCTCTTTGCTTTATGCAGACGATGTTATACTTCTAAATAAATCCGCTACAAGTCTGCAAGATTCCCGTACTAAATTGAATAACTGTTGTAATAGATATGGTATGAAAGTCAGCAGTAACAAGACAAAGACAATGAAAATAAGCAGAATCACTGAAAATGCCAACTGCGTTTTGAACGGATAACCTGTGGACAAGTACAACATTTCAGCTACTTAGGCACAATTTTTAGTGAAGATGGTAATTTAAATAGGAAATAGACAACAGAATTAATAATGCTGGTATGGTAGAAAGTCAATTGAATAAATTCATATGGAATAAGAGAGAAATTAGGTGGAACACTAAATTAGCTGTATACAAGACAGTGTTCAAACCAGTTTTAACTTATGGATCTGAGAGCTGGGTCAGAATTGAAACACTTGACCAAAGACTTGAGACTGCAAATATGAGAGTCCTGAGAAAGATTAGAGACGTGAGCAGATGGCATCAATGGCAATATCATATTAAAAACGAGGATATTAGGAAAGAACTTGACATTGTCAGCATCCAGGAATGTGTTAGCAGAGCTAATCTCAGGTGTTATGGTCACTTAAACAGAATGGGCGAGGAAAGATTAGGAAAAGAAGTGTTTTCTGCCAGATTGGCAGGAAAATGACCCAGAGGAAGACCAAGATATAGGTGGATTAATACGGTAAAAAGTGCCTTAGACGATAGAAATATAAGATCTGATATTTTGGAGTCTTGACAAGTAACAGACTGATTTGGAGGCAAATTGTAGATAGGAAGTTAGTAATGATGTAAATTTTTCATGTAGTACTATCATATCCTGTACACCTTGTGAGGGTACATTGTAGGAATTCTGATTATGATAATTCATATTACTTTGGTGAGAAGAAAGAAGAAGGAGTATTGGATTTGATGACCTGCCAAGTATACACTTTAGGAAATATATAAGAAAGAAAGTTGTTCCACAGAACAGCAGTAAAGTACGAAAAATTCTGTTCTCTGAGTTTGGAGTTGAATTGTAAAGATGTTTTTAACAGATTTAGAGGACAGGTGACAAATTACCAGTGCCAGTTGTGAGGAACACTGATTATCGATTTGCAATTACAGCTTTCAGCTAAGACTGTGAGGCCAGTCATTATATCTGTAAACTTCACGTATGTTGGCCAGTCTGCCTACTTGATGATAAATCCTACCTCTGCATGAGGCTCACTCACCTTATTGAAGTCCTTAAGGTTTTTTGCTTCCTAAGAAGAGCAACCATAGAAATAACTGTACAAAATGCAAGCAGTATCAAGAGAACTGACATTATCTGTGTAAAAGAGAATGCAGCAAATTGGTGAGAGAAAAGACAGGTATAGTAATACCAATTAGTCTCAAGATTTTCTTGGACTCTTGGGCACCATCCCAAATGTGAGAACAGAATTAAATTTTGGATGGATTTGTATTGAATTAAATAGCTAGTCAGAGATAAAGTAATGTCTTGCAAAGGAGAGCTTTTTTTTTTTAATGCATGGGGAAATTTGGGTGTGAACAAAAGTAAAGCTGTGGAGAGGGAGGGGGAGTTTTGTTTTACATGAAATAAGTCTGAATTTTGCTAGGATTGAAGTTAACAAACTTATCAGTACTTGACTGTTTTGGAAATTAAATTTAACAGTTTGTAGAAATAGATATTCTTGTAGTTTTAGTAATTCCTGTAGCATAGTTGAGACTATAGCAAACATGTATGGACTTCAGGACTTGGGTCACTGTCATTCAGAGTCATTCAGAGAATTCCAAACTTTGTTCAGAACTTTAGAGTAGTTTGTTATAATGAATGAGTTTGTTATCATGGTGTTTGTTTAGAGAAAGTCTGGAGTTCTTTGAATGACAGAGAGTTTAGGAAACGAGAAAGGGGGGGGGTGATGTATCATCATCATCAGCAAAACTGAACTGTGGATTGTGTATTCCTAGGCTGGAGTTGAAGTTGGACCATTGATTATAGAAGAAATATAATAACAGTTGAAAGAACAGAATCTTGCAATTAATACGCCAGTATGAAACTGCAAAGACAGAAGATAAAGACACCACATGTAATGCGTAGCTAAAGAGAAAGCTGGCAACTCATTTAAAAAATCAGATGACCATATGATGAGAACTTAATAAATTTTATGTCAAACATGATTGTTTCATCAAATTTGATCAATTAAACCAACTTGGTTGGCTGAGCTGATAGTATGCCTGTCTTCCAGCCAACAAGCTATTATCAAATCTCATTGTATAATGCATGTTTGTGAATGCTTTTAGTTAGTAGATGAATTTCATCACCTAATGTGAAACCCCCCCCCTCTCCTCCCCAATCTGCTTATTGGAAATGTAAAATGGTCTGAAAAAGTTCCTTGTTTAGTCTCTGAAGCAGGGTTTCTAAATTATACAAGTGTTCCACCCACTGTAATAATCTTAAGATTTACAGGATTACAACCTTTTGTGAGTAGGATTCATATAAAAAAAAAAGTGCCTTAGCGATGTGAAGTGCAACTTGTTTTTCTCCAGATTTTTCCATGTTTTTATTTTATTTTATTTATTTATTTTTTAATGGAGTGTAGATTAGAAAAAATTCTTCTTAGCACTTTTTGGGAAAAGAAAAAAAAAAAATTTTTTTTTCTTTTCCCAAAGAAATTGACCCAAAGAGATTGACTTTTTATGTAGATAACGATGGTTCTATTCCATCATTACCTGCAGATCCATTTAAGTGCAAAATTGATGGATATGAGAGTGAACAACAGTTACATTGAACAATTTTGGCAAAGAACCGAAGAGCATGACTGTCATTTGAATATGGTATGAGTGTCCTGCTTTAATATCGACTTGTCTCTTACGGTGCTAACTAGTATTTTGCCACCTAAAATTCCTTGCTTAGAAATTTGAAAGATTCCTAAAATCATATAGTTCTATATGATTTTAGGAATCTTTCAAATATCTAAGCAAGGAAACATGATTTTTAGGAATCTTTCACAAAATTCATTTTTGAGCTTATTTAAAAATGATTTGTTATGTATTGCAGGTAGATGCTGCATGCTCACCCTCTCCTCCAGATATGCGTGATAATAGCACCAGTACCACTGTTGGGACCATTACTGAACCAGAATGTTTAGGACCTTGTGAACCAGGAACAAGTGTGATGTTGGAGGGTATTGTTTGGCAGGAAACTGAAGGAGGTATGTAAAATCATGTTGATACCATTGTAACAATATTTTGCAATTTAAAATACATCCCGTTAACTGGAAATTCATGATAACTTGTACGACTTATTATTGACTATCGATCTTCAACCCCCTCCCACCTCTAGGCACTGTATAAGTTAATAGTAGTGACTCTCAGTACAGAGTCCTGTGGTTGGTACCAACACTTGTCACCCTCTTCTTGAGAAAGATGACTTTGTGACTGTAGGCTTTCCATCTCACTCCGTCTCTTTATTTCTTTTTTCAGCAGTTGTAATTGCATATGAGTAAATTCCTTTCTGTTGTTTATCAAACTCTTTTGTTATCTTCCTCTTCTTCTCTTGCCCTGTGCCTTCCTAACATAATTGTATTTTCCAGTGATTCATCTGTTCTCATTATATGTTCAAAGTACATTTACCTTCTATTTAGCAGCCAATACATCCAAGGAGCATTCTATCTTTATGTTCTGTAAACCCTTTCTTGTGAGTCATTCTTGCTCTCCATGAGATTTGTAATAGTCTCCATATCCATAATTCAAGTGAATCAGTTTGCCTTCTATCTTTCTTCTGGTTCAACTTTTACATCCATCCATCCATCACCACTGGAAAAAACATTTCTTTAACAGTTCCACCTGAAATTCTACAAATGTTTCTCTCTTTTATAATTTTTGTCAAGTTTAACACCGTTTTTTAATTAATTAAAAATTCACAGTTTTACCATTTAATAAATAAATTGGTAAAACTGTGAATAACACATCATAGCACTTTAGTTTCAGACTTTTCCAGTTTCAGATAGGGATTGAGAACATTGAAACAATTGATTTTCATGTTATGTTGTAGTTTGAAAAAATCTGATAACTGGAAGGATGCATTACTTTACAAATTGAAGAACATCTTGTCCCTAAGAATAGCCAAATTTCAGTTGATAAATCATGCCATCAAAATAGTTGAATCAGATAAGAACAAACTTTTACTTCCAAGTTGTTTATGAAGTACTTTTCAAAGAATTGGAATGAGGAACTTATTCAGTCTAAATAAAAATGACTGTCCATTCAAATTATGGGAGATTGTATTCAATAATCATGTTAATCGAATCCAATTAAATCTGTGACTTCATCCAATATATATATATATATATATATATATATATATATATATATATATATATATATATATATATATATATATATATATAATATTCTAGTTATTTAAAATATGGCTAGATGGTTTTTTGCAGATAGTTCTACTCCATGTTATTTATTAAGGTGCTTGTTTTTCAACTGACCTGGAAAATTTTTCGTTCTGCTTTTCCTCTGAAGGACATTAGTTTTTTTATAAATATTGAAACATTTGGAAAAATCAGGTTTCTTTTTTTATGAACTAAGGAGGCAACAAATTTTATTTTGGAAAAATTGATAAACTTTTTTTCCTGCTCCTAAACCAAAGCTATGTTATTTGATCTCAAAATGGATTTTTTCTCCCAGAAACTTATCTCTCCTCCATCCCGTTTCTGCATTTAGTAGATGGAGTAGACAAATAAAGAATCACAACATAAATATGTTGCTGTCTCTTAGGAAGTGGAGAAAAGGATAAAATTGAGCATTTCTATTTTTAAATAAGTGAAATCACAATATGAATAAATGATGAGAAATAAAATGATGTCTGTAAAAATATAAAATGATATAATTATAAATTAAATCATAATTTCACTCAAAGCAATTCTTGTGTATATTTGCATTTCTTGCACTATTTGTAAATCGTATCAATTTTAATAGTTGTTCAGTTAGAATCAAGTCAATGTTATAACATTATGTTGCTACTTCATTTTTTCTGCTCTTTTTAGGTGTGTTAGTCGTGAATGTTACGTGGAGAGGTAAAACTTATGTTGGGACTTTATTGGATTGTACAAAACATGATTGGGCACCTCCAAGATTTTGTGAGTCACCTACAAGTGATGTGGACTCTAAAAATTCCAAAGGACGTGGAAAACGAGGTCGTGGATCAACCAGTAATTCTAGTGATGCAAATAACTTTAGTGATTCTAGGACTTCTGTTCATAGTAAATTACGAAATGGAAAAGGACGTAGGACTACAGTTAACAGTAATAACAACTCTTCGAGTTCTGGATTTACTGTTCCAAGTAGCCCTGCAAAAAGTGATAGCGGTATACAGACATCGGGAAAAAGAAAAGGTAGACCAACAGATTTGGATATAAGTCCAGCTGTAGGAGAAAACAAAAGTTCTAAAAGAAGTAGGTCTCAGTCACGAAGTACTCCAACGCCTACTTTAAGTACTCCAGTGGAGTTTCCCCAGCCGTCCTCACCAGTGTTAATTGAATGCCCAGAACCGAACTGTAGTAAGAAATACAAACATATCAATGGCCTCCGTTATCATCAGACACATGCACATAGCAATGTTGAAAATGGTAAAGTCGAAGACTCTGCCCTTGAAGATATCAAGGATGTAGGAAATAGTTCAGACAACGAAGAGAGCATACAAGATAGTGTAAGTGTACCACCTAGTCCTGCCATGTCATTTACTAACTCTGCTTCCTCTCCTCATCTAGTTAGTGGAAGGACATCTCATACTGAAGCCCTTTCAAATAATAATGTATCAAGTCTTCCTGATAATGACTCATATGCACTGACATCTGATCTTTCAACACTGGCTTCAGTTGCAATTAATGATTCCAAAAATAATCAGAAAAGCTGTGTGCTTTCAAGGTCAGTTGTTACAGCCTCAACACCAGCAACAGACTTGGTACCATTATCTGTACCGCTTACAGCACCAGAACCAGAAACAAATTCTACCAGTTTAAATTCAGAAGATCAACACGAAATACCTTCATCCTTAGCAGATCCAGTGAAAACTTCAACATCATCATCTACACCTTGTGCTTCCACCTTTCCATCCCAACAACAGTTGTTATCACCTCATATACCTGCAGTTAGTACACCTCAACCTAGTCCTCAGATTTGTGGCCTTGTCCCTACAACAGCAGTAACTTCACCATCAAGTTCTGTGATCTATACCCCCAGCTCATTAGACACATCGACTACAATAATGTCGGTGTCTCCATCTGTGACTGTTAGCATTCCAACATCTCATGTTGTGTTCAGTCAGGGTATTTCTGTTGGAGTCACTAGTGCAACAACTGTATCTCATACAACTTTAACCACAACATCAGTAACTGTTGCTACACCAACCATAGTTAATACTAATGTAAATAATATTTCATCTGTTAAACCAGCACTGTCCAGTGGTACCTCAGCATTAATTACGTCACCAGTTCCACCATCTGTGTCATCTGTATCAGTCGGTGCAATATGTGATAAAATTAAAAGTAAGCAGGAAAAGTCAGATAAGTACAAACCAAAATCACCTGCCACGTCATCATCATCATCATCATCATCAACAACATCATCATCATCATCAACTAGACCAATTGTACCTGCTCCTTCAAGTCAGTTAATAACATTATCTTCCAATATTCCAGGTGCCCATCCACCTATCACTGGTGGAAGTCATCCATTAGCCACATCTTCTCTTAAACCTATTCAGCCCAAACCAACAATTTTGGGTGAACCAGCCACCATCAATCCTGCTCTTGAAAGCTTAAAGAAGGAGAAAAGTAAGCACAAGAAAAAAAGCAAAGACAAGGATAAGGAGAGAAAAACGCTTTCAGCTTCAGTTTCTCCAGCAAAGTCAGGTCCACCATGTGATGAAACAGAAAGGGTAGAAGGTTCATTCCCAAATCTGGAGCCAATGTCAGGAATAAGAGAAACTTTAGGAATAACTCAGATTTCTAATGGTCAGCGACCATCAGTACCTTCAGTAACCAATATATCACGTTCAGTAGATGTTCCAATGGAGATGAATATTGCAGATGAAAGCAATATAAATGAAAATGTCCAGAGTCCTGCATATTCAGATATTTCTGATGCAAACGATACTGCTCCAATATTGGAATCTGAAGTACCTTCAGGGAAAGAAAAGGATGACAAAGTCGGAAAATCTACTCCAGAGTCTTCACAACCATCAGCAGCAAACATTAGTGCATATGGGATGTATCCATACTATAGTCAGCCTCCTTATCTGCTACCTTCTGTACCTCCGCAGTCTACCCCATCTACGCCAACTACACCTGGCATTGAAAAAATGGATGTGGGTAAGAAATCCGAAATGGAAAGGAATAAAGATACAAGATCTTGGAATGATCAGAATAGTGAAATAAATAGAGAAAGAACATCTAATGAACAGGAAAGTGCAGATAAGAAATCTCGTGATGAAGCTGTTACAAATGCAAATATTTCTTCATCTGCAACTGCTGCCAATACAAATATGCAAGAATATCCATTGCAGCAACCTTATCCATATCCTTATGGCTATGTTCAAGGTTATCCTTATTCAGTGGATCCAGCATACCATATGCACTTGTTGGCCTCAGATCCACATTATAAACAACAGTATGAACAGTATATGGAAGACCAGGAGAGGTTGTACAAAGAACAACAGCAGCAGCAGCAGCAGCAACAACAACAACAGCAACAACAACACCAACCACCACAGCAACAACATCACCACCATCACCACCAACATCAGCAAAAACATCATCATCCACATCATCAACATCCACACCATCAGCAGCACTCACACCAACACCACCACCACCACCACCAGTCTCATTCCAAAAATTCTCAGAATGATCAGTCCATGAAAGAAGACAGGGGAAGAAGTGGGAAAGAAAAAATCCTATTATCTGATAAAGTTGTGTCACAACCACCTACTGGACCATGTGATAAACAGCAGTCATCTAATAATGCAATAATATCAAATAAAGAACATGAAACAAGAGATGTTAGGGAACATGATCCTCATCCACCATCACTTCCAGCACAGGGAAGAATAGAAAACCCTGCTCATTCTTCAGGATCTCTTGCTTCATCTCTAACACTGAAGGAAAAGCAGAATGAAAATCACCAGATTTTGAAAGAAAATATTGAACTGAAGTCCCAAATGGAAGTTAGTAAAGCAAAGCATAATCAATATGAAGTTGCAATGTTATATGATCATAGAGAAGAAGTTCATCGGTATTATCTTCTTCAGGATCGTTTGATGGAACAGCATCCCCAGAAAGTGGAGTCTGAACAACCTCAGGCTGCTCATCAGCAGCTTCCTCATACTCCAAGCAAACATAAAGAAGATCTGCCTGGACCGTTATCTAGTGCATCAAAATCCAGTCATATTGTTGAAAATACTCGTACTTCTTCAGTCATATCTCCTCCAAAATCAGATTTTGTGAAAACAACAGTATCAGCACCTGCATCTAGTCCAAAATGTAATGTAAGAGAACCATCTGTTACAATTTCCAAAGACTATACTTCTTCAGGTGCAAATAATTCTAGTAATAAAAAAGAAGGTTCTACATCAGTTTGTAGTAAATCTGAAAAAGTGGAATCTGGAAACAGAGATGATAAAATAAAAATTGACAAATTAAAAGCAGAAGTTGAAGGACAAAAACCCACAATGGAAACAACAGGACCACCCCCTCCTCCTACAAGTACTTATGCTTATCTTCATCATTCATATTTACAGCCAGCTCCTCCACACTTTGGACACATGCCTTTCGATCATACTCACCCAATGTATCGAAGTGGTTTGAATCCCATGATCATGTCAACGCCTCATTATGGTGGTTCTCACTACTTACATCCGCAATTGAGATATCATGTACCGTCAGGTCCTTGTGATCTTCCAGCTCATTCTCAGCCACCTGCAGATCCTTTGGGGACCAAGCTACATCCTCCTGGCACACCAAAAGCATTAGACCTATTGCATCAGGTATCTCAACACTATACAACCCATAAAATTCATGAACTTCAAGAACATGCATTGATGTCTCCCACACCTGTATCAACACCGATATCTTCTGCAACATCCAGCACCGTTCAAAGTAAAGTTTCAAATGCTGAACCTGCAGTTACTATTGCTAAACAGGAAGCAACTAGTTCTAGTGACAGGACACGATCACCACCACCACAGCGGCATCTGCACACTCATCATCATACCCATGTGGGAGTTGGATATCCATTGTATGATCCATATGGAGGTAAGGATTATTCTTCTGTCTCATTATTATTATTACCAGCCTTAAATTAATTAATATAATATTTGCTGATTTTGTTGCATACTTAAATGGGATAGACAGAAATGTATTATATGTTTAGTTTTTTTAAATGCTGTATAGATTGTTTTATTAGTTTGGAATTTTATTTAAAAATAGCAGGTTCAGTCAGATTTTGAAATTATTATTATCATGGAAACAGATAACATTTTTAGTTGTACTTCTTTGACTATATTTTTTGCTGTGCTTTTCAAAATCCTGGTATCATTTAGCAGAGTTTATATAATTTTGAAATTAGAAGAAACAATATATGAAATTCCATTTAGAGAGTTTTTTTTTATTGTTTAAGGTCTGCTTCTCTAATTTAAAAATGAAAAAACTGTAATCATCCCAAATAGACCATAAAATTAAAAAAAAAAAAGTTAATTATTCTTTTAAATACAAGTTAAACACATCTTTGCTTAAATCACTGCTATATAAGCACTGATAATGTTTTCTTGAATAGTTGTCTTTACTTGTCAGATTTTTCCAAATATGAATTTCTCTCTCCAGTCCCTATCTCATACACACACACACGTGCCACATCACATTTCCAAAAGGAGAGGGATAGGAAATACAACTGAAGTGTTTACGAATTCAGTGAAAACCTTGGCAGGTGGCTAATTTCTTGATATTCGTTATGTAATGATATTAACTGGTAATTCTTCACTGCTGTGGTTTCCCCACTGCAAGATGTTGTATATTTTTTATTGCTGTTTATCATAGGACAGCAGCAACAACAACAAAAGATAATATAATAATCATAATTTTTTTTTTCTCTGTAGTATTAGTTTATGGTAATTTTCTCAGCTGATATTCTTCTAGTTCCCTAAATAGTTAGCCTTATTAATCCCTAAATCAGTAATGTGATATCAACAAATTACTTCTGTCAAATTTTATTTGAAGGAAATATTGTGTTTGAGGGGAAATCCTTCCATATATTAGAAATACAAATACTCCTCAGTTGACAAACATTTCTCTGTTGAGTGAATTTGGTTAATGAAAACATTAACTTGCTTTATACAACATCTCACTGTAGCTGTTATATGATTTAATGAACACAAATTTAGATGGCATTACCCTCTATTCTACTTCAGAAGTATTGATAATCAAAGGCAGGTGCTTGTGTACTATACTATACTTATGGTTGTCTGAATGAATCATCACAACCTGCAGATTATGTGACTTACTAACATAATTCATAGCATCTTCCTTAATAACAACTTTGTTATCATAATGTATATGCATTTACAGTATTTACAGTAGAAGTAAACTTTCAGATATCTTGTATTTACATGGAGGTGTATAGTCAGGCAAGAGGAAGTAGATTAAAAAAAAAAATTGCACAACATAAAATTAAGTCGGTATAAATACTTATTTTTAAGCTATTCTAACCCTTTCCAAAAGACTGAATAATAATAATAACTATATGTATTGAGCAGTTTAACTTTACTATGTAATATCCCATTTGAAAAGAAAACTTTGGGCTTGTATACTGAATAACATTATACCAGATGTGTAATTTATGTTTTTATTTTTATTAATTTATTGGGGAGATAATCCTATTCTCCCCCTCCCTCCTCTCCCAATTGCTTGCCAAATCTTCTAGCTGTTCACAAGCACCTGACTTTGCTGCTACGCTTAAATTTTGCTCTGCTTTAGGTTTGTAATTTTCTGTATCTCCAGTGTACAAAAATATACATATATAGGATTGAGAGGGTAATGCAAAATTTTAATGGTACAAAGAGCAAATAATATTATAGTAACCCAAAAGTTTCTGGAATTGTCTTTATATTGTTTTCATTTCTTAATGTGTGACAAAAATATATAATATTTGGTATATTATATTATTGTATATTTTCGTATATTTTTCAGAGATACAAAATATATTTTATATACATTTTGCATATTTGATATATTACAAAAAATATAATTATATAATTTCTGTTTACCGAATTAAAGGTCAAAGTAATTGGTTTACAATTACTCACTTAAGTCATGCATTACCATGACTTAAGTGAGTCTGATAGCCACTTAAGTCAGTTCCAGAGCAGATTATATTAAGTGCACCAGGAGAAACTATATATTATCCTCACCAATTTGGTAAGATCAAGATAAGTTGGGGCAGGCTCATTGCTGGTCATGAAAGGTCCTGCACAAATTGATACCAAATTGACAGCTCAGCAACAACTTGCTGATGTCTATAGATTGCTTTCCAACCCTTGAAATGAACATTTCGTGAATTTTTAATTAACTATGATGAAAAAAATGGGTTATCTTTCATAACTTGCACTCACAAAATCAGTTCTGGGTGAAGTAGCACTTTGGTCTTGATAAGAGGTTGGTTTCTTTTCTTGTTATTATTAACATCAAACCTCCATGGAGAAAAGACTCTTCTCAGGAGATATACACTTTCTTGAAAAAAAAATCATTGAACGATGCCTTAAATTCATTCACAGTTTCTACAATCACCACACTTTCAGGCAATAAATTTCACCTACCAGCCTCTCTCCATGCAATGAGCCTGCCCCTCACTCCCTTGTTCACATCATCATTATACAGCCTCAAGAGGGACAGCTTCTTGTCTCCTCTAGTCAGTGAAAAATTTTCACTGCATTAATCTGGTAATCTCCCCCCCCTTCCTATTCACAAGGCTCTGCAAGTTGCATTCTCTCAATCTGTCCTCACATCCTACATTCCATATATCTGACACCTTGGTGAACCATCTCTTGACCTTCGCTAAGAACAAGATATTGTACATTTGGGATTTATTAAGCATTTTGCACATGCACTACGAGTAAACAGAATAAAAATATGGTGTGACATGTTTTTTACAACATTTTTTAAAACATATGAATAAAAAACATATAAGTGGCAGTGGTGCAGCTTGGAGAAAATTGGACCAGTCAACTTGATGACTATGTAGGCTGCATTCAGTGGTGATGTGATGAATTGTTTATTTAGAAGCACCACACAAAATCAATTTTTCTAAGCTTTGTGTAGAGGAGTTTTTAAATCAGATTTGGGAATTGAATATCGTTAAACTGATAGCCATAATAAAGCAGTAGCTTCACCTTGTTGAAATCTTAATTGCATATTTGGTTGTTTAAAAATCCAAAGAATTATATACCGTAAAAATATTTTTCTCACTATTGTGCTAAATGGAATTCCACATTCTCTCACAGATTTAAATTTCTGCTTTTCATATTTAGCTTTTTTTTTTTTTTTTTAATAAAACCGACACATTCAGTAAAGAATGGTAAAAAAAAGAAGAAAAAAAGAGCCTACCTGAGAGGCGCATGCTACTAAGCAAATTAATCGGTTTGATGATGAGATTTAAAGATATTACTAGAAAATTATTAGGATTATTTTTGTATTTTATTCTTAGTCCAGCTAAGATGTGAGAATGATAGAAACTGGACATTCTGAAACACTGCCTTACCAGAATATTTACCTGATTATTCAGATTCTGTTTGTTAACTAGTGGAAATAATAGACTTTGAGTGCGATACATGAGAGAGAAATTAATTAGCTAAAATTGAAGTCAATATTACTTTAATTCCATTACTCTCATCACGAGGACCCACCATTTAACTCTTAGGTAAAAAAGAGAATAGTTTGTTATAGTGAAAGGTTCATTATAATGCATTTCTTCTAAATAGCATTAATACTTTTGTTTTTTGTTTATGTGTGTGTGTGTGTGTGTGTGTGTGTGTACACATACAGTAACAAAAAAGTATGTGCTGCAATGAAAGTTTAGTGTGGGTAATACTTTTTAGTTTATTGTGCTTTTGTATTAATTTTAAAATTTTGTATAACCCCCCCAAATGAAGTTTTTTTTTTTTTAAATAGTTCATAATCCATTACACTATGCATCTCTGCATTATCATGACAGTGTTAACACCGGCCCCCTCATAAAAAATTAAAGAATGAAACTGTCCTACCAGCCTGGTTCCACTCTCATTTTTTGTGAGGGGCCTAGTACAAGTTGTTTTTTAACTTCTGTAATTAAGAGGGTCTTGTGATCAACAATATAACAAATATTTTAATATTGCCACATGAGATGGTGAATACTTTTATGTGACTTGTGAAAGAATTTCTGTATGAAATAATAATGTAAGCTTTATCTATTTTTGCATTGTTAATTATTATTTGCATGCAGCATTTTTAAATGGTAGAACTTCATGCAATATAACTGTTTCTGTTAATGAAACCCTTATGTGTAGGTGGTGGGAAAATAGGGCTACATAAATCTTCCTGAGTAGGTAGTCAGATCTGTATTATAGAGTAAGTGATACCCTGATCAAAATAGAAGTGTTAAAAATTATTATTAGAGAAGCACTCTTGTCTAATATTTGCTTAGGAATTTTATTGCATTTTCTAAGGCATACAAACAATCTTAATTTAGTCTTCCTTAAAAATAATTTTTATACAGAAAATTAAATGGAGCAGTGCATTATCTGTTAGGACAAATATAATGAAGTTCGAAATATCTTTTCTTAATAAAGAAGGATGGGCTTTTGAAGAGTACAGAATTTTGGAAGTAGTTTTGTTCAATACTGCAGTCTGTAACTGCAGCAATATTAAAATTTTTGTACCTGTTATTTTAGACAGGTCATTTAATTGTTTATATATATGTATATGTTCAGTTCAGCTCATGTATATGGTATAAAAATGAAATCATAGCCATACTTTTATCTGGTGGTATGATTGTTTACCAAAAATTTCTTGTAACATTAGAGGTTTTGTATCTGTAATTCATTGATAGAAATCTAAAATTGTCTTATTACAAATCAAGGTGTATGAAATTCAGTAATTTTGCAGTTGACAAGGTAAAATACCAAGGCATTAATATTGTTATGAGTAAACTTGGTTGGTTTCTTCAATTAAAAAAAAAAATATTTTATTTTATAGTTGTGTTTCATAATTTGTCACATGAGAAAATTTGCTTAGCATTTCCTTTTGGAGAGATAACATATGATTCTGTTTATTTTTTGTTCGTATTACATGTATTATTTCTGGGAAAATTCCCATGTTACTCCTCTAAGTAAATATTATTTTTATGGCTATTTAGCCTATTTTTGTTTAGGAGTATCTTTGTTATCTTTGGAAAATGTTCATATTATTGTCTTTCTACTACAACCATCTAACAAATTGACATTGCCACCATTTTTCTCAGCCTTTTATAGTATGAGTGATGGCTAATTGCCATCCAATTTTTAAAGTTAATATGTTGGGAATTCAAAATTGAAATTTGTTTCAATTTTGTTCAAAGTTCAACTTGAAATAAACTTTAGGGAACTGATTTATTCTTTTCATTCATTCCTTCTATCTTAATTTCTTTACATATAAACCTTCCTTTATCAGTATTTCCAAAAGTTATTTAAATTAAATGATAATGCATTTCTTCTTTCATTTTACCTTTAATACCTGTTAATAGTTACCATAAATTATATAGCCTTTTATCTGTGGGTTTACTAAAAAAAAATTGTAGATAAATTTATTAGATGAGAGTTTATTAGATGAAAGACTTGTTATCTTTGGAAAAAAAAAATCTGCATCATTTTCAGAAAGTAGAATTTCAAAACCACACACAAAAAAAAAAAAAAAAAAAATATATATATATATATATATGAAAGAATGATCATTGACTCGGTTAACATAATACATATTTTTTTAAAAAGAATTGAATGACTAAAATCGAGATTTAAGTAAAAAGGTTTTAATATTAAAACACGACTAGTTTCGGCTTGTAACAGCCTTCATCAGGTGACATTATTAAAAGAAAGAAAAAACACTAAAACACTGAAGCTTAAATAAACTATGAACAACATAGAGAGTCTCTATACATAATTGACATTAAAATGTTGTGGTTGTATTTAAAGCTGTTCTTTCGTTTGTTGTATTGTTGGGAAAGTGCATGCTAGTAGCATCTCATGAACTAAATATAAATAACAAAATAAGGAATATCACAATCACACAATATTTTATATACACCAAGGTATTTATGATGATGATGACAAGGTTTTGGGTGTCTTATTAAGAAACGGATTTTTGGAAGTGGAGTGAACAAAGTTCTGATGTTGTATTAAAATATTCTGCCCAAAAATCCGTTTCTTATTAAGACACCCAAAACCTTGTTATCATCATCTTAAATACCCTGGTGTATATAAAATATTGTGATATTCCTTATTTTGGGCAGACAGACAAATCTCTCAAATTGCGTATGGAAGAACACATGAGGGACATTACTTACAAGAGACAGCGAGCCAGTGCATTATCAAGTCATATCCTTTTCTCGGCTAATCCTAATGATGAAAGCCAAAGTCACAAAGTCTGCTGGGAAAAATCTCCTAACATCTTCCGTTGCAATGATGAACTAGAGAGACAAATTGTGGAATTTAGGGAAATCATCTTCAATCCTGTTCATCTAAATAATAACTTGAGGTACAACCTCCCAGATAGTCATTCAGCTGTAATCATGTACTGGCGTTCACGAGATGCTACTAGCACGCACTTTCCCAACAATACAAGAAACGAAAGAACAGCTTTAAATACAACCACAATGTTTTAATGTCAGTTATGTATGGAGACTCTCTATGTTGTTCATATTTATTTAAGCTTCAGTGTTTTAGTGTTTTTTCTTTTTTCTTTCTTTTATAATGTCACCTGATGAAGGCTGTTACAAGCGAAACTAGGCGTGTTTTTAATATTAAAACCTTTTTACTTAAATCTCGGTTTTAGTCATTCAATTCTTTAAAAAATATATATATATATATATATATATATATATATATATATATATATATATATATATATGTATGTATGTATGTATATATATATATGTTTTGGATGGAGAGCTTAAACCAATTTGCACTTAACACATGGTTTTGTTCATCTTGAGTCAATATGAAATCAAGCTTATAACAAAAATTCTTGATTTTTCTACAATATATACACGAAAACACAAGGTAAAAATATCATTTATTCAATATACTGCTATATATTTCAGTCTGAAATTAACAGACCATCGTCATTGGCTTAAAAAACAGTTGTTACAAGGTAGAACATAAACAATTGATTTATTCAAAATAGAATGAGGCAAATGATATTAAATTGAAACAAGCGTTATGCTTTCACTGAAGAAAAGGTTAATCATAACAGTGTACAATAAATTACATGTGTGTGTGTGTGTGTGTGTGTGTGTGTGTGTAACTTATTATATCATACTCAGCCAATCAGCAGATAGATGAATCTATTTAGTTTCTTAAGACTTTGTCTTTATAAAATATCATTCTCGGTCTTAATAGTAATTGAAAAAAAAAAAAAAACTTTAATGATGTGTTATTCGAATCAAATTCCCATATTTTTGATAAGGATAGGCAGTCTTTTCAACTTACGGTGGTGAAGCATGGCCTCAGCACTCTCCTTAAGCGTTCAAATACCAACATCTATGTAGATGTCGGTACAAATTCTTGATTTTTGTTGAGATTAATACCTGTTTTCAAAGAATAAGTTGTTAATATTTCAGAAATTCATCATAACTACAGTGTTTTGATGATGATGATATTAATTTGTGTATTGGAAGAGAAAATTGTGACCTCTTTGTGCTATATAAAGTTGAATATAATTCAAGATGGATTCTAATTATTATGAAAGTTTCCATGATGCACAGGTTATGTCAAGTCAAATAAGTGTACCAAGTATGAAACCCAAACCAGTGAGACATTACTGTACATTAATAGGGAGGGAGAATAAAAATCACAACACTAAAATCTCAAAAATCTGGTCTTAAATGAGAAGTGAGTATAATTAGCATGGATGCTTGCACAAGAGAAGTAAAATAATTTTTAAATTTCTATAATTGAATCTTCCATATAGTTATGTTGTGTGTGTATATGTATGTATGTATATATATATATATATATATATATATATATACACACACATACACATATACATATACACGCCTAATTCTTTTTTTACTTGGTTTAAAAAACAAGCAATTCTATTTTTACACTGCATATTTTGATTTAACACGGTTAAAATGGTGCTTATTTTTAAGATTTCTGTTTATATTCAGTTCTATTAAAAAAGGGCATTTCCTAGTATGGTACATATATACTTAAACTTTTGCAGAATCCCCCCTCGATGTGTTTTAAATATCAAGTATTACTCTGTGCTACAGAATGTAGACACATGCCAAGTAGAACTTATACAGTGAAATCACAAAAAAGTGTTGGTGGCTTTAAAGCAGCTTAAGGATCGTGTGACTTATTTTGCAGCAATGCTTCAGGAGATCGTATGAGGGTGGTCTGAAAAGTTCTCGGCCTTGATCATAGATAGCAACACTATTGGCAAGATTTTTTTTCCTAAGTTGGTACATCTGTCATAAGCATCCATGGAAATTGCAAGTCATTCTATCAAGTAGTTTTTTTTATACAACTGTCTGAAGCAAAAGTATTGTCTGTATTCCTTGAAATGAATAAAATTGAGTATCGTGCAGTTATAAAATTCTTTTTAAAAGAAGGCTTGACGGCAAAAGAAATTCATTCGAAGTTCATAAAAGTTTATGGGCACTCTTCTCTTTTGTTTTCAACAATTAAGAAATTGGCTGCCAAGTTTAAACGTGGCCGTACCAGCCTTGAAGATGATCCACGTGAAGGACGTCTCAAAAGTGTAACAACACCAAAAATCACTGATCAAGTGCACGATATGGTATTGGATGACTGGCAAGTCAAAGTGCATGAAATTGCTGAGACTGTAGCCATTTCAAAACAACATGTAGGATATATTTTGCATGAAGAATTGCAAATGAAAAAGTTTTGTGCAAGATGGGTGCCACACTTGCTCATAGCAGATCAAAAACGCACTTGCATGAAAATCTCTGAACAGTGCTTGGAGCATTTTAACAAGAATAAAACTGATTTTGCATATCGATTTATTACTATGGATGAGACTTTGCTGTTTGGATTGTGGTGTATTATGATTCACCATAATACACCACAATCCAAACAGCAGTCAAAACAGTAGACAGAAGCTGGTTGTTCAGCACCAAAGAAGACAAAGTCAGTTCCATCAGTGCCATTGGTGTTTTGGGATGCTAAAGGTATTTTGTTTAATAATTATCTTGAAAAGGGTAAAACAATAACCGCCGAATATTATTCCGATCTTTTAACAAGTCTAGACAGAAAAATTCTTGAAAAAAGACCTGGTTTGCAGAAGAAAAAAATCATCTTTCATCAGGACAATGCACCTGCCCACAAAGGTGTTTTGGCAATGGGAAAATTACGGGATCTGCACTATGAATTGTTGGAACACCCACCCCCTTCCCCAGATTTGACTCCCTCTGACTTCTGTCTCTTCCCAAAACTAAAACTCTTCCTCGCTGGTCAGTGTTTTTCTTCGAATCAAGAGGTGATTGCAGCTGTAGAGAGGTATTTTGCAGATCTTACTGAGCACCACTACAGGGACAGGATAATAGTGCTGGAGCATCGCTGGAATAAATGTATGAGTTTTAAGGGAGATTATGTTGAAAAATAAAAATAATTTTGAAATTATAAATTTGTTTTTTCATTGTTAGACTGAGATCAGACCACCCTCGTGTATTAAAACCATTACTGATTAATCGATCCCTAAGACCACAGGCAATTACAGGTGTGGATTTTAACACGTTACTAATGTGCCGGAAAGCAAATAAAAAAGATTGAGTTATAAAAGAAATTTTTAATGAATGGTTCCATCAATGTTTTGTTTCAGAAGTTAAACGCTATTTGGTGGAAAAAAATCTGGACTTTAAAAATTTTATTGATTATAGACAATGCGCCTGGCCATCCTGTTTTAGAATACTCGGATGTGGAATTTTGTTTTCTGCCACCTAATTCAACATCCTTAATACAACCACTTGACCAGTGTGTGATCACTACAAAACTTACTACATAAGAAGAACATTTCAATACATTTTGGATAAACTAGATAAGGATAATTTACTGACAGTTACTGATGTGAGGAAGAAATTTTCTATTTTGGAATTGCATCAAACTTGCTAAGTTGGCATTATCAGAATTGAAACCATCAACTTTAAATGCATGCTGGAAAGTTACTTGGCCAGAATGTGTGAAAAAGAAAAACCCCTGTTACCTTTGCATACAACTGAATATCCCAATATCATCAGATTAGCACATGCAGTTGGTGGAGAAGGATTTGATGATTTTTTGTCTGCAGTGATGTTAGTGATGACGAAATAATAATCTCGATGAAAAAGAAAAAAGTAATGATGATCAAGAGATTCTACTCACCTCAGGATTAATTAAAGAAAGGCTTCAAATGACTAGTAAAAATTGCAGTCATTTTCTTACACATGATCCAAATATGGTACTGGATGAGCTGAACAGTTTAAATGTGAACTGAAGTCATGTATGTGTGATATGAAGAATTATATAAAGATCTAGCCAAAACATGATTTCAACAATTAATTACAGAGCTCCTGGCAAAAAAAAAAAAAAACCAACCTTTAGAATTAATGGAAATTAGTGCTAATTTAGTTCCTTTTACTGAAGAAACGTTTGGCCATTGCAGTATGAACAGGACTGCCAAAGTGTTTCAAGTGATGGTAGTGATTTAATTCCAGTCTCACACAAAAGAATGTGACTACTGTCAGAAAGTAACTGCAAATAAAATTTAACTAATAACCATATGTGCCGGTGTATTTGGACCTGTTTGAATTTCTGTTTTATTAGTGACACTATTTTCTTTAAGAGATACATATATATATATTGTAATGTGAGAGGGGGGGTGGACTAAGGGGATGCTACAGTTTCTATGAAAATAACTTATTGTTTGTATCAGGTTTTCACATCTGGAACCATTCTTCTATTTTTTTTTTATATGCATTGTATTCTTTTTTACATGGTTTTCATTTACATTGTGTGTGTGTGTGTGTGTGTGTGTGTGAGTGTGAGTGAGTGAGTGATGCTAAATCTCAAAAATTTGGTCATAAATGGCAAATGAACTTAAAATCAGGATGGATGATCACACAAGTTAAATAATTTTTAAATGTGCATAATTGAATGTTTGTTAATTACACAAAATTAAATATGTAAAAAAATCTTGTTTCCTTAATGCAAAAATTAATAATATTAGTGATGCTCTGGATGCAGAAAAGAAAGGTGAGAGAATTAATTGTCTTGGTTGACACTACTGAACTGAGAGGTGAGAAAGGTTGTATGAGGGGAGGATGTGAAGGAGTTTTGGAATGAAGTGAAAAAGAAGAGCAAGAAGGTGAAGATTGTAAGTCTCCTGCCACACCATGATAGAGGCAAAGTGAGGAGGCGGAGGGCATTGATGTCAAACAAATCAATACATAGGTTGTGCACAAAGAGTGGTATAGGGTTTATGGAGCTCTGGTCTGAGTTTGATAGAATGAAGGATTTGTATAATGCTGACGGATTGCACTTAAATGGTTTTGGTCAGGTGGGTGGAATGCAGGTGAGTGTATGTATGTATGTATGTATGTATGGACAAAGGCACCATGAGACAAGTGAGTGAGAATGACCAAGAAATGCAGAATTTAGTGTCTTAAGTGACAATATTGAATAGGATAGTCAATTCAGGAAGTGAAGGTAAGTGGGGTGGGGGGGACTAAGGAGATGTTTCTGTATACTACTGTTATATAAGTATCAGGGAAGAGTTTTTGACACAACCTTGCCAAACGTTATAGGCATTAGTGACCCTTGGCTAACAGCAGATGATGTTATAGGGATAGAATATGAAGAGTTTAGTATTTTCAGTGAGGATAGAGAAGATAGGATAGGAGAAGGGATTCTGCTGATGATGACAGATGAATTGGAGATAGGAAGGAGAATGGCTGTTTATTTGAAGCAGTCTGGTGTAAAATAAAGTCCAATAAGACAGAATATACAGTTGGTTGCTGCTATATTATAGAGATGATCTGGAGGACATGTATTAGCAAATTAGTACAATGAGTACAGGTTGAGTAATTATTATAGGGGACTTCAACTAAGGAGATATAGATTGGTTGGAAGAAAGATCGCATGGCAGAAAGGAAATGAAATTTATACACCAACTGAGAGAGATAATTACTTGAATCAGCATGTGATGGAGGGGACTCAGAGTGCAAGGGTATCGGACCTGGTTGTAGGACTAGAAGAGCTATTCACCACCAAGGTGGCTATACTGCCTACTATTGGGGAGAGTGACATGTGGTCTTGACTTGGGAGGTTGTAAAACATGAGGAATATTCTATCAAGAAAGGGGTATATGTAGAACTACAAGGCAGGCAATTAAGCCAAACTTAGGAGGAAGTGGAAGCTGTGCCATGGCATAAAAACCTACAAGGAAAGTGTGTTAGTCAGTGGCGCTTGTCCATAAGGGCTGCATTGAATGTAGCTCCAGCGTTCAGTATACTAGTTGCATTCAATGCAGCCCTGCAGCCTTTATGGACAAGCCACCACTGGTGTTAGTAGTGCATGGGCGATAGTTATACCTTGGATATGCAATATCAAATTGCATACCCAAGGCCAAGAGGATTAATCATGTGGGAGTTAGATGGATGAGTAGCATCACTGAGCTGCAAAGGTAATCATGAGCTGCTCCTAAACAAAAACAAAACACTCCTAAACAAAAACAGGCTATAATAGCCGTAATTATATTAATAGTTGTTATTCCTCTGTATAAAGCCTTGATACATCCACATCTGGATTACTGTGCTCAAGTAATCTGGTCTTCTGGGTTTCTTGGGGGATGAGGAAGTAGGGGAGAGAATTCAGAGGCAAGTGACAAAGATGATGAGTGGTCTGTAAAATGCTTGATGCTTGTGGGTCGCAGAAGTTGGTTATAGGCAAAAAAGAGGGGATATGATAGAAACATTAGTTACTCAAAGGGTTTTATAGGATTGATCATGGAAAGTGGATCAACACTAAGCTCTAGGGAGAGCAAGAGGTCATCCTATGAAGTTGAGTAAGAGTGGTTAGTAGTGGTGTGAGGACTAGCTTGGAGAGGGGTGAATAAATGAAATGGGTTGTCATAGTCAGTTGCAAGTGCTTTATCTGTTAATGGGTTCAAGGATGGCTATGATAGATTATGTGCATAGTTTGGGTATCCAGCGACAAGTCTTCATACTGTATTGGAGGTGCCTGTACAACAAGAACAATAATGATCATCATAATGATATATTCTTGATTTTAATGAAAATGACAGAATTATAACGCATTTTAAGAAAGTTAAATATTTATTACTTTAAATACCTGAAGTTGTTGGTGAAAATTAATACACAGTTGATCATAACAAATTAATAAGATTTTTGTTCCACAGATCTAGATCTGTTGTAATGTGAAAAAATTTCACCAAGTAATCTATTTTAATTAAATATAAATTATAAGACTTTCGATGCCAAACACCACAGTCAGCTTCCCCTTTTGTGATACGTCATGTTTTAATTTTGGGAATCATATTCTGAATGTTTATTCACTTGTTCTTTGTTACAAATGCATAAAAGTGTTTAATATTCTGATCAGGCTTCTGAATTATGCATGTAATAATTGTAACACTTTTATACTTCCATATTTGAGCAGTCCTGGTTGGATGTCAAATAGTCCTGAATTATGCATGTAATAATTGTAAAACTTTTATACTTCCATATTTGAGCAGTCCTGGTTGGATATCAAATAGTCCAGTTGATTCTTCACAGTTTAGGTTTCTGATTGTATTTCTCTTGAATATTTTTTTACTGCTTATTTCATTTAACCATTTAGAAAAGTAATTTCTTTAGAAATCCAGATTATCTTTCTCTTCAGTTTCTGTCATTCTCATTATCATCACTATTCCTTTTTACATTATTCTTCTGTCCATTTCTGCACCTTCGATATCCCCCAGGACATTTGACCATCTTCATGATAGTCTTCTGATGAAGTTTGTTTAGATACTTTTATGTATAGCTTAGTTTTCTTACTTTTTTCTATATTTCTCTATATTCTTAGGAAGTAAGTCAGGGCACATGTTGACTTAACTTTCAACACAATTTCTTTTTCAGGACTGCTTCTTTAATTTCTTAAAAATCAGAACTCCATAAAATTTGATTTTTTCTATCCTAGAAGCCAACTTTATCATATGCTTCCTTTGCAGGCTCAGTTAATATTTTATTCAGATTTTGCCAGTAGAATTCTTGTTTTTAAGCTCTTATACTTTCCCTCCAGTAATATTTGTATATGATTACGGTTCACTTCTGAAAGCTGCTGAACATTGTTTTCAAAATTGGTGACTTTTATACCAATTTTGAAATTTATACATATTTTTTCTCAGTGTGATACTATTTTTATTTTGCAGAAAACTTGTTTGGTCCACTTCCTATTTCGGATCTCTTGTATACTCTTGTCTCCTAAATCAGTGTTAAGACTTCATTTTTTTTTTCTCCATGTGAATTTATGCACATCTTTATGTGTGACACATGGTTTTTTTGTCTGTGTTCTAAACAGAAAACCAGCAGGTCTAACCATTTTTATTGGTTTTGCTTTTTTTCTCCAAATTTTTCCAAAATATTTCTGTATATTTTGGATTCATTTCTTGCTCTGCTGTTCTCCAGCAAGAACTAGCTTTTCCTTTATGTCTAGCTGCTCTTAGTTTATATGCTTATACTTCTTTTCAACAGGATTTACTAAATCAGATTTTAAGTTACTTGTTTCGATAAATATAACATCTCAGAACAAGATTAATTTTTAAGTTACTGTTATTTTGATTTTTCATTGTGATAAAGTAGGTTTATATAAATTTCATAGTCAAATATCATAAATTAATATAACATTAATAAAAGGGGTTTTAATAATATGCATTGTTAAAGCAATTTGATTTTTAATCTTGAAACACTAATATGATTGGCGAATTTCATTGGAAATAATACTTATCAGAATTACCAATGAAAAGTTATACTGAAAAAAAAGTTTTTTTTATCAAAATTCTGAATTTATTATTTGCATTGAAATAATAAAAGCAATTTAAATAATAAAATTTGACATAAAAGCAATTTACATTGCTTTTATTTCAAATATCTGTTTAAAAACAGCAACTGTTAATACTTTCTTGACATTCCACATATTTTTGCTATGTGTTTTCAGTATGCGTAGCATGGTCTTTTAAAGGATAAGTTGTCATCTAAAGATGAATCTTGGCTTTTCTGGTGGAATTTTTAAAATATGATAATGTGGTGTAGGAGAAATGCTAATGAGAACAGAACTATTACTGAAAGTTTTGTATCATGAAAATGTTTCAAAACAAAATTCTCCCTTTATTATTTTTATCACAAGTGCATTTTTCTTCCTGTCCCTTTTGATTCTTTGTATGTACTGGACATAGGATGGGACATTGCTAAGTTATCACCATGCTGTGCTAGACAAGCATATTGTTTCCCTTCAGCCATCTGGGTGGAATAATAATGTATTTACAACATTGCAAAGTGCGCATAAGCATCCCCCCCCCAGGCCACCTGCTCATGGTGAAGGAAAGCGAACTTCCCATTGGCGGCATACTGGCCTTTTCATTCTTCCTCTTTTTCTGTACTTTTCTTTCTATATTCTTCATTCTTCTTCTCCTTAGCCATTTTGTTTTTTACTCTTCTGTCTTCCAGACCACCATCACCCGGATCCAACACCTTGTCACTGTATTTGCCATGCAGCACAACCCATGGACATCTCGTTTGCTTTAATTTGTCCCCCAGGCAGGATAGGCAGTTCTAGATGGGCTGGCCATGATCAGTAACCTACAGGCTTACCTGCAAGTGTCGCAGCACATCTTCTTCCCCACGGTATAGGACCAATGGCTTGCTGCAATGCTAGTATAGCATCTGAAGAAACCCTATTATTGTTTGTCAGATAATGGACACCCACATGTGATTCAGTGGTGGGAGTCTCTGGCACGTAACGGAAAATTTCTTTGAGTATGAATCTTCCCCCATCCTGAAATTTTCTTATTTCTGTTATCAGATCTATCATCTGATAACATAAATAAGAAATGAAAGACACCTGGTGCATATAAATATAAATATACCATTGTTTGTCATTATCCCTGCAGTGGGTGAAAAGCCAATAAGGAAAATTTCACCCTTCTTTATTCTAAAGGGTTTAGGACAATTAGCAGGATCTTCAAAATCAATTGAGAAACTACATTCTGTTGATATTCTTCTGGAAACATGTTAGCAACATAGGAAGAGCTGCTGCAAGCAATATCACTGGGAAGAATACTAATTACAGTAACACCTCATAAAATACTTCACTATTCCGGAAGGTATGATATATTAGGATGGGATCTCAGTGTTCCTGATGAGGAGATATGTCGAGAGCTTAAAGTTAAGGAGTTACAAGTATGAGGCACATCCTAATAAGTGCGGATTGACAACAGGTTCCACCAGTAATATCATCCTTACTTTTGACACACCCAAATCTTCAAGCATCAGTAGAAACAGAATATCTTAACTGTCTTGTTAGGCTCTACATTTCCAATCTACTATGATGCTTTGAATATTATAAATATGGTTATGCCCAAACTGCTTGGCATGGCTTCCGTCATCTGCACCCAAGGTGGTAGTAACGAGCATAATAAGTCTTGCTTTTTAAAGAAATCTAAATGTGTCAACTGTTCATAATAGCACTTCACAGTAAACAGTACCAAGAGAGGAAAAAATAAATTAGTTCATTGAACTTATTTATATTTTGTTGGTTTCTACTCAGCATCTTCAGAGCACAGATGATAACTATGACAAGCACACAGGCACTAAACTAAAAACATTGGAAACAATTCAAATTTAAACTGAAACAATTGAATTGCTTCTAATGCTTTGATTTAGTGCCTGTGTGCTTGTCACAGTTATAATTTGTGCTCTGAAGATGCTGGGTAGAAAACTTGGCATCTTCAATTAATTCATTTTTTTTCTCTCTAGTTGTTGTTTATACTGTGAAGCACTATTATGAATGATCAACAACACTTAAGCCTTTCTATAGGCATATGTATCAACTGTGAGGGAGACCATCCAGCCTATTGCTGTAACCTCCAAAGATGGAAGGATGAAAAAGATAAAAATTGACCAAAATATCTCAAATCAGGATGCAAAATGAAGCTAGCCAGTCCTGAAAGCTTTTTATGTTGAGAAGGTGGCAGTTAAGAAAATATCAAAAGCAACACAATCTCATCCCATTTGCCTCTCCCACTGTCTGATAATTTCAGCATACCTGAACTTTATGATCATGAATGCTTTTCTTTGGGCCACATTAATCACCCACTCAGTGAGAATCCACTTGTCAAGAAAATTATAGCAATGGTATCACTGAAGAAAAATACCAGACAGACACCTGCACAGAAAAAATGGATACTCCTGTATACATTGAATATAAATTAAACACAAGAACTAACCCTCACACATCAGATGATGTATTAAACATTTTTTAGAGGAATTGATGGGCACTAGCTACCCATACTTCCCAAAATCAGTTAACAGGTTCAACATTAGGAGACTGATTTTGAATTTTGATTAATAGTAAAGTTTGGTTTTTAACATAATTATCCCAGTTTTTTGGTGTCTGTGTGGGGAACATTTTGGTGTATACCAATATATGAATAATTTTGGCACAAAAGTAAATTTATATTAGTTAATAATAATGCAGTTGAGATGTTCTGACACCCTGATTCAGATGATGATTAATGAGGCATTTCTTTGCAAAGAAAGTATTTATAACTTGATGAAACTGAGGCATGCTTTTCTTAAATCTGCATTAACATTTATCATTCAATGAAATATACACATTTTCATTTGGTATTTTACTAATAGCTGTGTAGGATATATGTAAGTTAGTGTGAATTTTATGACATTTTTGAAGTGTTTCATTAAAAATAAAAAGGAGAATTTTAGTGTGATATTATTTCTTACAAATTACAGAATTCCTAATTAAGTAGACCTGTGAGTGTCATTTTTATTAAGAAATAGAGAGGAGTTATTTTTTTTAAAAAAGGTTCTAATCAGACCCATTCCTTGAATACCATATTTACATTGATATTTCAGTGATTCACATTCACATTCACATTAATGTTCATTATAATAGGTTTTCTTTAAAAAATGCTAAATATAATTACAGTTGTAATAATTGGACATACCATATATGACTTCTAATAATTAAAAAATGACAATTTAATACATTTTGAAGCTACAGGATTCAAACATTACTATTTGAATATTAGTTCTTTCTTATATGTAATTGCAGTATTACTTTTCTTGATATAATCTTTCTTGAAGAGTAGATAATGGAATGTGTGTGTGTGTGTGTCTCTCTCTCTCCAAATTGACTTTTAAACTTAGGGAAGGCAACAAGCAGCATAAAATTTAGCATTATATGCTTCAGGCTTATTTTTAGAATTTTTCAAGCAAATGAAATTTTAAAATATCTAAGTATATATGTGTTTGGTGTCTGATTCCAGTCTTTTGTTCTTTGGAAGGAATATTTTAATGTTTGGACTTATTAACACATTACATATAACATGTATCAGGCACAGATATGCAATGAATGGATATGGGCAAAGCCTTGGCTGATAGAACTTTTGCATCCTTTGATTGTTTATAATTAAAAATAAATGAGGCTACTCAAATTCTTTTACTTTTATTGAAATAGCTCATTGATTTTCTGGTTGAAAAAAAAAAAAAAAAATATGGACAATAACCTGTTTTGTGATAATTGGCTGGTTGGTCTAATTGCTTATAGTGGCCCAGCAGCACTGGAAGCAAGCTCAGAATCAAAGACGAGTACCCTACAGGCTAATGGTAATTATTGACACTATTGACATTTGTGTAAATCTGTTCCTACATATGTATGCGGAGAAGGGTTTTACTTGTGTCCTGCATGAAATGCAGAATCTAAAAGCACCACTTAATCTTTAAACCAAGAATTTAGAAAATTTAATGCCTATTTTAAAATATTAAATGTCTTATAGTATATATAATTAACATTAAAACGTTAGGTTTATCCTTTGACCATGGTCTTTTCTTAATATTATTAGCTTCACTTAATATGAAGCTCTGAAATTTGTTTAATGAGTTGTCTAAAAAAATTGTTCTTTGAAAAGTTGCTCTTTAAAAATATACATTTTAAGTGTTTAGCAGTTGTTTATTTGCATATATTCAAAGTTTGAAATGCATTTTTTTTCTTGATAACAAAAAATATAACCATCATAAAGAAAGTATTCCATTTTGTTTAAGAGAATATTCATTTTTATCCAATTTTATCTAAACTGTTTAGTTGGCATATAGTATAAATCTTAACACTTTTCAGATCAGTACTAGAGAAGTGGGTTTGAATATCTTCTGCTGTAGAAAGTTTTGTCTCTTGGTTACAAATATATTATACTTGACAAAAAATTAAATTCTTGCATTAACCACCTTACCGGCCATTATGGATCAAATACGCATCTTTATACGCTTCATATCCATCATATATTTCAATGTAATATCAATGGTAATACAATTTTAATATGCACTTCGCATCCATGTTAAACTGGATGTATATATACGTCTTGGCCGGTAGCGTGGTTAATTCTTCATGAGGTCTACTTCTAGAGGCTTGACCACATCAATTGCCTTAATGTAAAAATGTTATGGAAAGGGTCCTCACTTTGACTTTTATTGAGATCTTATCAGTGGAAACCATACCCAACAAGATACTAAAATTAAATCCATGCTGGAGTTATGTTATTTTGCATATACGAGTAGTAAAATGGTATATCACCATATTATTAAAATACTCTAGATCAAAGATAGTTATATAGAATGTTTTTTCTACAACTAACTTTTGGGTGTGAAGTCTCACAGTCTCTGTGTACAAAAAATCTATATTACCATATTATTAAAATACTCTGGATTGGAGATAGTTATAGAATGTTTTTTCTATAACTAAAACTTTTTTTCTATATTCTAAAACTTATGTATGTGAAGTCTCACAGTCTCTATATACAAGTAAAACTATTGAAGATACTTCACGTGCAAAAACCTTTATTTGTTACACTTGGGTAAAGCATTAAAACAAGTATGATTTTTTTATAAAGTATAATATGCTGTGTAAGCAAGTGAAAAAACTTTCTACAACTATCTCATCCAGAGTATTTTAATAATATGGTAGGCACACTATTTTAATATTTCTATATAAAAATATATATGTCATAATCCCGTTGCATTATGTTATGTGATACTGAAGAAGCTGATGTGAAATCAGATATATATATATATATATATATATATATATATATATATATATATATATATATATATATATATATATATATACAGGTAGACTAACCATGAAGATATTCGATGTGTAAACTCTGTTATGCTTGGGTAAAAGATTAAAACAAGAATATAAATTTTTTGTTCAGTATAATAGAAATATCTGTTGCTGTTTATTTCTATAAACAAGATATCTGATGTTATTTATTTATTTTAAATCTTGCTCCCACTAGGAGAAGCTGTAAAGCCTATAGCAAATCAGTACATGTGTAGGTAGGGGTCAAGAAAAAAAGATCCGTTGATATGCTTCTTCTTGAAGAGTTGGTGGGGTAATCTTTGGGGAATACTTCATGGGGAAGGTCATTCCACAGAACTGAGGTAGGTAGGTAGAATGAAAGATGAATCCAAGTAGCAGGTTTGGTGAATCAGCATTCAGCTGTAGCTGCTACTTATGTGATTTTAGTTTAACAGCAACTGTGGACATGATGACTGCCAGTTCTGTTGAACTAGAACCTATGGGAAATATTTGTAGGAGACAATATTGAAACTGTCTTTCATACAGTGGCTGGAGAGAGTCTCTGAGAAACCCCACTTGTGAGATCAGCATTTCAAGTTAAGGTGGATTTGGAGTTTGTTAACAGTACAAACTGTTCTAATAATAAAAATTTAATGGAGTGAAACAGCACTAGGAAACAATTAAAAGTAGTATTTCATGCTTCCAGTATTTCATTTCAGTTGCAGAGACATCATCAGGGAGTATACAAAATGAGACTTGTAACACACACACACACACAAAGGTAGCACAAAATTAACTAGGTGGGACACCATCAATGAACATCTGTCTGCAGCCTAGGATGTAAAGTGGGATCTCGAAGTACTAGTGTTTTCCATATTTCGGGAAGTTTTATGCAATCGTATATATTTAAATTAGGCTGATTTTTAAAAGAGCACTAGCAGATTCAAAAAAGAGGCTCTCTTCTAAATTACTCTGATGGAGCATGATGGCCTTTTTCCAATTGATTCTATGAGCTGTATTCAAAGCATGGTCTGCAAGGCCATATTGAGCATAGTCATGACTGCAGGTGTATTTTTTTGTGTTCTTACGTTCGGATGGTAGCTGATCTTCCTGTCTGTCCATAGTGGACCAACTTGCGGGAACAAGGAACTCTATATACACTTGGTACTGAGAAGGGGGGAGTATCTTTAATGGAGCAAATAAGGGTAGCTAGTTTTATGTGGGGTTTGAAAATAGTGCAAAGATTGTATTTCTTTAACACATGGAAACTGTTCTAATTTTAAGTATTAATCTGAGTGATATCAAATGTAAGGGAGGAAGAAGAAGTAAGGTTTTTTTTTTTTTTTTTTGTGAGAAAGATAAAATTGTGTTTTGGGAGCATTAAAGTGATTAGGTTTTCATCACCTCATTGAATGATGATATGGAAATTGGAAATTAAAGTTTAGGCCATGACTGCAGACAGTCTTGAAGGTTGAGATAATTCGGTGCTGCAGGGTTTGTTATATGCATAAGTGGAATGAAGGTGTTTTGTTTATTTGGTGAAATTTTCTTATAGATATTCTGTTAAAAGAAGTATCTCTATGTGATATTTTTGCTATCCACTTTCCCATTTTTTTCTTTCTTTCTTTCTTTCTTTTGGTAGAATTCAGTCATTAATGATTTTTCTTGGAGATTTAACAAAATAAAAAAAAAAGGTAAAACAAATTTTCTGTGAAATTTTATTTTTAACTATTCTTCATAATATTTCAGGATTACACATTATGAAAAAGGTATTATACAGAAAGGTGGATGCATATTCATATATGTTGGTCTGTTATTTTGTTATTTTCAGCTATGATGGTCTAGCACTGCAACAAAGATGCTTTTTTATTTTAAAAAAAAATCCAGAAGTTATTCTGTGCAGTTGTGTAACTTTCATATTACAAAAATCCTGTAAGTGTGTGTTGTATGGAGACAGATTTTTTTCTTTTATAAAAAAAAGGGGACCAGAAAAAATCCATTTATGCCACTGCTTGTGTTGCACAGTTTATTTATCAAAAATGAGAAGTAGCATAATTTATAGAGCAGTTGTAAATTTTGATTCAGCAGTTTTTTTTTTTTTTTTTTTTTTTATAAAGAAAATCATTATAATTGTTGATCGTGCATATAACTGGAAATATAGTAATTTCCAGTTATTGTGATATTTTGCTTATGAAAATGGATCAGATGTGTAATCGGTACATATCTGAAATATAAAACCTAATAAGACATTATTGTATATAAAATCTCTCAATTTTCAAATTAACATTGGCCACTAACAATAAAATTTAACATTATTAGCATGGACTACTGTCAATATCCTATCTATTCCATTTCTGGAAGAGCCTCTCATATAAACTATTCCTCCAAGACTACAATCTCAAACTCTTAAAGAGGAATATCATTTTCACCAGACCCTATGTATGGTGAAAATGACTAACTTTCCTGGCACTGACAACAGCTGAGTGAACTGAATCCCTTCTCAAAAAAATTATAAATTTTCTGCTCATGAAATTTCATAGAACTTCATCAGTTAAAATAATTGCAGCTCTTGTTAAAGTGCCTGGTTGCTCAGAGTTTGTTTCATAGCATAAAGGTTTCAGACATGATCTGGCAAGCCAAATATTTTATTACTTATTTGTGAGGTGGGATGAGGGAACATGCTATGCCTGTCCATGCCATGCCCTTTCAAGGAATCAGCATAAAACTTGCTTGCACTGATAGAAGTTTGTTAGCTCATTATCAGTTTTTGTGTGTAGAACTGATTTGTAAAATGAGTTGAATACTAATTTGCTATTGATTGGCCAATACTTACTGCATTACATAAAATATTTAGTTTAAAGTTTTTTTTTTGGGGTGGGGGGTGACATTCCACACATGCATTATATCAGATTGACCATATATGTAATATTGTGAATTCAAGCATAACACAATGCAATACTGAATCAGTATATCCTTTAACATTGATATCTTTTACTTAGTTGTACCATTTTTGAGTGCTCCATGGGACTGCTGTAATTGCAAGAGTTTAAAATCTTGTTATGGTTTGTTATATTAATATATTTTATTCTTCATTGACTTTCACATAGATAAAAATGTATTTGCTTTGATTTTTTTTATATGTCAAATCAACAATATCTCATCTGAGATCTGTTTAAGATTAGAATAAACCATGCTTTGAATATTGTTTTAAAAAATGTAACCATTATTGTGCCAGACTCTTGCAGTGGGTCAACTTGTTCTGAGTAAATTATTTTTGGATACTGAAGCTAATAGTATCAGAATGCATGTCTCAGGCATGCACTCTGGTCCTTCCAGTCAAAGGATATTCGATACTGACTGTACTATGGAGGCTCTAAGTTAATTTTAGAAACTTTTTAACTATAGCTACTTGATTAAACCCAATTTTATTTTATTGAACATGATTATGATATGCACACAAGTTATCCATTTACATTACTAACACATGCATAAATGCATCTACCATAGTGGATGCAAGATACTACCCATCTCTATTCTTTCTAAATATCTTGGAAAGTTGATAGCTTACTTATAGGTAATTCAGACAACTGTAATAGAATCCTCCGACCTACCAGCAACCGTGGAACATCATCAACCTGTTCACCATTGTACCACATATAGTAACTATATGATGTTATTATAAGAGCTGTTTTAATCAACACTGATGTTATTTGAGCTCTATAGCAATAACATATTCTTCCAATTCCATGATAAATTCTATGAGAAAGGACTAGCATTGGACTTATCACTGTCTTTACTTTTAGCCATACTGTTTATGGAATTATTTTTCAGATAGGGGTGACTACAAATTACTACCTAAATTTTGGCTATGCCATGTGATGTATTTATCATATTGCTCAGCTCTGTGAAACAACTATAAACCTTTGCCATCTTTGCTATAAACCATCTTAACAGCATACATCCCTGCATAAAATTCAGTGTGGAATTTAGAAAACAAAAGCTTTTTTGGAGAGGGGAGAGCATTCTTCTTGGAGGCCTTTGAACAGAATAAATTTTCAGTCTATAGAAAACCAGTGCATACAAGAAGATACCCCCAAGCAGTATCCCAACACCATCTGTCACGTGAAAAAAAAATGTATATATTATAAACACTTCCAGCAGTGCAGAAGATGCACCCAAGAACACAAAAGACCTCAATCTTATCCTTCTGAAAATAGTTATAATAAAAAATGAACGATAGAGAATATTCTAAAAGAGCTCCTCCCCCAGATAAACAAAACAAGAATATAGAGGAGCAGTGTTGCTCCCTTATGTATGCTCTGTCAGACAAGATTTCAAAGATATTGTGGTAACAAGTTGCTTTCTCCCTGATAAAAACAATATCTGGTCTCCTTGCCTTCCAAATCCATCCTGTTCACATGGTATTATTGTCTGAGACAAACAGGCAGGTCAAGAGAGGTATGCATGTCAGAACACACCAAGGATATATGGGAGGGGGGAAATATATATATATGCGAGCGATATATATATACATTCAGTTATTAAATATTATTTAAAATATGATAACAAACCGAGTAAACCAGCATTCTAATATATATATATATATATATATGACAGAATGATCATTGACTTGGTTAACATACATAGTTTTATGAAAAAATTGAATGACTAGAACTGAGATTTAATTAAAAAGGTTTTAATATAAACACACTACTAGTTTCGGCCTGTAACAGCCTTCTTCAGGTGACATTATAAAAGAAAAAACACTAAACATTGAGGGTTAAAAGACTATGAACAACATAGACAGTCTTTATACATAATTAGCATGAAAACGTTGTAGTTGTATTTGAAGCTGTTCTTTCATTTGTTGCATTGTTGGGAGAGTGCGTGCTTGCTGCATCACGTGAACGCCAGTACATGATTACAGCTGAATGACTATCTGGGAGGTTGTAGCTTAAGTTGTTATTTAGATGAACAGGATTGAAGATGATTTCTCTCGATTCCACAATTTTTCTCTCTATTTCATCACTGCAACGGAAGATGTTTGTAGATTTTTCCCAGCAGACTTTGTGACTTTGGTTATCATCATTAGGATTAGCCAAGAAAAGGATATGACTTGATAATGCACTTGCTCGCTGTCTCTTGTAAGTAATGTCTCTCATGTGTTCTTCCATACGCATTTCGACAGATTTGTCTGTCTGCCTGAAATAAGGAATATCACAGTCACATAATATTTTATATACGCCAGGGTATTTGAGTTGATGATGACAAGGTTTTGAGTGGCTAATTAAGGAACGGATCTTTGGAAGTGGAGTGAACACGGTTCTGATATTGTATATTTTTAGAACTTTTGCTAATTTATGTGAAACAGTACTTATGTAAGGAATAGATATATTGCTTTTGAATCTATTTGTTTCTTCTGAGTGATGTCTAGGAGGATTAAGAAGGAATTTGTTAATGATTTTCTTGGAATATCCATTAACTTCGAAAGAAGTTTTCGGATGGTTTATTTCTGTAAGCCGTTCATTTGGATCATCAAGAAGAGAACGGGCTCTATGTCCCAAGGTGGAAATTATTCCAAGCTTATGAGGAGGGAAATGATGGGATTGACTGTGCAGATATCTGTTGGTATGTGTGGGTTTTCTATATATCGATATTTTTAGTTTACCAGAAGAGCGAGTCAGTTTGACATCAAGAAAAGGCAAGGAATTATCCTTGCTCTTCTGGTAAACTAAAAATATCGATATATAGAAAACCCACACATACCAACAGATATCTGCACAGTCAGTCCCATCATTTCCCTCCTCATAAGCTTGGAATAATTTCCACCTTGGGACATAGAGCTCGTTCTCTTCTTGATGATCCAAATGAACTGCTTACAGAAATAAACCATCCGAAAACTTCTTTCGAAGTTAATGGATATTCCAAGAAAATCATTAACAAATTCCTTCTTAATCCTCCTAGACATCACTCAGAAGAAACAAATAGATTCAAAAGCAATATATCTATTCCTTACATAAGTACTGTTTCACATAAATTAGCAAAAGTTCTAAAAAAATACAATATCAGAACCGTGTTCACTCCACTTCCAAAGATCCGTTCCTTAATTAGCCACTCAAAACCTTGTCATCATCAACTCAAATACCCTGGCGTATATAAAATATTATGTGACTGCGATATTCCTTATTTCGGGCAGACAGACAAATCTGTCGAAATGCGTATGGAAGAACACATGAGAGACATTACTTACAAGAGACAGCGAGCAAGTGCATTATCAAGTCATATCCTTTTCTCGGCTAATCCTAATGATGATAACCAAAGTCACAAAGTCTGCTGGGAAAAATCTACAAACATCTTCCGTTGCAGTGACGAAATAGAGAGAAAAATTGTGGAATCAAGAGAAATCATCTTCAATCCTGTTCATCTAAATAACAACTTAAGCTACAACCTCCCAGATAGTCATTCAGCTGTAATCATGTACTGGCGTTCACGTGATGCAGCAAGCACGCGCTCTCCCAACAATGCAACAAATGAAAGAACAGCTTCAAATACAACTACAACGTTTTCATGCTAATTATGTATAAAGACTGTCTATGTTGTTCATAGTCTTTTAACCCTCAATGTTTAAAGTTTATTGCCTCAATGTTTAGTGTTTTTTCTTTTATAATGTCACCTGAAGAAGGCTGTTACAGGCCGAAACTAGTAGTGTGTTTATATTAAAACCTTTTTAATTAAATCTTGGTTCTAGTCATTCAATTTTTTCATAAAACAAAAAAAAATATATATATATATATATATATATATATATATATATATATATAAATGAGGACTTAGCAGCCCATAGAACAGAGGTAAATCCTCAAGTACTATTTACCATTATTATGCCAAGTTTGGACCGGCAGACCATGCTTTGGACAACCCCTCATGCAGGATTAGTTGGAAAAAACTTGATGTGCTATATAGAAGTCATTACAGGCTGGAAAGATTATTTTTAGTCAGCAGTGGCCATGAAGCATTCTCCTAACCTTAACAAGTATGGCTAAATTAATTTGCCAAAAATTTGAGAGACTGCTATCTTAAGATCAACTCATACACAACTGTAATACTTCTTCTTTTTTACAATATTAGAGGGTGCCACATCAGGACTTGGGATGCTGTAATTCAAAGTGGAGACTTTCTCCACTTTTTAATTAACTATGGTAAGCCTCAACTTTTTTAAAAACCTATTATAACTATCATTACTCTTTGAGAGGCTGTTATTTAGGATTGTAATAATCCTTCTTTTTTTCATTCTTCTTAATATCCATGTGCACATTTCCTCTGCATGTAGACTGTTTCTTGATAAAGCAAAGATGAACATTGGAAAATAATTTCATTTTGCATGTGATCTGATTCATTCAGTCGAGGCATATGATAATAAGAACATTATATCCATTCCCCCCACTTTCTTTTTTTTAACAACATTTGGTTACATTCTGGTCTTATGTTTTAATCAAGTATGGAATTTCTTTATAGGAATGAATCGTCAGGATATAATTTTCTGTGTGCCTTTCTCACGAATGGCAGAATCCTCCACACAGTGCATGATTTTCACTTTGAGATTTTTTTCCAATTGAAATCAATTTATGTTTCGAAAAGGACTCAGAAGTCTGATTCCATCATTGCTGTCACTTTAGATTAACTATATTATTCAATTCATGCACTGCAATATGAATTGGAACATGAAAACTAATTAATATCCATAGCTATTATATGGGAAGCTGTTTCCATGGAGACATTGCGACAAGACCAGTGATGTCAGATGAGATTCATAGAAAATGTATACATTTTGACATATAAATGCATTTGATTGCATTGGAATTTTGGTGCCTCATTTAATTTTGCATAAAAGTTAGGGACTTTCTTTTTTAAAGGATTTTTCTAGCGAAACTTATTGTGATATGTTGGGTGACCGAACAACAAACAGAAGTGACTTGCATATTTTTTTTAAAATTAATAACTGTAATCTGTTACCCTGTTTTTCTTCAGGAAATTCCCCCCCCCCCCCCATATGTGCAATTGGTTTGTTTTATTGCATTTCATTCACAGATTACATCATTGTTGTGAATTCAGCTAAAATCATGGTAAGGATTTTAGTGCTCTTTTTTTGTATAAAAAAAGTGCTAATTTCCTTTACTCATTTTATGTTTTCTTTCTTGGATAGAAAAACATATATATTTAGAAGGAAAAAATCATCACATCTGAATATAGGGCTGCTGTTTATCATTATAGCCTGATCGTGTTTAATAGTATGTGATAGATTTTTCTAATTTCAGTGTGGTGCAATTCACTTACAATCATCTTTACCTTCTTCTCTGCAGCTTATTATGCTATACAAAAGGGAAAAAAAATATTTAAAAGAAAAAAAAAAATGATTATTCTTTTTACTACTTCATTTAGCTGATTAATAATTCTTGTCACCAGCCAAGAAGTATTTTTCAGAAAAAATGCACCAAAAGGAACTTTAATGAAATCTCCCAAAATCCTTGCCTATATAACTATAATAGAAGATTTGAGAAAAATTCAGAATTTTTCTTGTTTACTTTGAGAGCATCTAAATTGGAATATATTATATGGAAAAGGAGGAAGTGACCCATTATAATTATAGAACTCTGTGATCAACAGATGAAGACATATAAGTAAAATTTGATTGTAGTTATTTCATCCTGACATGTTGATAAATACATCATCATAATAAAGAAAAATAAAATGAAGCTATCACCTTGAAAGCTACCAAATGATTTAAATAATTGGAACAGAAGATGAATAGCAAACAGAGCTAATCTGTAATAATGTGGGCATTTTAAACTGATTGTCAGGGAGGAATTGAAGACGAACAAAAGAGCAGACAAAAGGTCAATAAGTTAGAACACTGATGGTTGAACATATTCAACACTTGACGATTTCATTTTTATGATTAACAAAAATTTAATTTAGGGATAATTTGAAATAAAATCGCTGATTTAAAAAAAAAATGAAATCTTTATTGCATTTGACTTAAATTTTTTAGGAAATGACAACATATACTAAAATAATACATTCCTATATTTCGCTAATGTTACATTGCCATCTTCTGGGAACATAAAACTATAATATGTGCAGGTTTTTTTGGTCCTAGAGTCCTAAAGGTGCCCCTGGCAGGCTAAATTGGGTTGTCTTGGCTGTTGGGCTGATGTTATAAGGATGCAAGTGTCCCAAATTTGAGGCAGTCTCATGCACCAATATTTGTTGAGATTTGGGAAGATTTTTAGAGCTGAAGCTGATTCCAAGAACAATCTTTCATATTTATATTTGCTATGGTATAGTAAAGTGGCTTTCTTCCAGCATATTCTGTGGTGGAAATCTAGTGCATGGTCTGCAAGTCCTGAGTGGCTGTATTGGTGAAACTGGATGTAGTCTTTGTGCTCAGAAATCCTGATATTAGCTGTCCTGCCTGTTTGGCCATAGTAGGACAGTTTACAACTGCAAGGAACCCGGTATACACCAGGTAGGTCTAACTCCCCAAATTTGAGAAGCTTGCATCCTTAGAACATCAGCCCAACAGCCAAGACAACCCAATTTAGTCTGCTAGGGGGCACTTTCAGGACTCTAGGACCAAAGCCAGTTGCCTTCTTCAGCCTCATTTGCTTGTTGTTAGTGTTTTATGGTTTTATGTTCCCAGAAGATGGCAATGCAACATTGCCGAAATATAGGAAGGTATTGATTAAAGTTTTTTAATTAATATTTTAGTATACTTTGTCATTTCCTAAAAAATTAAAATTTAATGTCACGTTTAACCAACTTTATTGCATTTGATCTCCTTAATATCCTACATATACTTCATCTCCTTGAGGACATGGTATAGAGAATGATGATGAATTTTTTTTTGAAGACAGATATAAATATAAAAATAAATAGTTAATTTCCTTTTGAAAATAGTGCTGTAGAAACTCTGTAATCTGCAGTAATTGAAATGCAGATTTTAACTTATGTATCTAAAAGTTGGGTTAGCACTAAAACAGTTGATGGATACACAGATGTTTGAATTCTGAGAGAATTAGGGTGGCAAACAAATGGAATCAGTAGCAGAATCATTTAAAAAAATTAAGATATTAGAAAGGAACTTAACATCATTAACATTCAAGAATGTGTGTGTAGAGATAATCCAAGGTTTGGAAATACAAGGTTAATAAAATAGATTTTTGATGCCAGCTTTTCGAGAAAAAGATCTAAAGGAAGATCAAGATGTAGGTGGATCAATGTAGCTAACATTGCCTTAGAAGACCAAAATGTAAGATCAGAGTATTGGAGACGTGAGAAGTAAAACATTAATTCATAAGAAAATTGTTGACAGGAAGTTATAATGTAATCTTAATATTTAATACTTTTATAATATCTTGCATATCCCATAAAAGTATATATCAGGCAGTGTTTTATTAACAGATTTCCATGAAGTCAATAAATTCATCATTAGTAGTCTCACTGAACTATTGAGATATCTGTCATATTTTACTTTAAACTGATTCATACTCTTTGCAACACACTTCAGCACAGCATTTCAGCTGCACACCACTCTCATGTAAAAATACACTCCTCACCATCTTATTCACTGGACCAATAAATATAATTAAACGATTATAATAGAAATATAAGCATGCATGAATATTAAATACCTGATATTAATACGTCAAGTGAAGTGCAGATTTTGGATTTTTGGTTTTGTTTTATTTTGCATTTTGAAAAGTAAGTAGGAATAAAATTTGAATAACATGTTTAACAAATCTACTCATATACACTACTGTGATGTGGATTATGAAACATCTGACCTATAAATTACATTATTAAAAAAAAAAATTTAAAAAAGGCAGACATCAGGGAAACCCAAACATGTGATAGTCCATATTATAGTGTGTCATCATCATATGGAGGGAAATGGAAAGTTATTTAAATGTTCAGATAACATTTTTACAGTGAGTTTATTATTCATTGCTGATAACATGGGTCCCTCGCCCACCATATGCAACAGTCTTTAAATTGACTATTTGAAAGTTTTTAGAGATCCTTTTAGCACATGCATTGGCTCCACCATACCTTGCAAACTGTGGTGTTTGCAGCATGATGGTGTTACTAGAGGGGTTGTGTGTGTGTGTGTGTGTGTTGGGGGAACTGAAAATGAGAAGATAGACATAAAACTCTCACTCCTTAAGACTCAAGTTCCATATGTTGTTGTCATCATGCTTAAACAAACGAATCTGCATTCGGCTACTTTGCTGGAGAGCAAAAAAACAGTTTCATTCTTTTGAATTGAAAACCAACACCTTCAGATTTTGATCATTAATTATAGATAATTAATAGAAAATCTTGCTACTTTGCTGTTCTTTTTATTTTTTATAATAAGTCCTTTTGTTATTTTGCATTCTGTTAATTCAGACGTATTCATATTCAATACTTAAATGCTCTAGATGATAACATACAGTAGTGAACAAATTAATTCAAACACTGACATTTTAAAGAAAAATTTTAATTTTGCAAGAAAATAAGTACAAAATTTAACTCCAACTTTAGCTAATAATTAAAAGGCTCTTCTGTTCCTAGTAAGTTCATTAATTCGCTTAGACATGGATTCTACCAACGTAGAACACATTTTTCTTATTTCTGCATCTCGAAACCATAATGGATTGTATTAAGTTATCCTTTTGTATCCCAATTTAATTTTCCAAGTCTCTTTTTGACTATGGTCCACAAATTTTCTATTGGATTAATCTCACGAGAGTTACCTGGCCACTGAAGCAATTGGATGTTGTGATTTTTGAGGAACTCTTTTCAAGCTTGTGTCTCAGTCACAGCTGAAGTATATGATATTACACGATTAGAGTTCAAAGGAACAATTGTAGTAAGTTGCGCAGATAAAAATTATTTAAAATAATTATTAATTAAAAAAAAAACAAACTTACAAACAATTAATAGTGACCACTTCCTAAAACTTAGATATTGGCATACAGTCTGATTTGTTCAGGTTAGGATGATTTCATTGCGTTTCACATTTCAAGGAAAAGATGATTGAACTTGAACTAGCTGGAATGAAGAAGTTTTGTCTTTTCCAGAGAATTCTGTGCCTAGTGTCAATAGCATGAGAAGCAAGGCCAGATTTGTTAGATTCTAGAAATGTGATATAGTCTTGATGTTCTCCTTTTTTGATCAATACAGAATAGCCAGTGTGTCTAAAATAAGAAAGATGACGTGCAGGATACTTAATAGACACCCAGTAAAGAAAGAGGTGGTGGTAATGTATCCTTTGCTGATGGTAGGAAGGAAGATAGTTTTTGAGCTGGTTTGAAGGAAATGTATAGATTGAATTTACGAAGAATCCTTGCTGTTTTTTGTAATTCTTTTCACATTGAATTCTAATCTGGTAGAAGGATGATCTTCTTTTCTCCCGTATTCCTAGATGGATCGTTGGGTCATTCATGGCTGGTAGGTGATATTCTTTGTTAGCCTCCTCCAATCATCTCGGTCTCTTGTTCTTGGTGTCAGTTGAGAAAGGGAGGAATTTGTTCATTTTTTTGATGTTATCAGTCCATTTTAATTGAGGTCGGCCCCTAACCCTTGGTCCCCGGAACGATTCCTTCTAGTGCTTGCTTTGGAATGCCATTAGCCCTCTCCACATGTCCGAACCATTTCATCTGTCTTCTTCTGATGACTCAGAATATTTTCCCTTTTTCTCCAATCTATTGAATCAATCAGTTTTTGGACATTTTCATTGGTTTCTTGAGTGGTATAGGGAATTCTCAAAAGTCTTCTGTAAGTTTTCTTTTCAAAAGACAGAAGGATGATAATTATCAATAATTCTTTGAATAGTAATTTTGTTGTATCCTTTACTCTCAGGTTGCTTTTAAATTTTATTCAATTCATCTAACAAAAGGCGATCAGAAGAGCAGATCGTATGAGCTGTATGTACAAGACTTGATAATACCCATTTATTTTGTGATAAATGATGGTGGAAGGATGAGTGAATGTATCTGGGAGTAAAGCTTTGCTTACACCCAGATGCATTCATATACTGAAAATATATGATATATTTTCAGTATATGGTATATGATAAACTGAAAATTCAACATGACCCTTGGGATTATGAATTATTAAGGTATCCAAAAAGGGCATTTTCTTGTTGGATTCACATTCAATAGTGAATTTGATACAGGAATATAAGGAGTTTATTTTCTCTAGGAACTGAAGCAATTCTGACTCATTGTGGAACCAGGCTGCAAATATATATCATCAACAACATGCAGCTGTATATGAGGCTGATGGTATATAGCATCTAAAAATTCTTTTTCTAGATGCTCCATAAAATAATCATCTAAGGCTGATTGAGAGATATGACTACCCATTGCTGTTCCTTCTATTTGAAGGAACAGCAATGCCACTTTACTTCATAATGAACAACTTATGCCATGTAAAACTAGCCTGCATAGATGGTAAATTTAAATATGTTGACAATATCCTTGAAAAATCAAATCGTAAAAACTGAAGAATCTCTTGTAGTGGTATGTTAGTGAATAGGTATACTACATCAAAAGAAACCATAATCTCGTTATTAGACAGATGTAGATCTTTTTATTTTCTCTTTGAAGTCACTTGTTACAAATTAAATAAAAATTTAATATGTAACTTTTCTTGTAAATTTCTCTCATTTTTCATTGTCAGCAAACAACTAAACATCCCTGTTTATCTCCATAAATATCATTAACAAATGAGTTAAATAGTACTAGAAAGTTTTTTTCACTTGGTTACAAATTTTGCCAAGAAATTACATTCTTGTATAATCTTATATCCAAGCATAAGCAAATAAAGTTTACACATGAAGTATCTTCACAACTAAACTTCTTGTATACAGAAGCTGATAGTTATGATGATCTATTCACTTCAATAAAGATTGAAACTGGTCTGGGTAGCAATCCTTCCCAAAATGCATAGCATTATGCACATCCAAAAAGAAGTGTGCTTTACACTATGGAAGGCAATCAGGGTGAAGTCATCAGCCTCTATATACAAGTAGCCTAGTCGTGAAGACACTTCATGCAAAACTTTGCTAACACTAGAATAAAGGATTAAACAAGAACATAATTTCTAGGTAAGTTTAATTTAAATTAAACAGTAATTCCAGACCTTCAGCATGGTGCAGGTTACCTTTTCCCATACACAAATTTCTTGTATTTATTAGAAATATAACATCATCTGCATAAAGTAAAGAGCTGAGATTAACATATATCCAAACTCCTTTATTTATTCTTGTTCTCTTCAATATCTGCTATATTGTCTTCCTTGGGGCAGTATCATAGGCTTTCTTGAGATCTGCAAAAATCAAATAAGAGTTCCTTATTCTTAAAAACCATTTTTTGTGATATTTTGTGGTATAGGCTTATTTCTATATTTCCATTTAAATTGATATTTTTTTATCGATTTAAATATAGATTCAAATTTTTTATTTTATTTATATTTATTTTATATAATTTAATTTATTTGTTGAATTGATTAATTTAATTATTGTTATTAAGTATTATTTTATTTTTATTTCGGTACAAATTTCAACTGTTTTTCAAAAAAAATATCCAAGTTATTCTTATTATTTTTTTATTGATTTAAATTTGATTCAGTTTCCCATCTCTAATACACACAAACACATAAATATTGCTAACACTTGATAAATAATTTTTCAAAGAAACAGAAAATTTGTATTTATGGTTAAAAACTGTGGATGTGATAACTTGAAGTGAAGGCTGATTTCAGCTTGAGATCACTAGCTTAGTAACAGATCTTGTTAGCAGCAACTATGTACAGAGATTCACAGACATTGTGCACAGAAAGTCACTAGGGCATCTGCTGTTGTTGATCATAGTCATAACCCAAGAGAATTGTTATGAAATGCTATTACATTTTATTGCTTTGATCAGACAATTCAAAGCTACTGCATTATTCAATTGAACAAAAATAATGCAGTAGCTTCTTGTATAGTATATATTATTTGAGATCTAGGCTAAGGTCAAATTTCTTGTTATATCATCATAATTATTTGGATATAACTATGGAAATCTGAAAAAAAAAAAAAGGAAAAATTCTCAAAAAAGTACCTCTGAATTATATTCAAAGTATAATCTACCAATTATGCAACCATCAAAATAACAACCCTTCAATTTTAACTGACCTTTGCATGTTAACCGACTTCTGGTAAAGTATAATAAGTTTAGTTTAATCCTTTATCCAAGTGTGAGCAAACAAAGTTTGCGCCTGAAAGTATTTTCAGGACTGGCGTTGGGGTAGGGTAGTACAATGCCAGGCAACTCGTTGCAAAGGTGGAGAAAGATCAACGAGTTGCCCGGCATTGTACTACCTTACCCCAGTCCTGAAAATACTTTCAGGCGCAAACTTTGTTTGCTCACACTTGGATAAAGGATTAAACTAAACTTATTATAGTCTAACCAAGTGAAAAATAAACACTTCTGGTAAAGTGGCATGTGATTGTACTCAATTATCAAAACTGAATTTTTCAAATCAGAATTTGAAATTCACATATCATAAATTTTGATTCACATATCATAAATGATATGTGAATCAAAACTATCTTCAATGAATATTTGATTTCAGACAGATAGAAGCATTTTTTTTTTTTCAAGTAATTTTTATAGGATTAATATTAAACAAGTGTACATGATTCAGAGTGGTACTGAACTGAATATCTGATGTCACTGTTAGGCTTAAAAATGACTTCAATCTTTTCCTGTTTATGTACTGGTAAATTATAAAATATTTTTGCTGGGGGGGGGCTATATGTTTTCTCTTAAAAGTTTTCAAAAAGTTTATGTATAGTAAAGAAAGTTCTGTATTCATAAAGTTTAATCAATTGAGTTACTTAAAAGTAGTACAAACAAAGATAAATTAAAGATACCAAGAAATTATATACTTGGTTTAATCCTTTATCCAAGTGTAAGCAAACAAGTTTGTGCCTGAACTATTTTCAGGACAAAGGCAACTCGTATAAAGAAGCTAAGACTTCACATCACTTGCCTTAATATTCCATAATGCAAAGCATATCTCCTTGCTATAATGCTATGCATGCTAATGCTATGCTATTATGGGAAGGGGGTCACCAAGTGAAAAAACTTCCAACAACCACAAACAAAGAATAAACATTAAAAAAAAAGAAAGAAAACTATAAAGCAGTAATTTTAATGGAGACTTACATTATTTTACAATAATTTTTAAATTTTTGCTCATTGATGTTAAAGAAAACTTTATCTACCCATTAACATGCCATTTTATTTCTTTTTATTTTATTTGTTGCTTTTTTTCTTGAGTAAACCTAAAATAAAAAACATCAGTCCTTGTATCAAACACTAAACATACCAAGATAAAAATACTAAAATATCATTAACTAAACTCCTCATTATTTCAGAATAAATATTTATGATGTTAAAAAAATTTTTTTTAAAAAAAATCCATGTAAACTAAAGGAATGGAAAAATAGATGTAATTTATGTGGCACATAAAAGCACATGGTTACCACCTTTCCTTTTTTTTTTTTTTTTTTTTTTTAATGTTTATGAGAAATTTCATTCATACACAACACCAGATATTAAATTGTCTATTGTGTAGAGCTGTTTTGATGTGCAGACCTGAAGTGATGCATACAAGGCTAATGTGCAGCATCGATGGCTCACGCTCTTTGTAATTCAAGTATCCAAATATGAACGTTGATTTGCTATAAATGCTTGATTTTTTTTGTGCGAAGTAACAACATTTTCAATAATCTCATGAGATAGAGCCATAATAAGTCTTTTGATTATGAAAATAATAATAATATCACTAATAATAATAATGATAATAATAATTATTATTATTATTATAAATTGGCATAATAAATTGGACAAAAGAAGACCTGGACAAACTAGACTGCAAAACTAGAAAATAATGACTATGCATCATGCATTACATCCATGAGGTGATGTTGACCAGTTGTACCTACTGAGGAGAATAGGTGGATGGGGTCAGCTGCAAGTGAGACAGACTGTGGAAAAAGAAGAAATTGGTTTAAGAAATGACATCGACAATAGCTCTGAGCCAATGCTTCAAGCAATTACACAAGAAGGCCTTCTAAAAGCAACAGGAAACAAATCCGATTACAAAAAAGAACAACAAAATATCCAATATGTGCGTTGGAAAAAAAAAAAATAAACCATTGCATGGCCAATGGCTTCAACACGGATACATTAAAAAAGAAACAGAAGGATTTATTCCAGTAGCTCAAGAACAGGTATTACAAACTAATGCAATCAGAGCAAAAATTTCAACATCAATAATAATAACAGCAAATGCAGATTATGTGATCAGAGAGATGAGACTGTAGAACATCTAATCAGTGCCTGCAGCAAAATAGCTCAAACTGACTATAAATACTGCCATGATCTAGTGGCCAAAATAGTTCATTGCATGTATGCAAAAAATATGGCTTTCCTACTTCTGATAACTGGTGGCAGCATAAAATAGAGACTGTATTGGAAAACGAAACAGCAAAAATTTTCTGGGACTTTAGAATACAAACTGATCGACATTTGGAACACAATAGACCTGACATCACAATCATCGAACATCGACAGGTTTGAATTATCGATATTGCAGTACCGAGTGATAACAACATTAACAACAAAGAACTGGAAAAAATGACTAAATATCGAGATCTGGCAATCTGAAGTTGGCCGACTGTGGCTTAAACACACCAAAGTTATCCCAGTAGTTATCTGTGCAACTTCAAAGAAGCTGTCCAACTATTTACAGCAATTAAAAATCAGTGAAGTGATCCATATGACCTACAAAAAACAGCATTACTTGGAACAGTCCATATTTTACGACACTACCTGACGGACTATTCTTAGATTCTTGGGTAGAATCTGAATTGTTCTGAATCACCAGTCAAATTTTTATTTATATGATATCTTGTTTTGACTGTGTATTAATTATGTGAATAAAAAAAAAATAATATCTATGATAGAGCCATAGATATCAGTCTTTTGACTCCAAGTCTTTTGATTATGAAAATGATGATAATAATATCACTGTCATGGTCTCAATGGGACTGACCAGGTATTCTTATTTACTTATTTTTTCATATATCAAAAGGTATATAATATTTTTATATCATTCCCCATGAGATGTAGCAAAGAAATGTCTCTGATATGTCAGTACTTCAAATGAGGTAAGGATGAGAAGAGAGGAGGAACTTATTGATTTTTAAACTGGAGGCTAGTCCAAAGAATGAAAGGGATGAAAAGAAGAATAAGCAGCATGGTTTCATTAAGCAGTGTGTATGTGTGTGGTTGCTAACAAACTGAACTGTTACCTACTGTGGATGTGAAGGAAAAATTGATTATAGACACTAGGTCGGTTAAATAGTGCCCATGCAACGTGTGATGTGCATCAATGAGACAGGTTGCCAAATAACCATATTGTCCTTTATGTGTAGAATTAAGGATCTTTAATAAAGTTGCACCTTATGTGGAAGTCCTCTCTCTCTCTCTCCCATTTTTTTTTTTAAATGGGATGAGTTAGGATATTATCAAATCCTACCCATGAAAGATTTAAAAAGCTATAGTAGCAGCAGGTCAGTATTATGGCTCAGTTAAGGATTAAATAATCTGAATCATGATCTTCTTTTAAGTGCCACTTCAAGCCTCTAATAAGTAGGGTGGTGGTTATCTGCATTTGCACCATCAGAGCAGTTATTTAGGAAATAAGTAACACCCAGACCAGAAAGAAATACAGTCTGTTTTGGAATTTAAGGCTGCTTTAAATATGATGTGCTGCCAGCAGGGCCAGTACGAAAGTATCTGACGCCTCTAGGCAAAGAAAATTTAGGCATCCCTATACAATGTCTCTATGCAGTAATAGTGCGTGATTTTTTTAAAATACCCAAATTCGATTAGTGCGCCGATATGCATCTTAAAAATAAATGTTACAGATTTTTAAAATTTTCTGTCTATACATTTTATGGCTAACTATTTTAAAAAATCACTCACCAGAAGGAAATAATTTAGTTACTGATTTAAAACATTTTACAAAGTTATTTTTAATAGCATGCTACACTACTTCCATGTACACTATGTATACCAGGGTTTCCCAAACCGTGTTCTGCGAGAAGTTCCTGGAATTTGTCCTTTTAGTTTTCTAAGCATTTTTTATGAATAAATATTTTATAGTGGAAATATTCTGAGGAGAATAATATTCGAGAATATGTCGAAAAGCTCGGACTCAGAACGCCTAATAACATTTGTGTATTGTTAATTTTCACACATCGAAACCTTTCAACATTTGGGGAAAGAGAATACCGCTGTTTATGATCGGTCATAAAAATTGCCTGCAAGCGGATTATAACAATTGATTGGAATTTGGAATACTATTTTCTAAATTATTTTTGCATATCTATGACAGGACATCTAATGAGGAAGTATTTTCTGGAATTCGGCTTGCTATTATTGCTATTATTTGTAATTCACTACATTAATCTGTTCCGTCAATATCTCTAGAATTATCATGCGTTAAATAATTTTCCAATATCAAATTTAAGCAGTTATGCTGAAGTAATTTTTTGAAATTCATATATATTTAAAAGAAAACCAAACTTTTTGTTAATTGTAGACGTGCTTGAATTTTTTATCAACAGATGCAATTGCGGTATCAATAATTGAAAAATAAAAATCTACCTTAAATTTCTGTTTAAAATCTGTTATGAATTCATCTTCTGCTTCGTACACAAATTGTTTCTTTTTTTCTAAGTTTAACTGTTTCTTGTTCAAAATTAGGCATTACAACTAAGACCTCAGCGATTTTTCCACATCTGTTAACATCTTTTCAAATTCATCCTCATTTCGGATTTTCATTAAGAAATTCTTTGTATCATTAATACAATTTATGGTGCCATTTATATCAAGGCTTGTATTCTGAAGTTGTTTATATGTAAGGTTTATTTCAAAACGTATATTATACCACATTACTAAGGATGCGATAAATTTGAACTTTCTTAAAGTTTTAAGAAGACTACTTGCGTCTAATTTCATGGTATTTCCACTTAATCCACATAAACTATCATCTTGAGATATTTCTTGCAGTGCTTCGCAAACATCGGACAAATTATATCTTAGGGGCTTTAATGAGTCAATTTGACTCTCCCATCGTGTATCACAGACTGGTTTGAGTGTAAAATTACTTATGTGTCTTTTGAGATAGTCCCATCGACGAATCGAACCGGAAAAAAACACATATAGACGATGTACCGCATCAAAAAATGTTGTGGCATCTAAAGTATTAGCAGTGCAATTCACTACTCAATTTAATGAATGTGAACTACAGGGTACATACATTGCTCTCGGGTTAATATTTGAAATTCGTCACTGAACACCTTTTACATCACCTTTCATGTTACTGGCGTTATCGTATCCTTGACCTCATAAATGGTCAAGTATTGGTAATGAAAATTTTGCTAGAGTTCCTACTATTTCATTTGATAAAAATTCTCCAGTGGTATTTTTTATTTCTATAAATCCCAAAAAGTGTTCTTTTATAGAAACTGTGCTATTACTAGTGTCTACGAATCGAAGTACTATGCTCATTTGTTCCATGTGACCAATGTCGGATGTACAGTCAATAATTATGGAAAAATATTTTGCGGCAACAACAGATTCTGAAATTTTCTTTTTTATTGCATTGGCAAAGATGTTTATTATTTCATTTTGAATATATTTTCCAAGATAATGCACATACGTATCTTTATCTTTTATTCTTCGAAGATGTTCATCCATTATTGGATCAAACTTGGCTAGAAATTCGACAAATGTCAAAAATATTTCTGTTTCCATGAAAACAATGTCTCATTTGTTCCACGAAATGATACATTTTGAATAGCTAACATCTGAACTAAAGCAAAGAGTTGTTCTAATACTTGCACCCAATGTTTCTCCTCTTTTCTAATTAGCATGTTCTCTTCATCAATGGTTTTCTTTTCTTTTATTCAAATTTCTAATTCTTTCCACTTATGGTAATTTTCAACGTGTCTTTGACTTTTTTCATGCACAGCTAAAATAGAAGAAGATTTTTCCAGTCCCTCAATCCAGAATCAGCAAGGTTTAATCTGTCTTGATCAAATAGCAGAAGCAAAATGCAGAATTCGTGAAATTTGAATACAATAACCACTAACGCTGCATTGTCTCGCCATTAAATAGTCTTCGAGTGTAGTGACTCATTATTAATGAGTCATTGAAAATCTTCTATTATTATTATCGTTCGGAAAATCAAAATTATGAATTTGTTCAGGTCCATGTTCAACTAATAGTTGACGTAATTGATTGATATTGGAAAATTTTACAGGACACCAAGTTGCTGGATCATTATAATTTAAATTTGTAAAATCAAATCCTTTTATGATTGGATCTGTAGAACAACCAGCTTCATAATCAACAGTACTCACATGATCTGTAGATTTCTCCTTCGATGTTTTAATCCAATGTTTGGTATCTGTCCAATTCATTAATCGAAACTATAGACAAATTATCCAACGAATAATCTTGAAGATTTTCTTCTTGTATGCGATTACGACCTTCTCGGCAAAGATATTTTAAAAATGCACCTTGTTTTTTCAAACTTTCTTCCTTTTCCGCTTTATGTTTGTGATATTGAAAACTTGATTTCTTTTTATCCATTTTCAAAATCTAGTAACTGAAATATTTAATTATACAACTTAATTATAAAAAAATATGGACTTTAAACTATTCAGTAATTCAGAAATAAATTTTTATGCATTTACTTAATGAAGTATTTATCAATTATATATACCTTATGTTATAACTATATAACTTATCTATTTATCTATCATACATTTATAATCTAATAATTCAACAATATCGTTTTCTATGAACATAATCGACAAATTTCTCAAATGCATCTGACTTAACGAATTGTGTAAATATTTTTAACGCGTTTAAGTACAGAAAATGAGCGTTCACTGCTAGCATTGCAAACAGGCAGTGTCCAGGGCTGCATTTATACTTTTGGAGATCCGAGGCGCAACATCATCATGAGACCTCAAAAATAATAACTTTTTTTAGTTAATTGAAAATAAGTCAACATTTCCATGATAACTAATTTTAATAACACAGTACAACATTGGTATACATATATTTGCAAAAAAAAAAAAATATATATATATATAAATCAGTTCAAATTTAAATTAAAAATATCAACAACTAATTTTTTTTTTTTCTGGCTTTGGTTTAAGCAAATATATTTATAATGTCATCATAATTAATCGAGTCCATTATATCTGATTCAATGCATAATAACGACAGGTCACTTGTTTTATTTTGGTGCAAGTTGCTTCTTAAATAATTGTATAAGGATAAAAGTTTTTTTTTAAACAAAAAAAAGAAAAGAAAAGAATTTAAATGCAATCAAATTAAGCTTGCTAATCAAGGTAAAAATAGGAACTTCATCAACTGTAACATTTGGATATTCTCACTAAAAATAAAAATTTTGAATTTACGGTAATAAAAATTGTAGCAAAAATCATTATATTTATGGAATTACAACATGGATCTAAATATAAATATAAAACGTTTAACTATTTTTTAAATGTTTAACTATAAACATTTAAATATAAAACTTTGCAGTAACATGCACAGTATGCCTCCCTGGTTGACAGAATGGTTAACGTATCCACCCAACTTTAGGTGAAAGGTAAATTTTGTCGTCTAGTTTGAGACCACCTTACTTACGGGAGGCCTGGGATTCACATAAAAAGCATTAATATATATAGGATTAATTCAGTTAGATCAGTTCCAACTTTATCGCACAATTATTAAAATTTATTCAACTCCAGATTTGATTTTTTTAAGTTGCAGTAATAAGCATAATAATTCCAGCTTTAGTTAAAACGTAGAAGCAATGAATAGTAACGATAACTTGCTATGCACGCTAACATCCACTTTTTTACTCGACATAGAATCTTGATGTACAAAAAAATGAACTGAAAAATCAATTTACATAGGAATTTTTATATTTTATTCACTCTGAATATTGCTGGATTTTATCCTTTGTGCATATTCGTAATTGGATTCATAACTGGATTATTGTCTACTGCACACACACACACACACACACACACACACACACACACACACACACACTTTAATTGTTTTTTTTTGATAATAATAAACTTGAAAATCAAATGCTCTGTTTATGTGATATAGAAACTGCTCTTACCCACTAATTAATACAAATAGCAGCAGCACACACACAAAAAAAAACTTCTGTTAATCACAAGTTCAATACTCAGCGATCTGTTCTTTCCTAACAGGATTCTGGGAAATCACAGGGTGAAATAGTCTTAAGAACGTTATGGATTAAACTGATCATCTATTTAATCTCTGGAATCTTTATAGAGTTCATAATTAAAAGGACTCTAATAATAATAATAATAATAGATTTCTACAGATGTGTCTCATCTTGTTTTGGTATTATCAAAATTATCAAGTTATTCTGAAGCATTATGAATTTTGGTATTTTATTATTATGCAGCTAATATTTCTTCAAATGTGGCACTTTTTACAACAAAAAACTGGCTAAGTTATGTTGAATATATCTGTTTGCAAATATACTCAAAATCCCTTTGATCTAATAAAAATGTAGAATGCTGATGAAACTTCAGCATTCTATCTGTTAAAATGCAAATATTCCCCCCCCCCCCTGCTGCCATTAATGGATTATTGTCTTTATCTGCACTGTATTACTTGGAATTTTTTTACTGTCCTATGATATTTAACCCTTTTTTTGCTGCAAAGTTTATTGTCTCTCTTCGCAAATAAAAACAAATTTCACATGTGCAAAAATAAATAATCAAAACTTTTATTTACATTGGAAATATGTCAAATATTTATATTTTTTAAATAACATTTATTGAAATAAATATGACATTTTGCTTTCTTTCCTTGCAGAATAAAATTATGGGTCACACATTTCAATTTTAGGAACGATTTTTCTTTTTTTTTAATGAACAACAAATGATGTTAAACTGCATTACTCCGGGTTTCTGATTGTGAGTCTTTTTAATATCAAAAATTTATATCCAATGGTATTTTATCAGAGATTCTTCGCCTTTTTCTTTTGCTTAAAACTGCAAGAATACAATTACTTTGGAAAAATAATGAATTCAAACAAAAAAAAAGAAAGTGCACATATGTTAACTAACAGAATTTTGTGTGTGTCTGTGTGGTGATAATTTTGGGAGGGGGGGGGGAGAGTTAGCCATTAAAGGCGAATTAATTCTGTTATGAAAATTTTGGAAATAAAATTTAATTTTGACGCATGCACCTACACATGTTTCGAAGGATAAAGTGTAGGGAAAATGTCGCTACTTCAAAACTGCTGCATAATACCGAAAATATGTACATAACAGTTGACTTCATAACTGCCGTTTATTTCGATTTGTAGGGAGTGATTGGGGGAAACCAAGAAAGTTGAAATGCAAAAATCTACAGATTACGTTTATAAAAATTATGCATTACATGATATGATTCTCTATAAAGCAAAATTTAAAAGTGCGAACCTTCACACAATCTGTGAACTAACCTTCGAACTAAGATTATGAATAAAAAAGAACTTAATTTGGAACAGGTGGAGGCTGTATTCATTTTTAGATTCAGATTTTCATGAATTTATAAAATAATTGTTTGACAAAAATAATTATCTTCAATCAAGTTCTGGGAGAATTTTAAAATGTATTGGCGATTAAAATAATTAGCCAAAAAATTGATAGTGACATTGATCTTCCATAGTGATACAATATGAAGTGAAGAAACTATGAAAAGATTTCTTATTTTGCACTGGCATTAAAAACTATAATTATATGATAAAAACAAGCAGCAAAATGAATATAACTCATAGGTATTTAGTCTGATATAACTTAGATTCTGGTTATTGAGCAAACGGCAAGCAACTGCATTTCTTGCTGTAGGCAACTGAACATAGCTACTACATACGCCAAGTAATCTAGTTAAGTGTTCTTTTCAGCATGAAGGATTATTGCCCCTTCTAATGGACATGACTGTCAAACTACACTTCTTATCCATGTTCTTTCAGCAGGTGGACAGAATATTGTCCAGGTTTGCTGGACGTGTATATACGTCCAGCAAAGAAATGGTATGCTTACATACATGAATTTTATGGAATGCAGGAGTTCCTGTTAGTTTTATATAGTTTTATATGTAGCAAAATCTGGCGCCCCGAAGTCTTGGCACCCATAGGTGATTGCTTAGGTGCGCCTAATGATAAAACCGGCCCTAGCTGTCCAGAAAGTCTGAGAATTTGGATATTATCAATGGCAAGGATACCCCCCCCCCTCCAGAGTACGTACAAAATCCCTGCAGCTAAAAATTCAGAATAGTCTTATCACCAAAACTTTAGATGGGATTTGAAGTCAGAGTGAAGTCATTGATATATATATATATATATATATACTGTTACAGGCCGAAACTACTAGTTTCGGCCTGTAACAGCCTTCTTCAGGTGACATTATAAAAGAAATCAAAAACACTAAACATTGAAGGTTAAAAGACTATGAACAACATAGACAGTCTCTATACATGATGTTTTCATGCTAATTATGTATAGAGACTGTCTATGTTGTTCATAGTCTTTTAACCTTCAATGTTTAGTGTTTTTTATTTCTTTTATAATGTCACCTGAAGAAGGCTGCTACAGGCCAAAACTAGTAGTGTTTCTATATTAAAACCTTTTTACTTAAATCTCAGTTCTAGTCATTCAATTTGAAGTGGAAAATCAGGCTCTGAGGATACTTACGCATTAGTAAGAAACTAATAAAGTCATCCACTGTGACACAGTGAATAGCATGAGAAGAAACTGGTCACCCAGTTAAACAAAAACAGAAGAATGACAGTAGGATGGGGAATTTACTGAGATGTCCTCTATAGCATATTCAGTTTAATATTGCCTTTGCTTCTAGAACCTTTCCATATTGTGTATTTGAATGTTCTGGTAAGCAAAGAAACTATAGATTGCAAGTTGTAGAATCCATATGGGTGATCATTATCTGATGAACCTCTTTAGTGATGAAGAAGGTGACAGTGGATGGTCTTCTCAAGAAACATGGAATCAAACCTCAATTTGGGATAACCCTTTATGTAGGACAGATATTATTAGAATTAGTTAAGTATATGTAAGCGGCAAAGGACCCATTAATTTAACATGCATAACAGTTTGCATGCTAAATTAATGGGTCTTATATCGTTTGACAACATGAATTTAATGTTGTGCATAGCAGTTCCGACTATTATGTCATCGGTAAGAGTAATGGAGCAAAGTGAACAAGCACAGCACCTAACAGGATAACAAAACAGCCAAAGCTGATGAAATTAACATATGTGATTTTAAAAAAAACTAAGAATAATAAGAAACGACAAGAACAATATGAAAATAAGTATATTAACAGAGTCCTGGTTTGTATATTAACTTGAGCGAGTTGGTAAGGCAGTTATTATTATTAATATCTGACCTCTATGGAGTCAAAGACTCATTGTGGGAGGTACACACTATCGCACACAATGCTCATCCAATCGTGCTTTAAACTGATGCAATGGGTCTACATTCATAACACATTCAGGTAATGCATTCCACTCACCAACCACTCTCCAATAAAGAACCTGACTTCTCACTCCTCTGCTCACATTCCTACTTATAGTTTCCAGTAATGGCCTCTTGTTCTATCCTCCCCCCTCTCTTATTCTATGAAAAATTTCTTCCATGTCAACCTGATAACAACCTGTCAATCTGCTTATAAGTCTCAATCATATTCCTCCTCTTCCTTGTATCTATTCACGAGGCTTTGCAATTTATATTCTCTCAATCTGTCCTCGTACTCCATATTCCAAAGACCACTGACCATCTTTGCGAATCTTCTCTGGACCCTTCCCAACATATCCTTGTCAAAATGAAAACCTGACGACCAAATCTATGCACAATAATCCATGAGACCTGAATAAAACCTTATACATTGGCATCATAACCTCTATTTCTGCATGTTGTCAGAGACCTCTGCATCATTGTTATTATCTGATGTGACATCTTCACAACTTGTGAAGACATCACATTGCTTCACAACTGAATTTCAGATGCTTGTCCACCATCACTCATCAAGATCTCTCATCTCCTCTACTTTCTTTAAAGTTTCCCCACCAAGTGTATACTTTGCATTCCATCATTGCTTACCAAATCTCAAAACCTTACACTTTGGAACATTGAACTGATAGTTCCACTTACCTGCCCATTCATGCAATCTATTCAAGTCCTCTTGTAAGGCCATAACATCTGCTTGACTCTGCATTGCTCTCCCTAGTTTTGCATCATCTGCATATCACTAGTTAAATCCATCCCAATATCATTAACATACAAATGGACAACAGTGGTTCCAAAACTAACCCCTGCAGTTACACCACTAGTGACCTTCCTCTTTCGGGATACTGCACCCCCATATACAACTTTCTGATACCTATCTGACAGCCAGTCACTGATCCAACTCAGAAGTCTGTTATCCAATCCCATCTGCATTTATTTACTAGCTGCTTGTGTGGCAGTCTATCAAAAGCTTGCAAAATTCAAATACACCCCTCTATATGTATCTCTCCTGTCCAAGATATTTGTCACCTTTGTATAGTACATAAGTAAGTTACTGATCATGATGATGCAACAAACCCATGCTGATGACCACAGAGAATACTGTTATCAACCCATTTCTCTATCCTACTTCTCACCAATCTCTCCAGTACCTTCACCACAACCCCTTTAACCTCCTTCCACTCACTTGGAACCTGTGCTTTTGTAAGACTTTTATTAAACAGGCATGCCAATGCTACTGTCAATTCCCTGGAACATTCCCTTAAGATGCGTGGTGATATGATATGTTATCAAAATTTATTTCCTCAAATATCTCCTGCTCACTCACTTATATATATATACATATGTATATGTATATATAGTGTTCAGCATAAAGTCTTGTAGCAAACATTATTAACCTACAAAAAATGATGATTATTATTATTACATGACACCTACAGGGAGTCCAAAGACTCATTCAGGGACGGCACCTACTCTGCAACTCTCTGCCTCCACCAACTACAACGAACCTCAACTACCATCATCTACACCAATGGCATTTGTCGCCCACTACCACCACTAGTACTTTCACAGACAATTGCAAACATCCATGCCCACAGCAGGATTTGAAACCCACAGCTTTTTGGCTGGAGAGCATATATGCTAACCACTCAGCCAACCAGGCCAGCAAATTATGGACATACTTTTTGGTGACTTGCAAGGAGTGCTTACTTTCAGCTACTGCAACATCATAATTTTCAGGACTTTCTACTCAATACTATATACATGTGTTTTGCAGTGACTACATATAGTTAGTAAAGAATATTACTGACTGGCTTGTATTTTAATTTGAGCAAGTTGGATTGCTAGCTTTTTTTCAAGTTAATATACAAACCAAGGCTCTAGCATTGTCTCTGCTGTTTTTAAAAGTTGAACGTAATTATTATTTCTTTATTCATGTTGGAGGCTTAATGGATTTTTTTTACAACACTCAAAAAGAATTAAAATAGAATTTAATACTTCCTATATTTCATCCTAGGACATCTACGGAGATTACAAAAACAATTAATGTGAATACAATCGTAAAATTAACATTATCCTCCGCGATCGCGCTACATATATCCCACTAGAACACGACCCCACTAAAACACAAGTTAAGAAATTAAAAATCCTACTTAAAAAAGTATCTTCCTGACCCCCTGACGTCACAAAAAAACGTAAACCTTTCCACTCCCCCCCCCCCCCCCAATATATGGTTTACCAAAAATCCACAAACCCAATTCCCCACTCAGGCCTATAGTCGATGCCACCAATGCACCTTGCTACAGACTGTCTAAACAGCTGGCCAACTCTCTGACCCCCTCACCGAAAGGTCCACTTCCTATATAAAAAACTCGACCCACTTTAAAGCCCTCACAGAAAATTTAACCTTGAATAATGCAGACATATTGGTAAGCTTTGATATCTCCTCTTTGTTTACCAATATTCCCTTAACTGACACCTTATCTCTCTTGAAAACGTTTTTCCCTCTGACCTCTTAGATCTCTTTTCCTTTGCGATTAACTCTGGGTATTTCTCTTGGAAGAACAAAATCTACAAGCAGATAGAGGGAACCGCCATGGGTTCCCCCCCCCCCTCTCACCCCCCCTGCCAATTTCTATATGGAAGATTTCGAAAAACGAGCCATAGACTCAGCCCCACTCAAACCTTCTATCTGGCTAAGATATGTAGATGATGTGTTCTCTATTTGGCCTCATGGCCCAGACACATTAGACTCCTTCCTCAGTCATCTCAATAGCCTACATCCAAGAATCCAGTTTACTATGGAAAAGGAAAAGAACAATTGTTTACCCTTCCTAGACACTTTAGTCACACGCCTGCCTAATGATACACTTTCCTTCACTGTATACAGAAAACCCACACACACAGGCAGATACATTCACAAACTCTCCCACCACCACCACCACTACCCCTCTCAACAATATGGCATTATTGAAACTCTTACCAAGAGAGCCCACAATCTTTGTTCCAGTGGAACCGCCCTCACTACTGAGCTTAACCGCATACACAGCACTTTCCTCTCCAATGGCTACAGTGAACACAGTATCAAAAAAATAATCAGTTCCTCCCCCATTCCTCGTCCTTCTCGTCAACAACATTTTAAAAATGCCATCACCATACCCTACATCTGTGGCACATCCAAAAAAATAGCCAAGATACTAAAAAAAGTACAACCTACACACATCATATAAGTCCCACCGCATACTTGCTACCCTTATCTGTTCTACGAAAGATCAGCTCCCTCCTCTCTCTCTGCCTGGAGTTTACAAAGTACCCTGTTCCTGTAAGCTGGCGTACTTTGGACAGACAGGCAGATCAGCATCCATCCGTCTGGAGGAACACAAGTCTTACATCTGTAAACACAACTATGGCCATTCAGGCTTCGCTGACCATGTTTTGAACACCACCCACAGGGTATCATGCCATGCTCCACCACAGCAAATTCAAGAAAGAGAGACTTTTCTTAGAAGCAGCAGCAGCTCTCAGAAACCAACCAAATCTTAATAAATATGGTTGCATTAAGCATCCGAAGATTTGGGAAACACTCATCACCAGAGGTCCCACCTTACATTCCAGGCCACCTACTACCGCCCTTAGAGGGCGCTCCACCTAGATAGGACTTTAGGGTCACCCACGTGGTTGGGCTTAGTATTGTATGATATTTGTGTGCATGTTACATTAATTGTTTTTGTAATCCCCGTAGATGTCCTAGTGACTAGGACGAAATATAGGAAGTATTAAATTCTATTTTAATTCTTTTTGAGTGTTATAAAAAATCCATTAAGCCTCCAACATGATGTCCTCACAGCATTTAAGCCTCTACACACGTATTTCTTTGTTCATGTATATGCTAATTGTGTATTAATTCATTAAAAGCTTCTTCAGTTGCTTTCCTGTTATGGGGTGGTTCCATGTGCTTAACATTACTACTATTAAGGATGATCATGATATAGTGAACAAAACTTGACATTGTTTTTGAATGATGGCCAAAGCAGCTGAGTGTATTATATCTGTAAAATTACATCTTACTAGACCCATCACTATGGGGTACCTGTTCATGGTGGAGGGGGCATCCCAGTGATAATATCAGCCCCTTTTTATTCTTTCTATTTTTCTTTGCTTTTCTTCGTGTATTCTTTGCTCTACTTTTCCTGAGCCTTTTTTGCTGTCATTTCTTCCAGACCACCATCACTGAGAACCAACATCCTGTGCCATGTTTGCTGTGCAGTGTGATGCGTGAACATCCAGAAAGAGGGTATCCCGGTAGGCTTGCACTACTTTGACCTCTGCTTTAGCAAGACAGAAAGTCCTGGATCAATTGGCTAATGCATTTTGCCTGTAAGAGTCAATGGTGTTTCAGTAAGTCTCCTATTCCATGGTCCGGAGATGGGCTCAAGATTTGCTGTGGTACCAATATAGCATCTGGGTGGCCCTGATGTTCCACTCTGAAATGCTGTTATTGCTTGCCAATTAGTGGGCATCCACGTGGAGCTCTCATTCTGCTGAACAAAAATAATCTCTTGAGCATGAATTGTTCATCCAACTTACTCTCATGCATATCAGAAGTGGAAAGATGAAAAAAAAGTGCAAAAGATTAAAACAGAACAAAATATATATCTAGATGCAAAACGAAAGTTAGCCATCAGTATACTTGTCCTGACATCCTCATGTGCTGAGAAGGTGACAGTTAAGAAAATGTCAACAGCAATTCAAACTTGTATGTCTATTCTACCATTTGATAATTTCACCATACTTGAACTTTAGGTTTTGTCAGTGCTTCTTTGTGGAATAGAGATCCCAGTTGGATCTCTATTCCACAGAGAATAGAGAGTTACTGTTAGCAGCACATTGGTTGTACAACTTACGGTCTCATTCTAGAACAACTCCAAAAACGATCCATTTGATGAGAACCCACTTGTCAAAAAAATTATGGCAAGGATATCACTTAAAAATAAATCAGACACTCCAATGGGAAAAAAACGAATATTTCAGTATCCACTGAAAGTAAATTAAACTTACCAAATGATCCTGACACATCAGATGATGTATTGAATGTTTTTCCAGAGGAAGTGATGGACAATGGCCATCACTTCCCAGAAACAATTGATAAATATAAACCTGATAAAGCCTCCCAAAAATGCATTCTTTACCCAGATCCTGAGGTAAGAATGGGACAAACTATTATTCCAGTAGCAACAGAAGCCAAGTTCTAAAGACTCATTTTTGAAGAAAACCTATTCCTTGTAATCATTTTTGAACTAAGAGAAAAGTGCAAGAGAGAGAGAGTATTGAATCTTCTTTGCACTTTCTCCTCTACTGAATGTGATGCAGATCAATCTTCAGTGCTTTGTCTTTATCTTGCACTTAGCTGGATTCAAAGCTGGATAATGGGTCTCATGTCTATAGCTACTGGTGCCTTTTGCACATTGCCAACTCATTCTTTTTGTTGAAGCAAATGAACTGGCTCTATTACTTAGACGGAAACAGTTGTCTCTTAAAACCTAAAAATAAAGTTTCCTTCAGAGCATCCTACATGAAATAGTGTATTTTTTTGTATGTTGGGAGGCTCAACATTGCACGTCAGACTGTCATACATCCTTCTAGTATGCATATTAAAGAGATTATGGAAGCTATTGGCATGAATATTGACAAAATTACCTGCATCAAACATAACAGCATTCCTCCATGGCAGGTGTGCACTTCATCCTGCAACCTCTCACTTTGTCAACTGTAGACGTCATGAGATTTCTCCATACTCCATTATCTATCTACCTGCAATTGTTTAAAGAACACAGAGCAGCTCACTATAATTTCTTATCCATCTGTACTGATGGTTTAAGATTGAAACCTCTTTTGGTTGTGTTGCTGTGTTTCCTTTGTAACCTTTGATAACAGTTCCTCGCTACAGTCAGTATGTAGAACTTTTCTATTATAAAGATGCATAAAGTAAACTATTATCTGTGTTCAAAGAGAGACATATGTACTGTGGATTTTTTAATTTATGTTAATTTTTTAATTTAAGATATTTAATATATATAACAATCATAAAAAATATATATTGTTACTTTGAGGATAATATCACTGGATTTTTTGAAATATGCACTATAAAGGATTAGTCTTCATTCTGGGGCAGGGGAAATCTGGCAGTGAATGGGTTATACTTTGGTTAGTCTCAAATGCACTTATCATTCTTGTATTACATTGCACTTGCAATTCATATAGCACCTTCATGTTCCTTTGTTTATCATATGAAAAATCTCCCCCTGCTTATTAAATACTGTCAAAAGATATATATTTATCATATTATTCTCCACCTAATTATTATACCACTAATTATTCCACATAATTATTGTACCTGCTAATTATTAAACTCTATAGCTTAATATTTCTTCTCTCTATCATCATTACACGAAATTGACATTCTGTTGTTTTGACATTTTTTTTTTTAACTCATTCATTATTTTACCATCACATTTATTTAGCTTTGGCTATTCATAAAAGTTAGCATTTAAAAATGCAAGAGTTAAAATGAAAACAAATCCTTAGGTTGTATAAAGCTTAGCTTTTAATGTAGATTTCAGGGTCATTTGTAGGGACTATCAATTCAAAACTAGTTAAGTGCTCTTATATAGAAGTGCAAGGATTCACCCCACTTACCTCTTGGAAACTTGGCCTGTGGGCTTAACAGCTTCAGTATAATCCTTAACATAATCTTCAACTTTTTCTGGAAACTCTTAATGATATTCAAACAAAATAGTAAGAAGTTGAGCGCTGTTAAAATTTAACATCTACCAGGATTTTTCTGTTGCTCTACAACTTAATGTACTGAAGTGAGACAACAATCACTCCATCTCTTCAGTGTGTTAAGTTGCTAGCTTCTTACTATTTTGTTTGAATGTCATTAAGGGTTCCCAGAAAGAGTTGAAGATTATGTACTGCACTGGCATCTAGAGGTTGTCTCTAGAATGGTCTATATAGACAATAATTCTTGCTAACCACAGAAAAAAAGGCTATGTTGTAGAAGGGAATAGAAATTAATTAGTTTAACACTAGGTTTTTCCCCTCCTCCATAATATAATTAACAATTTAAACTCATTCAGCATATGATGTTTGAAAATATGTAGAGTTCTTGATTTTAATTAATTATTCACTTAATTAAAGCTAAATATTGTGATTATTGCATTATTTTAACAAATGTTCAATTTACTTTCATAAGGATTGTTACAAAAATAAAGAAAGCCATTTTTCCAAAAATATGAAAATTATTTCCCAATGATTTCCAAAGCCATATCCACATGTAGACTATTTCTGCAGTATTTTAATAAGGTAAGATGCCCAAAAGCTGAACAGAAACTTTATTGTTGTTGTTGTTGTTGTTGCACAAGAGAAATATGTTTTCTAAATAAATCATATTTTACTTTGTAGAAAGTATTTTCTTGGTTAAAAAATATATTATACTTGATAAGAAATTATATTCTTGTTTTAATCCTTTACCTAAGTTTAAGAAAACAAAGTTTGCTCATGAAGTATCTTCATAACTAGACTGCTTGTATATAGAGGGGAATACCAAGATGACTTCACATCATCTTGGTATTCCCCTAATGCAAGAGCATTGTGGGAAGGTTCACTACTCAGACTGGTTTGATCTTTATTCAAGTCTCATCATTTCAAGCTAGATCCAGAGATACTAAGGTTAAATCAGTGCATATATTTTCCACATACACATAGTAAAATGGGGTATTACTATACAGTATTATTAAAGTACTCTGGATCAGAGATAGTGGTAGAAATTTTTTTGCTTGGTTACAAAGTATATTGGACTTGACAAGAAATTATACTCTTATGTTAATCCTTTGTTTGTTTACACATGGATAAAGGATTAAAACAAGAGTATAGTTTATTTTCAAGTATAATATATTTGAAAAGACTTTACAACTATCTCTGATGCAGAATATTTTAATAATATAATTTAATAATAATATTTTAATAGTATAATGATACATTGTACTTCTTATTTACTTCTTATATACATGTGGAAATTATCTGACTCCTGCACTTTATCTTCATGGGTGTAGATCCTACTGAATTGGTATTGATCACCACATTCCTTTGGATATCATGCCTATGTCACGGCTCCTACTGACATGAACTCGATCAGGGCCTTTTGGTAGGCACTTGCTTGGGAGATGAATAGGTCTTGCTAGCTGTTTGTGAAGGCTGGTGTTTGGCACTGGTAGTGTTTAACTGTCACTAGGTGAAGCAGGTGTTGTCTAGTAGAACCACTACTGAGTATCCTGATGTGATACAGATCAAGAGTAAAGCTAGAATGATCATTTTAAGTCGTTCATTGAAGTTAGAGTAATCTGAAGGATCATCTAGTTTTTGGATACTTTTACAATGAAACCAGTCTGGGTAGTGACTCTTTCATGTATAATGCACATCCGAAAGGAGATGTGTTTTGCATTAGTGAATACCTAGGCAGTTGATGTGAGGTAAGCAGCTTTTGCATACAATCAGACTAGTTGTGAAAATACTTCACTCCCAAACTTTGTTTATACTTAGTATATGGGTATAAACAAATATGTTTATACCCATATTCATGAACATGAATATAATTTCTTGTCAATTATAATATGTTTTTTTTTCTACATTAACATCATCACAGTTGTCTTTTAAAACACTTGTTTTAGGTACTCCTGCCATTTTTTGTGTTTTGAATCTGTTATATCACTATTGATTTATTCTGCTTCGACATCAATAGATGTTGAATTGGAATAAAATTCAAAAATGTTTTATATGAGAAAAAAAAAAAATTATCATTCAGAGGCATTATTATGCATCAGAATGATTTAAAATGTCTAGATTTGCCTTTTTTGCTTTGAAAATTGCATCTGAAATCAGCCACTGAAGAAAAAAGATGTTTTTTTTAAAAAAATGTTTACAATGTTTATATATATATATATATATATTAAAATAGTATTGAACTGATATAAATAAAATTCGTGTATGAAAAAGACACTTCACCGATGCACCAGTATGGAGGTTAGGAATACAGTGCCAAATGTGCTTTTTTTTTTTTTTTTTTTTTTTTTTTCCTCTCGTGGCAGTTTATTTTATATATCTTTACTTTCTATATTTTATCTTAGTTGTAAACTTGTTCTCCAGCTTTTTGTTTAACATTCTGGCTTAGTTCTTCCTGTTACTTTATTGTGATTTTAATGCTATAAAAATGACAATAATGTATATTTTATTGTCATTTTAGATATGAGCCACATATCAATGGTGGCTCATTCAACATCCAATGGAAATGCTGCCACTGCTCACTCCAAATCCATTTTTAGGTGGCTGGCAATGCTGGGGTGTTGTTTCTTGCAGGCTGCTCTCTCAAGCTCTGACCAAAGTTTAAAATCCAACTGATTCAGATTGGGACTTTCAGATGGCCAATCAGATAGTGGTATGTGGTCAGGCACATTTTCCTCCAACCACTGTTGTGTGGTCCTCACCTTGTTTGCAGGGGCTGAGTCCTGTTGGAATGTCCATTGCCTACTGTGAAACAAGATGTTGTTCAGGGGCAGCATGGTGTCTTGACACACTTTGGCAGCGGTTTTGATCCTTTTCTTGCAGAAATGCAACTTGGATATCTCCTGATACAGCAATTCCCCCCCCCCCACACACACACACCAAACCATCACTGATGGGGGGGGGGGGGATGACTTCTGAATCGTCGGTGCTATGGCATGTGCTGTGCAACCATCCAGGACATATATCCTTGCACCAAATAAAAAAGACCAAGAATATCAGCTTGCTAATACCCAGTCTTCTCTGAATTGGAGATAAGGATTTGAAGGTAGAATCTTAAAAATTCTATTAGGAGTTAAAATAAATCAATACACATTTCTTTATTTTTAATAGAAAAATTGAAGGTCCATTCATAGTGCTAATTACTGCTTACATTTTGCAATGTCATTAGCTGTATTAAAAAGTTACATGAGATATAAATATTTTCTTTTTATTTTAAAATCCTCTCTTTCTCTCAAGAATGTCACATGATTTATGGATGAATTCTGTATATGATTTGGTCCCACAAGTGTGTGGTTAATGTAGTTTCATGAACCATTACCGGTTATTTTTATAACTTGAAACATCTGTCAGACTTGAATCAGGGGTTGATTCCTTGAGTGATTTTAAGTAAAACAATTTATCACTTTACTTACTCCATCTCAAGTAAATGTGTAAATGTTGCTTCATCAGGAATTAGAGCAGAGGTGTCTGTTTCTCCCTCACCATACTGTTTCATGAGGATATTCACTGGCCCATAAATATACATTGCAGGTATTGCTTATTCCATCCAAGTAAATGTTGCTTCATCATGCTCCCCCCCCCCCTCCCCCCCACACACACATACAGAGAGAGATTTGCAGACACCAAAAGCAGAAGTTCACTGTCTTTCTTACAAAAACCGTAAATCAATGTGGTTAACATGGTCATCCCAGTAGCATAATGGCAAATTGTTCAAGCACCAAAAATTCCTTAAGGAACAATGTTATATGCAGTGAGGCACTTCAGCTATTAGTTCAATCATTGTTATATCTTCTCAACAGTCCCAAACTGGACCTCAGTTGATATAGGCTTTTTTTTTTTTTTTCTCAAATCACTGGTTGATTTTAAGGGAGGAAAAAAATTTCATAGAGGCATCCTTGGGCATTTTTTATAAAGGCACCTTTATACCTGTAAATTTATCATGAGTGCAACTTAATTCTCTCATGTTTTTATTTAATTTCTAAATAAATTTATCATTTTGGAACACGTTTTTATTGGTTGGCTACTACATTTTCTCTGAAAATTGTTATATTAAATATACTAGTTGTTTATTTTTAGGCTGGAATACTTCACCTGGCTGTCTAGAATAATAAATTTAATACATCTTGAAATAATTCATATTTGAATGTCTTCTATTTATAATTCTAATTTTTGTTTCTTGAGAGTTTCTTCAGGATTGCATATTGATTGTAATATATTTATTTACAGCGATGATTGCCAGTCAACAAGCTGCAAGATTGAACTCTATTCATCATCCATTTAAAGTGAGACAGTAGAGTCCAGTCAAATCTGGATGAGTGATAGCGGGTTCCATTTAAAGTCCATCCCTTTTTCAAGATTGGGGAGCAACTGTACAGTGTAAATCTTGTGGTCTTTATTTTCTTTCTCCCTCAAAGTTTTGTTGGATGTACAGGCATGTTGTGATCAGGACAGAAATGTGTTATTCATGGAAATTCTGCAGAAAATAACTGTGAACAAGCATGGATCTGTTCTTATTCCAAGAATTCGAAGTCTGTGCTGTGAGCTACACATCACATTATCTCTAGTGGCAGGGCCAACTGTTATTTGTAGATTATTGCACATTTTTATTATATGCTGCATTTGGATTTATTAACATGTTGCCATCTTTGTGTGGACTGCAAAAATAAAATGGATATATATATATATATATATATATATCTATATATCTATGGATCTATGTGTGTGTGTGTGTGTGTGTGTGTGTGTGTATATATATGTATATGTATATATATATGTATGTATATGTATATATGTATGTATATGTATATATGTATGTATATGTATATATATATGTATGTATATATGTGTATATATATATATATATATATATATATATATATATATGTATGTATGTATATCGTTGTACACATAGACAGTGAAGGCAGAGCATTTTAATGTACAGGACCTTATTTGGAAGTGACTGTGGCTTGAGGAGGTGGACTGCTTTTTGCACTTTTTTTTATTGCTAGAATATCTGGTTGAGCAGAAGTGTATGTACAAAGAGACTTTGTAATTTCTGATCTCAGCAGTGTACAGAAACTAACCCACTGAATGTATGTATGTGTGAGTATAACAGGTGCTAGTTCTTTAATGTGCACGATTTCATTCCTCTTTAAAGTAACTGAAGCTGTGCATTTGTAAATGTATTGCCTGATAAAAGAACTAGTGTTTTTGTTGTTTTTTCCTCAGGCAAATTGGGAGAAAAAAAAGCACAAGTTTTCCATAAACAGTAGAAATTTTTTGCCCATAATATTGGCTTTCACTGCCACTCACTGAGCTGAATAGTTCAGCATCTTTATATATATATGAAGTTTAAAGCTCAGCCTGTGAGTAGTTCAAAGTGGTTTAAAGTGTTACACTTGGACTAGAAGGTCAAATTTCATTGCCTCTCTTTTAAGCAACACAAGTAGGCAGTTTTTTAATTACTTTTTAGCGGGACACTGCTCTAGTTGTGATCCCTTGAGAAGAGCAGTTGTTGATCCCCTAGGCCAAAAGAAAAAACATGTACAGAGTGTTGTATATTGTGAAGAAACAAAGTTTGCTGTTAACATTTAATATTTTAGCCCTTTAAAAAAAAAGAAAAAAAAAAGAAGAATTTGTTTCCGAAAGTTGATGTTCCAGTGCTGTATTTTTATGAACAATAAATCCCCATCTGAAGAGCTCTAAATATATTTTGATTATTTATAAAAAAACATTTTTTTAGAAGTTTTTAAACTTTTTAGTATATCATGTTCATTAATTCATGTTTAAACACAGTAAAAAAATGGATATGCTTTATATGTATTATAACAGTGATAAAAATCCTGAAGGTTGCAAGCAAGCCTTTATCAATAATTTTTATCATTGTCAAACCATGATTTTATATATATATATATGCATGCGCGCGCACACACACACACACACACACACACACACACACACACACACACACACACACACACACACACACACACACACACACACACACACACACACACAAAGAGTGTGCTGAAAAGTTATGATAATCACTATGAAGGAATTGAGGTAGAACTATGTAACTTACACATTATTTTACATATTTCTCATGAAGTGTTATACACTTGTTACAATGCTGCTGCATCATTTGCAATCCTCTGAGAAAAACGTCTTTCTCTTGTTGCACAAATTGGTATATTTTTGTTCTAGATGTTTATCAGAACTTTTCAGCCCTCCCCATGTATATATATATAAACACACAGTCAACTCACACTACTTACAGTTAAGAAGGAGGACAATGATAACAAATGATTCCATGTGCAGGCTGTGTAAAAGAAATGGATGTAAGTTTTTAATATGCAGAGTGTGTTTGATGGTAGACTTGTATAAGAGGAATGGCCTGCACTTGAATTCATTTGGCATCAGAAGCCTGAGAAAATTACTTATTCTGATGAGACCTAATGCACAGTCAGAGAAATTAGATCATCAAGGGAGGAATGGGAAAAATGTGTGAAAGTTCAACTATGGTATGCAAACATGATAACGATATGAATGGCTGTAAACATAGTTATGCATCTGGTGAAGGGAGGAAATATATGCTTTGGGTTTGGACCTTTTGAGTATGTCTGGGGAGAGAAAAGAGAGTTCTATGACAAGGCCAAATAGGTTGCATATCTAATTATAAGAATAGGCTAGATGGTAATTTGTTATGTCTATATACAAATACCAGGGGTTGAGTTTGTTGCTTTATTGAATACGTTGTGGCCTAAGATTTTTGGCATTAGTGACACCTTGCTATCAGAATCAGATATAGTAAGTGGGATCGAGTGTAATGGGTATACTATTTTTAGGAATGGCAGAAGAGATAGGAAAGGAGGGGGGAGCACTACTGACGATATCAGATGACTTAAGTCCAGTTAGGATAGAAACGCAAGAAAACAATGTGTTAACAATGTCGCATGCGGTGGTGAGTTTGAGGCTATCTGGTGTGAAGTGGAGGCTAACAGAATGAAATATATGGTGGGTGTTGCTACAGACCTGGTGGCTCAGTTGCAGAGGACGAAGAAATGCATCACTAATTTAGCCTTATGGGTACTAAATGAGTGATCATTATGGGTGACTTTTAATTATCCAAACATTGATTGGATAGAAGAGAAATCTCATAATAAGAATGAAAAAGAATTTATTGAATTTTTGTAAGACAACTTTCTTAAGCAGCATGTGAAAGAAGGAACATGAAGTCAGAGAGTGCTAGATTTGTTCATAGTGTTAGAAGGGGATGTTAAGAATATGATTATTTTACCACCAATTGGTGACTGATCATGCTGTGCTTTCTTGAGATGTATCTAATTATATTGATGTTCCCATTAGAACAGGTTACATGCCGAACTGCTCGGGACGTCCAGAAAGTAAGTTCTGATGGGCTGTCAGAGAAACAAAAAAAACTTTATTGGAAATTTAAGTAAACATCTTTCACTACTTTTCTACATAATTTCTGCCATTGTTCAGGCACTTATCATAATGGGGCACCAAGAGTTTATACCATAGAACTCTCTTTTCCCTCCCAAGACTCAAAAGATCCAAACCCAAAGCATATATTTCCACCCCTTCACCAGATGCATACCCATGTCGTAGAAGGTTGCCACCTGTGATGCAAACCACGTATTGACTGCTTCTTTGACCTCGTCATCGTCTTGAAACCGCCAACCATCAGAAAAGATTTCAAATGTTTAAACAGGTGAAAGTCACTTGGCGCGAGGTCAGGACTATATGGGGGATGATGGAATTGTTCCCAGCCAAAGGTGGTGAGAAGTTGTTGTGTTACCCTGGCCATGTGTGGGTGGGCATTATTATGAATCAAAATAATGCCCCTGGTAAGCATGCCACGTTGTTTATTCTGGATCGCATGGCGCAGTTTCTTAAGGGTTTGGCAGTACTTGCTCGCATTGATTGTGGAGCCTTGACTCAAGAAGTCCACCAGCAAAATTCCTTGTCTGTCCCAAAACACAATGCACATGATTTTCCGAGTGGAAACTATTGTCTTCAATTTCGTCTTGACTGGTGATGAGGTGTGCCTCCACTCTATGGACTGTTGTTTGGATTTAGGGGTTGCGTGCGACATCCAAGTCTAGTCCCCGGTGACAAGTCTGCTCAGGAAAGCATCGCCATCCTAATGGTAGCATGTCAAAAACTCCAATGCACTGCCCAGCCGATTCACTTTGTGTTGTTCTCTAAGCAACTTTGGCACCCAGCGTGCACACAATTTCCGATAATTCGGTTTCTCTGACACAATTGCACGAAGACATGAACCTGAAACTTCTGGAAATTGCAGTGAGAGTGACATAGTGAATCCCCTATTCTGTCGAATCTTCTCTTTAACTGAACGCACAAAATCATCAGTCACTAAAGATGGTCGCCCACTCTGTTCATCATCGTGCACACTTGTCCTTCCTTCATTAAAAAGTCTTACCCATCTTCGTACCATTAACCAATCGCTCATTGTGTGTTCTCCATAAACCTCAATAATTTGCTGATGAATTTCAGCTGCATTAACATTCCTCGCATTCAAGAAGCAGATAACTGACCTAATTTCACATGCGGAGGGCAATTCGATTTTCTTAGACATTATAAACACACACTAAGAAGTGTACGCACTGCAAGAATGTCTGAAAATGACACCAATGCCTTGCTAAGGAATCAACAAACTCAGTATGCATGCACACCATTGCAATCGCAGCACTGCAGTGAAAATATTTCAAAACGGAACTTACTTTCTGGACATCCCTCGTACAAAGCTGGAAATTATGATCAACTTAGAAGATTGCTATCTTTGGTCTCATGGTATCAGTTACTGAATGGGAAAAATGTAAGCAATGCGTGAGAATCTTTGAAAAAGTGCTTAAATGAGACAGTATCTGAATATACCCCAGTGTGCAAAGAATAAATGTTTTTTATTCTTTGCAATCTTATTAGCAAGAGATCTACAAGAAGAAGATGATATGGAAAGAATATGAGAATAAGAGTAAGAGGAGTTATTATTTATTATTATTATTATTATTATTATTATTACGGGCAACTCCAGGGAGTCCTTAGACTCATCGAGGGAGGCCCTAAACATCATGTCCACACAACTATTCGACATTCTCACAGTATCTAGCATACCTTGCCTTGAACTCACTCACTGTCATAGCACCCACAACAGACTCTGGCAGCTATTCTACTCATTTACCACTCTAAAAGTAAAGAACCCAGTTCTAACACCCTTGCTAACCACACTCTTTCCCACTTCCATAGGTGTCCCCTAGTTCTCCTACCACCAGTCCTGATCTCAAAAATATCCTCTGATCCTATAGAACCCCTTTAGCAATTTGAATGTCTCAATCATACTCTCCTTTTCCGCCTATCAACTAATTTCTGCAACTCACAAATCTTCAACCTGTTCTCATAAGGTTCATTTCATACACCTGCTATCATCTTGGTCACTCGCCTCTGGATCCTCTCCACCTCCTCCCCATCAAGAAGAAACCTAGGTGACCAAATCTGGGCACAGTAGTAAATGAGGTCTTATCAAGGCATGGTACAGAGGTACAATAACTTGCTTGTCTCTGCTCGTCAAAGTATTTTTCAACAACCAAGTGAGTTGATAAGCTGATTTAGCCACTTTTGCAATGTACTCCCTAAACTTCATCTCCCTATCCACCAACACTCCCAAGTCCATGGCCTCATCAATCTCCTGGAGTACAGTTCCACCAATGTGGTATACTGCTGCTAATCTTTTCACCCCAAAATGCATTTTGGAGTGAAAAGATTACATTTTGTGAAATTAAATTGACTTCCATTCTCCTTAGCCCAGAACTCCAATCTATCTAAGTCGTCCTGCAAAATCTTTAGTTATGAAATCTTTAGACATCTTTAGTTATGAAATATATAAAGCACAGTCCAGAAAAGTGACGAGTATTGTGCAGAAAACTAAATTGGAGTATGACAAGAAATTGGTTATACAGGCTAAAGGCAGCCCAAAAGGATTTTATCATTATTTTGCAAGCAAAAGAAAGAATGAATGTGGAAAAATAACTTTACTGAATGCAGATGGTACTGTAGTGGCAGAAGCTAATGAGATTGTTCAATTAATGACTGCTTACTTTGCTAAAATATATCAACCTGGTGTATGTAACATGGTGTACAGCGCTACTGCTACAGTGGATGAAGAGTTAAGAGGTGCATGAAAATGAGGGTGAAGAGATCTTGCATTTGATCCTGGATAAGAATTTGTCGGTAGGACAGATGGAATATCAGCACATTTGCTAAAAGAATTTCAGCAGACTTGGCTAGGTCTTTTACATGTTTGTATAACTTAAGCCCCAGCTCAGGAATGATACCATTGGAATGGAAGGAATGTAGGATAATTCCATTGTACAAGGGTGGTGCAAAAAGTGATGTGTCTAACTACTGACCTATCAGCATCTCTGGTGTGGCAGTGAAGATTTTAGAGAAGTTGGTAAGAACTTACATACGGAAATGGAAAGAGCAGCATGGGTTTACTAAAGGAAGGTTATGTTTTAGAAATTTGCTCATATTGTATAACAATGTTATGGCAGAATTGGATAAAGGGAATGGATACACTATGATAATGTTAGATTTTGCAAGTGTATTTGATAGGATACCACACGAAAGACTGTTGCATAAACTGGAGAATATCACAATTGGAATATAAAATAAACTCTTGACTTGGATCAGTGGATGGTTGACAGACAGATATCAAAAAGTGGTACATGGTGGTTGTGAATTTGCCAGATTTGAAGTGACCAGTGGTGTACCTCAGGTTTCAGTCCTTGGGCCATTATTGTTCAATCTATACACTAATCATATTAGGAAGGGTCTAACAGGAGATGTGCAGTTGTTTGCCAATAATGAGAAGATAGGTAGGGCAATCAGGGATGTTACTAATATCAGCACTTTCAAAATGATTTGAATAAGCTGGAAATTTGGGCAAATGGAAATGGCAGTCAGTTTAATGTTGGTAAGTGCAAAGTTATTCACTTTGGTATGATGAGATTTCCAGCGGCATATTATATTATATTAGTGGGGGGTTATGGTGTAATGTTATCTTGGTGTAATGGTGGATAGGAATTTGAAGTTCAAAGGTCACATAGTAAAAGTTGCAAATACAGCTCAGAGGATAATTGTGATATTGAAGCGAACTTTGATGTGTAAAGATAAGAAAATCATTTTGTCTCTTTATAAAGGCCTTAGTAAGACCACACGTGGATTATTGTGTGCATATTTGTCTCCAAGGTTCCAAGAGGAGGCTGTGGAAAAGATGCAAAGAAGAGCTACAAAGATTATACCCAGATTATTGGATTTATATTATGAGGACAGATGTGAGTATGTGGATTGCAGACTCTGGTTAATAACAGGAGAAAGAGGGTTGAAATGATAGAAGTCTATAAACTTCTGAATAGGTGTTATAGGATATCATTGATGAAATTTTTTGTTATAAGAAAGGTGGAGAGACAATACAGGGGGGGGGGGAGTTAAGTTTATGATCGAGAAAGGGATAAGAGATAGGTTTTTCTCTCACAAAGCAGTGGAATAGTTTGCCTTTAAAAGTAGTGAGTGCATCTAATGTGAATGAGTTTAAGGGATCTTGGTGTAAAGCTGGTATGGGTGAATTATAGCCTGTCTCAATGAGTCCTTCACTCCCTTGAGGTCTCAGATAATAATAATAATAAATCTCATGGTAATCATGGGTAAGGTGAGCAGTACTCTTATCCCACAAGCACCATGTCCTAAGGAGTGCCATATAAAGTCATGGAGCAATTATTATTATTATTATTATTGGGGAGCAGTTCTGATTTACCATGCTGTAACTCATTAACTCCATTCCAAACTTTCCATTAGAACAAATACAATTTATTTTAATGGAAAGAACTATTCTATATTACAAACTTGACTGTAACATGTTAAAATTTTTACCACTTGGTTATATTATAAATTAAAGATGCCAAGAAATTATATTCTTGGTTTCATTCTTTATCCAAGTATAAGCAAACAAACTTTGTGCATGAAGTAACTTCGTGACAGGGAACTCGTATATAGAGGCTAACGACTTCACATCAATTGCCTTAGTATATGTCACTTGGATAAAGGATGAAACCAAGAAATTATATTCTTGGCATCTTTAATTTATAATATAACTAAGTGGAAAAACTTTCAACATCTTTCTCTAATCCAGAGTATTTTAACAATAAGGTGTGACACCTTTTGGTTACTTGTATATCGAAATATGACTTTTGCATTACTTCAACCTTGGTATCATTTCTGGATCTGCCCCCCCCCCCCCCATAGCATTATATATGTGTGTTGCATTATGGGATACAAAGGCAATTGATGTGAAGTCATTAGCCTCTATATATGAGTTGCCCTGTCATGAAGGGTGAAACTAAGAATATAATTTCTTGTCATGTTTAATTTATTTGACTGTAACATATTACAAATTCTGTTGTTATATTCAAAAATAAATCGAAAAAAAGAGAAAGCAGTTTTAGTTTTGAATGACTGTTCAAAATGGAATTCATACTTTCCTTAATGTAGCAGAAACATGGATAGCTCAGAAATCATTACAGTGAAAACTATTAAATATAAAAATGAGGGTAGGATAATATTCTTATAAAAATATATGTTCCACCTATGTTTTGCAGTGTATATTCATTCTTTTTATCATCATAGATTTCCTGGTATGTACTCTCAAGATGGGATTGTGCAGGATACTATGTCAGCACTACACGTCAAGTTTACATTATTACTAATTTCCTCCAAGGTAGTCTATCAGTTGTTAGCACTCCTTTCCTTCCCCATTCTGTTTAAATGACTATACTACCTTTGATTAGCTCTGATCATGCATTGTTGAATGCTGATAATTTCAAGTTCCTTTCTAATATCTTCATTTTTAATATGATTTTATCATTGATGGCATCTATTCACTTTCTAAATTTTTCTTCGCACTCTCATGTCTGTGATCTCTAGTTTTTGGTCAACTGTTTTTTTTTCTAACTCAACTCTACAATCCCTAAGTTAAAATTGGTTTGTACAGAGCTTCATATACTGTTAGTTTAGTGTTTGGGCTAATTTCACTCTTATTCCACATAAATGTGTTCAGCTGGCTGGCTGCCCACCATGTCAGTTTTGCTTATTCTTTTGTCTCTTTTCATATATTTAATTTGTTATCTTCACTAAAGATTGTGCCTAAATAGCTGAAATCATTTACTTGTCTATATGTTCTTCATTGAGAATGCAGTTGAAGTTCCTACCTTTTCTCAAGTATGCTTATGTAAATCTTACCTGGATACTCAGTAGAGAAATTCCTCTGCAATTCTCAGATTCAGCTTATCTCACGTACCAATAAGTACTCCTGATTATCTTCTCTTGAATATTTTCATCCACTGTTCTTTTTCACTATTTGTTTCATTTAACAGTCTTTAAAAGTAATTACTCCAGGCATCTAAAATTCATTCATTATCTTCAGTTTTCATATAATCTTTGTCATCTCTGATTCTTTCACAATACTCTTTCCTTCATTCTGATGCATATGCATTTCAATAGCCTCCAGAACATTTTGCTAAATGCTTTCCTGGTATTTATTCTCTATATTGTTACTGAAGTCTTCACATGACTTTTGTTTAACTCCTTTTAAAGTGCCTTTTTTTTTTTTTTTTTTTAAGCTGCTTTTGCTTAGCTCTCTTACATAATTCATTTTGCTCTTAGGGCATCTACTGACTTATTTGCTAGGAACTTTCAATATGGTTTCTTGTTTTCTATGATTACTCCTTTAACTTCTTGTGCGCACCATGGAGCTCTGATTTTTCTATCCTTGTAGGCAACTTCATCATACGCTTGACTGTTTTCTTTGAGTTTGCTAATGAGTCTCCTAGGTTTGGTTTTTGTTTTTGAACTATTTGTTTTTCAAACTCATTCATTTTTTTAAATAATATTTGCACAGTTGATTTTACAGTTCATCTGTTAAAGTTGTTCAGCTTTAATTCTTTTTAAAATTTCTTACATTTACTTGTGAATGTGTTTGTTTTTTTTATCCTACTTAAAATCAAGTGATTGCTTCTAATTTCAAATCACTGTACTCTTGTATTCTGAATCAGTGTGAACACTAACAAAGATAATATAATCAATGAGATTTCTCTTTCTTTTTTTCTTGTGTCTTCTCTCCATGTGATTTGTGTACATCTTTATGTTGGAACATAGTGTTAGTGATGGCTGGTTCAGCTCATAATAATGGTAAGTGCTTGCTGGATTTCTGAACAGAAATCCAGCAGCACTTACCATTATTGTTAGCTTTGCACTTTTCTCTTTGTTAGTTAGTTTCTCTTTGGATCTTTCAGAGATTGCCATTCTTCTCTCGTTTCTAACTAAATTCTGCATTCTAGTCTATGAGCGTTTATTTTATTCATTTAAGTTTCATAATAGAAATTCTTATCTAGCATTATTATTTGCTATTGCGGTGGCTGAACCTAGCAGTTCAGAACTTCCAGGATAATGGAACTTATCAGCATATATCAACTGACTTCAAACTACTTGAAAAATCTAACATCACTTCATCACATAGTACACTGTCTGATAAATCTGGAAAATTCCCAATGTTCTGCAGCTGTCCCCATCAAGTAAGTGATGTTATTGTGAAGTCAACACCCAGGAGCAATAACACTAATCACAACCTGGTAGGCCACATAAAATCACAGAACAGTGCCACTTGAAGTGCATGGCATAAAAAAATTGCCTGTCCTCGGTTGAAATGCACCACAACTATTCATTGAGAGCTGAAGAACATGGGTTTCCATGGTTGTTCAGTCACGCATACCAGCATAGCATCAATAAGAGTGATGCCAGGCATCTGGTGGGGTGGTGTAAAGCTTTCCACCATTGGACCTCTGGGGCAGTGGAAATGCATTGATGAATAATGTTTCATCTGGCAGACTTGACAGATGAGTAAGTTTGGCAGATGCTAGGAGAATGCTACCTGCCTGAATGTGTTGTGCTATTTGTGAAGTTCAGTGGAACAAGCATCTTGATTTGAGCTGGGCCCTTTATTCAAGAGGCAGGAAATCTTAATGCAGTGGCTTATAATAGCCTTCTAGACTTTATTGCACCAGTTTAGATCCTTTCCTGTACCGACATGACAATGCAGCCATTCACGAAATGAGATCTATGCACAATGCCCTGATCTCCATCTCATCAAACAAATGAATTTATTTGTTTATGGATTTTTTTTTTATGTGGTTCCCACCCACAAAAGGTTATGTGCAAACCTGTAGTACATTTGTGATGTGAGTGTGCCAAGGAATTTTTTTATATATTTTTATTTTTACATGGTGTGGAAATCCTGCTTTAGAGGCCAAACATGGAACTTTTCAAGCCACTTCAGGCCTCCAGTAAGCAGGGTGGTGGTGGTGGTCACACTGGACAATGAAATTCAACTCCAATCTGAATTGGAGCACTCCTTGCAAATCAAGCTGAATGGCCCAACATTTGACCGACATTATCTAAAGCAAGCCTTCCCAGAAGATTGAAGATTGGAATAAGCATGCATTTGGATATTTTTGATCAGATATCGTATTTGTATTGATATAGTTGCAGTTTAATTAATTTTTAAGAAAACTTTAATGTACATATATGTTTGGACATTCGTTGTCTAGAGGTTTCAACTTATTTATGCATCACTGCACACACACACACACACACCAATGGGCAATTACTAAGAAAAACCTTTTGATCTCATACACCGCACCATATGGTCTAAATAAGGTGTGTAGTGAAAACAAGTTATTATTTTTTTTTATTGTTACTCAATTGCGTTGTGTTATATTAACTTATCAAATTACGCTTATAGGGAGATGAGTTTAGAGTAAGTCTCACTGGCAGGACTTAAGTAGGCTAACTTATATCACGATTAATCAATAATTTTTATTTTCTTTGGCATGGATAAGATACTTAAGGGGAGAAAATAGTGGCATTTAACTCTGTGGAAATGGGATGGGGGGGGGGGGCATGCGACCATTTTCTCATGTGAGGCAGTATGACCTTACGGAGTTTGAAGAAGATGGAGGTGATATTAGATTTATTTGTAAAGCACTGCTTAGAAATAGCGGAATCGAAGTAAATACCGCAGATAGTAATTAGTGAGTCTGGAATATTATAGTATATTAAGTGCAAACTTTGGAGGTAGAGCCATTGAAAGTTTTCAGGGTTTTAGAACGTGGAAATTAATTACTCGGAAACAAGCAGCAATGACTATCCAGGTTATTGATAAATTCAGTAGTAAAGAATAAGCCTTTTCAATATTGAAAGAAACAAATCAATCATCGATAATACTAGTAAAAATAACTAGCTTTTAGTGGATGAATCCTATTAGAGAGAGAGAGAGAGAGAAGGATTTTAATAAGTAGGATCCCTTGCTTGAATGTTAGAACAGATCCTAAGTGCCATAAATTCTATGGTGGTTCTGTGGTAAAAGAGCAGGCAATATTTTATGTAGATTAGATCCCAAGAACTTATGTTTTCTGGGGTCCAGAGTAATATTTTAATATAACTATCTGCAAGAGGAATTATTAAACTTGTGAGATGCATACTACTTGGGAAGAAGTCATCAGATATCCCCCCCCCCCCCCAATGGGCAAGGTGCATCATGCTATGTAAAGAGTCACATGTTTGTAGCGGGTATAAATTGGTGGAATATGATTCTCCCAAATCAGTACAATTGTGTCCAGGTGGCTGCTAGAAGAGGTTATGATAGGATGCCATGTTGCAGGTCTATCTTTTTGGCAAATTGTTGATAATTTGGGTCATCCCAGGTCAACAGGCAGTGATACCATACTGAGATGGAAGTGCAAGTGCCACCATCAGTGGATGCCCCACCACACTCACCAAATGTGATCATAGGGTGATAGGAAGGATAATATGTAAAAACCTTCATTCGTCTGCTGTGTCAGCAGAATGCAAAATTCCGGGCAACGGCTGTAACACGAATCTGCACAAAAACATTCACAACGGAAGCACACAACATAGCTTTCCATGGTTATACTATGTAAGCCCCACATTACCTGAACCAACTGGTGCAAACAATGTGTATAGTGGGACGGCTGTGTTATAAAACGAGGAATCACGGTACACCTTTCTTCGAGCAGGTGTGGGTGTGGCAGATGCTCGTGAAAGCCTCTTACCAGAGTGTGTAACCCTAACTATGAAATTCCGAGATGGCGGTGTGATGGTATGGTCCTGTTTTTCCTGGTTTGGCCTCGGACCTCTGTGGTACCATGAACAATGAATTTCCAGGAGTATCTGAATATTCTGGACAATGCAATGCTTCCTACTTTGTGGGTTTTATGTGGAACTGACCATTGTCTCTTTTATCAAGATACAGCAGCAGCCTTATGACGGTGCATTAACTATGTGGTTTGTGGACATGAACTTCACTACACTTGACTGGCATCCACAGAGCCCTGATCTCAATTCTATTGAACATTGTGGAATGAACCAGAGCATCAGGTGAGGTCAAGGGACGTCTGTCCCACAACAGGCCAGGACTTCATTACATGCCTACAGGAAGAATGGTCCAAAATTCCCATTGATCACTATCGTACGCGTGGAAAGTATGCCTCCAGAGGATTGTTGCAGTCATTGTAGCAAAAGGAAGTCCTACACCTTATTATGGTGAGTGCCATGGCTGTTTGTTCTTCACACTATGGCGTCCATTGACTTCTTTCCAAGCAGGTATATGTTAGCAGATATAAACTTTTTTTTTAATTAAAAAAAAAACTACAAGAGGATTTTTGACACATAACTACAAAATTGACAGTTAAAAAAACGTTAATTTTTTATATAATGCCAAATTTTCTAGCGAATAATTTATGGTCAGTGCAGTAGCAGCTAATTGCAGTCTAAGCAGGTTAGATCCTGCACATGTTTAAGTAGTAGTTTATTTATTTATTCGTATGGAGTTTCCTCCCTTTTTTCCCCCGTCCCTATTGGGGCGGTTAAGTATTTATGGCTGTAGATTCGTGTGTGTTCATGGGGCCGGTTTGCCTGCTTGCGGGATGAAAAACGCCAGAAAAACCCTACTGCCCGCGCCCAAGCCCGGCTAACTTGGCTATGGCTGAGGAAGATCCTCAAATTCCTCACGTCTTCGACGGGAATCGAACCTGGGACACTCCTTCCCCAGTCATATGGTTGCGAAGCGCACAGCCACTAGACTAACCGCGCGGACAAGTAGTAGTTCAGAGGAGGAGATGTATTTGGCGAGGTAGAGTAGGGTGCCCTCCCGCGATGAGTCCGCGGAGGTGTCACATAATAATAGTAATAATAATCGTGGCTTTATTGAGTTTTCGGATCAGTTTATTAATAATTGGAAATAGTTTGGTAGTGGTGATGACCACCGAGATGACTAAGGCATAAAATTCATAACAGTTTTAATATATTTAGAAATGATACCCAAGGAAATTTTATAGCAATTAAGTGGATGTACATGTGAAGGATATTCGAAATAATTATATGAAGGAGATGGTTCGCATTTATAGCGAAATATCAACATTAAACTTTTACTTCAAATGGTATGGGCATGAAACTAAAAAAAAATTCACCTGGTTTACATTATTAACTAGAATTTAAGCTGCACATTGTGGAGATTTCTAAGTCTGAAGATGACTCATCATGATATTGAAGGGAAGTTTATTGACTTCACACTTGACAAGTCTTAAGACCAATCGAACACTTGTGTGTGTGGGGGGGGCAAGTGGTTAAGGAGAAAAATTATTAGAAATTTCTTGAAAAAACTAGGATTGTATTCATTGTTAAAAATATGGAAAAGGCTGTTCTAAAGAACAGAAATAAATAATGAAGGAAAGAAGTGCGAGGACTGCATAATGAAAAGGGAAGATTTAGATAATACATTGAATTCCTGTTTGCAACAGAAGTTCAAGTTAGCGGTGCATAATAACAGGGGCGAATGCTGGTCTTGAAATTCACGCTTGCTCTTGTTATCATTCAGGGAATGAGGTGTGATTGAAATCTAATTAGCGGAATATTGAATTACTGACCATTTAAAACTATATATTTAGAAATTTATGTACATTTAATCATACAAATACAACATTTGTTTAACAAATGATATTCTCTCTTTTTCAATTTAGCTACTTGAATACAAATTCTACCCTGCGGTTCTTCTTTATGAACTGGTCAATAACATCGTCAAAAAACGTTGGTTGTAACTTAATTTTCCCAAGCAACACGCACACTTGTAAAGGCTAGCTGAAGCTCACTGGCTAGAGCTACTTTGCGTATGGCCCGTGGTTAAGCAACAGGGTGAGATGACGTGAAGGGAGCGGAAATGGCTATGCGCGCTCATGAAATCAGTGCTGAAGCGAGGACCTGGATGCTCCCACAACCGAGCAAGCCAATGTAGAGCTTGACTAACGTCGGCCTTCGATACACAACGCAAAGCTCAATTATTGCCGCGCAAGCTTAAGACGTCTTCTGTCGACAAAAATAAAAGCCTAAATGGAATGCTTATAAATGCATGCATTTATTAACAAATAAATAGTACTTCTGTCTCAATTAATGAGCTTGTGCAGCAAGCATGGAGAATTCGCCACTGCATAATAAGCATGAAGTCTAATACAGTTAGGGACGGGAGTATAACACTGTAGCGGAGGAAGTAGTGATAATATTATTGACCCACTACTTAAAAAAAGATAGGAAAAGTAAAGTATTATTAATGGAGGATTTTAATATGGTAGATATTGACTTGGAGAAGTAAAGAGCTGATAATACAAGTGATTTTTCAGCAAAATTTCTTGTTACTTATCTGAAACAACAGGTATGAGAACCTACTAGAGATAGGATCTTGGATTTCATGATATCATTAGAATTAGTGACTAGCCACATTAAATATTTAATACCCTTTTCTGGTAGCGACTTTGGAAGAATTAAGACTAAAAGAAAAATGATGACTGGGAAGCATCTGCAATGGAACTTCAAAAGAAAAACGGGTATGAACTGGAAAACATTTCAATGGAAGAGCTAATATAAAGTGAATAATAATAATAGAGGATTTTTTGCATAAGTTTATGTTATGTTTATATGTTTATGTTTATCCTATAAATAAATTCCATAAGCTGGAGGCTTGAAGAAATATGCTGTAAGACAAAGCTGTGAATAGGATATCGATTTGTAGCAATTAACAAAGTTCCTAATTAAATATTGCAAAGCAAAATTAGAATTACAGCTAGGTAAAAATGTTGAGTTTTTTTAAAGCTTTTACATATACGTAAAAGGTAGTAAGGACATAGAAAAATAACTCTTTCCCCTGGAACAATTTTGAATGATCCAGATATAATTGTAAAATAAAATAATTATTTTTCAAGTGTATACGTGTAAATCACAAGAGAAACTTCTGCTGAGAGTTTCTCTTCTAACGTAATTAAGTAAATATCGTAACTTAACGAGAGTTATTAGGGAAAAAATTGTTATTTAAACCACTTGACAGTTGATATATCTCAACTGCCATTCTAGGTGAACTTTAAATCAACTTCAACGAATCATCGGTATCGGGAATGGTACGTTCTGATTAGAAATTTGCAAGGGTCGTCTTCTTAGTCTTAAGGATCGCCTATTAACCATGAGATACAGCATGGTTTCGTTAGACGGAATTCGGTTATAGCCAATCATCTGCTTACTTTTAATGAAGTCACGAAGAGAAAACAGATTAAGGTAATGGCTGTGGTGTTATATTTGGATTATAGCAAAGCCTTTGATAGCGTCCCACATAATAACCTACTGATAAAACTTTGTCCAGAGGAGTTAATGCTGACCTAGTGAGATGTTGGAAATTGGTTGATAGATTACCATACATTCTTTCCACAGGAGTGGAAAGACCGTATGGTAATCTATATATTGCTAAGGATTTTGACAGAATACAACATGAAAGACTTGAATAAATTGGAGAATATGGGATTATAAATTATTGGTATTGATAAGAAGATGGCTGATTGACATATCAAAAAGTGATATAAGGGGGATGTAAGTCTGCAAGATTTAAGGTAACCAATGGTGTACCACATGGATCAATCCTTGGTCCATTGTTATTCAATCTATACATTAATGACATTATGAACGATTTGATATGCGACATACAATAATTTTCTGATGATGCAAAGATAGGTAGGGTAATCAGGAATGCTGTTGATATGCAATATTTGCAGAATGATTTGAATAGGCTGGAATTATGGGCATGGGAAAATGGGTGTCAGCTTAATGTAATGCACTTCGACGTGATTAGATATCCAATGTCGTATTATGTTGGTGAGATTAAGCTACAAGAAAGTGATGAGGCTAGGGATCTTGGAGTGTTAGTAGATAGGAAGCTGAAGTTGAGGGGCCATGTAGCAAATATTCTACAACTCAAAAGATACTTGCAATTCTGAAACGAACTTTCACATGTAGAGATAAGGATGTCATTTTGTCTCTTTACAAGGGCTTGATAAGACCTCACTTGGGCTATGGTGTGCAGGTCTGGTTTCCATGATTATGATACAGTGGAGAGAAAAGGAGAGTGTTAAAAATGATTTTAACATTCTCCGAATTTGTAGAGTGTAGACACTAATAAACAGGAACAAAAACGACGATATGATTGAGACTTACAAACTTCTGAAAATGACAGGATTTCAGTAGAGATGGAATTTTTCATTTTATGGAAGGTGGGAAAAGGAAGTGACGGTATCCCTAATTTAAGCGGCACACAGTGCAGTGAAAAGACGGCTAACAAGTGCAGCCATCTCGTGGTCCCTAACCCTAAAACAATATTTTTAATGTCTGAAATAATGTGGGTTCTGTGGTCAATTTTCTTGAATTTACGGGACCAAAAACCCGAGTTTCCAGGAGAAAAAAAAAACCTGCTTGATCTTTCCAGAGATCGACTAACTCGGGAACCAGTCGAAAAAGACAGAAAAAGTTCCTATAGTCTGCTACTAGAATCGAACTGATGACACTCTTCAAGCGGGTCTAACGCAAACACCACTTCCATTAAGTTACACAAGCTCTTTTAACTTGGCCATCTAAATATAAATTCACATTTATATGGCAGTCTCATACTTCCATATGAAATCAGCAGCTTACCTTCAGTTCAGAAGACTTTATAAAGTTTCATTGCGTTCTAGATTGGTTTAAACCTGCTTTCTTTCTGACCATAAGTCATCATCATTGCTAAGCTACTGATGTTCTAATGTGCTTATATGTTGCCCTTTTAGAAAAATCATTCTAATGATTGAGCCATTTATCAAAGATTATACTATATTTTCAGCAACAAAAAACAAATGTTTATTTACACAGAGAAATTCCATATTTATACCTGATGCCCTCATGTAATTGAAATTACTAATTACACTACATTTCCTGTGGATGAGAACTGTGCTGATGATTATTACTGATGAAAAAGAGGGTTTTAAAGCTATAAATAAAAAATAAATCTCACGCCTTTTATTCCACAAGAACCACGAGAAGAAACTTCAAATCCACCTCCAAATTTCATTATTGGCTTCACGTAAAAATAGTTCTCCAACATTTTTCGTGCCGAAAATATTCATTAGACTGGAAGGGCATGTTAGGGCATTCAAATTTTTCTGATTGGTTCGGGTCAATCGACGGTGTCGATTCGTTGTTATTAACAAAGCCCTATTGAGATGTAGTTTTTCAGTGAAAATCCAATGGCATATAACTGCTTGTATCTTTAAACTATATTATTACAAGAGATATGGAGTAACCAATGTTTTGAAGGAATGTTGCTCCTGCCAGTCAGTATTTTGGGCTCAAGGTCACCTCGTGGACTTACATTTTTTCCGCACATTGTCAATTGTGAACTTGGAAAAATGTGTGCGGACTCTTGGAACCATGCTTGCACAATGCAAGCCTTGTGACACGGGATGTTGTCTTGCTGAAAGAGGCCCGATCCATCGGGCCACATTATCCCCATGCAGGCAATGCTTGGCCCAAAACAATCCCCGGATAAGAATTAGTATTCTAGGTGTGCTCAGGAAATGAAAGGACCCTGTGATGTCCGTAAAACAATTCCCATATCAAGATACCTCAGCCGACCGGCTTTTTCCTGTCAATCAACCATGCAATCTGATTGGCCGGAAACAGGCTGAATAGTCCAAAGTCGCGCGCGCGCGCGCGCGCGTGTGTGTGTGTGTGTGTGTTTATAAATTTTCACGGCAGCCGGATGCCACCCTTAGTAACACCGATAGTTATCTTTATTGACGATTTGTAGACGTACAGTGACGAGAATAAATAAGACAGTCACCATTATCGCATTTCTACCTCTAAAATAGTGAAATTTCTCAATCTTTTTCAGTTGTAACATTAGGAGTTGTAATAAAACCTACTTGCGATACCAAGATCGAACAATTCAGTAACCAACGGTGAAAAAAAAAAAAAAAAAAAAAAAAAAAAAAATCGTCGTTCGATTCTACAATCTACAGTTCTTCTGCCGATAAAGTCACGGAAGTTACCATGGTTATGCGAAAACTACAAAGAATGTAAAATGGATTATGCTGGGTAACTTATCAATTTCATATTTCACAAACACCTGTTCTATTTTTGTTATATTGGAATAAGATTTGTTGTTTTATGCTAACATAACGTCTCATATTACATAATATGATCAAGCAGATTGTGTGTTTCCATTTATTTCTAACATTATGGCTGGATGTACATCAATCCCTTGGATTTTTATCCCGTAATCGGTATTTTTTTAATTGTTTAAAGAAAAAAAGTTTTGAGCACTTGGCTCGCCCTAATTAGGGCTGTGCAGAAATATTTCAATCTGTGATCAGGGCCTCCCTTGGGCGTTTTTATGTTTCCATCTGTCTTTTTCATCGTAATCTGATGACTCACGAATGAGTAGGTTGGGATGGAGTGATGCCTGAGCAAAGTACTTGGTTGCTATCTGGAGGAGAAACGTAGGTATGTCTGGCAGGTTTCCATCTTGGTGGAAGGTAGTGTTTCTTACAAACCACGGGGCATAGAAGATCATTCGGAGACATTTGATTTGGATTATTTGTAATCTTTTGATGTTGCTAGGGGAGGTGTGGCTCCACGCTGGTGAACCATAAGTTAGTATGGGTCTGATGATTGCTTTGTATATTATTAATTTGTTTTCTGGATTGACTTTGCTTCTACGGTTGAGTAGAGGGCAGTGTTGAGCTATTGCTGAGGTTGGTTTGTTGCAGGTATGAGAGATGTGGGAGTTGAAGCTGAGATGGTTATCTAGTTTGATTCCCAGGTATTTTACCTCTTTTTGCCATGGGATATCAGTATTGAACCTCGTGAGTGCTCCATGATGGTCTGCTTTCTTCCTTGTAAATAGTATGGCAGTGCTTCTGTCTGCATTGACATCAATTCTCCATTTCCGAAACCATTTTTCAAGATTCGTTGCTGCGTTTTGTAGTCGCTGTGTGGCAAGGTATGGTCTGAGCGATCTGGTCAGTATCGCCATGTCATCTGCATAGAAAGCCAAGGTGGTTGATGCGGTGCTTGGGACGTCTGAGATAAAAATGTTGAAGAGTAGCTGCGATAATAGGGAGCCTTGCGGGACACTTGCTGTGATACGTCTTGTAGTGGGTCTGAGCCCATGGAGTTTCACTTGAAATTTTCAGTCTTTCAGGTAAGAGTCTATGATTTGGATGAGGTTTAGTGAGTTTGCAGTTATTAGTTTGTGGATGAGGCCTTTGTGCCACACTTTATCGAAAGCTTTCGCCACATCCAGGAAGATTGCACCTGTATGTTGTTTCCAATTAAATCCGATAGTTATGTATTCTATAAGTCTGTGGATTTGTTGAGTTGTGCAGTGACCTGTTCGAAAACCAAATTGTTCTTTTAGGATTAGGTCTAGATTGTCCGTTTCGTTTTGTAGGCGTTTTAGTATTACTTTTTCAGCTATTTTCCCAAGGCCTGACAAGAGGCTGATAGGTCGGTAATTCTGGGGGAACTGAGGTGCTTTCCCCGGTTTGTGGATGAGGATTATATCTGCCTGCTTCCAGCGAGTGGGAAAGTAGTTTTAGTGAGTCTTAGTATCGCATTGATGAAAGCCACTAGATGCATTATTGTTTTGTGAGGGACTGCTTTTATAATTTTGTTTGAAGTCTGATCAGGACCTGGTGCTTTTCTGTTGTTGAGGTTCTTGATGATTTGGTATATTTCATTTGGTGTAGTATAGCTTGTGTTGTCACAGCTGGTGGCATGATGAAGTGCATAGCGTACTTGCCTGTGGAATTTTTCAATGAAGCGCAAGTCCGCATGAGTGTAGTTTGGTTGAAATTACAGCTCCAGGGTGTCTGCAAAGGCTTCTGCATTTTCATCGTCGCGGTAGACTATGCCTCTTTCTCCATGGATTGGTTGTATGTTGGGGTGATCGCTGCGAAGGGCTTTAGTCATTTTCCACAATGAGTTATCTACAATGCTTAAGGAGCTTAGTTTCCTCTCCCATAGTTGATTCTTATAGTCTTTGATTGCATATCAGACTAGGTTTGTTGCCCTGTTAAGCTCTTGTTTATCCTGGGGTGATAGTGTTGCATGGTATCGACGTCTGATCCTGTTTTTTGTTGCGGATAAGCTTTAGAATCTCTTCTAGGAGCAGGTTAGTTTGAGCTGGAGCAGTAACAGTGGAGGCTGTTGCAAGGCCAGTTTGGATTGTGTTTTCCAGTTTATTGATTGCTGTGTCTACTTCTTTGGGTGAGGAAATGGTTGGGATAGGGCTGTGATGTTGCAGAAAGTTGCATTGAGCTTCTTAAGATTTGTGTAGGATTGTCCGGAGATGGTTTCTGCATCTCCGCCTAGGCTAAGCAGAACTGGGTTGTGGTCGGAGCTAAGATCATTAATAACCTGTAACTGGAATTGGTGTGGGGGTGTTCCTGAAAATAGTTATATCCCGCACATCAGGTTTGCCCGGTGGTCCGTAGTGTGTTGGTTCAACAGGACCTGCTATGGTGATGTTTCTTGTCATAGCGAATTTGTGATTTGTGTAGGCTCTTCCCATTATTATTGGTGTTTCTACTATTCCATGCGGGATGTTTTGCGTTTAGGTCTCCCTCCACTATTGTTGCTTCGTTTGTGTCAAGGAGCTGGTAGAGGGAGGCTAGGAGTGGTTTGCCTGGAGGGTTGTAGCCTGAATATAGTTTTAGACTACCTGTGTTGTTGGTATGTATTTCAATTCCAGTTTCTTCCAGGTTTGTAGTTCTTGTTTTCTTGATCTCATTGTATCTTATGCTTTTTTTTAACAAATATAGCCGTTCCGCTCCTCTGGCATTGAGTCTATCTGTCCTAAGTAGTGTGTAGTACCTTATTTTGGGGTTGTCGCAAGGGCGAAGATGCGTCTCGTTGACTAAAAGGATGTATATCTTTCAGCAAATTCTTTTAGTTCTAGGAGGTTGTTGTTTAGCCTGCTAGCACTCCAATAAGCAATCTGTATTGAGTTAGCTATGGTAACCATGTTATCTATTAATCATGGAGAACATGACTTGTGTGTTTTTGAGGAATTTATTGGTGTCGGCCTGATTGGGATTTGTTTTGCTAAAAGCCGTTAATATCTCCCTAGAGTAGCAGCTAGGATTGATTGCAGCAGAGGTTTGGTTGCAAGATGCTGGTTTGTTACTAGTAGAGACCGCAGATGCGTATGATTTCTTGGGAGTAACAGCCCGCGTTCTGATTTATGGTGTAGTTCGTTTCTGATTGGGCAGGGTAGTGCCTCTCTAGCCTTCTGCAGGTTGGATGGGTGGAATGAACATCCCTTGTAGTTGGCTGGGTGTGGGCCGCCACAGTTCGCACTTAGCGGGCGTGGTTCGTGGTTTGACGCAAGTGTGCGAGGGATAGTTGTCACCGCACTTGTAATCCGCTTTACATAGCTTTTGTGCATGCCCATACTTTTGGTAGCGATGGCATTGACCAGCTGAAGCCTTTCTTTTGAGAGGTTCGGTCTTGATGATTAAGTTGCAGACTATTTTAAGGTCGTAAATTTTTCTATGGTCTTTCCTGATCTCGACCAAGACCAGAGGCATGGGGCGTTTGTCTGCTCGGTACATGCGCGATATCTTAATTGGCTGTAGGCCTTGTGATCTGAGGTCAGTAGCTATTTCTTCAGCCGGTAAGGTTTCAGCCAGACCACTGATGACCACTTTTAGATTTTTTTCACTCTTAAGCTGGAATGTGTGATATGGGACTTTCAGTTCATCCATAAGTCTGGTGAGCTGGCGGTAGTCTGAAGTTCTTTCTGGTTGAATCCGGATTCCTTCATCTGTACTCTTGGCTGATGTAAATTTGATGTTTGCGTTCTTCATCGTCTCTGTAATTAAAGACCATTTTTCTTTTGTTCTTAAAATTACTGGTGGAATCCTCTCTTTGGATTGTGCCCTGGAGTCGGTCTCTATTCTTTCATCAGGTTGTGCTGTTAAGTCCATTGGAGTTGTTCTTTCCAAGGTTTGAGGTATTATTTCAGGATCTGCAGCTGGCGACTCCTTCGTGCGTTTCTTTCTGATGACAACCTGATAGTCTGTAGAGTTTTCCGAGTCCACTAGGGGCTGGTCGTTAACTGGCGACATAATCTCTCTCTGGTGTTATCTTGAGAAGTGCTGGGAAGAGGGTCAGGGGATTATTGACAGTCCTCTGTTTCAACCTCTTCTATTTGGTGGATTGCTACCTTTCCTGGCTATTTCTTTTGCAGCAGGCCTCCTACATGTTTGAAGATTCCCAATAGCTGCTTGAAATCGAGCTCATCATATGGAGATTCCATAACTTGGCCCAAGAGAAAACAGCGGTTGCTCGGGTTTCCCGAGTAGTTTGTAAGTGATCCTGTAGACTTTGAGAGTCCACTAGCTAATCCCGTAGATAGCTTAGAGCAAGCGTCTACCAGCAAAAAGTTAGTTTATTATAGGTGACTATCCTAAACAAGGAGAAAAGGAGTTTCGGGAACTTACTTGGACACAGTGCAGAGACCTACCTCCCTAAAATACCATTCATCCAATACTGGTCCTCATTGTGGGTGGAGCCTGCCGGCCATTAGACCTCTGCATATTTCATACGGAGGGGGAGATAGTAGGTCTCGAACTGTGTTAGTTCCAGTGCAATGCGAGCTTCCCGAAAAACCTTATATAAAATTCAACTAGGCGGAGTCTAAAGGAATACGTCCGATCACAATGATAGCCTCACTCCGACTTTATGACATCCATTTATATATATATATATATATATATATATAAAATTCTGGTACTCCATAGACTTTCCTGAATAATGAAAACTCTCGGTAGACCTGACGAAGATGATTAAAATTGACGTCACTGCTTGTGTATATTTAAAAGACCAATAGGAACACGAAAAATATTTTTCTCCATCAAGAAGTAATAATAACAATAATAATAAACCTTATTCGAAATATCTGAAGTTCTTAATCAGCGTATACGACATTTCTCCAGATGATTTGAAAACGTATAACGATACCACTTCAGCTTAAGGGATTCATTACAGCTCTAAAAGGCAACATTAAGAATGCAAAGTTAATGCATGGTGTGCCGTGAAAGGTAAATAACACTGCTAAACACTTGCATGATGCCATAAAGAAACGAATCAAATTTTGTCGTTGATTTGGAATTTCGTTTGATGGTTATGCGTCAAGGAGCTGCGATGATTACTACACCCACATGATCATTATCTACACTTTTACCTCCCAACACAGCGAAAGGGCTGTTCACATTATCGCAGTGTTCGTGATTACCTGTTTTGTCTGTGGGATTCTTGACTATGTACGTTTGCGAATGTAAGTATGCTACTAATGTCCAAGTTGGTTACTGGAATTAAGTTGCTTTAACCATCTCTGTACAGATCGATAGCGTAGCTCATTCCACAGCCGGGGGAGAAGTTTGCAGAAGCATCACTTTGTTATTGTGTTGAATCTTCATGGGTTAAACGCGAAGTCTCTAGTCAGTTCAACAAATATCCCAATCCCAGTTGTATACTTTTAGGAGTTTTATTTATTCATGTGGGGTTCCTCCCGTTCCTTGATCGTCCCTAAAGACTGGTTGAGACTTCATAGTGAAGGATTAAGTATGTATTTTATGACTGTAAATTCGTGTGTATTTTCACTGGGCTGATTTGCCTCTGAGGGACGAAAAACCGAGTTTCCTGGTGAAAAAAACTGTCTGCAACCGTATGAGACCGAATAACTCACCTTTAGTCGAAAGAGACCAGATAAAGGTTCTGGACAGGCATCGAACCCAGGTCTTTCCGACCAAAGGGCATTGTCTATAACGACTGAGTTACGGAGGCTCTACTTTTCGGGCTGTTAGCATAAAGAATGATTGGCTGTAGTTTTTATTATTTATTTATTTATTGAATAGGAGTCACATAAAAAACAAGATATACATACCTATATATAATTATAGTGTCATGAATCAAAACATGGGATGGCAGCAGTTTGCTGCATTCTCATCACAACTCGGCTAATACGCTGTCAAAAGGGGAAGACCACGTCTTTATTTCTTTCAGGAGAGAAAAAAGCACTCCAAGATTTATTTTTTTTTAAATTTATGGTTTTACTAATTTTGTTGTATAAAATGCGTCCGAAGTAATATATCTTTACAACTCACTTTATGATTCTCAGTTTATACACTTGCAGTTTGAAAAGTAATATTTTGAATCGTTCCTTATATATTCCTTGCAAATTTTGACTTAACTGCGAATTATATGAAGTTTTTTATTTATTTTATTATTTTTTTTATTTTTACGACGAACTCACCAGGTTTGTATATTTACTTTCATGCGTAGTTCTTCTATTAGACCAGTAGAGATTAAAAAAAAAAAAGTGTTTAAATACTGCGAGTAACCCATCGAATAATCCAATAAAAAAAATATACTAAAATAAATAGACTTATCACCTTCAAATGCACTCAATAAAGTTCTCCCAGATTAAATTTATTCCTATTAATAGCTTTATTTAGGTATTGTTGATGAAAAAAAAAAAAAAAAAAAAAGTTCTATTTTATCCAACAAATGTATAACAGCCTTTCGGGATTCGGTCTACTTGTGTGTGTGTATATATATATCACTTCAGGTCTTTTAACTACGGCATTTGTTTCAAGGCTCCCTTGTAGCAATATTTAATGAACAGCGATTATTTGACGCAATTAGATTGTAATGATTATTTTCGGGACATAATCCAGAAACGGCATGTACGGTTTCCGCTTATTAACAAAAATAATTGTTTGTTGTTGGCTGTGAAAACCAAGTGCTCAGTTGATGCGCTTATCGGGAAGTACTAGTTTATTTTGTTGATTTATTTTTAATCATATTACCTTTCGTCGATGCATTTAAGTCATGGAACTGTATTCCGGAAACTACAAATATAATGGCATTCCTTTTGCGTATACTGTAATTTTCAATTAAGTATTTCAAACGATCAAATGAAGCCACATAATGAGTTACATTATAATAAAATGGTAACACGAGGACTTGTTTCTATAATTGCAATATCGCCCTCTGTAGCTTATTTCTCCAATCTGATTGGTCATAATATTTTGAATCAGGATAGGTGTCGTCTAAAAGTATAAAATAAATAAATATAATTATTCGGAAATTTTATTCAGAATAAATACTTTTTAATAAGCTTACCTATTAACAATGTTGTAATTACAGTGTCCCCCCACATGCGATATATATATATATATATATATATATATATATATATATATATATATTTTTTTTTTTTTTTTTTTGTTTTGATCCCATATAAGAACTTTTTTTATTCTTACTAAAGACTCCTTCATTAAGCCTACTAAGCAGCTCTTCCAGGGATTTTGCTGATTTAGGTGCTCCACTACATATTACATCGCTTAATTTTAAATCCGCCCAGTAATTATGTATTTTTGCCTTACAGGACAAATAATTATCTGCTTCTCTTTCCGAGTTGTTTTGTAAATTTTTATTTGGAGATAATTTCTTCAAAATAAAAACTAATATGTAAATCAACGAAAAAAAATCATGAAAATATTACTCGCTGTAATTATTATTTTTACTGCATTATTTATAAATTTACTACTCGTTGACTTTGATGAGCCGGGAAAGCGCCCTCTCGTACCTGCCTATGTAACCGCGCCATATTTGTTCACATGACAATACACAGTTGAATACGAAACCAAATGGCTAGAATTTTCTCTATTCCTTTCCCAGCCAACTGACACTTTACACATGATGTCACAATCGACAAAGATAATTCATTAATAGAATATGACTGCATAACATTAAAAAAATTCTTATTTATTTAATTTCAATAATTTTACCATCAAGTATGTTACTTTATCATATAGTTATGCGAAATCAATTTTAATAATAATAATAAAATAATAAATAATAATAAAATATTATTTTATTATAAATATATAATAATAATAATAATAAAAGTATTTAATAAAAATAATAAAATAATAATAAAAGTTATTAAGTAAGAAAATAGACATAATTGCCACATATTGGATATACCAATCAGATTTTTTGCACTCTTTTAGCCCTGACCACCGTTCTGGAAATCGGTAGGTAGCAGGGGTCTCTACCCTTTCGTTGAAGTTGAGCATTTCTGATAGTGCAGCGTTCCCATAATCCTATGCAGAGTGCAGAACTGGCTCTAGATTTTTTTCGCCTTAAGCAAACATTTTTTACTTTCTATCCCTTTGTTGATTTTTTTTTATACTGGTGGAATGCTTCCCCTGTAAATGTACCATCTCAACTATCTATATTGTTTTCTTTTGTTAATTGCGTGTGTTTCCCGGCCAGTTTGCCTACTTTTCGAGAGGAAAAATTCAAGAACAAAACCCTGCCAACTCCATTGTATGGAGTACAGTGGATAAATTCTTTTTATAAAAATCTGGAACATCGTCAAGCCGGCAATTCAGATGTCAGTGTATTTCTTTTGTGTATACTTCAGTTATGTTTTCTTGGTCTTTATTCTTGTTTTTAATAAATTTCATATCACCTGGTACAACCAAAATGCTTTTATTATTATTATTTGTTCCCAAGACGATATCTTTTTTCCCTCTTAGCGTATCTCACTCCATGTAAGTCTAAACAGTTGATTATTAGTAAGCTTTGTATATCCTTATGATTATGAATTTAGGCTCGTAAGTTTCATGTTGTGTGTGTGTTATTTATATCAAGAAATCGGTACGAAAGTTATGACTCCTATTTTTTCTTCTTTCTAATCACGCGCAGTAGAAAGCTTCATTCTTCAATAAGTGGATATTAGTAGTCTCTAGTTCCACCACAATGAGTCGCTGCAATCGATTTAAACGAGCGCAGTATAGAAGTTCAAAATGAGGGCTGAATAGATGCACTTTTGAAAAATGCGTATGGAGACAATACAGCTGACACAAGCACAGTTAGATGCTGAGATGATCCTCCATGACAATGTCGGACTGATTTTCCCCATCCCTCTTATAGTCTGGATCTGGTATCCTATGACTACTACCTCTTTCGTCCTCTGCAAGATACATTCCGGAAACGCCATTTTGCCAACGACAAGGAGGTAAAATAAGATGCTCGTGAAGAGATCCAACGTCGGAGTGAACATTTAAGGGATTGGCATAGAGTGTCTCGATTTTTCTTTCAATTTTGGTCACCTTTTGCAAATCCATTCGGTTCATCGCAGGAGGAGAATTTTCCAAGTGTCTTTCTCTGGACTCACTTCCATGTCTTAGATCACAGTTGCTTGCTGTTCTATCCATATCTTGCTCAACATCGTCCACTTCTTCTATTTCATGACCTTCCTTTTTCCTCTTTGAAAGAGGCACGTGTGTAACTATCAGTGCAATTATCAGTCAAATGTGAATGTGGTCGTCTTCCGAGGGATCATAACTATGTCTATTATCATTTTTTTTTTTTTTGAAGTGGAAAAGCATTATGAGAGGATTTATTTGTTTTTAATTTATAAGAAGGAATGTCTTCAATTCTTCAGCGAGTTTATATTGATGATTTCGCATGTTCCGCTTCTCATTTTACTACCTATATTTAAACGCCTTTCTTTAACAGCCAATGGTTTAAAAAACATTATTATACGCTGCGTGGTGCGTGCATCGTTTCCTTTATTTATTTTTCCAAACTTTTAATGTTTTCTTTTGTATATGGAACAAACTTGGGTCACATTTCATCATTGTTTTTGACTAGTCTATTTCGGATGATGAGTTGAACGATTTTAAGATTTTTATATTATTTTATATTTACGAATTTTATATCATTATTACAAAAATACCACTTATTTTATTTTATGAATATTATGCTTTTAACTTAGAGAATTTAGAGGACAAAACGGGAGCTAGAGACTGCAGAAACGATTGTCGTGTGGCACAGCAGTATGAATATATATATACAGTATATATAAATATTCATATATATATAAGTCAAATGATATCTTCACTACACCATGATTTGGGACAGCATCGTGGTCGTTTTAATCTCTCGTGAAATCCAATCCAGTAATTCTTTTGTCCATCGTTGACCTTGTCTTCGAGCAGTATACTCAGCCCATCGTCACTTCAGATATTTCACTCTTCCTATGGTGTTAGAGACTTTTTTTTATTAAAATACCGACTTGTAATTTTCCAAATGCTTTCCATCCAAGCATCGTGCGTCTTTTAATTTCCTCCATGATTTTCTGTTCCGTTGATATACGTTTATATAAGTATATGTAATGATCTACTTGTTCAGTTTCATCATTATTGATTTTGATTATTTTTGGTAGAACATAACTATTGAACATAACTTGGGTCTTCTTTAGGTTTATCTTTAGTCCAGCTGTTTTGCTAGCAATTTGGAGTTCATGGATACGAGTCTGTAATTCATGCGTAGTTGAAGTAAAGATAACTATGTCATCTACAAAGCGTAAATGGCTTAAATATCTTCCATTTATCTTCAGACCTTTTTCTTCCCAATCAAGAAGTTTGAATATTTCTTCTAGGATGCTGCGAATAGTTTTGAAGATATTGCGTCTACCTATAAAATGAATTGCTGCTGTTGCACTGACATATGTGGAAGCACAGAGAGGTATAAGACAGGTGACACAATATCTCCAAAACTATTCACAGCATACCTAGAAGAAATATTCATACTTCTTGATTTTGACAGACGGAGAAATCCATTGAGTTGCATGTGGAAGCTGGAGAGACGAATTGTGGAATCAACAGAATTTGCCCTCAGTCTGGTCTATCTTAATACTAACCTTAGCTATAACCTATCTGATTGTCATTTTCAGCTATTGAAATATGTAGATAAAATGAATATTAACTATACTGCTAATAATAATGTGGTAATTATTATTTTACGTACAGTTATAAATAATAATTATTAGTAGTAATATAACGCGATGGCACTAAGGAGTTTCAAAACTCATCGCGGGAGGGTACCACATAACCTATCATCTTCAAAATCAACACACACACAACCCATCATCTTAACATCTTCACGAGACGCCACTATCTACTGCCTGTACACCATGCTATGTACCGCCAATTAATAGTATTCCTGTCTGTTAAGTGCGTGCGTTCTCTGGCCGATTTCCTGTATGCTGGATGAAAAAGCTGGGTTTGCGGGAGAGAGAAACCCTGTTATTTCCGTATAAGATCAGCTATCACCTTCAGCTAAAAGAGTCCATATAAAAATTCCTCCCATCACAACGAGAATCGAACTCGGATCATTTCCAGTCGGAAAGCGCACTGTGCCGTAGTTCTTCCAACTACACCACGTAGGCGTCAAAATAAGTATTAGGTATAACTAAAACAAATTTTTGAAATTTATTTTTCTGTTTAATCTTCTTGAGATATAATTACGTTGTTTTTAAGGGATAAAGTATTATTCATTTTACGAATAGATTATTTGTTTTATAAAAATACTTAAATAAAAAGTCCATTGCCGACTCTCAGTTAAAAATTTAATAGATTTCAGAGAATACAATTAATTCTCTGAGTTGATTCAATTTTCTTTCAGCGACGAAACGAAGCTGTAAAAGTTGTAAATATTTGCTTCATTAAGTCATTGGTAATGCGAAAACGTATTATATATGCTACATATACTGTGATATATAATTTTCCCCCTTCATTAATAGCTATCAGGGCAATTTCTCGTATAGAATTGTTAATCAACTCTCTACGCTTTTCATTAACATAATTTTGTAATTCTAAAACCTCATCATCAGATTCATGAAATTGTGAAACAACATTAATTCATTTGGGGATTGATATCGAACATCTGTTTGGTAAGTCAGAAATTTATTACACAGTCACTTAATTAAATAGAGACACGACTTACAGAGAAGATCATTTTCTATTAAGTGTATATCATATACATTGGTAATCATTAGTAGCAACTACATCATCCTTCCTTCTAGGGACTATTTCCATACGTTCAATGCTCTCGGCTCATATTTCGTTCTTGTAACACACTACTAGCTGTATCAAATCACCTCAATCTTAGTCATCCTTGAGGTCCTTTTCTTGCTATTCTAGAGTCAAACACACCTGTTTTACTAACCTGTCTTCTCCTATTTTAAGTTACCTTAGATTAGCCTCACGCATTCCTGAATGTCGACAATGTCGAGTACCTTGTCAATACCTTCATTTTAAATATGAATATGTCATTGATGTTATCAGTTTACTCCCCTAGTTTTCTCCGATCTTTCATATTTGTAGTCTCCAGTCTTTGATCACCTTTAATTTCTAACCCTCTCGGATCCATAAGTTAAAATTGGTTTGAATACTGTTATGTACATTGCTAGTTTAATGTTTAGATTAATTTCTCTCATTTCATATAAATTAATTTTTTTATATTAACCTTTACCATACTAGCTTTGCTTATTCTGTTGTCTACTTCTATATTTAATTTGCCATTTTCGCTAAAAACTTGGCCGAAATAGCCGAAACGTTTTACTTGTTTTATAGGTTTTCCATTCAGGGTGCAGTTGACGTTTTCAATGTCCCTGCTTATTTTCAATGTTTTCGGCTTGCTATTGCTAATTTTCATATACCAAATTTTTAATAGCAGCTATTAAGCTTAGTCAGGGAATTTTTAATGTATTATTTAAGAGTAAAATATTATCTGCATAAAATAAAGTAAAGAGCTGAGATTAATATCTCCAATTTTGGTATCAGGCCTAATCACACTTTCGGTCATAATGTGATGCATTATACTGTAGATGATTAATAAAGTGGAGATAGTGCGCAGCCTTGTCCCACTCCTGACTTAACATCAAACCATCTTCCTGTATTCAATTCTACCTGCTGACTTTTAACTCAGATAAAGAAGATTACAGCTCGATTTACTGTCCCATTTGTAATATATAATTGTAGCATTCTGGACAGCTTTTCTCTTCACAGCTTGTAATATGCCAGTGGTGTTCAACCTTTTTTTACTACTACTACTAATAATAATAATGTCAAATAATAATAATAATAATAATAATAATAATAATATAGATCACGTTCCCCCAACCTGATATCTGATTACGCACAAATAAACAACTAAAAAAAATACACAACTAAAATCTTTATTTGTGTATTTAAAAATTTATTTATCACTTTTAATTATTTTAATACAACAACCAAAAAAAATATATATTGCAATAAAATATTTATTTCTCTATTTTGGAAAACCAAAGTTAGAAAAAAACAACAGATTGATTACAAACTCACAAGTTACAGGAAATGCTGGTTGATTTAAAAAAAAAAAAAGTTAATGTGTGTTTTGGCATTGTTTGGACCTCGCAATATTTTCATAGTCAAGTTGATATGGAGAAGTAGCCAATCGCAGACAATCATCCAAATGATCATTTGTAATTTGGTTTCTTAATTGATTTTTTTTTATGACCGTCATATTTGAAAAAGCGGATTCTGACAAGTATGTCGATCCGAAACACGACAGAATTTTTCGCGCAATATCAGTTAATATTGGGAATTTTTCATGTGCATTCTTCCAAATGACTTCATTGTTTATTGATTTTAAATGTAAACTATTCTGAATGTTTATTATCTCAAGTTCTACTTCAGCTTGGTTTAAACAGCCCACTAATTTTATTTGAAATTTCTGTGATGTTCAAGTTTTCTTCAAATGGATTATTGATAAAGATACAACCATTTCAGTTTTATTAAAATCTTTAAATCTTGAATTTATTTCTTCCTCAACTAATTCTATTTCACGAATAAATTATTGATTTTAAATGTAAACTATTCTGAATGTTTATTATCTCAAGTTCTACTTCAGCTTGGTTTAAACAGCCCACTAATTTTATTTGAAATTTCTGTGATGTTCAAGTTTTCTTCAAATGGATTATTGATAAAGATACAACCATTTCAGTTTTATTAAAATCTTTAAATCTTGAATTTATTTCTTCCTCAACTAATTCTATTTCACGAATAAATTCTTTTAAATCATAGCGAAGCATTTCTTGATTTTGTTCACAAATTTTAATAAATATGGGAGATGTCTAAATTCGCGGTCATTTATATTTTTCTTTAATAAAAGTAAGTATTTTGTTGGAAAGTTTTTATTGAACTTAACATGTCAATTATATTTTAATTCTCTACCTTGTAACTCTAAATTTAAATTGCTTAATTTTGTACAAAAATATACTAAAAATGATAAGTGAACAACCATCTTTTATCACTCAATTGTGGATAAATATCTCCTTTTTTCATCAAGAAAATTTTTTATATCGTTAATTAATACAAGAAATCTTTCTAAAAATTGACTTCTGCTGTGCCAGCGAACATTATTGTACAACAGACGTTCCCTATCATCATCTGCCTGTAATTTACATAACCGCTGTTGCATGGCTTTTCCTCGAACAGAATTTACAATTTTAAATGTAATATCCAAAACATCTTTTGTGTTTAATCTTCTATTACACAGTACTTGTTGGTGAATAATACAGTGTTACGTTAAAAAATCTGGATATTTGTCATCGTTTTTACATAATGAAATGAAGCCTGATTTATTACCTATCATTGCAGGAGCACCATCAGTAGTAATAGACACAAGTTTAAAAAGCGGAAGTTTGTGTTGTTTCACAAATTCATCAAATGCCAAAAAAATGTCTTCTCCCTTAGTCCTTCCCAATAATGGTATAATTTTCAAATGTTCTTCTCTACTTGAATAATCTTGAAATACCATTAACTGAGCAATATCAGTGAAGTCGTTTGATTCATCAAATTGTAATAAAAACGCAACACAATGGTGAATGTCTGACATTAACCTGGCCTGGAAACTTTTCTCCGCCAATTGGAACTCTTCCTTTCGGCAATTTGAAACCTTGTCTGCGGCCTAGAAATAGTCTCTCTCTAGCGACTTCTCGAACCGAGAAGCTCCTTTCTGGAAGCGGGAAACTCCTCTCTCAAGCAACGTGGATCCGGGCACTCTCTCTGACGGCGACTCTGGACCGGGCGGCCTCCTCTCTGACAGCAATTCTGGAACCGGGACCCCTTCTGCTTGCTTCAGTCCTTTATTAGGCCTCCTCTAACACCTTGCATAAAGTTTGGCAATCCCCAAAGAATCGGTATGAGTCTTTCATCTTAAGTTTCAAGTTTGGCACGCCTTTTGTTCTCCTCCGCTTTCTTTTGATTGTAAGTTGCCATCGGAAAGTTGTTTGAACTCTTTCTGACTGACTTCGGAGATGTTTACACTTAGAGCCTGCAAGCCTTTCTCATACATACCAGTTTCAATAACAATCTTTCTAATGCCGCCATGTACAGCTTCGGCGATAAAAACATTGCCTTTGTTTTTAACACTAACATATTCTTATTAAAGCAGTATATACAGTTAGCTTCAAAAGAGTTATTTACAAAAACATCTAATACAAACTATACCGAGACAAACAAAGTTTACTTTTTTACAATATTCACATGGGACTTAACCTAAGTAAAAACTCGATGTAATGTGCTTTGGAACATTTAATATTTAAGCTACAATCGAGTTTTTACACTTTGCTTATAATCGTATTCACTCGGCTCGCTGTTTGACTTCCACTGATCCAAATTAATTCATTTACCCGGACTTATAAGAAAATTACTGATTTGACAATTTTAACGAAAAATAAATAAACAATAGCAATACACTTAAAGCGAATTAAAAATAATACAAAATAATGATAAATAAAATATTATATTTTCAGTTTTAATTAAATTTGTAAGTGAGGAGGAATACACAAGAGATCGACCAAAAATCGCTCCGCGATCGACGGGTTGAACACCCCTGTAATATGCCTTTCGAGATCTATAGAACTTAACAGATTATTGTTATATTGTCATGATTTCTCATCCATCGGTCTTAAAGTGAAAAGTTAATCTTTGTAACCTCAGTCCCACTTTCTCTTCCCAATTTATTCTTAGCCCTTTCTTGTATGCATACATAAATCTTATTACCTAGAACACTTAGTAGAGAAATTCCTCTGTGAATTATTGAATATTATTTCTCGAGAGCATACGTGAATAAACGAGAAAAAGGTGCATCGAAAAATAGTACTGGTTTGAATCGTCTAAATTATGGGAGGAAAATTATTGTGAGTTTTCATAACTCACTCTGTTTCGACAAAGCCTTTTCGTTGAAAAGATCTGAATTTCCATTCCATCTAGGACGCGAAGAATCTTTATCAGGGCTTTTTCAGGTGAAGGTGAATTTCCCAGTTTCGTGGAGATGAGAGGAATTTTCATCCTGCAACCAGGCAAACCAACAAGAGAACACGTGCAATTTACACACAAAATATATATTTAGGCACAAGGCTAACCACCTTATCATAAAATTGAGTTACGAAAGTCGCCCTGGGCATGTGAGCCACAGTATGAACATATGCTTGCAACATATCCATGGTAGCTGGTGTGTGCAGTATGTGGCCTCCCTCGATGAGTCCCTAACTCCCTAGAGCAGTGTTTCTCAAACTTCAGATATCCGCGCACCTCTTCTTAAATTTTCATCATTATCAAGTACTCCTACTTAATTAATTAAAAAATAAATAAACAAACAAATAAATAAAAAATAAATTAATTAATTAAAAACGAATCAATTAATTAAAATTAATTAATTAATTAAAAATATTAATTAAAAATTAAATATATATTTTCTTTGAATTTATATGTTCATGTAAACAAAAAAATATGATTTATTTTTAATAGAACAAAATTTGGAATAGTTCCTCTTCATTTCCCGTCCATGAAAATCCACATTTCAAGTAATTCATATCATACTTACGAAGCTAAAAAATCGTGTTGCAAGATATGTGGGGGGCATTTTCGGAAACAAAAGTTTTCAGAAAAAAACTGAAAATGGTGCGACTTACCAAGAAGCTCCTACTCGCTATCATTGCTTTTGGCATCGAGAACAGTTTCTTTGTGTGCATCGTCAAAGTCATCTACCCAAATAGCGTCATCTTCTTTCCCATTATTTAAAGCAAAAATTACCAGTAATTACAAGACTTGAGATGCGTAGAGCAGCGAAGAACTGCATATGATTGGTGCGGTATTAACAAAAGATCGCGCGAACCAAAGACAAATTAGCATTTCAACAGTTGAGTTGAAATGCTAATTCCCTTCAACCGAATTCCATAATATCTGAAACACATGCACTAAATATTTCTTAGTTTTAGCACGTTAACGACGGTGTGGTGTCAAGAAAAACCATATGGTTTTGCTTGAAACCACATTTGCAACATAAGGTTTTGCTTGGTCTATATAGCAGTTTCTGTTGGAGAGGGGATGTGATTCATTAGTTAGTGCCGTTTTTATCCCGGTTGTCTCTATTTGCACTGTTTGTTGAAAAATATAATGATTCCTTTAATTATGCATAGCCGAAAATTGCCACGTACCCCTTAACGATCTTTCACGTACCACACTTTGAAAAATACTGCCCTAGAGGTGAAACTGCGGTCATATGACTGATATTTTCCGCAGGAATCACGCTATTGATTAGTACAATTTGCACTGAGGGTATGAAGCACCACATACTCTGTTGTGTATTCCCCGTCCTGTGATGTTGCTGTTCATGTAGATGGGTTGGTCGCAGGGGCGAATGCCGGTCTTGAATTCACGCTTGCTCTTGTTATCATTCAGGGAGTGAGAGGTGTGATTGAAGTCTGATTAGCGGAATAATGAATTACTGACCATTTAAAACTATATTTGGAAATTTATGTACATTTAATCATACAAATACAACATTTATTTTACAAATGATATTCTATCTTTTTCAATTTAGCTACTTGAATACAAATTCTACCCTACGGTTCTTCTTTATGAACTGGTCAATAACATCGTCATAAAAAGTTGGTTGTAACTTAATTTTCCCAAGCAACACACACACACACACACACACACACACACACACACACACACACACACACACACACACACACACACACACACACACACACACACTTGTAAAGGCTAGCTGAAGCTCACTGGCTAGAGCTACTTTGACTGTGTATGGCCTTATGTTTAAGACGACGTGAAGGGAGCGGAAATGGCTATGCGCGCGCATGAAATCACAATGCTGCTGCGAGGACCTGGAAGCCCCTACAATCGAGCAAGAGCCAAGGTAGCTTTGACTAAACGAGCAAGCATCGGCCTTCGATACACAACGCTAAGCTCAATTATTGCCGAGCAAACTTAAGACGTCTTCTGTCAACAAAAATAAAAGCCTAAATGGAATGCTTATAAATGCATGCATTTATGGACAAATAAATAGTACTTCTTAAGTAACGCGCTTGTGCAGCAAGCATGGACAATTCGCCCCTGGTTGGTCGAGGTTGATAAAGGCGTCTACTTCCCTTCCCCCATGGTATCCCTATTTAGCTGGATCCTGTTATTAGCACTATTATTTGTGATCATAGCAAGTGCTTCGTCCATTAGCAGATTAAAAGGATGCACTTGCTATTATTATCAATTCACCTGAGAATAATAATAATGGTGAGTACTATGATGAGTACCATTATAACTATTGTTTAACACTAAGGCCATAATGTTCTAGGAAACGATAACGATCCGAGTTAGACACGAATATTCCATCTCTATGTTTTTTTTTTTTTTTTTTTTAAATTTTGCTTGGTTCGTTTTCATACTTTCTCATATTTATTATAGAAAGGATATGTATATAACAATGAATATTTTTATTTCACGTCACTGTCTCTAATTTATTAGGCTATCACGTGAGTGATTGATGTGAAAATAAATTATTATTATTAATCCTAGTTTCTCACATCATCGACGACACTCTCCTATCTACTGTGTCATCCATATACTGCTGAAAAGTATTAAGTTTTGTAAAAAAAAAATATCGAGGTGACCTTTATATCACGCAGAAGGGTTAGGTGCAGTTCACGTACTTTTGCTACTGACCACATGAACACAGTTTATTGACCTCTAGGTCAAGCGATTCATCTCGTGCGTATCCGCAGGCAGAGTAATTCAATTGGATGGTGATCGACTGCTTTTAGCTTCTAAATGAATCTAAATCCGAGGCGCCACCGTAATGATTTAGAAGCGTGGTTGTTTTCGTGTATTAGCAATAACACCCAGAGGATGTGACCCGAGATAGCGCTGCTCCCTCCACTCTATTTCTTTGCCGTTTTAGAAATTATGCAATTACAGATTTGTCTTTCTGCACTCTTCAACAAGGAGTAAAACAAAGCTGTGGCAATCCCCAGGGCTACCTTAGCATTACATACGTGTGAAATTCCGTGGCTATATTGTGTTCAAACTTAAAATGGCTGAAGAGTATTTAACTCTTCTTCATGCAAATGGTGCTTCTGATTGCGATGCTAATTTAAGTGATGGGCTTCCAGTTATGTGCCAACTTGGGGTGCGGATGCTACCGATGTTTTTTCCCCCAAGTGTTGCACTGATCTCACCCGAGCCATTATTCGACCAGAGTAACGTCTCTGTCATTCAGCGACGTCCCCAATGTCTGTTGTACGGCCGCCAAAGTCGTCTGATGACGCTCTAGAGGCTGTACATCTCTCGTCTAAATGACGTTGTCTAGACGGTAACAGCAGTTTCGATACAGATGGGCGAAATGCTTTCGATATGGCCTACATAGTGACTGTATAGTATTTTAGTGTTGCTCATACTATTGCTCTCTTCCCACTCCGCTTTTATGCAATAAGCTGGAACAGATCTGTTAATATCACTTCCTGTGACATTAACAGATCCTGTGTAAGTTTGGTTAAACAAAATTCCGGTCTTTATTTTTTGTTTTTCTGTATACTTCACTGCATTGCGACACAGATAGTTTGATACCTGTGTCGATACCTTATCAGCTAATGTTGAGTTAACAGATTTCATACAGAGGTGGCAGCCGGTTTTTTCTCTTTGAAACGCGATTTTCCTTCCTGCAAAATAGACAGACCAGCCAGGGAATAATACAGGCATTTGACAGACAGACAGACAAAGGAAATATGATTAACTGCTCCCTATCATAACATTTAATTAGATTTATTTGAAGCCAAGCTACTTGGCCTTAGTAGACCATTCAGCCTAACACGTTAAGGGAAGGTGACGCCTAGAAATACTCTCCTGAGTAGGAGACAGATTTGAACTCAGTTCTGTATCCCCCACTAAGTGACGCGTGGCGAAACTCACCCACTGAAGCGTCTCCGTGTATGTTATCTGATTAATATTGCAATTATCCGTAATGATAACAGAGAGCCATAAAGTTATGACTCATGAGTAATTTATTTCTTGCAATGACTCATTGACGGCAAGAATAGTTCAAATTTTAGAACATGATTTCGCCTTTTGCTTAGTGATTTTCGTATTTAGAACACCACCAAGCTAAAGTAACCAAACGATAACTCTATTTTACAAAACTGAATCTTCATATGCAATACGTCAGCAGGTTAAGCAGTTGATTAATTTTGATACAAGCTGTTTCTGAAGTATAAATTATATACAGTACTTGATTTCAGGGCCGTCGCCAGATTAGATCGCGCCCTGAGGCAAACAATTAAATATCACCCCTGATGGATTATAAGACAAAAATATAAGAAAATCTGCAATTACTATTTTGTTTTTATTACAAGAGAAACATTAATGCAAAACGATTACATAATAATATTAATTAAATGTTTGCTTTACGGGGATATCGCACAATGAAACTGTTTATAAGCTCTTCTAAATTTAAATGATAAGCTATGTCCGCCTCTATCGATTGAGTTGCTAGACCAACCAATCTTTCTTGGGTCACTGCTGTCTGCAAATAATTTTTAATCCATTTAAGCTTGGAAGAACTTCTTTCCGCACTTGCTACGCTAACAGGAATTGTTAGCGTAGCGACGGCGCCAACCGCAATATGGCTGAACAAGCGCCCTTAGTCGCGCCGTGAGGCAGGCTGCCTCTATGCTACACCCTGTCGACGGTACTGCTTGATTTACTTGATTTAATCCTTTATCGAAGTGTAGGTAAGCAAAGTAAGCGCTTGAAGTATCTTTAGGACTGGGGCAACCCGTAGCAAAGGTGCGCAAAGCTTCACATAACTTGCCTTAGTATCCCATAATGCAAAGCACATCTCCTTGCGATTTTGAAGATACTTCAGGGGCAAACTTTGTTTACTTATACTTGGATAAAGGATTAAACTAAATATATAATCTGTTTCTGAACCTCATTGGTAGCCAAGTAAAAAAGCGGAATTTAAAAAAGGAACATTTATTATTATTTGACAATTTATAATAATAATTATTATTATTATTATTATTAACCTCTCACTAACCACTCTCCATTTAATAAATAAATAAATAATAAAGTCTTATTCTCTTATTCACCACCGATCAAGAGAGTATGACTTTGCGAATTTTTTTGCCTTATTCCTTTTGTTTCACATCCGAAAAATCTCTCTCGTACCAGGTAATTACCACCCAACAGCTTAACCCTGCGGAAGTAGTGGTCGAAAAAATTGCAGCGTAGATTGCCTGTATCTGAGAAATACATTCATTACTAGTATGTGCTAAAATGCGATAAAACTTAAAATAAAAAAAAAAAAAACACCTGCAAATATAATGCATGATGGTTTATTTATTTTCAGTTACAATCTAGAAATTATTGAAAAAAAAAAGAAACAAATAAAAAATAAACAACTAAACCAATACTATACTGACATCAAAAGTCGCGGTATTTCTCAGATACAATTTACTGTCAAATATCACAAACCTTTACATAACACGTGTTAGACCAAACTGATCGCATAAACAGTGTGGAATATCACTCGTAATATATGCATGCTCAGCTACTCATGATCTCCAAGCTATACACGGGATATGTCTAAGAATATTTATATTAAACAATTTGTTTGTATCTGTATCAGCCACGACCTCCATTTTTTTATTTTTATTTCATTTTAGAATAAAGTTAGTGTCATACCTTAACACTAGTTGGCGAAATCAGTCCTAAAATTTAAACTAATATTCCTGCCATCTATGAGTCATTGTAAGAAATAAATCACTATGTGTCATACGAGCCTTTTCGTCTTTTAAATGTTATTTAAAAGACGAAATCAGCATAAATCGGTGCGTCAATAGTTAGTCTTCTACTTCAAAGAAAAGTTGGACTACTGCTTAACACATTTTGTAAGAACTTCGCGAGACTATGTTTTTAATTAAACAAACTGTTATCATCATCAACTACGCACTGGCACTATTCTATTCTCTTGCAACGCGAATAAGAATGGACTTGCTCAGCATAGTGAGTCATACAGTCACGTTGTTACCACAATGAGAAGGTCATTAATTCAAATCACGTAAGTAAATATAGACCTTGTATTCTTTTTCCGATCAACCGTTGTATGTATAAAAGCAAGGTTGCTTGAACGTTCGATTAAATGGCGCGCACAACATAAATTGAGGAAATTATGAGCCTAAACTGTATACAGATATAGCAAAATTGCATATATGTTAATTTTCTCTACGATAGCGAACACATTTATCTAAATAGCCTGCACTTGCTAACGTTTACATGCAAAAATAAATTAGCATTAGAAAGAGCACGACAACATTTCCTTCTCAGGTGTTCTGACTTCACTGCACGATTGCTTGTCTGCTGGCCCTTCCCCCGCCTATCATAACAACCTCTACGAGATCGTCACCCCCACTCCCCCCTATTATCAGGGCAGTTAGTGAATATCATGCTCCATATCATGCAAGCGGCAGATTTTCGATAGAAAAACGACCGCTACGTGCAAGTGAAACATTCTAGATGGGCTGTGTGGTGTTTCTCGCTAATGGACTCCACTCTACAAGCTTGAGCGGCGGAGAAACAATCGATATTACAGCGAGGTGATCGTTAACGGCGTGTAGGCACTGCACGACATGACGTACGTCCGCCATTAATCACAAGTAACATCGCGTCCGCATGTCGTGGTTCGTTGCCCTTTGTACCTACAGTTTGCACGGTTTGTTTTCCTAGAGGCGACACGCTGAGGGGTAGGATGGACGGTGGGGGGGAGGGGAGGGCTTAGTTGGAAGATGTTAAATGTAAACACAACAACACGCAAACCAAAGTATGCTACATGGAGAGTTTGTATTTTTAGGCTTACCGTGTTTCACTATGAGGAAGTACATTTGCAGTTATTTTATATCTATACATTTCTAGTTCACCTATATTATGTCTACACATTTCTAGTTACACGACGTTTGTATATGAATATTACATCTACACCAATATTGGAACTAGTTACAGAGAGCAGACGACAAACTCAATTATTCACAAATGGATTCCATTACTGAGATATGTAAACAAACTCGGCGGAGTAATTTTCCCCTTGTGAATTCTGTTATTCGGTTGTTTTATTTGCAAAGTGTATCAACTGATAAACTTCGAATAATCTTTTGTGTTTACACAAATTTTGTAATATTTATAGAAACCGTAAGAGCGTCTACTGCAAATGTACGCTTTAAAGGCTTTTACTTAGCATTTCCACTTATCACGTATTCCAATTATGGCGTTCCACTAAGAAGAAGTGCATTACGATTGTAGCCATTTCCTGTCTACACATTTCCGATAAATATATATATTGCATGTAAATCAATATTTGAACAGGTTACGGATAGATAGCAGACGATAAACTGAATTATTCATAGACTGCATAGATGCAATACTTGAAATCGTCGTGCCTTTAATTTTATATTTTCGGTTGCTTTTATGTGAAAAATTCGTTAACCGTTTTCTGAACTTTATATAATCATTTAATTGATTCTCTATAGGAATTTTTGCTTTAAGAACGTTCAGTATTCCAACGACACAAATGGCAATTTTAAAATAAACAGAATTGTCGTAAGTCAATATCGTGGCCTCTAATATCCCCGTTTCAGATAAAATTATCGTCACATGGATGTCTACAGGGAACAGTAAGTTAATGGAATTAAGCGTCCTTCATGGAAAGTACCGCTGTGGATATTCGCTACCAAGCGGAATAATCAATCAAGACCGAGCGCAGTAGAAAAGGAATTAACGAAATAGCAATTAGTAGTAGGAGGTGCAGATCCTGTTGTATAATACACGGGGCTTATTGAAGAGATGGAAATTTAGGGTAAAGGCGGAGCCATTTCTAGGTTGCGCTTTAAATGGAATGTGTACGCTTGGAGATTCGTGGTATGCGACAGCAATTATGATTGAATGTTATAAAATATTAAACATACTAACAAGTAGTGCACTCATGTAAACATAGAGATGTATTTGATAGATTTAAATGTATCAAGGTATTAGGTCATTAAAATGTATCAATGTATATTGATACATTTTAATGACCTAGTACGATTTTTTTTTCGTTCTGTTTTCTTTATATTCGAGATCCAAATATTTTTAGACGCTTCGTCAGTGTTAATGTTTATTTATTTTTATTCCAGGCCGACCATTGTTTTAAATCAATGTTAGACCAATATTTTCTTTTTCCATTTGATTCATTGCTTTTATTTCTATTCTTTGGGCTGTTGTTGTGTAGTTGCTTAGATTATAACCACTAGAAAATTGATCGGTGGCAATCATTTCTCTCTCTTTGTCTACCTACGTAATTAAATAGTTTTGTTTATTTAATTGTTGATTTTAAGAATAATTAAATTTATTGGTTTTGTCCAGAGAATACAAGCAATTTATCGACAAAAATTACAACCAATATTATTATATAAGATGGTGCCTTATCTGTTCGTGTGGACCTTAATGATTGCTGAATCATTATACGTTACATAAATAAATGACAGTATGTACTGCTTCCGTACACAGACCAACCCGTTTGTGACCCAGTGGGAAGATACTTCCGTTACTTCCAAATATTCTTTGTTCAAATCCAGCTTAACTACAGCCCATTCTTTTGGCTTTTTATACGGGCGGAAATAGAAACAACTGAAAACATATCGGATGCAATTCATTTCGTCTGAATTAAAAATAGGAAAAATAGGTTGGAGAACTTGTGAGTGGAGAGGCGAGTACCATGAGCGAAGGATGTGTGTGAGAGAGATCGGTACACAAGACAGGAAACTGGGTAGAGTCCGAATGGACAGGGAGACACTGTGTGAAAAGTGTGGATGCTGGATACAGAAGCAGGTGAGTGGACAGGAAAGAATTAAAATGGCCAGGTATGTGGAATGGGGGGGGGGAACATTTAGGTCTGCGGAGGGTGCAGGATCGGAGAGGAAGAGCCTGAGGTTTTATGGACGTGTCACATCTGATAAGTGGTGGCGACGGGACTTCTTATAGAACCAGAAATGAACTGTTATGTTTGTATAGAAATGCCAAAAGTATCCGAAATAAGGGGAACGAAATCGATGAATTGATCGGGTTCTTTCGCCCGAAAACTATTGGAATAAGTGATGCGTGGTTAGATAAGGATAACATCCTAACACGAATAGAGATGGGGGAGGATGTGATGCTTTCGTAAAGACACAGCAGAAAGAAAGGAAGGAGGAGGAGTTACGTCCATCCAAGTTAGAGATACAAGGAGCACGATGGTGTGAAGTAGCGATGAATAGGACGAAATATTTACTTCAGGGACTTGGTAGTATATCCCCACGTGTCTTGAGGGAATGTTCCAGGGAGTTGACACAAACTTTAACTTATATTTTTAACATAATTTTAGATTTACCCTAGTTCAGAAGGAGTGGAAAGAGAACAGAATTGTCCCGCTTCATAAGGGAGATGATAAGACTAATTCTCGGAATTACAGACCTGTCAGTTTGTCTGGCGTTGTAGTCAAGGTGTTAGAGAGAATAGTGAGAACCACAGTTGACACACGATTGCGAACCACAAGGTGACAGATGCATTGGACAAAGGGGACTCATACACAGTGGTATATTTAGATATTGCAAAGAATCCTGCATGACAAACTAATAATTAAACTGGAATGGATCGGATTGGATAGTAGATTATTGCGCTGAATTGGAGATTTGCTGTATGGGGTGCGATAACCGAGGAAGATCATTGTTTGTGTGCTCCAAAGGTTTGTTTTGGGACCGTTGCTCTTTAGCTTGTATGTTAATAAATGAAAGGTTTTGAATGGTAAGAGCCAATTGTTTGCAGTGATGCAAAGTTGGGAAGAACTATTAGGAATAGAACACACACACACACACGTGTATGTTGTGGCTTTGCAACAACATACACACGTGTATGTTGGAAGGATAGGAGCGCCAACTAAAATTTTGCACACTGCAAAATAATGGTAGATAGGGAGCTAAAACGTGCTATTGGGTATAGGGGCGCCAACTAAAGTTTTGCACACAGGCGCCGGAAACTACTGGCGCGCCCCTGGGATCAAGTTGAGTGGTGTGAGCATATGGGTGAGGAAGAAAGATGATGCTTTGTGTTATTAACTAAAACAACACATAATTGTATTTATATTTGGCATATTATCAGTGCTTATGAACACACTTCCGCATTATCTACAAATAATATTCATCCGTGTGTAACTAACGAGTAATTATATTTGAACTGTGTGCGACGGAAGATGTTCGGTTTTGACCCGATCTTATTTCCACACGTTTACTAAACTCTTCACCTCCAGACGCCACTTTAGATTAATTTATAGACGTTTCAAAATTTTAAATTAAATTAAAATGAAGAATTTAAGTAAAAAAGGTTTCTTTAAACTTAGAGGAAAAGAATAACTTGAACAAAGAAGCCACTGCACTTCCTTATTTGTAACGCATACAGTGGCGGCTCGTGGCTTGAAATCGTGGGGGTGCTGCAACTTTCGAAATATACATACACACTTGTAAGTACAGTGTATACGTGTTTGGATAAAATATCAAAATTATGGTAAAAAAAATTAAACATGAAAAAATATTGTTTATTATCGATAAAATTATACAGTTTGGTATAATTCAAAATTACTTAAAAATAAAATTCATTCTTCTTGTTTTGTTTCGAGCGAAAAGGTCAATAACTTTTTCCTTGATATTTCTGTGACTGTTGAAGAATTTTTTTTTTTCTCCGTTGAAATCATCGCAAGTGCATTTAATCTATACTGATTCATAGGGTTCCTCAGAAATGTTTTTATTCTCTTTAATGCTGAAAAACAGCGTTCAGGCTCTGTCATAGGAATTGTCAAGAGAATTTTTATCCATACAGTAATTTCACTAAGAACACAATCTAAATTATTTTCGGTTATAAATTTTAACAAGTCAATTAATTTACAATAATCATGCATGTCGGGTCTACTCTAGAATACTCGAAGTTCAGTTTCAAGTTTTTCTTTATTGATCATGGGATATATCGTGTTTACAGAGTAAACACGATAAGCACTACGAACACTCTACTACTGACGCAAACTGCATATGAACAACAATGGAACTGCGCGACGGACAGTGCCGCATCACGCTAATAGCTCGCATCTCACTATGACGTGTATATGCTTGCGCGCGTAGCAGTATGACACTGTGGTAAACACAGTGCTGCTAGCGTCTTACGCCCCCCCCCCAAGTGCTACAAGATGGATTTTTATTATTTTTTATACAAAATAAGAGAATTGTATAGGATCGTTGATGATAAAATTAAATATTACAAGCAAATATAAATAAATTAATAAATATATTTATATATCGAGAAAAATTGGGGATGCTGCAGTTCCGCAGTGCACGAGCCGTCCCTGAACGCATATTTGTTATGCTTTGAAACCCGATATGGTATAGTAATAGAAATAAAGTTATATAATAAAGCAACACTCGCGCGATATCTTTTTATCACATGCTTTCAAAAATTCGAATCTCCCCCCCCCTCTCTCGCACGCACACACACACACATACACAAAATGCATATCAGACTCATATCGTCTCTCCAGCGGTCCCTTCTAATTCTCACTAAAATAGATTTTACAGAAATTTGATATTTGAAAACCATATTAAAACTTTCGATCTCAATTTTTGGTTTAAAATTGACATTTTTTTTCTTTTTAATTGTGGCAAGTAGCAAACTCATCTGTAGTGATACAAAGTGGTATTATTCTGACTGGAGGGAATTTAATGAAGTTTGATATTTAGGATCTCGACTAAAATTTGTTGACGCATCTAAATTTTAATCTGGTCATTTTTTAGATACCACCTAGTTAACTGATCAGGAAACAAACCACCAGGGCTACTCTTAAAGCAACACTTCTCTTCTCATACAATAATCAATCAACTTTTAACATCTTAAGTTTGTGTGCCCACACAAAGCACGATGTGATCATTTGTATTATTGTCATCTTTCATGGATTTAAAGAAACACGGGTGTTTTCATGCTGTTTCAAGGTAAGACACTCATTTACATCGTACGCCATTCTTCCGTCATGGGTGTATGGACGCTATGTTCCGTATCTTCCTAAACATCAACTAGATGCAACCTTTGAACTGCTTATGCAGTGACATCGTTAAGATACTTACAGGAAACCGGATTATCACTCTATAATTATCCTCATGAAATTATAATAGTTATCATACCGGTCATTGTACTGTAATGAAACGGGATTAGTTGGTACAGCACTTCATAGACGTGCTGGTAAATTGTGGCTCGCTTATTATCTGTAAATTCATTAATTACGTCATTAATTCCTATTTGCAACGAGTTCGCTTCGTAATTTGCATTTGAAAGACGTTAAAGACATGGATTCGACAGGATTTACGATTTATTTTAATCACTTTCTTCACACACACACACATGAAAATGCATTTGAATAAATACACACATTTTCGACTTATGTAATCACGCCTGGCTCATTAAAAACAACTTTCGTTTGAGGTATGTTTTTTCCTTTCTCCCCAAGGATAATCCCCCCCCCCCTCTTAATAGAATTTTGATGCATAGAAATGTATTGGTATTCCTTCATTATTCATTCTTTTCATATGCTCCACTTTCAAGTAGGACTGGCGTTCTACAAACGGTGCCTCCAATGCACAAAGGGTCCTGGATGGTTTAAAATACAAGAAACGAAAAGTGAAATTATTTAGGAGTCCCTACGTACCAGGGATCCTCCATGCAGAGCATCTAATTTCCCAGAGGCCTGATTTTTAGTCAAAAATTTATAACGAGCGAACTTTCTGTACTTTCCAGCTTGTTTGTCTTATGTTGTTCCCTATTTGTTGTAGCCTATATTCATCTCAATTACTTGTTATCTGCTTTTGTTCTTATTTGCAATTCTTCGTGTCTCTGCTACGTAGATTCGGGATAGGAGAAAACATTTGTCCTCAATATGTTGCTAAGCTGAATGTTTATTGGAAACATTAGCCACTTTTTAATGATCCGTCTGAAATAATATACAAAAGAATTAAATTATTGCAAAACGGATTCGTAATAACATTTTGATGATTTTTTTTGGCACTTCTTCAATAAGTTTGCAAAGAAACGCAGGTTTTTTTATAGGATCATTATAAAGCACATTTACAAACTCAATTTGCTGTATCCGAGACGATTATTGGGTACACAATTGCTATTCATAGTATTTTCAATGTTTTAGCTAATAGCTGTGATAACATTAAGTTGCCAGATGGCAGCACAGACTACTGCTGACAATGCGCACGTCATTTCCTGCTATATTTCATATGAATAGATTTGTCATTCTTTTGGCATCAACTAATGGATGTGAATATAGAGTAAGCAATACAGTTGTACTACAAAACCAAGTTAAAACATTAGCATTAGTGAAACAAGATCACGCTTGTTATATATATTATATTAAATAACAAGCGTTACATTAACTGTGGTTAATGGAATTTTAATTCGCTGTTTTCGGATTGTGTTGTCAAAATCTGTGCGATGTCAGTTGTATCTGTGTTTAGTTTCCCGAGATTCAAACTCGGGCATTTTAATGTATTGCTATCAGATAATACTGGTGTCATTTCCTGTAGAAATGGTATTATTTATTTCTATAGAAGTTATTTTAATTTAGCAGTATAAAAAAATGTCTTAACTTTATGATTTATCTTACTACGAAATGTAATGCAATCTATCTTTAAATTTTTATATTTAATTTTGAGGAAATTAGATAATTAGGATATAAGATTGTTAATTATATTTTCATGATATGCTAAAGTTTTAAAATGAATTCACACAGGCAGCTACTGAAAATGATAGAAATTTTTTAAAGTAACACTTATGTATTATGCTACTTAAAAAACGTTCTAGCTTATATGCATACTACAGCATACATTTTAGATGGTCACAAATGTTAAGATTTGATAATTTGCAATTGCGAAATTCGGCAAAACAAAATTGTCTCGAGTACATAAGCTCTAAACAGGTCGATATGCCATAATGCAGCTCTTTCAGACATTTTGATAGTTCTGGAGAAAACCACGGGAATATTGACAGTCGAAAATTTAATCCCCAAACTGCTGTGTTATTATTATTATTACGGACGACTCCAGGGAGTCCTTAGACTCATCGAGGGGGCCCTAAACATAATGTCCACACAACTATTCGACATTCTCACAGTATCTATCATACCTTGCCTTGAACTCATTCACTATCATAGCACCCACAACAGACTCTGGCAGCTTATTCCACTCATTTACCACTCTAAAAGTAAAGAACCCAGCTCTAACACCCTTGCTAACCACACCCTTTCCCAGCTTCCATAGATGTCCCCTAGTTTTCCCACCACCAGTCCTGATCTCAAAAATATCCTCTGATCCTATAGAACCCCTTTAGCAATTTGAATGTCTCAATCATACTCTCCTTTTCCGCCTATCAACTAATTTCTGCAACTCACAAATCTTCAACCTGTTCTCATAAGGTTCATTTCATACACCTGCTATCATCTTGGTCACTCGCCTCTGGATCCTCTCCACCTCCTCCCCATCAAGAAGAAACCTAGGTGACCAAATCTGGGCACAGTAGTCGAGATGAGGTCTTATCAAGGCTCGGTACAGAGGTACAATAACTTGCTTGTCTCTGCTCGTCAAAGTATTTTTCAACAACCAAGTGAGTTGATGAGCTGATTTAGCCACTTTTGCAATGTGCCCCCTAAACTTCATCTCCCTATCCACCAACACTCCCAAGTCCCTGGCCTCATCATTCTCCTGGAGTACAGTTCCACCAATGTGGTATACTACTGCTAATCTTTTCACTCCAAAATGCATAACCTTACATTTTGTCATATTAAATATACATCCGTTCTCCTTAGCTCAGAACTCCAATCTATCCAAGTCTTCCTGCAAGATTTTGACATCTGCATTCTCTATTGCCCTACCTAACTTTGCATCATCAGCAAACAAATGAACTGTTCCTCTTAGATCTTTCCCTATGTCGTTAATGAACAAATTAAACAGCAGTGGTCCAAGAACAGAACCCTGCAGCACACCACTAGTCACAGGCCGTCTTTTGGACTCTACTCTTGAATAAACTGCTCTCTGATATCTCTCCATCAACCACCCACCTATCCATCTCACCAACCCTATGTCCATTCCTATATGTTGTAGTTTACGGATTAGAATTCCATGTGGCATCCTGTCAGATGCCTTAGCCAGGTCCAGCAGTATCACTATAAACCCATTACCCTTATCCAGTTCAGCCGTCAGGGTGTTATAAAACTTGAGCAAGTTACTGAGGCATGATCTACCCTTCACAAGGCCATACTGTCCCCCCGCACAGTATCTCATTATCATCAATCCATTCCTGTATTTTCCCCTTGACTACTTTCTCCAAGACCTTGACAACGACTCTTGATATGCTGATCGGTCGGTAATTTGCAACAGTAGTCTTGAATCCTCCTTTATGCAGTGGAACTTTCCCCTCTTTCCACACCTTCGGGACTAAACCAGACCCAAGACTCAGATTAAACAACATGGTCAAGGGCACTGATAATTCATTAGCCGCTTCGCGTAAGACCCGTGCCGGTATACCATCCAATCCCACAGATATACCCATTAAGGTTCTGTAATAGACTATTCACCTCCACTTCATTCATCACAATTCCCGTATAAACTAATGGTTCCTTCATTTTTTCAATGTCACCACCTGGATGATATACTCTTGCAAAGTGTTCGCTCAGTAATTCCACTATATCGGCTGATTCAGTGACCTCCTTACCATCCTCATTCCTTAAAATCATTCTGCCGTGTGCAGTTTTTTTTTTGCTTACAGCATATTGAAAGAACTGTTTGGGATTCTCTTTAGCTTGCATAGCTAGTTTCCTTTCATAATCCGCTTTTGCTTTTTTTACCACACTCGTTACCCTTCTGGCCTGCGCTTTATACCGTTCGTGTGCCTTCAGGTCACCTTTCTCTTTAAATTCCCTCCACAGTTGTTTCTTTTTTTTGCAGCTCAAGCTTAATGGTGTTATTCATCCATTTAATCCCTACTTGTTTTACTATTCGGACCCTAGGGATACAATCAGCCATAACCTCCTGTAAATGCTCCTTGACCACTTCCCATGCTCTATTGACATCCAGCCCTTGCAGTTGTACATGCCATGGCACTGATCCAAGCAATCTCCTAAACTTGTCATACTTGCCAGCACGGTAATTCCACATATACCCTGTCTTAATCGAAAATTCCACACCTTTAGCCACCTCCCAGGTCAAGCTCTCACCAGTAGGTGGAAACATGGTCATATTCATTACAGTCAAATTCTCAGATGCTATTACCAGGTCAAGCACTCTCAAACCCCTAGTATTTTGACTTACATGCTGTCTCAGATAGTTATCCCTTAATAATTGAATAAAATCAATTTCCTTCCTCACGTGTGTCCTCTCCTTCTTCCAATCAATGTTACTATAGTTGAAACCCCCCATAATAATTACCCTCCTTCCACTCATTTCATCAATTTGTTTATGCATACTATCTCCACCATCTATTCCATCACCTGGTCTATAGCAGTACCCAACTATATATTTTGTTCTGCCAGTCTCAATCTTACACCAAATAGCCTCAAATGAGCTCTTTTCACTATCCTGCAATACAACTTCAATTCTCCTTGGCTGCAGTTCATCAGCTATCATCAATAACACCCCCCCCCATTTTATTCTCTCTGTCCCTCCTAAACACACTATAACCTACACATTCTATCGCACTAACTATATCATCTTCCGTCAGCCATGTTTCACTAATGCCAATAACCTGTGGCTAGAAAGAGCCAACCAAGGCCAAAAATTCTTCCTTCTTGTTCCTAATACTCCTGGCATTAGTATACATGAAATGCAGAGGTCCCTTTGTCCCACCCCTATCTTGATGCGTTATTCTAACTATCCCATTCCGATTTCTTGTCCTTAGTACTGGCTCGAGTACATTATATACATTCTTACACTCAACTGTCTCACTGATGTCCGCACATCCACTTACCCCCCCCCTCCTTGGTAGTTCTAGTTTCCCTGGTTCTGCACATCCATTTTCACTTCATTCAGCAACACTTTTTTCCAGTCTCCGAACACCAAATCCATTCAAATACAGGCCATCCATCTTGTATAAATCCTTTCGCCCATCAAACTCATTCCACACGTCCACGAATTCCACACCACACCGTCTGCATAACCTGCGCATAAAGTTATTTGCGATTATGGCCCTCCTCCTCTCTGTCATACCGCGGAAACAGACTTACCATCCTAACTCTGTCACTCGTTTCTTTCGCTACCTTTAACAATACTTTTAAGTCCTCCCTCATAAAAAATTTATCTCCTTTCAATTCATTCGTACCCGGCACAACTATGAATTCTTTCACCCTCTGTTTTTGCCCTCTAATACTCTCACTTGCATCCTTAAATTTCACACCCGGTAAGTACGATTTAGTTAAACTCCCATCTATTCACTTCTCTTAATAACGAGTCACCATACAACACTCTTTCCTTCATTTCAGAAACTCTCCCACTCTTACGCTTATTTTTACTTTCAAACACTTGTTTATTTTCGTTAGCCGAGGCACTCTGGAAAGAGTTTTGCAGGTGCTCAACTCTCGCTGCGCGTTGTGTATCACTGCGCGCATCCTAGCGATCTAATTCCCTACAAATAATTCCTCAATTTTTTCATCATTTAAATCATTTTCTCTCTCTGTATAGTTGCTTTCACTCTCTCTTTGATCACCGCTCTCATTGCCATCTTGTACAACATCGCAATTCCCTATTTTCACTCACGTTCTGACTTTCTTCAAACATAACTATCTCAGGACCTGACACATACTTCAATTCCTCACTTTGCTTACACTTTCTGCACATTCTCCCACCACTATCACTTTCCATCCAAACTCCAGCCTCCTGCGGGAATGCATACATCCCACATACATCACATTGGACAAACTCCCTCACATTACATTTTTTGAACAAAGGCGTCGTATTTTTGGACGCCATTATCTTACGTGGCATTGGCGCCATGTGCTATTCTATGAAACGTATCGTTAAAATACTAAGTTTAAATAAAACGTAATTCACACCAAAATCACACAGACGCAACAAACTACCAAAAATAAACAAAACTACGTTAAAATTTAAACCAATATTCCAATTTTCACTTAAAATTATACTTAGCTTTCAGGAGCTCTCTGAAAACACTACACACCATGTAGCCCTCTGTGTTAAAACATGCTAAGCCTAATATCACATTAGAATTTAGTAGGCGATGTTTATTTGTTTTGCAATACCTATTTATGCTACTTCTATTTACGCTGCAACGTTGTAATGTTCGTTGATAAACTGGTCCTGAGTTCAAGCCTACTGTACTCAATAGGAATTTTTTTGTTAGTAAAATGAATGATATTTTAATAATAATTACTTTTTGCTAATACTGTATACACAAAGGTTCATATAACGATAACCAGAATAAGCTAAAAACAAAATAGCTTGTTTTAAATTTGTTTACAAAGCGATTAGTTTCGTTTTAATTACAAGGAAATTCTTCTTGTTTGAAAGAAATGTCACGCGGCTAACTTACAAACAGTCCACGAAGACAACAAATACAGTATTAAGTAGAATTCCCATAATTCAAATGATTTCTGACATTGTGTCCATTGTCGTGCACGTTAGCATTTTCTTGTTTGGGTATTTGGTTGACCATAGCTAGGAAACATTCTTTCCTATTAATGTTAGCGTTCTCGCATGTTTCTCTCGGTCACGTGATAACAACGGTGTAAGATTTCGGAATCATTTCATAGAAGTTTGATGCTTTTCTGTTAGGATGTGATTATATATATAATTACTCCCCGACTTCACAGAATTTAATGAAGTTTCGTATTATTTAGGATCGCTATTAAAATTTACTGAGTTTAATTTGGACGGCTTAATTGGCAAAATCAGGAAAAGAAAATTAAAATAATGTCTACAGTACATCATCAAAAAACAACTCATGGTCCAATTATGATAAGGAATGAACTTTTTTAATGATCTACAACTATTTCCTTATTCATTTCATTTCGGTATTTAAAAGTATCTTAGTCTATTAGCATCTTAGTTTTTGAGACGATCTGATAATAGCAGCTGTCGCGAGACAATAGTTGTCGCATCAATATCCGACAAGGAAGTCACGTGCAAGGAGAGAAAGAAAAAATTATATAAACAGGAAATTTGCGTTATCTATTTATTAGTCAGCTTCTGCACGCGACAAGAAATCCTTTACTAAGCTGCCATTTTTGTCAGTGGATAGCATGAATACTTTGTTCCAACCAGCTGTTGTTTTTTTTTTTTTTGAATCATTCTAAAAACAACAACAAAGAAAAGTGACAAATTGCGTACGAGTAATAAGGCAGTTTGAAAATGCAAGAACGTTAATTCATAGTCTGCGACCATCAACAGTTTTTGCTAGTCATGAAGGGATGCTGTGTCACAACCATCACCGATGTGGAGTGTATTGTAGAAGTGTTTACAAAGCCATACAAATTGCAAATGTTGCGAAGCCATCATTACTTAAGGTGACAGGAAGCAAGGCATGACTTTGTACACGTATCATCGCTTTGAATACGGAAAAAAAAAAGATTTCATCTAATTATCAGTGACGAATACACGTTGAAGTGAACGTCTTGTTCTTTGAATATCACAGAGGTTGAGCTCATGCTTTATTTTTTTTTCTTTCCGATCTTTTAAATTTTTTTCTTTGTTTTTACTTTTTTATTCTTTATTTTATATTTTTTTGTCTTTACATAAACAATAGAAATTTTGTTCTGGTCTAAATCATAGACGTGAAAGGAATTTTTCCTATCAGAAATTTTTTTTTAAATTTTTTCTTCTATTTTTCTTACTTTTTCATAGTTTTTCATTCGCAAAAGCTGACAAACTTGCTCGAGAACACACGAAGTTAACAAATAATATACTAGCCTTTAGTTGCTTTGGTCGTAGTTCCATCCAACGGCATTCCTTGCAAAATGCATAACACACTCGTCTCGTGGCCGTGCTTAACATCGACATAATTTTAACTGACTTCCCCTAAAGGAAAGAGCGCTTACTAGAAAAGTAATTGATCATTTTCCCCCTTGTTTCCTTAAAAATGTTTCAAGTTATACATACTGGTCTAACTGGTGGATTAGACAAGCAGCGAGTTGGTATACAAACTCTCTTTAGAACTTACTTCATTGGACTTATTCATGTTAATTATTATTAATGATGAGAATTGCCAACCACCATTGTCCACAAAATACTGGACATGATACATGCAACTGCTGTTCTTTTTTACTCTTCATATATGATGCAGCGAGGAACAAGACGGTGAGTGATCCTGGGATATGGGATGCAGCATAACTGACAATCTATTCATAAATTGATGAATCAGATATTCATCATTTATGTTTTTTTTTTTTTTTCCTTCTTGTATATTCCACCCGCGTATAGTATATTGGCACTGTAGGTGGGCTAAGGATGAAGCTACTCCAGACCTTCAATAAACAGAACAAGAGTCTCACATTCATCTCCCAAGTAAAGACAGTTACAAACATCCAGCCCACTACGAGATTCGAACCCACAACCTATTCATTGTGGTTAACTTTATTTTTTTAAATAACGTTCTATGCAAGGAGAAGCGAACCTGTTTTTGTAGTTGAATAATTAATGTATTTTACATGTGGTGGAATAAAGAAGGTTATAAGTGGAAGTGGTGGACAATTAGATTCCGAAAAAGTCAGCAGTATATCTTGGAAATTATAAGGAAACACATTGCCAAGTTGCCCATTGACATTGTAAAAAATGAATGTTTTCTTCATTTAGTAAGGGATGTCTGTAATCATAGGTCGTGAAAGGTTGAGCTCAAGTAATTACAGAACACATCAAGATTCCAATGGTAAACCAAAGATGCTCGTATTTCTTTTTAGATATTGAAGCTATTACCAAACTAGAATTTTTAGATATGTCGTCAAGAGAGAGAGAGAGAGTTCAGGGGTAATATTTTCTCACCGTAATAAATGTTATGGAGAACAAATTGTTCTTTTGCGATCTACTGTATTTTTTGTTCATTAAAAAAAAGCAGAAACGATGGAAGTGATTGCAGATCATGGTGACACGATTCATTATCACAAATGAATTGTGATAATGAATCACAATTGTTGAAAACTTAGCGGTTTTTGGCTTACGACACTATAGATATAATTTTGTTTTCCTTTTTGCTACTAAAAGTGATCTAAATAACACCACAGTTGAGTTTAATGTTAAGGGAACACATTTTAATGGGTCGTTTTCCTCCACCCAACTGCGGGCCTGGTTGACAGAGGGGGACAGTTATATTTATGCGATCCACAGATCATGATAGCACTATGAGGTGGATGCTTTTATGAGACTACAATCCAAAGATCAACTGGCGCACACTCTGTTTGATCACATCAAAGTTTTTGTGGCCAAGCTCAAACTTTGGGAGGCACAACTCGCAAAAAAAAAAAAAAGACAACTCATTTTCAGCTTGTCGCTGAGTCCAACTGCTCGTCTCTTGATGAATACGCTACAAAATTAGCCGTGTTGCGAAGTGAGTTCGAAGAGAGATTTAGTGATCTTCGTAACCAACAGTCTTCTTTAGATTTATTTTCAATGCCATTCGGTGTCAATGCTGCCGAAATGCCAGGCTCAGTACAAATGGAGCTGCTTGAACTCCAAAACAACTCTTCTTTGAGAGAAAAATTATTCAATGGGCCTTTGCTTACATTTTACAAAGACTACATTTCTAAGGATGCATTCCCTAATCTTCGCCGACATGCTTTGAAGAAGCACATACTTAAGTGAGCAGTTCTTCTCCAGAATGAAACATGCGAAGTCCAAGACAAGAACTCGCATTACGGACCAACATTTCGAGAATACTCGGCGCATAGCGACTTCCAACATTGATGCCAACATCAACAAGCTGTTCAAGGAAACACATTGCCAAGTTGCCCATTGACATTGTAAAATGTTTTCTTCATTAAATTATCTTTTTTCGAGTATTGATTGTATTTACTTATCATGAACCCGACTCCTACCTACGCTCTTAAAGCTGAGTTTGCTTATTTTTATAGGATTTTATGTAAAGTATCAAATGCACAGCGTTCCTTGTGAATCTGGAAAGCATCATACAATTCTAAATACCGCAGTATAGCTTAGTGGCCCGCGGGCTTCATTGAAATTTTTAATGCGTCCGCACCGTCTGAAAGGTTGATGACCCCCTGCTTTAGGTGGTGGATGATTTTGGAGATCTGAATTGGCTAGAAAAAATTTGCATATTGGGTTTCTAGAACCGGAGCTTCCAGATTATCAGTTAATCTAAGTACGGTGTACTTTAGGTTATCGTGGGAGGACTGGAAGGAAAGTCATTAATTTTAAACTTCAATTGATATTTTCGTAAACGATTCAAACACAAACTCCTTAATGGAGGAATAATAATGTACAGATATACAAACTGATCTAATATGTACTTACATATTTTTAAAAAGCATCTAAAAATTAAAGTTTTTTTAATGACGTGAAATTCTTCTCGTAAAGTTTACTGTTGATATCTTTTGAACAAAAGGCCAGTGACACGTTAAGATCGGTTCCCCCATTATACGGAACAGAAATTTGCCCAGTACCAGTAGCATATATCGTACATTACTAAGTTCGAATGGGTAAACATCATATTTTAATCTTCTCGACTGCCTCCATTTAATTTTGTAGTTTACTTGAGTGAGTTTAGATAATTTAACCTCATATCCACGTGATTCACATCGGTTGATTTAGTTTGTCGAGCAGAATAATAATAATAATAAAAACGTTTAATCAATATTTCTCATCAGTCAATGAGGCATCTTCAGGGAAACAATATTAAATTTACTAAAAATATTCCCCCTTATTTACTAAATTTATTGAAAAAATAAGTATTTTGAAAAATATGCTCTTGATACTACCATTCTCAAACCTTCAATCTGGTTAAGATACGCTGATGATCTGTTTTCTATTTAGCCACATAGCTCAGGTACGTTAGATCTTATCATTCAAATATAGTGCGGGCGAAGGTAGCCAACCTTATCTCAAGTTGGCTACCTTCACTCGCAAAGGAACCTAAGGATCCTCCACCTTCTCTATCAGAAGAACATAAGAAATACATCTGCCACCATAAGTATGGTTAGTCAGGGCTTGCTGAACATGCCTCGGATAGCTTGCACAGGCTCAAATAGAAAAAAAAAAAAACTAGCATCAATAGCAGAATTTTTTTAAAAATAACGACCTAATCTTAATAAATATGGTTGTATTAAACTTCTCAAGATTTGGGAAACTTAATTTCTTAGGCCTCCCGCCTAACACAGCTAAGGCTAGCTAGCAGCTTCCATAGAGAGCGCCTTTCATAGGACTTTAGGCTTTTAGTCTAATCATTTCCACTTTTTGTTGCAGATGTGTTTGTTTTTGCAATTTTAATGTTGTTTCCCTGACGATGTCTCAGTGATTGAGATGAAATATAGGAGTGATTAAACGTTGTCTGATTATTTATATGTGCTGTATTTATTTCATTCAACCCCATAATGAGTGAAAAAAATGTCGAATATTTCATCAAAATCAGTCTAGCCATAGGCCTGCGGACGAACAGACATGTTGATTGATAAGTGCTTACTCACTGTTGCAAAACATCTTGCTTTATGTTGAAAGGCATATTCCGAAAATAATCACGTGAAAACAAACTTTTGTTTTCACGTTAAAATATTTGAAACGAAAGAAACAGCAGCATTAAATTACAGCCATTGCATAATTAAACAATTAGCTGCATTTCAGCTGTTTCATTCACATGACGTATTATTAAGATTGAATACATAAATGTACATCGTATTGGGTATGATTCTAAATTGCCTTGATTTTCATTTACATTGCTTCCATCTGAGGCAGTTAATGTCACTGACGGTTTCTTATGCTTTTTTCCCCTTTTTTATTTATTATTTTATAATAAGAATAAATGTTCGTATCTTCTGGAAGAAGATAAAGCCAACTTTTCAGTATTTTCTTCCTTTAATAAGCTAGATTATGGAGACTTTTATCCGATTAACTTAATTTTTAATATTCTGTTAATTAAAACAATTTTATAGCTTCTCTCTCTCTCTCTCTCTCTCTCTCTCTCTCTCTCTCTCTCTCTCTCGCCGTTTCTCTGTAATGGAAGATTTACGAAAGATGAAAGCTAACATTAATTTTGAGGCTACACCAGACATGAACTCGCTGTTTCCATCGGATTATAAAGGATAAATTCCTAAGACTTATTGTTCTAGCTTTTTTAATTTTTATTATCGCTATCGTAAGCTTTCCTGTGACATTTAAGATTACGAAAATGTTTTCTGTAAGGCTTGGATTTAGGTCTGTAGAGATTGTAATTAATCGCTACAGACCTAATAGATTAAGTGCAGATTAAGGTCGTCGTTCTAAATTAGTTCACATTAATGTATAATCTTGTTATTTTCTAATTTTATTAATTTTCTAATAACTAACTTAAAACCTGTCGAGAGACGAGTATGTGTAATGATATTAAAAAATTCTGTTTATTTTAAAACGTGTGCCCTTCTTTCCTCATTCTTTCTTTTATGATTTTTGTTTGCGATAATCCCATATATGAGAGGTTTGAGTAACCTACACGTTAGTACTTTCTTTTAAGGTTACGGTGATCAGCACTCATATTTGTAAATTTAGGGACACAAAAACACACGTGTTGAACAGATTATTTTATTAATTAATAATAAAATAAAACTTGACGTTTCGACCCCTGTATCGAGGTCATCATCGGAAGAATACAAGTGTATAAGGAACCAAGCTACATGCTCATGCCCTGTATACCGGTAAACTAAATCTACGTAGTTAATTAATCCTTTTCCCTGGCCTGACCTTTAGTGATTAAAAAAAAAAATAAAATAAAATAAAAATAAAAAATTAAATAAATAAAAAATAAAAAAACCCTCAAAAATAATAATAAATAAATACAACTACAATAAACTGCTAAAGTCCTCATGCATTAATATTCTTCTGGATAGTTCTGATTGTTATAATATGATTTCTTTCAGTTGCAGTTGAATGTTACAAACACTTCACCAGGTTGTCTTCTTGTAGTGGGATTTTTCTAAGGCTAGTTTAGGATGTTTTACAGGTTGTAGATGGGTCCTCCACATTCTTGAAATGGTTAGGCCATCATTTTTGTGAGATTTGGGTTTTGTTTGAGCATTTCACATGACTCTTTAAATTTTCTCTCAAACCAGGTTTTGGTGCCATCTACAACCTGTATAACAACCTAAACTAGCCATAGAAAAATCCCACTACAAGAAGACAACCTGGTGAAGTGTTTGTAACATTCAACAGCAATTGAAAGAAATCATATTATAACAATCAGAATTATCCAGAAGAATATTAATACATGAGGACTTTAGCAGTTTATTGTAGTTGTATTTATTTATTTATTTTATTATTATTATTTATTTTTTAATCACTAGAGGTCAGGATAGGGAAAAGGATTAATTAACTACGTAGATTTAGTTTACCGGTATACAGGGCATGGGCATTTAGCTTGGTTCCTTATTTTATTAGTATTAGTAATTTTATTAGTAATTAATAAAATAATCTGTTCAACACGTGTGTTTTTGTGTCCCTAAATTTACAAATATGACTACACGTTAGTACCTGGGAAGAACTGGGTTTAAGTCCTGTCTAGTACTCGAAGAGCATTTTTTTTTTTTAAATAATTTTTTAGGACTCAAGACGAGTCGGTCCCGAGATGGAAGTTTTTTTTTTCATTGTATTTGTTAGTTTAATTGGCATCATTTGTAGATTCATTAGTTGCAGTTTTGCTGTCCCTAAATAGCAAAGTTGCTTTGCTTGTCTACGGTGCAATTTTATGAACTTAATTTACCCCGGAGTATTTGGAATTCTGTCGTATATCTGTTATTGTTTTTTCTAATATCGAAATAAAAATATCATGGATTCATTTTTTTAATGGAAGTGTGGGTTCTTCTTGAGTGTTCTGCAATTGAGCAGGTTCTTCTTTTAGTAGCAAGAACTTTCCTTCCACTCTCTTCTGTTCTGAGCCTTCTCTTTCAAGGTGTGTACTTGTCTCCGTTCAGCATGTCTTCTAGCATTGTTTTCCTTACTCTTCCTGTGGGTCTTTTTTCGTCTATTTTCCCTTCGATGGCATCTCTGATGATTCCATTCCCTCTCAGAATGTTCGATCCGGTTTCCCTTGCTTCTTTTTATCCTCCTTAACAGACTTCTTTCTTCTTCTACTCTTTTTAAAGCCTCTTCATTAGTTATTTTATCTCTCCATTTGATTTTTTCCATCCTTCTCCAAATCCACATCTCAAAGCTTTCCAAAATCTTAATTTCTTCTTTCTTAAAATGTCCAGGTTTCAGCTGCATAGAGAGCAACACTCCACAAATAACATTTTATTAGTCTTTTCTTTAGGTTTCTATCCATTTTACTTCTGAATAAATTCCATTTTCTATTAAATGCATCTCTTCCCTTCGCTATTCTTGATTTATGTCACTTTTACATCTTCCATCACTGCTAATAACATTTCCTAGATATTTAAATGTCTTTACTTGATTCAGTTTTTCCCCCAATTATTCTGATATCCATATTTGCCTCTTTCCTTGCTATATTCATTACCTTTTGTTTTTCTGATGTTAATTTTCTTCTTTCATTTCATAATTGATATTATGAAATGAAATTTAGCATCAGGATTCCCGCAATCTGTTCACCAGATGTTGTAGTCCTGTTTCAGTATTTGATAGTAATGCCTTGTCCTCTACCTGTCTGATTGCAAATATCTGTCTACCTCCAATCTTTATTCCTTCTTCTGAATTCTCCAGTGCTTCTTTTAACATTGCTTCGGAATACATGTTAAACAAAATTGGTGACAGAGAACAGCCTTGTCTTACTCCTCATCCAATGATACCTGGTGGGTTAGGTAATAATTAGTAATAATTTACACATACTATTACTTAATTCATACATACATTACATAAGCCTTTTTTTTTTCTATATTTCAATCTGGAAAAGTTGGGAATAAAATCAATTTTTAAAATGTTTTGTTGAATTGCTTACTAAACTCAAATCACCCGAATCGCTTCACACCATTTTAACACCTTATGTACAAGAAATTTCTGAACGTGCAGCGAAAATTTTAAAACTTCTGAACATTTTTCTGGTCTTTCATCCTATCAGAAAAATCTTGACCTTGGTCTCATCTTCTAAGGACAAGCTTCCTCCGCGTTTTGTGGGTGTTCACCTGATTCCTTGCTTTTGTGGTTTATCTCATTATGCACAATCCCGAAGCCAATCGGCTTTGGCTTCGGGATGAAAATTCCGAGTTTCTGGGAGGGAAAAATCCTCCACCATATTGCGAACGACTAACTCACCTTCAGGCGAAATACCCTTATATTCTTCGTGATCTACACGATATTTGAACCCAGGTCTCCAGCCTATTTATTCATTTAAAACTTAACAAATGAATATTTGCCAGTTTATCTAACACAATGTTGTTAAATCCAATGAATACCTTCCTTCTTTTTTTTTTCTTTTGTGTGATTAATTTTCTTTGACATACCTGCCAAAAGTTTGCATAATAGTTCGTAAGCAGTCCTGCCTTAGTTTAGATCTTATTCATTTGTAAGTTGTCGATTTTTTTCTGTTTTCATTTTTTTTTTTTTTTTTAAACCAAGAACACTCAAGTGCACTTCACGGGAAACTTGTGCATTATTGTTAGCATTTCGACGTTTAAATTAAGGCCACAAAGAACCACCTGGAGAGAAAATAAAAATAGTATATTACTGTGTCTGCTTTGAATGTTCAATTCTTATGACTCTTTGCAAACTGCAATTTTCTTTCAACGATGTAGGGAGAGTACATGCAAGTTCCTTTGCCTGCCTTGTGATTGATGATGGTGACGTTGATTACCAGCCATTTACAGCTAGCTCTGAAGCCGCCATACAAATCTAGAGAAGGCGGCACGATGGGAGGAATGGCTGGAGAACAAATCAATAATGAGTCTATTGTATCCAAACACAGCTGATAAATGACAGACGTTGATGTTTGTTTTATTATCGCACGTCATAGTCCTGTATTTCCCGAGCTGCACCATCAGCTACCAGAGTACATTATACTCGCTGCTTTTCTCGTGATAGAATAAGCCTTTACGTGATAGCAGGCTAGCAAGCACATATAGCTACATCTCTAAACAATGCATTTAGATAGGTTTATATGCAACATTCACATATCGACTGTAATCATTGAGCTCTTATCATAGGCAGGTGGTAGTGGACATAACACACCAACTTTTATTTATTTATTTATTTTTTTGTTTGCAATATTCAACTCACTCACGATAACGTTTCTTTTCGACATAGTTTCATTTCTAACTTTATCAATTTATTCTGTTTTCTAAAGGGCTGTTTTCTTATACCGAGGTCTGATTGAACGTGTACTTTTCTCCATAGCTTCTATCGTCTTTTTTGTTCTTTTTTTTTATATATATATTTATGTCAACCAAATATCTTATTTTGGATAAAGAAAAGGGAAAAGATTTCGCATTTCCTGCCTCTACGCGTTCTAATAAATTGCACTTTAGATAGGGGAGAAAAATTCATCTTCTGTTTACGGCAGTCGACCATTTCTTTGTTTCTGGCATCGCAATTGGTCCCATAGCTATCATATTTTTTTACAAAATATTTTTATTGCAACTTCAACTACAAAAGGTGGAAAATCTTATAGTATTCCACTACCATCACTAACCACGGATTAGTCAGACAATAGAAAACTGCTGACATTTGTTTTAAATTACAATTTCTAGGATATTGGTAGAGTTTATTCCACAGGATAGAAATAAGAGCGATGCACAATACAGTAAATTCGTTTTATTTATCTGCCTCAGATTAAACTGAGCATAGACGTTCGCTGTCATGTTCGAAACTAAGCGTCTGAATTTTATAATTATAATTTAATTTCCATTGTAAGAGCTTTCTATCGCTTTTTTTTTTTTATTGATTTTTCTTTTATTGTACCGGAGGAAATGTCCTGTTTGAGATAAATCCGTCTAGGATGTAAAGGAGCTTAGTAACGACGTTTCAAGTTAAGGTGGGTTAGCCCATCCCATTCGAAGGGTACAGGATTTTTTCTTCCCTGGTTCTAGAAAACAAATCAACCACAGCAGTTAATTGACACATGCACTATTTCAATGTAATACTGAATAACAGACACCAGAGAAAATATCACTACGCCTTTTTGGTTGCGGAAGGCTATGCATTCGTTCAGAGGTTTCCGAAGGTTTCTATATACATTATGAAAGTTTATCTCATCTTCATTATACCCTCTTTTACCTTGCGGTGTCGTGGGTTTATCAATCATCGGACCTTAAGCCGTTCCCAGGGATAAGGTGGTCAGCCCTACTCCCCACTGTATCCTATGTCCTGTAGTGTTGAATTCTCAAAGCCAGTTTGCCTGCTTTGCGGGATGAAAAACCCGAGGATAAACTGGGGAAAAACCCTACTGTCCACGTCCGGTTAACTTGGCTATGGTTGAGGAAGATCCTTCAGCTCCTCACGTCACCGACGTGAATCGAACCTAGGACACTCCTTCCCCAGGTATATGGTTGCGAAGCTCAAAGCTACTAGGCTAACCGCGCGGACGCGAAAATTTATAATAAATATTATTATTATTATTATGTGACACCTCCAGGGAGTCCAAAGACTCATCGAGGGAGAGTGTGCTAACAGCATCGAACGATACCCTTCCAACTACTAACCGCGCTCAAACTTGCTTAACTTTTTGCGGATGCCATTAGTGGCAGAGGCTCTACCAATCGACCAACATTTAATTAATATAAAATATTAATTAAATGTTGTTAATTATATTTATCGTATATAAGTGAAATTAAAATAGAGCTTATAAGATGCTAGACGATCGTTTTCTCGAAAAATTTACTAAGTTTGTATTTAGTTTGAAAATGTTTAGTATGATACGATTAGTATAGGTTTGTTGGGTATTCTTGACTTAATATATCAATGCATGATTCATGCTGTAACCATTCATCATTACCGATCAGTTATTTTTATATTTTTATTTTATTATTATTTTTTGTTGATTTGTTATAACGCTACTTAACATATCTCTTCAGCTTTTCTCATCCCGGCCAAAAATCTGTTCATTACTACTATTCACAACAGAACCGGAGTCGCCCTATAGCTTAGTCGATATAGACGAAACCCTCTGGTTGGAAAGCTGAGTTCAATTCTCACTTTTGACACGAAAAGGCAAACTGGCCAGTGACTACACATATATACCAATATAAAACATTTCGGAGAATGATGGTAGTCTCCGGCGAGGAAGTAGTAATTTCTTACCAACACCTCGTCTCGGATCCAAATGGTATTCTGGATACTCCCATACGTCAATAACAATATAACTCAAAATATATGTATAAAAATGTGTACGTGATCCTCCTATGTACTTTATTGGGTATAGGGAAAAATAAAACTTCAATGATTATGCACTGTTAATTTTCGAAAGAAAACCCAGAGGACAATTTGACAGTGTCTCGTCCCTTGAAATAAAATTTCCATAGCCGAAAATGAATCATAATTAGCATATACGATGAAAGGAAAGTAAACCTTAATATATTTGGCTCATTTTTGGCTACAAATTACAGAAACTACTGTTCTATAGTTCTTTCCTCCCTAAAAGTTGGTAAAGGAGGCCCATTCCTTCACCAAAATGGCAGACAATTCTGTATTGAAGTTGAACGTCTTGCTCTAGACTGACTTCTGACTCCTCCAAAAGATGTTCAATAACGGCTTCAGTCTGGATTCTGTCTGACTAGCCTAACTTTTGCATTCTCATTTCCTCACTCACCATAGCTTGCATTATGGCCATTTGATCTACGGTGCATTAGTACCGTGGATGAACTAAGAGTTAGATAAACTAGGAATCTTGCTTTAGAGACCAAACGTGGAACGTTATAAAGCCACTTCAGTCCTCCAATAAGCAGGATGTGTTGATGGTAATGAAAATCATCTTTCTAAAATCATTCACAAGCATGGCATTGTCGAGCGAAATTCGAATTCACATCTTTGTAGGCTCCATTCACTTGGTCCTTGTTCGGAATTACGACCGAAGCATCTAAGACTATGAGGTCGGTTTATTATGTTAATTGCATATATTACCTGGTAAGTTCAACAACAGAATTACCCAATGGGGAAAAAAAAAAAACGAGTTTCCGGTCCTTAGCGTCCTAGATCCACTTGTTCAATCAAGCCAGTGATCTCTGGTGTATCATGTTCATATTCATGTAGGTCTTTTTTCCTAAAAGCTTCTTCTTAGGTGGCATTTTCGTATTGAAGGTTCGCAGTTATGAATCTATCCATAATACAACAGTGGGGCACCAAGAACCAAGTGCAGGGGGAAAGTTTTGTTGGCCGAGTGGTTAGCGTATCTGCTCTCCAGCTAAAAGGCCGCGGGTTCGAATCCCGCCGTGAGCATGGATGTTTATGATTGTCTGTGAAAATACTGGTAGTGGTGGGCGGCGTAGATAGTTGTGGTTGGTGGAGATGGAAACTTGTGTAGATGCCCTCCCTCGATGAGTCTTTGGACTCCCTGGAGGTGTTATGTAATAATAATAATATATTTTTTACTGTAGATCCATGTGTATATACGAGACCGGTTTGCCTGTTCTGAGGGACAAAAAACCTGAGTTTCCGGGTGACAAAAAACCCTCTACCTCCGTATGAGACCGTCTAACTCACCTTTAGTCGAAAGAGACCAGATAAAGTATCCTCACGTCATGGACGAGAATCGAACCCAGGTCTTTCCGACCAAAGAGCTTCGTCTATACCAACCGAGCTACAGAGGCTCTCTAAAATCTTCACATCATAGAATTCTCCTGGATGAACGTTTTAGCGTTCATTCTTCTTGGTCTTTTCAAGGGATTGCAGTCCAAATCAGAAAAACCATTCCCTACGCCAGAACACTATAGTTCGCCCACCGATTAGAGGTCCCTCGACACTTCTGCGCATGTCAGAAAAAGGAGATTCCATTCCGATAATAGCGGTAATCAATCTGTTCTTCTGGGATGTGTTTGTTTATTATTACAGGTCGGAAAATTTAGCTTTTCTTTTACGAACATTGTATTTTTTAAAGTGTAACTATTTTGTTTGTATAACAGTTGGAAAAATGTACGTAGAGTATTAACAAAATTAAAAAGGGTATAGCATAAAACAAAAATTTAACTAAGTTTATTTTTAAGAAAGTTTTCTATAAAATAAAAAGAATTATACAGAAAAACAGAATTTTTTTCAAATGAACTTAGATATTCTAAACTTACAGTTGAGAGAACTGAGACACTTTAATGTCCTAAACCGATTAATTATTTATGACTTGTTGTGACTCTTTTAACAAACCCATGCAAAAAAAGGTTGGAAAAAATACCATTATCAAATCCTTTTAATCTGAATCGGTGTCCGAATCGCCATCACTTTCACTTAAACTGATCACCAAAGGTTCGCATAATTCTTCGATAATTCCGTCTCTGTCCCAATACATCTTTTCCAATGAGGTGACATGAAAGCAATATTTTCCCCAGTTTTGAACTGTAATACTGTACTTTCAATCGCCTGTTCGAAAAGCTTAAAAAGTTTCGACCTTCAATATCTCCAGTTACGTTGCGATGGCGAATCAAACTTTTCACCTCTGCCCAAACATACTCAATAGTATTAATATCGCAATGATATGGTGGTAGCCTCAAAGCTAGAAATCCATGCTCTTTGAGCATCGTGTCGAATTTAAATAGTTTAGTTGTGGGCGAGTTTCTTTTGACCAAATTAAGCAATTCAATTTTTCGCATATCTGGGGAATGAGAAATGTTATTTGCAGAGATCCAATCCATAAGAACTTGCTTCTTATTAGACCAATTTGGAACTTTGTTTGATCGAATAGAGTGATATGAAGCGTTATCACTTATAACAACAGCATTTTTAGGAATGTTTGGAATCAGTTTTTCTTCTGCCCACTTTTCGAAGATCGTAGAATTCATTTGCCTATGATAATTGGCTTTGTATAGTAAGTTTGAATTCGGTAAGAAAAACCATTTCTCCACCCGCACACAAAATTATTATGCGCTACGAGGCATTTCCGGTTTGTAGCACTCCACATTCTTCTTTAGACTGCCAACATTTTCCATAATTTAAATTACTATCAATCCAAGTTTCATCTAGATACAAAATCGGTTTTTCCCCCCTCCCTGAAACGTCTTATTGCTCTCAAATACTGCGTTCTAGATAAAACAATGTCACTTCGCTCCATGATAAGTTTCCTTTCATTCTGGGACTTTTTAAAACAAAATCCGATTTCATGAAGTATTTTCCTTAAAGTTTCTCTTTTCTAAGGAAAATTAATTTTTTCCTTAAGCACAGGAATCAATTTCGGAACAGTTGGCACTCTTTTCTCGACCACGTAAAATTCGTGAATAGTTCTTCTTATAACGTCTACATCAAAATCATTCAAAGCTACGGTTTCGATGGTTTTCTTTCTCTGGCGCTTTTTTTTTTTTAGAAGATTTAAAATTTGGCTTACCTTCACCTTTTGATTCCCTACGAATTCTTTTAACAGTCGACCCCGATACGCCCGCAATTGCACTTGCACGTTTTATGACTTGAGAAAGGGGAACAAGGAGACGATTCTTTTTCGCAAAATGTCAGCACATTATTCAATATTCTTTTGCAAGAGTTATTGAAACGTTTAACAACAGAACTTGTTGACTGTACTGGATCCATCATACAAATTAATAAAAAAAAAAAAAAAAAAAAAAAGCAAAAAACGACAACAAAAATCAAGCTAGTACTAGTACAGCGACAGACAAGAAAGCACGTGATTTCGCATGTTGACGACCAATTCGTACATCCTTCATTTCTTTCTCCCCTTCAGCATGAATCGACTATTCTTGGCAAAATGCCAAGGAGAGATCTACAAACGGTGGGCGAACTATACTAGTATGTCACTTATTGATGGTAAGTTATGATATAATTAACTATATAATTATAAATTGTGCAAATAACGATACAATAATATTTTCTGTATCCAAACACATCATTTGATTTGAAGAGTGTATCATTGTTACTCCATACAGCAACTTACTGTCTACTTCATAATCGCTCCTAACTCAGCACAATGCAAGTCACCATTACTTGTGATGCTGACTAGTCTGTAGGCCGCATCCCTTCCTTGTAAACCGAGGGTGTTCTGGCCCAAACACTTACAACTGATGATGATGCGTTATGGCTCTGTCGATAGAATCTACCGATGGACAGCCATTTCTTAATCCATTTTTCAACGGATTAAGGCAATGGGACAGGAATAAATAACCCTTATAGAAACGTTTAAATACATGTGGTGGAATATGTGAATTTATTTGATGAGATAAACTTATGAAATTACAGGATTACTATAATTACAATCGGTTGATGTAAGAGCGCTTCACATGATTCCTTCAATAACTTTTCAACCTTTTAAGAACTATATGGTTAAAGAGTCATTTAATTCATGATCACTAATCAAACCATCGTTGGCAAAGCTTTCCATGTTTACGAGCGAATGCGATTGGTGTATTATTCTCGTCTTACCCCTGCAGATAACCAATCTGTCCATAATAATTTAAACTGAACCAGTGATACTCGAAACTCCTTGAAGAGACCAGGGATGGATTTTGTCTTTTATGTAGACAAAAAGAAGCATGCTTGTTTCTTAATCTTTGAAAATAAAGTGGAATGATTAAACTTAAGGGCAGCTTTCCGAGAAATTCATTTTCTACTCGAGATTAAAAAGTTTAATTGTAACTGATCTGTTTTTTTAAAACATTTTCTTTTCACCCGCAGACCACTGACTCACACTAAATTTATTTCTGAAATGCAAACCCGTTGATAATGTTAGTTTTTTTTTTTTTTTTTTATTAAGTAAATAGAGAACTTCCTTTTTTAGTCACTAACTGTTTCATGAGGTTCCAAAACCTTCAAATGTCTGACGACCATTTAACCTCTTCTGAGATTTCGAAGGTTTCATTGAGATATATAGCCAATCAATCATTGCAGTGAAAAGAACTGGCAGATGTGAAGATTTATGAAAATAAAAATACTGTTAAATATCCCTTAAAGAATCTTGTAAGATGCTGCGTTCTCACTGAATCACTAGTCAGCAATTTTACGCGGTAAAAAAAAATCAGCTAGATCTAGCAAGAAAATTGCTACATTAGCAACGTTGCCACATGAACATATGACAGTCTTCTGTACTGTCACGTAGTTCCAAAATAATTTTTAATTAGCAGCCATATTCAGTACAAAAGTTCCGAAAACACCAACGTACCGATCTTTGCTCAAATCTGCATTAATTGTTGGGATGTTGGAGATTACGAGATATTTAAATATCAATCCCATACATGCGAGGTCGCAGAGCTTAAATTACGTTTTAGGGCTGGGGAAATACACGCTTCATAAAAACAGATATCCCTTAAATCATCTATGAAGTGCACAAATGCATGTGCAATATTTTATGTTTGGTAACATTTGTTGGTCGTATAGCATCGGAAAAATCGCAATTCAGTTGCTTGATCTGATGTTAAATTAACACTCCTTGTAGTTGATGTAATTTCCACGTAACAGGTTAGTCTGCATTAAAAAAAAAAGTTTATCCAGCTCTCATTGTACTCATCTATGGGAGGCTGATTAACGACAAATCTGGATACGTATTTAAGAATTATATTAAATGCTACGACTAGCGCCGTAATTAGAATTTAATGAACAGGATACACACTCAGAGCGCAGCAATGCTGGAAGCTCAGGTTCTACAAAATACAGCCAATATATGCGTCCTAAGCGCAGCAAAATCTAGAGTTCCACAATTTATACAAAATTATATGAAAAACAAAACTATTTTTGTTATAAAAAGATAAAAAAATTGTTATAAATTTTTGTGTTAATCTTCATTACTGTATTTTTTATTTATTTTATTTCATTATTATTTTTTGAAGAAACAATATCTGATTAAAAAGTAAAAACAAAAACGTATTCTTTAGTTGAAGGAGATATTTAATTAATAATACTCGACCCAGATGCAAAAATGTGCAGGGGGCGCCTAAATAGCACGTTTCTTCGTGTTACTGAAATGGCTACAGCTATCAGTTCGCAAAAACTGAAAGAAATTAATAGCCGCTATATTTCTTTTGAAAGTGCTTACGTACCATAAAAGAGCAGTTACGGATTAGTTTGAAGAACCATCGAGATTACATGTTCGAGTCACTATTCTCGAAATTGGGAGGTGAGGATAACAAACTGTGGCATTTGAGTATTATCATTAGCGCACTGTATGCAAATAACAGTCGCAGTGTATTTTTTTTTATGGTTACGTAATATTGTTTACGAATGATTCCATCAGTTAATTATATTTTCCCCCCGTATTATAATTCTCTTATAGTTAGAAGATTTCCTCTATTTTAATATGATAATCATCGAAACTGGCTGAACAGCAATGAAATGAGACTGAATTAAAATTCTTTGACATTTTTAAAGCTAAAAAAAAAAAAAAGAATTTAAAGAAAATCTTGTATAATAAATGCTTTTTTTGTTGTTGTTTTTCTTTTACAAACATAAGCTATCTTTTTTTTTTTTTTTTTTACTAAAATTGAAGTGAAGTATATTTTTTATATTACGCGACAACTGATCCCTGTTCGACACTATTGTGCGATGTGTTGGTAAATAGTGTCGATAACGTCCTGCCCTTTCTACCTTTAAGGTGAAACAGAGTTGTGCTCGCCGAGCAAATTACGTGCACCGCTTTCAAAGCCGATCTGCCGTACATCTCTATCTTCACCTGTCTGACATCCGATTCTACATTAGCCAAACTCTAACTTTTCATTTTCCTACACTTACCTCTCTCTCTTCCTCCCTCAACCCCCCCCCCGCCTCTTCCATACTGCTACTGCAATCTGTTCTGCTCCGCCGCTCTGGCGGCAGCGGTGTCATCCGTTGCTGCAAGCTCCTCCACTCTAACCTCCAATGGCCTAATGCAAAAATCAATAGCTGCCACATCCGATGGCTCTTGGATGATGAAGATCACTCGTGTTCCTGATAAGGAGGGAGGTATCCTAGCAACGGCTCTCTATTCTGAAAACTAAAAGAGGAAAAGTTGGTTGCAGAAGATAGACCAGATTCTCGGTAAACGCTATTTTATTTCAGCCGGTGTAATTTAAAGTAGAGACTTTCATATAGAAGGTGGCCTGAGAGAGAGAGCCGAGGTGGGGGAGAGAAGGTAAAGAGGGTGGAGGGAAAAAACACCGAAACTGGGGGCTGTGTTATAGATGCTTGCGGTTGTACAAAGCCTTGTATTCTCCGTGCCTGAGGCACACATGTTCTAAGTACTTTTAAGTTTTAAGTACTCTACTAGGCTCTTCACACAACGTGTTTGTATTTAATACACGGTAACAAAGTTGATTGAAAATGAATAAGATATCTTCAGTTGAGTTTATACACTTTAAAAGCTTTTGTTGTAAGTACTGTAATCTTTTCATCTTTTCTCTGACTACAAAACTTACTTCAATAATTTTTTTTTCTTAAAGTAACATGGAACGAGATCTACCTTTCAAGTGATATGCCATTGAAGCTTATGACAGTTGCTTTATATATATATAAAAAAAAAGCATTCATTGGAATATTGCCAAAAGTACTACTTTGGCAATATTTCCTCATAATCTTACGAAATAAAAGAAGTACATAATACAAACTTAGTACTTTGATCATCAAGAAGTAGATGGTGAGTTACGTAAATCTCCTTACACGATCATCAATCATTAAATACTGTGGTGAATAAAAGAAAACCTTATTCACCAACTACTGAAATTCAACTACGCTAAACTTTGCACAAAATAGGTTGATTATTAAACTCTGTCATTAAGAACTCATGAAAAGGAAGAAAAAAAAACCCAAAAAAGTTCCTTTGAGATAAATCATTTCCTTTCTTTTAAATTGTGGTTCCAAATAACTCGAGCTTACCTTGGAAACAAGCCAAAACTAAGGCTCCTTCGAACGACTGGGCTTATTCAGACAGTATCTACAAGACTTAACTGTGCAGGAGTTCGTAGACTTTTTTTCATTCATTTTTTTTCCTTTTATAGGTAAAATATTTCCTTCCAGAACTCTCGTAGATTTTCATATTGTTCGTAATCTAATTTTAGACACTTTCTGTTGCCTGCTTCAGGATCTGCATTTCCAAAAGAAAGTTATAGATTTGTTTGTTATTTAAATCGAAAATAGGACTTATTATATTAAATTCTCTTCTGGAGTCAATGACTCATTGAGAGAGAGAGAGAGAGAGAGAGAGAGAGAGGGGGGTTATACCATTAACAATTTCATAAGAAATATACATTATATTATATTATATTACATTATCATATTATTATAATCTCATATAATTATTATAATAGTATTGCTTCTTCGTTTAAAGTATTTGGTTGGTCAGCATCATCTACAGTTTCAACTCTCCAGAACTGAGTATTCAATGGTCTCTCTTAACTACTAGTATTAATTGTGGAAATATAGAGTTTTGCAGTTTTCCTTTCTCTTTTTTGAAATTTCGTAAGAGCCATCTGCCGATTTGAAAGAAGTGAAATATACTTTGCAAACGGATACAATTTGACACCTGCTCGAATCGCTTAACTCAATATTTTATATTCCTTTTTCAAATGTAGCCGTTGAAAAATGAAAACAATTATATTTGCATTACATTTTTCAATGAAGTCTGAAAAACAGTATGCATTTCAGAAATATGTAGAGAAAATTTTAAAAATTCAGTGTCATCTTAATATTTATAGACGATCCCTAAATTTTCAAACTCCTTGTGCGGCAAACCATGTTTCTTGAATATTTTCAATCTCTCCAAATTTATAGCCTTTCAAATATTTTTTAGCCTCGTGGAAGGAGCGGAATATTCCCGTGAAGGTAGATCCACAAATATAGAGTTGTATTTTTGCGATGTTCTCTTTTCAGGTTGCTTCTGCTAGTAAAGTTCACACGATGTTTGTTAAAACATCCTTCAATCGTTCAGATCTTCGGTTAAAACTCAGTCATACGAACCTGTGGGAATTCCAACCTCTTCAGCTATCTTGCTTGTAGCTAATCTTCAATTTCTTTTCCTTTTTTTTCGAATTAAATTGTGTACGTTTTCCACAATTTCGTCATTTCTTGACGTTAACGTACAGAGAACAGATCACTTTCGATCAAAGTTTTTAATCTTTTTTAAATCGACGGAGTCGGTGACGTAACTACGACCCTGCGTAACTTATCCCGCCAACAAGCTTTTGTTGGATGTCCCTAGACACTTGGAGAATTTTTTATGAATCCCTTGAGCCTTCGTTGGGCTCACCTAATCTCTTGGATGCACTCTTGCATTTCATAGTATGAGTAGTTACGCAACCGGAACCAATCAAACACTTCTGTATATCTCGTAGTAGCGTCTCCATAATGTTTTAATAGTCACATTGCCAATTATAAAACAAAACTCATCTAAACATGTTTCTACTTGCGTACGTTATTTTTAGAACGAAACTAAGCAAGTTTAGTTGTATTGGTTAGTTGACCACATCAGACGGCATCGCTCGCTGCATTTGCTAAACTTATGTTTTGCTGACATAATAACTAGCACTCTGAAAACGGCATATACATTCTATTTGGATATTTTTGAGTACTTGTTTCTAATTAAGGTCGAAGCAAATAAGACTTTGAGGCCATTATGTTATGTCTGTTTGATGTGGATGTTCTTCCGGCTGGTTTGTGTAATGAAAAAAAAAATCAAGTTTCTAGGCGAATAATCCTTCATCTACGAATGAGACTGGATAACTCACCTTTTGGTGAAAAGCCCTTATAAAGATTGGGGTACTAAGGTGAGAATTCGAACCCGACACTTCCTAACCAAAGGGAAAATGAAACGATACCAACTGAGCTACCGAGACTCTGGATACTTTTGGAACATGACGTTGCCATCCATAGCGCTAGGTCTTCTGAAGAAAAACGTTATAAGTTCGATTTTGGTTGTCAATGAGGGACTTTTCTCTAAACCTCTTCTACCAGTTCCCGAGTTAGTTGATCGATGGCATGGATAAGTAGGTTTTTTTCTCTCGGAACTCTGGGTTTTGATTCAGAAAATCGACTATTTCAGACAATAATATACGGTGGTGTTGGGGTTGAGGATTACGTGATAACAACAGTTGTCTGTCATCCTGTTCGGATGCCAATTAAAAATCATTCATAGCATAGTTATCTGTTATTGGATGCCCACCTATTTTCAAAATTTAGTTACGGCTAAATGTCCTCGCCTTCGCCATTTTTTTTTGGGGGGGGAGAGGCGATACCGGATTTATTTTTTATTTATTTATCTTATATGACACTTTATGACGGGATGGAGAATGACATTATATAAAATTTGAAAAAAATATATGGAGCCTCTTCCTCAACAATGGGTATATTTATCATAAAACACAGAATAATTGTCTTTTTTTTTTTTTTTATAGTTGAGTCACTAGATAGTAGGCATAATTTTTATGAATATGGTGATGTGCTGTTACTCTGAAAGCAGTTGCCACTATTATGCCTTACAGGAATATTTACACAAGGCGGCCACAGCTGCGAGGACTCACGGATCATGACATATCGTGCAAAGTATATTCTACACCATTTTCACGGTAGTTCCTTCAGTCACGCTGTCTACGTAAAACGCATGATGGATGGCCATTCTATTATAGATGTACCTCATTTATTCGGTTTTAGTACCTGCAAGCTGTCCTTACTGTCACAGCTGAATATTAGATTATGTAAACCGGAAGACGACTAGAGTATAAAAGCATATACTCTCGAGGGCAAATGCAATGAATTCTTCATGAAAAGAGTGAATCATTAAAAACCCCCGATGGTAGTTGAGTGAGTAAAGAAATTTGTAGGTAGTCAACAACAGAGCGTCAGATTTAATTTTTTTTTTCCCCCTTCCCGGTTTAGAAGGATGGATTTGACAGTCAGTGTGTCTGTGTTCGTTTTATGTGTCATTTCCAAATATAAATCACTAGCTCAGTCAGATAAATCATTCAAGAATGATGTAAATAATTAATAGCTATTCTCGTCTGCTGCAAATGGAAAAACGTAAACAAATTTAAAAATCAAAACAGGAGCAGAAATCGTAAAACAAAATAGTGAAGAGAAAATGGAGGCATGAAGTATTCAAATATACTTTAGAGAAATGCAAAGCCCTTAAAATACTTTGATGTATACGTAAAGTTTCTTCATATGTATTGAAGAAATTTTTGGTGTGTTTTTTTGTTGTATTTTTAAGTGCTTTTTTGTTTGTTTTTTATTTCTTATTTCTATTTTTATTTCCTTGAATATGAAGTGTCGGATTGCATTGTTCACAATCTTCAATACAGTGCAAACAGATTAGTGCTAATCATTAATTTCATGTCATTTTCTTTTGATAATAATTGGGATATATATATTTTTTTTTATTTTTTATTTATTTATTTTTTTCAAAGTATTGCGTAACGGACACAAAGCGTCCCAATTCTGCTTCTTCCACCTCTCAAGAAATACACAGTCCGATATCCAAATAATTTAAATAATTTCATATTCGCATATTTTAATAAGGTAAATTATTTTTTGTACAGAAGTGACTTTGCCAATTACCATACATCCCAGCGATTTTATTATTCGTTTTTACGGTGTCTCACCGCGGAAAACATGTTAAAATTTATGTGGCTATACATTTTTTTCGGTGCTTGCAAACCTGGAAGTCAAAACTGTTTCAATATTTCAATTATTTCGGCATAAGAAAGAAGAATCTCACCTGGCTTCTATCACAAAAAAAAAAAAAAAGACAGAAGGGAATTTATGGAACAAGAGCTTTAAATGGCGTTGAACTCTCTTTGACTTAACTGCTCGAAATTTTGGGCAGCTGCTTCAGAATGTTTTGTTTTCGCATTTCTGATAACAATAGATATGCTATCAGTAATTGGCATCCCGTTACTACTTTAAAGATAGCTTATCTGTATGTCAGAGGCAAAAAAACTATCCTCAAGTGGTTGTAAAGACAGTAGATTAAAAAAAAAAGTTCTGAAGGGAAAATTCCCATTAAGGCAGTAGCCGGAATAATCGCATAGTAAGTACTTAGTGTGTATGGCACTCACTGCAGAGTGGTGCATAAGGTTTATGCTTGATCGGTTATTATAAAAGACACAAGGTTTTTATTCGGCCATTGGAACCATTTATAGTTGAAACAGCAGACGAACTTAGGAGCATCACATCTAAAAAAATACATTTAGCCATATTTTCCTGTCTTATATGCTATTTATTGCACCCTTCCATTTTCTCTTCATATTTTATTTTGTTCCTCTCGCAAATTACTTCTTTCGTCATTCATTGCACGGAAGAAGAATAAAAATACCTTCCCCATTAAATGGTACGGAACCGACACAAGGATGCCGCCCATTGCAAAGCGTGTACTGAGTATTTTTATATACCCTCTCTATGGCGCAATTCCAGCTAGGCCTTTCCGTTAAAAAATAGAAAACACCGTTCAATAATCTCTAACAGTCTCCCAAGCGTGCCACGCGACTCATAATTGATTTTTCTGCCAGCAATTTCCAGCCTAGGTAGGTAGCGTATGCAACGGTGAAGGGGGGGGGGGTTGCAGCGAGACCTCACGAAAGGTTGCAATTCGCGTCACGGAGGCAAAAGAGTGTTCTGCCGCTGTTTCCCAAAAAAAAAAGAATGAAAGTCAAACAGAGAGACAACTTCCCGAAATTTTGAAGCAGATAGTATTCCGCTTCGTTCACTTGCAATCTTAACTGACGGCAGTAAGACCAAAGTATCGACTAATAAAACAGCTTGCTTCTCTGAGACACCCAAGACGGCAATGCATATACATGCCAATATCGATTTTAACGTTAAAAAAAGTGTGTGTGTGTGGGGGGGGGGAACTTAATCGTGTTCTCGGCGCTGCAATATTTGCTTTGCTGTACAGGGATCAATGCAGCGAACGCGAATATTTTACCTCTTCCGTCCCTCCCTGTAGCCGCTGTCTAGCTTTCAATTGCTTTCTTCTTCAGCGATACGCCTCAAGAACTATTGAGCAATCAGTTGCTGTAAGTAACTTGGCGTTTCTTCAGGGAATGCTAACAAAGTTTCTTTAGGACCTGTCAATTTTCCAAGTTAACGGACATTGGATATAAACTCTACGTCGTACACACACATTGATTGGAAAGACCTAGGTTCGAATCTTGTGCAGTCTTTTCAGCAGAAGATAAATTGGATAAACTCTCAGTGAATTAACGTAATTACACAAAATTGCATTTGCGAGGTAGATGAATGTGTTATTGGAATGATCTGCGATTAGTCATGTGCCTCTGTGGAGGAATAACCATATTCTTACACTATAAAACATACACATTTTATTATGTTCATAACGTTATGTTAAGTATACTCATTTAATGTTTTTTATTGTTTTAAGTTTTATTCTCTTGTCGTAATTGCAATCACTGTTAATTGCTTTTCAAGTTCATATTCCATTGAGCAATCTATAATGTTAAAATCTTTCATTTCTGTACCTCGCAATATTTCTATATATGTAATATAAGATGTATATTTATTATTATTGTGTTTTACGGATTTTGCTACTAGACATGTACCGGACATTGACTGCAGCGCCATCAACGCATTAAATAATTATGCTGTGTAAGGAGCAGTTATGTTATGTTAAATATACTCATTTAATGCTTTTTTTTGTTGTTTAAGTTTTATTCTCTTGTAATGGCAATCACTGCTTGTTTTTCAATTTCATATTCCATTGAGTAATAATCTATAATGTCACAAAATCTTTCATTTCTGTACCTCGCAATATTTCTATATATGAAATTTAAGATGTATATTTATTATTATTGTGTTTTTCCGGATTTTGCTACTAGACATTTACCGGACGTTGACTGCAGCGTCATCAACGCATTAAATAATTATGCTAAGGAGCAGACGATAAATTTCCTTAGATAAAACGAGAAATGTTTGTATTCCAAATGGTTCAATGGCTTTGACATTCTATGTGAAATGGAGATCAAGAACTAAAACTGCATTCAAAGTAAGTTTTGTTTTTTGTTGAAAACATTAAGTAGCTACATAGTTTTATTTTTAAATTGCATCTTATGAATCAAGCGTAATGAATGCTACAATAATGGAAACATGTCTTCGTAAAGCAAATTTTAATTACTAAATATAATTTATCAAAGACAAAAACAATTATTTATTGTTTGATGAATAAGTTGGTTTAATTTTTAGTTCCTCAGTTCTTTTCCCCTTCTCTTAACTGACTAGAAAGTCGTGTAAGTACAAAACTGAAGAAAACTTCTTGTCAGGAGCAAAGCATAAGATAAAATTCGATCGCCGAGTACACTGTGAGTTGGTTACGTGATAAACACACACACACGCACGCACACACAGTCGAAAACGTAATCGATATATGTGTGCGTTTCACCACTGCAGACTTACAACGACCGCTAACTTCGATTTTTTTCCCCCTCTTTCTGGAGAAGGTAGCGGAATGAATTCCACATTTCTCGTCCTCTTTTATGTGATTTTTCATGTCTAAGGTGAAGTTTTATCTAGCGGACAATCGTATCAATGTATCATTCCTTACTCTCTCTCTCTCTCTCTCTCTCTCTCTCTCTCTCTCTCTCTCTCTCTCTCTCTCTCTCACACGCATGCCAATACGTTTAGCATCGATATGCCTGCAGAGAATGTTTTACATGTAAAAAGGCCAGGAAAATCCGCATGAATTGAGGTTTTACACTTAAAAGCACCTTCACATCAGCATTGAAAGCGAGGAAAGTTCTATATACTGCAGTGCCCGGAAAACATCTATCCGATCTAGCAGCTCTTATCAGCTAAGAATACCCGGAAAAAAAGGAAGTTAGTCATAATGCTCGTAAAAAGTTCTCTTCCGTGATAAAAACCCAAGTTTACCAAACCAAGCATTTTAGTACCGGACAAAAATATCCATCCATAGCAATTGCTTTTTATTTTATTTATTTATTTTTTTATATTTATTTTCGGCATCACGTATATGTATTTGAATCATGAATAATTATTCTTTCGATTATCGTAAATGGAAAACTATATTCAAATTACTGTATACGATTAATACTGCTCCAGTATTATATATTGTATATACCGAATTGTCTTTATTGTGTGTTGAATATGAGTCAAAGTTATTCTATACCGTGAAAACTCTGATTTTGCATGTCTCGCTTCTCCTTTATCTTTCTCATCCTCTTCTCGGATAAAGGAATTCTTCGAAGTTCTTCCATAGCAAACCCACTAATGAAGGACATTTTTTTTGTTCAGTCCTGCTCGTTGGGATCGAGATTACGAGTCCTGGGCCGCTGATAATGATGGCACAGCTCCCGGCGACTGGCAGCAGACATGCATCTTGCCTTTATCCTTTTTAACTGCACTCTTCCGTCTTGCCAGATGAGGAAGGAGATAATTACAAAATCGATCGCCACCAAAGACTTCAGGAGCTTTCTGTAGCACCGTGAAGAATGCTACATCGACCAGCCATTCTCTAGGAAAGGACGGAGAGATTGGCGTTCGCTCTCAGCAGCCAACATCGGCTTGAAAAGTTTTTGTTAGCTATATTTGGATAAATTAAAATGAAGTATTCCTTCTTTATTATCGTCCTATTTATTAAACTTTACGGTTCTTATGAAGCACGTAATGATGTTGTTGTTCACTGGATCTAGTAATACTAAATACACCCTCCATTGGTTTTATACCCAAGTTAAATAAATTTATATTTCTATGCTAAAAATGAAGTCAAATTCAATAAAATAAATAGCCTGACTTAGCTAAGACAACCCGGAGTTTGCTCTGAGTAAAATATCATTTCACAATGAATTTCCCTATATATGTATAGTAATAATAAAGCTTCCTATCGAATACGAGCATCTTAGTTTTCATACGTTGATCAACGAAAAACATAACATTTAGGTGATTTCCCCCTCACGCAGCATCTCTTTGGCGGAGTGGCGCGAACGACGCAGCCATTTTTAATGCCTAGTTTGAATCCCGTTTAGATTGCGAGAAACTTTTATCAGGTTTTTTCGGCTTATGAGAACACGAACTAAGCGAATGCCTGCATAGCAACGAGAATCTGTTAATGTTCATAGCGGTTGTCCAAGTGGCTTAAAATTCCTTCTTAAAGCACTGAGAAAAAGAGTTTAAGATTAGCATGTAATGTGAGAGCGGGTTTGCCAAGTGCTTATCGTACCTGTTCTTCACTTTTAGGCTTTGAATCTCATAATGTCTGATGTTTGTGGATGTTTTTAGTAATACATGATCGCTATCATTCCGTTACGAGATCACCACTTACATATCAGGGGACTAATGTTGCTTGAAAAAAAAAAAAAAAAAAGTTTGGTCTCTAGAGCATGGTTTACTTGTGTTCATGTTGAATGTGATGAAATTTAGCAAAAGGCCCGGACTTTGAAGAGCCCAAAGAGCACGCCAGCAGCAACAGAATTTTGCAAGTTAAATTTTTGTCATCTGGAACTTTAGAAGGTGAGGGACTCAAAGTAAAAATTATGGAAATTACCTCGTAGGGCTATATTATTAGTGCATCCAACTTCCGCTGCGTCTTTCCATTTCTGTATCGAAAATTAATTTTTTTTTTATTTGTCTAGTTGCAAGAAGATAACCAATATAATTATTAAGGAAATTGTAATTTTAAAATTGAAAGTTTGTATACGTGTTTTCCTCTAAGATACAGTGATTTACCTTAAATGCGGAGATTGTTATTATCTGATGATGTTGCAATTAATATATTGCTCCAAGGCATTTACATTCTTTTACTTTCCAGGAAGTGTTTAAAATGACTCATATTACATGAAGTTAAAAGCATAAATTTTATTATTATTTTTTTAATTTTGAGAAACTAACACTTTAAGTTGATCCACAAGCATCACCTGATTGGAAAGATACGGAAATGATTTAAAGATATTTTTCTATGTCTTTTCAAACAAGGCTGAATTAACTGGGGTCAAAGTTTGTCTGTCATACCGCCTAAAAAGCCTTTTACATACTAGATATGTTTGTTAAGAAATAGCGTACGAAACCCGAATTTAATTTATTGAATTACCGCTTCAGTGAATTGATTAAAAGCCTTCCTACTTAATAACATTGGTTACTTTTCTGGTATGTACGAAGAATTTGCAAAGGTAATATGGTAAAAACACTTTTCTGATTTAAACGTATTTAATAATTCCGCATTTTTAGCTATCATTATCAACCAATGCTGTTTATCTGTTTTTCTTTTTGTGAGATAAGCAGTTTGTCACCGTAACGTTTTATCTGATCGTTAACTAGCTTAGCCTCAATTATATCCACGTTCGTGCAAAAAAAAAGTTAATAATAAATGATGCTTTCCAGGCAAACAATGTACCGAACGAAAACTAATGAAACAAAATTAAATACAAAATAAGGAAACATTGATTACTATAAGTAAATTCGAAATGTAATTATCACAAATCGAGAACCGAGTATGGGTTTCCTTAGCAACCGTTAACGTGCAGTTTTGCTCGCGCTGAATTAATATTTAATGATTCTTTTAGGATGATGTCAAGTTTATTTGTAGTACCGTATCTGTGAAATTTATTTCCTTTCGTAAGTCAAGTGAATCTTTCTTGTATGAAATTTTAATCACTTGCGCTAATAAGCAAAAGTATTTTATAACTCTGTTAATTTTTTTAAAAACTTAATTTACAAAAAAAAAAAAAAAAACTAATATTCCAGCCTTTTACAAGCTCTATCATTTGTGTTGAATATGGTTGTGATTTCTATTATAGATCACGGTATATCAGCTAAGATTAAACTATATCTTTACGGCAAGTTTCCTTGCATTAGTAACCAGCACTACGACGTTGATATAATCCATTTCAAAGAAAGTTTCTATTGGAATTTAAAGCAAAAAAAAATTTCTACGACTAGACGATAAATTCGAAATGCACTTTTGTGTATATAGAATACACTTGGGATTTTGATGCATTGCCTCAAACCGGAAAAGTATCAAAAAATAAAAAAATAAAAAAAAGAGGGCAGAGCAAGCAAGTAATTGAACCGCAGCAGTTTCCTTGGCAACTATTTGGCAGTGTTTTATTGATAAACTCTTCCGATGCTCATGCACCTAGAGGAGACTTTGCAGCACTTCTTGTAGACTATGCAGCAAGTCGCAAAAGTCGATGAAGCTCCGCTCTTTCTAGAAGAAAGAAGCTATCGGTGGAAAACGCTATCCTGTGTTTGATGAAGCATACTCGTGGGATTGCAAAAGATGGCGTACGACACGACATCGTAGATAGGTGTACCAGAAAATATTTAAACTACAAGAACAAAAAAAAAAAAAAAGAGTTCTGCTTCTAATATCATTAAAATGGAAACATTTTTTGCATTGTTTATGTATCTTTTGAGTAGTTAGGCTTTCTGTCAACAGAATCTTTCTCGCAAACTGAAGTTTTTGTTAGCTCAGTTGTAACAAACCCTGTTTGCTCATTAAAACAGAAATTTGCTTAAATACACAAAACTCCCGTTTTCTCTAAGGTATTTTTGAGTTTTAGACAAAAACGTATTTCCCATGTTATCCACTTCTGAATACAGCGAACAGTGTTAAAGAAAATACCCGTTTTTTTTTTTTTTAATATATTCCGAAATAGTGTGCATTTGTAAAATGATAGGTATTTTTGGGTTAGATCCCCTCCTGTAGAGGGTGAGGAATTCATAGTTCTTTGCGTTCTTGCATAAGTTCCTGTCTCGTACAAAGATGATAGTTTTTCACTGCAAAACAGGCAAACCCTCCGAGGAACACACATTGGACAGAAACTACAGAGAATTAACCATAATATCCTCTAAAAATTAAATTAAGCTTTAACACTAATCATAAATATAGATCTTTTCATTTGTTCTGGTGTCTTACGTTAATATCATTAGTTTAAAGAATGAGACAGGAAAAACCAACCTGTCTTTAGATTTGTTCTGGTTACTATTCCTTCTACTAGTTACTCGTACTTCTCATTAGGGGCAGTGTCCGCGCGGTCAGCTTAGTGGCTGTGCGCTTCGCAACCATATGCCTCGGGAAGGAGTGTCCTGGGTTCGATTCCAGTCGACGACGTGAGGAGCTTAAGGATCTTTCTCAGCCATAGCCAAGTTAGTCGGTCTCGGGCAGAAGGATCCCCCCCTCCCCAGTTTATCTGGGGTTTTCCATCCTGCAAGCAGGCAAACCGGCCCCGTGAACACACAATCCCTCATTAGGGGGGGGGGGGGCTCAACCAGTCCTAAGGGGGGAACAGGGGGTGGGGATCCCCACACCAATAAATAAAAATTAGTGGCAGTAGGCGTTTATGGATGGTTTTACACGAAGCGACATCCGGCAATATCTATGTTTTAATAGCTACCATATATCGTTAAATTAAATAGTAGATATATTTCTACCCCCCCCCCCATAATTTTCCTTAGGTTAGAAAGACGTGCGTTCTGTTCTGTCATAGTATACAAAAACACGTATTGTTATTATTTTACCATCTGAGCGCTCATCACTTTATAGCAGTGCATGTTATGCACCCAACACTCGCCATGTAAAAAAATGACCACTTACTCCTTCGCCTCACAGCTTCCAGGGAACCCGCTCCCTTTTTTTTTTTTTTCTGTCCCTTTCCTCTTTTTCTCACCTTTGGAAAATCACCCCAACATCTATCCTTTTCTGTCTACCAAAGTGTGCAGCTTACACGCTTCCAATCAGATCTAATCTTTGTGATTGTACGAGAGTATACTTCCCCCCCCTCCCCAAAGTTTTTTCCTCTCGAAATCCGGGTAATCAAATTTGTGCACAGCAGTCCAGATGTGACGTGATTTAATCAGCAAGACCTTATACAGCGGAACTACCACATGTCTGCTGGTTAGTCTCTCACGTTATTGCAGTACCACGTTTCAGGTATTTCCTCTGAACTTCAATTCTCTTCGCTGTCACTTCAAGCTTCCTTGCTTCCTCCACCATAGTTTCATTCAAAACTTTCCATCTGCAGATTCCAAAATTTAAAAGATTACACTCAGCTACATTCAAATGAAATCTGCACTCATTCGTCAAACTTTCAGGCCTATTTAAATCATCCCGAAGAGCCCTGTCTCAGTATCATTCCTAATATTTTATTTCCCAATTTCGCTCAATCGATAACAACGATACCGTTTGGTTGAAAGGACTTGGGTTTGAACCCGTCCATGACTAAAATAATATTTATAAGGATTTTCAACTGAAGGTGAGTTACCTGGGTCTCATATGAAGGTAGAAGGGTCTCTTTCCCCCGGAAAATAGGGCTTTTCATCCTAGAAAAGAGGCAAACTGGCCAGAAACTCCCCCCCCCCAATTAATATATGTAATGCAATGGCTTCATAGCGAACCAATAGTTTCTTCACCCGTAAATAAAATAATCGTGCCGAACTCACTAATTTCGCATAATTTAGAAGCAATTGTATTTCAGCTAAAGTAGTTTAGCCAGCCTCATACACGCGAAACTTACAGGAATAAATATACTCATTTTATAGTCAGTTACTTTGATGTAATAAATAATTTAAATAACCAATCAGAACCTGCTGAGACTACCCTCCCACTGCTTATATTTATTACTACTTAAGTGTATCCAGTATTTTCATTTTGGTGAAAATACTCTTAACATTTTTCAAATTTATAGTTGTATTGCATATTCTGAAGCTTCTCTTGTCTCTGGATATGCAATTATCAATACAAGTAATTGATGCATAATTATGCTAGTAAACCGGTTTAAGCTTTTTAATATTAATGAAGTTTCCGAGGTAAGTTTGACATTTGTAAATAGGAGCTAATACAAGATTGGTATCTTATTTGCATTTTTCCCAAGCAAGTTATCGTAGTGGGGAAGTTAAACATAGTTCTTTGTAAAATTGGATAAGAGTATTTTGCATAATACTCTCATGATTGCCAAGTAGTAGTAGTGAATCTAGAGGGGTGTATCAGGGGAATATTTCATATTTCCCCATACCGGAATCTGATATTTCCTCTTCAGGCAGTAACCGTATTCATATATATAAAATCTACATATCAGATCTGCCTGCTCCTCCCTCATTTCCTTCTCCCCAATAGAGGTATATAAATCATTCTCGGTAAAGCAGAGTTGGATTGACATTACTGATAAGGGTGTCATCATATTTCATTTAAAATTAAGCTACACGTTTTTTTAAAATTTATTTATTTTTTTTAAACAAGTTATGTCACTAAGAGTAAACCCCAAGTTTACGATAATTCTAACCCTTTTGTTTCTATATTGATAACCCATCTTACAGCAGCTACTTGTTCGGTACAGAAAACTAGTGGGGAGAATGGAAGACGATGCAGCTGCTGTAACTTCTACTTCTAAACACATTCTTCGACATCTGCCTAAGCTCTCTCTCTCTCTCGCACGCACACACACACACACACATACACGTGCATTAATCAATTATGCATCTCGCGGGGGTTGTCAGCCTCCAGAAACAGGAGAGCATGACAGACAGATAGGCACGAAGAAAATCAATAGCCCTCGGCAAGATTGCTGGGTTGTTAATAAGGGCGTCCATACTTCTACTTGTTTAGCCAGCAGTAAGGCTAGTGGGAGGAACTAACGCTGCTGTGCGCCGAGCGTTCACAAACATGCAGAGATCTTTCCTTTTCACTCCCGTCCCCCCTATTCTCCCCATGCCATTGGTAGTATTTTTATTTTATTTTTTTTTTGAAGAGCGTGCTTGTCTCTTTCTGATGAAATTAACTTTCATACAATATTCATGTATAGTTGTACCTTCCAAAGTAAAACCACATTCTTTTCTCTTTTCTAGCTTCGTCTGAAAATAGTTTTCAGATGCTAAAATGCCTTGACGAAGGAAATTAAAAAAAAAAAAAAGTTGGAAAGATACAAGAAGTATTTCCTTTTTTCAAATAGGATGTTTAATTAATCAGGTTTAAAATTTTTCTGTTCTGAAATATTCGTTTTATCCAAAGCGAGATCAAAGGAACAGTTTACACAATGGATATCAGTTTTATTGGTTCGGGTGTATCAAATCAATTTTGGCTTTGCAAGCTGATCTCGGTTTTAGTTCCCGAAGTAACGTGAATTAAAATTGATGTTATTCCCAAAATGTTAACATCTGTATTGTAAGTGAAAAACTTATCAATGCCGTATTGGACTGCATAAATCCATTTGATCTAAGATAGTAGCGGACTTTGATAAAGGAAATATATACTCTGTGGTATTTTTGGATTTTGTGAAAGCTTCTGATACATTGCCATTATGTGAACTAGTAACCTGCCAGAATTAAAAAAAAAAAAAAAATGCACAACATGGGAATAGCTTGGATAGAACATTATTCGTCTAATAGGTGTCAGCAAGTTGTGCATTGGGTGCTGTCTCCCCCCCCCCCCAAGTGACGTACTTTAACTTAGGATATTATAAATGGTATTAATTATGTAAATAGTGACATTCAATTGTTTGATGTGGGTGCAAAGCTAGTGAAACATAATAAGGGGTGAAAATGATTTGATTCTGCAAGATTTGAACAGTTTCGAGGATGATGGGTAATGTACAGGGTTATATGAGAATTCACTGCTGTTAAGCGTGGGTGTATTATATTTCAAATGCAGACAGAAAGGTTGCGTAATTTTGTCGAAGTTATACCATAAGAAGTGGGGCAGCAGCAGCACCAGACTTTAGGGGTAATGGGGGGGGGAGAGGATTTAAGACAATACGGGGTTGCAGCAATAAATAGCATAGACAAGGAAGTGCTTGCCCTGTTAATCACACCACAACTATGTTGTAAGATGTTGATCATGCTACATTTAGATTTCTGCAGCTAAACTTGGTTGCCTGGATTTCGAAAAAACGAGAAGCGCTGGAAAAGAATTCATTGATGATCTAAATTAATATTTTGTTGCCAGAATAGATTGCAGACTTCTAAACTGCAGTTTGGGGAGGGGGGAAGAAACGAAGGGCTACAAGTTGATGACGAGTAGTTACCGAATTGATTTTAAAGGAATTACTTGCATTGCGGGGGTGGGTGGGTGTGTTTTTTTCCTTTGGGGGGGGACAAGTTGAATGACATCTTGTTCTTGTTCAACCCCCTTTATTTCCCCCCCCCCTTTATTTTCCGAACAGAGCACTTATTTTTACGTAATCTGCTATGGGACTAGAATATCTTAAGTTGAGGTGAATGCGAAGATTTTAACATAATGAGTTTTTTTGATTACGAGATTGTAATAATAAAGACTGATAATCAATGGATGACGGAAATTTTATTTACTATCCCAAGATAGTCCATGTACTTAATGGCTGTTTGATCACTGCAGCTGATTCATCTCATAAAAATAACACAGAAATAACTTCCGTATAAGTCAAAGTAGTTGTTCTTGAACAACTTTTTTTTTTTTTTTTTTACTAAAGCCGTTGAATATAAAAATTATTATACTAGAAGATAGCTGTGTAGTTACATATTTACTTCACGTTCTAATATTTTGTAAATATTAAGTATTGTGTTAGTGCTACCTTTTTAAAAAAAATCACTTACCTAATTTACCTTTTTTTTTGTTTCATTATTCTTCTCTTCCACCGTTTTAGCAGTTGGTATTTTTTATTTCGTGTGCAACTACTTGCTTCCAGAGACTTCAAATACAGTTCTGAATATTCTGAAATTTCACAGTCCTTAGTAGGGGGTTGGGGAATCCGAAGGATTAGATGGACCATCAAAAATTCTCAGCCCTAGAGCCAATCAAAACTTGGTTGCTGGAAGAGAGGATGTGCCCCAAAACGGAAGTTGTCAGTTTAAGATTTGACAGCTACTTTGTTTTCGTAGTGAGTAACATCACTATTTCCCGGGCAACACATTTTTTCTCGAGAAGTAGTAAAACGTTTATTAATAACTGAGGGCAGTTATTAATAAAAGAGAGAGAGAGATTGCTTTAATAATACAATTATCAAATTTATTATTTTTTTATGAAAAATAAAAGTAATAACAAAAAATTATATAATATAGTTTGGTTAGCATATTATTATTATACACTAAAATTGTTAAAATTATTAAAGTATATAATAATTCTTCTTACCTCTTCTTGCAGTGGTGCATGTAGTTTTAATTTTTAGATTTTAGGAAAACATATGGGAAATTTAAGACTTGCTAGTGAGTTGAAATATGCCATGTTTATTGTCAGTGTTAATTGTATTATAGATGTTTTTTTTTTCTCTTTTTTTTATGATTCATATATTGTCACCATCATCCTAACGTTAAATACGGATATAGACCTCATGATCTGTTCTCATGATTTTATTTTTTATTTTTTTATTTATCTAACAACCTGTTTTGAGAAGGTCTACCTTCTCTTCCCATTTAGTTTGTATTGTATTAATGGTTTAGGATATCGAGTATTGGCCACTTTAATTTACATGCTCTGTCGAATTTTATTCATTTTTGTGTAGTTTTTCTTGTGTTGATTATATTTTTAGTTTTTTTTTTAAACATCTTCACCCCTTTTTAGGCTAGTATTGTGTATTTTGCAGTTCTTCTCATGAATATCATTTCACTTGTTTTTATTATTTTTTTTGTGTTTTTCTTGTTTATTTATTGCCTAAATTTCGCTGCTAATTACGCACCGCTAATTATTGTATATTTTTAAGCGCGTTTCTTTTGTACAAGATTAAGATTGCTATAACCAGCAAAGATTTTGAAGCTTTGCTTTCAATTTAACATCCTTTTTCTCCTTCATGTGATATTTCGCATCCAAGATAATTAAAAGTATTTGTCTGTTTATTAATTTTATTATTAACAACCGGAGTTTGTTTGTCCAGTTAATTACTGAGTTCACATTGTATTAAATATTGAATTAAATATAAAAAATGTGACTTGTTTTTCGTTTTTTTTAAACTTTTTTTTGTTATATAACATTTTTACATCTTCCTTAAAACTATCAGAACCATCCTTAAAGGCATTACCTAATTTACGGACGATCCATATTTAATTTTTTTCTTTGCTTATATTTGTTGATTAAAAATTACGGTTTCATTTCGACATAATGTAACCAATTATATCAAATGACTGCTGATATCTGTTAACAATCGAAAAGATATTTTACTGAACTCAAGACTTATTCCGAAATAGTCAATGTATGTCAGTAGTTGATTTACGTAGGTCAGATGCTTTGACGATCTCTGAAACACCTCGTACGAATCTTACTTCGTTGTAATCAAGTTTTCTGCTGTTAACCGACGTTTGTCCCCAAATCCTGTGACTATTCCAATTTCTTTTTCCTGCATCGCTTCAAGCACCATCCAAAAATGAAAAAAACTCCTCAATTCTACCTTACTCTATTATGGTCATGACAGGAGACGTTATCGTACTGATACAATGGGAATCTTTCTGTTAAAGAAAAAAAAAAAAACTCTCTCTCTTAATGCAGGTAAAGCAGAATTATATACTATGTGACGATGGGTGTAAACCGCATCACGTAGAACAGCCTCGTGTCATAATGCTGTCCCCATCAAACCTCACTGTGGACACAATGCATGCTTTCCCGGAAACGTTTTCCGTGCACATAAACTACACTCGCCTTCATTGAATGCGCCCACTGTGTAGCGCGACTCATCTCTCTACAGTACCCTCTGCCACTATTTCAAGGTTCATTGCTTTCCCTTTTTCTTTCATCCATAACAGTTGTTGCATGGATATGATAGCAGAGAGAGCTTGAGCTTGTGAACATCTGTATGGCCACGATATCCTCTTACGAGTTTTTTTTTTTTTTTTTTTCAGTTGGTCATTGGTCCAGCAGCTATCTGTTCTCTGGTCTTTCGTTTGGCTTTTGCAAGACCCGCTGTGCGATTTTGTTACGCCACATTTCAATTGAGGACAGGTTCTGGTTGCCATTAATAGCTGTTCCGGATGTCACAACCTGCAATATATCATGTTACGATAACACCTCTAACAAATACGTCCTCCTGGTCTTTTCCACGACTCATCTTTCTGGAAATTATCTGATCCTGCGTCGCAACGCATGCATTTTTTTTGGTCATTATTGTGCTACATGCTGTCTCTTTTGTTTGATTTGATTCTAGATTTGATTAGGAATGAAGAAAATATATGAAGTTTAATTAATTGATAATATTACATCGATAGAACTAGTGAAAACTGAAAAAGGTGTGAGTGTGTGGAGCATTACAGAAAAATTCCACTTATGTTTATATAAATCTAGTGCTTCGTGCAAAAGAAAAATTTAAACCTGTTTTTTTTTTTTTGAGCGATGAATTTTTAATCATAATCACACAATGATTCTTAAAAATAAACAGTTACAATCTATTTATTAGAAAAATAAATAAATAACATAAAAAACCCGTACAAATGCACTCATTTTTATGGGATACTAGCCACCTATAGAGATAGGCTGTGAATATAAAATAAATGGAAGAAGAAAAAATATGACTGAGAAAGAGACCAGACCATATATTTTCTTTTTATGACAGTCTAGAAAATATTAAGAAAGATATGCTACACCGCATTTATACTGTAATTGGGCTAAGAATTACATAATCTAAGAATTTTGTTCTAAACTCCTCACAGTGGAATTTGAAATCTGTTTTAGTAGCAAAGTGAATGCTCTCTCTCCATTCTAGCTTGCCTTAAATTCGCTTAAGGAAGAAAAAGATCACCCTTCCATTGTCATTTGACAGTATTCTTCTTCATGTTCTTATGCGCTTACAACACCTTCACACGTGATGAGCATGTGAAGGTGTTGTAAGTTTTATTTGTTGAAGGTTTCTGTAGTGATAATCCTAAACCTGCTACCGGGCTCAATTTTAAGGGCTAGATAATCTAGCAACATTTTCACGTTTCACAGTTCCAATCTCATACCGGACGATGAAAATCATCTATAATCTAAAGGAATTCGGCCAACCAAGCTACGCGTACTGTTTTATTATAATAAGTTTTAAGTTCCTCTTCAAAGACTGAATAATAATAATCAGAGCTCGACAAATACACTTGCCCATGGCGAGTATATCTGCAGGCTGGACAAAACTGAATATTTTTATTAAAAAAAAACAAAAAAACTCTTGCAACCATGATGCAGCATAGTTAATGTTTTTGTACAACTTCTGTTTACGGTTTGGAACATTCAAAATTGGAAGAGAGATATTGGGCCAATAGGTTATGCATATGTCGACCCCTGATAATGATTAGAATAAAATATACAAGTCTATTATTTTTAAGACTTTTTTTTTATTCAATGTAACGGCGCTGTCAGATAGTCTTGTGAAATAAGCGAATGAATCTTCATGAGATATTTTATTCCCAAGAACGTAGGGGGGGGGGGAAATCTCTTGGCGAGATTACGCATTGAAACGCAGGACAGAGAGTGAGCTTGCTTTTGTGCATTTAAGAGGAAGTTAAAGAAAACAAAAATCCTCCCTCCGGAGCACAAGTCACGTGACTTCTGCTTATGTTAATCCGCTGCACCGAAGGGTCTTTCTTTTGTCAGATTCACGTATTCTTCACGCGAACTTCCTAATCTACGATCATTCTTCTGTTAGACTCTGCTTTACACATGAAATATGAACGTAGGTAGCAGCCTTCCAAATCCAATCATTTTCTTCAGCTCTCGGACTCTGTACGTAACGGTAATCCCGAGATAAAAATCTGAATAAAGCTGACACAAGTTTGGAGCCGATGCTTCTTTTATTTAGGCCTGTGCAGAGAAACGGCCCTTATTTTCAACCGTTTGTTTTTACCGTCTTACCTCTGCCCTCGAAATGGAACAGGCTGCCGGTGTCACAAGTCCAACTACAGCCCCACGGATCAATAAATTCTCTGGCAGGGCTATGGCCGTGTAAAACACGCGTTTTCGGAACTTTCTTAAAGAATTCATTGAGGCCACATTTATCTGGGCAGCCGCCAGTACATGCAGGCAGCTTCCGTAAGAGATGGAATCTCTCTCTCTCTTTCGTGTCGGCTGTGATAGGTAGGAAATCGTGCATTTCCATCTTGCGAACTTCATGTGTGTGTGTGTGTCGCTCTCTGCCGCTGGTGCTTCGCATTCTCACGGCTGCTTTCCCACTCGCAACGATCAGTGTCAGCTTCCGAACAGCTGAACACAAGAATCGCATGAATTTATTCCTACAGCGCGCTGCTCAGGAATGGTTTCTTCAAAGGAAGAAAGAGCGAAAGAATTAGATGAAAAGAAAAAAAAAAAGAATAGGAAAAAAATCGGTTTGGGAAAAGGGGAGTGTTAGAGAAAAAAGTAAATAAATGTCCAAGACTGATACTAACGTAGTAGTAAAATTTTTCCACCCTTTTTTAATAATATTTTATTAATATTGTCGTTTAGTGACGGTGGTGGGATTTAGCAAAGTGTTTGAGAATCAGTACTTAAATTATTAGAACGTAGTAGCATTTATTCGTTAGAAAATTGGATCATTTTTTTTTTTTTTTAATTTTAACATTAAGGTTTGCTCTTTGACCTTTAGCATAGAACTCATTCTGTCATCTTTGGCCTTGTTCTAAACCCGGTTCCTTCTGAATTTATCAGAGCAATAACATAATATAAACAGCAGCACGACCGGCTAACTTACTAGAGTTCTGTTTCCAATTGAAACTGAACTCGGAGCGATTTCATACTCTCTTTTTATATGGATGCTAATATTACCAGTGGTGGATCCGAAATGTCGTTTTAGAGGAGACGATTGCAGCCGAATGATTTCGCCATGTTTCCGAAGGAACTTAATCAGGCAATGGTGAAAAAAAAAAAAAATGACTTAATCAGAAGCTGATTTTATAGCTTTTCTAAGGCAGGGATGTTCCCCACCTGTCGGGTTTTCTTCCGTATAGATCGGCCTGTGAACACGCAACTTAATGACACAGCTGCCTGACTGCTGTAATCGAGTTAAAAAATCCTTATTCTTTTAATCTTATCTCATGTAGAGTCAAAGATCAAAAACTCTTCAGTCTCCGATGTTACTATGAGGCGTATGACTAAGAATATTGCAAAATGTTTACTAGTAAAGGGCTTAAAAACATGAAGTTTTTAACATTTCCTATTTATTTTTTAATATAATGACCTGGTTTTTTTTTTATTTAGGACTTTGCCATTTTTTAACCTTTCTTTCTCTATACACCAAAATACTTCATTTTCTTTGTTAACGACTGAGGCAGATGTAACATTAATACTAACATTAAGTCCTGGTTGTGTTGTTATGTCGATTGGCTTTCCCGTCAGGGGGAAAATAAAAAGTATGGCTTTCCATACTTTTAATTTTTTATTCGAGTCCAGTATTCTGAATTGGAAGGCTGGGGAGAATAATAGGAGATATTTTAATCCGCTGAAACATTAGTTAGCATTAAGTTAATAAGTTACTTTTTTGTTTTTAATTGAAAAATTACACTTGTTTTTACTTTTCTGATCTCTTGACAGAGAGAAATCTCCTCTCTTTATTTCCTTTTTGATGTGATGTGTAGAAATTTTAATGGTACGAATAGTGTGTGTGTGTGTGCAGGGAGTAGAACTCGCTGAAACAAATGCATGAGATTGCCTTACTAGCTTAGCATTATTATTATGAGTCCTGCAGTTAAGTGTTGAAAATACCTGTGAAAAATTAAGCTTAGATGTCTGGTACCAAAAGAAGACATTGATGCTGAAACACCAACAAAAAAAAAACGTTGATTACTTCGAATATAGACAAAATGAATTTTAGCAGACGTACATGAATGATTTATCTACCAAACGCGTATGAAAACGCAAGTTTTACATTTAATACTAATTTAAATCATACGAAGCTAGAATGCACGAGTGTAACTGGAAAAAAAACAAACAACGTAGACAATGCCATAAAAATAAAGGATTAGGGGAAACAAACGACCACGAAAAAAAAAAAATGGCCAAAATCGTTTCAGATAGTATCAAATGCAAAAAATCGAAGTCTTTTTTTTTTGGCTTCATAATGAGCTTAATCTAATTTAAATATATTTCTTTAGATTTTGTTAGGTGCTGTCGGTATAAAGAGAAATATTTCTCTGGAAATTCCTGCACGCAAATTTTTCAATTTGCTGTATGCGCTGTATATCCAGTAGAGGCCGCTTCTGTTGTTGTTATTTATTGTTGTACGAACTTTAATCCACTCAAGACTTATGAAAACATTAGCTTTATCTCGTGTCATTAATTTGCAAATTTAAAGAATTGCTAATACTTTTCTACACGAAGCAGTGTTTTGTCCTTCATCATCACAAGATTAATTATTAATTCCTGCAGCTGAGTCGTTCCCGTAATAGCAACAGTAGTTCCTGTCTTGATCACCATCTAAATTAATTGTCCATGTCTGTATCTGAGATGTTTGCTTGTTTTAAACAGCAGGTTTCTATCGGCTGTCGTCAAGATTAATTGCTAATTACTACTACGGCAGGGGAAGGGGGTCTCTCTATTGCTTCCACTAACCTGAGCGCACCAAACCACCTCGTGTCGATTTTAATAACACCATTATCGCTGAACTGAATAGAATCAAATTGGAGACATGTTTGTGTGTTGAATTACCTCCAGTAACTGTGGGTGCTATCGATTTGGTGCAAATGAACGTGCTGGTTTCAGAAACCTCTGCAGTTTCTTTGCGCAAAAGTATCCAATTGCTTGCGAATAACATTGACCCACATCTTTAATGTTATCCTTTAAGCTTTCATTTTTAGGGGAGGGGGGCGTCCCTTAAATGATGCCGCACTCAATCGGAGGGGTAGAGTTTCGAAAAAAGTTTTTTTTTTTTTAATATTTCTTTAAAAAGAAACTTTCGGATTTTTTTCAGATTAAAAGCTGCATCTTAATGTTTTAAAACTAAAAAAAAAAAAAATCTTTTTACATCTTATTTTTTTTTCTTTTGCTCATTGAACAACCACTAAATTTTGATTTATTTTAAATTTCCCAGTATGGTAGGTGGGTATTATTATCTTGATTAATGAAGAAATAAAAATAAATTATTGCGTATGTTTTAAGGCCAAAATAGAATATTTCATTTGATTTATTTTTATCTTAAAAAATAAATCGAAAGCGGGAGTGAAAGTCAAAAAAAAGTGTCACGATATCTGATACGCTTATCAGTATGAATGTTCCCAAACAAACGTTAAACAAAGGTAGGTCTTAGCATCTACCTATTGATGGAAAACTTCCTCCAGTTGTTGAAATAATATGTAGGATGGGGTGGGGGTCTTTTTAACTCGAACAGATTCCCATTCAAAAGAAGGAAACAACATGAGATGACCTTTTGTTCACAAGAACAAAAGTTTTTCAAAACAAGAGTTTTTCACCAAATGCTTCAGCTGTTTGTTGAATATTCCACTCACCTAAATGACAGATGAATCGAATAACCCTGGAAAATGCGAACCATTTCTTCCTATCTTAGTAGTCATCTCTCAGAGATTCATGAGGAAAGTCGATGCTATTTGAAGTGAGCTAGTAAGGATTTCGGACATTGGGAAAACCAGCCTTTCATGACAAGGTACATCGATGTTGATACTAAACTCTGGGTTGATAATTTTTGAAACAACCATATAACATTATTATACGGTTGCGAAACGTGGAACATATACTGCTGGCATCTAAAAAGCTTGGCAAAATACCAATTTTTTTAGGTATTTTTGTAGGTATTTTTAGGTACTTTCCACCGAATATTGAGAATCGAAGGATTCTCAAAATTCGGTGGAAAGACGGGTTTAGTAACATACTGTTTTTTTTTTTTTTTTTTCACTGAAACTAACTACCCGAGAATTGAGGCAATGGTTGTCCACTACCTACTTCACTGAACTATTCATGTCACCCGTATGTCAGAATACTTACTGTACTTTCCAAAAATATATTTTCTTGGAACTGAAGGAGTGCCAAAGAACAGTAGAAAAGTTTCAAGGATAACTTCAAGGCGAATATGAAGAAACATAACATCGACATAAAGAAATGGGCTCAAGATTAGTCAAAATGGAAAGGCAGCGTTTATCTTCACTATACAACGTGGCATAGAAACCAGAAGAGTAAAAAGTGAGATTCAGATCGTGTGAATAAATGCTCCTTAACATCGGTGTGTGTGCCTTCTGAAAGTTCAGCTTTTTCAGAACACAATTATACTCATTCCGGGGTGATAATGTTCGATAACGATCCTATTGTGCCTGAAGGGATTTGAACCCAGGGCTTTCGAATAGGAGGGCACGTGTTGTTTTTCCAATTGCAGCAGCAGGACATCGAAAAAGTTCTGGTACTCAACTCAAACTCCTATCAGAAGAGCTTGCACACACACAATCCGAATTTCGCGTTGTTTTGTTCATCGTAATCTATAATACATTTGGAAAATCATATTTCCTCTTTCTATGCCATCTGAAAATAGCACAGTTATAAAACATATACATTCAACTTTTTAATGTTTAATAGTTATATACAGGGTGTTCGGGATAAATTTGACAGTTTCGTAAGGAAAAAGAAAATCTTCTTTGTATCTATTAAATTTAATGAATTGACAAAAAAACATTACAGGCAGAGTTAATTACAATACTATCAACAAGATTTACTCAAAATAACCACCATTAGCATCGATCACAGCTTCAATTCTGCTTCGGAACCTCGAACAAGCTGATGCTACAGTCTCCCTGGGAAGGGCCGCAAAAACTGTTTTAATTTTATCCATTAACTGGGCTTTTGTATTACTGGAAGTGCGATTGGTGTCTTTTTCAACTGCGCCCCATACAAAATAATCCATGGGGTTAATGTCTGGGGAGTTTGGAGGCCAAACATTTGGACTGGTGAAGTCGTAGAAATTTTCAGACAACCATTTTTGACTTTTCCCAGAGGTGTGGCAAGGGGCCGAATCCTGCTGCCATACATACGGCCTACCATTGGCTACCCTTGTTATCCAGGGCTTGACTACAGTTAGCAACTCCACGAACAAAGCCCGAATTCCAATGCCAGGGTTCTTCAACACCTGTTCCTGCAGATTTGCGAGGAATTCTGCTGTACGAACGCAATCAGATCGTCTGCTAGGGATCTTTCTTCTTGCTACATCCTCGTAGTCACCATTACAAGTCTCTAGTTCATGCCTGATTGTTTTTACTGTATTCAGGGAGCATTGGGCAGCAGTCGTAATATCCTTATTTTGATGGCGGGCACGAATCATCATGATACAAGTTATTCTCTTCCATGATTCAGGTGGGTTCCAGCTATCCATCCTTTCTGACATCTTGTATATGAATGAAGAAGGGTCCAAACTTTTAAATGAAGAGAAGTGTGTGTTAATACATGTAACTTACGGAAAAATATAATTAATTATAAATATGTCAAATTTATCCCGAACACCCTGTATATATATTAGGGTTACCAAGTAATTTTATAAGCTTGGTTATTTTAAATCCCAAGTAAGTAAACAGTTAAGTTTGCGCCTGAACGTAGTTCAAGTCTAAAGGTGATGCAACACCAGGGCAACTCATTGTAAAGGTGGCTAAAGCTCTGATCACTATTCTTAGTATTTTCCACAATGTAAAGCACATCTCACTAAGAGATGTATACTGCAATGCATTATGGGTGGGGTCACTACCCAGACCGGTTTCAACCTTTTTTGAGGTCTCCTCAGTGAGTAGCTAGACTCTAAATACCAAGGTTATGGTAATACAGAGCCTTGGCGCAAACTTAACCGTTTGCTTACTTGCGATTAGGAATAAAATAACCAAGTTTATAAAATTACTTGGTAACCCTAATATACATTATTCCCAAGGTAAAAAAAAACCTTATTTACATTTATATCTCCTCCAGAGATTCTTATTCAACATAAAAACACCTTGTAGCAACTTGTATAGGTAAAGTTGATACGGCTCTGTATTACTAAAACCTTGGTATTTAGGGTCTAGTCACTCACTGAGGAGACCTCAAAAAAGGTTGAAGCCGGTGGGGACTCCACGAGGTCCTGTTTGGGATAGGTTTTTGCCTGTCTCTGAGTGGTGGTGGGGTGAGCTTGCCACTGGGTAGAGCCAATACTGAGAAGTTCTTCGCGGTGACGGGGTGAGCCTGTCATTGAGTGGAACAACGCAGAGTTGGGCGATCTTTCGGGATCGTCTTATTTTTAGAGCCCGTTTCACTTTTACATTCAAAAAAGGTTGAAACCCGGTGAGATTGCTATTATGAGTTCGCTCTCTTAAGGTTTTTGCCTTAAGGGAGCAATTTGAGTCTCCGGAGAAAGTGTTTTCCGGCACGGCCCGGTGAGGTGCTTTGTCTTTTTCTTCGGAATATGAGCGGTTCTGCTCGGTGGTGGTGGTGGTGGGTGGAAGGCCATCACTGAGTGGAGCCAACGCTGAGATGGACGGTCTTTCGCCCACAATTGAGTGGCCTAGGGATCGTCCGAATTTTTAGAGACGGCTTTACTTATTCATAAGGTTGAAACCGGTCTGGGTAGTGACCCCACCCACAATGCATTGCAGTATACATCTCTTAGTGAGATGTGCTTTACATTGTGGAAAATACTAAGAATAGTGATCAGAGCTTTAGCCACCTTTACAATGAGTTGTCTGGTGTTGCATCACCTTTAGACTTGAACTACTTTCAGGCGCAAATTAACTGTTTGCTTACTTGGGATTAGGAGTAAAATAACCAAGTTTATAAAATTACTTGGTAACCCTAATATACATTATTCCCAAGACACACACAGTATATTAATCCCGCACACGATAGGTTGCAGAAACGATAATACGCACTACCGTGAGTGGATTGATTTTGGATACGGAGAAAGAATTTAAGATTATTCTTAAATAGGAGGTGTAATAGTTATTGTCGTTAAGAATTACCGCTGAAGCAACTAGGACTCGAAAGGTTTTAAATTTTAACATACTCTTAGATCGAATTCAATTGGAAATTCAAAAACTGATGCTGGATTTTCCCCCAGATGGATTTCTCCATTTCCCAACATTCCCTAAGTATTCTTCAGCGCTACGCTTAAGCAGCTCCTTTAGCAATAAACAACACTTAAAAAAAAAAAATCTTCATTATAAACACGTTCACGTTTAACCTTGCGTTCCGGGTGACCTTGCTTTCTTTTGATCGACCTTGGCTAAAGGGTAGGGTCCTTGCGGATCCGACTACGCCTTATTCTACAGCACAAACAGGCGCATGTACACATCATAGCATATTATCATCGTTTCTCACAGTCCTTCCTTCCCCTTCCCCCCAGGTGTTATCGCACTGATATATCCTTTAAAGATAACTCTCGTTGTCCTCCTAATCGAAAGACGTCTCGGCCTGCATTTCCTGCTATACCAGAACATTGCAAGATGAAATCTGTTCAGGATGCAACCATTATTATCAGAATATATTTCTAGGAGGAGCTGAGAGGGTGGATTTACAGTACTTTTGCTGAAAGGCAGATTGGAATATTAGGATGGGATGGCCGCCTTGATAATAATACTGAATTATGTTGATAAAATGAGAGTTGTTTAAGATACTTAAATGTTTTAACAGTTCTCGTATTGTGTGTCAAACATAGTTTTTTACATACGTACTGTCCGACCACAGATGCTAGACCCTCGGCTGACAATGTGCCAAGAAGAATCAATTCATGTTGAAGGGGAGAAATGAATAAGGCCATGTACGAATTCGTCACCAACACGCGAAACCACGTGCTTTATACGTAAATTTTTCGACTGTTGTACAAGCAAAGTAGTTACCACTTTAAAAACTAGAATTTTCATAAAAGAAAAGCTAATTTTCCGACGTACAATAATAAACACTCATCCCACGATACGCACTGATACCCTATTATCGGAAATGGATTCGCCTTCTGCCATACGCAGAAGTGTCGAGGGAGTCTCGCATCTGTGGCCGCACAGTACCTTTTGAATAATGCTCAACCTAATTTTGCCACTTAAAGCGGTCTGATTTAAACCAAAATTGAGAGTGTCTCGCCAAATTTTGATATAAATTTCGTTAGTAATGGCGGAGTTATTATTTTGTATCATTTCAATAAAATTCATCCACCAGAGGGGGTTAAATCTGAAGTGAATGCTTTATATTATTTTGAACTTTGGCCTGTGCAAAAAGATCCTTTTAAAGTTGAGCTTCGGACAATTTTTAGTAGGGAAGGAGGAGATTAAGTGGCCTGGGACTTAGATATGTAAAGAAAGCAAATTTCTGCTGCAAACATTTTATACTAAAACTATATCCTTCCCCTTCTCTTTGTCTCTGTACACTTCGCACTAAACCTCCAGCTGTTTGGCTATTACTTATTTCCTTATGTACTTCCTTCTCTTCAAATAATTCTACGGCCCTTGCTCTCCACACGTCAGTCAATTAGATTGCGAGAGGAATTGTGTGTTCCTTCCTCTAGTCACCGAGTAGACACTGACACAGAAATAACACTCTCAGTAATATGCGTTTTGCAGTATTACTGCGCATGACGCAATTGGTCCTACAGAGAATAGGTTGAGTGAACCACTTCCCATTGCATTTCTGTGGTGAATGTGAATAATATAATCTATTTATTATTTATGTTTATTTCAACGTATTTCCCCTCCCCCAGACTCTTTTTTTTTTTTTTTTTTGTTTAATTGACAGAGCACTGACATTTAGATTTTATTTTTCTTGTACTTCAGATGCGGTATTTTACCAGTTACGTATTGAACTACTTAAAAAAATAAAATAAAATAAAATAAAAATTCTCTGAAGATCACAGAAAATTTCACATAACTGTCGAGAGGGTATTACGTCTGTGTCGTTAGCATATTTATTTGTAGCGTTTAAATCTGAAATAAAATATTTTACAAACTTTCAAAAAAAGCATTCTTGCTAACATGCAATTCCCTTCACTGATTCCATATTCAAAAAGCCAAATCTGATGAAACTAGAGAACAAAAAGAGAGAAATTGCTTTTGGCTGCAAGTGTAATCATCGTTTTTCTAATTTTTGTCATCCACGCGCACAATGAATTTTGTCACGTGCATCAATTATCAAGGTAATAATGGGCTCACGACAGTTTTCGTGGCTAAGACGTGTGCGCATATTAATTGCGCATCGCCTGACGTAGTACGTGGTATCAAACAAATATGAAGCTCACAGAGAGATGTGCTGCAATTTTAATAATTTTTAGTTGTTTTCGTTTGTTTGTTGCTACGGAAGAAATAATTAATGAATTCCATTGTCTATATTTATGATAAATGCATTGGTTTACTCAACTTTTTTTTTTCATCATTGCAAATAGTTATTGATTACGAAAAAAGAAAAAAAAAACTAACGTATGCTGCAAGCCCAGACATAACTCACATTTTTTAAAGTACTTCATAATTTATCTTATAGGCTACTTTTTCATCTTCACAGACATGATTACATGATCAGATTGACAGACTGATTCATCTTTGTTTAATGATTGTTAGCTGTGTGCTTTGGATATGCGATGTTTTGGTTCAGGAATCTAGAGGGAAAAAAAAAAATGTTTAAAAAGATAAACTGTGGTGTGTGTGCAGCATTAAACAAGATCTATTGAATTTTGTATGCATGAAAAAAAATCTTTATTCATAACAAATAGAATAATGCTTTCCTTATTTTAGGCTTTTTTTTTTTCCATGATTAAATTTATAATTTAAAATCTCTATATTTTGAAGTTAGTCATGCTTGCTACTTACTGGCAGATGCGGTGTTTAGAGCGAAGGTGGTCATTTAGTAGTCTAGATTTTGTTTACAACAACCGACGGATGTCACGGAGAATTTTTTTAATCGCCTTCAATCGCAACAGATGCGAAATTAGTAAGATTAAATTTTCATGTAGATGTAGAGTTTGGGTTGTGGTTGTTTAGAATTATACCGTATTTACTCGAATATAACTCGTACTTTTTTTTCCCCGAAAATGAAAGTTAAAAAATCGCGGTGTGAGATATAGGCGGAGATTTTAGAAAACTAAAGTTTTTATACTAAATTGACTTTCATAATTAAATCCTCAGTATTACTTATCATTTATAATTGTTCACATTATTTTTAAATTGAATGCATTTAAATTTTAATTATCAACGTTATTTACGCGATCGGCCACTCATCTTCTTTAGTTTATCATAAATCGGAGTTTAAAACTATCGCTGTAACTTGAATGTTTCTCCATATTTCAAGCAAAAATTACCAGTAATTTACAAGACTTGAGAAACGTTATGAACAATACTTCACGAATGGCTAACGAGACGTGAAAGCGGAGCACGAAATGGACAACAAAGGTAGGCCGGTAGAAATAGCGCAGCTATGAAGACTTGCATATGATTGGTGCAGTATTAACAAAAGATCGCGCGACTCAACGGCAAAAGCAAGCCGACGATTGTTGAGTTGAAATGCTGATTAATTCTCTTCAACCGAATTCCAAAATATCTGAAACTGCCATAACAACATTCACTATCTATTTCTTAAAGTTTTAAACTTTTTTTGTGTGCGAGGTATATGGGAAACTTTTTAATTTTTTTTATAAGAGTAAAATCAGAGATGTGAGATATACGCGAGGGCGAGTTATATTCGAATAAATACGGTAAAAGCAAATGAGACTAGTGGTATTACAGAACCTCGCGAATTGAAAGAAATAGTAAGAGAATTTAAAGAAATGAAAAATAAATCCTCTGTTTCCTACTTCTCTCAAAGGGAGAAAATATCACTTTTTAATCTTCAATCGGTAGACAGTTGGTCTCCACATCTCACAACGTGGTTGAGTGCATTCCTAATGGAAGATGATGCTTCCAATCCTAATTAGCATGCATTTATATGTATTTTTCTGTATGTTATTCCATCGATTTTACTGAATTGCGGTATATTAAAAGCAGTGTCTTCTTAGAAGTTAAAAGAAAAAAAAAACCTTCTTGCCTGAGCCAACTGTGAAATCACTAGCTCACTATGAGATCAGCTATCTAAAAACTAACTTAAAAAAATCCACCAGTAGCAACTAGAACTGACTTTGAAAGGCTTTCATCTTCACGATGACCTCATGGAAGTAATCATCTCATAGTATTACAAGATTCAAGATGGAACTAGATATACAGACTTAAACAAAGACATCCAAGTGACTGACCAACTTCGGCAAGCATTAAGGACAATGAAGACGTCATGATCGTTGTCTGCACCTTTGAGGATAATCTTCTTCAGCATGCTGTTCCTCAGGTTTCGTCCATTGTCATGTAGGACAGTGGGCGAAACTTTGATATTTAACTCAAACGACTTCGGAACCGATCCTAGGGAACATTACAGTCCTTCCCCTATCTTCATAACGCGAGTCCCTAAGCCTTTAACCTTTCGTTCAAAATGAAAGGATGGGTCGTAGATGCAAGAGGCATTTTTGGCACGGATCGTAGATCAATCATTTGGGCTATAAAATATAAGAAAATAATAAACCATATCTTATTACCATTATTTTTATTTAACCATTTACATAAAAGTTACGCAAAAGGAATATGTATTCTTCTACAAAGTTAACGTCGCTTCATATGCTGTTTTTTTTTTCATACCTCAAGTAATAAAATGAAAAGAAGAAGAAAATCGGTAGGGAAACCATAAACTTTAAATGCTGTAAAATCTCATTCTCCAAATGCTCGTAAAATTTTTTCGTGGATTTCTTTCAAAAATATCACAAATGGATCGCTAGGTTTGTTCTTTCTTTTTTGCCATGAATTTCCACTGCAACGTTTAAGGATGAGTATTACGTTCCGATTTTCTTTTTACGAGAGTATTCTACTAAAGCGATACTGTGAAATGAGAACTGAGCTTTTTTTTTTTTTTTGAAACTAAGCGTCAGTTTCTTAACCGTTGGTTTTTAGAAAAGCGATATAGTACATAAGTATGCTTAGAGTAGCAGGATACATTAGTACTATCCACGATTTGCATGAAGCATTTTCAATACGATGAGAGATGAAATTGGAGAAACAGCTGACTCATTTTATGTAAGAATATCATAAAGCAACTTCTTGAATGGTATTTTATTTTCCTAACAAATTCAGTTTCCGTGTTATGCAAGTAACTTTACATTGGAATGCTTGCGTTCGGATTATTACCTGAAAATATCACGAAACGGCGTATAAAATATTTATTTTGCGACATTACACAAGTGGCAGTAAAACTGACCACGTGTCTGTATGTTGTAAACATTTTGAGTGTCCTGCTCAGCATCATAGCGCCATCTTTTATCAAAAATAGAAATTATGTGGCTTGCTTCTATATTTTTAGAAAAGAACAACCACCAGGAAGATAATTTTTAGATTGCTCGTTAACTTTATGCCTTAATAAGTATATTAATAATCGGTCTTACATTAAAAAAATTAATAATAATTAATAAAAAAAAATTAATATTACCTACGCGTTGTTATAACGACTAAAAGAGTGGTTTTCAAACATTTTAGGATGACAACGCTCTTGGAAATATGTGCTGCCAGTTTACAAAATTCTTCGCCTAAATCATTGTATTGTAATTTCCGACATATCTTTTAATAAAATACTGGTGTTCAGAAATCAGCAAGATATTTCAGAACAACACGTATTCGGTGCCAGTACTCATGCCAGTGATAGACAACTAAAAAAAATATTTTGCGCTCAAGTGTTTTCACGTTCTTTTTATAATCTATTTTTTCCCTACAATCTTCTTCCTCTGCTATGAAATAAATAATTAAATATAGTGTTACACGACGCACAGTCCTACACGCACTACAATGCTTTCTTACCTGATATTACACAGTCCTCCTATATATATACTTTCTCTCATGGATAGAAAGTTTATTTATTCAAAAGTAATCATTTTATCTTCCATTCGGCTTCTACGGTCTCTCTCTCTTTCCTGTAGGAAAGTGGTATAAAATTGGTACACTTCCTTCTGCCATTTTTTCATTATGACCAGCATGGTCCATTCATTTCTCCCTATTACACATTCATCTTTTTTCTGTTACTGCTGGACGCAACTTTTGTCCATTTGTGCTCCCGTCTTTTTCTCATTCAAATGGTAGCATGATTGATCTACTGGTATCATTTGTCTCATCCAACTCCTACATGGATGACGAAGACAAATGTCCTTTTTTATTTGGCACATTGCATCACATGCCTCATGTGGTCTTCCATTAGGATATCAGAAGAATCTTGAAAAAACAAAAAAGGCTTATGTGTCTGATGGAACCCCACTGCTTGTACTTAAGAGATATGCTCGTAAACGAATTGGCGTTTTTTTTTATTTTTTTTTTTATATATCATCTTATATTATATTATACTCATCTGGCATCCACTCTACAGACTGGAACAGTTTCTTATACATTCAATTAAAAAATAAAGTGTTTACCATCAAACTATCGATTTATGTCCTCAGTGTTGTCTAAACTAATGAAGAAGGACATCAATTTCTTTGACACCTGGAGAACTGTCAACTAATTATTGACGAACAATATGGATTTTGCCACTCAAGATCTATAACAGATCTCCTGGCTTCCATTATCCACCTCTGGACACGTGCCATGGAAATGTTTGCAGAAACATTGAAACTTGACATTTTCAAGAAATTTGAGTTTGGCATCAATTTCTCAGCAAATTGCCATCTTATGGTTTGCCTTCCTTCCTTTGTTGATTGGATTGCCAGCTTTCTCTCAGTTCGTTCACTACGTGTGGTGATGGAAGGTGGTGTCTCTTTAGATTTTCCTGTTAATGCAGGTGTTCCTCAGTGCTCTGTTATTTCTACCCTCTTCCTTATATATATATAAACGACCTGTTCTTACTGACCTCAATGCTATTCACAGTTTTGCTCATGATAGCGCTCTCCACGCATACGGTAAACCTTGTAGTGGTCAAACATCTCACGCTTCAAGATCATCTACGATTAGTGCCACGAATTCACATCTTCACACCGTCCTACAATGGAACAACAACCTAGTTATCGTCAATGCTTCCCAAACACAGCTTTGCCTGTTTCTCTCGCAAAGCAACATTTTTTACAGTTGAACTGCTGATTAACCGAATCTCCCGGTCATCCTTCATTATATTTACCTCAATTCTGTGGAACAGCGTTCTCCCTGAAGTCGTTCTCCAACGACTACAACCTCCATCTCTTCAAAAGGAATTACGGCATTTATTTGCTATAGTTCTTATGGCATGTCGTGTGTTGGAAATGATATAAAAAGGTTCTTTGAGTGTGTACACTGCTTGGAAAGAAGTCAATGGACATTCCCATGGTCAAGGTGCATTTGTGTCATGTAACGAGTCACGTGTTTGTAGCCATGATATATTGGAAGAATAAGATGTCCCCAAGTCGGGGCAACTGTGGTCGGGTGAAACGGCTGCTAGAAGGGAACTGGCGGGATAGGATGCCATGCTGCAGGTCTATCTGCTTAGCAAATCATTGACAGTTGGGCCATCCCAGGTCAACAATCAGTAATATAGAAGTGCAGGGATTCACCTGCATGTGCTACCCCCCGTGGACGACTCACCGAATGTGACCATGTGGTGCTGTGAAGGATAATATGTAAAAACCTCTATTCGTCGACCGACACATTGAATGCGGAGTTCCGGATATCGACTGGAACACAAATCTGCACAAGAACATTCAGAACCGAGACTCACAACATGGGTTTCCATGGTAGGACCGCAATATGCAAGCCTCGCATTACCCGAAGCAACGTTCAGCGTCGTCTTCAGTAGTGCAATGTACAGTGGGAAGTGGATGCTTGAAAAGCTATGTTATGGAGCAACGACTCATGCTACATCCTCTACCGAGCAGATGGACGGGTGTGGCGGATGCCCGGTGAACGTCTCTTGCCAGCTATGAAATTCGGAGGTGAGTGGAATGGGATGGAATGGTGTGGTCCTGTTTTTCTTGGTTTGACCTTGGATCTCTCTTTGTGGTGCCACGAACATTTAACTCCAAGAGGTACCTGAACATTCTAGGCTTTCTCCTTTGTGATGTTTCTACGGAAATGACCACTGTTTCTTTCAGGAAGACAATCACTTTGTCATAAAGCCAGTTAAGTGTTGTGACGTTCATGTCCACAAACCACGCAGACATGAACGTCACAACACTTAACTGGCCTCCACAGAGCCCTTATCTCAATCCTATTGAACATCTGTCGGATGAACTGAAGCATTGGGGGAGGTCAAGGGACGTCTTCCTGACAACAGTTCAGAGCTCATTACATGCCTACAGGAAGAATGGTCCAAAATTCATACTGATTGCTATCGTACTGTTCCGGAAACTATGCCCCATAGGATTGCTGCAGTCATCGTAGCCAAAAGGAGGTCCTAGATCGTATTAAGGTGGGCGCCAGGGCCGTTTGTTCCTCAGTTAAGAAGTTAACGGACACTATAGTGTCCGTTAACTTCTTTCCAAGCAATGCGTATTTGGGTTCTAACGGCTTTCGATTTTCAGAAGAAATATGCGAAATTTTCTTTTGGATTTTTTTATTTTTTAAATTGAATGGAGCAGTTAAAATCTTTCTTTTTTTGATAGGCATCTTGAACTCGGAAATCAGGAAGAGATTTTAAGCAGCGTTATCTAGAGAATGTGGTTGACTTGGAACGCTTGCACTGCTTTAAAATCTATTTCCCAACTTTAGGATATTTTACTCTTACGAGATCTAAATATTTTGAAGCTGTAACATTATGCCATAGTTGACTGATGTCCACTTTTTTTCTCCTTTGAAGTTTCTCGATGGGAAGGATAGGATCTCTTCCTCGACGTCCTAAGGACCAGAACAATTACCATGCTTTATTTATCATAGACGTGAATGCTGAACAACATAGTTTTGTAAACTCTTTCTGAAAGAAATGGGCATAAAACTATTTTAATTTTTTTACAGTACTCGAATGGATGTTTGGAGCAAATAATTAGTATGAAATATTCTCAGATTGAAGGAGCAGAGTTCCTACTCTACTAATTTATGAAACCGAAATTGTGAATTATAGAGAAATTTCCCTCACTGGAGAATCCCCTCCAGTGAATGTTCCAAGAACATTCACTGGAGGGGCTTCTCTTTACACAACATAGCATTTACACAAACCACTATCTACACCATGTTATGTACTACAAAGTATATGTTTGTTGATTGTGTGTTCTCTGGCCAGTTTTTATGCAGGAGGATAAAAGCGAAGTTTACAGTATGGGGAGAACCCTACTACCCTCTATGAGGCTAGCTAATTCACTTTCAAATGAAAACGCCATATGGATATCGGATGAAAATAGAACCCAGGTTTTGCACCTAAAGCGAACAAGAATACCGTTCCTTTCACTGTGTTACAAAGGTCCAAAGTAAGCATATTCTCGAAGGAAGAGGAGAAAAATAATACTTTTTTTTTTCTGTTTTATAAAATCAACAGTTCTCTTGCAAAATAAGAAGTCCATTCATAAAATAGCGGTTTGGTAATTATGAAAGTTTTTCCAGCATTTTCTATGTCCACAGATGGGTACTACGAGCTAGGAAATTCGCTGTGGATTGAGAAGTGGAAAAATCTGCTAGTGGTCACTGATTAACTGATGAGCCCCAAAGTAGTGAAGAGAACTGTTGATGATCTTTTTTTTTCGGGGGGGGGGGGACTGCATTCAGCTAATGGAACGAAATTTTGGCAGACTTTTATTTATTTATTTTTTTTTGGAATTGGGTTACTTCCATGCTGAGGCAAATGCTGATGAGTATTAAATGATAATAAACAATATAGAATGGGTATTATTATGGAATACAAGTTTTGAGCACTTGGGTGTATAATTAGGTCTGGAGAATTTGTAGATATCTGAGCTGGTCAAGATTCTTCTCATATCTTTTCATAACATCAGAAGAATCTTTCATGCAGTAAGTTTTTTTGGTACAGGGCAAGGTGTTTTTGTCTTGGTTATTTAGGTAGGAGTTGGAGCATAAAAGTGATGTCAGAGGTCAATTTTAGCTTAGGGCGATCTTACCATGTGCCATCTGGATGTGTGAGAGGCGACTTCATGAAGGTGCGGACGTTGCACCATTGGACGCAACGTCAGCACTCCTGTAGGCTGACTATGAGGCGTAATTTTTGCCATGAGCCACTTGTGATATGCTGATTTATTTTTTCATGAAGTAGACAATTTTAGAAAAATAAATGACACTTGATGAAAAACCATGCCTCTTCAACTGATGGAAGATAAAGTCCTTCATTGCAGAAAAAAAAAATTCTGTAACATAATTTATTTCTTCTTCTTTTTCTTCCTGGTGGTGCATGGGCGAAAAAGTAGGTTGTGATCTGAATTGCCAAGAGGAAAAGCATTATTTTCAGTATAGTTAAGATGGTCACTAGTGAGGATGGAATCAATAGCAGCCATAGAGTATTTTTAGGATTATCTAGTGTTCTAGTAGTATGTGAACAATTTGAATGTTTCAAATAGTAAATTCTTCAGCATTTCCAACTACCGGATAAGTGCAATTGAAAAGAAATTTGTTGATGTTCTGAATATTAAAATCTCTAAGGAAGATGACTTCACTGTTAGGAAAGTTAGAATGAAGAAAATCATCATTTAAAAGATAAAAACGAAAGAATCCTGAAAGATCGTTGCCATTAGGAGATCGATAGAGACAATAATCGAAATTAACTCAATGAGACCAGTAGATTATTACCCCCCCCCCCCAAAAAAAAACACACACACAAAAAAAATCGAAGATTCTCATTTGAATTCTCAAATGACACCTTACGGACAAAAATGGCAAAAGTGTATGCAATTGATGCCCTTGTAGGTCAAGTCGATGTGTACACGTTCTTGAGACAACAAACTATAGCTTCAATCTGGCACGGATGTTTGGAATCAGATGAAAATGTCATTGGTCTGTGTGAGACTATCATTCTGTTTATTGGAGTCCTTGAAGTTGTTTAAAAAATTTCATATTTGACCTCTAGAGTAGAATTTGCAGATTAAGCTTCCCCTAATCCTTTACTAATATGATGGTGTAATTTTATAGGTTTACAATTTTCTAGCAGAATTCAAGTGAGAAAAAAAGGAGAGAAGTTAGTAAACTGTGATTGCGAATTGAGAATTGAGTTTCGGTTAAAAAAAAAAATAGAGCAAGTATAAGAAATTTTCTATATGCATTTCGTGCTGTAGGATGGATACCAGCTACCTGAGTATAATATAGCGAGTGTAAACTATAAAGAACAGCTATTAGTTCATGAGCTCAATGGGATTAACAGAACCATTTTTGGTATCCAGGTTGTTCCAGTTTCGTATGATATCTTTCTGGCAGAAAGCTACACGAGGCACGCGCGCAATGTTCCAAATAAAGGAAGCAATTTGCCTTTGATTACAGCGCAATCAGACGAATCGGCTTGTGGCAATTTGTATCACTGACGACTTCGAGTAGAAAGCGGGTATACATTCAAATATTTCGAATCGCACGCAATGGGGTCACCTGGTAATACTCAACAGGATAACAGCACTCAACACATCCAAGTAATGAAATTACTTGGATGTGTTGTAACATCTCAGAGACATCATCTAGATCAGGGCTGTCCAAAACAATTCCCGTCGTGCGATTTTGTGCGGCCCGCCTGTGGGTTTTGATTTTCACTAGCGAAAAAAATAAAATAACAATTTGAGAATATAGCCTGCTGTCTCCTTGCTATCGTTTGTACCTGACCAAGCATCCCACTGGGGTTAGTACTCAATCTTCCACTTGGTTGCTCAGGTTCCAGGGTTCAACACGTGGAGGTGAGAGTTCGATTGGGGATGAAGAGAGGCTAAGGGATCTTGCTTGAGTGGTCATATGTTGCGCATCTATTCACTTTGAACTCTTGTGCTATTTAGAATTTTAAATAATAAAACTAATTTTATTATTTGCCTTGTATAATAAAATGATCGAGCACGTATAAAGAATTATGGTAATAAAAAGTGAATGCGATTAAAGCAAAGAGATGTAGAACTTGATTATTTTGAATATAGATACTAGTAAAAATGGTAACATGAATGAGGAAATCATCTCTGGAAGATTCAGAGCACCAACCTAATAAATCTAGTTCTTCAGCATTGAAACCAGAAGGAAACGTAAGAATAACAACCGTGGCTAGAGACCTGAGAAAATCCTTAGGATCAATGAATTTTACCTTGAATAACAGAAGCCTGAACATGAGTAAGTAAATAGAATGAACACTGGGGGGGGGTGGGGGGGGGGGGGGGTGGGGGGGGGGGGGGGTGGGGGGGGGGGGGGGTGGGGGGGGGGGGGGGTGGGGGGGGGGGGGGGTGGGGGGGGGGGGGGGTGGGGGGGGGGGGGGGTGGGGGGGGGGGGGGGTGGGGGGGGGGGGGGGTGGGGGGGGGGGGGGGTGGGGGGGGGGGGGGGTGGGGGGGGGGGGGGGTGGGGGGGGGGGGGGGTGGGGGGGGGGGGGGGTGGGGGGGGGGGGGGGTGGGGGGGGGGGGGGGTGGGGGGGGGGGGGGGTGGGGGGGGGGGGGGGTGGGGGGGGGGGGGGGTGGGGGGGGGGGGGGGTGGGGGGGGGGGGGGGTGGGGGGGGGGGGGGGTGGGGGGGGGGGGGGGTGGGGGGGGGGGGGGGTGGGGGGGGGGGGGGGTGGGGGGGGGGGGGGGTGGGGGGGGGGGGGGGTGGGGGGGGGGGGGGGTGGGGGGGGGGGGGGGTGGGGGGGGGGGGGGGTGGGGGGGGGGATTTAAGCAAAATTCAATTTGGATAATATTGCAGGCAATTTTATGAAAAACAAAAATAATAAGATCATATTGAAAAAAAATTATTTTAAAATAAAATTTAAATTTTTTAAAAAAATTTCGTTAATTTGCTTTAATGTACGCGAACATATGTTGTTTTTATTTTGTTTAAAAAGTATTTTGTTTTTGAAAATAGTTCTTTAATTGGAGTGTTTTACAGGTCTACCAATAGAATAAAACCAGCGTGTCTACCAATAAATAAATATTCCAAAATATTACATCATTTTAATTACTTTAGTTCTCCCCACGCACTCTCAAATATGTCACCCCTTTGGATGATAACTTGTATGAACACCTGAGTTATAGGTTGGGCTATTGACTGCCAGTGAGTTTTTTTTTTTTTTGTTACTTAAAAAAAAAAATCCCACTGGTTGAGGTAGAGGTTGTTTGTCCTTAGATATTTGTTTTATTCCACCGCTAGGTGGTAGACCGTAATTAATATTATTGATATTATTAAGCCTTAGGCTCGCCGTACATCAGGACTGGCCTGATCAGCGTCTTGTACAGCAGTTTAAGATCTGTGCTGAGCCCGACTACCATGGCTCAGTAACGGGTATAGCCAATTGCCCTATTTACTTTTCAGCTGACATGATCGATATGAGTAGTGACGGATTCTACGCAGTGACTACTCGAAGTTTTTTTTTTTTTTTCTTTTTTTCTTTTCGCTTTTTATAGCGAACGTGTGGTTTTGGAAGTTTTTAGTGTCTAAAAGTTTTAGTGAGTGCATGGTAGTCGGCTACCGTCTGGCTGTATTCGGACCCTCTCGTCCGAGGCTTTCGTAAAATTTATTTTAAGTTTTTGAGGGCCGTGGCCACTTTCGTCCATTGATCCTTGACTCGGAGGCAAACAGAAGGAACTCTTTCCTTACATTGGTTTGTTTCAGCTGGCATGGTGGTTGCAGTTTCATTAAATGTTGAATCCTTGTGTCATTTTTTTCCTTCTGACTTCCCAAGAACCGGCCTTGTCCCTCAGCTGTTTCTTTGGTTAAATATGAACCACATTATGATACCATTATTCTTTCAAATTTGGCTGCATAATCAATTTCAGATTATTATTTTAAATATAAAGTATATATTACAATAAAATATGAAATTTTTAAAAAGCTTAGTTATTTCACTTTAAAAATATTTAAATTAATTAACATTTTTTTAATATAACAGATTTAATAATACTTGCAGTAGTAAAAAAGTTAACGTGACGTATTTCCTTTCTGCTAATTCGTCAGAAGAGAGCGCCACTGTATTGGGTCGTTAGACTTTTGTTTGGATGAACATAGCATACGATGTTTCATTCTTAACTTGGCTACTAAGTGTTGCGGTAGGATATTGCACTTGTTCGCTTGCTGTTTCCATATCTCAAAGGCTTTCGTTGACTGCGAGTCATACGCAACTGTTTTGCTGAATGTAAAACCGCAAACTAGTAGCCTCGTCTTTCTCATTAAGAAATCTTCGAATAACAAATAACCAAATCTAGAATATCTATTTTTACAACCTTAAATTTCAAACTATCTCTCAATTGTATTACTGTGGTAGTAATTTGGACGCCTAGAAAACTCAATCTTGTTTTTTACTTGCAAGAAAGAAAGAAAAAACTTGCCTTCAGTTCGTACCAAAATCACTGAAAATTATAGACTTCTTGGGATAGCTCCAATTATTGTTTCGTTATCGTCTAAAAATTAGGTTTTCTTAGCATCTGAAAAAGAGATTTTTTTTGCCCCTTTACTTTTAATAGAAAATCGCTGTAAGGCAATAACTTATGCTTTCTTTTATGAGTATTTTATAGGGATCAGATTCCCGATGCAACATGAACACAATCTCTATTGAAAACATTATGTAAGAAAGTGAGATAATAAGCTTAATTACTGAAACTAAAAGTGGGCTTATCATAGAAAATAAAAACAAAATTATAAATTATATAAGTGCATGTTTCAGCATAATCTAAAAGCCGAATGTACAAACTATGAAAGTTTCGTAAAAATTGACTTAGAAAATATAAACGCCTCCCAAGCGGCGTTTATGTTTTCAAAGTAGTGCTCGCTAAGGCAACTCGAAAATGCCAGTGCGTGTATTACCTACCGTAAGCTCTCTGATCAACTTACGAAACTTTCACAGTTTCTACATTACTTTTAAATGATGCTTGGATCTGATATCCACTTTACGTATATAATTTTGCATTGCCGAACTGAAGCCTTTTAGTTCTTTATTTTAGTAAAATTATAAATATTTCCAAGACATCATTACTTATTTGTTCGAATTCTTTAAACTTATTGAAACGAATGAGTTTAGTAATGATATTTTATTATTAATATGATTTTTGTAATATTATTAAACTTTGGTGTACGTTATATCGTTGAATGCTGTAAATTGTAACTGTGAATCGAAAACGATAGTAGTATATACCAGGTACTTCTGACAACATCAAGATAAGATAACGAATCGTGACGTGATTGGTTGTTCAGATGATGACGTCATTGTGTGTGTGACGTCATGCTATTGGAATGTTTGGAATTTTTCTGGGGAACATATGTGTGAGTGACGTCACGTTGTTTGTTTCGTTCGCGTATGGAATTGTGGGTGATGGTTGGGGATAAGGATTCCTGTCATGATTGGTGGGGCAATTTGAACAAGATCAAGATAAGATAAGGGATGTGTGTTGTTATCAGATTAAGATAAGTGACGTTATTCTTATGAATGGAAAAGGAAGATATATATTAGTGGATTTGTCGTGATTGGTGGGACACTATGAACAAAAATAGGGGTAGGGTGAATGGGGGAAGCGACGTCAGTGTCCTGAATGTGTGTTGTTATGAGATGTAGATAAGTAAATGGTTTGCGTATGCCATTATGGGTGATGGATAGTGATAAGATAGATTTTGGAATGTTTGGAATTTCGATGGGGGGGGGGCTGTTCTGTCAGGGACATCATGTGGTGTGTTTGGTTCGCATGTAGCATTGCGAGATAAGGAATCGTGACATTATGTCTTTGGAAGTTTCTGGGGAACATATGTCTGTGTGACATCATGTGGTATTTTGGTTTGCATATGGAATTGTGGGTGATGTTTTTGAGATAAGATATCTTGGAATTTTCCCAGGGTGACAAACATCCATCATTGTCTTCAAGTTTTGTGTTTGGTTGCCTATAGATGGAAGTACTAATTTTCCAATATAGTTTGGGGTATTTCTTTCCTGTTAAATAATATGGGAATTCGCAGAGTAGAGTAGAGTCTAAATGGCAGTAGCTTTTCTGAATAATTTAATTATATACTGGTGTCCCTCAAACACACACTTTTTTCCCTCATATACATAACTCATCCGAATATTTTGATTTGTCTACATTAAGATCTTAAACTTCATTACTTTTGCTAATTAAAGTTCTCTTTTTTTACAAAATGTTTTGACTATTGGTATTTTTAGTTTATAGTCAAGAGAAAAACCAAACGGTATTTAAAAAATAAATTAAAATAAACAGAGACATAAATTGATAACTTTTGTATGTAGTCTAGAAATTCTAATGATAATTTAAATTACTTACAGTCTTTCCAAAATGGGAACATCTTGGAACTATTGAGGTTTTCTGACTATTCCAAATTGTTGATTTTTGACATATATTCACAGCACAAAACACAAGGTCTGAAATGCAGATGACTCTTTTTCCTTATAGGTTAATATGCAGTTTGTTTCTTTCCTTCACTCATGGTGGCACTGTGTCATTTCCCTTAGCCAATTTGTTGTCCCTACTTGTGAACTTTTCTGACTGGCTTGACTTGGAATTCTCCTGGTCTTACTTGAGGGTTTGATAATACTTCCCACATGACAATCCAGACTTCACCTTTTTCATGACTCACATCCTCCCTTTGATGTTTTGCGTGATATTATCAGTTCGGGATTTGAGTATGTGAACAAAATTTTTACAGATAACTCAAACATTGTCAATAGGTAGCATTAGAAAATTTTCTAAAATAATTAATAACAGGATATCAGTTTCCCCAGTTTTTTTTAACCCATACATATAATTCTGATCAATAAATAAATTGTGTGAATTTTTTTCCCCATACACTGTAGATTTTGAAATGTGTTATCTTAAACTGTGTCATTTCTCTTCACTTTTGTGCTGAGCCTACTTGTGAACTTTTCTGACTGGGGCATTTGCACTGACGTTCATTTATCTTGAAGATGTCTGACTCATTTCTGCTCATTTGGGTTTGGCTCTCAGACACTACGGGACCATTAGTATAGACATTTTAAATCATTAATCACTTCCTTTCACAGATGTATTGTGGTATTCTTCAAAGGTAAAAACAGATCATTCTTGGCTGTTGAACAATGGTTTTTACAGTAGAGGCAACAATTTTCCATTAACTCAGCATGTCTTTTCCTGACTAAGATCCATTAGTGACCAACAAATTCGCATCTCTAGAAGCGTAGAGATGCACTTTTTTTTTACAATAATTAAACAGAATTGCATTAAGGTATAATGTTATGAATTTATATATCAATTTGTAATCAGATTGTGTTGTGTGCTGTTGTTGCATTTTCCACAGTGAAACTTTACCCAGTAAAGTTTCACTGTGGAAAATGCAACAACAGCACACATCTTTGTTCATTAAGTTACAAATGCATATTTTATATTTTATATTGCTCAAATATTAAATCACCAAATGCTAACAGTCGCACTTTAATTCCAAAGCTCTGAACTTACTTACTTATGTAACTGAAATTTATTCATTTTTCTTTCGTTAGCATTAGTAAGTTAAGTAACGAAAATGAGACAAACAAGGTTTTTTCGCATTCCTATCTAAACAAAAATTAAGACATTAAACTTAACACGTATCTGAAAGCAGGGTTACCATATTTCTTGAAAACAATATGCAACAATGTCAACCATCAAAAAAAAAAGAAAGAAAGAAAGAAAAATTGTAAAGAAAAATAAAATGTTTACCTTCAAATATTTATGATCACAACAAGGAAGAAATTCATCAGCTTTTCAAAGTTTTGAAATTCATACCCATATTGTTTTCATCATTTGGTATCATTTAAATGAAGAACAGGTCTGGCTATTAAGTACGTTAATGTTTTTTGATTTTTCTCTTCCAATGGCGAGTATTATTTGATATTTGCATGTTGATTCACTTGTTATCTGCATGCTATGATACCCTTTTATTTTCTACAACAAACCTTTTAAGAGTTTAGTAACTTGATGGGTTAAAATATCTAATGTCTCTCTGTAAATAACCAAATTCTAACAGTCGTATTGTTAGAATTTGGTATGACTGTTTTTTCTAGTCTGGTGAAGGTATCTACAGATGTAGTAACAAAATTGTCACTTTTCAGATCATTTTTACTTTATTCACAAAACTACAATTCCGTTATTTGCTTTGGTCTCTGTTTTTAATTCCCCCAACACTAGAATGTATGGGTGGTAATGTTGCGAATAAGTTTCAACTCGCACTTAAGTCACTTGATTTTATCTGCACACTACGATACCTTTTTTCTACAGCAATATTTTTAAGAGTTTTAGTAATGTGTTGGATTAAAATATCTAATGTCTCTCTGTAAAATGGCAAAATTCTAACAGTCGTACTTTAAGTACGACTGGTGAAATATTCTCCACTAAAATTCTGACTATTAATTTAATACCCAATTCCTTTTGCTTCCAAGAATTGACACAGTTTCTTGAAATATTTGAGGGCTTGCATGAACAAATAAGACTTAATTCACTGAGTGGATTTTCAAAAAAAAGTCTCTGGTTAGTTAGTAGCATGAAATTTCACAAGGAAAAAAAGTTGTCTTATTAAATTTGTATAACACATGAACAACACCCAATTTGTTCATTTAAATTTACACATTTTATTTGAGTGAAATATTATTTACAAATTGTATTTACTGAATCTAACATACAGAAAATAAATAAAGTGAAAAATACAATCTATTTTTTGTTCCTTAATCTTCTTATTGTTAAATTTGCACTATTTGTTCAAAGGTTCTTCCCATGCTTGCGGAATTGCCATCATGTGATTTTTGACAATGTGACTCTCATCTGAAAGTTTATTTTCATTTTGTGATCATTGGGAATTTGTTACTGTAGTAAAATTAAGGGTCACATTTTTATTATTTTGAAACCAATACATATATTTTTGAGCATTGTTAAATGCACAAAACCTATTGCTATGTTTCCAAAAACATATAAAAGTACATGTTATGTTTTGATGTTTGGGGCATCCAATTTCATTTAAATCGAACAGGTTTCTCTATTAACTCCGTTAATGGTTTTGATTTTTCTCTTCCTTTGGCAAGCAATATTTAATATTTGGATGTTGATTCTATCATCCAATTTCTTAGTTTGTCCAGAGATAGTGAACCAATTTCCCACTTCAACTGATGGTTATATTTTATTAACCAAGAATTCTGTTTTTCATCTCTTTCAGGTAATTCAGTCCAACTACAGGGTGATTTTGTCAATGAATATCTTAAAATAATTCCATCAGAAATACAAATTTCTTTAGGAAATAAATTTGAAGCCTTATTCAAAAGGATAACTGAAAATTCGTATTTTTCACCTGCTGTCGATTTTTTGTATTCGTTTTCCTTCATTCTTCTTACGTTACTTCATATGGCACCACAAACAAATAGTTATTTATTATTATTATTTCACTGATTATTAGCTCTGATCTTATATTTTATGTTAACTTTCTGTTACAAAATTCTAAACAATTAGAACTTTTCACAAAGAAACTTTCAAAGAATTTTGTGGCTCACCCATTATTTTTACATTACCAAACACAAAACACTACATCACAATACAGCAGCTGCAGTGGATGAACAATTGCCTTAAGTCCAAAGTCACTTGACTCTATGGTTTTATCTTATAGTACTGTTTATCCTTATCATTAAGGATAATTGCATTAAGGTATAAAGTTATGAATTTTAATATCAGATTCTAAACTGAATAACTGAGTAAAAATTTCAATGTGGAAAACAACAACAAAAGCACACATCTTTGTTCATTTAAGTTTTACAAATGCATATTTTATTTTTCTGAAATATTATTTACAAAGAAAAAAATTCGAAGCCTGTAATTACCTAAAAATTCACAATATTTAGTTTACACTCTTAACATTTTCCAGAGTTCAAATAATGAAAATTTTCGTTACTCACTGTTTCTTGGTTACATTACATCAAAATAGTTGGTCACGCAAAAGAGTTTTTAGATCAGATATCATATTAAGTACAGCTCCATACATTTGATATTGCGTCAGTCTTAAAATGACACCATCCCTCATTAAGCTTTCTGTGTATTATTTTGTCACCAGATATACACAAGCAGTTTTTGTAAAATGTTCGTAAATATCCCAAATTAAAGAATCTTTATCGAATTGAATAAAATCTTGAAGGTCTAATTTTATCATTGATGAATTTAGATGATTAGCGATAATTTTCCCCACGATACAAATTGTTGGTAATTCAGTTTCCAAAAATAGTAAATGATTATCAATGTCGTACATTTTTGGTGAAAATCTCTCAGCTTCTTCACAATTAATAGAGAAAACTTTACATCCACCAGCTCCTGTATCATCAAGCATTAATTCCCCATCTTGGCATTTCAGAATATAACAGTCACTGAGATCCATTTCGTAGTCAACTCTACTTTGCAAGTAGCCAAGGATATCAGACCACTTCCTGTAACTTTTCCCAAGTGGTCCTGGATAAATACATCACAATGTACGTGTCTTCTAAAATAATAATCGGTTTCCATCCTTTTAGAGCTAGGTGAAGAGTTTTGTCTCGTGCTATTTTCCTGAAGAAAGACAATTTCAAAGACTTTGTGGTTCACTCATTATTTTACTTTACTGGACACAAAACACCACAACACAATATGATAGCTGCACTGGATGAACAAATTGCAGTAACTGAAAGGCACTTGACTCTTGTTTTTCCTTATAGTACTGTTACCTGACCGTTCCTTAAAAAATGAAACTTTTGTACAGATGACTCACAGACATGTTTTTGCATGCTGGTGGATTTGATGTGATGTGAGTTTATCTTAATTTGTGACATCATGGGGCAAAATTTATCTCTGTGGCTTGAAGTCATCCAAGGAGAGATGAGCGAGCTCATCATTGTGGATATCTTTTAGTGATGTCACCTCAAACTGATAACCAATGAGATGAGTGAGCTAGCCATTTGCAGATGTCTGAAATTGTTGGGATGAAAAAAAAAACATTACACGGTGAAGTGAAAGGGCAGTTGAGAGGTTGACAGTGGTCTACCCCGCAAGGCTCCCCCACTGTAAGTAATTTAAATTATCATTAGAATTTCTAGACTACACATACAAAAGTTATCAATTTACGTCTCCATTTATTTTAATTTATTTTTTAAATACTGTTTAGTTTTTCTCTTGACTATAAACTAAAAATACCAATAGTCAAAACATTTTGTAAAAAAAGAGAACTTTAATTAGCAAAAGTAATGAAGTTTAAGATCTTAATGTAGATAAATCAAAATATTCAGATGAGTTATGTATATGAGGAAAAAAAGTGTGTGTTTGAGGGACACCAGTATATAATTAAATTAAATTATTCAGAAAAGTTGCTGCCATTTAAACTCTACTCTACTCTATGAATTCCCATATTATTTAACAGGAAAGAAATACCCCAAACTATATTGGAAAATTAGTACTTCCATCTATAGGCAACCAAACACAAAACTTGAAGACAATGATGGATGTTTGTCACCCTGGGAAAATTCCAAGATATCTTATCTCAAAAACATCGTTCACAATTCCATGGGCAAACCAAAACATCACGTTATGTCACAGAGACATATGTTTCCCAGAAATTTCCAAAGACATAACATCACGATTCCTTATCTCTAAAATTACCCACAATGCTCCACGCGAACCAAACACACCACGTGATGTCCCTCACAGAAGGGGAGTCCCCCAGCAAAATTCTAAACATTCTAAAATCTATCTTATCACTATCCATCACCCATAATGCCATACGCAAACCATCTACTTATCTATATCTCATAACAACACACATTCAGGACACTGACGTTGCTCCCCCCATTCTTCTTACCCCTATTTTTGTTCATAGTGTCCCACCAATCACGACAAATCCACTAATATATATCTTCCTTTTCCATTCATAAGAATAACGTCACTTATCTTAATCTGATAACAACATACATCCCGTATCTTATCTTGATCTTGTTCAAAGTGCCCCACCAATCATGACAACGAATCCTTATCCCCAACCATCACCCACAATTCCATACGCGAACAAATCAAACAATGTGACATCACTCATACATATGTTCCCCAGAAAAATTCCAAATATTCCAATAGCATGACTTCACACACACAGTGACGTCATCATCTGAACAACCAATCACGTCACGATTCCTTATCTTATCTTGATGTTGTCAGAAGTGCCTGGTATACTACTAACGATGGTTAAGAGTATCCATGAAGTGGAAGTGGATTTTTTAAATTGTGACCTAATTAGTTGATCTTTGGTGCAGGAAAATAAATCGGTTTTTCTTTCTTCTTCCCAGAACATCGAACTTACACAATTTCGACAGCAGTATGAGGGTTAAGGGTTAGAATCAAGAGTTGGCAGCAGCTGTCTGCTGTACTATACTAGCCCTCCCCCTTCCTCTAACGCCATTCGAATATTTATTATATTGTTATTTTCTCAGTATATGTTGTTTTGACATTATTCACAATAATGTCAAAGTTTCTTGACATTATTCACAATAATGTCAAAGTTTCTTGACATTATTCACAATAATTTCTTCATAATGTAAGATCTTAGATTATCTACTTTGGTGGCGCTGTTTGGAATTGTCGGTTAATGTTCAATTACCATTATGTGTTCTTGTACCTAAGATACGTATGACATTTCAGGCGAAAATTCTACTCTAATGAAATATATTACGTGAATTTATATCCAGTATTATAATTATTTGAAATATGCCTACTCATGGTACTTTATTATTGAAATAAATTAATTGAAAGAATTAAATCATTATTACTGAAGATGTTTACTGCTGGAATGGTCTCACACGGATTAGTATCAGGCTTGGATTGGCTTGCTTATTAAGTCCCGCGGTACGATTTTGTGCGATCACTTTTGGGTTTTGATTTTCACGAGCGAAAAAAATGAAATAACAATTTGAATCGAATGCGTATTAGATATTTTAATTCTATCACTAATCGATAATCTCCATGTTGGTAATTTTATTTGGTGTTTTTACATCACTATATACCCATGTGTTTTTCAAATATTATGTATCAAAGAAGTGTTCTTGCACTGTTTTGTTCCGACGTATATAATATATGTACTGTATTCTGGATGCGGCCTTTCGATGATTTTTTTTCTTTTTTTTCTTTCTTAATGCGCCCCGCGGATTACCTAAGGTTGGACAGCCCTGATCTGGACGATTTCACGCGAGAAAAAATTATTGGAAAGCTTGAAGACGGCCGCAGAATTACTGATATTGCCAGAGAGTTTGGAATCTCACATAGCATTGTATCCAGGCTCTGGGCAGCGTTTCAAACCAAATGGAGTGTGTTCCTAGAACATATTCAATGGAAATGGAACGTTTGCTAAGAGGTCGCCCTCGCTCTGCCGCCGAGAATGAAGACATATTTTTGGTTATAACAGCAAAATGTAATCGACGCACCAATGCAGGTCAGCTTGGAAGTCTGCTCCATTCAAGCACAGGTATGCGGATATCTCGACAAACTGCGACAAGTGTGCGAAGAGCTATACGCATGAAGGCCTGCAGGCTGCGGCCCTTTATCCACACCACATCGTACAGCACGTTTTCAGTGCTGTATCGTATTCATAAAAATTGGACAAGACACCAATAGACTAATGTATTCTTTACAGATGAGAGTCATTTTAATCTTTCCTTCGATTCTAGACTACACTGGAAAATGGTACTACTTACTGTCATGAGAATGTTCTTGAAAGGGATAGATACGGGGATGGTAGAGATGCCACGGAACAATCTGTTTGATTGTTCCGTGCTTCTGTAGGCGAAGGATTACTTTTTATGGCTGACAGTAGTGCTGTCACATCACATCTTACACAAGCAGTGGAGATACTTCTAGAGACCGAGGATACTAATCGAATCAGGTGGCCAGCATGCTCTCGGATCTCAAACACATAGAACAGGTTTCGGACACAATGGGGAAACGCATTGCTGCTCGAAATTCCCCTCCAGAAAACAAATAAAGCCTTATCCTTGCTATGAAGGAGTGGGCCAGTTTGCCTCAAGAACCCCTGAATCACTTGGTACTAAACATAGTATGATGTTGTAAGAGCTGCATAGCAATTTGGAGATGGACATATTCCATACTGAAATGTCTTTGCTCATAGTTTTCTGTAACCGTTGAATATTAATTCCTTATCTACGTCCTTAGGAAATTTGTAACTTTTGCAACGTACTGCAATTTAATTTCCGCGAAATTTAAAGCACATTTTTTGTGTAATATAATTTATTAATATGCTGGCACTAAAATTATAAATTTATCCACATTTGGCTGTAGTCGGGAAAATGTTTTACACATACATGTAAAAAATGTTGTTCGTCCTTAGCTTTTCGACATTAGTATATGATATCGCAATGCTACCATTAGAATTAGAAGATGGAAGCACAGATGAACAAAAGTTCTCCCAACGATTTTTGTGAGAGATCACGACTGCCATTGGCACGATTGAAGAGCTTACATTTAGCCCTATGAAAGTCGGACTTCGTTTTTTTAATGATGGCTTTAAAAGTAAGTGTTGCAGGCTTCTGTGTAGGATGCGAATTGTGTGAGTGTAGGAATGACTATGAGAAATAGCTACTTCAGTTCAGGAATGATTGTGACAAGCTGTGAGATTGCTCAAAAAGGTGGAATTTTCAGTCAAGAAAGGATATGTGGAATTACAGTACAGTTTCCGAGGTTTCGAATCTGAATGGGAAGGTAATGACATTATGTAAAGGTAACTGTGGATGGACCCAAGAAGATATTGAAACGTATGTACACCAATGCCTGAAGTATCAGAAATAAAGGAGAGGAGTTTATGACATTGATCAGCTTGACTTGGCTCCAAATTATTGGCATCAACGAGACCTGCTTGTCAGAGAATAATGTAGTTACAGGGATAGAGTGTAACAGATTACATATTCAGACAGGATATAGGAAATAGGGCAGGAGGAGAGTTATTGTTTATAGCTGAAGAACTTCACCCAACAAAAACAGAAGTTAAGGAAGATCGTATATCTAAAGGAAATGGTTCATTTGAGGTGTCGTGTGAAATAGAGGCTAATCGGACAAACTTTGGTGGTGGTTGGTGCTATAGACCCGGGAATCCAGAAGAAGAAGATGTGGATGGCATGTATTAGCAGATTAGCCTAATGAGTGCTGGCCAAGCAGATATTATGGGAGACTTCAACTATGGTTATATAGATTGGAAGGAAAGGGCACATGGCAAAATAGATATGGAATTTATAGAATTACTAAGCGATAATTACCTGAAGCACCACGTGATGGAGGGAAAGTTTGAGAGTGTTGGATCTGGTAATCAGAAAAAGTGACCATGTATTCTTGTCCTGGGAGGTTGCTCAAAATGTGAAATTTTCAGTCAAAAAAGGATAGATATACGAAACTACAAAGTTAGCAATTATGACAAACTAGGAGGCAATTTGGAGCAGTGCCATGGCATAAGAAACCATGGAATGAGTGTCACAGGTGCATGGGAAGCGGTCAAAAATGATTTAAGTGAGGCAGTATCAGACTGCATACCCACGGTCAAGAGGATAAACTGAATAGGTATTAAGTGAATCAGTTACAATATAAAGCAGGAATTGCAGAATAAGAGGGAATTGTGAAAGGAATAGAAATATAAAGGCGATCAGTGCTCATGAGCAATATAATGCACATGCAAGAAAAGCAACACGTGTGGTAAGGAAGACTAAATCAGAATTTGAGATAAAGCTAAGCAGGCCAAAATAAATCCGAAAAGTTTTCGCTTCTTAGCAAGTGAGAGAAAGAATGATTATGGAAAGATAACTTTACACATGTTGATAGCAGGAAAGCGACAGAAGAAATAGTCCAGTTACTAGGTCTTGCAGGGATATATCATCACCCAGATTGCGGCTTTGCAGTTACTGATATGAATATTGAGGTAGCTGAACTGGAGGTACTCCATAATTGAAAAATATTAATTTAAATATGGTAGGTGGCCTGGGCTATATGTCATCTTGTGTGCTATGAGAATCTTCAAGTGAGCTGGCATGGCTCCCACCTTAATAAGATGTAGACCCTCCTCATTTCGCTGCGATGATTACAGCAGTCCTACGGGAATACTTTCCACAAGCACAACGATCAATGCGAATTTTGGACGATTCTTCCCGTAGGCATGTAATGAGGTCCTAGAATATTGTGGAGCAGACGCTCTTGACCTCATCTGGTGCTCCAGTTCAACCTGTTCAATAAGTTTGAGATCAGGGCTCTGTGGAGTCCTGATCTCAAAGTCCTGAAAAATATCTTGACGAGCAGAGACAAGCAAGTTATTGTACCTCTGTATCGAGCCTTAATAAGATCTTATCTCGACTACTGTGCCCAGATTTGGTCACCTGGATTTCTTCTTGATGGGGAGGAGGTGGAGAGGGTCCAGAGGCGAGTGACCAAGATGATAGCAGGTCTATGGAATGAACTTTATGAAAACAGGTTGAAGATTTGTGGGTTGCAGAAATTGGTTGATAGGCGGAAAAGGGGAGATATGATTGAGACATTCAAATTGCTGAAGTTTCTATAGGATTAATTCAGAGGATATTTTTGAGATCAGGACTGGTGGTAGGAGAACTCGGGGACATCTATGGAAGCTGGGCAAGAGTGTGGTTAGCAAGGTTGTTAGAGCTGGGTTCTTTACTTTTAGAGTGGTAAATGAGTGGAATAAGCTACCAGAGTCTCCTGTGGGTGCTATGACAGTGAATGAGTTCAAGGCAAGGTATGATAGATACTGTGAGAATGTCGAATAGTTGTGCGGACATGATGTTTAGGGCCTCCCTTGATGAGTTTAAGGACTCCCTGGAGTCGCCCGTAATAACAGTAATACCATTGTCAGCTTATTATAAAATGTAAATAAATTACTTAGGCAGGGCCTCCCTTTTTAAAAAGCCATGCTGCCTCCTATATAGTATCATATACCTATTCATCTTCTTCTTCTTCCTCTACGCATTTTTCCTGCTTCTATTGCAGGGTCCGCATATTACGTAGATACGGCGTTTGTTAGTACAAACCCGAGCTGGCATCAAACAATACATTTCCCCCGCTGAGGGGGAAATGTATTGTTTGACTGTAGCAGCGTCTGTTCACGGGGTCAGTATGCCTGTTTAAGGGATGATAAACCCCAGATAAACTGAGGAAAAAACCCTATTGTCCACACCCAAGACCGGCTAACTTGGCTATGGTTGAGAAAAATCCTTGAGTTCCTCACGTCGTCGACGGGAATCGAACCTAGGACACTCCTTCCTCAGGCATATGGTTGCGAAGCACATAGCCACTAAGCTAACCGTGCAGACATAATCCTATTCATCCATTCTTGAATTTTACTTTTAACCAACTTTTTCAATACTTTAACCACCACTCCAGAAATGCTAACTGGTTTGTAATTTCCTACTTCGGTCTTGGAGCCACCTTTATGTAATTGAACTATTTTTATCCTCTTTCTATTCCCTTAGAACCTTGCAGAGTTGACTTAGAATAAACAACTTTTATTCTAAGTCATGGCTGTTTAATAAACAAGTCATGGCTGTTTGTTCCTCATACTATGGTGTGAGGAACAAACAGCCATGACTTCTTTTCAAGCAGTACATATCACATATATATCTCTACCATACTGTAGGTTTAAGAGAATATCTTTAAGGAGATGATATTCAAAATGCTCTATCTAGCAATTTGCAAGAGATAGGACTACCTAGTTTTGTTTCTTCAACTTGTTATAATTTTCTTGTACACTGAAATAACTAAAATCCATTACAAAGTGAAAATGTTTGATGATAACAGGAGGAAAATCTTGTTTTAGTAAATTAACAGCATCTGTCAAAGGAATGTTTGTGAAAAGAGTACTATATCAAGACTAAATAAAATATCGCAAGGTTCTAAATGAAGTACCAAGTTTTGTTTTAAAATTTAGGTAGTTCTTGGAATACGTGATTTATAAATCTTGGGTAGACTCTTGCTGTTCATTTATTGTCAGTTTAGTTTCAAATTGTTTATAGTATGCTGCATGTTTATACTCTCAAAAACTGCCTAGAAAGAGGAAAAGTGAATTTGAAAATACAAATCTCTAACGAAGTTGAAAGCAGTAAATAGGCAAGAAATTTCTAGCCTTCAGGAATCCAGAATGAAATTGATCCAAGTTTCAGTTGTCCCGTTCTAGAATAAGCTCCATACAGCCTTCACACCATATTTCCAGGAAATTAACCTCAGTTCATGACATTGCGGGAATTAGAGTTCAATTTACACGGCTCCCTTAATCATGGTGTCTAAGGAACGAATTAAGTAGTTAAAACGAGCGTTTAGATTATCGAATTTTACTTATTGTTTTCCTCCTGATGACTTTAAATCACGCTATTCATCATTCTCGTCTCATTATTAAAATCTCATACTGCATAAGGATTTCACCGTTATTTATAAAACCTTAAAAAATTTTGACATGCATTTCCTGGAAAAGATTTTTTTTGCTCCCTACAATAAGTTTTTTTTTTTTTTTTTTTTTTTTTTGTGATTACGGCATCTTTTGATGCCCAATAAGCTCATGGATGGATAGATGGATAGCCTTTTTGAATGAAAATATTTATGACTATTCGTGGACACTGCTTCGAGATTATGTTTAACATGTGTGCCGAGTAAGCATTACATGTGTTGGCTTTTTGGCTGTTACAAATTTCGGTTGTTGCGTGTGAAATGTTACTTTCAATACTGCACAGTGGCTATAAAGTAAGGTAAACAGGCACTTTTTCAAAAGTTTTTATTTGCATAATGCTTCTCAGTTCTCAATAAAGGAAAGTGTGGTATTAGAGCTGGAATTGGTTACTTCAATGATCGCGTTGTGTTGTTTAGAGAGATTATTTTAATCGTGAAAAACGACATACAAAATAGGGACGTTCGATTTGATTTTTTTTTTTTTTTTGAAATGTTGCTGGTGAAAGGATGTAAAGTTAAAGTGGAAGTGATAATACTTTTACAAAAGTTTTTCTTCATTTATCAATTTTGGTTTCCCAGGACGCGAAATGTATTTAGCCTAACTCTTTTTATGCAGTCGTAATATAACATTCATTTTTGTATTAAATACGTACGACTGCCAGTTTAATGTTGCCACTTTGGAAAGAAGAGAACACAAGCAGTGTACTATGTTGATGAAACTGATGAGGCCAATGACCTGAGTAGTGATTGTGGACAGGAGTTGAATTTTAAAAGATATATTGCAAAGTTAGCCGAAACAGTACATCAAATTATGGGGTTGTTGAGGAACAGCAGCATAAGCAGGGATATAGAGATTATTGTTCCCCTATATAAGGCCACATCTGGACTTCTGCACACAGATTTGAATATGCAGATTCTGTAGGCATTAAGAAGAGGGCGAGAGGATTCAGAGGTGAGTGACCATGATGTGGCAAGCCCTGGAATGCTCCACATGAGAATAGGTTGACAGTTTGTGGGCTTAAAAAATTAGCTGATAGGCAAAAAAAGACATGATAGAAGCAAAATGGTTTTACTGGATTGACAATTAAAGCTTTTTTTTTTTTTTTTTCCCAGTGTATGGCAGGATGGAAGAGAACAAAGGAAAGGAATCACTAATGGAAATTGTGTAAGAGTGCAGTTAACATGGGTATTAGGACTAGATTTTTTGCTTGGAGGGTGGACTGGATTGTCAGAGGTGGTTATGGATACTTTATTTTATTAGTGAATAAGTTTAAGGAGAATTATGATAGATGTTATGTGAGTAATGTATCTCCTGCATGAGTTCTAACTCTATGGATATGCCTGTATAATAATAATAATTGTAAACTTCATTTTAATAGTGTTTAATGTGATCATATTAATAGATCATATTTTAGATGTGTATTTTAACAAATCTCACTGAAACCACACTCTGGAAATCAGTATAAACCTGGTTTATCACATAAATATGAAATCTAAAGAGCTGTGATGCAGGATATTGCTGTAGTGGATGCATCGCTTCTGCACAAATGCCCATTTTTAACATTGGAAAATTCATCTTCCAGTGGCATGTATTATGTGACACATGAATTGTAGGCATTAAAATTCTGGGACCCAAACCCTTTCACATATTGGATGATTAGCACCATGGAAATAAATAAATAAATATATATATATATATATATATATATATATATATATATATTTAGATTGCTTAAACAAGGAAAGTTCTTATCTTTGATAACTATGAAATTGTACCATAATTTTAACTGGTTATTGTATTTTTTTGTCTGTTATAAATCAAATACTCTTTAGAATGGTAAAGTTGTGCTCATATTTTTGTATATATGTATCTAAGACAATTTTCAAACTTATCAGGATGCAAAATGCTTTAGATGCATTTATCCTGCAACTGTTTGTCAAACAATATATTCTAACTTCTTACATGTATGAAATCGGCATTTCTTTCCATATTAGTTCTTTGTATGCATTCTCTTACCTCATTTTTTAGTGTGGAACTCAAACTCAACAATGTTTAGCCTCAGTTTATAAACAATATATATATATATATATTCCATAATCCTGTTAATCTTGGTGGTAGCATATGTAGAAGTATATATATATATGCTATGGATAGAGCATATAGGCATGTCTTTACTTTCTCTCTCTTTGCATCACTTGAAAATGAACTCAGATTTGGGCACAGTAAATCAAAATATGGGTGAGTCCACACCTAAGACAGATCACTTAGTTCCTGTTCATACTGATCAGATTACTGCTATCCTCATTACAGCTGTAGCCTTCTGGAACTTTTAATATCCTGTCATGTGGTGCCTGTATTTCAGTCCTCAGTGTATACCAGAATCTTTTACTTCACCTACCTTCTGTAGGTTCTCTCCTTTAATATAGGATAAAACAATGATAAATATCCAGTTCAGATATAAGCATTTTAATTATCTCATGGGAATATATATGTGTGTAATTTATTTATAAAAAAAAAGAAATTAAAATTATTTTTCAGAGGCTGTCTCTGATATTGAAGACAGCAGACTTATACAGTGTTCATCATAGCTCAGAAATTGTCAATTATTATCTTTTGACTGTTTGCCAGTCATTTGCTTTCAGTTCTTCCAACAGGTGCCAGCCTAGTTGGCATGGAGCTTACCTGTTCTCCAACCAAATGGGTCGCAGTTTTGAATCCCCCTGCGAGCATGGATGTTTGTGATCGTCTTACTTTGTGTACTGCTATAACTTTTGATATGGCACAGTATGACCTTTGCTGTCTCCTTGCACCATTAAAACCATAAATCATCATCATCATCCAGTAGGTCTGCAGTAAATTTTGTTTCAGGTCTTCCCAGAGGTATAAGTCTATAGCTGACAGGTTTGGAATGAGGTGATGTGCTGACCACATTATATATCACCTTCAAGAGATCATTATATGTAAAATTTGCTGGCCTGGATGATGAAGGAATGGCATGTCCGTCGCTACTCTCCTCCCAGTAGGCTGTGGATTCAAATCTCAATATGACATGGATGTTTGTGAAAGTCTCTAAATGGTAAATTAATTTTATTTTCTGGTGGGATACCACTACCTTGCTTTCTGGAGACCCAGAGTAGTTTGAAAAAGTGCAGTATTTGTAATAGAGAAACAAGGAACCATACTATAGAAAGCTGTTGGATTATCAGTTTCAAATAATAAAATAGGCTTTCATGATATTTATGACATTAATATGCTATTGATTTATAACTTTTTCTGGGTGGGACTTGCATAAAAAAAAGTTACCAGCAGTGTTGACCCACAGCACTACCCCTTTTAGAATTGTATACTATCCAAATCAGCACCTTGTCTTTTGCTGTTCAAAAATGAAAAAAAATCTGCAATATGTGTTGATGATCTCAAGTTGTTACTGTTGCACCATTTAACTCATAATGCCAAGAGATGACTACATATTCTGATATTACATGCCAAATAATTACCTTCTAAGTGTGCCAAAGATTTTGTGTTCAGTTCCTGTAAGCTCAGATTATACATGATAGTTTAGCTTGTTGACATAGTCCTAAGATAGAAAGCACTGTCACTCATAAATAGGTTTATGATTACTGTTGGATCATGTTCAGGATAAGAACTTCTTTATAGAACTGTGGTATCTTTTTTTAGTTGCACAATTTTGAACTTTATAGGAAAACCATACACGTTTATTTTGATTTTTCTGTGAATGAGAGCTTATGTTAGCCAGTTATACAGTGTGAACAGTCACGAGCTGGATTTCTCTACAAATTGCAATAGTCTGTCCTCCTCGGTGTTGACAACTGGCTGTGCTTTCTTGAGCTAGTGTTACCCTTACAACATTCAGTATACTGCAGAATGGTGTGCTTTCTGATAGCATTGTTACTGTAACTTTTTGTTAGCACTTTTGTTTTTTGTTTTTTTTTGATAGAGGGGATTCACTCTTCAAAGCTGGTTTTCAAATATTTGCAATTTTTGTTCTGTGATGCAAGTTTTAGGATTACATTCTCAAGCATCTTGTGCACTTGCATGAAAAGCTATATATTTTTTAAAATATACCTCTTTTTGCAAGGTGTCTCATATATGTTTACATGCTCTTATATCAGGTACCTTGCATAATCTTCAGCCCTGAAGTTATGCTGACTGAAATGCTATAGAGGTGGTTGGGTTTCCTTCCAGAAACTTTGGGACATTTGCAAAACAGTTGAGCTGGCCAGAACACACGCACAGTTCATAGAAATTATACACTGGCCTTAGTTGTTGCTTCTGTAATTCAAAAATAACTCGCTGGAATGCAAACTTCTCAAAATGTTATCATTATTCTTTTTGCTTTGGTCAACCATACAAGTCATATCTTAGATTGACAGAGGTAGTTAAACAGCCTCTATATTTTTAGCAAAGCAGTTATACTATAGCTTACTTTCATTATTTTGAACTGATTTCAAAATTCACATTAGAATTTTGAATTATACGTGGGCCATAAAAAACAAAACAACAGAAAGGTTATTAAATATTTGCTGTGCTTGCTTTAAAAGTTGTCCATATGCACAGAATGCTGGTAAATCAAGTAGGCTTGCTGTATACTTAAATCATTCTCCTCTAAATTAGCATTGAAAATGTAAAGCAAAAATATGGAAGGATACTGTACATATGTTTGGATTTTCTCATCATTGGATCTCATTACACAATTATTCTAACATAAAGTACATTTCATATTTTTTATTGTAATAAAGGATATAAATTTATAATTTACTAATTATAATATATTAATTAAACAATGCTGTTATTGAATTTAAGATTGTATTTAATGAAGACAGTATATTATGATTTTAATAAGGTTGTATAGTCCAACCACAGAAGGGAGAGCTGTCGTTGGCAGACTGCCTAGAAGAGTCAGTTCATGTTGAAGGGGAGAAAGAAATAAGGTGATGAATGAATTGGTCAACAACACGCAAAATCATGTGCTTTGTAGGTAAAATTTTCCAACTGTTATACAAGCAAAATAGTTACCACTTTGAAAACTACAATGATTATAAAAGAGAAGCTAATTTTCTTACGTATAATAATAAACACTCATCCCGCAATACGGATTAATTACCGTATTATCGGAATGTATTCTCCTCCTGATGACATGCACAGATCTCGTTTCTGTGGGCATACTATATAATATTGCATTATTATTATAAGATGACCGCCATGAAAGTTAGTATTAAGGGGGGGGGGGAGTGTGGTTTTTAAATATGTGTTTTGAAAAAAGTAAGTTATTTTTTATCTTCCAGAGTCAGCTCTGTACTAAATAAGAATGTGAAGACATTTGGCAAGAATTTTATGTTTGATAGGAAAGAAGAAACCTGTTGGAATTCTGATCAGGTATATATCTTCTTGGAATTACCAGATTCAGTACTTTTATCTGGTGTGATTTTTAAATTATTTTTTACCTATTTTAATATAGTGACTGACTCTCTAGATGTATATTTATACACATTTGGTAATGTTTCTGATCATTATAAAATGGCACAGACATTGTTAGCAATTTGTTGTTCTTAGCCTCTGGGATTAAGTGCATCTTTAGTTTCTCGTACCAAGAAGTTTTAAGTTTTCCATTCTTCTATAATTATAAAATGCTAATTATGCTTAACCTATCACTATAGCAATTTTCTTTAATGGTCAGCATCCATTATTTTGAATTTATGAAGACAAAAAACATGTGTTGGAGCAATTACTTATAATTGAGAAAAATAACACTCAACATTTTGACCTCTATCACGGTCATCATTAGGAATATATATATATATATATATATATATATATGAACAAAACACAAGCTATATAACAGTACACCTAAATAAGCCATAGTATGACTGTTATGCTAACCATTTACACTAGCTTGACCTCTGGTGACGAAAAGGAGGGGGAAGAGTTAAAAAGAACTGAATAAAATAAAATTATTAAAAGTGGAACTACATCAATTGCACCTCTAGTCCTGTCATCTTTAGGTGGTTCTGTCCACTGATCAGTGTTTTTTATGAGGTTTCTGAAAAGCAAGGTAACACATTTTTTTTCTTTAATAAATTTAGTTTAATCCTTTATCCAAGTGTGAGCAAACAAAGTTTGTGCCTGAAAGTATCTTCAGGACTGGAGTAAGGTAGACTTTGTTTGCTCACACTTGGATAAAGGATTAAACTAAATTTATTATAGTCTAACCAAGTGAAAAATAAACTTTCAACATCTTTCTCTAAATCCAGAGTAATTTAATAAAAAGGTGGCACACCGTTTGGCAACTCCTATAGGTAGAGATGACCTTGCTAATGCTTCTGCCTGGTATCTCCACTTGGGCTTGGCTCCCACTGAAGAGACCTCAATAAAGGTTGAAACTAGTCTGGGTAGTAGCCCTTCCATTAATGCATAACATTATACATATCTGCAAGGAGATGTGTTTTGCATTATGGGAGACACTGAGATAGGAGTGATGTTGGCTTGCTCCACCTTTGCAACGAGTTGCATGGTGTTGTACTACCTTACCCCAGTCCTGAAGATACTTTCAGGCACAAACTTTGTTTGCTCACACTTGGATAAAGGATTAAACTAAATTTATTATAGTCTAACCAAGTGAAAAATAAACTTTCAACGTTTTTTCCTTAATGGTGAAAGGGAATGAGATCAAACACAATGGATAGATAGACCTGTTAATAACATTCAAAAATATTGCCATTGCAGTGAGGTGCTATGATTGCCTCATAGCTCATTCCAGCTGCAAAAAATGCAGCTATCGTGCAAGTGTGGTGTCCAATTGAAGATCGCCATTGAGTTGGCAAGCCTTTGAGCAAGACAGAAGACAACATTTTGTCCATTGACATTGTTCTTGAAGACTGGTGAGTGAAACTGTGTGAAATTGCACAATTAGAGAACTTGAATGAGTCTACTGTTTATGAAATTATTCATGATGTCCTTGGCTCTTGAAAAGTTTGTTCCCACTGGGTGTCCTGACAATTGTTAGAGGCACCGTGCATGGGAACGTTTATGGAGAATTTCTTGCTTGCCTAGTCATAGGAGATGGAATATGGGGTTCATCACTTTAACCCTAAAGAGCAAACAAGACTCTGTGACCTGGAATCATCCACAATCTCTTGGGTGCAAAGAATTCAAAACTGTTCCCATTGTGCAAAAAGTCATGACCACAGTGTTTTGGGATTACCAAGGAGTTCTGTTAGTGGACTTCTTGCCAAAGGGAGGAACAATCAATGCAGAGCTTTACTGTGCAAATTGAAAGCTAACATTTGATGCAAACGACCAGAACTTCTGACAAGCAGCATGATTTTTGCGCACAACAACATTACTCTATGCAATGTGTACACCACTCATGAGGGGTTATGCTGTAATTGTTGGGATACCCTGCCACATCCCCACACGAAACACTTTTCCAGAAGGCATTTCACTACAGATGAGAAGGTTCATCAGGCAGTGTGATGTTGGTTACTGAATGTGGGCACAAACTTCTTTGTTACTGGTGCTGATAAACTGATCTATCGTTGAGGCAAGTGTATAAATGAATTTGAAGAATTTGTGGAGAAATAGTGCAGGTTCACTTATTTTTTGATGTATACTTTCAACTTCCTATTACTAATCATCCTACAGAAAAAAAAATGTTACCTTACTTATTGGAAATCCCTTGTATGTTGGGGTTCTGCCATCATGTTCTTCTGAATGTCATATTGGTTGTAGATGGGTCTCCCAGACTCTTGGAATTGATAATCCATCATTCCTGTTGAGATTGGGATGATGAATTAGCATCTCACAAACTTCCCTGAATTTTCTTTCTAGCCAGGTTTTGGTGCAGTGTCGGAACTTGGTGTCTTTTCAGTTAATTCTCTGATAAGTTTGGTCAGAAAAGTACATGGTCAGAAAAGCCTGTTTAATTGTGCATACTGTTTCCTCTATGTAGGGTAAGTTGCAGGCACACTGGATTTTGTAAAACCCTTGATGGGCAAGGTAAGGAAGGGAGATTTTTGAATCAGTTGAGTATGCTTTTTACTTTTGTAGAGGTTTGATTGGTGCCCTAATATATGATGTGGCTTCGTCATTTTTGTAATTTTGTTTTTTACTTTTCATAGCATTATTGTGGACAATCTTGTGAACTGTTCTTTTGCTGTAGGCAGTCTTTATAAAGGTTTGGTTAATAGTTTCAACTTCATTCTTCAGCAGCTGCTCATCAGACCAAACTGTTAGGGCTCTATGTTTTGAGAGTGCTGATGAACTCTAGTTTTCTGTGTTGGATTGTGGTATGAATCTTTGTGTATGTATTGGCCTAGTATGTAGGTTTACAGTAGATAGCTGTGTTCCCCACTTACAGAATCCTCAGAAGGAAGATGAAGACATTTCTTTTCATTTGTCCATCTGCTAACTATCTAGATAAAATTCTAAATCCTTCCACTATTGGAATACTGGCATCTGGGTGATGTAAAAGAAATTTGTTTAAAAATTCTTGATGTGCTGTTCAGAAGAGTTCAGCTAATTGATGACCCTTCTCTCTCCAGCCACCATTTCACAGATGATCAGTTTCTGCATTTTATCTCCAGACTATTTTACTTTGAATTTGCTCCTCCCATTGATCTTTCATTCCATTTACCTCTGTTCCCTGGAACAGCCTTTCTTATATGAAATATTTCTTGAAGATTACCATATCTGGCTGTTGAAAAAAAAAAAAAATCAACATATTACTTTTCTTTTGCATAATGTCCACGAATTACCAGAATTCATATTTTTATCTACAGCACTTAATTACTATACAATGATATTTATAGGTAAGAGCCTGTGTAGCTCAGTGGATGTGGCATTTGCCAACCACGGCGCTTGGCCGCACGAAGGAAGACTTAGTTTCGAGTCTAGTTGGCGACTAGAGGAAATTTTTCTAAGCCTTTTTTCGACCGGTTCCCGAGTGAGTCGATCTCTGGCACGGGCAAGCAGGTTTTTCCTCCCGGAAACTCGGGTTTTTCGTCCTGTAAACTCAAGAAAATCGACCGTAGAACCCACATTATTTCAGACATTAAATATATTGTGTTAGGGACCACAAGATGGCGGCGCATTTGAGCCGTCTCTCTTCACTGAGTACCGCTTAATTAGTGATAGCCTTGGGCCATCTATCTCTGATTGGTACCAGTGGAGATTGAACTGCCCACTCAGTCTCCTAAAGTTAGATAGAGCTAAATGGCCTCGCCTACTCCCCGCATACGGGAATAAAAAGGCGTTAGCTGATTTTTTTTTTTTTTGATTACTTTTCTTTTGATCTGCAACCACACATAGCATTGAATTGCTATAGGTTTTGTGTAGCCTTGTGTGTGTGTGGGGGGGGGGGATGTTGATAAAACCTGCTCTTGTATAGATGACGAGGACAAGTTATTTCCCACTAAACAGCATAGAAGTAAGTCTATATTCAACTTATCCAAAAAAATAAAAAAGGAGAGAGAAAAAAGGGGTGATAAGTCATACTATCAACCAATTTTCTGATCTCAGTTTTCTTGAAAATAATGTGCAAGTCACCAGCAGCCAACTTCTTCACTACTTGTAAGTCTATCAGTTAATTAGTGACTACCTAGTATGAATTTTTCCCCTTCCTCCCACTTCATAGCAGGTCTCATAATCAAAGTTACTTGCTTTTGGACATAAACCATGGAAAGGTTACTAGAAATTGTGTGATGAAATCTACATTTTCAATAGCTTTGATCTAATCTGGCATAGAAGGCTACTTACCAAACTATCATCTTATAGTTGGTCTGAATTTTGTCCTTTGTAGTTGGGTCATCACTTTCCTTTCTGGTCATTTACTGCATGACATGGAGGATGGTTTTTACCTCTTCAGATTTCCCCAGTAATGCCAGATATTCCAGGACTGTACTCTTGGCCATGCTCCTCTTCCTTATATAAGTGACCTCCTCTTGCTATCCTAAGATCATGTCTGTGGTTTTGCTGATGGCATTACACTTCATTCCTTTTATTTACAAACCTTGTAGTGCTGTAAAGTTACAATGAATTCAGTGTTACCAAAACACAGTCCTGTTTTATTTCACATAAAGATCTTGCTTCACTTTACCTTTTGATAATGTTCAACTCTCCAGGCAAGATTAGATTTCTCTCTTTGGGCTGACTCACACCTCTAGCTTTTTTTTTTTTTTTTGTGGCACAAATACATTTACATCTGCAGACCCCTTAGCCTTCAAAATGCTTGGTATCCTTTTCCATTCAAGATTGCTTCTCAGCTGCTAACAAGATGCAATTTAAAATTTATTCAGTTTTAGAATTCTGTTCTCACATTGTGGATGGTGCACCGAGAACTTCTCTGAAAATGCTTGATGTTCAGAAGAGAAATCTGCTTGACAGATACCTTCATGGTTACAGTCACTTTTTTCTATGGCTTTTCTGTAGGTATTTTTGTGGATGTTACCTCATCAAATTGGAATGGAAAAGCTTAGAAAAACATTCATCTAGAATTCAGATTTACTGAACCAGTTTCTTATTCTCCTTTTTCATACCATCTACTACTATTCTTCACAGCTCGCCTCTTCACTCTATTTTTACTATGAACTGTGACCTCCAGCTGTTTGCAAAATATATTAACAGGGTTCTTCTTTCTCCTAAACCACTTGCCCCCCAGAGAATAGTATAGTCGTGCTATTAAGTTTTTCAGCCTTTCATATGTGGTGTTGATATTAAACAATTAAGCTTGTGTGTTGTTTTAATATTATTAAGATGAACTGAAATGGATTGCTATCCCAAATTAGTTAAAAAAAAAAATTTAGCTGTAAAGCTTAAATAAATTTAAAGTTTTTTCAGTGTAACACTAGACTGGATAAAGCCAATATAAAAATCTTAAAAGCCATTAACATTCAAGTCAAGTAAACAGACTGGAAATGCAAAGCAATTTCCTCTTCTCCTCTCCTCAAAAAATTAAATTCATTGTGAATATGTTTTTCTGTTTTGTTTTAGTAATAATGATTTTGTAATAATACATAAATGTTCATATTTTAGATATCTCTCAAATTCAAGAAATCAGTATGGAATTATTCTTGTTCTGGTTCGAATGGTAGAAAGTCTTCACAAGTCTATTTAATTATCTTGATAATTTAAAGTAACTGATGAAGTGACACTTATTGCTATTTAATGTGGTTGTCAGTGATTGTGCCAATTCTGACATTACATTTTCAAAAAAGAATGTTCATCATATGTTTTCACATCTCATTTCAGCAGACTGATTTGATCATAATAACTGAGACCATAATAGCAAGAATTTCTGCATACCTCCAGAAAGTAACAGGGATGTAATTATGGAAAAAAATGTAACTTTGTGAAGAGGAGAAAAGGTGTTTTAAAGAAACACTTTCTTGGGATGTGAACAGTTTTGTCACAACCACTTTGTAAATGAAATAGTTACCATTTGATTTCTATTCTCATTAGAGATTGAGGCTTAGTTATTTAGTATTTTTTTAATAATGAATATATTACAGGCATTTCAGGAGCCCTTTCTATGTGATTATATTTATTTATTTTACATATATATCACTCCCACACATAACAGGTCAATGTTCTTTGTTTTGTGGAGGTGTCAATAGAAAGGTAATCTGTAGGTCTACTTTTTAAAGTTCTGGAGAGTGTAGTCTTTAGGGAACATCATGTGCCAATGTTCATTTGAGCAAATAACCTGGGCTTGATTGACAAGGAATTTGGCATTTTAATAATGCCAAGTTTTTCTCTATATAGATTTTTATGTTGCTTTATGTTTTTATGTTTATGAAACCTACAGTATATTTTTTACTATGGGTAGACTAAGGATTTTTTTGTTTTTATCAATTTTATATATATATAGAGAGAGAGAGAGAAAAATAGGAAAAAAAATTTTTTTTTCTATTTTTAAATTATTTTTTATGTAGTCCAGAAATCCTGCTCTAGAGACCAAACATGGAACTTTTTCAAGCCACTTCATGCCTCCAATAAGATGAGAGATCTACAATGGATACATCTGCTGGTAAAATTGGGCTTAGAGAATTAAGACTTAATAATCTTTTAGGAAGATAATTCTCGAGAAAGTCCAGAAAAGATGAGTTGGCTTTCTTTTTTTTATATAAACAATTTGATCTTCTGATGAAAACTGTTCATTTTGTTAAGAAAAGTTTAAAGTTCATTTTTAGAGCCAGGTCAGAGGTTAAACACATTATCAGTGAAGTGGTAATAACATGAGGTTGTGGCAATATATTTGCAAACAACAACAATCGTTCTTTAAATGATTTATGGAGATATTTGCTGGGTTTGGTGAGATGCAGCCATCCATAGCTGTTCTTTCTACTTGCTCATAACACTTTTCATCTTTATGTGAAATAGCTAGAATGTGTGACAATCTACAATTATTATTATTTAGGCCTTTGGGAGTGCTTAAGGATCAAAGCTGTATAACTGAGAGGAGACCTCCACATAGCCTTTAAAGGAATGCGGAGAATCGACCAAGGCTTCTGACCTAATGTCCAATCCTCACCTTCTCGTGGTGCACCCTGTTGGGTATCTACTTTGATACTGAACGAACGAGGATGGGCTGGCAATTTGGGATTTAGCCGACCAAATTGTATTCTTATTGGTTAAACCAAAATAAAAAAATGATGGTACAACATGACAAAATTTCATGCCAGCTGGGGCGTCGCCCGGTTAAACAAGGCCCCCGTTGTTTTCGCCAGGGAACCAGGGCAAACAGCGAAAAGTCAGCTACTGGAAAAAATCTGAACGCACACCCCAACTCAACGTCACCAGAGTTAAAGATCAGTACTATCAACATAAGAAGCCTGAATGGCAAAGAAATGGAGCTAGCTGAGGAATTAGATAAGTACTAGATTGACATAATAGGGGTGACTGAAAGAAAAAGACAAAAACTGGTGAGATATATCTGAGCAATAAATACAAAATGTTATATGCAGGCAATGACAGTCAAGGAAAAGGAGTAGCCATAGTATTCAACACAAAATATGAGGCTAATCTTCTTGAATGGCAGGCATTCTCAAGTAGAGTTATGTGGGCAAATATGAGAATGGGGAACTGGACAATGAGACTTATTTGTGCCTATGGTCCCACAGAAGGTTCTACTAAAGCAGAAGTGGAGGAATTTTTTGATGCTTTAGAAAAAGCAACTGACACAATGAAAAAGGAAAAGTTGGTCCTTTTTGGGGATCTGAATAGAAGAATAGGAAGTGATTGTCAGACATACAAAAATATTTTGGAAAAATTTGGAGAAAAGAGCAAAGTTAATAATAATGGCAAATTCCTGTTGGATTTCTGCTCAGGACATGAACTGGTTATTACTAACACCATGTTCCAACATAAAAATGTGCACAAATTCACATGGAGAGAAGGCAAGGAATAAGAAAAGTCTCATTGACTATGTTATTGTTGATAGTGATGTTTTCTCCCTGGTGCAGGACACCAGAGTGTACAGAGATTTGAAATTGGAAGCGATCACTATTTAGTCTTGAGCAGGATAAAATTGAATTTCATATTGAAAAGAATAACATATAAGAAAGTTTTAAAGCGAATAAAAGTTGAGCAGCTCTCAGATGTGAATTGTAGACTAAAATACACAAAGATTATTGAAGAAGAAATGAAAGAGTTTGAGAACAGGAACCAAACCTTGGAGATTCAGTGGCAAGCCTTGAAGAAAACCCTGATTGATTCAGCCAGAGAGGCATGTGGTGAGGTTGTCTGCAGGGATAGAAAAATCAGAACTCCATGGTGGACATAGGAAGTTAAAGAGGCAGTGAAGAAAAAGAAGAAAGCATATCAAAAGTTCCTGGCAAATAAGTCAGCTTATTTGCCAGGAACTCTTAGAGAATACAGAGACAAATGTAAGAAAGCAAAACACTGTGTAAAACTAGCTAAACAAAAGTCATGGGAGGACTTTGGCAAGAATATAGAAAATAAATATCAAGAAGGTGGTAAGATATTCTGGAGGTTGTTGAAGAAGCTTAGAAATGGAGATAAGAGTGCTGTAAAAGGAATTAGAGATGATAAAGGTGACATGAAAACAGGAGAAAAAAATATCCATGAAGTATGGAGTAATTACTTCAAAAAACAAGCAATGATAGCACAGTGGTAAAAAAACACTCAACAGGCATACAGTCAGGAATACTTATCCATACTTGAAGTAGAAAAAGCCATCAAAGGCTTGAAATGTGTGAAAGGCAGCAGGAGTAGATGATATTCAACCAGAAATGCTGAAGTATGGTGGTATAAGAATCTTACAGTGGCTGCACTGCATAGTTCTGAAAGCCTGGACAGAGGGACGAATTCCCTATGATTGGAGTAGAGCTCTAATAGTGCCCATATGTATATATAAAAAGGGGAATAAAACTGAATGTGAGTATTACAGAGGTAGGGAAATAGTGATTGTGGAAAAAATGCTTGGTGAAGAACAAGCTGGATTTAGATTGCCAAATAGAGGCTGTCAGGATCAGATCTTCACTTTACGACAAATAGTTGAGAATGCATGGGAATATAACAAAGATCTATATTTAAGTTTTGTCGATCTGGAAAAGGCATATGACAAGGTGCCAAGAGAGAAGCTATTCAATACGCTACAGTTATATGGTGTCAATGGGGCATTATATCAAGCAATACTTAGTCTTTATTTGAGTTGCAAGTCAGCAGTTAGAATTGAAGGAACTACAGGAAGATGGTTTAATGTTAAATCTGGTGTGAGACAAGGATGTACATTATCCTCTCTGTTATTCATTATCTATATGGATCACATTATGAAGGAAAGTGGTATTAAACATGATATCAGAATTGGAGATGTTAATGTCAGCTCTTTGCTTTATGCGGATGATGTTATACTTCTAAATAAATCTGCTACAAGTTTGCAAGATTCCCTGACTAAATTGAATAACTGTTGTAATAGATATGGTATGAAAGTCAGCATTAAAAAGACAAAGACAATGAAAATAGGTAGAATTGAAAATGTGAACTATGTTGTGAAGGGTGAATCTGTGGAACAAGTAAAACATTTCAGCTGTTTAGGCAAGATTTTTACTTAATATGGTAAATTAAATATGGAAATAGACAACAGAATCAACAAAGCTGGTATGGTAGGAAGTCAGTTGAATAAATTCATATGGAATAAGAGAGAAATTAGTCAGAACACTAAATTAGCTGTATACAAGATAGTGTTCAAACCAATTTTAACTTATGGATCCGAGAACTGGGTCAGAAGTAAAACACTTGACCAAAGACTAGAGACTGCAGAAATGAGAGTCCTGAGAAAGATTAGAGGCGTGAACAGATGGCATCAATGGCAATATCATATTAAAAACGAGGATATTAGGAAAGAACTTTACATTGTCAGCATCCAGGAATGTGTTAACAGAGCTAATCTCAGGTGGTATGGTCACTTAAACAGAATTGGCAAATAGAGATTAGCAAAACAAGTGTTCTCTGCCAGGTTGGCAGGAAAATAACCCAGAGGAATACCAAGATATAGGTGGATTGATACGGTACAAAGTGCCTTAGACGATAGAAATATAAGATCTGATAATGTTGGAGTCTTGACAAGTAACAGACTGATTTGGAGGAAAATTGTAGATAGGAAGTTAGTAATTATGTAAATTTTTCATGTAGTACTATCATATCCTGTACACCCCTTGAAGGTACATTTCAGGAATTTGATGATGATTATTCAGGCCTCTATGGAGTCAAAAGACATCGTGGGAGGCCCTTCCTAGGAAACAGTCTATCAAGGCTCATTGTGGGAGGGACTCTTAGGAAACACAAAGTCTATCATACCACTCCTTAAACTCATTGACCGTTCTCACTCTCACCATTCTATCAGGCAATGCATTTCATGGTTCAACCACCCTCCATGCAAAGAAACCACTCCTCACCCTCTTGCTCACAGTTTCCTTTCGTAACTTCCAGGAATGGCCCCTTGTCATCAATCCTTCACGACGTTCAACCAAGCAAAAGGACTCTCCAGTGTCAACCCTGTAACCACCTCTCATCAGCTTAAAAGTCTCAATCATATCACCTCTCCTTCTATCCACCAAATTCTGCAGTCCACATTCCCTCAGCCGATCCTCATAACTAATATTATACAGTCCTGAAACCATCTTTGTTATCTGCCTTTGTACCCTTTCCACATTAATTTATCCCCTTCAAATCCTGGGAACCAAATCTGTGAATAATCTAAGTGTGGTCTGATCAGAGTCTTATACAACGGAATGATAACTCTTTTATCTCTGCTGGTCAGTGTCCTTCTCATTATTGCAGGAATCCTCTGTGCTACCTTCACCACCTTTGCAATATGTCCCCTTTCAGGTTTCTATCAGTCATCAACCCAGATCTCTTGTCCCCCATACATCCTCCAGTATAGCTCCTCCAATAGAGTATTCAGCATGCCATCGATGTTTCCCAAACCTCAAGACCTTACATTTTGCTGCATTAAACCGACACCCCCATTCATTGCCCATCTGTCAATCTTATTCAAATCCTCTTGCAGGGCTACCACATCTGCACTATTACTAATAACCCTTCCCAGCTTCGCATCATCTGCAAACAACTGAATATTCACTTGCAATCCACTGACAATGTCATTGATATAAAGGTTAAAGTTTAATCAAACTGGAGAAAGATCATATCTGATCAATAAGGTTGTGTGAATTTATATCTTTGTGCTGTAACATGGTGAACCAATGTTCTTAAATCCAGTAGATACGTATTAGTATCTCACTTCAAATTTCTCTCGAACATTTGTATATGACTGGTATCTATTTCCTATTCTGATATTTAGATCCCGAACAATATCTGGCTATCTCTTTGTCAACTACTCTCTCTCTCTCTCTCGAGATTCAAAAAAAAAAAAAAAAAACTTCCTTAGTGAATCTTTTGTGGGAACACAGGCACAAATATCTCTGTTAAATTTCTCGTTTTGAAAGAGTCCCCATAGCTCATTTGATGTTGACTATGCCCTGTGGTTGGAATGGTTTGGATTCACATTCCATCTAGGATGCAAAGAACTTTTAGATGGATTTTTTCAACTGAAAGTGAGTCAGCCAGTTTCATAAGGAGGGTTCCCTTTCTGGAAACTTTGGTTTTTCATCCAGAAAAATTCCAGAACATGCACAAATACATTAGCCTCATATCTTTAGTGCTTTGGCCATAATTCCAGATAGCCCTATAGCAATTTTTAAAATTGTCCATATCATTCTAATTGAAATTATTATTATTATCTGAGACCTCCAGGGAGTCAAGGACTCATCAAGGGAGGCTGTAAATTTCCCAACCCAGCTATCATACCTTCCCTTAAATTCATTTACACTAGATGCACTCACTACCCCTAAGGTCAAATTATTCCACTCACTCACTGCTCTCTGAGAGAAAAATCTAGCTCTTACCCCTTTCTTGACTGAGAACAACCTTAACTTCCATGGATGCCCCAGTGTTCTCTCCCTGCCTTCCATATAACGAAAAATTTTATCATTTGAAATGCTATAACACCCATTCAAAAGTTTATAGACCTCTATCGTATCACCCATCTTTCTCCTGTTAACCAGAGTCTACAATCCACATACTCACAATCTGTCCTCATAATCTAAATCCCATAATCCGGATATAATCTTTGTAACTCTTCTTTGCACCCTTTCCACAGCTTCTTTATCCCCTTGGAACGTGGGAGACCAAATCTGAGCACAGTAATCCAAGTGTGGTCTTATCAAAGCCTTATAAGGAGGCAAAATTACTTCATTATCCTTACATGTCAAGGTTCACTTCAGCATAGAAATTATCCTCTGAGTTGTATTTGCAACTTTTGCTATGTGACCTTTGAACTTTAAATTCTTATCCACCAATACACCAAGATCCCTTGCCTCTTCAGTTTCTTGTAGCATAACCCTGCTAATATAATATTCTGCTGGATCTCTAATCACGCCAAAGTGCATAACTTTACACTTACTAACATTAAACTGACAGCCACTTTCGTTTACCCAGATTTCCAGTCTATTCAAATTATTTTGTAATTGCTAAATATCAGTAGAATCCTTGATTGCCCTGCCTATCTTCACATCATCAGCAAACAATTGCAAATCTGATGATAGACCCTGCTTGAAGTCATTAATGTATAGATTGAACAATAATGACCCAAGGACTGAACCCTGAGGTACACCACTGGTTACCTTAAATCTTGCAGATTCACACCCACTGTTTACCACTTTTTGATATCTGTCTGTTAACCATCCCCTGATCCAAGTCAATAGATTATGTTCCAATCCCATATTCTCCAGTTTATGCAACAGCCTATCGTGTGGTATCCTATCAAATGCCTTAGAAAAATCCAACATTATCACAGTGTATCCATTTCCTTTATCCAACTTGGCCGTAACATTGTTATAAAATATGAACAAATTGCTAAAACATGACCTACTTTAGTAAACCCATGCTGTTCCCTGCAGAGTATAGAATGATTGTCTACCCATTTCTGTATGGGAGTTCTTACTAACTTCTCTAAAATTTACACTACCACACCAGAAATACTAATAGGTCAGTAGTTAGACACATCAGTTTTTGCACCACCCTTGTGCAATGGAACTATATTACATTCCTTCCATTCCTGTGGTATCATTCCTGAGCTGAGACTCAAGTTATACAAATGTGTGAAAGGCCTAGCCAATTAAGCTGGACATTCCTTTAACAAACGGGCAGATATTCCATCTATCCCTATTGACAAATTTTATCCAAGTAATGCAAAAGTTCTTCAACCTCATTTTCATGAACCTCTAACTCTTCATCCAACGTAGCAGTAGCACTGTGCACCATACTACGCACGCTTGGTTGATATATTTGGCAAAGTGAGCACTCATTAACTGAACAATCTCCTTAGCTTCCGACACTCGTGTACCATCTGGATTCAATAAAGTTATTCTTTCACATTCATTCTTTCTTTTGCTTGCGGCATAACGATAAAATTCTTTTGGATTGGCTTTAGCTTGCATCGCCAGTTTCTTTTCATACTCTGTTTTAGCTTTTCTCACAATACTCATTACTTTTCTGGCCTGAGCTTTCTGTATTTCATAACTCCTCTCACTCTTATTCTCACAATACTCTTTCCACATCATCTTCTTCTTGTGGATTTCTAGCTTAATAAGGCTGCACATCCATTTCACACCCAATCTATTTACTCTTCGAACACTAGGGATACATTCAGATACCACCTCATTCAAGCACTTTTTCAAAGATTCCCATGCATTGCTGACATTTTTTCCATTCAGTAACTGATACCATGGGACCAAAGATAGTATTTTTCTAAGTCGATCATAATTTCCACCTTTGTAGTTCAGTATGCAGCCTGTTTTAATCAGAGCTTCAATACAAGTAAATACTTCCCAAGAAAGAACTACATGATCACTGTCACCAATTGGTGGTAAAATAGCTATATCCTTAACAGAGATCCCTTCTGACGCTATGAACAAATTCAACACTCTTTGACCTCGAGTTCCTTCTTTCACATGCTGCTTGAGAAAGTTATCCCGCAACAATTCAATAAATTCCTGTTCTTTCTGATCATGAGATTTCTCTTCTACCCAATCAATGTTTGGAAAATTATAGTCACCCATAATGATCATTCGCTTGGTACCCATAAGGCTAAATTGGCGATGCATTTCTTTGTCCTCTACAACTGAGCTGCCAGGTCTGTAGCAACACCCCACTATATATTTCATTCTGTTAACCTCCACTTCACACCAAATAGACTCAAAGTCATCGCTACATGGGACATTGTTACCATCATTGTTTTCTTGTATTTCTACCCTAACTAGACTCAAGTCATCTCATATCATTAGTAGCACTCCTTCTCCTCTTCTCCTATCTCTTCTGTCATTCCTAAAAATAGTATATCCATTACACTTGATCCCACTTACCATATCTGATTCTGATAGTCAGGTTTCACTAATGCTAACAATCTTAGGCCACATCGTATTCAATAAAGCAACAAACCCAACTCCTTTGTTCCTAATGCTCCTGGCATTTGTGTATAGACATAATAAATTATGACCTAGCCTATTCTTATAATTAGATATACAATGTATTTGGTCTTGTTCTAGAATTTTCTCTTTTCCCTCCCAGACATACTTAAAAGGTTCGAACCCAAAGCATATTTTTCCACTCCTACGCCACATACATAATCATGTTCAAAGGCATTTATATCTTTATCACATTTGTGTACCATAGCTGAACTTTCACACACATTTTTCCCATTCCTCCCTTGATGATCTAGTTTTCCCGACTCTCTGCATTAAGTCACATACCAAGAAGTGATTTCTCCAGGCTTCTGATGCCAAATGAATTCAAGTGCAGGCCATCATTCTTATACAAATCTTTTCTGCCATCAAACACACCCCACACATCTAAAAACTCACATCCATATCTTCTACATAGCCTACATGTGAAATCATTTGCTATCATTGCTCTCCTTCTTAACTCAGTACTATCATATCGAGGTAGTAATCCTACAATTTTTGCTCTCTCACATTTCTTTCTCGCTTCTTCCAACAGATCTTTCATATCTTCTCTCATACTATGTTTGTCACCACTTAAATTATTAGTACCTACCAGCACTACCATTTCTTTTTTGGTTTTCAATTACGTTTGTCATATTTTTAATTTTTGCTCCCGAGAAACTAGAAGTGGTGACTCCCTCGGCAAGCACAAATTTTAAAATTGAGTCACCATACTATATTACCTCTTTTTTCTTAGATATTAACTGACTTACCTTGTTGTTACTAATATTTTGATTACCAAGTTCAGTATTTTCCTGTCTGTTCTTTTTCTTATTCTGTCGAAGTTTAAACAAACGTTTTCCAATTCCCTGGTGGATTTCCTAATAATTTCTTTTAACCGAGTTATTTCTAATGTCAGCGTATCCTCAGATAAATTATTATCATCACTGAAGCAGTGTTTTTGTTTAGGACAAATGCTCTCCTCAGTAGCAACTTTAGCTTTAGTCACTGCCTTGTTACAATGAGTTTTTGGCACCATTTTTAAGGGTAGTAAAAACTAATAATTTTTCTGAAATTATGTTATAAAACACTTTAGTACAATAACTACACTAATAAAACTACAATAATATATTAAAATACACAATTAAATATAAGAAAACACTTAATAAATCAACAAAAATCACAAATCTTTCAGGAGCTCTCTGACAGTACATCTTTTCACCTGCTAGCCTCGACACCGATAAATTGGCTACCATTCAAGAGTTTTATCATTTGTTGAATATTATATCTACTTCTTCCCTCCCATTCCTTAATCACTATTGCCTGAATATAAACCTTTTATAGTTATTACTAGGGGGGGCTATGCCCCCCTGGTGCCTACGATCCCCCCCACCCGTGTTCTAGATTGGTAGGCCGGTTCTCCTTGAATTCTGATGACATTTGAAGACTTGACACTAAGGGTAGCCCCTGAGTTTCAAAACGTGACAAAAAAGGCTTATCGTTATATATATATATATAGGGTAGATTTAACAATATCTCACCTGTCTTCATCTCAGTAACACTAGTTGTTAATAACAAACTGTATTGGTTATTAACAACACAGAAGTTTAAAAAAAAAATTTAATATTTTAATTAATATTTTTCTTAATATAATGAAGGTATTAAAAATAATTGTTTACTTTATCTTTATACTTGAAAAATGCCTTGGTTATTGTTAGGCAAAATATTGAATTAAAATATTAAAATTTTACTTTTGTTTTTAGTAACCCATTAAAGTTCTTTATTAATATATTATCAACACATCAGTTCAAATAAGCATAACCGCAACTGTGTTGACATGGTATTTTTCTAATTTTATGCTGTTTCCATTTCTTTTTATTTTTTTAATTTCAATTCTACTGGCAGTAAGTTTGTTCCATCAGCTGTCTTTTCACTGTTCTCCTTGGTTCCATGATGAAAATGGTGATTGGGCAATGCCTCAGCTGGTAGGACATTTCACTATATCGTTCCATAATTTTTGGTTTGAGTTTAAGTCAATACAGAATACAACTTAGTTAGCTGAGTTCCAAATTGTTAGTCCATCCTTGTTCATTTAGTATTTAGCTTGATATTTAATAATGAGGCACACTATGAGAAGGCAAGGATTGAACTTTCTATCAACAGTTAGTCAATTCTCTTGTCCTTATATCCTTGTGCAAATTTCCTCTTATTTAAGCAGCTTTAACAATTAAGCAACTACTATTAATCAGCACATTCAGTCCTGTTGAATACGTCTGAGTAAAATTGAACTGATAAAATTCAGCCTAGAATTATCCATTAGAATTGGTCAAATTTTGGCTGACATGATTCTTGTTATTGGAATAGTCAGTGACTTGCTATAATATTTACTTAAGACTCACTACATGGCTCTTGATATGCAAAAACTTTGATTTTATTAACCAACTAGAGTATATTTTTCTTGGCATTTTTCAGCCAGTTCTTGTTAATCACTGGTATAAGTAAATTGTTTTTTCTCCCTCTTAGAAGAAATGGGTTCATATAATATTAAATAGGATTAAATACATGAGATGGCAGCATTTAATTGCTGTATTCTTACTGCTTTTATATTGTAGTTATATTTGAAAGGGAGTCAAATGGCTAGCAATTTCCAATAAAATAAAATAAATATATACATACAGAGAATTTTCTTTCTATAACATATATACGTACATACATAATAAAATAAAAAAGAATCTGAGCAAAAAGTCTCAACTCTTTGGTAAATGAAAAGGAAATATATATATCATTTATTTTTATTGTGACATTTTTGACAGATTAAGTTTTTGTGACAATTCTTTTCTAATAACAGTGAGAATGAATTAACACTTACACTTCTTTGCCATTATAGTAATACTTGTTAGTAATTGGATTTATTATGTTTTATATGTTATTTGTTTTGTATGTTATAGAAAGAAAAATTGTGTACTAAACAGTTTTCCTTATGAGAAATTATTAATTTAAAACACTACAGTTTCATCTGCTTTCCCAGTTGTAATGCTTGAGATCACTTGATTTTAAAATCAAAAGCCAGTGTCCAGCAACTGATCCCTGAGTGTAAGATACTGTTGCTTATTTCAGGAATCAGTTGTGAGTTCTGAATGTCTAAAATTATTTAAAGTTGATAATCTATATATTCTTAAATTTAATTCAGTTCTCTGATTGTTAAAAATTTGTCGTATTTGTTTTGCTATAAAAGATTTTAAGAGTGATATATGTTAAGTTCTCAATATAGCAAATACTTATTATAATGAACTCATTCACTTTGATAAACTGCTGAAAATTCTATTCCAAAGGGAGTTCATTATATAAAACTGACCTAATAGAAAAACTATTCCTGTCTAGCACTTATTTATAGTAAGAGTTGAGTGTATTCAAATTGATAGTCATAAATATGATTATTTAATATATTTACTCTTGAAGGGCTCACCACAGTTCATTCATCTAGAATTTCCACAACAAATTGTACCAACTGAAGTTCATATACAGTTTCAAGGAGGATTTTCTGGTAAAGAATGTTGGTTAGAAGGAAGGAGTGATATTGGATTGCCTTTTGAAAAACTCCAGGATATATTTCCTGAAGATAGTAATGCTTCTCAAGTATCCTTGAAGTTTTATTTTTTATTACTTTTTAATTTCATTGTCACATTAATTATAAATGAGATAAAGATATCATCAGTTGTATTTATTTGGAGTAAGTCTTGTACAGTTAAGATATACTCAACAGGATAACAGGATAGATGACATGAGTGGAATTAATGAAAGTGCTTAAGAAGTTTCATCTGAACTTCTTAAGGAATTCAACTTAGCCTTCTGTGAGATATAAAAAAAAGTCATGAGGCACTGGATGCATCTTTGGTATAAGAACAGAGACTAATTATATTCTTGTGGAGAATATATAATTTTTTGATCTAGTGTCGTAGTTCTGTGCAGTAGCCCTATGAGCAAAATGTGAATTAGCTCACCATTCTTTTTAACATTTTTGTTAAACCTTAATTTTTGCAATATGCAGAGGTTTATCAGTTTCTGGATATCTGCAAATAATTAATCTTGTATACATAAAAGTAACAAATCTTAGCTTATTTTTAGAATACATGTATGTTGAGTGTTCACGTTCTCAAGAGTGGCTTTTTTAATGATAGTGCTAGTCATGGGAAGGTTAGAGCACATTAATACATGAGTTAAGGGTTAGATAATCTTGGAATCCTGCTTTGGAGACAGAACATGGTTTGTATGTATGTGTTTTCCTTTCATCTTCCAGTGACACCACCACCACCTTATTGGAGACCTGAAGTGGCTTACTGCCATGTTTGGTCTTCTGAGCAAGGGCTCTGGTTTCTTTCTCCCTTCCCCACTTTAGCACATGTAGTGTAGGTGATGACACTCTTCAAGGACATGCCAAATGCACTGTAGTGACCCAGACTCTCCCTATTCAAGGGTATAGCAGTAGTGGTTTTTCAGGCTGATTAGTACACAGAAATGAGCCTGATAGTAACAAATCTGAAAGATTCCTGATCAGATTATCTGATCAGGAATCCTTCATCACCTGAATAAAGTAAAGAGCTAACATTAACATTGCCAATTTTGATATCAGATTTAATACCATTTTCCTTCATAATGTGATCCATATAGATGATGAATAACAGTGGAAATAATGTGCATTTTTGTCACACACCTGATTTAACATCAAACCATCTTTCTGTACCTAATCAAAGTAGGTACAGAAAGTTGTTCTATAGAAATTCTGTACCTAATTGAAGCTCTTAAAACTGTAGCATTTTAAAAGCTTTCCTCTTAGCACCTTGTCATATGCTTTTTCCAGATCAACAAAACTTAAATACAAATCCTTGCTATCTTCCCAAGATTTCTCAGTTATTTGTCTTAAAGTGAAAATCTGATCCTGACAACCTCTATTCACCCTGAACCCAACTTGTTCTTCACCAAGCTTCCCTTCCACAATTGTTCTTAGCCAGCTATCAAGTATACTGGCATACATTTTACCAGAAACACTCAATAGAGAAATACCTCTGTAATTTTCACATTGTGTTATTTCTCTTTTTATATCTGGGTATTATGCAAGCTCTGCTGCAATCATCTGGAATTCAACCTTATGACCAGGATTTCTGAATTCTGCAATGCAACCACTGTAAAAATTTAAAACCTCAATATTTGAGCATTTCTGGTCACATTTCATCTACTTCAGCTGCTTTTCTACATTTCAGGTTTTTGATGACTTTCTCTACTTCAAGTATGATTTTTTATATATATATATATATATATATATATATATATATATTCCTGTTGGGAGTTTTCTACCACTGTGCTGACACTGCATGTTTCATTTAGCAGACTTTCAAAGTAATTACTCCAAACATCTAGAATATCTATCTTCAGTTTTCATTTCACCTTTATCATCTTTATTTCCTTTTACAGTACTCTTTTTCTCCATTTCTAAGCTTTTTCAGTTTCCTCCAGAATAGTTCTACCTTTCTGATATTTATTTTCTATGTTCTTACCAAAGTCTTCCCATGACTTTTGTTTAGCTAGTTTTACATAGTGCTTCACTTTCTCACATTTTCACTGTATTCTCTAAGAGCACAAGCTGATTTACTTGCTAGGAACTTTTCATATGCTTTCTTGTTTTCCTTCACTGCCTTTTTAACTTCCTGAGTCTATTATGGAGTTCTGATTTTTCTATCCTAACAGACAACCTCACCACATGCCTCTCTAGCTGAATCGATCAATGTTTTCTTCAGGTTTGTCACTGAAACTCCAAAGTTTGGTTCTTGTTTTCATACTCATTTTTTTTCTTAAATGATGTTTGTGTATTGAATCTACAGTTCGCCTCTGAAAGCTGCTCAACTTTGATTTGTTTTTGGAAGTTTTTCCACTTGGTTATACTATAAATTACATACATGGTTTCATCCTTTATCCAAGTGTAAGCAAACAAAGTTTGCACCTGAAATATAATCAGGACCAGGGTAGCTCATATATAGAAGCTAATGACTTCACATCACTTGCCAACAACTATCTCTAATCCAGGGTATTTTAATAATAAGGTGTGACACCTTTGGCAACTCGTAAATGAAAATTTGACTTCTGAATTACTTCAACCTTAGTATCACCTTTAGGTCTGGCTCCCACTGATGAGACCTCAATAAAGGCTGAAACTGTTTTTCGTGCTTACACTTGGATAAAGGATTAAACCAAGTATATAATTTTTTGATTTGTTTTAAAGCTTTCTTACATACTCTTCTTTTCAATATGAAATTCAATTTTATACTGCTCAAAAAGAGATGGTGATCACTTCCTATTTCAAATCCTTTGTATACTCTTGTCCTGAACCTGTTGCTATCAGCTATACATAGTCAATGAGACTTTGCTTATTTCTTGCATCTTCTCTCCATGTGAATTTGTCCACATTAGTTCCCAACACCATGTTCCAACATGGTGTTGGTAATAACTAATGCATGTCCTGAACAGAAATCCAGCAGGCATTTACCATTATTATTAACTTTTCTCTTTACTCCAATTTTCCCAAAACATTTCTATATGTCTAATCATTCCTACTCTGCTGTTTAGATCTTCAACAAGGACCAACTTTTCCTTTTTCATTGTGCCAGCTACCTTCCCTAATGCCTCAAAAAAAATACCTCTATTTCTTCCTTGGTAGAACCTTCTGTGGAACCATAAGCTCAAATAAGTCTCATTATCCAGATCTCCATTATGATATTTGCCCACATCACTCTACTTGATATTGCCTGCCATTCAAGAAGATTTATCCTAATATTTTGTGTTGAATACTATAGCTACTTCCTGTTTTCCCTGATTGTTAGTGGCTGAATATAATATTTTGTATTTGTTGCTTAGAAAGATCTCACTGTTTTTGTCTTCTTTATTTCAGTCACTCCTATTTTGCAATCTGGTACTCATCCAATTCTTCTGCTAGTTCTATTTCTTTTCTATTGATGCTTCTTATGTTGATAGCACCAAGCAGGTGATGCCCCAGCTGGCATAAAATTCTGTCATGTTGTACCATCATTTTACATTGTTCTTTAAGCCAATAAGAATACAAGTTGATCAGCTAAATCCCAAATTGCAAACCTATCCTTGTTCATGCAGTATATGGGTAGATACCTAACAGGTGCACCATGAGAAGCTGAGGATTGGACATTAGGTCAGAAACCCTGGTCGATTCTCTGCATTCCTTAAAAGGTTACGTGGAGATCTCCCAGTTATACAGCTTTCATCCTGCAAACACCTGCTAAAAACTTATTCTCTATCCTATATTGCCTCTTCAATCTTTCCTACTTGGCTAACAACTACAGTATGGAAACATGCCTACTTTCAGTCAGCCAATAAATTACTATCCAATTGCTCTTACAGCCGTTCTCTTAAAAACTGCAGGAAGTCATCAAACAGCCAACTTTTACACTCCCTGGAAGTCCATCAGCTACCTAGTCTAGCCATAAATACTGTTACAACTTGAACAGTGCAAAAACCTTTAATCTATCAGTAAATCATTTATAACTTTCAGCACATACAATCCATTTGTATAACATGCATATAGCAGCACTCAGCGCTTGAAATATTTCCCTTTAGCCTTCATGTACACCCAAAGTCTATGTGGCCGCATATTGATGGTGGCATGCACAGCATGCAGAAACGCTGCCACTGCTTGCTCCAAATCCATCTTCAGGCTGGCAATGCTGGGGTGTCGTTCCTTGCAGGCTACTCTCTCAAGCTACTACAATTTGAAGTCCAACAGATTCAGATTGGGACCTCCAGACAGCATCAGATGGTGATATGTATTGTCCAATCATTAGAAGCCACAAGGCCTTCATAATAAATGTCTTAACTTTTGATATCCTCACTATTTTTCAATGGGATGAGGATAACGTGTTAACTTCAATGCTACTAAAACTCAGCCCTTTGTAATTTCCCACAAAAAAGATTTTGCATCTGTTCCCTTTAGTTTCAATAATTATCAGATTTTTCTTCTTGGATTGACATGCATCTCTGGTCTTTGAAACATATCGCATCCATAGCTTCTCCAGCTGCCAAAAAATTCAGTGTCCTTTCCCACTGAAGGTACTACTTTTCACAACTGTTAACATTCATAAATCCTAAATCCTCCCAATGTGGAATACTGTTTACACATTTGATGTGATGACCCTCTCTTACAGAATTGTGTCCCTCTCACAGCATTCAGTGTCCTCTATGTTATGCGTGTTCTACGAGTTTGTTCAGTGTCAGTGCTCTGCTGAATTGGCTACTATCATTTCACTTTCTTCAAAAATTATAAGAACAAGAGCAGCTGCTGGTTAACATCCATTTATCATCCTTCTCCAAAGTTATCAAACCAACTTTTCTTTCATTCTATCTTCCCCTATTACCTGGTACAGTCCTCCCTCACTCTGTCTTTTGCGAAGAATACAACCTTCAACTATTCAAAAAAAACGTGTCAACAGATTTCTTCTTACTTGTCCTTCATTGATATCTTTTCTTCTGCATCACAGTCATCTTGTTCTTATTCATGTTGTTCATTAATGTTAATGAGGCCATCATCACTCAGTTCTTCTGAGTGCTAGTAATAATTTCCAAACATTTATTGAATGAGACAAGAGTTTGCATGCTGTTACTTTGGGTACCTCCATCTATTTTCACTTCAAGTGAGAATCTTCCATGTAGGGTGGACCAAATGTTTTCAATTAACTTTTATTTATAAAATTATTTGTGAACTGTCTTAATGATATAGAAAATTTCAAATGCAATTCTGATTTCGAGTTATATAAATCTTTATGTGCATTACATTAATCTTTTACTTTCTGCACCTGATGATTGCAGTTTTTACTACATTTTCTGCAACTGAAAATTTGAAAGAGGATGTTAGGACAAATGTATTTAGATACTATGTTTTATGCTACAGTAAAACTGTTTTAGTTTTGTATATGCAGTGTAGCAATGTGAGAAGGGAGGTGTTTTTCATTATATGAGGTTATTTCTTTCCAGATAGAAAGAAAGGACTTCATATTATTATTATTATTACATCACACCTCCAGGGAGTCCAAAGACTCATCGAGGAAGGGCATCTACTCTACAACTCTTCAACTCACTACTCCACCAACCTTCATCATCTAACATCAACACCATCTACCACTGACCACCAACACTAGTACTTTCACAGACAATCATAAACATCCATGCCCACAGCGGGATTCGAACCCGCAGCCTTTTGGCTGGAGAGCGGATATGCCAACCAGGCCGACATATTAGGAGTTCTCTTTAATTACATTAGTTGTCACTAAATATAGTACATACTCTGTTGAATGTGTGTTTACTATATTTAGGGATTTTATTATTTAGCGTATGATGTACAGATTGCAGAATATTACATAAAACAGCTTGTAAAAATCATATTAAAAGGGGTACAATAGGTTGAAATGATTAAACATCAAAATTAAGAATCAGGAGTTAGAGCTTAATCCTTAAATTCCGGATCCACTCCAGTTTAAAAAAGTCCTCTTTAGTACCTGAGAATCAGTAGATAGGGCACTCAAGCACAATGTGATTAATAGTCTGGATCCCCCTTCTGCATTCACAGTTTGGAGTATCGGACCAGTTCCATTTATGTAAGAGATGCTTACATCTCCCATGTCCTGTTCTGATCCGATATAAAGTGGTCCATACATGTCTAGGGAGACATGTATGTACCATTTTTTTCGAATCAGAACAGGACATGGGAGATGTTGAATTTGAAATGGGAATTTGAAGATTGGAAGTACGTTGAAGCCAGTACTCTCCCGATGGCTCGCATAGGTCGAAGTTCTGGTTGTTCATTTGTATTGCACTCCTCCAGTAAGTGCACTTGGATTTCAGTCTTTGTGAGGTATGGAAGGAAATGTCTTGGTGGATAGGCAAGGAACTGTTTCCAATTATTTTTGTCCATAATTTGCTTAAGGCTTGGGTCCTGTGAAGCGAGGGAGGGGCTATATTACTGAGAGTTGGGAGCCAGTAGCCAGGAGTAGATCTTAGAGCTCCAGAGATTATCCTCATACTTTGATTCAGCTGTGCATCGACTAAAGAAGCATGTGTGCTGTTCAGCCACACAGGAGCACAATACTCTGCTATGGAATAGACCAAAGACAGAGCAGTAGTATGCGGTGTGCTGGCATCAGCACTCCAAGAAGTACCAGCAAGTTTATGCATTATATTATTACAAGTTTTTAATTTTCCAGGTTCTTTCTAGAATCTGGAAAACTAAATGTAGCAATATTTTCTAGATGATGTTTAAATGTCAAACGTCTGTAGTTAAATTTCACCTGTTTATTTCTGAAGTAAACTTTTGAGATATAGTTGGCCTGGATATTACTTAAACGAAAGGATGCTACTTCAGTTTTGTTCAGGTTAGGTTGTAATCGCCATCGTCTAAAGTATTTATCAAGTACAGCCAGATCTTCAGTTAAGATGTTCTCAGCTTTTTTGAATGTTGAGTTGCAATGGCAATATTGTCAGCGTACATGAATCTCCATGATGTTGTCTCTGGGATATCACTAACATATAAGTTAAAGAGCAATGGGGCAAGAACTGAACCCTGAGGTAGGCCATTTTTAATCTTGAAGAATTTACTTTTGGATTTATTGAGAGATACTTGTATCCATCTGTCTGCTAGTATTTGATTAATTAGGTTGGCTAGTTTGGTGATGGGATAGTGATAGTTTCTAGAAATTTTAAAATAAGACCCTCTCTCCACACTGTGTCATAGGCAGCAGAGAGGTCCATGAATACCGCTATTGTTTTCAACTGTTTTTCATAATCATTCTCTATAAAGGTTGTCAAGTACTTGATCGCAACAACTTCTGTCAGGTTTGAAGCCAGCCTATTCCTGTGGAGTTCTGTTATGTATACTTGAAGAAATTCTGTTGTATAGCATTCTTTCGAGAAGTTTCAGACAGATGCTTAACTAAGTGCTTAACAAGATGCTTAATAAAGCTACACCTCATTCAAGGTCAAGGACAATCCCAAAAGTTTCATTGATACCTGCATGGACAAATGTGTTAAGTGAATTTTGAATATGTGTTAAATAAATTGTGGTATCAATTTATTAACTGTGTTAATTTGAAAAGTATGTTATTCAAAACCATGTAAAGTGAGGGATTCCTGTATATTAAAAAAAAAAAAAGTGTTGTGGTCTCACACTGGGTGATGAAAGCTATTTTACTGTCTTATTAATGACTTCACAGACATCCATGTCACAGTGGAATTTGAGTTCTCAGCTTGTTAGTTGAAAAGTGGCTATGCCATCCACCCAAGGTGGCAAAAGTATCTGATCAAGGATCGGATATATCAAAAATAGATTTTGAAACCAGCTGATGAGCAAATCTTGAAAGTGTTCTGAATTTCTCTAAGAGACATTTAACTATACTTGAACACGTTAAGATACTCATTTTTTGTCAACTTCATTATTTTTGTCATTTTTTTAAATTCAATGTTTTGAGGATTTCTTTCGGTTTGAAGGATGTGTATAATTGTTTGTTTGCATTTACACAAATTAGGCAATAAAAGCTATGGAGACTGTGATTATATTGAAAATTTATTCTGTTTATTTATTTTTCTGATCCTGAGTATTGTATACAAACCAAGTGGGAAAAATTATGTGACTTCTTGTTTCTTATCAAAATAAACAAAATAAGCCTGTATAAATCTGTTATATTTATCAACAATACTTGAATTATTATTTTTTTTATTATACAGTAATTCACATGGTATCTATGGTGCTTTCAAGGGTGCTGAAGACTGGTTAATGAATTGGCTAGATAAGAGGCTTTTCATGTATGCAATCCATACTCTAATAAGGGGAAATGTCAATTTTAGTTTCATGTTTAGTTGGAAATGCAATTTTAGTTACATCCTAGTCAGTCTGCAATCATCTTTACAGATGACTGCAGACTGACTAGGATGTTCAAATACCAAAATTGTAACTTTATTTTATTTTATTTCTTTTCTCCTAAGTTCATTATTGTTAATTTTATGTGAATCCCCACCCACAAAAGTCTGTAAATTTGTAGCATACATTAATGTTAGTACTGTGAGTGAGCTAAGACGGTCAGATAATTGGGAACCTTGAAAATCCTGCTCTAGAGAACAAACATGGAACAACTTTTTTTTCCAAGTCATTTCAGGCCTTCAGTAAGCAGGATAGTTTCATTTACTGCCCTAAAAGATATTCTCATTTCCATTTGTGTATTCCTGGTGGAATCTGAACCCATAACTTGTTGGTTTGAGAGCAGATATGTTGTCCACTCAGTTAATCAGATCAGTAAAGGAATTCTTTCATTAACAGAAAAATTTCCCTCCACTATGCAAATTCTAGATATGTGCAGTTAGTCATAACAATAAAAAAAAATTGCTAAAGTGTGTGTATTAACTGATTGAGTACTAAATGAGCACTATATGCCACAATTTTTTTTTTTTTTTTTTTTTTTTTCATTTACACAATTGAAGGAGTGAATGTTTCCCATTTCCTTATGGAATAGGGAAAACTGAAATTTTGTACACAGATGCAAAATTTTAGTTTTCCAGCTTTTCTGACAAAAGTGTCATCGTTGATGTTTTCTCCCTTGTAGGGTGCTGTTTCAGAGGGAGGTTGTTTTTTGGGATCTATCTTTTTTTAAAGATATGTTGAATTAAAGTTCTCATGTCTTCAATTATTTCTTTACCTTTATGTGTTAGCATTTTGTTATAAATTTACCAATTATAGATGATTTTCTATTTTTAAGTTTTTAGAGATATTGTTTATTTTAATTTCATTTTTGTTTTCTGACTATATATTTTTTATATTTTTATTTCTTCTTTGCCTTCATATAATTTGAAAAAGAAAATAATTCCCTGACTGGTGTATATTTATATATTCACAAATTTCATTTCTTTGATTTTGGATCATTCTCCAGATGTTTCTCTTCTCTGTAATCATATTTCAGTTGTTTACAGTACCTTCTGAGTATTTTTTGCAAGTCATATTTCATTTCTTAGTATTAAACATTTTAAAAGATACTTTTTTTGTTTCTAATGTTTTTATTTTTTCAATATACCACAGGATCCATTTTGTTTCTGTTCTGTTGCTTCTATGCTGCTTGTTTAATGTTTTAAACTCAGTGAGAATTTTCATTACTGATACTATTTTTTTGAAATTGCCCTTTTAGTCTATTTCAGACGAATGTTCTTTCTCTCTCTCAGTTTACATTTTTGATATAATTTATCCATGTTGCCGTTTGGATAATTAAGGCATTAGTGGCAGAGGTGACTAAAATTTTCGGTAGAAGCTATGTTTGGCTTTTTGTTTATAAGTATGGGTTTTATTTATTTATCTTTAAAAGCTACATAATTGATAGATCAGTTATTGTGTGTACCTTCTAAATCCAGGAAATCATTGATAAGTAACCAAATTTTAATTGAGATCAGTGTATGATTTCTACTTTCCATTTAGTTAATTTCATAGCCACTTGTAGGGATTACAGGAATAGTTTGCTATAGTGAATAGTTTACTGTAGTGAATTTCACAGTCGTGCCTGTGGGGATTTGAGTGGGACTTTTCATTGGTTATGAGTGAGTTTGTTATAGCACTGGACAAGCATTATTGTCTTGTAGGATAAATGTCTCCCCTATCATGCTATTTATATAAGTTGCAGCATTGATGATTCTGCTAGAAAGCACATACAAGTCATTGTGTCTGCTCACAAGATGCTTCCCCAAACCATTCCACTACCTCCACTGTAAGTGTCCCTTTCACAAATTTTCGAGGGATGATAATGTGTCCCTGGTTCCTTCCAGATCAGAGCATGCCTGGTATCACTTTGTAGAGCAAATGAGGACTCTTCTGTAAATAATACTGACCTCCATCCATTGGACTTCAGTCTAATTGACATGGAGCCTGGCCATCTCTCCTGTGGTGTAGAGATAGGGATGTGCAGACTATTGGTTACCTATCATACATACTATCATTGTGAAGTTTCTGTGCAAGTGGAAAGAGTACTAGTATTCCTGTAGCCCATATGAGGTCAGATTGTAACTGATTCATTCAGCGAGCAGATAAATCAGATATTGGTCATACACTGTGGTTGTAGCTGGCCTTCCTTCACTGTATCTCTGCGAAGCTGTTTATGACTATTGCAATTGATTCCACAGTCCGTGAACCATGGAATGACTCGCATGCAACCATCTTGCTACTTCTGTTGACTTTGGCTGGCCTCTAGTCTTATGACGATTCACAACCTAAACTTATCAGTTAAATGTCTTGCAGCCATATCCCAGAATTTTGAAAATGTCTTTGAGAATGGAAAACTACTGCAAAATGTCTGCTGTGGCTCATTTGCATATACTGCTGATGCCACTCATTTGTATGAGATAACCAGATTCATTGTCACTTTTTACATAATGTAGTTATTTGATAAGTTTTTTTTTTTTTTTTCTCTTTTCCCCCTGAATTTTCAGTTTTTCTCTTTGTTCCTTAATTTTTGGAAACCTGTAGTTCCAGTGTGTGTTACAGCATATCAGAAGCTGATATGAAAAACTTGGCAGAAAAAGTATGTTGAAGTCCCTTTGAAAATTTGATGTACATATAACTCAAAGTATCCACAATGTATTTATTTGATGTTAGCATATACAGAACACACAACTGCATTGTTTCCTTTGGTTTTGAATACTCTTAGCACAGCAGCAGCAGAGCTTTTATGCTTGTATAAAACGTATTTTTGCTGGACTGTATGCAAGCCACAAATGCACTCTCCTTCACCTCTTGAACATCAGAATGCACTTTTTAGGTGGATCAGAACAAATGGTTTAAAAAAGGAGCATCATTTGGTTTCCTAAATGTAGCAGCAAAATTTCCCGGTAACAACAAAGATCCTAATGTTAGAAGAATACATGGTTGAAAATCTCAAAGTAGGTTGTAATAAGCTTGAAGATTCATTTCTTGTACTGTCATTTAGATTATTTCCTTAAGAATTCTGGTACATTGAGCAAAGAGCATGGTGAAATATATTCCTTGTCTAGAACAGGGTGAAAGATTTCACCATGAATATAAAAAGAGAAGGAACATACTGTGTATGCTGGGACATTAGAAGATAGTAGATTACTATTGATTTAAAAAGAGAAACTACTGATGTCTCTCAAGGAGAAAAAAAAATCAGAAAACAGCAATTTAAAGATAAGAATCATGTTTTCTTTCTTTCTTTTTTTTTTTTTTATTTTAAAAAATAGGAATTCCAGATAACTGTACTTTTACATAACTCTGCTTTCATTTTCTTTTGTATCCTTTCCTTCATGCTTACACAATGATCAGAATACGTTATGAAACTTATGGAAACAACTACTGTATTGGAGTAATATTAAACTAAAGTTTTACTCCGACACGGTAGTTGTTTCCATGAGTTTCATAATGTAGTTTTTAAGATGATGCTTATTTAGTCATTAACTTAAAATAAATTTGACATAATAAAGATACCTTTGATATATAAGATTTTTTGCAAACTAGATATTTCAAAAATTATATTCATTTAATTTTTGAAATCAGTGTAGCAAACTAAGGCTAGTAAGCCCAAAGGCAAACAAATCTCATTTGATATGTTTCAATTTGCTGTAGCTGGTCATATTCTCATAATGATGAGCTCATGGTTTGATACCTTCATTCTGCATAATTACCTTGCTGAAGAAGTTATCCAGATTGCAAAACAGACACTATATAGGGAAGAGACAGGTTTGATGCACGTGGGTGTGTATAGATAAAATATTATTTTCTTTATTTTATTTTTTATACTGTTATTTATTTATGTTTTTATTAATATTCTTGCTGATTACTAATTTAGATAGGTCAGTGTATAGTGTCAGGGTTACAACATAATGCTGGCAAAAATTGTATAAGATTTTAGTATATCTAATCTAAGATAATTTAGTCACTTAAAATAGAATGGAAAGTATTAGTAAAGCAAGTGTTTGAATCAAAAATGGCAGATAAGACTCAGTAACATACAGGTGAATGCTTGATATAGTTAGGATGGTTTTAGATGATTGAAATTAATATCTGACCTAGCAGATAATACTAGTTTAGAAGAAAATATTTATTGGAAAACAGTGAAATATTAAATGTATTGATACAAAATTAATAACGGAAAAAACTCATGTACAAAGATTATTTAATAGTATAATTTTCGCCTGTGTGTCACAGGCATCTTCAGTACATTAAGCTCAAATTAAACAATAACTGACAATTCCAAAAAGCGCCACCTAAGTAGCTGGTGTAAGATAACTAAAAAGGTCAATAACTTTCCTAAAACAAAAAAATGCTTCTTTATAAAGGCGTTCCATGAGAAACCGACTTTTGTGAAGAACTCTTGTCTTTCTCCAATGAACTCTGTGTCTAGTGAAGATGGCATGTTCTGCAAGTCCAGACTTTTCAGGTTTAAAGTATTTAATATAAGATTGGTGTTCTTCTAGCCGAATAGAGGCATCTTCCCGTTTGTCCGAAATATGGGAAGATCTGTATTTCAGACAAAGACATTGGAGAAAGACAGGAGTTCTTCACAAAAGTCAGTTTCTCATGGGAACGCCTTTATAAAGAAACATGTGAAACTCTACTTCATTCTCCTAACTTAAACAGATGCGACGGCTTACATCTATTCCCCTTTATGGGAGATAGTACTTTACAAATCAGCTAATCTTTCCTAACTTTTTATTGTATTAATTTTTTTTTTTTTTTTTGTTTTAGGAAAGTTTTGACCTTTTTAGTTATCTTACATCAGCTACTTAGGTGGCGCTTTTTGGAATTGTCAGTTATTGTTTAATTTGAGCTTAATGTACTGAAGATGCCTGTGACACACAGGTGAAAATTATACTATTAAATAATCTTTGTACGTGAGTTTTTTCCGTTATTAATTTTGTATTCGATATGTTTACTCACGGTATACCTCTTTTAACACTTTCATTGCCAAGCTGAAAATTGGAATTTCGTGTGGTGGGCAAATTTTTTTATTTTTTTATTTAGTTAGCGACGTCAACGCGATAACGTGTGATTGGCCGGCAGGTGAGAACTCGCATCACGCGATATCGCATGATTGACAATGAACATGTTAAAACTTATTAAATGTATTGGATTGTCATATCTAGTATGTCGCTTGAGGGTGTTGCACCAGAAAATGATTTAAGACTGTAGATATTGAAGAAGCAGTTTTAGATAATTACCTTTTAGTTACTCATTAGTGAAGCATTGATTTTTTTTCTTATATCTTTCGGAGTGGCCACAAGACCTTTTCATATCACAGTATTCACAAATTTTAGAACAATAGTCTTATTGAAGAATAAATTATCTATGTATTTATATGAAGATTGATTTTGCCGAAATAATCCTGCAAATTTTTACAGATTGTTTTTTTTAATTTTTTTAATTTTCGTTATCCAAGAAAAAAAAAATTGGATAGCAGTCTTTAGAACACAGATAGCAAGTCACTTGGTATCAAACTTCTGCTAAATCTGTTTACTCTTTGAGAAATCATTACCTTGTCTTGCCTTGCCTTCAAACCAGAAAGAATGTGTATGTATCTAGATGAGCATTCACATTCATGTATAAATGTTACATATAACACATAGCAAGCTAATGCCATGAAATTTCCTGAAAGAGTTGCAATCTGTGAGTCTTTATTAACAACAGCAAACACACATCCTTATATGCATAGGTCATAGAATCCAGACCATGCTGAAATTGATCCTCTGGAACAGTGAACTATGCTGTGCTTTCTGATGAATGCTTATAAATGGTGGATACCTGGAGAATACTTTTTTAATTGAGCATGTTGTTGCAGCAGTGAGGACTGCAGATGTAATGATGTAGATTGTGATGATGTGATTATATAGCATTAGTTCTTACACTTTCCAACATGATAATGCTTCATCTTAGGAGGTAGTCATTGTATGCATATAGCATGAAGAAAATAACATCAGAACATTGCAACAACCAGCATAGCATCCCAATCTGAATTGTTAGAATATCTGTAGAATAAACTGGAAGCCACACTGAATTATGTCGGGGTTTAGGTGAACTTGCTAACATCAGTGTAATGAAGTAGAATTACTCCTGTTAAAGAGAATTACAATACCAGCTTTCTATCAGAAATTAGTAGAAAGCTTTTCATGATATATTGAAGCAGTTATGACTAAAAGTGGGATGACATGATATTAATTCTGTCAATAAAGACATGTTTTGTTCATATATGCATTTGTTCCATGCCTTTTGGTAGGATAGTATATGTAAGTTGTGTGTTATACAGTGATTATGCACACGCATACAAAATTTGGAATTTTTTAGTCTATAACTCTATACGTTTAATGGTAATTTTTTAGTTTTGAATTTTCATGTTGGTTAATTACAGCTCCAGCTGCTTATCTAATATCAATCAAAAATATGATTCATTTTTTTATCCTGGGAATTATAAACAGTGATGTGAGAGATGGAAATATGAATCTTTTATTTATTTTTTATGAGCAGGAAATATTTTATATGAAAGAGCATTATCTTCCTCTGCATGATTAAGCTTAAGACTTTATTTCCTATTTTTGTGTTTTATTTCCATACATTTTTAATTTATCTTAAATGTAATTTTTACTTCTTTTCTGAGAAACGTTTATATTCTGATTTTAATTTAAGTGAATTTAATTACATTACATTGTCATGCAATCTGGGTGGAACAATTCTCTATTCATGTTTTCTTTTCTGTGAAGTGAAGCAGAGTGAACAGTAAAAGTTGACCATCAAAGACCTTTGGAGAAGTGGGAAAATAAAAAAAAGGTGGAGCTAGCAAAGGAATTGCAGAGATAAATATTTGACATAGTGGTGTTACAGACAAAAAAAGGACAAAGCAGGTGAAATGCTTTTAAATAATACTTGGACACCTGCTTTTATAACCTAATTTGTTCCTGAAAACCATCATTAGCAAGTTGTCATAAATCAAATTTTAATTTCCCCTAGACCCAGCATCATGAATTAAGCTTGCATTTCTTGTGTGAATTATATAATATCGCATATTATATATCCACTGAAATTATCCACCAAACTACACAACACTTAAATAATGAAACACATTTATTTAGTTATGCAAAAGTGAAAACATCAAAGGATTTATTGTTACATCTTCTGAAAATCAATCTGCTTCTTTCTTTGGAACTAAGAATTTTTTTTTCTTTCTTTTCTCTAAAAATTTCCATGTAGACAACAAGGCCTTCCAAAACTCCATTTGAAATTTGTATTATCAGTTTCTAAATTTTTTTTTTACCAGTCAGTTTTTTCCAGTTTGTAAATCTTTGTAATGTAACGGTAGGGGTAGGATGAAGTTCTCGAATTTCTTTTTCTTCAGTGGTTTCTTGCTCCACTATTTTGATAAATTCCTGATTGGTAGGTTTTCCCTTCACTCTCCTGAAATGAATAGCTTCGTGGTATAGATGAATGACCTAACTGACTCGAGCATTTGTCATGAAGTGAATGTATTCATTTATTATTATTATTATGTGACACCTCCAGGGAGTCCAAGGACTTGTCATGGGAGGGCACTCTACTCTACTTCGTAAATACATCTCACCCTCTCCATTACTACTTAATTCTCCTACTATGACACTACTACCATCAACGCCGTCTACTACCCATCATCACCAACAATAGTATTTTTTGGCTGTAAATTGTGAGTGTTCTGAAGGCCGATTTATCTGTACACGGGATTTCTGGGAGTAAAAAACCCCACTTCCTCCATATGAGATTGGCTAACTCATAAATATCTATTTGACAGATTATCGTTCATGCTATTTACGTTTATACCGTTAACACTTTGCATTTCTGATTTGTTTGAAGAGTTCATTCTTTGAACAGATAAAGTGCTAAGTGAATAATAGTAATATTAATAATAACGATGGTGGTTTATGAGGATAAGTAGAGTAAGGTGTGTTGAGGCAGTCTAATCCCACTAACTTTGAAGCTAGGGTTACTTTTATGAAGAGAGTAGGATTAGCATACTCTGTTTATGATACTTTTTATGGATGGAGTGTAGTAGGTTTTGGATATTCCAAGTGCTTAAAATCAATAAACACAAGGATTATTCCAGGAACTCTCATTTTTAATTCTTATTTCCTTTTCTGTTATAGTTAATATTATATGAATTCTTTGCAACATCGAAGTAATGTTTCACTTAGTCACCATTGTAATGCCACAAGTAAGTGTTGAGTTACTATGACACATATCTCTCATCTCACTCACAACATTAGTAATCTTATTATTTAATAAGATTAATCTTAGTAGCTCCATAATGCTGATTAAGAAGAACTAAGCAGAAGACAAACTCACTGAGATAATTAGAATTTTGTTGACAAATCAACAGCAGTTACATATTACAATCATTCACTTTACAGAAATATCTCATTTGACACTGCCAAGTAACCTAAACCGAAAAACAAAATGATTAAAAATGACACTATCATAAGGAAACTACCAAGTAAGGTAAAATGTTCTCACTATATAAGGATGTAGCAGCTTAATGTTAGTTCCTCCATAAGGATCTTTATAGAGGAGCTAACACCACCTGAGGGCACATGAGGTGAAAATCTGTAAACATTAGGGCACAACATTGCTCAACTACATTTAAAAAAATAAAACAAAAATATATATTCAGTCCCCCTACACACTAAAAGTTGCAAAATTTGTGGCACATTAATACCATATGTTGGCAACCTATAGTCAACTGTGAAATAATAAAAGTATCATCAGATATCTTGATGATGGATGATGCTGGCTCACCAATCCTGATATTTACTGTAACTTATCCTCTTTTATGTGAATCCCATGTGTGAAAGGTTGTAAACTTTTTTATTTTTAATACCATGAATGGGTTTGATAATAAGTTTAGTTTTTTAAAGTGATAGCAAGCGTTTTTTGGGGAAGGAAAGTAAACCATGCTTGGAAAAAAAAAACTTGTTTTCATCCTCAAGTGTGTGCAAACAAAAAAAGTTTGCTTGTGAATATTTTTACACCTGTGCTACTAGTATATAGAGGAAATTAATATATGTGTGTGTGTTAAAGATGTCAAGCTATTTTAAACCTGGTTTTACTCCATTTCCCAAGTAAGCAAACAGACAAATAAGTCAAGTTTGCGCCTGCACGTAGTGCAAGTGTAAGTGACCCTTAAAGTAGTATTATACCCAAGGTAAAAAACTTCCTACATCTATCTCTCATCCTGAGATTTTTATTTAATAAGGTCAAAGCACCTTATGGTAACTTGTTTTGGTAAAATACTTATAAGCTCTGTATTACTTAACTTTGGTATTTCTAAGCCTAGCTCCCACTGATGAGATCTCAATAAAGGTCGAAACCGGTCTGGGTAGTGGTCCCTTGCCTTTAATGCATAGCATCATACATCTCCTAAAGGAGATGAGCTTTTGCATTAAGGGTAAATATTAAGAATAGTGATCAGAGCTTATTCCACCTTTACCACGAGTTGCCTAGACGTGTACTACTTTACAGGTCACTTAGACTTGCACTACCTGCAGGTGCAAACTTGACTTATTTGTCTGTTTGCTTACTTGGGAAATGGAGTAAAACCAGGTTTAAAATAGCTTGGCATCTTTAACATATATTATACCCAAGGTAAAAAAACTTCTTATATATATATATATATATATATATATATATATATATATATATATATATGAAGAAAGAATGATCATTAACTCAGTTAACATACATATTTTGATGAAGGCTGTTACAAGCCGAAACTAGTCATGTTTTTATATTAAAACCTTTTTACTTAAATCTCGGGTTCTATTCATTCAATTCTTTAAAAAAATATATATATATATATATATGATTAGCCTAGTCATGAAGATACTTCATGTGTGAACTTTGATTTGTGTTTACACTTGAGTAAACACAAATATAAGGATAAAAACAAGAATATAATTTATTGTCAAGTATAATTTTGCTTTCAAGTTACTGATACATAGTAATTGGAGATGATAGCTGTCTAGAATCTTGTGCTCCACTAGGCTAACAATCAGATGATTTCAGTATCATAGCAGTTGTAATTCACTTGAACAAAATGCACTTGGCATTAATTTCCACTTATGTGCATAAAGAAATTAGGAACTGCATTATACAGGTAAGCAGAAACCAGGCATTGTTATCTGAAATTAGTTCTTAATATAAGACTGCTTTTACTCCCCCCCCCAGTAATATTAGGATACCACAATGCAGAATATAGCATTAATACTATGCTCCACTAATTTCAGATTTAAGTCTACTAAAATACATGCATAAATTGATAGAGAAAACACAGAAGAAACAAGAAAAATCTTCTTGATTATATAACTGTTAATAGCAGGGGTTGAAATTATTTTGAACCAAAATAAAATGTTCCTCTCAAATAATTCAAAAGTATTTTTATTTTCTAATTGCACAAATTAATAATCCAGGATAGAAGTTTTTTTTGTTATTGTGAATTTTTTATCTATCCAGATTGGAATAATTTACTTCTTCCTTAAAACCATCATTAGGATACCACAATGTAAAGATATATTTCCAGGTCAGGGCAAAAAAACAAACGTCAATCTGTATATATTTTATTTTATTTTATTTATTTTTTCATAACAAGAAATAAATAAAATTTATTTATTTATTTCTTGACTATATAGGACTAATTTGAGAATTATGATAGTGAAAAAAAAATGACACAAAAACAGTATTTATTTATTGTTGCTGCTAGCAAGGAAATATAATTTCTTAAATTTTGTGTCCTTAAATTTGTAAATATGAAGGAAATATAATATTTATAATTTAAATTTGTTGAAATACAAAATGAAAGTAAAAGAAAAGTTTTATTTATAGAGAAGATGTGTATGTTTCAGACGAAGCACTCTTTTCTGAGAGTGAAATTTTTTTGCTTTAAATCAAAATGATTTACCAGAATAAAAAAAAAATTTTGCTCCTCTGGATTAAATCCTCAAAGATAGATATCCTAGAGCCTAAACATCAATTGTTCCAGTAGGATAGTAATATACGAAGGTTGTTTGAAAAGTTTGGTAAAAATATAAGTTAAACACATTTTTTTTGGAAAAAATCAACCTTTATTTCTCAACATAGTCTCCATCAAGGTCTACACATTTGGTCCAGCGAGTTTCCAATTTTTTCATCCCATCTTATATCGCCATTCCATAACTCCAATTTAGCCTTATGGGTACCAAGCAAATTATCATTATCGGTGACTTTAATTTTCTCTTTAATTAATAAAGGGAATGGATACACTATGATAAGGTTGGATTTTTTCTAAGACATTTGAGAGGATACCACATGATAGGCTGTTGTGTAAACTGGAGAATATGGGATTGGAACATAATCTATTGACTTGGATCAGGGGATGGTTGACAGACAGATATCAAAAAGTGGTATACATGGGTGTGAATCTGCCAGATTTAAGGTAACCAGTGGTGTGCCTCAGGGTTCAGTCCTCGGGCCATTATTGTACAATCTGTACATTAATGACATCAAGCAGGGCCTATCATCAGATTTGCAATTATTTGCTGATGATGCAAAGATAGGCAGGGCAATCAGGGATGCTACTAATATTCAGCAGTTACAAAGTGATTTGAATAGACTGTAAATCTGGGCAAACGAAAATGGCTGTCAGTTTAATGTTAGTAAGTGTAAAGTTATGCACTTTGGCATGATTAGAATTCCAGTGGCATATTATATTAGTGGGGTTATGCTACAAGAAGCTGAAGAGGCAAGGGATCTTGGTGTATTGGTGGATAAGAATTTAAAGTTCGAAGGTCACACAGCAAAAGTTGCAAATACAACTCAGAGGATAATTGCTATGTTGAAGCGAACCTTGACATGTAAGGATAAGGAAGTAATTTTGCCTCTTTATAAGGTTTTGATAAGACCACACTTGGATTACTATGTGCAGATTTGGTTTCCCAGGTTTCAAGGCGATAAAGAAGTTGTGGGAAGGGTGCAAAGAAAAGTTACAAAGATTTAAGGTAACCAGTGGTGTGCCTCAGGGTTCAGTCCTCGGGCCATTATTGTACAATCTGTACATTAATGACATCAAGCAGGGCCTATCATCAGATTTGCAATTATTTGCTGATGATGCAAAGATAGGCAGGGCAATCAGGGATGCTACTAATATTCAGCAGTTACAAAGTGATTTGAATAGACTGTAAATCTGGGCAAACGAAAATGGCTGTCAGTTTAATGTTAGTAAGTGTAAAGTTATGCACTTTGGCATGATTAGAATTCCAGTGGCATATTATATTAGTGGGGTTATGCTACAAGAAGCTGAAGAGGCAAGGGATCTTGGTGTATTGGTGGATAAGAATTTAAAGTTCGAAGGTCACACAGCAAAAGTTGCAAATACAACTCAGAGGATAATTGCTATGTTGAAGCGAACCTTGACATGTAAGGATAAGGAAGTAATTTTGCCTCTTTATAAGGTTTTGATAAGACCACACTTGGATTACTATGTGCAGATTTGGTTTCCCAGGTTTCAAGGCGATAAAGAAGTTGTGGGAAGGGTGCAAAGAAAAGTTACAAAGATTATATCTGGATTATGGGATTTAGATTATGAGCACAAATTGCAAGTATGTGGATTATAGGCTTTGGTTAACAGGAGAAAGAGGAGTGATATGATAGAGGTCTATAAACTTTTGAATGGGTGTTATAGCGTTTCAATTGATGAAATTTTTCGTTATATGGAAGGTGGGAGAGAGAAAGAACACGGGGCATCCATGGAAGTTAAATTTATTTGCAGTCAAGAAAGGGGTAAGAACTAGGTTTTTCTCCCAGAGAGCAATGAGTGAGTGGAATAATTTACCCTTAGGGGTAGTGAGTGCATCTAGTGTGAATGAATTCAAGGGTTGGTGATAGCTGGGTTGGGTAATTTACAGCTTCCCTCGATGAGTCCTTGACTCCCTGGAGGTTTCAGATAATAATAATAATCTAAAAAGTAGATTTGTCACATTGTTCAAAATAGTGATGACATCCTCTTTCAAAGAAAATGTTTTCCCACTGAGCCAAATTTTTAAGTTTGGGAACAATAAGTCACATGGGGCCAAGTCCGGAGAATACGGTGGATGTGAAACCAATTCAAATCTCAATACATGCAATTTTGCCATTGTAATGGCCGATATGTGGGACCATGCATTGTCTTGATGAAAGAGAATTTTTTTTGTGTGCTAATCTTGACCATTTTTTTCTTTAGTCCTTCTTTCAAATTGTCCAACAATGACTCATAATAGACACCTATTATTGTCTTCCCCTTTTCCAAATATTCTATCATGATAATTCCTTGGGAATTCCAAAAAAGAGTGGCCATCACCTTCCCAACTGACAAAACAGTCTTCACTTTTTTTGGTGCTCTTTCACTGGGCATTGTCCACTGTTTGACTGCTGCTTGGACTCAGGTGTATGGGTGGATCCAACTTTTGTCTACAGTCATGAGTCGATGCAAAAAATCCTGTGAATTGTGATTAAACATCACCAAACATTGTGACAAACTGTAACATTGAAATATTTTTTCACATTTGTTTTTGATCAACAGTCAACAATCACGGCACCTATCGTGCACACAGCTTTTTCATATTCAATTTTTCGTGCAGGATATTATACACCTGTTCAGTTGAGATGCCTGTAATCTCAGCAATCTCACGCACTTTCGCTCGGTGGTCTTCCATAATGATACCATGGATTTTGTCAATCATTTCCTTCCTAGTGACCTCAGGCATCTTGAGTGCACTTCATCTTCGATGGACTTAGAACCACGTTTAAACTCATTTATCCCAAAATAAGTAGTTTTTAATGCTGGTGCAGAGTCCTCATGAACTGCATCTAATTCGGCTTTGACCTGTGCAGCCATCCACTTCTTCAAATAAGTGTTTTATCACTGCACGAAACTCATTTTTCTCCATTTTTAGGAAAAATGCGAACACGGTAATTTTAAATGTTTGCCAAATGAGAACTATGTGTCACATGTGGCTAAACTTTTGCCAGGAGTCATGGAAAAAGATGATTCGTGCCGACACTGGTATGAATGAACGAATTGTGTCTATTAGAAATTTACCAAACTTTTCAAACAACCCTGTAATTACAAAAAACTATTTTACTCCACTGGAATAATTGTCTGTGGATCAAAAAAGATTCGTTCTTCAGATATTTATTTCAACCACTGGTTGATATCAATTTATTTAATGGTATTAATTCACAACACAGAATAATAAGAAAATCATTAATAAATTTATTTAACTTATTTATTGACCACTGGTATTATATTCAGCATATTCAGAGCATCTTTTTTCTCTCTCTCTCTCTTTATCCAACAGTAGGTGGCCCCAATTAGGACTTCCTTGTGTTGTCCATTACAATTTTTTTAAACTGATCCCACTGTTAATGAACTTGTTGCTGTTTGTATACTGCGACAAATGATTTTTGTACTCTGAAGATACTGGATAATCTACTAGCAAAATATCAGTAATTAACTTAGATAAATATTATTTTCTTATTATTGTGTGTTGTGAATTAATGTTGTCAGATAAATTGACATGAACTGCGAACACATAATTCCACCCTAGTTGATAGTAATGTCTTCATTCTGGTGCAGGATACAAGATTGTGTAGGTCATTTCAGATAGGAAGTTCTGAGTCCTTGTTCAGAGCATGACAGTATTGCATTGTAAGAAAAGATTTTAGAAAATTTTAATAAACAAAAGCCAGGTACACTGCCTCAGCATGCCTTATCTATCTATCATTACTATTACTAATATTATTTAAGCAAAATTCAATTTGGATAATATTGCAGGCGATTTTATGAAAAACAAAAATAATATATTGAAAAAAAATTATTTTAAAATAAAATGTAAATTTTTTTTAAAAATTTCATTAATTTGCTTTAATGTACACGAACATATGTTGTTTTTATTTTGTTTAAAAAGTATTTTATTTTTGAAAATAGTTCTTTAATTGGAGTGTTTTACAGGTCTACCAATAGAATAAAACCAGCGTGCTGCCAATAAATAAATATTCCAAAATATTACATAATTTTAATTACTTTAGTTCTCCCCATGCACTCTCAAATGTCACCCCTTTTGGATGATAACTTGTATGAACACCTGAGTTATAGGTTGAGCTATTGACTGTCAGCGAGTTTTTTTTTTTTTTACTTTAAAAAAAATCCCACTGGTTGAGGTGGAGGATGTTTGTCCTTACATATTTGTTTTATTCCACCGCTAGGTGGTAGACCGTAATTATTATTATTATTGATATTATTGAGCCTATGTAGCTCTGTGGATGTGGCATTTGCACACCACGGTGCTTGGCCGCACGAAGGAAGGCTTGGTTTCAAGTCTAGTCGGCGACTAGAGGAAATTTTTCTAAGCCTTTTTTCGACTGGTTCCCGAGTTAGTCGATCTCTGGCACGGGCAAGCAGGTTTTTCGTCCTGTAAACTCAAGAAAATCGACCGTAGAACCCACATTATTTCAGGCATTAAATATATTGTGTTAGGGACCACGAGATGGTGGCACATTTGAGCCGTCTCTCTTCACTGTGTACCACTTAATTAATGATAGCCTTGGGTCATCTATCTCTGATTGGTACCAGTGGAGATTGAACTGCCCACTCAGTCTCCAAAAGTTAGATAGGGCTAAATGGCCTTGCCTACTCCCCGTATACGGGAATAAAAAGGTGTTAGCTGATTTTTTTTTTTTTTCTTTCGTTTTAGTCAATATGTTAATAAAATGAGCTTTTAAAAAATAATAAATTCATTTTTTTTTAAATAGAAAATGCTAATTTCCAAGCATAAGTTGAACAAGTTTTACAAGTTTAACTTACAGAAAATCTTTTCATGATATACAGATCAAGAAGAAAAAAAAAGTTTTTTTTTAAAAAAAATGTTTAATTTGAAATCTTATAAATGTTTTTAAAAAAGGTTTTAGTTGGAGAGTAGAACTATCTACTTTAATCACCCAGGCTGGCATCTGTGGAGAAAAATTAAGTCTGATCATATTCAGTGATATCCCGCTTCTTATTTTAATGGAAAGGGCTATATGTATGTCTAGGCCAAATCTTTAGGTATATCTAGTTTATGTATGTGTCTTGTTGATTTAAAGTATTAAATTGGTTAACTAAAACAGTTATGAGAATAAATTAAATGAATTGTGTCATGTGAAAGGAAGTCAATTACCTCCTTTCTTATAATGCTTGTATACAGGTAAGAATTTGTGTGCAAGTATCAAGTTTAAAAGAAAGGCGGCAGCTAATTTATAATATGGATTTGAATCTTAATTTTGTTTCAGATAGAGAGTTTAAAATACTTGGAAATTCTGTCACTTTCATTATTCTTGTGAGAAAACCAGAGGAGACTCAATTGAAACTAAAATTGAATTAGAGGATGTTTTTACACTTTATTAGGAACTGTATACTGGGGAGGGAAGAGGGTTGCATATGAATAATTGTTGTAGATCAGACTTCAAGATTATTTTAGTGAAAGAGCAATTAATCATTGCAGTAAACTTTCCAGAAGTATTGCAGAGTTAATATCTTAAACAGATTTAAGGAGACCTTGAAGTTTGGGAAAAAATCTTTAAATTAAGTAAGTTAGAATCATACTACAATGAATATCATTTGATATTCATTGTAGTATGTACTATTGTACTATCTACAATGAATATCATTGATATTCATTGTAGGTAGTACTTGTGAGTGCTTAGTATATGACATCAAGGCCATTGCTTTTGAGGATTCTGTCTGCTCTGAAGTAATGTTGTGTAATTTTATTGTATACTGGATTACATACATACTAAAATGAATTATTAGAGTAATTATCACTGCAAATATAATTAAATCCAATAATCATCCCTGATTTCATTCAGTACTATAGGGTCAAACTCCAGATGACTTTCACTAATCCAAATGGACTTGGAAGAGTAGTTCATGAAGGCTTGAGAAAGCCACATTTCATGTGATTGGAGTGAAACCCTTGTTGTAGAAGTCTGAAAGAAAAAAAAAAAAAGGAAATAAGATTAAATGTGAGAATCATCCATGTTTACAGCCTGATGGATGTTTTGTAAAAGTCTGTTATCTTAAGTGTCCAATGCAAGATTTATACAAACATATATCAAGAAACTGTTCAATACAAACTTGAACAAGTCCATTTCATGATAGGAACTTTTTTCTGAATTTCTTTTTCTAACTGATGAATTTTAAAGTTTTGTTTCCTTCTCTTCATGAATTGGCTGCTGACTATTTAAATATCACACTTCTGGCCTTCTCTTGTGCTTCATGCTAAGTGATTCTTTTTTTTCCCAAAACATCACTAGAACATGGTAGACAACATTTGTCTTTCACTTGCCCTGGATTTCGATCCTATCTAGGATGTGAAAGTAACTTTTAATAGGGAGTTATTAACTGAAAGTGACAGCTGAGAAATCTCATAAATTTTTTTTTCATTCATCCTATAAAACAGCTGCTTGGAAAGAGAACACAAGACTGACTGACATAATATACTAGATTGACATATATTGGCATAATATATATAAAATATACTAATATATATACTATATTAGTTGCTTTTGCTATTAATTACATTGAAATCAAAATATCCATAAGTAATGATCTGTTACTATGTATCAGGAATTAGTAAGACACCGTAACATTTATTAATCATGAACTCTCACTATAGCAAACTCATCTTGGCCAAAGGAATAATTTGTTATTGAGAAGTTTGCTGTAAATTTTTTGTAGAACAGCATTATTGCTATAGTTTTTTTTTTTTATTGGGCAGAGAGGAGGTTGTAGGTAGTTTGAAGTGAGTGAATTTGCCATAGTTAAAAGCTAACTATATATTTTGTATACAGATTTTTTAAATATATTCTGTCTGTTTTGGATATTTTATGACTAAATTTAACACACGTGAACCACAATAGTATGTTTTTTTTTATTACATAAATATTTCGTCCTGGTATCTTCAGACATCATCAGTACAGTAGAACAATACTATATAATTGGATATTTTAAGTGAGTGATTTTAGTACATTCTTTTATAAAAACTACTGTGTACATGGTTTATTATACTAAACCTAACTTAGGATACCTCAATTTTTTTATCTTGCGTTTCAAAATAATCAGCCATCTGTTATCTCTGATAAGTCTGAATGTTATGGTTTGTTGGTTGATCTTTGCATATTTTAAATCTATATTTTAATACCTTCACTCTTTTTTCACAGTATGCAACTCCTTCTATCATCACTAATGCATTATATTTTAGCATAAACCATTCTGTTTTATTTTCAACATACTGTACAGGATATCTGTGGATAAGCTTTGATTATTTAATGGATGTAATTTAACAAAATGAATTTTATTCCGTGCCTGCATTGCATTAATATTTGGTAAAAACACCATCCCCAGGAAATATCACACTTACAAAATATGACTTAAAATCACTGAGTTCAGAGCACAGCCATACTGAAAGTTAATGTGCATAATACTTGCATAGCAGTAGTTCAACTAAACTTAATAGAGTAGTCGGCTCCAAGTGCTACTTCTATAAAAGGATTGCTGTATTTCTAGGAATGAGAATAATCTTTTGAAATAGAAGTGTTCATTAAAGCCTTAGTTTTTTGGGTTTTTTTTTAAATTTAATTCAGTCCCATACTTTAAAGTTTTTGAGAACCTCTGTGGTCTATTGGATTTAAATTTGAAGTTGTGCATCATAGGTTTTTTTGCAGTTGGATAACCAAAAGTTGCTTTGTAAAATTGCATATTTTGTTTATTGAATTTGAGATTTGTAGTTATGATTGCAGTTAAGATACCAGTATTGTGAAGATTTTCTGTTTGTGAGATAAGAGAATAACGTAGTGACTAATTCGTTAGCACTGCGCTGTTTTTAGTAGCAAGTGAATTTTTATCAAAATTATTTTACAATGTATTTTGACTGTTTGTTCAAAATATATTTTGAACAAACAATTTTTTGCCAAATTTTTCATGGCTTTTCCAGTTAATCTGTCAGTCTTCCTGGCTTAATTGGGAAATCGTGCAAAATTCAAAATTAGTCTGAACATAGCTGACAAGTATGTTTAAACTAAAACTTGTTTAGACTTGAATATAACTTGCACTTTTTTCTCAAAATTAAAATAAAAAAAAAATCGTGATGCAAGATGTATGCGAGGATTTTCGGAAACTAAAATTTTTTCAGGAAAAAACTGAAAATGGCTTAAGAAGAATCTCCTATTTGCTATTGCTACCTCCAGTATTGAGAACGGTTTCCTTGTGTGCATTGTCAAAGTTATATATACCCAAATAGCATCATCTTCTCTCCTATCCAGGGCATTAGAGATGCCAGTTTTTAAAAAACTCTTGGCAATTATTTCTGGCAAAATCATTTCCCAAGCTCTCAAAATCCAGTTGCTCAACAGTTCTAATGATGGTGCAGTATTAACAAAAGATCGCACAACTTGACGACAAAGGCAAGCTGACAATTGTTCAGTTGAAATGCTGATTCTCTTCAACTGAATTCCAAAATATCTGAAACCGCTAACAACGTTAGTTTTAACACATTTACATCGGGGCAGTGTTTTGTCCGTTTATCATTCCGATGGGATTTCTGATTATTATATGTGTACTGCTTCCATGTAGAGCAGGCAGGCTCAACTTACACAAAGTTTCAACCCTTTGGTTGAATTTTATTGCTGCTTGTTTGCTTGCCATTTCTGCATCGGGCTGGTGAGCAGACACACACTATATGGCATGTTAGTTTCAATTTGCAGTTGAATTTTATTTGAAGTTAGCCTTCATGATCTGTCTTAACGGCATCAAAAATTTCAAATGAAATCAAACAAATACTTAATTCATGTAATTGAAAATTTGAACAAATGTTTGGACAATAGTTTTTAGTTAGATACTGTGTTTGACAGGACAACATATGATTTTGCATGAGTCTATACAGCCTAGTTTCTATGGGAGGGGATATGTGATTCATTAGTTAGTGCTGTTTTTATCCCAGTTGTCTCTAATTGCACTATTTGTTGACAAATATATTAAGCAGACTGCAAACGTCTTTGTATGCCTTATTCACTGATACAATAAAAACTACTTGTTTTTCTTGCATCTGCAGTATAGTGGCTGTTGGGGAGGTCATGTTGCTTACTGCGGCAAGCGAGTTACTATCGCCCCCAACATGAACTTGCTTAAACTTTTTTTTGTGTGCGAGGTATATGTGAAACTTTTTAATTTCTTTTTTCGTAAAATAAAATTGGGTGCGAGTTATATTGGAGTCAACGAATGTAATACGGTAATGCTTGACAATATCTTTTCCCCTTTCCTAGTTTATGCATTTTTTTAGCCTATGTTATGATAACATTTTTGCTGTAGTTATGTGGTTTTTGATCAAGCAGTGACAAAAATGCTCAGTAAATCAATTTAAAAGCTCTGTATAATATAATTATGAGATCAACTTTTCCCTCTTGTTTATTTTAAATAACGCTCAGCAGTTAAGATTTTTTAAATATAAATCATGGTAAGTACACAGGATGTGCAAGCGTTAACACATTTTCTTTTTATGCGAATCCCCCTCCCCCCTGTGAAAAGCTGTAAATCTGTAGTGCATTTAATACTGAGCATACTAAGATTTAGATAACATGAGGGACCAGGCATGGAACTTTTTGAAGCTACTTCAGGTTTCCAGTAAGAAGGCGGTAGTGGTAAAATTCATATACCATCTAAAGACATTTGTTCTGTAATGGGATTTGAACCAACAGCTTCTTGGTTGGGAAGCAGATACTGTCTGCTCAGTCAACTGGACAACACTAAGAACAGTAGCTAGTTGTATCTTGTTCCATGGCTGCAGGTTATTTGTGGAAATTAGCATAATTTAAGTATATACAAGGGTAATTCACTTTTATCATTCATATTATGGTACTGTATATGAGCCTGGTGTCAGAGTGGTACAGCTCTAACTTAAGTGGTAATGTATCATTTGTTGAGAATTTTTGTTGAAGAATATAGGATTTTGGATAACTAAGCTGAAATAAATTAATTTTAGTATGAATGGCCAAAACTACAAGGGACATGTGACTAGCAAGGTCCTGCTACATGCTTATTTCCCACAAGTTCAAAGTATTTAATTAGACATTAAATGTGTTTGGTGGAAAAGGAAAACATAACTTAGAATTTAAGTACGATATTCATTACTGATAACTTTACCCCCCTCATTTGAGCTTCATCTTGAAAGTTAATTATTAAATTATTTATGCTGAGTTAATTAAATCCTGTCATCATGGTTTATTCTATCAATGCTCATGTTCTCTGGACAGTTTTGAGGAGGAAAAATCTGTCACCTCCATAAGATACCTGTTATTTGACCTTCAGTTGAAATGCACTCATAACAAAGATTTCTTTCTCCTAGATACAGTTTGAATCTGGTGGGGAAACTTTAAAGGAAGTACAGGAAATAGATCTGGGAGTGGTGGTGGACATGGACCTGAAATTGAGGGGCCACATTGTAAGTTGTGAAGATGTCACATCGGATAATGGCAATGATGCAGAGGACTCTTACATGCAGAAATAAAGAGGTTATAATGTCATTGTATAAGGCCTTGATCAGGCCTCATATGGATTATTGTGCACAGATTTGGTTGCTGAATTTTCCTGTTATTCACAAAACTTTGCAATTTACATTCTCTCAATCTGTCTTCATACTCCACATTCCAAAGACGACCTTTGTGAATCTTCTCTGATCTTTGGAATGTGGAGTGTGAGGACAGATTAAAAGAATGTAAATTGCAAAGCCTTGTGAATAACAGGAAGGGGGGGGGGGAGAAAGGTATGATTAAGACATATAAGCTGGTCAGGGGTTGTTATCAGGTTGACATGGAAGAGATTTTTCATAGAATGAGAGGTGGGGGGAAGATAGAACAAGAGGCCATTGCTGGAAACTGTATAAAGTAGGTGTAAGCAGAGGAGTGAGGAGAAGGTTCTTTTCATGGAGAGTGGTTGGTGGATGGAATGCATTGCCTGAATGTGTTGCAAGTGTAGACACATTGAGTCAGTTCAAAGCATGGTTGGAGATACTATTGCAGACAATGCAATAGTGTGTACCTCCCATGATGAGTCTCTGACTCCATGGAGATCAAATGATGATAATAATAAACGTAGGTCTTTCCCAGTTATAAAAGGAATCATCATTGTTATGTGACTGGTGTAGACTGCTATGAATACATGCATGTTCTCCAAATTACAAAATAAGTTTGTGTAACAAAATTATTTCATAAGCAAAGATTCATGAATTGAGGACCATATTCTTATTATTTCTGATGTAACTTCTTTTGATTAGTATGCATGACAAAGAATTGTCTTTTCATAACTCATTTTTTTAATACATTTATTCATAACCACTAAATTACTATATCATTAAATGTGAATACTGATAACTGCCAATTGAGAATAGCATGCAATAAAATAAATTGCAATTAGATCATAATATTGAGAAACAATGACTTAGGCTACTTGGGATTGAAGGGTGCAAAGACTGTATGTGAGAAAGAAGACAGCATCCTTATTACTGTGTACTATTCAGTTTCAGCCCTTGTTTTCTCTTTCTTTCTCACATGCTAACTGTGAATGAGTAAATCAGTTGCTGTAATTCAGAAAACAGGTTTTCTCTCTGATGGCTGCAAAGAAAACTCGAGTTAGAAAACAATCCGTATTTCATAATGAAGTGTTATCATTACACAGATAATGATCAATACATAGCTTCAAATTAAGGAAAGGACAAATATATTAATATATCTCTGCCCCTTTTTCATTTTTAATTGTTTGAACAAATCTTTATCTGCCCATAGCTAATGTACCATGTGTTCCAAACTTGCATGAGATCATTAAAGAGGTCCTTTTTAAATTATGTGTTTATTTGAGACATGGTTTTTTATATTCTAGAACATATGCCTAGAAATAATCTCAGTTGACATATAATATTTCATTATTTCCTTAACTAGTTTACAGATTTTTCATTTGAATGAAGAATTCAAGATTATGTCATTAAAAATTGTATTTAATACAAGTACAGATTTTTTTGGAAGAATAATTGTATATAATTTAAATGTTATTCATAAATAAAATATTCATAAGTAATCTTCTGTTTCTGTTTAATGAAGATGGCCAAAAGTAAACTTCTTGATGCAATAAACCTGACACATATTTTGTTTATTCATTGGTGTTTCAGCTACTGAAAATCATTGTAATGGACATTTTTAATTTGTAGTGCTTTCTCTTAAGAAAACAAGTTTTTGAACTATACCTAGAAATATGGCATCAGCAAAAGCAGTAGAGGCAATTTATTTTTAATCAGTATGTTATTTTTGGATCGATCTCTTTTCTCGATTTTTATTTTATATTTTTATTTAATTAGTCTTTTTCAGATTGTTTTGTTAGAATTCGATTTGAAGCCATGCTTCCTAGTAAAGACATAGCACAGAACCTTGGCATCTAGGGGAAAGCAGAGACATATTCCTCTTGTATTTTACATCATGCATATAGCCTCCATAGCTCCATTGATGATATAGTGGTTGGAAAGACCTGCATTTGAATTCCATCTAGGATGCAGAGAACTATTGTTAGGCCAAAAGATGGTGAGTTTTGTAGTTTTAGCAGTCTGTATAACAACCCGGGTCTTTCATCCCACAAAACAGGCAAACTATCCAGAAGAACGCATGCAATTTATAGACAGAAAACAGTGCAGATGGAATTAACTGCTGTCATAAGCAGTACTTGGCCTGTCACTGCCAAGTAACTTGGCTTCTTAGCTTAACACGAAAAGCAACAGCACTAAAATGGTGCTGTTAGTAACAGGTCAGCATCGAAGTGCATTCTTTGATTCAGTTTTTGTTTTCAAAAAAGTGATTACATCAAGAGAGATTTTAGAGTATAACTGACACTGTGCACAAAATTTATATAATGTTCTCTTCTTCATTGCAGTTATTTGATATCATTGACTTAACTACCTTAGCATTGTGACATCAAAACTTCAATTCACTGTCCACCATCATCCCTAGGTCTTCATCAGCTACTTGTAGAAAATCTCTTTTAATATAATGCTTGGTCCACAGTATCTTAGTCCAAAATGCACCTTGCACTTAGTAAAGTGATACTCATTAATATTTGACCATAAAATCAGACTGGTGTGTTCAAGCCATCCTACAATGATTTTGTATCAGATGCAACTTATTACCAACCCAACACAGAGTAATCTGTTTACATAATATATACGTTCCTGAGATCCTTTCGTAATCAAAAATTGTATAAATAGAACATGATTTCCTGTTCTATTTATGCACTTAAATTAAAGGATTTTTTCATTAAGTAGATTAAAATAGTTAATTGGGATGGTTGCAGATGTTCCGCAGAAATCTACAATGGGATGGTTCCACAGAAATCTACAAATGACATTTAACATGAGTTTTTTCTTAGGATGTTCTTATATTAACAAAATTGTGTTATTTATCAATTTAATTGAGCACTAATGTCCAATAAACCTTATCAGCAGTGCTACGATCAATATCAGGTGACTAATGGTGTGGCACAAGGTTCAGTACTGGGACCACTACTATTTAATTTGTACATAAATGATATAGAAAATTACCCCAAAGGAAATATTCAGTTGTTGATGATGCAAAATTAGGTAGAGTAATAGTTAATCAAGGTGATGTGGAGAGCTTGCAGGATGATTTAAATAGGCTGTCAGTATGGGCAAAAGATAATGGGTATCAGTTTAATGTGGAGAAACCTAAAGTGATGCATTTTGGGATAAATGGATTACGAGCTGTGTTCCACATTGATGGAACCGTACTCCAGGAAATAGATGAAGCTAGAGATGTAGGGGTGGTAGTAGATAGAGTTACAGTTTAGAGGACACATTGCTAAATTGCTAAGGTAGCCCATAAGATTACTTGGCTATTGAAGAACACATTAACAAGTGGAGATAAGGAAGTTGTTGTTCCTATTTATAAAGCCTTAATATGCTCACATCTGGATTACTATACTTAAGTCAAGTCTCCTGAGTTTCTTTGGGAATGAGGAAGCAGTGGAGAAGATTCAGAGATGAGCAACTAAGATGGTGAGTGGTCTGTGGAATGTTTCCTATGAGGATATGTTGAGGGTGTGTGGATTGCAGAAGTTGGTTGATAGTTGAAAAAGAGGGGGTATGATAGAAATCTTTATTATTATTATTGTTATTGTTCCGGGCTTAAGGGTCAAAGCTGTATAACTGAGAGGAGACTTCCACATAGCCTTTAAAGGAATGCGGAGAACCGACCAGGGCTTCTGACCTAATGTCCAATCCTCACCTTCTCGTGGTGCACCTTGTTGGGTATCTACTTTGATACTGAACGAACGAGGATGGGCTGGCAATTTGGGATTTAGCCGACCAAATTGTATTCTTATTGGTTAAACCAAAATAAAAAAATGATGGTACAACATGACAAAATTTCATGCCGGCTGGGGCGTCGCCCGGTTAAACAAGGCCCCTGTTGTTTTCGCCAGGGAACCAGGGCGAACAGCGAAAAGTCAGCTACTGGAACAAATCTGAAAACAAACCCCAACTCAACATCACCAGAGTTAAAGATCTGTACTATCAATGTAAGAAGCCTGAATGGCAAAGAAATGGAGCTAGCTGAGGAATTAGATAAGTACCAGATCGACATAATAGGGGTGACTGAAACAAAAAAGACCAAAACTGGTGAGATCTTTCTGAGCAATAAATACAAAATGTTATATTCAGGCAATGACAATCGAGGAAAAGAAGGAGTAGCCATAGTATTCAACACAAAATACGAGGCTAATCTTCTTGAATGGCAGTCAGTCTCAAATAGAGTAATGTAGGCAAATATGAGAATGGGGAACTGGACAATGAGACTTATTTGTGCCTATGGTCCCACAGAAGGCTCTACTAAGGTAGAAGTGAAGGAATTTTTTGAGGCTTTAGAAAAAGCAACTGACACAATGAAAAAGGAAAAGTTGGTCCTTGTTGGGGATCTAAATAGCAGAGTAGGAAATGATTGTGAGACATACAAAAATATTTTGGGAAAATTTGGAGAAAAGAGCAAAGCTAATAATAATGGCAAATATCTGTTGGATTTCTGCTCAGGACATGGACTGGTTATTACTAACACCATGTTCCAACATAAAAATGTGCACAAATTCACATGGAGAGAAGAGGCTAGGAATAAGAAAAGTCTCATTGATTATGTTATTGTTGATAGTGATGTGTTTTCCCTGGTGCAGGACACCAGAGTGTACAGAGGATTTGAAATTGGAAGTGATCACTATTTAGTCTTGAGCAGGATAAAATTGAATTTCATATTGAAAAGAATAACATGTAAGAAAGTTTTAAAGCGAATAAAAGTTGAGCAGCTCTCAGATGTGAACTGTAGACTAAAATACAGAAAGATTATTGAAAAGAAAATGAAAGACTTTGAGAACAGGAATCAAACCTTGGAGATTCAGTGGCAAACTCTGAAGAAAACATTGATTGATTATGCCAGAGAGGCATGTGGTGAGGTTGTGTGCAAGGATAAAAAAATTAGAACTCCCTGGTGGACACAGGAAGTTAAAGAGGCAGTGAAGGAAAAGAAGAAAGCATATCAAAAGTTCCTGGCAAATAAGTCAGCTTTTACTCTTACAGAATACAGAGACAAATGTCAGAAAGCTAAACAGTGTGTAAAACTAGCTAAACAAAAGTCATGGGAGGACTTTGGCAAGAATATAAAAAATAAATATCAAGAAGGTGGCAAAATATTCTGGAGGTTGTTGAAGAAGCTTAGGAATGGAGGAAAGAGTGCTGTAAAAGGAGTTAGAGATGATAAAGGTGACATGAAAACAGGAGAAAAAGATATCCTTGAAGTATGGAGTAATTACTTTGAAAGTCTGCTAAATGAAACAAGCAGTGATGACAGCAGAGTGATAAAAAAACACTGACCAGGCATGCAGTCAGGAATACATATCCATACTTGAAGTAGAAAAAGCCATCAAAGGCTTGAAATGTGGAAAGGCAGCAGGAGTAGATGATATTCGACCAGAAATGCTGAAGTATGGTGGTATAAAAGTCTTACAGTGGCTGCACTGCATAGTTCAGAAAGCCTGGACAGAGGGATGAATTCCCAATGATTGGAGTAGAGCTCTCATAGTACCCATATATAAAAAGGGAAATAAAACTGAATGTGAGAATTACAGAGGTATTTCCCTACTGAGTGTTCCTGGCAAGATCTATGCAAGTATACTTGAGAAACGGTTGAGAAGAATTGTGGAAGAAAAGCTTGGTGAAGAACAAGCTGGATTCAGGCCAAATAGAGGCTGTCAGCATCAGATCTTCACTTTACGACAAATAGTCGAGAAAGCATGGGAATACAACAAAGATCTGTATTTAAGTTTTGTCGATTTGGAAAAGGCATATGACAAGGTGCCAAGAGAGAAGCTATTCAATACGCTGCAGTTATATGGTGTCAATGGGGCATTATATCAAGCAATACGTAGTCTTTATTTGAGTTGTAAGTCAGCAGTTAGAATTGAAGTACAGGAAATGGTTTAATGTTAAATCTGGTGTGAGACAAGGATGTACATTATCCCCTCTGTTATTCATTATCTATATGGATCACATTATGAAGGAATGTGGTATTAAACCTGATATCAAAATTGGAGATGTTAATGTCAGCTCTTTGCTTTATGCGGATGATGTTATACTTCTAAATAAATCCGCTACAAGTCTGCAAGATTCTCTGACTAAATTGAATAGCTGTTGTAATAGATATGGTATGAAGGTCAGCAATAAAAAGACAAAGACAATGAAAATAGGCAGAATCATTGAAAATGTCAGCTGTGTTGTGAATGGAGAACCTGTGGAACAAGTAAAACATTTCAGCTACTTAGGCACGATTTTTACTGAAGATGGTAAATTAAATATAGAAATAGACAACAGAATCAGCAAAGCTGGTATGGTGGGAAGTCAATTGAATAAATTCATATTGAATAAAAAAGAAATTAATCGGAACACTAAATTAGCTGTATACAAGACGGTGTTCAAACCAGTTTTAACTTATGGATCTGAGAGCTGGGTCAAAAGTAAAACACTTGACCAAAGACTAGAGACCACAGATATGAGAGTCCTGAGAAAGATTAGAGGCGTGAACAGATGGCATCAATGGCAATATCATATTAAAAATGAGGATATTAGGAAAGAACTTGACTTTGTCAGCATCCAGGAATGCGTTAGCAGAGCTAATCTCAGGTGGTATGGTCACTTAAATAGAATGGGAGAAGAAAGATTAACAAAACAAGTGTTCTCTGCCAGGTTGGCAGGAAAACGACCCAGAGGAAGACCAAGATATAGGTGGATTGATACGGTACAAAGTGCCTTAGACGATAGAAATATAAGATCTGAAAATGTTGGAGTCTTGACAAGTAACAGACTGATTTGGAGGAAAATTGTAGATAGGAAGTTAGTAATGATGTAATTTTTTTCATGTAGTACTGTCATATCCTGTACACCCCTTGAGGGTACATGGCAGGAATTTGATAATGATGATGATGATTGTTCTGGGCAACTCCAAGGAGTCGACAGACTCATTGAGGGAGGCCCTAACATCATGTCAAGAACAACTATTCGACATTCACACAGTATCTATCATACCTTGCGTTGAACTCATTCACAGTTGTAGCACCCACAACAGACTCTGGAAGCTTATTCCACTCATTCACTACTCTCCAAGTAAAAAACCTAGCTCTAACACCCTTGTCAACCATGCTCTTGCCCAGCTTTCATTCATGGCCTCTAGTCCTCCCGCCACCAGTCATATTTTCAAAAATATCTTCTGGATCAATTTTATAGAAACCCTTCAGTAATTTGAATGTCTCAATCATATCACCCCTCCTTCACCTATCGACCAATTTCTGCAACCCACAAATCTTCAACCTATTCTTATAAGGTTCATTCCACAGACCTGCTATCATCTTGGTCACTCGTCTCTGGATCCTCTCCATTTCCTCCCCATCACGAAGAAACCCTGGTGCCCATAACTGGGCACAGTAGTCCAGATGGGGTCTTATCAAGGCTCGATACAGAGGAACAACAACTTGTTTGTCTCTGCATGTTAAAGTATTTTTCAGAAGCCAAGTGATTTGGTGAGCTGTTTTAGTCACTTTTGCAATGTGCCCCCTAAACTTCAATTTAGGGGGCTAAACTTTAAATTGTTTAAAGGGTTTTATAGGAATGATGAAGGGGTCATTTTTTAAGCACTTGGCTAAAGGAGCCAGAACAAGGGGTCATTCCTGAAAGTTGATAAAGGTGTGATTAGTAGGAATGTGAGGACTAGATTTTTTGCTTGGAGAGTTGTGAATGGGTTGCTAGAGTCAGTTGTGATTGCTTTGTTTGTTAATCGGTTACAATTCATGTGATTTTCTGTATGTAGATCATGTAACTATAGATAAAATGCTTTATTTGCTATAATTGTCTAATTGATTATTTAATTGATTATCTAATGTAGTTTCATATACTTTGATTTGATCTTGCAGCAGTGTACTACAAAGTTTTGGAAGATGCTAGTAAAATATAAGATATCCAAAAGTTGCTCAACTAATTGGCTACTTTTCACTGTTATGTATTGTTTATCATGTGTTATTTTGTCATGTTGACATTGTAGCCTGATATGAACATGCAAATATTCATATCAGGTAAAACCTTTAAATACCTATGAAATGTTGCAAACAGCATTTGAAAATGAAGCAATGGGAAGGAAATAGACCTTCAAGTGGGAGTGTAAAAAAAGCATTAGACAGTAATGATTTATTGATTAGAAATACAGTTGACCCTTGAACAACACAGGCCCACTTATACATGGATTTTTTCCAATAAATAAATTGAAAAATTGTTTGTATATTTGCAACAATTTCAACAATTCGAAAAAAATCACAGACGAACCGTGTAGCTTAGAAATATCTAAAAAATTAAGAAAAATTTAAGCATGTCATGGATACATAAAATATATGTAGATATTAGTCTATTTTATCATTTACACCATAAAATATCATCATTATTATCATAGTTTATTCACAATATGATACAATGTGAAAAGGGAAAAGAGATTTACATTAAAAATTAAAGATTGCAAATTATGGTCTTCCAAGTCTCTCTATCTTGAGCTAACTGGTAGATGTCAGATGGAGTTTTACAATTCAGCCTATTGATGATTTCACGGGGTGCTTAAGGGTCAAAGCTGTATAACTGAGAGGAGACCTCCACATAGCCTTTAAAGGAATGCGGAGAACCGACCAGGGCTTCTGACCTAATGTCCAATCCTCACCTTCTCGTGGTGCACCCTGTTGGGTATCTACTTTGATACTGAACGAACGAGGATGGGCTGGCAATTTGGGATTTAGCCGACCAAATTGTATTCTTATTGGTTAAACCAAAATAAAAAATGATGGTACAACATGACAAAATTTCATGCCGGCTGGGGCGTCGCCCGGTTAAACAAGGCCCCCGTTGTTTTCGCCAGGGAACCAGGGCGAACAGCGAAAAGTCAGCTACTGGAACAAATCTGAAAACAAACCCCAACTCAACATCACCAGAGTTAAAGATCGGTACTATCAACGTAAGAAGCCTGAATGGCAAAGAAATGGAGCTAGCTGAGGAATTAGATAAGTACCAGATCGACATAATAGGGGTGACTGAAACAAAAAAGACCGAAACTGGTGAGATCTTTCTGAGCAATAAATACAAAATGTTATATTCAGGCAATAACAATCAAGGAAAAGAAGGAGTAGCCATAGTATTCAACACAAAATACGAGGCTAATCTTCTTGAATGGCAGTCAGTCTCAAGTAGAGTAATGTGGGCAAATATGAGAATGGGGAACTGGACAATGAGACTTATTTGTGCCTATGGTCCCACAGAAGGTTCTACTAAGGTAGAAGTGGAGGAATTTTTTGAGGCTTTAGAAAAAGCAACTGACACAATGAAAAAGGAAAAGTTGGTCCTTGTTGGGGATCTAAATAGTAGAGTAGGAAATGATTGTGAGACATACAAAAATATTTTGGGAAAATTTGGAGAAAAGAGCAAAGTTAATAATAATGGCAAATATCTGTTGGATTTCTGCTCAGGACATGGACTGGTTATTACTAACACCATGTTCCAACATAAAAATGTGCACAAATTAACATGGAGAGAAGAGGCTAGGAATAAGAAAAGTCTCATTGACTATGTTATTGTTGATAGTGATGTTTTCTCCCTGGTGCAGGACACCAGAGTGTACAGAGGATTTGAAATTGGAAGTGATCACTATTTGGTCTTGAGCAGAATAAAATTGAATTTCATATTGAAAAGAATAACATGTAAGAAAGTTTTAAAGCGAATAAAAGTTGAGCAGCTCTGAGATGTAAACTGTAGACTAAAATACAGAAATATTATTGAAAAGAAAATTAAAGAGTTTGAGAACAGGAATCAAACCTTGGAGATTCAGTGGCAAACTCTGAAGGAAACATTGATTGATTCTGCCAGAGAGGCATGTGGTGAGGTTGTGTACAAAGATAAAAAAAATCAGAACTCCCTGGTGGACACAGGAAGTTAAAGAGGCAGTGAAGGAAAAGAAGAAAGCATATCAAAAGTTCCTGGCAAATAAGTCAGCTTTTACTCTTACAGAATACAGAGACAAATGTAAGAAATCTAAACAGTGTGTAAAACTAGCTAAACAAAAGTCATGGGAGGACTTTGGCAAGAATATAGAAAATAAATATCAAGAAGGTGGCAAAATATTCTGGAGGTTGTTGAAGAAGCTTAGGAATGGAGGAAAGAGTGCTGTAAAAGGAATTAGAGATGATAAAGGTGAAATGAAAACAGGAGAAAAAGATATCCTTGAAGTATGGAGTAATTACTTTGAAAAACTGCTAAATGAAACAAGCAGTGATTACAGCACAGTGATAAAAAACACTGACCAGGCATGCAGTCAGGAATACATATCCATACTTGAAGTAGAAAAAGCCATCAAAGGCTTGAAATGTGGAAAGGCAGCAGGAGTAGATGATATTCGACCAGAAATGCTGAAGTATGGTGGTATAAGAGTCTTACAGTGGCTGCACTGCATAGTTCAGAAAGCCTGGACAGAGGGATGAATTCCCGATGATTGGAGTAGAGCTCTCATAGTACCCATATATAAAAAGGGAAATAAAACTGAATGTGAGAATTACAGAGGTATTTCCCTACTGAGTGTTCCTGGCAAGATCTATGCAAGTATACTTGAGAAACGGTTGAGAAGAATTGTGGAAGAAAAGCTTGGTGAAGAACAAGCTGGATTCAGGCCAAATAGAGGCTGTCAGGATCAGATCTTCACTTTACGACAAATAGTTGAGAAAGCATGGGAATATAACAAAGATCTGTATTTAAGTTTTGTCGATTTGGAAAAGGCATATGACAAGGTGCCAAGAGAGAAGCTATTCAATACGCTGCAGTTATATGGTGTCAATGGGGCATTATATCAAGCAATACTTAGTCTTTATTTGAGTTGTGAGTCAGCAGTTAGAATTGAAGGAAGTACAGGAAGATGGTTTAATGTTAAATCTGGTGTGAGACAAGGATGTACATTATCCCCTCTGTTATTCATTATCTATATGGATCACATTATGAAGGAATGTGGTATTAAACCTGATATCAAAATTGGAGATGTTAATGTCAGCTCTTTGCTTTATGCGGATGATGTTATACTTCTAAATAAATCCGCTACAAGTCTGCAAGATTCTCTGACTAAATTGAATAGCTGTTGTAATAGATATGGTATGAAGGTCAGCAATAAAAAGACAAAGACAATGAAAATAGGCAGAATCATTGAAAATGTCAACTGTGTTGTGAATGGAGAACCTGTGGAACAAGTAAAACATTTCAGCTACTTAGGCACAATTTTTACTGAAGATGGTAAACTAAATATAGAAGTAGACAACAGAATCAGCAAAGCTGGTATCGTGGGAAGTCAATTGAATAAATTCATATGGAATAAGAAAGAAATTAGTCGGAACACTAAATTAGCTGTAATACAAGACTGTGTTCAAACCAATTTTAACTTATGGATCTGAGAGCTGGGTCAGAAGTAAAACACTTGACCAAAGACTAGAGACCGCAGATATGAGAGTCCTGAGAAAGATTAGAGGCGTGAACAGATGGCATCAATGGCAATATCATATTAAAAATGAGGCTATTAGAAAAGAACTTGACATTGTCAGCATCCAGCAATGCGTTAGCAGAGCTAATCTCAGATGGTATGGTCACTTGAATAGAATGGGAGAGGAAAGATTAGCAAAACAAGTGTTCTCTGCCAGGTTGGCAGGAAAACGACCCAGAGGAAGACCAAGATATAGGTGGATTGATACGGTACAAAGTGCCTTAGACGATAGAAATATAAGATCTGATAATGTTGGAGTCTTGACAAGTAACAGACTGATTTGGAGGAAAATTGTAGATAGGAAGTTAGTAATGATGTAATTTTTTCATGTAGTACTGTCATATCCTGTATGTACCCCTTGAGGGTACATGGCAGGAATTTGATGATGATGATGATTTCACATATGTATTGCCAAAATTGTTTTCATGGTCTTCCTCTACTGATTGCCATCTTCTGGTTTGTACAGGACGAGGGATTCCAAAAAGGGTGAGACTTCAGGATGTCTGAGTTGATGTCCAAGCCATCTGAGTTGTAGTATATTATATTGACAAGTGGTTCTTGCTTAGCCAAATTTAGCACAGCAGAGTTAGTGACACAGTCCATCCAAGTGTATCTAAGGATTAGTCTGAGACATGTAGTTCCAAAGGAGTTAATTAGATCTGTAGTTTTTTTTTTGTGCTTATTGTCCAGGTTTGAGAACCTGGACAATAAGCACAAAAAAAGATGAGCACAAAGATGGATCTACTAGTTGCATGGTATAGTCTTAATTTTGTCTTTAATGATATTAATGATGATTTCCAGATGTGGCAGATTTTGTTATGGAAGACTAGAGCCAGCTGTTTACATTTTCTAATATTTTCTGTATTGCTGATGTACCATCCAAGATATTGCAAGTCCCTTTACTTCTAAGGGTTTATTGTTGATACGAAGTATAGTTTTTATAACCTATTGAGAATACTTTTGGATGCTGACCTGCAGACCAGTAAGTTTAGCCTGTGCCTCTAGTAGACAGATGTTTTGTGTATTTGTTGGTTCTATATCACTAAGTACAAACATCATCAACAAAGCTAAGATCAGTTATTTGCATAGTGTGGGTGGATGTTCTAATGTTAAAACCAAGATCTGTGTTTATGGTCTGGAAGATGTAGTCCAAGCATACCAAGAACAAATAAGTGCTGGTACATCACCTTGCAGGAATCCTGTTGTCACTGGAAAGGATTCAGATGTTTCTGTTTTAAAGATTACTGTAGCATTGTAATCTTTATGAGGTGCTGAGATTGCTTGTATGATTTTTGAGGGTAGACCATAGAAGCTGAATATTTTAAACATTGCTTCTCTATTAATGGAGTCAAAGGCTTTTTTTGAAGTCTTTAAAGGTTAAAATGAGTGGTGAGTTTTTATCATGTGAACCTTCTATGATTCTTCTAATGCAATGTATCTGTTCTATTGTGCATCAATTTTTTTTAGAAATCCAGCTTAATTTTTTCTTAAAAGTGATGTTAAGTAAGGTTCTATTCTATTGACAGTGCCATAATGAGGGTGTGGCGAAAGAGGCACCAGCCATGGGTGCAAAACGTAAAAACTGTAAAAAATAAAAATAAATAGATATAAAAGTCCACTATTTTATATTGTATTTTTAAATTTCGGCAAAACGCCACTTTAGACACACAAATTCTGCAACACACTGCAACTCATTTTGATGTTAATAGTAAGTATTTAACATATTGCATTTAGTAAAATTTAACTTGTTACATTTAAATTTTTCAAAATTTTTGTCATTTTTGGGTTGGGGGGGTGCAAGTTAGATACTTGCATTGGGTTAAGGGGGTGCAAGTTAAACACTTGCCACAGGTACTTCATACCCTTGTTACTGTACTGTCTATTGAATATCATTCTATTGTAGATTTTAACTGTGGATAATTTTAACTACAGAGTAATACTTTGTAATTTTTTTTATTCTGTTAAGACTGCTCTTTTTGGGTATAGGGACAATAAATCCTTGTTTCTATTGTTGAGGTATTATTCCAATGTTTAAAGCTTGATTCATTATGGCAAGGAGATTGGAATATGTATTATACCCAGCATTTTTTAAAGGTTCTGCTCTGATTCCATCAATCCCTGGGGATTTTCCTGCTTTTTTGATCTATTGCTATTTTTAGTTCCTTTTTAGTGAAATTTTCAAAATTTATTGGTAGAGCGGTGATTTGATGCAGGTCCACTAACTGACTTGAATGGTGGGGATTATCAACATTCAATAATTCTTGAAAGTAATTTCTCCATTCTTTCATCAAGTTCGAATTTACTGATAGCTGTCTACCATTTTTGTCATGGGTGACAATATTTATACTTCTTTTTGTTTTGTGATGACAGATATGGTTTATCATTTGAAAAGTGTTTCTAGTATCCCCAGTTTTATTATAATTTTCAAGTTCCTCACAGTATTTATTTGTTTTCTTTGTCTCTGATCATTAGTTCACTGACCTTGTTATTTAAAATGCCTAGTTTATCTTTATTTATTTCATTCCTGTTTAAGTAGAGCTTCTTTTATCTATATATTTTTCAGTTTCAGGGGTAATCAATTTTTCCCCGAGTCTTTTTTGTTGCCGTTTCCAAGAATTTTGTTGGATGTTATGTTTCTTGCTTCAATAATACCCTTATACTTTTCATTAACTGGATCTTTAAGAATTTTCCATATTGCATTCTAATGTGCTGCAGAAAGATGCTGCAATTTGTGGGTTATTTAATTTGTTCCAGTTATGTTTCCTCTTGTAGACCTGTTATTTTTGACTTTTAGTGAAAGTTTGATCTGGGCACTGATTATTCTGTGCTCAGGGTTTAGTTCAACAATATTATATGCTTGATAATTCTTGATTGATCTGATCCACTTTCCATTGATTAGGATGTGGTCTATTTGGGAATGGGAACCATTTGGATGTTCCCAGGTTCATAGTCTTCCTTTTGGATGGGGAAATTTGGTTTGGGTGATTTTCAAGTTCCTCACAGTATTTGTTTTCCTTGTCTCTGATCATTAGTTCATTGACCTTGTTATTTAAAATGTCTAGTTTATCTTTATTTATTTCATTCCTGTTTAAGCGGTAGAGTTTCCTTGCTTTATTTCTTTCATCTATATATTTTTCAGTTTCAGGGGTAATCCATTTTTCCAGTAATCCATTTCTGCAATAGTCATGTTATGGCTATTGCAGAAGTTCTTAAGAGAATGTCCATTGTTATTTGTGGGTTCATGATAAGTATATTTACCCACGTTTTTAGTAGTACTGGCAACGTCTTTACCAATTATGGCATTAAAATCGCCGCCAATGAGTGTGACATTGTGGACTGGGACGTTCATGACAACTTCAGAAAGATCTTTATAATACGTGTCTTTGTCTTCTAATAAAGCACATTCTCTAGGAGCATATATGGATATTATTATCAGTTTTGAGTTGGTATGAGAAGAATTCTTTCAGACACTTTTTCAATCAATGTTACTAGTTTCTTCTTGAGTATCATTTCAACCCCTCCAGTTCCATCATTGTTTGCTGATTTATGATTTATAAATAAATCTCCATTTTTTGTCAGCTGATGATGTTTCATTCACTTCATGATTGTCAGTTCTCCATCTATGTTTTTGTATACATATAATGTCTATATTGACTTTTTTTTGTTCCTCTAAGTAGCTCAAAAAATTTTCCAGTTTTCTTGAGTGTCTGTACGTTATATGTCGAGAAGATGAGATTAGATTTCCATAATTTAATTTGATCACACTTATACCTTTATTCAACCAAGAATTTCTTGGAAGGCTTTGATCCTTGTATTCATGGTAACTATCAGCAGTTGAGGCACAAGTAACTGATATTGCCTCGTTTCCTTTCATAATCATTTAATATCCACATTGGGTGACTTGTTTTAACCAAATGTTTTATCAGTCACGTTAGCCTACTTGAGAATTTACCCGGTGCTTCCTGAGAGACACAGCGAGGAGGTGTGACTTGGATTTTTACCCCCCTACCATAAAATATACACAAATATATTATAAAAAGTTAAAATTTATCAACACTTGTGCACATAAACACTTATAGACCATTCGCAGGTGAGAGAAATGCACACAAATATAAAGATGCAATATTAAATCATAATTGCATAAAGTTAACTTATTAATTAAATTAATTAGTATAAATAATTTTATAATGATTCATTCATTAGTGTATAGGCTAAGTTACTATAAAGCAGTCATTTCTGCTTCTTCATTATCAATGCATGAATTGCTATACTCATAAATATGAGTTTCTTTTTCATATTATCTTTTCATTTTTTGATGTTTATTGTTAGTAATATGTATCAACATGTACAGTGTTTTGTATCATATAAGACGATATTGATGTAGGTACTGACAGACAGACGATTCATCTTGTAACAGATGATGCAAACTTATGGTATTGATAAATACAGTACTGTAAATGTATTTTCTCTTCCTTATGATTTTCTTAACATTTTCTTTTCTCTAGTTTACTTTATTGTAAGAATACAGTATATAATACTTATAACATACAAATATGTTTTAATTGACTGTTTATGCTATCAGTTAGGCTTTCCGTTAACAGTAGGCTATTAGTAGTTCAGTTTTTGGGGAGTCAAAAATTATATGCAGATTTTCGACTGCACAAGGGTCAACTGAAGATATTTCTATTTTACCTTATATTCTCTGTCTCTTTAAATTGCTTGTTTATTCCACACTTATGTACTGATATTTCAGTACAAAAAATCTGCTAATTTTCAATAAATTATTACTGTGTTGAATGTGTTTTTTTTATGCTATTACTATGTCATAGGTGTCAGTAAAGACCTTCAAGTAGTTTTTCTAAGTTCAAGAGTGTTAATATTAGTTTTGGAAGGATTCTTTGTCTTCAGGCTGTTCATCTTCAAGTCAATTGATCAGTGAAGATCTCTATTCATTAAATAGTAGGTATATCAAGAATATCTTATTCAACATACTAGTACATTTGCTTCATGATAATGTCCATCCAGTTGCACATTGCACAAACAATTGAACATTCTTAGAAGTGCTGAGTTTTAGCTATAAAATGAAGGCACGATCTAGAATATTTCTAATAATATAAAATAATATTGTATGTAGTCACAGCTGTGTCAAACCAAGACCATGGGATCATAATGGTGAGCATTTTAATCTTTCCACACAATATGAATTCCACTCAATTGGCAGACTGAGGGTTAGATAGTAGAGAAACCCTCTGAATCAAATGTTCATCATGTGCCACTTTGGGCCTCCAGAAGCAGATTGGTGGTCTCACTCTAGTTTTATCTACTATATGCATGTGTTCCCCAATATTTGTATGTTTTTCAAGATGAAAAACTGGTCTGGAGGAAAATTTTGCTATCTCTGTATGATTGTAGTCTAGTCCATATTTGTGTTTTCTTTTCATCATCTTTGATGAATTTAGATATATAGACCAGCCTGTTTGTCCTACATAGCATATACTGTAAGCACAATGCATTTAGGAAAGGATAATAGACTAGTAACTAGTTACATTTGACTGTTAGTTTTCAGCCAATACTAAATAAGATGTCAACTGAAAGTGCATATAGTTGTGCATGTTTAGCAGTTATTTGTTAACCTTTAACTGCTGATTTTATATTCTACTGACATTGTCCAAATGCTGAATTAATTTTGCAAAAAATTTATAAATAAAATCAATTAAAATTCTTACTGAAGTAAGACGTCTGGACAGCATCATACATTCTTGATATAAACTTGTTCACTCACAAAAATGGCAATAATAGTTTTATAAAATTTGCATAATCAAGGGTGTCCACTTCATTATGCAAATTACTTAATTTATCTACAACCATACATATATAGGCTCAGCACAGCAGGCATGTATTTCCAAGCCCGTAATAATACATTCTCAGCAGTTAAAGGGTTAAGACTCCCTTGTGCTTTGCTGACTCAGGTTCATGTATCATGCTATCACTCTAGTTACTAAGTGACTTTTTCAGATACTTGAGTTTATTCTGACATCTGTCTCACAGCACCAGTATCAGACAATTAGTTAAATAGTTTGATTTTTGATGGAATTTGGTTTCTTTTAACATTATTGGAAGGAAGGATAAGGAAACCCTTCCTTTAATTATGTGAGTCTTTTTACTTGACTGTTATTTTTTATTTTTTTTGCCATTTTTCTGTTTTGTTCCGTTTCTATGCTTCCTGATGTTCAATACACTAAATTTCCTGAAATAAACTTACTGTATTATAAAGATGTGAGGAAACACTTCTTAAATATATGTGAGCTCATGTATTTTTGGTCAAATGTTTAATTTCGTATGTTTTTTTAATTTTCTTAATGTGGTCTTAGGTCTAAAGAAACTTCCAGTTTTTGCTAGGATGATTTGTTTTTACAAACAGCACAGTAAAAACCAGCCTGTTGTTACTTTTATTCAGAAAAATCAAACAGAAAGAAAGTCGTGGGGGGGGGGGGGAAACCTATATATTCAAATAAATACAATCAAAAAGCATCTTTTTCATGAGTGGGACAATACAATCATTAATTTTTCTGAAGTGTTGCTTAGCATCATTGTAATTTCTATGTTGCCACACAAGTCTTCCTTTCCCGATGACGTGAAGATAGAGATTGTAGTCATTAGTATAATTAAATAAAATATAATTTATTTTAGGGAAATAGGTACATGATTGGAAGAAGGAAATTCTTATGCCATGCCCCATGTCATAAGAATTTCGAGAGGAGAAGATGGTGGTGTATGGGAGGTAGTCAAGGAATGTTTGAAGAAAATGGTATTAGATTGTATACACAATCAGCAGGATAAATCAAGTAGCAGTTAAATGGATGAATAGCATTAAGCAGGAGTTGCAGATGGAAATCAATATTGGATTACTTTATCTTAAATGAAAAGACATCAACGTTCTCTTTAGATGTTAGAGGATATGAAATAAGTAGTGACACTTCCTCATTAAAGTAAAATTAAGATTATCACCTAAATGACTACAAGAACAAAGAAAATTTAAAACATTTGTTTATAAAATTAGATTATTAAATGACATAAATATACGACTATATAAACAGAGAATTAACCAATATTTAGATAACGAAACGAAGAAATAGAATGGCTTAATATAAAAACGATGCTGCATAAAGTAGCAAATAAAAGCTTAGGAAAGACCAAAAAATTCAATAAAAAAAAAAACCTGAAGATATGGGATGATACAATCAATGAAATAAAAGGAAAAGAAGCATATAAATGGTTAAGCAGTAAAAGATTAGAGATGAAATGGAATATAAAATAAGAGCCATAGCTAAAAGTCAGAAAAAAGATAGAGAATCCTGGAACAAATTTGTTTCTAATTTAGAACATGATTTATATAAAATAAGATCCAATGTATATAAGGTTTTTGAAACATTTAAGTACAGATATTAAAGAAAACGTAAATTTAAACAGAATTGAAATTAGAAGAATTTCTAAATTGCTATACAGAACTGTGGACAGATAAATATTTAAAAAAAGATAATTGGCAAACATTTAATGAAAATGAAATAACTAAAGAAGAAGAATTAGAAATCAGCCTGAAAGAAACAAGGCTGATTTCTAATTCCATACATCACCTGGTATAGGGTGATGTATAGAATTAGAAAATCGCCTGGAGAAGATAAACTAGGTTCAGAACTATATAAATATGCAGGAACAAGATTCAAAGAAAGATCTTATTATTTTAAAATAAAATTTACTCAACTGGTATCCCCCCAATAGAATGTAAAAAAAGCAATTGTGATTCCTATCTTTAAAAAAGGTAATAGAGATCACCCTAAAAACTATAGAGGTATCAGTATACTAAATTCCTGTTACAAAATATATAGCAGAATCTTCAATAGCAAACTAATGAAATATTCCGAAAACTTTATTTTAGAAGTACAGAATGGATTTAGAAAAGGACGATCATGTATAGACCTAGCCTTTTGCCTAAAATTAATAATAGAGAAAAGAAGAGAATACAATTTACAAAACATTACATTTATTGACTTTGAAAAAGTATTTGACAAAGTTAAAAAAATTATTTTATTTAACATGTTAAAAGAAACACAAATACCAAATAACATTCTAAAAGCTACAAGTATATATGAAAATAATCAACTACTATACAATTAAGATTAAATTGTGAACTATCATGAGAGAGAGAGATAAACCAAGGAGTCTCACTGAATGTCCTCTTTCAATTTCTTTTTAATATTTAAATGAAATAATAAAATGGAATAAAAATTTCCGTCAAGGTATTAAACTTTCTCCTACTGTGAACTTAAACACTCCTTTTTGCTGATGACTAAATAATAATTACAAATTCTGAAGGTAACTTACAGAAAGATATTTTAAATTTAAATGAAATAACCAAATTTTATGGAATGATCAACAGAAAAATCGAAAATGATGGCCTTTAAAAGACAAGATCCAGTAAAAACCAAAACAGTAATAATAGATAAGATGTTAGAAGAGAGTGAATTCATTTAACTATGTAGGATGTATGATTACACATGAAAATGAAAAAGATAAACTTAAAAATTACTAAATATTTAAACTTAACCTAGTGTAAAAACAAACTAGACTAAAAGGATACAATACGTTAGTCCTACCAGTCCTATTGTATAGAAGTGAAATGTTGTCGTGTGGGGTATCCCCTCCCAATTTTCCTCATCCATCCCTTAAGAACGGTTGAGGTTGTGCCCTCCAGTGAGAGCTTCTAAGTATGTATTTTTGACTGTAGATCCATGTGTATTCACAGGTCCAGTTTGCCTGTTCTGAGGGATGAAAAATGCGAGTTTCTGGGAGAAAAAACCCCCTCTTCCTTCATATGAGACACGAAAGTGAAATTTCGACAATAAAAAAGACAGATGAAGATTAGGAACAGCTGCAATGAAGTTTATGAGAAAAATTGGAAAATTAAACCAGGAATCAGGAATAGAAAAAAATTTAAAAAATATAAACATAAATGGATGGAACATGTTGAAAGAAGCCTTAAATTACAAAGCACTAGGAAAAAGATAACCAGGACGTCCTCTTAAGAGATTCAACGATGACTTCTATGGATCTAGGTCTAAATTCTTGACAAGCATGATGACGACGACCCGGAGATGGCAGCACTTGTTGCTGGTCTGTTCATCGGTTGCCGCTAATAATTAGTGATAATCATTGGCCAGCTATCTCTGATTGCGCTACAAGTGGAGATTGAACTGCCCACTCAGTCGCCAAAAGCTAGATAGAGTTAAAAGGCCTCATCTACTCCCTATAATGGAATAAAGGGTGTTAGCTTATTATTATTAAAATTGCAAAGTTTTTAAAGCAAGTTTTTTGGAGAGAAAAAGATTAGGGATATAACAGAAGAATCAAATGCAAGCAATTGTAGTAGAATGAATGATTTACCCAGTGAAAGATTTGTTGTCAGCAGTGATTGTCCAAGAGTGGATATCATAATGGTGCCGATACTATGGTGTGACAGGAGTGAAATAAAAAATGAAAAATTGCAAATGGTATGATGTCGAGACTGTAAAAATATTGTAACGACATTAAAATTAATATCAATTTCATGAAAGATAAATTTTATGTAAGAATATTTTAAGAGTAATGTTTGCACTTAAATAAAATAGATTCATTGTTTGGTATTTAGAGGAATAAAAAAAATCAGCTAATGCCTTTTATTCCCAAACAGGGGGTAGGCGAGGCCTTTTAACAGTATCTAGCTTTTGGAGAAAGCGTGCACAGCTCAATCTCCACCGGTAGCCAATCAGAGATAACTGACCCATGACTATCATAATTTTAAGCAGCAGCCGATGAAGACACGGGCAAACAAGTGCTGCCTTTCTTGATACCTAAAACTAACAGGATATGTTACGGTTTGAAATAATGTGGGTTATATATCGTCGATTTTCTTGAGTTTACTTGAGGAAAAACTCGAGTTTCCAGGAGAGAAAAAAACCCGCTTGCCCATGCCAGAGATCAACTAACTTGGGAACCGGTAGAAGAAAGGCTTAGAAAAAGTTTCTCTAGCCAGCGACCAGACTCTAACTTAGTCTATCTTCGGGAAGCCTAACCTAGAGGATGCAAGCATTACTTCCACAGCTAAACAGGCCTGGTATTTAGAGCATATCCTTTTCCTCTCCATGTGATGGTACAGTACCACTTGTGTCCCCCCAAATTTTATCCAGGCTCCAGAACTGGCATAGGCTCACAAATCAGGCCTATGGCTGGGTCAGTATTCCTGGCTGTAATCCGCGTGCTCAGAAGACCAGTTTACCTGCTTGCGGGATGAAAACCCCTGCTGTCCACGCTCAAGACTGGCTAACTTGGCTACGGCTAAGGAAGATCCTTAAGTTCCTCGCGTTATCAACGGGAATTGAACCTAGGACACTCGTTCCCCGGGCATATGGTTGCGAAGCTCAAAGTCACTAGGCTGACCATCGGACTTTAGAGCATATAATGATAAATGACAGAGTAAATGGGAAAAAACAAGGAGATAACAGTTGCTGGGGAGGTAGCTGATTGGGCTTGCTGTAAATAATACATCAGTGATCACTACTCATGACTAAATTTTTTTCAGAAAGGAAACTGTGCACGAGGCGCTATCGCGAAAAAATACAAGAATGGATTTTTCCCGTGTTAGCGGGAATTATGTTTGGATACAACAAAAACAGCAGTGGAAGTTGCTGATAATTTTAATCGAATTCTGGCGTTCAGCTCACGTATATGTATGCAAATACTAAGAATACTTGGAAAATTGTGGCTATTTAATGAACATCTAGTAATGGTAAGAGGGAGGTCTATAGAAGTGAAAAGAGGATGAGGTAGTTCCAAAGAGAAATATGAATTATGTACCAGTCCACTTTTCTGGAGTCATAATGAAGGGCTTGGAGAAGTTAATGAAGGTTAGAATGCAAAATTTTAACCATGCTGACCATCTTTTAGATGGTCAGCATGGTCTTTAGTAATTTGATTAAATTTACAATACAATAATGTGATAACCGTACCAAACAGGGACGAAAGTTATACTGCAATATTTCTTGATTTTGCGAAGACATTTGACAAAAAAAAAAAAAAAAACTGCACGATAAATTAATTTTAAATTGTAGGAGGTAAGGATTAATAGTAGATTGATGATTAACATTGGAGATTAGCTGAGTAATAGATATGAACGTGTTGTGTTATGTCGCTTTCCCTCTATAGAGGGAAAGCAACAAGCAGAGTGCCACATGACTCTCTGCTGGAACCAGTACTATTTAATTCATATATTAATATGGCATAAGGTTTAAACAGAGATTGAGTTGTTTGCAGATGATTCGAAGTTGGGAAGAGTTAAGAAAAATAACAGGAAATATTACATGGGTGGTTTGAGAGAGGGACTGGTTTCGTGTAAAGCCTCGCTTGTGGTTTTACAGGACAATCGCCATTGTTGGATCTGACTGAGAGGGCTGGATCTCGAGGACATTGCCTGTGCCAGTGAGTCCTCATAGGCAGTGAGGACCTTTGCAAAAGTTGTTGGGTGCAATTTCCTGCGTGAGAGGGAGCTGATCTGTGATCCCTTTCGTCCAAGTGGCAGCATTGTAGCCATCTAAAGATAAAGCTGACACCTGGCATCATTATTTTATCTGGTTCTGGCATGGATGACAGCTGTATCACATTGGCGTTCCTTGGAATATCACATCGCATACCTTTTGCCATAGTCAGTTTGGGAAGGGGCCCTGAACAGCTAGGATATCCAAAAAGCATCTTGTCCCGATTGTGTCCTACTGTATGTGCTCGGGAAATATGCTTCTGAACTAATGCCTCTCCTATATAATATGTACATTATTTTACATCCAGCCAATACCATAAAAATGAATGCCATATGTAGGCGATTCCAAAAAAATGGGATTCAAATGACTACCATTAAGTATCGAGCTATTGCTCTCTCACACATCAGCGCTGGCTAGCGTAATGGAGAAAGTTACCGATAGTCGTCTTCTGTGCCTGGGATATTGTCGGCCGATCAGTAGTCGCTTGTGTGGAATCTATCAGTCAGGATCTACAGTAGATGAATCTCCTAGCATACATCACCCACCTTACGACGTGCTTGGAGCGGCTTATTGTAATTGACATTTCTACAGCATTTGAGGAATGGCATCGAGAGTTCCTTGTGGGTTGCCATCAATAGTCTACCTTCCACTCTTTCTAACTGGATAACGATTTTTTTTTTTCGGATATTTAACTGCATGTTATGGTGGAAGCTGTTCTTTCTCTTTGGATTTTCCTATGGGTGCACGGGTTCCTCAGGGATCTGTAGTCCTCTGTCATATGCAAGAACCAGTACCGTCTACAGGGTACTGGTTCGTGCATATATAATCATAGAGGCAGCCTGCCTCACGGCACAGCTTAAATAACGGTGCTCGTTCAGCCATATTGTGGTAGGTGTCGACGCTACGCTAACAATTCCTGTTAGCGTAGCAAATGCGGAAAGAAGTTTTCCAAGCTTAAACTGATTAAAAATTATTTACGAACAGCAATCACCCAAGAAAGATTGGTTGGTCTAGCAACTATATCGAGAGAGGGCGAATATAGCTTATAATTTTAATTTAGAAGAGCTTATAAACAGTTTTATTGTGCGATATCCCGGTAGAGCAAACATTTAATTAATATTATTGTGTAATTGTTTTGCTTTAATGTTTCTCTTGTAATAAAAACAAAATAGCAATTGGAGTTTTCTTATATTTTTGTCTTACAATCCATCAGGGGCCATATTTAATTGTTTGCCTCAGGGTGCGATCGAATCTGGCGACGGCCCCGGCACAAACGACCTTCTTTCGTTGATCTTGGATGCTGTTCACAGTTTTGCTAATAGCAGTCTCCATTCATCTTGCTCATATGATATGACAAACCATGCACTGTTAAAACATCTCAAACTTTAAGCTCAACTATGACTGTTCTAAACACTGATTTCCATTCCATTCATTTCCATTTAAGAGTGAACAATCTGGTCACCTTTAGTGCTTCCCAGACAAACTTTTGTCTTGTTTTTTAACTCCCAAAAAAGATCTTAGTTCTTTCTCTGTGGTTTTGATAACTCTTTCAGCTTAACATTCTAGACCAGATATTGCCTCTCGGACTGACACTAGTCTTTTCTTAGCATAACCTCATCACTTTTGTACCATCCACGGCTTCCAAACAAATTGGCATCATTTTATTAATCAAGAAGATTTTCGTCTATCCAGCTGCGAAATCTGTACAAATTGCAAACTTCCGGCGTTGCTCTCATGTTTTTGATAGAGCACCTGAGACCTCTCTAAAATTCTTGATTCAGGGAAGAAAGTTCTGTTAATCGATTCCACTTTATCAAATACTCTCCACCTACTGTCTCGTACTTTCGCATCTCTTCCAGATTGGTCAGTGGTATTGGAAAAGGAAATCCTATTCGAGTTCTGGACATTGAGGTCCCATAGGAAATTCACTATTTGGATAACTTGATTGCAGAATTTGAGCTTCAGGAATAAACAGGTGAAGAGGTCAGAGTTGTTTTTTGAATTTCGAGAGCGGTAAATACAGAAGATTGTTGCTAAATGAAAACTCTAGGTCAGAGGAGGTCAGAAGCAGAGGATTTTAATGTGGCATTATCTGGCGAGCAGTGTCCGACTTCACAAAGGCACATGTGTTGCCGTTGTGAAAAAAGGAATTTTCAAGGTGTAATTTGGATATTCAAGGCAGATTATCGTAGTTGCTGCATTTTGGGTTTCTATCAATAATAGGTAAGTAATCATTATTATCATATAAGGGCATCTTCATTGAGTCTTGACACTGACAACGGACGCTGGCAATCTATTCCACTTATTCATCACTCTCTAAGCAAAAAAAAAATCTATTCTTACGCCCTTGTTAATCACACTCTTATTTAATCTTCTTGGATGATCCTTAGTTTTCCTTACATTATTCATGTACTGAAACATTTCCTCCACATCAATCCTATAAAGCTCCCTAAGCAACTTATATGTCACTATCATACCCCCCTTCTCTTATCCGTCGATCAATCAGTTTCTGTAACTCACAAAGCTTCAATCTCTCCTCATATGGAACAGACCTACCACTATTTTACTAACTCGCCTCGGAATTCGTTCCATCTTTTCACATCTCCAAGAAACTCAGGCGAAAAGATCTATGTGCAATAATCCAGATGAAGCCTTATAAACAGGAACAATAATCTGATCATCACTGCTTGTCAGGGTGTTCTTCAATAACCAGGTAATCATTAATACTCAATAATCCTTTGTCCTGTTTTAACCACTTTTGCAATATGCCCTCTGAACTTCAACTCCCCATCCACCAACACCCCCAAATCCCTAGCGTTATCAATTTCCTGGAGTACAGTTCAATCCATATGGCACACAGCTGGTAATCTTTTCACTCCAAAATGCATAAGCTTACACATGGCCACATTAAACTGATGTTCCTTTCCTTTGCCCATACTGCCAGTCTACTTAATTCATTCTGTAAAATTTCAACATCTTTATTGACTATTGTTCTATTCTAATTTTGCATCATCTGCAAACAACTGAATATTTACCCTCAGATCATTTCCTATATCATTAATTTGTTCCGTAGGAACAAATTAAATAGTAATGGCCAAGTATAGAGGGCCTGTGGTACGCCACTAGTTAGAGGCCTTCTACGGGACTCTGCTCCTGAATAAACTATTGTCTGGTGTCTTTCCATCAGCCATCCTCTTACACACATCACAAACTTTTTATTCATACTCATTTCTGTATTTTATATATTAAAATTCATGCGGTATTATATCAAACGCCTTTACGAAGTCCAACGGTATCACCGTGTGGTCATTGTATTTATCCATTTCAGCTGTCACTTTGTCATAAAGAGTAAGTTACTCAAGCGTAATGTACACTTCCGAAAACCATGCTTGTCCCATACAGTATCCCATTCCTGAATTATGTCTTTCAACAACTTCTCCAGTACCTTGACTATCATTGCTGAAATGCTAATTGGTCGATAATTTGCTACTTCTATCTTGGAACCCCATGCATCAGCACTATTTTCCTCTCTCACTCCCTTGGGACTCTAACAAAGCGGAGACTCAGATTAAACAATCTAGTCAAAGGCAATAACAATTCCCTAGCACATTCTCTAATATCCTTTCCAAATCTATAGCTGTATTTACATGCTCTGTACTTCAACTTCATCTATCCCTATGTCCACATTAACCTTTGTCATGTCTGTTACTGAAATATCTTCACCCGGATGATACACTGTTGCAAAGTGATCAGTCAATAATTCAGCTATTTCGCTGCTTCGGTCAATTCCCTACATTTTGCATTCACCAAAATTATTCCACTACGACCATTCTTTTACTTGCTACATACTGAAAGAACTTTTCCGGATTACCTTTGGCTCACTCAGCTAATCTCTGATACTTCGATTTTGCCTTCCTTATCAGTCACTCTTCTGGCCTGTGCTTTATATTGTTCATGGGCTTGCTGATCACTTTTCTCTTTGAATTTCCTCCACATGCTTTTCTTTTCTTTCTTTTTCTTTTTTTAAACTTCTGCTGAAACTGCTGTTTATTCATTTCCTTCCCAACTTAATAATTCTCTTAACTCTAGGTATGCAGTCAACTACTCATTCCTCAAAACATTTACCACTTCCTTGGCCCTACAAACATCGTTTCCTTGAAATGTGTCCTTCCATGGTACCGCTCCAAGCAACTTCCTAAGTTTTTCATAGTTTCCAGCTCTGTAATTTCACATGAAACCCTTCTTTACTGAAAATTCCACATAAACACTTGGAATGTCTCCCAGGTCAAAACTGAATTATCACTTTTCAGACTGGCAGAAATATAGCTATCTTAGTTAAAGGCAAATCCTCAGATGTAATTACTCGGTCCAGCACTCTCGATCCCCTAGTACCTTCATTACACAATGATTTATGTAACTGTTCCTAAGAAGCTGCACAAATCTCATTTCCTTCTGATCCATATATGACCTATCCTCCTTCCAATGTACATCTCTATAATTAAAGTTACCAATCATAAATACCCATCCTCCACTTATTGAATTTATTTGTTGATACATATCAGCCACATCATCCTTTGCATTCCCTGGTCTATAGCAGCAGCCGACTAAATGCTTTGTCCTATTAGCTTCAATCTCACAGCAGAAAACTGAAAATAGTATAAAAATAGCTTGTGAGTTCTAAGTGTTGTTTGCAATGCATGCCATCACCATGGTTTTAAAAATTCAGTTTTAATAACTTTTCCAAAAGTTATTCAAGACACTGTCTCATCTGCTCCCTTTGGTGAATAAAAGGCTCTAGCGGTTTTCTTTAATTACTTTATTTGTCAAGAATAAGAGGTCTGGTCCAGATGTTTGTTAAATCATGGTGTAAATCATTTACGTTGTCAATAATGCCACGAATGCTGAAGTGGATGTTTTTGGTAGGGATTTTGGCATGTTTTGCATTGTTTAAAATGTCGTTTTTATTGAAATTAGTTTTTGAGGAAGGTTTATTTTAATAGCAGTGGCAGCACTATCATTGTTGATTCTATGCTTTATTTTTTTATTGGGAAATATATGAAACGATATGGTAGAGACATGTAGTTAGGGGAGAGACTCTTGGACATGACACCCGCACTGAGAGCGATCAGTTTACCACCACTCGAACTCGCCACTGCAACTACGATCTGGCAAAGTATGTAACAGTGGAATCATGCTCATCCTAAATTCGAGGGTACAGAAGTAAAACTGTTTTACTTCTGCACCCTCGAAATGGAGGAGGATTGGTCTCTAAGTATGAGTACAAGGGAACAAAAACTTCTCTATCCCTGCTTGTTAGTGTATTCTTCAATGACGATGTAATGTGATGTGCTGTTTTGGCTACCTTCATAATATGCCCTCTAAACTCCACTTCCCTGGGCGCATCAATTTCCTGTAGTTCAGTTCCATCAACATAGTACACATCTTGTGATTTCTTCTTCCCATCACCTTACACTTTGCCATATTAAACTGGCAGCCATTTACTTTTGCCCATACTACTAGTCTATTTAAGTCTTTCTGCAGGATCTCTGCACCACTTTCATTTACCATCGCTCTTTCCAGTTTAGCATCATCAGCAAATAACTGAATATTCCATGTCAAATCATTTCCTGTATCGCTGAATACAAATTAAAATAACAGAGGACCAAGCACTGAGCCCTATGGCACACCACTGGTCATCTGCCTTCTCCTGGACTCAATTCTGCTTAAACCACTATTTGATATCTACTCATCAGTCAGCCTCTAATCCAATTCTCCAGATTCATGTCAATCCCAATTTGCTCCAATTTATTCCAGAGAGTTTTATGTGGGATCCTGTCAAATGTTTGCAACGTCACCCACACAAGATTATTTTATATACCTATAGCACATTCTGTACCGTGGGTGAGCTAAGGATATTTTTCTATTTTTATCAGTTTATATATTTTAATGTATTTTTCATTTATTTTTTACATAGTCTGGAAGCTCTGCTCTTGAGACCAAACATTGAACTTTTCAAGCCACTTTAGGTCTCCAATAAGCAGGGTCTCACACTAGGAAATAACATTTTTCTCCCACCTAAACACAATGAGAAACACTCATGCCCACGGCGGGATTCGGACCCGCAGTCTATTGGTTGGAGAGTGGGGTACACTAACCACTCGGCCAACCAGGCTGGCGGTTGTGATCTCAAGATGACAAGAACTATTTGATTCAATCTATTTCCGTTGCTTGCACATTCTCGTAATACACTGGCCGATATACCATCTAATCTCATGGCCGTGTTCGCATTAAGGTTCTGCAATATTTTATGCGCCTCCATTTCTTCAACCTCTATTCTCTCATCAGTCAGGCATTGCAACCTGCTCACCTAGATCTAACACTCCTGCAAAAGGCTAACTCAGTTATTCAATTATTTGGTTTGTTTCTGTTTCATCCCCACCATCAGCACTTTTTAAAATCATCCTTCCATTGCCATTCCTCCTTTCACTTGCCACATAGCGAAAGAGAGCTCTTTAGGATTTCTTTTAGCCTCATCAGATAGCTTTCTCACATAGTTAGCTTGAGCCTTCCTTATCATACATATCACCCTTCTTGCCTGTGCCTTGTACTGCTCACGGACATGCAAATCACAACTTTTTCTTCGTCTGCAACTCCTGCTCTGTAAAGTTATTCATCCATCCCCCCCACCTGATTTATCCTTCTAACTCTGGGTGTACATTCTGATACAGGATTCTTCAAACACCCCTTACCACCTTCTATGAACCACCAACATCTTTTTCCCCTTGAAATTCTTATATCACGGTACTGTTGAAAGCTGACTTCTCAGCTTGTCTTAATCACCTGCTTTTTTTTATTTTAAATTTCACATATATCCCTTCTTAATAGAAAATTCTGTATGTCTAGCAATCTCTCAGGTAAAGACTACATGATCACTCTCCCCAAGCGGAGGCAGCGTAGCTAGATTGGTGACTGCTACGATCAGATCCAACTCTCTCAAACCTCTCGTGTCCTAAAAATATACGAAGAACGAGTAATGTGATTCCCTACGCGGAGCCTGCAACGAGGCATCTGAGGACATGTTTGACGGCTGAAGGTGAGAAGAGACTAAGTAGCACACTCACTGGTGCATTCACACTGACTGAAAGTCTCGCTGGAATTAAAGGCGCGCAGGCTCTCAATGGCAGTCAGTAGATTAGCTGCAGCTGAGAAGAGAAGTGATGTTAGTTATTCCTTGTGGTTTCCTGTTAGATAACTGTATATTTTTTAAACTGACATTTATTTTTATCCTTCTAGACAACTCGAAACAGGTACTGAAGATATTTTGTGTGTACCTTTTTTTAAACTGATGTATATGAGGTCATGTTAAAAATCGTCCAAGGTGGCAATTTTTTTTTTTTTTATTTACATCTCGTTTGAAGGATTGAAGTAATGTATAAACAGAACGGTTTTTCTTAATAAAGTGACTTTTTAATACAAATTTAATGATTTTTAATAATCTTGCCTTATCACGGCACACCAGTGGAATACCCACCGTATCTCACTGATATATATATATATATATATATATATATATATATATATATATATATATATATATATATATATATATATATATATACGTACACTGAAAAACATGTCCGAGTTCGGATGTAAATAGCTTGATTGAAAATTTCGAGGAAGTATTTTTTGCATATAGGGAAGTTGTTGAGAAAAATATTTTACTTGAAATCAAGGCACCGAATGCTATTTTTTTAAATTGACAATTTCTTACATTTTTTCATTGAACAGTGCCGAGATACAAGATATGTCTTGACTTTTCAGATAAGGCACTCTTAAGCATGTTTATCTGAAAGTAGCTACTAACTGATATGCAATAAAAATGCAAACTGTTTCAAGCAAAAATCAAAGCTGTGCAAATACATTTAATTAAAAACAAATAATAATCAGCATTTGTAATTTTTTAATTGCAAGAAACTGCAGCTAGTGTTCGACCAGAAGTAAATTTTCTTTTAATGTCATTGGGAATTAAAAGCATGGTTTCTTTTAATTTTTGCAAGAATCTTCTCGAAGCACACATAAAAAAAAAAAAAAAAGGTTTATAGTTTTTTGAGAAGTAAGTGCGAAATAAAATCCACCCATGTGAGCACCAGGAACTTTAAAAATAGAACTGAATTCAAATGGTGTTATGAAGGGTCTAGGAACATAGAGAGAGAGAGAGAGAGAGAGAGAGAGAGATAAAAGCTTTAGAGGTTATGGTGGAGTCAAACGAGGACAAATGAGGAGTGTCTGTAAACAGCGTCCCGCAATTTCAGCTCTTTGACGCTATGTAAGGCATAGTTTTGTTTCGAACAAATTTGCTGTCCTCCCACTTCAGAGAAAAAAAGGGCACGGTTATGTTAGGCAGTGGGATGGTACCTCAAATACTTTACCCAGTGTCTGTCAAGGTTATCTGTGTGTGATGATTATTAATAACAGCATGCAGCTATACACAAAAATGTTCAATAAAAATGACACTGCTGTCAAAACTGTTGTGCGAATTCCTCCAGGCCACAGCTACTAGCGCGTGCCAAAAATGAATTGTGGACATCTCGGATTTGACCTTTGTACGCTGGCTGTATCCCGTGACCTATCCCAGGCATGAAATGATGATCGCTGTCGCTACTGCCAAACTGGACAAAAAATGTCGTACTGGAGCACATCCGGCAAGGAAGTGGGGACATGCTAAAAGAGATAAGGCACGGTTTTGTACTGCAAACGGTGCGATAATAGTAGTATCTGCAGCGGAATCGCTCTCTCGTCTACTCTGTAAGAAATTCTTCTTATCGTGTGCATATTATCAGTTTTAAAAGCATTCTGAACTCCGAAAGCAAAAAGATATAATTTACTTTAGCAAAATGTATGAGAAATTTATTTCCGCAGTGGTGATGAATGCTTGGGATTCCTGCTCTCTCGCTATAGGCAAAGATTTCGAATTTTACATATATATACAGGGTGTTCGGGATAAATTTGACAGTTTCGTAAGGAAAAAGAAAATCTTCTTTGTATCTATTAAATTTAATGAATTGACAAAAAAACATTACAGGCAGAGTTAATTACAATACTATCAACAAGATTTACTCAAAATAACCACCATTAGCATCGATCACAGCTTCAATTCTGCTTCGGAACCTCGAACAAGCTGATGCTACAGTCTCCCTGGGAAGGGCCGCAAAAACTGTTTTAATTTTATCCATTAACTGGGCTTTTGTATTACTGGAAGTGCGATTGGTGTCTTTTTCAACTGCGCCCCATACAAAATAATCCATGGGGTTAAGGTCTGGGGAGTTTGGAGGCCAAACATTTGGACTGGTGAAGTCGTAGAAATTTTCAGACAACCATTTTTGACTTTTCCCAGAGGTGTGGCAAGGGGCCGAATCCTGCTGCCATACATACGGCCTACCATTGGCTACCCTTGTTATCCAGGGCTTGACTACAGTTAGCAACTCCACGAACAAAGCCCGAATTCCAATGCCAGGGTTCTTCAACACCTGTTCCTGCAGATTTGCGAGGAATTCTGCTGTACGAAGGCAATCAGATCGTCTGCTAGGGATCTTTCTTCTTGCTACATCCTCGTAGTCACCATTGCAAGTCTCTAGTTCATGCCTGATTGTTTTTACTGTATTCAGGGAGCATTGGGCAGCAGTCGTAATATCCTTATTTTGATGGCGGGCACGAATCATCATGATACAAGTTATTCTCTTCCATGATTCAGGTGGGTTCCAGCTATCCATCCTTTCTGACATCTTGTATATGAATGAAGAAGGGTCCAAACTTTTAAATGAAGAGAAGTGTGTGTTAATACATGTAACTTACGGAAAAATATAATTAATTATAAATATGTCAAATTTATCCCGAACACCCTGTATATATATTGGTTCTTAGTGTCTTAATGAGAATTATTGCACGAGTCATCTCTTAAACAACCTACTTATACAATAGGTATTTCTTCGTAGTATTTGCTACTAATTTCAGGATGGAAAAATATTTAAATTTTTATGCCTAAAAAAAGAAGACATTTAAAATTTTAAAAAATTTAACATTGACGCCTAAAAGATTGATTTGCGTGAATGCATTTTTGACTGCATAAATGTTTTGTATTTTACTTGTAATTAGGAAACAACAATGAAAAAAAACTGCAACATGTAGGTTGCATTACGTTATAAATATCATAGCAGAAAATGCTAGATTCAATCAGGATGTCTATAATAATGTTACTGAACAACAGAGACGTATCCGTAAGATCACCGTTATTACTCTCCCAGAATTCTTATGAGAAGCAACCAAGGACTTTGGGATCTCTCACGCTTCAAATGACAAAAAAATTAGATCTGTAACTTGCCAGCGTGCAGTCTCCTTCCCGAATGCCAATCAATTGATTTTTTTTTTTTTTTTTGCTAATACTGATAGCCATTCTACACCTTTAACCGTCACGGATATCGGTGAAGACTAAAAGCGGAGACTGGCTGTCTCTCGATCTCCGAAAACGTTACGGCTTCGCATACTCCTTTGAGAAATAAAGAGCGTTAGATGATTTATTTGATTTCATTTTCTTTTAAATTCGTGCCATCTGTTTGAATAATTTTTATATTATCACCTGTTTCACAAATCTTGATAATAAAATGTTTCCTTTAATTCCTGGGTTTCGCAACTACCTCTTACAGTTCTATATATGTTTGAAAACAACTGACAGGGCACAAAGTAGTTTCCAGAACTGAAAGTAGCTCAAAACATGGAAAAGTTTGGACCTCTTTCACACTGCTGTAGTCATGGTATGTTTACATGAATGTTCACAGACATGCTGTTGCTTGAAGTCAGTTAACAGCTCTTCGAGTACACTTAACTCCCCAACACTCCAAAACTAATTAGCAGATAAAAGGCATTTTGTTCTCTGTAACAGGGACAAGGATACACCGAGAAAGCACACATCTCACTTTTTTGCTTCATTCTCACGTTGCATTAAGATGTAGTACTTTGTCATAATTACAAGGAATTTGATTTCTCTCTCCCTTTCTGACTGAAGGGAGAGGTTCAAACTTTAATTTTTTGGAGATAATGATATTTTATGTCTCCATTATTCTGCTATTAAAGTTTCTATCATATAATAAGCATTAAGCGAATCCGTCACACACTCGAATTATTTTCTGAATTCTCATATTTTCACAGCTATATAGGAAAGAGAGCAACTCATTGTTTGCTTAAAACTAAGCGATTTCAAAAGGAATAATGTACATGAAAAAAAAAAAAATGCGCGAAGACCGCCTGACCTTACTGACTTCTTTGATTACATGAATGTGAAGATAATACTGATTTCCCCCGCCACATGTGTAGGTCCTTGAACATAATACAAGGAACATGTTTGTTTACTTTCCATCACGGACCATTTTGTCAGTTCCCAATTTACATTGATTATATCAGTTTACTTTTACATATCTGATTATTTATTTGAATAATTTGGCAAAGGATTACAAACTTTACAGAGCAAGAGAGTAAGATTTCGAATTGGAAAAAGAGAGAGGTAGATGGAATGGAAGAGGAGTTGGTTGGGTAATTTTGAAGCTGGAAAATAAATGGATGCTGACCAGCAACTTCTCAGGATCTTACAGTCTTGGAAGAAAGGATGATGGTCACTAATTCAGCAGGACGTTGCCCACGAAAATAGCTGGCAAATGAGAAATAAGGCTGAAAGAGAATGTCCATGAGAGGATGATTGGAGTGAATCCATGAGAAAAGGGTCAACAATTAGCTGGACTGTTCTCTTATGGATAGTAGAAGAGAGTAAACATTCCTACTGAGGTTTCAGGTGTAATATTCCAAATGTGTGAGCAGAATTTCAGGGTTCATCGGATTTAGGATTTATACAACGTTGTCTTGAGAAGTTGTATAAATCTAACGTTTTGGGGACTGAAGAAGCTATAGCTGAAATATTCTTGTGCCAGGATATGCCAGAGGTATAAGTCATCTCATGACTTATACCTCTAGCATAAATGTGATCCTGTTTACAGACCTGGGTATTATTAAGAGTAATGGGAAGTGAAGTGAAACATTTCTTGCGAGAAATAAAACAGGGCTGTATTGGTTAGCCTTGAAGTTCACGAGCTTATCTTTTACCACTGAACAGCAAGATCAGATTTTAAGGCATTAGTTACGGACGATAGTGACTTTTCTATTGATTGTGCGCTACTTGATTGTCAAATGAAAAAGAGGAATAGAGTATACTGTCATTATCAAAACTATGGTTAGGATATTAAGGCAGTGAAGAGACTGGGTAAAAGTACAGATCGGTGGATTACTAAGTAGTGTTGGGGGAAATCTGAGGAGAGGAAGCTGGCGATTTATTTGCAAAGGGTAGAAAAACAGACCATAAGCTCTGCCAGACCCAAATTTAAATACCCTAAAATGTCATGATCGATCAAATATTTTCTTAAAATGCGTTTCTTCAAATCTATCTATGGTTTTGTGTCCACAGGTGAGTGGTAATAACCACCTACCCACCCACCTTGTATTATGGAGAGCAACTGTTGATCAAGGGAGTAGCGCAATCCATATTGCTTGTAAATAAATAGCTGACGGGCCTTCAGCTGGTGAAGTTGCTGCTGATAAATTTCTATGCATGAAATTTGAGATTTTTAAAAACAGTTAAAGGATGTACAAAACTAGATCATATAAAACATTGAAGGTAAGAGAGCTAGATATTTATAGTTTAAATTAGAAGATCAAGAAGTACAGAGAAAAATGAAAAAAAAATCTTATATGAATGGAGAGATATGGACTTTCAAAAGAAGAGGTAAATACAGGGGAGAAGGAGAGAGCGAGAGAGAGAGAGAGAGAGAGAGAGAGAGAGAGAGAGAGATCAGTTACAAGATGGAAAGATGAATCAAGCTGGAACAAGAAAAGCATAATCCTTGATGGGAAGAAGACATAATACTGGTCAGCAAACTGTTTCTTTACAATGAATCAAATGGTTATGAGGAAACGAATAATACTGCTGTTTTTGGCATCAATCAAATAATGAGTTTAGAAATGTTATCAAACATCGTGGAAGAATATGTATAAAGACAGTTACTCCTATAGTTATGTCCAAAACTATCGCATGATCATTAAAAGACGATTATACGAACTGATCCAGCATCTCAAATTTCCACTAGCCAGTTTGGACTGTATAGCTACATATCAGGACAACAGATGATACTTCTTGTGTGAACAGCTATCTCGAAGAGTACTATTAATCTGTCTGCAGCTGAGACAATAAAATTTGCTCAGTAGCATATTAAGATAGTGCACTGTGACCTTTTAGATGTATGGCCTTGGAAGCCATGTTTGCACGTTCGTAAGCAATCAATCGAACACACCTAGCTTTGTAAGGGTGTGTTCGTCCGTTCGCATGATACAACTCGAGAACGTTTGAGCAAATTTTAATATTTAAAACTTTGAGGAAAATTGCTCTAGAATTTTTCTTCGAGAATATATACATATATATATATATATATATATATATATATATATATATATATATATATATATATATATATATATATATATATATATATATATATATATATATATATATGTCCTCATGTCATCTTTCTTATACCCTCTTTTACCTTGCGATGTCGAGGGTCCATTGATCATCGGACCTCACTCCGTTTACAGGATAAGGTGGTCAGCCTTATGCCCCGGTGTATCCTATGGCCTGTATGTTGAGTTCTCAAGGCCAGTTTGCCTGCATTGCGGAATGAAAAACCCCAGAATAAACTGGGGAAAAACCCTGCTGTCCACGCCCAAGACTGGCTAACTTGGCTATGGCTGAGGAAGATCCTTCAGCTCCTCACGTCACCAACGGGAATCGAGCCTAGGACACTCCTTCCCCAGGCATATGGTTGCGAAGCGCATAGCCACTAGGCTAACCGTGCGGACTATATATATATATATATTTTTTTTTGTTTGTTTGAACTATTTATTTTCTTCTTCAGTAAAATAAGGACCTGCATTACTATCTCGCAAGTTAGGAGCACCAAAAATAATCAGACTGAGCACTCATTCATTACCACAGCTTACAATGTCATCACTAAAACCAAAGATCGAGAGTCACGCATGACACATACTGTGTTCAGTAATGTTCCTTTGAGTAACATAAGTAATGATTTTTCTTTACTCTCATGCCATTTCCTGCTTGAAATCGATGGAAGAATCATATTAAAAAACAGATAAAAATCTTGTCTTTTCGATCTGATTCGTTTTTCATTACAAGGTTGTCGAAGAACTAAAGAGAATCAATAAACAACGTGGATTCTGATCACATTGTTATTCTTTAAAAAAAATCCATTAGACAACATACATCTGACGTAGGTTCTCAAAGTACTAAGACATGTTTCTGAATGCATCGGTTCTAATGGCATTTAAAAAATACTTCGGTCAGAGGTGAAAAATCAAATTGAATTCATAGCTGACTGTCCGTGAAGTGAAACTCTAGATAAGGATCATACTTATCTAGAGTTTCATACTTCGAACACATGCACGCCTTCAAACAGAAGGAACAAAATGTAAGGATCATACTTTTTTTTTTTTTTTTTTTTTCACCATGAAGAAGAAGAATCTACTTGCAAGAGTAAGAAAATGTTGATGGCAATAAAAAAAGTACCGCAATTCAGATTGTGATACACTCTTTTAATCGATCACAGAAGTATCATAGCTATTATCTATCCTTTATCCAAACTTCGCCTCTCCATCTAGTAGAGAGGTGAAGGCTTGAAACTAAAACTTCAATATTAACAATCTTTAACTTGTATTTAAGAGCGAAACCAACTGCCTCCAATCACACCTAAAACATTTCTCGCTTTTTTCTAATCTTTTACTAGACAGAGACAAGATTAATTTTACTAAGTATGGACACTAAAAAATCCTGATGATGTTCCTACGGTTGTTTTTAAAATCTGTACTGCCTAACTACATGTTGTCTTCTGTCGCTCCCCGCTTTTTGTTATCATCTTGCAAGATAGCTTATTCCAATCTTTTATTTTTATTTATAATTATTATTTAAATGCAACGTCCACTCAAATATGTTTTATCATTCTCAATCCACAGGCGATGATGTTCCTATCTTTGGACAAGTTCTATGGAAACGTTTGAAAAAAAAAAAAAAAAAAAGAAGAAATAGCTATTTTTTAAAATCTTCAAATGCAGTTCAATTTAGCAATCATTTGCCGAATTAAATAAATGCACACTCATTGCTTTTCAAACAGACAAACAAGTCAAGTTTGTGCCTGCAAGTGTTGCAAGTCTAGCTGACCCTGCACGTAGTGCAAGACCAAGGCAACTCATGGTAAAAGTAGAATAAGCTCTGATCACTAATCTTAATATTTATCCTTAATGTGCAAAGCACATCTCCTGGAGGAGATGTATGATGCTTTGTATTAAAGGCAAGGGGCCACTACCCAGACAGGTTTCGACCTTTATTGAGGTCTCATATATGTATGTTAAAAATACCAAGCAATTTTAAACCTGGTTTTACTCCATTTCCCAAGTAACCAAACAGACAAATAAGTCAAGTTTGCGCCTACAAGTGATGCAAGTCTAGCTGATCCTACAGGTAGTGCAAGACCAAGGCAACTCGTGGTAAAGGTGGCATAAGCTCTGATCACTAATCTTAATATTTACCCTTAATGCCAAAACACATCTCCAAGAAGGGGATGCATGATGTTTTGTATTAAAGGCCACTACCCAGACCGGTTTCGACCTTTACTGAGGTCTCGTCAGTGGGAGCTAGGCTAGAAATACCAAGATTTAGTAATAACAGAGCTTATAAGTATTTTACCAGAACAAGTTGCCATAAGGTGTTTTAACCTTATTAAATAAAAATCTCTGGAGGAGATATATATATATATATATATATGTGTGTGTGTGTGTGTGTGTAATAATTTTTTTATCTTGGGGATATTGTATATTAGGATAACCAAGTAATTTTATAAAGTTGGTTATTTTAACTCCTAATCCCAAGTATGCAAACAATTAAGTTTGCACCTGAAACAAAGTTCAAGTCTAAAGATGATACAACACTAGGGCAACGTATTGTAAAGGTGGTAAAGCTCTGATCACTATTCTTAGTATTTTCCCATAACGTAAAGCACATCTCACTAGAAGATGTATACTGCAATGCATTATGGGTGGGGTCACTACCCAGACCGGTTTCAACCTTTTTTGAGGTCTCCTCAGTGAGTAGCTAGATTCTAAATACCAAGGTTTTAGTAATACGGAGCCTTATCATCTATACCTATAGAAATTGCAACAAGGTGTTTTTATTTTTAATAAAAATCTCTGGAGGAGATATAGATGTAATAATTTTTATTTGTAATAATAATTATTTTTTGTGAGATGTGCTTTACATTATGGGAAATACTAAAAATAGTGATCAGAACTTTAACCACCTTTACAATGAGTTGCCCTGGTGTTGTATCATCTTTAGACTTGAACTTTATTTCAGACGCAAACTTAATTGTTTGCATACTTGGGATTAGGAGTTAAAATAACCAAGTTTATAAAATTACTTGGTTATCCTGATATTGTATATTAGATTTAATGGGTTTTAATCCTATTTCCCAAGTAAGTAAACAGACAAGTAAGTAAAGTTTGCGTCTGCACATAGTACAAGTCTAGGCAACTCGTGGTAAAGGTGGAATAAGCTTTGATCACTATCTCCTTGGTATTTACCCTTAATGCAAAGCACATCCACTAGAGGAGATGTATGATGCTATACATTAATTAAAGCTTACTTGGGAAATAGGATTAAAACCAAGTTTTATTTAAAATTGCTTGGTATCTTTAATATATAACATACCCAAGGTAAAAAAAAAAAAAAAACCTTCTACATCTATATTTTATCCTGAGATTTTTAATTAATAAGGTCAAAGCACCTTGTGGCAACTTGTTTAGGTAAAATTTATAAGCTCTGTATTACTTAAGCCTTGGCATTTCTTAAGCCTGGCTCCTACTGATGAGACCTCAATAAAGGTCGAAACCGGTCTGGGTAGTGGCCCCTTGCCTTTAATGTATCGCATCATACATCTCCGCTAGTGGATGTGCTTTGCATTAAGGGTAAATACCAAGGATAGTGATCAAAGCTTATTCCACCTTTACCACGAGTTGCCTGGACCTACGTGCGGAGTCGCCCTGACTTGCACTACGTGCAGGCGCAAACTTGACTTACGTGTCTGTTTGCTTACTTGGGAAATAGGATTAAAACCAAGTTTTATTTAAAATTGCTTGGTATCCTTAAACATCACGGAAAGTTAGTGTGTATACATATTCAACGTTGAAACGTTGAAGTCTGCGCATTCAAAACTGTTCTCTCGTTGGCTTCATTGTTGGGCGTATGCATGCGTATAGCATCTCGCGAACGCCAGTATTTGATCGTGGCAAAATGACAGTCTGAAAGGTTGTAACCAGTGGCGGCTCGTGGCTTGAAATCGTGGGGATGCTGCAACTTTCGAAATATACATACATACTGTAAGTACAGTGTATACGTGTTTGGATAAAATATCAAAATTATGGTAAAAATTAAAAAAAATTAAACATGAAAAAATATTGTTTATTATCGATAAAATTATAGAGTTTGGTATAATTCAAAATTACTTAAAAATAAATTCTTTTTGATAAGAAGAATAAAATTATAAAATTATAATAAATTTCGATAACATTATACAGTTTGGTGTAATTCAAAATTACTTAAAAATATTCTTCTTGTTTTGTTTCATGAAAAAATATTGTTTATTATCGATAAAATTATACAGTTTAGTATAATTCAAAATTACTTAAAAATAAAATCCATTCTTCTTGTTTTGTTTCGAGCGAAAAGGTCAATAACTTTTTCCTTGATGTTTCCGTGACTGTTGAAGAATTTTTTTCTCAGTTGAAATCATCGCAAGTGCATTTAACCTATCCAGATTCATAGTGCTCCTCAGAAATTCTCTTTAATGTTGAACAACAGCGTTCAGGCTCTGATGTAGTCATAGGAATTATCAGGAGAATTTTTATTAATACAGTAATTTCACTAAGAACACAGTCTAAATTATTTTCTCTTATAAATTTTAACAAATCAATTAATTTACAATAATCATGTATGTCGGGTCTACTGTAGAATACTCGAAATTCAGTTTCGAGTTTTTCTTTGTTGATCATGGGATATGCTTCAGTGGTCAATTTTATTTCTTCTGTAGGCAATTTATTCTTAAAATTGGCTAATTTATCCTTGTTAAATAAGTAAATAAAAAATAAATAAAATAAGTAAGACGGAGTAAACATGATTAGCACTGCAAACACTCGACTACTGACGTAAACTGCATATAAACAACAGTGGAACTGCGCGACGGACAGTGCCGTATCACGCTAATAGCTCGCATCTCACTATGACGTGCATATGCTTGAGCGAGTAGCAATATGACACTGAGATAAACACAGTGCTGCTAGCGTTCTTCGCCCTCCTAAGTGCTAGAAGATGGATTTTTATTATTTTTTATACAAAATAAGAGAATTGTATAGGATTGTTGATGATAAAATTAAATATTACAAGCAAATATAAATAACTTAATAAATATACAGTATTTATATATCGAGAAAAATTGGGGGTGCTGCAGTTCCCCAGTGCCTATGCACGAGTCGCCCCTGGTTGTAACTCAGGTTGTTGTTGAGATGCAAGGGGTTGAGAATGATTTCTTTTGATTCTTTCTTTCTAATTCATAGTGGCAACGGAAAATGTTATTAGACTTGTCCCATAGGACTGTATGGATAAGGTTTTCCTCATTGGAATCGGCCGAGAACAGAAGATGACTAGACACAGCACTGGCTCGCGTTCTCCTGTAACTGACGTCTCTCTTATGTTCTTCAATGCGTAACTCGATCGATTTCTCTGTTTAGCCAAAGTATGGTATATCACAGTTGCACCAAAAGAAATCATTCTCAACCCCCCCCCCCCCACATCTCAACAACAACAAAAATCTGAGTTACAATCCTTCAGACTGTCATTTTGCTACGATCAAATACTGGCGTTCGCCAGATGTTATACGCATGCATGCGCCCAACAGTGAAGCCAACGAGAGAACAGTTTTGAATGCACAGACTTCAACGTTTCAACGTTGAATATACACACATTAACTTTCCGTGATGTTTACAATTATTTCCTGTATGTTTTACTGGTTATTTCTTTTTTTTTTTTTTTTAATGTGTACCTGAAGAAGGCTGATACAAGCTGAAACTAGTTGTGCTATTAAACTTTGTTTTCATTTTTCTCGGTTTATATATATATAAACCGAGAAAAAAAAATATATAATAATATATATATATATATATATAATAACTTATATATTTATAAAAAGAAAGCGAGTGTCAAATATAAATAAAAGGAAATTCATAAGGCTAGATTTATCTTCTTTAGATTTAGTTAAAAGAAGAACAGATTATCTGCTTATATATCACTGAAGCAAGATAATATCTTAATAATGATAATCATTGCATGTATTATCGCCTTAAACAGTGTTCACGTTTTTCGTATAATTAGAAGGTAAAGATTATCTTAACTGAAAATATAATTTATGAATATTAATGACAGACACCAGTCTTCGCTGTTTAGAAGAATAAAAGAAATCGGCGATATGGTCTGCTGGATTTTATTCATTCAGTTCGTCCTTGGAAATGATGTCGGTTTTATACAGTTAGTGAGCAGTAAAAGTTGCGACTCATTACTTTAGTTGAACTCAAAAAAAAAAAAAAAGTCCTGAAGGTTGAGGTCTAAATGACTATGACAGCAGCTAAGCAAATAATTTCTAAAATTGCACTATGAGTCATTGAACACTTGATCTTGAAAAGCGAAACTGTCGCACTAATGTTTATTTATTAGCCCTGACTTTCACTTGTCATTGCTCTTGACAAACAGCAGGCAAGAAATAATATTTCTAATTATTACGGGATTAATTTATAACATTATGACTTCATACTGATAGTTCTCTAAAATTAGCTAAAGTAATTTGAAATACGAGACAATGGACTGATTACATTTCATAAGTTCTTTCGTGAACATCTAGCAGAAAGTGGAAAGGTTTTATAGCGTTTTTCTTAAATAAAAAATGTTTCATTAGTAAAAAAATTAGCTATTTTAAGTCATTTAATCTAAAAGTAGAAAAAAAAGTCCTAAAGGCACAACTTTCCAAGAAAATGAAAGATTGCTAATTTCTCATTCACTGTCTAAATTTTAACAACAAATGCATTAAATGGATTCACTTATAAACATCCTATACATACGAAGCTGATAGTGTGTAGAACTGCGTACTCCATGGAACTTCGCCTGTCTGATCAGCATAGAAGCATCGTGATTTTCGCATCTCCTAAATCTTCGATGAATTGCAGTGCATTTTGATATAGAATTATAGGAGTTAATCTTCTTCTTTTTCTTCTTTTTCTACGCGTTATTCCCGCTTCCCATGCAGGGTACGCGTGTTACTTTTAGATGCGACTTCTTTTGTTAGTACTACTCCCAACCGACCCGTCGCCTGGTCTGCCGCTGGGGGGATATATTTTGGACTGTAGAGGCGTATGTTCACGGGTCGGTTTGCCTGTTTGCGGGATGATAAACGCCAGATAAACTGGCGGAAAAAACCCTACTGACCGCGCCCAAGACCGGCTAACTTGGCTATGTCTGAGGAAGATCCTCAAATTCCTCACGTCTACAACGGGAATCGAACCTGGGACACTCCTTCCCCAGGCATGGGGTTGCGAAGCGCAAAGCCACTAGGCTAACCGCGCGGTCAATTATAGGAGTTAATAAAATATAAATTAAAATTTTAACTTCAGCTCCGAATAGTAATTTTATCTACCATTTTGCATGCAGTGAAATTTATGTCATGGCTTATTTATTATTAAAAAAGTTGTCTTCATTGTCGGTTATATGTTATGCTTCTTTCTTTTTTATGTGATTGCTCCCGCGAAGAGTTATATGTAAACCTATAAGTACATTCGTACTATGAGTGGGCTAAGGATTTTTGCACTGCAATTCATCTTCGATGAATTGCAGTGCATTTTGGTATACAATTATAGGCGTTAATAAAATATAACTTAAAAATTTAACTTCAGTTCCGAATAGAATGGCCGGCAAAAAACCCAGACCCCAAGTAACTGTCGTGGCATTTGATAGTTTGCTATCAAATAGTACCAAATATTGCATCAAATATAATATGAAAACAGTATCAAATACTGTTTACTTTGAGATAAAGATTTTTAATAAACAGCTATGTTTTTTTTTTTTTTTTTTTTTGAAGAATGAAGAATCTGTATATTCAGTAGTCCTTTTTTATTTACCTGTGAAAGAATTTTGTTTGTTAGGCCATTCAACAGTAATCTGTACACAGTAGTTCAGATGTGTACTGTGCACAGATTTGGACTACTAGACGTATCAAAGTATTTTAAAGAAGAACAACAAACTTCCCTGTCCGTAATTTTCTTTTCTTTTTCTTTTTTTCCGACAACCAATACTCTGTTCTATTTTGCCCACTTTTGTCACGTGAACTCTTCGTTCCCTGTCCACCGTCTCCTAAATCTCTGGCCCTTCAATTTCTAGTAGCGCATTCCTATTAATATAATAGATAGCTTGTAGTCTTTTCAGTCAAAAAGTGCATAACTTTGCAGTTTGTTATGTTGAACTAGCAACCATTATCGTTCTCTCAGAATGCAAGCTTATTTAAGTTATTCTGCACGATCTTCTACATCACTTTTATTTACTATTGTATCATAAGCAAAGAACTGGATATCGCTCATCAAATCATCTCCAATAGCATTAATGTGCAAATTGAACCTCTGTAGCTTAGTCGGTATAGACGAAGCCCTTTGGTTAAAAAGACCCGGGCTGGAATCCCGTCTAGTAAGCGAAGAACCTTTATCAGAGCTTTTCAACTGAAGGTGAGTTAGCCGATCTCATACAGAGATAGAGGTTTTTCCCCCGGAAACTCGTTTTTTTTTGTCCCTCACAATAGGCAAATCGGCCATTAGAATACACGCAAGTAACATACACAATGCACTGTTTGTGGTAACAACAGTTGGCCCCTGCCGGTTAAAACCAGGCAGGGTGCCAACCAGGCTAGAAACCAATGGACAAATAGTCCAGCGGCACCCACAGCAGTGTACTGGTTATGGGAGCCAGCCCGCATCCAGTCATCAGCTAAAGTATAAAAAATGTGCAAATTAAATAAGAATAGACCAAACAGAACCCCCTGGGCCTACCTCTTTTGATTCTACACCAGTATATACTCCTACTATTTGATGCCTGTCTGTTGAATCATCCTCTTATCCATGCTACCAGCTTCATATCTATCCTCATTTGCTCCAGCTTATTTAATAGATTACCATGCTGTATTCTTTCGATTTCCTTTTAAAAATCCAACAGAATAATCGCGTGGTCATTTCCTTTATCTAACTCTACTGTTATAAAAGAGAATAAATTTCAATGACAGCATAACTTTGCGAAGGCAAGATATGTCTTCCGTATAGCCATATATTCCTATCCGCTCACTCCTGAATTCTAGCTTTCACTAACCTTTCCTAAACCATAATCACCAGTTCTGTGATACTAACAGGCCTATAACTTGCTGTTTCCGTGATGGATCTAGGCTAATGTAATCTTCTATCCCCCCCCCCCTACACACACAAACACACACACACTCTCTCTCTTTTGGGGAATCTGTCAGTGGTGGGACTTAAATTACAGCCTAGTCAAAGGTAATTCCAGTTCTCTTACACATTCTCGTAAGACACGGGCTGATATTCCACTTGCAATGAGATTCTGCAATATCTTAAGTACCTTCAATTCATCTACTTCATTTCACACATCTGTTTCTGTTACATCGATGACTGCATTATCTTCACCTTGATGATACATCTTAGAAAAATGATCACTCAGTAATTCAACTGTTCCTTCTGGTTTTGTCATCTTCATATCATCTGCATTTATTAAAGATATCTTTCATAATCATTCTTCCTTTTACTTGAAGCATAGTGAAAGGACTCTTTGGCCGAGCAGGCCAACTTCATCTCATAAATTTCGTCTTCCTTACCAAATTGGTCCGTGAGTTGTACTGTTCTTGTCTGTGAGTTGTGCAGTTCATGAGTTGCTTGTTGTATTCATTTATTCAAATACAACATGATTTATCTCCCTCAAATACCCCTTCACCATGTTCCATTCATTGCTAAATATCCTTTTCCTGTAGTTTCTTATGGCATAGTACTTACGCAGAAACTTAGCGCTTCTCCGTAACTTTGTCATAATTACCATCTCCGTAGTACCACAGATAAACATCCTAAGCGAAAACACATGGTTGGCCACTTCCTTTTAACATTGCTTGATCACTCTTTCCAACTGAAGGTAAAATGGCTACTTTGAATATGAAATCAGTTGAGCCCCAAAAGAGTTTTTGCTTAGGCACTGTGAGCATATGATTTCAATGGTCCGATTGAAACCAAAATTGGGTTGCTTCTACAAATTTTAATCATGATTCTAAATATCATCATCATCATCATCATAGATTTTCTGATATGTACCCTCAAAGGGTGTTCAGATTAACAGCACTGCATGAGTAAGTTTATATTATTCTTAATCTCCTATCAACAATTTTCTTCCAAATCAATCTACTACTTGTGAGCACTCCGACATTGTCATATCCAACATTTCGTACTTCTGAGGCACTTTTGACTGAATCAATCCACTAAACCTTGGTCTTCCTCCTGGATCTCTATCCTGCCACTGGCAAAGAACACTTGTTTTGTTTTGCTAACTTTTCTTCACCGGGTCTATTCTAAGACCCGGTGAAGCAGAGCTAATCTAATCTTCAGCAGAGCTAATCTAAGGTGGTATGACCACCTTAGATTAACTCTGCTGACATATTCTTGAATGCTGACAATGTCAAGTTCCTTTCTAATACCATCGTTTTTAATATGATTCTGCCATTGATGCATCAGTCCACTCCCCTAACTTTTCTCAGAATCTGTAGTTTCTAGTCTTGCTTTATTTCTAATCTAACTCTCAGATCCATAACTTAAATTTGGTTTGAAAACCGTCTTGTATACTGCTAGTTTGATGTTTTGATGATGTTTGAAGAATTTATTTAGCTGGCTACCCGCCATACCAGCTTTGCTTATTCTGTTGTCTATTTCCAGATTTAAATTACCTTCACTAAAAACTGTGCCTAAATAGCTGAAATGTTTTACTAGTTCTATAGGATCTTCATTCAGAATATAGCTGAAGTTTTCTATATTCCAGCCTATTTTCATAGTTTTGGTGTTTTTATTGCTGATTTTCATGTCACATTTGTTACGGCTGTTATTCAATTTACTTAGTGAATCCTAAAGACCTGCACTGGATGTGTTTAAGACAACATCATTTTCATAAAGCAAAGAGCTAAGTTCGACATCTCCAATTCCAATATCAAGCTTAATGCTACTTTCTTTCATAATGTGATCCATATAGATGATGAATAGGAGTGCATCATTGTTTTACCCCTGATTTTACATTAAATTATCTTCCTGTATTTCTTTCAGTTCTAACTGCTGACTTACAACTTAAATTAGACTATGTATTGCTCTATATAATGTTCCATTCACCAAATATAAATATAGTGTTTTCAAAAGATTTTCTCTGGATACTTTGTCGTTACAATGTTACAATCTTTTTTCCAGATCTACAAAACTTAAGTAGAGCTCCTTGTAATTTTCCCACGATTTCTCAACTATTTATCTTAAAGTGAAAATCTGATCTTGACAAACTATATTTGAGAACCCTGCTTTTTCTTCACCAAGCTTCCCTTCCAGAATCTTTCTCAACCTCTTTACAAGTATGCTTGCATAAATCTTACCTGGAACATTCAGTAAAGAAATTCCTCTCTAATTCTCACATTCAGCTTTATTCCCTTTTCCATAGATGGGTACTATGAGAGCTCTACTCCAATCATTGGGAATTCGACCTTCTGCAAAGCTTTTACACCTCCATACTTAAACATTTCTGGTCAAATATCATCTACTCCAGCTGCCTTTACATATTTCAAGTTTTTGATGGCTTTTTCTACTTCAAGTATTGAAATGTACTCCTCTTTGCATTCCTTCTGAAAATTTTCTACTACTGTTCTGTTACTATTTGGTTCGTTTAACAGTCTTTCAAAGTCCAGACATCTAGGATATCCTTATCGTCAGTTTTCATGTCACCTTTTTCATCTTTGATTCCTTTTACAGTACTTATTTCTCCATTTCTAAGCTTCTTCAATAGCCTCCAGAACATTTTGTCGCCTTCCTGATATTTATTTTCCATATTCAAAAAAGTCTTCCCATGACTTTTGTTCAGCGACTTTTACATATAGCTTAGTTCTCTTACATTTTTCTCGGTATTCTTTTAGGGTATCTGCTGACTTATTTGCTAGGAGCTTTTGATATGTTTCTTCTTTTCAATAACTGCTTTTTTAACTTCTTGTGTCCACCATGGTGTTCTTATTTTTCTATCCTTGCTGACAACTTCACCACATACCTCCTTAGCTGAATCAGGTAATGTCTTTTTCAGAGTTTGCCACCGAGACTCCAAGGTTTGGTTCTTGTTTTCAATCTGTTTCATTTTTTCTTCAAAAATGTTTGTATAGCCGGGTCTACAATGAACTGTAAAAGCTGCTTTACTTTAATTTATTTCAAAACTTTCTCCATTTTTAACTTGCTTAGTACTAAGGAATGGTCACTTCCAATTTCAAAACCTCTATACACTTTTGTATTCTGAACGAGCATGAAGATATCACTATCATCAATGACGTAGTCAATGACGCTTTTTTTATTTCTCGTGTCTTCTCTCCACGTGAACTTGTACAATATGTTGAAACATGTGTTAATAATGATTAGTCTGTGTCCTGAGCAATAAATACTATTATTATTAGCTTTGTCCTTTTCTTAAAAATTTCCCAAAATATTCCAATATGCCTGGTGGGATTCATTACCCACTTTACTGTTCAGATCTCCAACAAGGACCACTTTTTCCATTTTCTTTATGTCAGCTGTCTGTTCTAATGACTCATAAAATTTCTTCACTTCTTGCTTAGAACCTTCTGTGGGACCATTAGTACAAATATCCTAAATATCAAATTTCATAAAGTGGAATTCAATTATTTCTATCGTTCGGAATTGTTTTGTCATATATTGCAAATAACAATTACCAGTTAAAATAAATCCTAAAGCCATCAAATCGGAGATATTATTTTGTTTGATGTCGAAGCGTTTTGCGATCTGAGTGAAACGAAAATTGCGATGACATGAGTAAGGATTCCAAATACTACATTTCAATTACATGTGTCCATCCAGAGCAGAAAAATACCATGCGTACGTACATTTGATGCGTTCATGTTATTCTTCCGAAAAAAAAAATAATCGATAACAGAAAAAAAAAAAAACGAACCTAAATGGTGCTTAAAGCATTTTGAGACTCGCATCTAATGATGGATGACATTCAGTAAAGTTATGACATCATCCAGTAAGAACAGTTTCGTGCTCAGAAGAGAAATGGTGTCCGGCATGTTTTGCTGAAAGATAGTTGTCGCCGCTTTCCAACTAACAGGCTGTGGGTTCGATCCGAACACAGGCACGGATGTCTGTGAGTATCTTTAGGCACAGTAGATGATTTTCATCACTCAATGTTCATCGCTAACCAACTATTTCAGCTTCAAGCACAGTTTCAAAACCCAATATTGGGTAAGAATTAATTATCAGGTTATTCCCACATTGTTTACAGATTTAACTTGCATTCTGAGCACTTCGAATAATAATGAAAACTAACATTAAAATTTTGTTTTCTTCCATCGGCGTGTTATTGACGACTTTGGAATCAATAAATGCTGGCTGACCTATATCCACATTGCCAGTTTTCCGAAATTAATGTTCGGATTTATTCCTCTTCAATCACTTCGACAACTTATATATAGTTTGCAAATTGCAGGAAACGAAGAACATAAATTCTTCCCTTTTCTTTTCCTCTTAAAACAACAATAACAACCTTGCAGCGAATGTCACCTATAGTATCGAAACGCAACACCCACGCACAAAATTAGCTATATACATAAAAATGTGTTCACGGTCCAAACCAGTTCGATGCATTGACTGAAAACATGCGATTTTGTCTTGTTCCGTTGGTATTCAACATGTATGTGTTTTTCTGTCTATAATTAACCTCTGCTATTAGGACAAAAAAAGAATCTTTTTCATAAGAAAAAAAAATACTTGTTCTACGAGTGCAGAATACTTGATGTTGCTTTGTAGATACAAAGTAAACACTACTATAAAGCAGAATGGTAAAAACAGGCGGTTAGGGAAAACTCGTTTCTCTTATTCACGGGGAAAATAAATAAAAGAAAAAAAATACGTACAACGCTGCATAATAAAAAGACGAGGAAGCACCAGCGGAGTTTTAGCTCTTCATTATCATAAAGCAGTTGGATATTTAGTTATGAATCTGTTTTGCGATATTCCAATTGGGCGTTAGGCTTGTTTTCAACAAAGAACATTGGGGTATTAGAATTGTTTGTAAATTTGGAATAAATAAAGTGCGCGTTGGCGGTCTGGATGCAGAATCCTCTGCTGTTTTCATTATTTTTATATTATTTATTATTTAATTTAATCGTTTTTAGCACGCTTAACGAACCAGTGGAGAGAAACGTGGGTTTAGCGAGAGAGAGAGAGAGAGAGAGAGAGAGAGAGAGAGAGAGAGAGAGAGAGAGAGAGAGAGAGAGAGAGAGAGATTAGTTTATCTGAACCTATACTAGTTTATTTATTAAATTATTATTTTTTTTTGTAATTTATTGTTTTTTATTAGCATGTTCCTTTAGGAAACACACACTACTATTTTCTTCGAGTGTCATCCGTGATGGTGTTTTGAAAAGTGATATGAATAAAAAAAAAGGAGCAGTTGATATAAAATATCAATAACTCAATCTATTTAAATTAAATGGATAATAAAATAATATATTTTAACTAAATTTATTTTAGTTGAGTAAATATTTATGGCGGTATAATAAGTAGTATAATTGGATAGATGGCTTGGTAAAAACGATAAAAAAAGTTCTCCACACCACTCTGAAGGAGTATCAAAAACTAATGCACTTGTTTCTTCAAAAGAGCACAGTGCGTAAGAGCAAAGTGCATAAAACTACATTTTCTTGCAAAATTCAAAAGCACACATTGAACGATGCACGTTAACAATGTAGACATGCTCACTTAAAGAGACTTCGATTGCAAGCAGTTTATATTTATGCATAACATTGCTTTTAGTAATTTCGAAACACTGCAAAAAAAAAAAAAAACATTTTGAGTGATTGAGGTTGTTATTAAGTTGATCAATTTGAAGCAGTAGTTTTTTAGCGACATACTAACATTTATAGGAGATGTTTGCAAGGAGAAAAATCAGTGGGATTATAATCTCACAGGCACCTGGAAAAATACCTTAAAGAGTTTCAAGTAGTTGTTAGGTTGCATCGCTGCATAAACGAGATTCCGATTAAATATGCAACCGAGTTGCTCGTGCAGGTGAGGGTCTGGATAGGTGTCTCCAGTCTATATCAGCCAAATGGGTGTCTGTCTCTTTTAACTGGATAAACGAAACCATGGACTCCCAAGAATTCGTTTAAATTTCAGTATGCAGCGGTTACTTGCTGGATACGTTGTGAGTTCAAAATGCATCCCAACTACTCCACAAGAGCATGATGCATGAGACTGCCGAAAGTCCCATTCTCTCAGCAAGGGGGTGTTACGTTCCAACTTTTTTTTTTCTTTTTCTTTACTCAACCAGACTGGTCCGTTTCTACCGCAGATAGCCGCTGGAATGTACCTGTACTTTGCAGACGTGCATGACCTCTTCATTGCGCATGCTCCGAAGTGGTACCGGCTTGCAGCTGCTACCTGGCCCAACAGTCCACGTGCTTGAAACAAAATAGACGTCGCTAACGAACTTTTGCCGGTTGGCGGGAAGGAGCGTGCTAGTTGTGTGGAAGAACGATGGATGGGAAACTCAGGGTGAGTAGTTTTTAAATAGCATGGATAGATGGAAATGGACTGTGATCTTCCAAACGCGTTAATTAAATTGCTGTTTACTTTTCGGTTGTTCGGTCGCTAGGCTTTGGAAACATTCTCCTTAAATGGGGAAAGCAACACTCCTTTGCATTGCCGTTCATTTGACAGGTAGGGACTTTTTTTTTATCAGCATATAATGTTACTTCATGTTTTCTTTAAAAAAAATATAAAATAGCAATAGAATCCACCCAAAATCGAGCGATTCAATTACTTTGATCGGTATGGCTGCGCATACTCATGTAACCGACTGTTGGTTTAGTGACACGTGACTTGAAACGGTTACCATCCCAACGGTCAGTGTTTATTGTATCCAAGCGGTGTCGGGACTACGCTTCACCACAGCTTAAGAGCGCTGCGGGTATTGGAGTTGCGGAGGTGGCTCTACGCGAGGTAACCAAACGTTACATCCTTCCCATGTGAAATCGCAACGCCTACACATCAGACTGACATGTGTACCATGACGTATTAAAAAAAAAAAGCAAAGACAAAAAAATAATAAAACTGTCACGTTTCTTTATATAACTGAAAGTCTGTAACGGTCGCTGAGTTAGTAAAAAAGGAAAAAAAAAGGAATGTTTAACAAATGGAAGTGCCTGAAGGCTGACAGTTAGAGGCAGTATTTCATGCAGAGTGCTGCAATGCTTCTAGACGGCTTGGGGTATTTATTTATTTCAATCCTCATTCTCTTAAAATAGCTATCATACAAAAACCATAACAATAATGATAATAAACATGTTTGGTTACAGCGCAGCAAATTTTTAAGGCCACATTATTTCCAGTTGAAGATGTTTCTGCACACACACTGTTCGTTTATTTGGACGGAGATGCCCATAATAAATTGGTGGTTTTTCATATGTGTACTAGCTATTTGAATGTTAATTGCTTTTAATGTTTAACTTATTTTGCAATGATAGAGTCTGTTGAATATATCAAGCTATGTTTGTTGTCTGAATCGGATCTCTTTTATCAGTAGCATTGGCTTCGATAGCAGGTTAAAAAAAAACTTAAAAAATGAATGAATATTTACACAACTTCACGTGTAGATGATGAATTGATTTCATGCATAGTGCTTGAAAAGGTGATTTCAAATTCTCGCATCCCACTCCAAAACGTATTCAAATAATAAATGCATCCAGAGCCGCATCACGTGAATTTGCCCATTTAATCAAAATAGATTCTGTAAACGATTTAAATAATAATCTTTAGATACTTGGATGCCTCAAAATAAAAATGCCTTGCTTTAGGGACTGTTTCCCTCTTCATAGGTCACAACTTTCTCTAGCAAAAACTGTCCAGATATTGCACTATGAAGAATCGGTTATTAATGTTCCAAAAAGAATCATTTTTATTTTTGTAAAAGGGTCTTTAACCCTCAACAGTTATTTTTGTTAATCACAGGCAGCTCTTGGAGAAAGGAATTCTTAGAACTAATGCAAATCAAGTCACTTAGCGGATAAAGTGAAGCAGCTTCAGGAGAATGTCAAGATGTTCAGACAGTTTGGTACTTGTTTATCTTGGGTGATTGGAGGTGGTAACAAGCGGGTAAATTAATCCGGATCCATTTAGAACACATACACGTACAGTCAGAAATATTTTACATTCATGTGAGTACCCGTAACTAATAATTATGCATCATTCTGAATTCAATCAATCTTAACAGATACATTAAGAATATAAATTAACAAGTATAGATGAACTGAGCATTAAAGAAAAAAAAATCAAAATGTATACGGTGGTAAGAATAAAAATAAACTGCTTCAGTATAACTTATTACAGAAATATATAGGTATAATATCCAGACCTACATTTAGAAAGAAGCGTACACATGCACACACTAACAGTTTATTAGCTACACTTATCTAACAACGAGTAATATTTGCTGCCAATCCTCAGAACTGTAGCATGGACTCTACGAGATGCAGAAGCCATTTCACAGGAATGATGGCTCATGACTGTATCTCACAGTTGTCTTGGAGTGAACTGCAGTGGATCTCTATCGCTAAGTTGGTCCCACTTCATCTGAGATGTTCAATTGAGTTGAGATTTTGTAGCTGATCAAACCAGCGAAGTAGGGTAAAGTCATTTTCATGCTCCTAGAAGAATCTCAAACATTTTGCGACACTACTAAAAGTAACTATTACCAGATGGTCAAAAAAAAAAAAAAAAGCATATATATTCAGACATTTCAAGTTGGGGTATTTAGACACTGCCCTACCGGCCTCAAGAGAATCCCATTCGTAACAGGACCACTAATCTGCAGTGTTGGCACCGGCACGGTACGTCCATTAATTCATTTCTCATAATATCTTGGAACACATGGAACCGGGCTCCCCCCCCCATCCTCCCCTCCAGTCTCGGCGTTCGTAGCAGCAGCTGTTTTTAGCTGACGGAAATGGAAGTCGGTGAATTTGTCTTCTGCTGTCTCATCCATGACGGGGTCTGATCCAATGTACACTCCGATATGCACCCTGGTAGACTACTGTTGTACTCGGTTATTGCCAATCAACAGATTTGGCCCATCTGTTAGACTGCACGGCTTATGACATCAATATATTTTCCGACTACAGGACTGCCGTTTCTACAGGATGTATTTTAGTTGTTGGACTATTCTAGTATGCTTTAGACACTTTCCTTCTTGAACACTTCAGTAGGACAATGATTGGTTGGCTGATTGGAATTACCCCAAGCAACTAAAACTATGAGGACAGTATATTATCCTGTTAACGTAACAACTAAAGTTTCCAGGAGGATAACCATTCTTTCCCTCCATATAAAACCAGCTAACCTTTATGAGAGTTTTTTAAATGTTAGTTTAAAAAGACTGTCATAAAAAGTCTAGATTATTGGCCTCTTATATGGGATTCAAACTCAGGTGTTTCCAGTCGAAGTGCAATATACCGTGTATTTGCGATAGCAGGAAGGCAGTGAAACTGCTTGTACACCGACAAGTCCACTGCCGATTGTCATATCGCGCTCATCTGAATCCATCGTTTTAAAATGTACAAAATACTATAAGTATCTGCGAATTAATCACAGCGATCCAAGATTATATTACGGAGAAAGATTAATTTCTTGAGCAAATGAATGGGAAATATCTTTATAAGTAACATACCATGATTGTGAAATCAGAAAAGCCCATAAGGAAAACACCAGTTCTTGTATTCCTAACATAATAAGGAAAAGGAATAGTAAAATCTTTTTGACGTATTAAATGTTTTAATACTCACTGCTGGAATAATATATAATTGAGTCTCTTCTATTTCGTCTTTTTTAAAACAAATCCGAGAATAGTCCTGCGACTTCCCTCATGTAATTCTGTTCTCAAATTATTTCATACACTTTCTTAGATTTCTTTTAACCCAGGAAGAACTCCTGTTTCCAAAATGCACAATAGCTAATTATATTTTCTGCTTTTGCCACTATTTTATGCATTCTGTACTGCTTAATGATCTATCAAATAACGTCATAATTTGCACATTTTAACTCTCTTTTCCCATCTCTGATGATCTCAAAGAACTAGTTTAATTATGCTAGTAAAATTACTTAGGATATCTTAGTTTTATTAAGATGATTGAGTTTGTGTTTTCAGAAAAAGCTCCAATCATCTTAAAACAGACAGTCTGCGAACTATAGTAAAGTTCGCCAGCAAAGACGTTCAAGGCGACATCCTCTGTTAGTAAAGTCAAGCTTTCCGAAAGGTGACTTCGGAAAGCATTCGTACCCATTACCTTTGACGATGTGCAACCTCACACGAGAACGACTACAGAGATTCACTGCTTTAGTTTCAAAGTTGTGGGCTTTCACCGTGCTGCCTACACTTGGCTCCATCTAATTTCCATCTTTTCTCGAAATTGAACATTGAACATTTGAGAGAACATAACTTGACTTTATAATCTAATACTTCATATCATATAATGAAGTCAAGGCAGCTGTGACGATACCGTACTATCAACAAAAGCGATTCAGTTCTATGACAAACTCATATAACTATCCGAACATCAGTCGAAGTATGAACAGCGATGATCATTGTCAAAATTTCAGCTTTCATTAAGTGATTTTACGATATCCTTTGTTATGTCATTAAACGCTGGAGTTATTTATTTCTTTTATGACTAGCATATTTGATTTCTTGGAAATTTCCTCTCAATTTCAGTATCAAGAAGAAGAGAGCGTTATTTTCTTTCTTTTACTTTTTTTAAAAAATTTAAAATTTTGTTTTTATATTTCTTTGATTATACTATTCCTGCATATTATATTGCTATTAACTCTATTAACTGAGTGTCATTTAAATTTTTGTACTACCTACTCTCCCCCCCCACCCGTATGCTTGGCTGCTCATGAAAAAAAAAAAAAGGTTACCTACTTTTCTTTGACCTCAGTTATTCTAATGTATTACGCCGATAATTGGTTATTTCTGCATTGTTCATTTTCTAATTAAACTATAATATAAACCCTGTTTTTTTTTTTTTTTTTTTTTAGTTAGATGATTATCCACATTTATATTTAGGTAATGAGAACAATTTAGTATTAAAGCATAGGAAGTGATAAATAAAATAATGCACAAAAATTAAATATCCAATTATGAATTAACTTCCAGTCATTGCTTTTTATTGCGAATTCCTAATGACTTCGGATATTACAAAAAAAGTTACGACTAATGCGTTTTATTTATTTATTTTTCGAAAAAAATGTATGCAGCTTTGTTAAGAACTTTCCCATGTAACCGTTCTCTACTTATCCACGGTCCACAACCAGCTGCCCCAGACTTCCTGTTTCAACCGAAACTACGCCATACTGCCTCTGTTGCTCCAAACAATGCAATCATTTAACTTTACATTGTCCGTTTATTTTCAAAGTTATTTCTGTATTTTATAAATGTAATAATCGGATTATTTCTGCTTTTTTTCGCAATGATTTTACTTTTTTCGAGTACCGTGATTTGTAAGAGAACGCAAAAAAAAAAAAAAAAAATAATAATAATAAATAAATAAAAATAAATAAATAAAAAATAAATAAAACATAAATTATATATATATATATATATATATATAGTTTTTGGACGGACGAAAAGTTTTGTATTACAGCAAAAATAAAAATAACAAAAACGAACTCTATATATAGGATGTACAGAGATGACAAATGACACTACGCAAACGGAAAATGAAATTGTCGATACGGAAGAGACAGAAGTAGCAATTACTGGCGTTAGAAGTCAGTGACATGCCAGGAGGCAGCATATAATCAACCATTCTACAGTACAATGAGGGTTATCCGGCCGGCCATCAACGGAAGTCTAAGCACAACGCATTCGCCACATAAGCTACCACTTGTGTTTTGGAAACTCGACTCACGTCCTGCACTGATTGAGCCGAAATCACTGTGGGAAACTCAGTTTGGTGAATGGAAATCACCCTGATTGACATTATCGGTGTTTATGATAAGTGCACATTTATATAAGTGCTGAGCGTATAGTTTTTTTTTAGTGAACAGCGATAGAGATACATTGTAAAGAATGAGGTGTATATCTTGTTCATCTGAGAGAAGGCTACCGAAGGGTGCGCCGTAAGCGATATGGAAATATGATGTGGAAAAATAATTCACTTCCCCTATAATGGAAGAACTAAAAACGCCGATCCCAACAGTCAAATAAGAGGAAGTCGTTTAGATTTTAGGGTGTGTCTTTTTATTTTCTTATGTTTCAGAAATACAGAAGCTATGAGAGAATAATATATTTCCCATAACTTGAGACTGTGATGCACATATTATAAATGCTGAATGTAATTTCCAACTCATGCTGATTAAATACCATACAGAAATGGATGGAGAGAGAGAGAGAGAGAGAGAGACCGTAATGGTTAGTTCTTTTTGTAATCTTATGTCTTCAGTTAGTGTTTACATGAAACTCATGGTGAGGTGAACAACTGTAATAAACTTAACGACGTTTTAATGCCGATAGTACTAAAATTGCTAAAGTTGTAAAGTTGTTGCAATTGTAACATTAATAAATAGCATACAATGGATCGTTCTTGTTCATGCGGACAAGAACGATCAAGGACGAGGTCAAGATCCTTTGAACCTGAAGACGATGGCTTTGTTTAGTCTAAATGTTAAAAATAGAAGAAACTGGCTCAGCATCATGGGCGAGAGCTACGCTTATGCAGAGGTAAGATTCGATGTATTTCTCATGCGAGGGGTTGATATTAAAAATAACTGAAACTGGTCTTTCAACGAATATGGGAGTTTCACTCTGAAAGTAACCTGATTCTTTCTTAATTATTAGTGAAGAATATTGCTGCTAATTTGCAAACCCATTCTTTACGCATCTGGTAAGAAGATCGAGTTAGAAGTCTGTTAATATGCTGAGTTAGAGAGAGCAAAAGTAAATAAAGTTATGTAGAGATATTCAGAATGATTTGAATAAACTGCACTGCGGTTTAAGGATAGTGGCTGCCAGTTTAATGTAGCAGATTAGCAGTAAATTCTTCATTAATATTGGACTGAAAAGGTTGCAAGTTACGTATTGTACTGCTGGGTCATACCGCTAAAAATTGGCATTGCCATCAATATGCGATAATGGGTAGGGAATGAAGTTAAGAGGACATACTCGTATTGCAAAATAGCACAGCTTATCATTTGGGATGCTAGAAAACACATCAACAAGTAGCGACAAAGAAGTTATTATCTTTCTTTATAAGACTTCGATACTCCCATATCTAGACTACTGTGTTCAAATTTAGTCGCCTGAATTTCTTGGGGATGAGAAACGGTGGAAAAGATTCAGAGGTAAGTGATCAAGATATGATAGCGTCAAGCCTGTGGAATGTTCTGTATGAGAATATATTGAGGTTTGTTAAGTACAAAAATTGGTTGATAGACCAATTTTTGGTCTATCAACCAAAGCGTGGACATGATAAAAACGTATAAATTGCAAAAGGGATTCTATAAAATTGATGTAGGTGAAATTACATGACAGGAGGATAAAGAACAAGGGTAACCATTGGAAGTGAAGTAAAAGTAAACTTTCAATTAATTAACTTAGATTAGTTAAATCCAATTGTTAGTACTAGATTTTTCGCTTTCAGGATGTAGAACGAATGGCATGAATTACTAGAAGCGGTTATAAGTGCTTTGTCAGCGAATAGTTATCGTGAGCTTCCTGCACTGAGCTACATAGAGATGCCCGTTTTTATTTTATTTATTATTTTATTATCCTGCTCACGAAAGTTTTATATAAATCTATAGTACATTCATACCGTGGGTGGTCTAAGGATTTAATTCCATTCTTATTAATTTAATTATTTTTTGTATATTTTCATAGTCCGCAAACTCTGTTCTAGAAACCAAACATGGAACTTAAAAGAAAGCCACTTCATACCACCAATGGTCTCACACCGGGCGATGAAATTCAACTCTCACCACATCACATCATCCACATACAAAGCGGTATTCGAACTTGAAGCCTGCTGGTTGGAAGAGCGGGTACGCTAACCACTCAACCAACCAAGCCGCAAATCAGGTCAGTCGTTAAAATAACAACAATAATAATATAATCTTCGCCTACTTCTAAAACTATAAACGGTCCTCATTTCGTATGCATTTGCTATGCCACTGGTATGTATTTGGAAAAAAAAAAATGGGAATATCAGATTAATTTTTGCGATAAGGTGTACTTGAAAGTAATAGCAGGGAGAGAATGTTACTGTTTTAAGTGAAATTGCATGTTTAGAAAAGAAAGCATTTGAAAGCAATTTACTTGAATTATATATGTGTGTCGTTAATGTAAACAAGGTAGTCAAGTTAAAGTTCGAAATGGATGTATATTTCGTTGTGAACCGCGTACCTGTTATTATAACAGTGCAGCATGTCTGTATTGGTTTTTTAAGCAAGAAATCGCTGATGTTTTTTATGTGCCATTAATCTACTGGTGAACCAATTAATCTTTTTTTTAATTGTTTTTCCTCTCTCGCTTCTCATAAAAGTTTTGAATGACCATAGATTTGATGCTGTCAAGGCAAATTAAATGAAATTCGAAGACAATATATTTAATTTTATCCTTTTCATATGGTATCTATATTTTTCATAAAAATAGATAACATATGAAAAAAAAAGATAAAATTATATGCTGGTTTGGTTGGCCGAGTGGATAGCATCTTCGCTGTTTAACCTACAGAAGGTAGATCCGAATCCGACTGTAGCAGAGCCATTTGTGAGTGACATTTGGACAGCAGATGATTTTCTTCGGCTAGTGTGAAATTACTACACAGATAATTGAAGGCCCGAAGTGGTTTAAAAATCGTTCTATTTTTGGTTTGGTTTCTGTAACAGGGAGTTTGAATTAACAAATACTGAGCTTCCTTATGATACTAATGTGTTATATCTATATCCATATCTATCCATGTATCTATATAAGTGACATACATAACTACTGCGACAGCTAAATGACACGAATTCATATTACTCTAAGTAATAAGCATTCATATAATTTAGGTAAACGACGTCAGAATATTAGAATGTAGCCGGTCACCATATTAGTAAACTGAAAGGCTAACTTCATTAGGGCTGGTAAGGCAATTATTTCCGTTTATAGTTTGTTAAATTTTTTGCATTGATTGTAAAATGTTACAATTGTTACTAATCTCTTGGAGAGTCACAATACATAACATTACTATTATTATCACGAAGAGTGCAGGGTGGCATAAAGAAACACCAGAATAATTAAAATATTAAATAAATAAAATAATAATGTAAACTCAAGATTTTATAGCATATCTTTATATAGTATTCAGTGTACGACACCAAACAGGTTACGAACTGCTTGCTTTTTTAAATATTTTCTAAAAACATTTAGAAAAATAAGCAGTTTAAAAATTAATGACAGGAATAATTCTAGAAGCAATTATCTAAATCAGAATAGCAAAATCTTTTGCAGAGTAGTGGCAATCCATCAAAAGTTGTTTTTTTTTTCCCTTGCTTTCATCATAGTAAAACCCTTCAGATGAAAGTCAAACTAGTTCATGTTTACTAACGTTAAAGAATTTTGAGTTTTTGTTTGTTTCACCTTTCCAAATTCTGAGGATCTCTGGGTCACGGCTTGTGCGGTCTCTCCCTTTTTATTGGTTAACATTAACACATATAAATGGAATGTATGTGCAAGGGGGAGAAAAGATTTATTAAAATCAGAGATGATGCCACAACAACACATTCTTCTTCTCTCTCTCTCTTTCTCTCTCCCTTCTTATTTTTTAATGAGTGTCCTTGTTGACTTTGCGAACTGTTCGCTTGCTTCTGTTACCATAATTATATGCACCGGGTCAATCTCCATTGATTTTAATTTTCATCCGGTCGTGTCCTATCTTTTTTTTCTCTCCTTTTTCTACATTAATTTATAATTAGTGCTGAGTAAGAGAATGAGATAATGCTCTTTGAGTTGTGTTTACATGACCCGCAGCCGTGACCCATTTTCGACTATCGTATTGTATATACATCGCTCTCTATTTCCTGTAGGTTTACTCAGCTGTGTAATCCTTCCTACATCACGTTACACTTGATAAATGACTTTTTGATTCTAGCAGTAACATCCTTCGTATTGTTGGACCGGTAATACGAATACTTGACTGGTGACAAAGCAGTTTGAGGGATCCTTGGCAAAATGAATGTGCGATCAGAATTTAAAAAAAAATGAAAAGCATATATATTGATGTATGCATAATAAAGAACAATCAAGAACAAGAATAATAAATTAAATAAGAATTCAATAAATAAAAATGACAAGCTTTATGTAAAAAACATACAGTAAACACTGTATGAAAACAAACGAATGGATTCGTATATGATGAAGACGGTTTCGACTTTTGGAGATATCTGAGTGCCAGCTCCTGTTATTATTATTACCATGAAAATCCTAATACGTCAGCCAATGGATATTTCTATGCTTCAGATAATAATACGATGCATGTATTTGCCACAAAAATAAAAATTATGATTTATCTTTTAAAAATAAAAGACGAAAATATGAAATCTATTTCATTGAGGGATCAATTACTCTAATTATATTGTGTCAGTAGAAGCAGCGATATCTAAGAATATAGAATATGATTTAGTGGAAGTGAACCACTTGCTTGTCATGTTAATTGTATAAAGAAGGAAATCGAAAACGGACTGTTTTTCATATAAGAACTTGTTTTTCGCTGTATACTGACATTGTAATGTCAAAATCCACAACATCGCGGATTTTTATATTGTAGTTTCTTGGCATGTCTATTTTTTATAGATAGCATTCATTAATCTGTGAAATAATCAGTGTCTCAGTTCTAACAGAGCAATGCCATATGTTTTGGCAACTGTAATTTTTTTTTAGTATCGGAGAAAAGTAAATTAAAAATGAGAGAAAGAGTGATTGGCATTATTTTGCGTACTGATTTTATCTTCCTCAAGCAAAAATTTTTATCTTTAGATAACTTAGGAGTAAGCAAATATCACGATTTATATTAATCAGGTATGACAAATAAGAAAGAGCAATTTTTTCCTAGTATGAGTACAAGTGTCTACAACATCATGGACATTTCATAAAATTTAAAAGAAATAATGAATAGCTTCTGGACAATTAGATATTACTGCTCTACGTCAGCTGACTGCACAGGAACAGCTACAAAGAAAGTAAGCACGAAACCTTCACCGCTAAATGGATCTAGGCTATGGATTTATGATCCGTATTTTATCCCGATTCGATTAAATTCTGTCATATTTTGAAAAAAAAAAATGAATATAAGTACCGGTGAGAAGAAGCATGGTGCCTCTAAGATTAGGAAAGAGAAATCTTTCACCGAGTTATTCTTAGTGAACTTGTAATGCATAAATAATGATTCAAGGCTAATGATTAACTTTTTCAGTAAATGCCAAATGAAAGTAAACTGTCAAAGACTATCACAACGAGCCTTAAGTATGTGACAAAGAACGAGGAAAAAACGATACATTAAATTTCATTACGATTATGTAGCTTTTCTCGTGTTATTTCGTGTTGTCAGGTTTTTCTGTTTCAAGTTACACTGGCATTACCGAAATCCATCTTGAGACTTCAGCTATAAAAGTCACAGCGGTGTCTCTTAAGTCTAGTGCTGTTAGTGAGTCATTAACTACTCCAATAAGTATAATCAGTGACTAACAAGAGTTCTCACAGGATCAGGGCCAAAATTCAATCTTCAGTTTTTAAACAGAATATGATATCTGCTACTTTTATTCGACAAAGATATTTACCAGGATACAGCCTACCAAATTTGAAGTGTTAAATCTCATTAATGAAATGAAAAGAAAAAAAAAAACATGCGCGCTTTGAAAATAGTCAAAATTTCTTCTCCTCAGGCAGTTAGAGGTTGTCATTGAATGGATTTCGATTCCATTGAGAAATCCAGCCTAATAGTAATTACTAAAATGAAGGTGGGGGGGGGGAAGAGCAAGGTAGCTTCGATTGTTCAAGGACACAAGTCGCACCATCTTCCGATTTCAACCAAACTTGGAATATAGTTGTTTCTTGTGTTACTTATGATCATATGGGAAATTCGGCACATTCAGACTAAATCGAAGGGAGCAGGTGAGGTAATGACTGACTTTGCATCTTCCGCAGACCTCTGTCTTTGCAGGTCACATTGTTGGCTCATTTTCAACCATATTTGGAATATAGCTTCTTACGTTGTTCAGGCCTGTTCATTATTTCCACACAATAAAAAAAAATTACAAACAAATGGGAAGAAAGTAAAATATCGCAGATACTGCTACAGGTTGCAGAGTTCAGCTGGTTTCGATCCATTATTTTCAACTGTTTTGACATAGGCAATTAAAAAAAAAAGTAATGAGCCAACGGAGAAATTAAGTAGTTGCTAAAGCATTAGTTGCAATTTCGAAGCATTTTGTCATTATAGTTTTTACTGTTGAAAATGTAAATTCCTATCTGAAATTCGAGCAATACCAACAGCAGCAACAATATTACCACTGAAATTAAAAATAGTCAGTGTCAAATAGCCGTTTTGACCCCCCCCCCCTCCATCCTTTATGAGATTACTATGTATTGGACTGGCCAATGACTATTTTTATCTCTGAAGTGGGATAAAATTAATAACACGCCCACTTGTCTTAACAAACAGATTAGCATATACAATTGCAGTTCCTTGTCGGAGCGAGACTTTGCCAATTTTACAAATATGACTACTGAGAATAAACTGGATATGAAACACTTTTTCGAATGATAAATTTTTCGAATTTATCGAAATGCGAATTTTCTCAATAGTTCATGAATTATTTTTACATAATATAGATGATAATTCATCGAGTCAACACATAATCGTCTATTTTAATAATAAAAATTCCGAGGGGGTCTCGTGATGCATACTGTGGCAAAAAAAGTTCTGAACTAGTTTTTTTTTTTTTTTTTTCGTATTTTCAGGTAATTTTTAGTCATACGTTACTGAGGTCTGTATAATTCTTAATATCGATTCTAGTTCAAGTTCGCGTTTCTTATTCTGGTTTCCAATATGATTTTTGAGATGGAAACTGCATGTAAGTGGAAAGCGAATACTATATGGATATTGATCATTTAATAGAAAATTAAATATTACAGAATATTCAGTTTCATATTCTTATACATTACTGTATATGTCACAAATCAATAACATGTGTGTCTTATCCTCAAAATGTCGATATTTCCTGTTGTTATCCTCTTGTAATGATCATTTGATTTCTTCAAAACTGAATACTTTTAAAATGAATCAGTTTCAGAAGCAGTTCTAGATGGTTACTATCTAGTTCCGGGAAAATGATCAAGAAAATATTGACGACTTCTTCGAAATGTTATATGCAACGTTTTATTAAAGTTTTAAGTTTCCAAGCAAAATCCATCCTTGAAGAGACTGCTGCTATTACCGCAGCATCTCGACAAGAAGCAATACTATTCTGAACTGAAAACTCATGCTTCATCCTTAGTGTTGCTGTTGGCATTAATATTCTTTCCAGTATTAAACGTATAAGACTGATGTAGTTCTAGCTTTTATAGTTCCTTCCACAATATGAAGTCACAACAACTACATTTCGTGAAATATAAATCGCGATTAATTTTAAATGCATGCTTTGGTTGTGAGGTGAATTAGCTTGTCTGTTGTCTTACCGCAGAATTTGCTTTATTGCTTGTTCTGTGATTATTTGTAAAGATAAAGCCAGCTGCGTCGTTAATATACCCGTTTCCATTTTTCAGTGAACTACAAAGTATGCTAATTTGCTTATCTTTTGCAGTGGGTAGAGTATGTTCCTCAATCGGATGTTGGAGGAACGAAGAAAAATTTCAATTCCATTTTTTAAAATATTTTCATAATTACCGAAAATCCGTATCTTGCTGAAGCTTTAATTAATTGGTTTGCTATAATTAATGTCGCATTTCTTAACTAAGGAGTATATCATAATGGATTTCAGCAACAGTGAATGGAATATTCGTATATTGTTTGTGGAACACTAACCACCCATGTTTACAAATACTGCTCGGAATGAAATAACTGATCAGTTGACATTGCCTCTGATTATCAGAAGAGGGAATGTTTAAAGTTTGTACTTACTGATCCTCTATTCTTGCATTTTATCTCAGGGGACGTTGTGACAAAAAAAAAGTTGAAAGCATTTTAATTTTTAACAAATAACTACATTAAACCACAGGTTAAAAATAAAAAAAAATATACAAAAATTACTAACTTTTGACCAAAAAACTGTTTGAAGCAGTGAAAATATAGCTAAGGTGTTTGGAGCTTTGCCATGACTATATATCTTGTTCAAGCAGATGATCTGACGCTCTGATTATAATTGAATTTATCGAAATACAATACACAAATGTGAATATATATTTGTATATTCACATTTGTGCATCCGACCGATCACGTATTCTATCCGACCAAAGAATATGGGAGGCTCTATACTATAGAGCCTCCCATATTCTTTGATCGGAAAGATCTGGGTTCGATTCCCATCCATGACGTAAGGGAAATCTGGTCTCTTTCGACTAAAGGTGAGTTAGCCGATCTCATACGGAGATAGACAGCTTTTCCGCCCTGAAACTCGGGGTTTTCGTCCCTCAGAACAAGCAAACCGTCCCCGTGAAAATACACGGATTTAGTCATAGGATATATACTAAATCTCTCATTAGGAGAGTTCAATCCGCCCCTCCAAAAAAAAAAAAAAAAAAAAAAAAAAGGACGGGGCAGAAAGAGAGGGGAACCCATACCAATAAATAAATTCAAACGTATATGAAGCCACAGAGAGCAAGTGAGAGAGAGAGAGAGAGAGAGAGAGAGAGGAAATATTTTGATTCAAACTTGAAACTGAATTCGTTATCCTAATTTGAAGAATAAAATAGTTGCAATGAATATGTAATCATTTCCGTCTCGCTGTCCCATATCATTTTTTTTTTTTGCATTTTTAAGCGTTCTGATTAAATAATATGCATTTATTTTTATTTTTAAATCGAATACCCAACTTTAAGTGAGCGCTACGAACAAAATATATCAAGTGAAGAAAGTTAGCTTTACATTAACCAAACTAATGCAATGATAGGCTGCTTAATTCTATCTATGTATCTTGATATATATATCTATCAACTGCGTATATTCTCTGGCCAGTTTGTTTTTTCGAGATGAAATCCTCGAGTTCCCCGCCCACACCCTGTCACATTTGTATGTGACCGGTTAACTCATCCTGAGGTGAAAAGTCCTTATAAAGGTTTTCCCCTCTTGAAACCTAGACGAAATTCAAAACCACGTTTTTTTTTTTTTTTCAAAGGAGCGAATGCCCTTTGGCTTTCCAGTCAAACGGCATCGCCCCTACTGATTGAGCTATGGAGATTCTATAATATATTAAAAAAACAAAAACAAATTCTGTTAACAGTGATTTTAATACGTGTTGCTCAATTTTTCTTTAGGAATGAATTAACGGCCAAGCTTATGTTGTTTGAGCACGTCATCAATTTACTAACTAGAAGCAGAATCATTTCTGCTGGGAATTAGCAAAGATTTATAAAATGAAAACTAAAAACCATGGAATAGAATCCTTATCTTTTCTTGTTAATTTTCGATTTTCTTTGGTTTTGATTTTAAATACAGTTTTATAAATCAATACTGCAACTGATTTATAACATTAAAGATTTTGAGCTTTAAAACATGAATATAATTTATTATTATTATTATTTTATTGGAATCTTTTACTCTAAATAAAACATCAACTTATTTATATTATAATTTATTTATATCATAATTAATTATTTACACTTAATACTTAGCAACCTCAAATAACAGTAGTAACATTCAGAGATGATTTCTCTTCACCCATTGCATTCACTGATACTGTATACACACACACTCCCGTTGGCAACATATTCCACTCATTTGCCATGAGAAACGTAGTTCAGTCGGTAACGATAATGCCCTTTGGTTGGAAAGACCTGGGTTCGGATTCCGTCCAGGACGCGAAGAACCTTTCTAAGGACTTTCAACTGAAGGTGAGTTAGCCTGTCTCATATGGAGGTGGAAGTATTTTCCATGGCGGAAACTCAGGTTTTTCATTCCAAAAAATAAGAAATAGGCTGGAAGAACACATGCAATTAATAGACATGTTATACTGGCCTTATAGTCACAGTTGCTTCGGCCGTAATCCAAAAACAACCTCGCCTAACCCGGTCACAGGAAAAATTTCCATAAATGACGCGTGATTCTTTTTCTTTTTATCTTAGATTGAAGAATCTTCCCTGCATCTCCCCCCCCCCCCCACTCCCACGAACATGTATATACTCGCATGTATCACATCCTCTCCCCTTTCATTCACTCTGACAAACACTGTAATCTAGAGTCCCTTATTTGGGACTGTACAATGTCACGAGGACAGATTAAGATATGTCGTATAACACTTCAGAATCCCTAAATCATCATAGCTATTCACCTATGAACTCTTTTTAATGTTCTACCACCTCTGAACATCCAAAACATTGTCTTTTATAAGGAATCTTACAATTAATTCTGTATAAATCATATTCATATTTAAAACAGAAAATTGATGATTGAATCGATTTTTAATATTGACTTTTGAAATGAAATCCAAAAAAACTGAAAATTAACAAGAAAGATAATGGAGTCATATATTATGGCAGGTGTTTATATACATATATTATTATTATTATATTTAATCGGTAATCCGTGGCGAGTGCTATCACTATTTTTCCTCCTGCCACTTTAATGAAATTTTGATTTGGCCTGAGAGAGAGAGAGCACTGTGAAAATCTAAACATCTGAAAGCAACTGATGAAATATCCACTAAGTTATGATTTTAAGAGCAATATGCAGGTTCCGCTCCTCCCAGAAACACAGGCTGCGTGCACTTCTGTCAGAACGAATAAAACAGAGCGACCCCCCCCCCCGTTTTTTTGTTTTTTTTTTCTTATTTTTATGACAGCAGTAGATACGTCTTCCTTATCTCTGAGCGTGTCAGAATAAAAATTTTGTTAAATTTATTTTCTGTGAATGCTAATATTTAATTTTGGTCTCAAGTTTCAACAGACACGAATGCTTTACGTAATTTTTTGAGAAGTTGGCAATAAGTTATTACTGCATAACGAAATTGGTGAAGCATTTGTCGAAAAACCGTTATTACTGAAAACAATTTACCTCTCTTCGCCCATAAGTGTTGACCTACTGCTAAGTAACATGACAGATCGTTCCATCTCGAGGTTTATCGTTTTAGTGAGAGCAAAATAACTTAATAACGATACATCAAAATAATAAAAATAAAGAAAATAATATTTATAAACAGTAAAGTGAGAAATAACTCAAATTTATCATGGGTGATTACTGCTTGAGCACCAGATACTTTTGGCTGTTTCCACTTATGTTTAATGATAATACATTAAAATCAACTCTTTCTCCTGAAGAGCTGAGTTTCCAGTATGCGCTTTGGTTGAAAAGATTTAGGTTCGAATCTTGTCTAGGACGAGAATCTTTATAAGGAATTTTTAACTGAAGGTGAGTTAAATCGTTCTCATGCAGAAGCGGAAGAGTTTCCCCCACGTCGTGGAAACTAAGGTTTTTCATCCCGCAAAACAGACAAATCGGCCATAAGAATACACGCAATTAAGAGACATAATTCATTAGCCTCATAGCCTGAGTTGCTTTGGCCGAAAATTCAAAACAACAATAACCTGAAGATCTTCGGAATAAGGCTGCATGTAGTGAAGTCCGACGGATCGACTTCATTGACATGCGAAGGTTTTTTGAAAGCACATTGAAATTAGTTGATTTTTGGATTAGTCTTTTTTTTTTTTGAATTACATGGGATTCTTTTTTTTTGCAGGATATATTTTAGAATATGCATAAATAGGAGATAGTATTCATATAATTTTTAAATACATTCAATCTTAGAATACATAAGTAGTCATTTATTTTCGTCGTAAAACATCACCAGCCAGCAGAAGATACTCCCCGAGAAAATATCCGGGCATTTTTTTTTTTTTCCCTGGTTCACAGTCTATATTTTGAATTGTTTTATATAGGGAGTATAACCAGACGAAGACTTTTTTTTTAGAATGCAATCCCTAAATACTGGAAAAAAAAAATTTAAATTTGCATTATTTTTATTATTTTCATATCCAGAAAATTCAAGTGACAAAATTTCAATATTGCCAATCTAGAAATTCCGAGATATATTGTTCGTTTAATGTACACCATCCCTCTCAAAAAGTACTGCCTCTGGTTATAGTGATTATTCTTTATCATGATGTCATGAATTCAAGCCCTCTTTATTTTAATTACTAGTGCCATGTGATACTTAATCTATATGCGAGATTCACTGTTTACTCAAATATGCAAATTCATATTGTGAATTGTATTAGTACTGTTACAAAACTATCTTGTTAATATTTCATTTTGTTGCAAAATATTACATTTCACAATTCATTAAATTGTAAAGACTTATTGAATTACATGTTCCAATGTTCTACTTCGTCTTTATTCTCCTTCAACAATTTAAACCCTACTTTTCATTGTTTATATACTATTTTCCAAATTAATGTAGCATAAAATTTTGCAAGTAGAATGCGCGATCTCTTTCTCATCTCATTCATGTGCCATCTCCTATCCAGGAGGCTGACTACCATGATGTGACTCATGGTTAACTATGGGCGTAACGACATGTGGTGAGGACCCAGGAATCTCTTCCACATATTGTCAAAAGTATTCATGGCTGTAAATCCGTGTGTGTTTACGGGCACGGTTGCCTGTTCTGAGGGACGAAAAATCCGGGTTTCCGCGTGAAAAAACTCCCCTCTACCCCCGTATGAGACCGGCTAACTCACCTTTAACTCACCTCGAAAGAGACCAGATAAAGGTTCCTCACGAGAATCGAACGTAGGTCTTTCCGACCAAAGGACTTCCTGTATACCGACTGAGCTACGGAGGCTCTACAAGCGATCTCCTTAGAAATTAAAATTGAAAATAATAAAAAAAGGGCTGCCATCGCTACTCTATAGGTGCCCTTTTTATATAAAGTTAACACTTTATAAACTAAAAAAAAAAAAAAAACAGAAGCAAAATGTGAGATAAAGGGCTCCACATGGTCACGCAAAATGGACGTGAAGTAATCAGCTAGCTTTGAACATTCTTAAATAAGCTGAGCATAGTTTCTCAATTGATAAAGTAGATTAAGCATCCCCCCCCCCTCCAGTAGATATTAACATCCTTTATATAATAGGTAGTGTTATTTTAATATACATAGTACTGGCTATAAATACTTGGCAAACTGTTATGATTACTTGTAATTTATGTTGGTTATTTAGGACACTAAACTGTAAGGATATGATCATGAACCATCAATCACTAAACATGTCGTTTTATATGTTCTGTGTTATTCTGTTAACAGTTGAGCTATTTGTCTGAAGCCAAAAAACTATTCTGTATTGCACCGAGTTCTTCCAAAACGCATCAGATGTGCATATGGACAATAACAATGCAGGAGAGTTGCATCGGGGCACGCGCGAGACACGAGGGCGTCAATAAGAGACTGGATATCTTGGCTGACAACATGCGTTCTTCAAACAGGAAGCGCACGATAGCAGCAGGGAAAAAAAGATGCTTATAGCTAAACCAGGGGTCAATGTATTCCTTTTAAAATCATGGCATTCTTTTCCTTTCAAAGCTTTGCCCATTCATGATGCTTGGTGCGCGAAAAAAGAGAGAGAAAGATGGGAGGAGTATTTTATGCTAGCACAAGGCTAATTATTTCACAATTTCTATCAACACCTGCGGGAAGTGAAATCACTTTTTACGGCATAGAGACCTTATGGTTTTACTAATCATAAATTGACTTCACAACTATCTTAGTGAGTACTCTATTGTGTTTATTAGTGCATTTATCACTAAATATTTAATTAAAAGAAATTACTTAAAAAAAACTAAAGAGACAGGTGTGATAGTGCTGATGAGCAGCAAATTTACTTAAATCTGAGAAACAATCACATCTGGCTGATTATTGTTCTTTTGAAACCAACTGAAAGAGTTTAACACTGATTCATTCTAAGTAGTGTAATCAGTATACTGATGGGAAGCAGTATTCGAGTGCTCATGGCTAAAATGGCATCTGCGATGTCACAACATAGGGATAAACAATTCTGTAGTGCTCTCCTACATTACAGAATTAATTAAATTATTCTTGTTGAGATATTTGAATCTTATTTTTAGCGCTGCTGTTTTGGTATCTGTGATCGTAATTATACTTATATCCATATTGTTTGTTCCACATTAGTGTCCAAAACCTAAGAACCAACACAATTTCTGAAGATTGAAACCGCAAATTCAGGCGAATCAGCTTGTGGCAATTTCTATAACTGACGATTTCGAGTAGAAAGGGGGGGGTGTAGACATTCATATTTTCGAATTGTGTGCAATACTCAACAGAATAGCAGGCAAAAGGGTACGTTAAATGAAATGTGTTTGAAGGAAGCTCTTTTTTTCTAATTCCGGAGGAATTACTGGAAAGCTTGAAGAAGGCTGCAGAATTACTGATATTATCAGAGAGTTTGGAATCTTACATAGCGTTATATCCAGGCTCTGTGCAGAGTTTCAAACCAATGAAATTTGTTCCAAACGTTTTCTAAGAGGTCGTCCTCGCTCCATCACGGAGCACGAAGACAGCTTTTTGGTTATAACACCAAAACGTAATCGACGCACCACGGCAGATCAGCTTATAGGTCGGCTCCATTCAAGCACAGGCACACGAATATCTCGACAAATTGTAGCAAAACGTCTGCGACAAGTAGGCCTATACACCCGAAGGGCTGTAGTCTGCGTCCCTTTATCCATAGCTCATCGTAGAGCATGTTTTCAGTGATGTCGTATCCATAAAAATTGGACAAGACATCAATGGGCTAATGTACTTTTTAGATATGAGAGTCGTTTAAGTCTTTCCTCCGATTCTAGACGACACTTGATTTGGCTTGAAAGTGGTACTGCTTACCATCGCGAGAATATTCTTGAAATGGATAGATACGGCGGCCGGGGTCATGGTGTGGGGAGGCATTATGCTTAATGGACGCACGGAGCTACAAGTGCTGGAAAAAGGGATTATGACTGGTGAACGATATTGCGACACTTTCTTCAACGTTATGTTTGATTGTTCCGTGGTGTTGTAGGCGAAGAATAATAATATTCATTTTTATAGATGACAATACCACACCACATCGCACACGAGTAATGGAGATACTTCTGGAGACCGAAGATATTAATCGAATCGAGTAGCCAGCATGCTCTCCAATAGAACCATAGTTAGGGAGAATGCATCGCTGTTCGAAATTCCGCTCCAGAAAACCAACAAGGTCTTATCCTTGCTCTGAAGGAGAAGTGGGCTAGTTTGCCTCAAGAACTTGTAAATCGCTTGGTGCTAAGCATGCTACGACGTTGTGAGAACTGCATCGCAGTTTGAGATGGACATATTGCATACTGAAATATCTTTCCGCATAGTTTTCTGTAAGCACTGTACATTAATTCCTTAACTCTGTCCTTAGAAAATTTGTAACTCTTGTCAAAAACGTATTGCAATTTAATTTGTATGAAATTTATAACACATCTTTTGTGTAATATAATTTATTAGTATGCCAGCAATAAATTTGTCCACATTTGGCTAGCGTCATGAAAAATTTTTCATATACAGGTAAAAATGTAATTCGGTACATTTTTACTTAGCTTTTGGACACAAACGCATACTGAAACTCGTTATAGAAGTGATGTTGTAGACTGCAGATAGTTGACGATCATATGATCATCCTAATGTTGCAGATAAATACCAAAATAAATAACAATAAACATCTAAAAACAATTCTATGGCAATATAGAATAGTGGTACACAATCTTGAAAATGCTAGAGTACTTAATTTAGACCTAGTTTAAAAATAACCTAGTCAGTTCGCGAATACAATGTAATATCAGTATGTGTAAAACAATCCATGTGGACCAGGAAATCCTGTTTCAGAAACAAACCGGTGTTAGTTGTTTGAAGAGGGAGGGAGGGCAGTTTATCACGTATTTTATTGTTCATTAGATTATTTCTCTCTTAAAGCAATTAAACCGAGTATAATAGGAAAACTTAACTTAAGACAGCTACTGATGAAACAAGTGGTGATATCCCAATTTTGTATTATTCACAAAGTGTGTCTGTGGTATTCTCTGAGAAAATAAAGGTTAATGTGATAGCTATTGGAATAATGATTTCGTTTGGTGATATAAAGTTTTTTTTGAGTAATATGAATTTAATTCACAATGCTGTTCCTTTTACAGTAGTAGTAGTAAATTAACATAACTATTACAATAAACTTCAAAAACACTGCCCATTTTTTTTTCTTAATATATCGTACTATTTTAGTGGAAACTCCATATTATTTTGAGCAATATCTGCCAACACAAAAGTCGAGTTATAAAGCGGAACCTCACCAGTGAAGTTGCTTGTCCTTCACTTATTTCTGTTAAATCAATGAGCTCAATAAGTTGATGCATTTTTGTTGACATGCTGAAATTCCAGTAATTTGTACGGAATCAACTTTCTATAACTTCGCTAAAGCTTTATAATATAAAACTTTCTATAACTTTTGCCAAACTCGATTCTTGGCTAGAGCCTCTATAGTTCAGTGTATATACGATGCCCTTCAGTTGGAAAGGCCGGGGGTTGAATCCCGGCTTTTCAACTGAAGGTGACTCAGCTGGTCTCATACAGGGTGGAAGGGTTTCCCTGCAGGAAATTCGTGTTTTTTTTTATCCCACAAAACAGGCAAACCGGCTAGAAGAACAAGCGCAATTTACAACCATAGTAGACAATGCAGATAGCATTAACCGCCCTATCATAAGCAGGTTTCTAAGATGTCAAGTTACTTGATCGTGACAGGTCATTGAGCCTAACACGAAAACGAAGATAGGGAGAATCCTGGTCACTTAATTTAAACTCAGAGTTTCTGGAGTTTCGTTACATTTCAAATTTTTCTTTCCAAAAACTTTCTTCAGAGAGAATAGTTTTTTTTTTCCCCTACAGGCCCTACTACATAAGAGTTATAATCTGAAAGGAAGTTATTTCTTTTATTGAAGTTATTGTAGCTTACCTTCACTATGTTCTCGACTTTACTAATGAAAGATTAAAAGAAACCTGGAACTATTCACATTTCACATTTCACAATGCATAGAGCAAACCTCGTACTACCTTCATTATGCTGTTACTGTATCACAGAGTTGCTTTCTAGCCCGGTGACGAGAAGCGTTAAAAAATTGCATCTATGTTTTGAAAGAAAATTTCGTGATAAATGTGAAACGCTTGGCGTTAGATGAATTTAGTGTAGTATTAATAAAAGGAATTTTTATTGCATTTATAAAGCCGTGATCCAGCACAATCTAAACGAAATGTTTGGAGCGGCAAAGTCAGTAATTAGCAACATTAAAAAGCATAAGAACTCGGTTCTAAGGCATGGAAAGACAGCAATAATATAAGTTACAGAAGCGAGAAAAGAGTCATTGAATATCCTGGTTCTGAAATGTAATTTATTTTATTTTTGGTAAATGTACACGTAATCGAACCAAGTACTGCTAAAGTTAAGAGAAATTTAAAAGGCTTTGCTCTGAATACTCCAAGGGTGTAGTCCTTTAAAGCTAGACAGCAAGGAGGACATTCTTCGATACATTCTGCAGTTTCGAATTTGGAAATAAAAATTTTTAGAAGAGGGAGAGACAGAGAATCGCATAAAGAAAACTTGCAAAACAAAGGATATGTGTGCATTGAAGGGTATGGTGAAAAAAAGGTTTAGCTGTTGATATGGTGAAAAAAAAAATTAGGCTCTTGAATATTGGAGCAACAATGCGTGGTATGCAACAGTACTACATCTGCTATCATATGATGGTTTTCAAATAAAAACGTATAATACATCAGTAATGCACTAAGAATTTTTGAGTAGAAAGCTAATGATACAAAAAAAAAGGGGGGGCACTCCTAAACGAAAGCGGGCGAAATAGCCGTAAAAATAATAAAACGTATGGCAGTATAATTTCTCTGCAGAACGAATTTAGACTATGAATCAGAAGATAAAGAGAGAAGACTAGAAGATTCTGCTTCTAGTAAATTACACTATTAGTTACTAACGTGTAAAAAATGATGAACCCATAGTCGTGCAGCTCTTCCCGAGAGTTTGACCTCAAAAGTTCAACAACTAGATTAAAGACTGATATCATAAGTACTGATAACGCTCGCTACCACAGGATGTTTCAGCGTCTCGTAACAAAAGCTTAAGACTGCAAACCGCAGCACAATTTGCTAAATCTGTAAGAGTGCTTGATTGTAAGTCTGTGCCGTGAAGATCATATCAATATAAATTACTGTTGACTTTTTTTCCTTCTACGCACTGATTTCTATCAATCGCTTTGAAGAACACAAAAATGAGGAAATTTATGTAGAAATAATGCCCAGTAAAGTACCCAATCGGAGAGTTGCACTGCAAATAATTTTATTGTGAATATAATACTAAACCAGATTGAAGTATATTTGTTGTTTCAATTATTAGGGAAAAAACCTAAACAAGCCGTTTTAAGATAATTAAAATGTCAAATAAAATAATTAGTTACAAATTAATAGAAAACTAGTGGAAGTGGTCATCTGTGTAAGTTAACCAGTTTTATGTGTAGCCATCAGTGACCAACTCACACCGTGTTTTAGTGTACTTGGCGAAGAAAGCTGGAACACTATAGAGAAGTGGTTGCAATTTTTTCTGTGAATATTTCCTATAGGTCACAGTAGTTTCAGATAATGTGGATTATGTCGTCTTTACTTTTTATGTATCGTATCCACTAAAATACTGCAGATCTCTTGCTTCTGCACTAATTTTTTTTGTTATTATTATTATCATTTATTATTTTTTGCAACTGCTTATGTAAGGAATATACATACAGGCACTTTCAACCCACCTCCTGATGCATGTGACGTGTTTACGCGCACGCACAGGCAAGCGTGTGTGATAGAACAGCTGCCCAGTGCCTATATTTTACTCATGTAATTGAGCGAAACCTAAATGTCATGTCTAGCTGGGAAGCACTGAGCAACGGTAAGTCGATAAGAAGCTGTTTATTCAGGGATGTTTTGAATGCCAAACTACGGCTATCTTTAAACAGCTGTATCACTGAGTCATGCGCCATGTGCTTAGATTGTAATGCTGGAAAAAAGAGCTAAAAAGAAAAAAAAAAGACACTTTTTTATCAGAAATTCTGGAAAATATAACAAATCGATCTAGAATAATAGATCAATTTAGGAAATATCTACAGTGTAATATGATTATAAAAAATAAACCGAAATGAAATCTATTTTAAATAGGAACGCAGTTTTAAATTAATATGGATGAAAAATTGAAAATTGTATACTTTTCAATTGTCCAATCCATCCCTCTGACATGCTTTCGATGTATGAACGATTAGCCAGACCGAAAAAATGTAGAAGCAGAAAGTTTATTTTTTGCTGTTGTTGTCTTTGATACATCTGAAGAAAATTGCTTGGAGTAATGAAGAAAGAGAGAGATGCAAAAATACATAAGCTGGCATATAACCTACCGTGAAGAACAAAATATTACTATCAACTAACGTGATAAGTAGCCCGATTAAACAAAAAAATTCTGATTTCACAGGATGTATGAATGATGAATATGAAGTTCAGAATCTCTATTTAGACATCAAAAGATGCAGACAAAAAAAAAAGACAACTCAGTCAACCGGCTGATTGAGTTGAGTAAGTAAATTGTAATGTGAGATTGTTTCTGTTCAATCATAATAATTGTTTTAAAAAGTTCATGTTAGCTTTGTTGTCGGACTCAAGCCATAAACTGAATGATTGAATTTTTTAACTCCTATGTTAAAACATATGTGAGGCTTTATGGGAAACTTAATGTATTCATATATCAGTGATCAAAAGATTTTTAAAAAGGCTCATAGATATAATTATAATTGTGTGGATCACATTAATCAGCATACTAACAACGTCTAGAAAATCCTTCTTAGCAAGTAACATTAGTCAAGTTTGTTTACATGCCAAAGCTGAGCGTTTATCATAAGTGTTTCAATATTTCAAGCGATAATGAAGAGAAAGGAAGGATTTTCAAAAATTTTTTTTTCATATATATACGTGATTTTCAAGTCAAACAAAATCCTTTTTCTTTACTGGTGATTCATTAGCAGAATTCAAAAATCAAAGGAATCCATATTTTCATTTTATTAGGATAAATTTTCTGATTTGCTCAAGGATGGCTTGAATAAGATATTTTACATAGTAATAAAGTTTGAAACGATAGTCATATTTACACAAGGTCGTCAACATATAGCATGTTAGTATCGTGGGTCGAATAAAGATTAAATAATTCGGTAACCTTGCTCTACAACATAAACATGGCACTTTTCCAAGCTCCAGGCCTCCAATAACCAGGGTGATGACTTTACACAAGTGGTGAAAACAGTCTTCCGCTTAAAGGTTTTCCAGTTATAATTTTGTACGTGTATCGAAGGATTCGGGTCGTTTTTAACGTCGTTTAAAGTCGGTTTTGAATTCATAGCCACAAGTGAGTTCCAAAGTTAGCTAAGCTGAGAATTCTGCTTAGAGACTAAACATAACTTATGCCACGTAAAATCATGTTAGAATCTTTTTCTGAAGCCGTGGTTACAACAGTCATTAACTATTACATAAATCTGATCACCTGCATGAAAACTTATTATTATTATTTTTATTTATTTATTTATTGTTTACATAAGCTCCCATCTTTTGACTTTCTCTGACCTTTTGCAATAGAGTGCTATTTTCCTTATTGACCACTCTCAATGCATGACTGGCGGCTCGTCATATTAAACTTCCTGATTACTGGAAAGTACTGTCCTTAAGACGTATTCTCTCGCCAGCTTCTTTCTTATACCAATTCATATTATATTATTGTTGAAAGCATGTTACATTCCGCCTTCTCAGATCATCCTTCACTGCACCATAAAAACTCGTAAAGTATTTCCTGATAAACGATGTTGACTTCTATACCATTTTCTAACGATATATCTCTCAGCAATTTTTTTATCTATTTGATATTCTCTATCTCCCTCCCTCCTCTTTTCTTGGAATATATATAATTTCCACATTTGAAGCATTATACTTATATCTCGTTAAAATTCTTTATTCTGTTCAGAAGAGCCATTAGATTAATTAATGACCTTTTTGCTCTCAATCTATTGAAATGCCCTTCACATTCACGGTTCACCCTTAAACTCTTCTTGGATAACGTTTCTACCTTAAACTTCTTTTAGTAAGGTTATTGTATTCTTTGCAGCCTTATAAATGGGAGAGAGTAATCTCTCTCTCTCTCTCTCTCTCTCTCTCTCACACACACACACACACACACACACACACACACACACACACACACACACACACACACACACACACACACACACACACACACACACACACACACACACACACACACACACACACACACACACACACACACACACACACACACACACACACGCCGAAATTTATTTGACGAGACAGACAAGATTTTCTTCATCGCTTATCGTCGCTCAGACAACAGAAAATTGTCCAAAGAGAACCGGATTTCACACATGGAAATGAAGCCCAGTCATCCGAATAAATGCGGAAAAATATTAAATCTAAAGAACAATCACTTCTGCTCATTTGACCAAGAATAAAACTATTACTGGTAATAAGAAACTGTGAAAGCTTTGCACGGCTAAAGGAAACGCACGTTGAACGTATAACGGAAATCAGGCAGGTTCTTTCACAAACAATTTGGCATATAAATATTGTCCTGATTTACGCTCTCCCGTAGACTCACACTTTACCGTGTAGGCATTCGAAACCGAAATCCTTACGGAATAAGTTGGTTACTCCTTATTCCAGGAGTGTCTTATGTCTGTAGAAGTGTGTGTGTGTGTTCACGGGGACGGTTTGCCTCTTCTGAGGGACGAAAAACCCGAGTTTCCTGGTGAAAAAACCCTCTACCTCCGTATGAGAGGTTAACTCACCTTTAGTCGAAAGATACCAGATAAAGGTTCCTCACGTCACTGACGGGAATCGAGCCCAGATCTTTCCGACCAAAGGGCTTCATCTATACCGACTGAGCTAGGGAGGCTCCTATAAATATATTTAATATTAATGTTACATGTATTAATAATGCAGTAACCTATTCAAGAGGATGTGCGTCGTTACTGTTATCGTTGCTGTGAGGCCAGTGTATTAATGTATTTTAATTGTGTGAACTCTGTGTGTACCCGCCGATTTGTCGGTTTCGCGAGATAAAAACAAAACAAAACAACAACAACAACAAAAAAAAAAACAAACATGGTATGAGTGATGCAGCGCGCATTCTTATAAAATAAATAATCGAGGATTATTTTTCATTTTGTTGAACATCAGCTGACGTTTTAGTCCTCTGAAAAATATTATCAAGAGATTTTGCTGCATTTCAGTATGCTGTAATTAGAATGATGTGTCGTATTGTTTTCTCAAAACATTGGCATCGAGCATGCGATAGTAGTTTTGAAAACGCATAGATTATTAGTGAAGTTATCCTGAATGTACAGTTATAATCTTGGTAATTACCTAGTGTACAGCAATAATCTTGGTAATGGCAATATGACATTTGCGGTCCTTGATGTTTTAGCATTAGCTATATTCACATGCTCATTAAAGAACTTTTGATATACATGTTTTCTGCGTTTTATAGCAGTATTTATTTGTTAAACTTTCAATTGTTGTTTAAGTAAAATGAAATATGCACAATAAGGAAACAAAACGAGGAAAAAAAGGGCAAAAGTATTCCTTGAAATAAGCTGTGCTGAAGTCTGTGTACTTTTTCGATGTCATTTGCATCAACAATCCGTATAATGTTCCCAGTGTATGAAAGAAAATAAAACATCGCATGGTTCGTTTTGCAATCTTAACCAGAAGCATACATGGTTATGCTCCTTTCTTCGCCAGTGAACTATGAACATAAGTTCTCAAGTTCTCTGCACTGTATGTGGTTATGTTTTTCTTATTATCTGTTTCGTCTCCTCTTACAGAGAAGAGTAATTGGCCTCATTATAAAGTGGCAGTAAAATGAAGACTCGTTTCAGAAATAGTTGGAAACTTGACTTATGTTAGTTAAATATCAAATCACACACGTTCACAGACATGTACAGTGACCCTAAAAGCAGTGATTCTCTTACTATGATATCATCACAATAGAATGTTGTCACTAAAAGAAAAATGCCAAACTTAATGTGATATTCTATAGTGCAATCAAGTGCATGATTACGCTGTAGAATATGATTATACATTGTTTGTAATATAGCAACTAAAACAATCGGTATATTCATCTCCTTTCTATACTTCAATGGGAAACAGCCACTGAGCAACCGGACCTAGAGTATTCTTGTTAACCCATCTGACCATTGTAGTTTCCGATAAAAATCGCTATTGTTTAGCTGTCACCCTTCTAAACAAATTAAATATTTCTTCCTGGACTCTTCTAATATATCTTGCAGGGATTACAATGTCACAATGATTTCAGTTTGTCTTCGAAAGAATTATCCACACACCTGGTAAACAGCAGTCAACATGTCGTATAAACAACCGGTCGCTACTTACAGGAGATTAAAGACAACGATGGCTACACCGCCCGGAAGATTAGTAAACTCCACACCCTGTGCTTTTAGTTTCAATTCGAATTACTCAGCTGAACTTACATTATTTTCTTCGGAAATAAGCCAGCAACTAGCACACATTCAATGAACAGAAGTCATTGACACCAGAAGCTAATTGTTGAAGTTGCTTTTCGAGCTCTGTGATGGGAAGGTTATCAGCGGAACAGCCAGGCACACCTTAACAAGACTCATATAGCGCAAGTTTAGCGTGCACGTGGTATTTCACTCATGTGAATGAACCACACACGTGACCGAGAAGGTCATATGTGTCCGTGTTACAAAACTTGTCTGCTACCGGCGTTCCGTACGACGAGTGCTGACGTGCCCCACTCTGGACTAATGACGTAGCAGCAGGTGAATTTTAAATTTAATATGGACTTCAAAAATTCTCACACACTTTACTCACTGAAGTCTTGACTTAACCCTGTTACTTCACAGATACTGTTTGTTTCAAATTAGTCACGTTGTCAAGAGAAATTCTCCATGCGTTTCTTTTAACGGAAAAAAAAAAAGTATGTGGACATTTCCGAACAAGTTCTTTCGTTTGTATACCAGATGAAATCTAGTGAATATGTACCATAGTTACAGTATTTTAAAATTCCACATATTTGAAAAATCAACCTTCAATTGATTTCCTGAATATTAATATTCTAGGAACATCATTAAAAATGATGCAATGTTAAAACGAAAAATCACCGTTTAACTGCCACTAGCTCATTGTTTACTTTGTGTACCTTGGAAAGTTAACAGTGATTATTTCAGTGTGTATTTAAGTATATATCCCAGAAAGTGCGAAACATCCCAAGGCACCTTTTCCAGGGTTAAAAAATAGTGAGGTACTTTATTTTTATTTTTAAATTACCTCGTTAATTAAAATATTAATGAGGTAATCAGGGTTAAAAACTTCGAGAAGAATGCATATATTTAAACTATTGCGTTCATCACGTTCACCCTATCTGTACCCTCGGTTAGTGGTGCAGGGAGGAAATACATAGTATCTGGGCTCTCTGCAGATTATTCCAACGATATTTCAACGTCATTTTGGCAAATTCTGCATTGAATTTGAAGTTGATAGCACAAAAATACGCCTTAATGGATTCTGAGGTGCTTTCTGCTCATATTTGTTGATTTGAAAATAAATCAACAAACACGAGCGATTTGATATAATGTACCGTGAATAATATCTGTAATACGCTGTACTAGTTAATATACGAGTCTGTTACTGGTCATACGAGCGTATATCAATCAAATATATCAGAAGTAATAAAATGTTACTAAACGAATGTAAAATGTTGCATTCAATACAACTCTGTTAATGAACGCATCACAAAAGGATAAATTCTTTACAAATCGGAATCCCTACCCCGTCCTTTGAAAAATTTTACGCACGCCATTGTTGTAATGCATATATTTAGACACTGATTGGCCACATTTTATGAAAATTGACTTCGGATCTTTACGATTAAACTCAGATTAAAGCGAAAAGCACTTAACGTATTTAGTACTTGCTAAATACATGATAAATTAGAAAGATAGCCTTTTCAACTGTTTGGATTAATTCTAAACATTTAAAACCATCGCCAAAAATATAACCTTGTAAATTTTATTTTTTCAAGATGCGAATCGGTTGTATGTGATATTATTTGACATAATAGATTTGCCACTGGCAGAATTCACTCTTTTTTGATATATAAATGTACCGTTTCAGTATAGTGAGATGTGTTAATTGAGTTTTCCTGTACATGTGTCCTTTGGCTATGTTTTGTTTTTATTTAATTATATATCACCCTTGAGGTGTGTGCGAACTATTAAGATTTTATCAGTGAGAACGTGCATTGGTGGCTGGTTGACTAGTTACCACGAGTTATTAAAGATTAGATCGTATACGTAAAAGAAACGTGGAGGGCGAAATCAAGGTATCAATAGACATAATAGACTGTGACGTTGCCTTTGCAATAAGTCAGCGAAAAGATAATACGCCTTTTTAGGAAAGTTTATTGGGCACGCCCGCCTCAACATTATTGATTTGTAATATTTTTAGAATTTAATATGCTTTAATTTTGAAATTATAGACCTGCTAGTCATTAGCAAAGTTTTAGCTGGGCGTTAACGGAATAGCATTCTCTTTCAGTTCTTGTGATATATTGTAAAAGGTGTCCGAAAATATTAGGAAATAATTTCCATTTTCGGCCTTTTAACGGTTATTTTTATACAAGCAATTTGCTCTTGTATCTATTTCGCCAGGTAGTTATTTGAGTGATCAGCCAGATACAGTTTGTTTTAAATTTTAAATTTAAGAAAAAAATATTCCTTTATTTTATGACCATCGCACATGCAGTGAAGAAAAGGATAAACAGCACGTCCAATGTGAATATATGGACCTACGAAATAGATGCGTGCGTTTACTCTCTTTTTAAGCCCATCAATCTGAAACGAGAAGTTGAATGTGTCAGGAAAGTGCTGCTTGCCTTAACAAGATTGCCAAACGTATCAGCAGTGCTTGTCAGTGAAGCGTTTGCTGTCAACTACGGCTTCGTGTAGCCTTCGTGACCTCTGACATCTGATAACAACAGCGAATTGTGTCGTGTATAGGTGTTCGAACACGACATTTTGGACACATTGAAGCACGCTGCATTTAACAAAGCAAACTAACACATCGTGCTAGAACTTCTAACTTTTATTTTATTTATTAAGGATCCAAACTGTTGGGAATATTCAATATTCTGGAGACATCATGAAATGTCATTCATTAATGCTAATGCAGGTAATGAGATTAATGCACAGTGATGAACCACAACAAATTATGATGTTGAATTAGTAACAAAGATGCAAATATGAGGCGTATTTCAGAATCCACTCCAAATATTCATTATTGAGTATCCTTTCCTTCATGAATTTCCCAATTCATTATTGAGATTTGAACATCAGCTGTGTCATATATCACCTTGTTGAAATATGATCAATACTATAATAAGCTGACAACCTTTGGCTTCAAAGAAATGAACTATAAATTTCAGTTTTTGAAGTCAGCCAGGTGAATGTACTTCTATATCTTATCTAGTGATATCATTAATATTTAGTGAAATTTTTAGTGGTTAAAATTAGCAAATGAATGCTGCAGATATTTAAGTCTAATAAATCAAACATTCTTAGAAAATCCAACATTGTTTTACATGTCACAAATGCGTAGATTAGATTCATGTTTTTTTTTTTCTTGCACATAGAGATACTACGAGGAATAAAGAATAGTGTTTTTTTATTTTTATGGATTACTTCTAGAAGTTATTCGTTTTAGGTTCTTAAGGTTGGATTTATATTCAGATATACAGGTGATCAAAATTAATGAAAATTATTCCTGTTTTAGGACTTGTTGAGCGCCACCCAGCGATCCAAATGGTGTGAAACTTCGCAGGAATACATCGTTCGTCATGCGGAAGCGATATCTGAGACAAAAAATTAGTTGCAAAATTCATCACCAGGGGCGATGTTCGATGTATCCGCTGTAGATTATAGTAATTTTCTGTGTGTGTGTAAGGAGGAAAGCGATAACATGTTTTTATTCACTTCCATTGTGCATTCACGGGCTGTCCTGTTCAATGTGCTGCCCTTCCTGGTATGCCACAAAGTGCATCCTTTGCACAGTGTGTTCAACGGTATGTTCAATGCAGCTGGTCGGGACTGATGTTGTGCATATGTGCGTTATGCTGTCTTTTAACGCTGGCAAGTTATCAGGATGATCCTGATAAACCCTGTATTTGAGAAATCTCCAGAGCCAGACGTCACAGGGGGACTAATCAGGGGTATCCGGAGAGTTCATCGAAAAGGCAATTAATCGAATGAACAATTCGTCGAAAATGCAATTCATAGAAAAACCAATTCGCCGAAAATTTTAACTTTTCGAAAATGTTCTGATAAAAGTGATCCATTTAGAACAAAAACTGAACCGTGTAGAGTGAGATAGCAATGCTACTTTAATAGGGAATAATTGTAGAACAATACGGTTTCTTATTGTCTTTCTTATTGTCCGCTAACTGTTTCATGTCTGTTCATGGGACTGATTTGCCTGTTTCCGGGAGGAAAAGCTCAGTCTACGCAAGCTCCATTATTCGTAACTCCATATAGTAGTAATAATAATAATAGTAGTAATATGCAACTTCTTCAATACAACAATTATCATGGGTTTTAAAAGTTTCAAATAGCGAATCTGATTCAGATTCGCTATTGAAAAATGTCGAACCGTTCAGTTTTCAGTTCATCTATATTCGGGGCAACAAAGAAATCACGTGTCCAAAGTAATTACAGTAACTCTCTGACTTGACGGAATTAATAGAAGTCGTCGGTACAAGAAACTGTCTACACGGTTCAGTTTTTGTTCTCAATGGATAATTTTTATCATAACATTTTTGAAAAAAAGTTTCGAAATGATATTAGCAATTCCTCTTTGGCTGGATCAATTTAATGAAATTTTAGTTAAAATTTTCGGTGAATTGTTTTTTGCAATGAATTGCATTTTCGACAAATTGTCATTCGATGAATTGCCTTTTCGATGAATTTTCATGGAACCCTGATCAGGTGAACAAGGTGGACATGCAATGGGAAATGCACTGATAATTACTCTGGCTTCCCGGAAATGTTATTGAGGAACCACTTGTACGGATCGACTGATGTGTGGAAAGCCTCATCCTGCATGAAAATGACAGAATTCATGCGCAGGCACTACTGTAGCTGTCGCACAACAAAATTGTTTATCATATCGCGATACCCCTCGGCAGTAAATGAGCTGGTCACAGGAACCGACTGGCGAATGTTCTCGAAGCAGAATGGTCCAATGATAAACGAAGCTGTATACCTGCACCAGACAGTAACTTTGGGTGAATCCAACAAAGGAATTTGTTGGATTATACGCGTAGTCCATACCCGACAATTGTGGCTATTCGCAGTAACAGCATTGCGATTGTTTAGGTAGTATAGCTTCACGAGCAAAGCACGTTGGGACAAGGTTAGTGCCATCACTGTAGACAGTATTAACAACCAGCATGAAGGGAAAAATCCCGTGTCCATCTTTTTAAACCCTCCTGGTATCTGCCGAGTTGCGTGATATACAAATTCCTTGCATTTTGTTTGCAACGTCCCTGGAGGGGTGTTACAAAAGCAGCATGATGCACAATGTACTCCTGAAATCGCAGCATTTGGATCACTGGATGACGATCCACAAGGCTTTAAACAGGGATATTTTAATTTTAATGTTAATAATAATTATTTAGTTACATTTATTTATTTATTTCATTGTGTGTGTGTGTGAGAGAGAGAGAGAGAGAGAGAGAGAGTGCGTGCGTGCTGTGCTGTGTAGACCGACTCATTACATCACTGTATTTAACCACTGCTTCAAGATTGACTGCTTTCGCTCTTGTTTTGTGCTAGCCATAATGTACCTGAATGAGATGGTGAAAGAGAGCCTAGTCTGATTAGCTGGCTGCATATTGTTATACTTTTTGTAAAGCGTCTTTGTTTCTGGTCGTGGTTTCCTTGTGCTTGACATTTTCGAACATGCTTTCTGTATTAGTACATTTCGACTCACTTATTGCCACTAATATTAATAATTAATAATTAATTAACATTAAACATTAATATTTTTATATTTTTATTTTGGAAAATGAGAAGCTAGAAAGTAAAAAAAGTAGACAGCCCTGAAAACATGATTGAAATGCAATGGAAAAAATTTAAATAGTTTATAATGAGGTTGCAAGAGACTGTTTGGGCACTAATAAGGGAAAAAGAACGGCAGACAAGTTGGTTATCAGACAAGACCTGGAGACTCATAGTAGAAAGGCACAAAGTTAAAATGATGTTTGAAAGTGCTAAATTCCAGAGAGCTAAAGAAATTCATTTTAGCAAATAATATAGAGAAAGAGAAGTTGTTTAAAAGATCTGCTAGACAAGGGAGGATAAAAGTAATTATGTCGACAATTTGGGAAAAAGCACAAAAGGCTGCAACATTAAGGCACATAATGCATGAGATAACAAGGAAAATATGCTCTGAAGAAAAGAAGCAAGTAAATGATATAAGAGATAAAAATTGTTTGCTGCTAACTGAAGAGGATAAGATTGTTAGAAGATGGAAAGAACACTTTTATGAAATTCTAAATATGGACAACATAACTGACGTGATTAGAAGTTCAATAATCCAAGAACCTCCTGTAAACATAAATTTAAATATAACATCTGAACCTATATTTAAAAATGAAATAACGAATCTAATAGAGAAAATGAAAAGTGGAAAGGCTTCGTGCAATGATAATATAGCAACAGAAATTCTTAAGACAACTAAAGAAACTGCTGCAACTAATTTTTAATAATGAGCTAGCGACTGAAAAGATACCTAAACAGTGGAAAGAAGCAATAATAATTATAATCAGAAAGAAGATGTCACTAGATGTGCGAACTGGAGGGGAATAATTAGTCTACTGTCAGTAACAACAAATGTTTTCTGTAAAATATTAATAAATAGGATTAAAAATGAAGTAGAAAAGATATTAAGAGATGAACAAGCAGGTTTTAGAACCGGTGGGACTGCTGAGCATCACATTTTTGCTTTAAGGAACATAGAATTTAGAAGACCATTATACCTAAATTTTATACATTTTGCTAAAGCATTTGACACTATTGACAGGGAAATATTATAGTTAATTATTAAAAGTTATTGAATTCCCTACAAATATGTGAGAATAATCAAATAATGTATAAGGGAAGTAAAAGTTGTGTTATTTTACATCGGCAAACAACATCCTAATGGTTTGAGATACGATTTAGTGTAAGGCAGGATTGTGTAATATCTGGGCTGTTGTTTAATAGTAAGTATAATTGATTGGAGTATGAGAAAAGTTGCAGATGCAAGAAGAGGAATTAAATGGAATCGTATATCACAGCTGGAGGATTTAGATTATGCTGATGACATAGTTTTGATATCATCAAAATACAGTGATATACACACACAAAATCGGAAGACTTGTATAGAACAGCTGAAATGGTTGGTCTTTCTGACATTTGCTGGTTAGTACAAAAGTACTAACCAGCAAATGTCACAAAGAGATCAAAACCCAACAGCATGCTGTAGAAGAAGTTAAGAATTTTACACACTTGCGAGCAAATGTAGATACTGAAGGTGAAACTAAGAGAGATATAATGCAAAGACTGACGGAAGCCAATACTGCTTGTAGAAAATTACATAATATGTGGAAATCATAATAAAACCAAAATAAAGATCTCCAACAGTAATACGGCTGTATTATAATATGGATCGGAGACATGGAAGCCGACAAAAAAAAAAAAAAAAAACAGGGAGCTAAATTAAATAGTTTTCAAACAACATATCTCCGTAAAATATTAAAACTATTTTGGACCCAACGTATCACAAATGCTGGCTTATACTACAAGCTGACTGAGAAAAAATGCATCACCGATGAAATCAAAACAAAACCAAAAAAAAAAAAAAAAAACGCATATGGAAATGGATTTGGCAGATAATGACAGAAAATGAAAGAAAACTGGCCTGCTGGAAGAGCTGGAGGGAAGCCGAACTGACTCAGGACAGAGTTATCCGGAAGAAATGGATCTTGGACTTATGTGCCATGAGGCACAAAGAGGATAAGTAAGTACAGTATATATTTTTATGTGCGTCCCACTAATCCTAGAATATATTAATGCCGTGAGTAGGTCAAGAGTTACTTAATTCTAAAAGCCCTGCTGTACAGACTAACATGGAACAAATTCCAGCTGCTTCAGTCTTCCAATTAGCAGGGTGGTGGTCTCACATGGGACGATGAAATTCAACTCTCACCTAAAATCATTCACCAAAGAGTCAAGCCATAGTGAGATTAGAATCCACAGTTTGTTGGTTGGAAAATGAAGATGATATTCACTCATCCTCCAGGTCGGCTGTTTTCAGAGAGATACTTATAAACCGAGAGTAACTTTAAAGTTACTCTCGGTTTGTAAGTAACTATCTGCATTTTCGGTTTACAATTCTAGAGCATCATTTGTTAACAGCACAAATTACCGCTTAGGATTTCAAAAAAGAGAAGGAAAGCGATATCCTCCGCCACCGTTTCAACCTCTATTGAAGACCAAATTCAAGTTCCGATTTAGTTTGTGCATTATCTTGAGAATTATTCGGGAAAGGATGAGAGATGCAGAAAACAGTATCTGTTTATTGCTTGTTATATGCGAATAGGTAGCAATCGGACCATAAGATGCACCTTTTTACGTACAGAAATCGACTTAGAATTGGGTGCGTCTTATGGTCTGAAGGTAGGTGATACTGGGTAAGTCTTGGATTCGCACGTTTTCGATGCGAGCCAAACACCTGTCTCGCTGCATATGTGGGAATTCATGATTTACATACGAACACTTTACCAGCCTCAGTAATAGTTAGTGGGCGAGCGTATGCGGTTTTGAACGGACGAGACGATTATTAAGTCTTTTAAAAAATGAGGCATAAGTAATGCAATGGATGGTGCTGAAGATGACTTAGTTTTTGAAGAGAGTGATAACAATAGTTCACACAATAATACGAAAAGTGACAGTAACGAGACAAGTGAAGACAAACTGAATGCTGCTGCTGCTGGTACAAGTTATGGTAACAATAAATGAAATTTAAGGTTTGTGAATATTTTTATATAATAATTTTTTTTTTCTAAAAATTGTCTCATAAATTTGGGGTGCATCTTATCGTCCCGGTAAGTTTTGGATAGCAAAAGAGTTAGAGAATACTTTATTACATGCCAATTCTGAAAAAAAAAAAAAAAAAAAAGATATTCGCGCTAAATGAAGGATTTTATTCATTAAAACAATTTACTCTTTTAGTGTTGTTTTATTATTTAGAATTACGATCGAAGCAAATGAAGCTATGAGGCCAGTGCGCCATACATGTTATTTGCCGCGCGCGAGTCTGTGTGTGCGTGTGTGTGCGTGCGTGCGTGCGTGTGTGTTCGTTCGTTCGTTCTTTCTTCTGGCCGATATGCGTATTTTGCCGGATGAAAAAAGCGAGTTTCCAGAACAGAAACCTTGCCACCATCTCATGAAACCGGTTAAATCACATTCAGATGAAAAACTTATATAAAAATTCTTCGCGTTTTAGACGGGATTAGAATCCACGTCTTTTAAACCAAAGGAACTCTTTTAGATAAATTACATGTATATTTATATATTTAACGCAGTGAAAAACGCTTGCTACTTGCATATATCTCATGATTGATTAATTTGTAGTAACTATCTTTTTAAAATATAGAACAGCAGAATGTTATTTATTTATTTATTTATTAATCATAATCGAATTTTCATTATTGCTGCCTGGTTATCTTGAACATTCGTGGAAGAAAAAAAAAAACGAGGTTCAGTAAAGGTTAAAGCCTTGAGTAGAGAGTAAAACCAGATTTGTTTTACTGTGTACCGGTTGTCTAAATGCAAGAGGTTGAAATTAAGAGGGAAGATGACCCTGAATGACTCTTGTACAAGGAAGAAGAAAACTTATTCTATTATCACCATTGACCCAGTTTTTTGCATCAGCAATAGTACGATGTTCTGAATAAGATTATTCTGTTGCTGTATGAAAATTAGATTCCGTTATCAATGGTTAAATGTCATGTGTTAACATTAGTTGGACGCTATTCTCAAGTTAGTCGCTGTCCACTGGGCAAAAAAATATTTCAAGTTAGTTATCACTGTTGATGACTGTTTGAAAATTTTAACAAATTTGAGAAATATGACGATATACTTATTTTTTCGCACTCGTTACACTGAATTATTGATAAAAAGAATCTAAATAAGTTTATGTTGCAGGATTTATTTATTATGTTAATGAATGCTAACTTATTTATTTATGGAAGAAAACTAATCTAAGTTAGCATTCATTAACTTAAACTTAGTTATTTTGTCGAAGACAAATTAGAAAACAGGACACTAGCGAACGAGAGATAACTTCATAATGCAGACACGGAGCCGAGGCATCCTCCGAAAGCCGGTTGAGAAGTTTCTAGGAATCTTTCTAAGGCGCCTTACCAAATGAAGGCACGTTAGCTGTTTCTCTATCCAGGAAACTAGGGTTTTTACTTCAGCAAAACAGACAAATCGGCATTTGAGCACACGCATTAAAGAGATGGGATATACGGGGTTCATGTCCTTAGTTTCCTCGAGTAATTCCCACCAGCAAATGAACACTCTCATCAGTTTTTGGCTAAATTAGACTACTCTATTATACTTAACCAGAAGCCTCTGTAGTTGAACCTGGTTGTTCGAATCTCGTCTAACGCATCTTTACTGGATGAAGAATTGGGGGAAATTCGGGTTTTTCATCCCATAAAATAGGCAGACCGTGTGGAGAATATACTGTACACACTGTTAATAGATAGAACACATTGGCCCTATTACCTTAGTCGAAGCTGTGTGAATTTATATTTAAAACAGATAATTTTAAAAAGTGAAGCTCTTATTCATAAATGAAAAAAAAAAATTTTCTTTTGATATAAATATTTTGTATAAAAATGCATTAATCATTCCTGAAGAAAAATATTTACTTCATGAGGATTTTGTTTGAGTTCATATACAGAAGGGCAAGGTTTCTTCCTGGAAATTTAGGTTTTTCGTCCCACAAAAACAGGCAAAGCAGCTAGAAGAACACACATAATACCCCGACAATATAGCTTTAATTACTTCGTTTGCAATTTAAAACAACACTCCAATCCTTCTTTGAATATTCACAGCGCCATATCTAGATTCAATGCTGCAAGGTCCAGAAACAAGAAGCGTGCACTAGACTAAAGAAAGTTTATTAGCTACTCTATAGAATTTTAATAAATGACTAAGCGTCATTATCGAGCTAATGTTATAATACAGTTAGTCATCCTAAATTGTAATTAATGGAAACCCGAATATAATTTTAAATACTGATAAATAATTCCCACAATTTCTCAGCCGGGTGCAATGAATTCAAGAAACTCTGAAAATTCATATCATAAGTATAGAAATTAATATTAATGATTGAGGACAAAATGCAGTTTTGTTTGTTAATGAAAGATAGTGGTTTCGAAATGAACGGTGGGCAAGTAATATTCGGGAAATATCGGGAGAAAGATGGAACTATAAGAAAGAAGTCACGAAACACTAAGAAGGCAGCTTGAAGGAGTACTATGGAAAGAGAAACTTAGAAGGATGAGATCATTACGGCTTAGGAGTCAGTTAAACCTTATTTGATTATGGCAACGCAAGATCGTATCTTTACTCGAGAAAGATAACTTCAATAAATAGTTAAACATATGAATCGAGAAATTAAGCAGGATTTTTGGTAAAGAGGAGCTTAAACGAAAAGTAAAAAGATGGAAATAGGGAAGATTTATGTGAAAAGCAAATCAGAAAAATAACAAGTATAGTAAGGAAGAAGAAGTTGGGGTATAAAGGGAACAGTAATACGGCAAGCTAAGACAAAAATCCTAGAGAATTTTTCTCGATTTGTAGTTAGGAGTAGAAATGATGACTGTGGGAGAATTTGCTGGATGGAATTGGTGATGGAATGATGATGATGAAGGTAGAAGATACACTGGAACTATTTAATGATTATTTTGCTAAGATTTTTTCAAGTCGATTAAAAAATCTCACCCCCCCCCCGGAAGCAGAAAGTTGAGGAATTGGAGGTAAACGAACTAGAGGTGTTAAGGATATACAACAATCTCGATGTGAATAAAGCAGTCGAACTAAACAGGATGGTGTGTTATGAGAGAATGTACTAAGGAATTGTCAATATTCTTTACTTAGTGGTAAATGATAGTCTTGTGTCTGAAGTATCTCGAACTCCTGATTGAGTGGAAAGAATAGGAGAATTGATAGCTGAGGAAAGGATGTTATATAGAGCGGCAATATGATTAAGGAGCGGTTTTGTTTCGCTAATCTACCTACATTTTATAAGGTTTGTGGATAGGCGAGGGAAGATACGTAAACCTTCTCTGTTAATGATATGGCACATGGTTTGCAGATGATACAAGCTTGAGGAAAAACTATTAAGAATGACGTTGCCGATGCACGTCATCGGCGACGTTATCTGTTGCACGGAGGGCTGAAGAGTGGGATTTATAGTTCAGTGTTGATAAATGTAAGGTGTTGCACTTGTGAACTCAGAAATAATAGCATATTCACGCTGCTGTACTCCAGGAGGTGAGGAGGCAGGAGAACTTGGAGTAGTGGTGGATAGAGAGTTAAAGGGTTTAGATAAGAAGTTGGTTGTACTTTTGTTCAAGGAACAAAAGTGAAACTATCTTAATGCTGTAATAGTGAGGACAAGATTTTTGTACATAAAAATCTTTCCCTCACTATTGGCAAGAAGAGCAAGAAACGTAGAACTAAGGAAGTAGTTGTTCCATTAGTTAAGCCACTGAAAAGATCAATCTGGACTATTGTGCCCAGATATAGTAGTAGTAGCCTCTATTTGAGATGAGAAAGCCTCGAAAAGGATTTAGAAGCAAGTACCAATAACCTAAGTAATACAATTTGACTGAAGGAGGGTGGAGGAGGAAGAGAAGACAATAGCGAGATGCTTTTCCTAGAAATTGTATAATGGTATGGTGAGTAAGAAAATGTGGTAGATTTTGTGGATGGAAAGTGGTGGGTGTGTGGATGAATCGGAAGTGATGAGTTTCCAGACGGTGGATCAATTTAAAACACGTTAAGATATTGTATTGGATATTGTACCTGTTATGTCCTTCTCTTAATTGCCTCCGTGGATGAGTCTTTCACTATAGGGGATATTTATAACAAATCATTGTAACAATTTATGGATATTTATTAATTGCAAGTAAAACGCCGTTCTAAAAATGTTGAAAACGCCAGTAGCAAGAGTTGGATGTCATTAGCAAAAATATGACAGTTTGTTTTATTATTTTCACGTTCTCTAATTTTCGTACAGATTCATTATTCAGTAACGATTTTAGATCTTTTCTTTGAGTTTTTCTTCTAAAAATATCCGACTCTTTTACTTGTGAGGAATTTAGTGGGGTTAATAATGCATTTAATGAAGATTGTGCTGACATATTCTATGGTCACATATTGTGTAAATATTACAGAAAACATACTATTAAAATTTATGATTTGTGTGAAATAAACCACCCATATTCTATTTTCCTTAATTTGAGCAACAGTCTGAAATGGGATGGATACAAGATTACAGAAATCGAAGGAAACTGTTCATGCACTTATTGAAGTAGACACTAGACGGCATTAGTTCGTTACGTTGGCAACATTAGGTGAAAGTATAATCGATCAGTTTTCTTGCAGATAACACTGGCAGCAGCAAACATCTGTACGCATGGACGGCAAGCACACCGTATCATGAACTACAGTCGCATTCTTCTGATGCCAACGACCGCAGGTTGTCGGATTAAAGTATGTCTCCCCGGAGGCGTCTGTGGGAATAGAAACAGCAGAAGAGCACTAGGGCTGTTGGTAAAACGTATATAGGTGATCCGTCCACTAGATGTATTCTTCAGCATGACGCCATGAATTATTTGTGTTCATACTTGCAGATATCTACATCTAACTCCTTGCTGCCTTAGCTGTTTCCTCATTTCGCTGTTTGATAAGCTCCATTTCCGTTTGTTTTTCTTTCCATTAGGTGTCCAACACGTACACCTGATAAAAGTACTTAGCTCCGCAGAATGCATATTAACGGGTTATTAAATGCATTTTAGGATATAACTTTACATTTCTACAAATTATCAATTCATATTAGCTCTACGAAAGTATATAAACGATTTCATTGGTTTTAGTGCTACTAATAGTTCATGTCACGTAATAATATTTACTGCTGGTAGTTTTTCTATAAGAAAATGATCGATTTATACTTTCATCTGATTTCACGTGTGCAATAATAAGTAGGCTTAATTGTAGTAACGGACATTATACACATACAGCCAAGGTCGAACACGCATTTGAGACATTTGCCTTTCCTGTCAATATCAAGTAACGAATGCTTCAAATAACCTTGATGGAGTTGTTTACCGGAATTCTTCAATGCTTAGGACACGACCATTAAAAGTGTAGATCCTTCATGTAAAATAATGTGAACAGTTTACCTTCAGAGAATCTTTGTTTTATTTTATTTTATTTTTTAAATATATTAAAAAGAATTTTCCCCCCAATTTCCAAAGCTATATTGGTTTAATGTGGCCTTTGGGGTTCAATTACTAATTGTTCAATTAGTAATTGAAAAAAAAATAGTTCAATTACTTTTGTTTTCATTAAATTTTTTTTTAATATAATAATAATAAAAAGGTATATTGATGTGAGATAAACTGTGAAGATTTAGGTTCGCTCATGCAAGGAAAAAATTACTACAGACGTAATGCGTTTGGAGAATTACAGTAAATGAAATCATGTAAAGTATATGCTTTTTATAGATACTGATGATGACGATTATGATGGTATAGAACACAAAGAGAGAACAGAAAAAAGTTTTGATACATTATATTAATTTATCTTGTCTAATCCCTCTGTAATGTGGCGATAATTACAACAAAAATGAGAGAGAGAGAGAGAGAGAGAGAGAGAGAGCTATAAAGCAGGATAGAGTTTTATAGCTCTTTATATATAAAAGTACAAGAGCTATGAAGCAGAGATTTGTATAAGGAGATGAAAAACTCGAGTTTTCTGGATAGAAACTCTGCCACCCGTTGGCAAGCCCATATAAAGTTCCTTGTGTCCTAAACTGGATTCATACTTAGGTATTTCCAATTAAAGGATGTCGCTGTTAGTTAGGCGAAAATAATTAACATTCTCCTTTCCTTATTTTCTGCAGGTAAATAGAAACAACAGTAATTCTGCATTGTTTTCAGTCTGCCACTGCTGCTCAAATAGAAAGTATAAGGCCATGTAGCTTTCTGTCATTTTTATTCAATTCTTTCTATCATTTATACCCTATGAGCAAAATTAGTGGTCTTCACAGACTCAGAAAGATCATATGCAAATTACAAAAAAAAATCCATCAGTCTCTTGAACTTAGAATTAATATATTATTCTTATGCTTTTCACTGCATTACTTAAATAGCTAATGACTGCTTGTTCGAATGAATATACTTTAATCAAAAATGACAGATTATTATCTCAAATTCAATGGACAGTTCTCAATTTGTTGTTGAAATCGACTAAAACAATCCTACTAATATATATATAGCTTGTTTATGTGATGAATATTTTTGAAACCAGTTTGAGTTTCAGAACCAGTGTTCTGGTTTATCCGTAAAATGTGAAAGTCTATACTTGCTAATATCTTTGATCTTTTTGTTATGCTGTAGACCGGTCATACGGCAATTTAATGTTCACTGTCAGCATACGAATTAGCTGCTTATAAAGCCAATTAGCACTAAGCTGGACGTATTTTAAGGCTATATTTCGTCCACCGTAATGATCTTTCGGTGGCACTTAAATGACAGGATGGGTCGATAGCCAAAAGACTCCCTTCTGACTGGAATTTTATCGCCCCCCTTTCCTTGCTTAAGAAGAGGGAATCAACTTTTTTATTATTCACAAGACTACACGTATCATTTGGTTGTGTAACACACAGAGGCATACTTAGGAGATGACGAAAATAGCATAGGAGACAGAACTAGTAGTGCTGCTGAACCAGATTTATTTTCAAGAACTGATGAAGCTAACAATTTTCACTTTTTTGATAATATTTTTCTTTAAGCATTGTGATGACTGTAAGCGAATGGATAGTAGCGATTGATATTTTGGATAGATATTCAGATAAATATGGTACACCAGGGACAATTATAACGTAACATCACCAGGTGTGTATGTGCGTGCGTGCTTGCTCACATGCGCAGGGCGGGAGAAGATGTAGAGAAGAAACAAGCTGGCGGGAATAACAGTGTCAGAAGTTTTGACCTTTTCGTCTTGTTGGCTGATTATAATTATTTTAGCATGCAATTAATACTCAAATCACTGAAGAAAGACGTTAGAAATCATATGGAAATGTTTTATTAGGTTACTGTAAATTTCAAATTTACAGACTCACGAAAATGACTTCTGGCATTGTGAATATTACGACATATTAAGTGAAATGTAATGAAAATCCGCGTTTTGCTTCGCTTTGTCATTAAATTGTCTGCACTAACTATACTTAATATTTTTATAATAAAGTATGCATTCGAATAGTGGCGACTTTATTAGGAACATCCCCCCCTCCCCCCGAATAGGATATTATCGACTTACGTTGACTTAATGTTGAAATTCCTTGTGACACAAGGCCACTGTGAAGGAGTGGTTCCGGGTCATGAAATCATGACCTGGAACCATGATTTCTCTCAGCTTAATGGAACTGCTCAGTGTCTTAACGCTACTGAACATTTATATGATGACAAAATGAGCAGTTGGACCGATCCATCCTCTTCCATTGCCTCATAACTGAGATGTTACTTTGTATGCTATAGATGATCTTCATGCAGACTGCTTCTTTCATGTTGTAGAATGAATGTCATGGTGGATGGCGGCGGTTTGAAACTTATAAAATTAAATTTGTAAAAGTTAACTGTATAAGTTCTCAAATATGCATCTTTTTTGCATCTTTTTTTCTTCCCCATTGTGTTTATGCAGGCAAAACAGAATCTGTAAGCTTTTTTTCAAATTTTTGATTTTAAACGCATCACCGAAATGTGTCGTTTCGCTTTTTCTCTTGACTTAGAAACGTGTGCTCATGCAAAAGAAATAATGGAATTAAGCTCTTTTAAAATAAGAGCTTAATTCCATATATATAAATGACATTCAAAGAATGTTATTTATATACGGAAACAACAAAGAAATAACACAGATCACAGATCAACTATTTAGTCGAAATTTTAAATTTATACAGTTCTTTGTATAAAACATCCACAATTACAAAGTTTAAAACTCTTAACAAGTTATAAAAAGTTACTACATGCAGTGAGAAGATGTCGCTAATGGTGGGAAAGACATGCAATTACATAAGACATTAATCCAGGAGAAATATTTGTCTGCTGAAAGCTACTGGTACAATTCTAGATTCGATTTCTACAGTTTACAGTCTCACCAAACTCGAGCGATGTGTTTTCAAAACGACTTCAATCACAGTGAAGTCGTTTTGAAAATTTTGCTAAAGCTGACTGTAATTTTTGGCAAGCTCACACTACGGCTGATACAACTCGTTATCTTAAGTATTAAAAACGATATCCCTCACCTTGAAACTTCTAAGCTGGATGAAGTATATTACCATGAATAGGATCCAGGAAATTTCAGTGTAGTGTTGTATATTATTATATATTTTATAAACTTTTAGTTAAAGATACTTCAAATAAGCTTCAGTTATAATAATTTACAACTGCGTAAATCACATTTCTTCATTTTCACTTCTTGTTAATTCACACGCTTTTTGTTGTCATTAATAGTTTGTTGTTGTTTTTCGAGAGATACTCTCTTCCTGGCAATTGTTATGCATTACTGAGTGTGCGCCATCGCGAATTTCAGTGCATTTCACCATTTTGTTGAAAAGCCCTTATGAAATTCCCTATCGTACTATGTAGGGGATCGAATTCGGTATTTCATCCCTTATGCAACATGAGAGAAAACTTTATAACGGTTTTTCAACTAAATCTGGGGAGGTGAAAAAACCCTTCCACCTCATCATACGAATGTGCAGAGGATTTTTCCTACTCCGAATTACAGATATTTCATTGTGAAAAGATTTTTCAAACCTGCAGGAGAACTAGTTCATAGCACACTTGTTTCATAGACTTAGTTGCTTAAGTGTAATCTTAAGCGATCAAAACGAACCGATCAACCAGAATCTTAAAATCATTTTACGTGAAAATTTAAAAGCAATGTGAAAATGTAAAATTTCAGAATTTCACACATTATTTTAAAATTTTGCACGTATAATGCTAATTATGTTTTTTCTTCCTATTTCCATCCCCCCAATCCAAGCTTATTTGTTAAAGCCATTGTTCTGAGTTCCATTCACTGCAATGTTGAAGACCTCTTTCCAATTCAAGAAAACTATAAATGATCCTTTTCTGAACTTGCAATGTTGACTGCATAATTTACTCAGCAGCAAAATTCGAACTAATTTTTAATCCCTCCATTCATGAAATTCCTCCCGAAAGACTTTATTATTATGCAATTGTTATCTATTGTATACTTATATCATAAAATTATAATATTACACATTACTGAAATTTCGGCTAACTCAATCGTAACGATGATATCCTTTTGATCTGAAAAGACCCTGAAAATCCCGTCTAGCGAAGAACAGCAATACGGACTTTCAACTATACATAGGTTTAGTCGATTTCGGAAATTCCACCTCTAGTATTTGATTCAAATTCCTTCGCAACTCAGTTTACTTTCGCATTTTAGTTTTGTTTGTTCCTTTCCTGCTCGATTTTCTACAGATTTATAAACCATCGTCCTCCAAACCTCATCTTTTAATTGCGTGGGATTGTTTATTTATTTATTTTTAAATCTGCCGTTTACTACTTTGAAATAATTTCTCATGCAAGTATAGCATTTGTGATCTTTGGATAAACCGAAATGACAGCTTTTCTTTTCTTTTCTTGTTCTCTCTCTTCATCGACTTTTACACTGAAATCTCTTTCCCCTTGTATAACACCAGGAGTGTGCATCCAGTAAATGGATGACAACAAAGCATTTCATACAGAAGCAAAGACATTATTTGTATTTATTTACAACATCGCAGTAAGCAGGATGATGTTGAGCTTTATTGAGCTGCCTCATTAACCCCGTAAACCATATAATAGTCCAAAAGTCTACCATAACAGTATTAAAAGAATTTAATCTGTGTTGGAACCAAAGTCCAATTTTTGTGCAGTATACTCTTACACAGAAACAAAGACCGGTTCTAGGCAAGGTCAGAAAGAATCTTATTGATAATAACGGAAAGGTATGAATTCGATAATTCATACTTTGTAAAATTGAAATGAATACGAAATATGACTTAGTATAAAAATATATGGGATATTTATTATTCTCCTTTCAGTAAAATTCACTGCCTAGTTGATAAGTGCAAAGAGACTAAAACAGACTCTTTTATGCTCTTTTCTTACTATATGCTTAGTGGTCCCTTTATCAGAAACATTCGCCTAACTAGGCGAATGTTTTTGATTTTTGAATTCCGAATTTGAATTCTGAATCAGAATTAATTCTAATTACATGCCTGAAATGGTATGAAAAAGTTACATGTTTGGTCTCCAGAACATGGTTTTCGGACGAGGTAAAAGATAAATAAATAAAAATACAAATATATATATATATATATATATATTAATAAAAATAGGGAAAAATTCTTAGTCCACCGTCCACCTATATAAACTCCTTTCTTAGTCCACCGGTATAAATCTATTATAGATTTATAAAAAAAAAAAAGCCTTCCGTGGGTGAAAGTCACACAATAGGAAACTATCGTAAACGCATTTTTTTTTCTTTACAGTCGTTGTTTGCAATGGATGTAAATCTCGTATTTCTCAACACGAGAGAAGTGCTGCAGGAATACTCGCCCATGAAGACAATATTTCTCAACTGAAGGATGAAAGCGTTTAATCAATATATATGACTGCTCTCTACATCATTCTATCAATATTCATCGAGGTTTCTATCAAGTGATTAAGTAGGCCAAAGGCAGAGAGAAGTACGCTCGCATGTACCTGGAACTACTGCTGCACATTATGAGTATTACAGCATGGTACATTCTTGCTGGAATTAGCATCATACATTGAGTAAAGAGCATGGAAAAAAGTTCTGCAATAATATTTATGTATGATGCATTGGTCTACTTTTATTTAGGAATCAATTGCGTTCCAGGAAAATATATCCCCACACTATTACACTAATTCTGCGGGATTGCAGTCGATATTACAGAATGACACGCTATATATTCGTATCGTTTTATAAATTTCTTAGTCCTTCGATCAACATGTTATCTACGTTTATTTTTATTATGCAAGGCGATCCCCTCACAGCTTTTAAGCTACTTGTTTTCTTGTTTCTTGGCTAAATGTAAGGACCGTTTTCTACTAAAATGAATAGGAGAGCGTTTATCAAGTAAAAGTTTAGAAGAGACTCTGATAGATGTTCTAAACCGTTATTTAGTTTAATGTGGCATAAACGTTCGGAAGTATAATTTTTTTTTTCACCTTCCCTTAGCCATGGATTTTAACTGTTTTCTCGTCGCATGCGTTTCGCTGTCAGGTCGTTTTGTTGCTACATATTTTTAATAAAATCTTTATCACTGTTCACGAACATCCAGCACCAAGTCACCTATATGTTTAATACGGAAACCTGACTTGTCGTACCTATAATCATACCAACTGAAAATATGTTAAAGTTGTGGTTTTAATAATCATGAGATAATGAAACGTCAGAGAGGAAAGTGTGTGTATTATATTTCTTTTTTTGGAAGACCTAAGTAATATGGAAGTAGGAAATATGATATCGAATCTTATTGTAGTTTATTTTTCGAAATATGATAAACATAAACGTTTCAGCTATCCTGCTTTAATTTCAAATTTCACTTAATGTCCTAATTGAGGATATAAATCCTACATTGTATTTTGTTGGAACTGTTTTTAAAAAGTGTAGAGCAAAATAACATGAACCTTACCTTATTATGTTTATTATCTATATATCCTCTTAAAGTACTGCTTCTCATATTAGCTGATGATTTTCATTGTATTTCCCCTTCCCTCAAAACAGCCACGGCAATGAAATCTGCCGCAGAACCCTCCTCGACTTGTATTGTATTTTAAATGTGCAGACGAGTAAGATATTTTCACAGTGATAAATCGACCAGAGTCCGCTTATCACATAAATAGGCATCGAATATTATTAATATACTCTATACTCAAAATCAGAGATGCTAGGATGGAGAAGTAGGACATTTTATTTCTATCCTTTGGTCCTTGCAACAATATTCATAAAGGATGAAGCTGCGGTACAGTAGGCAGTAGTGGCATGGTGCATTGGACAAGTTTGCTAAAGTCGATGCTAAATGTTTTAAAAAAGGTTATAGAGTTCTGTTATAGTACATAATCCGAATCTCAAGTACTATTTCTTATCCTAACAATCTTTGATACTGCTCATGCGCTGCAGCCTAACAATCGTTAGGCTCTGATAGTGCCCATGCGCTGCAGTTCTTCCCTGCACGGATGTGGGTATATAATCAAGTTTGGGAAAACATCATGGCCTGACAAACTAGTAACCATCGTCCAAAGGCAATTGGAATTTCGAAGATCATCATATGGATACTTTGCTAGTAGATTAAAAGTTATTCGAGGAGGCAAAACTATAATACTTTTACTACTATTATTGTATCATAATTGTGATATTCATGCTATAATACTCACTTTTCTAGAAAATGATGTACTGGACAGAAGTGGGACAATGAACTGAGCTTTTAAGCCTTCGAGAACTTCAGTTTTCAGTAGAGTCTTGATACAGAGATAAAAACAATTCAGTTAATCTACTGATGTTTGTGTTAAGTTTATTTAGAATTAAGGTGTGTGCGTGCGGGGGGGGGGTACAGCTAAGAATACGAAGTAACTATAGTGTGTCTGTCAACTGTGGATATTCACCGGATGGGGTCCTACAAATTTTGGAGAAAAATCTAGGTGAAAAAATTCTTATCGCTTCTGTTTGTGGGTACTGAATTATTGATCGTAATGAAACGAGAAAATTCACAATTCTGCTCGAAACGAAGAGCAGTGTCAAAGATTGTTAGGCTATACGTAAAGCGCTTACATGGTTTCGCCGGCCATAGGACTTGAAAACGTATTTCTTTATGTTAGTGTTCTTTTTCTCTTGCCCTTTCTAGTATGCATTCTCGTGTTACACACACACACACACATGTACGCACGCAGCCCTTTAATATCAAACTCACACACGAAAAGTTGCACTGTAAAACTTGTACAAGAGTGCCTTGGTGAGACAGTGGGAGAAAGAAGAAACCTGTTAATATGTTTTGTGACTAGCTAGAGGATGTAGTCCTTGGGAAAAAAACAGTATGAGGAAGGCATTCGAAATACAGACAGTCAGAATGAAAGAGAAGTCTAAGAAGTTGGTTTCGTAAGTTGGAAGCTGAACTATCTATAGATGCTGACCAACAGCTATTCGTATTTTTACATGCTTTGAGGAAAGTGAAGGAATGAGTAGTGGCCATTTCGGTGGAACAGCATGCCTGAAAATATCTATCAAAAATGGTATAATGCAGAAAAAGAGCGGCATCTATGAGAAAGTGACTGAAGAGAATCTATGAGAAGGGTCATCTGTTAGGCTGATTTCCCTAAATGCCATAACAATATTTTACGGTTGGTTAGATTGAGATGTTCATAGTGATCGAAGTTGTACAAGCAAGAAGTAATGTCTTTAATGGAAGAGGACACCAAGTTTTTTGGAAGTAGTGGAGGTTATGGATGCGATGGGTATTTTGTCAGAAAAGGCTATAAATGTAAGTCAGTCCAAGAAGAGAACTATGATATTGAACAGGAGATCTGATTATCAAAAGTAAGGATATAGTAAAGTGAGATGTTTCTTATTAGAAATAGGATTGGACTGTATTTAGCAAGTTCCCTAGGTTTCTCTTATCCCCTGAAGGGTGTCAAGGATATTGTTATTATTAAGACACTGATTATGAAAAATCTTGAAACTTATATCAATTTGAGCACTACATTGTGTGTCATGTCAAATGAAGAAGAGGGAAATGGAGTGTATTCTCTCACAGCAAAACTATGGATAGCATTTGTAGTCAGTGTGAGATTAATGTATAGAAGAAGAAATTGGACTAAAGTATAGTCCTGGACTACTCACATGGATAAGGGACATCTGAAGAGTATAAGACATCTACGTGATACTCATCTACATAGGTACGTACTAAAAGTTTAAATAAGACTGACTCAAGCAGATTATATCTACAGTTGCAAAATTAAATCGCACCATTTGTTTTTATGCTTCCAAAACTGCTTCTTTATTCAGCCATATCATACTATATTTTGTTCAAATTCCCTTGGTTTAAAACCATTATATCGAGACTGATTTTTTTTATGACAGTCTACTTTAGGCCTCCAATAAACAAGGTGAGACCACCAGGAAAGGCAAATAACCTGCCACTTGAAAACTTTCAAGAATATTTATGCTATAGTGCCATTCGAACTCACATCCTCACGCACACTTCATGTTACTTGGCCAACCAGACTGATATTTGAATAACAAATTACTTTAAATTAAAACGTTTTTGAACATTCCTGAAAGAGTAAGAAACAATACTATAATTTACCTTCTAATAATTCCATCTTTCATAAGCTACTTCAGGCCTTTATTGACGAGACACCCTTTCAATCAAGCGCTTTTAAAAGTATTATATTACATGAACACCACGTATATGGGATAATTAATTCGCCTAAAAATGTTTTTTTCACTCTGTTCAGGACACTTAACCCCGAGATAAGCCAACGAAGAAAGAATTATTAGTATATGTCTCATTCAAAAGCTTATCTGTTTTGGCCTTTCAGACTTTGTTGAGCTTTAATAACATTTCAAGAGTGAGATAAAAACGTGTCTCCTTCTTCTTCTTCTTTTTCTTAGTACTGATCATCGAAATACTTGCCAGGTTTGAGAAATTTATGTGATCTCATCTTAGCGGAATAACTTGGCGGTCTCACAACATGCCTCCTCTTGAAATGCCTATGATAAAGTTTGTTGACATGCATGTGTTCACCGGCTAGTTTCCCTATTTTGTGAAATAAATCCTGAGTTACAATGAGAAAATCTTCCTCGTGTCTAATAATGTCTGTGTTAACCCTGCCTTAAAACAAAAGCCTGATCACGGAAAAATGTGAAGCATCTTTCCCATAGTGACGTGTGATGAAACCACATCAAATATTTCTATCAAAAGTCTATCATATATTTGCATTGAAAAATCATACACATTGTAGTCTTTTTGCTAAATAAAATCAAACATTCCCTCTGATTTGTTGGAGGCACGATTATAACAATATGATACAATTATTTTTTCTGAATGTTAATGACAACGCAGTCGCACTTCCTGTTTCAACCAGTAAATGGAATATTAAATTTTCTGGCATGTTTTATATTGTTCTTTTGTTGATCTGCATATGGCTTGCTAGTATTTATAAGCAGTAACCCACGAGAGTGTCATGCAAGTGACTTAAGAATGTTATTTACACTTATCTGCCATGAGAGTATAAGTTGCATCCCAAGTAGAAAAACAGGTCAGAAATGAGATATGATTTTAGGCTGTAGAATTTCGACTTCTCATATTTCGTGCATAGTCAGCCTTGAAGAGTAATCCACAGCAGTTAAATTACCGCTTGACATCGTATATTTCACATATAAGGTCGAAGACCTTTCTTCTCCATTCTTAGTATTGGTTTTCACTAGCAGTAGGACCAAGTTAAGTTTCCTTCCAACAAGCTATAATAACGAAAGTCAGCAAGAAAAACAAAATTTTTTGTTTTTTATATTCTTTTGAACTGTTGCATTTATATTTGCATAGAATATCATTCAATAAAGCAGGTATTCTTCTATCATTTGTTAGCAACATCCCTTAAAAGTAATCACGTGGTTTCTCTCTCTCTCTCTCTTGTCATATTTTCCACTGAGGATAAAAAAATCAGTTCACTGGCCGTTTGGTTTGTTACATGATGCTGAATCACGTGATACCGCTATCAACTGAGGAGTCCTAGGAAACGAATTACGAACGATGTTTTTAATTTAACTTTGGTAATCATTCCTTACGGATGAATGCTTATAACAATTTTAAGCTGTATTTTTGAAGGAATTAAAGCAATCAAAACATCACATAGGCGAATAGACAGTTTCATATGAAGCAATTTCTAATCGTATAAATTATGATCAAATTTAGTGGGCAGATGGTATTGCCATCTAGTGGTCAAAAAAAGTAACACACCCCAACAGATAGTTTAACATTATCCAAAAGCTTCACCTGATTAAAATAATTAGATTTGTAGTGCATTTTTTTCTCTTCCCCCCCCCCCTTCTTTTTCTTCTTCTTAACATTCCTAAAACCTCCATCGTAAAATAAGATATACCTCATGATAACGCCGTATTCCTATTTTAACTCTTAAAATGTCGATATTGTCCAATGTTTATCACTGAATATATGTGCGCATAATAGGATGTGTTGGACAGAGCTATTTATTTAACGAAGTGCTGTAAGTGCACTGTGCCGGAATGGAACAGAATTAGAGAGGCGACCACTTTCCAAATTAAAATTTAATAATTGAGTGAACTGAAAAAATAAGATTAATAAATATGATTCATTGAGGAAAAAGGGATATTCCACAATCATAGAAATATAATTATGAAAGTTAAGTTACAATTCGAAACCAAGCACGAATACAATAGTTACTGAAACTACAATAGCAGGATTTCTTCGCCGAGTTGTTTAATACCCTAGAAAAAAACTCAACCTGATAGAAATTAAAGATTAGCGATATAACATTTTTGGTGGCCGGGTGTGCTCTGAATGATTCCTTTAAAAACTATGTAACTGTTTTTGCATTTGTAATATTCATTCCATCCCTTCTATTCTAACACCAAATGCTTTACATAGTAATTTGTGTCAGAATGGGAGGGGGGGAGCATGGGATGGATATTAAAATACAAAAAAATGTCACCATAGTCCGCAGCAAGAGGGCGGGCTACAATGCGATCTTTTTAGCTTTTTATACTCTTCCATTCTCTTTCATTAGAAAAAAAAATAACAGTAGTGGAAGAGACACCAAAACCAAATGGAAGAATTTTACAAAAGAATTTTAATCCGATAATGCATTCTTCGAGATATCAAAATGATGTAAAGCTCATTAAAATAATTAAAAATATTTAACCTATTCGCGATAATAGTATGCGTATGAAATAATTAATGTGTAAAGGAAGAATTTACGAGTAATTCTCAAAGAAACCGCATCATATTGATATTTACTACTTAATGTTATTCTGTATATGTACACTGAATGCTGTACTAATGCCTTCTAAAATATGAAATTGTTTGTGATGTAAATCAGGCAACAGAAACAAGATTTTCGATTTCTTTGAGTTCCACAGTATGAATTCGATCGGTCATTTTCATTTCTGAGATCACCAAAAACATTCAGGCATGCCGAATATTAGTCAAAGAAGATACTGAAAAATTGAATTTGTAATGAAAACTAGACTAAGGAACAATTTTGGAAGTCAAATTTTTGTTGATTGATAGTGCAAAGAAGTTTACACAATGCAGTTATAAAATGGCAATTTTCGCAGCATAAGAGAGCCTCTGCAGCTGGACAGTGGTTGGAAAGACCTGGTTTCGAATCCCTTCTAGAACGCGAACCTGTATAAGTACAGTACTTTCAAGTGAAGACGAGTAAGCAGGTCTCATGCGGCTGTAGCAGGATTTTTCATCGTACAAACAGGCAAAGGTCAGAAGAACACAATCAATTTACAGACAGCAGACAATGCGTGTAGGATTAACTGCTCTATCATAAGCAAAACACGAAAGGGAATTGATGTTTAAAGCATTTTTTTATGTAACTCCGCCTCGAAAGGTTGTAAACCTATAGTATATGTTTTTGTATTTTTTCCTTATTTTTTACATAATATGGAAACTATTAATTATTATGGGTGAAATTTATTCTTTAATGGTGAAACTGTCAGGAAAGTATACTTTGTTATCTAAACCGATGTACGAGGAATTTGCATTTTGAGCTGTGGTTCAATTAAGATATTTTAGTAGTACAGTTGAGACACTTTAATGATACAGTTAAGATATTTTTTGTTTCTTTATGACAGCTTTATATACATGCATCCCTTCTTTTACAGGTCATCGATTGTATGGATAATAAGAAACGTGGATAAAACTCCTATAAAGAAATGTTTTGGCAGCTGTTTCGCATGCTTCTTGTTTCCATCCTGTTGTTCTTCCAAAATTCACATGGAACCTGATTGCTTATAAAGCTATTTGCCATTCAAAAGAGAGAGTGAAAAAGATGATGTGTCCCGAAAGTTTGCTGTTTTACAAGATAATGCGGTAGAAAATTCACTAGAATACCAGCACGGTTATTTAAGAATAATGCGGGCTAATCTGGCCTCTGTCATAATCACATGTCTTAAGCGACATTTGACAAACTCTAGGCTACAAAAAATGTCGAAATCCAGTGAATTATGAAATGTGTGCTGCAAATATAGCAGTGAACAATAAAAGCTTAAATTTTACTTGGTGCAATGTTCAAGTTCCGCTGTCACATGACAGATTGATTCCCGGTTCGACTGCAAATATAATGCTCGGTAATGTATAGCTGGTTATACAGGACTGCTACAACCGATATCTACTTATTCGTGAATAGGAAAATGGTGAAAGAATTTCGACGGAGCAAGTCGTTAAGGCAAAGGTTAATTAGTTAATGTCTCCAGAGTTACTAGCTACTGCGCAGCAATGGCGGCGCCAACAGGAAGCCTTATTTTTCTTTGTCGTAGTTAAGGTAACGAAGCCTTGTAAATTTACACTTCGCAAAAGAAAAAAAGTGGTGTTATTCTTACGCGTGCAATTTATCTGATAGTGTGCAAGGAACACTAGGATGCTGCAATGTCGAGTTCTGTGAGTCTCGAAGCTTCTACATCCCCCACACCACCGAGCCATAAGATGAATGGAGGCCTCAATCAGAGACACAACTTAAACATCAGCTCTCTTAGTGCGTCCAAACACAGTCTAGGAAACACTCCTCTTAGTGCAGGTGGGGTTGGTGGCGGAGCGGGGATGGCTAATGTAACGTTAACCAGTAGTGTAACTAAACCGCTTCTGGATATCTCTCGGACCAGTATCCACCCGAGTCTCAATGCCTCACGGAGAACGTTGCACACATCTCGGGTGAGTCTCTCTCAGGATCAGGACGAACATGGAATTTATCAAATGTTGGCATCCTTGGCTCTCCTGTGCCTTCTTTCGTTGTTAATGTCTTTCTTGGCTTTGTTCTTTCTTCAAAAGTTAGGACCACTTACCTTTTCTCCGGATGCAGAAAAGAAAAATGGACCCAAAAAGATTATAGTGGGTTCTGATGAACATGTGACTGTGTATCAAGTGTCTATAGCTCTTAGTACCCTCACCATCTCACTGGACTTGTGTTGTCTCTTTGTCTGCTGTATTCAGTTTCTGTTCGCCATCAAACTTCTAAAAACACCTCAGGGAGATGAAAGGTAAGTCATTTGATTACGAAAATTAATTTAGGTAGCTATTTTCAGAAAGTGTAAATAAATGCAATACACTATTTTTTTTTTTTAAAGCAAATATGCTTGCTAAGATAAAGTTACTTCATCATCAATCCGCCGTCTTTATGTCTTCATTGAGTTAGTTTCACGTTTTATGAAACTAACTAAACGCTCTACATATCATAATATCCAGTCGGGTAACTGAACGTTAATACAAATGACTGGTAAATTATCATAAACAAAGCCAAGGCAAAGATGTACTCTTAAAATTACAGAAAAAGTATAACATCGGAAAGTATGCCTCATAACATAGTAACCGCATTCTGACAACTAAGTAGTAAACTGTAATATAGGACGCTTTCCATTCGATGTAGATTTTACAATGCGAGAAGATGAATAGGAATTCGAATAAGAAGATGAATAGGAATTCGAATAAGAAGATGAATAGGAATTCGAATAAGAAGATGAATAGGAATTCGAATAAGAAGATGAATAGGAATTCGAATAAGAAGATGAATAGGAATTCGAATAAGAAGATGAATTCTGGATAATATAGTATCAAAGTCCGCGCCGTTAGCCTAGTGGCTGTGCGCTTCGCAACCATATGCCTGGGGAAGGAGTGTCCTAGGCTCTCCCGTCGGAGATGTGAGGTACTTCCTCAGCCATAGCCAAGATAGCCGGTCTTGGGCGTCGATAGCAGGGTTTTTTCCTCCAGTTTATCCTGGGGATTTTCATCCTGCAAACCGGACCCGTGAACATACAGGATACAGCCATAGGATATATAGACGAAGACAGAAGAGGAGATGGGCGCCACATGTCTTAATTCATCGCCCAGTAGACATTCATGGCTCAGCCATGAGTGACCCAACGGTCCATTAAGGACTATGGGAGAGGATAGGAGGGTATCAAAGGCTTACAGTCTGATCTCGCAAGTGAAGAGATTGAAACTGTAAATAAACTGAAGGCGCCAAACAGTGAAATAAGCACTCTGGTGAAAATAATGCTCGAGAATTACTCCATTCATCGGACGTACAGTATTCACCAACTTTCATCAGCTAGCTTTTTAACATATTACTTCAAGTCAGCACTTGTAACAGGCTTAGAATTCACAAATTCTCGGAAAACGGTTAAATTACAATTCATACTTTACGGATTATAAAAACAGCAAAACAAGCTACTAAAGAAGTTTATGTATGGTAGCTTGAATTAATAACATTAAAAAATAACAAAACTAATTCTTAATACAACATGGTATGACTATGACCAGCTCTTCTGCTCTGTGTTCAATTCCGAATTTTGAACTCATCGCCTACTTATATTTGCATAGTTGGTTGCCCATACCTAAATGGCAAATTATGCCTGTTCAAGGCTAAAGTTAAAACTGCATGAGACGCTATGCGGATAACATATATTTCAACCCCCTTTATGACGCATTTTAGAAACATGTGCTCTAACTTTTGATATTGGCGATCATAAACTGAATTCGCTGTAGGACTAATTTAGAGTCATGTATGAAGTCTAGAAAACTTCCTGTCGTTATTCTAATGCATTGCACATACCTCGATAATCCGAAACGGTGCAACTCATTCGGTGTAATCCTTTCAGAAGAGCTTAGTGTTTAAATAGTATAATGGTCAGAAAACAATTGACCTCTCAGTTTTGTTTTTACCTCTGCCATTGACCTCGGCAATAATATGATACTTTGTTCTCCCACTATATGTCGCCATTCTCTGCATGCTTTGTTCTGGGAGTTTGCTTAATGATTTTTTTTCTCTTTATGTTTGTTCCTTTTGTTGCCCGTCACATGTCAAGACTTGGGAAGTGCGCTTGTTTCACTGACAGAACTATTCGTTATAATTGATCATGCGGCCTTCGCCTCTTTAACCACGGCGCTATTAAAGCGCGCTATTCAGTATTCTCCAAATGGTTTTGGGCTTCTGGTAGTTTTGTTGTCGCGTTGATCGGGGAAGTTATTTTGTAGTGTACAAGGGATCCAGAAGAAGAGGCTTGTCGATAATACAGCGGAAGTGGTTAGGCTGTGATTACACTGTAATAAGTCTCAAAGCAGACTTTAGAGTTACCAGATTTATTGTTTCGTGTTTGATCACGGAAGGTCATAAAACTTGTCATTTCCTGAAGAATGCTTTGCTCTCTGTCATCGAGGATCTATAGTCATCGATGGAAAAGGTCACACTGCGGGAGGAATTCACCATGATTGGCGAAATTCCCACAAAGTAACTTTCCATCGTGGGTGTAAAATTGGCTATTAGCCAACTCATCCTATGTGATATACTTTAGAACTGCCAATATAAGCTTGTTAAGTAAATAAACGACAGAGCTTTTTTTTTTTTTTCTTTTTTGAGGAAGCAGTTCTTCAATTATCGTTATTTATATATCCATCATTATCATCCTAACAATCTGATTTCTATCACTTTTTTCCTCGGTAATATCTACTGATAGAACAATCGATAACTGATAATTAGGTGTGCGCGGACTATAAATTTCGACTAGAATCGAGTGTTAAAATATCTGAACCCAAATACAATTTTGGAAATAAAAAAAAAAAATCCGAACTGCGATAAACTGTGTTCACATTAAAACTTCGATAAATTCTATTATTATATTTATAAAAAGCGCCAAAATGAAGTCTGAAAAATTCTCCGTATTCTCCTGACTTTTTTTTTATGTCAGTCCTACTTACTAAGTTGCATACACCAGTTAACATAAGAGTACCGTTGGTGTACTAGGCTACGTATCAGTCAATCCAGTTTCCCTGTCTAGAGGCAGATCAAACTTATTCAAGCCATTTCAGGCCTCCAATAAGTAAAGTTGTCGTTTCACAACTAGAAAAGAGGTTGTGTAATCTCCAACCTGTTGCTCGATATTTATTTATCCATGCTAGTAATGTGAGAGGTTATTGTCATGGGGAAACACACACTGACAATACGAAAAAGAAATCTTAAACATAATGAGCGACTTACATAGCTTAATCAGTAATTCTTAATCTGTGTTCCGCAAGCCATATGATTTTCGTTGGCCGGTATGAAAAGCATCACCTCACTTATCTTTGTCCTGGAATGGTTTGAGAGTTCTACATTTGGTCTCCTAAAGAAGTTTCCAGGTTTTTTAGCAGGCCTAAGGTACTAAATGTGCTTTGGTCACCGCCCTTTCGTGGGATGGGGGTACTGGCATAAACTTAAAAAAACACACACACATTACAATCAGTAACTAGTAGTATCCATTCCGCCAATCTTCTCCACAGCAGATCTGCTAGCCAGCATTACTTACTTACTTTAGACACAAGACACGGAATGGTTTGGATAATCAAACTCATGTGGCTGTTGAGAATTCGATTGGATATGGAATAAAGGCTTGCTTAGCAAACTGCATTATTGCAGTCTGCCTTCCATCTTTTCCAGGGAATCTTACTTTCTTCTGCGATCTTCTTATACATAAATACTCTCACTGACCTCAAATCCTATCCATGGTCTACTAATGGTAATACGCTCCATCTTTCTTATACATCCGAGAGACCTCGTAATGCTCAAACACACAAAGATTCAGGACCTTACACAGTCATTAATGTTTTAAGCGCTAATTCCTTCGTCAACTTTGAAACTACCAAAATAAAGCTATATGTACTTTCTTGGAAAATATGAGATATCACTTCGCCTTCCTTTATCTTTGATAATACTCATATCTTCAGACAGGATCGCAGATGTCTTTTCTCAGGCTTGTGGTCAACATATCCAGTCCTTCCTGTCACAAAAATTATCACATTTATGCTCTTTAACCTCCAAAATGGTTGATTTCTTTTCCGCTGAAAACACTACTTCTCACCTGTACGGTTGCTAACATTATACGAATCCCAAATTCGAACCTTAGAATACTGTTTCCGCATTTCGAATTGTGTACGAAAACGTTCCTAAAATTTCTAGAGCAATCCGATTAATTGAGGATTCTTCCCCTCTCATACAACAGGCACTGGAAAATCAATAGCATTGCTATTAATTTTCCTGTGCTGTGTGAGGTTAATATATGAAAAATCATGGGATCGTTTTCCTCCTGCTACTTATTTGGTTTTTGTATTATAAGAGTGCAGTCGCGAGGACATCACAATCTTTTTCCTTCATGAGAAAGACCTAAATCCAAATTCTTCTAGAACACATGGAATTTCATAAGAGTTTTCAACTGAAAGTTAGTCGATCTTATATACTTGTAGCAAGGTTTTCCACACACACACACACACACACAAAAAAAAACAGTGTTCTCATCTCCACTCGCACTAGTCAGTAGGCACACTGGTCAGAAAAGACACGCGATCGACAGACGTAATATATTGGCCTTGCAGTCTTGGTAGCAATCTTGAAATTCATCTAACCCTTTTAATTTCCCAAAGGGAGTATACTTTGCTATGAAAACACCACCTTTAACCTAAAAAAGTTAAGGCTAAACGACCTCGTTTAGCCTTAACGTTTTGAAGACTAGTGGGTAGCCAGCTCCATCCTCATCCATCGCTGACAGTGGGATTAAAATTCGATTTTTCGGACTCTGGTTTTAATCCCACAACTTACCTGTGCCGGGATCGACTAACTCGAGAACCGGCTGAAAAAAATACCTAGAAAAGTTCCTCTAGTCTAGTTGGCGACTAATTGAATTGCTAATAGTCTTTTTTCTGGCAGTCTAGCGTTATGGAAATAAAAGCCATTCCTAAAGGGCTACAGGCATCCATTTTTAGCCTTGTTTGTTAGTAATTACAACCATCCTAGTATTATAGAGGACAACACTAATAAACCTTTTTAAGAACTCCATTTTTTCCCTTCTAAAATATGCATTAAAATAAGAGGCTTATCGTGGTCCACGAAAAATTATGAATCAAAATGTGGATGTATGAAAATTTGATATCACAAACGGCACCTTTAGGTTGCTAAACCGTTGAGAAACGATAATTAATTTAAGGGATGTTCCCGTCCTTAAAATAATGGTTACAAGTACATAAAATAATTTATTTAAAAACAAAACAGGTTTACGATCAATAATAACACTTGCTTAGTTGAATGAATTTTAGTGAAAGGCTGCATGTTTACTGTTGTAAGTGTATTCCATATTTTCAAAGGAAAAGCATTTTTTTAATTATGTGCATATATCATGAAAACAAATATTGAAAAATACGTATGTAGTTATGTGCCATCCAGTCGTTTTCGACTCCTGCTGATCTTGTGAACAAAGGTTCTCCATCCCACTAGGCCTTTTGCCCTTTATTTCATCAAATTCAAGTGGGTAAGTTGCTTAATGTTGTCCATCCAACTTTTTTGTGGTCTTCCTCTCCTTCTCATGCTCTCAGTTTTCCCCAACATAACTGCCCTTTTCCAATGATTCATCTCCTTGCGTAATTTCTTCTTATTATTTATTTTTTTACTTATTATTATTTACTCTCTTTATTATTAGCCATTCTTGCAGTCCATGAGATTCTTAATAGCCTCCCTCCATGCCCATAATTCAAACGATGAATTCATTTTCTGTCTTTCTTCTTGATAATCCAGCTTTCACATCCATCATCACTACTGGAAATACCATTGCTTTGACAATTCTAACTTTCGTGGCCTTACTCACACCTCTATCTTTAATAATTTTTGTCAGATTTAACATAGCTTTTTTCACATTACTATCCTTCTTTTCATTTTATCTTTACATTTATCATAATTTCTTATTCTGGACTACAGTAAATCATAACTTTCAACGATCTCTATTTTATCTCCCTCTATTATAAATTCAACTAAATTGCCAGAAGCCATCACCTTTGTTTTGATGATGTTTAAATTAAGCCCGGCTTTGTTGCTTTCCCTCTTAACTAATAGAATCAGCAGCTCATGATCTTCCTTTTAGTTTCTGCTATGAGGGTTGTATCATCTGTATACCTCAAAGTATTTATTTTTCTGCCACCGATCTTAATTTCAGCTGGATCTTTGTCTAAGTTAGCCATTCTCATAATATATTCACTATAAATATTAAAAAGATAGGGCGATAGTACACAATCCGGCGTACCCTTTATCCATTCGAATACTGTCTGTTTCTCCAAAGACTGTTTTAATGTAGATTCTTGGTTGTTATTATCAAGAGAATTAGATGCTCATTTATTCCCATTGATCTCATTACAATCCACAGCCTGCTGTGATCCACGCAATGAAAAGCTTTCTTATAATCAATAAATCAGATGAATACCTCCTTCTGAAAGTCTCTTATTCTTTCCACAATCCATCTCATGGTTGCTGCCTGGTTGTTAATTCCTCTACCTCTCTTAAAGCCTGCCTGTTTTGTGGCATTTCTCTTTGTTAGATCACTTTCAGCGTAACTTTACTTGTATTTGAAGTTAAAGTGATGGTTCTATAATTCTCACAATCTATTGGATTCGATATTTTTGGAATTGGGTGAATATTGAAGTTTTCCAATTTCTAGGCCAGTACATTTTCTTCCAAACCTATTGACAAGTTTCAGTTAATATATTCGCTATTTTTTCTTCCCTAGCTGCTCTCAATAATTCCACTATCACTCCATCAGCTCCAAGACTTTTACTTTTGGCAGCTGTTCCATTGCTGATCTCACTTCACTTTTCATGGGTTCCTCAACAAATTCTCTCCCTTCAAATTCTCCTTGAATATTGATATATTTCTTATACAAATTCTCTACATACACTTTGCATCTCTTTCTTTTTCACTGTTTCTTCCATCAAGCATTTTCCTGAATTACTCTTTACAACTCCTTATCTAGGGATAAACTTCCCTGTAACTTCATTTATCTTTCTAAACAGATCTCTTGTTCTGCTTCCTTATCTTTTCTAACCTGTCTCTGGAAATCTGCATTCAGTTGTGTAACCCTTTCTTTGTTTCTCTGAAGTTTCATTTTTCTTCTTTCTTCTGCTATTTGAATAGCTTCTTCTGACAGCTATTTGCAATCTTTCTTTTGCTTTACTTTGAGTTTTCTTTGCTTATTCTATTACTGCACATTTTGTTTCTTCCCACAGTTTTTTTTTTTAATGTTGCGGAGTATATTAGCAAAATATACTCCGCAATAATTCCTTAATAATGTATAAATGAAAAATGCTGATTGGAGCGTCCAATATATGTCAATATGTTGGCAATTATGAAAATTTTCTCAGGTGTCCCTAAAGATTTTGAAAATAACTTTATTTCTATCCGCACCTATCGGTATGGATAAAAAAATTGAAACACCAATATAATGTCACTTCCTTAGGGAAGGGGGGGGGGCTGTCATGTAAGCCCGGACAACATCACCATGATTCATAACAGGATTAACAACGGTTTGCTAGGGGAAAAAATCACTATGTTTCCACTAGGTAGTCCGTCAGTTATCTACGGTTTAACAGTGAGAAATTGATTTCTGGTTCGCTATTGTAGGTTGTCTCTTCAGATGTTTTACGATGCAATATGTTACGCACGGTGCTATATGTCAGGCATGATGCTATATGTCTTGCCCATAGTTTTTACTGGTCATGATAATATTTATCTTTTCACTGAAACAAACAAACAGAAAATTAAATTAAAGGAACCGTGAGAACTGAAAATTTAATACATAGTGGAGTTGACAGACACCAAAGAGCACAAGCAGGTGTCATGATTTGGATTCATAATTCCCTTTCAAAATAGTTAAAATATTATAAACTATGGAATGAACGAATAATAAAAGCTTGAATAAAAATAGATAGAGGTTATTTAACAATAATTGGTTTATATGCCCAGAAGAATGAAGAGAACAGGATAATATTGAATTTTATAATCAGTTACAAAACATATATATTAATAATAAAATAAATAAAAATGATTATATAATATTAGCAGGAGACTTAAATGCAAGAATTAGAAACACGAAAATTAATAATAATATAGAATATATAGAGAATATCTCCAAACAGGAATGGCAAAAATTAATCGACTTTGTAGTTTATAATAACCTTAAAATAATTAATTCTCTCTATAAACATAAAGACATACATAAATAAACTTAGGCAGCAAGAGAATGGAAATCAATATTTGATTACTTTATCTTAAATGAAAAGACATCAAAGTTCTCTTTAGATATTAGAGTTCACAGAGGATATGAAATAAGTAGGGACCACTTCCTCATTAAAATAAAATTAAGATTACCACATAAAGCTAAAAATAACAAGAACAGAAAGAAAAGTTAAAACATTTGTTTATAAAGCTACATTATTAAATTACACAAATATACAACGGCTGTATGAACAAAGCATTAACTAATATTTAGATAAAACGAAATGAAGAAATAGCAATAGAATGACTTAATATAAAAACGATACTACATACAGCAGCAAATGAAAGCTTAGGAAAGAAAAAAAATCAATAAAAAGAAAAAAAACTGAAGATATGAGACAATACAATCAAAGAAATAATCAAAATGAAAAAAAAAACATATCATAAATGGTTAAGCAGTAAAATATTAAAAGATGAATAAAATATAAAATAATAAGAGCCATAACTAAAAGAAAAGTCAGAAAAAGACATAGAGAATCATGGAACAAATTTGTTTTTAATTTAGAGCATGATTTATATAAAATAAGACCTAATGTATATAAATTTTGAAACATTTAAGTATATATACTAAAGAAACCACAAAATTAAACACCGAATTGAAATTAGAAGAATTTCTATACAAAATTGTGGACAGATAAATATTTTAAAAAAGATAATTGGCAAACATTTAATGAAAATGAAAAGGAAATAACTAAAGAAGAATTAGAAATCAGCCTGAAAGAAAAAAGAAATGGAAAATCACCTGGAGAAGATAATTTAGGTTCAAAATTATATAAATATGCAGGAGTAAGGTTCAAAGAAAGACGCCTATTATTTTTAAATAAAATCTATTCAACAAGTAACCCACCAATAGAATGAAAAAAGCAATTGTGATCCCTATCTTTAAAAAAGGTAATAGAGATGACCCTAAAAATTCTAGAGGTATAAGTATTCTAAATTCCTTAATTCTGTATGTTAGTCAAGTAAATAATAGTTTAATATCCGACGTTTCACTGACTAATATCTGTCAGCATTTTCAAAGGATACACTGGTAAGCAGTAGAAAGCAACAAAAACTAGGAAACTAACCGACAATTCTAAAAATTATACAAAGTTATCACTGTGCGTGATAACAATACGACACGTGATACAATACGCGTGTCGCAAGTACAACGTTTTATTTGTTGAGATATTTATTGTAATTTTCATGAAAGTTCATTTCTTTTTGGTTAAATGGTAGGATTAGGCCTTGACATGGTAGGATTAGGCCTTGATTCTTATTTAAGTTACCTGTTGAACAGACGACTGTAGCAGCTTCTTTGACTGTTCTGGAATGGTAGTTCTCTTCTATGTAGGGCATATGATTCATATCCCATTCAATATTATGGTTGGTAGAGGCAAAGTGGGAAGAAAGGCCTGATATATCTTGTCTGTTATTCCTTACATAGCCTATGTGTTCTTTCTTTCTTATTTCAAAACTTCTAGATGTCTGTCCGATGTAATTGATACCGCATGAACAGGGTATGCTATAAACTCCAGAGTATTTGTAGAAAGGATGGCTATCTTTCGGTGATCTTATAAACTTTTGAATGGTCTCAATAGATTTGAAGGTTACTCTGATATTATATGGTTTTAGAAGAAGAGCTAATTTTTTGGATATGGTACTAACAAATGGAATTGTTATAGAGCTGATGTATTAGGATTCATCTCGTTGTCTTTGCGGTATGTCATTAAAGAGAATCTTGTTGATGATTCTTGTAGGGTAGCCATTTAGGGATAGATCTCTGGATATTTTCATTAATTCTTCTTGTAAGTCTTTTCATGAAAATTACAATAAATATCTCAACAAATAAAACGCTGTACTTGCGACACGCGTATTGTATCACGCACAGTGATAACTTTATATAATTTTTAGAATTGTCGGTTAGTTTCCTAGTTTTTGTTACTTTCTATTGCTTACCAGTGTATCCTTTGAAAATGCTGACAGATATTAGTCAGTGAAAAGTCGGATATTAAACTATTATTTACTTGACTAATATACAGAATTAAGTCTTTAATTTATTAATACTAGTTGTCAAGAAAAAGATCATAATAATATTCTAAATTCCTTTTACAAAATATATATAGCAGAATTTTAAATAACAAACTAATAAAACATTCTTAATGTTAGAAGTACAAAATGGATTTATAAAAGGATGATCATGTATAGATCCGTCCTTTTGTCTAAAATTAATAATAGTGAAAATAAGAGAATACAATTTAGAAAAGCATATTACATTTATTGACTTTGAAAAAAGCATTTGATAAAGTTAAAAGAAGTATTTTATTTAACATATTAAAAGAAAGACAAATAGGAAATAATATTATAAAAGCTATCATAAGCATATATGAAAATAATCAAATACAAATAAGATTAAATTATGAACTATCATGTACGAGAAAGATAAACCACAGAGTCCAACAGGAATGTTCCCTTTCAGCAAAACTTCTTAATATTTATCTAAATGAAATAATAATTATATGATGGGAAAAAATTCCATCAAGGTATTAAACTTTCTCCTACTGCTTAAACACTCTCCTTTTTGCTGATGACCAAATAGTAATTACAAATTCTCATTATAACTTACAGAAAGGTATTTTAAATTTAAATGAAATTACCAGTGATTATGGAATGATAATATCAACAGAAAAATAAAAAAACGATGGCCTTTAAAGGACAAGATCCAGTAAGAACTAAAATAGTAATAGATAACAAGATTTTAGAACAGGTGAATTCATTTAATTACCTACGGTGTATGATTACATATAAAAAAGAAAAAGATATAAACCTAAAAATTGCGAAATATTTATAAATAACAGATGTAATTAACTTTATATTTAAACCTAACCTAGTGCAAAAACAAATTAGACTAAAAGGATACAATACATTAGTCCTGCCAGTCCTATTGTATGAAAGCGAAATGTTGTTGTTGTTGTTGTCATTGTCGTGTAGGGTTCCCCCCAATTTTCCTCATCCATCCCTTAGGACCGGTTGAGGTTGTGCCCTCCAGTGAGGGACTTCTAAGTATGTATTTTTCACCGGGACGTTTTGCCTGTTCTGAGAGACGAAAAACTCCAGTTTCTGGAGAAAAAAATAATAAAATCTGGACAATAAAACAAAAAGACAAACGAAGATTAATAACAGCTGAAATGAAGTTTATGAGAAAAACTGAAAAATATACTCTGTTCGATTACAAAAGAAATGAAGAAATTATGAAAGAATTAAACCAGGAACAGTAATAGAAAAAAAATTATAAAAATATAAACATAAATGAATGGAAAGCGTTGAAAGATTGAAAAAAAAAAGATTACTGAAACAAGCCTTAACGTCCTCTAAAGAGATTCAATGGCCTTCTAAGGCCAAAAAAGGCCTTAGAAGGCCTAAATCCTTGAAAGCATGATGATGATGATGATGATGATGATATCTATGTGATATTACGGTCGAGTTTTTCATAATGCTACTTTCTCGGAAAAGAGACAGGTTTAAATCTCATTTGCGATGGAGATGATCTGATATGGGTCTTTTTAGATGGGGTTAACTAGTCGATCTTCAAAACAGTCTGGCATTTTTGTTTCCGCAAAAGTGGAAAATCAAATTGGGAACACAAAATTTACAGACATAAATATAAAAAATATACCAGTGACGGACATGTTTCGGATGACCACAGCTAACTCTTAAAAACTTCCATCTGTTCTCTTATACTGAAGAGATTGCATATGTTTTGTTTTGTTTGGTTTTTCCTCTTTAAATATATGATATACAAATAGTAATTACAATACAAAATGTCACAATACAATACGTCAGTATCCCTTTGTGGGATACTGACGATATTTCGTGTCGTTGCATAATAAAATAAACAAGCGTTTAGGGATAATAATTAAGTAATCTATGGTCATATGCTTAGTCAGCAAGGCATCTTTACAGGCATATAGACAAGAATAGTTAAGAATAGGCAAATGTTAGACTGAGTACTTAATGGCATAACTCGACACTTCTAATTGCAGCCCTCTTGAGCTGACAGTGTCATAATAATAATGTTTCGCAGAATTTTGGTAGTGTGAGGCAGTCCGATGTAATGCAGCTGGGGAATGTTGTGGGGATATGGAAGATTTCAAAAAAAAAAAAGTCTTTCAGATTTGTTCTGCTTTTGTATAGTAAAGGTTTTTTTTTTAATCTCGAATAAATTATCGAAATCAGTGGTATGGTATATGGTGTAGGTCCTGGATGCAACCGCATCCAAGCTGATAGTGACAGTTCTTTCAGCACGGCAAAAAAGTGACAGCTTGCAGGAGCAGAATCCTGCATTCTGCCGTGTATCCTGTAGAGACACAGGATGAGGATGAGCCAACATGATGTAGAGAGTCTTTTGGTAAACGAATAAGGCTACCAAAAGTTTGGCAGCCTTAAGAACATGTGCTTTTTTTTATTTCAAAATGCTTTGGATGTAAGGATAACGATGGATTTTTGTGGGAGGGGAGGAAAGAGTATAGAGTTTATTAATTCTAATTGAGGAGGAAGCCATTGGGGAAGAAAGCGTCACGAATGTAGTTAAGTTCATTGGTGTAGCTTGCATAGTCTGAATAAAGGTTTCTAACTATTTTTAGCTAATATTTTAATAACACCATATTGTCGGGAAGTTGATGTAGGTAAATTTTCCTGTAGAGAGAAGAGGATAAGGATCAGATGCTAAACGAATTTCAACCAAAGGATCCTAACGTGTCACAGAAGGGTAGATAATTATTTTTAGTTTTATTTTTCTATGGTAAAATGGATCCTAGGATATTGGCTGTTCAAATGTATTAAAACATTTCTAATATAACCATGCCATGTGGTGAAATGAAGATTTATAAGGACAGTAATGTCTAAAATACTTTATTTTCAATTATTCTATGAATAGATTGAAGAAGGGAGAGCCCCAATCAATATCCGCAATCTTTTCGTAGGGTTTTGTCAAAGGAAAACAGAACCTGAATTAATCCTGAGGTTTTTTGTTATTATTATTTTTATTTTGGGAGACATTAGTGAGGAGAGGTTAGGTGTATCAAAACTGACTATAATGTCCGTATCTTTGACGGTGTCTGAGAGCAAGATTTGACATTTGGTGCGTGTAATTTTTAATATGAGAGACGATAAGGTCAGTAATAAGAGAAAGCATTTAATTGAATATTCGGCCATTTTATATCTGGGAAATCAGTACTATGTGTTCTAAATGGCATATTTTGTTTTGTTTTGTGTATCTTGGATAATCCATTAATAGAATGGGGATATATGTATCAACTCAACTGAGTTATTTTATAATTCAGTTAATTCAGAGTTAGATAACAAATATAACAATAAATAATCGGAGTGCCCAAAAATTACTTATGGAGCTCAAAAACTTGATGTATTTCATTTCAAGTAACAGTATTATTATTTTAACCTCAGTAGAAGAACGTTGCGGCGTTTGTCCTTCGGTTGGAAAGTTCTGGGTTCGATTCCCTCCACGATGAAAAAACTTTATGGAAATTTTCGACAGAAGTTATAAGTCAGTGTCATACGGGATGAGATTGCAAAGTTTTTTCATTCCGTAGAACATGCAAATCAGCCTGCGAACAAGCAATCTACAGCGAACGTATTCTAGTGGGGATGGAAGTCGGACATGTTAACAGGCGGCACTCCCAGTTAATAACAGAAGCACTCATTCTTCTCCACTATGGGGACATAATAACAGCAACAAGAACAACAGCATTATTGTTATCATTATTATGCTTAATGTGTGATATCAATGTTTAAAGAAAAATAGTAGTGAAACTTTATGCTTTCAGTATAGAAACAGAAACATACACGCATCAACTTCTTCCATTCCTTTCTGTCTTGAGCTCTTTCATTCCAGTTCTGGATTCCCATCGCAGCTGTCTTTTTTGGATATTATTCTCCTAACGCATTCACGGTCTACCTCAGTGTCGCTTTCCATCAAGCTTCATCTTGAATGCTTGTTTAGCCATTTTCTCCTCACCCATTCTTTGCACATGTTCAAGTCATCTCAATCCGCTTGCTCGAATCTCATCAGTGGGGATCTATAGAGTTCATATAGTTTTTGGTTATGGCTTCTTCTCCATTCACCTGTTATATTATCTCTTACAGGTCCATAGACTTTTCTGAGGATTTTATTTTCAAAGATCTGCAACGCTTTTCGCATCTTGGTTTATTATATTCCAGGTTTCTGGAGCATAAAAACCAAGTTATAATCCATAGCATGATTGTCTTGTATATTTCTGTTTTAACTTTGCTTGATATAATTTTGGAAGATAATAAATGATTCAGTGAATGATAAGATCTAAGAGCTTATGTATTTTATTTCTGTACCAATTTTATTATCTCGAGTAATCAATGTTCCAAGATATTTGAAGGAGGTGGCATTTTTAAATTTTAGGTTATCAATGGTAAAATGGTCATTTTCCCATTGATTGTGATTTCTGCAGAAAATTGAATATTATAATATTAATTTTTATCATAGTTGATTTGTAATCATAGTTTTTCAGCAACAGTTTTGAGTTTTCTAAATGTTGTTCTAATGTCTTTACTATTTTTTCCCCAGTAAGGCATATTCATCTGCATATCCTAATATCACTGTTTATGTTATCTTTTACAATTTCGCGCTGTATTTTTCTAATGCTAAATTAAAAAGGATGGGCATCTTCTTGTTTCAATCCTGTCTTAATATCAAAAGGTTTAGATCTAATTCCAACAGCTTTATACTTTCCTGTACTTCAGCTAGTTAAGGTTTAATTATTTCTGGGTGACAAGTATGATAATTCACCATGCTTCGGCGATTGTGGTGCAAATTTTGATTAAACGTATTATCTTATGAGGTATTCCTAGTTCATCTAATATTCCCCAAAGGCCTTCTCTACGAATGCTATCATATGCTTTTCTAAAGTCTACAAATAAAATATGGACCTGCAGGTTGTATTCCCTTTTTTCTAGTATAAATTTTTTCTAGTGTAAATATTTGGTCAACTGTTGATCTAATTCTTCGGAATGCTGCTTAATATTCACCAATATTTTTTTTCAGCATAAGGTAATATGTAGTATAACATTTTTAGTATAATATTAGATAAAATTTTATAGCCTGCTAACAGTAGCTATATTCCACTGTAACTTTCAGATTCACTTTTGTTTCCTTTTTTATATACTGGAATGATAAGCGATTCTTTCCATTCTGTGGGTATCTCTTCTTTTTCCCATATTAAAGTTATCAGCTTATGTATATTATTATTACGTGACACCTCCATGGAGTCCAAAGATTCATCCAGGTGAGTGGTTAATTCACTACCTTCATATTTAATGAATTCGGTTACTATTCCATCAGTACCTGCTGCCTTTGTTGTCTTTGAACTTATTTATACTTTCCTGTACTTTAGCTAGTGAAGGTTTAATTATTTCTGGGTGACAAGTATGATAAGTGACAAGTATGAAATTGTTTAGTTTCATGGAAAAAAAATTTCTTTTCCATTGTCTTATTATTTTATCAGCTTCCTTGCTGCTCTCTTTGTATCTCAGAACGGCATGAATATCACAATCTTTTTTTCTTTTTTCTTTATTGACAATTGACATTCTTCATTGAAAGCTGTATTTTACTTCGAATTCCAATTGAGTTTTCTGCTGCTACTTTTATGCTATCCTTAATATGATTCCAGATATTTTCAATATTTTCATTCTCTTACGGTTGAATATTTTTTCAATTTCTGTTTTAATTCACACGCATATTTTCTTCTCTCTTCTGTTATATCTAGTTTGTTAATATATTTTCTCAATTTATTTGCATGTGTCGCAAAATATTTACTGTTTATTTTAACCTTAAGAATGGCACCAATTAGAAAATGTTCACTATCACACTCTGCTCTTCTGAAGCTCCGGATATTCTGAATGCAATTCCTATGTCTTTTACTGATTATGATATGGTCTATTTGATTGGATGTATGACCATCAGGAGATTTCCATGTTTGTTTGTGTATATTATTCCTCATAAACATAGTGACGCTTATTATTAAATTTCTGAATGCGGCCAAATTAATTAACAAATTAATATTTGTCTCTTCATGAAGGCTTTGGTTTCCAATAATTTTTTATATATTTCTTCTTTTCCAATTTTTGCACTGAAATCGTCTAATAAAATGATTATATCCTACCGGGGAATTTTTTCTAGGATTAATTCCAAATTTCATAGAATTTATCTTTTATGAACTCTTCCGCAGCTTCTGTAGGCATTAATAAAGGTTATCGTGAACCATTTTGCTTGTACTCTTAGCTTGCTTATTTTTTCATTAAAAGCTTCAAATTCGATCAGTGATGACATTATTTTTTCCCTAAACATATTCCAAATCCATGTTTATCAGAATTGTTTCCACCATAAAGCAGTAAAAGGTTCTCATAGACTCTAATAGACTCAAATAACCAAAATAAACAAATAGCCAAAAATACGACACAAATCTAAGATGTTTATTCGCATATTAATGAAGAGCCTAGATTTTTCCTTTTATCATTAGTAAATAATTTAAAAAAGTTTCTTTATTTTTCATATACATATACATGTATTGTAAAGCCTAAATATATAATAATACACAATGCAGTTCAAATAAAATAAGGTAATATATGAGTAGCCTATTTCTGAAACTTTAGTGCATTTTATTTCGCTCCATATGATAAAACCGTCGGTTTGTTGACTGCATACACGTATTTTCTATTTCTGTCATTTTCATATATTGGACTTGATTTTTTTACATTACTTTCTCTCTTTTACATCACTCATAAATATCTCTCTTTCTTTATCTTACATTACATTCTAATCTATAAGACAACTTCTATGATGCTTACAAGTGTTATGTTCATCTTCCGCTTATTTCTGCTAGACAACAACGTTTACTATAGCTCACTTTACTCTTATAACAGATAATATAAACAAAAGGATAACGGAGTGTCAAAGTGTAGTATACAGTAAAAGCTATGTTTATCGACCGGCCAGGTTAGCAGAGTAGTTAACATACCCACTTTGCAGGAATAGGCCTACGAGTTCGAATCTCGCCGCGGACATGGATGTTTGTGATTATTTAGGTGCGTGATGAACTTCATTACCCTGTGCGAGACCCCCCCCCCCCGTTTATTGAAGGCCAAGACATTTCTAGAGCAGTGCTTGTGGATTATGTAAAAAAAAATACAAAAAATGTTAAAAAACAATGTTAAAAAATCAATTTCTCGCCCAAGGTATTAGCGTACTACAGGTTTACAATATTTCGTAGGTGGAAGTCACACACACATAAGGTTTCTAGAGAATGGTTCTAGTGAAGATTCGCAGAATTTGCGTAAATACCGTTAATAGGATTTTCAGATATATATATATATATATATATATATATATATATATATACAAACAAGCCATAATGATTGCTTTATCCTGCACATATTAACGTACTAATAAGAAATTAAATATAAAATTTTATCGAAAAAAGATGAATATAAATTATTCTAGTCTTTGGCTATGAACAGGATCTCTGAGCGGAACTTTTAGAAGAGGCTTTAATTTCTTTACGTTTCTCCACCATTATTTCTAAAACTAGACAGTGCCTAAATTCTTAACTCGATCAGTCGTGAAATGATTGATAATAATGACGCAGCCATAAGGAATAATAACACAATGCTCTTATTATCGATACAGTCATAATAATATGCGGTGGCATACTGTGGTTTACATTGTGTAATTTAAATCAAAAGTGGAAAGCTTCTGATAAACTTTAGTAACGACCAAATTTCATTAAAACCTGGGTTAGGAATTATGTCAGACAAAGCCCATCTACCAAACAGGCACAAATTATATGTGGTCTTTATATAATATGGAGTCACTGAAGACACCCTCTTTTCAACATGCAGACAAGCGACATTTACACCCCTACCACACAAAGTCAAATAAACCTAATTATTGAAGAAGAGCCTAAAGGATTCATTTGGACGATTAATAGATAAATTAATAGAAATAGAGGATATTATAAATCAGTCCTTATTTCATAGCTAAATGTATTATAGAAACTTAGGACGTTTCTAAAATAGACCAGAGAGTTTATGAGAATATACTCCTCGGCATCGGAGTTGCTTTGCACTACCTAGAAAACACTAGCTCTGCGCAGGAGTCCGTATATTCACTTTTTATTCGTGCTTTTAGGTTTCACTGACCTGACAGCTATTTTATACGCTGCGGCTGTGAGAGTGGAAATTTATATCCACACTGCTCAACAGCCTGCTACCAGTCTGAAATATCTAAAAGGACATTCAAATACGAACTTCGAAAGTTGTACCAATGCGGTGTGTAACAGCATAAGCGGAGCACATCAACCATAATATCGAAACTACAACAAATAAGGTCAACACCAATATTATATCAGATAAAAGCACTCACACAGACAGGCTGTGCTTATTTCGCTGTCTTCATATTTTAAAAGCTTATTCTAGTTTCGAAGTTAGTAAGATTATACTGTCTTATGTCTTTATTCTCCTCATTTATTGAGGAGGATAAAGACCATTGTGAAACTGCTAAATATATTAGCATATAAACCAAACCAAACCTTGTACCTACACGCTTCAAATCTATCCTCATAACCAATGTCAAAATCACGATGCTATCTTTGTTATCTACTTTTTACTTGCTCCAAAGTTTTTGCATCCCCGTGAAAGCCAGGTGACCGGATATGCGCACACTAGTCCACATGTGATCAATTAGGATCACTTACTGTACAGGAGAACCACCACATGGTTAGTCTTCTCACTGTTTGCAGAGGAAGAAATCTGAGCTGTATAAATCATCTCATACTCATCTGCCCTATATTCTACTTCAATACGAAGGTGTTCAATTGAGGGATGGTCTGAACAGTTCTGGGCCTAACAATTGAAAAACGAATTTATAATTTCAAAATTATTTTTATTTTTCAACATAATCTCCCTTAAGACTAATATATTTATTCCAGTGATGTTCCAGCGCCATTATCCCGTCCGTATAGTGGTTCTCAGTAAGATCTGCAAAATGCCCCTCTACAGCTGCAATCACCTTTTCATTCAAAGAAAAACGCTGACAGTGAGAAAGAGTTTTAGTTTTGGGAAGAGATAGAAGCCAGAGGGAGCTAAATCTGGGGAAATAGGGTGGATGTTCCAACAATTCATAGTGCAGATCCCTTAATTTTCCTATTGCCAAAACACCTTTGTAGGCAGGTGCATTGTTCTGATGAAAGATGATTTTTTCCTTCTGCAAACCGGGTTTTTTCTCACGAATTTCTTCGTCTAGTTTGGTTAAAAGATAGGAATAATATTTCCCGATTATTGTTTTATCCTTTTCAAGATAATTAATAAACAAAATGCTTTTAGCATCCCAAACTACCGATGCCATGACCTTTCCTGCTGATGGAACCGACTTTGTCTTCTTTGGCGCTCGCTGAATAACCGGCTTCTGTCCACTGTTTTGACTGCTGTTTGGATTCTGGAGTGTAATGGTGAATCCTAGTCTCATTCATAGTAATAAATCGATGCACAAAATCAGTTTTATTCTTGTTAAAATGCTTCAAGCACTGTTCAGAGATTTTCATGCGAGTGCGTTTTTCATCTCCTGTGAGCAAGGTTTTATCATTTGCAATTCTTCATGCAAAAAATATCCTGCACGTTCTTTTGAAATGCCTATAGTCTCAGCAATTTCACGCACTTTGACTTGCCGGTTACCCAATACCATATAGTGCACTTGATCAATGATTTCTGGTGTTGTAACACTTTTTGGACGTCCTTCAATTGGATCATCTTCAAGGCTGGTACGGCGACGTTTAAACTCGGCAGCCCATTTCTTAATTGTCGAAAACGAAGGAGAAGGGTGCCCATAAACTTTTATGAACTTCGACCAAGTTTTGTTTGGCGTTAAACCTTCTTTTTCAAAGAATTTTATAACCGCACGATACTCCATTTTATCCATTTCAAGGGATACAGAAACACGTTTGCTTTAGACAGCTGTATAAAACAAACTACTTGATAGAATGACTTGCAATTTCACATGGATGCTTATGACAGATGTACCAACTTAGAAAAAATAAAAATAAAAAAATCGTGCCGATAATGATGTCATCTATGGTCGAGGCCGAAAACTTTTCAGATCACCCTCGTGTTACATAACATTACATAAAAAATCAATCAACTGCAACTAGCTACTGATTGGGCTTCCGAAAACATTTGTTTTGGGATCTGAGTTGCCTCTCGATTTCCCTATTCATAAGATTGCCTCTGATACCATGCATGTCTCTAGCTACTTTTTAATTTTTTGATTTTTAATTTTAGTGTACTCGCTCTCCAACGAAAGGCTGCGGGTTCGAATCTTGTCGTGGGCATTAGACTACCGCTCCGCTTATTGGTCTGAAGTGGCTTGAAAACGTTCCATCTTTGGTCTCTAGAACAGGGTTTTGGGACTATTTAAAAAATGAATATACAAAAAAATGTATACACTTTGATTAAAATTGTGGAAAAAAATTCCTAACCCACCACGGTACAAAATGTACCATAGGCTTGCAAATAACCTTTCGTGGGTTAAAAAAAAATCAATCAACTGCAACTTTTATTCTATGAGTTATACATTTCGACATTTCATTTGGTAACGAGCACTCAAATTTTCGATGTACTAAATATTTCTTGTTTCTCAAAGATGTTTATGGCCATAGAATGTGATAAAGTTTTGTTCAAATAATTTAAATTCTTTTTAGAGAAAAAAGTTAACTTCATATTCTAAAATACGCCATTATTTTCACGATATTTACATAATTATTAGAAAATGTAACTTCATGTTAAAATAACTTATATTTAATATAAATAAAAACAATAAAATAATATAAATAATAATATTATATAATAAAAATTTAATGTAAATAAAAATAAATATATATTTAAAATATATAATCGAACAGGCATAATGGCAACTTATAGCGAATGTTATCATTATCAGTTACGATATCTTTGACTCTGGTTCTAATCAACTTCGACTTTTTTTATGATTAGCAATCATAAAAGAAACAATTAAATTGGATTATAACTTACATTTTAATGCACGGCCCTTTCGGCAGTTTGATTCATGTCACATCTATCTTTTATAAAATCATAACTGTTAGTAAATAACTTATTTTTTGTGATTAAAATGTTAGATATTTCTTTCACTGTTATTATTTTTCACACAAACACATAACAACTCACGTAGGCTACGGTTAACACAAAGAACAATTTAGCAGACGAACAAAGATATTATGGAAGCTATACTCTTGACATCATGTTTGCAACGAATTAAAATAAAATAATAAAATAGTTATTTTATATCCCTGTGCGTCTTTGTAACACTATTTTTTAAAACATTTTTCTGGAAGTTTAAGCGTTGTTACAAGAACAGTAGACTGCAATTAAATGTTATAGATTTCAAATGCATTTTTTTTTTTATTTCAAGCTATTCACACTACTTTTGAAAGCGCTCTTTCAGTAACACAAAGCGACCCCTCAATTAAAATGACTTTAATGTCAGTTCTTTCCTACCACTAATTAACGTGTTTGCGAGTCTATCGTCTTACGCTTGATATTACAGTTACTATAAACATTCAAAATTAGGATATAATTGAAAAGAACTTTACTTTAACGAAAATTAATAAATTATTATTATTAACGATCGCTCTTAACATAAATTCTGAATATGTCATTTTAAATGTTTGAACAGTTACTGTCCGATGAATTTTCCAATTGAAATGTCTCAGTTATAGAGATTTTTACTTGGTAAGGTAAGGTAACCAGCCTCCCTCGATGAGTCTAAGGACTCATGGAGTCGCCCGAAATAATAATAATAATAATAATAATAATAATAATAATAATAATAATAATAATAATAATAATAAATGAGCGGAAGTATCTGATAAGCATATGTTCAGTTACTGCTAGCATGAATAGGCTGAAAAGTCTATAGATTACGAAAAGAAATATAATTAAGCAGCGTGTGTGTCACTGCTCTCGTATTCATAATAGGCAAGAAATGAGAACATACAATACCTATTAATGATACGTTACCCGTTTTAAATTACAACCAGAAATGTATAGCAGAAAATATGGCAATTTACTCCTTCCAACCTAGGCTTAACGATTCTTTATCTTACAACTTTTTATCCTTCCCTCTACAAACTCGGGAATGGAGAATCATTCATTTGGATTTAATCATTTACAATAAGTGGTTCGCAAACTTTTATTTATATTTTATTTTATTTTATTTATTTAGTACTTTTTGTTAGTCTAAATAAAATAATTTTGTCGTAGGTTTTTTCGACTAGGTTCGGTAAATTCGTCATCAGATTATAAAAGGTGAAACTTACTCATAACAAATTTTCACTACTTGATATTAATATGTACATTTATTCCTTTTTCACTTTCAGCATTATTTACAATCTCATACTATTTTCGATACCATTATCAAGTTCAGTACTAAATAATTCTTGAGAAAGTTAACGTGATCAGTAAGAACTGATTACTTTGGCTCAATCCTAGACAAAGATTATGGTTCTCAAAGGAAATACAGACAGAGAAGCTCCTGAGCAACCACTGTACCTTAATGGAGAAAGAATTGAGAAAATCAGTAAGTTTGAGTACCTGAGATCCATTATTAATGTGAAGACTTGCTGTTCAGAAGACGTCAGAAGAAGAATAGGAATGGCTAAAACAACAGTGAGAGACTTGTCTAAAATCTGGAAGGATGGATCTGTCTCTACAGGAATAAAGTTGAGGATTTTGGATGCAGCTGTTTTTTTCAACAGGACTTATGGATGTGAGACTTGGAACCTAAAGAAGTCTGATAGGAAAAGGATAACCCTTTGAGATGTAGTGTTACAGAAGACTGTTGAGGACATCATATATATTGAAAGGTGGATAAATGGATGGATTCTAGAAAGGATTAGTAGAACTTTAAGGCTCCTTAAGGATACTGACAGAAGAAAGTTGAAATACTTTGGACACATAGAAAAGGTGTAAGGAGGACTTCTCAAAACAGTAATAGAAGGTAAAGTTCTTGGAAAAAGAGGAAGGGGTAAACCGTCAATGAGATAGATGGTGTGTCGATGAATTTCATCGCCGGTGTGAAACCACCTTCCCGCTTATTGAAGGTCTGTAGGGACTTCAAAAAGTTTAATGTTCGGTCTCTAGAGCAAGGTTTCTGGACTAGGCAAAGAATAAATTAAAAATACAATATACAGTGTGTGTGTGTGTGTGTGTGTGTGTGTGTGTGTGTGTGTGTGTGTGTGTGTGTGTGTGTGTGTGTGTGTGTGTGTGTGTGTGTGTGTGTGTGTGTGTGTGTGTGTGTGTGTGTGTGTGTGTGTGTGTGTGTAAAACTGTTGAAACATAAAAAAAATCCTTTGTTATCCACAGCACTAAGTGTACTGTAAGTTTGCAAATAACTTTTCGTGGATGGGAGCAACATTAAAAAAATTAATGGATAAGAATGCTATGCAGTTAGTAGTAGATGGTAGGTTCTATAGTGTACGGCTTAAAGTGGCCTCCCACGATGAGTGCATGTAAATGTCATATAGTGATTATAATTTTAATATTTTAGAAAGGCACTAATGGGTGCTGCATGTTTTGAGTGTTTGAACAGTTACTGTCCGATGAATTTTCCAATTGAAATGTCTCAGTTATAGAGATTTTTACTTGGTAAGGTAAGGTAACCAGCCTTACGCAGAATTCCCAAACTAGAGCATCAGGAATAAAGTGGATAAATATAGCACAAAGAAAAACAGAGAAAGAGGAAGACTAACTACAAGATGGAAAGACCAGTGAAGTCGGAAGCAAACGCATAATCCTTGATGAGAAGAAGAAGAAAAAGAGCAGTTACTGTAAGTTAATAGTTTATCGCAGGGACATGGAGAACCAATTCAACAATATTGGAATTTAAAAATGACAAAACTTATCATTTTAAGCATTTTTAAAATAATGTTTAGAAAGAAACCTAATAGATCTGTATCTGTAAACTGTAAAAATGTAAAAAAGAAACCTAATAGATCTGTATCTGTAAACTGTAAAAATGACTCTTCTCCTCACCTGCTCGACATATCTTTGATTATGCTTTACAGATTTTTGTTTTATAAACAGGCCTGTGTAGCTCAGTGGAAGTGGCGCTGCATCCTCTGCGCTAAGCCGCATGAAGATAGACTTATAGTTCGAGTCTGGTTGCCAACTGGAGGAACTTTTTCTAAGCCTCTCTTCGACCGGTTCCCGAGTTAGTCGATCTCTTGCACTGCAAGCAAATTTTTTTTCTCCCGGAAAGTCGGGTTTTTCATCCCCTAAACTCAAGAAAATCGATCGTAGAACCAACATTATTTCAGACAGTAACATATCCTGTTAGGGTTAGGTACTAAGAGATGGCAGCACTTGATTGCCAGTCTCTTCATCGGGGACTGCTTATAATTAGTGAGAGACATTGGCCAGCTATCTCTGATTGACTACTGGTGGAGACTGAACTGTCCACTCAGTCTCCAAAAGCTAGGTACGGTTAAAAGGCCTCGTCTCTTCCCTATAAGGGAATAAAAGGAGTTAGCTTATAATAATTATTATTATTTTATTTTATTTTTTATTTTTATAAACAAAACCGCTTCTTTACAACAAACATTTGTGATTTTACTAGCACCAAAGATCGGATAACTTTTATATGAGTCAAACAGGTAGTCAATTTTTTGTGTAGGTAGTAGATTATTTCTCCTGGAACAAGTACATATAGTGAGGCTATTGTTCCTCTTTATAAGGTTACGATACGACCAAATCTTGACTAGTGTGCACAGATTTGATCATCTGGGTTTCTTTGGGAGGAGTAGGTAGTGGAGAGGATCCAAAGACGAGTGACCAAGCTAGGGACAGGTCTGTGGAATGGTTCCTGTAAGGATGGATCGAAGGTGTACGCGTTGCATCTAATTGGCAGGCGAAAAAAGAGGGAAGGGGGGGACATGATAGAAACATAAGTTACTAAAGGGATTCTATAAGAGTGACACCGAAGATATTTTTTCAATGCATGACGAGTACAGCAAAAGAGAACTAAGGATTATCCTTGGAAGTTGTGTAAGAATTTGGTAGTAAGGGTAGGAGGACTACTTTTTTGCTTGGAGAGTGGTGAATGACTGGCTGGAATGGATTGTTAGAGACAGTTGTGAATGCTCGGATAGTGAACGATTTTAAGGAGAGGTATGATAGTTATTGTATGAATAATGGTTAGTGTGGGTCTCTCACGATGCCCTCTGATCTCTGGAGATGCTCGTATAATAAAATAATAATAATAATAATAATAATAATAATAATAATAATAATATGCTTTTCATTTATTAATTTTACTTCATCTGTGTTGGTTTCATATTTCATTCTTATTTCAATCCTCCTATTTTACAGGACCCACAAATTCCTAAAGAGGAGTTCTCATACACGTATCATTGCAATAGGAGGCTTCTTTCTCTCCATCCCCATATTTTTTACAGGTAAGCTACTTTCTAATTCAGTACTTCATTTTAATTAGCAAGCAACTCAGAGAGTATTTTTTTAAAATAATATATAAGACGCCTAATAAAAAAAGTTTGCATTTTTTAATTGTAATAAATGTCATACTAATAACTTGTGTTTCAGCTGAATTTATATGGCGACACTGAAGAACAAATAACGTTATCCAGGTGCCATTTTTAGTTTTTATTACAGCTTTCTGCATACGATGTTTTGTTATGTCTCAAGCGTTTGAGAGAGCATGTCAGATTTTGCATTAAGTTTGTGAAATCTAAATAAATAAACAAATAAAGTGTCATTTTTCTCTGAGAAAATTTTCGACGGTTCCAACCTAGGATGGAGGAGGAGATATCGTTTCTACAATGCTATGCTTGAGTCTCGCATACTTCTTTTCTTTTTGATATTAAGCAGGTGATCGGTTAAGTTCTGCAAAGAACTTGACCGATCACACATTACACAAAGAGATTCCTGGACTCAGCAATCTGCTTTATATTTAAATTTCTTTTATTTGGCTTTTCATTGAATGAAAAATAAAACTTATTTCGTATGGTGTCTATTCGACTGACAGAGTATTGTCATCATTACAATGGACTGAAAAGATTTTTTGTCTGCTCTACAGTCTGTTTACTGCTTCGTTAATTCTTAACGTCTGTTTCTTTAATAAGTGTGTGGCCAATTAACTTTCTCAGTGAACCGTGATGCTTTTATTGTGACAGCTTGCAGCTTAGTAGTTGAATTTATCTTCCATTTTATTTGTTTTTTTTTTAGACACTATGTTTCTCTGATATTGGACCACTTCATAATAGAAAACTCTAGTTGCTATTTTGTTTAGTAATTCTGTGGTAGGTATTATCTGTAAGACTGACGACCCCTGAAAGAATCAGGCCATTCTTAATGGTGATTGTTAATAATTCATGTGCTGTATTTACGACTGAATAGAAAATTGGATGTGAGAATTCAGAATGACCCTAAAGGAATTTTGGCCTGTTTTGTGAGTGGTTAATTTGGTCTGTCATATTGTAATTTAGTCCATCAAGGAACAAAATTATTGAAACGGGTAGTGTCCCCAGTTGTTAAAGAATTCTCTTCAGCATTCTATCTGTTGTCATTATAATATTTATTCACACGTGCGTAGAGTTAGAGGAGTAAAATCATATTAAGTCCTGAAAGTTCTAACATATCTCAGACAGCTTAGAAACAAAAACCGAATAAATAAATAAATATTTAAATAAATAAATATTTTATTTCATTTTTAGAATAAAGTTGCTGTAGGTACTTTTGTTATTACAAAATTGTCTCCGCTTTGATAGAAAGAGTTAATAGTTTTATTGCATAAAGCTTTAGTGTGAGTGCATTTGAAACATTGCACAAGTACGGAGGTATTTTTCTCAAATGGATGTAAAGGAGAAATAAAAAACACAGATTAGAACAGAAAGCCATGGAATATGATGGATTAAAGATTAGCTATTGGAAACTAGACATTTTATGCAGATATAAAACAACTATATACAAATTTATGTTTAAATGAACGATAGTAAGTTTAAGCTAGATTTTATACAAGTGGAGGAAGAGCACAACAAGCCCTACTTTTAAAATTTTGCAACAGAACTTTGCTTTTAAAATAGCAACAGAACAAGGAATGGATTAAGAAAACATGGTTAGGGAAAGATAGATGGTTATGAATATGATGGAGTAAATTAACTAATGAAGTGATTAATATGAAGTGTGTTGATAAATTCAAGGAAAGTTTAGATAAATATTTTTGGAAAGGTGAATTAATAAAGGAAAGAATAATATAAAGGTATGCTAATTTGTCTGATACAAAATTTACCAGTATTAGCCGGCCTGGCTGGCCGAGTGGTTAGCGTATCTACTCTTCAACCAAAAGGCTGCGGGTTCGAATCCCGCTGTGGACATGGATGTTTGTGAGTGTCTGTGGAAATACTAGTGGTGGTGATCGGTAGATGGTGTTGGTGTAGTTGCGGTCAGTTGGTGGATTGAGTAGTGGAGACAGAACTGTAGAGTAGTGTGCCCTCCCTCGATGAGTCCTTTGACTCTCTAGAGGTGTTAAATAAAAATAATTAGTAGGTTTCGTTAGGAATTATTATTAATTAGTTGCTTTCTCTCTCTCTGAGTACATCTTCAGACATGCCACTCAGAAATGAAATTTAGCTTTTTTGTTATTGATGTAGATGCAACATCACGAATAATTATTATAAATAAAGCGAGATACAATATATTAATGCGCACAATGTTTTCGTTAAAAATATACATTTCGAAATTTCTATGGGTTATTCATTCTTGTCTTTCAGCTACAATCATTCATAATGAATTAGTTAATATGATTATCTAAAAAATATCTTAGGCATTAGTGAAGAAAGAGACAATTTCCAAGTTCTATCAGCACTTGTTGTTCTTATTGTTGCTTTTACACCCTCTTTCCAAAAAGAAATCCAACTTTTGATAGAAAATAAAACACAGACAAATTATAATTATTCAAATCATTTATTTCAATCAATATACTCTCCATTAGCTTCGATACAGTGTTTGGCACGGTCAACTAATTCGTTAAATGAGTTTTTTATATCGGTTTTTGGGATACTGTTGACTGTCGTGGTTACTGCCGCTTGAACGTTTTCAATGGTGTTGTATCGCTTTCCTTTCATCGGCAAATGAAGTCGGGGGAAGAGAAAGAAGTCACCAGGTGCAATCAGATGAATACGGCGAGTGATCCTTGGAATCGTAGAAACAAATCAGCATTGTCTTTACTTTTGACTTCTCCAAGCGACTTGTTTTTCGGATGTTCCTCTTCTGGTGGTCTCCACTCAGCACTCTGGGGCTTTGTTTCGGGCTCATACTCAAAACACCACGTTTCGTCACCACTAACGATCGCAAGGAAGTTTGGATATCCTTACAAGCGGTTTTAATGAGGTCCTTGCAGTGTTCAATTGCGAATTCAATATACGAAGGCCCAAATTCTCGGTCAAAATGTTGTGCACAGTTGATTTTGGAATCCTTAATTCATCTTCAATCAATCTCACGGTCGATTTCGGGTTTTCTTTGATGAAATCACGCACTTTTTGGATGTTAACTTCGCTCAGTCCAGTTTTTGGATGGCCCGGCTTTTCGTCGTCTTCAAGCGTCTCACGACCACTTTGAAATCGCTTAAACCACTCGTAAACTTGACTAGGATAAGCATTCATCACGTATTCTTTTTGAAGCATTTGATGCGTTTCAGTAAAACTTTAACCAAGTTTAACACAAAAGCCAATCGCAGCTCTCTGTTTGAAACTCATTTTTCGACTGTTCGTCAAAACACACTGTCACTCTTGGCACTATAACTCGGCTTCTAATGAAACAAATATCATAAACAGTTGACACAACACTAATGAAGGTTGCCACTTTCGACAACAAAAAGATATAACAGGTGGCGCCACTAGTTTCCTCTATTTTCGAAAAGTTCTGTTTCTTTTTGGACAGAGGGCGTAGAAACGAATATCCTTTGTTTCATTCATGCTCTTCACGATATATTGGCTGTGACCTTTGAATTGTTGATTTTATGCTCAGAGTGATGTTGTATTTTATTAAGTTGAAACCTTTAGTTTTCATTTTATGTTTATTTATAACAAATTTGCTATTAAATTTTGCCTAGTTCTTATTAACAATTTGGTAAGATTACATTCAAATATTAGAGAGGTGGAAACATAATCTCTTCACCTGAACAACAATCAGCCGTTGCTTTATTAGGAACAGGATGTTGTTATAACGACTCTGTGATACTACACTTCTACTTGGATATGACAGCGTATAAAATGCTATGAGAGAAATATCGAGCAGTAGGTTAAACACAGATTAAATATCGTGTAATTGTAGGCGCCAAGTAGGTGGTGTTAGTATTACACTGACAACTCTGGTTGGATGTTCACAAACGACGCTATCCAGAATATGCTGATTTATATTCTTATATATATAAAGTAAGCATTTTATTTTTTCATATATTGCAATTGCCATTTTAAAAGTATTTATATATTTAATGCTTTCTCCCCATTTCAGGAGTCATTTTGTTCACCTTCATCCATTTCCACGAGGTCCCAGCCATTGCAACCAGTGTTGTTATAGGACTGGGAATTGTGTTTTGTGGGGTAGCCTCCGTCCAAAATGTTTATCTCTGGCAATGGGAGAAAACTCGCGTCAGTAGGGACTTGGCAGAAAGTAGAATAAGTCAACTTCAGGAGACCACCATGACACCTGACTTAACGGGACAAACCATGGAACTTTCAACGCTTGTGTGACCCCCTCCCCCCCCATAAACTAGGCAGGCATGAAACATCGATATATTCGTGATAATCAAATGAACTACTGTATTAGGGCTATTTCTCTCGTTAATAATAATGTAACGAGAGAAATTTTCTTCAATTTAGAAAAAGAAAGCAGATTAGTGCAGACCTTCAGTACAAAGTTAGATGATTGTTTATTTGATTATATGGCTCAATGCTGATGTCTATTACATGCTGTTGGAAGACTACTTATACAGAGAAAACCTTGTAAGTAAAAAAACCTCGACTATCTGCGATGAAGAATGAATAGTTAAAGCATTGCTGTGTATGAAGTACAAAAATACATTTAAAAATAATCGATAGTTTTTATTTATTAACGCAAATATTTTGATGGATTTATATTATATAACTAATCTGCGATAGTTAAACTGGAGCATGCCCAATTGGATGAATGTTCTAGAAAGACTGACAGTCAGTCAAATGATTTGTAACATTATGGCATTTAAACTACGCTATTTCTATTCAAACATGCCAGAGTTAGTCTACAACGTAGGGTATGATAGTATGATACCATAACTCCTTTAAGAATGAGTTTCAAGTACTGAACATGTTAAAAGTGTACATATAAATTTTATAATGGTTCGAAAAACAAAGAAAATCTATTAAATATTTCTATACATTTTTAAAAAGGTTGGAATAAATTTCAGGAGTGTTCTATATTGTAGTAAATAGATATGGTTTTCACGATTTTTTGCTGAAATCAAAAAACACACACAAAGCTAGTTAATAAACTAATCCTCTTGTTATCAAACATTAATTCTAACCCTTAGAATATTATTACGAGAATTTAATAGTCCGAAATTATTTATTTGTTTATAATTTTTTATTCGTTGTTGGTGACGCAAAAACTCTTTTGCCTTATTTGAAATTTATGTTTCACGTAAGCAATAAAAAAATCAAAATTAAAATCAAATCAAAAAGAGTTTTATTTATTTTTTCTTTCGTCACTTGGGAAATTTGCAATACCAAGGTACTCCTTTGTGAGGACAACATCCTTGATTCATATAATAGAAAATGTCAATGTATATGTTTGGCATGTGTACTCTGTCAAGTGCATTGTCTCAGTTTATGGATGGAAATCTCTCTCTATCTCTGTATGAGAACAGGTAACTCATACACATCTATATGTACTTATATGTACTACAAGTTCTTTGTGTCCTGAACCCAGACGTTCCACCCAAGGGCAAGTGCACTATCCACTATTCCTATCATTATGGAAGCTAACTTACGTGAAATGTAAATTATATCCAACTCAAACTTTTAATGTACGTTAGTATCTTAAGAATATTGTATATCTTATTCTAATTCAATATGCATTATTGCTTTAGTCAGCATATTTTAACTAATATTTTCGTATGGTTTCGCATATAATAACTCTGATATATATATAGTTATAATTAATTTTTCTCTGCTGCAATTAATTTGTAAGTTTTTCTTTAATCCAGAATAGTACGAATCGAATAATTCATATTTTGCTAGTTCAGTATTCTAAGATATTAAGAACAGCAAGCAATTCAATCCTTATTTTTAATTGCTTGCTGTTCAAAATAAGGGTTTAATTGCAAAATAAACGTTTTAAAGGCAAGGCCATGCAGTTCATTTGATGATTTACAATAAAAATAATAAAAGTTACAATGCCCAGTTTAAGAAAGTTATTGGGGGTGGGGAGATATTGTAGAGGACTGAGTAACATTAGATGGCCCATTATTTCTGAAAGCGATTATATAGATATGAAGAGGTAACTATCTTCTAGACGGTTATCTTTTTGGATCGCTATGTAGAAATTATTGTGCAAAAAAGAACATGATGGTCTTTAAATATTGAGAAATTATGCAACGTGTATGCGGGAGACAAGTGTGTATTTAAATAGATAGTCGCAGTCATCAACTATAATTGCAATAATGAATAATCAAACATGTCCTGGTTCTTAAGCCTAATATCCTTATGTATAAGTAGTCTTCTGGTGAAATATGCATATTCAAGCTTACAATATCTGCAATATGTAATTTATATTTTTAATGTATGTGACCTCATATTTGTGGTACCCATTATTAATTATTTTCAAAAGGCAAATTTTGTTACTCCGACATATCTAGTAACACTGCCATTATTGTTGACTCTGTCGCTATAAACAAGAGATTAATTCTGCATCCAGAAGCACTTGCCCTAAAGAATATGACGAACATTTGGTGTTGTACATGTTTTGTTTTAGCCTGTATATTATTACACTTCCTCTTCACTCGGGTTGCTCAGGGACAGCGGCCCCGATCCCTTTCTACGTGTTCAGACAATTTCATAGTCATGTTTCACTGATATCTGGTCATTTTATTTTATTTTATTTTTGAGTGACATCAAGTCCCCGAGTTTTGTGTGTAAATCAAGATGCGGGGAATCTAGTTAAAATTATAATGACGTATATATTCATCATCACGTATAGTATCATCGCTGCTGTACAATTAGAAATATGTATTGCAGCATTAAATGTGTGCCATTTACAACGAGTTGCACAAATAAATCGTTAATAAATAAAATATTTCTCTTCTATAAAATTGTATTATGTTTTTATTTCCTGACTATTGACAAATCTAGCAGCAACAAACACGTCCTCTTTATTTTTGTTTAACATTTACACGTATTTGACACATATAGTATTATCGCTGTTCTGCTGTACAATTAGAAATATGTTTTGCAGCATTAAATGTATGCCATTTACAACGAGTTGCGCAAATAAATTCGTTAATAAATAAAATATTTCTCATCTAGAAATTGCATTATGTTTTTATCTCCTGCTAAACAAATCAGGCAGCAACAAACACGCCCTCTTTATTTTTGTTAATTAATCCTTACACGTACGGTACTGTATTTAACACATATAGTATCACCGCTGTTCTACTGTACAAGTAGAAATATGTATTGAAGTATTAAATATGTGCCATTTACAACGAGTAGCACAAATAAATTGTTAATAAATAAAATATTTCTCTTCTATAAAATTGCATTATGTTTTCATTTCTGGACTACTGACAAATTCAGCAGCAACAAACACGCCATCTTTATTTTTGTTTACCATCTGATTTCTAAGCAATTTTTTATTCGATGTTCTTTATTTGTTTGTTTCAGACGTGCTTTTGTGGTATTGTTTTGTCCTTTAAGATTGAAATTAAGATTAAGTTTTTGAGATTGAAAAACACATGCACGTAATAATAATAATAATTTACAAACAAAAAATACTAGTGTCGATGGTAGTGGTGGGCAGTAGATGACGTTAGATGGAGAGTAGAGTGCTCTCCCTCGATGAGTCCTTGGAGGTGTCACTTAATAATATTAATAAATGTAGATTTCGTGTTAAAGGATCATAAAGTTAAATAAGATAGATGGTTAGGTGGTGGCTCTAACCGCTACTTACGTATATTAAAAACTTCTTTTTTTTTTTTTTTCTATTGGTCAATCCATGATTTCATGCCAAGTTCAATTCAAGGATTAGAACAGTTAGCCTGTTACCGCCAAATTGCTTTTCGAAATTAATTTTACTACGATTCGACAGTAAATTCTATCTGTATAGTCTGCAAATTGTGCTCTCCAGCTAGTTTAAAGGCGTAAAAACTCAAAATAAAAACCAGAATTTCTAAGAGAATTTTACATGCGTTTCTATTTTTGTTTTAAAAAAAAAAATCAAATCTAACTAACCTGGATTAAATAAAATAAATTAAATTCTTTCATCAAATTCATAAGTTCAAATATTAAGTAGTTTTATTTTAAGTTTAAGGAACGGTTATTTGAAAAGGAAATGATTTAGCGGTGAACATTTTAAAGAGGTTAAAATTCAATATCAGACGATTTTTTTTTTTTTAATTTTATTTTTAATACTACGTTCTAGAACAACAAATTCGCTTGTTCCAATGTCTTCCGAAGCATGTTATTAAAATGGCTGGCAACACAACTTGTTTTTGTGTATGAAAGTGTTGCTTTCCACAGCCGCATACTAAAAGATCGATACAGTCACTATGTGTTCAGTAAAAGGCTGCGTGCCTACATTGCGTGAAACGCCTCTTCGCCGGGCGAAAATACGTTTGCATCATCTATTTGCTGATGCGATCACGCGGACCTTACACGTGATAGCGAGGCATCACGCGGCCTCACTATCATCTGCAAGGTCGCAGGACTACTGGAAATATTGCGAATAACTTAAAGATGCCAACACGATCCAATTTCTACATGTTCGAGATACCTGCATCGGCAGAGTATCTCAAATTCATTGTTCAGTTGGTAGAATAAGGTACGAAGCTAAACGTCGTATTATGTAAACAACTTTAGATTAGATTTCGATTTAGCGTAATGCTTGCACTACATATAAGCATTACAGACATTACAAAGGACTGTACAGAGGATTCTGTGAAATGAGAAGTTCTGGACCACATGCTGTACGGTGTTATTCTTGTACCGGATTTCCATCTCTTGAGACCATAGAGGGAGTTACCTAGCTGGCAGTGGATTGGTAACTGATGTTCAGCACGCTATTGTTTGCCGGGGAACGACGACATTGATTTCTTCTATGCTGTCATTTAGTGCTATTTTTAGTCCGTTCATGATAAATTGACGCTGTATGAAAGAGTAATTCCTATAAAAAGTCGACTACGTGTATCGTTGTCAGAATGTACCTGTGACAGATACATTTGTGTCAGAACATACATATATCTACTGTGCGTCAGAATGAAGTTCTTTACATATGAATTGCTTGTTATCTTATTTTTAAAATACCCTCGCATAACGAATAATATTATTCAACAATGTTTGTCACACAGACATTAAGTGACTATGCATTTTTTAACTCGGATTACGAAAATAAAAGCTTTTTTGAGTGCCACACGAATTTAGATTTCAGAAAACGTAAATATTTTTGCCTGATCGCTGGCTTATCGGAAGACGAAGAGGTTTCTTGTTTGTATCTGTTCTACTTAAGTTCTGGAAGGTTCACCATGTCACACTTCCACGCTCATAGTCTGGATAAGTCCATATCCACAATCAGTTTTACACCTTTTTTACATGTGAAGTTTTATGTCAGGTACTCTACTGATTTCTCTCAGTGATTTCAAATCGTGTATTCTCTTTGTCGTTACTCTTTATTGCTAGTAACTTGTCGATGTTTCAGCTGTTTTGTGTAACTTCATGAATACCGTTTCTTATCCCAGAATTTCTCTGTGTTTTTTGTAGCTTTTTAAAATATCAAGGCCAAAATTTTACTTTTCTTTTCAAAACGAGTACAAACTTTATTTGTTGGTTGTAATATACTGGCCTACTTTAGCAGTAATGTCGATCAACAATACCCAACCTAACTTCAAACCTTTCATTTCTCAATTTTACAGACCAAAGCTCGAGCAGATGCTGAAGTATTATCAATATGCAGAAACTTCAGCATCTCAAATTCAATACAAATAATCCATTTATCCTTAAGAATACCATATAATGGTAATAACTCTTCCAATATTCTTTATCTGTTATTAAACACTTTTTTTTTTTCGAGTATAATGCAAAAGTCATCTCTCAGACCACCTATTAAACACCCTTCTGACAGCTTCATGCCTTGATGCCCTTTGACACGGCAATAATATCAAGTGGGATTGTGCCCGTAATTTTTACTTATCTTTTCTCTTCAACATCAGATGGCTGTTTACATTTTTCTGATACAAACATGTGCTCTAATCGAGCTAAATAAATCTTGTTAGAATGAAAATGAAATGAATTACAATGAAAATTCTCAGCTGCCAAAAAAAAAAGAAGAAAAAAAAAACTATTAACAAATCCAAATGTGATTCAAAAATCTCCCCTCCTGTACAAACGGAACCGGCTTTCTAGGTCGCAACTTTTGCCGATTTAGCTTCACACTCAAATGATGTCATCACCATAGATAGCATCACGTATAGACAAAACAGGCTTCTCATATCAATCTTCTAATCCAACTCCTGTATTGATAACATGTCCACAAATGAAACTTCTGACATTCCAAAGCAGCATATCCATTGCATGTTCCCTATTGAACTTTCGTCAGAAAGACATCAGAAGAATGTCAACCAGCCTAGCTCCAAATCTTCCGCAAAGTGATACTAATGGACGAATTTTTGTACAGTTTTTAATGTTAAGTAATGCTCTGAATTAACATCCATATTGTGCACACTCTAATTCTCTTTTGCTATTTCCGCCGAAAATATCTTACTTATCTTTAAAAAAGAAAGATGAAAGTTTGACAACAACTTTCGTTCAACTAATTTTGTGCTTCAGTTCAAGAAAATCAACTCCTTTAATTAATGTCACTAGTACGGATTATGTACCTCAATCACTAAGGATTTCGTTGTATACTGTCCCATCCAGATGAGCGCTATAAAAAATTCTGGAAACTAATATAGTTGTTCTTGACAATTTACAAGACTTTAGGCCTACTTATGAAATCATTTTATGATTCCTCGACTCTTTGTAAATGAGTTACCAATGAAAACGAATGACAGAAAACTTTATCTTTCATCTTTATAACAAAAAGCATTCTCACACTAGCTTCTAATCTTATCCCTCGTTTTGCCGATGACTTACTCTTTTTTCATTCAGTGTATGGTAATGCAATATTTTTATTTTAAGCCGTTGGTTAACGACATAATCCAAAAGAAAATAAATAAGAAGAGGTGCCTAGTGTTCAACTCCAAGAAACAATGACTACCTCTACAGTAATTCCAAGACATAAAAATATTACTGATCAGTTTTTAAATTCAGAAAGTTCTAAATCTTTTTCCATCACTAACTTGAGCACCGTTAGTGTTAAGCACGAACAATGCTTGGACCCAGAAATATTCAAGAGAGAAAAGTAAGAGGAGCCCAAGCATGATGACTGACTGCAGTAATTGGTAAAGGATGTTCCAGAGACAAAATACAAAAGCCTAAAATTACAATAGTAGCAGCGTATCGAAGTTCAATATGCAAGTTTTATTTCTTATGATTAAGTCTTTAAATTATTCTTTTTTTTTTTTTTTTTCATTCTGAACAATTTGGGGGATTTACAACCTCAGTTTATTTTAAAGGTATTTTTATCATCCACATAGTCAAGTATTAGAAGACTGATTTTAGATTTTAAAAATGTTTATTTTTAAAATCCAAAACTTAACAATTGAATTTTTCAACAGTTGAAAGTACTTCCTGTTTCGTCATTTTCTCAAAAACTTACAAAAAAAATAAAAAATAAAATAAAAAAAAATTAGGTCCCTAAAGTAGATTTTGTGATGAACATGGCTCAAAACTTTTTATTAAACGATTGGGAAGTGAACTAGGTTATTCATCTACGCAGGGGGAATCCACAGAAAAACCTTTTGAAAAGGGAAGAAAATAAACTAGCATTATTAATATTATACACCTCCAGGGAAGGAGTCCAAAGACTCATCGAGGGAGACCACCTACTCTACAACTCTGTCTCCACCACTCAATCCGCCAACTACAATGAACCGCTACTACCGCCATCTACACCAATGCCATCTACCGCCCACCCCTAGTATTTTCACAGATGATCACAAACATCCACACGGGCGGATTCGAACCCGCCGCCTTGTGGCTGGAGAGCGGATAAGCTGACTACCCTGCCATTATCGAACTGAAAGCTGTACCGGATAAAAATCCATGTGTGCTATTTTGCAGTGTAAAATGCATATGCGCTTATTAAATTTACGTGTATTAAATATTCATTCGTCATTAAGTAAAATATACACATACTGACTATTCAAAGCAGTCATTAGTCCCTCCCCCCCTCTCTTTTCTGTTCAGGCACAGTTTATCCTTAGCCCGATAGCTCTGACTGTAAACATGCTTATGTTATATGCAATCCACTATCACTCAGCCAAAGACTCTTCTAAAGAAAAAGAAAGGTATGTATAACCAAAACAAAGGGATTCGACTAATTTTTTTTCATCTTGAAGTTTTTTTGTCAACTCAAAATAAATCATTCTGCTTTCTTTAGTTAGATATTCTTTCAGAGCATCTAATGAATAAGACCAAACTTGAACAGAAAATTGCAGGATGATGTTGTGAACAATTGGAACGACAAAACTTTTAGGAATGATAATAAATATTATTATAAATATAACAGTTAATTAGAAATTGGAAAGTATTAGAGGGAAATTTTATAACCACCTTAGTATTAAATATAATCGTAAATTGTGAAAATGATTTTTTCGACGAAATTTGACGTATGAATCAATTAAAGGAGTTATTGAACTGTTCTTTTGAACAATATTCTATCTGTTGATAGAACAAATATGTCGAAAAAGACATTTTCACAAGGGATTGCACACAATTATTGACAAAATACTGTGGCAGCTGAAAGTCAGTACAAAACGATGTAATATGCTTCCAGAGATGGTAGAAGGATCGTATGCATATTCCACGAGAAGAAGATTATTCCTTAGAATATTCCAACGTGCAAGATAAAGTTAACATTTTTCTTCCATTAAATTCCAGTCTAGAATTTCTGTTATTAAATCGCATCTCATATATAGTCACTTTCCATTTGATTATATTCAGAGGCAACACTTGGATTGAGCCTCTGTTATTCAAATTATATGGAGCAAGTAAATAAAGGATCACTTAGACATGAGGCAGATACATCAGTTTGTGTTGCATGTTCATGACTCTTGTGATTAAATACTTCAATAGTGCTGCAGAATTTATGTTATGAATTCTATTTTTTTTTTTTTTTTTTTTTGTATTTACAGAAATGTTTACATAATAATAATAGAGGTCAAGAAGTTTCACAACAAAAAAACTTATGAAGCTTCTTCAAACCCAATTAAAATTATGCAATAAGAAATCTTGAATTGTAATATGATTTTAAACTCAACAAAATAAGTAACGAAAGTGTAAAAAATGATATTGGTATATAGATCTGATGGCTGGAAAATATAAATTTTTAGCTTACATATATTAGACGATGACGTCATTTGACGTCATTTCAGTGAGTATTTTTTATCAATGATTGGTGTATACGATAAATAGGTTCTTGCATTTCAGTTCGATTCAGAACCATTTTAGTCCACATTATTATCATAGTTTCTTTTATATCCACAATTAGGAGATTATTCTTTTCTAACACATAATTCCACATTAACTTACACAGCACTTCTTAACTTGACGTAAGTGAATCCATGTTGTTCGTTTGAGACCAATCTCCTGTGGCAACGTGTTCCCATTATCACCATTGTCAAGAATATGGACCCAAAGAAGGCGAACAACAAGAACATGATGACAATCTTCCAGTGGATATGGTCATCCTTAGTCTTTAAAGGAAGGTCAAATACAGTCGAACGACATGATTTTGATGGCATGCGAGAAACTGGAAATAACATAAATACATCTGTAGATACAGTAATTAGCAAATTACGTAGAAAATATGTTTTATACATAGATTAAGAAACATTTTCTGCTATATTCTGAGATCTTTACTTCAAAGTAGAAACAGCAAAAAATCTACTTTGAAGCATATGCAGTCAAAATGACATAATAAACACGTCAAAGTAATTAGATTTAAAGGAGCGAGAATTTGTTTGTTCAAAAGAAGAAAAGACGAACTTGAACTGCTAAGCAGTCATGTTTTAAGTTGCTCTTTAGGACTGATTGTGTTGCTTTATGATATAACAGTGGTTACCAAGGATTTTTTCTGTTGTTGTTGTTCTGTTTTGTTCACGAACAAAAATTTGAAATCATTACATTCACCTTATGAGCTAAATAGTACCGGTACACGTACCCAAGACCTTAATATTAAAGAACACGTTTAAGAATAGCTGTAAGCACAATTGCTCAATTTTTCCGATTTTATTTCATCAAGAAAGAAAAAAAATGTTGAACAAAAAAGGCTGAACAAAAACTTATAAACCTAATAAAAAATATAAATAAAAGAAAACAACAAATCCGCTAAGTCCTTATATTCTCTAGGGGGAGGAGTCAAAGGCATTTACCCCTGACTAACTTTTGGAAACTGGGAAGGGGTGCAAATTTTCATCCTTAGTCAATCACAGATAACCGACCTCAATGATTTTGATTAACATTGGAAGAGAGTACGGCAGACGATCCATACTCTCTTCCACTGCGCCATCTCGTGGTCCCTAACATACATTGTCTGAAACAGTGTGAGTTCTATGAGTGAGATCGGTTTTCTTGATAAACATTATTATTTGCTCTGATGAGTGTTAATTTTATCTATCACGTTCGCTTAATAATTTGATAATTTTGGGGTTTGCAGTCCCTCAGCTTCGCATTCCAAAGTGAAAATCCCTAAACTTGTGGTTAGGGATAGAATTAGAAAATTATTGGAGTCGAATGGAAACAAGGCTCGACAAGCGAATAAGAAAGTTGACACCGGTTTTTTTCAGAAAACCTCCTATAAAACTCATAATATACACTGTTAGGTGCCGCAAGATGGCAATAGTTGTCTGCCAGTATTCTCCTTTCCAGATGCATATGAAAGCCAATGATATCATTGGACCGGCTATTTGCGAAGACTAAGGATAACCTTTCACTAGTCTAAACGGTCTCACCAAAGGCATTAGGGAATTTTGTTTTTCGGATTTTTATGTTCTGTTTGTTATCGTTTCACTGTAAAGAGCATCAGAAAAGAAAGATGATATATATATATATATATATATATATATATTTAAATTAAACACATTTGTTATACATTGAAATTGGGTACTGGGATGTTTACAGAAATTTATTCATCAAATTCAACTTTTTTAAGGGGGAATTAACCATTGATATGTAAATTATGCGAGCGAAGATTGCTTTGTGCTAGATCTTATGAACATTAAGTAAGTTTTTATTTAAAATAGTGTGAGCGAATTTTAAAGAGAGTAATTTATTAATTCTCAAGGTCCAATACTGACCTTGAAATTTAATGAAGTAATGAAATACTAACAAAACTGCCAAGTTTCAACCGCCAACCAAGCTAAGTAAATCCTCATTCAATTTCTTAAGCTAGAATACGTCTTTTCTAGAACACTTTTGAAAGATGCTTGTTCTGTTTATGGAACATACACATATACAGCCTTTTCTTCTTTTTAAAATGCAACTAAACTTGTGCTTGTCATCTTTTTGTTATTGTTATTGAAATGATTCATCGTTTTAAAATTTTGTGAGGATGCTATTACTTTTTCCAATTGTTCTAATTGTGGGGAAGAGGGAGGAGAGGATTCTCTTTAATATTTTGTTACAAGTTTCAACTATTTCTCACAGAAGCAGTAAATGGAAACTTAATTGACTAAGAAATTGTGAGAAATTAAAACAAATGGCATCAATCCATCCACTCCCAAGATATGCATGATAAAGACACTCGTTCCCATAAACTTTCACTATCCGCGGATTAGGAAAAGATGGCACGTCTTCACGTGTGCAGTGAAATGCAATCACTGTACGCTCTTTCGTCAGCACTGCTATTGTCTCCTCACTCAGTGTTATTGTCGATGCTATAATTCAATGATCCAGAGTGATAAAACTGCGTAAGTTTTACCAAAATATAAAAGTAAATCTAATTAATAAGTGCAGTTCAGATCACACCACCACACAGATTTGCTATTTTTTTAAAAAATAAAAATAAAAATAAAGAAAGAAAGCAGGTATTGTTTTTCAACATGCCCACGACTTACAGACAATGAATCACAAGAACGTTAATTACAACTTTCAACAGTAATAATGTTTTTTTTTTCAAAATTTTCCTTTATTTAAAAAAAAATCTTTTATTTTTATGAAGAATAACACTGATCTGTACATCGAGAAACTGAATACAGTTATCTTCTTTAAGCACTAACTATAAAATCTCATTAAATTTTTGAACTTTTGCATATAACAAATAATGAATTATAAAAAAATCTTGCAAAATTAGCTGTTTATATTTCTCAAAGTTTCTAGAGAGCTTTTTTTGAGTCGTTAATAAATGCAGCCTCTATGAAATCTCACAGTTTGCCATCAGGCCAACACAAGATGATTTTTCACCTTTGTTCTGTTTGTTGGGTAGCGGTGCCAGACAGCCTTCTATATTTGTAAAATCGTCTGGTGTCCTGTCCATACATTTGTTTATATCTGCGTGACACAGAACATCCAGCCCCAACGAACATCAATGCAAAAAATGATGCAAGACAGATAACCAACACAACAGAGTTCCACAGGCTTCTGTCTTTGTTCTTGGCTGTATGACACACCTCTAATCCTGAAAAAAGATCAGGGCAAAAGTTAAAGAAACACTTACTCGCAGTATACGACATCTGATTCGCTAGAATTAGCCTTATGAAGAAAATTTACGAAATCTTTGAACTGGACTGTTGCGATGATTTTCAGTGCTTTTATAACCATTTTCTTGTAAAATCATGAATAACTGTAAAATGCGTAGTCAAGATATGTTTAATGTGCACTAATCTACTACTGTAAAAATTTACGTTTGACAGTAGTAAATTAGAAGATTAAAAGAAATATCGATTTTGAACTAGGAATCCTTTAAATGGACTTTAAAATTCGAAAATTATGTTTCATTTAAGAAACAGGGATTCTTTAGTAGCTATAGTTAGATTTTTAAAATATAAATTTGAAACTTATAAACATTGTTTATTCATGTTCGTTAACTATAGTTTATGGAAGGGTAGCAAATTAAATTAGGGTACAACATGGATTTTAATTTCTATTAATGAGAAGCCAATTCACGTGCATTTTCAGCTTTGAAAACTTTCTAGCAGTAAAAATCGTGCACGTAATCAAAACACATGCAAAATATAATTTTTAATAACGTTATAATTCGCTAATTACTTTGAATCCATTTTAGTTTATCGCATGATATATCAGTTTAAAATTCATTGTATAACAGCGAAATAAATAAATAAATAAAAAGAAAAGAAAATTGCAAGAATCGATTTGAAAGATATTAAATCTAGTCCATTTGCGAACAGGAGGGATAACCTAAAACGTCAGTGGCTGTAATATAAGAATACAAGTTATGATAGTTTGCATTGACTATTTCTGCTTGAGGATTTACTTCTATAAATGCAGTATGAGAATTACTTAAATTCAATCACAATTTGGCTTTTACTGAATGTTTATTATTTTCAGTTATTTGTGTGAGACGGCGTTTCATTCTTTGCTGAAAAACCAAACGATATTTGCACTATGTGTGGGATGAACATGTTTTCTCTTTGAGCGATAAGTTATCATTATTATTATTGTATAGGCGCCTCCATGGAGTGCCGAAGACTCATCGCGAGACCCAAACTATCCACACAATCTACCATACCTCTCCTTGAACCCATTAACAGACAAAGCACTCACAACTGATTCTGATAATCGATTTGATTCATTCACCACTCTCCAAGCAAAAAATCTAGCCCTCACACCTTTATTCAACTTCCAGCGATGACCCCCTTTGTTCTGGTCCTCCAGTCAAGTAGCGAAACATTTCCCTTGCATCAATCATATAAAACTCTTTAAGCAACTTAAATGTTTCTATCATATCCCCTCTTTTTCTCCTATCAACCAACTTCTACAATCCACACACCCTCAATATGTCCTCATACGGAACATTGCACAGACCATTCACCATCTTGGTCACTTGCCTCTGAATCTTCCACCGCTTCCTCATCCCCAAGAAACCCAGGAGACCAGACTTGAGCACAGTAATCCAGATGTGAAGGTATCAAGGCGTTATTAAGAGGAATAGAAACTTCCTCATCGCTACTTGTTAATGTTTTCTTCAATAGCCAAGTAAACTTATGGTCTACCTTAGCGACATTAGCAATACATACTCTAAATTTTAACTGTCTGTCTACCACCACTCCTAAATATCTATTTAGCTTCATCTATTTCCTGGAGGTACAGTGTCATCAATGTGATACACAACTTGTAATCTGTTTTATCCCAAAATGCATAACTTTACATTTCTCCACATTAAACTGATACCCATTATATTTTGCCCATACTGACAGCCTATTTAAATCGAACTGAAAGCTCTCCACATCGCCTTGATTAATTATTACTCTACATAATTTCGCATCATCAGCGAACAACTGAATATTTCCTTTCAGGTTATTTCTTATATCATTCATGTACAAATTAAACAGCAGTAGTCCCAGCACTGAAGTTGATTTCGCCTCCATTCTGCTCCTCCATATACCACTTTTTGATATACGAGAATGTCCAGCAGCCATTCTCTTATCCACTTAACCACAGTCATATCCATCCACATTGTTTTTCTAATTTGCGTAACACAGTTCCATGTGGTATTCTGTCAATGCCTTTGCAAAATCCCTCAGAATCATCGTGTAGCCATTTCCTTTATCAAACTCAGCTCTCACTCTATTATAAAAAGTTAGTAAATTACTAAAGCATGACCGACCCTTCACAAAGCCACGTTGCACCACATAGAGTATCATATTCTTATCCAACCATTTTTGAATTCTCTTTCTGACCATATTTTTCAGTACTTTTACCACCACCACTGCAATATTGGTTGCTCTATGATTTGCTACTGCAGTCTTAGAACTTCTCTTATGCAAGAGAATTATTTTGCCCTCTTTCCACTCCAACTCTACCAGAGCTGAGACTTAAATTAAAGAGCCTAGCCAGAGGCATCACCAATTCCCTTGCATATTCTCGCAATACCTGAGTTGATATCCCATCTAATCTCACAGCTGTATTTACATTGAGATTCTGCGATATCCTAAGAACCTTGAATTCATCCACCTCTGTTCCCATAAAAGTCTGTCACATGTCACAGCATTAACCTCGCCTGTATTACATACCCTTGCAAAGTGGTCACTCAGTAATTCAACTATTTTATCTGCTTCTCTCGCCTCATCACCATCAGCACTCATTAAGGTTATTCTCCCATAGATACCCTTCCTCTTATTTGCTACATAGCAAAAGAACTCTTTGGAATTTCCTTTGGCCTGCTCAGCTAGTTTCTTCTCGTAATCTGATGTTGCATTCTTTACCTCCTTATACTGCTCACTAGTTTGCTGGTCATCTTTTTCCTTATATACCCTCCACAGCATTTTCTTTTTCTGTAGCTCGTGCTTAACGATATCACTCATGCATCTAACTCCTACTTGTTTAACCCTCCTTACCTTAGGTATACAATTTAATACTGCTTCCTCTAGATGACCCTTAACTATATCCCATGCACTACCAACATCCTTAGTTAAGTATGTTAAGTATATTAAGTATAACAAAGATATGTAATATATGCATATCAAAATGTATCAAAAGATTATGAAAGGTATACTAGCTTTAAACTGAAATGCTATCAAATACATTTTTTTCGTAATAATAGAACAAAAGAAACCAAATTTGTATTTTAATAAATCATTATTACATTAAGTAGTTCTGATTATTTTTTCTTCCCCCCCCCCTTTTTTTTACGTAGAGAAGGAATTCTTAATTTACTGACGCTTGATACTTTTAAAGATTATCACTTTGAGACCAACTATCTAAGTGGATAATACTTGTAAAATTTTACCTTACCTGCAACTTGAATAGGTCCTATGTCCACAGATCCCAAACTAGATATGTTGGCTGTAAAAGTGAGCTGTGAAGAAATAAAACAGTAAGCATGAATATAATTCTCTCTCTCTCTATCTCTCTCTCTCTTTCTATCCTCCATTGATACACAACATGTACACATACCGACCATGAATTAGAAACTTCGCAGAAATCAATGGTTTCCGTAGGCATGCGACTGCCAATATTGACTCTCTTCGATTCCCTGCGCATAGTTCAGTGAGATATGGATCGGGAACAGCCTTCGTTAAATGCTTCGGTCAATTCAATCAAAAAACAAGAAGTTCTGTTTGTCCATACAAGCCTTCTCAGAGGATGGTGATTTCGTTGCTGACGGACTCTCTCTCAGAACTGCAGTTATGCCTCTTAGAGAATCAATATAGGTTATTTTTCCACTGATTAAACATCTGGGATATTTCATTTTTGGAGAAACCAGTCAACTTTCCTGTTTTCAAAATCGTGGCTCCAGCCAGATGGGCACCGTCAATAAGCCGTGTATTAAACTCTGAAAGATCTTTTGTTTTTCCCATTGTGATCAACACTATTGACGATTACTGCCCAGCAACATTCTTAAATAGTTGCCTGAAACGCGTGGTGACGCACGTGACAACCAAGTATTTTGCATATACACTGTGTAAGTGACGTTTACGTACACCTGCCCAAGGTTTTTAATTCAGTGGCCAGTATGCGTAGAAATACATTACTCTCTAATTCTGAGTGTTTGGAAACGTTGTGACCCTTACAAATTGAACTACCTAAAAATGTCTTATGGCTTAAATTATTTAAAACTAATTCTAAACAACTCAACTAGTTCTCACCATGGAATTTAAGGTAGTGTGAATGGGTATGTGTTTAAAAATATGAGGATGGTCTGAAAAGTTCTCGGCCTCAACCACAGATGGCAACACTATCAGCAAGATTCTTTTTTCTAAGCTGGAACATCTGTCACAAGCATCCATGTCACAATGAAATTGCAAATCATTCTGTCAAGTAGTTTGTTTTATACAGCTGTCTGAAGCAAAAGTGTTGTCTCTATCCCTGGAAATGGATAAAGAGTATCGTGCGGTTATAAAATTTTTTGTAAAAGAAATTCATTCGAAGTTCATAAAAGTTTACGGGCACTCTTCTCCTTCGTTTTCGACAATTAAGAAATGGGTTGCCGAGTTTAAATGTGACCGTACCAGCCTTGAAGATGATCCACGTGAAGGACATCCAAAAAGTGTAACAACACCAGAAATCATTGATCAAGTGCACGACATAGTATTGGATGACCGGAGAGTCAAAGTGCGTAAAATTGCTGAGACTATAGGCATTTCAAAAGAACGTGTAGGATATATTTTGCATGAAGAATTGCATATGCCGCGCTTGCTCACAGCAGATCAAAAAAAAACACTCGCATGAAAATCTCTGAACAGTGCTTGGAACGTTTTAACAAAAATAAAACTGATTTTGGGCGTCGATTTATTACTATGGATGAGACTTGGATTCACTATTACACACCAGAATCCAAACAGCAGTCACAACAGTGGATTGAAGCCGGTTGTTCAGCGCCAAAGAAGACAAAGTCGGTTCCATCAGCGGAAAAGGTCATGGCATCGGTGTTTTGAGATTCTAAAGGCATTTATTAATTATCTTTATTATCTATATTAATTGTTTATTAATTATCTTGAAAAGGATAAAACAATAACCGGGGAAGATTATTCTGATCTTTTAACCAGACTAGACGAAGAAATTCGTGAGAAAAGACCCGGTTTGCAGAAGAAAAAAAAATCATCTTTCATCAGAGCAATGTGCCTGCCTACAAAGGTGTTTCGGCAATGGGAAATTAAGGTATCTACGCTAGGAACTGTTGGAACATCCACCCTATTCCCCAGATTTGGCTCCTTCTGACTTCTCTCTCCTCCCAAAATTAAAACTCTTCCTCGCTGGTCAGTGTTTTTCTTTGAATCAAGAGGTGATTGCAGCTGTAGAGGAGTATTTTACAGATCTTACTGAGAACTACTACAAGCATGGGGTAATGGCACTGGAGCATCGCTGGAATAAATGTATTAGTCTTGAGGGAGATTATGTTGAAAGATAAAAATTACTTGGAAGTTATAAATTTGTTTTTTCAATGTTAGGCCGAGAACTTTTCAGACCACCCTCGTAAATTGTTTGCAACACGAAGAATGCGATAATCAGTTCGACACACTTTCAAACAAATTAATAGGTGCTATATTGAAGTTTTGTTGATATTTCTTCTTTGTGTCACTTCGAGATTTCATTGGGATTAACTAATTCCCTAAGTACAGCACAATCAATCACGCAGAAGATCAACTGGTGCTGACGTTATTAAAAGATCGAAACACAACTGAAGAAAACTTACCAAGAAACTGTGAGGCAGTCCACATATCAGATTCTGATTCTGATTTTCCCTTTCAATCCTTTCCGCTCGTAGGTGACCTTGTAGACATTGTCCACAAAGCATTCCTGGTGAGACTTTTACAGGGTAGTTCATCATCGCTTTCCCCAACCCTCCACTTTTATCTGGGCTCGGGACCGGCATATGGCTGGGACGTATTCGTAACTATAATTCATGTGTGTTCATGGGGACGAAAAACCCGAGTTTCCGAGTGAAAAAACTCCCTACCTCCGTATGAGAGCGGCTAACTCACCTTTAGTAGAAAGAGACAGATAAAGGTTCTTCACGTTATTGACGGGAATCGAACCCAGGTCTTTCTTTTTTCGATGAAAGGGCTTCGTCTATTCTGACTGAGCTATGGCGGCTCCAGTCCACATATACAAACGGATAAACACAACATTAATGAATTTGTGCGTTTCTACCATCGTTCATTAAAGATTCTCTTACTCAGAACTTCAGGCTACCCATCGCTATAGAGGTTTTTAGCAGAACAACTCCACGCTGCTAGTTTCACAAAAGGGCTGCTGTATGCAAGCTATGCAGCAGTGGCACGTTAATTGCGAAGAGGTTTTTTTTCCTTGTTTGGAATAAGATATCCATCCATTATCGTAGATTCAAGAAAATCGAACATAGAACGTTATACTGATTGACATTCTGGACAATTTCGTTTGTGTACCAGTACAGGATTTCGAGATTATCCTCGCTCCATTTGTCGTTATAGTCACAATATGTTTTTTTTTTTTTTTTTTCAAAATTATTTCAAATTCTTCCGTTGGTAAGTACATAATATTCTAAATATCAACTGATGAATATTTTACGGATATATTGATTAATCCTAAATTAAAAACTTTGCCTTTTTTCGACCGGTTCAAGAGTAGTCGATCTCTGGCACGGGAAAGCCGGTTTTTCGCCTAAACTAAAGAAAATCGATAGTAGAATCCCCACTATTTTCAGACAATAAACATATTCTGCTTAGAAAGAAGTCAACAGACATCCGCTTAGGCAAGGTGCACCGTGCCATGTAGCGAACCACGTGTTTGTAGCCGGTATAAATTGGAAGAATGGGATGCTCTCAAGTCAGTGCAGATCTATGCGTTCGGAAAATTATTGACAAATTGGGCCATTCTAGGTCAACAATTAGTGATAACCATACTGAGATGGAAGTACAGGAAGTCTACTACAAGTGCTACCTACAGTGGGTGACTCACCACTCTCACTGAACATGACTATAGGGTGTTACGAAGGATAACATATAAACACTGCCATTTGTCGGCCGAAATTGAATGCGGAGTTCCGGACATCGACTAGATGTATGGTCCCGTTTATGGATCTGCACAAAAACATTCAGAACCGAGACTCACAACATAGGTTTCCATGGTAGGACCGCAATATGCAAGCCCCACATTACCCGAAGCAACGTGAAGCGTCGTCTTCAGTGGTGCAAAGAGCGTGTACAGTGGAAGCTTGGAAAGCTGTGTTATGGAACAAAGAATCACTTTACATCCTCAAACTTGCAGATGGACGAGTGTGGTTGTGATGAAGCTCGGTGAACGTCTTTTACTAGAGTGCATAACTCCATCTATGAAATTCGGAAGTGGGTGTGATGGTATGGTCCGTTTTCCCTGGTTTGGCCTAGGGTCTCTGTTTGTGGTTCCACGAACTCCGAACTTTGAGACGTATCTGAACATTCTAGACAATGTAATGCTTCCCACTTCGTGGTATTTTTACGAACTGACCATTGTGTCTTTCAGCAAGACTGAACTGTGTTATAAGACTACTGCTGTAACTGCGTGGTTTGTGGACATGAACGTCACCACACTTGATTTACCTCCACAGAGCCCCGATCTCAATCCTATTGAACATATGATGAACATATGATGAACTGGAATCGTCGAGTGAGATCAAGGGACGTCTACCTCACAACGGTCCAGGACCTCATCACATGCCTACAGGAAGAATGGTCTAAAATTCCCATTGCTTGCTATCTGCAGTCATTGCAGTGAAAGGAGGCAGTCTTACATCTTATTAAGGTGGGCGCCATGGCTGTTTGTTCCTCATGCTATGGTGTCTGTTGATTTCCTTCCAAGCAGTGTAGAATGTTATGATTAAGGAGCGCAAGATGGCGGCACTTGTCAGCCACGTTTCTTCACCGGATGTCATGTATAATTAGTGATAATATTGGGTGAGGTATAATCTGATTTGTTACCAGAGGAGATTGAACTTTCCCCTTAGTCTTCAAAAGTTAGATAGGGCTATTCCCCTATAGGGGGTAGGCGAGGCCTACTCCCTATAGAGGATTAAAAGGCGTTAGCTGACTTTTTTTAATATCTGACTGGTTCTTTGGTAATACATAATTTCGTTTTGAATTTGTTTGCATATTAAAGAACTATTGTTAATTGTTCGAATTGAGATTTAGTCTTCTGTGGGCAATATAGATATCCTTTCTCCTTATATTTATATTAGGCCTAGTGATCTGTTACTCTAGTATTGGGCATGGCCTATTACAATTCGAAACCGCGAGTCACTTCGAGGATAAGGTGGTTAGCCTTATCTTCGAGGATAAGGCTATGCCTCCCGGTGTGTCCTATGTCCATAGATGTGTATGTTTAAGGGACCGGTTTGCCTGTTCTAGGGGACGAAAAACCCAAGTGTCCACGTGAAAAAAAACTCTACCTCCGTATGAGACGGGCTAACTGACCTTTAGTCGAAAAAGAGCAAATAATGGTTTCTCACATCACGGACTGGAATCGAACCCAGATCTTTCCGACTAAAGGGCTTCGTCTATATCGACTGAGCTAGGGAGGCTCATATAAATATATTTAATATTTATATGGAGGCTCCAATATAGATATAATCTCACTTAATTTCTTGTTTTACAAAGTTTAAAATGGACTGGTCAGTCTTATTCTTGCTGATAATGAAGGTTTTATAATTTCCTAGGCTTTTCTTTTAAAATGTGATCCATACATATGTATACATCCTTAATGACTCATCATTCCACTAGTGCTCGATCTCTTACATGAAGTCTGCTCCGGACAATAATTCCACTGAACTTTCTACTGATTCTTACATTTCCATATTTCGGAGATTGATTTACTTTTAATTTGTTAAAGTGAAAATATTAAAATTACAAAACAATAATTTTTATCTTACCAACAAGTTATCAAATGCAATCCACATTTAACAAAAAAATAATAATAAAAGCTTCGCGATCTTTGGTTTTGGTTTAGCTACCGAGCCACCTAATAAGAGGGGCAATTCTGCGCCTCGGAGCCGATAAGTGTAATAAAAATGTCTTTATGTGTGATTGTTTCATTGTATTTGATTTCTAGGCATATTATTCACATAGTAATATTATTGTATTATATTTAAAAGAAACGCAAATCGAAGCATAAAAGAATGAATAATATTATATTTATTGCAGTTGGTGAACAGTTTCATTACTTAAATAATTTTATCGTTAAATAGTTTCTTAATAAAGTTTAATCATCGTCTGTTATCTATATGATACAATACTCATTTTACTAAACTTAAACATGACAATAACGATAATAAATGTGACACTTTTCTGTTTCAGATTTATAAATTAATATTTATGATCTCGAGTCTCGAACTCTTCTTCCAGGGACTCGAGACTAATCGAGGAAGAGTCTAAAATTTCTCAAGAATTCCCGGAATAGAAACCCTAGGCACAATAAAAACAATAACTTTCAGGATAATATAAGCAATACATTTGTTTTATTCAAATTTTAACTCAAAATATTTTTACAAAATCTGGTCTCTTTCGACTATAGGTGAGTTAGCAGGTCTCATACGGAGATAGAGGGTTTTTTTAACCCGGAAACTCGGGTTTTTCGTCCCTCAGAAAAGGCAAACCAGTGTACACACATGGATTACCATGAAAACGTACGTCCCAGCCATAGATCTGATTCGTCAGCTTACAAAACATAAATTAATTACTTAAATCAAATAAAAAACAATAAGAATTTTGATTAGAATTTTTTGTTCTTATTTAATATAGCTGAAGTTATATAATAATGAAATCGAATTAAAATTTTCCATATGTAAATTAATGTCACCCGGCTGCATTAAACTGATCGCGGGTGATTTCATCCGTCTATTTCTTTTTCACCCAGTGTAAGTTTACATGTTCAGCATTGTAAGGATTCTCACATGTTTATTAACTCAACTAGTGAAGCATATTTTCTTCACAGAACGACTTTATTTTTTTTTTAATATAATTTTAATTTTCTTGCACACACGATAAAGTATTTAACATAAAATGAACCGTGTTTAACAATAAATAATTTAACATGAATTTATTCTTCAAACAACCTTTTTTGGTTTGTGCGGTTAGCCTAGTGGCTGTGCCCTTCGCAATTATATGCCTGGGGAAGGAGTGTCCTAGGTTCGACTCCAGTCGGTGACGTAAGGAGCTGAAGGATCTTCCTCAGTCATAGCCAAGTTAGCCAGTCTTAGGTATAGACAGTAGGGTTTTTTTTCCCCCAGTTTATCCTGGGGTTTTTCATCCGGAAAAGCAAGCAAACCAGCCTCGAGAACTCAGCACTACAGACATGGGATACACCGGGGCGTATGGCTGACCACCTTATCCTGTGAACGGTTTGAGGTCCGATGTTTAATAAACCCTCGACACCGCAAGGTAGAAAATGAGATGAGAACAGCCTTTTTGATAAGAAATTGTATTCTTGTTCCCATCCATATTTTGCCTGGATGATTTAACCTTTCACTTGTATCCGACTCTTGGTAACTTTGCAGGCAAGTGTTCTTTCCACAAAGTTACCAAGTTAACAAAACAACGGATCTTGTCATTGAGCTCGTACAACTACTGAGTGGTTGGAGGAACACGACAACAAATTCGCCAGATTGCCTTGGCCTCCAAACTCTCCTGACTGTAACCCCACCGAACATGTGCCGGATAGGCTAGAACTAGGTCTGAGAATTGCAGATCCTTCTCCATGGAATGAGCGTGAACTGATGGAGTTGCTGCAGCGGACATGGGTTGAGTTATAAAACATAACGAATGGAGGATGTTCGACACCTTGTGGAATCTGTTCCCTAGGTGTCTGTAAGCTGTGTTTGCACAAGGGTGGACCAATGAGTTATTAGGTGTGGGTTCCTATTGTAAAGCTAACTCAGTGTATATTTCATGCATTTATCAAGAGCCATCCTAGCTCGGTCGGTATCGGCGAAGCCCCTTTTGTTGGAAAGGTCTGGGTTGGAATCCGCGAAGCGAATCATTATCGGGGATTTTCAACTGAAGGTGAGTTAGTCGATTTCATTCACAGGTAGAACGGTTATTCATCCGACAAAACCAGCCAGAAGAACACACGCAATTAACGAACAGAATATACTGGCCTCATAGCCTTAGTTACTACTGCTGTAAAATCTAAACAATAAACGCATTAAAAGCAGTTACATTTTGAAATACGTAATTCATCAGTCGATGTACTTTTTATTGGACTGTATGCAATAATTCAAATGTTGCATAGGATTCGAAACTATACTCACACTGAATTTCTCAGATGTATTGACTGCGTTGCACAGATCTAGTACACTCACAGTGGTCCACTCCCGCTCACCGAATATGCTTATCTTTCGGACCACCTTGTCATAATCCGATGACCAAAGAAGTGTGTTGCTTGTGGTCAGGTTCACTGATAGTGAGAGAACAGAGTTCCTGGTAGTGCGATAAAGGAACGTAATGTTCAGAAGTGGCGAGCCGGAATACTGCTTGCTTGTAAGGAAGGAGACCGTAGGTGAGAATGCCGCAATGGACACGTGAGGTTCTGAAGAAGAAGAAGAAACATAACAGTAAAATTAAATTGGCATTAAAAACACTTAATTATCAGTATTTTAATCGTTTGTTGTTTTTAGATAATTGTATATTGCATACGAAACAAAAGCTAACTTTCATTGGCTCAATTAAAAGCCTTTTCATTGAAGCCAATGAAAAGTAAAACCGATTAAACCTTAAACATTTCAAATGGCCAATATAAAAGTGATCTCGGAAAGATATCACTTTTTGAAGGGCCATTCTTGAGCTTGAGAACGCTAAATGATAAGTCGAAAGGGAGTTCCAAGAAGCTGACATATAGACTACATGGAACTTTGTAAGAAACTTGGATACGGCGAAAGGACCGATCAAATTTTAAATTACGGTCGAAGCAACCAAGGCTATGAAAGAAGCGTATTATTTCCTCTTAATCACACCCATACACAAACATGGAAAAAGAAACATTATAAGTAATTACAGACCCATCGTCACGTTGTTCTGTAATCAACCAAATCATGGAGCGCATCGTGCATCACAAACTCTCCACATACGTTGAAAAATTTCAAATCATACCCAAAACACAATATGGCTTTCAAAAAAATAAACGAACAGCAACACTCCTGGAAGATTTCACAGACCTAATAAACGCTGCATTGGATAAAAATAGAATAACATTAGTGGTATTCATTGACCTAACAAAAGAATTTGACACACTAACACACAAAACCTTGTTAACGAAACTAACGCATATCGGAATTGGAGGTCGTCTACTCCAGTGGTTTAAAGCATACATACACGAAAAACAGAAAGCACACCACACGTATAGGATCAGCGTACAGCAAAGAGGTACATGTAACCTGTGGAGTACCGCAAGGAGCTATCCTATCTCCCATTCTATTTAACATATACACACACGACATAAGCCGCCTTCTCCTAAAAAGTAAAATCTTCCAGTATGCAGACGACACGGCCATAGTATCCATTCACAACAACGCAAATATCGCTTACACAAATATGCAACACGACATCAATCAAATCACTAACTAGTTAACTGAAAACGGCATATATATATATAAACCCTGGAAAAAACAAAGCTAATAATATTCAAAAACCCCCAAAGCTTGCCCATAGAAATTAAATATCTCACTATCCGTCATTCAACCTCCTATACACAAAACGCAGAACCTAAAACCACAACCATCACACAGGTGAAAACAACACGCTATCTCGAACTTCACTTCGATGCTGATCAAAGTTGGAATAGCCATACAAACTACCTACATACCAAGCTTAGGATAACAGCAAGTAAACAGATTAAAAGACATTGCCTCAACCCACATAAAAATACTAATCTATAAAGCATTATGTGAAAACATTTTAAGATATGCAATCACATCATACGCATTCTGCACAGACTACACACTTAACAGGTTACAATGGTTGCAAGATAAAATGGTAAAACTGATATTCTGGGAACAACCCACACTTATGCAGGAAACATGGACAAAACGCAAAATATTTAAGGTGAAACACTTATGCCACTACACAGTCACGTTAAAGCATTACTACAGCCCAACCTATAGACTAACCAGAACAACATATCAAATAACAAGACCACAATCAACAAACTACATAACATATAAGTACAACAATCACTACGGCAAAGCCACCCGAAACTACTACGTACCTGACACGATAAACAAACTGCCGTTCGACAACAGAAACCTAGGAACATACAGAGAGCTGAAACAGGCGCTATATAAATATCATAGCGAGAATGAAAATTAGAGCAATTCCTGTTTCTCTCTCTCTCTCTCTCCCCCACGCACGCATGCACACACACACAACCTATGGCAACCCCCCCCCCCTCTCAAAAACTATCACAACAAGAACACAAACAAACACACCATGTCTAAATCCAGCCCTACTTGCAAAAAAAAAAAAAAAAAAGAAGTTAAACTGTAATAGCAGTTGAAGTCTTCCAAGCATGTACCAACAATCAATACCTGGCTTGTGACCAGTATAGAAACATAACCATGACACTACCGCTATCTAAAATCTATTATCTTCCTCGGATAAGCTCTGCTAAGCTTCGAGGAAGAAATCAGAAATGCCTCCCAAATGAAAAAATATAATACATTATACAGAAAAAAAAAAAAAATTATTATTTAAAAATATTAATTTGCAAGTATCTGTTATTCACAATTGTAATGTATTATAATTATTACTGTATCTATGTAATTTATCTGAGACATAATAAAATGTTTAAACGTGTTTAAAAAAAAAGTATAGTCACATCTCGAAAAGTTGAGCCTCCCAGATATAACACTATCTCAACTCCAGAAAAATGCACTTTTTAGGGACATCTCACATTTTACGACGATATCTAGTCGAATGGATAAGGGCTCCAATTGGACTCATTTGCCATTCAAAGATTTAATTATTCTATTTCATGTTTCTTGTTATTCTATGATTGTGAACGCTGTTAATTGAATATAATAATACTAATCTGTTAATGAATGTGTTTCTTCTCGCGGTTTTCGTATTTTCCTGAATAAAATTCGCTTGGAAACCAAGGATTTCAACTCCCGCGAAACAAACAGGCCAGAGAATATACGCAGTTAACACCTAGTGTATTAGAACTTGATATATTCCCTTCAGGATATATTTTTTGTGAATCCCCTCACGAAAGGCTGGAAACTGAACATTTACTTGAGACAGTTCAACATCTGATGAAGATGGAAATCATACAACTCGAAGATACTTATGATTTCACTAAAGCTACTAAAGCTCTGAGGTGAGTGTAACGTGCCTCTTAATGTGTGTTCTGGGATACGTTTCTTAGTCTCTTATGAGACCAGCTATTTCGCCTTCATCTGAGTTAACTAAATTACATGAAAAGAACTGGGTTCTAATTCCTAATTGAGAAGTACCTTTCGGTTGGAAAGATCCAGGTTCGAGTCCGTAAACAGGATTCGAACCTAGATCTTTCCAAACAAAGGGTACAATACCGACTGAACATCATTTCTTCAAATCCCTTTCAACATTCATTGTTGTTGTCTTAGAAAGTTTTAATTCTCTGGGATATTTGTAGTTACCTACTTAGTACTTAATTTTGGTCCCCGTAGCTCAGTTGATAACGTTGAGTCGGTCTCATAGGGTGGCAGAGGATATTTGTCTCTTAATATCCGATGTTTCATTCTACAAAGCAGGCAAAACGGCCAGAAGACTCTATTAATCTCCTTAAGAAGTTACAGAGCTTACCCTCCCGAGATAAGCTTTGTAACTTCGAACGAGAGAATTCAAGAAAATTGTCAATAAAGTGCGAGACGTACTAATTTAGTCAAGACAGGAGAACTAATTTCACAAATTGTTTTATGGTATTTACTCGAGGTAATTCTAGAAAGAAAAAATGAAAAATAAAAATAGAAGAACATTTCTTTCAGAAATGTTAAAAGCCTTTTGTTGTTGTATGTATGTATGTATGTATGTATGAAAGGAAAAATGAAAAACCATAGTAAATATCAAGTACAAAACTTTCACGAAAAAATTTACACGAAAGAATTGGACAAAGATATTTGGACATATGCTAAGAAAATCAAGCGAGAAAATAAATAATAATAATAAAAAGATCGGCATTACAAGAAACCAGAACGAGAGAACGCTCGAAATTGGTATGAAACAAGAGGAAAAGAAAAAGAAAGAATAAAAAAGAAAAAAAAGAAAAGAAATTAAGAACAATATAGAAGAAATAGCAGATGCGACAAGACCTGAAATTACATCAAAATAACGGATAACAATGTGGTTAGATGGAGAAACTTCGTTCATTTATTTTGTATACTTAAACCGACCAGGAACAGTGTGTACGCTATCAATGGCTTACATATTCAATGATAATTTTTTTTTCTTATTTTTATATCCTTATTTCTACACTACATTTATATTATACGATCTGTTCTCGTAGTTTCATATAGTTGAAATATAGTAGGAGTCGATACTATCACCAGTCGATATAGTAACGACAGACCTATTATTGTTATTATTATTATTAACTTCTTTCTCCCCAGTCGCAAATCTCAAAGCTATGTACTGCCAGTGACAGTAGCGACACCTGGCCTTCTTTGTTCTTCTTTAGCCATTTTAATTTTTATTATTATAAATATTACTGAAATCCTTTTCATTTGTCACTATAAAATATTTCTGATTCATTCATTATCTTAATAGATCCTTTTTAATGTCATGATAATAATAATAACCTCTGCTATTAGCGTATGGAGATTAATATTTTCCGTTTTCAATGCTTGTTTCGTGCAATGGAAATTGCAAATAATCAGATACAACCCAACGTTCGAAAATGTAATTCTAAAAATGAACGGTGAACAGAGAAGAAAATATTTCCTCAATTAACCTGACTGCGTTGTCTGCTGATTCCTAACGATCTTGTCATTGCCTCATGAGTGGACGAAAACATTTTGTCAGAGTAATCACTAAGATAACTTGGTACAATGTCTAAGTTCATTAAGTTTGGAAGTGAGTGATATAAGGAGAGAGAATGGGACAAGAGAAGGTAAGAAGGCAAGTTGTCGTTAAGATAATATTCCGTAATTAGGAAAGAGGTGGAGGGGATCTCGTTCAAAAACGTATTTCGGGATCCAACGCAGGTTTGTTGCACTCCCAAGTTTATAGTGAATTTTCTTCGTGTGTATCGTGTCAAAATCGCATTAACTGTCATGTGATCGACCTTACTATATCTATTTTTGTTCTAATGCGTGTTGTTTTTACCAAATAAAATAACAGTCAAAAGAACCGTCTAATTTTTCTGAGGGTGATTCAGAGAAATGATTAGAACTGCACAATTCAAGTAAAAAATTAGTAAACTGCAATTGCTAATTGCTTTTAAAATATAACAGATTGCAACTAGTGAAGTAGCTTCTGCTGATAGCTTTACGATCAACTCTTCTAATAACAAAACTTTTTTTATCCTGCAAAAATTGAGAAATCAGAAAGTTCAACGCTCTGTACAAGAAAACGCTTGCTTCGACAGTCTTCTTGCGTGCTGATAAATTTTTAATCAACATTTCAAAGTACAGCTTAACAAACACTGAAACTACTGTATTGAAAAAAGGTTTTAACTCTGAAATCACGCCCAAATACATTCTTAAGGTAGATTTTATTTACAACGTAGAAAAGATCCTTTAACTCTCTACCATAATCTTTGTTAACGATATCAGACTGAAGACTGCGGCCCTTCTCTCTTCATCTCACCCTTAAAAAAAGCAACATCACTAATCTAGAAAAAAGAGCTCTATTTAATGTAAGGAAGAACAAGAAAAAGAAAATCATTGTCATCAAAGCAGACAAAGACAACATAACGGTTATCGTGGAAACAGTTGACTACATGTCAAAGATTTCGCTATTGCTTTCGGACTCGTCCACTTACGCTTCACTAGATCACGACTCTACTTCGATTAATCATAAAGAGACCAATGATCGTTTACTCAACACAACGTACTCATTATGGCCTATAGATAAAAAAAGTTGAAATTAGTGTATTTTTTAACCTTCAACTTTACTGTGCACTAAAATTCACAAGGCCGGTATTCCTCTTCGACCGATAGTGGAATGAATTAGCTCATCTACATGCCTTTCATCCAAGCGCCTTTAAAATTAATAAATAACCACACCCGACACACGGACTCTTTTATTAAGACCTCTGTACACTTTGTACAGAAACTATCTGAAATTTTTGGACATCATGCATCGGACGTCCTAGCTAGTTTAGATATCGTTTCCTTGTTCACCAATGTCTCTGAAGTGCCAGAGCTTATTGATGATCTGTTTATTTCTGATATCTCTCAGCTATTCGAACATCATTGTCTTTACTCTAATTATTTCAAATGAAATGGACAAATTTTCAATATATTGATTCATTTATTGAAAGTTTTGAAAAATGTTATGCCCACAAACCTCAAGCTGTCAGGCTGGTGGAGATACATTGACGACATTTTCATTATCTGGGAATAGAGTACTTCAGATTTAAATGATTTATCTTTCCTCTATCAACTCATTTCGCTATAAAATTAAATTTACTTTGGAATTATAAAACAAAGGAAGACTACCCTTTCTAGATTCATTTAAACATCGGTCATTATCTCCATTCAACTTCTATGCTCTGTTCCACAAAAAATTTCGAATCATTCATAAACCTTTTTCTGAGCGCATGACGAGGGGAAACTTAATGAAGAACTACAAATTATTTTTTAAAAAAACTCATACAGTAACTACTATTCTTTAATCCGTTTACACAGCAAAATCCTGATATTCATACAGGAATTCAGTTTCCATTTTTTACATTGGTAGACTTTCTCTGAAGATCGCACGTTTCTTCTAAGCTCATGACATTAGGATGGCTTATAGGAAAGTTACTATGATCTCCTAAAGATAACAACCCCTTTTACAAACATCCTGGAATATACATAATTCCATGCTCTTGTGGCCTTTCATACATTGGCCAGACTTCGGGAAGTTTTGAAATAAGATGGAAAGAATATACCTGAGACGTTAACAACGACAGGGAAGACAACTGGGCTTAGTTTATATTTTTACCATAACACACCACGATCTTGTATGCTTGCATACAAGAAAACTGCATCGCTCTCAACATAATACTGCGATCATCTTTTATTTTCACACGGCACGCTTAATAGGAATCAAGGGATGAATCTGTGGAGATACATTGATGACATTTTCATCATCTGGCTGATAGAGTACTTCAGATTTAAATGATTTTCTTTCTAAATTTTAAATGATTATCAGTTTCATACGTTAGACTTTGACAATGCTGAACAACGGCTGACTCATCCATCACCCACATTTCGTGTTATATATACATATATATATATATATGTATATTTCTAGACTGCACACTATGTTGTTCTGCTCATAAATTTCATTTCTTCTTCTCTAAATTACCATTGAAAAAATATATACTTATGAATAATTGAAGTGAGAAAAAAAAGTACTGACCTGAGGTTTGTAAATGTACTGGTCTCTTATGTAGTTGCCACTTGCTGTTGCTTAATTCAGAAGCCCATCCGCAAAAATCATTACGGAAGTCACATGACAGCAATGATATATCTTCACCTATATATTGCAAAATGCTAGAGTGAGTAACTGTATCAACAATCACACACTAATGTATAGACATGAAAATTAAAAAATATCTTATGATCTTGTTTTTAAGAGAATTAGGTTTATTACTGCAACTTTTACTACTAATGCTACACAGGGATATTCTTCTAAATGTTCTTAAGAAGCGTGCTAATTCCACTGTTTATCGGATTTATTTATTAATTTATTTTTCGCTTACCTATCTCAAAAATGTTTGAAAAAAAATCAGCTAATTCCTTTTATTTTGCAGAGGGTGTAGACGAGGCCATTTAACCAAAAGAATTTTTTTATGACTGATTGGCTGGGCAGCCCACTCCACCCTTGGCCAATCATTGCCCAATGTTTTGAACAGCTGGTTCAAGACTATCAGATGATCTTCATATCGTCCAGGTAGGAGATTGCGGCATGAAATTGCTGCCATCTCGTGGTCTCTAAACTGTATATTAGTGAAATAGTGATTTCGAAGGTTGATTGTTTTGAGTTGTGGGGTTAAAACTGGAGTTTACCGGGGGCAGGAATTTTACTTGGTTGTTCTTTCTTCTGATGGCTTAGCAGAGGGAAGCAGACGTATTTGTTATTATTATTATTTGACACCTCCAGGGAGTCCAAAAGACTCATCAAGGGAGAGTGTGACAATAGCAGCGAACGAATTTCCTTCCAACTACTAACCACGCTCAAACTTGCTTAACTTTTTGAGAGCCATTAGTAGCAGAGGCTCTACCAATCGACTAACCATTGCTGGAATCACAGGGTTATACAGGAACTACCACATACATCCACAATACACAAAAACTAACAAAGACAAATATGCTCGCCCACTCAGCATTGGAGGTAACTGCAGCCTGGATAAAATAGATATTTTTATAGAAATAAATCAGTCTTTTGATTTCTTCAGCTAAATACTAAATGTGACTTTTGTGTTGGCGATTTACACTTTTTGTATTATCCTATCAACGTATTTCATAAATTATCATGACAATTTTTACTGAGCTCAGCACAGCAAAATGCCATTTTTTTATTGATTATTCATTCATTTTATTTTTCGGATTTTAGATCCCCTGCTTTTTATATCGTAAGGAACTTTGCATAGTATAATGGACTCTGCAGGTCTATTTTGCCACCACAAATATTTTTACTCTTGTTTTTCCCCTTCCAACCTATAGATCATTTATTGGTTTGCATTTTATATTCAGATCAAATGTTTGTCCGTGACGTAATATTTGGCCTTATTTGATGAATTTTTATTAAATATGTTACAGGAGATTAGTTTATATGACAGTTATGTCTAAAAAGAATGCTGCTGAATTTAAAAAAAAAATAACGAATAAATAAAATAAAACAAATAATTAAAAAAAATAATAATAAAATAAAATCAGGTAACTCCTTTCGTTCCCCTATAGGGGGTAGGCAAGGCTGTTTTAGCCCTATCTAACTTTCGGAGACTGAGGGGGAAGCTCAATCTCCAATCTCCACCAGCCAGCCACTATGGTGGCATGAGATGGCTACTTGTCAGCCACTAGGTGGCTGAAAAGTAGCCATCTCGTTACGCAACGAAAAACCCGAGCTTCAGGGAGAAAAAACCCACTTGGCAGAGATCGACTAACTCGGGAACCGGTTGAAAAAAAGGCTTAGTACAAGTTCCTATAATCGGCGACTAGAATTAAACTTATGACACTCTTCCTCCACAGTCTAGCACCCTGGATGTGACACGTCACTTCCACTAAGCTATACAGGCGGTCCAATTTTAATGAGTAATAACAGTAGTCCGTAGTACTTTAGGCTCCTAAGGCCGACGATCTCAGATTGAATTCGTAATCATGATTTTAGGATTAGGTGGCAAGTCTTATACCAAATATGTATTTCTGTGTATAAATTGCGTGTTCTCCAGGCTCTTCCTGAGATGAAAACGCGAGTTCGTAGGAGGAAAAACCGTTAAACATCCGTATGAGATCAGCTATTGAAAAGTCCTCAATTGGAAGTCCTGATAAAAGTTCTTCGTCTCGTCGGTGTGATTCCAATGGGTCTTTCCAACCAAAGAGCTAAATCGAAACCGACTGAGCTACAGAGGCTGAATTTCAGTCAGTGAGTACGTATTAATATTAATAGGTTAAAAGTTCAGCAGTGCAACTTTTGTAAACAACTTTTAAGTTTATCTTTGAACATAATATAAAATAAGATGAAATAGAAGAAAGCTACAAAGCCATTTTATTATTTTTGAATGAAAAATAAATATATTCTAAAAGCACTGATTTTGTGCATACCCTTTGATGGAGGACAGTAATTTATTTAATGACATTTGAATCTATCAGAACGATTTTTGCTTGGTTTGCATAACAGTTCATTAATTTTAATAGTATTGAGAATATCTCAAAACATATCGCAAATTTATAATATATCATTGCGAGCGATTTTTTTTCCTTTCATGTTTCATTATGTTGCAATTGAGCAGACAGGTATCTACTGTTGCGAACTTTGTTCTGTCATTGCATGATTTTATTGGGAAATATTTGGATATCCACAGATAAGAACTATGCCTTCAAATGTAACTATTAACGTGGCTTAGAGAAGCAGGAAGTAATCTGTACAATTACTCATGCTTAAAATTCTTCGAATTCCTTTTCTAAGAATAATATAGTATTATCAATAAATTGCAGATCGTTAAGACTACAGACTCAACATGAACAAAATATACAGATGCTGAAAATCGATTCTAGTCACTGACATGAAGAACATTTTTTCAGAATTAAAAGGGCTTTTTATTCTACACTTTTATTCCCAATAAAATGCCGGGATAACTCAGGTTTTTCGTCCCCAAAAACACAAGTCAGTGTGAAAAAACGCAGACAAGAACACCAGAACGTATAATGGGCTCGCTGCGGGTGACCTGAATACAGAATCGAATCCTGGTATAAAAATAAGGTGGATCTAAATATATGTTAGTGTTTCCTGGCTAGAATCTGGATAAGGATTAAAATATTGGAAACCTGATCTACGAGGAGAAAATCTGGGAACCGAAATTAAGGAGTCATACAATTCAATCCAAGCGCCTGTGTAGCTCAGTAGAAGTGGTGTTTGCACTCTACGGCGCTTAACTGTACGAAGAAAGGATTTGGTGGTTCAAATCTAGTCACCGACTAGAGGAAATTTTTCTAAGCCTTTTTTCGACCGGTTCCCGAGTTAGTCGATCTCTGGCACGGGCTAGCGGGTTTTTTTTCCCGGAAACTCGGGTTTTTCGTCCCGTAAACTCAAGAAAATCGACCGTCGAACCCACACTATTTTCAGACATTAAAAAAAATATTGTGTTAGGGACCACGAAATGGCGACACTAGCTTGCCGCCTTTGTCACTGCGTACCGATGAATCAGTGATAGCCTTGGGCCAGCTATCTCTCTGATTGGCTACCAGTGGAGATTGAACTGCCCACTCAGTCTCCTAACGTTAGATAGGGTAAACGGCCTCGCCTACTCCCTATACGGGACCAAATAGGCGTTAGCTGATTTTTTTTTTTTTTACAATTCAATCCATAAATAGGGAGTGGAAATTGCATGCATTACTGTCATATTACTGAGAAGTTACTTTTGCATTCATTGAATGACTAAGGCTTGAGGACAGCGAATTATGTCTGTTTTTGCCAGTGCACTTCTGGGTGGTGCACCTGTTTTGAAGGATGAAAAATCCCACTTTTCTGGAAAATAGTCCTATTCTCTGTATCAGTAACTCGCCTTACTTGAAAAGCTCTTATAAAAGTTTGTCACTTCCTAAATGGGATTTGAACCAAGGCGTTTTCTTAGGTGTCTTGGTATGAGGATTGTTTCCATGAACGTGAGTGGGATCTCCTACCCCCCCCCCCCCCAAACACACTTTGATGCTAATTCTTACCTGAGATTGTTTCGGAGTAGGTATTCATTACATGGTGACAGCATGGATCTGGACTCATCCAGCAAGACAACGCGCCATGTCACTAGGCTCGAACTATGCAAGCATGGTTCGAAGAGCATATTCAAGGATTCCGTGCTCCATTTGCCGCTTAATTCTCCTGATTCGAATACCACTGAACATGTGTGGAATCATGTGGAATGCAGTATCCGTCGGGGCCTCTTTTGGTTGCTGAATTACTTCCGGGACACAATTGGAAGGGTTTGGATCTTACACAGTTTTTGAAAACAACTTCGTTGGAAACTGAGATGATTTTTCAAAGCAAACAAAGAGAAAATGGCCATTACAATTACAGGCATCCGTAAATTATGTCACACACTTGTGTAATCTAAAAAATACAACTTCAGATTGCGAGATTTAGAAGACTAACTTTTGATGTGGTCACACATAGGCTTATTTGGGAGAGTGGGAAGGAAGTAAAATTCGCTTCTCATGGAGATGTTTATAGATTGAGGAAATCCTTGGGAAATGCTCCTTGGAAAAAAAAAGGTTTTAAAAGTGTAGGAGAGTGAAACGAATTCTTTCATTTTCAACACAAATTCTTCGGTAGTTTTTAAGGATTTAAATAGAAATAACATTATATAATTTAGTATTTCAGGAATGGTACTCTTAGACCAGCACCGATTAGAGAAAATAATTTAGATTTAGAAAATAGTTTAAATAATTTCGATTATGCTTTATATATAATTTAAAATAATTATCTGCAGTCTCGGCTACAAAAGGTTGAATGAAATGCAAGTGTTTTCAAACTTTTTCTACAAATCACAGCCTTGTCTTAATCTTGCCCTTTCTAATATATTTATAATGATACACACACGTGCGCTAGCGAACCGACGACTCCATTTAGTTGAAAAAGGGGAGTTTTCGAATCTTGTCTAGGATGCGAAGAACTTTTATAAAGACTTTCAATCGTAGGTGAGCTATTCAGGCCGATCTCATAAGGAGTTGGCAAGGTTATTTTTCCTCCTGTAATTTTTTTTTTCACTTCGCCCAAACAAGCAAAACTGCTCTTACAAGAACACACAGCTAACAGGCATAGTAAACCGGTCTCGTGTGTGTGTGTGTTTTAAAATATGGCTGACGCGTCTAAGACACACACACACACACATGCACACACCGGCAGATGATTCTGTGAATAACTAACAGCATATTTAAAGTCCCTTTATTATTATTATTATTATTATTATTATTATTATTATAATACAGGTATCTCCATGGAGTCAGAAGATTTATCTTGGGAGATCCATTGTTCACACACTAGCAATCATTCACACACTATCTATCATACCATTCCTTAAACCCATTCACTGATCAAACACTCACACAACCACCTCTAGTAGCCCATTCCCCACTCACTGCCCTCAAAGCAAAAACTAGTCCTAACACCCATGCTAATCACACCCTTACACAACTTCTACTAGTGATCCCTTGTTCTCCCCCTTCTTGCCATGTATTGAAAAAAGTCTTCTGTGTATCCTATAAAACCCTTTTAATAATTAAAAGTATTAACTAGATTAATAATCAGAATGAATAAATAACAACAAAAACCTTATGTGCAGTTATTTATACGAAATTATTGTAAGTTTTCCATTGTTATTTATTTCTTCTAATTTTAAATTCGCTTCAAAAAAAAAAAAAAAAAATATATATATATATATATATATATATATATATATATATATATATATATAAAGAGAGAGAAGACGTCGAACATGGTAGACCGAGATAAAGCGGTATTAAAAATAAAGTAAAATACATTCTTCTGAAATAAGAAAAACAGCATATAATCTGAAATAAATCATGAAAGACATTTATTTTATTATTATCCTGCAGCATTAAAACATAAATCAGAATCGCATAACAAACACACTCGCAAAGAAGATATTGTCATACGGACAATGGCTGCAAATCTCATGTTTACGAAGTACAGTTAGTAAAACGCTTGCAACTTAAAATTAATTGCGCATGTCTAAAATTGTTTTACATTTATAAGTATGTTGGCTATAAATACCACAAGCGAAACGCTATTTAATTGAAAATTATGCCATTCTGACTGTTTCAGAGATGGCGAATATCTCTACAGCTATTTACACAGACCGTTTCACAAGAATATTATGTCAGTTTTATATTTATGCGACTTTTCTTATCTCGAGCACTCACCTCTAACATGGAATAAAGATGCGAAGCCTAGCGCCATTACTATCACGGAAAGCGACATCTTGTAAAGTTTGTTTTTATAACAAAATAGCACCTAGTTTACATTTATGCTATTTAGAAGAGTTTTTAAACAGCCCAGTTTTATGTTCGTGTCATTTTAAGTAAAGAACTATACGGTGCATTATTATGCCATCAAAAAAGATAGAGGTACATACGATTGCGAACTTTGTTCTGGTTCGTTAATGTCGCTTACTGCTTGATCATGTAAACATACTTATCTCCAAACTGTCTCGACGAATCACAGTTATAACTTGGAGTAGGTGTGGACAATTTGTTATTGATTTTATCAAATGTTTTACCCAAATCACTTTATTTAAACACATTTCATCCAAACTGAATTTTTGTAACTGTTTCTTTATAAAGATAATATACTTATCTTTATCAAGAATTCGATGATTATTTAATCAATCAAATGGTCATTTATGATACATTTTCGACAAAGCATTAAACAAACAGTTTTAACGCCGTTTACATGCTTGGACAATTACATTTTAGTAAGAGTTTTTAAAAACAGGGAGTTAAAAAGAAAGAAAGAAAGAAAGAAAATCATAACCATTTGTTGCTGAAATTAATTTCCACATGATAACGGAAATCATGATCATTACATTCTTTTATATATATATATATATATATATATATATATACTGTATATATACTGAGAGCTTGTGGGTTGCAGGTTGGTTGATAGGCTGAAAAGAGGCGGAAAAATAGAAACCATTAAGTTACTAAAATAGTTTTGTAGGATTAATGCAAGGAAAATACTTCAGAAGTTGGCTAGAGGCAAAAGAACAAGAAGTCATCCCTGAAAATTGAATAAGAATGTAGTTAACAAGGGGTGGAGACATTTTTGATTGGAGATTGGTGAACAAGCGAAATGCATTTCCAGAGTCAGTTGTGAGTGCTTCGTTTGTCAATGAGTTCAAGTATGATATATAATGTGTACATCGTTTGGGTCTCCCAAGATGAGTCTCCGGACTCTATGGAGATGTCCGTATAACAACAACAACAACAACAACAACAACAATAATAATAATAATAATAATAATAATAATAATTCTGTGAGAGTTCAGTTTTCTTTCAGGTGAATGCAAGTTTTGGAATGAAAGAGAAGGTTTAGTCTGCTGACTTTCCTAGTCTCCGCATTATATTTTTATCACCTTGTCATTCAAGCTCTTACTTGCTGCTGTGGAAAATATCTCAAGGGAAATGTTAGAAAGAATCCAGGACAAGCATTAAAATGACCAGGTTTTACACACGTGATATTGAATATAAACATATCGAGGGTTTCAACAAAATCCAGATATAAAATGATTATGTGATTATACTTTTGCTATAATTATATTTTCACTGTATTAATAACAAAATTAATACGGACTGGATTGTTATTATTATTTCGTAGAAATCTCTGATTCTTTTTTCGATATTCTGGAGTCCCGAAATTTATTTCTTGTAAATGTGAATCAGTAATGTTATTTAGAGTGAAACTATTGCCGCTCTAAGTAGAGGTGGAAATAGTAAAATAAACACTTTGCAGAAAGCGATCCAAAATTTCCTTAGGAAAACTCTGCAATATGCCAACATGGCAAATACGATTGCTGGTGCACGAATAACATGAAAAAAAAAAAACGGATATACTATTAGTACACTCCACTGAGGAGTGATTTGCTACACAAGGATTTGACTGAATCTAATTATGGCTTTGCATTTGGATATGGAATAAACGTTGCTGGTTGATAGGCCTTTCCGAAAGAGAAACAACCCACCGTTGTGTCACTGTTTGCTTCGGCTACCCGACTCAGGTAGATTAATACACAGGCAATCTAATATCAGCTGGTGACTAATCAGGAGATTTCATCACTGATTCTGAAAGCATTGCCAGACTTCAGCTGATGTCACTGACAGTGATATCTTAATATTGATTACAATTACTGAGCAGTAGCAACTAGACCATTTGGCATTGGTAATTGCAATTACAATAATCTGTGTTGTTCAGAAAAAGTTGAGCGTTTGTTTAGAAAACAAACATAGAACTTTTTCAAGACACTTTATACATCCAAAAAGTGAGGAAATCTCATAACGTGAGATGAAATTCATCTTCCACCTGAAGACAACCACAAACATCCTTCTCCACGTGGGATTCGAACAAACCAGTTGGTTGAAGAGCAGATATGCTAGACTTTGCCAACCAGGCTGGCAGTTCTCGAATTATTTCATGTGCATGGTTATTCAAAATATTATATTATTTTATTTTATTTTATTTTATTTTATTAGCAATAAGAATTTGGTTTTGTAGTAAAATATGTCCATACATTTTTCCTTTCTCTTGTCGTAAGAAAATTCTCTGCGATTGGCAACCATGAATTATGCATACTTCAGCCAGACAAGTGTTCATTAGAAATTATTATTTTTTTATTAAACGCGATAGGCCTGTGTAGCTCAGTGGAAATGGCGCTTGCATCCTCTGTGCATGGTCGCTCGAAATTAGGCTTAGGTTCAAGTCTAGTCGCCGACTGAGGAACTTTTTCTAAGCCTATTTTCGACCGGTTCCCGAGTTAGTCGATCTCTGGCACGGGCAAGCAGGTTTTTCCTCAAGGAAACTCGGGTTTTTCTTCCCATAAACTCAAAAAAATCGACCGTAGTACCCACATTATTTATGACAGAAACATATCCTGTTAGGGTTAGGTACCAAGAGATGGCAGCACTTGTTTGCCAGCCTCTTCATCGGTGGCTGCTATAATTAGTGATAGACATGGGCCAGCTATCTCTGATTGGCTACCAGTGGAGAATGAACTACCCACTCAGTCTCCAAAAGCTAGATAGGGTATAAAGGCCTCGCCTACTCCCTTTAAGGGAATAAAATCGTTACTTATTATTTTTTATTATTATTAAACGCGTTATGCTCGAAATTCAGAGATCCATCACTGAGACTTAGCCTTTAAAGCTTGACATAGCCTTGAACATTCAAATCTTGAGGCTAGCAAACCATTATAATAATTATCATCAGTGGTTCTTCACAGAGGTTTAGCCCGAAAGACATGTATATATACATCTCATTCTGAACTTACTCATTGGCTGTCATTGACCACAATATCCGTTATTGCATTACACTCATAAAATCCGTACACACAAAAAAGACATTCACTTATTCTAATGTGTTCTATCAGACATTCAGTGTTTAATAGAACTTATAAAAATGACTTTGCATACTCATTCCCTCGTCCATCTTATGAATAATCTTCATTCATTCCCTCATCCATCTGCACCAGTCTGATAAGCTTGGCAATTAATATTCCTTCAGGCTTCCTGCACAATTAACATTCAATATCCAGATATATGTAGTTCAGTAGTCCTCCCTATTACGATCAAATCTGCCCAAGAATGGAAACCACCTGTTCAAGTCCCTGTAGGATGTGATGATCCATTTCCTTGTGTCTACTGTCAATATCCTTCTAATTGATTGAACAAATTTCTCTGCTGTCAGAAGACATGCAACAAAGATTGCAATGTCTTCTGATAGCAGAGAAGTTTCTATATCTTCCGAGGACCTCCGAAATTAAAGACTACCATAGCAACCACAAACCCAAATTTCAACTTCTGAAGTATAATTTCTTCCAAATAATTGTTCTCCAACTCTTCATTCTAAACCTTTACCCTAAGACCGGAGTGGTCGGCCTAGTGGATTGTATTTCCATTCTCCAACCAACAGGTTGTGGGTTCGAATTCCACTGGAGTATGATGTGAAGGCTTTTAGGTAGTAGACTATTTTCATGGGCATGCGACCATTGTCCTATATATTGAAATCGTGCAGTGGCTTAAAAAAGTACCTTGTTTGGTCGATAGAATAGGAACTGGATTATATAACCGTAGTATACCTATGGTAGGTTTGGAGCCATTCGTGGATAACACCCACTTAAAAAAAAAACTGAGTGTTGTATCCTTTCTCCACTACCTATACAACAAGTCTATTCAAATCATTTTGTCGAGATACAACATTGTTGGCAACATTTCGTGTTGTTTCGCCAGCTTTGCACACTATATATATATATATATATATATATATATATATATATAGAGAGAGAGAGAGAGAGAGAGAGAGAGAGAGAGAGAAAGAGATCATCTGTTTATTCTGGAGGTAATCAATATTACCTCCAGAATAAACAGCAATGGCTCAAGGACAGTGCCACCATGTAGCGCTTTACTTGTAATCCTCTTTTTTGAGAAAGCTGCTTCCCTGAACACACTACGCAAACACCTCCATTCTAACTTATTAATTATATGTCTCTATCTTGCTCAAGTTAAATAACAGATTAGTATATCAAATGAGAGTAGCACGTCGAGTAGAGTGAGGAATGCCACAGTAGATACTCATTTCCTGTCCTTCCATGCATTTGTGATCTTATTATAAAATGTAATTAAATTTCTAAAGGAAAACTTGCTTGTAGAAATCTTCACTTCCATAGTATACTGTTCTTATCTCTGTGATTCCGTTTTGGTTTTAGTTTTTACAAAAACAAAACTAAAACAAAAATTTCACTACTCTAGTTTGATGACTTTGTCTTAGAACTACGTATGCGCATTGGTAATATTTTACTCTCCTTTCCTTCTTACCTCCAGTAATCTTGCAGACTGTGAGACTTCATTATACAGACATCTTAACGATACTACGAACACCCTAGTACCTTTCCTCAAAACAAGTGATATCTTATCTAGATATCTAGTGCTCTATTAATATGTATCTTTCTTAATATTTCCAATACTTTAGTATTGGAAATTCAGGTCTATTCAAATTTAGAAATAAAATAATTTTGGTCTATATGAAATTACTTATTAAATACTAGTACTATCTCTTCTTCATTGTAACCTTACTATTAATCATAACTCACTAAAGACATTTTCTGTAACCATTCTTTCTTCTACTAGCACACATGGGCGGCTCGTGCATAGGCACTGCGGAACTACAACATCGCCAGTTTTTCTCGATACATAAATATATTTATTAATTTATTTATATTTGCTTGTAATATTTAATTTTATCATCAACAATCCTATACAATTCTCTTATTTTGTATAAAAAATAATAAAAATCCATCTTGTAGCACTTAGGAGGGCGAAGGACGCTTACAACACTGTGTTTACCACAGTGTTATATTGCTACACGCACAAGCATATGCACGTCATAGTGAGATGCGAGCTATTAGCGTAATGCGGCACTGTCCGTCGCACAGTTCCACTGTTGTTCATATGCAGTTTGCGTCAGTAGTAGAGTGTTCGTAGTGCTTATCGTGTTTATTCCGTATCTTTAAATATTTAGACATTACAATTAAAGACATAACATTTGTTATAGTAATTTTAAGTAATTTTGAATTATACTAAACTGTATAATTTTATCGATAATAAACAATAATTTTTCATGAAGCAGAACAAGAAGAATATATTTTATTTTTAAGTAATTTTGAATTATACCAAACTGTATAATTTTATAGATAATAAACAATATTTTTTCATCTTTAATTATTTTTTAATTTTTACCATAATTTTGATGTTTTATCCAAACACGTATCACTGTACTTCAGTGTGTATGTATATTTTGAAAGTTGCAGCACCCCCACGATTTCAAGCCACGAGCGGCCATTGCTAGCACATAATGGAAGAACTTAGATTTCTTTATAATGCAATTTTTCTCTTTACCAACTTGTCATACTTTCAAACGCTTTCCTTTCCAAGTAGTTCATAATCCAATTTTAAACACTATTGATGACTTTCCTTTGCTCGTTTTTCTTTAAGATTTCTTCAGGTAGTCGCTTTAGATTGTTTTACTCTCGTATTCCATCATTCCATACCTCATCATTTATCAGATCTACGCATCAATGGACAAAACGGCAAGTTCATTGGATTACACTTTTTAGTATTCCATGATATCCAAACTTTCATACTCCGTCTAAATGTTGTTAATGTAATTGTCCCATTCACTTTTCTTGCTTCATCGGTCATTTCTTGCTCCCACTCGATATTTGCATAACTGAAGTATCCCGTCAGAGCGAATCCGCCCTGCACTCATTGAAATTCAAGCTATGTACTTCGTTTTTCTGAAAAAAAAAAAAAAGCGTACGCACATTCAAGGAATTAATTAATTAATTAATTTTAAATGGAAGTTCTAATCCTTAATTTGCTGGCCTGGTTGGCTCCGCGGTTATAGCAGTGGTGTAACTAGAGCTTTGCCGCCTGGGGCAGCCTGTGAGGTTGCCGTCCCTCTCGACACACACCAAAATACTATAACAAGTCAAAACGACGTATAGGGAAATAAATTAAAACAGTATGTTTATTTTTGAAGTAAAACTTTAATTCCAACATTCTAAAATGTTATTTTTCTTGCTTTTCTGTTACCAAAATCGTCGATGACATTGGCGAAGTCTGTTTCATAGTAATGCAAGTAATTCTTAATCCGTTTTATTTAGAAAAACTCCTCTCACAACTAGCAACACTTACAGCAATTGTGAGGAAAATTCGCAGTAGTATTACAATATTTGGAAATGAGTTCTCGAGACTGTATTTTAGAATTAACTGCAAACGTTCAAAAAGGTTCAAAGTGCCGTCCGGGACGGATCTCCCCCACCCCACCCCCCCGCTAGCTACGCCTCTGGGTTATAGTATATACTCTGTAGCCAGTATGCTGCGGGTTCGAATCCAGATCTTATTACTGATGTTTGTAATTATCTTTAGTTGGGGAATAAATGTCATTTCTTATTAGAATGATCTGAAGACGCTTGGAAAAAGTTCCAAGTTTTGGAGCAGAGTTTCTGGAGTTTATATATATACTAATATAAAAATATAAAACATTAATAAAAGTAAAAAAAAAAGTTCTTAGCTCACCTACAGTGTTAATGTACTAGAGGTTTACAATGTATAATGGGTTGGAATCAAATTAAAAAAAAAACACATGATACTTTGGAAATCTATAGTGCATTTAGTAACACTGATGACCTATTGACACAGTCACCTAGGTTAGCAATAGAAAACTAAATACATCATGTAACGGACTTTATACCAATAAGGGAGTACGCGGAACACATTTAACTCCCAAACTGAAAGCGTTCTGCCTTTTAGAAATCGATAAAATAGCCGATCAACAGACTTAATCGGTACTTATACAATGGCCGAAACACAGGCCTGGAAAAAGATCCTTCAGCCAAGGACTGCATTCGGAAATGTTTCAATACATTGGATCTTTTATGAATAGAACTTGATTTTGGACAATTGCTTTTCTTATATTTAGCTGTTTTTCTTGTGTGTGCGTGCGTGCGTGTGTTATTTGTATACCTATTTTATGTATCATCCCTGCACTTGTATTCTTGACTTCTTCAGTCACGATTCGTGGAGCATTAAATAGATGGCAACACACATATGCAGCATATTTGATAGTGGTGCATTTATGTTTTAAAAAACTATGCTGTAACGTTTCACAGAATGGTGTGTCTTTTTTATGCCCTGTTTCAATGTGTGAGTTTTTTTAATCATAAAAAAGAATGTTGACAATGACAAGGAACAATATCATTTCATCGTTCCAGCTAAGATGACACATCCGTTAGTGTTTTACCCGTTACTGTCATTTTGCAAAATTTATCATATCTGATAAATTGTCAGAATTGGCGAAGTCATTATTGTACTCCTTTGCTAATTCAGTAGTCATTTAAAATCTTATCCACAGCGCTGATTACATTAACTTCTGTTCTGTTCTGTTCAAGTTTCTCTCTTTTGTATGGTTGGTCATCCAGCCAACTGAGAATTTCTTTAACCAAGCTACCGTCCACGTCTACTATAGACGTCAAGGTTATCATGGATGCAAAGTGCATATTAAAATTGTAATACCATCTTCAGTTTCCCAATAACAACACTAAGTTGGATTTCGATCCAGGGATAGTAACGAGAATCTTCTTTTACGTAAATACTCGCGAAGTCATTATTGTACTCCTTTGCTAATTCAGTACTCATTTAAAATCTTATCCATAGCGCTGATTACATTAACTTCTGTTCTGATTAAGTTTCTCTTTTTTGTATATGCATAAAAACTCTTGGAATTGGTATCCACCTCCTTACTGCTGGTCAGGAGGTGGAAAGGATTCAGAGGCGAGTGACCAAGATGTTGAAGATTTGTGGGTTGCAGAAATTGGTTGATAGGCGGAAAAGGGGGTGATATGATTGAGACATTCAAATTACTGAAGGGTTTCTATAGGATTAATTCAGAGGATATTATTGAGAATAGGATTGGTGGTGGGAGGACTAGGGGCCATCCATAGACACTGGGCAAGAGTGTGGTTAGCAAGGGTGTTAGAACTAGGTTTTTTTACTTGGAGAGTGGTGAATGAGTGGAATAAGCTGCCAGAGTCTGTTGTGGGTGCTGTGACAGTGAATAAGTTCAAGGCGAGGTATGATAGATAGTTTGGTTGTCGAATATCGAATAGTTGTTCTTGACATGATGTTAAGGCCTGCCTCGATGAGTCCTATTGACTCCTTGGAGTTGCCCGTAATAATAATAATAATAATAATTGTTCTTAACATTCCTAGATAATAGTCCATAGTGATCTGCTTAGTTTATAATGATTTAGTTAATATTGACTATAATGGCTTTTTTTCTATTTGTCATACTCTTCAGCCTATTTTGCAGATGGATATTCATCTTAGTTTTTGCTTATGGCGGATTTCCTTAAGAACCTGGTTGGTCAATCAGCCAACTGAGATTTTCTTTAAACTTACTTCTTGGGAAAAATTAGACACCCATTTATGAAAGATATCCATAATAAGTTTCCCTTTTAATATTAATATTAATTCCATTAAATTCCATCTCCAATTTATTGCATCCTACTTCTCTCACCATGTCCCTCAAAATTAGCTTTCTTAAAATTCTAACTTTGCTGCTTCCTTACCACTCTCCCTTGAATTTTAATTCTTACCGTATTCACTCGAATATAACTTGCCCTCACGCATAAATCGCACCCCTGATTTTACTTTACGAGAAAAAGAAAATAAAAAGTTTCGCATAAACCTTGTACACGAAAAAAAGTTTAAACACGTTGATGTCGGGGCGATAGTAACTCGCTCCCCGCGTAAAACAACACGCCCTCCCCCACCATCACTATACTGCAGATGCAAGAAAAACAAGTAGCTTTATTGTATCACTGAATAAGGTACAGACATTTGCAGTCTGTGTAATATATTTCTCAACAAATAGTGCAATTAGACACAACTGGAATAAAAATCACATGTCCCCATCCACAGAAACTATGCTGTATAGACTCAAGCAAAACCATATGTTGCACAGGAAATACAGTATCTAGAAACTATTTCAGTTACATGAAATAAGCGTTTGTTTGATTGCATTTGAAATGTTCGATGTCATTATGACAGCTCGCAAAGGCCAACTTCAAATAAAATTCTATCATGAATTGAAACATGCCATATAATGTGAGTGTGCGAGTCTGCCTGCCAGCTCGATGTGAAAGTGGCACTCAAACAAGCAGCAATAAAATTCAATGAAACTTTGCGTGAATTGAGCCAGCTCACGCGATGCACAAATGGTAATGAGAAGTTCCATCTGAACAATAAACGGGCAAATCCCACCCGTCATGGACGTGTTAGAAGTAAGAAATATATATATCACATTGGTATATATTACACAGTATATCACATTGGTGGAACTGTGCTCCAGGAGATTGATGAGGCCAGGACTTGGGAGTGTTGGTGGATAGGGAGTTGAAGTTTAGGGAGCACATCGCAAAAGTGGCGAAATCAGCTCATCAAATCACTTGGATGCTGAAGAATACTTGACGAGCAGAGATAAGCAAGTTATTGTTCCTCTGTATCGAGCCTTGATAAGACCCCATCTCGACTGCTGGGCCCAGATCTGGTCAGCAAGGTTTCTTCTTGATGTGGAGGAGGTTGAGAAGATCCAGAGGCGAGTGACCAAGATGATAGCAAGTCTATGGAATGAACCTTATGAAAACAGGTTGAAGATTTGTGGGTTGCAAAAATTGGTTGATAGGCAGAAAAAGGGAGATATCATTGAGACATTAAAATTGCTGAAAGGTTTCTGTGGGATTAATTCAGGATATTTTTGAGAATAGGACTGGTGGTGGTGGGAGGACTAGGAGACATCCATGGAAGCTGGGAAGGAGTGTGGTTAGTAAGGGTGTTAGAGCTGGATTTTTTACTTTTAGAGTGGTGAATGAGTGGAATAAGCTGCCAGAGTCTGTTGTGGGTGCCATGACTGTGAATGAGTTCAAGCCAAAGTATTATAGATACTGTGTGAATGTCGAATAGTTGTGATGGACCTGATGTTTAGGGCCTCCCTGGAGTCACCTGTAATAATAATAATAATATAGTGAATGTTCTTATGGCAGTTTCAGATATTATGGAATTCGGTTGAAGAGAATTAGCATTTTGACTCAACAATTGTCCACTTGCATTTGTTGTTGGGTCGCGCGATCTTTTGTTAATACCGCACCAATCATATGCATGTCTTCATTGCCACGCAATCTCTACTGGCCTACCATTGCTGTCTGTTTCGCGCTTTGCTTTTACTTCTCATTAGTCATTTGTGAAGGATTGTTCATTACGTATCTCAAGTGTTGTAAATTACTGGTAATTTTTTGCTTGAAATAATGGGAAAGAAGATGAAACTATTTGGGTAGATGACTTTGACGTTGCACACAAGGAAACCGAGGCAGGAAGTAGCGATATCGAATAGGAGATTCTTGGTAAGTCATACCCATTTTCAGTTTTTTCCTGAAAACTTTAATTTCCGAAAATCCTCGTATATCTCTCGCACGACGATTTTTTAGCTTTAATTTTGGAAAAAAAAAAGTGTGAGTCATATTCGAGTAAATACGATATATCAGTAGATGGCGTTGATGGAGATGATTGGTAGTAGAGGTGTAGTGGTGGAGACCGTTGTATAGTGGGTATCCTCTCGCGATGAGTCCTCGGACTCCTTGGAGGTGTCACGAATAATAATAATATATACCTTTGTACAATTCTTCTGTGTTTTAGTTGGACAATTAAGATTTAGATTAACAGTAACAAGAATTGTCATTAAGTGAATCTATTGGCATATTTGATGTTGATATACAGTTTGTAAAAGTAACTTAATAGAGAGCTAACCTCTTTGCAAGTATACTAGAAGTTTAATAAGTGGAAATTGTAAACAGAGTAAATAAGTTTTTTAGTTAAATAAAGTTTTTGCGATCATTTTGAAACACGTTCCAGAGACAACAGAGGTTTTTTGTGTGCTGCTGCTATTTGTATTAATTAGTTGGGTAAGAGCAGTTTCTACATCGCATAAATAGAGCATTTGAATTTCAAGTTTATTATTATTTATAAATTAAATTGATTTTTCAGTTCATTTTTTGTACATCAAGATTCTAGTCATTTTAGGGTAAAATGTCGAGTAAAAAAGTGGATGTTAGCGAGCATAGCAAGTTATCGTTACTATCTATTTATTGCTTCTACGTTTAATTTAAAGCTGGAATTATTATGCTTATTACTGCAACTTAAAATAATCAAAGCTAGAGTTGAATAAATCTTGTAATAAATAAATGTTGTAATTCCATAAATATGATTTTTGCTATAATTTTTATTACTGTAAATTCAAAATTTTTATTTTTATTTTTAATATCTGAACTTTACAGTTCATTAAGTTCCAATTTTTATTACCTTGATTAGCAAGCTTAATTTGATTGCATTTAAATTCTTTTTTTTTTAAAAAACTTTTATCCTTATACTGAATCCCAACCAACCTGCCGCTGGGGGGGGGGATATATTTTTGACTGTAGAAGCGTATGTTCACGGGGCTGGTTTGTCGGCTTGCAGGCTATGCCTGAGGAAGATCCTCAAGTTCCTCACCTCTTCGACAGGAATCGAACCTGGGACATTCCTTCCCCAGGCATATGGTTCAATTAATTATTATTCTTATTTTACTGTTGCTCGTTTATTTTAACAAAACCAAGATACTGTTTCTATTTTTGTATTTTTTAAGCTTTTAACGTAATTGTTTATTTTATTTATATGTTTATTTTGGATTTAATAAATATTTATTTCGTTTTTGATAGATACACATAATGATGCCAAGAAAATTTGAATCCGGAGGTAGTAAAAGAAAACGACTTAGAGAAAATGAAAAACAGCTAAATAGTCAACAGGGGGAAATTTTGTCTTTCTTGCGTTCTGAAAATGAAGAATTTCGTAGAACTGAAGTTGTACTTCACAGTTCTCGGAATTTTATTATTATTATGTGATAGCGCAAAGACTCATCGAGGGAGAGTGTGCCAACAGCATCGAACGATTGATCCCTTCCAACTACTAACCGCGCTCAAACTTGCTTAACGTTTTGTGAGTTACTAGTAGCAGAGGCTCTACCAATCGACCAACCTTTCATTATCAGGAGGAGATAAAAGTGAAAATGAAGAACATCAAAATGATGTGGAAAACATAGGAGAGAAAGAAGTAAATGGAACAAATCAAGAGGATTCTGAAGAAAAATTTCAATCGTAGTCTGTACTTACCAGCAAGCAAGCAAGCTATTTCTTATCGATATAGTAGTGCGGCCACTTACTATTAATGAACAGTTTATCGAGCACATTTTAATAAATATGCCCCAGAATATTGGCAAAATCGAAAATTAAAAAAAAAAAGAATACACAGAACGCAATAGAATATATGTCAGAAATGTAAATATATCACATTTTTACTGTAAAAAGGCGAATGGAACAAAGGAGAAACGAGAGAGGCTAATTTTTTCATAAACCAGCAAAGCAATTTACAGCTTTGTTTGTAAATTGTTTTCAAAGTCAAATAATAGCTTAATGAAGGGTTTTAATGACAGAGGAAATATAACACGAACCTTATGTGATCACGAGCATTCTACTGAGCATATACGAGCGATGTGCACATATCGCAAAAGAAAATCAATTTCTGTAAATAGTCGAATTGATCAAACAAATACAATCTGAAGAAAATTATTGGAGAGAGGTTTTAAAAAGAATAATAGCTACCATTAAGTTACTGAGTAAACTAGGGCTAGATATTTTTTCTGATTCTTGCGGAAATTATTTATCGTGTTTACATTAAGTGAATTTGATGATTTTTTAAAACGTCACATGAAAATGTACGCCAACTGTGGTTCTGGCAGATCAAATTATCTTTCGTACCATACTTGTGATGAATTCATAGCGTTAATTGCTAAAAATAGAAGAGAAATATTAATACCAGAAATTAAGGAAGCTGCTTATTTTGCAATAATATTCGATTCAACGCCAGACACTGCCCATGATGACCAACTAGCTATGATATTTAGGTATGTTGCCGCAAATTCTGACATTAGAGAAACATTTATCGGGTTCATCAGAATTACACAACGTAATTCCTTATATTTAAAAGAGTTAGTATTAAAAAAAATTAGAAGAATTATCTTTGGATATAAAAATGTGCAGAGGGCAAAACTATGATAACGCTGCCAATATGAAAGGTATCTATACAGGTTTACAAGATGAAAAAACGTAGTCCCTCAGCACATTATATACCGTACTCTAGTCATTCCTTAAATTTAATTGGAAACTATGCCGCGGAATCTTGTCCGGAAGCAGTGCAATATTTTTGTTTTATTCAAAATGTATATAATACCAAAGAAAACATAAAATTAAACACTGAATTGAAATTAGAAGAATCTCTAAATTACTACACAGAACTGTGTACAGACAAATATTTTAAAAAAGACAACTGACAAACAATTAACGAAAATGAAAAGGAAATAACTGAAGAAGAATTAGAAATCAGCCTGAAAGAAACAAGAAACGGAAAATCACCTGGAGAAGATAAGCTAGGTTCAGAACTATATAAATACGCAGGAACAAGATTCAAAGAAAGACTCTTATTATTTTTAAATAAAATTTACTCAACTGGTATTCCCCCAATAGAATGGAAAAAAGCAATTGTGATTCCTATCTTTAAGAAAGGTAATAGAGATGACCCTAAAAACTATAGAGGTATCAGTATACTAAATTCCTGTTACAAAATATATAGCAGAATCTTAAATAACAAACTAATGAAATATTCCGAAAACTTTATTCTAGAGGTACAGAATGGATTTAGAAAAGGACGATCATGTATAGACCCAGCCTTTTGCCTAAAATTAATAATAGAGAAAAGAAGAGAATATAATTTATAATTTAGAAACACATATTGCATTTATTGACTTTGAAAAAGCATTTGACAAAGTTAAAAGAAACATATTATTTAACATATTAAAAGAAAGACAAATACCAAATAATATCCTAAAAGCTATCACAAGTATATATGAAAATAATCAAATACAAATAAGATTAAATCACGAGCTATCATATACAAGAGAGATAAACCAAGGGGTCCGACAGGGATGTCCCCTCTCAGCAACTCTTTTTAATATCTACTTAAATGAAATAATAATAAAATGGAGTAAAAATTTACATCAAGGAATTAAACTTTCACCTACAGTTAACTTAAACACTCTCCTCTTTGCAGACGACCAAATAATAATTACAAATTCTGAAGATAACTTACAGAAAGCTATTTTAAATCTAAATGAGATATCCAAAGATTATGGTATGATAATATCAACGGAAAAATCAAAAACTATGGCCTTTAAAGGACAAGATCCAGCAAGAACTAAAATAGTAATAGATAACAAGATCTTAGAACAGGTGAATTCATTTAACTACCTAGGATGTATGATCACATATGAAAATGAAAAAGATATAAACGTAAAAATTGCAAAATATTTAAAAATAACAGGTGTAATTAACTCTATATTTAAACCAAACCTAGTTCAAAAACAAACCAGGCTAAAAGTATACAATACATTAGCCTTACCGGTCTTAATGTATGGAAGCGAAATCTGGACAATAAAACAAAAAGACAAACAAAGATTTACAACAGCAGAAATGAAGTTTATGAGAAAAACTGCAAAGTATACCCTATTTGATCACAAAAGAAACGAAGAAATTATGAAAGAATTAAACCAAGAACCAGTAATAGCAAAAATTAAAAAATATAAACATAAATGGATGGAACACGTTCAAAGAATGAAAACAGAAAGATTACCAAAACAAGCCATTAGGAAAAAGAAAACCAGGACGTCCTCTTAAACGATGACTTCTAAGGCGAACAGGCCATGCTAGGCCTAAATCCTTGATACGTATGATGATGATGAAAATGTATATAATTACTTTTCAGAAACCAGCCTTAAACATTTGTAAAAAAAAAATCTTTAACAGTTAAAAGACTAAGTGAAACGAGGTGGTCCGCAAGAGCGGACGCTATATTGCTTTGAAACGTGGATATAAACAAATTAAAGACGCATTACTTGAACTATCCATTTCTCCTCATGAAAAACCTATTTCTAAATTAGAGAGCTCATCATTGGCTGAACATTTTGACAAACCAGAAACAGCAATTTTAAGTTATGTGGGACAAAATTGTGATGCCTTGGCTGACGAGATTTTCAAAATTAATCTATCAATGATATAATTAATGCATGGGCATTAGACTGCATAACTCTAAAGAGACATACAGGGATCTTAAAAAGTGCAAAATAAGACAACTAATTTCTTTTAAAAGGTACAGAATTGCTGTATAGATCCTATCATAAAATAATCCACAGCAAGACTGTTCATCATCTGTTGCCTCTATAGGATGATCTAATTCTCTTTAAGAACTTCACCCTGTAGATATTTCTTTAAAAAAAAAAACATCATCACTAACAACTTTTGTTTATCTTCAATGGTATTTTATTATTTTTTTAAAATTTAGTATTTACTGAAAATTTATTTTTAGGAATTATTTTGTATAAGTAAGTTTTTTATATGCATAAGTATACCTAATATAAGTATACCTAATATTTTATATGCATAAGTATATTTTCTGGCAACAGATGGTTGGGCACTTCCTTTAGACAAATTACAAGAGCGCACTTGAAATTCTTGCCCCCCCCCCCCCCCCCCAACTTCACTAAGCCATCACAGCATGCTACATGCAATGTGCATGGTTCATTGCATGTGGTGGTAATCTCTTGAGTGATTCTTAGTGCTTTTTTTATTTTTATTATTACATTCAATCCTAGTTATGGCTTCTAAGTCATAAGATAAAGTTTATAGATGGTGGATGTAAAGCATAAGCATATGTGCTTTCAATATAAGATAAGGTAGAAGTGTCGAAACAACTTCACCATGGGTGTTTCAGTGCAGAAACTATGTGAAGGGTAAGATATTGGTTCGTCAACTGTTTATGACATAAGCAAAATGACAAATACTGAAATTCTTTGCACACAGTGATTCAAAGAAGCAAACAAGTGTTAGAAAAACTATGAAAAATGGTAAGGGGCATTGAGCATGATCAAGTGATTGATAAACCTGTATAATTTCTATCAGTGCTAATGTATATATTATATTATAATTTAATCACTTAATTTACATTTAATGTTCTTTGTTTTACTTTTCTAGAAGTCTATGGTTTAGAGACATGGGAGGAGTATAAATATAGTGGATCAGAGATGTAATGGAATCAGAATGGAGTGGACTTGTCAGATAGCATTTTGATGGAACAGGCTAAGTTATTCTATAAAGAACTTAAATTAGAACATGAGTGTGACTGTAGTGAAGAATGGCTTCAAAGATTTAAGGATTGTGAGATTTCTCTCCATAAAGTGTGTGGGGGGAAAAAGTGTTGTGCTATATATGTGGATGAAACTGCATTATACTGGCAATGGACACAGTATGTTGTTCTGAATCCTGATAAAAACAATGCATGTAATGAAGAGGAAACAGATGTAGATGAAAGACTTACCATTGACTGAGTTAACAGGTGAATTAATCAAAGAGTTGTGCAATGGACCGTTGTGTTGAAATGAGAGCTAATGAATTTTCATTTGATGTATGAAATGTTTAAAAATATAGCCAAAAACATGTCAGAGCAGTAGGCTTACATCTGAAGTGAAACAGATGTTTCCCCTTGCAACATCACTAATCCATGATGAAATGGCAATGAAAAAATAATCATAACAGACCTCAACTTCCAGACCTTTGTAATTAGATATACGTAAAACTGTAAACTTTGAAAACTGTAGTGTTATGTTCTTTGTAGGTACAGTAATTAATAAGCCTGTTTCCATTTACATATAAAAAATAGCAAAGCTTACCAGGTGATTGATAAACCTGTATCATTTCTACCTGTACTAATGTATGTATTACAATTTAATCACTTAATTCACATTTAATTTTTTTGTTTTATGTTTCTAGAAGTATATGGGTTTAGAGACAAGAGAGGAGTATAAATAGTGGATTAGAGATGTAATGATAAATTATTATTACGTGACCTCCATTAGTCTGGAAAGGCTCTGGAACCAAGGGTATGCATGCACACACATATATATGAGGGGAAGAGGGCTGAAAAGTTCTGATAAACACCTAGAACAAAAATGATATTAAAGCAACTCTTCTTATATATACTAAAAGAAAAAAATATTACAATTTGATGAAACATGGGGGTTACAGGGTTTTAAGATTTTTTTTTTTTTTTTTGTGGTTATATCAGTTACTATACTATGATTTTGTTCTAGATGTTTATCAGAACTTTTCAGTCCCCTCCCCTTGTGTATATACATGCACACACACATATATTATGAAGTCACATAATAATATATATATATTATATACCAGTATATATATATAAAATATAATAAATATAAAATGAAAAAATATATACTTTTTTTAATTACTTAATTTTTAATTTTGTGTTTAGAATATTTATTTAAAATGTTTTTTTTTTTTAATTTTATTTATTTATTTTTTGCTATCTATTTATCTTTAACATTTTTCTAAATCTCTAAATTCGGGTTAGTTGTGGCTTTGGCTTTTGTAGTACTTTCAACGAGTAACTCCAATACTGAAAGGTTCATACATATATTTCCAAATAGAAAATACTACAATTATTAGTAGCACAACAGAAAATATTTAGAAAATTTATATTTCAGACATTAAAGAAATGATAGAGTATCTTTGTTAAAAATTAAGGCACTTTTTTTCTTTTAACTTTCATCATTTTGATTACAGGAATTTATACTATATACAAATTCTGGAGGGAGGAGATCAGCAAAACAGGAGTACTAAATGACAGACTATAATTGATTTTTTAAGGACCAAAATGATGAATAAAATTGTTTTAGCTTTGTATTTTTGTTCGTACTCTTATTTCAATATATAACATTTAAAGGATTGTGACTATCTGCACTTTTGAATATTAATGAAATAATCACTGGATGTAAAAATAATGAATAATATTAACTACAGATTTCCTGAAAAACAAGTTAACAATATAACTATATATTATAATACTTATTGTATTAATGTAAAAAATATAGTGAATATTTTTGTTAAACAGACAGATAATTTACATAATGTAAACATGCATGAAACAAGACAATCTTATTGATTTCATTATTGCAGATCGTAATATTTTTAGATCAGTCAAAGATATGAGACTGTTCTGGGTAATTGAAATAGGAACCGAACACCATTTAAGTAGAATAAAAATGAGTATCACATTAAAAAGAAAAATGTGCACAAATCTTTTTGAAAATAATCACTTTAAAGACTGATTAGTAAAAAAAAAAAAAAAAATAGTGATAAACTCAGATATAGAAGCATGTAGCAAAGTTATTTAAGTTAAGGGATATTACATCCCATATTGTTTCTTAGCCGAATATAGAAACTATATAAAGGTCAGCAATTCCAAGCGTAAGCGAATACCTGGATAGTGCAGCAACTGACCCATTTGGTAGTGCAACACTCAGGCAATTCATAGTAAGGGTGGAGCAAGCTCTGATCACTATTCTTGGTATTTACCCATAATGTGAACTTAGCTCCTAGGAGCTGTATTACTGTTCTATATTATGAGAGAAGGTCACTACCCAGAATGGTTTTAACCTTTATTGAGGTCTCATCAGTGAGTAGGTAGACCTAGTTAATACCAAGTTTGTAGCGAACAGAACTTACATCCCTTCTATGAGAATTGCCAAGAAGGTGTCCTAATAAATTACTAATTATATGAAGAGCCAAAGGCTTCAATTCGGCAACATGAACTTATTTAAGTTAAGGAATATTACATCCCATATTGTTTCTTAGCCGAATATAGAAACTATATAAAGTTCAGCGATTCCAAGCGTAAGTAAATACCTGCTGCACTATCCAGGTATTTGCTTACGCTTGGAATCACCGAACTTTATATAGTTTCTATATTCGGCATGAAATTCTTTGAGTTTCTTATTCGGCTAAGAAACAATATGGGATGTAATATCCCTTAACTTAAATAAGTTCATGTTGCCGAATTGAAGCCTTTGGCTCGTCATATAATTAGTAATTTATTAGGACACCTTCTTGGCAATTCTCATAGAAGGGATGTAAGTTCTGTTCACTACAAACTTGGTATTAACTAGGTCTACCTATTCACTGATGAGACCCCAATGAGAGTGGAAACCAATGCAGGGCGTATCTGGCTTTGAGAGGCTCCACTTGGAGGTAGGTTTTTGCCCGTCTCTGAGTGGGGCTACTGCTGAGATTATGGCTCTGCTTGGTGGTGGGGTGAGCCTGCCACCGGGTAGAGCCAATGCTGAGAAGTTCTTCTTGGTAACAGGGTGAGCCTGTCATTGAGTGGAACAACGCTGAGTTTGGCGATCTTTCGGGATCGTCTTATTTTTAGAGCCCACTTCACCTATACATAAGGTTGAAACCAGTTGGAATCGCCAAACTTTATATAGTTTCTATATTCGGCATGAAATTCTTTGAGTTTCTTATTCGGCTAAGAAACAATATGGGATGTAATATCCCTTAACTTAAATAAGTTCATGTCGCCGAATTGAAGCCTTTGGCTCGTCATATAATTAGTAATTTATTAGGACACCTTCTTGGCAATTCTCATAGAAGGGATGTAAGTTCTGTTCACTACAAACTTGGTATTAACTAGGTCTACCTACTCACTGATGAGATCCCAATGAGGGTGGAAACCGATGCAGGGCAGATCTGGCTTTGAGAGGGGCCACTGCTGAGATTATGGCTCTGCTTGGTGGTGGGGTGAGCCTGCCACCGGGTAGAGCCAATGCTGAGAAGTTCTTCTTGGTAACAGGGTGAGCCTGTCATTGAGTGGAACAACGCTGAGTTTGGCGATCTTTCGGGATCGTCTTATTTTTAGAGCCCACTTCACCTATACATAAGGTTGAAACCAGTTGGAATCGCCAAACTTTATATAGTTTCTATATTCGGCATGAAATTCTTTGAGTTTCTTATTCGGCTAAGAAACAATATGGGATGTAATATCCCTTAACTTAAATAAGTTCATGTCGCCGAATTGAAGCCTTTGGCTCGTCATATAATTAGTAATTTATTAGGACACCTTCTTGGCAATTCTCATAGAAGGGATGTAAGTTCTGTTCACTACAAACTTGGTATTAACTAGGTCTACCTACTCACTGATGAGATCCCAATGAGGGTGGAAACCGATGCAGGGCAGATCTGGCTTTGAGAGGGGCCACTGCTGAGATTATGGCTCTGCTTGGTGGTGGGGTGAGCTTGCCACTGGGTAGAGCCAATGCTGAGAAGTTCTTCTTGGTGATAGGGTGAGCCTGTCACTGAGTGGAACAACGCTGAGTTGGGCACTCTTTTGGGATCGTCTTATTTTTAGACCCCACTTCACCTATACATAAAGGTTGAAACCGGTCTGGGTAGTGACCTTCTCTCGTATGTAGAACAGTAATACAGCTCCTAGGAGCTAAGTTCAGATTATAGGAAAATACCAAGAATAGTGATCGGAGCTTGCTCCACCCTTACTGTGAGTTGCCTCAGTTTGCACTACCAAATGGGTCAGGTGCTGCACTATCCAGGTATTTGCTTACGCTTGGAATCGCCAAACTTTATATAGTTTCTATATTTGGCATGAAACTCTTTGAGTTTCTTATTTGGCTAAGAAACAATATGGGATGTAATATCCCTTAACATAAATAAGTTCATGTTGCCGAATTGAAGCCTTTGGCTCTTCATATAATGTAGCAAAGTTGTTTGCAAGAACTGAAAAATAAGAACTCTACGTTGGATATAGAAATTAAATTAGTGGCCAAAGAAGATAAGAAACTGCATCAGAAGACTACAGAAAGAATACAAATGGTGACAGAGGATGAAAAATTAGACATTTACTAAGAGAGTTTAGAAACATAGAAAAGATGAATCTTTATTTTTTTCTATTGAAAGTGAGTTAGCCAATCTCATATGGAAGTAGGTGGGATTTTTTTTTCTCTTGGAAAATGAATTTTTCATCTCGCATACAAATTCGACCTTGAGAAAACACATTCAATTTACAGACAAAAAAATACAAGTGGTATTTGACAGTATATAGCATTGTGTATAGATGATGATGGTAGTGGCAATTTAGTGTAGTTGGTGGAAACAGAGAGATGTAGAGTAGGTGCACTCCTTTAAGGAGTCTTTGGACTCCTTGGAGGGGTGATATAATAATAATAATAATAATAATAATAAAAGGAATTAAATATTATGAAGTGATATATATATATTCTTGATACATATTCCACATTGCTTTTTTTTTTTCTTCCACCCCAGAAAACTTTTGGCATTAAAATAAATGGATAATCCCTGTTCTAGACTGATAAGAAAATTTTTGATTTTTTACAACATTTGACAAATCAATCAATCGACATCATGTTGTAAATGATACAAGTACAGTCAACTCAGTAAACTGTTTACAATATATGAGCACATTTATGAAACTTTTTTTTCCCTTTGATAAAATGCAAGAATTTAAGTTTTCTATACATATCCATTGTTAAAATTGTAGTCGAAATAAAGTAGATTATAGCAATACACACATACATACACAGGTGTCCAAAGGCTAAAGATAAACTACATTTTTTATCTATTTATGCATGAAAAAATTTTCATGACTACAGCCAACTGTCGACATAACTTATTGCCACAATATTAATAAATTATATTACACAAAAAATGTGTTATAAATTTCATACAAATTAAATTGCAACACGGTTTTGACAAAAGTTACTAACTTCTTAAGGACATAGTTAAGGGATTAATGTACAGTGCTTACAGAAAACTATGCGGAAAGACATTTCAGTATGCAATATCCACCCCGAACTGTGATGCAGTTCTCATTGTATCCAAGTGATTCAGAAGTTCTTGAGGCAAACTGGCCTACTCCTTCAAAGCAAGGAATAAGACCTTGTTTGTTTCCTGGAGGGGAATTTCGAGAAGCAATGCATCTCCCTATTGCATCCCAAACGAGTTCCATAGTTCTATGGGGTTGAGATCTGGGGAGTGTGCTGCCACGCGATTCGATTAATATCCTTTGTCTCCAGGAATATCTCCACTGCTTGTGTATGATGTGTGGCACTGGCATCCATAAAAATGAATTCTTCACCTATAGTACAACAGAAGAATCAAACATGATATTGAAGAATTTCATTGCAATACTGTTCACCAATCATAGCCCCCCCCCTTTTTTTTCTAGCACTTGTAGCTCAGTGATAACTATGATAACAGCACCACCGTATCTATCCTTTTCAAGAACATTCTCATGATGTAAGCAGTACCACTTTCATGGCAGATCACGTGTCGTCTAGAATCAGAGGAAAGACTAAAATCACTCTCATCTATAAAGAGCACATTAGACCATTGGTGTCTTGTCCAATTTTTATGAATAAAACATCACTGAAAACATGCTCTATGATGAGCTGTGGATAAAGGGTTGCAGACTACAGATCTTCGTGTATACACCTACTTATGACAGTTGTCTTGCCACAGTTTGTTAAGATATTCATGTACTTGTGTTTGAATGGAGCCAACTTGCAAGCTGCCCTGCCAAGGTGTGTCAATTACATTTTATTGTTATAATCAAAAATTGGCCTTCATGCTCCATGGTAGAGTGAGGGTGACCTCTTAGCAAACATCTGGAATGCATTTCATTGGTTTAAAATGCTGCCCAGAGATTGGATACAATGCTATGCAAGATTCCAAACTCTGACAATATCATTAATTCTACAGCTTTCTTTAAGCTTTCCAATAATTCTTCCTTCCATGAAATCATCTAGATGATGTCTTTGAGACATTACAAGACATCCAAGTTTGCAACTTTATTTCTTAATGAAAAAGCTTCTTTCAAACACAATTTGCTTAGTGCAGCCTTTTGCCTCTTATCCTGATGAGTGCTGCCATGCTTTCCCTTTGCATGCGATTTGAAAAGTTAAATGTACCTGCTTTTGACTCAAAATTGTCAGTTTTTACAAACTGCCACAAGCTGATTCATCTGAATCTGTGGTTGTAATCGAAAATGCTGTTCATCTTGAGATTTTGGACACCAGTGTATATTTAACTCAAAAAAAAAAAAAAAAAAAAAAAAAAAAAGATTGAAAACTTTTTTTTTTTTACATGATTAACAATAAACATGGTTAATTTCTTCAAAATATTACACAAATTACATAAAACTATTCAGAACATAATAAAGAAATCCCATTTTGGTAAAATGCAAACATTTTTTTGTTAAGATGATGAAAATGCAAATACTAGAATGACAGACAATAAAGTATTTAAGCTAAAAAGTATTTTATTACAGACAGTAATTAAAACATTTTTCTGTTTATAAGAAACTGAGTAATATCAGATGATATGAAAGGGATATGACATATATAGATGAAATAAACACAGTAATGCCTTTTTGAACGTACAATCTTAAAAGTAGATTTTTTTTTTGGCGGGGGAGAAATTTGTGATTGGCCAATTTACACTTTTTATCATTGGTGCATTTCCGTAGTGTGCTAGATGAAGAGTAACACTCCTACACCTAATCTAGCATTTATTTATATGAACTTGTGTGTCTTCTGGTAGTTTTGCTGGAAGTTGCAGAATTAAACTTCTGAAAAAAACCTTACTTCCATCAGAGTTCACCTGAATCTGGACGAATGTACACAGGAACAAAACTACTGTATTTCATTACAGATTACAGTGAAAAGAGAATATTAAAAAATTAAAACAAGATGTTAGGCTTTGGTAATTTATGTTTATTGTTTATATTTATGTTCATTTATGTACAACTAAAGATAGCGGGAGCGATATGTCAACAAGAAACTAATGTTTTATGGCTAAATCCCTTTAGTCACAAGTAACTTGATTCACTATCTAAAAGAGTCCATTCAGCAGATGTAGGAATTAATCACATAACTCCCCATTTTCAGTGGAACCTTGTATTATGGAAAAGGTTATTTCTTTCATATATAAATACCTCTGCAAATATGAATTTTACAATTTCATATTTTTTGTTACCAAAAGTTTTCAGAAAACTAATTCAGCACAATTCATGTAAAATATACACTCTGTGTACAAGGAAACATAACTGGGTTTTAATTGGTCAGAGATTTGTACAGAGATATGTCTGTGAAAATACTAGTGGTGATGATGGGTGGTAGATGGTGCTGGTAGTTGCAGTTCGTTGTAGTTGGTGGATTGAGTGGTGGAGTGGGTGCCCGCCCTTGATGAGTCTTTGGACTCCCTGGAGGTGTTACATAATAATAATAATAATAATATAGCCTACTAGTTTCGCTGACTCGACTATTGGCTTCATCTGGGCACACAAAAACAGCTTAAAACATAACTGAATGCTAAATATTATCAAAATTCAAATGAAACGTTACATCAAAATCATTGAGCGTGTATGTTAGCAATCATTGTTATACAGGTGCATTCTGTAATTGGCTGCAAAGTTGAACTCCGATGTGTTGAGTGATCTTATGAGTGTTTTCTGGATGTCACCAAGGATCATTCATCCCTTGGTTTCTGTTAAGGCTGCCTCTTGAATGGATCACTACTGTAGCTTCTTTGATGTTGTGGGCATGAAAATCTTCTAAGTATGGCACTTCTAGTACTTTTATCCCATTCAATGTTGTGATTGGTATTAGAAAAATGGAGAGCTAAACCAGAATTGTCTTCTCTGTTGTTGTTGTTAACATTCCCGATGTGCTCTTCTTGTCTTATCTCTAAACTTCTAGAAGTTCGTCCTATGTAATTTAAACTGCAAGAGCGGGAATGTTGTATACTCCAGGATGTTCATAGAAAGCAATCTTGTCCTTAGGTGACGGTAACAAGTTGGGAACTTTCTTTATTGGTTTGAAGGCCACTCAGATTTCTTGATGTCTTAGCAGGTTTGCAATTTTCAGTGAAATTGTGCCAGCAAAAGGAATGGAAATGCAAGACCTGTAGTGAGTTTCTTGGGTTTGCTATTGGGAGATGTTGGAGAAAAGAATCTTCTTTTATAAATTTTTTTGGATAACCACTGTTTGTTTAAGTTTTGAAGATGAGATCTAATTCGTCTGTTAAAACTTTGTCATCTCTTATGATACAAACTGCCCTGTTTTTCAGCATATGTATAGTACTCAACTTTTGTGAAATATGGTGCGATGAAGAAAAATGTACATAATGGCCAGTGTGGGTTGGCTTGCGGTAAACCTTTAAATCAATATTGCCATCCGTTTGTTTTGTTATTAATGTGTCTAGAAATGGTAATTTTCTTTGCCTTTCGAGTTCTAAGGTAAGCTTGATTTTTTGATGATGATGGTGTTTGTTACAGTAACCTAAGGACAAGATTGCTTTCTATAAACATCCTGGAGTATACAACATTCCCTGCTCTTGCAGTTTAAATTACATAGGACAAACTTCTAGAAGTTTAGAGATGAGACAAAAAGAACACATCGGGGACGTTAACAACAATAGAGAAGACAATTCTGGTTTAGCTCTACATTTTTCTGATACCAATCACAACACTGAATGGGATTAAAGTACTAGTGCCATACTTAGATTTTCATGCCCACAACATCAAAGAAGCTGCAGTAGTGATCCATTCAAGAGGCAGCCTTAATAGAAACTAAGGGATGAATGATCCTTGGTGACATCTGGAAAACACTCATAAGATCACTCAACACATCGGAGTTCAACTTTGCAGCCAATTACAGAATGCACCTGTATAACAATGACTGCTAACATACACGCTCCATGATTCTGATGTAACGTTTCATTTGAATTTTGATAATATTTAGCATTCGGTTATGTTTTAACCTAATACTTTAGCTTATTTCTGTTCTGTTTTAAGCTGTTTTGTTACTTTTTGTGTGCCCAGACGAAGCCAACAGTCAAGTCGGCGAAACTAGTAGGCTATATCTCTGTACAAATCTCCGACCAATTAAAACCCAGTTTTATATGTTTCCTTGTATAATATTCAGTGGTCAAAAATAACATTATCAACAACACTATTCTGTGATGAAAAGATAACTGTAGCATCCATAAAGAAAGTATATAGTAAAAAACATCATCATAATCAAATTTCCTTGTATGTGACAGGATAATTATGATAGTACTACATGCAAAAGTTACACTATTACTAACTTCCGATCAACAACTTCCCTGCAAATTAATCTGTTATCTATCAAGACACCAACATTATCAGATCTTATATTTCTATCTTTTAAGGCACTTTTTACTCTATCAATTTATCTATATTTTGGTCTTTCTCTGGGTCTTTTTCCTACCAACCTGGTAAATAACACTTGTTTTCATAACATATGTTTAAGTAAAAAAACATGTTTCTTAAAAAAATATTTCAGAAAAAGGTTTAATATATTATAATTAATTACACCGATGATGGTTTCAGATATTTAAACCATCACGAGTGTTAAAAAAGTGAACAGTGAAAATTCAAACCATCAAACGAAACAATGAAAGGACATGGAGAAATGAATCTTTTCATGTGCAGTTATGAAAGTGCTAAGTAAATATTATACTATTAAGATCTGATATAGGTGTGTGTGCGTGTATCTGAGTATTAAAAATTGAATATTAAAAAATTATATACAGGTAATACAGTTATTTATAACAATTTCCCAAAATTTTGGGCATACACAGTCCATCACTGAGATGGCAAAGAAGAAAAAGTAGGACCTCAGCACTTTGAAAAGGTGTTTGAATTTCTGCACAGTAGTTTAGCTTCATTCCAGAGGACGCTATGGTATTATTAATTCCATGTTCAGTAAGGAATGTTATTTGCAGGGACCCCACTAACAGTCAAATAAATAAATTAATTCCTTGTTGGATAATATAATCTCCCTTGACTCGGATATTGTTCAAAAACTTAAAATTTATCATATAAGTCCACCCAGGATTTACAGTCATCTTACACTGCATAAACATGGATATCTTCTACAACAGATTGCTGACTCAATAGAAAGTCCCACTTACAAAATTTCCAAGTTCCTCTCAAATATCAGTCCATTCAACATTGTTTCATTCTTCGCCAACAAGCCTCTAAATGGCAACCTTTAGAACTTCTTTATTTCTATCAGACATTATAGTAGACCTTTTCAAGTTTGTTATGAACTCAGGATATTTCAGGTGGAATGGAAAACTCTACAGACAAACTGAAGGAACTACAATGGGCTCCCTCTTTCCCCAAGTTTTACTTAGAACACTTAAAAAAAAACTTTTCCAACATAAATCTAAAACACTCTCTTTGCTTTAATTATAGATAATATTTTTGTCATTGGAAAAACTCACATCAATAACTAGAGGTCTTCTTACAAAAAGTAAATATACATCCCAGAATCAAATGGAACTTTATCCTTTCTTGATGTCCTACAAATCATCCATTTTCTCCTGTTATATTCAAATATCAGTGCATCAATCCTCATGAAAACAAAGCATTATTAAAGGCCTATTGTCAAGAGTCTGTTCTTCATCTGAGTCTCTTCAACAACAAATGTCTACCACCTGACAAACCACCTCTCTTTCTCTCAGTGTTTAACAATAAAAAATCACTGAAACAATCATCAGCCATTTATCTCCTAGTTCAAAAAAGAAGAGATGACTCTCATAGGATATTTACTATCTCATATATTAAAGAAACCACTCAATGTGTTGCTGTACTGGCCTAAAGACGTTTCATCTTGCAGCCACGTTTAAGCCTATCGACCTAATCTGCTCTTTGTTACCTTTTTCAAAAGATAACAAAAGAAGAAGAGGGGTATGATAGAAACATTTAAATTACTGAAAGGTTTTTATAGGATTGATGCAGGGGAAATGTTTCAGCTGTGTGATAGTGATGGAAGAACAAGAGGTCATCCCTGGAAATTAAAGAAGAGTGTGAACAAAGGTGTCAGAACAAGGTTTTTTGCCTGGAGGGTGGTGAATGAGTGGAATTCATTGCCTGACTTAGTTGTGAGCTCTTCGTCTGTAAATGAATTCAAGAAGAGATATGACAGATATTGTTTTGCTAGTTTGGGTCTCCCGCGATGAGTCTACTGACTCCATGGAGATACCCATAATAATAATAAAGTATAATGCTTATTACTACCTGGAATATTCCTTATAATTGCAAATTGCCCTACTTTAGACAAATAAGCCAATTTGTTTTCAAATGCATTCAGTACACCAATCTTATATTGAAATTAAAAAAAAAGCACCCCAAATCTCACCTTGCTGAACCTGGAATTAATACTATCCATAGGATCCTTTTGAATGAAGCTAAATTACTACACAGAAAACCAAAAATCAGATATTTTTTCAAGGAAGGTGCAGTCTTTCTTCGCTGTCCAAATCTCAATGTTGGACTATTTATGCCAAAATTTGGGAAATTGTTATCAAAAACTGTATATTACTTACGTTTTATTTTATTTATTTATTTTTTTAATATAGTCAAGCACCTGTTCACACACACAGAATCTATATCAGATCCTGGTAGTATAATATTTACCTGGTGCTTCTGTGACTGCACATAAAAGATTCATGTGCTTGCATTGCTAATTTTGAATTCACTTTCTAGCACAGATAGAGGCAGATTTACTATGAAGCTTGAGTTTCAAGTCCCTATGGGGGGGGGCCCTAAAATTCACCAAAATGAGGGAAAGTTTTAAAATCCAGTCCAGTTCCTTCTCTTGCATACTGCCAAAATTTCCTTGTGGTTCATAGGTTATGAGTCGTTTCATGATGTATGCATATAATACCCATATTGAGACATTGACATTTAATTATATGTGTTCTCTGTGACAGAGATATAGAGAAGTAGCCTGTTGTATTCATCCACAATGGGTACCTCTATGACATGGAGAATGAACTATTTGATAAACTTACCATACATTGTATGTCTATGACATTGATTTACATTTATGATTTCTTGGTGATTTTGGATAGAAATCATTGACTAAGTATTTACAGTTGAGTTTTCCCTAGATGAGTCTTTGACTCCATGAGGTCTTGGGGGTAATAATAAAGTGGCAAATGTAAGTAAGGTATTCAATAAATGTAAAAATGTAATTTACTTGATTTTTACTACTACACTGCTTTTAGTTTTGTAAATATTTATGTTTTCCATATTTTTTCATTTTTTGAGAAAATTACTAATGGTGAGCATGCAATATCTCAATGGATGCCAAAAATGTAAACTGAAAGAAAGAAAATTCAAAGAAATTTCAAAATGTAAAAAAAATTAAGAAGTTTTTTACAACGGAAACACGATGAAGAAAGTCAACATGCAGTTAATGCCAATGAAATTTAACAATTTGTTGATACAGAAAAGTATGAAAACACATTGGAACAGCAAAAGTCAATGATTATTCAAGCAAGTCACAGAACAATGAAAAAAATAATATGAATGTGGAAGAGCAGAATTCTTATTGAGAACAGACCACCAACAATGAATATCAGCAACACATTCATTTTGATGAATCTCATGATTTTGATAAGTACAATGACATTGTAAAACAGCCTGTCACAATTGATAAAAATTTCATACAATACTGTTTAATGAAAAACATTGGATTTTTTTCAAAACCATAATTGCTGATGTTTATACAGAAGCAAATAGAACTCATGTAAAGAACAAAACAGAAGTTACTCAAATTATTATGAAAAACTATTATTTTACAATTAAATTAAAAACCATTAGGTAAAAGAAAACCAGGACATCCTCTAAAGACATTCGACTTCTAAGGCTGGAATAGGCCACTCTAGGCCTAAATCCTTGAAAAGCTTGATGATGATGACTATTATTTCAACTATTATGGGAAAAAAAAAAAAACATGATTTCTTGGTTCACTGAAAAATGGTCAGATTGTCATGAGATCCTGGTTAGTTTATTCAAAGATTAAATGTTGCATATCATGGGTGTCCGTAGAAAATTTTCCAGGGGGGGGGGGAGCTTGGAGACAAATAATTACATCAACAAATTTTTATTTAATTTTTTTCCCACAAGTAGATCGGGGGGGATCCTGTTTGTCCCCCTTTGCTGATGCCCATATTGCATATACTGTTTTGTTTGCAAACTGTTTTCTACATGTCAAACATCACTCACAACAGACTGGTTTTCCGAATGGATATCCTGAGAGCTCTTGAGAATCACGAAGATGCCACAGAACACAAGAAACCCAATGTTATCTTGATAACATGGAAGTCAAACAAAAAAAACATTAGACCAGAAACTTGAGGAACAAATAAGAAAAAATATTCACTATTACTTCAAAGTAATAAAGAGAGTTGTTGCAGTTATTAAGTTTTTAAGAGAAAGAGGTTTGTCATTCAGAGACCATGATGAGAAGTGAGGGTTCAAATAATGAACCTATGGGGTTGATTGAATTACCGTATTTGCCAGCATATAAGATGCACTCTTTTTCTTTGAAAATAGGTTTGAAAAACAGGGTGCGTCTTATATGCTGATACTCAGTTTTTTATTACTTTCATTTCTGGAAATTTACTCTGTTCTGAGTTATGCGATTTCTTTCTTGCTTCCTTGCGGTGTGTGAGAGCATTCCAGTTACGTAGAGTTCAGTGGATGTATATGTGCTGTCATCGACGATCACAGCTGTGTTCCTGTTCATTTAAACTTTCCAATTGTTGTTGCAGTGTTGTGAACAGTGATACATTTCTGCCGTTAAATTTTCTCTAAATTTCTTGGCAAATTATGCTGAAAAATATCGGCATTGCTACAATGTTGCATACAAGCTACATGTGATTGTGTATGCTAAAGAACATGGAAACAGGGCTGCAGAGAGGCATTTAAAGCCACCCACCCCCCCAACTGAGAAAATGATAAGAACTTGGTGGAATCAGGAAGCAGATCTAAAAAAAGCAACTCACAATAAACATGCTACGAAGTGGAACTGCAAAATGGCCAGAACTTGAGGTAGAACTGAATACTTGGATTTTAGACCACAAAAATGATTATTCATCAAGCGAAAACAATAGCCACTAACAGAGGGATTGGCAACTTTACTGGATCAACATCATGGTGTTCAAGATTCATGAAGAGAGACCAGCTATGTATGTGGACTAAAAAATATCATAAAAGATGCCAGCTGGATATGAAGAAAAAATTATATTTGAAATGCTGTAAATTCATTATAATATTCAGTGATAAAGTTTTTTCCCTAAAAATGTGTACAAAAAAGGGGCACGTCTTATATGCTGGCAAATACGGTAATTGCAGAGTTTGACCCATTTTTGCATGAGGCCCTTGAAAAAGTAAAAAGTTAAAAAAATAAAAATTACTTGGTTATTCAAAATAGTTTAAGAATTAACGAAATCATAGGAAAACACATACATCTGAAATTACATAAATCTGATTTGCAATCTGAAATTGTGAATCAGATTATCAATCCAGATACTAAATATTACTCTATTATGGTATGGTGAAAAAAAAAAAAGAAAAAAAAAAAAGAAAAAGAAAAAAAAAAAATGCAAAGGGCATTCAGGGAGACCACGAACTGTTAACACAAATGAACATCACAAGCGTGTGTTGGAAGAAGTGTTACAGTCTCCAAACCCAGTCAATGCCAACAGCAGTGAAACTTGGGATACCAAGGCAGCTAGAGAATCCTTAAGGATCTGGGTGCCTTTTCGTACATCACTCAGGCAGGTCAGTGTTTAACAGCAACAGATTATGTTGCACAGCAGAAATACTGTGCAACATAATTGCACGCATGTTGGCCAATGTTTATGAAGATCCATCCTTTCTCCATAATGTCTGGTTCTTGGGCAAAATGCATTTCCATCTAAGTGGTCATGTCAACAGATGAACCTACAGGCTTATTGGTTTCTAGAAACCTAAATTTGTCCAAGAGAAACCTCTTCACAGTGAGAAGGTCACCACATGGTGTACGGTTTCTGGCCATGGCATGATTGGGCCCTACTTCATTGAAGAGGGTGATGCAATTGTGATCTTGAATAGCAAATGCTACATCAAGAATGTGTTGGTTCTGTTCACCCAGGATTTACATAGGATGTGTCCTACAAAAAACGTTCCATTGATGCCTTTGTTTGGGGTATGTTGAAGGAATGGATATTCCACCATTACCCTTCAAACTTTGATGAACTACGGGATAAAATTACTCTACATATGTCCAGCAGATGTCCCAACCCTTGTTCTCCAAGATGACAAAGAACTTAAGCATGTGCTATGAAACTTGTCTTGAGAGACAAGGTACCCATTTCAAGCATGTAATCTACTATCATTAATGCTTTATTCAACCAAGATTCCACCAATAATTGTGGATGTACATATCAATATGTGTAAACATATATTTTCTTTGTTCATAAACCTGTTTACTCCATAACATATATATTATTATACTTAATCAGTAATGTTCTTTTTTTTTGCACCATACTGTACTGCTGACTCTACATGGGATGTGACACATCTGAACCAGTTGGCAATTATTGTTCGCTAATGCTATAACAGAAAATTATGAGGATTGATTCATGAGCAGATTAGAAAAAGATTTAATTTTCTTTCGGATTTCATTTGAAATTCTGACATTGATGAGGTCGGTACAAAACTTGCAATATCCTATTACAATGAAGACACTGATGAAAAACTGAATGAGTACTATCAAATCAAAGAGAATCTACACTTACATAATAGGCAAGGTTGGCAGCACAAGAAAATTTGCAATATTTGCAAGTTTTGCAACTCGTTTCTGAACAGTATTTAACTGAGCTTTTTCAAAATTTGACAACTGTCTTAAAAATTTGTAGAACTCTACCAATTACAAAAAGACAAATGAAGAGGTACTAGAGATGGTAGGCATAAGCAGGAGCCTGATAAAAGAAATTAAAAAGAGAAAAGTCAGCTATTCGAACATATTCTGAGACAACTGCATATAAAGGAACTGTTGAGGGAAAGAGAAGGAGAGGAAGACAAAGACTGGAGTAGATGAAAAATATAGAAGACCGGACTGATCTCTCATATGAGGAATGCAGCAGAGGCGCAAAATAGGAGATGGTGGAGACAATGGTAGTCAATCTCCTGGAGGGAGAAGACACCTAACAGGTCAGGGCCAATTACAAGTTGTGAAGCAAAGAGAAATTTTATACAGCTTTCATTTATAAAAAATAAATTCACTCTACAATGGTTGAAGAGAGATTAAACTATTTGAGTAGCTTATCATAGAAAATAACACAGAAAGAACACTATCATACGACATTGTTCAGTAATACTTCCAGAAAATGTAGAAAAAGAATATTTTGTAAAATTAGTCATCTCGGTCATTTACTATCATAGGTTTACAAAGAGATTATATATACATTTTTTGTTGCTTTTCTGTTTAAGAAGGTACTGTCCCAGTTTTCTGTGTAATATGTTTCTTTCCTAACTCTCAACTTTTTTAGATAAAAGGGACCCTTCCAAGCTTCAGGGTTCCCAAAATAAAGATCTGCCACTTGACAGTTAATGATGGTTTAAAATACTTAAAAACTGCATGATTAATTACTTTTGATAAAAATCAAAAAACCATGTGCTTAATTATAATTTATGAAAGACTTTTTACTGTGCATACTTGTTTCTTTACTATATTTTTTAAATTACATTATTATAAATGTAATTATTAAATTAAAGAAATGAGATCTGTTTTGCATGCAATATCAAAGTGCACAATGGATATGTACTTTTTTTTTTTTTTTTTTTTTAGTTACAAGATCATATATCTATTAATGAGATGTTTTGGAAAATAAGATAAAGTAAAATAAGATAAGATAAGATAATTTGGAAAATTTAGCAGTATAAGATAAAAGTAATTACATGCTTGTTCAAATACAAAACTTAATTTATAAGAACTTCACACATTTTCTTTACAAAATAAAAACAGGAAACTTAACAGACAACTGCATATCATTAATGCAGTTAATTACAGTCCTTTTGCATTCATGATTCAGGTATGTGCATATAATAACTACAACTGTTTCTGCTATCTCTCTCTCTCTCTTCTTGAAAACAAATCGTGTCTGGACTAGTTGAAAATACTTTCACTGGATCTCTTCTGAGCTCTCTGGCTTCCTGTATTGTGGAGTTTCACGGTGTGGTATTTACACTTACATAATTAAAAAAGTATGTTCACCAAAAAAAGTTAAAAATAAATGACTGTATTCTGAAAAAAAAAATCACATAAAATCAACAAAACTAATTAGATCTTCAGAATATTCACTAATATGTCCGGACACATGAACAACTTCATCACATATGAAGTCTTTTTTTATGCCACAAGAATAGTCTTGTTCTTTATATAGTTTAGCTTGGGCAATCCCAGGCTGTTTAATACCAATATTTATATTCCATTCTTTGTTAGATGGTACATGCAAAATCTCAATTCTTCCCTTTAGATCCCCCTAAAAATAATAAGAGTTTGTAAAGATCTTTATACAGACTTAGAAATAATATTAGTTAATTTTTATATCAGTGAAAAAAAACCAATCAAATTTTTATGCTTTTATATGAAAATAAGTAAAAAATAAGGATATTTAAATTTAGGTATAAATTAAATAAATAAAATTAGGTATACAAATGATGTGATTTGTGACATTTTAAAGAAAACCATAAATAGGAAATTTGTTTGGACCAAAAGGAAAACTAAGAAGAAGAAAAAAAAAAAGCTTATTTACATGACTGCCCAATACAATGAATAGCTCACAATTCTACAGCATTACGCTAACAATGTTTTCATGAAAGCTGAAATGATACTTGGACATATTATCATGTTTTTCATTTGTATGATACTTCCTCATCCCCTTTCTTGGGGATGAGGAAGTAGAGAAGATTCAAAGGCAATTGACCAAGATAGTGAGTGGTCTGTGGAATGTTCCCTATGAGGATAGACTGAAAGTGTGTGGATTGCAGAAGTTGATTGATAGGAGAAAAGAGGAGATATGACAGAAACATTTAAGTTGCTTAAAGGGTTTTATAGGATAGATGGAGGAAATGTTTCAGCACTTGGCTAGAGGGACCAGAACAAGGGGTCATCCCTGGAAGTTGAATAAAGGTGTGGTCAGTAGGGTTGTGAGGACTAGATTTTTTGCTTGGAGAGTGGTGAATCAGTGGAATAGGATGCCAGAGTCGGTTGTGAGTGCCTTGTCTGCTAACAGGTTCAAGGAGAGGTATGATAGATTGGGTCTCCCGTGATGAGTCTTCGGACTCCATGGAGGTGCCCGTATAATAATAATAATACCGTATTTTTTGATAGATAACACGCCCGTTATTTATACAAAAAAGTCTAAATTCGTTAAAAATGAACATGTGCGGTATACATTTGAAAGGTATGAAAGGTAAATCAAATGTAATAACAAAACTAAGGTAGAAGTATTACTTAATATTTATTGAACACACTATTCAAATCCAAAAAAATATCAGACTCAATATTGAAAGAATCAATTGCGTTAAAAATTTCATTTGGTATTTCTTCAGCTTCATAATCATTGTCACTGGACACCACTGCATTCCCTTGTGCTTTAATGAAACCATTTCTAACACAGTTTTCACTTACAACAGCCCAACTTTCTACAATCCACGTAACTATATCTTTATATGATGTTCTTTTCATCTGCTCTGTTTTGATATATTCATGGATGCCATTCATCATCCAGTCTTCCCACTTAGTGCAAATTGTCTTTGAATGGCTTATTTACTACAAGATCAAGGGGTTGGAGTTTTTTTTGTTAAACTACCTGGAATGATGGCCAATTTGGAATACTTATTGTTTTAACTTCTACTGTCGTGTGTGCCCTACACGAATCCAACACTAACAAAGATTTTGGGTTGAAAAATGCCATTTTTCTCTTTCGCCACACATTCTCCAACCAAAATTTCATAACCTCCGAATTTATCCAACCTTTATCATTAGCAGTAACAATAATATCTTTGGAATCACAACCTTCTGAAACAGTCATTCTTTTGAAAATCACCATTGGTGGGCAGTTTGGAACTATCTGCAGTTACGCAGAGAACCACAGTAAAGTTAGACCTTTTGTGCCATTGTAGCAACTGAAACCTCTTTGCTCCCTTCAGATTTACACTCCTAGAACTAGGCATGTTAAAACTTACGGGAACCTCATCCATATTCCCAAAGTGACAAGCATCAACCCCACACAAGTTTTCTCTCAGAAACAAACGAAATTTAGCTACTTTCGCTTTTGAAATTTTGTCCAACACTAGTGGAGGAGTGCACATTTAAATTGTTTCTCTTCATAAATCCAAAAACCCAAGATGGGTAGGCCTTCAAATCCTTTATATTATTGTTTTGCACAATTCTTTTTGATTCCTGCAGCACACGGACAGTAGATATTCTCATACCTTTAGCTCTTTCACTAACAACCCAATCAAACAGTTTTTTCTATGGTTGGCCACAAGCACCTTCTAAACCTCATAGCATGTTTCCTCGTTATGTAAACATTTCAGGACTGTTTAAGCCTTTTGCTATTCACAAACACTACTTTCTCCAAGACTGAACAATCTACCAGTTTCACGATTCCCTTTTTCCTTTGCTACTTCTACCACTTCATGCTCGAACTTCGCTGTGTAGGATTTTCTCCGAGAAGTACTTCTGTCTTCCATGTCAACCACTGCTACTAGCAACGCACGTGTTTTTAAAGAATTCCTCCATTCTCTGTCTGTACTCCCTAACTCTACCGCTAGTTGGCGCATGTGCGTTATCTATACAGCAAAAGGAGATGAAAATGTTGGGGGTGCGCGTCATCTATCGAAAAATACGGTAATACTGTTATGTTAATGATGCTAACTTTTTTATAATATAATGCTAATAACGTTACATCATCATGAGGACACTCAAATTTCATGACAATACATCTCACTATTCATACAAAAGATGTCTCAGGAGCAATCTGTCGAACTTCATAAGTTACTTCCATGAGTGATTTTTAAACAAAAAAAAAATCACTTTTTTTATCACTACTTGTTTATATCAAGTGGGGCGGTTTTATGATATTGCCACTAGTAATATCATAAAATTCATTGCATCACTGATTGACAGCACACATATTGTAATCTAGTTCTCATGAGCATTCCTAGAGTTTGCGATCAGCATTCTGTTGTGTGTTATTCATCTGACTGTGTTTAACTGTGCAATTTTAATGAAAAGATGCCACTAAGTTTTTAAATGAGGAGCATGCTAACATCCATTCATTTACAACTCCAGATATGCTGCTAAGGGAAAGTAATGATAATGATTTTCCAACTACATCATCCCAAATCAACAAGTTTTTATGTGGGAAACTAGATCATTTAGTGTCATTTTCATAATTTAATAAATCAGTTTCTTTTTTTTTTTTTATCATTTCATTACTGAAGTGCCATATTTTAGTTTCGTGGCCATTTTGTCATGGCCGCAGTTCATGACAATAAACCGTGGGAAATTATAATCTACTTAGCTCATAAAAGCAGAGGTCTACTGTAGATAATACTAATATATAAAAATTGAGAAAAGAAAAGACAGTAAACTGTCTAAAATTCTGCATGCTGATATGAATATTTTATGTTATCACGTACTGTGGTCTCCTGCTTAAATGGCATAAAGCATCCCAACGCTTCAGGACAGTTAACTGAAAAACTGGATAATCCTGAATTACATTCTTTTGTGGGAGAAACAATTTAATGACTTTGAATGTAAACATCTTCTACTGTACTTATTTTAATATTCCTCCAGTCTTTCAATGTGCTCCTGCTAACATCTACATCATGAGTAACTATTATGAATGGTCCACCATTATCACTCTTCCTAAGACTTTTTTAATTTATTCATGCAACATACCACTTTTTCTTTTCTCACATATTTTAGAATTTATTTTCCATATCAGGAAGTAAGCAAATATTACAAAAGCAAAACCCAACTTATGTATATTTGGGGGACCACTTTTCTTTTACAACTCAAACGGCTAAGAAAGGAACTACATGTAATTATAGCATTTCATTTTCAAAATAAAATAAAAAAATAAAAAAAAAATTGATGAAACCTCAATGCTGAATGGTCTATGACAGACCAAAGCATATCTTTATGAACGGATTACATACTAAATACAGATTGCCTTTAAGGCTACCAATAATAATGATTCTGATTTAGTGAAAGTTTGACAGGTCTGACAACAGGCAAGAGTAGTGAATTCGTTTTCAGTTTACCTGAAAAGTGCACACAAGAGTACAAACTGAACCTTGTGGACACTTTTATGGGAGGAGTAATGTTATGTAAGTAAATCAACTATCTTATGTAAATTGTATCATATCTATTAATTTTCAGAGTATATAACTGTATTGGTTATCCTACTGAGCAAGCAAATGTTCTAAAAAGAAGTGAAAGAAGTGCAGAGTAATAACACCTGATAAGTTGTGAATAGGGTTTGCAATTAGATGTTTAATTGTCTCTCTGGTCATTCATGAGTATGTGCACATGGATCTTATTTCAATCATTTTTTATTCTACGACTTCTTTTCTCTGAATGCAAACCCTATTCACAGCTTAGCAGGTGTTATTATTCTGCACTTCTTTTTTCTTTTCAGAAACTCAGCAAATGTGCAAACAAGCAGACTTCAAGGCTATCTACACCCACTTTCCTATTGAAAAGGATTAAACTAAATTTATTATACCCACTTTCCTAAATGCTCATCTCTATACCACTTTTCAATACAAAAGATAATATTTTTGTGTCTCGTGAGTATCATGTACAACTTTTTAGCAAAAAAATAAAAAAAATAAATAAAATAAAAAAATAAAATCATTTATTTAATTAGTAGTTTTGTACAACTTTTTGTATACTTCTTCAAATTATAAAACAAATAGGAAAACAGGTATTCACAGATAAATTTCTTGTTACTATAGTAACGAGATGTCAGATGGCTCACTGTTGCAATGTGCTGTATAACTTTTCTCATAGTCTAATTCATTAATATGCAGGTCTTTTACACATGCTACCCATAGTTAATTTACGATGAGATATTGCTTTTATTACACTGTGCTGGACATTGTATCATTTTGCTCACTTCTTTAAATATACGCACATAACTGTTGAATTATATGCAAGGCATTGCTGTCAGTTGCCAATATACTTGGTGTTTTTCTATGGTGATGTGAAATGCCAGTCCCCATTTTTGATCCACATCCTCGACATATTCTTTTTGATAAATTTCTCCAGATCAACCCATCTGTCTAATATAAAAAGTGCTGAATGTACAGAAGATTTTGTACACTCCTGGTCATTTAAGAGATGGGTGAGGTTGTTTCCATGATCTTAGAATCAGGAATTTTTTTAGTGGTCTAAAGGCAAATTTTAAGTTGTTTTTTGTAGTAGAATTTTTGCTATTTTATTTGCAACATTTTTTTATGTAAGGTAAAAAAAAAAAACAGCATCTTTGTCATCATCATCATCATCATCATGTAGTTGTATATGCCCTGGAATGTGTGATGGTCTATTTAAGATGCTAATTAATAGTAGTTCTAAAATCTGAGACTGTATCCATTTTAGGAGGATGTCTTTAAGACAAGTTATTTCTTTTTCTCTTTTGTTATCATTACTAAATATTGCAATGGCTCTGTCTCTGAGTGTTCTGATAATGCCTTGTTTTCATGCAGGGTGGTGGTGTGACATGGCATGTAGATATTCAGAGTGAAGAATTTATGGAGACACAACACATGTTGTGTCTCCATAAGTTCTTCACTATGAATGCTGATACTGAGTAATCTTAAAAGAAAGCATGTTGATATTGTCCAGTATTGAGTTTTTTCTATAGATTTCCATGATTTTCTACTGAGATAAGAACACCTAGGAAGGAAGAAAATTAGATTTTCTGGTTTAAGTTGAGAAATTTTCTGTTGAGGAATTCTGTAAAATCGTGGAGGGTTTCTTTAGAACCTGGTGAAATGACAAAGAAGTCATTGATGGCTGTTTATTCAAATGTCTCCATGTACTTATTTGTTGAACTGCAGTGAAATGGATATACCCATGGCCAGTCTTTCTGTATGTTCATAATGGAGGTCTTGAAACTTGAAGAAAGTGTTCTCTATATAATGTTTCAAGAGTTTGGCAGTATTAGGTGGAAAAATATCTTCTAAGATTAACTCCAACCATTTTAAGAGAAGTTAAAGTTTAAAGTCTTTGTAGTTTTTTTTTATATACATTAATATTTTTCCGACATTTGAAGACAGAAGAGTACATAAATATTTACTCTTCTGTTAACATCTCATTAATATATTCAACATCTTGTTCAAATTTAACTGAATAATGACAATTGTTAATTTAGAAATTTCTCCCTCTGTGAATACCTTTTTTTTCTATTTGTTTTTCAATCTGAAGAAGTAACAAAAATGTTGTACATGATACTCGCCAATCACTTAAACATGGATATATCAAGCCACAAAAACCTTAACTTGTAAATACGCTCATGATGAGTCTTTAATTCATAATGTTTGCGAATTTGTAAAATTGAATATTAAGCAGAAAAGATTTCTTGACAGACTGAAATTTCTTAAATGTGCAGCGATTACAATATGAGTATCATTCCAAGTTCCTGAGAATGAAAAGTCAATTAAGAACCAAGAAAGCCGACATTATTTACAAAAAAGCTTACTAGTATTTCTATGAGAAAGAACATCCAACACTTGTTTTAACAGAAATGGACAAAAACCTATATGACTGTAATTATATTTAACTCTATGCCTTCCAACAAATTAACTGAATTAATAGATAAACTAACCTTGATTACTGCAGGGAAAAAAAAAACAGACAATCACATTAGAGAAAAATTCACCAATCTCGTGAAAGGAAATATCAATCAACAAGCAATGTTACCAGTAGATAAAATAGTGAAGCATTATGCTTCACTGAAGAAAAGGTTAATCATAAAAGTAATTATAAAATAATTATATAATTTATATTATCATCCAAGAAAATTTTTATTTATAATATCATACTAAATTCATTAGATAGATGTAGCATCCAGTAGTTTCTTAGGATCATCATCATCAAATTCCTGGTATCCCTCAAGGGGTCTACAGGATATGATAGTATTACATGAAAAATTTACATCATTACTAACTTCCTATCTACAATTTTCCTCCAATCAGTCTGTTACCTGTCAAGACTCCAATGTTATCAGATCTTATATTTCTGTCTTCTAAGGCACTTTTAACCATATCAATCCACCTATATCTTGGTCTTTTTCCTGCCAACCTGGAAAAGAACACTTGTTTTGCTAATCTTTCTTCTCCCATTAGACTAACACATTCCTGGATGGTGACAATGTCTAGTTCTTTCCTAATATCCTCGTTTTTTAATATGATATTGCCATTGATGCCATCTGTTCATGCCCCTAATCTTTCTCAGGACTCTCATATCTGCATCTCTAGTCTTTGGTCAAGTGTTTTGCTTCTGATCCAGCTCTCGGATCCATAAGTTAAAATTGGTTTGAACACTGTCTTGTATACAGCTAATTTTAGTGTTTTGACTAATTTCTCTCTTATTCCATATAAATTTATTCAGTTGACTTCCTACCATATGAGCTTTGTTGATTCTGTTGTCTATTTCCATATTTAACTTACCATCTTCACTAAAGATTGTGTCTAAGTAGCTAAAATGTTTTACTTGCACTATAGGTTCTCCATTCACAATGCTTCTGCCTATTTCCATTGTCTCTGTCTTGTTATTGCTGACCTTCATACCATATCTATTACAATAGTTATTCAATATAATTGGGGAATCTTCAAACTTGTAGCAGATTTATTTAGAAATATAACATCATTCGCATAAAGCAAAGAGCTGACATTAACATCTCCAATTTTGATATCAGGTTTAATATCACTTTCCTTCATAATGTGATCCATATAGATAATGAATAACATAGGAGATAATGTACATCCTTGTCTGACAACAGATTTAACATTAAACTACCTTCCTGTACTTGCTTCAATGCTAACTTACAACATAAATAAAGACTAAGTATTGCTTGATATAATGCTCCATTGACACCATATAACTGTAGTGTTTTGAATAGCTTCTCTCTTGACACCTTGTCATATGCTTTTTCCAGATCGACAAAACTTAAATACAGATCTTTGTTATATTTCAATGCTTTCTCAACTATTTGTTGTAAAGTGAAGATCTGATCCTGACAGCCTGTATTTGGCCTGAATCCAGCTTGTTCTTCACCAAGCTTCTCTTCCAAAATCCTTCTCAGCCGTTTCTCAAGTATACTTGCATAGATCTTACCAGGAACAAAATTTCAGTAATGAAATACCTCTGTAATTCTCACATTCAGATTTATTTCCCTTTTTATATATGGGTACTATGAGAGCTCTAGTCCAATTATCTGGAATTCGTTCCTATGTCCAAGCATCTGTCACCCTCACACCATCTGCATTCAGAAGAGCTATTCTTCCATATTCATTCTTTCTCTTACATGCAACATATCGATAGAATTCTTGTGGGTTGTCTTTAGCTTGCAGAGCCAGTTTCTTTTCATACAACAGTTGCGACTCCTCTGGCCTGCTGCTTATAATTTTCATAATGGACATCATCCTTAATTAGACAGCATTCCTTCCACATCATCTGTTTCTTACAAATCTCTTGTTTAATAAGAATACACATCCAATTGACCCCTAGCCTATTTATTCTTCAAACTCTCGGGACACATTCTGATATTTCATCGTTTAAGTATTTTTTAAATGCTTCCCATCCAGCAACCAAAACCATTCTACTGAACTCAGTATACTCCTCAGTTGGTCATAATTTCCAGCTTTGTAGTTTAGCATATAACCTTTTCTGAATGGAACATTGATAAACTTAGTCATTTCCCAAGTGAGTACTGCTTGATCACTGTCACCAACTGGAGGCAGAATAGTCTTTAACTGAAACATCTTCTGATACTATAATCAAATCTAACACTCCTTGACCTCGAGTTCCTTCTGTCACGCTACTTGAGGAAGTTGTCCTGCAACAGCTCAATAATTTCAGTTTTATACTTCTCATGAGATTTTACTGCTACCTAATCAATATTTGGATAATTAACGTCTCCCATTATGATTACTCTTTTTTGCACCCATTGTGTCTATTTGGTGATGCATTTCTTCATTACTAGTAACCAATCCACCAGGTCTGTAACAACACCTCACTATGTAATTGATCTTCTTAGATTCCACCTCACACCAGATGGCTTCAAATGCACTGCCACATGAAAAACAGCATGCTCCCTCCTCTCCTATCCTGTCTATCCTTCCTAAAAATACTGTACCCTTTACACTCGATACCAGCCAGTTGATGTCTGATTCTTTTTACTTAGTCTGTTTCTTTTCTACAAAATGCTGTAGAAAAAGATGGTAATGAGACAAATAAATAAAAATAAAAAAATGATGCATAGGACAACATGTTCATTAATCATTTCCATCAAAATAATCTCTGGAGGATATGTTTTTTTTTTTTTTGCAAAGGGGGAACTATGAATATGTAGCAATATGAATACACGTCATTGCATTATGATGGTATAATCAGAGTTCTCCTGTAATATTTTTTTGAAGTCAATCTATATCAATCTCAACTTCGAAAAAAAAAAGTCTAGTGGAGCTATGTCAAGGTAATATAATATAATAATGAGGTCTCAACACCACAACTTATTTTATTGTTTTATTTTTAATTTTATTATTTAAGCAACCAATCAAAATGTTCTGAATCTGACACTGCATTTAATTCTCACCAATAAATATTTTATACCATTAACATTACTCATTATTGACAGTTCTGAATAAAAATTTCTTATCGATTATCTCTTCGTAAATGAACTTTTTTGATCTTGGATGAGTTGTGCAATTGCCAATCTGCACTTTGTCTTCTGATCTCACAATCACACTGGCAATGCCATGAGTTATTCCCAGTAATAATAGTGTTTAGAAAACCATGTTAATGATCAGTGCCGTTTGAACATCATCTTCAAGTTTCATACATATTATTCTCTTACCTAAGTCTCTGACATTTAGAATTTGGCACAAAACAGAGTAATGTGGCTCACTTTCATTTAGTAGACTATATCGCCATGAGTTTTCATTATGTGTACATTTCCCTATTCATAAATGAATAAATATTGACTTAAGTCTGCAGTCTGCTGTGAGTAAACTATGTACTTTGTCCACCAATTCTGGGCTCGAGGTTATTTTTTGGTTGTCTACTGTGAGGATCATCTTCCCCATCCTCTCTACCCTCTTGTAAATACTTAGGCCATTGGAATGCTTGTGCTCTTGACACAGCCTTATCACCATAAGCTGTGTGTACCATTTCATGTGTTTCAGTGGGATTTTCTCCAGAATTATATAAAACAATGTTGCCATGTTATTCAATTGTTGGTTATCTAATAGTGCACTAATACGTAATGCAAAAAGCATGTCTATGCCTAACAACAACAACACGAACCCAATTAGATACAGTTAATGGGACTGCCAAAGTCACATTTCAGTGGGTCTGTAGTGGGCACTTGCCAGAATAATACTTGTACTGCATATTTTCATTTTATTTCGGTCTCATTACTTTCTTGTTGCATTGTATACTTCCATGGTCAGTACTCATTCAACCCTATATTCTACAATTCCACAATTCTACTATTCTTTTCAAAACTAGTTTACAACTGAGATGCAATCAATCAATCAGCACCAATTTTCGTTAAATCATAAACTCACATTATGAATTACTCTTCCTTTGCAAGTATCCTAATATCAGTATCCTGTGGAAAAGAAATGTACCAACAACAAAAACCATGTATGCACTTAAAGTGTTTTCAGTTTTGCAGGTGAAAAATGATTTCTTACCTATTCTTGAAGAATTTTCTTTATATTTTAATAAAAATTAAATGTTGTTTAGCACACACAATAACTGATAAGAAATCAGATTATTTTAATCCATAAACTTTACATTTAAAAAAAAAAAAACCAACATGGATTTAATTTAATACACTTTCTTTTAGTTACCTATCCAAACAATTTTGAAAATTACGATAATGAAAATAATCTACTACAAATCTGAGTTATTTATACAGAAAATCTGCATACACTACCTGGAGTCTCTGTAAATGCTGAATTTCAACCAGGCATCCAGGATTCCATATACCTTCTTTTCGTATGCATCTCATTATGGTCTCCACATCATCCTATATTTAATATTATAATAATGAATACATACACAAAAAAGTAATTTCTTAACTTTGAGGTTTATTTATTTTTTATTTTTTTAATAAACAAACACCAAAGAGATGGAAGAGACTGGCTGTATAAAAATATCTTTAATTAAATCCTGATATATTTCTGGAATTATATTAACATGTTCACACCAGGCAGAAACAAATCATCATGTGCAGTATTTAACCTTGGGGTTAGGAAATGAAAAATTTGTCTCGTATTTCCTAATTATGCATTGGGCAGGCAACACCACAAATCATGGTGTATGTGTGTGTGTACTTCAATCAAAACCAAAACTGCATAGAGAGAAGAAAAGAATGTGTTTGTTTGTTTGTTTGTTTCAGGATATATTAGAAACCAATAATTAAGGTGAATCCTATATTTGGTTGATATATTTAAATTACTGAAAGGTCTAAATATATGAACCGACATTAATGAGACATGATTCATGTGGGAATGAGGGCCCACATATGAGAAGGAAAGAATATGTGTAAATAGAAATACTATCATTAGAGACAAATGAATTAGTAATAATTTACAGTTCCAGAATTATATGCAAGTTCAATAAGTTACTGTGGGATGTAATGAATTATGTGTTATCACAATCACTATGCATGCACATTTGAAAATTTAACCAATAATAATAAATAATAATAACTAATCAATAATAAACAGCACCTGCTCATACTGGCATGAATTGCATGTGTGCTGATGGAGTGCTAAGTGAGCAACACAAAAAAAAAATTCTTTTATTGAGTAATGATTGTTATGCTCAAAGTGTGCATTTTATTTTTAATGTAGCACAAATCCCAGATATGTGAATATTCTGTTGGATATCACTAAATGCAATCCTTTTTCACATAAACATAGAATGATTAATTTTTATCAATAAGGAACAAATGAAATTTTTACTCGCCATTTCTATTATTTCTGAAGACTGAAATGAAAATGTCTCTGTATAGCAACCCCATCCCATAATCCTTCAAAAGACACCATACTGCACAAATGAAGCAAAATAATTAAGAGTTCTATGTAGTATATTTAATGACAATTAGAGACCACTGGAATGAAAATGATCCTTAATAGTGAAAAACACCTTCCCTCCTACTGATACTATACTGAAAAGATGCAAGTAAAACAAAGTAGAAGTAGAAACAAAGTAAAAAAAAAGTAGAAGCTATATTGAAGCATTAAATTTGGTATTTAACTAATGTTCTAATAACTTACTCACAAGAATAGGTTTACATTTGAAAAGAATTACATCTGAGATTTTCTATTTCATTAAGATAGTTCAAAAATTCTAATTTTACAAATGAAATTCAGGTAAAAAATTAAAGCTGTATATATATTGAAAACTTCGTAAAAATGTGCATGCCTGATGCAGAAGAGACAAAAGATATATGATTAAGAAACTTTCCACCTGATGCACAATATACACGAAACGGAGCCCAAGATTAATGTATTAAAGCAAAATAAGAATCACATTTTTAACATTAGATCACTAAACTGAATTATTATGCAACTAAAGTTTCAGTGAATATACTGGCATTAATAATTATTGTTATTCTCTTGTGTATCAATGCTAGTTTACCTTAATATGTCATAGTGAATGAAGGAATAGTTTTGCAACTCAACTGATCAGTACTCTCTTTAAATTAATTTAATTTTGAAGAACACAACTTTCATCATGGCAGATATTCAGTCTTTGTACTTTTAACTAAAAACAGTCAAATACTTTTACCAATCTGATCAAGAGCCTCAGTAGCTCAGTCAGTACAGACAAAGCCCTTTGGTTGGAAAGATCTGGGTTGGATTCCCATCTATGATGATGCAAGGAATCTTTATCAGACTTTTCGACTAAAGGTGAGCTCACCAGTCTTGTATGGAGGTGGAGGTTTTTCTCCTGGTAACTCAGGTTTTTCATCTCAAAACAGGCAAACCAGTCCTGTGAATACAGATGGCTACGGTCATAAATACTTATGGTGTGGCAAGGGAGGCAATGGGAAACCACATTGCTTCATAATCATCTCCCAAGTATAGCAGCATATTGCTACCTCACCAACCATAAGGTTGAAGGGAAAATACACATAATCTGATCAAACATTAAACTAGAGCAATACTTAAATATATTCATTTCTACTTTGTAATCTTATTTTGTATAAAAAGTTATTTGATGGTAAATAACTGAATGAGTGATTAGGTTAATCATATTTACCAATGGTGAAAAAATGTCTGAAGCTCTGATTATGTAGCATTTTACTGTTACATCAAACTTTCATGATTAAACTCAGTACATCAATGGCATAATAATAATAATAGAAGACTTACATGAGAAATGTTTTATTTTTATTAGAATTTTCAACTAAGTATGATGGACATCATCAGCAAAAAAAAATTTTAATTAAACAACCAGAAGTAATGAAACAAAGACCTAGTAATGAGAATGCGAGAGTCACACATTAATGACAGAGGGAGGCACAGTCTAAGTACTTTTTCAGTACTAATGACAATTTTTCGAAACAAATCAGATATATTATTATTATTATTATTATTATTATTCAGGCCTCCAAGGAGTCAAAAGACTCATCGCGGGAGGTCCCCCCCCCCTGAGAAACACAAAGTCTATTATACCACTCCTTAAACTCACTGACCGTTCTCGCTCCCACCACTCCATCAGGCAATGCATTCCATGGCTCAACCACCCTCCACACAAAGAAACCACTCCTTACCCTCTTGCTCACAGTTTCCTTTCGTAACTTCCAGGGATGGCCTCTTGTCATCACTCCTTCCCACTGTTCAACCAAGCGAAAGAACTCCCCAGTGTCAACCCTGTAACCACCTCTCTCATATTAAAAAGAAAAAAGAAAGAAAAAGAAAACCCAGCTAACAATGGGATGTGTTAAGATCACAACTTCTCATAAGGGGATAACTATAGTACAGTATATCATTTCCGTTCAAATTGAGGTGATGAAGTAAGGTTTCACAGCTTTTCTTTGTATAATAATTTTTTTGAGTAGGATTTTAGTCTTTCTTCTTCACAAGGATCCAATGTTTGTGGGAGATGGCATGTTCTAAAAATCCAGATTGATGTGGTTCATCTAATGTAGTCAAAATGTCTTTCATGAACAGCCACAGATCTCATGCCCAAAGTAAGACAGGCAACAAGGGCAGGACATCTGATACTAGGAAAGGTTAGAGGCAAAAGCTTAACCTTTGTAGAGTGCCTAGAAAGAAAAAGTTTATTAACCAGAAAAGTCACATTGAGTCCAACAAGTCTAAGTAGTTTGGTGATCCTCTCAGAAACATCTTTGATATAAGGATAGCAATATGGTTGAAGACTTCCTGGGAGGCAGGCAACCTAGGAATTCCATAACCATTAATGAATTGGTTAGCAAAAGACTTGGTGAAGCTGTCAGACAAGAATATAGTCGTAATAAAATTTATTTATTGCATCAGCAATGCATCAGTAGAGCATAAAGAGTGAGACCATTGAATGAAAGACTGAACAGTATCGAATTTTTGACGAGAATAGTGATATGACTGAGCATGGATATAAAATCTGATATGGGTTTTCTTCTGAAAGACAGAAAATTCAAGGTTTCCATCTAGTTGGCAAAAAATAAGATAAGTCTAAAAAAAGAAATGCAACGATCCTTTTCCCACTTCAAAAGTATTCAAGGATGAATATCATTAATCTTTATAATGAAATCTTGACGCTCAGAATGGGAACCTTGACATGCAAAAATAAATGCATGTCATTTACATGTTGTTCACATGTTCTTATTGTTGTTGTTTCTTTGTTTTTACTTATGTTTGCTGAAATTATATTTTTACGGATGATGTTCATGACACTTGCATGAAAAATCTATTAAAAATGAAGCAGTTCTCATGTGAGTATTCCACTTTTATTATTGTATTAATCATGTCTACTTACGTTCCTATTCTTCAGAGGACATAACAACATGGAGATAAAATAAAATAAGAAGCATCGCTAGTTATGAGATTATCATTTTATAATAAATGACCATTCTTTCAGGTTATCAAACTTTATTTTCAACTTCACAAGTGGGCAACTCGTATATAGAGGCCTAATGACTTCAGATCACTTACCTTATTATCCCACACTTATATGTGGAAATATAACTTTTACATTATTCAAAACCTTGTTATCACTTCTGGGTCTGGCTCCCACCAATGAGACCTCAATAAAGGTCGAAGCTGGTCTGGGTAGTGACCCTTCCCATAATGCAAAGCATTATACATGTACATAAGAATATGTGCTTTGCATTATGAGATACTAAGGCAAGCAATGTGAAGCATTAGCCTCTATATAAGAGTTGATCAGTTATGAAGTTACTTCACATGCAAGCTTTGTTTGCTTACACTTGGATAAAGGATTAAACCAAGAATATAATTTCTTAGCATACTTAACCAAGTGGAAAAACTTTAAAAAGTATAAGAAAACTAGAATACATAAAATAGTGATCTAAAAAGCAAATTTAATAAAGCTAAGTTTTATAAATTAAAGATGCTAAGAAATTATATTCCTGGTTTCATCTTTATACAAATGTAACATGTTGCATGTGAAGTAACTTCAAAACTGGGCTACTTGTATATAGATACTAAGGCAGTTGATGACTTCACATTAATTGCCTTAGTATCCCATAATGCAAGGCACATAGTCTTACAGACAAGTATAATGCTATGCATTATGGGAAGGGCGACCACCTCGACCAGTTTCAATCCTTATTGAGGTCTTATCAGTGGGAGCCAGATCCAGAAGTGATACCAAGGTTGAAGTAATGCAGAAGTCATATATTTCCCATATACAAGTAGTCAAAAGGTGTCACACCTTATTAATAAAATACTCTGGATAAGAGAGAGATGTTGAAAGATTTTTTCACTTGGTTATACTATAAATTAAATATGACAAGAAATCATATCCCTGGTTTCATCCTTTATTCAAGTGTAAGCAAACAAATTTTGTGCATGAAGTAATTTCACAACTGGGCTACTTGTATATACAGGGTGTCCCAAAATTCACGCAAGAAGTAATTTTGATAGAAAACACAGGTTTTTAATTAAAAATTATAATTTCTTATTGATTCATAAAGTATACAGTATAGGGTTATGCATGGAATAGCATATCAGGTAAATGGCCTCCATGGCTTTGCTGACACATACGCACTCTTTTGTCGAAATTTTCCATGACTGTTTTGCATAAATGTGGCTGAATTTCGTTGATACAGCGCTCAATTTCCTCCTTCAAGGCATGGGTGGTCGTGGGCTTGTTGGCATAAACCTTAGACTTCAAAAAATCCCAAAGAAAAAAGTCCAACGGCGTTAAGTCACATGATCTGGGCGGCCAATTCCGATTACCAAAACGGGAAATTACACGACCAGGAAATGACTCATGCAGTAATTGAATTGTTTCTCGGGCTGTATGGCATGTGGCACTGTCGTGTTGAAACCACATGTCGTCCACATCCATATCTTGCAATTTAGGCACAAAAAACTGGATTATCAGGTCGCGATAGCGAGCACCATTAACTGTTATTGCCTTACCAGCCGCATTTTCGAAAAAGAATGGACCGATGATGCCTCCAGCCCAAAATCCGCACCAAACAGTGACACGTTGTGGATGCATTTGTTTCTCAACAATCACTTATGGATTTTCTGAACCCCAAATGTGACAATTTTGTCGATTAACGAAGCCATCAAGATGAAAATGAGCTTCATCGCTGAAGATGATTTTGTTCGAAAAATAAGCATCCACTTGTTGTTCCATAATCCATTCAACGAACTCTCTTCGCTGTGTGTAGTCAGTAGGCTTCAATTCTTGAGTCAATTGAAACTTTGTAAGCATAAAGATGCAAATCTTTCGTGAGAATACGCTGTAGAGAGCTTCTCGAAATGCCCAATTTAAGACCACGGTGCCGAATTGATGTTCCTGGATTCTCAGCAACACTTTCACGAACTGCTTCGATGTTTTCTGTTGAACGACTTGTTGAAGGACGGCCAGAGTGTATAAGATCACTAATTGATCCAGTTTCCTTGAATTTTTAATTAATCTTTTCACAGTTGACGAAGTTAAATCGCTATTCCGACCATATTTTGTACGAAAATTGCGAACTGTAGCTGCCAAACCTTATTTTAAAATATTGCTCAACAATGAAAATGCGTTGTTTTTTCGTGTAGCGCTCCATTTTTAATAACCCTGAACTGTCAGCTGTCACGCTGTCTTTTTTTTCTCGTTGGCAACACTTTACCGCACAAATGGCACTAAATTTAAATCTTGCATGAATTTTGGGACACCCTATAGATACTAAGGCAATTAATATGAAGTCATCAACTGCCTTAGTATCCCATAATGCAAAGCATATATCCTTACAGACATATATAATGTTATGCATTATGGGAAGACTGGTACTGAGGTCTCATCAGTGGGAGCGAGACCAAGAAGATATACTAAGGTTAAAGTAATACAGAAGTCATATTTCCCATACACAAGTAGGTATTGAGACACAAATAATTATTGAGACAACACTAACATGTGGCCCTTTCTTTAGAAAACCCTGAATACATTTGAGCCATAGAATTCCAGTTTGGAATACTATGGCTCAAATATTCTGGACTGCTCTTTCTTCAACATGACTACCAGCCCAAATATTATTGTTAGATGTGCTGTTATGGCCAATACTCCAATTTACCAATATTTCAATTTATCCTAAAAGCATTCTATTTAGTTGAGATCAGGACTCTGTAGGTATGTCCACAAAAAGGTTGTAAACCTATAGTACACTGGTACCATGGGTTGGTTTAAGGAATTTTTTTTAATATTTATTTATTATTTTCTTTTTTGGGGGGTGGAGGGTGGGGGGGGGATATTTAAAAAAAAATTATATAGTCTGGAAATCCTGCTCTGGAGACCAAAAATGAAACTTTTTCAAATCGCTTCAGGCCTTGAATAAGTGGAGTGATGAAATTCATCTCACACCTAAAATCCTTCTATCCATCAAATTCAGTCCAAAGGTCTACAAATTGCACAACCTATGCATTGACTCATTTCCAATCATGGCTCTCCTCTTAAACTCCACTCAATCATAGTATAGCAGTGAACTTAAAATTTTTACTCTCCCATTCTTCTTTCTTTCTTCCAGTAACTCTTTCATATCTTCTCATATTATACTTTTTATCTTTCACATTATTAGCACCATCCAAAACAATCAACTTTTTCACTCTGCATCCAGACAACTCCACTGATATCAAGTTTTACATCAGGGAAACGATTTATTCATGCTCTTATTAAGAATGCCTATTATCAAAGAAATCTTAAAAAATCCTTCTTCTCTTGATATAAAAACTAAAGATAAAGATATTTTGGTGTCTGGGATAATTACTTTGCAAGATTGTGAAATGAAACAAACAATGACAGAACAGTGGTAGAAAATATGCAAGAGGAATGCAATCAAAAGCATATACTGATACTTGAGGAATGCAATCAAAAGGAATGCAATCAAAAGCATATACTGATACTTGAGGTAGGAAAAAACCCATCAGAAACCTATCATGATGAAAAGCAGCTGGAGTAGATTATACTCAACTAAAAATGTGCATATATGGATGTATTTATATTGATAGGAAGTTAACAATGTAAACCTAATCATGTAGCACTATTATAGTACTTTGTACATCTCTTGAGGGTACATATGAGGAATATGACAATGATGATAATTTTTAAACAGTTGGCAAGACTACTACCAGAATCAAACTAAGCAAGATCATCATTATTATTTCTTGGGCAACATCAACCACCTCTGGCAACTCATTCTACACATTCATCACTCTCCAAACAAAAAAAAATCTAATCCTAACATCCTTACTAACTACACTCTTATACAATTTCCAAGAGTGACCACTCATTTTCTCCCTTCCTGCAAATGAAAAAAAAATCTTCAGTGTCAACCCTATAAAATCCCTTTAATAACTTATACACTTCTATCATGTTCTCTCTTATTTGTCTATCAGCTAATTTTCGAAGCAAAAAGATCTTCAATCTATTTTTGTAAGGTGTTCCATAGATTGAAGGTCTTTGGGCTTCGGAATCTTGTCACTAGCCTATGGATTCTCTCCACCATCACTTCTTCCCTGCAAAATCTAGGAAATCAGATCTGCATGCAAATCTGGTCCCCTAGATTCTATGGGGAAGAAGTGGTGGCAGAGAGAATATACATGCTAGTTACTTTTTTACTGCTCTTCCCAGCTTTGCATCAGCAAACAACTGAATATTTCCTCATAAAACATTTCCTATCACTGATATATAAATTAAACAATTTATATATCAGTGATATATAAATTGTTTTATATATCACTGATATATAAAACAGTGTTATTTCATTAGCGAAATGCAAATGAACACTCAGAATTTTTTTTTTTTTCCAGATTGAACAAAAGAAAGACTGAAATAACTTGTCATATTTATTTATTTATACACAAGTTCCAACCTCCTTCAACTATAATCATACAATCTGCAAAAGCTCTGGGCAGAAAATGGGACATTCGGTAGATTATTTCCTATTGTAAATATGGGCAAAAAAAAGTTATAAATTATTTAGAAAATTATATATTAAAGACTTGTCTATATCAGTGTTTAGGACACCAATATAGACAAGTCAGTTCACATTTCAAAAAAGTATAAACATGTCAGTTCACATTTCAGATGAAACTACAGAAAACAAAAACAGCAGCTCATGACAAATGACAACGTTCAATTGAATTGGTTGACAATAACCAATCACAACCACTGATTTCTGGGTATTTTTTGTCTCTGCGCACATACTGCCTCACCTTTTGGGTGGTTTAAAACCACTGGAATGTAGAATTTGACTCACTGCACCATCTCTACGTGTGTTCAAAGGGTTCAAATGTGTCACCACACACCCAGGTTATTACCATGAATGTGAAGCAATGTTCAAGCTCAGAAAAGTGTCCTCTTCATGAAGCATTAGTATACTGTGTTTAATTTTAGGAATCACACAAAGCAATTAGGAGAGTCTTTAATAAGGATAAATACAAACATATAATATTGGTGATATTGTTATTCTGTGGGTGTGCACTGCACACGTAGCACACCAAGAATATATGCCCCTGGCTCTGAAGATGCTGGGTAGAAAACTAGCGAAATATCAGTGACTAAGTAAATAAATATATTATTTCTTTTCTTATTGGTGTATTGTGTGGTGAATTAAATCACAATAAAAACTCAACATGAACAGCCAACACATAAGCCTTTATACTTGTCTAAACATTAGATTGCATAACATCAAATATGCTAATAGAGGGCTTACTATGTGGATGGTCTGAAAAAGTTCTTGGCCTTCAGCATAGATGGCAACAGTATCACCATGATTTTTTTTTTTCCTGAGTTGGTACATCTGTCATAAGCATCCATGTGAAATTGCAAGTCATTCTATTGAACAGTTTGTTTTATACAGCTATACGAAGCAAAAGTGTTGTCTGTATCCCTTGAAATGGATAAAATTGAGTATCATGCGGTTATAAAATTCTTTGTAAAAGAAGGTTTAACACCAAAAGAAATTCATTCGAAGTTCATAAAAGTTTATGGGCACTCTTCTCCTTCGTTTCTGACAATTAAGAAATGGGCTGCTGAGTTTAAACGTGGCCGTACCAGCTTGAAGATGATCCACGTGAAGGACGTCCAAAAAGTGTAACAACAACAGAAATCATTGATCAGTGCACAATATGGTATTGGATGACTGAAAAGTCAAAGTGCATGAAATTGCTGAGACCATAGGCATTTCAAAAGAACAGAATCAAATGCAAATGAAAAAGTCTTTGTGCAAGATGGGTGACGCGCTTGCTCACAGCAGATCAAAAACACACTCGCATGAAAATCTCTGAACAGTGTTTGGAGCATTTTAACAAGAATAAAACTGATTTTGTGCATCGATTTATTACTATGGATGGGAACTTGAATTCACCATTGCACACCAGAATCCAAACAGCAGTCAAAACAGTGACAGAAGCTGGTTGATCAGTGCCAAAGAAGACAAACTCTGTTTCATCAACAGGAAAGGTCATGGCATCAGTGTTTTGGGATGCTAAAGGCATTTTGTTTATTATTTATCTTGAAAAGGGTAAAACAATAACTGGGATATATTATCCCGATCTTTTAATCAGACTAGACAAAAAAATTCGTGAGAAAAGACCTGGTTTGAAGAAAAAAAATCATCTTTCATCAGGATAATGCACCTGCCCACAAAGGTGTTTTGACAATGGGAAAATTAAGGGATCTGCACTATGAATTGTTGGAACATCCACCCTATTTCCCAGATTTGGCTCCCTCTGACTTCTATCTCTTCCGAAAACTAAAACTCTTTCTCGCTGGTCAGCATTTTTCTTCGAATCAAGAGGTGATTGCAGCTGTAGAGGGATATTTTGCAGATCTTACTGAGAACTACTACAGTTATGGGATAATTGCGCTGGAGCATCACTGGAATAAATGTAGTAGTCTTAAGCGAGATTATGTTGAAAAATAAAAATAATTTTGAAATTATAAATCCGTTTTTTCATTGTTAGGCCGAGAACTTTTCAGACCACTCTCATATATATGATTTCATTCATTAGCCTGTATCTGTTTACATCACATGGTGTCCAACAAAAAAGGAAATTTTTCTGTCTTAAACTAGGATGTAGCAGTTATTAAGTCTTTAATACTGATTTAAATATAAAGAAGGCTATTCTAAATATATATATATATATATATTATTGATTTTCAAGAATGATATATTTGGTATATGTGAAAGTTACTTACAATTTTAAATTTAATTTCAAACTGTGCTGCAATTTCTGCACACTTTTCATTCACTGGATGCAAAAATGTATGAATATGTAATCCATTACAGAAAGTCTGTAAGTAGTGCCAGCATTTCATAATTACAACAAATCCCGACAGCCCTTGCAGTTCCAATTTTGTAAGAGGAGGCAAATCTATATGAATAATTAAACTCTAAATTGCAGTAATGTAACATTTTTTAAAACATTTAAAATTATTCACATACAAAAAAAAATTAAATTAACATTAATAAAAATCAGAGAATCTCAACAAAAAATAAACTAAGATTATAAGTAAAATAAGAAGACTGCAATTATATTCTCTATTATATAAAATTAAGATAAATGATAAAGAAATATAGAGAAGAATAAGCAGGAAATGATAAATCTATGTATAATTAATTGCAATATGTACTATCAGCATGAATATATAGTATTCCTCATTCCTTTTGTGATCCAGCACTCTCATTATATAAGGCTTATGGAGATAACTAACATTAGTAAAAATAACTTAAGGGTCAAAGCTGTATAACTGAGAGGAGACCTCCACATAGCCTTTAAAGGAATGCGGAGAACCAACCAGAGCTTCTGACCTAATGTCCAATCCACACCTTCTCATGGTGCACCCCGTTGGGTATCTACCTGGATACTGAACAAACAAGGATGGGCTGGCAATTTGGAATTTAGCTGACCAAATTGTATTCTTATTGGCTTAAACCAATATACAAAATAATGGCACAACATGAAAAAATTTCATGCCAGCTGGGGCGTCGCACGGTTAAACAAGGCTCCCCATTGTTTTTGCCAGAGAACCAGGGCAAACAGCGAAAAGTCAGCTACTGGAACAAATCTAAAAGCACACCCCCAACTCAACGTCACCAGAGTTAAAGATCTGTATTATAAACATAAGAAGACTGAATGGCAAAAAAAGGGAGCTAGCTTCATTTTTTTGCCATTCAGGTCGACATAATAAGGATGACTAAAACAAAAAAGGCAAAAACTGGAGAGATCTTTCTGAGCAATAAATACAAAATGTTATATTCAGGAAATAACAATCAAGGAAAAGAAGGAGTAGCCATAGTATTCAACACAAAATAAATTTGGAGAAAAGAGCAAAGCTAATAATAATGGCAAATATCTGTTGGATTTCTGCTCAGGACATGGACTGGTTATTACTAACACCATGTTCCAACATAAAAATGTGCACAAATTCACATGGAGAGAATAAGCAAGGAATAAGAACAGTCTCATTGACTATGTTATTGTTGATAGCAATGTTTTCTCCATAGTGCAGGACATCAGAGTGTATAGAGGATTTGAAATTGGAAATGATCACCATTTAGTCTTGAACAGGATAAAATTGATATTGAAAAGAAGAACACGTAAGAAAGTTTTAAAGCGAATAATAGTTGAGCAGCTCTCAGATGTGAACTGTAGACTAAAATACACAAATATACAGTCAGGAATACACATTCATACTTGAAGTAGAAAAAGTGATGAAAGGCCTGAAATGCAGAAAGACAGCAGGAGTAGATGATATTCGACCAGAAATGCTGAAGTATGGTGGTATAAAAGTCCTACAGTGGCTGCACTGCATAGTTGAGAAAGCCTGGACAGAGGGATGAATTCCCGATGATTGGAGTAGAGCTCTAATAGTACCCATATATAAAATGGTAAATAAAACTGAATGTGAGAATTACAGAAGTATTTCCCTACTGAATGTTCCTGGTAAGATTCATGCAAGTATACTTGAGAAACGGTTGAGAAGAATTGTGGAAGAAAAGCTTGGTGAAGAACAAGCTGGATTCAGGCCAAATAGAGGCTGTCAGGATCAGATCTTCACTTTACGACAAACAGTCTAGAAATCATGGGAATATAATAAAGATCCGTATTTAAGTTTTGTCGGTCTGGAAAAGGCATAAGACAAGATGCTAAGAGGGAAGCTATTCAATACGCTACAGTTATATGGTGTCAATGGGGCATTATATCAAGCAATACTTAGTCATTATTTGAGTTATAAGTCAGCAGTTAGAAATGACGGGAGTACAGGAAGATGGTTTAATGTTAAATCTGGCGTGAGACAAGGATGTACATTATCCCCTCTGTTATTCATTATCTATATGGATCACATTATGAAGGAAAGTGGTGTTAAACATGATATCAGAATTGGAGATGTTAATGTCAGCTCTTTGCTTTATGCGGATGTTGTTATACTTCTAAATAAATCCACTACAAGTTTGCAAGATTCCATGACTAAATTGAATAACTGTTGTAATAGATATGGTATGAGGGTCAACATTAAAAAGACAAAGACAATGAAAATATGTAAAATTGTTGAAAATGTCAACTGCGTTGCAAATGGAGAACCTGTGGAACAAGTAAAAGATTTCAGCTACTTAGGCACGATTTTTAGTGAAGATGGTAAATTAAATATGGAAATAGACAACAGAATCAACAAAGCTGGTATGGTAGGAAGTCAATTGAATAAATTCATATGGAATAAGAGAGAAATTAATCAGAACACTAAATTAGCTGTATACAAGACAGTGTTCAAACCAGTTTTAACTTATGGATCTGAGAGCTGGGTCAGAAGTAAAACACTTGACCAAAGACTAGAGACTGCAGATATGAGAGTCCTGAGAAAGATTAGAGGCATGAATAGATGGCATCAATGGCAATATCATATTAAAAATGAGGATATTAGGAAAGAACTTGACATTGTCAGCATCCAGAAATGCATTAGCAGAGGTGATATGTATGGTCTCAGGTGGTATGGTCACTTAAATAGAATGGACGAGGAATGATTAGCAAAACAAGTGTTCTCTGCCAGGTTGGCAGGAAAATGACCCAGAGGAAGACCAAGATATAGGTGGATTGATACGGTACAAAGTGCCTTAGACGATAGAAATATAAGAAATATAATGTTGGAATCTTGACAAGTAATAGACTGATTTGGAGGAAATTGTAGATAGGAAGTTAGTAATGATAGAAATTTTTCATGTAGTACTATCATATCCTGTACACCCCTTGAGGGTAAATGTCAGGAATTTGATGATGATGATAAATCCTCCAAACATCTTAAAATTATCAATTTATTCATTTTCAATTAACATTATTTTTTACTGATAGGCAGTAGTTGAGTCCACAAGTTTTTCATAATGAATGCTATAATACTAATTGCATAAGAGCATTTTAGAATTCCTCTGCAATTAAGTAGTTTGGTAAATAATTTGAATGGCTTTTAATATTAAAGCTATATATTATAGGCCAATCTGTGTGTCTGGAGGTTGTTGTTGTTAAGGTGGTGGAGAAGTTGGTGAGGATTAGGATTCAGAAGTGAGTTGATAATAGCACTATTCTTCATGATAGTCAGCATGGGTTTGTTATGAGAAGGTAATGTTTCAACAATCTGCTTACATATTACAATGAGGTGACAAATTCACGTGATAAAGGAGATGTCTATACGGTGGTGTACTTGGATTTTTCAAAGACTGTTGAAAGACTGCCAACTGACCAGCTAGTAGCTAAACTGAAACAGATGGGAACAGAAAATGGACTAGTGAACTGGATAGCTGTCAGACAGGTATCAGCAGGTTGAGTATGGAGGAGTGGTATCCCAAAAGAGGAAGATCACTAGTGGAGTGTCACAGAGATCTGTTATAGGACCATTATAGTTTAACTTGTATGTTAATAACATTGGACCAGCTTAACTGGAGATGTACAGCTGTTTGCTAATGATGCAAAGTTAGTGAGGTATGAGAAGTAGAGCACATGTTGTGGCCTTGAGGATCCGAATAGACCATATGAGTGGGCAAATGGGTGGAGCTATCAGTTTAATATTGCTTAGCATAAAAAAGTCTTGAAATTTCACAAGCAAGGCTGGGTTGCAAAGTGTTCAATTAATGGAGAAATTTTGGAGGTGGAGGAGATAAGAGATCTTGGAGTGATGGTGGACAGACCTGAAGTTTAGGGGCCACATTACTAAATTTGTAAGAACATCCGAATGGATTATGGTAATAATGAGAACATTGACATGTAGAAGCAAAGCAGTTATGGTTTCCTTGTATAAGTCTTTAATCAGGCATACTGCATATGAACTACGCATAGATCTGGTTGTCTGGTTTTCAGGGAGATGGGTTGTTACTAGATTAATGTGGAGGAGATTTTTCAGAGAGTATAGGCAGGCAGGGGTAGAACTAGAGGCCATCGCTGGAAGCTGTATAAGGAGGGTGTGAAAAGCAAGTTCCTTGCGGAGTGATTGGTGAGTCGAATGCATTGCCTGAAAATGTGATGAGTGCAGAAACTATGAATGGGTTTAAGGCATTGTTTAATGATCTTTTTGCATGAGAGAGAGTATAGACCACCCCGTGAAGAGTCCTTTGACTCCATGGAGGTCAGATGTTCATAATAATAAAAATAATAATAATGCATTCATAAGTGATAGCTTATAATGATAATAATGCATTCATAAGTAGTAGCTTATAATGATAATTTGATAGAAAAATAAATACATCCACAAGCTTTTTCAACCTACAGTACATTAGTGCCATGGACAAAAAGAAAGGCGAGAAGAAAAAGCTTGTTAACAATGGATTTGGAACTAAATAAAATTTTTTCCTTGACTGCCTAACTGGTCTTGACATGAATGTATGTCAGGGTTGCCATAGATGCAGTGTCTCCATTAAAGCTGTAATACCACTGATATTCTATTGAAATAATATGGACATTTTTGTAGTTAAATTACAACATTACACCATTAGGGTATCTGATAACTAGCAGAATAAAGTGAAGTTGTTTACTTTTCACTCAATCCAAAAAAGCTTATGGAAAGGACTGAATGCAACTTCAAGAAGGTTAAGGATATAAGAGTGTACAGAGGATTTGAAATTGGAAGTGACCATCAATTAGTTTTAAGTAGGATAAAATGGAATATCAGATTGAAAAGAACGGTGTGTGTAAAAAAAGTTTTATAAAATAATTAAAGTTGAGCAGCTTTTACAGGTAAACTGTAGATGCAACTATAAAAACATCATTGAAAAAGAATGAAACAGTTTGAAAACAAGAACCAAACCTCAGAGTCTTAGTGGCAAACTCTAAAGAAAACATTGACTGATTCAACTAGGGAGGCATGTGGTGAAGTTGTTTGCAAGGATAGAAAAAGAAGAAAAATTGGTTGACACAAGAAGTTAAAGAAGCATTCCTGGAAAAGAAGAAAGAATACCAAACTTCCTGGCAAATAGGTTGGCACATGCCCTAAAAGAATGCAGAGAAAAATGTAAGAGAGCTAAGGTATGTATGAAAGTAGCAAAACAAAACTCATGGAAAAACTTTGGTATAGAAGCTAAATATCAGGAAGGTAGCAAAATGTGCTGGATGCTATTGAAAAAGCTTAGAAATGCAGGAAAGAGTACTTAAAAGGAATTCAAAGATGATACAGGTGACATGACAACTAAAGATAAGGAAATCCTAGATGTCTGGAGTAATTGATCCTTGAAGAAAGTGGATTTGAACTGTGCAGTCCACTATTATGTAATTTTGTTTTAGTTAACAATTTTTTTTTTTAATTTGCAACAATTTGAAAAAACTTGCAGGTGAACCACATAGCCTAGAAATATTGAAAAAATTAAGTAAAATCATGGAAAAGTTAGGTATGTCACGAATGCATAAATTATATGTAGATACTAGTCTATTTTATCATTTACTACATAAAATATACACACATCTATTATATTCACACACACATACACACACACACACACTCTTACAGACCTTTCATGGCACCATTCGTAAATGAGAGAAATGTAATTAACTGTTATTAATTAGTTAAATAATTAGGATAAAATAAAAAATTTTTAACGATTCATTCATTAGTGTATAAGCGACGCTACCAAGAAGCACTCATATCGATTGCCTTAGGCTACCACACCATAAGGCAATCATGTTGCTGCTGCTTTGTTATCAATGTATGAATCGTTATACCTGTAAATATCAATTGCCTTAGGCTGCCATACCATAAAGCAATCATACTGCTGCTTCTTCACTATCAATGCATGAATCATTATACCTGTAAATAAATATGAATAATTTCTTTTTCACATTATCTTTTCATCTTTGATGTCTCGTGTTAATAATACATATAATATCTAGAGTGTTTTGTATCATATAAGACAATATTGATGTAGGTACTGACAGACATATGATTCATTTTGTAAACAGATGACACAGACTTACAGTATTGATAAAAACAGTACTCTAAATGTATTTTCACTTCCTTATATGATTTTCTTTTCTCTAGCTTACTTTATTGTAAGAATACAATATATAATACATACATACATGCATACATACATACATACATACATACAATACAAAATATGTGTTAATTAACTGTTTATGTTATTGGAAAGGCTTTCAGTCAACAGTAGGCTATTAGTAGGTAAGTTTTTGGGGAGTCAGAAGTTAGACGTGGATTTTTGAACAACACAGACGGTTGCTGCCCCTAATCCCTGCATTGTTCAGGTGTCAACTGTATAACAAAAAAATCAGCAGGTAGAATCAAAAGAGGTACAGAATGAGCTTGATATAAAATGAAGGGTGTGTGGCAATGATGCATACTATCTTCACTGTTATTAATCATCTATATGGATACTCTTAACATTCCAAGCAGCAAAATTCCAGATATTCTTGTTTTCATTCTTTTTCCTTTCCTTATCCTGTCATATCAGTTAACCTGTCTGAGTTTTTTCAGGGTGTCAGTCCAATCACTTCTTTCTTGAGAGATATTGGAGTGAGAAAAGATTCAGAAATGTGTAAAGACCTAAAAAAAAATAGACTAAGTATTGGACAACATATATGAATACTGAATGAAGTGGACTGAACACATCGAGGGAATGGACAGTTCCACACCACCCTCCCCCAAAAGAATACACCAATACCACCCAGTTGGATATAGAAGTCAGGGAAAACCAAGGAAAAGATGGAATGAGATGGGAACAGGTCACCAGGTCTAAATCCCTTAAAGGATGATGACAGATCACATTATACAGAAAAGTGACATTAAACCTGATATCAAAATCAGACATTCGACTTGGCTCTATTTTGCAGATAACATCCTAAATAAATCAAGTACAAGTATTCAGGAATATCCAACTAAACTTAATAACTGCTATAAAAAATCTAGATATAAAAATTGGCAATAAAAAGACAAACTATGAAAGTAAGCAAAAACATCAAATGATCCAAGACAAGAGACCTCTAAGAAGCAATCAGAAGAATGAACTTATAACATCAGTGTTAAAATCATACTAAAAATGATGATATAAACAAGAATTCCAGCATTCAACAATATGTGTGAGCCGATCAAGCGGGTGGCAGACATGGTGGTCAGCAGAGACCCTGAGCTATGTGGAAAAATTAAGAGGTCTATAAGAACGATATAGATATTAGGCATTTTGATGATGAATTGAAGCAGTTTCTACTATTTTTATAAGAAGATAAAGACAAGCTACTACCATACAAGCATACCAGGCTGAAAGAGAAATGTCATCAACTTTTCTTCCAAATGTAGAAAATTTTTAGGGGACTTATAAATTCTACTGCCAGGGGCTCCCAGCCGACTAAATCTGCCCCTGGAGCAGAGCCAATTCAATGGTGGTATATACAACAGAATGAGGAGAGTAAAGGTTAACAAATAAGAAATGTTTGATAGAAATTTCAGCTCAAGAATAGTAATTAGAAATCTCATACAGAAAGGATTATATTTCATGGTTTAAGTAAGATGATACTGATAAAAGTTTATCATCATTAAAATGAAAAATGAATTTTAATTACTGTTGAATACAAAAGAGAAAATAAATCCAATATGATGAAACTTTCAAATATTTATTATTTATATACATAGGTAGTCTCTGACTATGTAAATTCGAACTTACACAAATTATCCTGAAAGGCCTATGAAAAAAATCCGAATTATAAATATTTTACTTACCAAGCATACATTACTCATGTAGCATCTAAAAGTTATCAGTGATAGTCAGACAGCCTATGAGGTGCTTGTATGTACATTTCTTACTACTGAACATAAGTGTGCTGTGTATTTGTATTCATACATTCATAATTTTTAGTGTTTGTGTGTGCTGGGGTAGATTACAATCATGATTGGAAAAAGATCAGAAGTGGAAAAATGTAACCATATGTGCATGAAAAGTAATCTATGCTTAAGCAGAGGAAAGATTAGCAAAACAAGTGTTCTCTGCCAGGTTGGCAGGAAAATGACCCAGAGGAAGACCAAGCTATAGGTGGATTGATATGCTACAAAGTGCCTTAGACGATAGAAATATAAGATCTGATAATGTTGGAGTCTTGACAAGTAACAGACTGATTTGGAGGAAAATTGAAGATAGGAAGTTGTAATGATGTAAATTTTTCGTGTAGTACTATCATATCCTCTACACCCCCTTGAGGGTACATGGCAGGAATTTGATGATGAAGTATGATAAGATTTCTGTTTAAAAGACTCAGCATGTTCATCGCAATTTAGGAGTTTGTTTGCTATTTCATCTCTAGTGCCTGTCCATTATTCTTGTTGATAATTGTTGTCCTCCCATGTAGGCCTGCATTTTGTTTTTAATTTCATGGAAAATTTTTCTAGGATTATTTACTATAAAGTATTTCAGGATTTCTTTAATTTCAATCTGTTCATGTAAAAATTTTCTTTTCTGTTGTCTTATTTGGGCAATTAAGCCAAATGTTTCTGTGTCCCTTCCCCTTTTTTTTCTTTACTGCCACTTCATATTCTTCATTAAACCAATTTTTATGCTGTATTTTACTTTGAATTTCAATTGAATTTTCTGCTGCTACTTTATTCTATTATTGATATGATTCCAGATGTTTTCAATTTTTGTTTTAAATCACACACATATTTTCTTCTCTCTTCAGTTTTAACCAGTTTGTTAATATGGTATCTCAGTTGATTTGCATGTGCTACATCTTTTACTGATTATGATATGGTCTATTTGATTGCATGCATGTCCATCAAGAGATGAATGAAGGACAGGTGTCTTTAATTACATGATGAAAATGCTGAATTTTCATGACCTTCAGTTGAAAGTCACTATTATGGGTTTCTCATCTCCTAGAGAAGATTCAAACCCAAGTCTTTCCAAATGATGGGTAAATGTTTAACATCCTCACAACTACACACTATACAGGTACAATTTTATCATTATATCAAACTGAAAGTAAGGAAAGTTAAAATATTCACTCACCAGTTAACTCTTTATATATTGCATCTAATCCTTCACATCCTCTTCTGTTTTGATAAACAGAATCAGTTAAACTGAGAGGTTTTGATAAGTTACCTGCTACCCATGGACACTGACAGTCACCAATTATTTGATCTTTTTCAAAATCTAGCAAAAATAATATAAACTCATCAGTCATATATTGAACAATAATAAAATTAAATTAACTCCCATCATGCACAAATACACTACTAAATTAGAGAATCAAAATCTCAGTATCTATAACATAGAACTGTTTTTTGTCATAATAATGACATGAAATTACCAGGAAGGATTCCACTAGTAACAAAAAAAGTATCTAGAGTAATGTGAAGTCACTTATGCTCATGAGTAATAGTAAAATTTCTAAATCTGTATATCATGTTTTAATAATTCTCCACCGATTTTTCTGAAACCAGAGAGAGAGAGAGAGAGAGAGAGAGAGAGAAATATATTCTAATGGTTAGAATATATATCCATGCCTCTCTATTTCTTGCTTCTGTAAGACTCTTGCCCGTCCAGTCTTTGATGTTGTTCTTCTATTGCAGTCGGGGTCTTTCTCTTCCTCTCCTTCCCTCCACCATCTCCTGCAATACTATTCTGGGGAGCTCTCCAGAAGAATCTCATCAAATGTCCTGTAAATGCTATTTTTCTTCTTTGGATACTAGCCATAGTCTCTTTTCATGTCGAATCTTTTAAGAACCTCTTCATTGCTCACTCTTTCAGTCCAGATGATACGATCCTTTTTTCTCAAGCACCACTTCAAACGCATTCAATTGGTCACTCATCTCCTTACTGATCATCCAGGACTCACATCCATATGTCCCCATGCTCTTGATCATTGTCTTGAAGATTCTTACTTTTAACTATCTGTTCAGATTTCTGTTTCCTAATACATGGTATATTTGGAAAATGCTGCTTTTGCTTTTTTAATTCTGTTTTTAATCTTAATTTCATAATTAGATCAATTGTTATCTGTTATCCAACTCCTAAGGTACTGCTCAAAGTGATTTCCATCCCATCATTTCCTTTCCTTGAAATCTTTATCACTTTTGTCTACTGAATGTTTATTTTCATTTTATATCTCTCCTTTCCAACCCTGTTCAGTCTATTCAAAATTCTTTGCAAGCCTTCCTCTGTTTCACTCATAAGTACAATATCATTTGCATATCTAATATTATTTATCAGATGTCCATTTAACTTTATTCCATCCTTCAAATCTTCCAAGGCCTCCCTCATTTTGAAATGGTTTGGTACTATTATCCTGAAAATAGCTATCATTTCCAGCATAGAAATGTTAAAGTGTAAACAGTATTTCATATTTTGAAATAATGTGTCTGCAGTATACCTATTCAAATAATATTAGTAACATTTCAATCTCCCTGATGTGTGAGGTTCTCCGTGCTATTATGTTGTGCAATGATAGCATAAAATGAAGAATCCAACTCTTTTGTAAATAAAAAAAGGTAACTTTGAATTCACATGACCATCACACTTTACTGACAGTACTGAAATCTTTATTTCTGATTTCCATCTCCAACAAATGATTTACAATAGAGTTGCAAAACTATATATACTATATTTCCATGAACATTGTTCAATATAATATGAGTAGACTGAAATCTATCAGTTAACTATTGGTTAGTATAATGGCAAGTCAATTCACAATTTTCTTTAAAGTTCTGTGGTTTTGGTCCTTCTATATATATTATGTTTCTGACACAGTTATTCTTGCTGGAAATGAATGTCTCTATTTTCTAATTTTTCATACATCTTTCAATGGTAATTTTTTAAGTCTAATGATTTTCATAGTTCTTGTGACGGTTGTATTCACCCCCCCCCAAACAGCTGGGCACCAACAATAAGGATGCTTGGGAAAAGTCAGTTATGTTTTGAACCTTGCTGTAATGTTGGAGGTTTAATAGATTTTTTACAACACTCAGAAAGGATTAAAAAGAATTTAATACTTCCTATATTTCGTCCTAGTCACTAGGACATCTACGGGGATTACAAAAATAACTAATGTAACATAACACAAATATCATACAATACTAAGCCCAACCACGTGGGTGACACTAAAGTCCTATCTAGGTGGAGTGCCCTCTAAGGGCGGTTGTAAGTGGCCTGGAATATAAAGTAGGATCTCGGGTGATGAGTGTTTCCCAAATTTTCGGAAGCTTAATGCAACCGTATTTATTAAGATTTGGTTGATTTCTAAGAGCTGCTGCTGCTTCTAAGAATAGTCTCTTTTTCTTGAATTTGCTGTGATGGAGCATGGTGGTTTTCTTCCATGATACCCTGTGGGTGGTGTCCAAGACATGGTCAGCCAAGCCTGAATGACCATAGTTGTGTTTACAGATGTAAGACGTGTTCTTCTAAGTGGATGGATGCCGATCTGCCTGTCTGTCCCAAGTATGCCAGCTTACAGGAACAGGGTACTTTGTAAACTCCAGGCAGAGAGAGAGGAGGGAGCTGATCTTTTGTAGAACGGATAAGGGTAGCAAGTTTGCAGTGGGGTTTATATGCTGTGTGTAGGTTGTTCTTTTTTAGAATCTTGGCTATTTTTTCGGATGTGCCACGGATGTAGGGTATGGTGATGGCATTTTTAAATTCTTGTTGACGAGAAGGACCGGGAATGGGAGAGGAGTTGATTATTTTTTTGATACTGTGATCACTGTAGCCATTGGAGAGGAAAGTGTTGTGTATGTAGTTAAGCTCAGCAGTGAGGGCAGTTCCACTGGAACAAAGATTGTGGGCTCTCTTGGTAAGAGTTTTAATAATGCCATATTGTTGAGAGGAGTGGTGGTGTGAGAGTTTGTGAATGTATCTGCCTGTGTGTATGGGGTTTCTGTATACAGTGAAGGCAAGTGTATCATTAGGCAGGCGTGTGACTAAGGTGTCTAGGAAGGGTAAACAATTGTTCTTTTCCTTTTCCATAGTAAACTGGATTCTTGGATGTAGGCTATTGAGATGACTGAGGAAGGAGTCTAATGTGTCTGGGCCATGAGGCCAAATAGAGAACACATCATCTACACAACACTTTCCTCTCCAATGGCTAAAGTGATCACAGTATCAAAAAAATAATTAGTTCCTCTCCCATTTCCGGTCCTTCTCGTCAACAAGAATTTAAAAATGCCATCACCATACCCTACATCCGTGGCACATCCGAAAAAATAGCCAAGATTCTAAAAAAGTACAACCTACACACAGCATATAAACCCCACCGCAAACTTGCTACCCTTATCCGTTCTACAAAAGATCAGCTCCCTCCTCTCTCTCTGCCTGGAGTTTACAAAGTACCCTGTTCCTGTAAGCTGGCATACTTGGGACAGACAGGCAGATCAGCATCCATCCGCTTAGAAGAACACGTCCGTAAACACAATTATGGTCATTCAGGCTTGGCTGACCATGCCTTGGACACCACCCACAGGGTATCATGGAAGAAAACCACCATGCACCATCACAGCAAATTCAAGAAAAAGAGACTATTCTTAGAAGCAGCAGCAGTTCTTAGAAATCAACCAAATCTTAATAAATACGGTTGCATTAAGCTTCCGAAAATTTGGGAAACACTCATCACCAGAGATCCTACTTTATATTCCAGGCCACTTACAACCGCCCTCAGAGGGCACTCCATCTAGATAGGACTTTAGTGTCACCCACGTGGTTGAGCTTAGTATTGTATGATATTTGTGTTATGTTACATTAGTTATTTTTGTAATCCCCGTAGATGTCCTAGTGACTAGGACGAAATATAGGAAGTATTAAATTCTTTTTAATCCTTTCTGAGTGTTGTAAAAAATCCATTAAACCTCCAATATTATGTCTTCACAGCACTTAAGCCTCTATACATGAACCTTGCTGTGTTGAAATGAGGATAAGTTGAATTTCATATTAAAAATCTCATGGTCAACTGCAACTATTTCTGTGACTGCTTCCTTCTTAATTTGTTTAAGACTTATAAACATTCTGATGTAAAAAGATATATGGCCCTGTTCGACAACCTATTCCATTTGTTTACCACATTAAAAAAGAAAAAAAAAATAGTCCTTACATGCTTGATAATCACACTCTCACACAACTTTCAAAGTTGATCTCTGTTTCCTTCCATCCAGTCATCTACTGGAAAAAGTTTTTAGCATCTACTCTATAAATATCATCAAAAACCCCTCTTTTTTACCTAAAGTTTGTAACATGCAAACTTTCAGTCTATTTTCATATAGACCACTCCAAAAAAAACAGTCACATTTTGGTCACTAAACCTAATCTTCTCCCTCTCCCCATTTCCACATCTCCAAGAAACTCAAGCAACTAAATCTGTGTGCAATAATTGTATTAACTGCATTCAATACCTTATAAAGAGATAATAACTTCCTTATTCCTGTTCTATATGTCATCTGAATTTCAACACACTCTCTTTCTCTCCAGCAAACTTAGACTCATCAAATTCTTTCAGTGTAGTTCCATCTATGCAATACATACCCAGTAATTTGTTCATCCCAAAGTGCATAACTTTACATTTTGATACACTGAATTGGCAGCCATTATCCTTAGTGCCCAAACCTTTTTTATATAATCCTGATTTAGATAGATATTTAGTTTATTTAGATAATCCTGCAGGATTTCTAAACATACTGGCCACTGAATTAGAAACTTTTATTTAATACCACAGTTTCCACATAGGCATGTGGCTGCCAATACAGATTCTCTTCAATTCCCTGTGCATTGTTTGGTGAGATATGGGTCGGGAACAGCCTTCGTTAAATGCTTTGGTCAACTGCTGCATAAAGGAAGTTATTTTGTGCATACAAGCCTTCTCAGACAATACTGATCTCATTCCTGACAGACTGCTATACCTCATGTTATATTTTCACTGATTAAACACCTGGGATCTCTTACCTTTTGAGAAATCAGTCAGCTCTGCTGTTTTCAAAATTGTGGCTCCAGCCAGATGGGCACCCACAACAAGCCCTTTATTGAACTCCAAAAGATCCCTTGTTTTTCCCATTGTGATCAAAACTATTCATTAACCAAGAAAAAACAAAGTATATGCTAGTAACTAGAAAGATTTGTGATAATAATCCTTCTCAAATTGAAATTGGTTCCTATAAATTTGAAATTGTACATAGTTTTATATACTTGGGATCAGAAGTTAATTGTAAAAATGATATCAGCAATGAGATTCAGAGATGTATTCTTTCTGCAAATAGATGCTTCTACGGACAAGAAACACCTAAAGTCTGATCCCAAGAAAAACAAAGATAATGGTGAAAAGGTGAAAAACAAAGGTCTTACAAAGTACTTGTATGATCTTCTGATTTGGACCAATGTTTACAATACCACCACCCCTGAGATATTAATTGGTCTATAATTTGAAACTTCAATCATGGAGCCTAATTGTGTAATATTTTGCCCCTTTTCCATTCTCTTGGCAGTCTGCAAGTGCTGAGACTTAAACAGTCTAGTTAAGGCAATGCCAATTTCTCTTACACTTTCCCATAACAAACGTGCTCATATCTCAATCAACCTCATATCTGTATTCACATTGAGATTTCTTAATATTCCAAACACACATTTTATATTTCTATTCTACCTCTATTCTTAAGTTGATCCTTGTCATAATGGTCACTGCATTATTTCCACTTGGATGATGCACATATGTAATGAAAGCAATTGTTTGATAATTCAAAGATTTCTCCTTACATCAGCATTCATTAGAGTGTTTTCCTTCCATAATCGCTTCCTTTTGAATGCAACATAACTAATTTTCTCTCATAATTTGATTTTGCCTTCCTCCCATGCTAGTTACCCTTTATGCCAGTACTTTATATTGGCCATGAGCCTATTGATCACCTTTCTCCTTATATACCCTCCATAACATTTACTTCTTTTGCAGATTCTTCTTAATGATGCTACTCATCCATATAACTTTCACCTGATTTTTCATCCTAACTCTTGCAATATGATACTGCTTTCCACTATTACATTATTTCTCTACATTATGTCTCTAGGATTACTTCATTTAATTCTATAATCATGTGTTCTATTCTTTTGGTGATGTTTCTGTTAGCATGTCATCAGTGAACTGTAGATTACTCAGGTATTTTCCAAATATATTTTTATCCCCTTTTCTCAGTTTTCTGTCAAAACATATTCAAGGATAGTTTTGGTGAGATTAAATAGTGTCCTTGTTGCTGATCCTTTCCCATTATGTATTATTATTATTTGGTAACCTCCATGTAATCAACAGACTCATTGTGGGAGGCCCACTCAACCAGCAACAAGTCTATCATAATGAGCTTCAAAGTTATTTATACTATCTGCACTAACAATGCACTCAGGCAATGCATTCCACTCATTAACAACTCTCTACGTAAAAAATCTACTCCTCACACCCTTCTTCACCACATCTTTAAATAACTTCCAGGGATGGCCTCTTGTTCTTCCCATCTTAACATCCACTGTTTTTATAATTTCTTTTGCATTAATCTGATAGAATCCCTTAACTAACTTGAAGGTCTCTATCATATCTCCTCTTTTCCTCCTATCCATCAACCTCTATAATCCACATTCTCTCAAACACTCTTCATAGCCAACACCAGAGTACTGATATCACTTTTGTTATTCATCTTTGGATCCTCTATAGTGTTTCTACATCACAATGAAAACTAGGTGACCAAATCTAAACACAACAGTCCATATGTGGTCTGACCAATGCCTTATATAGAAGTACCACCACCTCCTTATCCCTACATGTTAATATACTTTTTATCATAGCAGTTATACGATGTGCAGTCTTTGCAACACATGCGATGTGCCCTTGGAACTTCAGTCCACTGTCCACCATCACTCCAAGATCTCAAATCTCATCAACTTCCTGAAGTACAGCTCCACCAATACATTATATAGCTTTATATTTCTGTATTTCAAAGTGTAACACCTTGCATTTATTAACATTAAAACTGCAACTGCATTCATTTGTCCAAGCTAAAAGTCTATTCAAATCTTCCTATAGAGAATTAACATCAGCACTATTTATGATAATTCTACCTAATTTTGCATCATCGGCAAACATTTGAAGATCCCCAGTTAATCCACATGAAATATCATTAACAAACAAGTTAAACAGTAGGGTCCCAAGAACAGAACCCTGAGGCACACCACTAGTCACCTTCCTTTTCTGAGAGACAGTTCCATCATGCACAATTTACTGGCATTGTTCAGAGAGCCAATCCATCTAACCAATATACTATCTATTCCTATCATCTGTAGCTTATCCATCAACTACAGTAATCATATATCATATATATGATTACTATAGTTGTACTTACTATAGAAGCATTTGATTGATTACTATATGATAAGTAAAAAACTTATCATATAGTAATCAATCAAATGCTTCTGCAAAGTCTAAGAATATCACTGTATATGATTTTCTTTATCCAACACATTTGTCACCTTATCACAAAACATAAGCAGATTGCTAAACCAAGACCTGCCCTTTACAAATCCTGCTGACCTGGTTGTTAAAAGATGAATACAGATCTAACACAGTCATTAAATATAAATTGAAACGTATATTTACCACGTTGTACTTGATGTAGTACATTCCAAATGCTTGCCTTCTTTGAAATGTACTTCTTTAAATATTTGACAAAAAAACCATTTGCCTCTCCATCTGCTTCATATGAAGAACCCAGAAATGACCTATAATAAATAGAACAAAAAATTTTGAAATTAATAATATATCTCAGAATGAATGCTGTTTTGAATCTCACTTAGGCTTAATAAACATTTATAAATACTTTTTAAGTGGAGGACAAACCAGTCAGGGAACATATGCAACTGGCAGACATAATATGCTTGCTTCATACTTACCTGCCTTAGCATAATCCTAAAACAACCAACACCACTTTCACTACTGCTTCAGAACAATCTTATAATAAAATAATATAATATACCTTATTTGGAGGATTTTTGCATATGGACAAGGCAATTTTCCATATGAAGCAGGTGTAATATCAACTTCATGCAGAAGTTTTCTGTATTTTATAACTGATAATTACCTTGCATTGACAATGCACCTTTCTGCATATGTAGTAAAGACTAGGTGCTGAAAAAGTATGACAAACCTGTATATATATATATTAAAAGAATGACAGATCACAACCATATTAAGGGTGTTATATGCAATATATCACATGAAATGACCAATAATAAATAAGACAAAAAATTTTGAAATTAATAACACAAAAGAAAAAAATTATCTCAGAATGACATGCTCTTTTCGTGGAAAGCAAAGCAAGGCAAGAAAGATGACCAGCATGGTAAGGAAGGCAAAATCAGATTACGAGAAGAATCTAGCCAAGCAAGCAACCCAAAGGAAATCCCAAAAAAGTTTTGTTATGTGGAGAGTAAGAGGAAGAATGACTATGGAAGATTAACCTTAATGAGTCCAGATAGTGACGAGGTGACAGAAGCAGATAAAATAGTTAAGTTACTGAGTGACCACTTTACAAAGGTATATCATCCAAGTGAGGTTACTGCTGTAAAATATGTGACAGAGACTGATGTGGGAACAGAGGTGGATGAATTGGAATTTCCCAGGATATTGCAGAATCTAAATGTAAATACAGCTGTAGGAATAGATGGGATATCAGCTGAGGTTTTGTGAGAATGTGCAAGGGAATTGGCAATGCCTCTTACTAGGATCTTTAATTTAAGTCTCAGTTCTAGTAGAGTTTCAAGGAGTAGAAAGACAGCAAAATAATTATAGATTATCTTATAGTTTTATATATAAAAATAAGATAGAAAATTATCTTATTTTTACCACCACACCTAAGATAGAAAATTATCTTGGGTGTGGTAGTAAAAGTACTGGAAAAATTGTTCAAAAAGAGATTCAAAAATGGGTGGATAAGAATATGATACTCTATGAGAGGTAACATGATTTTATGAAGGGGTGGACATGCCTTTGTAATTTACTAACTTTTTATAATAGAGTAACAGCTGAGTTGGATAAAGGAAATGGCTACACAATGATTCTGCTGATTTTGCAAAGGCATTGACAGAATACCATATGGAATTCTATTACACAAATTAGAACAAATGGGGATGGATATGACACTGATTATGTGGAAAAGAGGGTGACTGCTAAACAGATATCAAAAAGTGATAGGGCAGAATCAAGGTAAAAACAGGTGACTAGCAGCAAGGTTCAGTGTTGAAACCAGTACTGTTTAATTTGTACATAAATGATATAGAAAATAAACTGAAAGAGATATTCAGTTGTTTGCTGATGATGCAAAATTAGGAAGAGTAATCAAAGCAATGTTGAGCCTCCGTAGCTCAGTCAGTATAGACAACGCCCTTTGGTCAGAAAGACCTGGGTTCAATTCCCATCCATGACACGAAAAACCTTTATTTGGTTCTCTTTTGACTAAAGGTAAGTTTTTTCACCAGGAAACTTGGGTTTTTTGTCCCCCAGAACAGGCAAACCGGCCAGTAGAACACATGCAATTTACAGACAAGAATATTTAAGAGGCATAGGGGATAACCATCTTATCCTAGTATTACGGTTAAGAAATCCAAGGATACTTGGATGGCCATAGGCACTTAAATGCTTTAAAAGTCACTAATGATGATGAATCAAAGCAATGTGAAGAGATTGTTGGATGTTGAGAGTTTATTTTTCACTTGGTTAGACTATAATAAGTTTAGTTTAATCCTTTATCCAAGTGTGAGCAAACAAAGTTTGCGTCTGAAAGTATCTTCAGGACTGGAGTAAGGTAGTGCAACACCAAGCAACTCGTTGCAAAGGTGGAGAAAGCTCTCACTACTCCTATCTCAGTATCTCCCATAATGCAAAGCACATCTCCTTGCAGATATGTGTAATGCTATGCATTAAGGCACTTCACCTCTGCAACGAGTTGCCTGGTGTTGCACTACCTTACCCCAGTACTGAAGATACTTTCAGGCGCAAACTTTGTTTGCTCACACTTGGATAAAGGATTAAACTAAACTTATTATAGTCTAACCAAGTGAAAAATAAACACTCAACATCTTTCTCTGAATCCGGAGTAATTTAATAATAAGGTTGCACACCCTTTGGCATCTCCTATAGGTTAGGATGACCTCTCATTGCTTCTGCCTTTGTATCTCCACTACTGGGCCTGGCTCCCACTGACGAGACCTCATTAAAGATCGAAACCGGTATGGGTAGTGGCCCTTGCCTTAACGCATAGCATTACACATATCCGCAAGGAGATGTGCTTTGCATTATGGGAGATACTGAGATAGGAGTAGTGAGAGCTTTCTCCACCTCTGCAACGAGTTGCCTGGTGTTGCACTACCTTACCCCAGTCTTGAAGATACTTTCAGGTGCAAACTTTGTTTGCTCGCACTTGGATAAAGGATTAAACTAAACTTATTATAGATTGTTGGATGATTTTAATAGGCTATAAGTATGGGCAAAAGATAATGGGTATCAGTTTAATGTGGAGAAATGTTAAGCTATGCATTTTGGGATAAATAGATGAAGCTAGAGATTTAGGGGTGGTGGTAAACAGAGAATTAAAGTTTAGAGGATATATTGCTAAGGTTGCTAAAGTAGCTCATAAGATTATTTGGCCAATGAAAGAACACACACTAACAAGTAGAGATAAGCAAGTTGTTATTCCACTTTATTATCAGGTCTGGTCTCCTGGATTTCTTGAGGATAATGAAGTGATGATTCAGTTACCAAAGTTGTGAGTGGTTTTTATAGGACTGATGCAGGGGAAATGTTTCAGCATTTGGCTAGAGGGGGCAGAACGAGAGGTGCTGAGACCACTACTGTTTAATTTGTACATAAATGATATGTGAAATAACCTGAAAAGAAATATTGAGTTGTTTGCTCATCCCTAGAAGTTGGGTAAGAGTGTGGTTAGCAAGGGCATGAGGACTAGATTTTTTGCTTGGAGAATAGTGAATGAATGGAATGGGTTGCCTGAGTCAGTTGTGAGTGCATTGTCTGTTAATGGGTTCAAGAATAGGTATGATAAATTGTGTGGATAGTTTGGGTCTCTTTGGACTACTTGGAGGTGCCCGTATTTAAACTGAATTAAGAATAATAATATACATTTTTTTCCATGGAAAAAATTATTCAAATGATTAATGCATGCATAATTCAAAAAACTAGTCACATCATTGGCAGTGGGTTTGGCTTTGTAGTGTTTAATAGAATATTGCATGAGTGTGCACATCTTGCTATATTTGGTTGTCCTATATAAATTGAAAGAAACATGCATTTAATTATCAGTCTGTTAGTAGGAAGTTTCCTTTTCTGTTGGAGAACTGGGAATGAATTCTACTAAGGATGCAATATTTATAAGGTCTTTTTAATTGGGGGTGAGTTAAATAGTCTAAATAATACAAAGAGATTTCTAAGAAAAAAAAACTCAGTTTTTTACCCAACAAAACACATAACTTTCCTGAGAATACAGAAAATTACCAGGTAGAGATTATGTTATGCAGATGCAGACAGGCTGATCTATTCTAATAGAGCATTAATTAGGCTTATTATGAAACCATGTGACTTGGATATGACAGGCTACTTGGCCAAGTATGTTAACCCACGCTACCGGCCAAGACATCTATAGATGTCAAGGTTATCATGGATGCGAAGTGCATATTAAAATTGTAATACCATTGATATTATATTGAAATATATGATGGATACAAAGCGTATGAGGATGCGTATTTGATTCATAATGGCCGGTTAGATGGTTAATACACTTCTCATTAAAAAATTTTTTATTATTATTATTTCTTTTATATCAACCCAATATATGAGAGATCAAAAAACCTATAACACAACAGTGCTTCTTGCCAAGCAGCGTATACTGCTAAGAAGGAAGTCAACAGACACCTTAGTGTGAAGAACAAACAGCCATGACACCCACCTTATTAAGATGAAGGACCTCCTTTCGCTGCGATGAATGCAACAATCCTATGGGGCATATTTTCTGCATCATTGAAGATGATGCTGCATATTTGTTTGGATAATGTAGGGCTTGCATATTGCAGTCCTACCATGGAAATTGATGTTGCATGCCTCAGTTCTGAATGTTTTTGTGCAGATTCATGTTCCAATCAATGCCTAGATCTCTGCATTCAACATGTCAGCCGATGAATGGCAGTTTTTACACATTATCCTTCATAGCACCCTACAGCCATATTCAGTGAGTGTAGTGGGTAGCACTTGCAGTTGACTCCCTGTGCTTCCATCTCAGTATGGTATCACGTGTTATGGAGTGATTCTTGACTCCATACACATTTACTTTGCATTACGATGCTGCATGTTTGTTTGGATAATGTAGGGCATGCATATTGTGGTCCTACCATGTAAATTGATGCTGCGAGCCTCGGTTCTGAATGTTTTTGTGCAGATTCATGTTCCAGTTGATGTTCAGAACTCCACCTTTAACCTGTCAGCTGATGAATGGAGGTCTTTACATATTACCCTTCATAGCACCCTACAGCCATGTTTAGTGAGTGTCATGGGTCATCCACTGTGGGTAGCACTTACAGTTGAATCTTTGCGCTTCCATCTCAGTATGGTATCACTGATTGTTGACCAGGGATGGCCCAATTTGTCACCAATTTGCTAAACAGATAGGCCTGCAACATAGCATTCTATTACAAAGTCTCTTTCATCAGTTCCCTTCTGGCAGCCATTTCATCCACACATTTGCACTGACTTGGGAGCATCATATTCCTCTAATTGTTGACTTTCCAAGTAGTGAATGCATGTGGTTAAGGATAAAGGAACCTGTTGATGTGTTTCTTGAGCAAATGGAGAGTGTAGTCCCCCAGACAAAATGGTGTCCCAAAGAACAGAGATAAAGGAATGAAAGGGGGCAATGCAAAGTTGGTTAGTTAAGCTTTTATTAACACCAGAACTCCATGGAGTCAAAAGACTCATCAAAGGCGAATTTCCAAGAATTTGATGTGGTTCTGATGTTCATTCATAGATTCTCAGTAGAATGGCCTATCTGTCCAAAATAACGAAGTCAACAAGACCACGATACCAGACAAACATCAGGCAAGGATAGAGGTGCTAATTTATCCTTAGTTGATGGAAGAAAAGAGGATAATATAAAAAGTGTGGCCTTGTTGTTTGCCCTGTTACTAAGAGTGGATTCTTTGGAATTAAAACCAAGATAATTCTACACTCAGATAGATTTAAATTTGATCATCTGTTCCTTGAAACTTGTGAAACTCTATGACCCCATCTGAATCCTAACCATTTTTGATTTGTATGCCTAAGTCAAAGTTTTGGGAAGTAATCATGAATAACTGCTCAGAGTTTTTTTTTTTTTTTTTTTTTTTTTTTTTAGTGATTTATGTAACTGTATTTGAAATACAAAATACTAACCACTGTTTCCTTTGAACTCTAACAGTATGTTTTCCTGTTTACTTAGCTGTGGCCAACATATGCTACACGATATCAGTTTTGAATCTTGTCAATCAAGCTTTTCTTCTTTCCCACTACTTACAACAAGAAATATATAGGAGCCAATAAATTCATTATTTATTATTATTTTATTTTATTTACATGTACCAACCCTTATTTAATTCATACTAATGCTGAAACTTCCTTAAAATTAAATTAGCTTGTGCCACAGGAAAAAAATTTAAGAAAGCTAAATCTTGTAAAATTAGCTAAACAAGTCACGGAAAGTTATGGAATGTTCTGGAGGTTATTACGATTTTATGATCTATGTATAATTCATTGCAAATTGCTGAAGAAAACACTAGATATATAAGTCCTCAAACAACATTGAGATTTTTATATATATACAGTGAATATCTGGAAGCCTCTGTAGCACAATTGGAAGAATGAGCACACTGCACTCTTTGATCACAAAAGACCTGAGTTTGATTCTCATCATGAGGAGAGATGTGGGTTTTTCAGTTGAAAGTGAGTTAGCCAATCTCATATGGAGGTAGCACGATTATTCCTCCTGGATACTTGGCCAGAAATGTAGAACACCACTACCATCATCTTCTTTGAATTGCTTTTCTTTGGCACCTTATCATATGGCTTTTACAGAAATAAAAACTTCAATTCAAAAGCGATTAAATGGCAGAGATTGGAAGTTGTAGATTAGAGTGCTCTCCCTCAATGGGTCCTTGGAGGTGTCACATAATAATGTAAAAAACTTAGAAAATGCATATAAATATTAGATTAAAAAAAAAAAAAAAGTCATTAGAAACTCTAAATGTGGAAAGCCAGCTAGAGTAGATAATATTCAACCAGAAATTCTCAAATATGGAGAAGTTCTTTAAGTGGGAGATGAATTTCACATGCTCTAGAGACCAAACATTGAAAAAGTTCAATGTTTGGTCCCTGGAGCATGGTTTCTGTACCAGGTAAAAAAATTTAAAAAAAAATGTTTAAAAAATCAATAAAAGTAGGGGGGGAGGAAACCTCAACCCACCCATGGTATAAATGTACTATAGGTTTGCAAATGAACTTTTCGTGGGTAGGAATCACATAAAAATAAAAGTTCTGGTGCTCCAAAATGCTGCACATTTAAGTATAATTTAGAAGATAGTATTTTAGATAATTAGAGCAGAGTTTGATAGTGCTTGACTGTTGAATGTCACAATTGAAGATGAATTTTCCTACCGAGTTTTCCAAGTAAGATCAGGTAAGATTTATGCAAGCATACTTGAGAGAGATTAAGAAAAAGTGTAGAAGAGAAATTTGGGGAAGAACAAAAAAGTTAAGGCTAAATAGTGGCTATCAAGACCAAATTTTTACTTTGAGACAATGAGGTAGAGAAATTATGAAAATGTAATAATGATCTGAATTGAAGTTTTTAGATCTGTAAAAGCCATATGATAAAGTGCCAAAGAAAAGCAATTCAAAATGTTACAATTATATGATGTAAACAGGATGTTTAAGAAAGCGGTTTGATGTAAAATCAAGTGTAAATGAAGAGTCCATGCTAACTTCTGTTCAGCTTCCACCTCTCTCTCTCATCATCCAGATGCCATCACTGTTACAAGACCTAAAGATAAAGTTAGCCTCCTGACATCATTCTCCTCCTCCAACTCTTGTAGTCTTTTGACAAAAGACAAAAGAGGAATTTTAAATAGATGCTAAAAAAGGTCTTCTGATACTGATGGTACTCCCCCAATTATAACCACAAGTTGTGCTTCAGAACTAACACCTGCTCTATTATCATCTCTACACTCTTCTATACTCAGCTGGCACTTAGCCCAATATATGAAAGGATGCATATATCCAACTTAATTAACAAAAGTCTAGCATTGTACCAAATACTGACTGTCCTCAACTCAATTCGCTCCAAAACAATGAAGAAGGTCATTAATAGTCAACTTCCTAAAGATCTATCACTTAAGCAATGACTACCAAAATGGAGTCTGCCATTCTAGATTTACAGCAAATTTCTTAGTCTACATAACCCACTAGACATTTGCCATAGAAAAGTATGGAGAAACATGCTTGTTCTTGATATTTCAAAACATTTGATCATGTCTAGTATCATGACCTGCTTAGTAAACTGCCATTTTTCTCTACTTTTCATCATTCTAATTGGGCAGCAAGCTTCCTCTGGTTGTTCCCTATATAACTTGGAAAAAGTCTTCTTCTCTTCAAGCATCTGCACCAATGCAGAAGCACATCAGGACTCTATTGCCACCACTTTCTCCTATATATAAATGACTTTTTTTTTTCAGTTATCAATAATCTTATCCACTGTTTTGTTTGTCCAGTTGTCCTACTCATTCAATAAACTATGCAGTGCACAGCATCCCAAGCTCCAAGATCTTCTAACAACCATTGCCTTAAACATTGATCTCCCTATCATTCTTCAACGACGCAAGGATAATCTGGTCACCTTCAATATTGTCAAAACAACATCTTGCCTTCTTTATTACAAAAAAGATTTCAAATCCCCTTCTTTTAATGATAAGAAATCACCTAAGAGGATCAGATCATGTCCCCTCCCATTGATGTGTCCTAGTCTTTCTTAGGATAAATACATTAATAGCTTTCTCTGCCTCTAAACAACTAGGCATTCTTTTCTGCTCAAGATGTTATTTATCATCACCATCATCCATCTATCCATCCAACTAATAACTCTGTACAAATCCTGACTCCTCTCATCCTTAGAATCCAAAACCTCTAAAAATTCTGGATGCTGTCCAAAGAAGAGCAATTCACTGACTGATGATCCCTCACTTACTTCACCAATTATTTCACAGACATTCTGTTTCAGCTCTCTGTCTTAACTACAAGTACTTCCATAGAACAGCTCCATCAAACCAGCATCCATCATTCCTCTGCTTAATACATCAACTATATATCTTCTTCATAGTATAATACAGTGGTGTTCAACCATTTTTACTACGCGAGCTACTTTTCTATAAAAAGTTATTTGGCGATCTACTCTCTTATATAGATCACGTTCCCGCAACCTGATATCCGATTATGCACAAATAAACAACTAAAAATTTTATTTGTGTATTTAAAAATGTATTTATCACTTTTAATTATTTTAATACAACAACAACAAAAAAAAATATTGGAATAAAATATTTATTTCTCTATTTTGGAAAACCAAAGTTAGAAAAAACAACAGATTGATTACAAACTCACAAGTTACAGGAAATGCTGATTGATTAAAAAAAACAAAAAAAAAATGTTAATGTGAAAGCATTGTTTGGACCTCACAATATTTTCATAGCCAAGTTGATATGAAGAAGTGGCAAATCGCAGACTATCAAATGATCATTTGTAATTTGGTTTCTTAATTGATTTTTTAGGATGGTCATATTTGAAAAAGCAGATTCTGACAAGTATGTCGATCCAAAACACTACAGAATTTTTCACGCAATATCAGTTAATATTGGGAATTTTTCATGTGCATACTTACAAATGACTTCACTGTTTATTGATTTTAAATGTAAACTATTCTCAATGTTTATTATCTCAAGTTCTACTTCAGCTTGGTTTATATCAAACAGCCCACTAATTTTATTTGAAATTTCTGTGATGTTCAAGTTTTCTTGAAATGGATTATTGATAAAAGATACAATCATTTCAGTTTTATTAAAATCTTTAAATCTTGAATTTATTTCTTCTAAATTCTTTTAAATCACAGTGAAGCATTTCTTGATTTTGTTCAAAAAATTTTAATAAATATGGGAGATGTCTAAATTCGCAGTCATTTATATTTTTCTTTAATAAAAGTAAGTATTGTTGTACAGTTTTTATTGAACTTAACAAGTCAATTAAATTTTTATCTCTACCTTGTAATTCTAAATGTAAATTGCTTAATTTCGTACAGAAATCTACTAAAAATGATAAGTGTAACAACCATCTTTTATCACTCAATTGTGGATAAATATCTCCTTTTTCATCAAGAAAAATTTTTATATCGTTAATTAATACAAGAAATCTTTCTAAAAATTGACTTCTGCTGAGCCAGCGAACATTATTGTACAACAGACGTTCCCTATCATCGTCTGCCTGTAATTTAAATAACTGCCATTGCAGGGCTTTTCTTCAAACAGAATTTACAATTTTAAATTTACAATGAAATTCCAAATTAAATATGGAAAAAGATAGTAGAACAAGTAAAACCGGAATGGTGGGGAGCGAGGTAAATAAATTTATATGGAATATGAGAAAAATCAGCCAAAGCACTAAATAATTTTAACCAATGGAGCTGAGAGTAAAGATAGGTTAGAAATAAAAGTGACCAAGGATCTCCTATCCAGAGACCATAGATACAAAATTTCTGAGAACGATTAGGAAGTGAACAGATAACATCAATTAAAAAAAATGAAGATATCAGAAAGGAACTTGTTATTCACAATTTGTGAGTAGTCAGATGGTATGATCACTTAAACAGAATGGGCAAGTAAAAGATTGGCAAAATTAGTGTTTCACATTTGGATGGTAAGAAAAAGACTCAGAAAAAGACTAAAATCTAAGAGGATTTTATGCAATTAGTAGTGTCTTAGAAGACCAAAATATATTTAACAAGTTTGTATGTAGGACTGTTTTTATCATCAACAGTTGGGCATAAGGGGTGCGTAAAAATTCCGTTCACTTAAAAAAGTATATTAAATAACCATATTGTAAAAAGTTCAAACATAATGATTACCTTTGATAATGCTTCACTATTTACTAATATACCATTAACTTAGCCCCTTGAACTTATAAAGTCTCATTTCACCCCAGCTATATTATTCAAATTTATTGCACATGCTAGTTATTTCACATGGAAAGGAATATACAAACAATTGGATGGGACAGTCATGGGTTTGTCCCTTTACCCCTCCTTGGCTAATTTCTAAACAGAACATTTAGAGAACCAAGCACTCAACAGCCATCCTTTAACCAGAGCCAGAACTATTTGTTCCAATGATACTGATCTTGCCACTGAAGTTGCTTATATCACACGTTTTTTAGCCAATGGCTATAATCCCCAAAAAATACAGAAAATACTAAATACACCCCTCCACCTAAATTCCCTTCCTTCCTTTTCTAATAAACAAGACCACAACAAAACTGTTACTATTCTATACATTGAGGGTACACCTGAAAAGATATCCAGAGTACCTAATAGATACTGCCTTCACATCAAATTTATATCATAGATCAAATGGACAACCAATATTCATTTATCTAAGGACAAGCTTTCCATTTTCACATCGAGGAGTGCAGTGGCACTTTGGATTGCGAGTGTTTTGTAAGACGAGCAAAAATTTTTGATAAATTTTAACTTGATAAACGAGCGAGGTCTTGCAATACGAGTATTACTTACACGCTTTGTCTGCCGAGTGTCACGTGATCATAAGTCGTTTGGGATTGCGGGTAACCGTCTCGCATGCTCGGTTTCAGTCGGCATACCTCATTCGTATAGTCAACATTCGTGCTAGCATTGTGACCACGTGTGTGTGCATAAAGCATTTTTTTATTTTGTGTCCAAATGTAATGACTGTTCTTTATTAACTGTACTACGACAATGGCCCCAATGAAGAAAAGGGTTGAAAAGGAAGGCGGTAAGAGGGAGATGATTACGGTGGAAGTTACGAAGGAAATCATCGGAAAGCATGAACAAGGTATGCAAGTGGCCGCCATCGCAAGATTTTATAAGAAGTCTATGTCAACGATTTGCACAGTTTTAAAGAAGAAAGAACTAAGGGGGCTAGATGTAGCAAAAGGAGTCAAGAGAGTATCAAAGCAACAGCCACGTGTTCTGGAAGATGTAGAAACTGTAATATGTAATTGTAATGTAATTAATAAATTCGCTTACTTTATGTATATTACATTTAAATAATAAAAATATAAAAAGGTATACAAATATAAGGTATACGAAGGTATATGTATTTTGTAGTAATCATTTTTATGTGAATATTTTTGAGTTTTGGAACAAATCATCTGAGTTTCTATTATTTCTTATAGGGAAATTTGCTTTGATATACGAGTGCTTTGGATTACAAGCACGTTTATGGAATGAATTATGCTCGCAAACCAAGGTACCATTGTATATGAAATACCCTGTATTTGTAACGTGGCTTACTATGAAAAAGACAGGAAGATCTATTGACGTTTGCCTCTGAGAACATAAGAAATATATCTGGCACCATCATTATGGCGAGTTGGGACTAGCAGACCATGCCTTAAGCATCCCTTCACACAAGATTAGATGGAAGAAAACAAGTGTTACATGGAAGTCATTATCAATCAGAGAGAGACTGATTTTGTAGCAATAATAGGTTAAAACATTCTCCAAATCTCAACAAGTATGGCTGTACCAATTTACCCAACATCTGGGAAAGTCATTTTAAGACTAAATTAATACTTGTTAATCCCTCTCTCTGTCTATATACAACAATTAGGACTTTAGTCCTTTGTGTTGTCTGTTACAATTTTAAATTGTTACCACTATTAACTAATTGCCGCCGTTTGTGTACTGTGACAAAATGTTTGTGCTACGAAGATGCTGGCTAAAAACCAGTGAAATAGCAGCAACTCTGAAAATAAATAAATAAAAAAAAAAAATCTTATTAGTGTCTTGTGTTGCAACTTAAACTATAATAAAAACTCAACAAAATCATCCAAAATGAAGACATTAGGAACGAACTCGACATGCTAAGAATGTCAGTAAGACTGAGTAGAGTTAATAAGTTGATATGGTTATTTAAACACAAATGGAAAGGAAAGATTAGAGAAACAGGAGATTGACACAGAAATCAACCGAAAATGGACTTGGAAAGCCCAAATGGACAAACTTAAACTTACAATGAAATAGACTGCATCCTCTCCAAGAGAAGATATATAATAAATAATACCGAAGTGCTTAATACATTTAATACAGTAAGTGACCACAGACTAGTAAGGGCAAAAGTATGGATCAACAAAAAATGAGAACGGAATAAGCTCATAAGAAAAAAGTCCAATTTAGTGAATCAACAAAAACCTCTACCACAATAAAAGCTGTCATAGAGAGGCACTCAAAAATGAACTAAAAAAGTTAAACACAGCTAGTACTATCGATGATGCTAATGAAATCTTAACAAAATCTATCTTGAATTGTGCACTAAAAAGAGGAGGTGTAAAAAGGCACCAAAGAGAGGAAAATCTAAGAAAAAAACCTTAGATCTGATGAAGAAAAGAAGAGCTATGAAAAGAAAAATAGAATATGTAGAAATTTGTAAAACTATACGTAAAAGGATGAAACATGAAATTAGATCGTATAATACTAGGAAAATTAAAGAAACAATAGAAAACAATAGTAATATGGTGGTCCTAAAAGACGAACATCATCAGATGGAACATAGGAAATAGCTGCTGTAAGAAGAAAAATGGTGAACTTATAAAAAATAGAGATGCAACAATCAAAAGAATTCAGGAATTTTATACTGAACTCTATGAAGACAAAGACTGAGACATCCAAGAATCACCTGTGATTAACTCGAGTGGAGGAAGAACATGATGCCCCGAAGTGGAAATGGCACTGCAGGAAATGAAGAATGGAAAGGCCCCAGGAGAAGATGGAATTATGGTAGACTTCTTAAAACTGGGAGGAAGTCTTGTCATCAAACAGCTGACTAAACTCTTTAATAAATGCCTAAAACAGAGAAAAATTTCAAAAAATTGGAACACTTTTAATATTAATTTTTAAAAAGGGCAATAAGGAAGAAATTAAAAACTACAGACCTATAAGCCTACTCCCCACCATATATAAAGTCTTCACAAAAATTATAAATAATAGAATAAAATCGAAACTAGAGGGAATGCAATCCTGTGAACAAGCTGGATTTAGAAAGAATTACAATACTTTGGACCATATTCACACATTAAGACAGCTCACTGAAAAATCAATTGAATATAATAAACCCTTATGTGTGGCCTATATAGACTATGAAAAAGCATTTGATTCAGTTAAAACACCAGCAACACTAAAAGCACTTGAAACCCAGGGAACTGAGAAATCATATATTGAAACACTAAAACATATTTACAATAATGCAACTTCTGTAATTAAATTATATAAAAACAGTGAAAAGTTCCCAATACAAAAAGGCATCCGGCAAGGTTACACATCTCCCAAATTATTTACAGCTGCACTAGAGGAAGTCTTTAGAAGCCTTGATTGGGAAACAAAAGGAATAAACATAAATGGAGAAAGGCTGCTCATCTGAAATTTGCAGATGATATTGTCCTAGTAGCAGATAATCTTGAAGATCTGGAAGAAAGTCTAAATCAGCTAAATAGAGAAAAAACAAAAATAATGAGGAATAAATACATAGACGGGGTGCTTAAGGGTCAAAGCTGTATAACTGAGAGGAGACCTCCACATAGCCTTTAAAGGAATGCGGAGAACCGATCAGGGCTTCTGACCTAACGTCTAATCCTCACCTTCTCGTGGTGCACCCTATTGGGTATCTACTTTGATACTGAACGAATGAGGATGGGCTGGCAATTTGGGATTTAGCCGACCAAATTGTATTCTTATTGGTTAAACCAAAATAAAAAATGATGGTACAACATGACAAAATTTCATGCCGGCTGGGGCGTCGCCCGGTTAAACAAGGCCCCCGTTGTTTTCGCCAGGGAACCAGGCCGAACAGCGAAAAGTCAGCTACTGAAACAAATCTGAAAACAAACCCCAACTCAAGTACCAGATCGACATAATAGGGGTGACTGAAACAAAAAAGACCAAAACTGGTGAGATCTTTCTGAGCAATAAACACAAAATGTTATATTCAGGCAATGACAATCAAGGAAAAGAAGGAGTAGCCATAGTATTCAACACAAAATATGAGGCTAATCTTCTTGATTGGCAGTCAGTCTCAAGTAGAGTAATGTGGGCAAATATGAGAATTGGAAACTGGACAATGAGACTTATTTGTGCCTATGGTCCCACAGAAGGTTCTACTAAGGTAGAAGTGGAGGAATTTTTTGAGGCTTTATAAAAAGCAACTGACACAATGAAAAAGGAAAAGTTGGTCCTTGTTGGGGATCTAAATAGCAGAGTAGGAAATGATTGAGACATACAAAAATATTTTGGGAAAATTTGGAGAAAAGAGCAAAGCTAATAATAATGGCAAATATCTGTTGGATTTCTGCTCAGGACATGGACTGGTTATTACTAACACCATGTTCCAACATAAAAATGTGCACAAATTCACATGGAGAGAATAAGCTAGGAATAAGAAAAGTCTCATTGACTATGTTATTGTTGATAGTGATGTTTTCTCCCTGGTGCAGGACACCAAAGTGTACAGAGGATTTGAAATTGGAAGTGATCACTATTTAGTCTTGAGCAGGATAAAATTGAATTTCATATTGAAAAGAATAACATGTAAGAAAGTTTTAAAGCGAATAAAAGTTGAGTAGCTCTCAGATGTGAACTGTAGACTAAAATACAGAAAGATTATTGAAAAGAAAATGAAAGAGTTTGAGAACAGGAATCAAACCTTGGAGATTCAGTGGCAAACTCTGAAGAAAACATTAATTGATTCTGCCAGAGAGGCATGTGGTGAGGTTGTGTGCAAGGATAAAAAAATCAGAACTCTATGGTGGACACAGGAAGTTAAAGAGGCAGTGAAGGAAAAGAAGAAAGCATATCAAAAGTTCCTGGCAAATAAGTCAGCTTTTACTCTTACAGAATACAGAGACAAATGTAAGAAAGCTAAACAGTGTGTAAAATTAGCTAAACAAAAGTCATGGGAGGACTTTGGCAAGAATATAGAAAATAAATATCAAAAAGGTGGCAATATATTCTGGAGGTTGTTGAAGAAGCTTAGGAATGGAGGAAAGAGTGCTGTAAAAGGAATTAGAGATGATAAAGGTGACATGAATACAGGAGAAAAAGATATCCTTGAAGTATGGAGTAATTACTTTGAAAAACTGCTAAATGAAAAAAGCAGTGATGACAGCACAGTGATAAAAAACACTGACCAGGCATGCAGTCAGGAATACATATCCATACCTGAAGTAGAAAAAGCCATCAAAGGCTTGAAATGTGGAAAGGCAGCAGGAGTAGATGATATTCGACCAGAAATGCTGAAGTATGGTGGTATAAGAGTCTTACAGTGGCTGCACTGCATAGTTCAGAAAGCCTGGACAGAGGGACGAATTCCCAATGATTGGAGTAGAGCTCTCATAGTACCCATATATAAAAAGGGAAATAAAACTGAATGTGAGAATTATAGAGGTATTTCCCTAGTGAGTGTCCCTGGCAAGATCTATGCAAGTATACTTGAGAAACAGTTGAGAAGAATTGTGGAAGAAAAGCTTGGTGAAGAACAAGCTGGACTCAGGCCAAATAGAGGCTGTCAGGATCAGATCTTCACTTTACAACAAATAGTTGAGAAAGCATGGAAATATAACAAAGATCTGTATTTAAGTTTTGTCGATTTGGAAAAGGCATATGACAGGGTGCCAAGAGAGAAGCTATTCAATACGCTGCAGTTATATGGTGTCAATGGAGCATTATATCAAGCAATACTTAGTCTTCATTTGAGTTGTAAGTCAGCAGTTAGAATTGAAGGAAGTACAGGAAGATGGTTTAATGTTAAATCTGGTGTGAGACAAGGATGTACATTATCCCCTCTGTTATTCATTATCTATATGGATCACATTATGAAGGAATGTGGTATTAAACATGATATCAAAATTGGAGATGTTAATGTCAGCTCTTTGCTTTATGCGGATGATGTTATACTTCTAAATAAATCCGCTACAAGTCTGCAAGATTCTCTAACTAAATTGAATAGCTGTTGTAATAGATATGGTATGAAGGTCAGCAATAAAAAGACAAAGACAATGAAAATAGGCAGAATCATTGAAAATGTCAACTGTGTTGTGAATGAAGAACCTGTGGAACAAGTAAAACATTTCAGCTACTTAGGCACGATTTTTACTGAAGATGGTAAATTACATATAGAAATAGACAACAGAATCAGCAAAGCTGGTATGGTGGGAAGTCAATTGAATAAATTCATATGGAATAAGAAATTAGTCGGAACACTAAATTAGCTGTATACAAGACAGTGTTCAAACCAGTTTTAACTTATGGATCTGAGAGCTGGGTCAGAAGTTAAACACTTGACCAAAGACTAGAGACCGCAGATATGAGAGTCCTGAGAAAGATTAGAGGTGTGAGCAGATGGCATCAATGGCAATATCATATTAAAAATGAGGATATTAGGAAAGAACTTGACATTGTCAGCATCCAGGAATGCGTTAGCAGAGCTAATCTCAGGTGGTATGGTCACTTAAATAGAATGGGCGAGGAAAGATTTGCAAAATAAGTGTTCTCTGCGAGGTTGGCAGGAAAACGACCCAGAGGAAGACCAAGATATAGGTGGATTGATATGGTACAAAGTGCCTTAGACGATAGAAATATAAGATCTAATAATGTTGGAGTCTTGACAAGTAACAGACTGATTTGGAGGAAAATTGTAGATAGGAAGTTAGTAATGATGTAATTTTTTCATGTAGTACTGTCATATCCTGTACACCCCTTGAGGGTACATGGCAGGAATTTGATGATGATGATGATGAAATACATAAACCATAGAACTGTCAAAGTTGAAAACCATGAAATAGAACAAGTTACTTCATATGTATATTTGGGCTAATTGTTATCCTTTGAGGATTGCCAAAGAAAAGAGATTGAATGAAGAATTCACCTTGGATGGATGGCTTATGGGAAAATGAGACATATTCAGAAATGACATCCTATGAGTCTAAAAAGGAAAGCTTTCGACCAGTGCATACTTCCTGTCCTAACATATGAAGGAGAAACATGGACTTTAACAGACCCCCTAAACAAAAAGCTAAGAACAACACAACATCGTATGGAGAGAAGTATGCTAAAAATAACATTAAGAGATAGGAAGACAAATACCTGGATAAGATCTCAAACAGAGGTCATGGATATTGTAAAATACATTAAACAGGCTGGCCATATTGCCAGATGCAGTGACGGGAGATGGACTAGAAAAACAGGGTGGAGACCAATGGATGAAGCAAGACAAAGAGGAAGACCGAGAAGAAGGTGGAGGGATGAACTGGAACAAACTGCAGGAGTGAGATGGGTGGGAGAGGCAGAAAACCGAGTAGTCTGGAAAATTACAGGGGAGACCTTTATCAAGCAGTGGACAGAACCAAAAGGTTGAAGAAGAAGAAGAATATCTAAAATAATTTAATTATTATTTCTTACATTCTGCCAAAGTCAAACTGGCATAAAATCAAGAAACAAGCATGCATGCAGGTATGAGTGACACAAGTGAATGCCTGAAGTCATAAACTACATCACTTAGTCAGCTTGATTGAAATTCTTGACCACTGAACTGATGGACTGAGGATGAGCATTTCTCAAATGTGAGGTAGTTTTTCAAGTTTTTCAAGGTAGAAGTAGATTCAAGGAATTTTTTATTTATTTATTTATTATTTTTTTGCATTTGCTTCTATAAAGGAAGGTGGCCTTTTTCGAGTGGATTCCGTGACAAGTATTCAAGGTATAGTCCTAAGCAGATACTTTGGTGCAGTCTTTGTGTTCTGAGATTCTGCACTGGCTATTCTACCTGTTTGGCCATAGTACAGCTGCAGTGCATTTGGTAAACACCAGATAAGGGATGTCAATTTTTTGTGTGGTGTGAAAGTGGTACTAGATTCTTTCTTTGGGATTTCTGCCAACTTTTCAGAAGTGCTCATTGATACATAGGATGGTGACAAATTTACTACAGCCTATGTTTGGGAGGGGATGTGTAGGTATGGGATGTCAATATTATCTTGAACCAGTAGGAGCTGTGTCATTGGCTAAGATGTATGTAGTTAATTTCAGGATAAGGGATTATCATCAGAGCCAATCAATTTTGTACTGTTAAAAGTTTTATATAATGCTATAACTATTTGGATTGGTGGTGTGAGTTGGTGGATGTGCCTGAGCAGGTTTTCTGTAGACAACAAATATCAATAATCCATCAGGATGGTATGTAATCATGGTCTCTAGGAAGGGCAAACTGTTGTTTTCTTTTTCTCTTGGGCAACAGCTACAGCCTATACCAGATCAAGAAAATACTGACAACCCACACATATTCACCCATCCCCTCCCAAACTACAATAAATCCATCATCATCTCGTATATCTGAAGCACTTCTATAAAGTTAAAAATCCTGAAGATATATAACCTATCTTCAGACTTTATGAAAAACTGGCATCCTTTATCTGCTCTTCTCAAGACCAGCTACAATCCCTGGATATGCCTGGTCTACCAAGTGTCTGCAGCTGTAATCTATGCTATGACAAACAGACAGGAGAGCCAACAACAGAATTTCAGAACACAAAATATCCAGTACCACCAGATATACTGAAGACTTATAGACTATGCCTTGGATACCTGTCACAGAATGAAAAAAAGGCCAGCTTGCAGGTATATAAATAAATATAAAAAGAATTTTCATTAAATCTGCTACCTCCACCATAAAAACTATCCTAACCTTCTGCTTCTACCTTAAGAACTATTTAATCTGAATAAATGGGTGCATAAAGCTCCTCACATCTGGGAAACACTCATCCTCAGACCATTTAGTCCAATGGCCAAAAGCAACTAAGTGGTGCAATTTATGATTTTAGGCCTTGCTTTATTTCCTCATTTCAGCCTTGCTTACTAAGGTTATACTCGCATGCACATATCTTTACCTGCTTGTGTCTGAGCAGAAAGATGTGTATAATTATTACTGATCAGTGTGCTGTTATTTTTAGAAAGGAGATGACCGCATGGTGTGCTGTCATATCCTTTCTAAAAATACTAATACGAGCAATCAATGCATAAGCCTGAACACTAGTAATAGTCTCAATCCAGCCCTTTGTGATTTGGTTACTTCCTAAAAGCTACATTAAATAATTTTAAAAATGTAATATTTAATACTGATTTTACAAGAAAAACAAATACCTTTATTAAACTTTCAAATAAACTATTATTTGATTACAGAAGACTAGTTTTTGGTAATGAATAACTTACGTGGCATAACCAATGATAGTATTTCTTTGAACTTGAGGTTTATAAATTATTTCTGGCTTTAATTTCTTTGTATCTCTATAAAGATAAGAAAAGACAGAATGTTTATTATTACAATATCAGTTATAGCATATACAGTCAGCTCTCAATACAGTGAACTCATGGGGAAAAATAGTTCATTGTACTGGAAGTTCTGCTATAGTGAATTTTGTTTAGAATAGAATTAATGGTGAAGTGTTTTGCTGAAACTTTTGATAGTTTATAACAGTCAGGGAGTTCACTATAAAGTTCACTAAGTGAAAACTGCTGCACATGTGTGTATATATAAAATATATATCCATATCTATATATATATTTTTTTTAATAAACGACAAAACAGATTACAGAAACTTTAGTAATACAGCAGTTACTTACCAAAGCACACATTTATAAATAATGTGACAACTGAAGTATAACCTTGATGTATTCTTTTTATTATTATCATCTCATGACATTTACCCTTAATGAATGCAAAGACTACATATAATAGTGCTAAATAATCACATTTGTATTATCATTTGCTTCCTATTAATAGTTTTTTTCCAAATTAAGGTATCAGGTCTCTAACAATGTCAGATCTATTTTAGTTTTCTAAGATACTACTAACAGAATCAATCCATCTAGATCTTGGTCCTCATCTATAGCTTTTATTTTATTTCTTTATTTTTTCTGCTACAATTTCCCTTCGTTTTAGTCCCACTATACTGAACTTCTCAGGGATCCTTAAGTAATGTCAGAGAAACTACATTCCATGCATGGTTAAAATCAATTGAATGATATGACCTTAGAGGTTTCTGGGCAGGAGAAGAGGAAGAAAAACAATGCTTTTTGGCCAAATTTTGCTATTTTTAAAATGCTTTAAATGCCTTATAATTAGAATTTAAAGCTTTAAATTTGAGAAGCTGTGTTCCATTAAATATATCCTTTAAATAAAAGTAGGAAATCACTAATATTCTACTTAGACTGGAGATTTGAACTTAAGCCTTAATGAGTCAGTGAATTTTTACAGTACTTTCTTTAAGAATTACCTGCTGCAATTTCCTCATTATCATGAAAATTGTTTGTTTTAAATTCCATGTTTTGTCACTTGAGTGCGAGTTCTAGTTTTTGCTCCTCATTTTCCCATATGTAGTGAGAATGATACTCTCAATACCATGCCAATCACAATGTAGGGGGCTCACACCTCCCACATTCAAGGATACAGTAGTAAAACAGTTCCTCAAGCCAGCTGCTGTTAGTGACGGAATTGAACCAGTTAGTTATGAATCCAGAGGCTTCCTGATTAGCTAGCATCAAATCCTTCTGCTATTTATTACAAGTTGGTGAGTAGAGGGACACCAATTCACTGATCGCAAGGAAAACCTGAGGCTATGTATGGACAGGAGACTGGGTTCTGCCTGTGTGGGTGGCATATTTACAAGTCAATCACCTCTGACTGCATGCCCCTTATCTTTTTATCTATTTCTCCCCCACCCCCACATTTAATGGATCACAACTCCAAGAAACACTATTTTACTGCAGATCAAAACTTTTTTCACAAGAAATAGTTAAAAAAAAAACAACAACTTAAATGCTAATTCTTACCAAGAAAAAGTTTCCACATCCACTTCAGCAACATTCGTGGTCTAAACCAGTGGTCTCCAAACTTTTTTGATCGTGTACCCCCAAGACAGAAAAAATAAATAGCACGTACCCCCAACTGATTGAGCAAAAATCTATTGTAATAAGTATTATAAAGAGGAAATATTCCTTGTATGATCATATAATAATTAAAAACACTAGATATTTTTACACATTATTTTTATTATTACCAGCTAACAAACATATTTATTACAATATTTAATTGAACAATAGATTGCATTTCTTTCATAATTTCTTAAAATTCTGGTTTGATGGCTTCTGATACTGCGATATGAAGGTCTGGTTCCAAGTTTAATTTATTTTGATATTTGGTTTTAATACCTGTCATTGAGAAAATGATACCTCACATAAATAAATAGAACCAAACAGTAGGAGTGCATCATTTGCTGTGTGTTTACTAAATTGCTATACTTGGAATTCAGTCCCATCCACCAATTGTGAAGAGATTTCTGTTGAAATTCGTTTTTCAAAGTTGTGTTGTATCTAATGTTAATTAATTGCTCTTGAAAAATAATAGGAAGATGGTCAATTTTTACATTTTCTGCAAATGGGTATAAAATCCATTGAAATTCTTCACCAGAAAGAATCTGTGAATAAGTTACAGAAATATGTCTCTAAACTTTTTAAATGTCCAGATATTAGTTTTTTGGTTTGTTTTACATTTACATTCTCGTAGACAGGCTTATACGTTGGTTATGCATTTCTAAATAACTTAGGGAATTGAAACAACGTAGATCCGAATATAAATTAAATTATACTTTAATAGATATTTCCGATATTTCGGCAATGTCACATTGACATTTTCTAAAGGAACTTACAAAAAGGCAGGTGCACACAGGCAATAACAATACAGTAACTGAGAATGAAGATATGAAGCTATCGTTCTCCTAGAAGTCCTGATGGTGCCCTCTGGCGGGCTAAGTAGGCGTTCTTGGCCGTTGGGCTGAAGGTCTGCTGATGTATGCCTCCCAAATTTGGGGCAGTCGCATACAACCAAATTTGTTGAGGTTTGGAGAGTTTCTTAGGGCAGAAGCTGATTCCATAAATAATCTTTCGAATTTATATTTGCTCCAGTGTATTATTGTTGCTTTCTTCCACCGTATTCTGTGGCGAGTATCCAGAGCATGGTCTGCAAGACCAGAATGGCTATACTTGTAAAACCGGATGTAGTCCTTGTGTTCAGAAATTCTGATATTCACTGTCCTGCCTGTTTGGCCAAAGTACGACAGTTTACAACTGCAAGGGACTGGTATACACCAGGTAGGTCTAGGGGAAGTGGTTGGTCTTTGGTAGAGTGGATAAGGGATGCCAATTTTCTGTAAGGCCTGTAACAGGAGGTGAGGTCATGTTTTTTTAGAATTTTGGTAATTTTTTCTGAGGTGCCTCGGATGTAGGGAATGGTGATGGATTTAGAGTAATCTTTTTTGTGGATGGGGGGGTGGGGGGGGGGGGGAGGGAGGGGGGGGGGGGCTGTGGTTTGTAGGTTTTAATATTTTTTGGATTTTTTGGGGGGGGGGGTAGCCTGTTGATTACAATTTACGGACTCCCAAAAATATATAAAGAAAATGTGCCATTACGTCCCATAGTGGATGGCATTGATTCCCCCACATACAAATTAGCTAAACATTTGGCCAAAGAGTTCACACACTATACTGGCAACACACCATCACACATAAAAAACTCAGCCCACTTCAAAGCCAGCATAGAAAACCTTACACTCCAACATACTGACATAATGGTCAGCTTCGACGTCTCCTCCTTATTCACAAATGTCCCACTCAAGGAAACTTTAGAGCTGATCCAAGCTAAATTTTTCCCCCGATATCTCAGCCCTATTTCAGTTCACAATGAACTCAGGCTATTTCGTTTGGCAGGGAAAATTCTACTAACAAATAGAGGGGACAGCCATGGGCTCACCACTCTCCCCACCCTTGGCCAATTTCTTTATGGAGACCTTTGAGGAAAAAGCCTTACCTCTGCCCCACAAAAACCAACCATATGGCTTCGCTACGTTGATGATGTGTTCGCTATTTGGCCACATGGCTCTGAAACACTCCTCTCCTTCCTTACACACTTAAACAACCAACACGCCAGAATCAAGTTCACCCTGGAAAAAGAGGAAAACAACTGCCTCCCTTTCCTAGACACACTAGTCACCCGCCAGCCTGATGGAACTTTGGTTTTCTCAGTTTACAGAAAACCCACCCATACAGGCAGATATATCCACCAACAATCCCCCCCTTCACAACAATATGGAGTGGTAAAAACACTATACAACAGGGCTAAACTAATCTGTTCTAACGACATAGCCCTTAACACTGAACTAAATCACATCCTCAACACTTTCTCAGCCAATGGCTACCCCCCCCCCCCAAAAAAAAAAAAAATCCAAAAAATATTAAACCTACAAACCACAGTCCCCTCCCCCCCTCCACAAAAAAGATTACTCTAAATCCATCACCATTCCCTACATCCGAGGCACCTCAGAAAAAATTACCAAAATTCTAAAAAAACATGACCTCACCTCCTGTTACAGGCCTTACAGAAAATTGACATCCCTTATCCACTCTACCAAAGACCAACCACTTCCCCTAGACCTACCTGGTGTATACCAGGTCCCTTGCAGTTGTAAACTGTCGTACTTTGGCCAAACAAGCAGGACAGCAAATATCAGAATTTCTGAACACAAGGACTACATCCGGTTTTACAAGTATAGCCATTCTGGTCTTGCAGACCATGCTCTGGATACTCGCCACAGAATACGGTGGAAGAAAGCAACAATAATACACCGGAGCAAATATAAATTCAAAAGATTATTTATGGAATCAGCCTCTGCCCTAAGAAACTCTCCAAACCTCAACAAATTTGGTTGTATGCGACTGCCCCAAATTTGGGAGGCATACATCAGCAGACCTTCAGCCCAACGGCCAAGAACGCCTACTTAGCCGGCCAGAGGGCACCATCAGGACTTCTAGGAGAACGATAGCTTCATATCTTCATTCTCAGTTACTGTATTGTTATTGCCTGTGTGCACCTGCCTTTTTGTAAGTTCCTTTAGAAAATGGCAATGTGACATTGCCGAAATATCGGAAATATCTATTAAAGTATAATTTAATTTATATTCGGATCTACGTTGTTTCAATTCCCTAAGTTATTTAGAAATTACATTTACATTATTTTCTGTAACGAAATCAGATAAAGATGGAAACATTTCTAAACATTCCTTTTCAAATTTCTCTCTCCACAGCACCATTTTCTTTCGAAATGCAGTTATTTCTCATTCATTAAATGTTACCTTTTCCTTGAAGAGACAAATTAATTACGTTTACTTTTTCAAAAATATCAGCTAGGTAGCATAGTATTAATAACCACTTATCGTCATTGAAAAGATCTGCAAATTTCTTATCTTTATCCAATAGGAAAATGCGTAACATCTTTTAGTTCTACAACTCTCTTAAGCACTTTTCCTTGAGATAACCAACAAACCTCTGTGTGGTATAGAAGATTTTCTTGGATACTGCCCATCTCTTGACATAGTACTGTAAATATTTTACTATTCAAAGGCCTTGTTTTTATAAAATTAACTATATTGATAACATCCTGCAGTATTTTGTGTATATCAGGCTGCATTTTTTTTGCCGCAATAGCTTGCCTGTGGATAATACAATGAATGAATTTGACATGTGGTGCTATTTCGGTTACTTTTCCTTTGAATCCTTTCTTTGTACCAATTAAAGCAGCTGCACCATCGCTAGTTATGCTTAAACAGTTTTTCTACAAAATATTGTTTTTAACAAATAATTTATTTACTGTTGAGAAGATATCTTCCCCTGTACATCTTTCCTGAAGTGCTTCACAAAAAAGTAGTTCTTCGTGTAATTCGTTATTAAAATAATATCTAGTAAATACCAATAACTGAGACATGTTGGCAACATCTCATCAAGCTGTATAGCAAATTTCCCACACTGAGTCATTTGCTTTAATAGTTGCTTCTTTAAATTATCTGCAATGATTTCTATACATCTACCAATAGTATTTGCTGATAAGGGAATACATTTTAGTTTATCTGCATATTCATTTCCATGGATTATTTCTTCCATTTTTATGGCAGTTGGGAGTACAAGTGTTTCCCCAATGGTGTGTGGCTTTTGGTCTTTTGCAATTAAGAATGCAACCTCAAGAGATGCCTCCAAATATTTATCGTTAATTTTAGTGAATTTTTTTAAGTTGTTGGATTGAGAATTACATGTCTTCAAACATTGTTCAAAGAATTGTAAAGATTTGTGTTCATGTTCAGGATGTTTAGTTTTTAAGTGTCTTACTAATAATGATGGTTTCATACTTCCATTACATAGCATCTCATGACACAATACACATGTAGGACGAGGTTCGTTGTTGACAATTGTCGATGTAAATCCCCATTTCAAGTAGTCTTCTTGATAATTTCAAACTTTCTTGGGCATTAATCTGAAACTTTCGTTAAGTTTCAGATTAATGTTTTTATCACTTAATGTGACTGATAATGAACTTGTTTGAAGAGAAGAATCAATCCTATCTTTTCCTCGTTGTTCGTCTGATGTAGAAGTACTATCGTAATTATCTTCAATTCGCGGTTTCATTGGAGGAAATTTTTTAACCATTTATCCATTTTGTGAGGGTTAATTTGTAAAATTTAAATATAATTCATTTACTATTGATAATATCAAAACTTTTAAAAAATGTAAGCAATTTTGATAATATTAATTCACTATTTCTAGTGTAAACATAAAAGTAAGTACAAAAAAGGCGTTGTAATTGCGCAGAAACAATATATACTAAAAAATTGTTAAACTTACTACTAATAGTCAAATAATTAATACAACTGTGGTGTCATCTGTAGATAGCAGCATAACTAAGCAATTTTCCTTCTCTAGTTGGGCTTGTCAACACTAGGATGCTCTACAAACAATGGCAATGATAAGAAGTAAGAGACTTACTCCATAGTTTTAAAAAACATGACAGCTTTGCCACGGATGATTATGTGTGCAAAGTCACCCAATGTGCACTACTCGCAAATTTAAGTTTACAGGATCTCATAATGTCTTTGTCTATATTAGATATACAGTCATACCCTGACTTACGCGAATCCAGAGTTACGCGGTTTCATATATGTACGTATTCCCATCCCGCTTCACACCTCACCACTAGTCATATCTTTCCGGCGCCAGTCGCATTCGCCAGTGTCGCACATGCTGTGAACAAGCACAGACATGTTTCGCGCAGTCTCCATTCATACACGATTTTTATAGTCTACAAACCTTGTGATTGTTTAATGCTATGTTCTTGATAAAAATTTTATCACATTAAAAATAATAATGTCGTCCAAAGGAAGCAAGTCCGATTCTTCTACAGCTAGCAAGAAAAGAAAAACATTGACTTTGGAAACAAAACTCAACATTATTAAAGATTTTGAAGGCAGAATGAAAATTTCTGAGCTAGCAAAGATGTTTGATCTACAGGAATCCACAGTAAGAACAATCATAAAAGAAAGGTTTCCAGAATTTGGAGGACATGGTTCTAATGAGGAACAAATTGTAGCCACAAGGTGAGGAATAAAAAAATCATTAGCTTGCTATGAAGAAATTTTACGTGACAAGAAAAAGACATTATGCCGTCAGACGAATCTATTAGATTTTATGAAACCATTGACACCGAAATAACTTTCTTTTTTTTTATGTACGAAAAACTACAATTATGATCATATTTCTTAAAAAATATAGGTTTTTTTGTAAACCTTTGGTCCCAATTAACTAATATTTTGTATGTTTGTATGCAAAATTATACCCGAGTTACGCAAATTCGACTTACTTGTTTTTTGTTGGTCCCACCTACTGTGTAACTTTGGGGTATGACTGTATGTGTTCGTTGTACATGTTGTTTATTTTTTAACAGTATATATTAGAACACAGAAAAATAAGTAAATAATTAATTTATTAACTTATTGCTGATATTTCGCTGGTGATATAACCAGCATCTTCAGAGCACAAAACACAGTTTGTCACAATACGCAAGACTATAACAACATGGTGTAATCAACAGACTAGTTAAACAAAATTGTAGCAGCAACACTAGTCTCTGCTGCTGCTGGACTCTAGGCTTTGTGTTGCTGCTACAATTTTGTTTAACTAGTCCGTTGATTACACCATGTTGTTATAGTCTTGCATATTGTGACAAACTGTGTTTTGTGCTCTGAAGATGCTGGTTATATCACCAGCGAAATATCAGCAATAAGTTAATAAATTAATTATTTATTTATTTTTCTGTGTTCTAATATATACTGTTAAGAAATAAACAACAAGAAAGAAAGTAATATTTTTATCTTTAATTAATTACTTAATTTGTTTCCTATCAATATAAAACTTTTTTTGACGTACCCCACGTATCGACTCACTTACCCCCTGGGGTACGCGTACCACACTTTGGAAACCACTGGTCTAAACAACAATATAAACAATGTGCATCACCTACAGTCATCTAAACCAAATTACTTTTCCTAACAGAACCTCAGCTATCCAAACTAAACATCATACAGTTCCTTCCAACAAGAGTGGTACTTATACATTCATCAGAAGTGACATTCCATGTCAGAGATAGTAAAACCTTGAATTCTCCTCCCCCACAACTTAGTTGATCTGGATCCAAATTTCTTTACCAAACCAACCTGACACTTTCATTTGCTGTCTCTACTGCTCCCCAAAATCTATTAACAACTCTGACCTCTTCAACTATCTCTCTCTACAGCTCGATTTACTATAGCCAAAACACTCTAATAGTCAGGTCATCCTTCATAGAGATTTCAACATCCACAACTCAAATTGGCTTCCCTTCTACAGTTTTACCAGACATGGATACTGAAATATTTGCCAATACCATTGACATAACACAGATTGTCAATCTCCCTACCAGAATACCTGACAACCCCCTCCAACACACCTCATCTTTTCCTAAAAAGCTTCCCTCCAAATATACTATGGATGTCAGTTCTCATAACTAAGCTCACAACCTCACACAAATCTTGTTTGCCACAGAACTCAGATCTTAACCTCATACAAGTCTCCTTTGCCACGGAACAACCTTCACCCATCAGTTCTCGGTATTATGTCCTTTGCATTCAGCATTTTGCACTATAAGGGTGCCAAATGATTTATATTCATCCTTCCCATGGTCTGACTACTGCTCCAGTTCTCCTGATCCAAATACCTGCTCAGACCAAATAACAGAACTCATCCTTGCAGGATTTCGCCCAAATCCCTGGTTTGCAAAAATGCAAGCCCATGTGGTAAGAGAAAAACACTGCATACCACAAGTGGCTCAAGACCAAAACTCTAGTTGTTCACTTGACCTGTACTGTAGCTTGCAAGGGCAATAAAAGATTCATCAATAAACCAAATCAGATTTTGAAAGGGCCAAATGCTGCAAATTTTCCTCCTGCCCAAATGGCATTCAAGCCTTCTAGTTCCTTGCCAAGGCCATTCAGTGCACGCAACCTTTGTCTGCCCATGTTTCCACCACTCTAACATCTGAATGGTAATTTGTGCCTCAGAACCAACACCTATCCTGTATTACCTCTTAAATTTACCCTACAGCATGGAAACAAGCCCACATCCAATGCATCACAAAGAAAGGTGATAAAAGTTAGTCAACAAACTACAATCCAGTTGCTCTCACTTTTGTTCTCTCTAAAACTATGGAGAAGGTGATCATCATAGTTGATCTTCTAGCTTTTACCACCCACCTCTGGACTCAGGCCATGGAAAAATTCAGAGAAAAATCAATCACTCTCAACATTTCAAAAGCATTTGATTGAGTGTGGCACAGAAGCTTACTTAGTTGTTATCCTATGGTCTGCCTTCCACATGCTCTGCAACTGGATTGTCAACTTTCTCACTGGTCCTGCTCACTATGTCTTGATGGATATCTCCTATCCTCAGATTTCTACACCAATGCAGGAGTACCCCAGGGTTTTGTACTTTCACCCACTCTCTTCCTCTTATACATAAATCACTAGCACTCAGACTTCACATTCTATTCATAGCTTTGCTGATGACAGTACATGCTGTTCTTCCTTTTCAACCGACAAACCTTGTAGCTCAATTCTTAAAACCTTCAAGATCCATAATGACCAATATCCTGAACTCCAATCCCCTAAATATATTTCAATGGAGACCTTGCAGACTTCGATGCCACCAAAACTCAGTTCTGTTTGATCCTTTGAAGAAAGATCTCACATCTCTCCTCCTAATTTTCAATAATACACAGAGATCTAAACACAATCAGATCCTTTCTTAAACTGACCTACACCTTCAACCTTTCCTGGCACAAACACATTGCAATCTGAAGCCACCAAAAAATTCAGTGTACTTTTCAGCACAAGACATTACTTTTCACCTTTACTGTTGATAACTCTATGCAAATCCAAAATCTGCTCAATCACAGATATTGGTCACATATTTGGGTTGGTGCACTAAAATCTTCTCTATGATATTGCTCTCTTCTATTCAGATGAGAGCAATCCTGTTAATTAATGATCTCTCTCTCTCTCTCTCCCACAGATGTTTTCACCTTAAGCCTATTACATAGATACTTTCATGGACAACGCTCTAATTATTATCCATTATTCCTCTACTTTCCTCCAAAATAATAAGAACAAGTGCTGCCACTAACCAAGTCAGGCTTTGTTTTATAGCCTGACTTGAAACTCACCAAACCAACTTCCCCACTTACTTTTCATTCTATCTACTTTTGTTTTTTGGAACAGTCTCCCTCCACTCTACCTTCCAAGAATACAACCATTGGCTGTTTTTTTTAAACAAACAAACAAACAGATTCCTTCTTTCTTCTTATTTTGTACATACACAGCCTTAATATGCTATAGGTCTTGGGACCTTTCATAAGTAGGATAGGTCATATATATACATATAAACTCCTCTGTGGAAATTTTTTTTTTGTTTTGTTTTTAGCACTGACAGTGCCTGACAAGAAAATTCTTGTTTCCATCCATATTTTCATATAGTGTAAGCAAATAAAAGTTTAGAGTAAATTTGTTGGAAGATGATGTGACCTGCAGAAAAGCAACTCCCCTCCCCTCCTACCACCACCCAAGCTTCCTTTAGTATTTCAGTCCTGCTGTACTGAAATTCACATCAGAAGAATTGAAGATACGAACCATCAATGTAAAGAGTAATGGAAAGGAAATCGAACTTGCAGAAAAATTGGAAAAGTACCACATGGACATAATTGGTATTACTGAGACAAAGAAGACAAAATCAGGTGAGATATTACTAAATAATAAGTATAGGATGATCTTCTCTGGCAAAAATGATCACAGAAAGGAAGGAGTAGCGATAGCAATCAACACCAAACATGAAGATAAAATTCTTGATTGAAAAGCAGTTTCAAGTAGAGTTAAGTGGGCAAACTTCAAAATGGGGAAATGGACAATGCAACTTACTTGTGCCAATGGTTCCACAGAAGGTTCTTCTAAGGAAGAAGTGGAGGAGTTTTTTGAGTCATTAGAAAAGGAAGCTGACATACAGAAAATGGAAAAAGTGGTCCTTGTTGGAAACCTGAACACAATATGAAATGAATCTCACCAGGCATATAGGAACAATGTGGGAAAATTGGACAAAAGCAAAGCTATAATAATGGTAGGTATTCGTGAACTTCTGCTCAGGACACTGACTAGTCATTACTATCACCATGTTTCAATATAAAGATGTGTACATGTTCACATGGAGAAAAGATAAGAAATAAGAAAAGCCTCATCGAGTACATCATTGTTGATCGTGAAAACAACAACCAAATATTGGAATCTCAGTGGCAAACTCTGAAGAAGACATTGATTTATTCAGCTAGGAAGGTATGTGGTGAAGTTGTATGCAAATATAGAAAAATAAGAACACCATGGTGGACACAAGAAGTTAAAGAATCAGTCTGGAAAAAGAAGAAAGCATACCAAAAGTTTCTAACAAATAAGTCAGCAGATGCCCTAAAAGAATACAGAGAAAAATGTAAGCAAGCTAAGCTATGTGTAAAAATAGCTAAACAAAACTCATGAGAAACTTTGGTAAGAGGATAGAAAATAAATATCAGGAAGGTGGCAAAATATTCTGGAGGCTATTGAAGAAGCTTAGAAATAGATGAAAAAGGTGGCATGAAAGCTGAAGATAAGGATATCCTAAATGTCTGGAGTAATTACTTTGAAAGACTGTTAAATGAACTATACTAGAAAATTTTCAAGAGGAATGCAAAAAGGAGTACATTTCAATACTTGAAATAGAAAAAGCCATCAAAAACTTGAAATATGGAAAGGCAGCTGGAGTAGATGATATTTGACTAGAAATGTTTAAGTATGGAGGTATAAAAGTTTTGTAGTGGCCACACTGCATAATGCAGAGCACCTGGACAGAAGGTCAAATGTCCAATGAATGAAGTAGAGCTCTCATAGTACTCATCTATAAAAAAGGGAATAAAGCTGAATGTGAGAATTACAGAGGAATTTCTCTGAGTGTTCCAGTAAGATTTATGCAATCATACTTGAAAAGAGGTTGAGAAAGATTGTGGAAGAGAAACTTGGAGAAGAACAAGCTGGGTTCAGGCCAAACGAGATTGTCAAGATCAGATTGTCACTTTAAGACAAATAGTTGAGAAATCATGGAAATATGACAAGGATCCATACTTAAATTTTGTAGTTCTGGAAAAGACATACAACAAGCTACCCAGAGAAAAACTCTTCAAAATACTATAATTATATGGGTGAATGGAACACTATACAGAACAATACATAGTTTATATTGAAGTTGTCAGTCAGCAGTTAGAATTGAAATAAAATCAGGAAGATAGTTTGATGTAAAAGCAGGGGTAAGATAAGGATGCACATTATCTCTGATCTTATTCATCATTTATATGGATCACATTATGAACGAAAGTGGCATTCGGCCTCATATTAGAATTGGAGATGTCAAACTCAGCTCTTTACTTCATCCAGGTGATGTTGTACTCCTAAACACATCTGGTGCAAGTCTCCAGGATTCTCAAATTAAATTGAATAACAGCCGTAACAAATTTGGCATGAAAATCAGCATTAAAAATACCAAAACTATGAAAATAGGCAGGAACATAGAAAACTTCAGCTGCATTCTAAATGGTCATCCTACACAACAAGTAAAATATTTCAGCTATTTAGGCATAGTTTTTAAGTGAAAATGGTAGGTTAAATCTGGAAATAGACAACAGAATAAGCAAAGCTGTTATCATGGGTAGCCAAAACACCAAACTAGCAATATACAAGATGGTGTTCAAACCAGTTTTAAGTTATGGATCTGAGAGTTGGGTTAAAAATAAAGCACTTCATCAGAGATTAGAGACCACAGATATAAGGGTTATAAGAAAAATTAGGAGAGTGAACCGATGGTATGAATGGTAGAATCATATTAAAAATAAAGATATTAGAAAGGAACTTGACATTATTAGCATTCAAGAATGTGGTAGCAGAGTTAATCTCAGGTGGTATCGCCACTTAAACAAAATGAGTGAGGAAAGTTTAGCAAAACAGGTGTTTGATGCCAAGATGGTAGGAAAGAGACCCAGAGGAAGACCAAGGTCTAGATGGATTGATTCAGTTAGAACTGCCTTAGAAGAACGAAATGTTAGTTATGACAATATCAGAATGCTTGCAAGTAATAAACTAATTTGAGGAAAATTGTGTATGGGAGATTAATAATTATATAAACTTAATCATGTAGTGCTGTCATAGTAACCTGAACACCCCCCTGGGGGTATATATCAAGAAACTGTTGACGATGATGCTGTACTGAAATTCTTAACAGATCTTCAAGTAACATAAAAACACAATTTGCTTTTTTTTTCATATACTTTTTTAAAGTGAATCCTATAATATTAGTACCATAGATGGGGTAAAGATTGCATAATAATAATACCCTGGTCTAGAAACCAAGCATGTTACTTTTTTTACTACTTCAGGCCTCCATAAGTTGAATGGTGGCTCCACACCAGGCTGCAAAATTCATCGACCACTTCAAGTTTGTATCAACAATGGGAGTTGAATCCCCAGTTTGTTGTTGGAGAATGGTATTAAGCGAGCAAATCAGACTATCATTCCAGATTTGACTAGGGGCCCCCTTGCACCCAAAGCAAGAATCATTATCCTAGACCAGTGGGTCTTAACCTTTTTAGTGATCGGCACCCCCTTGAATCTAAAAATAAGTTCTCACACCCCCTTGAAAAATGTGTTTCTATTTCTTTATTTAGGAAATTACATCTATTGCAAGATAATTTATTTATAGAAAAATAAACACATACATTTACATATACATACAAAACAATAGCTCAATTTTTAATGGCTATGTTGTTGTTTATTCATAATAATACTTTTGAAGCGAGGCTCCTTTTTTGAAAGAGCCACGTGTAAGTCATAACTTGCATTTAAGCGATCTCTGGCTTTTGTTTTTATGTGCAAAAGTGATGAAAATCCCATTTCACACAGGTAGGTGGTGGCAAATGGTAAAAGTGTCTGCAATGCTGCTTTTGCCAGCTGTGGATAAGGTTCTAACTGTGTATACCAGAACTGTTCTAAGTCCAGTTTTCCAAATTCCATTTGAATACGTGCATTGGCTCGTATTTCAATAAGATCGTCTTTTATTAAATAGCTGTCTTCCATTGAATCTGGATCAAAATTTAGAAACTTCTCTCACACCCCCTGAAAATGCTTTCTCGCACCCCCAAGGGTGCACGCACCCCAGGTTAAGAACCACTGTCCTAGACCAATGAGCCAGATGATTTAGGAGTATAATTCTGAGAAAAACTGACTTTACTGCAAGTTGCCTCTTAATTACTATTAAAGTACCTTATTAGCACAGCCGGCCTGGTTGGCCGAGTGGTTAGCATATCCGCTCTCCAGCCGCCAATAGGCTGCGGGTTTGAATCCCGCGTGGGCATGGATGTTTGCGATTGTCTTCCACCTTCATACATTCCTTCACCCAAGTATAGATATACTCTCCCAATATGAACTGGGTCACCATGGGAGTAGTAGACCCAAAACCTCCCGCAATGGGAGAGGCTTTCACCCTACAGTGGGTAGAAAAAAAAAAAAAAAAAAAAAGGCGGCTGTTCATCATCATCATCATCATCACCTTATTAGCATGAGACACTTCTTAGATATGTTCTTTTGTGAACTTTGCTAGAAACACACTTTACATTATGGTGGATACTTGGGGTAGCTTGAGGTTTTTCATAAAAGTTTACAGTAAATTAGTTGGAAGATGTGACCTGCAGAAAAGCAACCCCCTCCCCCAACACTACCACCCAAGCTATCCTTTAGTATTTCAGTCCCACTGTACTGAAATTCACATCAGAAGAACTATGAACCATCAATATAAAGAGTATTAATGGAAAGGAAATCAAACTTGCAGAAAATTTGGAAAAGTATCACATGGACATAATTAGCATTACTGAGATGAAGAAGACAAAAAAGGTGAGATATTAATAAATAATAAGTAAAGGATACTATTTTCAGGCGAAAATGATCAAGGAAAGGAAGGAGTAGCGATAGCAATTACAAGTTTTTATTTTTTTAAAGAATACAGCATTTTTAAAACTGATAGTTTTTGAACTCCAAGCTTTGATTTGCATTTTTTTTATTATAATTACATAATATTGCATTTCTATATTAATTCAAAGTCACCCGGCACGAATTATGCAGAAGACATCATAAGTAGCAGTGATATTACTCAATGATAGCCCATATAAAAAAAAAAGTTATATAGGCAGTAAAGAAAGCTAGTGTTTGGTTTATTTTTAATTATGCTAAAATAACTAAGGCAAGAGTATTATGTCTGTTAATTGTGTATGTTCTCTGAACAGTTGGTCTTATGGGATGTAAAAACCAGTCACTACTGTCCAGGTTTCTTCCATCTAAGAAAGAATATCAGATCTTTCCAATAAAAGGACAAATATTGCACTGACCGCAAAATATTCACTCAAAGTTAAGAAAAATGACAGGAGCATTACTTTTTTTAAATATATATATATATATATATATATATATATAATTTAACAATAAACATTTTCAAAAAGTATATTAAGCTCACCCATAATTAGGAGGTATCCTTCGACAACAATCTATTAACAATACACAAAGAGCTGGATTCTTCTTTTGCATATTAGCTAATATATCTTCAACACAAAGTGATTCACTGGGAAGACATTTCTCGCTGCAGTCTACAGGCTGTAAGTAACACTGTCTATTTGGTTCAAATCCATGTCCTGCAAAATAAAAAACACCTGGAAAGAAAAAAAAATACTATTAGAAAGATTGCACATCAAAGCAGAGAAATATATGATATAGGTTATTAATAAAACTTGAATAAATGTAAGTTAAAAAAATGGCATACTACTACACTGGTGTCCAAAACCTAAGGATGACACTATTTCTGAACATTACAACCACAAATTCAGACAAATATGGCAATTGTATGACTGCAAAAGTCATACAATTGTCATTTTGAGTAGAATGTGGGCATATTCAAATTTTTGAATCACGCACAGAGGAATTATGTGGCAGCACTCAACAGGATAAAAGGCTGTGCTAAGCAAACTGTGTTTAAAGAAGCTCTTTTCATGAAGGAATAAAGATGCAAACTTGGATGTCTTTGAGACATCATCTAGATGATTTCACGTGAGGAAGAATTATTGAAAAGCTTGAAGAAGGCCACAGAATTTGGAATCTCACATGGCGTTGCATCTAGGCTCTGGGCAACATTTCAAACCAATGGAATGTGTTCCAGACTTTGATAAGAGGTTGCCCTCACTCTACCATGGAGAATAAAGACAGATTTTTGATTATAACAGCAAAATTCAATCAACGCACCAGGAAAGTCGTCTTTCCTCCAATTCTAGATGACACTTGATCTGGCTTGAAAGTGGCACTGCTTATCATTGTGAGAATGTTTTTGCGAGATATACATACAGTGGAACTAATGTCATGGTGTGGAGAGGCATTATGCTTAATGGATGCACCGAGCTACAAGTGCCGAAAAAAGGGACTGTAACTAGTGAATGATGTCACAATGAAGTTCTTCAATGTCATGTTTGATTGTTCTGTGATACTGTAGGTGAAGATTTCATTTTTATGAATGACAATGCCACACTACATCGTACACGAGCAGTGGATATACTTCTGGAGACTGAGGATATTAATCAAATCAATTGGCCAGCATGCTCCCCAGATCTCAATCCATAGAACAAATTTGAGATGCAATAGGAGATGAACTGCTCAAAAATCCCCTCCAGAAAACAAGGCCTTATCCTTGCTCTGAAGGAGCAGTGGGATAGTTTGCCTCAAGAAATCCTGAATTACTCGGTGCTAAGTATGGTAGAATGTTGTGAGTTTGGGGTGGACATTGTACAGTGCTTACATATTGAACTGTTTCTCCACACAGTTTTCTGTAAGCACTGTACATTAACTCCTTAACTACTTCCTTAAGAAATTTGTAACTTTTGCTAAAAACTTATTGCAATTTAATTTATATGAAATTATAACACATTTTTTGTGTAATATAACTTATTAGTATGCTGGCAATAAATTTTAAGTCCACATTTGGCTGTAGTCATGAAAATTTTTTTACATACAGGTAAAAATGTAGTTTGCTCTTAGCTTCTGGAAACCAGTGTATAAGCAAATTGCATTTCTCGCATAATTGTTATTGAAATTATATGCAATTCTCTCTCTCTCGCTCTGTTACGTGCAGCAATTGAGAGAGAACTCTATTCGTTTAATGTAACCATAAGAAAATATAGTTATGAAAAAAAAACATATCTAATCCACTGAAAGTTTTAATAACTATCATTTTTAGAAAAAGTTTTTCTTATTAGTTACAGCTGCAACATTTCAGAAGAATAATCAATTTTGTGGGTGCAAGGAGGACAAGGAAGGTCATGCCAGTGAGGTCTCAAGGCCTTATGACAAATAATTCTCAAATGCTTATACAACTGATCACAAAATATGACCTCATATTGATTCAAAGTTGCATGTCTACACCCTAAACCTTAACTAAAGAATAATATTCTGCTGTGGGAACTATTCATAAGTATGCTCAAACCAAATTAGCCACATAGCTGAAAGAAAAAGCACCATTCATAATAAAAGAAGAAGTTTTGAATGCAATACACCAAAACAATGAACTTATCTACATCACCTAGTTATGATGAACTTCCTACCAAACTATGAAAATATGGTGGCATAGCAATTTTCTGCTTGAACTTTTTAACCAAATACTATATACTGGTGAAATTCCAGATGACTGGAAGACAGGCATCATAATACCAATTCTGAAAAAAAAAAAAAAAAAAAAAAAAGAGATAAATGAAGTTATACAATAATTATGGACCAGTAAATGAAGGTGTGAAAATTATAGACCATTAACACTGCTAAGTCATAGCTATTAAATCTTCACCCGCATTACTCAAAATAGAATCCAGACTTTAATGAATGAGACAATAGAAGAAATCAAGTAAGATTCAGACCTGGAAGGTCTACTATAGACCATATTTTTGCAGTTAATAGCCTGGGTGAAAAGTACTGGACATAGAACTTACCTATATACTGCAGTTTTACTGACTGCAAACAAGCATTTGATTCCATTGACAGGAACAAAATGATATCATCATCTATTCATTGGACATCCACAGATGCCGTATGGTCACTCTGATGCTCGGTGATGTGCTACACCAGGCCTCGCCATGTAGTCCTATTGTATGCTTTTCTGGAGGCTTCAACTCTCTGAAGATCAGTCACTCCACACACACACACCATCCATCCATCTCACTGATAGTCTACCTCTTCCTCTTTTTCCAGGAACTTTATGTTCTATTAGTGTTCTGAGAGGTCCTCCTTCCATCCCTTCAATATGTCCACATATTTTAACTTTCTTCTGTCAATATCCTTAAGTAGCCTTAAAGTTCTACTGATCTTTTCTAACACTCATTCATTTGTACACCTTTCAGTATATGATATCCTTAACAGCCTTCTGTAACACCACATCTCAAAAGCAGCTATCCTTTTTCTTATCTGACTTCTTTAGGCTCCAAGTCTCACATCCATAAGTTACTGTTGGAAAAACAACTGCATCCAAAATCCTCAACTTTCCCATGGAGATAAAGATACCAAAGCAACTGTTACATTTAATAAAATAAAAACAGACAAATTTAAAGTAGAAAAAGAAATTATGCAGGGTCACCCACTCTCACCAAATATATTTATTATCTATCTCAAAGAAATATGCAAACCCAAAGCTAAAGAACCAGGTCTACAAATAAATGGCACAAATATCAACCACATCAAATACACAGACAATATTATTATTATTCTTGCAGAATCTAAAGAACAATTGGAAAAAAACAATAAAAATTTTAAATGAAGAATGCAGAATTTTTTTGGAATGAAAATCAATCTAAGCAAAACTAAAACAAAAATAGAAAGAAATGGGGAAAAAAATTTCAATAAACTTAGAAAATCACATACTTCGATAAGTAAAGCAATTTACATATTTTGGCAGTTTGTACTCACAACTTGACAACACAGAAACAGTAAAATACAAACTTAACAAAAATTCTATAAAATCATTATTATACCTACACAACATATGGAGGCAAGACTTGGACACTCAATCAGAAAGCAATACAGAAAATCCGCACATTCGAACTGAAATGCTTAAGAAAAATAAATAAGCCTTACTGGTCAGAACACAAAACAAATGAGCAAGTCAAACACAAATTAAACTATAGAGAAGATATCATAGCTATAATTCTTAAACAGCAATTAAAATTATTTGGACACACCTCCAGAGACAGTCCTTTCAAAAATTATCAAATATAGTTTTAAATAGAATCATTGGCAAAAGACAATCAAGACTTAGACCAAAAAGAACTTGGTTACAGTCTCTAAAGGAAAGGTCACAATTATCAAGCTTCAGACAGATGATAGAAATGGCCAGTCCCTTATGTGCAGTCCCTTTGCACATAGGGGATTCAACATGTCATCTGACAGATGAGAAAGAAGAAGAAAAACAATCATTCTTAGAATTGTAAACTTTCTAATGTTAGTACATCTGATGACTAAGGAAAAAAGTAGCAAACTTATTCCTGTGAAAAAAAATTGTCTGCTAGTCTTATAATCCTTCAAAATCATTATAACTATTCAATTAACATTCCATACATCATTTATGTGTGCAAACCAATCATTCTTAGAACTGTAAACTTATTTTTCTCTAATGTTAGTATATAATGACTAATGAAAAAAGTAGCAAACTTATTCCTGTGACAAAAATTGTCTGTTTGTCTTATAATCCTCCAAAATCATTCTAACTATTCAATTAACATTCCATACATCATTTGATGTGGTGTAAAACCAATTATTCTTAGAACTGTAAACTTATTTTTCTCTAATGTGATGACTACTGAAAAAAGTAGCAAACTTCAACGCAAGTGTTTTTGTCTCCATAAATTCTTCATTATGAATGCTGACTTCTGTGTAACCTTAAAAGAAAGAATATTCAATTAATATATTCACCTGGGGAGGATTAACTGTGATCTCCTACCAGGATCTTGGCTGACTAGCAATCGGTCATGCTTGTAGCTTGTTGAGCACAGTTAAGCTTGAGATAGATTTCCATGGTGGGCTGGCAACCAACAACACAGTCAAAAACCTCGATGGAACTGATATAGATGGCACTGCCAGTATTTCGGTAAACTCTGGAGAGCCATACCGAGGAAGTCTTAGCATCACGCCTCCAAGTGGAACTCCCTCAATGAAACATGGTGTCGTACTGAGCCATGGTGAAGTTGATACTGAGCAAAAAGCTGGCAGAAAGCTATAAAATGCATCTCCCAAGATGTTATGTGGTCAGCATGGGAGATTAATCCCACCACTACAATGCCAAGAAGAAGAAGAAAGAAAGGCCGCAAAGCCCATGGCCATAATGGGAAAATACTGGATGTGACTAAATTTCCCCAACTACGTGGGTGGTCTGAAAACTTCTCGGCCTCCACGATGGCAACACTATGGGCACTTGTTTTTTTTTTTTTTTTTCCCTAAGTTGGTACATCTGTCATAAGCATCCATGTGAAATTGCAAGTCATTCTATCAAGTAGTTCGTTTTATACAGCTGTTCTGAAACAAAAGTGTTGTCTGTATCCCTTGAAATGGATAAAATTGAGTATCATGTGGTTATAAAATTCTTTGTAAAAGAAAGTTTAATGCCAAAAGAAATTCATTTGAAGTTCATAAAAGTTTATCGGCATGCTTCTCCTTCATTTTTGACGATTAAGAAATGGGCTGCTGAGTTTAAATGTGGCCGTACAAGCCTTGAAGATGATCCACGTGAAGGACATCCAAAAAGTATAACCACACCAGAAATCATTCATCAAGTGCATGATATAGTATTGGATGACTGGCAAGTCAAAGTGCGTGAAATTGCTGAGACTATAGGCATTTCAAAAGAATGTGTAGGATATATTTTGCATGAAGAATTGCAAATAAAAAAGCTTTGAACAAGATGGGTGCCATGCTTGCTCACAGCAGATCAAAAATGCACTTGCATGAAAATTTCTGAACAATGATTGGAGCATTTTAACAAGAATAAAATTGATTTGTGCATCGATTTATTGCTATGGATGAGACTTGGATTCACCATTACACACCAGAATCCAAACAGTGGACAGAAGCTAGTTGTTCAGCGACAAAAAAGACAAAGTCGGTTCCATCAGCAGGAAAGGTCATGGCATCGGTATTTTGGGATGCTAAAGGCATTTTGTTTATAAATTATCTTCAAAAGGGTAAAACAATAACTGGGGAATAATATCCTGATCTTTTAACCAGACTAGACGAAAAAATTCGTGAGAAAAAACTGGTTTGAAGAAGGAAAAAAATCATCTTTCATCAGGATAATGAACCTGCCCCAAAGGTGTAACCTTTGGGGCAGGTTCATTCTATCAAGTATTACCATCTTACAAGCAATGGGAAAATTAAGGGATCTGCACTATGAATTGTTGGAACATCTGCCCTATTCCCCAGATTTGGCTCCCTTTGACTTCTATCTCTTCCCAAAACTAAAACTCTTACTCGCTGGTCAGCGTTTTTCTTTGAATCAAGAGGTGATTGCAACTGTAGAGGGGTATTTTGCAGATCTTACTGAGAACTGCTACAGGGACGGGATAATGGCACTGGAACATCACTGGAATAAATATACTATTAGTCTTAAGGGAAATTAAGATTTGAAATTATAAAATAAAAATAATTTTGAAATTATAAATTCGTTTTTTCATTGTTACACCGAGAACTTTTCAGACCACCCTCGTATATGACTACTCTGATCGAAACTATTTATGGAGGCCAGAGCATGATGCAGTGGGGAAGCTTTTCCAAATAATAAACAATACTGGAATATCCCAAAGAATTCATAATAATAGTAATCAATGCAATCCTCTTTTTCTCTATATAGGAACATTTAATTGTCAAACACTTAAAGACGACAAAGACCTTACCATCTTACATCAAGAACTAAAACATTAAATGGGACATCATAGGCTTAAGTGAAGTATGCAGGCAGGATGAATATTAAATAAAACTAAAAAATGAAGATTACTTATACTATTATTGGAAAACAAAGGACAATATAGGGTAGGATTTCAAATTAAGACAACAATTACACACCTTATAGAAGAATTTCATTATACAGATGAAAGAATAATAGAAATTACACTTAAAAGAAACCCTAACCTTAAAATCAGGATCATCCAAATATATGCTCCCACCTCATCCCACACTAATGAAAAGATAGAAGCATTTTATGACTCACTGCAGCATACTCTAGACAAAAAAAAAAAAAGAAATAGTAATCAAAACTTGACTATAGTAATAGGCGATTTTAATGCCAAAGTAGGTCATCCTTCTCACCAAATAGACACAATAGGACCATATGTATATGGTACAAGCAGAAACTCAGGAATAGCTCTTACAGAATTCTCTATCAGTAACAAGCTTTACATTATAAATATATTTTTTAAGAAAGCCCCCCAAACCGAGAAATAAAAAATGAAATAGATTATATGCTGTATAATAATATAGAAATAGTCCAAGATACCTCAGTACTAAATCAACTAAAAACAGTAAGTGACCATTGACTAGTGAGAGCCAAAATAAAATAAATCCCAAACTGGAAAGAATAAAATGGCTAAACAACAAAAAATCAAGAAGTTCTGACTTAAAACCTATTGAAAACAAGAAGCATTACAAAGAAAAACTCAGTCAAAAACTAGACTTAATAAGCATATTTGAAAAAGATATAAATAAAATAAGTGAAAAACTAACAGAAGTAATAATATCTGGAGCCAATGAATTCAAAAGCAACAAACAACAAAAAGACCATAAACTTTCAGAGGAAACATTACGACTACAAAAAAATGACAAAATATGAAACAAGACAAAAATTTAACTTCTAAAATAGAATATGCAGAACTATGCAAACAATAAAGAAAAAGATGAGAAATGAAATATGAGGGTTGTTTGAAAAGTTTGGTAAATTTCCAATAGATGGCAACACAATTCGTTCAGTCATATCAGTGTCGGCACATATCATCTTTTTCATGACCCCTGGCAAAGTTTTAGCCATGTGTGATGCATAGTTCTTGCCTGGCAAACATTTAAAATGACAGTGTTCGCATTTTTCATAAAAATGGAGGAAAAACGAGTTTCGTGCAATGATAAAACACTTTTATTTGAAGAAGTGGAGAGTCACGCATATCAAAGCTGAGTTAGATGCAGTTCATGGGGACTCTACACCAGCATTAAGAACTATTTATTTTTGGATAAATGAATTTAAACGTGGTTGTAAGTCCATTGAAGATGGGCTTACAACCACGTTTAACTTGAGGTCACTAAGAAGGAAATGACTGACAAAATCCATGGTATTGTTATCATTATCTAGAAGACTGCTGAGTGAAAGTGTGCGAGATTGTAGGCATCTCAAATGAATGGCTGTGTAATATTCTGCACAAAAATTTGTAAATGAAAAAGCTGTGTGCATGATGGGTGTTGCAATTGTTGACTGTCAATCAACAATGCATGCAAAAAGAAATTTCAACACAATGTTTGGCGATGTTTAATTGCAATTCTCAGGATTTTTTGCGTCGATTCATGACTGTAGATGAAACTTGGATCCATTGCACGCCTGAGTCCGAGCAGCAGTCAAAACAGTGGACAATGCCTGAAGAAACAGTGATGGCCACTGTTTCTTGGGATTCCCAAGAAATCATCATGATAGACTATTTGGAAAAGAGTAAGCCAATAACAGGAGTCTATTATGTATCATTGTTGGACCGTTTAAAAGCAGCCAAGATTAGCATGCAAAAAAGTGCTCTTTCATTAAGAAAATGCACTGTCCCACATATCTGCCATCTCAATGGCAAAATTGCACGATTTGAGGTTCGAATTTGCTCCACATCCACTGTATTCTCTGGACTTGGCCCAGTGCAACTTCTTGTTCCTAAATTTAAAAATCTGGCTCAATGGGAAAAAATTTTCTTCAAATGAGGATGTCATCAAGGCTGTCAATGACTATTTTGCACAATTTGACAAATCCTATCATGTTGGAGGCTTAATGGATTTTTTACAACACTCAAAAAGAATTAAAATAGACTTTAATACTTCCTATATTTCGTCCTAGTCACTAGGACATCTACGGGGATTACAAAAAAAATTAATGTAACATATGCACAAATAACAAACAATACTAAGCCCAACCACGTGGGTGACACTAAAGTCCTATCTAGGTAGAGCGCCCTCTAAAGGCAGTAGTAGGTGGCCTGGAATGTAAGGTGGGAACTCTGGTGATGAGTGTTTCCCAAATCTTCGGAAGCTTAATGCAACCATATTTATTGAGATTTGGTTGGTTTTTGAGAGCTGCTGCTGCTGCTTCTAAGAAAAGTCTCTCTTTCTTGAATTTGCTGTGGTGGAGCATGGTGGTTTTCTTCCATGATACTCTGTGGGTGGTGTCCAAAACATGGTCAGCCAAGCCTGAATGGCCATAGTTGTGTTTGAAGATGTAAGACTTGTGTTCCTCTAGACGGATGGATGCTGATCTGCCTGTCTGTCCAAAGTACGCCAGCTTACAGGAACAGGGTACTTTATAAACTCCAGGCAGAGAGTGAGGAGGGAGCTGATCTTTCGTAGAACAGAAAGGGGTAGCCAGTTTGCGGTGGGGCTTATATGCTGTGTGTAGATTGTATTGTTTTAGTATCTTGGCTATTTTTTCAGATGTGCCACGGATGTAGGGTATGGTGATGGCATTTTTAAAATCTTGTTGACGAGAAGGAATGGGAATGGGGGAGGAGTTGATTATTTTTTTGATACTGTGATCGCTGTAGCCATTGGAGAGGAAAGTGCTGTGTATGTGGTTAAGCTCATTAGTGAGGGCGGTTCCACTGGAACAAAGATTGTGGGCTCTCTTGGTAAGAGTTTTAATAACGCCATATTGTTGAGAGGGGTGGTGGTGGGAGAGTTTGTGAATGTATCTGCCTGTGTGTGTGGGTTTTCTGTATACGGTGAAGGTAAGTGTATCATTAGGCAGGCGTGTGACTAAGGTGTCTAGGAAGGGTAAACAATTGTTCTTTTCCTTTTCCATAGTGAACTGGATTCTTGTATGTAGACTATTGAGATGACTGAGGAAGGAGTCTAACATGTCTGGGCCATGAGGCCAAATAGAGAACACATCATCTACATATCTTAGCCAGATAGAAGGTTTGAGTGGGGCTGAGTCTATGGCTCGTTTTTCAAAATCTTCCATATAGAAATTGGCAAGGGGGGGTGAGAGGAGGGAACCCATGGCAGTTCCCTCTATCTGCTTGTAGATTTTGTTGTTCCACGAGAAATATCCAGAGTTAATGGCAAAGGAAAAGAGATCTAAGATGTCAGAGGGAAAAACGTTTTCTAAGAGAGATAAGGTGTCAATTAAGGGAATATTGGTAAACAAAGAGGAGATATCAAAGCTTACCAATATGTTTGTCTTCTTCAAGGTTAAATTTTCTGTGAGGGCTTTAAAGTGGGTCGAGTTTTTTATATAGGAAGGGGACCTTCCAGTGAGGGGGATCAGAGAGTTGGCCAGCTGTTTAGATAGTCTATAGCAAGGTGCATTGGTAGCATCTACTATAGGCCTGAGTGGGGAACTGCCATGGGTTCCCCCCTCTCACCCCCCCCTTGCCAATTTCTATATGGAAGATTTCGAAAAATGAGCCATAGACTCAGCCCCACTCAAACCTTCTATCTGGCTAAGATATGTAGATGATGTGTTCTCTATTTGGCCTCATGGCCCAGACACGTTAGACTCCTTCCTCAGTCATCTCAATAGTCTACATCCAAGAATCCAGTTCACTATGGAAAAGGAAAAGAACAATTGTTTACCCTTCCTAGACACCTTAGTCACACGCCTGCCTAATGATACACTTACCTTCACCGTATACAGAAAACCCACACACACAGGCAGATACATTCACAAACTCTCCCACCACCACCCCTCTCAACAATATGGCACCATTAAAACTCTTACCAAGAGAGCCCACAATCTTTGTTCCAGTGGAACCGCCCTCACTAATGAGCTTAACCACATACACAGCACTTTCCTCTCCAATGGTTACAGCGATCACAGTATCAAAAAAATAATCAACTCCTCCCCCATTCCCATTCCTTCTCGTCAACAAGATTTTAAAAATGCCATCACCATACCCTACATCCGTGGCACATCTGAAAAAATAGCCAAGATACTAAAACAATACAATCTACACACAGCATATAAGCCCCACCGCAAACTGGCTACCCCTTTCTGTTCTACGAAAGATCAGCTCCCTCCTCACTCTCTGCCTGGAGTTTACAAAGTACCCTGTTCCTGTAAGCTGGTGTACTTTGGACAGACAGGCAGATCAGCATCCATCCGTCTAGAGGAACACAAGTCTTACATCTTCAAACACAACTATGGCCATTCAGGCTTGGCTGACCATGTTTTGGACACCACCCACAGAGTATCATGGAAGAAAACCACCATGCTCCACCACAGCAAATTCAAGAAAGAGAGACTTTTCTTAGAAGCAGCAGCAGCAGCTCTCAAAAACCAACCAAATCTCAATAAATATGGTTGCATTAAGCTTCCGAAGATTTGGGAAACACTCATCACCAGAGTTCCCACCTTACATTCCAGGCCACCTACTACTGCCCTTAGAGGGCGCTCTACCTAGATAGGACTTTAGTGTCACCCACGTGGTTGGGCTTAGTATTGTTTGTTATTTGTGCATATGTTACATTAATTTTTTTTTGTAATCCCCGTAGATGTCCTAGTGACTAGGACGAAATATAGGAAGTATTAAAGTCTATTTTAATTCTTTTTGAGTGTTGTAAAAAATCCATTAAGCCTCCAACATGATGTCCTCACAGCACTTAAGCCTCTACACACGTATTGACAAATCCTACTTTTTAGATGGGATGAAAAAATTGGAAACTCGCTGGACCAAATGTGCAGACCTTGATGGAGACTATGTTGAGAAATAAAGGTGATTTTTTCCAAAAAAAAATAAAAAAAAATGTGTTTAACTTATTTGTTTAGCAAACTTTTCAAACAACCCTCATAAGATCTTATAACACTACAAAAATAAAAGAAACAATTGAAAACAATAAAAATATGAAAATACTAAGAAAACGTTTATCAATTGGTAAAAGTCAAATAACAGCAATAAAAGATAACAGAACTACAGTAAAGAACCAAGATCAAATCCTAAGCAGACTAGAAGAATTTTATAAAGAACTCTATACTGATGCTTCAATGGATAAGTCAAATATAACTCTTCCCCATCACATATGGAATTAACCCCCCGCCCCCTTTCATCTAAGATGAAATAAAACAAGCATTAAAACAAATGAAAAATGGAAAATGTTCTGGTAAAGACCTAATTCACATAGAATTAATTAAATGGGGAGGAAACAACATAATTCACCATGTCAAAAACTTACTAAATCTATGTCTAGAAGGGAAGATACCAGAAAACTGGAAAAATGTTACTCCTCTGATACTGTTATTTAAAAAAAGGAGACAAAGAAGAAATAAAGAACTATAGACCAATTAATTCTCTCTAATCTGTACAAAATTATCACAAAAGTAATAACATAAAATAACCCTTCTTCTAGACTCAAATCAACCAGCAGAAGAAGCAGGATTTCATAAAGGCTTTAACACAATTGATCACATTCCTGCAGTAAAACAAATAATAGAAAAAACATCAGAAAACCAATTGCCACTCTGTTTAGACTTTATTATGAAAAAGCATTTGATTACATCAAAATTAATGCAATAATCAAAGCACTTCAGAATCAGGGAGTTCCTGGAGAATATATGGACCTCCTAAAGGAAATATACCACACTGCAATAGCAACAATCCAACTTCACACGAGTAGCAATTAAATATCAGTTGAAAAAGGTGTCTGAAAAGGAGACTCACTATCTCCCAAAATCTTTACAGCAGTCCTTCAAGATAATAATATAAACTGGACAAACCTTGGTATAAAAATAAATAACAGAAACTTAACATACCTAAGATATGCAGATGATATCATAATTTTTGCAAACACTCCAGAAGACCTTAATATAATGATAGAAGACCTATATCATGAAAGCAGAAATGTTGGTCTAAAAATAAACAGAGAAAAAACTAAAATCATGTTTAATCATTTTGTAACACCAAAAAACATAATAACAGAAAACAATTTCTTGGAAAGAGTCTCTTCATATACATATTTAGTTCATCTCATTGATCTAAACTGTGGACTCCAAAAGGAAATAAATAGAAGAGTTCAACTTGCCTGGAATGCATTCAGAAAAACTGAAAAGCATTTTTCAAAACAATGATGTTCCACTCTGTTTAAAAAGGAATACATTTCATCATCATCAAATTCCTGACATGTACCCTCAAGGGGTGTACAGGATATGATAGTACTACATGAAATATTTACATCATTACTAAATTTCTATCTACAATTTTCCTCCAAATCAATCTGTTACTTGTCAAGACTCCAACATTATCAGATCTTATATTTCTATTGTCTAAGGCACTTTGTACCATATCAATCCACCTATATCTTGGTCTTCCTCTAGGTCTTTTTCCTGCGAACCTGGCAAAGAACACTTGTTTTGCAAATCTTTCCTCGCCCATTCTGTTTAAGTGACCATACCACCCTGAGATTAGCTCTGCTAACGCATTCCTGGAAGCTGACAATGTCAAGTTCTTTCCTAATATCCTCATTTTTAATATGATATTGCCATTGATGTCATCTGTTCACGCCTCTAATCTTTCTCAGGACTCTCATATCTGCGGTCTTTGCTTAAGTGTTTTACTTCTGACCCAGTTCTCAGATCCGTAAGTTAAAACTGGTTTGAACATAGTCTTGCATACAGCTAATTTAGTGTTCCGACTAATTTCTCTCTTATTCCATATGAATTTATTCAATTCACTTCCCATCATACCAGCTTTGCTGATTCTGTTGTCGATTTCTATATTTAATTTACCATCTTTACTAAAAATCGTGCCTAAGTAGCTGATATGTTTTACTTGTTCCACAGGTTCTCCGTTCACAATGCAGTTGACATTTTCAACGCTTCTGCCTATTTTCACTGTCTTTGCTTTTTATTGCTGACCTTCATACCATATGTATTACAACAGTTATTCAATTTAGTCTGGGAATCTTGCAGACTTGTAGTGGATTTATTTAGAAGTATAACATTGTCCGCATAAAGTAAAGTGCTGACATTAACATCTCCAATTTTGAAATTAGGTTTAATACCACTTTCCTTCATAATCCACTACAAGTCTGATTTTCATTATCTCTGTTATTCATTATCTATATGTGATCCATATAGATAATGAATAACAGAGGAGATAATGTACATCCTTGTCTCACACCAGATTTAACATTAAACCATCTTCCTGTACTTCTTTCAATTCTAACTGCTGACTCACAACTCAAATAAAGACTAAGTATTGCTTGATATAATGGCCCATTGACACCGTATAACTGTAGCGTATTGAATAGCTTCTCTTGGCACCTTGTCATATGCTTTTTCCAGATCGACAAAACTTAAATACAGATCTTTGTTATATTTCCATGCTTTCTCAACTATTTGTTGTAAAGTGAAGATCTGATCCTGACAGCCTGTATTTGGCCTGAATCCAGCTTGTTCTTCACCAAGCTTTTCTTCCACAATTCTTCTCAATCGTTTCTCAAGTATACTTGCATAAATCTTGCCAGGAACACTCAGTAGGGAAATACCTCTAATTCTCACATTCAGTTTTATTTTCCATTTTATATATGGGTACTATGAGAGGTCTACTCCAATCATCGGGAATTCGTCCCGCTGTCCAGGCCTTTTGAACTATGCAGTGCAGCCACTGTAAGACTTTTATACCACCATACTTCAGCATTTCTGGTCGAATATCATCTACTCCTGCTGCCTTTCCACATTTCAAACCTTTGATGGCATTTTCTACTTCAAGTATGGATATGTATTCCTGACTATATGCCTGTTGAGTGTTTTTTACCACTGTGCTATCACTGCTTGCTTCATTTAGCAATTTTTCAAAGTAATTACTCCATACTTCAAGGATATCTTTTTCTCCCGTTTTCATGTCACCTTATCATCTCTAACTCCTTTTACAGCACTCTTTCCTCCATTTCTAAGCTTCTTCAATAACCTCCAGAATATTTTGCCACCTTCTTGATATTTATTTTCTATGTTCTTGCCAAAGTCCTCCTATGACTTTTGTTTAGCCAGTTTTGCACAGTGTTTAGCTTTCTTACATTTGTCTCTGTATTCTCTAAGAGCACAAGCTGACTTATTTGCCAGGAACTTTTGATATGCTTTCTTCTTTTCCTTCACTGCCTCTTTAACTTCCTGTGTCCACCATGGAGTTCTGATTTTTCTATCCTTGCAGACAACCTCACCACATGCCTGTCTGGCTGAATCAATCAGGGTTTTCTTCAAGGCTTGCCACTGAATCTCCAAGGTTTTGTTCCTGTTCTCAAACTCTTTCATTTTTTCTTTAATAAGCTTTGTGTATTTTAATCTACAGTTCACCTCTGAGAGCTGCACAACTTTTATTCTCTTTAAAATTTTCTTACATGTTATTCTTTTCAATATGAAATTCAATTTTATCCTGATCAAGACCACTTCCAATTTCAAATCCTCTGTATACTCTGGTGTCCTGCATCAGGGAGAAAACGTCACTATCAACAATAACATAATCAATGAGACTTTTCTTATTCCTTGCCTCTTCTCTCCATGTGAATTTGTGCACATTTTTATGTTGGAACATGGTGTTAGTAATAACCAGTCCATGTCCTGAGCAGAAATCCAACAGGTATTTGCCATTATTATTAGATTTGCTCTTTTCTCTAAATTTTCCCAAAATATTTTTGTATGTCTGACAATAATTTCCTACTCTGCTATTTAGATCCCCAACCAGGACCAACTTTTCCTTTTTCCTTGTGTCAGTTGCTTTTTCTAAAGCATCAAAAATTTCCTCCACTTCTACCTTAGTAGAACCTTCTGTGGGATCATAGGCACAAATAAGTCTCATTGTCCAATTCCCCATTCTGATATTTGCCCACAACACTCTACTCGAGACTGCCTGCCATTCAAGAAGACTAGCCTCGTATTTTGTGTTGAATACTATGTCTACTCCTTCTTTTCCTTGATTGTTATTGACTGAATATAACATTTGTATTTATTGCTCAGGAATACATTTAACTAGTGTATATTTCCAGTCATCACATATGGTTGTGAAACTTGGTCTCTAACAAAAGCACTGACAAATAAACTAGCAACAACTAAAAGAAAAATGAAGAGGTTGACGCTAGGCAACCCATTAAAAGATAAGCGAAACACCTGGATAAGAAGTTAAACTCATATCACTGACACTGTTTTTCACCAGAAGCAACTAAAATGGAAATGGACCAGACATCTATCCAGAAGAGAAGATGAGCGATGGACCACCATACACTAATGAACTGGAATCTAAAGGAAGGGAAACAAGGCCAAGGACATCCTAAAAGAAGGTGGAGTGATGAATTGTCATATTTTGTTGGGAAAAATTCGTCAACCATTGCCAAGAACAGAAAAGGATGGAAAGAACTGAAGGAGGCCTTTGTCCAGCAGCAGACAGAAAATGAAAATTGAATAATAAAAAATTTGTTTCAAATGACAATAAACAAGCTATCTATGGAGCACAAACTAAAATCATGTTTGCTATGTAATAGTTTGAATTTGTATTGCTTGAAGTGAATCTCCTATTTGACATTCAGTCCAAGGAGCAAGCTTCACAACTTTCTTTGAAGGGTCTTTCAAGGAAAAGTATGTTCGTAGCAAGGTCTTGGAATTCTCATGTACTGAGTATCTGAATTTCACTCAGATACACCACATGTTTTAATAAATTAAATGACTTACTTATTTTAAGAACTCTTATATTTAAAAAAAATCTAAATAATAATGGTTGGATGAGAATGACATCTTCACAGGAATAGAACAGAAGGGAGGGAGGGAGGGAAAGTGCTGCTGATGATGATAGCAGGAGAATTATGTCCAGGCAAGATTGAGATACAAGAAGAAAAAAGTGGCAGTAGTTTTGAAGCAGTATGGTGTGAAGTGGAGATTGATAGCATGAGATATTTGGTGGGGTATTGCTACAGGTGGAGACAAAAAAATGTACACATAGTGAAGAATTTATAGAGACACAAACATACTTGTTGGAGTAATTACTTTACTTATAATTAAGAAAATAACACTTGACATTTCGATCTCTATATCAAGGTCATCATCAGGAAAACACATATGCACAGAACACATGAAACTACACAAAAGTTGTGTTCTGTGCATATGTATGTTTTCCTGTTGATGACCTTGATATAGAGATCAAAATGTCAAGTGTTATTTTCTTAATTATAAGTAAAGTAATTACTCCAACAAGTATGTTTGTATCTCCATAAATTCTTCACTATGAATACAGACCACCGTGTAACCTTAAAAGAAAGAAATGATTCGGCAACTTGGCTTAGGGGTGATTTAAACTACAGCAATATTGACAAGACTCCTTATTCCCTGATGCTTTCTTAGCATCAGGGAATAAGAAGAAGAAATTTCTTGAGTTCTAAAAGGACAATAATCTTAGGCAGTACGTAATAGAGGAGAACAAGAGAGTTAAGAGTCTTAGATCTGGTTATATCATCAGAGGATGTGATGCTTGTGAATGAAGCTTTCTGATAATTCTTCCCCACATGAAATCATCTAGTGATAATCTTTGAGACATTACAAGACATCCAAGTTTTCTACTTTATTCCTTCATGAAAAGAGTTTCCTTGAAACACCGTTTGCTTAGTGTAGTCTTTTGCCCTTTATCCTGTATCCATGTAATCCCTTTGCATGTGATTCGAAAATCTGAATGTGTACCCTCTTTCTACTTGAAACTGTCAGTTATACAAATTGACACAAGCTCATTCGTCTGAATTTGTGATTTAATCTTCAGAAATAGTGTTCGTTCTTAGGTTTTGAACACCAGTGTATATGAGGAATTAAGTAAACCTGATGTTAATAAGGAAACAAGATTTGACAGTATATCACCACGTGTCTTAAGGGAATACCCTCTGGAATTAATAGCACCTTTGGCACAACTATTTAACATGAGTCTTGCAACAGGGTAAGTCCCAAAGGAATGGAAGGTGGGAAAAATTTTCCACTTCATAAAAAAAAAAATGGGGAGGATAAAAGTAAGGCTGCAAATTATAGGCTAATCTGTCTGTGGTTGTTTTGAAGCTATTAGAGAAGTTGGTGAGGACTAGGCTTCAGAAGTGGGTCGATACTAGCAGTATTCTTTATGATGGTCAGCACTGGTTTGTTAAGGGGGGGGGGTCATGTTTCAGCAATCTGCTTGCGTATTAAAACAAGATGACAAATTCACTTGATAAAGGCAATGCATATATGGTGGTGTACTACTTGGATTTTCCAAAGGCCTTTGATAGACTCCCAAATGACAAGATAACAGACCAGTGAGCTGGATAGCTGATTGGTTGCTGTCAGACAGGTATCAGCAGATTATATATGGAGGATTAGTATCCCAAATGAGGAAGGCCATTAAGGAGGTTATATATTCTACAACAGAAGTGGGGATCCTTTTATCCATTAGCTCAAAGAGGTCCAACACTTGGGTTGAAGATTACTGTCTGTGGTAATGGAAAAAATTACTGCATTTTTCTAATCATGCATGCACACACATACACATGTAAGTATGATGCAAAAAATGATTCATTCATGTACATATATATACTGTATATATATATACACTGTATTTTTAGCCTTATAAGATGAGCTTTTTTGTACCTAAAATGTATCTGAAAATTAGGATACGTCTTATACACTGATGTGTTTTTTATGTATGCACAATTAAAGAGCATCACTGCTTGTTGGTAATGGTCATGCATTTAAACTATTTCATTATTTATTATTACATTATTATATTTAAATTTTTTGATAACCATTTATTCTACGAAACATAGACATAGCTATACAATTGTGTTTAAAACACTGATGTGTTTTTTATGTATGCACAATTAAAGAGCATCACTGCTTGTTGGTAATGGTCATGCATTTAAACTATTTCATTATTTATTATTACATTATTATATTTAAATTTTTTGATAACCATTTATTCTACGAAACATAGACATAGCTATACAATTGTGTTTAAGTGTAGTATGATTGAGTATGCAAAAAAAGGATGGGCAATAGGGCAGCAGAGCGATTGGGTCTACACCTAAAGAAAAATGGTACAAACTTGGAGGAAACAAGAGCAGCAATTAATAGAAGCAAATTCTAAATTTAAAAGAAGATCATGTTGCTGTTTATCTACAAAACTGATTATTCAGCAAGCAAAATTATTGGCAACAGAAAGAAATATCACTGGTTTCATTAGATTTATGATGAGAAATAATTTATGCATGTGTACAAAAATGGAAATATCACAAAAAATGCCAGATGAATTCAAAAATAAAATTATGAAATTTCATAGATTCATCATAAATGCTAGAAAACAAGACAATTTTGAAATTTCACAGATAGCTAATATGGATGAAGTACCTCAGACTTTTGATGTGCCCTCAAACAAAACTGTTGACTCCAAATGTAAAACAAAATGTTAAAACTTCTGTTCATGAGAAAAACTCACTATACCGTTGTTTTATTGTGCTGTGTGGATGGAACAAAATTGCTGCCTTTTTTTTTAATTTTTAAAAGAAAAAATTCCCAAAGGAGTTTATATTCATATCCATACAAAAGGATGGATAAGGAAGGGATGAAGTTATGGATAAAGAAGGTATTGTCCAGATGTCCTAGCAGTTTATGCCAGAAATGTGCATTGTTAGTATTGGATCAGTTTAGAGGCCATAAAACTGAAGCTGTTAAGAATGAACTTCACAAAATGAATACGAAAATAGCTGTAATCCCAGGAGGACTCACCACCATGCTTCAACATTTAGATGTAGCAATAAACAATTCATTTAAAGGATTTATGAGGGAAAAATGGGTCAATTTGATGCAATCTAAAATTTTGAGGAAACATTCTTTCTCATGCTACAGGCATGAGAAAGAATGACATAATTTTGCAGGTCTGTGAATGGATAAACAGTTGATGGAACCCGAAATTATTATAAAATCTTTTCAAAATTAATAATTCTGTTGATGGTATGGAGGATGACTTATTATTTCAAGATCATGATGACCTGGTTTCTGATGAATAATATAAAGTTCAGAAAATTTTGAGAGTGAAGATGAAGATGAATAGATATTTGAAAAGAAAATTAATGAAATTTAAAAAAAAAATTATTTTGTATATATTATTATATGGGGTGCTTAAGGGTGAAAGCTATATAACTGAGAGAAGACCTCCACATAGTATTTAAAGGCATATGGAAAACCAATCAGAGCTTCTGATCTAATGTCCAATCCTCACTTTCTCATGGTGCACCCTATTAGGTATCTACTGGATATACTGAACGAACAAGGATGAGCTGGCAATTTGGGATTTAGGCAACCAAATTGTATTCTTATTGGATTAAACCTAAATAAAAAATGATGGTACAACATGACAGAATTTCATGCAGGCTGAGGAATCACCCGGTTAAACAAGGCTTCCATTGTTTTCACCAGGAAACCAGGGAACAGCGAAAAGTCAGCAACTGGAACAAATCTGAAAACACACCCCAACTCAACATCACCAGAGTTGAAATTTGGTGCTATCAACATAAGAAGCCTGAATGGCAAAAGAAATGGAGCTAGCTGAGGAATTGGATAAGTACCAGATGACATAATAGGGGTGACTGAAACAAAAAAGGCAAAAATTGGTGAGATCTTTCTGAGCAATAAATTCAAGATGTTATATTCAGGCAATGACAATCAAGGAAAAGAAGGAGTAGCCATAGTATTCAACACAAAATACGAGGCTCATATTCTTGAATGGCAGGCAGTGTCAAGTAGAGTGATGTGGGCAAATATGAGAATGGGGAACTGGACAATAAGACTTATTTGTGCTTATGGACTCACAGAAGGTTCTACTAAGGTAGAAGTGGAGGAATTTTTGAGGCTTCAGAGAAAGCAACTGACACAATGAAAAAGTTGGTCCTTGTTGGGGATCTAAATAGCAGAGTAAGAAATGATTGTCAGACATAAAAAATATACTCGGAAAATTTGGAGAAAAGAGCAAAGCTAATAATAATGGCAATTACTTGTTCAATTTCTGCTGGACTGGTTATTCCTAACACAATGTTTCAACATAAAAATGTGCACAAATTCACATGGGTCAGTGAATATATGACATGACTATCAACAATAACTATGTTATTGTTGATAGTCATGTTTTCTCCATGGTGCAGGAGACACCAGAGTGTACAGAAGATTTGAAATTGGAAGTGATAACCATTTAGGCTTGAGCAGGATAAAATCGAATTTCATATTGAAAAGAAGAACATGTAAGAAAGGTTTAAAGCAAATAAAAGTTGAGCAGCTCTCAGATGAGAACTGTAGACTAAAATACACAAATGTTATTCAAGAAAAAATGAAAGAGTTTGAGAGCAGGAACCAAACCTTGGAGATTCAGTGGCAAGCCCTGAAGAAAACATTGATCGATTCAGCCAGAGAGGCATGTGGTGAGGTTGTCTGTAAGAATAGAAAAATCAGAACTCCATGGTGGACACAGGAAGTTAAAGAGGCAGTGAAAGAAAAGAAGAAAGCATATCAAAAGTTTCTGGAAAATCAGTCAGCTGGTGCTCTTAGAGAATACAGAGAAAAATGTAAGAAAGCTAAACACTGTGTAAAACTAGCTAAACAAAAGTTATGGGATGACTTTGGTAAGAAGTAAATAGAAAATAAAATATCAAGAAGGTGATAAAATATTCAGGAAGTTGTTGAAGAAGCTCAGAAATGGAGGAAAGAGTGCTGTAAAAGGAATTAGAAATGATAGAGGTGATATGAAAACTGGAGAAAAAGATATCCTTGAAGTATGGAGTAATCACTTCGAAAAATTGCTAAATGGAACAAGCAGTGATGACAGCACAGTGGTAAAAAACATTGATCAGGCATGCAGTCAGGAATTCATATCTATACTTGAAGTAGAAAAAGCCATCAAAGGCCTGAAATGTGGAAAGGCAATGGGAGTAGTTGATATTCGACTAGAAATGCTCAAGTATGGAGGTATAAAATTCTTGCACTGGCTGCACTGCATAGTTCAGAAGGCCTGGACAGAGGGACTAATTTCAGATCACTGGAGTAGAGCTCTCATAGTACCGGGTTGTACTATGAGAGCTCTATATTTAAAATTACAATACAAGCGTATATGGATTGTGGAAGAGAAGCTTGGTGAAGAACAAGCTGGATTCAGGCCAAATAGAGGCCTGAATCCAGCTTGTTTTTCACCAAGCTTCTATTCCACAATCCTTCTCAGCCGTTTCTAAAGTATACTTGCATATATCTTACCAGGAACACTCAGTAGGGAAATACCTCTGTAATTCTCACATTCAGTTTTATTTACCATTTTATATATGAATGCTATGAGAGCTCTACTCCAATCATCTAAAATTAGTCCCTCTGTCAGGATCAGATTTTCACTTTACAACAGATAGTTGAGAAATCATGGGAATATAACAAAGATCTGTATTTGAGTTTTATAGATCTGGAAAAGGCATATGACAAGATGCCAAGAGAGAAGTTATTCAAAATGCTACAGTTATATGGTGTCAATGGGGCATTATAACAAGTGATACTTAGTCTTTATTTGAGTTGTAAGTCAGCAGTTAGAATTGAAGGAAGGTGGTTTAATGTTAAATCTGGTGTTAGACAAAGATGTACATTATTCCCTCTGTTATTCATTATCTATATTCTTCTGGAACTATCCAGAGGATAGCAGTTTATTGTAGTTGTACTTATTTAATTTTTTTTATCTATTTATTATTATTATTTTTTTATATATATTATTTTTATTTTTTATTATTTTTTAAAATTTTTATTTTTATTTATTTATATTTTTGTATTATTTTTTTTATTACTAGAGGTCAGGCTAGGGAAAAGGATTAACTAACTACATAGATTTAGTTTACAGGTATGCAGGGCATGAGCATGTAGCTTGTTCCATATACGCTTGTATTTTTCCGATGATGACCTCGATACAGGGGTCGAAACATCAAGTTTTATTTTTTTAGTAATTAATAAAACAATCTGTTCAACACGTGTGTTTATGTGTCTCTAAATTTACAAATATGAGTGCTGATCACCGTGTAACCTTAAAAGAAAGAATCGTCATAATCCATGGAGATGTGACCCACAAGCAGTGCAGCCTCTACGGTAAGCTAAAGATACATGTTTCCTTGTTAACGAATCGACTAGCCTTTTTAAAACGATGTAGAGACAGCAACATAATACCCAACTGCATTAAACTAAAGAAGACAGCAACATAATACCCAACTGCATTAAACTAAAGAAGAAGTTTAAATCAGCCAAAGCACTCCGTATTTATGCTCGGTTGGAAAAAGCCTTGTTACGAGAACAAATCCACGAGGCACATAAAAATCTAGCATCCACCCAAGCCTAAGTTCTACAACTTAAATTTGAGTTATCCGACTACGTTATTCCAGAAATTTGGGAGATTCGGGACAGAATCACTGACGACTCGGCCAAGCACTCATTACTGAAAAACAAAGAAAAATTAGTAATGAAATTTCAAGCCCTACAACAACAGAAAAGCACAAGACCATCAAGATACCATTACGAAAGGAACAGCAAATCATAAACCGACATCATAAGGAGCAGCCAATTGCCCACAAACAATGTTAGGAGCAATCAACCACCATCGGATCACTGCTTGGTTATCAACCAATCAAACCACAATCTCACCCAAGGTGAACTCTCGCTTCTAAAGAAAGATTTGAACTACGCCATTGCTCCGAGGTCAGTAAACAAACTTGATATCGTGTATCATATCGAGAGAGGTTTAAGATCCCTCTCCACCATTTTGGCTGATAAAATACGAATGGAAACATTGTGTATACTAAATTCAAACAAAAAACTAAGCACCAACTTAAACAAAACCGAAAATCTAGCCCTTAAATCCTTAAAAAATAACCAAGACATTATAATCACGAAAGCAGATAAAGGCAATACCACTGTCCTTTTAGACCGTACAACATACAATGAAAAAATGAACCATTTAATATCGGACCACAACACCTACCAAATGGTAAACTACAGCCCCACAAAACATAACAAAAAGAAAACAACTGAATTAATCAAATCCGTCCACACATGGCCTGAAGAAACAACAAAAAAATTAATACCGTGCCCATGCGCCCAGAATTTATGGCCTGCCAAAAATACACAAACCAGGCACACCACTTTGTCCAATTGTTGAAGGAACTGACAGCCCAAATTATCACTTAGCCAAAAAGTAGCTGCCACACTCAAGGAATTGGTAGGTCAGTCCCCTTCCTACATAAAAAATATACAACATTTCATTAATAAAATTAAAAACATTACACTCAACGACCAAGATTTATTAGTCAGCTTTGACATAACTTCCCTTTTCACCAATGTCCCAATCAATGACACGATCTTGCTCCTACGGAACATATTTCCACATGACATCACAGCCCTCTTTGCCCACGTACTCCGCCCCAGATATTTCGTGTGGCAAAACAATTTTTACCTTCAAAAAGAAGGTACAGCCATGGGCTCACCACTTTCTCCCCAATAGCTAACTTTTATATGGAAGACTTGAAACAACGTGCTCTAGAGACAGCATGTCTAAAGCCCAAAATTTGGCTCAGATACGTCGACGATATTTTCGCCATTTGGCCCCACGGCCGTGAAGCTCTAAATACTTTCCTTAGCCACCTAAACAAGCAACACAAACGTATCCAATTCACCATTGAAATGGGAAAAAACAACTCTCTTCCTTTCCTAGACACACTTGTCACATGTCTTCCCTCTGGCTGTCTCTCCTTCTCAGTTTACCGCAAACCTACACACACAGGCCAATACATACACAAAAATTCTTACCACCACCCAACACAAAAACTAGGTGTCATAAGCACCCTTAAACACAGAGCCCTAACTATTTGTTCTAATGAACAGACTCTAAACCAGGAATACAAGTTCATCAACCAAACATTTATCAAAAATGGATACAGTAAAAAAACTATTCACAAGATCCTCCATAAAGATACTGGTAAGAACAAAAAAGATTTCAAGAATGCTATTGCCATTCCTTATGTTAGAGGCATTTCTGAAAAAAATAGACAGAACACTTCGCAAATACAACATTAAAACCACCTTTAAGCCCCCAAATAAGTTAAGACACCTACTCGGTTCTTCTAAAGATCCTCTTCCACACCTAGCCCACCCAGGGGTATACAAAATACAATGCACATGCAACATACCATAGATAGGGGAAACAGGACGTACTATCCCAATCAGACAAGAGGAACACAAACGACACATTAAATACCTCCATTTTGGTAAAGTCGGCGTTTCTGACCACTCACTCCAAACATACCACAGAATTGATTGGAAAAATACCAAGTCCCTACACCGCACCAAAACCTGGTTTGAGAGAAAATTTAAAGTCATGTGAAATGCTCAAACACAACCCAAATCTCAACAAAAATGATGGCCTAACCATTTCAAGAATGTGGATGCCCATCTACAACCTGTATAACAACCTAAACTTGCCATAGAAAAATCCCACCTGGTGAAGACAACCTGGTGAAGTGTTTGTAACATTCAACAGCAACTGAAAGAAATCATACTATAACAATCAGAACTATCCGAAGAATATTAATACATGAGGACTTTAGCAGTTTATTGTCGTTGTACTTATTTATTTTATTTTTTTTATCTATTTATTATTATTTTTTTATATATATTATTTTTTATTTTTTATTATTTTTTATTTTTTATTATTTTTTTTAAATTGTTTAATTTAAATTTTTTTTATTTTTATTTATTTATATTTTTTTATTATTATTTTTATCACTAGAGGTCAAGCTAGGGAAAAGGATTAACTAACTACGTAGATTTAGTTTACCGGTATACAGAGCATGAGCATGTAGCTTGTTCCATATACGCTTGTATTCTTCCGATGATGACCTCGATACAGGGGTCGAAACGTCAAGTTTTATTTTATTAGTAATTAATAAAATAATCTGTTCAACACGTGTGTTTTTGTGTCCCTAAATTTACAAATATGAGTGCTGATCACCGCGTAACCTTAAAAGAAAGAACTACAGGGTGTTCGGGATAAATTTGACATATTTATAATTAATTATATTTTTCCGTAAGTTACATGTATTAACACACACTTCTCTTCATTTAAAAGTTTGGACCCTTCTTCATTCATATACAAGATGTCAGAAAGGATGGATAGCTGGAACCCACCTGAATCATGGAAGAGAATAACTTGTATCATGATGATTCGTGCCCGCCATCAAAATAAGGATATTACGACTGCTGCCCAATGCTCCCTGAATACAGTAAAAACAATCAGGCATGAACTAGAGACTTGCAATGGTGACTACGAGGATGTAGCAAGAAGAAAGATCCCTAGCAGACGATCTGATTGCGTTCGTACAGCAGAATTCCTCGCAAATCTGCAGGAACAGGTGTTGAAGAACCCTGGCATTGGAATTCGGGCTTTGTTCGTGGAGTTGCTAACTGTAGTCAAGCCCTGGATAACAAGGGTAGCCAATGGTAGGCCGTATGTATGGCAGCAGGATTCGGCCCCTTGCCACACCTCTGGGAAAAGTCAAAAATGGTTGTCTGAAAATTTCTACGACTTCACCAGTCCAAATGTTTGGCCTCCAAACTCCCCAGACCTTAACCCCATGCATTATTTTGTATGGGGCGCAATTGAAAAAGACACCAATCGCACTTCCAGTAATACAAAAGCCCAGTTAATGGATAAAATTAAAACAGTTTTTGCGGCCCTTCCCAGGGAGACTGTAGCATCAGCTTGTTCGAGGTTCCGAAGCAGAATTGAAGCTGTGATCGATGCTAATGGTGGTTATTTTGAGTAAATCTTGTTGATAGTATTGTAATTAACTCTGCCTGTAATGTTTTTTTGTCAATTCATTAAATTTAATAGATACAAAGAAGATTTTCTTTTTCCTTACGAAACTGTCAAATTTATCCCGAACACCCTGTATATGAATCATATTATGAAGGAAAGTGGTATTAAACTTGATATCAAAATTGGAGATGTTAATCTCAGTTCTTTTGCTTTATGTGGATGATGTTATATTTCTAAATAAATCTGCTACAAGTTTGAAGATTCCTCTGACTAAAGTGAATAATTGTTGTAATAGATATGGTATGAAGGTCAGCATTAAAAAGACAATGAAAACAGGCAGAAACATTGAAAATACCAACTCTATTGTGAATGGAGAAGCTATAGAACAAGTAAAACATTTCAGCTATTTAGACACAATTTTTAGTGAAGATGGTAAATTAAATATGGAAATAGACAACACAATCAACAAAGCTGGTATAGTAGGAAGTCAACTGAATAAATTTATATGGAATAAGAGAGAAATTAGTCAAAACACTAAACTAGCTGTATACAAGGCAATGTTCAAACCAGTTTTAACTTGTGGATCTGAGAGTCCTGAGAAAGATTAGGGACATGAACAGATGGCATCAATGGCAATATGATATTAAAATCGAGGAATTAGGAAAGAACTTGACATTGTTAGCATCTAGAAATATGTTAGCAGAGCTAATCTCAGGTGGAATGGTCACTTAAATAGAATGGGGTAGGAAAGATTAGCAAAACAAGCGTTCTCTGCCTGGTTGGTAGGAAGACCAAGATATGATTATTATTATTTGACACCTCCAGGGAGTCCAAAGACTCATCGAGGGAGAGTGTGCCAACAGTATTGAACGATTGATCCTCTTCCAACTACTAACTATATAGGTGGATTGATACAGTAAAAAGTGTCTTAGAAGATAGAAATATAAGATCTGATAATGTTGGAGTCTTGATAGGTAACAGACTGATTTTGAGGAAAATTGTAGATAGAAAGTTAGTAATGATGTAATTTTTTATGTAGTACTATCATATGATTGATATACACCCTTGAGGGTATATATCAGGAATTTGATGATGATGATGATATTATTATATGTTAGTTTTTTAATGACTTGATGATTTTTTTAAGAATAATTGTTTTTAAATCCAATAAACGGTTAATACATGTATAAAACTTTTAAATAAAAAAAATAATATTTACATGAAAAATTCGATGCATAATTCATGCATCTTATAGTGTGAAGAATTTTCTTTTTCAAAAAAACTGACATAAAAAATGGATCTTTTTTGTTGTTCCTACACAAACACATAAGTAAGAAAGATTAAAAATAAAAATAATTAATTGAAGGAAGTTTCTGTTATAAAAAATACAGTTTATGTTTTTTAAGCAATGCGATATTTATTCTGAACCTCCTAACTCAATTATTAGTACTAATAAACTTTGTAGAGAAAGACCAAAGTCAGAATCCTATCTAGGACACAAGGGACTTTAGTATTTTTGATTTGTCGGTTGCAGAAATTGGTTGATAGGTGGAAAAGGGGAGATATGATTGAGACATTCTAATTGCTGAAGGGGTTTCTATAGGATTAATTCAGAGGATATTTTTGAGATCAGGACTGGTGGTAGGAGAACTAGGGGATATCTATGGAAGCTGGGCAAGAGTGTGGTTAGCAAGGGTGTTAGAGCTGGTTTCTTTACTTTTAGAGTGGTAAATGAGTGGAATAAGCTGCCAGAGTCTGTTGTGGGTGCTATGACAGTGAATGAGTTCAAGGCAAGGTATGATAGATACTATGAGAATGTCAAATAGTTGTATGGACATGATGTTTAGGGCCTCCCTCGATGAGTCTAAGGATTCCCTAGACTCGTCCGTAATAATAGTAATAATAATAATAATAGTAATAGGATGGAAAAGAGGGATTAGCCATAGTATTCAACACAAAATACGAGGCTAATATTCTTGAATGGCAGTCAGTCTCAAGTAGAGTAATGTGGGCAAATATGAGAATGGGGAACTGGACAATGAGACTTATTTGTGCCTATGATCCCATTCTACTAAGGTAGAAGTGGAGGAATTTTTTGAGGCTTTAGAAAAAGCTACTGACAAAATGAAAAAGGAAAAGTTGGTCCTTCTTGGGGATCTAAATAGCAGAGTAGGAAATGATTGAGAGACATACAAAAATATTTTGGGAAAATCTGGAGAAAAGAGCAAAGCTAATAATAATGGCAAATATCTGTTGGATTTCTGCTCAGGACATGAACTGGTTATTACTAACACCATGTTTTCCAACATAAAAATGTGCATAAATTCACATGGAGAGAAGAGGCAAGGAATAAGAAAAGTCTCATTGACTATGTTATTGTTGATAGTGATGTTTTCTCCCTGGTGCACGATATCAGAGTGTACAGAGGATTTGAAATTGGAAGTGATCACTATTTAGTCTTGAGCAGGATAAAATTGAATTTCATATTGAAAAGAATAACATGTAAGAAAGTTTTAAAGCAAATAAAAGTTGAGCAGCTCTCAGATGAGAACTGTAGACTAAAATACATAAAGATTATTGAAAAAAAAATGAAAGAGTTTGATAACAGGAATCAAATCTTGGAGATTCAGTGGCAAGCCTTGAAGAAAGCCCTGATTGATTTCAGCTAGAGAGGCATGTGGTGAAGTTGTCTGCAAGGACAGAAAAATTAGAACTCCATGGGTGGACACAGGAAGTTAAAGAGGCAGTGAAGGAAAAGAAGAAAGTATATCAAAAGTTCCTGGCAAATAAATCAGCTTGTGCTCTTAGAGAATACAGAGACAAATGTAAGAAAGCTAAACACTGTGCAAAACTGGCTAAACAAAAGTCATAGGAGGACTTTGGCAAGAATATAGAAAATAAATATCAAGAAGGTGGCAAAATATTCTGGAGGTTGTTGAAGAAGCTTAGGAATGGAGGAAAGAGTGCTGTAAAAGGACTTAGAAATCATAAAGGTTACATGAAAATGGGAGAAAAAGATATCCTCGAAGTATGGAGTAATTACTTTGAAAAACTGCTAAATGAAACAAGCAGTGATGAAAGCACAGTGGTAAAAAACACTGACCAGGCATGCAGTCAGGAATACATATCCATACTTGAAGTAGAAAAGCCATCAAAAGGCTTGAAATGTGGAAAGGCAGCAGGAGTAGATGATATTTGACCAGAAATGCTGAAGTATGGTGGTATAAAAGTCTTACAGTGGCTGCACTGCATAGTTCAGAAAGCCTGGACAGAGGGACGAATTCCCGATGATTGGAGTAGAGCTCTAATAGTACCCATATATAAAAAGGGAAATAAAACTGAATGTGAGAATTACAGATGTATTTCCCTACTGAGTGTTCCTGGCAAGATCTATGCAAGGATACTTGAGAAACGGTTGAGAAGAATTGTGGAAGAAAAGCTGGGTGAAGAACAAAGACTAGAGACTGCAGATATGAGAGTCCTGAGAAAGATTATAGGTGTGAACAGATAGCATCAATGGCGATATCATATTAAAAACGAGGATATTAGGAAAGAACTAATCTCAGGTGGTATGGTCACTTAAACAGAATGGGCGAAGAAAGATTAGCAAAACAAGTTTTCTCTGCCAGGTTGGCAGGAAAGCGACCCAGAGAAAAACCAAGATATAGGTGGATTGATACAGTACAAAGTGCCTTAGACGATAGAAATATATAAGATCTGATAATGTTGGAGTCTTGACAAGTAATAGACTGATTTGGAGGAAAATTGTAAATAGGAAGTTAGTAATGATGTTATTTTTTTCATGTAGTACTATCATATCCTGTACACCCCTTGAGGGTACATGGCAGGAATTTGATGATGATGATGATAGTAATAGGATTTTTCAATCATGTCACATTTGGGGAATTCATGGTTTTAGTGAGAATTGTTGTCTTTTCTCACATGATGACATGAATTGGATTGGGATGGAATTAGCAGTAGCCCATTTAACTAGAGCTGTGGAATGATGACATCATCATTGATATTATCCCTCTTGCTGTTCAAATGGATAGGTAACCTGCCTCTGTTCTACCCAGCCTGGAACTGAAGGTAAATTATCCATCTAGTGGAGGAATAAGAGTTCTGCCTTTTCTCAGTTTTTAATTCTGGCACAACCAAAACACCCAGTGTTAAAGAATCCACATAACTGACAGACATAAGAGACTATCCAGATAGGATATACCATCCTATCATAGAATGAATCAGGAAGCTAGTTACTTGGTTGTGACAGGTCAGCATGGCATCTGCTGCTTGACCATGTACTACTCAATATAATGGCCCACTTACATCATATAATTGTAGTGTCCTGAATGCTTTTCTCTTGGTGCTTTGTCATATGTCTTTTCCCAGATCTACAAAACTTACATACTGACTCTTGCTGTATAACTGTAGTATTTAGAATGCTTTTATCTTGGTCCCTTTATCATATGTCTTTTCCAGATCTATAAAACTTGCATCTAGATACTTGTTATATTCCAATGATTTCTCAATTATTTGTCTTTTAAAGTGAAAATATCATCTGACCCTCTATTTGCCCTTTGCACCACTTCTATAAATCTTACCTGGGATACTCAATTATGTCACATTTGGGAAATTCATGGTTTTAATGAGAATTGTTGTCTTTTCTCACATGATGACATGAATCAGATTGGGAGGGGATTAGCAGTAGCCCATTCAACTAGAGCTGTGGAATGACATCATCTTTGATATTATCCCTCTTGCTGTTCCAAAGGATAGGTAACCTGCCTCTGTTCTACCCAGCCTACACTGTTCTGCTTCAGAATATGTCCAAGAGACAGCTCTATAGTCAACTGTCTCCATTCCAATAGATAGTAGACACTGTTAGGAAGCTTCCCCACTGGAGTACCATTGAGTCTGGTCAGAATCCCTCTTAGTCTAGTTCCTCAGTACAGACCTGTCTGGCTCGGGAGGCCCTGCTGGTAGAATACACTACCACCAGCAAAGCTCAATACATCCTTGAAACAGGCAAGCCCCCTTCATCACATCAAGGTGAGGATCCCAACAAAGGGGCATGTCACCTTTATTATCTCTAATTCCGTTTACAGTATTCTTTCTTCCATTTATAAGTTTTTTTTTCAACAGTGTCCACAACATTTTCCCACCTTCCTCATATTTATCTTCTACATTCTGTAAAATAATTTTCCATTATTGTCACAACATAAGATGCAAATAGTCATATACAAATATTCATGTGTTTTATATATATATATATATATATATATATTTAAAATACCTACCGTATACTCCCTCTTGAAGAAAACAGCAAAAGAGTTTCACAACATTCCTCATTTCGGTTAGAGTAAGATTTGAAAATGCTAAAATTCGAAAGCCAGAGGACTTCAATTTATGACTTAGGGTTTTCACATCATTGGGTGGCATGACTAGATCATCTAAATTGTTGTAAATGTAATTTCCAATAAGTAGAGCCACTTTGTCTTGAGCTAAAATGTGAGAGATCAAATAAGAATGCTGTTTTAAATCAGTAATTTTTTAAAAGATCACTGTCCATATATCGAGTCAAATCTATTTGAACATGCCTAAACTGTGGTATTTGAGACTCATGAATTATCAAAGAATGAGTAAGTCAGATCCATAAGTAAAAATTGGTTTCAACACTTGCATACTGCTAATTTAGTGTTTTGACTAATTTCTCACATATTGCATATAAATTTGTACAACTGCCTCTCCACAATAATAGTCTTACTTATTCTGTTATCCATTTCTATATTTAAAAAAAAAAAAAAAATACACATAATCATAGTAAGCATCATCAGTATGGAATAAGAACTAGGAAATTAACATTCAAAATGTTACTGCATGCATGTTAGGTATTAGTATAATGCGCTACTGGAAAATTTACATTTATTCATTTATATGCAATTTAAAGGTTTGTATTTGAAGGCATTTCCACATAACAACTTGATATCTACCAAAGGTCAATTTTATTAAAAAGAAAAAAATATGGGAGTTCTGAAGAACCTCTCAGTAGCATTTGGAGAATACCAATTCTTTAGCCATAAGAAAATGGTACCTGCCATATGTTGGAGTTAGCAAAGGGGGTATGCCTGAAGTTCTCAATGTTGAATAAAAGAAGTATTACAACTGAGTGGGAAAGTGACTACAAGAATGTCCAACATCTAAGCTTGTCAACTATAAAGGTTATAACCAGGACTCTTTTTCAGCTGAAACGGTCCGGAACACATTCCGCTAAACTTTTAGGACTTTAATGGTCCCTAAACACATATTTTATAAGTATTTCAAAACTAGGACTGCCTCCATTTTAAATTCTCAGGTATGGTCATTGACTATGTAGTTCAAGAGTCATCTTTGGTTCACTGTTGACGCTGAACCTCAAAGTTTTCGATTAGAATCGATAGTCGGTCAGAAATTACAGTAGTTACTGGAAGCGGAACTGCTATGTGAAGAATATACATATAAGCAGATGTTCTCTATGCAATTAGAGTCGCACTTTTACAATGTGAATGAGTGAGGTTAACGTGTTTCATGGACGTTTCACCAGTTATTTTACTATTCACTGATAAATAGTAAAATAACACAATTTTTCTCTTCCGCTCCTGCAACTAAAAAGTTAAAGCTCGAGAACAGTAAGTGTAGTGATAGGGCAAAAACAGACCCGATGGACAATGATACAAAAACTGGAGGGATAAAACACGTGGCTCCTATGATTGCTACAATGACGACTATGATGAGTAAAGACACACAAGAAGATCTGCCCGACTGCTGGACTCTAGACCAAAAAGCTGATTTTTGCAACAAAAATGAATGGATGTTAGTGGAGAATAAAAACATTCACTGTAAAATATGTAAGGAAGTCGCAAGTCTGGGAGTATAAAGGAATAAGCAAGGTATGAATATTTCAAAGCCATGGGCAAATATTCAAATTTCTCATTATGATAGGAATAAAGAGAAAATGACTTCACTACGTTAAAAAATTCACGATCATAAGAACAGTTCAGCTCACATTGCTGCCGCTAAAATTATAGAATCTGCAAAAGAAGGAAAACTGGAGGCAGCTTATTCAAAAGCATTTGAACATGAGAAAGAAGTCACTTGTAAAATCTTCAGAACAGCATATAAAGTTTCAAAGAAACCCAGGCTTTCAATGACTTTGAATCAGAAATCGACCTCCAAGAATTGAATGACAGTGACATGGGTCGAATTCTACATTCTACAAATGCTTGTATCAATATAACAAATCATGTTGGATCTGAAATGAAAAAAAAAATAATAGAGTCAAACTGTGAGATTTTCCTTTTGATTGACGAAAACTCCACTATTAGCCAGTTGTCCTCATTAATAATATATGTACGCACAATGTTACCTGATATGGAGCAACACACAAATATTTTTATTGACATTGTAGAGTTAGAAAATGTATCTGCACAAGGTATTTTCTACAGCTTGATGAATATCCTTAATGAACTGGGGTTTCATGATGATTATTTGAAGAAAAATCTTGTTGCCATTGCCTGTGATGGAGCAGCTATGATGTTGGGTATGAAAAAAGGAGTAGTGGCTTTGATTAAGGAACGTTATCCTCAAATTTTGGTTTGGCATTGTGCCAACCATAGACCCGAGCTCTCTGTTGGTGATGTTGTAAAAAAAGACTTCCCAGAGCAAATCAACTACTTCAAGTCATTTCTTGACAAACTTTACTGTCTCTATCACCAGTTACCCAAAAATGTCAGAGAACTAGGCAAAGTAGCTGAAGATCTTGACAAGGAAATCTTCAAAATTGGAAGAGTTTTAAGTAACGTTGGGCGGCTTCTAGTTTTAGAAGTGTTTCTGCAGTGTAGAAAGATTATGAAGCACTTGTGGCTCATTTTACAGTAGCAAAATAAGATGAAAACAGAGACAAGTCTGAAAGAGTAATGTGCGAAGGCCTTTTGAAGAAAATAACAAGTGGTGATTTTGTTTTAGATCTTGGATTGATGTATGATGCTCTCCAAGAATTGTCAGAGCTTAGTATTGAATTGCACTCTACAAAGCTCAAAACAGTATATCAAAGCAGATTCGGCTGTTTGAAGACAGGAAAGTCAATGGCAGGCCTTTTTATTGTGAAGCTGTAAAAGCAGTTGAAAATCTGATCTTTAAAGGAGTGACTTTGGAGAAGAGGGTAACCAGTCGATCAACAAATGTGAATCGTTCTCTTGATCCTACAAAATTTTATGACTGCTTGAAACAACGAATGGAAAATCGCCTTCTATCTGCAGAAGAGATGCAAATTTCAGAATGGACAAAAGCGTTGTATCCAGAATGTTGGTCAGACAGTGCTGAAAGGAATGTTACTTTCAGTGAGATTGAAGTGGAGAGTTTGTGTAAGAGGCTAAGAATTACAGAACGACAGGTTGTTAGAGGTTTTCATGAATTCCTGACAGAGAAGAAAATGCCTGCTGCACTATTGCAGTTGATAAACACTATCAACAGCATCCCCGTTGCTACTGCTGAATATGAGCGTGGCTTTTCCCAGATGAACCTGACAAGAGCTTCTCTACAAATGAAGACCGTGAGTACACTGATGTTCATCAAGCTGGTTGGACCTCCTCTGCCTGTTTTTCAACCCTTACCATATGTCAATTCCTGGTTCCTGAAAGGCAGACATCTAGCAACAGACAAGAAGAGTAAGGAACGAACTCGTGAGGATGGCAACGCCAGTGTGATGAGCCTAATTTGGAAGCTATTCTGAAAATTTTAAACTTTTTTTTTTTAAACTTTTTTTCACCTTTGCTTTAATGTTTAATGATTTATTTCCGTTTGATATATATAATATCCATTTTGTCAAAAGTAAAAGAATGAGAGCTTCAAAGGCCTGGTATGTTTTGATTTTCTTGTGTTATGAGATGAGATGGTAGAGTTTCGGTAAACTTATATTTAGAAAAAAAGCCCTGGTTATAACCGTTCAATGATAGTACCATGGATGGGCTTTTTCAACCTACTTCAACCCACTAATATGCATAGTAGTAGTCTCACATTGAATAACACAATTCATCTATTGCCTAAATGCAAATCCTCAGAAAAGAAGATATTACTGACTCTTGTTAGTAACGTCTAAATGAAACAGTTTTCAAGGGGGCTGGTGCACTGAGGAATAAAAAATATAACAACCTAAGAATGAATGATAAATCCAAAAAAATTAGTCAACTATGTTGATCAATCCATGGTATATCCTTGAATGGTTACAAATTTGTAGGTGACAAGCTTAGGTGTTGGACATTATTCATGACTTTCCTACTGAATTAGTCACCTCTCAAGAATTAAAAATGATTACTATTACTCTACTTAATTTTTCATCATCATCAAACAACTGAATATTTCCTTTCAGGCTATTTCCTATATCATTTATGTACAAATTAAACAGTAGTAGCAGTGAACCTTGCGGCACACTACTAGTCACCAGCTTTTGCCTAGATCGTGCTTTCCATATACCACTTTCTGATATCTGTCCAGAAGTCACCCTCTTATCCACATAATCAGCGAAATGCCTTTGCAAAATCCAGTAGAATCATTGTGTAGCCATTGGTGAGTTTATTAAACTCAGCTGTTACTCTATTATGAAAAAGTTAGTAAATTACTAAGGCATGACCAACACTTCACAAAGCCATGTTGTTTCTATATATTCTTACCCATCCATTCTTGAATTCTATTTTTGACCAATTTATCCAGTACTTTTACCACCACTCCTGAGATAGCTGATTGGTCTATGATTTGCTACTACAGCCTTAAAACTCCTGTTCTACGGGAAGTTTCGCAATGGGAAGTAGCAAAACTTCCTGTTGACGTGGGATGACCACTTTCTTATTAGGGGCTTCAAAGAACTTTAAAAAGTTCCTTGACTGGTCTCTACAGTGGGTTTCTAGATGATTATCTAAACCTTAGTCCATAGACAATACTAATATTTGATAGGCTGACAATCTTTTGAGAATGTTAAAAAAAAAATAAATTACAACTTTGTATAAATGTACATATTCTTAAGATTTGTGTGTGTATATATGTATATATTCATATAGTAGTGAACTCTGTTATCTGAATTGGCATCTTTAAATAGGAGGTTTTTTTTTTTTTGCATATTAGAAGCCCTAGAACAGACATGGGCAACCTTTCCTAGTTCGGGAGCCAAATTATCATTCTGTCTCTGAGTCAAGGGCCAGACCAAATTATTAAATAAAATAAATTAATATTAAATGAATTAAGTTGCTACTTCATATTTCATTTACTTATAATATAATGCTTTGGTATAAAGCTCTACATAAATTTTATAATATAATGAACGACATAACAATTTAATGTGAAGATTGGCCTTGTACTTCAACTACGAGACTATCAATATTGACGTTAATATTACTTAAGGATAATCGCATAGAATTTTCGAGGTTTTTATCCGTTATTCTTGTCCGAATTTTTGATTTATTGTATTTCATCCTCGAAAAAAACTGTTCACACATATATGTGCTGCCGAAAAGACAAATGATTTTTCTTAAAAAGGCGTGTAAATTTCTATATTTTTCTTCACCAAATAAAATTTATAAAAATCCGTCAAAGCAATGCTGTTAAATTGTGATTTTACCACTAAATCTACCTGAAGCTCAATAAGTTCCATCTGTAAGTTTTCTGGCACATCAGCATCCATCGGACGAGCAAATATAGTGAATGTGGAGTCTTTGTTTTTGAGGTCGGCAAACCTTGCATCAAATTGCTCTAGTTCAGTTCATCTCCATAACAATTATAAGGGATATTTTTATGAGTTGCTAGAGTAGGAAAATGATAACAATTTTAGCTCTTATCTGACTTTCCAACAATCTCAGTTTATTACAAAAAGCTTTGACATGTCCATGCAGTTCGTGGACCAATTGTCCTTGTTTTTGCAATTTAAGATTCAGTTCGTTTAGATATCCGGTGACATCTACAACGACTGCTAAACCACACAATCACTCCTTTTTTACTTGGTTAATTGTGTTTCCTTTTATGTCCATAAAATCTGCAACGTCTTGTCTCAGATCATAAAATCATTTTAACATTTTACCTTTACTCAACCACCTCACCTCACAATAATAAGACACATCTTCATAATCCGAAAATAGGTCTGACAAATACTCCTTAAATTGGCGGTGATTAAGTGCACATGACTTAATAAAGTTAATACTGGTTACTACAACTTCCATAACATTTGTGAATTTAATCGATTTTGCACACGGATTTTGTTTTGTTGGTGGATAATGCAGTAAAAATTTGTTAAATTTTCCAGATGGATCTGCAGTTCTATTGCTCTTTCATGAACTATTCCAATAAATCCCTTCTGTGCACCAACCATTGCAGGGGCTCCATCAGTGTATATGCCAGATAGTGAACTCCATTTAAGCCCAAATCTCTCGAAGACTGTGTCAAATATATCTTCACCGGTAGTTGTTCCTTTTAGCGATCGAAGCGCCAATAATTCTTCTGTGATGTTGAAATCTGCATCAACTCCTCGAATAAATATTGCTAGTTGTGCTGTATCGGAGGCATCGGTGCTGTCATCCAAAGCAACTGAAAATGCTTCCAATCTAGCAATCTTCTCTTTTAAACTTTTTTTGATATCATCAGCCATAATTAATATCCGTCGGCCAACAGTACGTCTCGACAAACGAATATTCTCGAAGTCTTTTTTCTTTTCAGGACATATTATACTTGCAACATCCAGCAGACAATCTTTGATAAATTTTCCTTCACAAAATGACTTAGAATGCTTAGCGATTTTTTCACGCTGGCTTTGACAATGCTGTGTTCTTTGCTTGTTGAACATTTGCTGCTGGGTATCCAAGTTCTTCTTCAACTTCTGTATTTCATCTTTTCGTAGTTGTCCATCAATTTCTGGGTGATCCACATGTCTCGAAGTAAAGTGTCTCTTCAAGTTGTATTCTTTGTTGACGGATACGGATTCGTTGCACAGCAAACATACAGGCAAACCTTTATTCAGAATAAAACAATAATCCTCTGTCCAGTTGTCTTGAAATTAATGATTCTCTGCATCTAGTTTTTCTTTTTTTTGCAATAACCACTTACATTGTCCAAAATTTATAAGCGATATTCAGAACTGTCAAACAAAACTATCTTCTACACTGCAGCCACTGAACAGAACACAACATCAAAGCAGGCACCGAACAGAACATAATATCAATGCAGGCACTGAACAAAGCATAACACCAATGCAAGTACTGAACTGAAACGTTGTAACACGTTCACACACGCCGCTGGTCAAAGTGAGAAAGAGACCTTGGTAGAGAAAACAGTGTGTTTTGCGCAAGTCATATGACGTCAGCTTAATGTGAGTTAGTAGAACACACCACGTTTTCTCCCACCATGAATCAGACAAACTTCAGAAATAGATTAGGGCCGGGGATTGCCCATATGTGCCTTAGAATAACACTTTCCCGCAATGCACAAGTTCACACTCTTGTGAATAGCAAGAAATGGTTGTGTCATGAATTTCATTAAAATCTATTATTTTATAGACTAATAGTTTTATTAAAAAAAGATGCCTGAACTGTACTTCTAGTTGGAATGTGACATATTAGCTTTTATAATTAATATAGAGTACTTGGAGCATCAAAAAATGTGCACATACAAAGGAAACTGAGGTGGGAAAAAAAAATTACTTCCACCTTTTTGCATTTTGATGAAGTAACAAAACTTCCCATTTCAATAAAATTTTCTGTTTCATAATGCAAACCAGAGTATGCACTAGAATCCAGAAGACTAGTACATGATTTATTTAAGAGCATATCAACATCTGGATATGTAAAGAGCTGAGATTAACATCTCCAATTTTGAATCGGGTTTAATTCAACTTTCTTCATGTGATCTATGCAGATGATAAATAAGAGTAAAAATAGTCTGCACCCTTGTCCTACATCTGATTTTACATCAAACCATTTTTCTGTATACCCCCTTCAATTCTAACTACACTTTTTCAGATGATGACAACATAGATGGCAACACTACTGGCACGATTTTTTTTTTTCCTAAGTTGGTACATCTGTCATAAGCATCCATGTGAAATTGCAAGTCATTCTACCAAGTAATTTGTTTTATACAGCTGTCTGAAGCAAAAGTGTTGTCTGTATCATTTGAAATGGATAAAATTGAGTATCATGCCATCATAAAATTCTAGGTTTAACACCAAAAGAAATTCATTCGGAGTTCATAAAAGTTTATGGGCACTCTTCTCCTTCATTTTTTCAACAATTAAGAAATGGGCTGCAGAGTTTAAACATGGCCGTACCAGCCTTGAAGATGATCCACGTGAAGGACATCGAAAAAAGTGTAACAACACCAGAAATCACTGATCAAGTGCATGATATGGTATTGGATGACTGGCAAGTCAAAGTGCATGAAATTGCTGAGCCCATAGGCATTTCAAAAGAATGTGTAGGATATATAATGCATGAAGAATTGCAAATGAAAAAGGTTTGCGCAAGATGGATGCCACGCTTGCTCACAGCAGATCAAAAACGCACTCGCATGAAAATCTCTGAAAAGTGCTTGGAGCGTTTTAACAAGAATAAAACTTATTTTGTGTGTCGATTTATTACCATGGATGAGATTCACCATTACACACCAGAATCCAAACAGCAGTCAAAACAATGGAGAGGAGCAGGTTGCTCAGCACCAAAGAAGACAAAGTCGGTTCCATCAGCAGGAAAGGTCATGGCATCGGTGTTTTGGGATGCTAAAGGCATTTTGTTTATTAATTATCTTGAAAAGGGTAAAACAATAACTGAGGAATATTATTCCGATCTTTCACCAGACGACGAAAAAATTTGTGAGAAAAGATCCAGTTTGCAGAAGAAAAAAAGCATCTTTCATCAGGACAATGCACCTGCCCACAAAGGTGTTTTGGCAATGGGAAAATTAAGGGATCTGCACTATGAATTGTTGGAACATCCACCTTATTCCCCAGATTTGGCTCCCTCTGACTTCTATCTCTTCCCAAAACTAAAACTCTTCCTTGCTGGTCAGCACTTTTCTTTCAAGAGGTGATTGCAGATCTTACTGAGAACTGCTACAAGGACGGGATAATACACTGGAGCATCACTGGAATAAACGTATTAGTCTTAAGGGAGATTATGTTGAAAAATAAAAATAATTTTGAAATTATAAATTTGTTATTTCACTGTTAGGCCGAGAACTTTTCAGACCACCCTCGTATATTCTTATCAAAGTCTTAACTTTTGTTTAACTGTTTTACACACTGCTTTGATTTCTTACATATTTCTTTGTATTCTCTCAAAGCGCAGCTAGCTGACTTACTTGATCAGAACTTTTTTTTCTATGACTCCCCCTGCTCCCCTTTAACTTCCTGGATCAGGTCACCATGGGGGTTCTGATTGTTCTATCGTTGTACACAATCTTACCACATGACTCTCTGGATGAAAACTTTTCATCAGTGTCTGCCACCGAATTCCAAGGTTTGATTCTTGTTTTCACATTGTTTCATTTTTTCTTGAATAATATTTATATATCTGAGTCTACAGTTCACCATCTGAAAATGCTTGACTTCGACTCTTGTTAAAAAATTTTTTCATATTTTTTTTTCAATATGGAATTTATTTTTATCTTGCTCAAAACTAAATAGTGATCAGTTCCTATTTCCAGTCTCCTGTATACTCTTGTATCCTGAATTAGCACACAGATATTAAATCAAACAATACTGTCAATAAGATTTTTCTTCTTTTTTGTGTCTTTCTCTCTCAAAATGAATTTGTACATATCGTTATGTTGGAACATGGTATTGGTAATGATAGTGTATGGAATGAATAGAAATCTTGCAGATACTTATCATTATTAACTTTTCTCTAAATATTTCTACATTTCCTATTTGCTGTTTAGATCCCTAACAAGGACAACTCTGACATCTTTATGTCAGCTGCCTATCCTTAGCAGAACCTGCTGTGGGATCATATGCACAATTCTCAATTTTTATGTTTGCCATATAACCGTTTACTTGATATTGCCTACCATTCAAGAAGACTGTCTTCATGTATGGTGTTGACTATCATAGCTACTCCTTCCTTTCCCCAATCACTTGAATATAACATCTTGTAGTTGTTATCTGGAAAATACCTGTTTTTGTGTTCTTTGTTTTGGTAAGACCAATTATGGCAATGTAATATTTATTTTCCTGATATTTATCATCTATGTTCTTATCAAAGTCTTTCTATGACTTCTGTTTAGAGCACATGCTGATTTACTTCTAGGAAATGCTTTCTTCTCTTCTCTTCAAATATCAGTTCTTTTAACTTCTTGAAACTACCATGAAGTTTGGATTTTCAATTCTTGTAAACTTCATCACATACCTCCCAGGATGAATCAATTAAGTAGTCTGTTTTCTTCATACTCTACTACTGAGTCTTTATTCTTTCACCAATAACATTTGTATATATTTTAGTTTTCCTCTGAAAGTTGGTTGATTGATTATTTTTAAAAATTTTTTTATAGTTTTCTTTACAATAAGAAATTCATTTTTATCTTGTTTAAACTAAATGGTGATCATTTCCTATTTTAAATCCTCTGTATATTTCACACTGATTCTGGATACTTTTGTATTTTGAACAAGCAAGAAGATACTATTATTCTATGGTATCTCCATGGAGTCAGGAGACTCATCTTGAGAGTCTCCTATCATACTTCTCCTTGAACCCGTTCAGTGTCAGAGCATTCGCAACAAATTCTGATAATCTATTCCACTCATTCATCACACTGCATGCAAAAAATCTACTCCTCACATTCTTACACAATTTCTACAGATGACCCCTAGTTCTCTGATTATTTGTCACATATTGAAAGATTTCTCTTGCATCAATTTTATAAAATTTAGCATGTCCCCTATTTTCCACCTATCAACTAAACTTTGTAACCAACGCACCTTCACCCTATCCTGACAAGGAGCATTCCACAGACCTGTCACCAGCTTGGTCACTCATCTCTGAATCCTCTCTACCACCTCCTGATATTCAAGAAACCAAAGTGACCAAATCTGTGCACATTATTCAAGTTGCAGCCAAATCATTGCCTTATAAAGAAGGATAATAACTTCCTTATCTTGCTAGCATGCTTTTCAACATCCAAGTAATCCCTGAGTTATTTTACCAACTTTTTCAATATGCACTCTGAACTGCAACTCTCTGTCCAACATTATCCCTGAGTCCCTAGCCTCATCAATTTCCTGCAATCCAGTACCATCAATGTGATGCACAGTATGTAACCTTTTCAACCTAAAGTGCATAACTGTACATTTACAACATTAAGATTGACAATCATTATTCTTTTACCACAATGCCAATTTATTTAAATCATCCTGAAGAATATCGATATCACCTTTATCAACTATTGCCTCCCCAGTTTTGCATCAAATCTGTGATCTATCCAGGATAACACAATCAATGAGATTTTTTATTTTATGTATCTCCTCTTTATGTGAGTTTCTGTACATCTTTATTTTGGAAAATGGAATTACATAGTAATGAACAGTCTATATCCTGAATGGAATTCCAGCAGGTACTTACCAGTATTATTAGCTCTACTCTTTTCTCCAAGTTTTCCCAAAACAATCCCATATGTCTGGTATTCATTTAGTACTCTGCTGTTCAGATCCCTCATGATCCACTTTGACAGTTTCCATTTACCAGATAACTTCTCTAATGACACGAAAAAATTGCTCCAACTTTTCCTTGGTAGAACCTTTTATGGGACCATAGACACAAATAAGATTATGGTTTCATTTCCCCTTTTGATGTTTGCTCACATGAATTTACTTGATAATGTCTGTCGTTCAAAGAGACAGTCTTTATTTTTAGTGTTGACCACTATAGCTACTTTGTCCATTCCCTAATCATTATTGCCTGAATTTAACATCGTGCTGATATAGCACGACACAACGAGAAGATGATAGCATAGTGCATAGTAGCAGTAGAAGTGCTGCACATGGCTTATAGATAAGTCTTTTTATTTTAGTAAATATCAGTAATTATTATCGGTAGTATTTTACTTACTTACTTTAGACTGTGTAACCGAATGTATATGTTTGTCAATTTAATATCGTCCGAAAAGCATTTTTCATAGTACTTATGCATACAAGGAAAATGGTGGCCAAGGTTTCCTTGTTCGCTAAGTTTAGCATGAGGGATTTCATACAATGTAGCGTGTGCTCAATCTATTCATTACCAAGAGCGAATGATACATGGCATGAAAGTGAGAGTGGAGGGTGTGTGTGTGTGTCAGAAATGTTTTGCGTGCAGGTACATGAAATATGGGTCATGTGGAAAGCTGAAGATTGAAGTAACTAATATTAACAATGTAAGGTAAGATAGTGAAAGTGTTGTAGAGAATGTGGAAGGAGTGAATGATAGGGATGAAATATGCATGAGAGTATGAAAGAAGCAGATGAAGGTAATGTGGATGATGAGGTGATAATAAGGAGAGAGGAATGGTGTACTTATTCCTAGAAAGCAATGAAAACCCTTGAGCAACCCCAAGTTGACTGTATTATTATCATCATCATTATCAAATTCCTGTCTTGTACACCCCTTGAGGGTACATGTCAGGAATTTGATAATTCCTGACATCATTACCAACTTCCTATCTACAATTTTCCTCCAAATCAATCTGTTATCTGTCAAAACTCCAGCATTATCAGATCTTATGTTTCTATCTTCTAAGGCACTTTTTACCATATCAATCCACCTATATCTTGGTCTTCCTGTAGGTCTTTTTCCTGCCAACCTGGCAAAGAACACTTGTTTTGCTAATCTTTCCTCTCCTATTCTATTTAAGTGACTATACCACCTGAGATTGGCTCTGCTAACACATTCCTGGATGCTAACAGTGTCAAGTTCTTTCCTAATATCCTCGTTTTTTAATAAGATACTGCCATTGATGCCATCTGTTCATTCCCCTAATCTTTCTCAGGACTCTCATATCTGCATTCACTCATCTTTGGTCAAATGTTTTACTTCTAAACCAGCTCTCAAATCCATAAGTTAAAACTGGTTTGAACACTGTCTTGTATACAGCTAATTTAGTGTTTAGACTAATTTCTCTCTTATTCCATATAAATTTATTCAGTTGACTTCCTACCATACCAGCTTTGTTGATTCTGTTGTCTATATCCATATTTAATTTACCATCTTCACTAAAAATCGTGCCTAAGTAGCTGAAATGTTTAACTTTTTCTATAGGTTCTCCTTTCACAATGCAGTTGATATTTTCAATGTTTCTGCTTATTTTCATTGTCTTTGTCTTTTTAATGCTGACCTTCATACCATATCTATTACAACGGTTATTCACTTTAGTCAGGGAATCTTGCAGACTTGTAGAGGATTTCTTTAGAAGTATAACGTCATCTGTCATATCATCATCATCATCTTTCATAATGTGATTCATATAGATAACGAATAACAGAGGGGATAATGTACTTCCATGTCTAACACCAGATATAACATTAAACCAACTTCCTGTACTTGTTTCAATTCAAACTGCTGACTTACAACTCAAATAAAGACTAAATATTGCTTGATATAATGCCCCATTGACCATATAACTGTAGTATTTTGAATAGTTTCTCTCAGCATCTTGTCGTATGCCTTTTCCAGATCTACAAAACTCAAATACAGATCTTTGTTATATTCCCATGATTTCTCAACTATCTGTTGTAAAGTGAAAATCTGATCCTGACAGCCTCTATTTGGCCTGAATTCAGCTTGTTCTTCACCAAGCTTCTCTTCCACAATCCTTCTCAGCTGTTTCTTAAGTATACTTGCATATATCTTACCAGGAACACTCAGTAGAGAAATACCTCTGTAATTCTCACATTTAGTTTTATTTCCCATTTTATATATGGGTACTATGAGAGCTCTACTCCAATCATCTGAAATTAGTCCCTCTGTCCAATCCTTCTGAACTATGCAGTGCAGCCAGTGCAAGACTTTTATACTTCCATACTTGAGCATTTCTGGTCGAATTTTCCCAAAACATTTTTGTATGTCTGACAATCACTTCCTACTCTGCTATTTAGATCTCCAACAAGGACCAACTTTTCCTTTTTCATTGTGTCAGTAGATTTCTCTAGAGCCTCAAAAAATTCCTCGCTTCTACCTTAGTAGAGCCTTCTGTGGGACCATAGGCACAAATAAGTCTCATTGTCCAGTTCCCCATTCTCATATTTGCCCACATCACTCTACTTGACACTGCCTGCCATTCAAGAATATGAGCCTCGTATTTTGTGTTGAATACTATGGCTACTCCTTCTTTTCCTTGATTGTCATTGCCTGAATATAACATCTTGAATTTATTGCTCAGAAAGATCTCACCAGTTTTTGCCTTTTTTGTTTCAGTCACCCCTATTATGTCAATCTGATACTTATCCAATTCCTCAGTTAGCTCCATTTCTTTGCCATTCAGGCTTCTTATGTTGATAGTACCAAACTTCAACTCTGGTGAGAGTTGGGGTGTGTTTTAGGATTTGTTCCAGTAGTTGCCTTTTCGCTGTAAACTCTGGTTCCCTGGCAAAAACAACAGGGGTCTTGTTTAACTGGGTGACACCCCAGCCGGCATGAAATTCTGTCATGTTGTACCATCATTGTGTGTATTGGTTTAAGCCAATAAGAATACAATTTGGTTGGCTAAATCCGAAATTGCCAGCCCATCCTCATTTGTTCAGTATCCAGGTAGATATCTAACAGAGTGCACCACAAGAAGGTGAGGATTGGACATTAAGTCAAAAAGCCCACGGTTCTCCACATTCCTTTAAAGGCTATGTGGGAGTCTCTTCTCGGTTATTCAGCTTTGACCCTTAAGCATCCCATTGACTGTATATGATTAGTATATTCTCATTACTGCATTTCTTTCCTCTGAATTTTTGGATTCTTTTCAAGGCATCAATGTAAATTAGGAAAAAAAAACACAAGGAGATTCATTATTCAAGAAAATTACTTATTTTTTGAAAAGATTTTGAAATATACTATACAGTGGTGTTTGTTTTTATCATGAAAAAGATTTTTACAACACAGATATCCTATTTTATTTTTATTTATTTTTTGTTTTTTTTATTTAATTTTTTTAATGACTGAGATTCAATATTTAAAGACTGTCCGCATACATATTGAAATAAAAATATTAAATTGAACTGCTGCCAAATACTTACCAAAATATTCTTCAGTGCTGTTATTCTTTAATCCTGGGATGCCATAAAGATATTGTGAAATATCTTCATCATTATAGTTATTATAAAGTGAATTGTCTAGATGTTTAGTTTTTCCAATTTCTATAAAAAATGCTTATGTTAATGAAGTTGCTTAAATTAGTGTGGAACAGAAATAATCATTAAGATAAAACTACTGCATTCCTATATAACTTTATCAATATATCACTTTTAACATTGTTACAAGGAATGTAAAGGTCATAAGTTTTAATTTGATTTTTTTTTGTAATATGCAATAGATGAAGTAGCTGTATTTAGTATAGAGAGTAGCATTCCGAGCTGGCTCGCAAGATGTTAAACCGACAATGGCTATAAACTGTAGAGTGGCATGCAATGCCACTCTACAGTTTATCCATTGTGGAGTTGTCCACAATGGCTTTGGGCAATAAGCCTGTATATGGTGATACAGAAAATCCAGCTGGGACAATCTTATTTCGACACCCTTTGCACTTCCTTTACCCACTCCCTTTCCTATGCAGTAGCCTGTGTAGGGATTATTTCCACTAACAATTTTACAGGAATATCATTTTACCTGGACTGCTCCTTCTTAAGGTAATGACATTCACATGCTTGACATTTTTCAGAAAGAGAAACTGCTATGTAGTTTCCAAAGAGGATGTGAAAGAAAGCATGACTGATGCCATTCACACTATAAGTATCACCGTGTATGTATGTATGTGTGTGCAACACTATGGCTCATTTTCTGAGCAATTCTGCCCCGAAGAGTATAGAATCCCACCTTTATTATTTTTTTTTTTTAGCTAGCCAGTTATTAAAAATTTACCAGCACACTACTGACTACAGGCAAACATAATTATAATAAAAAAGTTGCTGAAATTCTTAACCAAACTTCCATAGCAACAATGTTATTTTTTGTTTAATATATCAAACAATGTTAGGTTTAAAAATTCATTATAGAAAACACTAAACTTTATACTTTAAAATTGTTCACTGCTGAACACAGATGCACTATTTTCCCAGTACAAGAGCTAAACTAAAAAACTGTACTGACATGGTTAAAAATGTGAAAGGAGGTCAGCACTCCAGAAGAAAAGACTGCTCCACTTGATGTCTGCAGTGATTCAGTATTTATAATCTATTTATATATCATCTGCAACCAGTGACTGTGGGAAATACATGGTAAAGAAACTATAAATTTTATGAAGCTTTGAAACTAATATATATGCTAAATATAGCTCTCGGTATTTAGGTTTACGTTTTTAGGTTTAATTTTAAGATCTCAATTTAAACAAAAATGAATATGGATGGAATACAGAATAGTACTTTACTTAGTTTAATTGCCAGAACAAACGGATTATGTAAGTTCTATAAGGTTTATTGGTATGAGCACTGATCACTGTTTTTTTTTTCCTTTCCTAATTTCTCTTGTTATCCAAATTCTGTGGATGACCTTTGAAATCGCTAGTAGCTCTATCATATTCAAATGTTGCTTAAAGGTCAAAGCTAACTGTTAGGAGACTCCCACATGCCTTTTAGGGAATGTGAAGGACCAACCAAGGCTTCTGACCTAATGTCAAATTCTTGATTCTTATGGTTGTATCCTGTGAATGAATAAGGATTGACTGGCAATTTATGATTAGCTGACTAAATTTTGTTGTGTATTTGTTTAAACCAGAAAATGATGATGGCAACAAGATGAAATATCATGTTGGCTAAGGCATTTCTCAGTTTATCAAGGCCCACCACTATTTTTCAAGGAACTAGGGTGAACAGTAAAAAGTCAACTACTGGAACTAACTCCATCTCAACATCAGGATTCAAGATTCAAGATACCAACTTAAGAAGTATCCATGGAAAAGAAGCTGAACTGATAGAATTAAAGAAGTAACATATCACATAACTGGTATTAATGAAACAAAAAAAAAGTCAGAGTTATCTAAATAACAACTACAAGATGCTACTTTCAGGCAATAACAATAAGGAAAAAAGGAGTGACCACAGTGTCGAACACTAAACACAAAGACAATCTTCTTGAATGGCAAGTAATATCAATTTTCATGTCATTAGAGAAGACAGCTAACATAAAGAAAATCTACACAGGTATATGAAACAAATACCAAACATACGGAAATGTTTTAGCAACCTTGGAGATACAGTGGCAGACATTCAAGAAAACATCAAATGATTCAGGAAGAGAGGCATGAAGTTGATATTGTAATTTTTTATATTTATTTCTTTGAATTTTAATAGTTATAATAGATGGAGTTATCTTCCTGAAGTTGACAGCATATATTGTCATGAGATAACAATCTAACTGTTCATGTTGTGTTCATCTCTTTTTTAAACTGTATTGAAAATGGCTAGGAAACCTAGCCAAAAATTTTACAAGTAATAATTTTTTTTTCCCTGATGTAAGTGTTATTCCAATTACCCTGTAATAATTTTATCATTATATGGTGAAGGTGTTTGCAAGAACAGAAAAATCAGAACTCCATGGTAGACTCAGGAAGCTAAAAGGGGCAGTCACAGAAAAGAAGAAAACATATCAAAAGTTCTGGACAAATAAGTCAGCATGTGTCCTAAAAGAATACAAGAAAGCAAAGCAATGTGTAAAAGTAGCTAAATAAAAGTCATGGGAAGAGTAGTAAGAATACAGAAGATAAATATCAAGAATGTGGTAAAATGTACTGGAGGATACATTTTGCCACATTGAGAAAGCTTAGAAATGGAGCAAAGAGTACTGTAAAAAGAATTAGAGGTAATAAAGGTGACATGAAAACTTAAGATAAAGATCATTTGAATGACTGGAGTAATTATTATTAGAAATGTTTTGCAAATATTCTTTCATATGAAAGAACCGGATTGGATAGAATAATTTATCCCATCTGTTTCTTTCATGTAGAAGAATGCTGGCAAAACGTTTCTAGTATGTCCTCACCTCACAGATGCCTATGCAACAATAATTATTATTGTTTATTGTAACCATTGTACACACAACAATACCAATCATACTTCTCCTTGAACTCACTCACCCAATTAAACACAACCATCTCTGGCAACCCATTCTACCTGCTGACCACTCTCCAAGCAAAAAAATCTAGTCCTAGCATCTTGCTAACCACACTCTTATACAATTTCTAGGAGTAACCCTTTGTTCTCTCTCTCTCCCTTCCTGCCATTATAAGGAAAGAAGTCAGTCCTCTGAAGTATCAATCCTATAATTCCTTTAAATACTTATACACTATCTACCAATAATTGTCCGGACACTTTAGCAATTTACAATTGATACCAGCAGGTGAACCCTAATATTAGGTATGTCCACCTTTGGCTTTGATTACCTCCTGCACCCTTTGAGGGAGGCTTTCCACCAATGTGCAGCAGACATCAGGTGGAATTTGTCTCCATTCCTCCATCAAAGCAGTACTGAGTTCAGCGATAGATCAAGGACGTGCTGCTCTGGACCTCAATTGCCACTCTAATTCATCCTACAGCTGTTCAATGGAGTTAAGGTCAGGACTCTGCACAGCCCAGGGCAGTTGTTTAACATCCATCTCTTCATACTATTCCATAACAGCTGCAGCTTTGTGGCATGAGGAATTATCGACTTGACAGTAACACGGGTCCATTCCATAAAAACTCCACAGTGTAGGCAGCACCTGATTATCCAGAATATCAAGGTACTGAGCTACCTTCATGGAACAACAACCAGTGATCCCAGTCCAAACCAGTTAAATGCACCCCACACCATTACTCCTCCACCACCAAACTTTACTGTGGGTACAATACATTGTGGTAACAAGATTCACCAGGTTGCCTCCACACCCTGCCATCATACTGGAAACAAGAGTATCATTTTCCACTGGTCAATTGTCCAGTTCACACGCTTTTTGCACCAGGTTAGACAAGCCGCTGCTCTTATGAGGAAACTCAGTAAATGGAATTCTGTCTGTACAGTATTAGTGCTCACCATCGTATTACTGGTGCTCTGGAACTCATCGCCAATTGCAGCTGGATTCTGCATGTCACCCATTTTAACACCCCCCTGTCAGTCATTTTCAGGGGCTGCCCTGGGTGTCTTCCTGCAATAGTGATGCCAGAACATCTCCATATGTTGATCAAATCACCAACTGTTGATATTAGATGCTCCAGTTGAGTGGCAATGATATGTATGAACATGCCACCAATGTGACAGCCCAAAATGACACTTCTCTCGAAGTCACTGAGTTTGTTGCCATATCACCTCTAATCAACTGCTACAATGAAATACTGCTTCCTATCTGTACACCAGTTTTTATGTTATTAACAAATCTGGAATGTTCCATAACTTCAAATAACAGAGGTGCCTGGACAATTATTGGTAGATAATGTATGTTTCTATTATGTTTCCTATCAGCTAATTTTTGAAGCACACAGGCCTTCGATGTATTCTCATTCCATAGACCTGCCACAATCTTGGTCACTTGCTCTGGATCCTTTCCACCACCACTTCATTCCTATGGAATCAGATGACCAGAAATTCAAATTCCTTCAATTACTTTGAAGGACTGTTAAATGAAACAGTCCTCTCATGTGTAAAAACTGGGGTAGAAAAAGAGATTTAAGACATGAAATGTAGAAAGCAGCTGAAGTAGATGATACCTGACCAGAAATCCTCTGGTCAGGTATCATTCTACCTTCTATCCAAAAAGTTCTGGATAGAAGGTAGAATTCGAGATAATTGCAGCTGACCTCTCATAGTATGGGAAATAAAACTGAAAGTGAGAAGTATAGAGAAATTTCCCTACTGCATGTTCTAGATCAGATTTATGTAAGAATACAAGAAAAGAGGTTAAGAAAAAATTGTGAAAGGGGAAACTTGGAGAAGATGGGTTTGGGCCAAACAGGGGTTCATCAGGATTCAATTTTCACTTTTAAAACACATAGTCAAGAAATCATAGGAACATTGTGAGATATTATACTATGGTTTGCAAGTACTTCTAATTGCATCACTTCACCTAGATATTGGTCCTCCTCTGGGTCTTTTTTCCTGCCATTCTGGAACTTGTTTTTGTTAACCTTTCCTCTCCCATTCTGTTTAAACAATCACACTACCTGATATTAGCTTTGCTTACATAGTCCTGAATACTAACAATGTCAAGTTCATTTTTTAATATGATTCTTCCGCTGATACCATAAGTTCACTCTTCTAATTTTTCTCAGAACTCCATATATTTGTGATCTCTATTCTTTGATCAATTGTTTTATTTAGCTCTCAGATCCATAAGTTAAGAGATCTGAACCATGGCTTATATACAGCTACTTTATGATGATAAAATGGTTATTTTTGACCACAAGAACTATAGGAAAATGAATGACTACTATTTGGTTTTTTTTTTTTTGTCAAATTTATTTTAAAACTAAGTTATACCTAACTTAGTTTTAAAATAAATTTGACCAAAAAAAACCCAAATAGTAGTCATTCATTTTCCTACAGCTACTTTAGTTGTGACTAATTTCTCTGTTATTCCACATAATTTATTCGGTTGAATCCTCTCCATACCAGCTTTTCTTATTCTGTTTGTCTATTTCCAATTTAATTTACTATATTGACTAAATAGCTAAACCTTTTTACTTGTTCTATAAGGTCATTCAAGGGAGTAGTTGATATTCTCAGTGTTCCTGCATATTCCAGTTTTTTTTTTTTTTAATTTTATTTATTTATTTTTTTTAAAATTCCTGATTTTCATATTAGTTACAGGAGTTATTTAATTTAGTTAAATAACTCCTGTAATAATGTTCATGCTGAGTATAGTCCACAGGAATTCACTTTACTGCATGTATGTCACTTCCGTGTGTATATATATATATATATATATATATATATATATATGTATATATCTTTAATTGCTTTCTGCACCCAATGGCTGCATTATAAAACCTTGTTACCACGTATTTTTTTGCAACCGAAAATTTGAAAGAGGATTTTAGAACAAATGTGTTATAGTTAGATTGGTGCTACAATAATTTGCTGGCATGCATGCAGCATAGTGTTCAGCATGTCTTTCATGAAGTGTCATTCCAGTTGTCTCTAATTACACTAACTGTTGTTAAATATAGTACACTGTATTTAATGACACAATAAAACTGCCTTTTTTTGCTTCTGCAGTATAGTGACAGATGTACTAAGTAAAAATGCATCTATTCCTGAATAAAAATGAGTCTTTCTATTTCTATGTATAAGAAGTGGACTGTGTCCATTGTTCTCCAACAAAATACTAGCATGTGTGAGATATTTATCATTGATAAGACACAGCATGTATTTTTGCCACACCTAGATGAATCACCTGATCAACATTATTAGTTCACTGTATTAGCCCCTCCCTATAGTGATTTACTGAACTAACAAATATATACAGCCATTGTTTATTATTGGTTAGTTATTTATATTTCATAAACAAATCCTTTTCCCTCTCCTCATTTTTTTTTAATCCTGCTCTATCCATCATATATGCAAATATGCATGGCTACAGTTTATAGGATCACAAGTTATTCGATCCACCCAGCAACTTATAGAACACACATAAACACACATACATAAAATATCACAAATGCAAATCATTAATAATTCATTTGCCAGTAATGAAAGCATATCTATTCACACCTATTATTTCTCTCCCTTATATCTGCCATCTCATATCTCATTAATAATGGTTCATGTATTTACACCTTTTAGTAATATGTTGTTGTTGTTATGGTCCATCGAGTCATTTTCAACTCCTGGTGATTCTATGAATATACACTCTCCATTCAGATCTGTCCCTGGACATATCTTTCAGAATTTCCAGGTGCATTCCAGTTGCTTCTTTAACCCCATCCACCCATCTAATTCTTGGTCTTCCTCTTCTCCTACTTCCATCAACGTTAGCAAGCATCATCATCTTCTCCACTGTCATTTGCTCGAATAATATGTCCAAAGTATGACAATTTTTGCTTGATGATCATAGCTTCGAGGGAGCAATCTGGCTTTATTCTGCCTATCGCTGATTTATTGGTTTGCTTTGCAATCCATGGTATTCTTAATAAGCGTCTCCAAACCCATAATTCAAATGCATCTATCTTCCTCCTTTCACTCTTTCTCAGGGTCCAACTTTCATATCCCATACAGTACCACAGGGAATACCACTGCTTTCACAATTCTGATTTTTGTTGCGAGGCTAATATCTTGATCTTTAAAGATCTTGCTTAAATTTGTCACTGCTTTCTTTCCAAGTAATAATCTTCTTCCAACTTCTTCAGTACAATACTCATCTTTATCAATTTGGGATCCTAGGAACACAAAATTGTTAACTGCTTCCATTTTCTCCCCATCTACTTCAAAATCATTAAGTTTACATGTTGCCATAACTTTTGTCTTTTTAAGGTTAAGTTTAAGGCCATATTTAGCACTTTCTTCTTTAACTTTCATAATTAGTTTCTCCAAATCTTCTTTGCATTCTGTTGGCAAGGTGGTACAAAGGTAGACATTCTTTTGATATTCCTGTGATCTTTCTATTATCCATCTCACATTGGCATTCTGATCACTTGTTCCTCTGCCTTTTCAAAATCCTGCATGTTCATCTGGCATTTCTCTCTTCACGAATGGTTCCAGTCTTTTCTGAAAATATCTTAAGTAAGACTTTACTTGCATGAGAAATCAGTGCTACAGTTCTGTAATTTTGGCACTCCCTTGCATTGCCATTCTTCAATAAAGGTATATAAACTGATTTCTTCCATTCTCTAGGCCATGTAGTTGTGATCCAAATTCGCTGACATAGAGCTGTTAAAATTTTAACTGCCTCTTCTCTCAGGGCTTTGAGCAGTTCAATAAGTATTCCATCCCCTCCTGGTGCTTTCTTACTGGATAGCTGTTGAACTGCCCGCCTCACTTCACTCTCCAGTGGTACTGGCTCCTGTGTATAATCCTGCTCTTCAAATTTCTCAGTAATTTTGATGTCCTTCCTGTAAAGGGCTTTAGTAATATAACATTACTAAATAATATTACTGTTTTCTAATATATCCTAAACAAACATCTTCATCTCCCCAAATGCAGATTTAGTTATAACTGAAGAGCCTGTCACAATGTGTGGTGCATCAACCGATATGCAAGCACAAAATTGTGTGTGGATGGGGGCAAAGTGTTTTTCCTTGCTCTGCCAGAAGGTCAAGGGGTGAGAGGTTTCCAATCAGCCCAACGTGAATAAGTTACGGAATCCTGTGAACTTCTCTGGATTTACTGAAATATGAATTATTCAAATCAAAAGATTTATCACTGGTTATTTTTCACAGAAAAGAAAAATATACATACAGTTAACAGGACTATAAAGGGTTTCCCTCTTTGTTCTCCCCCCCCCCCACAATCCAGCAAATTTCTATTATTTATTCTAGAAAACCAAGCACTCAACAGCTATATATAAGCCAATAGTTTGGCTAAGCTATGTAGATGTGTTTGATATTTGGTCTTCTGACCTAGACAGATTAGATATCATGTTCTCATTTTCCTTGCGGTGTTGAGGGATTTTTAAATCAACGGACCTCAACCGTTACATGATAAGGTGGTCAGCTCTACGCCCCAGTGTAATCTTTGTCTGTGATGAAGTTGAGTTCAAGGCCAGTTTGCCTGCTTTATGGGAGGAAAAACCCCAGGATAAACTGGGAAAAAACCCTGCTGTCCACGCCCAAGACAGGCTAACTTGGCTATGGCTGGGGAAGATCCTTCAGCTCCTCACGTCTCTGACGGGAATTGAACCTAGGACACTCCTTCCCCAGGCATATGGTTGCGAAGCGCACAGCCACTAGGCTAACCGTGCCAGTGCTGACCATTGCTATTTAATTTGTACATAAATGATATAGGAAATATTCAGCTGTTTGCTGATGAAGTGAAATCAGGTATAGTAATAGTTAATCAAGGTGACGTGGATATTTGGAATGTGGATATTTGTTTTCTGTAGAAAGATTATATCAGTGTGGTGTCGCCGTTCTCAAGGACTAGCTTATTGCATAGAGCAGAATCCTCTTTAAAGGACAAAAGGCCTAGAGGCACTAAGATTTTGATAGATTTACGAAAAGTGTGATTGGGTTAGTAGAAATAATGTTAGTGCATTTAAACTGCCACAATCCAAAAATACACTTTAATACAGAAAAAGAAACTGTCTACCCACTTTCTAGACATGACTACCCCCCCCCTTTTTTTTAATGTAACTTCCACCCACGAAGGGTTGTAAACCTATAGTACATTAGCACTATGGGTAGGCTATTTTTATTCAATTTTATAATTATAATTTGTTTGTTATTTTTATTCATTTTTATCTGGTCTGGATACCTGCTCTGGAATTTTTTCAAGCCACTTCAGACCTACAATGGTCTCACACTGGGCAATGAAATTCATCCGTGACATAAAGTCAGTCATATAATCTGTGCTCATGGCAGTATTCAAATTCACAGCCTGCTCTCAAACCATATCTGATCCAAGAGCAGATATATGCTAACCACTCAGCCAAACAGGCCCAGCAATAGAAATCATTCATCACCCTTTTCTGTTTATAGGAAACTTGCATACACACATGCACACACACAATGGACGATACTTACATAAGCAATCATTCCATCAGCCATCCCAAAAACTAAATGACACAGCTGTTTTTACTTACCTCAAGTACTTTCACAACAGTTTTTTATGTAATACAACAGATAAAATATTACACAATTGCATAATATAATACAACAGACAAAATCCTGCTTCCTCAATCCCTTCTACAACAAACACACACAAGCATAGAAAACTATTCCCACCCCCTTATATTCAGGATACACCAAGATGACTGCAGATGTAGGAAAACTACATCTGCAATCATCTGTATGACAAGTCAGTGCTGGCCAACCATGCTGCACAGAAGGTGTTATAGGTCTGAGAGACTATTTTTAGAATGAGTATTAGCTATGAAGCATACCCCCTAACCTCAACAAGTATGGCTGCATTAATTTGCCAGAAATCTATGAGACAATCATTCTAAGACTACACTTAGCCTGAGTTGTTGGAATATATATATATTTTATTTTTCACTTATGATTCATAACCATGAAAGGTTGTGAATCTACTGTACATTAGTACTGTGGGGGTGAGCTACAGATTTGTTTTTCAATATTTTTTAATAATTTTCATATTTTTTTGTATTTCTGTATATACATTTTTACATAGTCCAAAAACTCGGCTCTAGAAACCAAACATGGACCTTTTTTCAAGTCACTTCATGCTCCAATAAGCACGACAGTGGTCTCGCACTGGATGATGAAATTCACATTCCACTTAAAAGATGATTATAAACACCCATCCCCCATGACTGGATTCAAACCCACAGCCCCTGTTGGTTGCAGAGTGGATAATTCCACTCTCCAATGAACCACTCAGACAACCAGGACAACGTATGATTTATTTATTTTCCTCTGATATTGTTTATACTGTGAAACACTGTTAAGATAACCACTAATGGAAAAGCCATTATAAACATTCTTAATGTCCTAAATGCAAATGATTTAATCAATTTTATATACATTCTTAGTTATTTTAGTTTTCAAAATAAATATGAAAGCAACTAACCTTTAACTTCTCCTTCGACATCCTCTAAACTCATTTGTTTAGATAAAGAATCTCTTTCATCACAAAGAGGAGGTACACTTGATTCCTTAAAATAAGTCACAACGCATTTTAATAATTAGTAACTAACTTGGTAATTTAAAGGTAACTAACTTGCAAAATATCTGAATAATAATATCAAAATTATCAGTAACACGTTAGCATGGAATATTCAAGCATAACATTCTCTGACTGTTCTATTTGGAACTGCAACTAATAATCAATGCTGCAATCATATATACTGGTTGATGAAAGTGTGTATGATAAAATCTTGCTGGAAGTTTTAACTCTAAATCATATCTAATAGTTTAGAGGAAACTAACAAAACTTCATTCATTTAGCAACATGCTTCCCTTACCTTTACCATATTTTTGTAACGACATACTTGTACCATATTTTTAGAAATTCGTTAAATGGTTGTAACATTTAATAATAATAATAATGAAAGGGGGAGTGCATATAATGTATTCACATTATATAGTATATGGTGTGAATTCATTATAGTAGAGAGAAAGTTAAATCTTCTAGACATACTGTAACTGTTATTGAAATTTTATCAGTAGGAAGCTAGTTCCTTAGAGTAACAGTGAGTTATCTCGACAGTGGATGTCATCTGTAAATATACACAAAAACAAAATGATGTACTGCAATTGATATAATTGATACAATTTCAGTCACATCATTAACTTCATGTGGAAACCACTGCTTATGTAAGCATGGATTAAAAAACACAATGACAAGAACATAATTTGTCAAATGCTACTTCAATGAAAAAACATTTGAAAAGTCATCTCACACAACATACATTCTGTGTGTGCTGCAAGTTATTTCAAAGTGCACCACAAATTTTTAGATTTTACCTTTCTTTTCTCTCACTCATTTTTTTTAAATGTGTATCCAACAGTTTACAACTATTTGTGGATGGGTTCAACTAACACAGTGGATGTGCTCAAGGTTAAATAATCCAGCAATCCCTGTTCAAAAAACCAAACTGAGTACTCTTTTCAAGCCACTTCACACAAGTCATAGAGCATGGCCTTTACCTAAGTGTTAGCCTCAATTCTATTTGCTGGAACATGCATGCAACACTACTCAAATATATTCGTAGCCAATTAAAAACAGAAATGTGAATTTGTAAACTTATGTGGGTGGTCTGAAAGGATTTTTTTTTTTTTGAAGTTGTCACATCTGTCATACACATCCATGTGAAATTGCAAGTCATTCTATCAAGTGGTTTGTGGTTTATACAGCTGTCTGAAAAGTATCCATTGAAATGGATAAAATTGAGTATTATGCGATTATAAAATTATTTGTAAAAGAAGGTTTAACAGCAGAAAATATTCATTCCAAGTTCATAAAAGTTTATGGGCATTCTTCTCCTTCATTTTCAACAATTAAGAAATGGGCTGCCGAGTTTAAACGTGGCCGTACCAGCCTTGAAGACGATTCACGTGAAGGACGTCCAAAAAGTGTAACACCAGAAATCATTGATCAAGTGCATGATATGGTATTGGATGACTGGTGAGTCAAAGTGTGTGAAATTGCTGAGACTATAGGCATTTCAAAAGAACATCATCATCATCATCATCAAATTCCTGCCATGTACCCTCAAGGGGTGTACAGGATTCAAAAGAACATGCAGGATATATTTTGCATGAAGAATTGGAAATGAAAAAGGTTTGCGCATGATGGGTGCCACACTTACTCACAGCAGATCAAAAACACACTCACATGAAAATCTCTGAACAGTGCTTGGAGCATTTTAACAAGAATAAAACTGATTTTGTGCATCCATTTATTACTATGGATGAGACTTGGATTCACCAGTACATACCAGAATCCAAACAGCAGTCAAAACAGCGGACAGAAGTCGGTTGTTCAGTGCCAAAAAAGACAAAGTCGGTTCCATCAGCAGGAAAGGTCATGGCATCGATGTTTTGCGATGCTAAAGGCATTTTGTTTATTAATTATCTTGAGAAGGGTAAAACAATAACCGGGAAATATTATTCCGATCTTTTAACCAGACTAAATGAAAATATTTGTGAGAAAAGAGCCGGTTTGCTGAAGAAAAACATCATCTTTCATCAGAACAATGCACCCACTCACAAAGGTGTTTTGGCAATGGGAAAATTAAGGGATCTGCACTATGAATTGTTGGAAAATCCACCCTATTCCCCAGATTTGGCTCCCTCTGACTTCTATCTCTTCCCAAAACTAAAACTCTTCCTCGCTGGTCAGCATTTTTCTTCGAATCAAGAGGTGATTGCAGCTGTAGAGGAGTATTTTGCAGATTTTACTGAGAACCACTACAGGGACAGGATAATGGCGCTGGAGCATCGCTGGAATAAATGTATTAGTCTTAAGGGAGATTATGTTGAAAAATAAAAATAATTTTGAAATTATAAATTCGTTTTTTCATTGTTAGGCCGAGAACCTTTCAGACCACCCACATACATAAGGTAATACTCTGGTTTCCTACATTTGTGTACCAGACATAATTAAAATGATGCACTTCTTGTTTCACTTTCATATCAATTAAACTAGCCATGGTTCTACCTCTATGATTTCTTCCTTCACAGAAAAACCTTGGCTAGAAAATGAATTTCTTAATAAATCTACTATTATGTATTCACACTCTTCCCACTTTATAATTCTGTTTTCTCTTACAATAACCAGTAGCAGGCATGCTCACAACAATGAGCACTTGATGCAGTTACTGAGTTGTAAGCCTCTTCTCCAGAACTAATAAGCCAATGACCTAACTGTCATGAACTGCAGCTTGCTATTGCACTAATCGTAATGAGTGTGTAAAAACTCTCTTGAACCTCTTGCTTCATGTGTAAGCCTCAGACAAATGTCATGGGTCTTGAAATCGTATTTTCATCTTCTGCATAGCACTGTTCATTGAATGTGCTACTCATACAGAAAAGGGTTTGGGTGTTTATATTTTAGTTCAAATATATTATATTATATAATATTATGTATGCATTGCATTTTCCTTTCCAAAGATGTTAGCCAGACTAACACAACTAACATGGATCCTCCTCTGCTGCATCAGACTGACAAACTAAAATGGTGGTCTCACAATGGGCAACAAAAATCATGTACAAGACACAAATGTCCATAGCAGGTAAGTTTCAAAATTTATGGTCTACTGGTTGGAGAGTGCAAGCACTTAAATATTTGAACAAGAAAACCAGCTAATTTATAGGTTTTTTCTCAGATTTTCTGCACCGATCTGTATTAAAACTACAGAGAGAGAGACTAAAATTGACTGCGATGAAATGTTTATTTATTTTCAATTCATTCCCGCATCAAACAATAATAATTAAATAAATAAATTAATTAAAAAAATATATATATATGCTCCCAATCCCATATTAAGTGTTTATGTTACTTCAGATAAAATGTTTTTGTAAAAGGTGCAAAACTCAAAAAACTAAAGATAAGGATATTTTGAGGGCATAGATAATTACTCTGAAAAACTATTACACAAAAGTACTTACTTATTTATAATTATTAATATTTACAAAATTTACTAAATAGCTTAAGGAAATTACAACATATACTAGGATATACATTAAAATAAATTTTAATACACTTCCAATATTTCGGTAACGTCACGTTGCCATTTTCACAGGAACTTAAAAGCAAGACATGTGCACGCAAGCACAACAAACAGTAAATGAGATCGAAGCATGAAGCTATTCTTTCTTCTAAAAGTCCTGATGGTATTCTTGGGCGATTGAGCTGAAGGTCTTCTGATATAGGTTTCCCAAATTTGGGACAGTCTCATGCACCCAAATTTGTTGAGGTTTGGATTGTTTCTTAGGGCCTGAGGCTGATTCCATGAAAAGCCTTTCGTATTTGAATTTACTACGGTGTATTATCGTAGCTTTCTTCCACTGTATTCTATGGCGGGTATCCAGCGCATGGTCTGCAAGCCCAGAGTGGCTGTATTGTTGAAACCGGATGTAGTCCTTGTGTTCTGAAATTCTGATATTAGCTGTCCTGCCTGTTTGGCCAAAGTAGGACAGCTTACAGCTGCAAGGGACCTGGTATACACTGGGTAGGTCTGGGGGGGGGGGGGGGGGTCTTTAGTAGAGCAGATAAGGGATGCCATAGAAAGAATAGCTTCCTGCTTTGTCCTCATTTACTGTTTGTTGTGCTTGCGTGCACGTGTCTTGCTTTTAAGTTCCTGTGAAAATGGCAATGTGACGTTGCCGAAATATTGGAAGTGTATTAAAATTTATTTTAATATATATCCTAGTATACGTTGTAATTTCCTTAAGCTATTTAGTAAAAATGCATAACCAACGTCTAAGCCTTTCCACAGGAATAATATTTACAAAATATTACTAATAGGGAAGGATGTTCACAGTGCATGGAGGAAGCAATATCACACCGTATGCCCAAGGTCAGAAGGAGGTAAATCGGATAAGAGTTAGAGAATGAGTAGTATCATTAAGCACAAGCTGCAAACAAAGAAAATGTTGTGGAGGGTATAAGGAGAAAGGTGACCAGCTAACTCATGAACAGTACAAGGATCATGCAAAAAAAATGTGACCAACATGGTAAGGAAGGAAGGCAAAATCAGATTATGAGAAGAATGATTATTGAAGAATAACTTTAATGAGTGCAGATGGCAGAGAGGTAACTAATGCATATGAAAAATTGTTGAGCTACTAGGTGATTATTTTGCAAAGGTATAATCCAAGTGAAGATATTGTTGTGACAGAGGTGACAGGGACTGATGTGAGAACAGAGGTTGAAGAATTGGAGGTACTTAGTATATTGCAGAATCTGGATGCAAATACCACTGTGGGATTGGATGGGATATCAGTTTGCATTTTAAGAGAATGCTCAGGGGAACTGGCAGTGCCTTTGGCTAGGCTGTTTAATTTAAGTCTCAGCTTAAATTAGGAAGAAGAAGAGCAAAATAATTCCTTTGCATAAAGGAGGATCTAAGTCTGTGGTAGCAAATTATAGACCAATTCTATATACAGAGTATTTCAAAAAGAATGACCCAATTTCAAATAATTAAATTTAATAATGAAAATGTGGTACAGTTACAAAATAAAGTACCAAGTATGAAGTAAGGCCTAAAGTTTCGCTCACCACAATTACAAATGCTCAATGTGCCTCCACCTGCAATTTGTGGTTGCAGAGATATACAATTTTCAAATTGGGACATTCTTTTTGAAACACCCTGTATAATTCATCATCATCATCATCAAATTCCTGACATGTACCCTCAAGGGCTGTACAGGATATGATAGTACTACATGAAAAACTTACATCATTACTAACTTCCTATCTACAATTTTCTTCCAAATCAATCTATTACCTGTCAAGACTCCAACATTATCAGATCTCATATTTCTGTTTTCAAAGACACTTTTTACTGTATCAATCCACCAACATCTTGGTCTTTTTCCTGCCAACCTGGCTTGTTTTGCTAATCTTTCCCTCCCAATCTGTTTAAGTGACCATACCACCTCAGATTAGCTCTGATAACACATTCCCGGATGCTAACAATGTCAAGTTCTTTCCTATTATCCTAATTTTTTTATATGATATTGCCACCAATGCCATGGATGGTATTGCCATTTATATGATATGGCCATGGATGGTGTGTGGAATGCTCTGTATGAGGATGATTGAGGGTTTGTGGATTGCAAAAAATGGTTGATAGCCAAAAAAAAAGGGGGAGAGGGGCATGATAGAAACATTTAAGTTATACTTAAAGTTGTTTGTAGGACTGATGCAGGGGAAATGTTTCAGCATTGGCTAGAGGTCATCCTTAGAAGTTAGGTAAGAGTGGTTAGCAAGGGCATGAAGATCAGATTGCCAGCCTGGCTGGCTGAGTGTGTCTGCTCTCCAGTCAAGAGGCTGCAGGTTCGAATCCTGCTGTGGGCATGGATGTTTGTGATTGTCTGTGGAAATACTAGTGGTGGTTGGCAGTAGATGGCGTAGTTGCGGTCAGTTGGTGGAAGCAGAGTTATAGAGTACATGCCCTCCCTCAATGAATCTTTGGACTCCCTGGAGGTGACAAATAATAATAATAATGCCATCTGTTCATGTCCCTAATCTTTCTCAGGACTCTAATGTATGTGGTCTCTATTCTTTGGACAAGTGTTTTATTTTAACCCAGCTCTCAGATCTATAAGTTAAAATTGGTTTGAACGCCAATTAGTGGTAGTAAAAGTACTGGAAAAGTTGGTCAAAAAGAATTCAGGAATAGGTGAATAAGAATATGATATTGTATGAGGGGAAGTAATGGCTTCATGAAGGGTCAGTTATGCCCTATTAATCTACGAATTTTTTATAATAGAATGGCAACTGAGTTGGATAAAGAGAATGGCTATACAATGATACTGCTGGATTTTGCAAAGGCATTTGACCAAATATCAAATGGGACTCTGTTATGCAAGTTACAACAAATGGGGATTGACAGGAAACTGGCGATGTGGATAAAAGGATGATTGATGGACATATATTAAAAAGTAGTATATGGAGGAGTAGAAGCCAGAGGGCAGGTGACTAGTGTTGTGCTGAAGGGCTCAGTGCTTGGACCACTGCTGTTTAATTTGTACAGCTTGCAGGATGATTTAAATAGGCTGTCTGTATGGGCAAAACATAATAGGTGTCAGTTAAATGTGGAGAAATGTAAAGTTATGCATTCTGGGATAAACAGATTACAAGCTATGTACCACATTGATGGAATGATACTCCAGGAAATTGATGAAACCAGGGTTTGAGGGTAGTGGCAGACAGAGTTGAAGATTAAGTGGACATATTGTTAAGGTTGTGCATAAGATTGCTTGGCTATTGAAGAATACACAAGTAGAGATAAGGAAGTTGTTATTCCTCTTTATAAGCCCTTGATATGTTTACATCTGGATTATTGTGTTCAGGTCTGGTCTTCTGGGTTTCTTAAGGGTAATAAAGTGGTGGAGAAGATCCAGTGGGAAGTGACCAAAGTGATGAATGGTGTGTGGAATGCTCTGTATGAGGAAGATTGAGGATTTATGGATTGCAAAAGTTGGTTGATAGCAAAAAAAAAAAAAAAAAAAAGGGGGGGGGCATGATAGAAACATTTAAGTTATACTTAAAGATGTTTATAGGACTGATGCAGTGGAAATGTTTCAGCACTTGGCTAGAGGTCATCCTTAGAAGTTGGGTAAGAGCAGTTAGCAAGGGCATGAAGACTGGATTTTTGCTTGGAGAGTAGTGAATGAATGGAATGGGTTGCTGGAGTCAGTTTGAGTGCTTTGTCTGTTAATTGTTTCAAGGAGAGGTAAGTTAAATTGTGTGGATAGTTTGGGTCTCCCAGGATGAGTCTTAGGACTCCATGGAAATGCTTGTGCAATAATGATGATAATAAAAGTAACAGCATAACAGTGTACTAAATATGCTGATGAATGTAGTTCATAATATAATTCAGTACTGGAAGTACCTATTAGAAATACTAATATTAATTAATAATAATATTAATATTATTAATATTAATAATAATATTAAAACTAATATTAATAATAATACTAATTATAAACTGTTAGAAATCTGAAATGTGGAAAGACAGGTAAAGTAGATGATTTGCAACCAAAAATGCAATACTTAAAAAGAGGCCAAGAAAAATTCTTGAAAAGAAAATTGGGAAGGTACAAGCATGGTTTAGGGCCAAATAGGGGTTGTCAGGAGCAGACTTTATTTTAAGAAAAATAAATGATAAATCATTGGAATATAACAGGCATTTCTATTAAGTTTTGCACACCTGGAAAGAGTATTTGAAAAGGTGCTAAAAAAATCTGATGTAAATGGGTCATTTATACAGAGTAAATATATAACTTGAAGACGAGTCAGCTAAAATTAAAAGACAATACAGGATGATGGTTTGATGTAAAATCAGATATAGTACAAGGATGTATGCTATCTTTATTGCTATCATCATCATCTATTTTGATCAGGTTATGAAGGTAACTCAATATCATCAAAATTGGAGATATAAAACTAGCACTGCTTCATGAAGATGATGCTACCTTTCTAATTACATGAACAGCATATCCTTATAACTTTTTAAATAATGTAATAAATTTGGTATATTAGATACCTGATGAATGCCTCTTACCAGTGTGCATAACCCCAACTATGAAACTGGGAGGTGGCAGTGTGATGGTATAGTCCTCTTTTTCCTGATTTGGCCTTGGACTTCTGTTTATGGTGCCATGAACACCGAACTCTGAGAGGTATCTGAACTTTCTGGACAAATGCTTCCTACTTTGTGGCGTTTCTATTAATAATTCTATTAATACTCCATCAAGACAATGCATCATGTCATAAGGCTGCTGCTGTAACTGAGTGGTTTGTGGACATGAGTGTCATTACACTTGACTGGCTTCCATAGAGCCCTGATCTCACCCCTATCTAACATCTGTGGGACGAACCAGAGCATTGGGTGAGGTCAAGGGACCTCCCCACCCCCCACAACAGTCCAGGACCTCATTACATGCCTACAGGAGGAATGGTCCAAAATTTCCATATTATATGCTTGTGGAAAATATGTCCTGTAGGATTGCTGCAGTCATCACAGCAAAACAGCCATGATTATTTGTTCCTCACACTATGGTGCCCGTAAGCAGTATATATATATATATATATATGAGTTAATATAAATATTGTATATTCCTACATGTATTAAAGTTTCAAGCATTTTATACAGGTCTATTGAGTCAAAAGCTTTTTCATAATCTACAAAAGGCTAAAGAAATTAGTGTTATATTCTTTTATTTTTCCATTTCTTGATTTAAGGCTTGTAAATGATCTAAATTTGAAAAGGATGTTCTGAAATCTGCCTGTTCTTTTGGCTGATGAAAATTTAATATATTGTTTATTCTAAAATTTTTGTAAACAGCTTATGAAGGATTAGTAGAAGGGTTATAGGTCTATAATTTCTTATGCCAGTTTTATCAAAAGGATGATTTTTAAAATATTCCTACTTTTAGGGATTCTTCCTGTTCTTAAACACTTGGAATAAAATTCTGCTAGTTTTATATGCAATAGATCGCCATTTTTTAACATTTCTATTAATACTCCATCAAGTCTAAGTGCCTTTTCTTTTTTCATTTTTGTAAATGCATGTTTTACTTCTTCATTTTTTACTGTATATTCATTATAGTTTTCAGTATACTGTTCTGAATTTTTATTGCTGTTCTTATCATTTTTATATTGAAATGTTTTATATCTACTCTCCTTATTCCTGATTATTTTGCAAAATCCCCCCCCCCCCTGCATATCTTAGATAGAGAGATTTGTTTTATTTGTATATAATTCTTGATAAAATTTAGCTATAATCTTTAACATGTCTGTTCTGTTTGTAATCAATATTCCATTTTCATCTTTTACATCTGTCATGTAAAAATTACTTGCATTATCAAGAAGTTTTCTTGTTTTCTTTATACTGTTCTGAATTTTTATTGTTGTTCTTATCATTTTTATATTGAAAAAACCCGGGTTTTTTCCATTTCTATTTTAATTCTCCCACATTGTCTACCCCCCCCCCCCATTGCAGAAAGAAGAAAAGCCACAACACCCAGAAAAAGGTATGTGTAAATTTCTCTTTCTTTATGCTACATATATTTATTGGTAAATATATATCTACAATACCCTAAGAATCCGTGAGTAAAAAGCCAATGACATTTAAACAGGGGCACTCCTAAACAGAAGCAGGCAAAATAGCCGTAAATATTACTATTATTACGGGCAACTCCAGGGAGTCATTAGACTCATCGAGGGAGGCCCCAAATCATATTCATCACAACTATTTGACATTCATACAGTTTCTATCATACCTCGCCTTAAACTCATTCAATGTCACAGCATCCACCACAGACTCAGGGAGCGCATTCCACTCATTCACTACTCTAAAAGTAAAGAACCCAGCTCTAACACCTTTACTAACCACACTTTTGCCCAGTTTCCATAGATGTCCCCTAGTCCTCCCACAACCAGCCCTGTTCTCAAAAATATCTTCTGAATTAATTTTATAGAAACCCTTCAGTAATTTGAATGTCTCAATCATATTTCCCCTCCTCCGCCTATCAACCAATTTTTGCAACCCACAAATCCTCAACCTGTTCTCATACGGTTCATTCCACAGACCTGCTATCATCTTGATCACTCGCCTCTGGATCCTCTCCACCTCCTCCCCATCAAGAAGAAACCTAGGTGACCAAATCTGAGCACAGTAGTCTAGATGGGGTCTTATCAAGGCTCGATACAGAGGAACAATAACCTGCTTGTCAACGTATTCTTCAGCAACCAAGTGATTTGATGAGCTGATTTGGCCACTTTTGCAATGTATCCCCTAAATTTCAATTCCTTATCCACCAACACTCCTAAATCTCATGCCTCATCAATTTCCTGGAGCACGGTTCCACCAATGCAATAAACTGCCGCCAATCTTTTCACCCCAAAATGCATAACCTTACATTTTGCCACATTAAACTGACATCCATTCTCCTTAGCCCAGACCTCCAATCTATCCAAATCATCCTGCAAAATTTTGACGTCATCTGCATTCACTATTGCTCTACCCAACTTCGCATCATCGGCAAACAAATGAACTGTTCCTCTCAGATCCTTTCCTATATCATTTATGAACAAATTAAACAGCAGTGGTCCAAGAACAGATCCTTGTGGCACACCACTAGTCACAGGCCGTCTTGTGGACTCTACTCCTGAGTAAACCACTCTCTGATATCTCTTCGTCAACCACCCTCCTATCCATCTCACCAACCCTATGTCCATTCCTATATGCTGCAATTTACTGATTAGAATTCCATGTGGTATCCTGTCAAAGGCCTTAGCAAGGTCCAGTAGAATCACTGTAAACCCATTACCCTTATCCAGTTCAGCCGTCACTGTGTTATAATACGTGAGCAAGTTACTGAGGCATGACCTACCCTTCACAAAACCATGCTGTCCCCGATACAGTATCCCATTTTCTTCTATCCAATCTTGTATTTTCCTCTTGACTATTTTCTCTAAGACCTTGATAATGATTCCTGTTATGCTGATTGGCCGGTAATTTTCAACAGCAGCCTTGGAACCACCTTTGCGCAGTGGAACTATTTTCCCCTCTTTCCACCCACTTGGGACTGACCCAGTCCTGAGGCTCAAATTAAACAAAATGGTCAAGGGCACTGACAATTCTTTGGCCGCTTCACTTACGACACGAGCTGGTATACCATCCAATCCCACAGATGTATTGACATTGAGGTTCTGTAACAGACTAGTTACCTCTACTTCATTCATCACAATTCCAGTATAAGCTGCTGGTTCTTCCATTCCTGCAAAGTCACCACCTGGATGATATACTCTTGCAAAGTGCTCGCTCAGTAATTCCACAATATCGACTGATTCGGTTACCTCCCTACCCTCAGCATTTTTTAAGATCATTCTACCATGAGCATTTTTCCTTTTACTTGCAACATATTGAAAAAACTGTTTGGGATTCTCTTTAGCCTGCGTGGCCAATTTCCTTTCGTAATTTGCTTTTGCTTTTCTTACCACCCTTGTTACCATCCTGGCCTGAGCTTTATACTGTTCCTGCGCCTGATGGTCACCCTTCTCCTTAAATTCCCTCCACAATTGTTTCTTTTTTTGCAGCTCAAGCTTAATAGTGTTATTCATCCATTTAACCCCTACTTGATTTATTATTCGGACTCTTGGTATACAGTCAACCATTGCCTCCTGCAAACAGTTCTTAACCACCTCCCATGCACTATCAACATCCAGCCCTTGCAGTTTTACATGCCATGGCATTGAGCCAAGCACACACCTAAGCTTGTCATACTTACCAGCCCGGTAATTCCACATGCACCCTGTCTTAATTGTAAATTCGACTCCTTTAGCCACCTCCCAAGTCATGACCTTATGGTCACTCTCACCATAAGGTCATCATAAGGTGGCAACATGGTCATGTTCGTTACAGCCACATTCTCGGTTGCAATTACTAGGTCCAGCACTCTCTGCACCCTAGTATTTTCCAATACATGTTGCCATAGATAGTTGTCCCTTAATAACTGCATAAAATCCAATTCCTTCCTCCCATGTGCCCTCTCCTCTTTCCAGTCAATGTTACCATAATTGAAATCACCCATAATAATTACCCTCCTTCCACTCATTTCTTCTATTTGCTTATGCATACTATCCCCACCATCCACTCCATCACCCGGTCTATAGCAGCACCCAATTGTATATTTTGTTCTGCCGGATTCTATCTCACACCAAACAGCCTCAAATGTGCTTTTTTTCCCCATCATGCAGTTCAACTTCTATACTCCTTGGCTGAAGATCATCAGTTATCATCAATAACACTCCTCCCCCCTTTTTATTCACCCTGTCACTCCTGAACACGCTATACCCGTCACATTCAATCCCACTAGCTTTATCATCTTCTGTCAGCCATGTTTCACTAATACCGACAACCTGTGGCCTGGAAGTGCCAACCATGGCCAAAAACTCTTCCTTCTTGTTCCTAATACTCCTGGCATTAGTGTACATGAATCGCAGAAGCCCATTTGTCCCATCCCTACTTTGATGCCTTATACTAACTATCCCATTCTGATTTGTTGTCCGTCGTACTCGCTCGGGCATAATATACTCATTCATACACTTAACTGCCCCCCTAAAGGCTGCATATCTACTCCCCCCCCCTCTTAATAAATCTAGTTTCCCTGAGTCTGTACATCCACTTCCACATCATTCATCAACACTCTTTTAAGTCTCCGTACACCATATAATAATAATTGCAATATTAATTATTCATTTAGCTGTATTTAAAAAACCTTTAGTGATGTGTGGTTAGAATAAGACTTTCCCTTTTCTTAGATAGAGGCAGTCATTCTGATTTAAGTTTGGACAGTGAAGTAAGGCCTCAGCACTTTTTTAAACAAATGTTCAAATTTATAGCAACACCGATGAAGTGTGTTTCCAACCATAGAATATTGTGGTCTACATCTATTCCATGCTGTACCAAGCCAGATTTCCTGTTGCTAATATAAGATCGGTGTTCCTGTATAATTTTTTTCTACTGAGTGTCCACTCTGACTTAGCAGAATATGGAATAGATACAGACACAATATCCTATGGTCTGAAACAGATTTACTTCATCTATGTTGCTATAAATTTGAGCATTTGTTTAAAGAAAGCACTGAGGCCTTACTTTACCATCCGAATTTAAACTGGTATGACTACCTCTCTCTCTCTCTATCTAAGATATGCAGGGGGGGGAAACGTTAGTCACTTTATATCGTGACTGATAAAATTTGTTGCCAATGGCTACAGCAGATGGACAACAACCTAAAACTTGTTTCAGTGTTGATGGTAATTTTTTTTAATAAAATGACGAGATTTTAATATGTCTATTTGTTTGAACATTAACAGTATCATTACTGTCAACACCAGACTTGATGCATGTTCAACTCACAATGGAAATAAAATATAGTTCATGATTCACATACATAAGAATCTTTCAAGATTATAACTATAACAGTACTGTCAGCATGCATACACAACATAGTACTTAATAAGATTTAGTCATAAAATAACTTACCTCTGATATGCAGTTTTCTGCAAAACAATATTCTGAGGACAATAACTCTGCACGCTGTTGCACTGAATTCTGATTAAATACTTCATTAGATACTTTTAAAAATTGGCTATCAGAATCATGAACTTTATTAGTCTTCTCTTGAGATAATTCAGGATAAACTGAAGAGTTAAAAGCTGGAATTAAAGAATATTAATTAACATTAACAACCTTCTGATAAATATTATTTGATTAAATAGGTCTTAAGTGCTTTAGACAGCATGTAGAATGCTAGCCTGGTTGGCCAAGTGGATAGCATACCCACTCATCAACCAACAGGCTGTGGCTTCAAATCCACCATGGATGTGGATGCTTATACGAGGGTGGTCTGAAAAGTTCTCGGCCTAACAATGAAAAAGCGAAATTATAATTTCAAAATTATTTTTATTTTTCAACATAATCTCCCTTAAGACTAATATGTTTATTCCAGCAATGCTCCAGTGCCATTATCCTGTTAACTGTAGTGGTTCTCAGTAAGATCTTCAAAATATCCCTCAACAGCTGCAATCACCTTCTTGATTCAAAGAAAAACGCTGACCAGCGAGAAAGAGTTGTAGTTTTGGGAAGAGATAGAAGTCAGAGGAAGCCAAATTTGGGGAATAGGGTGGATGTTCCAACAATTCATAGTGCAGACCCCTTAATTTTCCCATTGCCAAAACACATTTGTGGGCAGGTGCATTGTCCTGAAGAAAGATGATTTTTTTTCCTTCTGCAAAGTGGATCTTTTCTCACAAATTTTTTTGTCTAGTCTGGTTAAAAGATCGGAATAATATTCCCCGGTTATTGTTTTTCCCTTTTCATGATAATTAATAAAAAAAATACCTTTAGCATCCCAAAACACTGATGCCATGATTTTTCCTGCTGATGAAACAGAGTTTGTCTTCTTTGGCACTGAACAACCGGCTTCTGTCCACTGTTTTGACTGCTGTTTGGATTCTGGTGTGCAATGGTGAATTCAAGTTCTCATTCATAGTAATAAATCGATGCACAAAATCAGTTTTATTCTTGTTAAAATGCTCCAAGCACTGTTCAGAGATTTTCACGTGAGTGCGTTTTTCATCTGATGTGAGCAAGCACGACACCCATCTCGCAAAAAGCTTTTTCATTTGCAATTCTTCATGCAAAATATATCCTACATGTTCTTTTGAAATGCCTATAGTCTCAGCAATTTCAAGCACTTTGACTCGCAAGTCATCCAACACCAGAAATCATTGATCCATGATCAATGATTTCTGGTGTTGTTACACTTTTTGGACATTCTTCACATGGATCATCTTCAAGGCTGATATGGCCAAGTTTAAACTCGGCAGCCCATTTCTTAATTGTCGAAAATGAAGGAGAAGAGTGCCCATAAACTTTTATGAACTTCGAATAAATTTCTTTTGCCATTAAACCTTCTTTTACAAAGAATTTTATAACTGCATGATACTCAATTTTATCCATTTCAAGGGATACAGACAAGACAACACTTTTGCTTCAGACAGCTGTATAAAACCAACTACTTGATAGAATGACTTGCAATATTACATGGATGCTTATGACAGATGTACCAACTTAGAAAAAAAAAAATCATGCCGATAGTGTTGTCACCTATGGTCGAGGCCGAGAACTTTCCAGATCACCCTTGTAAATGTCTTTAGGTGATAGATAAATCTCATTGCACTAGCATGGGGGAGGGGGGGGTTCATCCTACTAACTAGAGGCCTGAAGTAGCTTGGAAACACTCCCTGTCTGGTATCTAAGGTAGGGATTTCTGGATTATGTAACCACTAAGCACACTCACAAAAACATAATTATATCGTACAATAGATTTATAACCCTTTGTGGATGGAAGTTACATAAATATAATATATATAAAGATGCAATGACACTTGATGGTGCATATTTTGAATTTTATTGATGAGTAGGGCATTTACTTAACTTCTCCAAAGTGGGTAAGATTTCACCACTCAGAGAAAAGATAAAAAACTATGCACCATCGAGTGTCATTACATCTTTAAATTGTCATATTTTTATCTTTATAGATTTCACCACACTGAGAAAAGATAGTGACCTAGTGTCCCAGAAGCACATGCTTTCACACCTCATCAGGAAACATACAAAGAGAAACCTCTGAAGAAATAATTTCTTATTATTACAATATTTGCAACAAAAAATTTAGTATTCAATTTATCTCCATATTATAAGATTTCGATGTCTCAATGTTGCTTGATACTGAGATGACCTTGAATGGATTAGGCTTCAAGTAATCTGACCTGCTCTCGAGGGCTTAGTTTAGTGAGTATGGGAGTGGTGAAGCCAAGATACTTGATGCTGGACTATGCCTTATTTCATGTAATATATATCTATTTTATTATTCTGTAGACTGATCCCTACTCTCACCCCCCCCCAATCTTTCCTATTTCACTTTTCTTCATCTCTTGCAGTTTGTTTAGCCTTATACTTAGTAGGCTACACAGAAGAAAGCAATGCCATATGTATATATTTTGCCAAGAAAATCTTATGAACAGAGGTTTAAGTTATTGTAATATAGTGCTGGAAGATGGGACACCTAGGTCAGAAAGTACTGAAATGGCTACTGGGGAAGAGCAGAGAGGAACTTCCAATGAAGTTAACAAGAATGATGAAGCTGGATCAAAGCCTTCTGGAAGTTCAACTTGTGATAGAGTTAATCTCAGAAGAAGATACCTCCGCTTTACTGATTTACATAAAATAGGAACAAAGAATGTAACAAGCAAAACTGGAACTAGTGAAGAAAGAAATTAGAACTTGAATTAAGATGTTCAGTGAACTGAGATGGACAGGAATGGGTCACTTTGATACCGATGATTTCATGATGTATGAAAACTTTCAAAGAAATGGAGTAGCATTCATAATAAGAAGAGAATACAGAAAATACATTTTGGGTTACAACCTAGTATCAGATAGAATAATTCTAATCAGAATAAAGGCATACCCAGTGAATGTTACACTCATACAGGTGCATGCACCCAGTACAGGTTCAAGTGAGGATGAGGTTGAAGAATTTTATAGCAGCTTACAACAAGTAGTATGCAGTACTGATAAAACAGACTTTCTTTGATATTAGGTGATTGGAATGCAAAAGATGCTGCAAAAGAAGAACGAGGCATCACTGGAAAATTTCGTTTAGGACTGAGGAACGAAGCAGGAGAAAGGATGTTGGAGTTTTGTGTTGAGAACAGTTGCTTCCAACAACATAGGAGAAGATTGTACACATGGACCTCACCTAATGGAGAATACAGGAAATCAAATAGATTATGTTGTTGCCAGCAGTAAGTGGAGAAATGCTATCCAAGCTGCTAAACACTACCTGGTGCAGACTGTGGAACAGATCATGAATTATTAATAGCTGAAGTTAAATTGAAATTAAGGGCTAAGAAGAAGAAACAAAAGTACAGTGTCAGATTTGATTTAGATCACAAATGAAGCATTTAAAGTAGAAGTTGGAAAGAAATTAATAAGTTTGAAGAAGACAGAAAGAGAATTAGAAGAACCCCTAGAGAGCACATCCCCTGGGTGGCAGATAGGGGAGCCCACCATATGTGTGTGTGCGTGCGCATGTGTATGGTGGGATGGTCTGAATATACTGAATAAGGACTCATAGACCAACAGGGCCATAAGGTGCAATCATCTTGATTGTAAGGGAAGTGGCACTCCCATGGACCCCTAGCTGGATCTATCCTCTTCTTCTACTTTAGGAAGATCCACTCACTTTAATCTTTCCTATAAGGCCTTATCAGTCAACTCTTCTTATTTTATGACCCTTATGCTATTAGAGTACTCGAGGGCCATGGGGTCTTTTCATTTCTGGCCTTACGACTATGCTCTCTCTCTATATATATATATAAACCTTACTATAATTGTACTATAATCTACTCTTTCCCCCCCTTCAATATACCCTATTCCTCCTATGTGTTTAAATTTGGAAGAAGGCTAGTTCAGAAGCCTCAAGGTAGAAGCACTACCACTGAACTATTCCATCGTCAGGCTGGTCCCCTGACATGGAGAACAAAATTCTACTTGTAAGCTTACAGAAAAAGATAATCGGATTGAATCTATGCAAAACGATCCTGGAATGGAAAAGGTTAAACAAAAATGGAAATGACAAAATATAATGCACATAGCAAACTGGAATGTAAGAGGAATAGCATATAAAGAAATAGAATAAGACCAACTATTAAATGAAAGAAATTTTAAAATAACAGTAATCACTGAAACAAAAAAGAAATTAAAAGGAACTATGAGAACCGAAAATTTTAATGTGATATACAGTGGAGTTGACAGAGACAAAAGAGCACAAGCAGGAGACATGATTTGGATTCATAACTCCCTTTCAAAACGGTTAAAACATTATAAATTATGGAATGAAAGAATAATAGAAGCTAGAATAAAAATAGATAGAGGCTATTTAACAATAATTGGTTTATATGCCACAGAAGAGGGAAGAGAACAGGATAATATTGATTTTTATAATAAGCTATAAAACATATATAATAAAATAAATAAAAATGATTATGTAATTTTAGCAGTAGACTTAAATGCAAGAATTGGAAACATGAAAATTAAAAATAATATAGGAATACACGGAGAACATACTTTAAACAGGAATGATAAAAAATTGATTGAGTTTGTAGTTTATAATAACCTAAAATAATGAATTCCTTCTATAAACATAAAGACATACATAAATATACTTGGGCAGCAAGAGGATGGAAATCAATATTAGATTATTTTATATTAAATGAAAAGACATCAAATTTTTCACTAGATGTTAGAGTTCACATAGGATATAAAATAAGCAGTGACCACTTCCTTGTTAAAATAAAATTAAGATTACTACCTAAATGGCTACAAGTAACAAGAACAGAAAGAAAAATTGAAACATTTGTTTATAAAACTAGACTATTGAATGACACAAATGTACAACGGCTATATGAACAAAGAATTAACCAATATCTAGATAAAATAAAACAAAATGAAGAAACAGAAATAGCATGGCTTAATATAAAAATGATACTAAATGCAGCAGCAAATGAAAGCTTAAGAAAGACCAACAAATTCAATAAAAGGGAAAAAAACTGAAGATCTGGGATGATACAATCAAAGAAATAATCAAAAAGAAAAAAGAAGCCTATCACAAATGGTTAAGTTAAAAGATTAGAAATTAAAAGATGAAATAGAATATAAAAGAATAAGAGCCATAGCTAAAAGAGAAGTCAGAAAAAGACAGAGAATCATGGAACAAATTTGTTTCTAATTTAGATCATGATTTATATAAAATAAGACCCAATGCATATAAGATTTTGAAACACTTAAATGCAGATACCAAAGAAAACAAAATTAAACACCGAATTGAAATTAGAAGAATTTTTAAATTACTACACAGAATTGTGGACAGACAAATATTTTAAAAAAGACAAATGGCAAACAATTAACGAAAATGAAAAGGAAATAACTTAGAAATCAGCCTGAAAGAAACAAGAAACAGAAAATCACCTGGAGAAGATAAGCTAGGTTCAGAACTATATAAATACGCAGGAACAAGACTCAAAGGAAGACTCATATTATTTTTAAATAAAATTTATTCAACTGGTATCCCCCCAACAGAATGGAAAAAAGCAATTGTGATTCCTATCTTTAAAAAAGGTAATAGAGATGACCCTATAAACTATAGAAGTATCAATATACTAAATTCCTGTTACAAAACATATAGCAGAATCTTAAATAGCAAACTAATGAAATATTCCGAAAACTTTATTTTAGAAGTACAGAATGGATTTAGAAAAGGACGATCATGTATAGACCCAGCCTTTGGCCTAAAATTAATAATAGAGAAAAGAAGAGAATACAATTTAGAAACACATATTGCATTTATTGACTTTGAAAAAGCATTTGACAAAGTTAAAAGAAGCATTTTATTTAACATATTAAAAGAAAGACAAATACCAAATAATATCCTAAAAGCTATCACAAGTATATATGAAAATAATCAAATACAAATAAGATTAAATCATGAGCTATCATATACAAGAGAGATAAACTAAGGGGTCCGACAGGGACTCCTTGGTTTATCTCCCCTCTCAACAACTCTTTTTAATATTTACTTAAATGAAATAATAATAAAATGGAATAAAAATTTACATCAAGGTATTAAACTTTGGCCAGGAGACAGATCTGGAGCTGGAAGGAAATGTCATCAGGAAGGTGAGAGACTTTAGATACTTAGGTTCAACAGTGGAAGAAGATGGAGGAGCTGAGAAGGAAGTGGGATGCAGGATACAAGCGGGTTGGAGGAACTGGAGGGAGATGGCTGGAGTGTTATGCGATAAGAAGATGCCGATCAACCTGAAAGGCAAAATTTATAGGACAGTAGTGAGGCCAGCTATGACATATGCTATAGAAACTGTGGCCCTGAGGAAAAATAACATCAGCAGGATGGAAGTAGCAGAGATGAGAATGCTTAGGTGGATGTGCGGTGTGACCAGAAAGGATCATCTGAGAAATGACTATGTCAGGGGAACAGTGAAAGTTACGAACTTAGGAGCGAAAATACAGGAGGCAAGGTTGAGATGGTTTGGTCATGTGATGAGGAGGGAGGACGAATATGTGGGAAGAAGGGGCATGCAGATGGATGTGCAAGGAAGGCGGAAGCGTGGGCGGCCAAAGAAGAGATGGAGGGAGCTGGTAGAAGAGGACTTGAAGATGAAGAACTTGGATGTGGTGACAGCCCAAGACAGGAAGGTGTGGAGGAGACTCATAACAAACAGTGACCCCACTTAAGTGGGAGAAGCTGTAGAAGAAGAAGAAGAAGAAAAATTTACATCAAGGTATTAAACTTTCTCCTACAGTGAACTTAAACACTCTCCTTTTTGCCGACGAACAAATAATAATTACATATTCTGAAGATAACTTACAGAAAGCTATTTTAGATCTAAATGAGATAGTCAAAGATTATGGCATGATAATATCAACAGAAAAATCAAAAACTATAGCCTTTCAAGGACAAGATTCAGCAAGAACTAAAATAGTAATAGATAACAAGATATTAGAACAGGTGAATTCATTAAATGAATTCACAATTTTAGGACACAATTTAATTCATTAAATGAATTCACAATTTTAGGACACAATTTAATTCATTAAATGAATTCACAATTCTAGGATGTATGATCACATGTGAAAATGAAAAAGATATAAACGTAAAAATTGCAAAATATCTAAAAATAACAGGTGTAATTAACTCTATATTTAAACCAAACCTAGTTCAAAAACAAACCAGACTAAAAGTATACAATACATTAGCTCTACCAGTCTTAATGTATGGAAGCGAAATCTGGACAATAAAACAAAGAGACAAACAAAGATTAATAACAGCAGAAATGAAGTTTATGAGAAAAACTGCAAAGTATACCCTATTTGATCACAAAAGAAACGAAGAAATTATGAAAGAATTAAACCAAGAACCAGTAATAGAAAAAATTAAAAAATATAAACATAAATGGATGGAACACGTTCAAAGAATGAAAACAGAAAGATTACCAAAACAAGCCTTAAAGTACAAGCCAATAGGAAAAAGAAAACCAGGATGTCCTCTTAAACCAGGCATGGACAACCTTTCCTAGTTCCGAGGCCAAATTATCATTCTCTCCAAGTCAAAGGCCGGACCAAATTATTAAATAAAATAAATTAATATTAAATGAATTAAAACAAGTTGCTACTTCATATTTCATTTATTTATAATATAATGCTTTGGTATAAAGCTCTACATAAATTTTATAATATAATGAACGACATAACAATTTAATGTGAAGATTGGCCCTGTACTACAACTATAAGACTATCAATATTGACGTTAATATTACTTAAGGATAATCGATAGAATTTTCGAGGTTTTCGTCCATTATTCTCGTCCAAATTTTTGATTTATTGTATTTCATCCTCGGAAAAAACTGTTCACACATATATGTGCTGTCGAAAAGACAAATGATTTTTCTTGAAAAGGCAAGTAAATTTGTATATTTTTCTTCCACCAAATAAAATTTATAAAAATCCGTCAAAGCAATGTTGTTAAATTGTGATTTTAGCACTAAATCCGCCTCAAGCTCAATAAGTTCCATCTGTAAGTTTTCTGGCACATTATTTACATCAGCAAAAATCGGATGAGCAATATAGCGAATGTGGAGTCTTTGTTTTTGAGGTCAGCAAACTTTGTATCAAATTGCTCTATTAGTGCCTTCAGTTGATCTCCATAACAATTATAAGGGATATTTTTATGAGTTGCTAGAGTAGGAAAATGATAATTTTTAGCTCTTATCTAACTTTCCAACAATCTTAGTTTATTACAAAAAGCTTTGACATGTCCATGCAGTTCATGAACCAATTGTCCTTGTTTTTGCAATTTAAGATTCAGTTCGTTTAGGTATTCTGTGACATCTACAAGGAATGCTAAATCACGCACCTACTCATCATCTTTTACTTGGTTAATTGTGTTTGCTTTTATGTCCAAAAAATCTGCAATGTCTTGTCTCAGATCATAAAATCGTTTTGACATTTTACCTTTACTCAACCACCTCACTTCACAATAATAAGACACATCTTCATAATCCGAAAATAGGTCTGCCAAATACTCAAATTGGCGGCGATTAAGTGTACGTGACTTAATAAAGTTAATACTGACTACCACAACTTCCATAACATTTGTGAATTTAACCACCTTACCGGCCATTAAAGATCAAATACGCACCCTCAAAAGCTTCGTATCCATCATAAATTTCAATGTAATATCAATGGTAGTACAATTTTAATATGCACTTCGCATCCATGATAATGTGGATGTATATATACGTCCTGGCCGGTAGCATGGTTAATCGATTTTGCACACAGATTTTGTTGCTGGATAATGCAGTGAAAATTTGTTAAATTTTCCAGATGGATCTGTAGTTCTTTTGCTCTTTTATGAACTAATCCAATAAATCCCTTCTATGCACCAACCACTGCAGGGGCTTCATCAGTGCATATGCCAGATAGTGATCTCCATTTAAGCCCAAATCTCTCGAAGACTGCGTTGACTGTTTCAAATATATCTTCACCTGTAGTTGTTCCTTTTAACGGCTGAAGCGCCAATAATTCTTCCGTGATGTTGAAATCTGCATCAACTCCTCGAATAAATATTGCTAGTTGTGCTGTATCGTAGGCATCAGTGCTGTCATCCAAAGCAATTGAAAATGCTTCCAATCTAGCAATCTTCTCTTTTAAACTTTTTTTGATATCATCAGCCATAATTTCTATCCGTCGGCCAACAGTACGTCTCGACAAACGAATATTCTCGAAGTCTTTTTTCTTTTCAGGACATATTATACTTGCAACATCCAGCAGACATTCTTTGATAAATTCTCCTTCACCAAATGACTTAGAATGCTTAGCGATTTTTTCGCTTACCACAAAGCTGGCTTTGACAATGCTGTGGTGCTGCATTCTTTGCTTGTTGAACATTTGCTGCTGGGTATCCAAGTTCTTCTTCAACTTCTGTATTTCATCTTTTCATAGTTGTCCATCAATTTTTGTGTGATCCGCATGTCTCGAAGTAAAGTGTCTCTTCAAGTTGTATTCTTTGTTGACGGATACGGATTCGTTGCACAACAAACATACAGGCAAACCTTTATTCAGAATAAAACAATAATCCTCTGTCCAGTTGTCTTGAAATTAATGATTCTCTGCATCTACTTTTCTTTTTTTTTTGCAATAACCCCTGACATTGTCCCAGATTTATAAGCAATATTCAGAACTGTCAAACAAACTGCTTCTACACCGCAGGCACTGAACAGAACACAACATCAACGCAGGCACCGAACAGAACATAACATCAATGCATGCACTGAACAAAGCACAACATCAATGCAAGTACTGAACTGACACGTTGTAACATGTTCACACAGCAGCTAATCAAAGTGAGAAAGAGACCTTGGTTGGAGAAAACATAGTGTGTTTTGCGCAAGTCATATGACATCAGCTTAATGTGAGTTAGTAGAACACACCATGTTTTCTCCCACCATAAATCAGACAAACTTCACTGAAATGGATTAGGGCTGGATCCGGCCTGCGGACTGCCCATATGTGTCTTAAATGATGACTTCTAAGGCTGGAACAGGCCATGCTAGGCCTAAATCTTTGATATGCATGATGATGATGATGATGAGGAAGAGAATTTAGAAGAACTGTGGGAAGAAAGAAAATGTACAGTCACAGAATCATCAAAGAATACACTTAATAAAACAACAAGAAAGAAAGATTGTAAATAGTTGTCAGAAGAAGCTATTTGAATAGCTTCTTCTGACAGAGGAAAGAAAAATGAAACTTCAGAAAAACAAAGAAAGGATTAGACAACTGAGTGCAGATTTCCAAAGGCAGGCTAGGAAAGATAAGGAAAATCAAAAGGAGCAAGGAAATTGAAACAATATTATGGGTAGAACAAGAGATCTGTTTAGAAAAATAAATGATGTTACAGGGAAGTTTATTCCTAGATTAAGAGTTGTAAAATGTAATTCAGGTAAATGTCTGATGGAAGAAGAAGAAGTGATAAAAAGATGGAAAGAGTATGTAGAGGATTTGTACAAGAAAGATAATAGTATTGAAGGAAAATATGAAAGGAGAGAATTTGTTGAGGAACCCATAATAATGAAAAGTGAAGTGATATCAGCAATGGAACAAATGCCAAAAGGAAAAGCTCCAGGGGCTGATGGTGTGTCAGTGGAATTATTGAGAGCAGCTGGGGATGAAATAGTGAATACAAGTATAGTGACAAAATATACTGGCCTGGAGATTTGAAAACATCAATATTCATCCAAATTTAAAAAAAAAAAAAAACAGAGATTGTGAGAATTACATTACAGAACCATTGCTTTAATTTCACATGCAAGTAAAGGTATGCTGTAAGTGATCCAACAAAGGCTGGGGTCATATGGAAATAGAGAAACGGCACAAGAACAGGCAGGCTTTAGGAGAGGTAGATGAACTAGAGATCAGATAGCAAAAATGAGATGGATAATGAAAAAACAAGAGAATTTCAGAAGGAAGTATTCATCTGTTTTATTGATTATAAGAAAGCTTTTGATTGTGTGGATCACAACAGACTGTGGATTGTAATGAGATTAGTGGGAATACCTGAACATCTAATTCTTAAAACATCCAATGTATGATAACCAAGAAGCTTTAAAAATAGTCTTTGAAGAAACAGACAGAGTTCAAATGGAAAAAGGGGTACAGCAGGGTTGTATACTGTCACCCTACCTTTTTAATATTTATAGCGAATATTATGAGAATGGCTGATTTAGACAAAGATCCTGCCAGAATTAAGATTGGTGGCAGGAAAATAAATAATTTAAGATATGAAGACGATACAACCTTCATAGCAGAAACTAAGGAAGATCTGGAGTGGTTGATTGTATTGGTTAAGATGGGAAGTAACAAAGCTGGGCTTAATTTAAACATCAGCAAAACAAAGGTGATGGCTTCTGGCAATTTAGTTGAATTTATAATAGAGGGAGATGAAATAGAAATCGTTGAAAGTTATGTATCCAGCATCAGAAATGATGGTAAATGTGAAGATGAAATTAAAAGGATAGCCATGGGAAAAAAAGCGATGTTAAACCTGGGCAAAAATTCTTAAAAATAGAGGCGTGAGTAAGGCCATGAAAGTTAGAATTGTGAAAGCAATAGTATTTCCAGTAGTGATGTATAAATGTGAAAGCTGGATTATTAAGAAGAAAGATAGAAAGCAAATTGATTCATTTGAATTATGGGTGTGGAGGAGACTATTAAGAATCTCATGGAGACTGCAAGAATGACCAATAAGAAGGTTTTAGAGAATATAAAGACAGAATGCTCCTTGGAGGCAATGATCGCTAAACAGAAATTGATCTAATATGGACATATTATGCAAGCTGATGAATCATTGGAAAAGGCAGTGTTATGCTGGAGAAAATTGAGGGAATGAGAAGAAGAGGAAGACCACAAGCGAGTTGAATAGACAACATAAAACAACTTACCAACTTGAACTTACAATTGTTGAAAGAAATTCTCGTGGAAAGGCTTAGAGCATTGTTTACTAAATAATTTAAGGAAATTACAACGTAAACTAGGATATACATTAAAATAAATTTTAATATACTTCAATATTTCGGCAACGTCACGTTGCTATTTTCAAGGAACTTAATAACAAGACACGTGCACGCAGGCACAACAGTGAGTGAGGAAGAAGCAGGAAGCTATTATTTCGCCTAAAGTCCTGATGGTGCCCCCTAGCGGGCAATGTTGGTATTCTTGGGCGATTGGGCTGAAGGTCTTCTGATGTAGGTTTCCCAAATTTCAGGCAATCTCATGTAGCCAAATTTGTTGAGGTTTGGAATGTTTCTTAGGGCTGAAGCTGATTCCATGAAAAGCCTTTCATATTTGTATTTATTACGGTGTATCGTGGCTTTCTTCCACCGTAATCTATGGCAGGTATCGAGCGCATGGTCAGCAAGAACAGAGTGGCTGTATTGGTGAAACCGGATGTAGTCGTCGTGTTCTGAAATTTGTTTGGCCAAAGTAGGACAGCTTACAGCTGCAAGGGACCTGGTATACACCAGGTAGGTCTAGGAGGGGAGGTTGATCTTTAGTAGAGTGGATAAGAAATGCCAATTTTTTATATGGTCTGTAACAAGAAGTCATTTTTTTTAGGATTTTTGTAATTTTTTCTGAGGTGCCTCGGATATAGGGTATGGTGATGGATTTAAAGTAATCCTTGTTGTGAGGGGGGGGGGTTGTGGTTTACTGGTTTCAATATTTTTTTGGGGTTTTTTTGGGGGGGAGGTAGCCATTGGCTCAGAAAGTGTTGAGAATGTGGTTTAGTTCTGTGGTTAGGGCACTGTCATTTGAACAGATAAGTTTAGTCCTGTTGTGTAGTGTCTTAATGACTCCATATTGTTGCGAGGAGGGGTGGTGGGATTGTTGGTGAATGTATCTGCCTGTATGGGTGGGTTTTCTATAGACTGAGAAAACCAAGGTTCCATCAGGCTGGTGGGTGACTAGTGTGTCTAAGAAAGAAATGTAGTTGTTTTTTTCCTCTTCCAGGGTGAATTTGATTATGGGGTGTTGGTTGTTTAAGTGTGTTAGGAAGGAGAGGAGTGCATTGGAGCCATGTGGCCAAATAGCGAACACATCATCAACATAGCGAAGCTTAAATGGTTGGTTTTTGTGAGGCAGAGTTTAAAGCTTTTTCTTCAAAAGTCTCCATATAAAAGTTGGCCAAGGGTGGGGAGAGTGGAGAACCCATGGCTGTCCCCTCTATTTGTTTGTAGAATTTTCCTTGCCAAACAAAATAGCCTGAGTTCATTGTGAACTGAAATGTAATATTGGGAGGAAATATAGCTTGGATTAGCTCTAAGGATTTTTTGAGTGGGACATTTGTGAACGGGTATATACCAGGTCCCTTGCAGCTGTAAACTGTCCTACTTTGGCCAAACAAGCAGGACAGCAAATATCAGAATTTCGGAACACAAGGACTACATCCGATTTCACCAATACAGCCACTTTGGTCTTGCTGAACATGCGCTCGATACCTGCCAAAGAATACGGTGGAAGAAAGCCACAATTATACACCGTAGTAAATATAAATATGAAAGGCTTTTCATGGAATCAGCTTCAGCCCTAAGAAACATTCCAAACCTCAACAAATTTGGCTGCATGAGACTGCCTCAAATTTGGGAAACCTACATCAGAAGACCTTCAGCCCAATCGCCCAAGAATACCAACATTGCCCGCTAGGGGGCACCATCAGGACTTTAGGAGAAATAATAGCTTCCTGCTTCTTCCTCACTTACTGTTTGTTGTGCCTTCGTATTCCTAACTGTGTCAAATTCAAGCACCGTTTCTCTTTGCAAAAGGCTCTTCATATTTATAACTGTGCCAGCCAAGCCTTGCTCAGGGAACAAATCGCCATGACTCGCCGTTTCCTGAATGATGCTAACTTAGCTATCCAGGCACTCGAAGATGACCTTTCAAGCACCTTAAGGCACGAAATTTGGTCTATTTTATATGACATCTCGTGCACTGCGGCGGAGAAAGAATTTAAAAAAGTACAAGATCGACACATAAAAAAATTTGAAAATTTAAAAAAGAACTCTCGAAACCACAACTTCCTACCGAAACGGTAGTCGATAGTCAACCTTTCGCCATTTAGTGTGAAACCTGAAGCACTCGATGCCCTCGCACATGGCCGCAACTTCGCTATTGCGTCCAGAAGAATACCTGCTGAAGATATTATGATACGAATTGAATGCGGGATACGACACCTTCCAAACCACGTTGCCAACGATATTAGACTGGATGTGGCCTGTGTTGTGAGCAAAGCTAAACCACCAAAAGCCAACATGCCCAGTAAGGAAATTAAATCTCGACTAGAATTAAAGAAAAACAAGAAAATAATAATCACCAAAGCTGATAAAGGGAGCGTCACAGTATTGCTTAACCAAAAGGATTACACAGGTAAGCTGAAAGCTCTATTGTTAGATCGGGCTACTTACCTCCCTATCAAGTACAATCCCACCAACTCACAAATTAGAAAACTCCACAGGCTCCTTAAGAAGGTCACTTCTTGGCCTGTGGAAATCACTAACAAATTAAAACCATTTAACTCCCCCCCCCCCTGTATTTATGGACTCCCAAAAATACATAAGGAAAATGTGCCATTACATCCCATAGTGGATGGTATTGATTCCCCCCACATACAAACTAGCTAAACATTTTGCCAAAGCTCTCTTACACTATACTGGCAACACACCTTCACACATAAAAAACTCAGCCCACTTCAAAGCCAGCATAGAAAACCTTACACTCAAACAAACTGACATAATGGTCAGTTTTGATGTCTCCTCCTCCTTATTCACAAATGTCCCACTTAAAGAATCCTTAGAGCTAATCCAAGCTAAATTTCCTACCGATATCACAGCCCTATTTCAGTTCACAATGAACTCGGGCTATTTTGTTTGGCAAGGAAAATTCTACAAACAAATAGAGGGGACAGCCATGGGTTCTCCAATCTCCCCACCCTTGGCTAACTTTTATATGGAGACTTTTGAAGAAAAAGCTTTAAACTCTGCCCCACAAAAACCAACCATTTAAGCTTCGCTACGTTGATGATGTGTTCGCTATTTGGCCACATGGCTCCAATGCACTCCTCTCCTTCCTAACACACTTAAACAACCAACACCCCATAATCAAATTCACCCTGGAAGAGGAAAAACTCAACTACCTTTCTTTCTTAGACACACTAGTCACCTGCCAGCCTGATGGAACTTTGGTTTTCTCAGTCTATAGAAAACCCACCCATATAGGCAGATACATTCACCAACAATCCCACCACCCCCTCCTCGCAACAATATGAAGTCATTAAGACACTACACAATAGGGCTAAACTTATCTGTTCAAATGACAATGCCCTAACCACAGAACTAAACCACATTCTTAACACTTTCTCAGCCAATGGCTACCCCCTCCCCCCAAAAAAAACCCAAAAAATATTGAAACCAGTAAACCACAACCCCCCTTCCCCCCTCACAACAAGGATTATTCTAAATCCATCACCATACCCTATATCCGAGGCACCTCGGAAAAAATTACAAAAATCCTAAAAAAATATGACTTAACTTCTTGTTACAGACCATATAAAAAATTGGCATTCCCTTATCCGCTCTACTAAAGACAAACCTCCCCTCCTAGACCTACCTGGTGTATACCAGGTCCCTTGCAGCTGTAAGCTGTCCTACTTTGGCCAAACAAGCAGGACAGGAAATATCAGAATTTCAGAACATAAGGACTACATCCAGTTTCACCAATACAACCACTCTGGTCTTGCTGACCATGCACGCTGGATACCTGAAATAGAATACGGTGGAAGAAAGCCACGATAATACACCGTAGTAAATAGAAACATGAAAGGCTTTTCATTGAATCAGCTTCAGCTCTAAGAAACAATCCAAACCTCAACAAATTTGGCTGCATGAGACTGCCTCAAATTTGGGTAACCTTCATCAGAAGACCTTCAGCCAAATCGCCCAAGAATACCAACATTGCACGCTAGGGGGCACCTTCAGGACTTTAGGAGAAATAATAGCTTCCTGCTTCTTCCTCACTCACTGTTTGTTGTGCCTGTGTGCACGTGTCTTGTGCTTAAGTTCCATGAAAATGGCAACGTGATGCTGATGAAATATTGAAGTATATTAAAATTTATTTTAATGTATATCCTAGTTTACGTTGTAATTTCCTTAAATTATTTAGTAAAAAATGTTGAAAGAAAGGTTAAGAGACCAAATAGGATGGAGAGCCTTTGTTCACAAGATCACCAAGAGTCAAAAATAACTGGATGGTACACATAACAACAAAACAATAGGACAGTTATTAAAAAAAATAAATCCAAAAGTTAAGATAAACCAAATTAACTGCCTCCCTATACCTGTATCTTCCTATGAATCTTTATCTTGCATTCTTGGCATCGTATGTTTTGCTAACCTCATCATCATAATCATCAAATTCCTGACATGTACCCTCAAGGGGTGTACAGGATATGATAGTACTTCATGAAAAATTTACCTCATTACTAATTTCCTATCAACAATTTTCCTCCAAATCAGTCTGTTACTTGTCAAGACTCCAACATCATTATCCGATCTTATATTTCCATCGTCTAAGGCACTTTGTACCATATCAATTCACCTATATCTTGGTCTTCCTCTGGGTCGTTTTCCTGCCAACCTGGCAGAGAACACTTGTTTTGCTAATCTTTCCTATCCCATTCTATTTAAGTGACCATACCACCTGAGATTAGCTCTGCTAACACATTCCTGGATGCTAACAATGTCAAGTTCTTTCCTAATCCCTCGATTTTAATATCACATTGCCATTGATGCCATCTGTTCACATCCCTAATCTTTCTCAGGACTCTCAGATCCATAAGTTAAAACTGGTTTGACAATGCCTTGTATATAGCTAATTTAGTGTTTTGACTAATTTCTCTCTTATTCCATATAAATTTATTCAGTTGACTTCCGACCATACCAGCTTTGTTGATTCTGTTGTCTATTTCCATATTTAATTTACCATCTTCACTAAAAATTATGCCTAAGTAGCTGAAATGTTTTACTTGTTCTATAGCTTCTCCATTCACAATGCAGTTGATATTTTCAATGTTTCTGCCTGTTTTCACTGTCTTTGTAATGCTGACCTTCATTCCATATCTATTACAACAATTATTCACTTTAGTCAGGGAATCTTCAAACTTGTAGCAGATTTATTTAGAAATATAACATCATTCACATAAAGCAAAAGAACTAATTTTTATATCAAGTTTAATACCACTTTCCTTCATAATGTGATTCATATAGATAATGAATAACAGAGGGGATAATGTACATCTTTGTCTAACACCAGATTTAACATTAAACCACCTTCCTGCACTTGCTTCAATTCTAACTGCTGACTTAAAACTCAAATAAAGACTAAGTATCACTTGTTATAATGCCCCATTCACACCATATAACTGTATTTTGAATAACTTCTCTCTTAGCATCTTGTCATATGCCTTTTCCAGATCTACAAAACTCAAATACAGATCTTTGTAATATTCCCATGATTTCTCAACTATCTGTTGTAAAGTGAAAATCTGATCCTGACAGAGGGACTAATTTTAGATGATTGGAGTAGAGCTCTCATAGTATCCATATATAAAATGGGAAATAAAACTGAATGTGAGAATTCAGTTTTATTCAGTCCAGAACTCTCTAGACCCTCAAAAAATTCCTCCACTTCTACCTTAGTAGAGCCTTTTGTGGGACCATAGGCACAAATGTCTCACTGTTCAGTTTCCCATTTTGATATTTGCCCACATCACTCTACTTGACACTGCCTGCCATTCAAGAAGATGAGCCTTGTATTTTGTGTTGAATACTATGGCTACTCCTTCTTTTCCTTGATTGTCATTGCGTGAATAATATAACATTTTGTATTTATTGCTCAGAAAGATCTCACCAGTTTTTGTCTTTTTTGTTTCAGTCACCCCTATTATGTCAATCTGGTACTTATCTAATTCCACAGCTAGCTTCATTTCTTTGCCATTCAGGCTTTTTATGTTGATAGTACCGATCTTTAACTCTGGTGATGTTGAATTGGGGTGCGCTTTTGCTAACCTTTCCTTTTTAATTCTGCTTAAGTGACCATACCAAATCAATTCCCTTTCTAATATTTTAATTTTTAACATGATTCTGCCATTAATGGCATCTTTTTACTTTCATAATTTTCCTTAGAATTCTCATTCATATCTGTGGTTTCTACAATTTGGATCAATTTCTGACAACTTTCAGATCCACAAGTTCAAATTAGTTTAAACAATATCAATGCATAGTAATCTTTCTTTTTCCATATATTCATCATAAATTATTCCATATGCAGCTGACTCTCATTCACAGTTTTTTATAATGGGTATTTTGCTATAGTAAATTTCTTTAGGATAGAACTGTAACTATAAGAATTTGGCTGGAACTTTTCAATACTTTGTTGCACACTGAATGAATTTGTTTGAATGGTGTTTGTTATAGTGAAATTCAGCTGTAAATATATTCATATAAATTATTCCATATTCAGCTGGTGAGGAACCATACCAGCTTTGTTTATTCTGCTATCTATTTCCATATTTAATTTGTTATTTTAACTAAAAAGTATGCATAAACACCTGAAATGTTAATTTTCATCTCAAATTTGATACAGAAGTATTTCAGTTTTGTTAAAGTGTTAACTATATGGGTTAATTTAAGAATAATTCTAAGCTGATTGTGATCTGAAGTTTAATGCTACTTTCATTCATGATGCAATCCATCTAGTGATGAATCAAGTAGAGATAGAGTACACTCGTGTCTTATATCAAACCATCTTCTGTATATTTTTCAATTCTAACCATTAATTGACAACTTAAGTAGAAGCTATATGAATAATATAGCTTCTACTGAGTAATACAGCATGAATAATATTCCGCTTTGTTAAAAGTACAAATTCTACTGTTTGCATATCATCAGTACAACACAGGTAATAGAACTGCTAATAAACTTTTAAAAATATTACAAAAGTTTTATCTTTTGTAATATTTTTGAAAAATCTTATGTATTCTGCTGAAAACTTATTCATTAGTGATAGTGAGACTGAATACTTAGTAGCTTCAAGTTTTATAGAGAATTTAATGAAAGCAAAACAGCAGTTAGAGCTGGAGCAATGAGATGGATAGCATGAAAATCAAATATAGTGAATGGTGTGGAGTTTTCTAAGATGGCTCAGGTATATCAGCCAGAAGGGTGAGTGAGAGAATATGAGTAAAAAGAATGCGACTGTGAACATGAAAGTGACTGAAAAAAGCAAAAGCAAGTATAACTGCAGAAACAGAAGTGAGCTAGACTGATGGAGCAAAAGCATGAATGTGGAAATGGAAGAAAGTCTAACCAATGGAGCACAAGCAGGAATGATTGTCAGTATGAAAGAAAGCATGTTTGCAAGAAACAAAGAAAGCTGAAATACAAGAATCGAAGAATGAAATGGTTAAGATGAGAAATGAGATGAGGTGTATGCAAGATTATGGTGGTTAGGAACAGAAAAGTGGAAAAAAATAAAATGACAGATAGAAGGGAAAATGAAGTGGCAAATAATTCAAGAGTAGCACTGTATGAAGATTCTATTATAAAAGGTATGGTGAATGAGAGAGTGACAAAGTTTATTTTCCAGGAGAGAGGAATAGGATGATTGATGCTTTAGATATGAGAAGTAAAAGAGTGCAGAGTTAGTGGTAGTAGGAATGAATGATTTGGTTGGGCATGCAGAGAATGGGTATCATGAGATTACCGAGGGGAGTGAAAGACAATAGCATGTTCTGAAGAGTAGTTGTTGTCCAAGCATGATGAGTTGAGGTGGAGAGCAAAGATCCTATGAATAGCATGTTAACAGAAATGTGTGAAAAGAAAAGAGTGTGGTTTGTGAATGAGTGGAAGGAGTTTGAGGGACAAATAGAACAATATAAAAGTGATGAACGCATTTGAATGGTTTTGGTGTCAGTCATCTGGAAAGGCTACTGCTGGAAAGAGGTGTGATGACTGATGTGAACAAGGTATCAGTGGGAATCACAGGTGGTGTGAAAAGCAAGAGAGAGTAGACCAGGCAAAATTGAAGTGACTGTGAATGAAGATGTGAGTAATGTGAGACATCAGAATTTGGGAACAGGAATGCAAGTTGCACTGGGGGGAAGGGGGGGGGGGGGACAGTGTAATGATAGTGGATTCTGAATGCAATCATTACTACTTTACTGAAAATGATCAGAATAGGAATAGGATGCTTGAGATGAATGAGAAATTGAGTCTGGGAAGATATATATGGACAAAGGGTAGAGTTGAGCAAACAGACACAGATGAGGCAGTCACAGATTAGGGGTGAGGAGTGGCATGGGTAGGACTGGTTATAGACCAAGAATTGCCATGTTTATTTTAAGAATTCTAGGAGCATCAGAAGGGAGATGAAATTGTTTCATTTATTTAGTTTATTCACTTGCAAATAATTGGAATAAGTAAGCATAAGCATAGTTGAATGAGAATGATATTCTGAAAATAGTAGAAATGGAAAGGTATAATGTTTTTTGTGAGGATAGGAAGGAAAGAAGGGGAGGTGTAGGAGTGCTACTGATGATAGCATGGGGAATTATGTCTGCACAAAATTGAGAATATATATCTACAATACATACAAGTTCCTCAAGCAACCAATAGTCATGGATGTCTGACTAGAATGAATATCTTCATACTTCAGATGTGACAGTTCTGAGCATAAACTGCTGCTTCATGCCAATTCCTGTGATAGTGTCAATCCATCTCTTTTCCTAACACCTTCTGGATTACTCAAAGTAATCTGTTGACCAATCAAATACCCTGCATTCTGAGAACATACCCGAACCAGCATAGCCCTTCCTTAGGTAAGATAGTGCTGAGAGGTGGGTGACCACTCCCCCCTCCCAACATATTTCATCATTATTCACAAAGTCAAACCATCTTTTTCCCAAAATACTCTTTAAATACCACTGATCAAAGGCATCAAGTCTGGTTGGCCCAATGGTTAGTATACCCATTCTAACCAACAGGCTGTGGGTCCAAATCCTGCCATGGGCATGGATGTTTGTGATTGTTTTTAAGTGGAAGATTACCGCACCGCTTATTGAAAAGTTCCATATTTGATCTCTAGAGCAGGATTTCTGAACTATGAAAAAAATAAATTTAATTAAAAATTGGTAAAAATGGAAAAAAAATCCTTAGCCCACCCATGATACAAAAATGTGCTATAGGTTTGCAAACAACCTTTCATGAATGGGAGCAGCATAAAAATTGCTCTTACATAATGTCCATGTGTCTCTGCTCATAATGCATAACAGAGAGAACCAAGCAATTATAGATTTTAAGCTTTGTTTTGGCTGAGATTCTACTGTCTTTCCAAGCTTGGTATAATTTTTTGAACACTCCTAACACCATTCCTAGTATTCTACCTACTTCATTAATATCGTTACACAGCTACCAAGATAATTGAACTGACAGAGGACTCACCTTTATCACCTGTTTTCATTGCCTTTGTTTTCTCAATATTGATAATCAAACCTAGTTAAGTCTCAATGTCATCAATTGCAGCAATAAAGGAATTAATTTTTTACACATTTGTGAATAAGACCAAATCATCAGCATAATCCAGATCAGATATCCTAAGATTCTTAGACCCACTTTAATCTCCAATTCTTCCCTTTTAGAGTGTTGCTCATCATAAAATCAATTACAAGACTAAATAGAAAAGTTGATGAGACACATCCCTGTCTTACTTCAGCTGTTATTTTAATCAACTTCAACATAAGCCTCATTGTTATCATATAAAGCAGTCAGGATGCTAAATATGCAATCACAGGCTGAATTTCTCAACATTTCTCAAGGATCTGTCTCAATGAAAATATTTGGTCTATGTAGCTTCTTCCCTTTCTGAATCCACCTTGTTCATCTCTAAATTGCTTGTCAACCAAATCCTTTATCCTGTTGAGTATGATAATGCACAGGGCCTTACCTAGAACTAACAATAAAGCTGATTTCCCCTATAATTATCATATACACTATGCAATCTCCTTTCTTATGGAACTATTATACTTCTAGTGAAGTATCTGGAAATATTACCACTTTGATAGAAAATGCTCAGGATCTAAGTGACTATACTCTCCATTCCTATCCCTTTATGGAAGAAAATAGTGATAGTGGTTTTGAAGCAGTATAATGTGAGGTTGATAGGATGAGATATTTAGTTGGGTGTTACTATAGGTCAGGGGGTGGAGACAAAGAAACATATAGGCAACTTCGGTTTGTGAGCAAGGGAAAGATGATCATTATGGGTGATTTTAATTATGGCAATACTGATTGGAATGAAGAGATAGCATCAGGGAATAAGAAGAATGAATTTCTTGAGTTCTTAAGGGACAACAGTCTTAGGCATTATGTCATGGAGGGCACACGAGCATTAAGAGTCTTAGATCTGATTATATCATCAGAGGATGTGATTGTGAATGGAGTATAATCTTCCTCCAGATGGAGAGAGTGACTAATATGCAATGGAGGACACACCAGGATTGAGAGATTTAGACCTGGTTGTATCGTAAGGCAATGTGCTTGTGAATGAAGTGTCTAATGTTCCCCCAATTGGCAAGAGTGACCACGATGTGATCACCTGGGTTGTTGTCACCAGTCATGTGAGAACTTCTGTGAAGAAGAGATATATGTTAAGATTAGAAATATATACACGTTAGCACAAGAATAATGTTTAATTTGCCAAATATTTCAGTCTGAATATTACAGACCATCTTCAGTGGCTACATAGGAATAGTTTTAAAAAACAAGGTGGAATACGAACAATTGATCATTCATACATTTGTATTCCACCTTGTTTTTTAAAACTATTCCTATGTAGCCACTGAAGATGGTCTGTAGTATTCAGACCGAAATATATGGCATATTAAGCATTATTCTTGTGCTAACGTGTATATATTTCTAATCATTATGTCACAAGTATCGTGAACAAATCAAGAGATATATGTGGAATTACATGACTGTGATTATGAAAAAACTAAGGAGACAACTAGGAGTTATAGCAGGAAAAAAGGAGTTGGGTGGAAAGGAGAATGATCCTGCTTGGGCATTTAACAGCAGCAATGTCTGAGTTTATTCCAAAGGTGAAAAGGCTCAATAAGGTGGGAGTAAATGGATGAATGAAGGGATTAAACATAAAATTTGGAAAAGATGCACAGTGGAAGAAAGTTTCATCCTTGTGAATGCAACATCATGAGAAGCTGGAGTGTAGAAGGTATGGTGTAGGAGGCAATGATGGTGAGTGAGCACGAGGTATATGAGGAATTAAGTAAACAAGATGTTAATAAAGTAGGACTTCACAGTATATCACTGCATGTTTGAAGGAATGCTTCAGGGCAGCGTTTCCCAAAGTGTAGAAAAAGTCTTTAGGGGAACGAGGCACTTTTTTTTAAATTTTGATTACTTTTTTCAACTTTTATATTTTTGTCACAGTATTGTCACAGATAAGTGCAGGTCTAGTCTACAACTAATTTTTCAATAACTAAAAATCCAAAGGAAGTTTTAAAGTCTCTTAGCATGTATCGATTGACCTCCGTTAGAGTGTGTTTGGATGATGGCACAATTGTGTTCCAGCTGCTTGGCTCAAACCATTTGTATTAAAAGTTCACATTTGAATAGTTTAATCCATCCTGGTTGAAACTCTCCACTATATTTCATTAAATATCTCCACTAAATCCACTTTATGTATATTAGATTCATATAACTAAAAATATATTTAATAATTTTTAAAAAATTGTTTCAAATGTTTGTAATTTATTATAAAGCATATGTTAAAAAAAATATAACTATATAAGTGAGGAGAGACTTCCACATAGCCTTCAAAGGAATACGGAGAACCGACCAGGGCTTCTGACTTAATGTCCAATCCTCACCTTCTTGTGGTGTACCCTGTTAGGTATCTACCTGAATACTGAACGAACAAGGATGGGCTGGCAATTTGGAATTTAGCCAACAAATTGTATTCTTATTGGCTTAAACCAAAATTTCAAATGATGGCACAACATGACAGAATTTCATACCGGCTGGGGCATCACCCAGTTAAACAAGGCCCCATTGTTTTCGCCAGGAAACCAGGGCAAAAACAGCAAAAAGTCAGCTACTGGAACAAATCCTAAAACTTACCCCAACTGAACATCACCAGAGTTGAAGTTTGGTGCTATCAACAGAAGAAGCCTGAATGGCAAAAAAATGGAGCTAGCTAAGGAATTGAATAAGTACCAGATCGACATAATAAGGGTGACTGAAACAAAAAAGACAAAAAATGGTGAGATCTTTCTGAGCAACAAATACAAAATGTTATATTCAGGCAATGACAATCAAGGAAAAGAAGGAGTAGCCATATTATTCAACACTAAATACGACGCTAATCTTCTTGAATGGCAGGCAGTCTCAAGTAGTGATGTGGGCAAATATTAGAATGGGGAACTGGCCAATGAGACTTATTTGTGCCAATGGTCTCACAGAAGAGTCTACTAAGGTAGAAGTGGAGGAATTTTTTGAGGCTTTACAGAAAGCAACTGACACAATGAAAAAGGAAAAGTTGATCCTTGTTGGGGATCTAAACAGCAGAGTAGGAAATGATTTTCAGACATACAAAAATATTTTGGCAAAATTTAGAGAAAAGAGCAAAGCTAATAATAATGGCAAATACCTGTTGGATTTCTGCTCAGGACATGGACTGGTTATTACAAACACAATGTTCCAGCATAAAAATGTACACAAATTCACATGAAGAGAAGAGGCAAGGAATAAGAAAAGTCTCATTGACTATGTTATTGTTGATAGTAATGTTTTCCCACTGGTGCAGGACACCAGAGTGTACAGAGGATTTGAAATTGGAAGTGATCACCATTTAGTCTTGCTTGAGCAGATAAAATTGAATTTCATATTGAAAAGAAGAACATGCAAGAAAGTTTTAAAGAGAATAAAAGTTGAGCAGCTCTCAGATGAGAACTGTAGACTAAAATACATAAATATTATTCAAGTAAAAATGAAAGAATTTGAGAACAGGAACCAAACCTTGGAGATCCAGTGGCAAGCCCTGAAGAAAACACTGACTGATTCAGCCAGAAAGGCATGTGGTGAGGTTGTGTGCAAGGATAGAAAAATCAGAACTCCATGGTGGACAGAGGGAGTTAAAGAGGTAGTGAAGGAAAGAAGAAAGTATATCAAAAGTTCCTGGCAAATAAATCAGCTTGTGCTCTTAGAGAATATAGAGACAAATGTAAGAAAGCTAAACACTGTGTAAAACTGGCTAAACAAAAGTCATAGGAGGACTTTGGCAAGAACATAGCAAGAAGTTGGCAAGATATCCTGGAGAATGTTGAAGAAGCTCAGAAATGGAGGAAAGAGTGCTAAAAGGAATTAGAGATGATAAAGGTGACATGAAAACAGGAGAAAAAGATATCCTTGAAGTACGGAGTAATTACTTTCGAAAAACTGCTAAATAAACAAGCAGTGATGGCAGCAAAGTGGTAAAAAACACTGACCAGGCATGCAATCAGGAATACACATCCATACTTGAAGTAGAAAAAGCCATCAAAAGCTTGAAATGTGGAAAGGCAACAGAAGTAGATTTTATTCGACCAGAAATGCTCAAGTATGGACGTATAAAAGTCTTGCACTGGCTGCCCTGCATAGTTCCGAAGGCTTGGACATAGGGACAAATTCCAGATGATTGGAGTAAAGCTCTCATAGTACCCATATATAAAAAGAGAAATAAAACTGAATGTGAGAATTACAGAGGCATTTCATTATTGAGTGTTCCTGGTAAGATAAATGCAAGTATACTTGAGAAATTGAGAAGGATTGTGGATGAGAAGCTTGGTGAAGAACAAGTTGGATTCGGCAAAATAGAAGCTGTCAGGATCAGATTTTCACTTTACGACAGATAGTTGAGAAATCATGGGAATATAACAAAGATCTGTATTTAAGTTTTGTAGATCTGGAAAAGGCATATGACAAGGTGCCAAGAGAGAAGCTATTCAAAATGCTACAGTTGTATGGTGTGAGTGGATCATTATATCAAGCAATACTTAGTATTTATTTGATTTGTAAGTCAGCAGTTAAAATTGAAGTACAGCAAGATGGTTTAATGTTAAATCTGGTGTCAGACAAGGATGTACATTATTCTCTCTCTTATTCATTATCTATATGGATCACATTATGAAGGAAAGTGGTATTAAACCTCAAAATTGGTGGTGTTAATCTCAGCTCTTTGTTTTATGAGGATGATAAATCTGCTACAAGTCTGCAAGATTCCCTGACTAAATTGAATAACTGTTATAATAGGTCAGCATTAAAAAGACAGACAATGAAAATAGGCAGAAACATTGAAAATATCAACTGCATTGTGAATGGAGAACTTATAGAATAAGTAAAACATTTCAGCTACTTAGGCGCGATTTTCAGTGAAGATGGTAAGTTAAATGTGGAAATAGATAATAGATAAGCTGGTATGGTAGGAAGTCAACTGAATAAATTTATATGGAATAAGAGAGAAATTAGCCAAAACATTAAATTAGCTGTATACTGTATAGAAGTGTTTAAACCAATTTTAACTTATGGATCTGAGAGTCCTGAGGAAGACTAGGGGCATCAACACATAGAATCAATGGCAATATCATATTAAAAACGAGGATATTAGGAAAGAACTTGACATTGTCAGCATCCAGGAATGTGTTAGCAGAATTAATATCAGGTGGTATGGTCACTTAAGCAGAATGGGAGAGAAAAGATTAGCAAAACAAGTGTTCTCTGCCAGTTTGGCAGGAAAAAGACCGAGAGGAAGACCAAGATATAGGTGGATTGATACAGTAAAACGTGCCTTAAAAGACAGAAATATAAGTCCTAATAATATTGGAGTCGTGACATTTAACAGACTGATTTGGAGGAAAATTGTAGATAGGAAGTTAGTAATGATGTAAATTTTTCATGTAGTACTATCATACCCCTGTACACCCCCTTGAGGGTGTATATCAGGAATCTGATAATGATGATAAAAAAAAAAAAAATAAACACCTTTATAACTGTCAAACTGACTTTGCCTTGGAGTACAGTGATGTTACTAAAATTTTAAAAGGGATACATTGTTACTGAAATTTTGAGAATTAACAGTACCCTTGGCATACCTGCTAAACATGTGTTTTGCAATAGGCAAGTTCCCCCCCAAAAAAAATAGAAAGTGAGAAAAACTGTTCCACTTAAAAATAATTTTTTATTTTAAAAGAGAAGTGGGGGGGAGTATAAGTCAGGATACAGATTATAGGCCAATCTGTGTGTCTGGAGTTGTTAAGATGGTGGTGTTTGGCACAGGCTAGGATTTAGAAATGGGTTGATAATAGCATTATTCTCTATGACGGTGTATAGGGGTTTGTCAAGTGGAATTCTTGTTTTAATAAATCTGTATATGTACTATAACAAAGTTACGAATCCATTACATAAGGAAGATGCATATATATATATATATGGCGATATACTTGGATTATTCATAGGCTTTGGACAGATTTTCACATGACAATCCATTTCACTAAACTGAAATGGATGGGATTGGATAAGAGACCAGTGAGTTGGATAGGAAATCAGCTGTCAGACACGTATCAGCAAATGTGTATGGAAAGTGGTATCCTAAAAGACCAAGGTAATGCAAGGATCTGTCTTATCATTATTGTTTAACTTGTATGCTAATGATATTGAGAGAGGCTTAATCAGAGATGTGCAGTTGTTTACCAATGATGAAAATTTGGGAAAAACTATGAGGAGCAGAGCAGATGCTATGGCTTTTTTGGCACTGGTTAGTTAATCCTGGCCGAAGGTTATTGACATTAGTGAAACAATACTAACAGAAGATGATATAGTTAATGGGACAGAATGTGAGTTTGACATCACTGATTCAAATATCTGGTTTAATGCCACTTTCTTTTATAATGCAATCCATATAGATGAATTATAGTGGAGATAACGTGCATCCTTGTCTTACTCCTGATTTTACATCAAATCACCTTCCATTCTAACTGATGATTTGCAACTTAAATATAGAACATACAACAGAATAAAAATATTTAGGCACCTACTTTACCGCAGATGGAAAGCAAGAAAAGAAATAAAAATAAGAACAGCCATAGCTAAAGATGAATTCTGGAAAAATAAAGATCTGCTCAGAAGTTCTGTGAGTATCGAGACAAAGAAAAGAATGATAAGAACATTAGTGTGGCCAATTTTCACATATGGAAGTGAGACCTGTATATTCAAGAAGAGAGTAAGGCAACAGATAATGGCTTTTGAAATGTTGTGCTATAGGAGAGCTCTGAAAATCCCATTGACAGAACATGTGACAAATACAGATGTCCTACTGAGAATGAAAACACAGAGATCTTTATTACAGGAAATGATCCAGAGAAAGATGAGATTGGCAGGACATGTACTGAGAGGTTCAGCAGGACAGAGGATACTAACAGTTTTAGAAGGAAAAATTATGGGAAAAGGATCAAGAGGCAAAAAACAAAGGACATGGCTCGAAGATATAAGATTATGGACAGGACAGACTATGCAGAAACAAAAAGGAAAGCCACCAACAGAGAGAACTGGAAGGACATGGTGTTGCACCCTCTCACTGAGGAAGTTACATGAAGAAGAATAAGATTGCTCTGTGTAATATTCCATTTCCCCATAACTGTGGTGATTTGATAAGCATTTCCCTTTTCCAGATCTACAAAACTAAAGTACAGGTCGTAATCCCATTATTTTTGAATTATCTGTCATAAAGTAAAAATTTGATTTTGACATTCACCATTTGACCTGAACCCAGCTTGTTCTTATTCCAAGTTTCTCTTCCATAATTTTTGTCAGCCTCTTCTCAAGTATGTTTGCACACATCTTAACTGGAACACTCAGCAGAGAAATTCCTCTGTAATTTTCTAACATTCTGTTTTATTCCTTTTTTTATAGATGAGAACTATAAGAGCTCTACTCCAATCTTCTGGAATTCCTCCTCACCAGGGTTTCTGAATTATGCAGCTTAGCCACTGCAAAACTTTTATACCTCCACATTTCAGCATTGATGATCAAATATCTATTCCAGCTGCTACCCACATTTCAAGTTTTTAATGGCTTTTCCCAACTCAAGTATTGAAATGTAATACTGTTTGCATTCCTATCAAAATTTTCTACTGCTGTTCTATCGCTGCTAGTTTTGTTTAACAGTCTTTCAAAGTAATTACTCCAGACATTTAGGATATCCTTATCTTCAGTTTTCGTGTCACTGTTATCATCTTTGATTCCTTTTACAGTACTCTTTCCTCCATTTCTAAGGTTTTCTCAATAGCATCCAGCACATTTTACTACCTTCCTGATATTTATCTGCTATATTCTTACCAGTCTTCCCATGACTGTTGTTTACTACTACTTTTACACATGGCTTCAACCTCTTACATTTTTCTTTGTATTCTTTTAGAGCATCTGTCGACTTAATTGCTAGGAACTTTTGGTATGCTCCTTTCTTTTCCAGTGCTGCTTCATTAACCTCCTGTGTCTACCATGATATTCTTATTTTTCTATCTTGCAGACAACTTCATCAGATGCCTCCCTGAATAAATTAGTTTTCTTCCGAGCTTGACACTGAGACTTCAAGGTTTAGTTCTTGGTTTCGGACTGTTTCATTTTTTCTTCAATAATATTTGTGGTGAGTAAAAGCTGCTCAACTTTAATTATTTTTAAAACTTTCTTACATACTATTCTTTTTCAATGTCATATTCATTTTTATCCACCTTAGAACTATGTGATGGTAACTTTCAGTTTCAAATCCTCTGTACACTCTTGTATCCTGGACTGGCATGAAGATATTACCATCCATAATGAGACAGTTAATCAGACTTATTTCTTGTGTCTTCTCTCCACGTGAATTTTTGCACATCTTTATGTTGGAACATGGTGTTAGATGACTAGTCATATCCTGAGCAGAAATCCAGCAGATGCTTACCATTTTTATTAGCCTTGTCCTTTTCTGCAAATTTTTCCAAAACATTTCTACATGCCTGGTGGGATTTATTTCTTACTCTGCTATTTAGATCCCCAACGAGGACCACGTTTTCCATTTTCTTTATGTTAGCTTCCAGCTCTAATGACTAAAAAATTGTTCCATTTTTTCCTTAGGAGAACCTTCTGTGGGACCATAGGCACAAATGAGTTCCACTGTCCATCTCTCCATTTTGAAGTTTTCCCACATTACTTGAAACTGCTTTTCAATCTAGAAGTTTATCTTCATGTTTGGTGTTTTATGTAACTGCTACTCCTTTCTTTCTTTCCTTGATTGTTATTGCCTTAATTCAGCAACCTATACTTTTTTAGTAAGATCTCACCTGTTTTTGGTGTCTTTGTCTTAGTAGTGTCAATTATGTCGTCGTGGTACTTTTCCCCCATTCTTCTGCAAGTTCAATTTCCTTTTCATTGATATTCTTTATTGCAATGGTTCCTTTCTTCTGAGAATGGATTTGTTCTTCTTCTTCTTCTTCTAGATGTTGAGTTCAATTTGTTCCAGTAGCTGACTTTTCACTAGTTGCCTTGTTTCCCTGACGAAAACATCATGGGCCTTGTTTAATTGGGAAATACCTCAGGTGGCATGAAATCTTATCATACTGCACCATTCACAAGAATATACAATAATAATTTTTATTATTGCAAATATTTCAGCTAGAAATTAATCAGCAATCATCAGTGCATCAGCATAATCATAAGGTGATGCTAGAACACAGAAAGTTAATCCTATTTACAGAGCTGAGCCATAAGCCAAAGTGTCAAGATAAGGGTGGTTATAAAATAAAATGAGCAATTAAAGCTAACACTAAAATTAAAATAATTTTGAAATACAAGAAAATCACAAAATTTAGATAAATAAAATGACTGAATGACACAGCATTATATATTTAAAATAAAGGGTGGGGGTAGGCACACTATTGCTTGCCTTTCCCTTTTAATAGATTGCACTATGAGACCTCTACACTAACGACCTGCAATTTAACCTTTAATTCAGAGAATTTCTGTTCAATTGCATCTACTTCAGCTGCCTTCCTATATTTCAGATTTCTGCTATTGGAGAAAAAAGAAATCAGCTGGATTCCTGTTACTGAAGCAGAAATTGGAGGCAGTGATATTTTCTAGCACCATGGTGCTGTCAGCTTATTTCATTTAATATTTTTCAGGCCTCTTCAGTAATTATCCTTATCTTCAGTTTATTTGTACTGTCATACCATATCATTCTTTTTTAAAGTCAGAAGGCATGCATTTAAGACAACCTGCTTGAATTATGTTTTGCTTTAAGGCAATCAATCCACTCATATGATGATTTTCAATTATGACCAACACCCATTTATATGAAGATTTCAGCATCATGATGTTGTGTGAATCACCAGATGCACAGATTTTGTTGATTCAATTTGTTTATTATTTCGTTTCTCACTGCATCTTTCTCTGTGTGTTTCAATATTTCGCTGTGCATTATAAATGGCTCATTAGTATTATTTTATTTTATTATTGTTAATAATAATAGCAGATAAAAATCAAAATAAGGGTACTATTGTTTCCAGTAAAAAAAAAAAAAAAAAAAGACTCGTAAAACTATTACATTAGATACTAAGATTATTATGTTTAGTGACAATACCATGTTCAACACTGAGGTAGGCAACAGGCTAATTTGCACTATTCTTTTTAAGTTGTTAAAAAAAGGATAGTTCTTAATGAAGTGAAAAGTAATACACTAGTTCAGCATTTCCCAAACAATGCTCCGTGGAACACTGGTGTTCTGCGGAAAGTGAATAAGTGTTCCGTGAAAAATTATCAAAATTAATATGAGGCTAGAATGGTTAAATTGCTGAGACAAGTTCAAACATGTTTGAAAATCAGGCACTCCTCACTTTGCATGCGGATTGTGCTATTAAGGCCAGCGTGCACCGACCTTGACTCAGTCGTGCAAGTGAAGTACGGAGGTATCTATTCTAGGAATGTGCAGTCACAAGAAAGGTCAATGCAATGCACTGGGGCCTGACATGCCTGTATTGTGTGCTGTTGCATTTTTGTGATGCGATATAGCCTGCTGCGGCGATAGTGTGTGCTTAGCTTTACATTGAATATGAGACCAATGATACTCGACTCTAACACAGATGTTCCATTAAAATTTCAGGATTTGTGAAGTGTTTCGTCGTAGGAAACGTTTAAGAAATGCTGCACTAGTTAATGCTACAGTTATCCATAAATGTGATGATCTGGATATGTACTTTTGGTGCCAAAAGTTAATTTCTTTCTGAAAGTATTTAGCGATAGCTGATTCATGGGTTCTGAATATTATTTTTATGAGTATTTGTTTATTTAATTGTGTGGTTTTTAAAGTTTTTTTTGTTTTACTGTACGCTGTGCTCATGTCATGGCACTGATGTGTAAAAAATGATGGGCAATTTCAACATGTGTAATTTTGTTTGCTGTAGTGTGTATGTGCAAACTGTAGGCACTTTGTAGAATGAAAGATTTATGGAAGGAGAATAAAACTGGTGAGTGGGGTTTGTCTTAAGTATTTCGAGAGCAATGCCAGAAGGGGAAGAGGAGTATGAAGAATGAAAGCAATAAGGTTGAAAGAAGAAATGCATGAAAATGCAATCGTGAATGGAGAGAATGATATTATATGTGGTATGAGTGACAGCAAGAATGAAATGGTGCAAAATGAAGAGAATGATCAGATGGTAATGGAAAAGATAGCATACTTATGTACAGTTCTCCACAGAAAACAAAATGAGATTGAGTGGTTGAAGAAATGCTTGGTGGATGGTATGACACAGAAGGGGAGAAATGCAAAGAGAAAGAAATCAGAGTTTGAAAGAATGAAAGCATTAGAATAAGAATCAGATTTCGCAAGGTGATTCATTGATAAGAGGAGTGCTTGAGGGAAGTGTTTTCCTGGTGACAAGGTTAAGGATGTTAGTGATGCTATAAGGATGTGGAGATGAAAGTGAAAGAGATGTTTATTTTGACTTGTACAAATGATTTAGCAAGTGATAAGTTGGTATGCAAGAAGATAGGAAAGAGTTGCTGGGGCAGAGGAAAAAGAAGAGTGAGATAGTAAAAGCTGCGAGTCTGTTGCTATGGTACAATAGAGGCAAGCTGATGCAGAGAGCTATGATTGTGAATGAGTCAATGTTCAGATTGTGCATGAGAAATAGTATGGAGTTAGTTTGATGGAAGGAAGGATTTATATAAAATGGTTGGCTGGCATTTGAATGAATTTGGGGTCAGGAGTCTTGAGCCTTCAGGTAAGGGGTAATTAACAGATTGATGTGGATGAGATTTTTCATATAATATCAAGAGACAGAGGGAAAATAACAGGCCACCCCTGAAAACTGTATAAGGAAGGTGTGAGTGGGGAGTTGGGGTTAGGAGTACATTATTGCATGGAGAGTGGTGGGTGGTTGTAATGCATTTAAGTCAAGGGATGAGCTATGTGTGTGTGTGTGAAAGTGAGATCTCCCACAATGAGTGTCTTGACTCCATGGAGGTCTGATAATGATATTTGAGATATCACTGTATTTATCAATATATAGTTATACAGATCAAGCAGAGCAGAACTGATTCATTCTTAACTGTATTAAGAATTAATCTGATGTATTTATTTATTATTATTATATTTCATTGTATTACTGTTCTATTTGTATTCTTAATTCTAATTACTTACTTGAGGCACGAGGTAAAATTCTGACATTTGCCCAGTCTGAAAAAAGTACATAAGGTTCTCCAGTTATGCGGTTCCAATTTAAAATACGACAGATGTATCTGCCTGCATCCTTTATGCTAAGTACAGGTAAAAGAAATATTTGAATATTTAATTTCAGTTACATTCTGATGACTGCAGGATATATAAATCAATATATACACATACATTCAATTTAAAACTTTATTTAATTATTAATTTTTTAATAAAATTGAAAAGGTTTGAATAGACCAACAAAGAATAATATCAGCAGAAATGAAATTTTTAAGAATAGCAAGATACACTAAACTAGATTTTAAAAAAAAATGAATAGAAATCCAACTTTATGAACAATATATAATTTTATGAGTTTCTACCCTAACTGGACATGAATAATGCAATATCATTAGTAGTATCCTCCCCTCTTCTATCTATTTTGTCCTTCTTAAAAATACTACCCTTCTTTACACACTCTATTCCAGTTACTATACCTGACTCTGATAGCTAGGTTTCACCAATGCCAATAATCTTAGGCCAAAACATATTTATGAAGGCAATGAACACTACCCCTTTGTTTCTGATGGTTCTTACATTTGTGTATAGACATAACAAGTCACCTCCTAGCTTTTTCATATACTTATGTCTAGTCTGCTTGACCCAGCTGAGCAACTTTGTCTTTTTTGTCCATAGACACAGAAAAAGTCTGAACCCAAAGCATAAATTTCCACCCTCAGATTCACAACCATGTTCAATGACATTCATATGATTGTCACTTTTGCATACCATAGCTGAACTTACACATTCTCAGTGTTGTTCCTCCCATGCTGATCTATTTTCCCTGACTCTCTGCATTAGGTTTCAACCTAATTAATAATTTCTCCAGGCTCCTGATACTAAATCCATTCAAGAGTACCATCTCTCTTATACAAATATTTTCTAAATCAAACTCACTCCACACATCCAAAATCCACTTTTTCTAAACAGCATTGAATCATTTGCAATCACAGCTCTCCTCCTTAATTCAGGTCTACTGTGTCATCTTGGTTACTTCAGTGAATCTCTTTTAATATCTTTCCATCTCCATGGAACCTGGGTGACCGTATCTGAGTACAGTAGTTTAGATGTCATCATGTGATCTTATCAAAGGTTTATGAAGTAGGAGAATAACTTCTTTATTCCTACAGGGTGGAATTCTCTTTGACACTGCAGTAATCTAATGTGACAGCAAGATTAGTAATGTAGTCCCTAAACTTTAACTCTCTGTCTACCATTAATCATAAGTCTCTGGCTTCATTGACCACTTGTAGCAAATTATCATAAAAATAATACTCTACCTGCAATATTCTCAGTTCAAAATGCATAACCCTGCACTAATACTGAAGTGACATTCAGTATTAGTGCAGTTTGTTTTGATCAGCCTGCAAGGATTCTGTATAAAAATGCCCCTTATCACCCTTTTTAACTTTGCATTACTGGCAAATCATTTAGCCTTTTCCATCCCAACTCCAAACTCACCTACAAGAAGTTAGACCCTGTTAAGCCAAGTAACCGAATGGAAGGTTGGGTCAGACCCCACTGGAAAGTTTGGTTGGTGAGCAGATGAGTACTGGAGGGCTAGATAAAGGTAGCACTCTAGCACTATGCTATTAGGACAGGACAGCATTCACGGCCTCAAAGTGAAGGTTAGTCTTCTCCAAGAATTTGGTCAGAAGTGAGATATTATTGACGCAAAGATGATAACTCCTCAGAAGCATTGGCCTTCTTACAGGCCTGCAAAGCTCTTGTAAGACAAACCAACATAGCAGTTTTGACTCTTTGAGCGTAAGGAATGTTAAGAATCTCGCAGAAGATAGTAGGCCACCACGAAAATATTTGACCTTGTGACTTGGAATAACACAAGAACTCTGGTAAAGGACTTGCAAGTACACTTTCTTCTGAAAGATAGCCATAAGCCAAAAATTGATTTTCTAATAATATGTGAAACAAAAACAATGAGCTACCTTGACTGTAAAATGGAAGAATTACCAGATCTTCCTGGATGAATTGCATCCAGGAAACAATGTTGGCAGAGTGAATTCATAGTTGGACCAAAAATGTCTTATCTTGTAACATTTTATCAGAAAGAGTATGAAAACAGATCGTTCAAGTGGGCCAAAGAGAAATATTAAAAATAATAATCTACATGCACCAACTTCCACAGGTGACAATGAAACAATAGAATATTTCTACAAGCAAACAGAAAATAGCTTAAAAGACAGAAGCATATGTGCAGATTTCAATGCCAAAATTGGTAAAGGCCAGCCTGGAGAGAAATATTTTGGCCCATGGGGAATAGATGATAGAAATGAAAGAGAAGAGCATCTGGCAGAGTTTGCTGAAACAGAGAGGCTTCATATAATGAATATTTTCTTTAAAAAGCACTCTGGAAGAAGATGAACATGAAGTAACAAGAAATGAAACTGACTACATTATGATAAACTACAAAAGACTCATAAAAATGCTGGAACTTGAAAAATGTGCAGTGACATACACTTGGATTACAGACCATTAAGGGTTATTCTTCATATAGACAAGGGACAGGAAGCAAAAATACGAGCAATATCAAACCACAAATAACTCAAACATATTGAACAGGGAACAGTTTGATAAATTAGCAAAGCAGACTGATTAGAGCTTGGAAGAAGACATTAGATAATAAAGATATGACCAAATTCAACCAACAAATAAAGCAGTGTAAAACACAGGTGGAATTAACGACAAAAAAAAAAATCACAGGGAGCACCTCAGCCAAGAAACTGACAAACTGCTATGTTAAAGAAGAGAGTTAAAAGATTCAGGACATGCTCATTTAGAATACAAGAACATTACACCAAATTTAGCATAAATAAACTCCACGAGGCAGAAGAAAAGCAAAGGAGCCTACAAATAAAAATAAATAAAAAGGGTAGAAATGAAATTAAGGATGAAACAAACAAACAATAATACCAGCTCACTCTTCTAGATGAATAGAATATCAGGAAAACAAACAGAAGAGAAATGGAAAAATCATCTAGAACTTTTTTTTTTATGTGGCTCCCACCAAATGAAAGTTATTGTAAACCTATAGCACATTTACAGCATAGGTGGGCTAAAGATTTTTGTTTCCATTTTTATTAATTTTATATATATAATTATATTATAATTAGTATTCTAATATTAATATTATTATAATTATAATAACTAATTATAATATTAATATTATAATTATAACTTTATATATAATTATTTATATATATATAATTAAATAGGAGTATACAAAATGATGAAAGAGATCCGGTGATGGGCCAATTCCTAACATAACAAGAATGGAAGTGAAAGGGGGACACTGAGAAGGATGAAAAATGGGAAGGCAGTTGGATTTGATAACATCCTTGTAGAAGTATGGAAATGTCCAGATGAATTGGAGATAACTCTATTAATGGATGCCTTTAACAGAATCACTGAAATAGAAAATGATGAAGGAATGGAGAGAGAGAGAGAGTATATTGGATTCCACGAACAAAGGTGATATCCTCCGTCCTGTAGTAACTACAGAAGAATTAAACTCAGGACTCACATTATGAGGATACAGGAAAGGATAACTGAGAAGAGACTGTAAGACGGTGTCAATTAGCAAAATGCAATTTGGGTTTATGCTGGACCAGGGAACATGAGATCTTCACTCTAAGACAGCTCACAGAAAGATGTTGGGAGAGTAACACAGAACTCTTTCTGGCCTTCACTTTCAACATTTGATAGAATCCCCAAAAAAGAGATATGGAGAACCATGAGGAGGAAAATGATCCCAGAAAGTATGTACATCTCGTACAAGACATGTATGATGGTAGCAAAACAAGGATGAGCAGTGGAGCAGGAACTACTGAAGCATTCCCAGTAAAAGTGGTGGGTTCATCAAAGATCAGCTTTGAGCCCCTTCTTATTTGTCATGCTCTTGGATGTGTTGGCAGAAACAGTAAGAACTGAATCACCCTGGACAATAATGTTTGCTGATGATGTGGTGATTTGCACAAAGTCTGAGCAAGCAGAAGAAGGAATTGCACATTGGAGGAAAGCTTTGGAAGACAGTGGCTTAAGGATATTAGTAGAAATAAGACAGAAGACAGAAAAAGTCTCTGGACTCCATGGAGATGGAGTCCAGAGACTTTTTCTGATGTATTTAGCAATGCTTCAGAATAGTGTTTCTTCACATTTTTAAGAATGCAGAACTTTACATAAAAATTTTTCATTTTTGTGTAGTCCTAATGAAAATTTTTATAAAAATCATAAAAATCCAATTGTAGACAGAGATAGCTAGCCCAAGACTATTACTAATTATATATAGCATCCGGTGAAGAGAGGTAGCTGACAAGTGCTACCATCTCCCATTATGTGCAACTATTAAATTAAACTGACTTTTAAATTCAATTGAATAAAAATTTTTCCATTCACTGAAGTCTTTTTTTTTTATTTATTTTTTTTTTATAAGAAACTACACTTAATATAAATTATAAATGTTTGTATGCTCTGGAGTAAATCTCTTTTCCCTTTTCACATTGTATCATATTGTGAATAAACTATGATGATGCTCTGGAGAACCTCTGAGTTTTGCAGAACCCTAGAGTTTCGTGGATAGAGTTTAAGAAACAGTTTTAGAAGACCAAATGTAAGATACGACAATATTACAGACTTGTTAAATAACAGTTTAAAGCCGATAAGAAAAAAATTGTAAACAGAAAATTAATAATAGTGTAAACATAATTTATGTAGTGTGATCAAGGCATCCAATACACTCTTTGATGATAGCCATCAGGAAACAAAATAATATAATGAAAAATGACACATATTACATTGTATCAATATCTTTTGACTTTTTTTGGTAATCTTTCTTCCATTTCTAAGTTTTTCCCACACTACATAGAACACTGAGATACTCAAGATTTTATCCATTTCTTTCCCAAAAATTTTGCTTACTACTTTCATACATATTCCATATTTTTTTCTATGTACTTTATGAACACATGCTAATTTACATAACAGAAACTGTATGATGATTTCATCTTTTCTGAAGCTATTTCTATCTTCATGAGTCTATTAAGTTCTTAATTTTCCTATCCTTGCAGATAATATCAGCTATGTTTGCTAACATGATCTTTCAACATTTTTTCAAATTTTTTTCGTTTTATCCCTACTGAATTCTTATTTTTACCAATTATGTTTAGCATCATACAAAATAAAATGCAACCAAAGGCAATATAAAACATTTTGTAGTAAGATATTATCTGTACCTAACTGGGCGAATCACCAAATCTGAATCTTGCTGAGTAATGAGTTCTTCATCTTCTTTAAACCACTGATAAGATGGCTTTGGATATCCCTTAGCATGGCATGTCAAAACTAACTGAGATGCAACTGACACCTCTACATCTGCTTTGGGATGTTCGATAATGTTTAAAGGTTCTGAAAAAAAAAAAAAAAAAAAAAATTAAATAATAAAATAAATATATGCATACACTATACGCGCACGCGTGTGTGTGTGTGGTGCGATTTATGAGACTTTCAGCCATCATGAAAGGTTGTAAACATATAGTACATTAGTACCATAGGTGAGCTAAGAATTTCTTTTTGTCTTTTTGTATCATGCTTTCCTATTTCCAAGTTTATCTATTTTTATTGACTTTATATATATTTTCTGTGTTCTCATTTTATTTCTTTACTCATTCAATATTCTTATTTATTTTCTACATAATCCAGAAACTCTACTCTAGAGACCAAACATGGAACTTTTTTCAACCCACTTCAGCTGGGTTGAACCCAATAAGTGGGTCGATAGTCTGAAAATGGATGATGATATTCATCTCCTACCTAAAAAAAACAACTACAAACATCCATGCCCATAGTGGGATTCAAATCTCTGCAGCTGGTCAGAAAACAGATAAACTAACCACTAGGCCAACATATTTAACCTTTATTTATTTATTTGGCATAAGATGATATAACGGCTGGAATTCCCACATGGGCATTTGGCACAAATATATTACTGCTGGCTGTAATGTATTTTTGTCTATAAACTACGTATGTTTTACTGGCTGCAGGATGAAAAAACCTGAGTTTCGGAGGAAAAATACATTCACCTTCACACAGGACTGGCTAACTCACCTTCATTTGAAAAGAACTGAGTTTGAATCCTAGACAGGATTCGAACTGAGCTCTTTCCAACCAAAGGGCTTCAATATACTGACTGAGCAATGGCAGTTCTTTAAACTGTAATAAGTATACAACAAGTTAGCAGCTGAATTGTGTCACCAAAATAACGAGATAATGCATAGAAATTGTAAGTAATCAACAAGAGAAATTCAAGAGCATGGAATTTTTTTTTTCCTTGCAAATAGATCATACACAATTATCATTATTACACAGGAATGATCTCCATGGAGTTAAGAAACAGACCCATCATGAGAAGTCTCTGCTCACCACAACATATCATACCTTTCCTTAAACTCTTTTAAGGAGAGTCATGATAAATCACTCATGACTGCTTTGTCTACTCTGCTCATTTACTACTCTCCACACACACACACACAAAATCTAGTTCCAGGTCTTTGCTAACCACACCCTTATATAACCTCTAAGGATGACCCCTTGTATTCTCCTGTCTAGTTATATACTAAAAAATTCTTTAGCATCTACTCAATAAAACTTTTTAACAATTTATGTTTCTATTGTATCCTCTCTTTTCTGCCTATAACTATACTCTGTAACCCACAGATCTTCAGTCTGTCCTTGTAGGGACCACTCCACAAACCATTCATCATTCTGACCACTTACTGCTGAATCCTCTTCACCACTTCTGCATCCCCAAAAAACTCAGGTGACCAGTTCTGAGCACAACAGTTCAAATGTGGTTATGTTGAGACTTATACTAGGAGAGATAATACTCTCCTAATTTTGGCTTGGTGTGTTCCTTAACAACCAAGTGATTCTTGGATTTATTTTATCCATATTTGTGACATATCTTCTGAACTTCAACTTTTTTCCTACAATCATCCCCAAATCTTTAGCCTTAATTTCTTGCAGTACAATTCCATTAATATAATATGCAATTTGCAATATCTTTATACAAAATGCATACCCTTACAATTTAGCACGTTAAACCAGCAACCATAATCTTTTTCTCACACTGTAAGTCAATTCAAATTATCCCACGATCTTTGTGTATTCTTCTCTTTCATCCTCAAGATGGGTTGAATTCTACATAGATAAGAGTCTTCCGCCATTCTTTGTCCAAAGCGAGCTCTTTCATATTTTCTTCTATTGCCGGTTTGACATCATTTGCAAACAGCTAGATTTTACCTCTCAAATCATTTCCAATATCATTAATGTGAAAACTGAACAACAGTGGCCCAAGTACAAAGCCCTGTGGCACAACTGATCAGCTGCCTTCTCTTTAATTTAATGCCATATCCTACTCTCTGATGTCTATCAGTCCTCCCTCTTATTCACATCACCAACTTCATGTCTATAATCATTTGCTCCAAGTTATGTAACAGGATTCCATGCAGTTACAATGGAATCCTGTTACCGTAACCTGTTATAAAGTCTAGCAATAACATGGTGTAGCCATTTCTCCGATTTCAACTGTCATCTTTATCAGAGAAAGTGAGTAAAATACTAAGATAAAACCTTCTCTTCGTAAAGCCATGCTATTCTCCATTAGAGTATCATACTGCTGTCCACCCATTCCAGAATTCTGCCTTTGACCAACTTTTCCAATACAGTAACTATTACCATCCCTGACATACTAAAAAGTATGTAATTTGCTACTTGTCCTGTGCCACACTTTATGTAATGGAACTATCTAGTCCTATTTTTATTCCTTAAGGATTATGCCAATGCTGAAATTTAAATATACTGGTTAGGGGCATTGTCATTTCTTTTGTTCTTTCCTGCTGAGCTGATATCTCATCCAGTCCCATGTTGTTTTCATGCTGAGATTGCTTAATATCCTAAATACCTCTAGTTCATCTACCTCTATTCTCATATCAGTCCCTGTTATGAGTGCACCATCTCCACCTGGATAACAGACATTTGCAAATTGATCACTCAGTAATTCAATTATATCTTCTGCTTCTGTCATCTCTTACTATCACAGTTCATTAAAGTTACGCCTCCATAATCACTCTTTCTTTTATTCATTATGTGCTGAAAGAATTCTTTGGGATTTCATTTGGACTGATACTTTCCTCTCATAATATCTCATTTTGCCTCTTAAAATCAGACTATGAGAAGGGATCGCCATACTGGTCAATCTTCTTGCATGTGCTTTGTAATAGCAATATACATTATATGTAATTTATATTCCCTGCATAAAGTGATACAATATTACATATTACATCATTTTATGCAGGTACAAATTAAAATTTTTAAAATTCTACATCACATGTTTGTTCAGAGTATTGCAAAATCATGTCATAAGCATACAGAACAAATGTAGTATTATGGATTTCTCTAAATAATAAGTAAATTATATAATAATGATTTTAATTAAGTTAAATTTCTGATGGAAAAAAAAAACTGTAAATATCTGATTTTCAAAAATGGTTGCAGCTATCTCAATTGCCCCAAATTTTGAATTACAAAATTTAAAGTACAAACAAGCAAGTATATCCATACATGATACTAATGGGTTCAACATCAAAAAAAAAGTACTGAGGGCAAATGGAATGGCAGAATGGTACTCACTATTGAAAGAAAGTCCTAATTAATGTTCACTCAGTTCTTTCTATAAGCATAAAATGGACTGTTTAGTGAGTATTAACAGATGAAGGAAATTATTAACTGATTGTAGTGGTTCAGAATACAGACATAAGTCAATTAGTCAACTAATCATACCTGTGAGAGTGATCACACCTTTATCACTTATCATATTCATGCCTCTATCACAGTTATGATCATACATCTAACAGTAACAAAATATAAACAGAATGATGCCTGAAGATATATAAATGGCCTGCAGACAAAAGTAATGTTATCAGATAAATTCATTTTTATCTCTTTGCTTTTTTTTTTAAACAAAAGGACAGTAATGGGGTCACTTAGGGGCCTAAGCTAGATAAATGCAAGACCTCTACAAGCCCTAAGGGTAGAAAACACTGAGACTTCTGACCTAATCTCCAATATCAACCTTCTTATGGTACTACTCATTAAGTATATTCACTTTAGATACTGCATGAATGAGCATGGGCTGGAAATTTAGAACTTAGTTCACCAACTGTACACGGTATGGGCTTAAACCAAAAAATGATGGTATAACATGATGAAATATCAGACAGCTAGAACTGTCTGATATTTCATCTACTAGAGCAAACTCAACCTCACTGGTAATAAAGACAGGCACAGTGACTGTAAGAATCAAAGAAAAGAAGCATACCTGGCAGAAGAATTAGAGCAGTACCACGTCGACATAACTGGTGTTGCCAAGATGAAGAAGACTAAAACAAAACATGAGATTCTACTAATCATGTAACTAGTAGCAACAGCACTGAACAGTAAACACAAAGATAAACTTCTTGAATGGTAGGCACTTGCAAGCAGAGTGATGTGGCATTTCAAAATGAAGAAATTGCATAATAAGAATTCATTGTGCCTATGGTCACACAGAAGGGTCTGCTAAGGAAGAAGCAGAGGAATTTTTTGAGTCATTAGAAAAGGCAGCTGACATAAAGATAAAAAGGAAAAGCTGGTTTTTGGAGTTCTTAACAGTACAGAAGGATCTGAATACCAGGCATATAAAAATACTTTAAGAAATTTTTAAGAAAAGGACAAAGTTCATAATAATGGTAAAAAGCTGCTGGATTTTTGTCGAATATGGACTAGCCATTGCTAACACCATGTTCTTCTGACAGAAAGATGTGCACAAATTCACACAGAGAGAAGATATCACTGTCAACAATAAACATGAGATCTGAAATAGGAAATTATCACCATTTACACTTCTGACATTATCACTGTCAGAAGAACATGGTGTTAGCAATGGCTAGTCCATATTCGACAGAAATCCAGCAGCTTTTTACCATTATTATGAACTTTGTCCTTTTCTTAAAAATTTCTTAAAGTATTTCTATATGCCTAGTATTCAGATCCTTCTGTACTGTTAAGAACTCCAAAAACCAGCTTTTCCTTTTTATCTTTATGTCAGCTGCCTTTTCTAATGACTCAAAAAATTCCTCTGCTTCTTCCTTAGCAGACCCTTCTGTGACCATAGGCACAAAGAATTCTTATTATGCAATTTCTTCATTTTGAAATGCCACATCACTCTGCTTGAAAGTGCCTACCATTCAAGAAGTTTATCTTTGTGTTTACTGTTCAGTGCTGTTGCTACTAGTTACATGATTAGTAGAATCTCATGTTTTGTTTTAGTCTTCTTCATCTTGGCAACACCAGTTATGTTGATGTGGTACTGCTCTAATTCTTCTGCCAGGTATGCTTCTTTTCTTTGATTCTTACAGTCACTGTGCCTGTCTTTATTACCAGTGAGGTTGAGTTTGCTCTAGTAGATGAAATATCAGACAGTTCTAGCTGTCTGATATTTCATCATGTTATACCATCATTTTTTGGTTTAAGCCCATACCGTGTAAAGTGGTGAACTAAGTTCTAAATTTCCAGCCCATGCTCATTCATGCGGTATCTAAAGTGAATATACTTAATGGGTAGTACCATAAGAAGGGTGGTATTGGAGATTAGGTCAGAAGTCTCAGTGTGTTCTATGTAAGTTTTGAGTAAGATAAAAATGAATATCATATTGAAAAGAAAACATGTGTAAGAAGGTTTTAAAAAGAATCAAAGTCAAACAATTTTCAGAGGTAAACCGTAGCCTTGAATATACAAATATTTCTCAAGAAAAAATTGAAAGAATTTGAAAAGAGGAACCAAACCTTGGAGAATCAGTGGCAAAATTTGAAGAAAATACTGAGTCATTCAGCTATGGAGACATGAAGACATGTATGGAGTGGTGAAGTTATATTGCAAGGATAGAAAAATCAAACTTTGGGGTAAACTTGAATTCAAGCAGTCCTCAAAAAGAAGAAAGCATATCAAATGCACCTAGGAAGTCAGTCAACATGAACTCTGAGAAAATATAGAGAAAAATGTAGGAAAGCAAAGTGACAGGAAGAATTTGGTAAGAATACAGAAGATAAATATCAGGAATGTGGAAAAATGTTAAGGAGGACATCGAAAAGCTTAGAAATGGAGAAAACATACTATTAAAGTACTGTTTTCAGAGATGATAAAAAAGACATAAAAACCGAAGATAGGGATATTCTGAATGTCTGGATTACCTTGAAAGGATTGTTAAATGAAACAAGCAGAGCAGTGGTAGAACATATTCAAGAATAATACAATCAGGAGTAAACATCAATACTTAGGATAGAAAAAGATTAAAAACATGAAAAACCTGATATGCAGAGTAAATGACTATGCTTTCTACATAATTCAGAAGGCAAGAAGTTCAGATTTTTGATGACCAAAACAGAACTCTCATAGTACCTATCTATAAAAAGATAAATAAAACTGAACATGAGAATTACAGGGAAATTTTCCCTAAATTAGTATTCCAAATAAGATTTATGCCAGTTTATATGAGAAGCAGCAAAGAAAAATTGGTGAAGGAAAACTTCAGGATGAGCAAGCTAGGGTCGGGCCAAACAGGGGTTGTAAGCAGTGGTGGGCTATAAGGGGCTCACGCGAGCCCTTTGTTAAATTTTTCTCAAATTTGCGAGTCCCTTGTTCTTCTTGTTTACATTTTTTCTTTTGTCAAAAAAAAAAATTATTTTTTTTGAAACATATTAAGCAACAAACTCATACAGTAACCTAACAAAAATTAGTCTATTCGGCAGTGTATAGATTATTTGGAATTATTGTTTCAACTCCTCTATAACGAATGCACCCAAGTTTGAAAATAAAATAATTGCATGCACTATCTTTATTCTTCTCCCTTCTGGTAAAACTAGTAGCCAATCAAATGTTTTATAAAAGGTTATTATTATTATTTGACACCTCCAGGGAGTCCAGAGATTCATCGAGGGAGGGCACCTTCCCTACAAGCTCTGTTTCAACCACTCAATCCACCAACTGACTGCAACTACACCAACACCATCTACCGCCAACCACCACTAGTATTTCCACAGACAAGCACAAACATCCATGCCCACGGCGGGATTCGAACCCGCAGCCTTTTGGCCGGAGAGCAGATATGCTAACCACTCAGCCAGCCTGGTTGACCGAGTGGTTAGCATGACACGAGTGATCATAAAAGATTTCATTCTTATTATATTTTGATAATTAAAAAATGTTTTTCTTATGTAACAGAAATTAACACAGTTGATTGTGTGCAAATATTTCATGTTTAGATCATGAAATCTTTGTTTAAAAATGATATCCTTTGCAGGTTGATTGTCCCCTCATACTTTCTGATTGGAATTTGTACACAAGCTGTATTAATAAAAGTTTTTGTGTGAAATATGGCTTATTTTTTCCTCAACAATGCGAGCCCTTTGTTAAAATTTCCATAGCTCACCACTGGTTGTAAGTATCAGATTTTCTATAAGACAAATGGTTGAGAAGTCATGAGAATATAATAAGGATCTGTATTTAAGTTTTAGAGATCTAAAAAAAGGCATATGATAAGATACCAAGAGAAAGGCTGTTCAGAATGCTATATTATGTAAACAGGATATACATTATACAGAGCAATACATAATTTATGTTTAAGTTGTTAGTCAACAGCTAGAATTGAACTGGAAAATGGTCTGATGTAAAATCAGGTGTAAGATCAGAGTACATACTAACTCCACTGTTATTCATCATCATCTACATGAATCACATTATGAAGTGGCATTAAACATGATAGAAATTCAGATGAACTCTTTACTTTTGGTCAGTATGGTTGGCTGAGTGGTTAATGTAATTGCTCTAACAAGAGGCTATGGATTTGACTCCTGCCACAGGCATGGATATTTGAGACTTTTTTTTTGGTGGGGGGATGAATTTCGTTGTTGAGCTTGTGATGCTACCCGAGTATATTGGAGGCTGGAAGTAGCTTGGAAAAAAGCATCATGTTTGGTCTTTAGAGCAGAGTTTCTAGATTATGCAAAAACAAATTTTTAAAAGTACAAAAATAAATAAATAAAATAAAAATTATAAAAAAAAATTTCTTTTAGTTGCCCTATAGTAGTGATGTGTTACAAGTTTCAAATCTTTCATGGGCAAGAGATGAATTACAGTACAGTTATGAATTCTTTAACTAAATTGAATAACTTCTGTAGCAATTTTTTGTATAAAAATAAGTGGTAAAATTATAAAAATAAGGGCAGGAATGTGAAAACGTGTCTTTAAGCAAAGCATTAAAACACTTGAATCTGAATGTTGGGTTGGGAATAAAACAGTTGAAGACCAGACATCACAGACTGTGCATCCTAAAAAATCAGGGTGGTGATCAAGTGGCATCAATGACAGAACCATATTAGAAATGAATATATTAGAAAAGAAGTTTGACACCAGTATTATTCAAGAATATGTGAACAGAGCTAATATAAGGAGGTATGCTCACTTAAATAGAACTGGTAACAAAGAAAGGCTAGCCAAATAGGATGACAGAAAAAAAAAAAAAAAAGATCCAGATGAAGACCAAGATCGAGATGAATTAATGCAGTGAGAAATGTCTCAGAAGAACAAAATATAAGACATGACAATACTGCAGATCTGACAAACAACATACTTGAAAGAGTTAAATAATATATTTTGTCAATTTAACATTTTTTCATTTAAAATTTTTCTGATTCAAGTATAATTTACCATTGTGTTTATTTTTGCATACATATTTTCTAGAAAAAAGGAATGACATGATTTTCATTTTCATTATTAGAACATCATCTTATGATAGCAACATAAAAAAACTATTTAGAAAATTTTATTGGTAAAAACTTGTTTCAATCACTAGCCTATCATGAAATTCGCTTATTGTGAAGTTTTTCACTCTCAATTAACCATGTTAAGTGGACAAGTGTGTGTGCACATGCGAATTTTCCTCCCATTAGTAACCCTAACAGGAGGTAATTTATTTCCTCATGTTCCATTGCATATATTACATGTAGCTTCCAAGTAACTGTTAACATTTATATTAAATTTATATTTACATTTATATTTTTATATGTATGTATTCTTATATTTGCATCCATATTTACATTTATATAAACTTCTAATCATTACAATGATTGGAAGTCTGATCTTATTGGCAAAATTAAATAATTCTGAGTAACACTTTTGGATAAGGCTCTGTTTTGATACTGGCCACTTGTCTCCAGAAGTGATGATGTGTTGCATTAGGTATCTTGATGGAGTCAAGATATCCCTAATGCAACACATCATCACTTATCATCACAATGAGTGATCACTGTTATTCATTTGTTGTGGACAACAAATGAATAACGGTGATTCCAGAATATGGAATCTGTATAGTTAGTGTCTTAATTTTCCATGTCCCGTTAGTAGTGTGGTTAAACCTGGAGAGATGGTGTATATTTTCAGCTGGAGTCTGCTTGATACTTGGCATGAATTCTTTTGTCATTGATCTGTTTTTAGATGCTTTCCATTCTTCTTTGCACAAATTTAGGCTTATTTCTTCTGCAAGTGTTTTTATAGTGGATTTTACATACTTTTGGTAACTTGTTTCTAACTGTTCGTTTATAGCCACTTCTTTAGCCAGCTGATCTGCTTTCTCGTTTCCTGCTACCACAGGATGCATCCTCACCCAGTACAAGTTGATTTCCCATTCCTCTACAGTGAGATTCCACACCAGATTTCTTGTCTGTTCTATTAACACTGGATGGTTGTTCTGTTCTGATTTTTTTATTTTATTTTATTTTTTTTATGTCATTTATAGTATTTTTAATGTCATTGTAAATTGTCTTGGTCTTTTGATAAGAGGTGTTGGGTTCTAATTCCCAGAGATATGTCAGTGAATAAACTACAGCAAGTTGTTCTGCTTGGTTGTTGGAACAAAGAGGATGCAGTCTAGAACAGTGTTCTTGCTGCATCCTCTGTTTCGGAATACAATGAAAGAACAACTGACGTTTCCTTCTGTTTTGCTCAATGTATATATGGAATTTTTCACTTTCGGAGCTTTCCTTCTCCTTAATGTATGTCTTCTTTGCTGGGTGAGGCCACCTACTGTAGTGAAGCAGAAGTTTGTAGCAACCTAGATCAATGTTGGCTCTATTATACCTTCTGGAAGTGAATTCATATTTAAGACAGAATTCTTGCATTTTCAGACAGATCAGTGTTATACCAGCAATAACACAAGATAACTCAAAAGATCCTTTAATTATTCGTATGACTATAAAGCATTGAACTCTGTTTAACTTTTGTCAGTTTTTTCTTAGATTTTAGTGCATCTTTTCCAAGGGTGCAGCATAAGATATCAATGATAGCATAGCTCTGATTATCCTTGCCGATTTCTCTAGAAGGTTTACTATTTGTAAGCTATTTTCAGTAACATGTGCTTGTTGAAGTTAAATTTGTTGTCTATTGTTACTCCTAGATATTTTAGTTTCACTGGCTCCTCTAGAAATTCCCTGTTTAGGAAGACCATTACAGGTTGTTTTGATTTTTTATGTGAGATGTGGAGCACTTTAGACTTGGTGCTATTGAAGGTAACTTTCTTCTCACATGCCTACTCTGCAATTTTAGAGTTCTTTGTTGATCATTACCTCTAAATGTAAGCCATCATGTCTCCAAATCATTATCATTGCATCACTGGCAAAAGCCATGACTTTTGCTTCAGCAGTGAAAGGAAGTCTTAATGAGTTGTGGTGGATGTTCCAGAAACTTGGTCCATAGCAGGTTTCTGAAACATCCAGACAGCCTCATTTTGACTTCTTTCATTACAGCTGTGGTTTTCAATGTCATGGTTGCTCTTCTGTCTGTAAAATAATATTTTGTAAGGTAGAGATTTTTTGGGGGTGCTTAAGGGTCAAAGCTGTATAACTGAGAGGAGACCTCCACATAGTCTTTAAAGGAATGCAGAGAACCGACCAGGGCTTCTGACCTAATGTCCAATCTTCACCTTCTCATGGTGCACCCCGTTGGGTATCTACCTGGATACTGAACGAACAAGGATGGGCTGGCAATTTGGAATTTAGCCGACCAAAATGTATTCTTATTGGCTTAAACCAATATACAAAATGATGGCACAACATGAAAAAATTTCATGCCGGCTGGGGCGTCGCCCAGTCCCCCGTTGTTTTTGCCAGAGAACCAGGGCGAACAGCGAAAAGTCAGCTACTGGAACAAATCTAAAAGCACACCCCACCTCAACGTCACCAGTGTTAAAGATCTGTATTATCAACATAAGAAGCATGAATGGCAAATAAATGGAGCGAGCAAAGGAAATGAATAAGTACCAGATCGACATAATAGGGATGACTAAAACAAAAAAGGCAAAAACTTGAGAGATCTTTCTGAGCAATAAATACAAAATGTTATATTCAGCACATAACAATCAAGGAAAAGGAGGAGTAGCCATAGTATTCAACACAAAATACGAGGCTAATCTTCTTGAATGGCAGGCAGTCTCAAGTAGAGTGATGTGGGATATCAGAATAGGGAATTGAACAATGAGACTTATTTGTCCCACAGAAAGTTCTACTAAGGTAGAAGTGGAGGAATTTTTTGAGGCTTTAGAAAAAACAACTGACACAATGAAAAAGGAAACGTTGGTGCTTGTTGGGGATCTAAATAGCAGAGTAGGAAATGATTGTGAGACATACAAAAATATTTGGGGAAAATTTGGAGAAAAGAGCAAAGCTAATAATAATGGCAAATATCTGTTGGATTTCTGCTCAGGACATGGACTGGTTATTACTAACACCATGTTCCAACATAAAAATGTGCACAAATTCACATGGAGAGAAGAGGCAAGGAATAAGAAAAGTCTCATTGACTATGTTATTGTTGATAGTGATGTTTTCTCCCTGGTGCAGGACACCAGAGTGTACAGAGGATTTGAAATTGGAAGTGATCACTATTTAGTCTTGAGCAGGAGATAAAATTGAATTTCATATTGAAAAGAATAACACGTAAGAAAGTTTTAAAGCGAATAAAAGTTGAGCAGCTCTCAGATGTGAACTGTAGACTAAAATATATGAATATTATTCAAGAAAAAATGAAAGAGTTTGAGAACAGGAATCAAACCTTGGAGATTCAGTGGCAAACTCTGAAGAAAACATCGATTGATTCTGCCAGAGAAGCATGTGGTGAGGTTGTCTACAAGGATAAAAAAATCAGAACTCCCTGGTGGACACAGGAAGTTAAAGAGGGAGTGAAGGAAAAGAAGAAAGCATATCAAAAGTTCCTGTCAAATAAGTCAGCTTGTGCTCTTAGAGAATACAGAGACAAATGCAAGAAAGCTAAACAGTGTGTAAAACTAGCTAAACAAAAGTCATGGGTGGACTTTGGCAAGAATATAGAAAATAAATATCAAGAGGGTGGCAAAATATTCTGGAGGTTGTTGAAGAAGCTTAGGAATGGAGGAAAGAGTGCTATAAAAGGAGTTAGAGATGATAAAGGCGACATGAAAACGGGAGAAAAAGATATCCTTGAAGTATGGAGTAATTACTTTGAAAAACTGCTAAATGAAACTAGCAGTGATGACAGCACAGTGGTAAAAAACACTGACCAGGCATGCAGGCAGGAATACATATCCATACTTGAAGTAGAAAAAGACATCAAAGGCTTCAAATGTGGAAAGGCAGCTAGAGTAGATGATTTTCGACCAGAAATGCTGAAGTATGGTGGTATAAGAGTCTTACAGTGGCTGCACTACATAGTTCAGAAAGCCTGGACAGAGGGACGAATTCCGAATGATTGGAGTAGAGCTCTCATAGTACCCATATATAAAAAGAGAAATAAAACTGAATGTGAGAATTACAGAGGCATTTCCCTACTGAGTGTTCCTGGCAAGATCTATGCAAGTATACTTGAGAAACGGTTGAGAAGAATTGTGGAAGAAAAGCTTCGTGAAGAACAAGCTGGATTCAGGCCAAACAGAGGCTGTCAGGATCAGATCTTTACTTTACGACAAATAGTCAAGAAAGCATGGGAATATAACAAAGATCTGTATTTAAGTTTTGTCGATTTGGAAAAGGCATATGATAAGGTGCCAAGAAAGAAGCTATTCAATACGCTGCAGTTATATGGTGTCAATGGGGCATTATATCAAGCAATACTTAGTCTTTATTTGAGTTGTAAGTCAGCAGTTAGAATTGAAGGAAGTACAGGAAGATGGTTTAATGTTAAATCTGGTGTCAGACAAGGATGTACATTATCCCCTCTGTTATTCATTATCTATATGGATCACATTATGAAGGAAAGTGGTATTAAACATGATATCAAAATTGGAGATGTTAAAGTCAGTTCTTTGCTTTATGCAGATGATGTTATACTTCTAAATAAATCCACTACAAGTCTGCAAGATTCTCTGACTAAATTGAATAGCTGTTGTAATAGATATGGTATGAAGGTCAGCAATAAAAAGACAAAGACAATGAAAATAGGCAGAATCATTGAAAATATCAACTGTGTTGTAAATGGAGAACCTGTGGAACAAGTAAAAGATTTCAGCTACTTAGGCACGATTTTTAGTGAAGATGGTAAATTAAATATAGAAATAGACAACAGAATCAGCAAAGCTGGTATGGTGGGAACTCAATTGAATAAATTCATATGGAATAAGAGAGAAATTAGTCGGAACACTAAATCAGCTGTATATAAGACAGTGTTCAAACCAGTTTTAACTTATGGATCTGAGAGCTGGGTCAGAAGTAAAACACTTGACCAAAGACTAGAAACCGCAGATATGAGAGTCCTGAGAAAGATTAGAGGCATGAACAGATGGCATCAATGGCAATATCATATTAAAAATGAGGATATTAAGAAAGAACTTGACATTGTCAGCATCCAGGAATGTGTTAGCAGAGCTAATCTCAGGTGGTATGGTCACTTAAACAGAATGGGCGAGGAAAGATTAGCAAAACAAGTTTTCTCTGCCAGGTTGGCAGAAAAACGACCCAGAGGAAGACCAAGATATAGGTGGATTGATACGGTACAAAGTGCCTTAGACGATAGAAATATAAAATCTGATAATGTTGGAGTCTTGACAAGTAACAGAGTGATTTGGAGGAAAATTGTAGATAGGCAGTTAGTAATGATGTAATTTTTTTCATGTAGTACTATCATATCCTGTACACCCCCTTGAGGGTACATGGCAGGAATTTGATGATGATGAGGTTTTTTGGACATTTGAAATCTCTTAATTGAGTAATTATGGCTTATTAGGGCTCTTGAATAGACAAAGTGCATTATTCGGTTTATCAGAAGTTTTTCACATTTATTTTGTATTTAATAATTTCATTGTATATGTGTGTAGCTGCTAAGTGATTAATCAAAATGTTTACCTTCTTCATATCAAGCAAGCTAAAATTTTGTATAAAGGCAGCTTTTGGTGTGGAAATGAGAATAAACATCTGAAAACTCAAAAGTTTTTTGAGTTTTCAGTTTAAAGTTTTGCCCTAAATAATGAAAATTTATTCCTATAATTTCTGTAGTGTAGTTGGAAAAATGATGAGACACTACACCTTCAAGTGGAAAACACCTGAGTTTGACTCTTTTCATTTCATAACAACAGGAATCTTTACATTGACTTTCAAGTGAAGTTAAGTTACCAGATCTAATACAAAAGTAGCAGGATTTTTACTCCAGAAACTTGAGTTTTTCATCCCACATACAGGTAAATTAGTCAAACATACATGGAATTTATAAACAAAAATAATATTAGTGGGTAATAGATAGTATAGTGTAGTGCGTAGATGGTGAATGGTGGTGTAGGGTATAGATGGAAAATTAAGTGGTGTAGAGTGTCCTCACATGATGAATTCTTAGAGCCTTAAAATAAGAATTTCCTAATTATAGAATCTCTTAATTTTATTTATGTTACAACTTCAATAACAGCAAGTGGAAAACCATAGCTATCCTCTTGCTGAATACTGTTATTATTATACCGCATCCATGGAGTCCAAGGACCCTTTTTAATCACTCATGTCTAAATACTTATCGTATCTCTCTCTCTCTCTATATATATATATATATACACATTAACAGAAGATGCAATCATGTCTAATGGAAACCCAGCCCATACACTCACATGCTTCTTGACCACACCTTTAGTCAGCAACCAGGTATAAGCCAGAGTTCTTCTCCCACATGGTATAAGCTGCAAAATGTCACTTGTCTGTAACATCACTTGCACCTATGTTATTATGATCCTCTCCTCTGTCTAATCTTCAAACTATGAAGATCATATTCCCACTATCTCTCTCTCTCTCTCTCTCTTCATATGTGTAACTCCATACGCTAGTTATCATTGTTACACTGATCAGAAGGTCAAATTACCAATGATTGGAGCAAAGCTCTTATACACCCTCTGTCCAAATAGAAACTGAACTTTTCAAAAATACAAGAAACTAGTGGCGCCACCTGTTGTATCTTTTTGTTGTCGAAAGCAGCAACCTTCATTAGTGTTGTGTCAACTGTTTATGACATTTGTTTCATTAGAAGCTGAGTTAGAGTGCCAAGAATGATGAACAGTGTTTTGATGAACAGTCGGAAAATGAGTTTCAAACAGAGAGCTGCGATTGACTTTTGACGCTTGAGGACGACGAAAAGCAAGGCAGCCCAAAAACTGGACTGAGCGAAGTTAACATCAAAAAGTGCGTGATTTAATCAAAGAAAACCCAAAATCGTCCGTGAGATTGATTGAAGTTGAATTGGGGATTCCAAAATCAATTGTGCACAACATTTTGAACAAACGTTTGGGCCTTCGTAAATTAAATTTGAAGTTTCAAGGAAGTTTCTCGTAAGGACTCAAACTTCCTTGAAACGATAGTTACTGGTGACGAAACGTGGTGTTTTGAGTATGAGCTCGAAACAAAGCACCAGAGGGCTGAGTGGAGATCACCAGAAGAGGGGCATCTGAAAAAAAAGTTGCTTGAAGAAGTCAAAAGTAAAGACAATGCTGATTTGTTTCTAAAATTCCAAGGGTATTATCCACAAAGAATTCGTTCCACCTGGCCAAATGGTCAATGATGAGTTTTATCTAGAAATTTTGAAGTGACCGATAGTGAGAATTCATCGCATACGGCATGAATATCTTGACGACCAACCGCTCGTCAAAGCACACTATCACTCTGAATAATATAAGCACGTAAACACAAGAAAGATATTTAATTAACCAAATATTTCGGTCTGGAAATAGCAGACCATCTTCAGTGGCACTACAAGGACAATTTTAAAAAAATACAAGGTGGAATACTAACAATAGATCATTTAAAAATAGAACAAGCTGCGTGATGTTATATCACTAAGTATTAAATGGAATATTTTTAAGCAGAGACATAATTGAAATAAAGATATTAATTAATAATACTAAATAACATAAAATTAATATGAATTAATGAGTAATTTTTTCATTACTCATTAATTCCCAGATTTTTGATATAGATATACAGTCATTCCGATTCAGGTAAGGACGATGAAGTAAGGCCTCTGTGCTTTCTTTGAATAAACATTCAAATTTATAACGGGATCTATGTAAGAGGGCGAGTTTTTGACCAAAGGATGTTGTGGTTAGTTTCAATCCCGTGGTGAGCCAATCCAGGTTTGTTGTGATGAATGGAGGATTGATGTTCTTGGATTCTTTTTTCAAAAGAACGTCCAGTTTGTCCAAAATAGGAGAGATCACAGTTGCAGGGAATTTGATAAATTCCAGGAAGAGACATAGTTGAGCTTTTGTCTTTAGGAGAAGGAAAATGGGAAGATAATTTGTTAATAGGTGAATACGTAGCTATTAAATCTATTTCTTCAGAATTCTTGCGATAGGTTCTGAAATACCACAGATATATGGAATTGGAACTCAATGTATTGAATCTTTGTTATTTTGTGGTGGATTATAAGAATCGAGAAGATGTTGAGTACTCTTTTCGGAAAAGCCATTTAGTTTCGTGTGTTGTTGGATAGTAGAAAGTTCTTTCTGTAGAAAATTAGAAGTAGAACAATTAGTTTTGGCTCTTCTGATTAGACATTTTATGATACCTGTTTTTTTTTGACAAGGATGATGGGCTGATTCTTTAAGAATATAACGACCTATGAATGTTGGTTTCCTGTAAACAGTAGTTGTAAGAGTATTTGAAGGTGACCGGATGAGGAAAACGTCTAAAAAAGATAACTGGTTATTTTCTTCCATTTCCATAGTAAACTTTATACGATGATGTAAGGAATTGATACTGTTTAAAAAAGAAGGTAAGGAGTCTTTATTATGTGGCCATACAGTAAAGATGTCATCTATATATCTTACCCAAAAGGATGGTTGAGGGAAAATAGATGAGAAGAGGACTTTTTCTAGATGTTCTAAATAAAAGTTGGCTAAAGCAGGAGAGAGAGGACTTCCCATGGCCGTTCCTTCTACTTGGCTGTAAAATTTGTTTCGACATAAGAAATATCCCGAGTGTATTACGAAATCGAATAGTTTTATAATGTCTTCTGGAAAGATGTCAGCAAGTAATTTTAAAGTCTCCTTGAGAGGTACATTTGTATATAAAGATTCTATATCAAAGCTCTCACCATAAGATCTGTAGGTTGTAATGAGACATTTTTCAATTTTTCTAAGAAATCCGAGGAGTTTTTAAAAAGGAACTAGATTTCAATAATTTAGCTAGATATTTGGCTATACAGCAAGTAGGAGAATCAATACAATCTACTATTGGACGAAGAGGAAAGTCAATCTTATGTATTTTAGGAAGACCATAAAATCTAGGAGGTCTTGCAAAATGAGTTTTAAGTCTTTCAATTGTGTCTCTATCTAAACTGATGACTTCATCTAAGAGAGAATTTAATTTCTTTAGTTGTCTGTTGGTTGGATTATAATCAAGTTCATGATATGTGGAGCGATCTCGAAATAAAAGAAAAAGTTTTCTTCTGTAATTTGCTGAGTCCATAACTACTGTTGCTTCCCCCTTGTCAGCTTTGGTGATAATGAGGTGATTGTTTTTTCTCAAGAACTGTAAAGATTTCATTTCAGAAAGAGATATGTTGAAAGGAGGAAGTTTGGCCTTAAGTAGAGAAGAAGCGACTTATAGGTGAAGAGCATTAGCTTTATCACTAGTTAGATGACTGAGATTCTGTTCAATGTTAACTAGGAAATCTAGATATGGTATCTCATTAGGAACAATAGAAAAATCATGTCCTTTTGACAGGATGAGGGTTTCGCTATCAGTTAGAGGACGTCCAGATATATTGACAATCCAATTATCTGGAGTTTTGAAGGGCTTGAATTGTTTAGAGGAAAGAGCTTCATATTATCGGTTTACATGTTGACTTAGTTTATTATATGCTCGTTGAGTAGAACGTTCAGCCACATTTAGAACTATGTGTGAAATATACGGATCCAAGTTTGTGGAAATATAGGTACGGAGATTAGAAATATGATGACTGTGAATAGCAAGATCACGTTTAGCAGCTTTAAGTTGGTTATGGATTAACGATAATCTGGTGTTCCGGTAAATATTATGAGCTCCAGGAGATTTTATAGTTTCTTTAATCTTAGTGAAATTGGGAATAATCTTGTTGTTGCGGCATTTTTTTAAAAAACTGATCTTTGCTCGTAACCTACCTTGTATAACAGAAGGTTTTCCTAATTTACCGGTTATTTTGATGGCATTTTCCCCATGAAGGATAAAATTTGATGTTTTAAATTAGGAAAACTTTCAGTTATACAAGGTAGGTTACGAGCAAAGATCAATTTTTTAAAAAAATGCTGCGACAACAAGATTATTCCCAATTTCACTGAGATTAAAGAAACTATAAAATCTCCTGGAGCTCATAATATTTACCGGAACACCAGTTTATCGTTAATCCATAACCAACTTAAAGCTGCTAAACGTGATCTTGCTATTCACAGTCATCATATTTCTGATCTTCGCACCTATATTTCCACAAACTTGGATCCACATCTTTCACACATAGTTCTAAATGTGGCTGAACGTTCTACTCAACGAGAATATAATAAACTAAGTCAACATCTAAACCGAAAATATGAAGCTCTTTCGTTTAAACAATTCAAGCCCTTCAAAACTCCAGATAATTGGATTATCAATATATCCGGACGTCCTCTAACTGATAGCGAAACCCTCATCCTGTCAAAAGGACATGATTTTTCTATTGTTCCTAATAAAATACCATATCTAGATTTCAGTTAACATTGAACAGAATCTCAGTCATCTAACTAGTGATAAAGCTAATGCTCTTCACCTATAAGTCGCTTCTTCTTTACTTAAGGCCAAACTTCCTCCTTCCAACATATCTCTTTCTGAAATGAAATCTTTACAGTCCTTGAGAAAAAACAATCACCTCATTATCACCAAAGCTGACAAGGGGGAAGCAACAGTAGTTATGGACTCAGCAAATTACAGAAGAAAACTTTTTCTTTTATTTCGAGATTGCTCCACATATCATGAACTTGATTATAATCCAACCAACAGACAACTAAAGAAATTAAATTCTCTCTTAGATGAAGTCATCAGTTTAGATAGAGACACAATTGAAAGACTTAAAACTCATTTTGCAAGACCTCCTAGATTTTATGGTCTTCCTAAAATACATAAGATTGACTTTCCTCTTCGTCCAATAGTAGATTGTATTAATTCTCCTACTTGCTGTATAGCCAAATATCTAGCTAAATTATTGAAATCTAGTTCCTTTTTAAAAAACTCCTCGGATTTCTTAGAAAAATTGAAAAATGTCTCATTACAACCTACAGATCTTATGGTGAGAGCTTTGATATAGAATCTTTATATACAAATATACCTCTCAAGGAGACTTTAAAATTACTTGCTGACATCTTTCCAGAAGACATTATAAAACTATTCGATTTCGTAATACACTCGGGATATTTCTTATGTCGAAACAAATTTTACAGCCAAGTAGAAGGAACGGCCATGGGAAGTCCTCTCTCTCCTGCTTTAGCCAACTTTTATTTAGAACATCTAGAAAAAGTCCTCTTCTCATCTATTTTCCCTCAACCATCCTTTTGGGTAAGATATATAGATGACATCTTTACTGTATGGATGACATCTTTACCGCACAACAAAGACTCCTTACCTTCTTTTTTAAACAGTATCAATTCCTTACATCATCGTATAAAGTTTACTATGGAAATGGAAGAAAATAACCAGTTATCTTTTTTAGACGTTCTCCTCATCCGGTCACCTTCAAATACTCTTACAACTACTGTTTACAGGAAACCAACGTTCACAGGTCGTTATATTCTTAAAGAATCAGCCCATCATCCTTGTCAAAAAACAGGAATCATAAAATGTCTAATCAGAAGAGCCAAAACTAATTGTTCTACTTCTAATTTTCTACAGAAAGAACTTTCTAACTATCCAACAACACATGAAATTCAATGGCTTTTCCGAAAAGAGTACTCAACATCTTTTCGATTCTTATAATCCACCACAAAATAACAAAGATTCAATACATTGAGTTCCAATTCCATATATCTCTGGTATTTCAGAACCTATCGCAAGAATTCTGAAGAAATATGATTTAACAGCTATGTATTCACCTATTAACAAATTATCTTCCCATTTTCCTTCTCCTAAAGACAAAAGCTCAACTATGTCTCTTCCTGGAATTTATCAAATTTCCTGCAACTGTGATCTCTCCTATTTTGGACAAACTGGACATTCTCTTGAAAAAAAAGAATCCAAGAACATCAATCCTCCATTAATCACAACAAACCTGGATTGGCTCAGCACAGGATTGAAACTAACCACAACATCCTTTGGTCAAAAACTCGCCTCTTACATAGATCCCGTTATAAATTTGAACGTTTATTCAAAGAAAGCATAGAGGCCTTACTTCATCGTCCTTACCTGAATCGGAATGACTGTATATCTATATCAAAAATCTGGGAAAGTCTAATCAGGATAACTCATTAATTCATATTAATTTTATGTTATTTAATATTATTAATTAATATCTTTATTTCAATCATGTCTCTGGTTAAAAATATTCCATTTAATACTTAGTGATATAACATCACGCAGCTTGTTCTATTTTTAAATGATCTATTGTTAGTATTCCACCTTGTATTTTTTAAAACTGTTCTTGTAGTGCCACTGAAGATGGTCTGCTATTTCCAGACCGAAATATTTGGCTAATTAAATATCTTTCTTGTGTTTACGTGCTTATATTATTCAGTCTTTATGTCACAAGTATCCTTAAAGCATCACACTATCACTCTTTTCACCATAACTCGGCTTCTAATGAAACAAATGTCATAAACAGTTGACACAACACTAATGAAGGCTGCCACCTTTGACAACAAAAGATACAACAGGTGGCGCTACTAGTTTCTTCTATTTTCAAAAAGTTTCAGTTTCTTTTTTGGACAGAGGGTATAATATCCACTCTTTAAAAAAGGGAATAAAGCTAAATCTGAGAATTACAGAGGAATTTCTCTACTGTGTTTCAGGTAAGATTTATGCAAGCATACTTGAAAAGAGGTTGAGAAAGATTGTGGAAGAGAAACTTCGAGAAGAACAAGCAGGGCTCAGGCCAAATAGAGGCTGTCAAGATCAGATTTTCACTTTAAGACAAATAGCAAATAGTTGAGAAATCATGGGAATATGACAAAATATACCAATAAATTATATTCTAGGTTTAATCCTTTTCCAAGCGCAAGCAAAGTTTGCATGTGAAGTATCTTCACGACTGAGCTACTTGTTTATAGATGCTAATGACTTCACATCGATTGCTTTATTATTCCATAATGCAAAGCACATGCGCCCTTTCAGATGTGTATAATGCTATGCATTATGGGAAGGGCTAATACCTAGACCAAGAAGAGATACTAAGGCTAAAGTAATGCAGAAGTCATATACTGTATTTCCCATATACAAGTAGCGAAAAGGTGTATTACCTTATTAAATTACCCTTCCCGTAATGCATAGCATTATACACTTCCAAAAAAGGGTGTACTTTGCATTATGGGATACTAAGGCAATTGATGTGAAGTCATTATCTATGAAGCCTCTATATACAAGTAGCCCAGTCATGAATATATGTTATGTGCAAACTTCATTTACTTACACTTGGAAAAAGGATGAAACCAATATTATAATTTCTTGGCATGTTTAATTTATAGTATAACTAAGTGAAAACATTTTGAATATCTATCTCTGATGCAGAATAATTTAATTATATGATGATAAACCTTTTCACTACTTGTAGATGGGAAATATATCACTTGTGTATTACTCTGTAAAATCTCATGTAAAATTAATATAATTAATTTATCGAACTCGATTTTAAAGGGGTGTTTTTAGACCTAAATAATGTGGGAAAAATAACGTAAGATTCCTTTCATCTGAATATAAATTAACTGTATTGAAAATTGTACCAAATAATTCATGTTTAAATATTGTACTAAAAAATTAGAGAAAATGGATTAAGTGATATTAACTTTGTAAGTAAGCAATAAGAATAGTGTATCAGAAAAGTTTGCCATAAATTGCAAACAAATTGATCGCCTAAGGCATGGACCCTCAGCAATAAGACCAGAGTGACGTCACCGTCGCAATGGACAATTACGGATATTCGAAGGTTGAGCATAAAGGGCAAGGAGTGTATTTAAGGGGACTACTATAGGCTACAAAAAAGGAGGCTCTTGGACTTTTACTACTGCTGCTGCTGGTATTTTGGTTCCCCAATCGACTGAATGGAAGAAGGGAGAAGTGCCGATGGTACGGAGCACAAAACCGAGGCTTGGCGCCCACCATCAGAGCTACATTATTGGCAATTCCTCTAGAATGTTCCGGAAGGCTTCCAAGGAGAGACCGACAATACACATCCCTTTGAATAGCTGGCCACGATTCCTGCAAAAGGCTTCTTGTCAGGTCAAAGAATTAGCCAACGGTGGAATGAGAGAGAGAGAGAGATAGAGTACAGAAATGTCCGAGTCAAGATCATGTCCTATGTAACGGAAAGGATTCAAGATATCCCGATTGAGGTATTGTTCATGAAAGGACTGTGAGCTTATTGAAAGAACTGTGAGTAAACAAGTGATACTGTTATTATTTTCCTTGTAACTTAGATAAGTGAGAATTGTGAGTGTTACAAAAGATCGTTGGTATAGTTTTTGTAAGGTATTGTATAGTAACAAGGTAGAACAGGTGTATATGTATTGCTGGTGCAAGGAATATTTCTTGAAAGTAGTTATGTTAGAGGGAACAATTAGTCTACACCTATTGTAGAGAATGTATGTTTCATAGTGCTGAGTGAAAGTAAAATGTATGTACTTCAATGTTATAATGATTTTGCTGAAATTACATATGTTAAGAGTGTTACCCATTCCCACTGTGTTGTAATTTCAACTGTTAAGTTAGAATTAAATGCTTTGTTTAAGCAACAATTGATCTCATCATTTGCCAATGCACTATCTCAAATAAAATTCATACCTGTGAGCATGAGTAGATTTAGAATAGTTATGACTTGCTGTATGGTTAGGAGGAGTTTAGCTGAGACCTTATCTTTGTTCGTACTTTTATTATTCTTGGATACAGTAACCTTCGATTTAACAGACTAAATTTCCGATTCGTATGTCACGTGAAAATTAACACCCTGTTAATTTTAAAATGCTTTTAACCAAGATCTGCTAATAATTAAATTAACTGGTTATTTTTTGTTATTAATTTCCTGTTATTTTGAACAAATTTTGGCGAATAGGCCATCATATGTTGGAAAAACACAGTAGTAATTTAGCCGATATAAATAAGTCACCACTCATAAAACACGTTCGGTGAATGATTAGGATATGATAACACCAAAAGCACTGTAATTGGTTCTTTTGTCGCATGCGTTACTTTCTGCAGCAGTTTTTATTAGACACATTTTCATAATTTTAGGGAGTTAATTATAAAAAAAAAAGCAGAATTCAAAAATTAAAAAAACTTTATAGTTTTTTCAAAGCAGAATTCCCTAAACCAAGCGTCACAACATCGAACATTAACTTCACATTAACTTATCTAAAAGTGTGAAAATTGTGTTCAAATACCTGTAAAACAATTTTTTTGTTATTACAGTGCTAATATTGATAAAACTGCAATATAATGTTACAGATATTTTTATTTTAAAAAATTCGCGATTTAACAGACTTTCGATTTAACGGACATCCCCTAGCCTCTATTAGTCCGTTAAATCAAGGGTTCATCATCATCAAATTCGTGACATTTACCCTCAAGGGGTGTAAAGGACACGATAGTACTACATAAAAAATTTACATCATTACTAACTTCCTACCAATAATTTTCCGCCAAATCAATCTGTTACCTGTCAAAGCTACATCATTGTCGGATCTTATATTTCTGTCTTCTAAGGTACTTTTTACCATATCAATCCACCTATATCTTGGTGTTCCTCTGGGTCTTTTTCCTGACAACCTGGCAGAGAACACTTGTTTTGTCACTTAAAGAAAACACCAATTCTCTTTAAGTGACCATACCACCTGAGATTAGCTCTGCTAACACATTCCTGGATGCTAACAATGTCAAGTTCTTTCCTAATATCCTCGTTTTTAATATGATATTGCCATTGATGCCATCTGTTCACGCCCCTAATCTTTCTCAGGACTCTCATATCTGCAGTCACTAGTCTTTGGTCAAGTGTTTTACTTCTGACCCAGCTCTCAGATCCATAAGTTAAACCTGATTTGAACACTGTCTTGTATACAGTAATTTAGTGTTTTGACTAATTTCTCTCTTATTCCATATAAATTTATTCAGTTGACTTCCTACCATACCAGTTTTGTTGATTCTGTTGTCTATTTCCATATTTAATTTACCATCTTCACTAAAAATAGTGCATAAGTAGCTGAAATGTTTTACTTGTTCTATAGGTTCTCCATTCACAATGCAGCTGATATTTTCAATGCTTCTGCCTATTTTCATTATCTTTGTCTTGTTATTGCTGACCTTCATACCATATCTATCACAACAGTCATTCAATTTAGTCAGGGAATCTTGCAGACGTAGCAGATTTATTTAGAAGTATAACATCATCTGCATAAAGCAAGGAGCTGACATTAACATCTCCAATTTTGATATCAGGTTTAATACCACTTTCCTTCATAATGTAATCCATATAGATAATGAATAACAGAGGTGATAATGTACATCCTTGTCTGACACCAGATTTAACATTAAACCATCTCCCTGTACTTCCTTCAATTCTAACTGCTGACTTATAACTCAAATAAAGACTAAGTGTTGCTTGATATAATGATCCACTCACACCATACAACTGTAGCGTTTTGAATAGCTTCTGTCTTGGCACCTTGTCATATGCTTTTTCCAGATCTACAAAACTTAAATACAGATCTTTGTTATATTCCGATGACTTCTCAACTATTTGTCGTAAAGTGAATATTTGATTCTGACAGCCTCTATTTAGCCTGAATCCAGCTTGTTCTTCACAAAGCTTCTCTTCCACAATCCTTCTCAACTGCTTCTCAAGTATACTGGCATAAATCTTACCAGAACACTCAGTAGAGAAGTATCTCTGTAATTCTCACAATCAGTTTTATTTCCCTTTTTATATATGGGTACTATGACAGCTCTACTCCAATCATCTGGAATTCGTCCTTCTGTCCAGGCCCTCTGAACTATGCAGTGTAGCCACTGTAAAACTTTTATACCTACATACTTGAACATTTCTGGTCTAATATCATCTACTGCAGCTGCCTTTCCACATTTCAGACTTTTGATAGCTTTTTCTACTTCAAGTATGGATGTGTATTCCTGATTGCATGTCTGGTCAGTGTTTTTTTATCACTGTACTGTCATCACTGGTAGTTTCATTTAGCAATTTTTCGAAGTAATTACTCCATATTGGCTCAGGAGCTCACTTTAGTGAGTACAGGCGTGGCAAACCTGAGGTACCTGATGCTGAACCATGCCTTACTTCATGTAATATACATCTGTTATATTATCTGTAGACTTGTCCCTCCTCTTCCTCTCTTTCTTTCTTCTGTTCTTGCTCCTTCCACCGAATGCTATTAGAGTATTCGAGGGGAATCTTTCCTATTCTGCTGTGTCATTTCATCTTGTGCTAACAGGACATTATCAAACACTGTAACATGATCAGTCCATCAAAAAATGTTCCTACCGCATCGTCCGTCGCACAGGTTACCAAGGGACGTGTTCAGATTTTAGGCAGAGGGACCCGTTCGAAAAATATGTTACAGTCTCCCTTAGACACCACTCTGCTAGAGGAAACTCCATCAATAGGCCTGCTACCTGTTTGGGGAGGTGTTTAGGGGCAGCGCAAAGAAATGGCTCTGCAAAAGGACGGAAATGGCAATGACAACAGCACCAGACTATGGCTTTAGGCAACTGGAACATCTTCTCTCTGACAGGGAAGGAGTTGGAACTAGTTGAGGAAGCCAAGTGCTACCGGTTAGACTTAGTTGGGCTTTCTTCGACCAAGAGGAGAGGCTCTGGAGCTGTCGACCTGGATAAGGAGTGGAAGCTCCACTACTCTAGTGTGAGCCCAACAATGTCTGCTCAGGTGGGTGTGGGGATACTCACAAGCCCCCAGCTGTCAGACTGTGTTGCTAAGTGGATCCCATTGGGGGGACGGGTATGTGTGTTAAGGCTTTAGATGAAAAACCATGATTTGGCTGTGGTGCATGCCTATGCACCTAATCTGGAGTCAGAATACTCTGCCTTCCTAGAGGAAGTGGATGCTGCTTTTGACAGGGTGGCAGACATGGAATCAGTCCTGCTAATGGGTGACTTCAATGCACATGTTGAAACAGATGACCAGACATGGAGGGGTGTGGTTGGGAGGAACGGCACCCCTGACCTTGAACAAAGGTCTCTGATTGACTTCTTTATAGTCTCAGCAGACCTATTTTCCTCAGTGTTGGATGTTCATGTGAGAAGAGGGGCAGAAGTGACCACCACCTTGTTGTGTGCACTCTACGGCTTCAGAAACCAGATGCTACCATCAATGCTGGTAGGCCTAAGCAGCTATACTGCGTGAAATGGGAGGCATTGGAAAATGAGGCTGTGAGGAAGAATTTTGCAGATGACATTTTATCCAGGTTCAGAGAGAGATTCCCAAGCATACTGCAGATATGAAGGAGTGGAAGCTGTTCAGAACAGCTGTCACTGCCTTTGCACTCTCGTCCTGTGGCAGAAAGCGGCTCAGCGTAGCAACGGGCAGTGAGAAAAGGGCACCTTGGTGGAACCAAGAGGTCCAAAAAACTGTCAGGGCAAAAAAGGAGTCCTACCTAACATGGCTTAGGGTCAGGTCACCTGATATGCGTTTGAGGTATGCTGAGGCACGAAAAGCTGCTGCTGAGGCAGTAAAGACAGCAAAGCAGAAGGCTTGGGAATCCTTTGGAGAGAGATTAGACTCATCCTATGCAAATGCAAACAAAGTATTCTGGCAGACCATCCGCCACCTTCGGGGGAGGAAATCGTGCACAGCAAGGGCAATTAAGGCCTCTGATAGTGCACTTTTAACAACCGAGAAGAATATCCTCCATAGATGGAGGGAATACTTTGAGAGCCTTCTTAACCCAGGTGGCCGAGCAGTTGTGGACATCCAAGAGGTGCAGATAGGAGCAATGACTAGTCTCACAGCAGAAGTGGTCCATTTAGCAATAAAATCGCTAAAATCGGGCAAGGCTGCTGGCGATGATGAAATTCGGCCTGAATTGCTAAAAGCCTTAAATCGAGAGTGTCAGGCTGCTTGGATATCTGGGCGAGCACCAAAGCAATGGCAGACAGGCATAATAATACCAGTCTTCAAGAAGGGAGACCAAAAGGATTGCAGTAACTATCGTGGCATCTCTCTGCTCAGCCTGCCTGGGAAAGTGTATGCTAGGTGCTTGGAAAGATGTTGCAGGAGCATAGTTGAGTCAAAGTTCTAGGAAGAACAATGTGGCTTTTGTCCTGGTAGAAGCACAACTGACCAAATCTTCACTTTAAGGTAAGTCTTTGAGAAATCTTGGGAATATGCCAAGAATGTCTATACATGTTTTGTGGACTTGGAGAAGGCATATGACTGGGTTCTTTGGGATAAGCTTTGGCAAGTAGTACAGGAGTATGGAGTAGATGGCCAACTATCAGCTGCCATCAAGTCCCTGTATGAATGCCCAGAGTTTTATGTCAGAGTAAACAGCACAAAGTCTGAACCTTTCACAGTCTCCGTTGGCCTCCGCCAAGGGTGTGTTCTGTCACCCCTCCTTTTCATAATATTTAGGACTGGATTGATAGGCACAGCCGAGGCAGCAAGTGTGTCAGAATTGGAAGATGTAGCATTGGACGTCTGCTTTTTGCAGATGACCTAGTTCTGCTTAGCTCTTCCACAGATGACCTCCAGTGGACCCTTGATAGGTTTGTAGTTGTTTGTGCAGATGCCAGAATGAAGATCAGTGTGGCCAAAACTGAAACATTTGTGGTCTCAAGACAACCATTCCAGTGCACTCTACATGTAAGTGGAGTCCCAATGAGGCAGGTGGAGAAGTTTAAATACCTTGGGTCCTATATTCCACCACCATTCACGAATGATGGAAAATGGGATGTAGAGCTAGATACTCGAATTGGCTTAGAAAGCTCAATATTGCGGGAGCTTGGCTGTTCGGTAGTATTGAAATGGGAGTTAAGCCAGAAGGCAAAGCTGGCTGTCTTCAATACAGTCTATGTCCCCATCCTCACCTATGGTCATAAAAGTTGGGTAATGACCAAAAGAATGCAGACAGGAATCCAAGCGGATGAAACGAGGTTCCTTCGAGGGGTTGCAGAGCTGACAAGACCCGACAGAGTCAGAAGCTCTGCAATTTGGGAAACCCTCAATACTCAACCGCTGCTTCTCCGTGTTGAGAGATCACAGTTACGTTGGTATGGGCACCTGGTCAGAATGCCACAAGAGAGGCTCCCTCAGCAGGCCCTTGCTGACAAGCCAGAGGGTGGGAGACCATGTGGAAGGCCAAGGACTCACTGGATAGATTATATCCAAAATCTTGGGTGGACACGTTTGGAAATCCCACCAGAACACCTGAGCTTGGTGGCAGAGGATCGTGACCATTGGAAGTTCCTCTTGCAGCTATTGCCCTCACAACCCAATTAGGAAAGGTGGGCCTTGAAGATGTATGTATGTATTACTCCATATTTCAAGGATATCTTTTTCTCCAGTTTTCATATTACCTTTATCATCTCTAATTCCTTTTACAGCATCCTTTTCCTTCATTTCTGACACCCTCCAGAATATCTTGCCACCTTCTTGATATTTATTTTCTATGTTCTTACAAAGTCTTCCCATGATTTTTGTTTAGCTAGTTTTACACAGTGTTTAGCTTTCTTACATTTGTCTCTGTATTCTCTAAGAGCACAAGCTGACTTATTTGCCAGGAACTTTTGATATGCTTTCTTCTTTTCCTTCACTGCTCTTTAACTTCCTGTGCACACCAGGGAGTTCTGATTTTTCTATCCTTGCAGACAACCTCACCACATGCTGCCTCTCTGGCAGAATCAATCAATGTTTTCTTCAGAGCTTGCCACTGAATCTCCAAAGTTTGATTCCTGTTCTCAAACTCTTTCATTTTTTCTTGAATAATGTTCATATATTTTAGTCTACAGTTAACATCTGAGAGCTGCTCAACTTTTATTCATTTTAAAACTTTCTTACATGTTCTTTTCAATATGAAATTCAATTTTATCCTGCTTAAGACTAAATGGTGATCACTTCCAATTTCAAATCCTCTATACACTCTAGTGTCCCACCAGAAAGAAAACTGTACACTCTAGTGTCCTGCACCAGACAGTTTCACTATCAACAATAATATAGTCAATGAGACTTTTCTTATTACTTTTCCTTGCCTCTTCTTTCCATGTGAATTTGTGCACATTTTTATGTTGGAACATTGTGTTAGTAATAACCAGTCCACGTCCTGAGCAGAAATCTAACAAGTATTTGCCATTATTATTAGCTTCGCTCTTTTTTTCAAATTTCCCCAAAATATTTTGCATGTCTGACAATCATTTCTTACTCTGCTATTTACATCCCCAACAAGGACCAACTTTTCATTTTTCATTGTGTCAGCTGCTTTTTTCTAAAGCCTCAAAAAATTCCTACACTTCTACCTTAGAAGAACCTCCTGTGGGACCATTGGCACAAATAAGTCTCATTGTCCAGTTCCCCATTCTGATATTTGCCCACATCACCCTACTTGAAATTGCCTGCCATTCAAGAAGATTAGCCTCATATTTAGTGTTGACTACTATGGCTACTCCTTTTCCTTGATTGTTATTGCCTGAATATAACATTTTGTATTTATTGCTCAGAAAGAGCTCACCAGTTTTGGTCTTTTTTGTTTCAGTCACCCTCTTATGTCAATCTGGTACTTATCTAATTCCTCAGCTAGCTCCATTTCTTTACCATTCAGGCTTCTTATGGTGATAGTGCCGATCTTCAATTCCAGCGATATTGAGTTGGGGTGTGTTTTAGGATTTGTTCCAGTAGCTGACTTTTCGCTGTTCATCCTGGTTCCATGGCAAAAACAACAAGGGTTTGTTTAACCAGGTGACGCCCCAGCTGGCATGAAATTCTGTCATGTTGTACCATCATTTAATATTGTGGTTTAAGCCAATAAGAATACAATTTGGTCGGCTAAGTCCCAAATTGCCAGCCCATCCTCGTTCATTCAGTATCCAGATAGATACCTAACAGGGTGCACCACGAGAAGGTGTGAATTGGATATTAGGTCAGAAGCCCTGTTCGGTTCTCCACATTCCTTTAAAGGCTATGTGGAGGTCTCCTCTCAGTTATACAGCTTTGACCTTTAAGCACCCCTAAATCGACGGTTTACTGTAATAATTTTTCTAGACTGCCGCAGTCATTAATAAAAATAAATTTGTCTGGAAGTTTTACACAGTGTTTAGCTTTCTTACATTTGTCTCTGTATTCTCTAAGAGCACAAGCTGACTTATTTGCCAGGAACTTTTCATATGCTTTCTTCTTTTCCTTCACTGCTCTTTAACTTCCTGTGCACACCAGGGAGTTCTGATTTTTCTATCCTTGCAGACAACCTCACCACATGCTGCCTCTCTGGCAGAATCAATCAATGTTTTCTTCAGAGCTTGCCACTGAATCTCCAAAGTTTGATTCCTGTTCTCAAACTCTTTCATTTTTTCTTGAATAATGTTCATATATTTTAGTCTACAGTTAACATCTGAGAGCTGCTCAACTTTTATTCATTTTAAAACTTTCTTACATGTTCTTTTCAATATGAAATTCAATTTTATCCTGCTTAAGACTAAATGGTGATCACTTCCAATTTCAAATCCTCTATACACTCTAGTGTCCCACCAGAAAGAAAACTGTACACTCTAGTGTCCTGCACCAGACAGTTTCACTATCAACAATAATATAGTCAATGAGACTTTTCTTATTACTTTTCCTTGCCTCTTCTTTCCATGTGAATTTGTGCACATTTTTATGTTGGAACATTGTGTTAGTAATAACCAGTCCACGTCCTGAGCAGAAATCTAACAAGTATTTGCCATTATTATTAGCTTCGCTCTTTTTTTCAAATTTCCCCAAAATATTTTGCATGTCTGACAATCATTTCTTACTCTGCTATTTACATCCCCAACAAGGACCAACTTTTCATTTTTCATTGTGTCAGCTGCTTTTTTCTAAAGCCTCAAAAAATTCCTACACTTCTACCTTAGAAGAACCTCCTGTGGGACCATTGGCACAAATAAGTCTCATTGTCCAGTTCCCCATTCTGATATTTGCCCACATCACCCTACTTGAAATTGCCTGCCATTCAAGAAGATTAGCCTCATATTTAGTGTTGACTACTATGGCTACTCCTTTTCCTTGATTGTTATTGCCTGAATATAACATTTTGTATTTATTGCTCAGAAAGAGCTCACCAGTTTTGGTCTTTTTTGTTTCAGTCACCCTCTTATGTCAATCTGGTACTTATCTAATTCCTCAGCTAGCTCCATTTCTTTACCATTCAGGCTTCTTATGGTGATAGTGCCGATCTTCAATTCCAGCGATATTGAGTTGGGGTGTGTTTTAGGATTTGTTCCAGTAGCTGACTTTTCGCTGTTCATCCTGGTTCCATGGCAAAAACAACAAGGGTTTGTTTAACCAGGTGACGCCCCAGCTGGCATGAAATTCTGTCATGTTGTACCATCATTTAATATTGTGGTTTAAGCCAATAAGAATACAATTTGGTCGGCTAAGTCCCAAATTGCCAGCCCATCCTCGTTCATTCAGTATCCAGATAGATACCTAACAGGGTGCACCACGAGAAGGTGTGAATTGGATATTAGGTCAGAAGCCCTGTTCGGTTCTCCACATTCCTTTAAAGGCTATGTGGAGGTCTCCTCTCAGTTATACAGCTTTGACCTTTAAGCACCCCTAAATCGACGGTTTACTGTAATAATTTTTCTAGACTGCCGCAGTCATTAATAAAAATAAATTTGTCTGGAAGAAGGGTCTGAGAAAATAAGTACACCGCAATCATTTAGCCAGCGATAATTAAATACAGAGACAGCTTAATGCATTAGGAGCAAAGGGTATGTGGGTAAGAAAGAAGGGGAGGGAGAAACTTTAGGACAGAAGAGATTAGAGAACAAAGAAAGTAAGGAAGGTTAGAGATTAATGAGAATAGGCAAAACTTAATAGATAGTATAAATTTTACATATGGTGCAGTCCGATAAGGATTCAAATTAAAATATGTAATAAAACACATATTTTTACAACTCCAATCTTGGTATCTCTTCTGGGTCTGGCTCCCATTGATGACATTTATTAATCTTCGTTATTAGGTTTGCTCACTTCTGGAAGATGGAGAGGTTCCACTTAGTGGCAGGTTTTTACCTGTCATTGAGTGAAGTTGCTACTGAGTTTCCTATCTTGTAGTGATTCAGAGGAGTGATCCTTTAGGGTAACTCAGTGAGATTTAAAGTAATCTCATAGAGTTTTTAGAGAGGTATCCCTGCACTTAAACATACCTCAATGAAGATCGAAACTGGTCAGGGTAGTGGGCTTTCCCATAATGTACTTCCAAAAGGAGGGGGGGGCTTTGCATTATGGAATACTAAGGCAAATGATTTGAAGTCATTAGCCACTATATACAAGTAGCCTAGTCAAGAAGATACTTCACTCATTACTCAATTGCTGGATGGGATGCAATAGATCATCTTATACTTCTGGTTTGCCATCTGTTGTGGATATGACAAATTTCTTCATGTGCTTTCAAGAATAACCAGTTATGTTAAAAGGAAAAAGACTTTTCTTTGGATACTAAAGCAAATGATGTGAAGTCATTAGTCTCTATATACAAGTAGTCCAGTTGCACATGAAGATACTTCATGTGCAAACTGTGTTTGCTTACACTTGGAAAAGGATTAAACCCAGAATATAATTTCTTGGCATCTTTAATTTGTCTGCCTTACAGTTTCACATGTCATCTCTTAGTCAAAGCTCTGAGATGCACTGTCACTTCATAAGTTAAAACTACGTGATCACTCTCAGCAATAGTCATCTAATTTATATACAGATTCTCAGATATGCATATTAGATCCTCTGATTTCATACCACAAGTTCCTCTCATCAATGGTACACATTTACACTGTCTCACAAATGTTGCACATCTGAGGGATGTCGCCAGACACGTTTTAATACATTCAGTAAAACCTATGACATGCCAATTTAAAGTTATTTCAGTAAAATTTTTATGTAAAACTAATATTTGTGAACCGTCTTCATGGTATACCTTCAGAAATTTAAAAATACAAAGAATTATAGAATTTTTCTTAATTATTGACAAATTATATAACCAGAAAGCAAAGTCTTTCTACTTTTAACATAACTTTGTTTATTCTAGAATGCAGATGTAACAATTTGTCATATCCCCAACGGATGGCAAACCAGAAGTATAAAATGATCTGTTGCATCCCACACATTGGCGAGTACTGAATGACATAATTTGCGTGGTCTTTCAGCATGAACACATCTAGATTAAATGTGTTTGAGAATTTGGGAAAGATTAAAAAAAAATCTTTCCCAAATTCCCATAGTTGAAATCATCCATAATGATGGTCCTTGTATTCATAAGATTTATCTTTCCAATATTACTCCAGATTCTGCTCATATTTGGAGATGTCTACTCTGTATTCTCATTACTCTGCTTGTTTAATTCTTCTCCATCCATCAGCAATACTTCCCCTGCTCTACCTATCTTGTCTGTCTCATCTGAATACACTTCACCCATCAAATTCTATTCTGTAACAACATCCTCCTCTGTCAACCAGGTTTTGTGAATGCCAATAATTTTTGGTCACACGACATCTGGTGATGCCAAGATTAACTTGCCTCCATTCATGACACATCATCACATAGATGAGTATTCTGACAAGTCTTAAAACATACTGGAAATGATTTCAAAACCAAAAATACTTCATTATATATTTCTATGTCTGTGATGTTAGCCTAGTGGCTATGTGCTTCGCAACATATGCCTGGGGAAGGAGTATCCTAGGTTCGATTCCCGTCGACGACGTGAGGAGCTTAAGGATCTTTCTCAGCCATAGTCAAGTTAGCTGGTCTTGGGCATGGACAGCAGGGTCCCCAGCCCCCCAGTTTATCTGAGGTTTTTCATCCTGCAAGCAGGCAAACAGGCCACACACACACGGATACAGTCATGAATATCACCCTTAGGGGATGCAGCAGAGGAGTGGCGATCCGGCTGCATTAATATGCCAGTAACCCCTCATTAGGAGGGGGACTCAACCTGTCCTAGACGGATGAGAAGGATAGGAAGGTATATTTCTAGTTTTCACTTTTGTTTCTTTACCAAACTAGTCCCACTATTCCTGGAGTCATCTCTTGCTATCATTCTCTCTCACACACACACACTGTATGCCATTACATTCATAATTACAATCTCTTTATAAGTTTGATATGTATGTATATCTATCCCAATGGCTTTAACAGGCCTTCAAGGTCCACAACCTTCCAAGCATGCTTGGATTTCATAACCAAAATACAAGGATAGAATGGTCACTCCTATGCCTCAAGGTATTCTTGGCTGTATCCCTGTGTGTTCACGGGGCAGGTTTGCCTGCTTGCGGGATGAAAAACACCAGATAAACTGGCGGAAAAAACCCTACTGCCCGCGCCCAAGACCGGCTAACTTGGCTATGGCTGAGGAAGATCCTTCAGCTCCTCACGTCTCCGACGGGAATCGAACCTAGGACACTCTTCCCCAGGCATATGGTTGCGAAGCGCAAAGCCACTAGGCTAACCGCGCGGACTTGATATGTATGCATAACAATACAATTTTCAAATTACATCTCTTGATTTCATGCACATTATAAGTTTAATAACAGACACATTATGATAAACTGCAATATACATACCTGTATAATATATACACATTGATAAATGAGTGAGTGAATAAATGAATGACTGAAATTTTACATGGAGGTAGGTGCCAAAGGACTTGGGAAAAGAGAATTTTCTCATCTATATTATATTGCTGTATTTCCTAAGAAATGGTCTAGTGCTTATACTTCAAAATATTTTGAAGTATAAGCCGTTTTGCAATTACATAACTGACATTTTACAATTTACATGGACAAGTGTAGATATGTTTGAATACTAGTCTTATATTATGAAGTCATATTTATTTCAAAAGAAAAAAATTCTTACCATCTGATTTTAAACATAAAAGAGCAGGTTCACAGTTCAATTCTTCTAACCACCCCACCATTTTTCCTACTGTTACTCCTCGAGCACCAAGATGCATTATTAATCCTTTTGATGGTGTAAAAAATGGTCGTAAAGGTTGGGTCAGTTCTTCCTCCAACCTTGCACTAAAATTAAAATTCTTAAGTATAATATAAGAATGTATAATACTACATAAATACGAACTTTATATTTGAATAAATAACTGAGATTATCTTAACAGTGATAAAGTGAACTTTCAATTGTCTAAAATACACTAATTTTTTATGATTACTATAAGCTAAATAATTTACAATCAAATTCTGATGTAATAAATTAATGCATTCAATATCTCATACTAGTGTACTTTACAGCATTTAAATATAGACATAATAATTTAACTGAAATTTCATAAATATATAAAAAATCCATATCAGCGACATACACAGCAGTTTATGCCAAAGTCAATTTCTGAATTTTTTGGAAACTATCGTGTTGGGGTAAATAAAGGTATTAAGGACTGGTTACAACCTGCCACATGCACACACACACACTAGTAAAGTGTGCATGTATCATCATCATCAATTCATCATATGTGCTAAGTGTTACATGAATAACTTCCGAACTTTTGTTTGGTAGTTTATGCATAACTTTCTTACATTCTTCTCTCTCTCTCTCTCTCTCTCTCTCTCTCTTTATTTGAATACTATCTTTCCAGCTACTGCTTTTCCATTTCTAATAGCTTCTTCTATTTCCTGTACTGAAACAGAACAAAACGTCGATACAGAACAAGATGTACCGTGCCTCGTTGGACTGCGACTTTTTTTCAGTCTTCCATTATACAGTCACAATGTTCCCGACACCACTGTAGAACTTTCTGGTTCTTCGCAGAAATCAGTGGTTTCCATATAGGCATGCAACTACCAATACCGATGCTTTTCAGTTCTCTGCATATAGTTCAGTGAGATACGGGTCGGGAACAACCTTCATTATATGCTTCGGTCAACTGATGCACACAGAAAGTTCTGTTTGTCTGTACAAGCTTTCTCAGATGATGACGACTCATTCCTGACAGACTGTCTTAGGACAGCCGTGCCTCTTAGACAAATAATGTCGATTATTTTTCCACTGATTAAACACCATGGATATTTCACGGTTAGCTCTGCTATTTTTAAAATTGTGGCTCCAAGCAGATGATATCCACAATAAGCCCTTTATTGAACTCTGAAATCCATTGTTTTTCCCACTGTGATCAACGCTATTGACGATTACTGACCAGCAGCATTCTTAAATGGTTGCCTAGAACACATGAAATTTTTTATTTATTTTTTTATTTATTATTATTTTTTTTTTGAGATTGAAGCAGCTATAAATGTGCTGATTAGGTCAAGACTAATGTCGATCTAAAGAGAAATATTTAATAACATCTGAAGGCCATCTGGATAATAATATATATACATGAAGAAAATGAGAGAAACTGTCTTTTCATAAGAAAATACCATATTAAATCATTCTGTAATATATGTCAAGAGCTGAGTGAAATGAGAGCAACAGGAATAATTGGTACCATTTTCCTTTAAGGAAAATTCGGAATATGTATTAACATTCAAAATGCACTTTTATTTAGGCATCTTCGCTTCTGCAAAATGTTCTTCATACATCTACATAATTTCCAGACAAATTATAAGGAAAAGCTATATAACTTTATTTATTTACACACTAATATATTTCCAAATGAATACCAACATTTCACTTTGTGCAATGTTTCTATTTACTATTAAAAAATAAATGCTATCTGTTATATCAGTAGATATTAAATGCCAGCAGAGAAGAATAGTTTTGGAGCATTCTGCTTCTCCTCTTTGCCTGGTCCATATACTGAAATTTATTTAAGATTTAAAATATGCTTAAGAAACTTGATGTTATTAATATCTAAGAATATGTGACTGGAGCTAATTTACAGTGATACCACAATAATTTACAGTGAAAAAGGTAGTAAAGCAAGTGTCTTAAAAAAATGAAGGAAAATTATTTAGAAGAAAAGCAAGATACAGAATGCAGCTGGATGTCTGATAAAATTAGAGATTAATAAAATAAAAATAAAAATAAAAAAAACCTTTAGAAGAAAATCAGTCACAGGAAACTAGCAATAGAATTAAGTGGTGCTAGTCCATCTAAATCCAACACAAGTATGAAGTATGCTGTTTTATGTATGGTAGCAACAGGGGGAATTACTTATATTGGTTCAAAATTTGAAGGAAAAAATGCAACATGTCATGGGTGAGCTTTGTCTTTATGCAATATCGTAATATTAGAACCATGAATATGAAAGGGGATCTAAACAGAAGTAATAACAGTTCAAAGTATTTTCCACAAACAAGGAATATAACAGCTTTTTAAGAGTCAGCTTGAAAATGAATTGGGTTATTTACAGCTGGTCTGAAGAGGTCTTTCACAATTTTAAATTAAAGAAAACTGATGTGTTAAACAGAATGAGTGCAGCAGCATGAATTAAATTTAGTCACGCTGCTTCAAGCTAGTCCTGTTTACAATAAAATTATAGTTTCTTAATTGCACTTTAACAATTCAAAGGTTCCAATTATACAATACACAGAAAATTGCAAATGTATTTAAACTTATTTAAGGTGTAGTTATATATATATATATATATATATATATATATATATATATATATATATATACACACACACACATACATACACACACACACACACGCATATAGAAGAGTATGAAAGTAATGCCTATTTCCCCCCCCCCTCAGAAAATATAATATATTTAACAATAGCTTGTACATGAAATAATCCTCTGTCTTTTGTGAACATTCTGTCATTGTACACTTTTGGCATCACTGAGTGAGATGCTATATGCTGGCTCAGTAAAAGTCTCTACTTGAATACCAGCACTCTTCACAAACTGCTTGTTTCAGCCCTTTATTATCTGCAAATTGGCATCCTTGAGGTATAATCCTTCAAAGAGTTATAGAGGTGGTAGTTGAGAGGTTCTGCAAGATTTGGAATGTGGGTAAGACTGGGGATGATTAGTCCAGCCAAATGCTGTAACTGTATCACTTGCACACAAATTGATGTGTGGTCAGGAATTATCTGCAATGACTCCACATACTGTTCTGAACCGATCGTGGTACCCTTCTCCAAAAAGGCTACAAGAAAAAGTCCCCACTTTGTTGAACTGTACAGATGACTATCTGAGATCATGTTCATCGTGCAAACTTTGTGCACATTGTCCCCACTATGTACAAACTTTGTTGTAGCCAAGGTTGTTGATGATCTTCACTGCTGATATTTCAATAATGGCTGCACTGCACAATTTATGAGCTGTGATTAATATCTAAAGAAACTTCTGACAAGCCTCATTGATGGGGGCATCAATGTCTCTTGTCTGTCCATATGCCATTAATGGCTAGTGCTTCGAGGCTTGCTTCTGATCTTAGCTTTTACCTCTCTTAAAGCAACTAACCTAGCATTTATGTCTCCATACACATTTTTCAGTTTTCCATTGGACTCACATCTTCTATAGTAAGAAATTCAATCACCACTCCCTTCTTTGTATGTGCATCTATAACAGCTGCTATTCTGAATTACTTGTATGCTGCATTTATGTGACAGTTCATCACAGTACCACTCAATGTGGTCAAAATAGAGACTACCATCCATTTGTAAAGCTATGTATGAAGCTTTCTAGTGCATTTGAATTGAAAGTAAAAAATAAAAAAAGGAGCCATTACTTTCATGACATCCCTCATATATAAATATATATATATATATATAAATTAGGGCAAAAGCTTTAATTACCTTGTATAATGTGGTGGTAATACTTCTAACAAGGACTGCCATCTTTTACCCTCTGCCAAAAGATTTATAAACGTGTACAGCTGTTCCGAATCAAGATCTAATATATTGACATTATAATCAACCTGGTACATGGCCATCAATTATCATTAGCCATAGTATATTAAACCCAGAACATAAATGATAAAAACATTACATTTCTTTGTGAAAATGTAACTAGCAGAATTTTCTTTTCTTCTCCAAGTTAAAATTATATCACAAGAATCCACACTAATTCCCTATAAAAAAATAAAATAATAATAAATAAAATAATAAGTTTAATTAAAAACACACTTTAGTCAACTATTAAGCAAAAAATTGCATAAAAAAGATGTAAAACAAAATATTATTATTATTATTCCTAATACCTCCAAGGAGTCCGAAGACTCATCGCGGGAGGACACCAACAACTATCTCTACACCTAACCTCTACTACGAATCATCTCCATCAACGCCATCTACCGCCCACCTCCAACACCACCACAACAGTAATTTTTGTCTGTAAATTGCGTGTGTTCTGAAGGGCCGATTTGTATGTATGCGGGATGAAAAACCCGAGTTTCCGGGAGAAAAAACCCTGCTACCTCCGTATGAGATCGGCTAACTCACCTTCGATTGAAGGTGAGTTAGCCGATAGGATATCTCAACATTGAGTTCAAGATTCCCAGCCTGGTTGGCTGAGTGGTTAGCATACTCACTCTCCAACGAACAGGCTATGGGTTTAAATCCCGCCATGGATGTGTGTGATTGTCATTAGGTGGAAGAAGAATTTCATCACCTGGTGTGAGACTACTGAACTGCTTATTAGAGACCTGAAGTAGCTTGAAAAACTTCCATGTTTGGTCTCTAGAGCAGAGTTTCTGGACTATGTAAAAAATAAATTTTTAAAAAATATGAAAAAAAAATATATATATAACATACATATATATCCTTGGCCCACCCACAGAACAAAATGTATTACAAGTTTGCAAATACCCATTAGTGGATGGGAGCAACATAAAAAAAGATAATCTAAAGGAACACATGCTTTCACAGTGTCTGCAACCTTTATTTTCGAACTGTAATAAGGAAAAGAATTCTCATCCAGCTATACTTAAGTTTCTTTATCAAGAATAAAGCCCTTTGCAACTATAGGGATTTTGAAATAATTGTTATGGAGCTTATTTTTTTAATGTGGAGATATGGATCATCATTTTGGAAAACGTGCAACTTCTTCTTTAGTCTCTTTCCATCGATTGCAGGATATAGCCCCCCCCCCCTTAAATTTCCAGTTCCATCTGTCTTCAACCAATTTCCACTATCTCATGTCGAATTCTTGCAGATCATCCCTCCATCTTGTTTTTTAGTGACCTCTTCTTCTCTTTGTATCCACTCAGTACTTAATTTTATCCACCTTTCATCTGGCAGTCTACTAATATAGCCCCATTTCCATTTACATGCATTACAACACTTCACAATATCTTCTACTCCAGTCATCTCTCTAATTCTAGTATTTCTTATTCTATCATTTTTTTTTGTTATGTGGAGCATTCTTCTCTCCAAGGCTTTATGGGCAACAAGCAGCCTGTCTTCTTGTTTATTTAGTTGTTGCTAATGTCTAAGGATTCTAGATACATTGGAAAAAAATACGGGACACTTATGACTGAGGGTGAAAGTTTAGGATGCACATCTGTCACATATGCCAGTTTTACAAAATGATTCTAATTTTCCAAGTGTGTGCATAGTAATGCACACACTTTACTAAGTATAAGTAAACAAATAGTAAATCCAATTGTTAGGCAGCATATTTTCATTAAGCCATATAAAAAACCATTTGAAGGCAACTTCAAATGGTTTTTTACTTACTATTATAGATACAAAATAGATTGTTAATAGTAATGCTCTTCTCACCTGACAATATTCTCATTAATCAATCAGTTTTGCTCACTCTTGCAATACTTTTCTGAAGAATGAATTTCACTTAACAATTGTTGGTTTTAAGAATCATGTCATGAAAAGCTACACAATCCTCACTGAAGGATGACTTTACAATAAGCATTGTTTTTACAGACAATTTGTTTTTCTCATCATTCCACAGTGTGTTCATGCGAGAAAATAATCTTTCAACACATGCATTTGTTCCAGGGATACAGGACAAAAAGCTGTCCCGAAGAGTTTTCTCTGGACAACAGGACGCATTAGCCAAAACACGGGATGTCTAGGATCCCTACCCATGTCTCACTTCTATAGGTAAACACTGAAATAATGCATATATTAAAGAGCTTTCTTTTTAGGCATATAGGTAAATCTCCTAATAGATAATCTTTGTACAGCCAAAACACTTTGTGATTCTTCTACTTATTTATCTTGTTTTTCCTTAAAACTGACATTAAATGGGGTAATATTATAGTAACATATGTTGGAAAGGGGTTCTTATCAAATTAATGTTGAAAAGGTTTTTCATAAATGTTGGGAGAGTAAGGGAGAAAACAAGGGTTCATCCTTGGAAGCTGCATAAGGAGGGAGTGAACAAAGGAGTGAGAAGCAGTTTTTGCATGGAGAGTTGTGAAAGATTGGAATGCACTGCCTCAGAGTGTGGTGTCTGCAGAGAATGTATTTAGGCCACACACCCATAATAATAGTAACGAAATTAGTTTCCTATTTTTATTATTTCTTACAGATACTAATTTCATGCTTTCTAAGGCTTATTTTATTTTTTATCTAACACTACTACACATTGGATTAAATCTTATAGAAGTTGCTCATGATGGATCAATCAATGTACACCAACATGTCCCCTTACTTCAAAATAACTAGTTTCTTATTTATGTCATTTTAGTATTTAAAACGGACTCAAAAATTTTTTTTTTTATCTTACTTGTATTTAAATACACTGCAAGACGGTTTGTTGCATATTTTTACATCACAAGATTTATGACTCAAAACTTCAGAGCTGGATTAAATTTCGTACATTCTACCAAAGTTGATTAATTTATTCATTATTCCTTACACTATTGACATGCAGCATTAATCATGTCCTCTACACAGTGCTGCCTAAGATACAGAATTTCATATTTTAACAAGAAAACAGCTCATAACTCAGTCATAACTTCATGTTCTCACTCATAAAACAAAAAATATATATTCCCCAGAGATAGCATAATTCCCTGCATTTCCCCCCCTCCTACACTTAAGGTGTCCTGTTATATCCAAATAATTCTTAAAAAATATATTTCCCCATAACTATTATTTACTTATGCATATCATTAAATATAACAATTAGTGATAAACAAATAATTAAATATTGCGAAATATACGTTATGAACAGCGTTTACTGAGTAGTGCTTGCGTAACCTTACAAAACATTACGCAATATCACTTAGTAAACGTCCATAACGCCACTTCAGCAGCGAAAGTGAAGGAGGTGGGTTCGATTCCGGTTACCACTTTTATAATGTTTTTTTTTTCTTTTCTCCAGAGTTAATCTATAGCGCAAGTAAGTAAGCCTCCCCCCAACATATTCAATTTTCAATTGAATTTCAATTTTTTTTTCATCCTACAACAGAGAAAATCGCCAACTTTACACACAGTGCAGTTTTCTATCACATTGTCTTGCATGTCCAGTATCGATGATGGTTTTCGGCTGGAACGAACTGGGGTCGAATTCTATTCAGGAACGAAGAAACTTTATAAGAGACTTAATGAAGCTGAGATACTCACTATCATACAGAGGTAGCAGAGTTTCTCCTCAACTAAACTCGCCTTTTTCATCCGCAAAACAAGAAAATCTTTAACAAGCATAATACACTGGTCTCATAGCCTTAGTTGTTTTGGAATTCCAAACTACAAGAGCAGTTTCATCTCTAGAAGCTGTATGTTTTAGCATGTCTGCCTGTAGAAACTGTAATAATCTACTGGCTAGCTAGCTAATAACAAAGGTGAAAATCGGTTTCTACTCGATCTTCAAAAGAAGTGAGATGTTTCATACAAGAGAGTGATCATGTCTTTAATGGCACAAATTAAAAAAATCGACCCTAGAATGCACATTTCCAGATATACCGGTAAGGAATTAAAGGAGAGCAGATGGCAGAATCTCCATCAATCTGCCCTTCCCTACTCACAGACACACCGAAAGACTTGATTCATTGATAGCTTGAGCTCACTGTCAGTGATGATGAAGAGTGGAGATCGGCTGTTGACGATCCATCAGGGTCGGATTAAGCCGTATGAGGACCACTGGCGGTCCTCATACGGCTTTTAAAATTTACGGGTTCCCTAAAAATTTCTACATTTGGAAAAATTCGCATTTCTCCTGTAGCCTGGTATACTTGTGTGGCAGTATTGAATTCGTGTTTATCTTCTTTTAAAAATAGCAGAAACTGTTCCAATTCATTATCAAAATGCGTAATATCTACATCGTTCTTATATATATATATATATATATATATATATCTTTTAATTTTTCCGCATTTTTCCGAACCCGGCGGCCGCCAAGTTCGACACCGCCAAGTTTGATCCGCCTCTGCGACCCATTACCAGAAATTTAAGGGTAAAAGTTCGTTACATTACTTATCTCTTTTAGGAATGAAAGGCATTAAAGAATTTATTAAGCGCCTCAGTTGGTATAGACGAAGCCATTCAGTTGAAAAGAGTTGGGTCCGAATTCCGTCCAAGAAGCAAAGAAACTTTATCGGGGCTTTCAAATGAAAGTGAGTCAACCAATCTCATACGGAGGTGGCTGAAAAAACCTGGGTGATCATTTATCAGGGTTTTCAAATTGAAAATGAATTATTCGGTCTTATCCGAAATTGGAATGGCCAGAAAACTCAAGGTTTTTATCTCGTCATCAAGCAAACTGGCGAGATGACCATACTCAATTTACATCGAGAACGTTCATAGGCACAGGGCTGACCAGTATAGTAACGAGGATATGAAGCGCCTGTGGCAAGTGTCTAACTTGCGCTCCCTCACCCAAAAATGACAAAAATTTTGAAAAATTCAAATGTAACAAGTTAAATTTTACTAAATGCAATATGTTAAATACTTACTATTCCCATCAAAACGAGTTACAGTGTCTTGCAGAATTTGTGTGTCTATAGCGGCGTATTGCAGAAATTTAAAATTACAATATAAAATAGGGGACTTTTATATCTATTTATTTATTTTTATTTTTTCGTTTTTTTGCGCCCTAAACCTAGTTGGCCCGTGGCAGGCGCCTCTTTCGCCACGCCCTCGTTACGGCACTGGAGCTGACCACTTTATTCTGGAATTATGGTTATAAATTCCAAAGATACCTGGACAGTCGTGGGCACTAAGTGCTCGTTAGAACCACTGATGATGATAACGATGAGAATTTATGCCAAAACCTGAAAGCATGATAAGAACGACAAAAAATGTCAGCAAAATGCAGACTAAATAAATTGAAATTTAATGAAAAAAAGTCACTTCTTTTAATTTGAAAGGCGTTTCCTTTCATGAGATGCCTTGTAGCCACCTTCTCCACTGATAACCATCATTCCAGGAACCTTTTTGCAATTCACTGAATATATCCATGCTCATCTAAAGAAACAATGTTCCAAGCGGTCATCACATTTTCTTGCAAAAGCAATCTCTCCATGATGCACTCATTCTGAACTCTTTGATTGCGAGATACGAGTAAATACAAAATTAATCATAAGCCATCCATCTATATGGATCTTATTCGACTCTTCTGCATCGCATTCAATGTCCTACCATTTGGAGTATTACTTCTTGGTTTCCTGCTCAATGTCTCGACTCCATAGAACATCGTTCGGTTCGTAAATAACATTATCGATTTGCCTAACACGATCATCTATATCTTTCTCATATGCCCCGATTTATAAATAATAGATCCTAAATATCTGAGATCTATTGCTTTGACTTTACCAACTAGAAAATCTACGTCTCTGTCTCCTCCATCAACCACGAAATATTTTGTCTTGGTAGAATTTACTTTTAGACCTACCATGTGAAAATATCAACCAGCTTCAAAAATATCAGCTAACGCCTTTTTATTCCCGTACAGGGAGTAGGTGAGGCCGTTTAGCCCTATCTAACTTTTGAAGACTGAGTGGGCAATGCAATCTCCACTGGCAGCCAATCAGAGATAGCTTGCTTAAGGCTATCACTAATTAATCGGCACACAGTAATGAGATACGGTTCAGTAAGTGCCGCCATCTTGTGGTTGATAACCCAAACACAATATATTTTAATATCTGGAATAATGTGGGTTCTACAGTCGATTTTCTTGAGTTTATGGGACGAAAAACCCGAGTTTCCGGGAGAAAAAACTCGTTCGCCCATGCCAGAGATAGACTAACTCGGGAACCGGTGGAATAAAGGTTAGAAAATTTTCCTCTAGTCGGCGACTAGATTCGAAACAAAGTCTTCCTTCATACGGTCAACTACCGTGGTGTGCAAACGCCATATCAACTGAGCTACACAGGCTCAACCAGCTTTTTCATCATAAACTAAATGTAATTGTGATTCCCATAGCTCTACACAAAGAATTCCGTGAACCAGCAATAAATCAAGGTAAATCATAAACAGGGTTGGTGACATCCCACATTCTTGTCACAGGCCTTGAGATTTACAAACTCAGCTGGTACCAGTCCCCCACAATTAATAGCTGCTTTAAACTTTATACATATTCTCTTAATCAAATTAATGATTGGCTCACATTCATCTTTCTCATCGAACCACAAGGTCTGCTAGTGGGAAATGAATTATAGGCCTCTTTAAGATCTACAGAAATCAAATGCGATTCCTGCCTTTTGGCAAATTCTTTTTTTATTATGAAAATATTATCGATACAAGATTTTTCAGCAGTAAAGATAGTTCATTTGACATAAAAAGTAAGGGTATTGCCTTTTATGTTAAATAAAACTAACCTTGAAGTTATAATTTTACTTAGCCTACTCATGGAGGCAAACACAATAATTCCTCTATAATTTAAAGGTCCATTCTTATTATGCTTTTTAAAGATGAGCGTTATATGTGATAAAGGCCACTCATCACGAATTATACCTCCTAGAGATTGAAAAACATATCTGTTATTATTCTCAACAATCACCTGCACACTTCCACAATTCCACGGATACTCCTCCTGAGTAAGCCGCATTCTTATTACATGAACTTGATGGGCATCTTCCACCTCATTTTCTAAAAACGGAATCACTGGCTCCTTAAACCTCAAATCACCATCTGAATACATAGAAGAATTCCTTCTTATTCTCTGTGAAAAAGTACTCAGATGGATTCAACCCAGTTGCCACAAATATTAACTTCACAGGATTTGATATAGAATGTGATATTCCCATGGGCCCATCTATTATATCCTAATGGGTGATTAATCTCAGAACCAATTCTGTTCTAATATTCTTCCTTACTTCTTCGGAATTTTTTTACTTTCCTCTTAATAACGTGATACCTTTCCGATTCCGATTGTTTTTTAAACTAATCCAAGATTTATATGCTTCATTCTTCTCAATGAGGGCTTTATCTCTTTCTCTTGCCATCCTCTCATGAAAAAATGAACAGCATTGAAAAGAAAAATAAACTGGTCATTCTTGATCAAAATTGTAATGAAAGATTACAAACAGATATTTTGACAGAAATATGTTTGTAATTCACTGACAGGAATACACTAAAATATGCATGCTAATACCATATCAATGTGTATAATATATGGCAAAACGCCCAAGACTGTTGTCAGGTTGTATGCTATCTGTAGGGCGAAGCACCCTTTTGGTTCCTCTAAATTCAAGGGGAAAACCAGCTAATGTATTTTATTCCATTACAGGGAGCAGGCGAGGTTGTTTTAACCTGGACTTTTGGAGACCGAGTGGCAGTTCCATCTCCACTGGTAGCCAATCAGAGATAGCTCACGCAAAATAATCACTAATTATAAGGATCAATTGATGAAGAGACTGGAAAAAGGGTATTGCCATTTCGTGGTCCTTAACAGGATAGGTTATTGTCTGAAATAGTGTGGGTTCTAAGGTCGAATTTCTTGAGTTTATTGAGGGAAAAACCGGGTTTCTGGAAAAAAAAAACACCCGTCTGCTCGTGCCAGAGATCAAATAACTCAGGAACTCGCCAAAAAAAGCTTAGAAAAGTTCTTCTAGTCAACTAACTTGAACTAAAATCGATATTTGGCGACCTAGCGCAGAAGATGCAAACACTATTACCACTGAAATGATTTTATTCAACCAATATATTTGCTCAGCTCCATGGCTCAGCCGGTATAGATGAAGTCGTTTGGTCGGAAAGACCTGGGTTCGATTCCCGTCCAAGATGTGCAGAACCATTATCTGATATTGTTTAAAGAAAGGTGAGTTAGCTACTGTAATACAGACACGTTTTTTTTCACCTGGAAAGTCGGGATTTTCGTTCCCAGAACAGGCAAATGGACCAGAGAAAACACATATATTGATCTACAGTCAAAAATACATGCTTAATCCCTCATTAGAATTGCTTAACCAGTCCTAAGGGACAGATGAGGAAACGGGATAAAATAAAATTAAATCAATAGTATATATGTATACATCATAATAAATAATATTTACGATATATACAGCTGCTTTTACCCTGTATTTCTATTCCAAATATTTAATTTTGTGAAATTGCTTCTTGCAGTTCTATAGTCCTACAAATCATCATGGTTTATATGTATGCTGATACTTGTTTCCGTTTGACTAATTTTTTAAAATTATTTTATATTTGTCCACGTGGTTAGCCAAGTTGCTGTGCGCTTCGCAACCATATGCCTGGGGAAGGAGTGTCGCAGGTTCGATCCCCGTTGAGGCATGAGGAGCTTAAGGATCTTCCTCAGCCATAGCCAAGTTAGCCGGTCTTGGTCACGGGCAGTAAGGTTTTCCCCCAGTTTAGCAGGGATTTTTTTCATCCTGCAAGTAGGCAAACTGGACCCGTGAACATACAGCCATGAATACTTCTAATAGGGATGAGGCAGGGTGGTGTGCCGTCTGCATTATTTCGCCATCACTCCTCATTAGGAGACCCAAACCATCTGAATCAGACGGAAGTGAGAGACAGATAGATAGATTTTATATTTATGACTTTTTTCTTATTACATTTCTCAAACATTTTGGTTTTTCTATACTAATTTTAAAATAAATAAATAACAAGCTAACACCTTTTATTCCCTTATAGGAAATAGGCGAGGGCTTTAACACTATCTATCTTTTGGAGACTGAGTGGGCAGTACAATCTGCACTGGTAGCCAATCAGAAATAGCCGGCCCATGACTATCACCAATTATAGGAGGCTACCGATGAAGAGACTAGCAATCAAGTACTGCAGTCTCTTGGTACCTAACCATAACATGTTGTGTTACTGTATGAAATAATGTGGATTCTATGGTCGATTTTCTTGAGATCACGGGACGAAAAATTCGGATTTCCGGTAGAAAAACCCTCTTGCCAGTGCCAGAGATCGACTAACTCGGGAACCGGTCGAAGAAAGGTTTAGAAAAAGTTCCTCCATTCGGCGACTAGACTTGAACTGTAAGTCTATCTTCGGGCGGCCTAGTTCAGAAGATGCAAGCGGCACTTTCACTGAGCTACACAGGCCTTATTTTTTACATACAAATAGTTACATAGCAATAATTATCTTTTAGTTATTCCATTTAGTTTACTATTATTAATGAGATAAATTGTTAATCATTTAGCACACTGTTGTTTAATTATGCTGTGTGGATTCTTAAAGTTCACGTTGAGAAATTGTATTCTTCTGGATGATTCTTTTCAGACACACACTCTCTCTCTCTCTCTTCCTTTCATGCAAATATACACTTAAAAAGTTCCTCCGGTTCAGCTGTCTGGATTATTGTCTTAGTTTGATGGGAAGTGAACTCCTAGGAAGTCCCCTCCTTCTGCATTCATTTTTTTCATAGGATAAATTTCCACATTGTATCTTGAAAGTATTGGTGGAACATTGTCAGGATATGTTCAACACCTTTTCTTTCATATATATAGTCGCAACTGTATAACTAAATAGTATACATATTTATTATAATTATAATTAATTCTACTTTGCTTCTTTTCGTTTATCCAAAACGGCACATTTTCATTCATTTTTAGAATCTGTAACACCCATTGCATCCCAACACTCTGGATTTCTTCCGCTTTTATATACAATTAATCGTCATGTAGTAAAATTTTTCTGGTTCTTTAAAAAAGTATCATGACCAACCAATGGTATGCCATTTGCCACAAACGACTTATTGGTTGGAAAAGATGCATGATGTGCCTTGAAGAAACACGTTTTGAAGAATGAACTTATTAGAAGGAGGAATACATTGCTGAAAACTGGGCTTAGATTATCTCTCCTCTTGTTTGTGCTATGTCTTGAGGTATAAGGAGAGTGGATTTAGAAAACTTCGCATGTATTGCTCATTATTTCGTATTTGGGTAATCCGTATGCTGTAATTTTCTTCTACAAACCTGTCGTACACTTCAAAGATGTCATATAGCATAACAAACTTAGGAGATTGATGGCATTAGTGCCATGGCAAATGAAGTTGCAAACGCTGGATGTAGATGGTGCATGGGAAGTGGTAAAGGAATGTTTGCGGGAATTAATAGCAGACTGTATATATATACCTAGAGGCGGCAATATAAATCAAGTGGATAAAACGCATTATTAAGCTGAGGGTGAAAAAAAGAAAAATTGTTGAGGGTTTCAAGAAGAAACGTGACCAACAGGCACATGAGCAGTATAAAGCAAAGGCCAGAAGGGTAATCAGTGTAGTAAAAAAAATGCTAACACGATTATGAAACGAAATTAGCAATAGAGGCAATAGATAATCCCAAAGAGTTCTTTCTGTATGTCGCAAGTAAAAGGGAGAAGGTTTATAGTAGAATGATTTTAATGAATACCGATTGTAGGAAGGTTTTATTTATATATATTCGTGTCGGGATCCACCCTTACCTCCACTGTCCCTTAAGACTGGTTGAGCCCTCCTAATGAGGGATTAAGTATGTATTTTATTACTATAGATCCATGTCTGTGTGTGTGTTTGTGTGTTTAGGGGTTGGATTGCCCCTAAACACACACCCCTCCACTCACAGTCGTAAGAAACCAGATAAAGGTTCCTGACATCATGAACGGGTAATAAACCCAGGTCCTTCCGACCAAAGGGCTTCATCTATACCGACTGAGCTACCGAGGTCTTGGTAGAGAGATAACTGAATCAGTAGAAATAGAAGAATTACTAATTTAACACTTTGCAAGAGTATATCATCCATGTAGAAACATTGTTGCAGTAACGAGAGAGGAAAGGAATTTTTATAGGAACTGAGGTGAATGATGCAGGTGCTAAGCATATTACCAAACCTTGATGTGAAAAGACAGCTATGAGATTAGAAGGTATACCAACTCCAATTTTACGAAAAGGTGCTAGGAAATTCGTTGTAGCTTAGACCATATTTTTTAATCCAAGTCCCGGCTCTTTGTTAATCCCAACATGGGTGGAAAGAAGGGGAAATAGTTCCATTGCATGAGGGGGAAGGGCACCAAGACGCATATAGCAAATTACCGACTGATCAGCATATTAGGAAACGTAGTCAAGGAGCTAGACAAGTTGGTCAACAGCAAAACACAGGAATAAGTATGCTGAATTGATAGGTCGTACCTCAATAACATGCTTACATTTTTGCTTAGATAGATCAGTTGGATAAAGGTAATGGTTTACAGTGATACTGCTGGACTTGACAAAGGCTTTTGACACGATACTGCAAGGAACTGTAATTAATAATTTGCAGCCCACGAAGATTGATATAAAGCTGATGAAGTGGAGAAGAGGGTGCCTGATAGAGAGATATCAGATTGTAGATTATTCAGGAGTAAAGTCTAGAAGGACTGTGATCTCTGCTCTTGGCACCCTACTGTTTAACTTGTACATTAACAATATAGGAAAGGACCTGAGAAGAACTATTCAGTTATTTGCTGATAATGCAAAATTAGGTATGGCAATAGCTAATAAAAATATTAACAAAATTTAAGATACATTTTGTCTGGACAAAGGAAAATGGGTGTCAGTTGAATGTGGAGTTAAAGTTATGTATTTTGGGGTTAATATATTACAAACTATGTGCCATATTGATGAAACTGATGAAGGAAACTAATGAAGCCATAAATTTGGGAGTGTTAGTGAATAGGGAGTTAAAGTTTAGAGGGAATATTGCAAAAGTGCCTAAAGTAGCTCTTCGGATTAGTTAGTTACTGAAAAATACCTTGACCAACAGAGACAAGAGGGTTGTTATTATTCCTCTTTATGGGGTCTTGGTAAGACCCGATATTGATTGCTGTGTGCAGATCTGGTCACTTGGGTTTCTTTGGGATAAAGAGGAGGCAGAGAGGATCCAGATACGAGTGACCAAGAGTACACGTTTAAGATACAGAAATTCGTTAAGAGGCGAGAAAACGGTATTATGAATCAGGAGTAAATATTGATCTTGGAAGATAGTAAATGAGTGGAATAAGTTGCCAGTCTATTATGGGTCCCATGACTGTGAATGAATATAAATCCAAGTGTGATGTTTCTTTATGTTACTCCTTCACACAAAAGGTTAACTGCAAACCTATAGTACAGTTTGCATCGTGGGTTGGTTAAGTTTTTTTTCCTCTTTTTATCAATTTTATAGTTTGTTGTATTTAATTTTTTTTTACATAGTCTGGAATCCCTGCTCCAGAGACCAAACAGGGCTTTCTCAAGCCATTTCAGATGTCCAATTAGCGGTGTGGTAGTATCAAACAGGGTGAAAAAATGCATCTCCCACCAAATGACAATCATAAACATCCACCTACTGTAGAATTCGAACCCAGAGCCTGTTTGTTGCAGAGCGGGTACGCTAACTACTAAACACTTCCCAAGTATTGGATAGTGCTTGCGATGAGGATTAGGACCTCCCTTGATGAGTCTAATGATGCTACAGCCTATCCCATAATAATAATAATAATAATACAGAGTTAGAGTTCGGGACTACAAGATGGCAGCATTTGCATAGGTACCATATTTTCTGGATGCCGCTTAAAATCATTGATAATTTATCATTTAGCTGGTTGTTAATCAGAGATAGCTGGCTCAATTGAGAAACTGCGCCTGCTATCTCTGATTGACTAAGGGTGGAGTTTAACTTCCTTTCAGTTTCCAAAAGTTAGGACGACTTCGCCTACATCCAATGATTACTTCGGTACGACTAAAAACAATCAATTTTTGTCTAAGTCAAACGTGACAGATTATGTTATCTGAGCGTATATTTATAGTTAAAATTTTGCATGCATTATTACATGTGTTATCCCAATGCAATTCTCTCTCTCTCTTTCTCCCACTTCATGTTACCTAATTTTTTCAAAATCCATGTGACCCAAGCCTTGTATAATACAACAACCACTTCAGTGTTCCTGTCTGTGCTTGTTGCAAGAAACCTGAATGCTAAATACAGAGCCTGGAATGGCAGAACTACAAATCGAAACGGCAGAACCCTCAATAACTTTGCTGCCACCAGGAACACAGTGATCATAGGACTTCCAGAATCCACGTACTACAATATGGAAGAACTCTGATGTCTTTGACATAGCGATACTACAAAGTATCTCTCATCGATACCAAATAAGAGCGATGTACGATCTCAGCTCTGATTACAACCCAGTTTTAATCCAATAGGGTTTGCAACATGAAAGTATCCCAGATCGGTTCCCAAATGGCAACACGCCTGTCCTACACGAATCTATTGGCAGAGCTCTGCAATTCACTCAAAGGAAAAAAAAATTAACGACTCAATTTTGAGCTTAGAAAGCAGATAACTATATTATCAGCTCACACTGATGTGCCAGACACAAATTCCGACTGACTACAGGAAAATATTAAAAACCTGATCCGTGAAAAGAACAGAGCCAAGCGGCACTACCATAGAACGCTGTCACCAAAACAGCGTTCTATGTGGCCCGAGAAGTGCATTAAGGCCACAAATGAAGTCCGATATATGCTTAAAATACTATCGAAATCAACAGTGGAAGAAAAAACAGCGGTCCTTAAACAGAGGACCAGACTGTTAAATGACCAAACTTTTGCAAACAGATGGTAAATCTTTCCCGCCAATCAGTAGCGATTTTGGTCTGGTTTTCTCTGACATAGACAAAGTTGAAGCCTTTGCAGACAGCCTAGAGCATCACCAAAGTTAATAATACGAAAGCACCAGGACCAGATGGGATTTCTAAGAAAACAATCAAATGCTGACACATTAAGCTATAATGCACATTGTTGCTATTATTAATGAAATATTAACATATCACTACTTTCATGCGCGATGGAATGTAGCAGATGTAATCTTACTCTTAATCGCAAAACCACGGAAAGCAGCACACCTTCCCTGAAACCAACGCCCCAATCTGTCTACCTTCCTGCCTAAGGAAAAAAAAACTGGGAGGGTAATATTAATAAGGCTTAAAAAAGTCATTACAGAATTAAATCCGATCACAGATGAGCAATTTGGATTCCGCGAGAACCATTTTACAGAATTAGTTCTCGATCATGGAAAACATCAACAAGGATCAACTGGAAGCAGCACACACAGCAGACCTTCCTGGATATTGCCAAAGCATTCGACAAAATATGGCACAATGGACTTATTTTTCAAAATTCTGCAAGCCAAATTCCCATTAAGATTAGTTAAACTTAACAAAACATACCTCAGCAATCGCAAACTCCGAATGAAGATAGGGAATTAAATTACATCGTCTGAATGCAACATCGCTGTAGGTGTCCTCCACAGCTCCCGGATATCATGTGCTCGTTGCTATTTGTGTGGCCTATATGCAGATGATACATATAGGCCACACAAATATAACAAATACCACAATAACGGTCCGCTCCTTGCAGCCTAGATTGCCAAGTGACAAACTGCAAAACGCAGTCTCAGTACTAGAAAAACGATTTTCTAAAAAAATAGCAGATATCGCAGAAAAGAGCATCGCAGTGCTATTCAGAAGAAGACGAGTTCCTCGGAGGGCAAAGTTCTTCCGCTTGGCACCCCCCCCCCCTAATTCCATGGCAAACAGTAGAGAAATACTTAGGAGTACAACTACATAAAGGGCTTCACTTTACAACTCAAAAGCAAATAGAGCAATGGGGGCAATTATACCTGTTGCGGAATCGTCGTTGCCGACTAAGCACAGAACTGAAACTGCTGCTATACAAGTGATCAGACCGGTTCCAGCTCCACCAAAAAGCCGATTTCCCTGAGATCAAAAATTCCTATATAACACTTCAGGCCTTTCTTACAGTTTACCAGCCACTGGTAGACAAAAACAAATACCTGCGAACAAGCATCAGAAAATCCCTAGCAAAGAAGTCGTTTTTTTTTATTTCTTTTAGAAAAAGATAAGAAAAAATATCACTGGTAGTCAATAGTCCATAATGATCGAGCCAAGTGCTCAATAATATCGTTCTTTAACCCAGAAATTTCGTTGCCAATCCGACAAATGCATAAAGGATCACAGGCCTAATCCATTCATCTTACCAGAACAGTTAACTGTTCCTGCTTATCAGTGACTTTCTCACCACAGTAATTATTCTCTATACCAGTGTCTGTTATTTCTGCGCACAATCCCACAAATATAAAATTCAGACTCCATAACTGAATTACAGACTGCAGTATATAAATACATCGAAGTTGCATTTTCACTTAACCGGGAAGATTCATGGTATCATATAATTTATTTACTGTGTTATTTGCTAAAGATTTACTATAGTTTTAGTAGGTTTACAATAGGTTTACGAATCCAGGCTTATACAGTATATTAATTAAGGCCTAAATATTAAACTTTTCTAACAAAATTCACTTGAACTGCATTTTCAGTGATAGTTGACTTGTGTCAATGAAATTTATAGACTACTTAAAAAAAGGAGGGAAAACTCATATAGATTTCGTTCAAACATTCATGAACGAAACAGAAACACCATGCAAACACAACTTATTAGTGACAACTTATTTTTAAAAGAACATCGGCAGGTATGAAATGGGAAAACTATCCAACTCATCTATGCATGAGTAGTCCACTAAAGCCTGGTTTACAAGGTAGATAACACGATGTTCTACCAGGAAAAACTGTCCAGCTATGTATGAGTAATCAGTTCTGGTTCATGAGTATCGTAAAATCTCACATCCAATGTCATTAAAAGCTAAATTTAGAAATTTAAAATATCTTTTACCGTTACATTTCATTCATTTTCTGATTTTATTGTAGTCCAAATTCTGACAATCATCTGTTCTCCTTAAATATTTACTTTGAATATAATTTTTTTCCCAATAGTGCTGTCAGAAAATTGAAGTTTCTACCTTAATTCAAAATTAGGAACTTTTGCTACTTACCTGTTTCCAAGTTTTCTGATCTATCTGGTAGAAAAACCTGTTCTTGCTATTAGCATTCATTAAAAGAAATTGTCCACTTATTACAATCATATTACAATATAATTGTAATTATTTTCTTGATGCTTTCTTAATCATGTCCTTCTTCCAAGTATAACACCCATGCGTAACTCAGAACAAATTTTCTTTCCGATTTAGTTTTCTATAGAACAACCTTCCTTCACCCTCCCTATACTGGAATGGTTTCACATCGTAAGCCTGATTTACCGGGTAGAAAACATACTGGTCGACCAACAGGGTACGGCAAAATTTATTATGCATGAATTTTTTGTGAATGTCTTTAGTTGTAAATTATTTTCCCACCTTCTGGTGAGAGACCACTAATCTGCTTATTGGAAACCCGTAAAGTGGCTTGAACACGTTAATTTATTCCTCCGTAGAACAGGTTTTCCAGATTCTATAACGAGATTGTTTACACATTAGCACAGAACGGTGATAATGCAAATTAGGTTTAGAGCCTGTTTGCAAATAGAATTCACAAAAGAAATGTGAATCTTCCAGGTTTCTATTCTTCTTATGAGGTTTTGAGTGCTGTTTCCTCTTTCACTGATATCTGCTGTACCCAAAGGATTAAAATAACTGTTGCAGAAATAAAGGTTTGTCATCCTTTATGGTTATGGAATTTTTAGTACAACTCCAGCAACACCGACAAGGTAGTCAAACACAGCTATTCAGCACAGTAGTAAATGTAGACAGAGGAATTTTAACTTTGTGCTCAGCCAAAACTGAAGCGTAAAAACAAAAAAATGATCTTTCGCCAAAATAAATAAAGAATAAAATAAAAAAATAGTTTTCTTGAATGGATATCTATTTAGTCTGTTCCCAGGTTTATTTAAAACTCATCTGCAATAAATTACTTCCCTGATTTTAGCTCTTTTAAGAATAATAGTGATGAATGGGTTGCTTTTCATTATCGGGAAGTACTTGAATCACTGAACACCAATATGGATTTCTTTGCTCCTATTCAAAAGATATCTAGTTACCATTATCCACCTTTGGACAATATCCATGAAAACGTTTCGAGAAACTGATGTAGTTACCTCTTTATATTTCAAGGATTTATTGAATAAAGAGGATTTATTGAAATATAAATGAAATATATCTTCACACGACAACTTAAATACCCTATGCTTAAAACTTGTAATATTTTCACAAACCAGTAATTTAAACAGTGATTACTTTATCCTTTTCCTACAGGGTGTAATTATTTTATTTGATTTGAATTAAGGCTGAAGTAAATAAGTAAGCATGTAATCAATTCCATATTTTCATGAGACTATTCGTCTGGCTGGTTCTGTTGTTAATTTTTTCAACTGCACTGCTACCAAAACAGTCCCATCTCTCTCACAAGGTCTCACTTCACCCAGATTTCAAGTATAGCTCAGTGGAAGTGGCATTTTCACTCCACGGCGCTTGACTACACGAAGGTCTTGGATTCAAATCCATTCACCGACTAGAAGAACATTTTCTAAGCCTTTCTTGAACCGGTTTCCCGAGTTAGTCGATCTCGGGCAAGCGGTTTTATCTCCCAGAAACTCGGTTTTTTTTTCGTCCTGTAAACTCAGGAAATCGATCGTCGAACCCAAACTATTTTCAGACATTAAAAATATTGTTAGAGTTAAGGACAACAAGATGGCGGCACTCTTCACTGCGTGACGATTAAATTCTTGATAGCCGAAACATATATGTTTGATTGGCTACCGGTGGACATTAAAATGCTCACTCAGTCTTCAAAAGCTAGATAGGGTTATAAAGCCTCATTTACTTCCTATAAGGAAATAAAAGGATAGTAGCCTGTGTAGCTCAGTGGATGTGGCGTTTGCACACCACCGCGCTAGGCCGCACGAAGGAAGTCTTGGTTTCGAGTCTAGTCGGCGACTAGAGGAAATTTTTCTAAGCCTTTTTTCGACCGGTTCCCGAGTTAGTCGATCTCTGGCACGGGCAAGCAGGTTTTTCCTCCCGGAAACTCGGGTTTTTCGTCCTGTAAACTCAAGAAAATCGACCGTAGAACCCACATTATTTCAGACATTAAATATATTGTGTTAGGGTTAGAGACCACGAGATGGCGGCACATTTGAGCCGTCTCTCTTCACTGCGTACCGCTTAATTAGTGATAGCCTTGGGCCATCTGTCTCTGATTGGGTACCAGTGGAGATTGAACTGCCCACTCAGTCTCCAAAAGTTAGATAGGGCTAAATGGCCTCGCCTACTCCCGTATATACGGGAATAAAAAGGCGTTAGCTGATTTTTTTTTTTTTTTATATATATATATATATTATTTTTTCTATAACCAGGTGAAAAAATTCAACACTAATACTGATCATTCTTGCTGATGCTAGGATGGTGGTGAGTGGAAAAAATTGACAGTGATCTAAGCAAAAAGTGCATACACTACAGCAGGGCTTGTCAGTTAAGTAAAATAAAAAATTTAATTCACGAGCGCCTTTTATTCCCTCTATAGAGGTGGAAGTGGAAGTAATGTTTGTGTCCAAAGAGCAAGGCTGCCTGAAGAAAGCCATTCTCAGTTCAAATCTAGTTGCTGACTAGGGGAACTTTTTCCAACCCTTTCTTCAATCGGTTCCTGAGTTAGCAGATCTCTGGAACTGGCAAGCTGGTTTTTTTTCTTCTTCTGGAAAGTCAGGGTTTTCATCTCGTAAACTTGATGCGTGTATTCTAATGGCAGCATTCAGCTATAGTTCAAAGCCACTCTAGGGTCTCCCTTTGATATTTCATGTATCTCTTGCAGGTCACTGTGAAAACGGTAAAGGTGGCAGTCACTGATATGTTTAATAGTTTGTAGAATATGGGTGCAGTCACAGTAGAGGCTATTTGCTATATCCCATTTAAGTAGGAGGTAAGTGCATCTGCCCTGGTTCACCCTGATTCTGTTTGATAGTTGTCCATTGCATTCTTGGAAGGATGAAGCCGAGCTGGCAGGAGTCTTTCACAAGAGAGCGATTTGTTGTTCATAGCCCATTCTTGGTTGCACATGTCATGAGTTAAAGGTGCTGGACCAGAAAAGGTTCTGGTTATGTCCCAAAATAAGTACCTTGACTATGGCAGGTTCTAGGGGGATTTATAAGGGTTGAGTGGAGAAGCAGTAGAGATTTGATTTTCTCCAGTTCTTTCAGTGAGAACTGCCTTCTTCGTATGGTTGGGCTATGTTGGAACCTCTGCACTGCTATCCATGGCAGAGGGTAGAATTTCAGGGTTCTGCTAATCGTGCTCATGGTTATGTTTAGTTGGGAATCAATGTTTGCATGAGCTATTCTTTCCCAGACTGGTGCACGGTACTCTGCAGCAGAGTAAGCAAGGGCCAGACCTGAGATCCTAAGTACATCAGCTCTGCAACCCCAGCTAGTTTCACTTAGTCGCGAGATGATGTTTCTCGTCTTTATTTTGTTTTTTACTTTACAAACATGATTTCTGTAGATCAGACTTCTATTCAGGTTTACTCCCAGGTATTGTGGATCAGGATGCTACAGAAAATTAGGTTGAATTGGCAGTTTTCCTCCTTGTTGTTAAGATGTGGTAACTGTTTTAGTGGGGTTTGGCTTTAGGTGCCACTGCCTTAAATATTTCTCAAGAATCTCCAAATCTCTGTTCAGGGCAACCTCCAGGAAATCAAAGGAAGGGATTGATGGAGTATTGCCATGTCAACTGCATACATATATTTCCTTGATCTTGTAGGGGGAATGTCTGAGATATATAGATAATAAAGAGAGTTGAACCCTGGTGCAAGCCATTCTGAAAGAATTTGGATCTGCTTTCCTCTGATATGGACTCCTCTTTCTGTTTGTGAGCAAACAGAAACAATTTTTCTGTTTGTGAGCATGGATTCTAGGAAGTGAAAGGTTGTTTTGAGTTTTATTATGAAATTAGACTTGGAGAGCAATCTCCATAATCTATCAAAGTACACTGCAGTTGAGTTTTGGAGAGAAGTTATGTAAACAAATACCTGTTCCTACTTTTTATCCATGCCTCTCATATAATGGACAAGTTTCTCTTCATTCGAAATATCTGAAAAAGCATCTAAAAGACACACTATTGGAGTCTGTGATTACCTTAGCTAATTTTTGTTTAACAACATCAGTACCAACGCAAATTCTTTACGTTCCATGTCATTTTAAAACTTCTACTACTGGACCTATAAGTTTTTGAAACCAATAAATGATTTATTACATTCAGCTTTATAATAACATGTATTAAAAACATACTTCAGGTGTTCAAACATTTTAGAATGCATCTTTCTTTGGAAAGCAAGTTAAAGGTGTGTTTTTTCCACCAGGCAATTTCTTGCTGTATGTCATACCACTTTCTTTTTTTGTGAAAATTGAATGTCTCAACTTTAAACAGTTGACAATGAAACAAATAAAAATCAATCATGTTAAATTATTAATTTTTTCTTTTGTTTAATGATACCACTGATTTTCATAATAGTGATGACTTGCAAGTTATACAAAATAAAATGTTGTTTGAGAATACTTGACTACTTATTCCCCAATTAATTTGTGGATGCAGGATAGGTTTTAGTTTGTATCAAGATGAGAGGTATATAGTGCCAATTGCTGTCATAGATAGGAATTACTTCACATTTCAGAAATAGTAGCGAAGTATCTGAGATTATTTCCATGCAAACTATCTTTTGGCAAGTGCAAAAAAGTCTGTGAAGAAATTATTAAATTAATTACATTCATCGGAAGCCAGCAATCATGAAACTTGATAATGAATGAGAAAAATGGGGGGGAGTGTAAATTATGCAAAAGAAAATAAGACAATACATTTTGAATGAATTTAGAATAAGACTGAAAATTCACTTGCCTCTAATATCCCCCACCCCAAAAGCAAATAGATTTCTGAGGTCCAGATATTTTTGATTTTAGTCTTTTTGAGTTATATTAATTTGTACAATTTGCTGATTTCTTTCAACTGTGTACCATTTTCTACTGGATGTCATTTATATAAAAAAATTCTGATACTTATATTTGATGTGACGTTCTTTTTTCTTTCACTTTAGGTAGTTTGTTTCTCTAAGTTCTTTCAAAGTTTTTCTATTGTTTACATGTATACTGTTTCATTTTCTGAGATTAAAATCTGATTTATAGTTAATACTCTGGTGGATATACAGGGTGTTCGGGATAAATTTGACAGTTTCGTAAGGAAAAAGAAAATCTTCTTTGTATCTATTAAATTTAATGAATTGACAAAAAAACATTACAGGCAGAGTTAATTACAATACTATCAACAAGATTTACTCAAAATAACCACCATTAGCATCGATCACAGCTTCAATTCTGCTTCGGAACCTCGAACAAGCTGATGCTACAGTCTCCCTGGGAAGGGCCGCAAAAACTGTTTTAATTTTATCCATTAACTGGGCTTTTGTATTACTGGAAGTGCGATTGGTGTCTTTTTCAACTGCGCCCCATACAAAATAATCCATGGGGTTAAGGTCTGGGGAGTTTGGAGGCCAAACATTTGGACTGGTGAAGTCGTAGAAATTTTCAGACAACCATTTTTGACTTTTCCCAGAGGTGTGGCAAGGGGCCGAATCCTGCTGCCATACATACGGCCTACCATTGGCTACCCTTGTTATCCAGGGCTTGACTACAGTTAGCAACTCCACGAACAAAGCCCGAATTCCAATGCCAGGGTTCTTCAACACCTGTTCCTGCAGATTTGCGAGGAATTCTGCTGTACGAACGCAATCAGATCGTCTGCTAGGGATCTTTCTTCTTGCTACATCCTCATAGTCACCATTGCAAGTCTCTAGTTCATGCCTGATTGTTTTTACTGTATTCAGGGAGCATTGGGCAGCAGTCGTAATATCCTTATTTTGATGGCGGGCACGAATCATCATGATACAAGTTATTCTCTTCCATGATTCAGGTGGGTTCCAGCTATCCATCCTTTCTGACATCTTGTATATGAATGAAGAAGGGTCCAAACTTTTAAATGAAGAGAAGTGTGTGTTAATACATGTAACTTACGGAAAAATATAATTAATTATAAATATGTCAAATTTATCCCGAACACCCTGTAACTGTGGTCTTTGAAGAAATTATATACTTTTCAAAATTCATCTCTCTTATTACGAAGTGCTAATTTTTTGCACTTACATGAGGAGTGTGCTTTTGTACCTTTTTTTTTCCCTATTTCTCAAAATATCTGCGGTCTTGTTGTCCTTTCTCTGTTGTGTTTTCATTTTCCTAATTTGCATTTGTCTATTTCTACTTTGATTTCACTACCTAATTTCTGAGGCAAGCACTTATTCTGACTGATTTAATATTTGCAATTTTCTTTAGTTCATTTTACAGCATCTAAATGTTTTTTGATTTTAACTGAGAAAATGGGATACTGTATGGGGGAAAACATGGTTTTGTGAAGGGTAGATCATGCCTCAGTAACTTGCTCACATTTTATAACACAGTGACGGCTGAACTGGATAAGGGTAATGGGTTTACAGTGATTCCACTGGACCTTGCCAAGGCCTTTGACAGGATACCACATGGAACTCTAATCAGTAAACTAGAGCAGATGGGGATGGATATACGGTTGGTGAGATGGATAGGAGGGTGGTTGATGGAGAGATACCAGAGAGTGGTTTATTCAGGAGTTGAGTCCAAAAGACGGCTTGTGACTAGTGGTGTGCCGCAGGGTTCTGTTCTTGGACCACTACATTTCAATTTGTTCATTAACGATATAGAAAAAGATCTGATTGTGGATTTTTGGTAAACCATATATTCGGGGGGGGGGGGGAGCGGAAAGGTTTAAGTTTTTTCATGACATCAGGGGGCCAGGAAGATACTTTTTTGAGTAAAATTTTTAGTTTCTTAACTTGTGTTTTTGTGGTGTCGTGTTCTAGCGGGATGTAGGTAGCGCGATCATGGAGGATAATGTTCATTTTACGATTATATTCACTGGTATTAAGAACAACTGTGGCATTACCCTTATCCATTCTGGTGATGACGATACTTTTTTCTTTACGTAGTTTCAGGAGAGCCGTTCGTTGGGCATACGATAAATTACTTTTTGTCGGCGAAGAATGCGCGAGGATGTTGGCTACATCAAGTCTGATGTTGTTAGCTATCTCCGACGGTAAGCGACCGATTCCACGTTCGATGTTCACCATTACGTCAAGCACCGGCACTTCCTTCGGAGCGACGGCAAAATTACGGCCGAGGCAAAGGGCGCTGACGGCATCGTCGTTGAGCCTTTTGGAAGAGAGGTTTATTACTGTCTGGAGCGGTTGAATTTGTGGTTGGGCTTAGTATTGTTTGTTATTTGTGTATATGTTACATTAATTGTTTTTGTAATCCCCGTAGATGTCCTAGTGACTAGGACGAAATATAGGAAATATTAAATTCTATTTTAATTCTTTTTGAGTGTTGTAAAAAATCCATTAAGCCTCCAACATGAGGACAATATTGAGGTTATATCATTTGAGTACTAGAGGGTTTCTTGAATAAGGAAGAGAAAAGAAGAGTAATGTCATTAGCAAACTGTGAATAGCATAGAATTTGAAATCAGAGAGAGAAGGTTGTTGATGCAAAGGAGAAAGAGAATAGGTGAGAGCACAGAACACAGAGGCACTGATGGAGAAATCTGATAAGAGGAAGGCCATCCACCATCTACTACTTGCAATGAATGACCAATGTGATTGACAATCCAATCACAAGATGAAGGAGGCCTTGATGTGAGACACAATCAAATGCCTCTGAAATATCGAGTGACCATATGGATTTCTCCAAATCTTTCCATGGCCTGTGTCCAAAGGTGGGTGTAAGGAGGTCAGCTGTAGAATGGCGGAATTCATACTGATAGTTGCCAATTAATGGATCAGTCTCCAGGTAGTGAAGAAGCTGGTTGTTGATAACCTTCTCTATCACTTTTGAAAGTACTTGGGTTGGAGCAATGGGACAATAGTTAGATGGGTGAGTATTTGTCTCCTTTTTGGGTACAGGCTGGATGTAGGCTCACTTCCATGCTGTTGGGTAGATGCTAGTAGAATATGACAGCTTACATACGCAATAAAGAATGGGTGTTAATTCTGGAGAACCAGTTTAGAGCACAACTGGAGGAATACCATCTAGATCGGAAGTCTTATTAGTACAAAGTTAATCAGGGTTTTCAGGATGGCATGAAAAAGAGGTCAGCCTTTCCATGGTGAGGTTACTTTGGTACCACCAGGACGTAATGTTTCTGAATATCTTTAGGTGGCAGATTTTCATTAGCCAATGCAAGACCATCATCCTGCTTATATGAGATCTAAAGTGGCTTGAAAATATATTTCCTGATTGATCTCTGGAAGAGAGTTTCAGACCATCTAACTCTTAGTCCACCCATAGTACTAAAAGGTGCTATGGCTTAAATCTTTTGTGGAAGATTTTCACATAAAAAAAAAAAAAGGAATGAACTACAAATGAATATCAAAACAATCATAAAATATAATACTATGAGAAAAGGGAGAACGTATAATGTGCTAAAAAGACTATACCTAATTCCTTGCTGATTGTTGCTCTTGATTACTTTTCGATCTCATTCCAATTGATAATTGATCTCTACATATCCACACCAGGTTTTCAATCTAATTCATGGAGGACGATTGTCAAAGACATTCAGCAGAAATATAGCTAAATAAAAATTTGAATGGTTTTTTCACTTCTTATTGTGGTGATAAATTGTGTGTCTTTTCTACTTTACAATGGGTATTAAAAATCTACATTCCCTCCCTAACATATGCACTCCTGAAAAAATGGCAAAACACAATTGAATCATAGATACTTTCAATGTTTCAGGTTGGCAGTATCTTTAAAATGGCTGAGAAACAGTTCTACATTATGTCTGTCATACTTCACCTTAATTAAATTAATTTATCATCAGTAATATCTCTATGGTGATGAACTCTAGTCTCCATAAGAAATCCTTTTACATAACAGCTTCAGTTATCATAATATAATTTTCTTTCACCCAACTCTTTTCCTTTTATACATTAAAATGTAATATTGCTATATGATAAAAGTACTGTAAATTTCACATGAACATAGTAAAGAAACATTAATAAAACAGATATTTTGATTTAAGCATCTGAAACCATAATCAGTGTAACAGAATAATAAATAATAATAAAAAAATAAATAAATAATGAGAAATTCAATCATGTAAGTGTATAGAGAAAGGTATTGCTCTCATGTGCAATTGTGAGAGCAAGGTAAACAATGCAATTAGGATCTGATTATGGGTGTATGTGGGACATGTACAGTGAGAGTGCAACTATATTAAAAAAACATTCAGAAATATAATTACTGATAATAATTTTCCAAATATTGAACATAGATAGTCCATAACTAAGGTTGAGCAATGAAGGAGGACCTCAGCACTTTCTTTGAAAAGATATTCAAATTTGGGGAAGCATCTGTGCAATAATTTAGCATCATTCCAGAGGATCCTGTTGCTACATTGATAACTACAGCAAGGTCAGATTTGCAATGTTCTTTGAATTCAACACAAGACTAGTGTTCAGAAATGAGTTTTGTGACAGATTGGCTTGTCTGAGCAAAATAAAATAATTTGAAATTACACAGAATTGAACAGACATCAAGTAGTGGTAGAGGTTCACTTTTTCCTATAGAGGTGGTAATTGATTAGTGGTTTAAATGTGGTTGAAAGATGAAATTCCTAAGGATACGAGCAACATATTCGGAAGTGCCTCTAATTTAAGGCATTGATATTCTATGAAAGTCATCTCTTCTTGTGGACTTAGGAGAAAAACAGAGGATAATATTTTTCACTAGTTTTCAGGTTGCAACTATTGAGGGAGGAGGTTTGTTTGATAGTGGAAATTTCTTGATGAAGAGATTCAGGTGAAGAACGGTTCATACAGGCTCTTAGAGGTTAATTATATTACCCAAATTTCTGCAAAGGGTGATATGCAGATGTTTGATGAATATAATGATTAAGGAAGACTGTCTTCTTCAGTATACTGCAAACAGAGAGCCATCTGTTTCTCTTTTTAAGAGAAAAGATTAAGAAAAGATAGAGTTCCTTTTCATTCTATCATCAAATTTCCTGATATGTACTCTCAAGGGATTTACAGGCTACTCAGACAGTACTATATGATTAACTTTACATTGCTACTAATATCCTATCATCAATTTTCTTCCAAATTAGTCTATTACTTTTCGGCACTCCAGTACTGTGATATCTAACATTTTGGACTTTTAAGGCACTCCTGACTGAATCAATCCACTTAGATCTTGGTCTTCTTCCAGGTCATTTTCTTACCATCTTAGTTTAGCCATGTTCACATATTCTTGAATGCTAACAGCCTCTAGTTCTTTCCTGATATCTTCATTTTTAATGATTCTGATACTGATGTGATTTATTCAAGTACCTAATTTTTCTAAAAACTCATATCTGTGATGTCTAATCTTTGATCAAGTCCTTTATTGTGCTAATCCAACTCTCAAACCCAGTTTTGAATAACACTGTCTCGTAGACTGCTAATTTAGGGTTTTGGCTAATTTCTTTCTTATTCTATATGCCAACATAAAAGGGCTTCACAACTTTCTTCGAAAAGGCATTCATATTTAAAACTGCTTCTATGGAGAAGACGAGCTTCATCCCATTGGATACTATGTTTAGTGTCAATACTATGATGTGCTAGACCAGACTTTTGAGGTTTCACATATTCAGTGTAATACTGACGTTCATTAATTTCTTTTTTTTCCACAGAACAGCCTGTCTGGCCAAAGTATGCCAAATTACATCACAAGGAATTGGGTAAACACCAGCTAAAGATAGAGATGACAGTCTGTCTTTTGTAGGTGTTAACAGATGAGAAATTTTGTTGATAAAAGGTGGCACTTCTTTAAAATTCTACCAATAGGTTCAGAGATACCAGAAACATAAGGTATTGGAATCCTGTGGTCTGTTGAAGAATTCTTAGGTGTTAGAATACAGGAGTCTATCTGCTGGATTTAATGAGGGTTATAACCATTTAATTCCATTAAAGTTTTGAAAGTGAGAAGTTCTTGTTTTAAGTTTGAGGGAAAGGAGCATACATTATGTGCTCCATTAATTAGACTTGATAACACCAATTTTTTGAAAGGTGTGATGAGTGGACTTTTGATGAATGTGTCTGTTAGTAAAGGTAGGTTTTTGATAAACACTGGCTGACAAAGAGGAGGCTGTGCAAGTAAGCAGGATGTCCAAGAATGGTAAACTACCAGCATTTTCGTTTTCCATGGTGATGAATTGAAGTGGATAAAGGCTATTGGCCCATTGCAGGAAAATGTGGCAATTGGTAAAGGAATACTCTCTATATATATTGTATTCCTGTTCTTTGATTTGCTTGTTTCTGCACACTGATGATACTGTTATTTTCAGTATGAAATATCTGTACTTTCCTTAAAGTGCAGATATTTCATGATTACATGATATAACAAATTACATGATAACCACATTACTGTGGTTATCATTTAATTTGTTGTTTATAGTTATGCCACAGATAACTTTAATGATTAAAGAATATTCTAAATATGGAACTGCTAACTAATTTATCATTCACTAACACAGTATTGAAATTAACAGAAAATGAATATCACAGAGTATTTCTAGTGATGAATAGTTGGAGTTACTGGAATATAATCCAAGTGATGGAATCATTTGGTGGAAAGGCAACATATGAAACATGATCTGAAATCTGTATGCAGAAAATTTCTTTCAGGCAAGGAAAAAGACTTTAAATTTGAACATTAAATTTGTTGCTCTAATATTTCTTGATAAATACTTACTGATGAGCTGTGCAATTAATGATTAAATACAAACACTCAAAAATAAGAGATTTTATTTAATTACAAATATTAGATATTGTCATACATTAAACTTGATTCTTCATATTTATCTAGCTATATGATGATAAACACATTCCAAAATAGGCAATGCTTTATTTCTATAAAAAACACTGTTTGGTAGAACTAATGAAATTAAAACCATATTTGCTGTAAAGTATAATTAGCCCAATTAGTGATTTTATTATTATTATTATTCCTGACACCTCCAAGGAGTCCGAAGACTCATTATAAATATCAATCTGCTGTAAGAAGAAAAAAATTAAATAGATATGATCAGAATGAATTGGATAATAAAAATTTGTGATAAATATACTGACACTGATCAAAATAACAATCATCCCATTTATAGCAGTCTGGTAATAATAATCTTAAAACAACTGTCTGTGAAAGTAACTACAGAAAGTGGCATCAACTCAAGAGGCGTCAGAAATATTTAAATCATCTTTCACAGTCTGACAGAAGGCTTCATACACATTAGCAGCAAATGATTTTAAAAGATCCAACTGTAACAACTCCTTTATCAATGAACCTTTTTCTTGTGGTTGATATTGACGAATTACAGTTCGTATCACTGGAATCAGTCTAGCAAAAGGCACTACCATACTATGAGGGTTGATAAAATTTCCATTTTGATTTAAGTAAACGAAGCATTCGGACAGCCGATCCATAAACATAGACAAACCACGCTCTATACAACAAGACAAGACTTTATTGAAATCGTTACTCTCAATGATATCTTTGGTTTCCATTTTCAGTTTCTCAAGTATCCTGATATTGTCATCACTTAGTTGCGTTCCATTAGTAAGATCGGTAGGAAGAATGTACTGAGCTATATCATAAATGGGAACTAGCAATCCATGGGACACATTTTGCTTTACGTTATCAAAAATTTCTCCAAAATCCTTTAGCATGACGTTGTGTTTCAAACTTATACCATGTAGTGATCGTTTTACCGCTTCCTGTATGGCATGGGAGAGATCATTAATACCACTATTTAAAAAATGCTGCACATAAGATAAATATTTCTGCTGTATTTCTGGTGTGGTTGTTATATTAATAGCATTTACAATACCATTCTTTGAATATTGAGAATCTACATACATGTAACCGCCGAGTATACTTAACTGCACACGCAACAATACTACTAATATACACTCACCGTATATCTCAGCAAACGCCCTTGCAAAAACAACAGTTTTTAATTCATCCCATACGTCCAATTTGTTAGATGGTTTCGCCTTCAATGCATCCAAAAGAGGTTCGTCATCTAGATTAACTAGCAAGATTTCTCTTATTTTTGGTGATAGAGCAATAACGGTGCTATCGCAGGTTTGCAGCGTTCCTTCAAAATGATGCTGTTTTTTCAGCTGCTCTAGATATTCAACTGTTTGTTTAGTTTGCCATTCAACAAATTTACGAGTCAAAAAACGATTCAAAATAACAATCCCTCCGACTACACCCCCTACAATGAATATTTTCCTGCGATGGCGTCTAAAACAATTAGACAAACGCTTCCACATCGTTTCAAATTATTATAAAATAACTTTCAACCACCACACTTCATATGTCTAACTCTGAAAATAATCTTTGTTAAAATGAACCTATTTTTATAATTAAACATACATATTAAACAGAATAGTATACCGAGAAATAAAGCTTCTCAATACCATCGTTGCAACATGAAAATATCACTTTCATTCAACGCGGAAACACCAGGTTTAAATAGAAAAATTAATTTCCCTTCTAGAAATATGAGTCCCTTTCACGAATAGCAAACTTTTTCGTTAAAAAATAAAAGCATTAGAAATGTACAATAATATCGAAATATATAAACATAGTATAAAAATATTAGTCGAAATATAAATATATTAGTATAAAAATATTTAAAAAAATTAATGTGGTTTGTACTTACAAAAGTCTTCTGCAAATCTATAGTACATTTGTACCTGGGTAAACTAAGGATTTTTCCCCCATTTTTATTAATATATATTTGTAAGAAAATAAAGATTTCAATAAATATAATTTATGCCATTTAATCCAGAATAAAACCTTTTCAATCCACTTCAGACAATAAGCAGGGCGGTGGTCTTACACCGTGAGATGAAATTTATCTCCCACCTAAAGACAATCACAAGCATCTATGCGGGATTCGAACCCACGGTTTATTTGTTGTCAGTAAAGTATCCGAACCAAGATAATTTCGCGCACAGGGCCAAACTTTCGTGTGTGATTCCCCTAGGTTTTTTATTTTTTTTATTTTATTTTTATACTTAAGTACTTTCTAATTGTAAGTATAAGTATTTTTTCAAATTATTAATAATTTCATAACTTCATTATTTGTACTTATCATTTTCATATACTCAGATATACTACATAAAAAAGAAACAAATAAAATTATTAAAATAAAAAATTATTGGTTTTACACTGTAATTTTAATTTAATCAATTATAATTTAAATGTATTTTTTTTCTTGATTTTCAATCTGCGATAGCTTTTATTCTTTCACTAGTGTCTATTTCCTGAGCAACAGCATTTTCAATAGATAACAAAGCTAAAAAGGCCCGTGTAGCTCAGTGGAAGCAGAGCTTGCGTCCTTTGTGCTTGGTCGCTCTAAGTTTGATTTAAGTTCAAGTCTAGTCACACTGGAGGAACTTTTTCTAAGACTTTCTTCGACAGGTTCCAGTGTTATTCGATCTCTGGCACAGGCAAGTGGATTATTCCTCCCAGAAACTTGGAGTTTACTAAACGAAAAACTCAAGAAAATCGACCGTAGTACTCACATTATTTCAGACAGCAACATATTTTGTTAGGGTTAGGTAGCAAGAGATAGCAGCACTTGTTTGCCAGCCTCTTCATTGGTGGCTGCTATAATTAGTGATAGACATGGGCAAACTATCTCTGATTGGCTACCGGTGGAGGTTGAACTGCCCACTCAGTCTCCAAAAGCTAGATAGGGTATAACGTCCACTCCCTATAAGGGAATAAAAGGCATTAGCTGATTTATTTATTTTTTTAACAAGGTTAAAGAATTTAATCTTTCACTCCCCATTGTCGATAAAAAATATGTTTTAATAAGTTTTAATTTGCTAAAACTTCTTTCAGCTGTTGCTACCGTTATAGGAACTATTAGCAAAATTCTCCATGTGACCGACGTATTTGGAACTATATTCTGCAAATTTCTTGCTTTTAAAAAGTATAAAGTTTCTAATGGAGAATTGATTGATTTTTTCCGGAAGTAAACTGTCATTTTTGAATTTGACATTTGCGAATTATTATTTTCATTATTTTTGGAAGGAGAGCAGGCTCTAAGGCCCTAGTTTCGGGTTTAGTTTTGGCGATTTCCCGGTCAGCCTGCCCCTTAACCCGACACTGTTGTTAGACAGTGGATACACTAGCCACTCGGCTAAGTTTTTACTAATATAAGCATTAGAATAATATACTACAGTTATTAAATTTCCAACAAACATTAGTCATTATGATTGAATTGTATTTACATATTTAATTATTTAGCCGAAAAAAAAGGCCTTTCGAATAAAGATATACAAAACGCATTTAAGGAAAAACAGTTAGCAAAGAGATTGAACAGATTGTGTGGATTGAATAGCAAAGCTTCTTGGAATTGAATTTTTAATAAAATAGAAGAAGATATACATGGAAGACAAGAAATATCCTGCAGATAAGAAGAAAATATACAGGGTTAGCCTAAAAGAAATAGACAGTTTAAACACTTTATAAATTGAAATTTGTTTGTTACATCAGAAAGCATTCAGTATTTATAGAAAAAGTCTCCTCAAGTTTACGACCTCCGCTTTTCGTTTGTCTTCGGTCGTCAGCAGCACGTGTGCGCCCTTGACGTAAGTCGAGCGGTATGGCCGCTAGCCAGGTGGATAATGCTTTCTGCATGATTGAATTTCCAAAAACAAATTCTGTTACTGTCGTGCACCGTCGTTTCAGAACACGGTATGGTAAACAACCACCCACAAGGCAATTAATCTACGATTGGAGCAAGAACTTTAAGGAAACTGGTTGTCTGTGCAAGGGGAAAAGTCCTGGAAGACCACCTGTATCCGAGGAAACAGTGACTCGTGATCGTGAGACTTACACGCGCAGCCCGAAGAAGTCGACAACATATGCAAGTTTACAACTTCAAGTTCCACAGAAGACTGTGTGGAATATCTTGCATGAGCGTTTACGAATGTTCCCTTACCGGTTACAATTACTGCAGAACTTCAATGAAAAGGACAAAATCCTCCGTCACTCATTCCGTATGGACATGCAGCAACGGAATGAATAAAGTAATGATTTCTTTGACCGGCTAATTTTCGGTGATGAATCAACTTTCCACATTAGTGGTACAGTGAAAAAACACAACGTTCGTATATGGGGAACTGAAAACCCAAGAGCTGTAGTGGAGCATGTGAGGGATTTACCCAAAGTGAAATTTTGCGTTACGGGAGTAACGCTAAAGTTGACATGTTACGGGAGTGGCTGATGCCTCAACTACAAGAAGACAATGCAATTTCATATTTGTCCAAGTGCGGCTCCACTGCACTGGCACTTTGAAGTTAGAAATAACCTGGATGAAAATTTGCCTCGGCATTGGATTGGACGTTCAACCGCCACAACATGGCTCTTACATGTTGGCCACCAAGAAGTCCGGATTTAACACCCTGTGACTGCTTCTTATGGGGGTACATAAAGGACAGATTTTTTTCCTCCCCTCCCTACAAGTGTGTACGATATTAAACAACACATCACAGTAGCTGCTGCGACTGTTGACATGGACATGCTGAGAAGTGTTTGGGAAGAACTGGACTATCGCCTTGGTATTTGTTGTGTTACAAAAGGGTCTAGTCGCCGACTGGAAAAGTTTCTCCAGTCGGCGACTAGACTCCACCCTGTGCGGCCAAGCGCAGAGGATGCAAGCGCCACTTCCACTGAGCTACCCAGGCCTTAACATAACAATAGCAAATAATAATTAAAGATGGCTAGGCGGTCAGCAGTTGGAATTGTGGAAGTTGATGTTCTGAACCTTTTAGTTAATTTATAATCAATGATACCAGCGAATGTAGGAAAAATCTGCTGTCAACTAGAAAATGTCATTAGGTATATTTGGTTGAAAACATGAGTTTTGATATGGCAGACGAATAAGCATATACTTAAATATGTAGTGCCAGAATTGCTTGAAACGTTTCAAAATAAAGATTCGTCTACGATCACCAGAAATAACGTTTTCTGGCAGAAAGCTGGTAATTCATTTTCAGAAATCAGAAAACTTGCAGTGTGTTTAACGGGTCTTTGGGCCTAAAACAGACAAGAACCTGGGGACAACAAGAGTAACTACTTCAGATTTCCAAACACTTTTCGTGGTATTAGTTCAAATGTTGTCAAGAATGAATCTATAAGATTCATTCATGATAACAGTGGAATTCAGACAGAAGAACATTTATTATCTGTTATCTGAAGAGCATCGAGGTAGCATAGAATTAAAACGTGAACAGTTTCATCTTCACGTTAGAAAGAACTGAAGCAAGACAGATTGGACAGGATTCATTTCCTTTTGTAGAAGTTATTTTCAATGTGAGCTTTCATGGAATAGGAGAGATCAAAAAGAAGGCTAAAAAAGTCGTCTTGGACATCATTCGTCGTGAAACATGCAGACATGCTATCGAGGCGTGGACACATTTTCAATTCCAATTTGGGTTATTTTTCACTTATTGTTTTCTGGCAAAAATACAAGAGGGTCATTGCATTATACGTATGTGTTTGAAAGGATAGGACAACAATTAATCCAACATTGATGCCAACATCGACAAGCCGATCAAGGAAAAACATTGCCAAGTTGCCCATTGACATTGTAAAAAATCAATTTTTTCTTCGTTAAATTATATTTTTTCAAGTATTGATTATATTTACTTTTTATGAACCCGACTCCTACTTACGCTCTTAAAGTTGAGTTTGTGTATTTTTATAGGATTTTATGTAAAGTATCAAATGCACAGCGTTCCTTGTGAAGCTAGAAATCATCTTACAATTCTAAAGACCGCAGTATAGCTCAGTATCCTGAGGGCTTCATCGAAATTGAAATCAAGGAGTCTTCGGATTCCTTGGAGATGTCGCAAATAATAATAATAATAATAATAATAATAATAATAATAAATTAAAAAATGGTTTGTGAACAATACATTGGATTGATTCTGTCAATACACTATCGTGAAAATTTTGATTATACATAAGATAAGGTTTAGGTGATCGATATTCCAGCTACGACTAATTAAAAGTAAAGATTAACAAAAGTGGGGAATGCTAAAATTATCTGTTTTGTCTTGAATTTAAAAATCTTTTAATAAATCAGTGGCAAATTCTTAAAACAAATAAATTTGTTAGACCACAGAGCGTGAGAACATGATCTAGTAGAAATAAATAAATGGCAGCAATTCACCACCCACGCCCGTTCACAAGGCTCAGGTAAACAACAAAGGCAAAACAGGGTTGAGAAATACCTAACATTACAGACGGAAATGGAATATTGTATGGCTAGGGGCGAAGTGGTTTTGTGAAGAACCTTGACGTTGCAAAAGTCTTTGTCAGGATACTACATGGAATTATAACCAGGAAACTGCAGCACATGGGGATTGATATAGGTTGGTGAGGTGGATAAGACGGTGGTGGATAGAGAGATATCTACGTAATTTATTCAGGATTAAAGTCCAGAAGAATGCCTGTGACAATGGCCTGCTCCGTTGTTAGGCCGCTACTGATTAATTTATACATTAATGATATAGGAAAGGATCTAAAAGAAACCGTTCAGTTGTTTGACGATAATGCAAAGTTGGGTAGAGTAATAGTTAATACAGATGATGTTAAAATTTTGCAGGATAATTTGAATAGACTGGCAGTCTGGGCAAAAGAGAATGGATGTCAGCCTAATGTGGCAACGTGTAAGTTTATGCATTTGGAACTACTCGAGGAAAGGAAATTGACGAATTAAAAGACTTGTGAGTGTTAGTGGATAAGGAGTTAAAGTTTAGGGGAACATATAGGAAAAGTTGATAAAGCAGCTCATCAGATTATTTGGTTACCGAAGTAAACTTTGAAAAGGAGACAAGCAGGTTATTGTTACTCTTTATCAAGCCTTGATAAGAACTCGTCTTGAGTACTGGTCACTAGGGTTTCTTGATGATAAGGAGGAGGCCGAGAGGATTCAGAGAAACTCTAGCGAGTAATCAAGATGGTAGTAGTTCTATTGAATGAACCTTACGAGAACAAGTTGAAGATTTGTGGGTTACAGAATCTGGTTGATAGCGGAAACGGGGGTGACATGACTGAGAGATACAAATAACTGAAGGGTTTTTTACTAGTTTAATTCAGAGGAAATCTTTCAGAAGTAGTCTGATGTTAAGAAAACTAAGAGCCACCTTGGGGAAACTGAGGTTATAGTTAGGATGGGTATAAGCACCAGTTTTTTTGCTTGGATAGTGGTGAATGAGTGGAATAGATTATCAGAGCATGTTGTGGATGCCATGACTGTCAATGAGTTCAAAGCAAATTATGTTAGATGCTGCGCAAATGTTGGATAATGCTTGACATGCCCATTTTAGCCCTATCAAACTTTTGGAAATAATTTTAAGAGAACTAATACGTCCTAAGTAGGAACATTAGTATTGAGAGGAATCATGTCCAAATTGTCTATAATTGAATCCCGTGGAGAATGTTTGTGTTTAATGATCGAAATATATTAATTATTGATGCAGGTTGAGATCTAATCTGCGAAACATTTTAAAAATTAAAATGCTTAGCAGGTTAATGGAATAGTTTCCTCATGTTCCTGAGAGACACCGTCAGGCGAGAATTCAATCAACATAGTAAGTGTAGATATAATCTTAAATTCTAGGAAATGCAGTACCAAGTATGAGCAGGATATTAGTATGATTGTGGAATTATCCAGATGAAAAGCTTTCATGAACCGCTATTGGCGTTTGCACTCTATGGCGCTTGACTGCACGAAGAAAGGATTTGGTGGTTCAAATCTAGTCGCCGACTAGAGGAAATTTTTCTAAGCCTTTTTACGAAAGGTTCCCGAGTTAGTCTATCTCTGGCACGGGCTAGCGGGTTTTTCGTCCCGTAAGCTCAAGAAAATCGACCGTAGAACCCACACTATTTTCAGACATTAAAAATATTGTGTTACGGTTAGGGACCACGAGATGGCGGCACTAGCTTGCTGCCTTCTTCACTGCGTACCGATGAATCAGTGTTAGCCTTGGCCAACTATCTCTCTGATTGGCTACCAGTGGAGATTGAACTGCCCACTCAGTCTCCAACGTTAGATAGGGTCAACGGCCCCGCCTACTCCCTATACAGGAATATGCGTTAGCTAATTTTTTTTTAATATTCTGCTGTTTTTCCAAACTTTCCATATATTTTGAAAAACTTCCTGAGCTCGTCCCAAAGCTCTTATGCACAATTGCACTTTACCCGTATTCTGATCCCATTATTGATTAATACATATGTCATGGTGACCGAATGATATTACTCCTCTAGATTTATGTGATAAATCTAGAAGAGTAATATCATTTCTAGAGGAGTAATATCACACTTTTTTACCCTCTTTTTGCATTGACGGACCATAAACACCAAATGAACAAAATTAACGCTTTTTCTAATCTTGAAATCTCATAATTGAACATCTCCTAAATATCCTGTTTTGCTGCATTAATTCATTTACAAAAAAAAAAACCTGGCCACTCAGAAGACATCATATACTTTCTCCAGATTACTCTAAAAATATCACACAACCATTTGAATCCAGTCTTTTGCTCTTCATTCCCTGTCGTCAGTTTACTTTTTTCAATTTTTTATTTATTTTTTTATGCAATGTAGTGTCGTTTCATATCTTTGTCTTGAGGGCACTGCTATGAATTGGTTACTCAGCAGATCGCCATTACATTATCACACTTAATTGGATCTAATAGCATTGCCCTAGGGGTGTTATGATTCAAATCAGATACTGTGTTATTTTGCCGCCACTTCTCACAATATGTAATTTTGTGAAAATCCGATAAAGATATTGATGAGACCACTATTTGTGGAATGCTTTATTGAAATTCTCCATATGTACCCATTGTAAAAAAATCAATTCATGTGCTCTCTGCGTTTTTTCGAATTTCTATTCTAATAACTATGAAAATTCAAGCAAAGGACAGATTTGATGTATGTGGATAGATGCAAGACTCCGAAGCCTTCAGATTAACATAAGGACTTTGTTTTACGAACAAATTAGTTTAAATTTCAGTGACATTGACTTTCTCTTTATTAGGCAGAGCGATACTTCTTCTTAAACGTTAGCTTCTTCCGCACTATTTTGGCCTTGATGTACAATAACTGTAAGTTATAAACTCAGAAAATTCAGAATTCCATTTCTGATCTGCTTTCACTAAAATTCTCTGACGAATTTTATCATATTCATTTACTTCGATTACGTGAATTATGATTATGAATTTTTTTTTACAGTATATATATTTCTTTCTTTATCGGTCAATTTTGTACAGCAGATTCCTGAATATTTGAGGTCATTATCCTTAGAGATTTTAATTATTGCAAATGACAATTTTCTAACAGTAGTTTAGGCAAATAAATATTCTGAGACAATTACTAACCTTAACGATTTTTCACAAAGTATTCGTATATACACCAGCATATCAAATAACCATTCTTGAGTCATTCTATAGCTCTCTTCCTAACTAGTAACCTTTGTAAGTATATTTAAATCTTTGCGTCCGAGTTAGTTCAGATCGCACTTAATTTTGATTTATTTTCCTACGGAATAACATTCACAAAGACACTCTTATGTATATATTATCCAGTATTATCAGAGAGTCAGTTGAAATGGTTTGTGATTTTCTCTCTTTGATTTAGATGAATGAATTATTATTTTCAGACTTCTAAACCAAATATTTTTAATGAATAGATCACTTAAACAATTCTCATTGTTTGGAAACATGTATTCCTCATTCAACTTTAAATTGTCATTCTTTATCCAAGCTTTGTTTATCTAATTAGAGTTCGAAGGTTGTTCAAAAGAATAATCAAGCAGACAAATTAGTTGTCATCGAAAGATTTATCTTTCTTTTCGGACCAAGTCCGAAATAGCTTCAAACAAGTTATGAAAACAACCAAAACTGATTCGGAAAGGGATAACATTATCGTTCTTTTAAATGGCAATCTTCATTTCTCATTTCTTAGAAAAGTTATGGACTGTAATGTTGTCCAACACTAGCTCAACCACTTCTGCACTTGACTAATTTAATTTTCGTCAGAGTTTTGCACAGATGATTTGGGTAATCATGTGATCTTTCTTCCTACCATTCTATATCTCCATAGTTGAAGTCTCCCATAATAATCACTCGACATGTATTAATTTTACTAATTTGGCAATGCATGCCTTTCAAAACCCTTGTGGAACTCCCTGGCCTATTGCAACAACCAACTGTATATTTTGTCTTATTGGTGTTAATCTCATACCAGATTACTCCAAATGAACAGCCACCATCCAGCCTATCTACTATTCTTATTGGTTGCAATTCATCTGCTATCGTTAGCAGTACTCCTCCCCCATCCTATCTTTTCCAAATTCCCTGAAACCACTAATCCTTTCTCATTCTATTCCTGAAAACTACATATTCTGTTGTTATCCAAGTCTGACTAATGACTAACTTTTGGCGAGTGTGCACTAACCAATGCCCAAAACTCTTCCTGTTATTCCTGATATGATACTCCTGATCATTATATAAATTATTTTTACTTCCAATTTAGAAACACTATTTACAAATGGAATATCGGTTTGCCCCTCAGCAATTCTTTATGTATAATAAGCTAGCTAGCTAATGCCTTTTATTCCCTTATAGGGAGTAAGGAATGCCTTTTAACTAATCTAGCTTTTGGAGAATGTATAGGATTAAAAGGCCTTGTCTTTTAACCTTATCCAGTTTCCTATTAGTTAAATCTCCACCATTAGCCAATCAGAGCCGATGGAGAGTTCGTTAAAGAGACCGTCAAACAAGTTCTGCCATCTCTTAGTACCTAATCCTAACAGGATGTGTTACTGTCTGAAACAATGTGAGTTTTACGGTCAATTAACGTGAGCTTATAGGACGAAAAATCCGAGTTTCCGAGAGTAAAATCCGCTTGTCTGTGCCAGAGTTCAACTAACTCGGGATTCGTGTGAAGAAAGGCTTAGAAAAAGTTCCGCCAGTTGACAACTAGACTTGAACTATACGTATACCTTCTGGGATTCCAGCGCACAGAATGCAAGTGCCACTTCCACTGAGCTACACAGGCCTTTATCTCTTGTATTCAGGGTTACTGTATATATATATTAAAAGCGTTTGAGGAAAAAGCCAGAAGAAAGAAGATGGAGGAGATATATTGATAATGTTTTTTTTTTAATTTGGAGCCATTGTCCTGTCCTGATTCCTTCGAAGAGTTCTTGAACATTCTTACCAGACAGCACCAAAAAAAAAAAAATTTACTGTGGAGCTGGAAGTTAATAGTCCTCTGTGGTTCGTGCATGTAAAACTTACACGCATGTCAGAAAAATTGAAGATCCCTATTTATATTAAATCCACACATATCAACAGACACTTTCATGTTGAATCTTGTTATTATCAACCCCAAAATCTGGTACATGATTTTTATATAAGGTAACTCCCTCATAAGGGAAGGTGAAGAGGAAACGTTCAGAAGAACGTTTGTCATAATCGGACATTTGCAAACTCCTGTAAAATCACCTGTATTGAAGATAATAATGATCAAAAAGGCTTTATTTCTCTTTTGTATATATATATATATATATATATATATATATATATATATATATATATATATATATATATATATATATATATATATATATATATATATATATATATATATAGATATATATATATATATATATCCGCTCCATTTAACCAAAGTTAGCCAAATTTTTCAAAAACGTATATAAAATCTGCACTTCTCTCACAGTACTCCATTCCTTGTTTCCTATAGCAAAACCAAAACATGACAGATTAAATTATTATTATTATTATTATTATTATTATTATTATTATTATTATTATTATTATTATTATTACGCAACACCTCCAAGGAGTCCAAAGACTCATCGAAATAGGGCACCTACGAAAGAGGTTTGAAAAGTACTCGGCCTAACAATGAAAAAGCGAATTTATAATTTCAAAATTATTTTTATTTTTCAACATAATCTCCTTTAAGACTAATACATTTATTCCAGCGATTCACAAGCTCCATTATCCCGTTCTGTAGCGGTTCTCAGTAAGATCTGCAAAATATCTCTCTACAGCTGCAATCACCTCTTGATTCGAAGAAAACCCTGACCAGGGAGGAAGAGTTTTAGTTTTGGGAAGAGATAGAAACCAGAGGGAGCCAAATCTGAGGAATAGGGTGGATGTTCCAACAATTCATAGTGCAAATCCCTTAATTTCCCCATTTCCCAAACACGTTTGTGGGCAGGCTCATTGTCCTGATGAAAGACGCTTTTTTCTTCTGCAAACCGGATCTTTTCTCACGGATTTTTTCGTCTAGTCTGGTTAAAAGATCGGAATAATATTCCCCAGTTATTGTTTTACCATTTTCAATATAATTAATAAGCTTTAGCATCCCAAAACATCGATGCCATAACCTTTCTTGCTGGTGGAACCGACTTTGTCTTCTTTGGCCCTGAACAACTGGCTTCTGTTCACTGTTTTGACTGCTGTTTGGATTTGGTGTGTAATGGTGAATCCAAGTCTCATCCATAGTAATACATCGACGCACAAAATCAGTTTTATTCTTGTTAAAATGCTTCGAGCACTGTTCAGAGATTTTCATGCGTGTGCCTTTTTGATCTGGTGTGAGCAAGGCGGCACCCTTCTTGCGCAAAGCTTTTTTCGTTTGCCATTCTTCATGCAAAATATATCCTACACGTTCTTTTGAAATGCCTATAGTCTCAGTAATTTCACGCACTTCGACTCGCCGGTCATCCAATACCATATCGTGCACTTGATCAATAATTTCTGGTGTTGTTGCAATTTTTGGATATCCATCACGTGGATCATCTTCAAGACTGGTATGGCCACGTTTAAACTCGGCAACCCATTTCTTAATTGTCGAAAACGAAGTTGAAGAGTGCCCATAAACATTGAATGAATTTCTTTTGGCGTTAATTTTTTCACAAAGAATTTTTTTAACTGTACCATACTCAATTTTATCCATTTGAAGGGATAGAGACAACGCTTTTGCTTCAGACAGCTGTATTAAAAACACTACTTGATAGAATGACTTGCACTTTCACATGGATGCTTATGACAGATGTATCAACTTAGAAAAAAATCTTACTGATAGTGTTTGCAATCTATGGTCCAAGCCGAGAATGTTTCAGACCACCCTCGTACTCTACGACTCTCTATCTCCACCACTCAATCCACCAACTACAATGAACAACCACTACCATCATCTACACCAACGCTATCTACTGCCCGTCCTGTATTTTGAATAGACGGAAGAATCTATCGAACTAAACACAGGGGAGCATAGGAGAGACATCACCTGTGGTGAACTAGATCTACTGCTCTATTAAATCACACTCTGAATTCTGGTATCCCTGATGATGAAGAATCCACCATTCACTCAGTGATCTGGGATAAATAAATAAAAATAAAGAACGATTTGTGGATGCTATGATAAGCTAGAAGAAAGAATTGTTGAACTGATAGAAATTATTTTCAATCCAGTTCAACTTATACAAACCTAAACCTCTCTGATTTTTTATTCCTCATCCATTCATTTCTGGGATCTCCATTGCTTCTGCCTTAGTATCATAACCTCTGGGTCTGGCTCCCACTGACGAGACCTCAATAAAAGTCGAAACCAGTCTGGGCCTTTCCCTTAATGCATAGCATTATACCTGTCTGCAAGGAGATGTGCTTTGCATTATGGGAGATACTAAGACAAGGAGTGATGAGAGCTTAGTCCACCTTTACCACGAGTTGCCTCAGTCCTGAAGATACTTAAGGCGCAATCTTTTTGTCAACAATTTGCTGGACAGATATGATTTGCAAAATGACTTTCTATTACAAAGTCTCTTTTAAACTCCGTGAGTTCTATTCTTGCATCTGTTTCACCTGGACACAGTGGCACTGACTTGCCAGCATCATGTTCCTCCAATTAATAGCTGCTACAAACACGTGACTAGTTACATGGCACGAGCACCTTTTCTATGATGGTCTCCTGGACTTCTTTCCAAGCAGTATATATATTTTTTATAACGCTACTCCTCCACGGATAATGCATATAGTTTACTGTAGGTTTATATTTACCTGTTAAGTAAAAAACGTATAAATTCCCAGGTTACATTTATGACTTTCCACTTATTTACCGCAATATTAAATATAGAATAGAATTATTGACTGATTAAAACAATAATTTTGTATTTTCCGTGGAATTTCATTGTCAATAGTGTGGACGCAGCGTTTGTGCTAAAGCGACTGTAAACATGTTGGTCGTGTTAGTAGCATGTTTTAGCCATGTGCTGTGGCGTGGTGAGTATAATATTTAAAATCATGCTGTTGACAGAAAGCAAGTATTTATATATATAATTGAAGCTTAATTTATCCAGTATGGTGCATAAATTTTGTTATTAGAGAGAGAGAGAGATGTATTAGGTGTGGGAATATTATTGTAAAATCAGTTAAAAGTACTCAACATGAGCTACAGTGATCATCACCAGCTTTAGCAGGCATGGGAACAGATTTATAGCTGCAGCATTATAATAGCTACCGAGTTTATATATAGTAAAACAAGTAGGGGTTAAATGGATGAATAACACCATTAAGCTTGAGCTGCAAAAAAAGAAACTGCAGGCACACGAACGGTATAAAGTGCAGGCCAGAAGGGTAACGAGTGTGGTAAAAAAAAAAGCAAAAGCGGATTATGAAAGGAAACTAGCTATGCAAGCTAAAGAGAATCCCAAACAGTTCTTTCAATATGCTGCAAGCAAAAATAGAGGGGGAAAGAAGAAGAGGCAGACCAAGGAAAAGCTTTCTTGACCAAGTCAAAGACAGCACAGGTTTGAGGAGTTACCAGGAGGTTAAGAAGAAAGCCAATGACAGATATGCTCGATACGGTCATAACTAGCGCAACTTTTATGAGGAAGGGGACTGAAAAGTTGTGATAGGCACCTAGAACATAAATGATATTAAAGCAACTGATATAACCACATAGAACATATCTTAAAACCCTTTAACCATCATGTTTTATCAAATTGTATAATTTGTTCTTTTTCTTTTAATATATATAAGAAGACATGTCTGAGGTTTTGATTATCGCAAATAACAACGGCAAAGCAGTGTTGCATAAGTTGACAGGTGGCAGTAATTCGTGATGCCTGGACTAAGAATTATTAGTCCATGCTGCATGTTTTTATAATTTTTTTTTTAATTCTTAAAAAAAGTCACTTCAGGTCCCTGAAACTGGGGTGATGGTCTAACACACTTATTTTTATTTATTTTTTGTATACTCCATAAACCCTCTTTTGGAGACCACAGCATGGAACGTTTTCAAGCCACTTGAGCCCCCCACCCTAAAGTGGGGTAATGTTCTAACACTACCCCACATGTTGGAATGAAATTAATTTCCTACCTTAAACACACTCCCTAACAGCTATGCCCACAACCTATTGGTAGAAGAGCATATAGGTTACATTAAATGCTCAGCTCACTGGACCAGCAAAATTTATCCAGATTCTCTGAAGAAAAGAGCTGGGACCTTATTTAACTGGGTGATGTTCCAGCTTGCTTGGCACTTTTTCTTTTCTTTTCTTTCTTTCTTTCTTTTTTTTTTTTTTTTGATCAGGATAATCCTAAATTTTGAGCCCATTTTCAATCATTCTGTTTTCATATAGATACCTAATAATGGAGTGCACTATGAGAAGATAGGATTGGATTGAATACTGGATCAGAAGCTCTGGTCAATTCTCCACATTCCTTACAGCTATTTGGAGGCCTTTTGCTTGTTTATCTAGGTATAATTATTAAGTGATATCCTAAGTTTTTTTGTTCATAGGTGACAAATGCCTTGGAAAAGGGGGGGGGATGCCCCCTTGATTTTGCAAAGGCCTTTGATAGTTGCCACATGACAAGCTGAATAATTAAATTGGAACAGATGGGATTGGATGGTAGTTTAATGTGTTGGATTGGAGATGAGCTCTGTCTGATAGGTAATAGCAGGTTGTGTATGGGGGGGGGGGAGACGATATCCCCAAAAGAGGAATATCACTAATGGTGTGCCCTGGGGTCTGTTTTGGGGCCATTGTTGTTTAATTTGTATGTAAATGACATTGGAAAGGCCTTGACTTAATAATTCTTGCCAACTTATGTGGCAAGAGTTATGAGGAATACCACTGATGTTGTAGCCTTCCAAGAGGATTTGAACAGACTGGATGAATGGGCAAGTGTGTGTGTGTGGGGGGGGATGTCAGTTCAATGTAGCAAGATATAAGGTTTTAAAATATAGGAAGCAAAGATGGGATTGCTTAGTATAAGATTGGTGGGGATATCTTAGAAGAGGTGGAAGAGATAAATGACCTGGAGGTGATGGTAATTAGGGATCTGAAATTTTGGAGACATTTTGTGCTAAAATTGTGAAAACAGCACAATGGATTATGGCAATTATGCAGAGAACACTGATGTTATGATTCTATTGTACAAGTCTTTGATCAGTCCACATATGGATTATTGTGCACAAATTTGGTTGCCTGGTTTTCGAAAGGATGATGAGATGTTGGAGAGGGTTCAGAGATTATTCAAAGTGCAAAATTGAACCAACTGCAAAGTTCAAGAGAATTCAAAGTTGGTTTTGGGGTATCTGGAATGTGGAGTATGAGGACAGATTGAGAGAATTCCAATTGCAGAGTGAATAGGAGGATGGGAGTACACGATTGAGACATATAAGTTGGCAAGGGGTAATTACCATTAATGTGCATGAGATTTTTCATAGAATGGCTTGAATGGAGAGAATACAAGAGGCTATCCCTGGAAGCTGTATAAGGTGGGTGTGAGCAAGAGAGTAGAGCCTCCTTAGTTCAGTCAGTGTAGACGAAGTCTTTTGGTTGAAAAGACCTGGGTTCGATTCCCATCCATGACGTGAGGAACTTTTATCTGGTCTCTTTTAATAAGAGGTAAGTTAGCCAGTCTCATACAGAGGTATGGGGTTTTTTCACCTGGGAACTCGGATGAAAATTTTTAAAATTTTTTTCTAATTCCTCATCACTAATAATGATGTATATGTGTATGAGTTTTCATTTCTTGTCATTTAATTTTTTATCTTTTTCTTTTGCACACTTACTTTTAGCCTTGTATGTTCTTTCTATGTTCTTTGTAATATATGAGCTATTTTTCTTCAATTTATCTGCTAATAAATCGAAGAAAAAACCGTTATGTATACAAAGATTTGGTATTCTTCTAGTGGTATTTGTTTGTTTCTTTATCTTTTTTCCTTTTTTTTTTTGCATATTTCTAATTTTTCTTTCTAAGGTAATGTTAAAGAAAAGGAATTTTGAGATTTGTTTTCAAATTTTCTTAATTTAAAGTTAATCATGAAATGTTTCAAAATGTAATTTTATTTTGTTGATTACATTCTTAAGCTCATTCAGTCATGTTTTTTTAATATTATGTGGAGTATCTGTTGATGTTATATGTTTGAAATTTCTAAATAAGTGAATGATATTTGTATTGAATTCCCAATTTTTTTTTCTGTTTCAGAATTCTTAAGAGAATATGGTAATCCCATAGTTATCTAATCACAGTGTGAGAGCAGTTTGCCAATTTTTTTTTTTTGTTTTTTATATTTATTTTATGTGGTTCCCATCTACAAAAGACTATTAGTAAACCTATAGTACATTTATACCTTGGGTGGGCTAAGGATTTTTTTCTATTTTTATCAATTTTTATATATTCTTTTTGTAATTTTTTATTTATTTTTACATAGCCTGGATTTTTACTTGAGGCCTTCAATAAGTGGGGCAGTGGTCTCATGCTGGGTAATGAAGTTCATCTCCCACCTAAAGACAGACATCCATGCAATCTGTCATTCAAGAGTAATTGAAGGATCACTGTATATGGTCTGTTTTAGATTATTTATTTTTCTGAAACTACACGAGCATTCACCAATGCTTTCTACATATATCTTAACTTGTAATAGCATGATTACAAGTTAGATGATTAATCAATGCCATGTTTATTAGAGCAGTTTTTACTGTTTTGTTTGAGTGGTTGATGTTTTGTTTTCCTTCTTAAGAATTGGAATTATTAAAACATCTCTACATTTTTTTTAAGTAATGGATGTAGTTCTTTGACTAATGATTTTTCTGCTATTTTTTATAACTTCTCCAGGTATTTCATCTTCTTCTGGTTCATTGTTTTCACAGATTTAGGAGTAATAAATTCCTAAATCTTAACCATAATGATTTGTACCACATTACTGGGATTTGGTATGCTGCCCTGCATAGTAACCTAAAAATTGATTGACTACATAGGCATGCACACATGATCATTTAACAAATCACAATGTTACTTTGATGATTGTATAATCCTTTGATGTTATAAGTATTGGTTAAATTCCCAAGACATGTTTGTCTATATTTCTTTTTCCTTATATTTAAACTAAATTATTAGTTCTTGAATAGAAATTCAAAAATTTATTTTGCAGTTTTAAGTATTATCTGTATTAAATATTATACTGTTTTCCTATATTAAGTATTATTCTGTTTTTCTCTAGGTAATATCAGCTAATATTATTGAAATGGATGAATTACCACGGTTACTTCCCGTCTGGCATACTGCTACCTTAAGAGAAGCTCTAGATAATTATTATTATCAGTTTGATCCTAAAGTTTTACCAGACCATGGAGGAGTAGGTGTTCATGTGAGTGTGACCAAAGATGGAGATATTGAAACCATTCCATTGAAGAGAGAGCAAGCCAGTTGCTTTACAGCAAAGAAATGTTGTCTTCCATTTCTTCCTCCAAATAAAGGCAAGCTATTTTAATAGTTTTTAATACATCTTCTGTTTTTTTGTTTGGTATGTTGCAGTTTATAGGCTAAATCAATAATAGTTGAAATTTCAATGTTTTGATGTTTTAAAAAATACTCTGTTGTTTTTATGCAAATAACAATTAATTGCTGGTAATTTGTATTACCAGCAAATGAAATAGTTCAATGTGATATTGTACAGGTAACCCTTACATAACAAGGTAATTAGGTTATGTTTTATTGTTCCTATAAAATCTTGTGTAGTGCAAAACTATGTTATGTGGACTAAGAACCAGTGTCAAATGGGGTGGGGATTATATTCCAAAAGTCCACATTAATATCCAGTTTCATTTTTATAACTATTGGAAACGTAATATTTATTAAGTTTATGTTCTTTAATTATGTTGCCATAATGGGATCTGTTTTTTTTTTACTGCTGTCATCAATTATTATTATTATTATTAAGAGAGGCCTCCAGGAAGTCAGGGAAGGCCACATGCTACACATGCACCAGCTGTCATACTTATTCTTGAATTCATTCACACTGCTTGCTCATACCACATCCAGTGGCATTTCATTTCAATTGTGCACCACCCTGTAAGAAAAAAATCTAGCCCTCACCCCCTTCTTAGTGGAATTCATTCTCAGCTTCCAAGGATGCCCTCTTATCCTTTCCCCACCTGCCATAAAATGAAAAATTCCATCACTTGAAATCCTGTATGACCCTTTCAGAAGTTTGTAGATCTCAGTGATATCATCCCTCTTTCTCCTGTTTGCAATCTACAAATTCTAAGTCTGTCTTCACAATCAGTATTCCACCCTGACATCATTTTTAACACTCTCTCCTTTGCATTCTCTCCACTGTATCAGAATCACAATGGAAACAAGGTGACCAGACCTGTGCACAGTAGTTCAAGTGAGGTCTTATCAAAGCCTTGTAAAGAGGCAAAATGACATCCTTATCTTTATATGATAAAGTTCGTTTCAGCATTGCAATTATCTTTTGAGTTGTATTTGCAATCTTTGGTCCCTAAACTTCAACTTGCTGTCTACTAGCACTCCAAGATCCCTAGCCTGATCAGTTTCTTCTAGCATAATTCGACCAATATAATACGACATTGGATATCTAAACATGCCAAAGTGCATGACTTTACATTTATTAATATTGAAATGACAGCCATTTTCTCATGCTCAGAATTCCAGGTTATTCAAATCATTCTGCAAGTACTGCATATCAGCAGCGTTCCTGATTACCCTACCTATCTTTGTGTCATCAGAAAATAGATGTATGTTTCCCCCCTGTCATATCCTTCCCAATATCATTAATCTACACATTGAATAACAGTGGACCAAGGACTGATCCTTGTGGTACACTACTAGTTACCTTAAATCTTTCCAATTTTTCCAAAATCTTCACAGCCATTCCTGAGATACTGATTGGTCGATAGTTGGATACATCGGTCTTTGCACAACCCATGCTTTGAAGTCACCATTTTTAAGTCTTGATCAAACACAAGTTCAGTTACACAGACATGGGGAGTTCCCAATAATTTTGTTTGCATAATGTCTAGTGAGTCAACTGCAAGGATTCGCAAAAAAAAAAAAAAGAAAAAGAAATTCAAATACCCATGTTTTTTTTTTCTCTATTTTCTCATTTATTGTTGTCTGGGACAAGCTGTCATATTTTGTATAAATGAAAGATTCTGCAGCAGTAGCAGTTCTAAATTTCTGTTCATTTTTCTTTATGGTCCAGATTATTGCTTCATTTAAATTTAAACTTTTTACAATGTATGATACCTTTTCTCCTTTTTTAAGACAATTCAAAATTTTTATCTTTGAGTTTAGAAAATAAAGTTTCTTTTGAGTGGACTTTTTTGCTTTTATTCGGCATAATTTAGAACTGGAATTTAATTCAAAACAAAGAAATTATTCAAATACGGTTTTTAAGAGCAAGTTTCATACCAAAAAAATTTATAAATGATCAGATAAAAACCAAAATAACTTTAAAAGTCATGTACTGCATGCTTTGAATGTCATCATTTTTAAGTCTCAAAGAAACATAAGTTCAGTAGCACGAAACCTAACATGGGGAGTTCACAATGATTTTGTTTGCATAATGTCTAGTGAGTCAACTGCAATGATTTACAAAAAAGAATGGAAATGTTGAGAAATTATATCCAACATGACAACAGTGTTTTTTCCTGCACAAAAGCTCAAAAATACTGTGCTATGCAGGATTTGCTGCAATTCTTCAACCATGATAGAGTAAAACTGTTATATAAGTACCATGTTGTGTGAGAATTGCACATTTGAAGATACTGCTGCAGAAAAAGGAGGCAACTCCATTTTTGGTTGAAAATTGAATTATAGCTTGCACTATATGTAAAAAAAAAAAAAAAAAAAATCACTGAATAGATTAGTGTAAGAACAAGGCAGTTCCAATACATCAGTGCAGAGTTATAATGATTATAGTACTTGTGTTATATTTGAGGCTTAGTTGTTCATGTTATACACCACCTATTTGTGGAGTATAATATAACAATATACTTAATATATCTTTATTTTTTGTTCATTAGAATGCTTCACATCTGTAATGGTGCATTGACTTGAAAGATCAACAAGTTGTGTATATTAAAAAAATGAAGCTCTAATTTATAAAAAATTAAAATATTTACTGTAAACATAGACACATACAATAGATACAGTTCTCTATATTGAATAATTCACTTTACATCTCTGAAGAGATCTGATATTCCTTATTGAATTAAAAGTAGTAAATTAATTTCTAACTTCTTAACACATACAAATAATTGAATGGCCATTCTAAGAATTGCCCAATACAATATATATATCTTTCACTTTCTGACTCAGTTAAATTCAAATCTTAGGGATAATATCAAACACTTGACAAAACAAACTGAACAGTTGAAAGTTCAGTAGTTATAGTTTCACTTGGCTATTCAAGAACTTCTTTTGCAGCACTTATTTTATTGTTTTTACTCATTCATTCTGCATTGAGAAAGTGAGAAAAGAACACGTCTAGTACACGCACTAAAAAGTCCCTAACAATAGCTGAATACAGAAATTTATTTTATTATTATATTTTTTCCCTTTCTGATTGCTTTACAGATGTTCAAAACATTTTATTCTGATATCGCTTTTGTAGGATGAAACTGTTTTTTAAACATTAATTTCCCTAATATTACATAATTTAATGATTTATACTTATCAGGAAATAATATAAATGAAAAAATATACAAAATTTGCTAATTTATAATAATCACAATTTAATTTCGGTATCGGAATATTAACAGTTCTCTACCTGGTATCTACATGGATACTGAATGAACGAGGATAGGCTAGTAATTTGGGATTTAGCCGACCAAATTGTATTCTTATTGGTTAAACCAAAATAAAAAAATGATGGTACAACATGACAAAATTTCATCCTGGCTGGGGCGTCGCCCGGTTAAACAAGGCCCCCGTTGTTTTCGCCAGGGAACTAGGGTGAACAGCGAAAAGTCAGCTACTGGAACAAATCTGAAAACACACCCCAACTCAACATCACCAGGGTTAAAGATCGGTACTATCAACATAAGAAGCCTGAATGGCAAAGAAATAGAGCTAGCTGAGGAATTAGATAAGTACAAGATCAACATAATAGGGGTGACTGAAACAAAAAAGACAAAAACTGGTGAGATCTTTCTGAGCAATAAATACAAAATGTTATATTCAGGCAGTGACAATCAAGGAAAAGAAGGAGTAGCCATAGTATTCAACACAAAATACGAGGCTAATCTTCTTGAATGGCAGGCAGTCTCAAGTAGAGTGATTTGGGCAAATATCAGAATGGGGAACTGGGCAATGAGACTTATTTATGCCTATAGTCCCACAGAAGGTTCTACTAAGGTAGAAGTGGAGGAATTTTTTGATGCTTTAGAAAAAGCAACTGACACAATGAAAAAGGAAAAGTTAGTCCTTGTTGGGGATCTAAATAGCAGAGTAGGAAATGATTGTCAGACATACAAAAATATTTTGGGAAAATTTGGAGAAAATAGCAAAGCTAATAATAATAGCAAATACCTGTTGGATTTCTGCTCAGGACATGGACTGGTTATTACTAACACCATGTTCCAACATAAAAATGTGCACAAATTCACATGGAGAGAAGAGGCAAGAAATAAGAAAAGTCTCATTGGCTATGTTATTGTTGATAGTGATGTTTTCTCCCTGGTGCAGGACACCAGAGTGTACAGAGGATTTGAAATTGGAAGCGATCGCTATTTAGTCTTGAGCAGGATAAAGTTGAATTTCATATTGAAAAGAATAACATGTAAGAAGGTTTTAAAGCGAATAAAAGTTGAGCAGCTCTCAGATATGAACTGTAGACTAACATATACAAAGATTATTGAAGAAAAAATGAAAGAGTTTGAGAACAGGAACCAAACCTTGGAGATTCAGTGGCAAGCCTTGAAGAAAACCCTGATTGATTCAGCCAGAGAGGCATGTGGTGAGGTTGTCTGCAAGGATAGAAAAATCAGGACTCCATGGTGGACACAAGAAGTTAAAGAGGCAATGAAGGAAAAGAAGAAATCATATCAAAAGTTCCTGGCAAATAAGTCAGCTTTTGCTCTTAGAGAATACAGAGACAAATGTAAGAAAGCAAAACACTGTGTAAAACTAGCTAAACAAAAGTCATGGGAGGACTTTGGCAAGAATATAGAAAATAAATATTAAGAAGGTGACAAAATATTCTAGAGGTTGTTGAAGAAGCTTAAGAATGGAGGAAAGAATGTAATTGTAAAATTGTAATAGATATGTTATGAAGGTCAACATTAAAAAGACAAAGACAATGAAAATAGGTAGACTTGTTAAAAATGTCAACTGTAAAAGGAGTTAGAGGTGATAAAGATGACATGAAAATGGGAGAAAAAGATATCCTTGAAGTATGGAGTAATTACTTCGAAAAATTGCTAAATGAGACAAGCAGTGATAGCACAGTGGTAAAAAACACTCAACAGGCATACAGTCAGGAATACATATCCATACTTGAAGTAGAAAAAGCCATCAAAGGCTTGAAATGTGGAAAGGCAGCAGAAGTAGATGATATTCGACCAGAAATGCTAAAGTATGGTGATATCAGAGTCTTACAGTGGCTGCGCTGCATAGTTCAGGAAGCCTGGACAGAGGGATGAATTCCCAATGATTGGAGTAGAGCTCTAATAGTGCCCATATATAAAAAGGGAAATAAAAACTGGATGTGAGAATTACAGAGGTATTTCCCTACTGAGTGTTCCTGTCAAGATCTATGCAAGTATACTTGAGAAACAGTTGAGAAGAATTGTGGAAGAAAAGCTTGTGAAGTACAAGCTGGATTCAGGCCAAATAGAGGCTGTCAGGATCAGATCTTCACTTTATGACAGATAGTTAAGAAATCATGGGAATATAACAAAGATCTTTATTTAAGTTTTGTAGATCTGGAAAAGGCATATGACAAGGTGCCAAGAGAGAAGCTATTCAAAACACTACAGTTGTATGGTGTCAATGGGGCATTATATCAAGCAATACTTGATATAATGCCCCAATGTATTTGAGTTGTAAATCGGCAGTTAGAATTGAAGGATGTACAGGAAGATGGTTTAATGTTAAATCTGGTGTGAGACAAGGATGTACATTATCCCCTCTGTTATTCATTATCTATATGGATCACATGAAGGAAAGTGGTATTAAACATGATATCAAAATTAGAGATGTTAATGTCAGCTCTTTGCTTTATGCAGACGATGTTATACTGCTAAATAAATCTACTACAAGTCTGCAAGATTCCCTGACTAAATTGAATAACTGTTGTAATAGATATGTTATGAAGGTCAACATTAAAAAGACAAAGACAATGAAAATAGGTAGAATTGTTAAAAATGTCAACTGTGTTGTGAATGGAGAACCTGTGGAACAAGTAAAACATTACAGCTACTCAGGCACTATTTTTAGTGAAGATGGTAAATTAAATATGTAAATAGACAACAGAATCAACAAAGCTGGTATGGTAGGAAGTCAGTTGAATAAATTCATATGGAATAAGAGAGAAATTAGTCGGAACACTAAATTAGCATATACAAGACAGTGTTCAAACCAGTTTTAACTTATGGATCTGAGAGTTGGGTCAGAAGTAAAACACTTGACCAAAGACCAGAGACCACAGATATGAGAGTCCTGAGAAAGACTAGAGGCGTGAACAGATGGCATCAATGGCAATATCATATTAAAAATGAGGATATTAGGAAAGATCTTGACATTGTTAGCATCCAGGAATGCGTTAGCAGAGCTAATCTCAGGTGTTATGGTCACCTAAACAAAATGGGCGAGGAAAGATTAGCAAAACAAGTGTTCTCTGCCAGGTTGACAGGAAAACGACCCAGAGGAAGACCGAGATATAGGTTGATTGATACAGTACAATGTGCCTTAGACAATAGAAATATAAGATCTGATAATGATAATATTGGAGTCTTGACAAGTAATAGACTAATTTGGAGGAAAATTGTAGATAGGAAGTTAGTAATTATGTAAATTTTTCATGTAATACTATCATATCCTGTACACCCCCTTGAGGGTACATGTCAGGAATTTGATGATGATGATACACTCAATGGTTAAAAGACCTCACTTAACTATTATACTTGCATATGTTTTCTTTCAATAAGCAAGTTTCCTTAAATATCTTTTACTCATTTTGCTGAAGTAAATACGATGACTGATCTCTCAGATAATATGAATACATTAAATGAGCCAGTTCCAAATACACTTCCAATAAAAGTAACCTTACTGTAGAATCCATCTTGTTTCTTGGAATGTATATCACTTTGATTAAGCACAAAATATTCTTGCTAATCTTTTCTGTTCATAACTGCAGCAGTGAAGCAGTTCTGTAGACTAGCCCTCGGTTCATGGGAATAAACCTGGTGGTAACACATCAGGAAGCTTCATGCCTAGATAGTGAATAATTCTGCCACCACCTACTCTTCCATATTGTGGAAGGAAGGAATTGGGGTTACTTACTGATGTTGGAAGTTTAGATGTTGGCAATTCAATGATAAGGTGGTACACCCGTTGGCAACTCCTATAGGTAAATATGACCTCTCCTGTTGCTTCTGCTTTAGTATCTCTGTGTTTGGGTCTGCCTCCCTCTGGCGAGACCTCAATAAAGGTTGAAACCAGTCTGAGTAGTGACCCTTCGCTTAATGCATAGCAGTATTTTAGCATCCATAACTGAAACTGGCTTTCCTTTTCTGATTTCAAGCTGGAAGAAATGCCTAGATATTTGGCTGCTACAAGTGATCTAACATAAATTGGCCATCTACCCACCTGAATACCTGATAATCTTCACCATTCTACCAACATGTAGCCCTTTCTCAATCAGTTCTCTTTCTAGTCTCTCATCCCCCCCCCCCACCCACGTCCTTTTTCACTCTTTATCACTGGCAGTCACTTACAGATGAGTATGATTGTCTTCTGCTGATCGGCTGAGTATGATTGTCTTCTGTTGATCGGCTGGTGAATCTGGAAATAGCTGATTCATAATCCACATGATCTTTCACAGTGGTTATCTGTTTCTGAGAGGTGCTGTGGAAAATCACGTGGATTATACATCAGTATACCATGGATATCCTAGCCATCAAAGACTCATTTCTGAAACATCCAAAAGCTGTACTAATTCATTTCAAATAATACTGAATTTCCTCATCATTGTCCAGGGTTAGGTTATGCTATCCACTGTGATGAGAGGTACTTGTGCTGGATCAGTGGGAGCAGGTTGGTGAAGCTTGGCACAATAGTGGTACCAAAGGGATTCTTGTGATTTCTGTTCCCTTGCTTTGACTGAATAATTGTAATAATTCTTGCTGGAATAGAGGTTGATATTTTAGTGACCTTTATATTTTATGTGTGGAGTTTGATATATTTTAAAAAATGTATAAAAAGCATTGATCAAGTTACTTAAAATCATTGACTAGATTCAGAACTGTAATGCTTGTGATAAGTAAGATTTAAAAAAATATTAACTTTTTTGAAGGTATATTTACTTGATTTATACAAACTTGCAGTCAACTTTATAACCACAATTCCAATGATGTTCTTTTAGTGTCCCGTTTAACTGATAGGTGCTTGGGGAAGTTAAAACTGCAAAAAGAACAGCAGACAAAATTTTGTACAACTTTGGAGCACTGTCGACGTCACATGAAAAGGGTAAGCTATATTTGCTTACGTACAGTATATAGTCAACTCTCACTATAAGAAACAAGATTTTAATGAAATCATTCACTATAATAAACTCCCACAGAGTCCTTGCGAAAGTGCGATAACCTTATGCTATCAACCTATTTTTGCGGTCCTTAGGAGTTTGCTGTGGTGAGAGTTCACTGTGTGTGTGTGTATATATGTATATCATAATCATCAGATTCCTGATGCATACCCTTAAGAGGTGGCATACAGAATACTGATAGTGCTGTGTAACTAAGTTTGCACTATTACTAACTTTCTATCAGCTATTTCTTCCAAATTAATCTGTTATTTGTCAAGTCTTATGGTAATATCTAAGATCGTGGTCTTCTAAGAGTTTGCTGTTCTTATAATTGAAGTACTAACTTCAATTATCAGAACACAGTTGTACCAGAAGTCAGTTGACATCAAGGATTGTTTAAATGAAGGATCATTATTTTGAAGTTCAGATAAACATTACATTGCTGTATATTAATCCACTTAGATCTTGGTCATTTTTGGGACTTTTCTTGCCATCGCATCCAACATCTATTTTGCCTTTTCTCGCCCATTCTGTTTAAATCACCATATGACCTTAGATTAGTTCTACTCACACAAATTGAATACATATAATATCAAAACCCTAATTTTAAATATGATTGCCATTGATGCCATCTGTTCACTTGTCTAATTTTTCTGGACCCTCATGTTTGTGATTTAGTCTTTGATCAACTGTTTTATTTCTATGCTAACTATCAGATCCATAAGTTAAAACTGGTTTAACTGTCTTTCTAGTTTAGTGTTTTGACTAATTTTTCTCTTTTACCATATTTGTTCATCTGGATCTCTCTCATAATAGTATACATTTGAAAAAAACTAATAGAATGAAGCTTTACTTATTGTGTTATTTTTTCCAAATTTAATTTACCATCTTAACTGAAAATTGCACCTAACCTATCAGAAGTATTTTTTGTTGTTCTCAGTGGGAATGCAATTGATATTTTCCATATTCCTTCCTATTTTCATAGTTTTCCCCTCTTATTAATTGTTATTTTTCATACCAGTTTTTTAGAGTAGTTATTCACTTGGAGTTCTGAAGACCTATACTAGATGTATAGGTCTTCAGAATTGTTTTGCAGAACAGTTTTGCAGATGATATACTTATTTATGAGTATATCATCTGCAAAAAAGTAAAGAGCTGAGTTGAACATTTCCAGTTTTGATATTAGATTTAATGTTTGATGTGATCCACATAGCTGATAAATAACATTAGATATAGTTTGCACTGTCTTACATCCATGTTTACTTCAGCTATCTTCTTGTACAATGGAAGATTGCACTGAGGGTTTGAACAGCTTCTCTCTTGGTGGCTTATCATATGCCTTTTCCAAATTTACAAAACAGGTGTTTCATCTTTTTTTTAAAAATAATGTTGTTGGGCATTATTTTTAAAAAAATAATGTCCAACATAAACAGTGGAAACACACAGATAAATAGTGGAAACACATTTAGCCTGTTGTGTTTCCACTGTTTGTCTTAAAGTAATGTTTTGATACTAACTCCTATTTAGCCTTTTTTTTTTTTTACTAACCTAGTTTTTCCTCTACAGTTTTTCTGACCACATGGAAGCAATGGCCATGTGATCAACCTATCTAACCATACTCTGAATAACGGTGAACTTTCACTACTTAATAAAGGCATAAACTTCACAGTAGCACCTAGAACTGTTAATAAACTGGATGTTATGTACCACATAGAAAGAGGCATTAAATTTCTTCCAAATGATATAGTTGATGAAATTTGTTTAGAAACCAGTAATGTTTTGAATAAAATGAAAGCTAATTATACTTGTAACAAAGTCAGACAAAGGTAATGCCACCATCACCCTAAACAGAGCTTACATTCATCAAATGAATCAATTAGTCTCTGATAGCAGCACTTATTAACTTGTGAACTGTAATCTAACTAACAGACTTAAGTCTTTAAAATTCGTTTAGAAACCAGTAATATTTTGAATAAAATGAAAACTTAAAATTAAGTCTAAAAATTAAATTTAAAAAAATTAAAATTAAAAATAAAATTAAGTCTGTCACTTCTTGTTCATTGAACACTGTTAAAAAAACTGTTACCCCATTACTCCTGCTCTCCCAGAATATACGACATTCCCAAAGTACACAAACATCACGTTCCACTTCAGCCAATAGTTGAAGGTATAAACAGTCCTAATTATCACCTAGTCAAGAAATTAGCATCATTACTCAAGGAGTTAGTAAGTCATTCCTCCTCCTATATAAAGAACACACCACAACACTTCATAAACAAAATTAAAAATATAACACTCAGCAAAGATGATTTATTAGACAGTTCTGAGTTGCTGCTTTTTTCACAGATGTCCCAATCAATGACACAATTCTTCTTTTACAAAACAAATTTCCACCCATTATTACTGCTCTCTTTGCCCATGTACTATATTCTGGTTACTTATTGTAACAAAATAATTTTTACCTAAAAAAAAAAAAAAAAGAAGATACAGCCAACTGCTATTCTCCCCCCCCCCAATTGCTAACTTTTGTATGGAAGCTTTTGAGCAATGTGCTCTAGATTACTTTACTTTAAAACTTACAGTTTGGCTTAGATACATTGACGATGTTTTCGTTATCTGACCACACAGCTGCTAAACTTTAAATATCTTCCTCTGCCACCTGAACAAACCACATGAGCACATGCAATTTATTATTGAAATTGAAAATCAAAACTCATTTCCTTTCCTGAATACACTGATCACATATCTTTCCTCAGGCAGTCTATCCTTCACTGTCTACTGCAAGCCTACACATACTTGCCAATATTTACATGCTAACTTTTATCAATGGCCATACCCTTCACAAAAACTCAGTCATTAACACCCTCAAAAACAGAGCTATAACAATTTACCCTAATGAACAAGCTCTTAAACAAGAATTACAAATTATTAGCAATACATTTATAAATAATGGCTGTAGCAAAAATACCATCAATAAAGTTCGTCATAAGACTTCATCAAAAAATGCATATAGATTTTGTCATAGAATATAGATTACAGTAAAACCATAACTATCCCATATATTAAAAGGTTATCAGATAAAATAAATGGAATTCGGCACCATTACAATCTTAATGCTACTTTTAAATTACCCATAAAATTAAGAAACATATTCATCCCCTCTAAGGATTCCCCCTCCCCTTTGTCCACTCTGGTGTATACTCTATCCATCCCTGTAACTTACTTTATATTGGTGAAACTGGGTACATAATTCCTATCCTTAAAAAAGAACACAACACATTAAAATACAAAGGTTGCCTTCTGCCCCACAAACAAGATCTCCACCTCTTAAAACATGATGGGTTTACAATATTAGCTGTGGTTTACATTACATAGGACAGACAAGCAGGTCGGAAGAGGTACCCCAATCTGAACAGACAGGATATCCAGAATGAAAGGAAACACAACAGAACTAGCAGTGCATACAACTGAAACCAAACATCAAGTATTTTGGCAACAAACGAAAATGCCCCCCATAGATTACTGATTGTTCTCAAGAGCATTCAAAGAATCAGCCAAAATGATCCATGAACCAGCAAACATCATAGCAATGCATGTTTTCCATTGTTATTTCTGTTTAAATATTCTCATTATGTACATTACCTGTTATAATCTGTTTTTTTAGTTATTCACATATTTCTCCTGATGATGTGAAATGCAAAAATTTCTTGAAATTAGTAGAGTAGTCGATAAAATATTATTCTTGTAGGCAGGCTTATACGTTGGTTATGCATTATTAAAACACTTAAGGAATTGAACAATGTATTTAAGAAATTAAATTAAATTATACTTTAATAAATATTTCCGATATTTCGGCAACGTCATGTTGCCATCTTCTAAAGGAACTTACAAAAAAAGGCACGTGCACGTAGGCACTACAACACAGTAACTGAGAATGAAGAGATGAAGCTATTGTTCTCCTAAAAGTCCTGATGGTGCCCTCTAGTGGGCTAAATAGGTGTTCTTGGCCGTTGGGCTGAAGGTCTGCTGATGTAAGCCTCCCAAATTTGGGGCAGTCGCATACAACCAAATTTGTTGAGGTTTGGAGAGTTTCTTAGGGCTGAGGTTGATTCCATAAATAATCTTTCAAATTTGTATTTGCTACGGTGTATTACTGTAGCTTTCTTCCACCGCATTCTGTGGCATGTATCCAGAGCATGGTCTGCAAGACCAGAATGGCTGTACTTGTGAAAATGGATGTAGTTCTTGTGTTCAGAAATTCTGATATTCACTGTCCTGCTTTGTTTGGCAAAAGTAAGACAGTTTACAACTGCAAGGGACCTGGTATACACCAGATAGGTCTAGGGGAAGTGGTTGGTCTTTAGTGGAGCAGATAAGGGATGCCAATTTTCTGTAAGGTTTGTAACAGGAGGTCAGGTCATGTTTTTTTAAGATTTTGGTAATCTTTTCCGAGGTGCCTCGGATGTAGGGAAGGGTGATGGATTTAGAGTAATCCTTGTTGTGGAGGGGGGAGGGTATCTGTGGTTTGTAGGTTCTAATATTTTTTGGATTTTTTTTGGGGGGGGGGTAGCCATTGGCTGAGAAAGTGTTGAGGATGTGATTTAGTTCAGTGTTTAGGGCCAAGTCGTTTGAACAGATTAGTTTAGCCCTGTTGTATAGTGTTTTCACCACTCCATATTGTTGTGGGGGGGGGATTGTTGGTGAATGTATCTGCCTGTATGGGTGGGTTTTCTGTAAACTGAGAAAACGAAGGTTCCATTAGGCTGGCGGGTGACTAGTGTGTCTAGGAAAGGGAGGCTGTTGTTTTCCTCTTTTTTCCAGGGTGAACTTGATTCTGGGGTGTTGGTTGTTTATGTGTGTTAAGAAGGAGAGGAGTGTTTCAAAGCCATGTGGCCAAATAGCGAACACATCATCAACGTAGCAAAGCCATATGGCTGGTTTTTGTGGGGAAGAGGCTAAGGCTTTTTCTTCAAAGGTCTCCATAAAGAAATTGGCCAAGGGTGGGGAGAGTGGTGAACCCATGGCTGTCCCCTCTATTTGTTTGTAGAATTTTCCCTGCCAAATGAAATAGCCTGAGTTCATTGTGAACTGAAATAAGGCTGAGATATCAGGAGAAAATTTAGCTTGGATTAGCTCTAAAGTTTCCTTGAGTGGGACATTTGTGAATAAAGAGTTGACGTCAAAGCTGACCATTATGTCAGTATGTTGGAGTGTAAGGTTTTCTATGCTGGCTTTGAAGTGGGCTGAGTTTTTTATGTGTGATGGTGTGTTGCCAGTATAGTGTGTGAGCTCTTTGGCCAAATGTTTAGCTAATTTGTATGTGGGAGAATCAATGCCATCCACTATGGGACATAATGGCACATTTTCTTTATGTATTTTTGGGAGTCCGTAAATACAGGGGTATAGAGTTAAACGGCTTTAATCTGTTGGTAACTTCTACAGGCCAAGAAGTGACTTTCTTAAGGAGCCTGTGAAGTTTTCTAATTTGAGAGTTGGTGGGATTGTATTCGATAGGGAGGTAAGTAGCCCGATCTAATAGAAGAGCATTCAGCTTACCTGTGTAGTCCTTTTGTTAAGTACTACAGTTGCATTTCCCTTATCCGCTTTGGTGATAACTAATTCTTTATTATTCCTCATTTCCTGTAGAGCTTTATATTCCTTGTTGGATATGTTGGTTTTTGGTGGTCTTGCTTTGGAGAAGACACAAGCTACATCCAGTCTTACACTGTTGGCAACTTGATGTGGAAGGTGGCAGATTCCACGTTCGATCTGGATCATATCCTCATTAGGTATTTTATTGGGAGCAATGGCGAAGTTGTGGCCACGTGAAAGCACATTGAGTGCTTCAGGCTTCAGGGTGACTGAAGAAAGGTTGATTATGGTGTTGGTAGCAAGTTTTGGAAAGACGGTAGAGTTCTTTTTTAATTTTTTGAAATTTTTCATCTGACGGCCTCATATTTTTTCAATGGAGACCTTTGAAGAAAAAGCCTTAGCCTCTGCCCCACAAAAACCAACCATATGGCTTCGCTACATTGATGATGTGTTCACTATTTGGCCACATGGCTCTGAAACACTCCTCTCCTTCTTAACACACATAAACAACCAACACCCCAGAATCAAGTTCACCCTGGAAAAAGAGGAAAACAACAGTCTTCCTTTCCGAGACACACTAGTCACCCGCCAGCCTAATGGAACCTTGGTTTTCTCAGTTTACAGAAAACCCACCCATACAGGCAGATACATTCACCAACAATTCCCCCCCCCCAACAATATGGAATGGTGAAAACACTATACAACAGGGCTAAACTAATCTGTTCAAATGACTTGGCCCTAAACACTGAACTAAATCACATCCTCAACACTTTCTCAGCCAATGGCTACCCCCCCCCCAAAAAAAAAATAATCCAAAAAATATTAGAACCTACAAACCACAGATACCCTCCCCCCTCCACAACAAGGATTACTCTAAATCCATCACCCTTCCCTACATCCGAGGCACCTCGGAAAAGATTACCAAAATCTTAAAAAAACATGACCTGACCTCCTGTTACAGACCTTACAGAAAATTGGCATCCCTTATCCACTCCACTAAAGACCAGCCACTTCCCCCTAGATCTACCTGGTGTATACCAGGTCCCTTGCATTTGTAAACTGTTTTACTTTGGCCAAACAGGCAGGACATCAAATATCAGAATTTCTGAACACAAGGACTACATCCATTTTCACAAGTACAGCCATTCTGGTCTTGCAGACCATGCTCTGGATACTTGCCACAGAATGTGGTGGAAGAAGGCTACAGTAATACACCATAGCAAATACAAATTGCGAAAGACTATTTATGGAATCAGCCTCAGCCCTAAGAAACTCTCCAAACCTCAACAAATTTGGTTGTATGCGACTACTCCAAATTTGGGAGGCTTACGTCAGCAGACCTTCAGCCCAATGGCCAAGAACATATTTAGCCCACTAGAGGGCACCATCAGGACTTTTAGGAGAACAATAGCTTCATCTCTTCATTCTCAGTTACTGTGTTGTAGTGCCTATGTGTACGTGCGTTTTTTTGTAAGTTCCTTTAGAAGATGGCAATGTGACGTTGCTGAAATATCGGAAATATTTATTAAAGTATAATTTAATTTATATTCTTAACTACATTGTTCAATTCCTTAAGTGTTTTAATAATAAAATATTATTCTACTCCATTGGTACTTTCATGTGGATTAAAGAACACTTACTTTACTAACTTTTCCTTACCCATTCTGTTTAAGTGACCATACCACGTGTGATTAGCTCTGCTGACATATTCCTGAATGCTAACAGTATCAAGTCCTTTTCTAACATCCTCATTTTTAATATGATACTGCCATTGATGTCATCTATTCATTCTCCTAATCTCAGAGTTGTCATATCTGTGTCTATAGTCTTTGATCAAGTATTTTATTTCTAACCTAGCTCTCAGATCTGTAAGATAAACTTTGTTTGAACACTTTCTTGTATACAACTAGTTAAATTTTTTTTACTAATTTCTCTTCTCTTCCATATGAATTTATTGAGTTGACTTCCTACTACATTAGCTTTACTAATTCTGTTGTCTATTTCATACATAATTCTGTTGCTGATTTTCATACCAAATTTATTACAACAGGTATTTAATTTAGTCAGGGAATCCTGCAGATTAGTACTGGATATATTAAAAGTATAACATCATCTGCATAAAGTAAACAGCTGAGATTAACATTTCCTATTTTGATATCAGGTTTAATGCCACTTTCCTTCATAATATGATCCATATAGAGGATGAATAACAGGGGAGAGAAGGTACAACGGATTTAACATTAAACCACCTTCCTTTGCTTCAATTCTTACTGCTAACCTACATATCAAATAAAGACTAAGTATCGTTTGATAAAATGTCCCATTTACACCATATAACTAATGTTTTGAAGAGCATTGTATTGCCACCTTGTCATATTATCTTTTCTAGATCTTTGTAAGACATCTCAGCTGCTTGTTGTAAAGTGAAAATATGATACTTACAACCTCTATTTGGCCTGAATCCAGCTTTTCTTCTCCAAGTTTCTTTTGCAATCATCCCTCTTAGCTGTTTTTCAAGTATACTTGCATAAATCTTACTAAGAACATTCAGTAGGAAAGTTTCTATGTAATTCTCACATCAGTGTTATTCCCCTTTTTGTAGATGAGTACTACTCCATTAATCTGGAATTCAACCATCTGTCCAGGCTTTCTTAATTATGCAGTGCAACCATTGTAAAACTTTTATACCTCCATACTTGAGCATTTCTGGTTGAATATAAATTGATATGTATTCCTCCTGAGTGTTTTCTATACTGTGCCTGTCACTGTTTTAGCAATCTTTCCAAGTATCAAGTATCCATGCATCGAGGATATCCTTATTTCTAGTTTTCATGTCACTTTATGATCTCTGATTCCTTTTACAGTATTCTTTTCTCCATTTCTAAGCTTTTTCATTAGCTTCCAGAATATTTGTCCACTGTCCTGGTATTGATTTTCTATGTTCTTATTAAAGTATTCCCATGACTTTTATTTAGCTTGTTTTATGTATTGCTTTGCTTCCTTACATTTGGCTCTGTATTTACCTCTTTAACTTCCTGAGTCCACAGTGGAGCAGTGGTTTTCTTCAGGTTTGTCACTGAATCTCCAAGGTTTGGTTCTTATTTTCAAACTCTTTCATTTTTTCTTCAATCATGTTTATGTATTTTAGTCTACAGTTCACCTCTGAAAGCTGTTCAACTTTGATTCGTTTTAAAACTTTCTTACACATTTTTTCTTTCTATATGAGATTTAGTTTTATCTTGCTCACAACTATAGGTGATCAATTTCAGTTTTAAATCCTGTGTATACTTTTGTTCTGATCCAGTGGGAAAACTTTGCTATGAACAATAACAGAGTCAGTGAGACTTTTCTTATTTTTGCATCTTTTCTTCATGTGAATTTGTGCACTTTTTTATGTTGGAACATGCTGTCAGTAATTAAGAGTCCATGTCCTGAACAGAAATTTAGTGGATACTTATTATTATTATTTGCTTTACTCTTTTATTCAATGTATATTTTAGAGTGGTGAAGATGTAAAGAGGTAAAGAAGGTGATGTGATAAGAGTCCTTGAAATTAGTGAAGGAATTTTAACAGATTAATATAGAAGTGATTATAAAAACAAGTGGAGAGCAAGATGGGAAAAAAAGAGGCATTCCTGGAAGTTGTTTAAAAATGTAGGGAGTAGATTTTTTATACAGAGAGTAGTGGGTTAGTGGAATGCATTCCACTAACCCACACCAAGCATTCAGTATGATAGACATGTTGCTAGTTAAGTGGACCTCCCACAATGAGTCTTCTAATGCTGTAGAGATTGCTGCAATAATGATTATAATAATGAACAAGCTTTTAGAATGTAACCCACTTATAATTTGTAAATATGCTGTATATATCTGAATTTATATTTGTATTTTGTATCATTAAGTTGTATTTTTTTATAATCTTTAAACGTACCTATGGTATAAAACAATAAAATTACATGATATCAACAGTAATAAACTTTAATGAAAGTACAAGCATTTCATACTGAAAATAACAGTACATCATCAGTGTGTAGAAACAATAAGTAAATCAAAGAACAGAAAAACAAGGTACAAACAACAATCAGTTTACCCATTAAAAATAGTTGCTGCATGGTAGAACTTAATAATAAAACTATTTTTGATGTTTACACAAAATGAAAATATCAAACTTTGGGGGGGGGGGAACAATTGTTCCAATTCAGGTTAGACTAATGTAAAAGAGCTTCATAACTTTCTTCGAAAAGATATTCATATTTAAAACTGCTTCTATGGAGAAGACAAGCTTCATCTCACGGATACTGTGTTTAGTGTCAATACTATGTACCAAACCAGACTTCTGAGGTTTCACATTTTCAATATAATATTGATGTGCATTAATTCTTTTTCCCACAGAATGGCCTGTCTGCCTAAAGTATGTCAGATTACATTCACAAGGGATTTGGTAAACACTAGCTAAAGAAAGAGGTGGCAGTTTGTCTTTTGTAGATGGTAATAGATGAGAAATTTTGTCGATAGGAAAATATTTGGAAGAATTATCGATAAATCCTTAGGTGCAGAATCATTAATCTAACAGATAAGCTTAGGCGTTGCTGGTTATTCATGACTTATTTTTCACGGTATTAACAACACCACAAACACTTTTATCAACAAGAATGTTTTATTAACGCTAATATTTCGCTGATTTTCAACTCAGCATCATCAGAGCACAACACACATGTAAATGCGACAGTGAGTGAGTGAAACAATATAATTGCAGAAAGATAAAAGATCTAAAGTCCTATTTTTGGCGCCCTCTAACGGGAAAAAAAAAAAAAAAGGCAGCAGTTATCCAGGAGTTTTTCTTAGGATAACCGTCTCCCAAATTTTTGGCAAATTAATGCAACCATATTTGTTAAGGTTGGGAGAATTCTTCAAAGCCATTGCTGACTCAAAAAATAGTCTTTCAGATCTATAACGACTCCTAAATAGCACATTCATTTTCCTCCATCTAATCCTGTGTGAAGGAGTGTCCAAAGCGTGGTCTGCCAGTCCCGACTTGCCATAGTAATAGTAGCGAATGTATCTTTCATGTTCTTCCAGGCGGATGTTCACTGATCTTCCTGTTTGCCCATAATAGGCCAAGTCACGGTCACATGGAACTTCATACACTCCTGGGTGTGCTAAAGGGTGAAGTTTATCCTTTGGTGAGCGGATCAGAGTTGCCAGCTTGACATGAGGCTTGAAGGTGGTGCGAAGGCCATGTTTCAACAATACTTTGGCTATCTTTTCCGATGTACCTCTGATATAGGGAATAGAAATGGTCATGTTGTATTCTTGTGTATTGGGGGGGGGCAGAGTAATGGGCCTATGTAGTATTTTTTCTATTTTGTAGGGATTGTAGCCGTTGGCTAAGAACGTATGGCGCAGGTACTGGAGTTCAGTGGTCAGAGCTGTATCGTTAGAACAAATGGCTCTGGCTCTGTGTGTAAGTGTTTTTAAAATGCCGTACTGTTGGACTGGATGATGATGTGATTGTTTATGTAGGTATCTTCCTGTGTGTGTAGGCTTCCTGTAAATAGAAAAAGATAGTGATCCATCTGAAAGGCTGGTGACTAATGGGGGGGAGAGGGGGGAACCCATAGCAGTACCATTAATCTGTTTGTAGAATTTCTGGCCCGGCATTTAGCTAAGTCGCTTGCCCCTCTTACTGGCAACTCCTCTACTTTTGTAAAAAATTCTATCCATTTCAAAACACTGGTTAAAAATCTAATCCTAAAAAATTCAGACATAATGGTTAGTTTCGATGTCACCTCCCTATTTACCTATGTACCACTTATAGACACTCTTGAATTAATCAAGTTTAAATTTCCCCCATATATTTTTGAATTATTTCAATTTACCATGAATGCAGGTTACTTTACATGGGGGGGGAATTCTACAAACAGATTAATGGTACTGCTATGGGTTCCCCCCTCTCCCCCCCATTAGCAAATTTTTACATGGAACACTTTGAAAACAAAGTACTTACCACAGCTACATACAAGCCACTAGTGTGGTTGCGCTATGTAGATGATGTGTTTGCCATCTGGCCCCGTGGACAAGACACTTTGGACGCTTTTGTCACCTACCTAAACAGCCAACACCCCAAAATTCACTTCACAGTAGAAAAAGAATCCAATAACTGTTTACCATTTCTTGACACATTAGTCACCCGCCTTTCAGATGGATCACTATCTTTTTCTATTTACAGGAAGCCTACACACACAGGAAGATACCTACATAAACAATCACATCATCATCCAGTCCAACAGTACAGCATTTTAAAAACACTTACACACAGAGCCAGAGCCATTTGTTCTAACGATACAGCTCTGACCACTGAACTCCAGTACCTGCGCCATACGTTCTTAGCCAACGGCTACAATCCCTACAAAATAGAAAAAATACTACATAGGCCCATTACTCTGCCCCCCCCCCCTAATACACAAGAATACAACATGACCATTTCTATTCCCTATATCAGAGGTACATCGGAAAAGATAGCCAAAGTATTGTTGAAACATGGCCTTCGCACCACCTTCAAGCCTCATGTCAAGCTGGCAACTCTGATCCGCTCACCAATCACCCTTTAGCACACCCAGGAGTGTATGAAGTTCCATGTGATTGTGACTTGGCCTATTATGGGCAAACAGGAAGATCAGTGAACATCCGCCTGGAAGAACATGAAAGATACATTCGCTACTATTACTATGGCAAGTCGGGACTGGCAGACCATGCTTTGGACACTCCTTCACACAGGATTAGATGGAGGAAAACGAATGTGCTATTTAGGAGTCGTTGTAGATCTGAAAGACTATTTTTTGAGTCAGCAATGGCTTTGAAGAATTCTCCCAACCTTAACAAATATGGTTGCATTAATTTGCCAAAAATTTGGGAGACGGTTATCCTAAGAAAAACTCCTGGATAACTGCTGCCTTTTTTTTTTTTTTTCCCGTTAGAGGGCGCCAAAAATAGGACTTTAGATCTTTTGTCTTTCTGCAATTATATTGTTTCACTCACTCACTGTTGCGTTTACATGTGTGTTGTGCTCTGATGATGCTGAGTTGAAAATCGGCGAAATATTAGCGTTAATAAGACATCCTTGTTGATAAAAGTGTTTATGGTGTTGTTAATACCGTGAAAAATAAGTCATGAAAATCCTTAGGTGTCGAAACAAGGAGTTATCTGTTGGATTTGATGAGGGTTGTAACCATATGTACTCTGCTAGTTAATGACAGCACATTAACTAGTAGGTTGTCCCATTTGACATCTTAGTGCCAAAGAACACGAGATGGAGAATGGCTGGGTTATGGTTGTTTGGCAATGAAGGAAACTTGGACAAGATTGTGGTCTGAGTTACCAAGAGAATTGATGTCTTACAGTGTATTTGGAAGAAGAACTTGTTAAAAAGAAGTCTGGGGTATTGGCAGGAGAGTTGTCTGGTATCCTGGATAGTAGATGGACTGTGTTAGGTCATTGCTAATGGCAGATGCCATGACATCTCTGGCTGCTTCTGGCAGATACCTCAGCATCACTGCTTGATTGATCAATGAACTATTTAAACTTATGTGCTAGTTTGAACTCATTTGCAGGTTTAAGAATAAATACAGCACATATAAATAATTAAACAAAACGTTTAATCTCCTATATTTCATCTCAGTAAACAGCAAGTCGTCTTTGAACTATTCATAAACAGTTTGAAAGTGCACCCATGTGCTCTCCTCTCTCCTCCTCTAGCCAATTATTATATAGAATATTTTGAAAAACATGCCTCTTGATACTGCTATTCTCAACCCTTCTATCTGGCTAAGATATATTGATGACATGTTCTCTATTTAACCATATGGCTTAGACACATTAGACTTCCTCCTCCATCTTAGCAGACAGCAGTTCAAAATCCAGTTATATATAAAAAGAAAACAATAGCTTTCCTTTTCTAGATACTTTAATCACCTGTCTTCCCAATGGCACCCTTTCTTTCTCAGTTTACAGAAAACCCACCCATACAGGTAGATAAATACACAAAACTTTCCCATCATTTCTTCTCTCAACAATATAGTGTTATCAAAACCCTTGTTATTAACAAGGGTTTGTTATTGGACAATCTATTAGACCCTCTAATCTCTGTTCTACAAAGGCTTGAACTTCAAACTGAACTCTCCTTTATTTGCCACACTTCCTGTCCAATGGCTACAGTGCCAAAAAGATCAAGAAATTAATTGTTCTTCACATCCCTCTCAACATGCAGACTATAGTGGTAGCATCATTGTTCCTTATATCTGGAGTACTTCAGAAAAATAGCCAGAATTCTAAAAAAGTATAATCTTTTCACCATTCAAACCTTATCTGAAGTTGGCCACCCTCATCTGCTCTCCTAAGGATCTTCTACCTCCTCTCTCTGTTCCAAGTGTCTACAAAATTCCTTGTTCCTGCAACTTATCATATTATAGTCAGACTAGAAGATCTGCTAAGATCCACCTAAAAGAACATGAAAAATACATCTGCTACCATAAGTATGGTCAGTCAGGGCTTACTGACCTTACCTGGAATATACCTTGCAAGAATTGAATGGGGGAAAAACTACCTATGCTTCACCACAAAAAAATACAAATTTAAAAGACTTTTTAGAATCAGTAGCAGATTTATAAAATCAACCTAATCTTAATAAATATGTCTGTGTTAAACTTCCCAAACTTTGGGAAACTTTAATTCTTTGGCATCCTGCCCAATACAACCAAGGCTAGCCAACAGTACCCAAAGAGGGCGTGCACCCTTCCATTTATTGTTTTGTGCAAATTTTTGTGTGTTTTTCCAATTTTAATATTGTTTCCCTTCTGATGTCTCAGTGACTGAGATGAAATATAGGAGTGGTTAAATGTGTTGTTTAATTATTTATATGTGTTGTATTTATTCCATTAAAGCTTAAAATGACTTGATCAATGGAATTAGAAAAGAGGAGTAGGACTTTTGGGCATTGAAGTTCCTAAGGAAATTAATCTCACTATTTGTGTATTTTGATAGAAAATTTACTTTTATATACATGTAGCCCAAGAAGGCAAGAGTGGTTATCAGAAGTTGGATAACAATAAAAATAGCTGAGTGTAGCAAGGTTTGATGGGGAGATTTTGAGCCAGAGTATATTGAACTGGGCAGGAGGCGGGAACAAATTTTTTTTTTATTATTCTCTGATATTGAATAAATATCAAGAAGGTGGCAAAATATTCTGGAGGTTGTTGAAGAAGCTTAGGAACGGAGGAAAGAGTGCTGTAAAAGGAATTAGAGATGATAAAGGTGAAATGAAAACAGGAGAAAAAGATATCCTTGAAGTATGGAGTAATTACTTTGAAAAACTGCTAAATGAAACAAGCAGTGATGACAGCACAGTGATAAAAAACACTGACCAGGCATGCAGTCAGGAATACATATCCATACTTGAAGTAGAAAAAGCCATCAAAGGCTTGAAATGTGGAAAGGCAGCAGGAGTAGATGATATTCGACCAGAAATGCTGAAGTATGGTGGTATAAGAGTCTTACAGTGGCTGCACTGCATAGTTCAGAAAACCTGGACAGAGGGACGAATTCCCAATGATTGGAGTAGAGCTCTCATAGTACCCATATATAAAAAGGGAAATAAAACTGAATGTGAGAATTACAGAGGTATTTCCCTACTGAGTGTTCCTGGCAAGATCTATGCAAGTATACTTGAGAAACGGTTGAGAAGAATTGTGGAAGAAAAGCTTGGTGAAGAACAAGCTGGATTCAGGCCAAATAGAGGCTGTCAGGATCAGATCTTCACTTTACGACAAATAGTCGAGAAAGCATGGGAATATAACAAAGATCTGTATTTAAGTTTTGTCGATTTGGAAAAGGCATATGACAAGGTGCCAAGAGAGAAGCTATTCAATACGCTGCAGTTATATGGTGTCAATGGGGCATTATATCAAGCAATACTTAGTCTTTATTTGAGTTGTGAGTCAGCAGTTAGAATTGAAGGAAGTACAGGAAGATGGTTTAATGTTAAATCTGGTGTGTGACAAGGATGTACATTATCCCCCCTGTTATTCATTATCTATATGGATCACATTATGAAGGAATGTGGTATTAAACCTGATATCAAAATTGGAGATGTTAATGTCAGCTCTTTGCTTTATGCGGATGATGTTATACTTCTAAATAAATCCGCTACAAGTCTGCAAGATTCTCTGACTAAATTGAATAGCTGTTGTAATAGATATGGTATGAAGGTCAGCAATAAAAAGACAAAGACAATGAAAATAGGCAGAATCATTGAAAATGTCAACTGTGTTGTGAATGGAGAACCTGTGGAACAAGTAAAACATTTCAGCTACTTAGGCACAATTTTTACTGAAGATGGTAAACTAAATATAGAAATAGACAACAGAATCAGCAAAGCTGGTATCGTGGGAAGTCAATTGAATAAATTCATATGGAATAAGAAAGAAATTAGTCGGAACACTAAATTAGCTGTATACAAGACTGTGTTCAAACCAATTTTAACTTATGGATCTGAGAGCTGGGTCAGAAGTAAAACACTTGACCAAAGACTAGAGACCGCAGATATGAGAGTCCTGAGAAAGATTAGAGGCGTGAACAGATGGCATCAATGGCAATATCATATTAAAAATGAGGATATTAGGAAAGAACTTGACATTGTCAGCATCCAGGAATGCGTTAGCAGAGCTAATCTCAGATGGTATGGTCACTTAAATAGAATGGGAGAGGAAAGATTAGCAAAACAAGTGTTCTCTGCCAGGTTGGCAGGAAAACGACCCAGAGGAAGACCAAGATATAGGTGGATTGATACGGTACAAAGTGCCTTAGACGATAGAAATATAAGATCTGATAATGTTGGAGTCTTGACAAGTAACAGACTGATTTGGAGGAAAATTGTAGATAGGAAGTTAGTAATGATGTAATTTTTTCATGTAGTACTGTCATATCCTGTACACCCCTTGAGGGTACATGGCAGGAATTTGATGATGATGATGATGATGATGATGATGATATTGAATATCATTTCTGATGAATGCACAATCATGCCCCCCCCCCCCTCTGGCAGAAGTAATGTGTTAGGTGCTGGGTAGTAGTTATTGATGTCACTCGCTGATGTTTGTTGGAAGCAATAGGTATATTGCTTCCAACAAATTATGTTGCTGTTAATTTCATGAATGTCAATAGTACATCCCCAAAGCTATGTGTCAGGAATTTGATAATGATGTTGGTAGTGGATGTGGAAGCTTTTGTCAGAATTTTTAAAGTTTGTAGGTATTTTGATTTGAGTTTTTGTTATGTTTTTATCATTGCTTTCATGGGCATTTTTTTTTTTTTTTTTTTTTTTGCAATCTGTAGTAACACTATGTTTGGTTGCATAATGTCTCATTGTTCGTGTGAGATTTTGTGGAGAATAAAAAGTAGGGATATGCAGTGGAAGGTAAGGGACCTATTTTTGCCAGCTAGTCAAAATCTTTCTGAACAGTTACTATTAGATATTACAGCAGGCTGGATTTTTGACTCTAATTATTCTTTTTCTGACTTGCTACAATATTTGGCTTAAGAGTCATTGTCATGACTCTTGATACAGGAAAGTATTTTGTAACTTAGAAAACTAACTTTCATTGTAATTATTTATTAGATTTTCAGCTCTTTCAAGAGTGAAGTTGACTTTAAAAAATAAAATGTTATTAAAGATAAATAAAAAAAGCCACTTCAGATTGTCATTATATTTTCCATTATTCATATCTTATTATTACATACTTTTATTACTATTTAATACTGGTTTATGTTTCTAGTTGAATTTGTGTTAAATCATTGTAGTATAATGTGATATGAATTTCTGTTTTTTAAGGGAAACAAATTTGAAAAATCTGTATGTGGGTTGCATAAAAAAGTTTCTGAACTAAAATCAAATCAAAAAGATGGAAAGCTTTTCGTTCCAGATGGCATATTATCTCTGGTGGAAATATTTCCAGAAGAATTCCCTGTTCCTGTAAGTATATAATTTTCCAATATTTTATTTTTATGAGAATAAGATAAAATACATAATATATTTTTAATTGAACTATTTCCTCTCATATTTCATCATTCTCTGAACATTAGGGATTGTCAATAGACGTATGAGAAAAATTCTCATTGCCTGATGTTTTTACATTTACCACCACTTGTTTTATTAGAGCTGACCTAAAATTATGTATATCAAGGATAAACCAAGAATATAATTTCTTGGCAAATTAAAGATGCCAAGATATTATATTCTTGGTTTATCCTTTATCCATGTGTAAGCAAACAAAGTTTGCACATGAAGTATCTTCACAACTAAGCTACTTATATATAGAGGCTAATGACATCACATTAATTGCCTTACTGGAATTTTTTTTACTTGGCTATGCTACTAATTATATATTGAGTTTTATCCTTTATCCAAGTGTTAGCAAACAAAGTTTGTGCCTGAAGTATTTTCAGGACTGGGACAACTCGTGGTAAAGGTGGTATAAGTTCTCATCACTTGCCTTAGTATCTCCCATAATGCAAAGCACATCTCCTTGCAGACACCTTCCTTTAATGCATAGCATTATACATGTCCACAAGGAAATGTGCTATCCCATAATGCTAAGCACACATTCTTTTAAGTGTGTATAATACTAGGAATTAGCAGATTAGAAAACGAAAATTAGCACTATCCAGGCTGGTTTTGAGCTTTATCGAGGTACTGTTAAAATGAGGGGGTACCTCTACAAAAACTCTCAGTGTTCTACAAGAACACTAAATCTCACTGAGTGATTTAGTAGTGTTTTTAGTAGTGATCCTAAAAGATCACTACTAAACTCATCACTCCCAGACATGAAACCAGCAGTAGTCTTACTCGGTGACTGGCAAAAAACCTACCACTGAGCAGAGCTTGCCCAGGAAACAAGAAAGCCCAAAGACAGACATTATTAAATATCATCAGTGAAAGCCAGACGCAGATATACCAAGGGTAACTGTTCTGGAGCAATAGATTGATTGGACCTGTGGTCCTTTATCTCTTAGTCAGATTTGCAATGAAATTTTTAGATTAAGGAATATTATTGGGCACTTGGCTTACCCATGTGGACCATTGACTACCATTGAGTCTTTTTTTTTTTTCATTTATTTTATTTTTATAAGAAAACAAACAAGCAAAACAAAAAAACCCTACTAGTATTGGTATGGTTTTTTTGAGATGTTTGTCCTGAAATATGAGATTTTTTTTTAGTTTACCACTAAGCGGTAGACCATTACAGACTTGGAGTATTATTCAGCCTTTGGTTTGTCCATTTTGGCATTCTGGCAGTGGGTTTTTTAAAAAAAAAACTTACCTGTTCAGTATGGTTTTGGGATATTTATGTTTTGTAGGATAATGCTCGCTGTAGTCGTCCATGTGACAGATTAGTGGGTTTGGATGGATAGCAGCATTTGCAAAATATTTTGCAACCTTTTCCCATAGGAAAGTTTTGATTTCAGGGATATCGGCTTCTCGGTGAAGCTCTATGAACCATGTTGCATTAAACGCTATTCATAAATATTTATTTTGGATTGTCTGTAGTTTGCTAATGTTTGAATCTGCTATGTGACCATGCAAGTGAGCCATACATCAAGACAGGTCTGATCAGCATCTTGTATAGCAGCAGTTTCAGTTCTGTACTTAGCCAGCTACAACGATTCAGTAACGGAGTATAGCTGCCCCATTGCCCTATTTGCTTTTGAGCAGACATGATCGATATGAGTTGTAAAGCGAAATCCTTTATCTAGTTTTACCCCCTAAGCGTTTGTCTACTGGTTTCCATGGAATAGGGTGCCAAACATATCACTTTGCCCTCTGGGGACACTCATCTTCTTGTGAATAGCACAGTAGTGCTCTTGTCTGCATTAACATCAATTCACCATTTTTTGAACCATTGTTCTAGTACTGAGTCTGCATTTTGCATTTGTCAGTTGGCAATCTAGGTTGCAAGGAGCAGACCATTATTACAGTATCATCTGCATGTAGGGCCATTATAGTGGCAACTGTACATGGGATGTCAGCCACATAGATAGCAAAGAGTAAAGGTGATGCCTGGGAGCCCTGGAGGGTACCTGCAGTGATGTTGCACTCAGATAATCTAATTCCCTGTATCTTCACTCGGAGTTCGTGATCACTAAGGTATGATTTGTTAAGTTTCACTAATCCTACTAATGGGAATTTGGCTTGCAGAAGTATGAAAATAAGTCCATTGTGCCATATTTTGTTGAATGTTTTGGCAGTGTCCAGCAAGATTGCAGCTGTGTGCTGCTTCTAGTTGAATCCTACATTGATGTTTTCCACAACTGACCAGGAATCCAAATTGCTCATCTGGGATGAGATTTAATTCTTTAGTGACTTTAGTGACTAGTTTTATTAGTATTATCCTCTCGGCTATTTTTCCTAGGCAGGAAAGCAGGCTAATTGGGTGATAGTTTTCAGAAAACTACTTCCGAAAATGATCATTACTCCCCTGCTACTTTCCATCGTACAGGGAAGTAGTGATATGTTAATATTGCAGTAATAATAGCCACAATGTGTATTATGGCTTTATGTGGCAGACATTTGATGATTTTGTTAGAAATCCCATCTGGGCCTGGTGCTTTCCTATTCCTAAGTTTGGTGTTGACTTCATGCAGCTCAGCAGGTGATATCAGTCAGATGGGATTTATGTATTCTGGGTGCTTTAGCTTACAGCATGCCCAGGTGTTTACTAGGCTGTCAATGAAGACTTCAAATTCATCTATGTCATGGTAAACCCGACTATCTTCACTATGGATGGGTGGGAGAGAGCTTTGGTCATTTTCTAAATTGTCTGGTCCTTTGTGTTTAAGGATTGAAGTTTTGTCTCTATTGCTGATTTTGATAATTTTTAAGCTCGTATCAAACTTCCTTGGTAGCCCTTTTGAGCATTTTAGTGTTCTAAGTTTAGCATTCTGTGGTATTGGCACCTGGCTCTGTTCTTTTTTACATGTCAGGGTTTTAATCTCATTCAGAAGTTGGTCCAGGTTTGTGCCTGACACATCCATGATGAAGTTGATAATACAGTTATCTGCTTTTCTAAGCTCAAAATTGAGTCATTGGTTTTTGTCTTTCGAGTTAATGGCAGAAACTGGGCCAATAGTTCACGTAGAGTGGTCATTAGTTTTGTCCACTTGGCAGTTGGGATCTGATCTGGGTTATTTTCATTTTGTGAACTCAATTGGAGTAAAACTGTGTTGTGGTCAGAGCTGAGGTCATCCATCACACTTATTTGGTATTGATGCGTGATATTTTGTAGTATTGCTATGTCAAGGACATCAGGAGGTCCTGCCACATTGTAGTACATGGGTTCTGGAGGTCCTATGATCACTGCATTCCTAGTGACCTTGCTACCACTAGGAACACAGTGGGCACCCACAGCAAATGGGATACCCATGCAGTTGCTAATGAGATTCTTAGGTTTTCTTTTATTTTTTGGTTGGGCAGGTATTGCTTGCACTCCCTGTAGTTGGTGAGATGTTATCTGCCGCCGCAGTTGGTGCATTTAGCTGGCTCTGTTTTTGATTTTTTAAAATATTTTATTAATAAATTATATAATTTTATTAATTATATTCTTATTTAATCTTTTATCCAAGTATAAGCAAACAAAGTTTGCGCATGAAGTATTTTCACAACTGGGCTACTGTACACAGAAGCTAATGACTTCACATTAATTGCCTTAGTATCCTGTAATGCAGGGTTTCTCAAACTGTGTTCCGTGGAACACTAATGTTCCATGGAAGGTGAATAGGTGTTCCGTGAGAAGTTCTAGGATTTCTCATTTTAGTTTTCTAAGCATTTTTCATGAATAAATATTTTACAGTAGAAATATTCTTAGGAGAATAATATTCGTGAATATGTCGAAAAGCTCAGACCCAGAATGCCTAATAACATCTGTGTATCGTTAATTTTCACACATAGAAATCTTTCAACATTTGGGAAAGGGAATACCACTGTTTATGATCTGTCATAAAAATTGCTTGCAAGAGGATTATAACAATGGTGGCATATCCTCTGTTCTTGAAACTGAAGGAAATGACTTCTGTGTAGCAAATGTCAGTAACCAAGCACCATATTTTTAAACATGGAAATATTCATGAATTATTGTTAATTTTCACACATCGAAATCTTTCAACAATCAGGAAAGAGAATACTGGCGTTTATGACCGATCGTAAAAATTGCCTGCAAGCCGATTACAACAATGGGTGGCATGTTCTCAAAACTGAATGAAATAACATCTGTGTTGCAAATGTCAGTAACCAATCAGCAAGGAAGTATAAAGAAAAATTTTCCACTGAAATTGAAGATCAAGGTAGTCTGTATCCGATTCTCAAATCTATTAATACTGAATACTTTCTTCGCAAGTTCGTATTGCAGTGTGTAAGTGCTTGTTCTGAAACCGGAGTGCCATGATTTTTTTAAAAGTAATAGGAATACAGATTTAAATTATAATATGAATAAGAGACAAGGCACTTTGTTTAATTTTGGTATTAAGAAATCTCTTAATGAAGGTGTTTGTGACTGAAGAGATAGTGAGTCATCCACCTCAAGCCTACAAAGATCGCCAGGATGTACAAAAGGAGGAGGGAAACTACCAGCACACAGGAGAAAAGTCTGCATTCACTCATAAGTACTTATAATAATATTATAAATATATTTGGTGATTAGAATAGGATATGTCAATGAAAATCAGCACAAATTAATTTAATGATGGTTTGTTTATTGATGCTTTAATAAATCAATTAAATTAATCAAAACATCAATTAAATTAAACTTTAATTGATGTTTAATTAATTAATAATAAAACCAGCTAAATTACCAATTAATTATTAATTAATACATTACAAAATAACCACGGTGTTCCGTGAAAATTTCAGGATTTGTGAAGTGTTCCGTCGTAGAAAAAGTTTGAGAAACCCTGCTGTAATGCAATCCCATAAATCCTTCTTGATCCATTGACAAGACCTCAATAAAGTTTGAAACCAGTCCAGGTAGTGGCTTTTTCCATAACACATAGCATTATACACGCCATAAAGAATGTGTGCTTTGCATTATGGGATACTAAAGCAATTAATCTGGTCATTAGCTTCTGTGTACAGTAACCCAGTTGTGAAGATACTTCATGCACAAACTTTGTTTGCTTACACTTGGATAAAAGATTAAATAAGAATATAATTTAATTTTTTGGGAGTTTCAATTTAAAATTATTATGATTTTACTCTGGCTTCTATAATTCGAGTACTACAGTGTTTCTCAAATAAGGAAGAGGAATGAAGAGTACTGTCATTTGCAAAACTTTGAATATTATTTGAAGTCAGAGGGAGAAAGTCATTGATATATTGAAGTAAAGAAGGAAGAGCATGGGTGAGAGCACAGAACCTTGGGTACTCCTGCATTGATAAAAAAAATCTCATGACAGGAAGCCATCCACCATAACATGCAATGATCAACTAGTGAAGAAGCTGGCAATCGAGTCAAAGTGCAGAAGGAAGACCATAAGATGGTAGCTTGTTCGAGAGGCCTCAGTGTCAAACACAGTTGAAAGCCTTTGAAATATCATGAGCGACCACATGGGTTTCTCCAAATCTTTCCATGTCCTGTGTTCAAAGGTGGGAGAGATTAATGAGACAGTCAGCTGTAGAATGAGAAAGGCAGAATCCATGTTGGTGATGCTAATTTAGTGAAGAAACTGGTTGTTGATAACCTCTTCCATCACTTTTGAAAATACTGAGGTTAGAGCAATGCAACGATAGTTAGATGGCTGACTTTTGTTATAGGATACAGGCTGGATGAAGACCTGCTTCTGTGCTGTTGATTTGATGCCAGTTTAATATGATAGCTTTTATATAGGTGATGAAGGATAATGTTAATTCTGGGGCACAAGTTTTGACCAAAACTGGAGGAATCTGAACCAGAAGCCTTATAGTATTGAGGTTAAGCAAAGGTTTTCCTAATATGTCCTTCCAACCAAAGTTCACAGGATGTGTGCAATGGGCACTTTGTGGTAGTATGGGAGGTGATTTGCCTTGGTCATTCAAGCAAGAGTTGGAGGAAAAAACTGATGCCAAGAGGTCTGCCTTTTCCTTGGATGAGGTTATCATGGTACCATCAGGATGTGAGAGAGGTGAGAACAAGGAAGAGCAGAAATGCCCAACATCCTTAGCAAAGGACCAGGAAGCTTGACTCCCAGTTGAGCAGAAGGCAAGTTTATTGCATTTTATTCTTTTTCCAAAGTCTGCTTTTGAATTCTTTTTCTACTTGTAAAATAGCATAAACTGTTGTGTAAGCTGAATGAGAAGCTGGAGTTTTTAAGTTAAGCCATTGAAATTTTTGTCATGGACTGCAGAGGTGCTTTTTTTTTTTTTTTTTTTTTTTTTTTTTTTTTTTTTTTTTGAGAATCAGAGCTTGGATAAGAGTCTGGGGTTTGCAGTGGAGTAGGGAATTCAGGCTCTCATTCCAATGAGGATTATTTCAGTTATTACTTCAGTGTAAATATATGGATCAGGAGAGTGAAAACAATAATCTGACCATAGAAATGATGCATAAAAATTCCAGAGATCATCCCAGTTTGGCTTAATTGTAGTGCCATAGGGTATGAGACTGAGATTGGCTAGGAGGAAAATAAACTGTAGAGAAGGAGACATGGATAAGATTGGAGACAGAGTTGCTAAGAGGGGGAGCAGACATCTACAATGTATTTGGAGGAAGAGCTACTTAAGAAAAGGTCCTGAGTGTTAGAATAATTAGGAGTGTCTGGTATTCTGGTTGGTAGGTTAACTATTTGTGTTAGATCATAATGGATGGCAAATAATTGAAGTTAAAGAATCTATGAAATTGCAGTAGAGAAGCCAGTTTATGTTATGGAGGTTTAAATTCCCCTCAGAAGATAATCTTACAATTTGGGTAATTAGTTCGTATGAAATTAATTTTTAGTGGAAAATAGTCAACAAAGGTAGCATGGTTGTAAGAGTTGGGGGGGGGGAGACAGGTAATACAGCAAACGATGGCAATAAAATGAGGTAAGAAAATCTTCAGCCAGAGCAGGTGTTTTAAGGCACATCTGTTTATTGAAATATCACTCCAATCAAATGAAGGCATTTCCTCAGGTGACACATTTCAAGTGTGAACAATGTTAAGTAGCCTGTTATAATAGTTAGAAACCGACGCCTTATTCTGTTAAGTGTGCCAATAGATTTTTCAAATATTTGGCTTATCTCACCTGCCATTGAGATGCTTGTGACTAGTGGTCCTTTAAAGTGTCAACATTATCATTAGCCCTTTATTATAAGAGGAGAGAGGTTCAGAATGCTTTCTGCCTTTCCATACAGCCTAATGCAAAATGATCATATCAGTTAGAAATTTGGTTATTTATATAAATCCTTTTTCTTTTAGTCAATTTGAAAAATGTATCTACAGATTCACATCACCTGAAAATGTAGAAACTATAAAACTGCAATGAATTAGTTTTAAAATTCCTTATTTGTTATAGTTTAAGTGAGATGTGATTGTAATCATTTTGTATTATTTAAGCACTGATAATACTGGAGAACAAAATTTTACAAAAGTCATGCCTCACCAGATTAATTTACTAATTTCTTATAGATTTCAAGCTGCTGAACACAAATATGACAGTGAAAATGCAAAATTGACTATGGTTTGTAAGAAATCCGCAATAGTTTCTTATATAATAGAATAATACATATTTATCACATATACCAGTAAATGTCTGCTTCTACATCTGACGTTGCTTTGCCTGTCACTTGTATAGCTACCCAGGATCATCTCTAGGGAGTGTCCAACAGTAGTCAGCCAATATGGAAGTGGACCACTTTCCCTTGTATCATTTCTCCATGGTTGCAATTTCTTGTTGGAAACGTTCATTGTTCTCATCACTAACCATGCAGTTGTCGGGGAAGAAATACAAATGGGAATGGAGCAAGTGTATTTTGAAGAATATATTGCAGCTAAGTTTGTGATACAGAGACTACAAGTCCTCAACCAGTTCCTTGTAGTTTTCTGTCCTTACATTTCCGATGAAGTTAGTTGACACTAGATGAAATGCATCCCAAGCTTTTTTCTCATCGCCCTGTAGCAGGTTGTCAAACATCTTGTCAATTAAGAGCTCAGGAATCAGGATCCACAAAAACTCCCTCTTTAATTTTTGCTTTGCTGAATCAAGGGAATTTATTAGCCAGGTACTTGAAATCTGATTCAGTATGGTTTATGGCGTTTATGAAGTTTTTTACCAGACTGAGTTTGATGTGTAGGGGCAGTAGCAGAATTTTGTGCCTTTCTGCCAGTGCTAGGTGTTGCACATTCTTCTTTCTGACCTTCAGAGATTTCCTTGCAGGCCAATCTCTTCACATAGTGCAAAGTCCTTGCTCGGCGGTCCCATTCACACAAAAATCAGCAGTACTTCTTATATCCCAGCTACAGACTCATCGACACAGACACTAGTTTTAAGTCATCACAGAGATGCTAGCCGTACTTGCTATATTGAAGACAGTCCAACAGCTGTTTTAGATTGTTGTAGGTTTCTTTCATGTAGACAACGTGTCTGGATGGAATCTAGTTCTCATTACGCAGCAATACCATCTTGAGACTCAATTTTGATGAGTCCATGAGTAGTCACCATTTATGCATGCTATGTTTGATTCAAAGGACATTCATTAGGCCAGCTACATCATGGTCATCTTCCTTTTGGAAGTAAGGTGCAAGCTGCTCATGACGAGTGCAAAACGAAGTCACTCAGACATTTTCCTTGAGAAGATTGCATTGTAGAAGTTGTGATCCCAGTAACTCTGCTTTGTCCTTGGACAGCTCCAGATCACAAACAAGATCATTCAGGTCTTCTAGTGTGAGAATGTGTGGTGCAGATGATGCACCATGGCTAACATATGGATCATCATTAGATGCTGATGGCTCAGGAGAACCCGACATAATTTTTTTCTAGTTATAAAGAAGCACATAAATGTTCTAGGAATATGAATTGTCACTCATCAAGACAATACTTATATCATGAATATCTCTTGAACATGTTTCTATGAATAGCAGTAATAGATTATCAGAGTGTTTTCCAAACTTTCAATAAAACTATTTCTCCACTTTAGTAACACAGCAGAAACAAAAACAATTCAATTTTAATTTAATTACTTCTGTTTCTGATAATAATTGATCAAATCGGAAGCAATTTATTGTGCGTACAGCAGCTGTACTTCTATGTATGAAAGTTAAAAATTTTGTTTCTCTTTTTTTTTTTTGTTTTTTTTTAATAATTTTTTAGCTTGCTCTGTATTATACACTACAAAATGCTTTTTTTTTTCTTCCCAAGCATGGATTATCATGCCCTTTTGTGATAGTACAATATCAGTAACCTACTTATAACTGTTCTCTCTTTCTTGTGGTGTACCTTGTAGTAGGTTACCTTAATACTAAATGAGTGAAGATAGACTGGCAGTTTGAGACTTAGAAAACCAAATTTACTTTGCATTGGCTTAAATCACAAACAGAATGATGATATAACATGTGAAAGGTTATGCCAGCTTAGACATTGCCCAATTATATGAGGCCCTGCTGTTTTTGTTTAGGGAACTAGGGCAAACAGCATCAATTCATCCTCAGCAGAATTGAAAAATGCTACTATCACTATGAGAAGTATCAATGGAGAAGAAGTGGAACTTGCAGGTGAATTTAAAAAATATAGTATTGACATATGAGGAAGGGTCTAGAAAGTTCTGATAAACACCTAGAACAAAACTGATATTAAAGCAACTGATATAACCGCAAGAAAGAACATATGAGAAGATAAGAATATAAGAAGTTAAGTTGCCTTCATAACTCTGCTACTCATAACTCAACTTGTGGTTTTGTTTCTTTAATATCATTTTTGTTCTAGGTGTTTATCAGAACTTTCCAGCCCCCCCCCCCCCTTAACTGTTTTACCAAGAAGATAAAAACTGATGAGACACTACTAATTGATAATTATAAGATGTTATATTCAAGGAATAATGATCTATAGCATTCAACACTAAACCTGAAGATAAATTTCTTGGACAGTGAATAATTTCATTAGTAATATGGACAAATTTCAAAATACAGAAAGTAGTTGATGACACTTATTTGTGCCTGTGGTCCCCAGAAAAGTACTGAGAAAGAAGTAAAGTTTTTTGAGTCATTACAGAATATAGCTGACAAGGAAAAGTAGGGTTCTAGTTGGCATTCTAAACAGCAGAATAGGAAATTAATGCCAGACATATAAAAATGCTTTGGGAAAATTTGAAGGAAAGAGAAAAGCTAATAATAATGATAAGCACCTGCTGGATCTCTGCTCAGGTAACATATCATTATTAACATGCTCCAGCATAAAGATGTGTAAAAATTTACAAGTAGAGAAGACACAAAAAATAAGAAAAGTCTTATTGACTATGTTATAGTGGAGAGTGATATCTTCCCTTACGATTTAAGATACAAGAGTATACTGGAAATTTGAGATAGAAGTGATTACCATTTAGGTTTGAGTAGGATAATAATATATATCGTGGGAAAAAATATATATTTGAAAGTTTTAACAAGAACTGCAGTCAAAGCAGCTTTCAGAGATGAATTCTAGACTTAAACATACAAATATTATTGGAGAAAATTAAGGAAAAGCATTTGAAAACAAAAACTTAAATACCGTGGAAAAATCTGAAGAAAACATCGATTGTTTCAGCTATAGAAGTATGTGAAGATATTTCTGTAAAAATAGAAAAATCAACCAAACTTCTTGGTTGATTCAAGAAGTTAAAGAGGCAGTTCTGGAAAATAAGAAAGATATCATAATAACAGTTCTTGACAAGTGCAACAACTGGTGTGTTCAGCAAATACAAAAAAATGTATTTGGCTAAAGTAGAGAAACAAAAGTCATGGGAAGACTGATAATCCTATAGGAGAAAAATATCACAAAGGGAATAAAACGAATGTTCTGGAAGCTATTAAACACACACACATGCACCCACGCACTCATGTGAAACTAGCATTGACCAAACTGTTGTAGAAAATATTCAAGACAAATGCAGTCAGGTTTACATTACACTATACTTAAGGTTGAAAAGCTATTAGAAACTTGAAATGTGGAAAGGCCACTGCATGGGATGATATTAGACCAGAAATATTTAAATGTGGAAGTATAAAGTATATCCAGCATTACCATTGGGTACACTGCATTAATTCAAATAGTCTGATCAAAAGGTCAAATTTCAGATGATTCAGTACAGCTTTCATAGTATATGTCTATGAAAAGGTGAAATAAAAGTGAATGGAAGAAGTACAGGGGAATTTCCCTATTGAAATCCAGGTAAGATTAATGTGCACGTCTTGAGAAGAGGCTAAGAAAAGCTTATAAGAAGAACTTGGAGACAAACAAGCTAAATTCAGGCCAATAGAGATTGTCAGAATAAGAAATATGGACATTAGGAATAGTTTAGGACTAAAATGTGTTGAAGAAAAATGCTTATGAACTCTCACTTGAAGTGGTTTGAACATCTAATGAGAATGAATTTAGAAAGAATGTCAAGAATAATGTATGAAATAAAATTTGAGGGGAAGAGACCAAGAAAAAGACCATGAAAAAGGTGAGATAAGAGATCTAGAAAAAAAGAAACCTTAACCGGTATAGTAAATTTAGTTGAATCCTTTATCCAAGTGTGTGCAAACAAAGTTTGCGCCTGAAAGTATCTTCAGGACTGGGATAAAGTGGTAAACTATCTCATGGTAAAGTGGTAAACCTATCTCAGTATCTCCCATTATGGGAGATACTGAGATAGGAGTGTTGGTAGCTTGCAAGGAGTTGCCCAGTGTTGTACCACTTTACCCCAGTCCTGAAGATACTTTCAGGTGCAAACTTTGTTTGCACACACTTGGATAAAGGATTAAACTAAATTTATTATAGTCCGACCAAGTGAAAAATAAACTTTCAACATCTTTCTCTAAATCCAGAGTAATTTAATAAAATGGTGGCACACCGGTTGGCAGCTCCTATAGGAGGAGATGACCTTGCTAATACTTCTGCCTGGTATCTCCACTTGGGCCTGGCTCCCACTGAAGAGACCTCAATAAAGGTCAAAACTAGTCTGGGTAGTGGCCCTTCCCTTAATGCATAACATTATACATATCTGCAAAGAGATGTCTTTTGCATTATGGGAGATACTGAGATAGGAGTATTGGTAGCTTGCTCCACCTTTGCAAGGAGTTGCCTGGTGTTGTACCACTTTACCCCAGTCCTGAAAATACTTTCAGGTGTAAACTTTGTTATGTACAGTAATCCCTTGATTAATGCATATTGTTCTGATTAGTGCGTCATTTTTTTTCGATACCCAAATTCGATTAATGCGCCTATATACATCTTAAAAATAAATGTTACAGATTTTAAAAATTTTCTATCTATACATTTTTATGGCTAACTATTTTAAAAAATCACTCACTCATCCTTATGAAGCAGAACAGGAGGAGCTACATTTAAGTGTGTTAAAACATCAAAATTGTAATGGACAAAAAAAAAGGGGGAAAAAAAGTAACATTCTCTTGTGGCATCCTTCTAAGGCTGGATATATGGTAGTCTGTGGCTTGTGTAAAATGGCAGTCTAAATGACAGTCTTCTAAATTTTAGGGAAATTACTGCATTCTTACTTGTTGAGATTTCTGATACTGACTCCAAATACTCTTGGTATTGCAACAACTTCTATGTCATACCATAGTTTTTTTTTTTTTTTTTAATTTAATCTTGTGCAAAGAAGTATCCATCTATGTTCTTCCAGTCTTGAATTGGCATAATGGTGATGTTAATATGTATTTTTTCCTGTTTTTCAAGATAGATGTTAACATATTGTTCTGTCTATCTATCTATCTATCTATCTATAGTAGTCTAATTTGCAGGCACAAGGCACCTTTAAGCACAACCTTCATTCTTCTACATAGCAATTTGTTGAAGAATGAAGGTTGTCCTTAGGCAAATTGATAATGAACTTAATATAATATATTTCATATGTGATTATTATTATCATTAAAAGGGAAACTTTAAGCATCTCAGTAAATTTTTCCTGGCATGAAAATTAAAGCAGTTGGTACATTCTGTATAAAAATTATGTACAGTAATCCCTTGATTAATGCATATTGTTCTGATTAGTGCGTCATTTTTTTTCGATACCCAAATTCGATTAATGCGCCTATATACATCGTAAAAATAAATGTTACAGATTTTAAAAATTTTCTATCTATACATTTTTATGGCTAACTATTTTAAAAAATCACTCACCAGAATGAAATAATTTAGTTACCAATTTAAAACATTTTACAAAGTTATTTTTAATGGCATACTACACAACTTCCATGCATTATGTATACTATGTTCCAAATTTTTACTGCAAAATTTATGTCGTCTGCTATAGTACGCCCACAGATTCGAGACCCTTCGACACTTCTGCACATGCCACAAAAAGGAGAATCCATTCCAATAATAGGGTAATCAATCCGTCTTCTGGGATGAGTTGTTTATTATTACACGTCGAAAAATTAACTTCTCTTTTATGAACATTGTAGTTTTTAAAGTAGTAACTGTTTTTTTTGTACAGTTGGGAAATTTTATCTATAAAGCATGTGATTTCGTGTGTTGACGACCAATTCGTACGTCCTTCATTTCTTTCTCCCCTTCAATGATAACGTCCAAGAGTTAATTAAATTTCATTCTGAAGAATTGAGTGATTCCGACCTGCTAAATTTAGATGCACAGCAGGAAGATCCCGAAGAATGTGAAGAAAATTTAACCACTGATAGTTAGTCAAAAGAGATTTCACAGAAACAGTTTGAAAATATTTTTTGTACAATCGAAGTTTTATACAAAAAAGTTTCAGGGTCAGCCTCTAAGCATTGCTGCTTAGAGGCTGACCCTGATGAAGAGAGAAGCAGTAAAATTTGCAGAAGAGTAGAAGAGGCAATAGGGCCATACTGTTGGTTGTATGAAAAAAAGAAACAAAATGCCTGCCAAACTATGTTAGCTCAATTCTTTGTTAAGAATTAGAATAATAAAATTTTTATTCTGAATACATACTTTTTATTGTCTTTCAGCTCCATGGTTTTCCTTTAACTAGGCCCTGAGACATACCTTAATTCTTTTATAAAAAAAATTAAGTTTTGAGAAATGAATTATACTTTTTCCCATAGGTTATTATATTCGATTAGTGCATTTTCAATTAATGTGCCTGTTTTAAAGATCGTATTAGGCACACTAATCGAGGGATTGCTGTATTAATATTTTGTTGTATGAAAATAATATAATACATTTTAAAGTAAAATTTTTAAACACCTGATTTCATAATTTTATTAAAAAAACTTCTTATTTATTTTATAGATCAAAATATTCTTTAATAGTGAATTTTATTTTTATTTATTTAGAAGTGCAACTGGAATTTTATTGGTGGTTGTTTATCTTTCCTTAAAACATCATATAATGAATCTCATATGGGAATGTTGTTGTATCCTGGAGGGAAAAATCTTAACAAATTGGGTAAGTTCACTGAATAAAATTAACATTTTATTAATAAAATTTGTTAAAAATTTTCTTCTTTAGAATTATATAATTATAGTATAATTAAATCAATATGCAGCTCTTATTAAATATTCTATAATTTTTTTTCCTAAACAAAAAAGAGAGCTATGTAGAAAGTTTTACCCAAGGTAAAACTTTCTACATATTACTCTCATCCTGAGATTTTTATTTTATATGTTATTTAATGAGGTCAAAGCACCTTATGGCAACTTGTTAGGTAAAATATTTATAAACTCTGTATTACTTCACCCTTGGCATTTTTTAGGTATGGCTCCCACTGACGAGAGACCCCAATAAAGGTTGAAACTGGTATGGGTAGTGACCATCACCTTAATGCATAGCATCATACATTTCCATAAGGAAATGTGCTTTGCGTTACGGGAAAATTCTAAGAAAAGTGATCAGAGCTTGCTCCACCTTTACCACAAGTTGCCTAGTGTTGCACTACATGCAGCTGCGAACTTGACTTACTTGTCTGTTTGCTTACTTGGGAAAAAGGATTAAAAAATCCTAGCTTATAAAATTGCTTGGTATCTTTAACAAAAGAAGAGAGCTTTTTTTTTTTTTAACCTGGCACTGGTGAGGTGGGAAAATGTAACAAAAGTGGTAAGGTTGGGTCCCACAGACCCACCCAAATAACGTAGTGTATTATACAAATCCATATCTTTTTAATCAATATTAAATTACGTATTGTTTAAGATTTTTTCTCACAGTCTTGTTCTGTATCACACTCATGGTTACTGACTAATTCTAAATCAATTTCACTATCATCATCTCTGCTAAATGGCTCCTTGTCTGTCAAAGCATCATCTATAAGTTGATGTAACCTCTGTTCTTCCTGCTCAAAAAAAGGATATTATTCTCAAAATACCCTCTAAATATTTACGAAAACGTATTTGCTTATAGTCGGTATGTAAAAATATAGAAGATACAGCAGTAACAATAATATTTTAGTAGGATATACATGAAAATATAATTGCACTTTTGGTAAGGTAGGGTGTGGTGGACCCCAGCACACTTTACACCTCTGCACACTGAACTTGCTTGCGCACAACAGCCTGTCATCTCTGGTGTCGAGTAGCAGGTTATGGGAGGGGAAGCTATACTGAGGCATGATTCACTGTCTTTTTTTTTCGCCTATTATGTCAATCTGGTTCTTATCCAATTTTTCTGCTAGTTCCATTTTTTTTTTTTTTTGCCATTCAGGCTTCTTATTTTGATAGTACTGATTTTGAACTTTGGTGATGTCGAGTTGGGATGTGTTTCATGATTTGTTCCAATAGCTAACTTTTCACTGTTTGCCCTGGTTCCCTGGCAAAAACAATGTTACCTAAAACAGCTGTTTTAGGTAACTAATAACAATTTAATTTCGAAAAATATTTGCACTTAAAAGATTGGTATTCTTTTGTGGAAATCCTTTGTTATGCAGACTTATTCATTATTCAGGTTTTTTTTTTTTTTTTTTTTGTCTAACCAAATATATTTCTTCTAGCACCTTTATTAAAATTAAAAAATGTGATAGATTACAGAAATTCATTGATTGCAACCTTCTATCCACACTAGTATTTATAATATGAAAGTTAATGAATAAATGAATAGAACAGTGAACGATGTTCATCTTTCCATAATCCCAGACCACCAGAAAAAAGACTGTTTATCAGTGCGTTTATGGTTGATTAATACTGAAATTTTTCTAGACCTTTTCTTAGCTGGTTCCCAAGTTGGTCAGTCTTTAGTGCAGTTAAGTATGTATTTGACTGTCCTGAAAACTTGGTTTTTGATCCTGCAAACTAAAATTAGACAACAGTACAAATTAAGATTCAAGATCATGAGATGTAGCTGTCTGCCATACTCTCACTCCCTTCAAAATCATCGATAACCATGAGCTTTTGTGATAGGAGTAGAGACTGGCTGCTCAACAGTTTCCAGAATGCATTTAAACATTTGTATTTTTTATTAATGTAATAACTTAAAACCATCTGACAAAAATGTACTTAAAGTACTACCCTTGCTACATCAAATGTATAGAGACCAAACAAATTGTTATAGTTGAAGGTTTACTATAAAAACTTCTTTTACAATAGTGCAGTGGAAATTTGAGACTTTTTTTTTTTTAGTTATATGTTTTATAGTGAGTGAATTCTCTATAATGGCATTAATGATATTTGTTGTAGTGAAAATTGATTGCAATTCCACTGAATTCAAAAGATTTTTCTTAATGATTTTTTATTTATTTATTTTAATGTAGTTATCAGTTCACTTTGTAAAACAAATGACGAAGACAGAATGCTTGATGTTAACCCTAAATTACAAGTAACCAAACAGTTTAAAGGAAAAACGATACACCAGATTGCTTCAATGTCTGTCTCGAAAAGAGGTAAAAAAGTTAGTTATTTGGGGGTTGACAATTCTGGATTTGATTATATTATGTTATTTAATTGTTGTAAGTAACATCTGTTATAATTAAATTAATAATTATGTATCATTACATAACTGTATGAATTGTATCGGGTTCTGACAATTAAAAAAAGTATTGCCATTTTTGTAATAATTGAAACTTTCATATTAATTAAATTAGGGAAACAAAACACACGTGTTAAAAAGATTATTTTACTGATTAATAATAAAATAATAACTTTACATTTTGACCCCTGTATTGAGGTCATCTTCAGAAGGATACATTCAGAAGTATAAGAACAAGCTACATGCTGTTGCACTCTATACAAGTAAATTACATCTACATTGTTAATTAATCTTTTTTCTTAGCCTGCCCTCTAGTGGGAAAAAAAAGATTTTAAAAAAAAATAAATAAATAAAAATAAAAAAATAAAATAATAAAATAAAATAAAAAAAATTAAAATTAAAATAAAATAAACAAAAATAAAATAAAAACTACAATAAACTCTGCTAAAGTCCTCATGTACTAGGATTCTTCTGGAATTATACAGTTATATTACGATTATCTTCTGGATTTGTACAGGTTGCTATTGAATGTTCAAGGGAAAAAAAAAAAAAAAACACTTCATTAGGTCTTGAGATTTTTCTTTGTGGTTGCTATGAAGGTTGTAGATGGGTCCTCCACTTTCTTGGAATTGTTAGACCATCATTTTTATTCAGATTCGGATCATGTTTGAGCATTTCACATGCTTCCTTGAATTTCCACTCAAACTAGGTTTTGGTGCGGTGTAGGGACTTGGTACCTTTGCAGTCAATTCTGTGGTATGTTTGGAGTGCGTGGTCAGAAAGGCCGGTTTTTCCAAAATGGAGGTATTTTATGTGACGTTTGTGTTCATCCTTTCTGATTGGGATGGTTCGTCCTGTTTCCCCTATGTACGGTATGTTATATGTGCAATCTATTTTGTAAACCCCTGGGTGGGCTAAGTGTGGCAGGGGATCCTTGGAAGAATTGAGTAGGTGTCTTAATTTTGTCGGGGGTTTGAAGGTGGTTTTGATGTTGTATTTGTGTAGTGTTCTGTCTATTTTTTCTGAAATGCCTCTAACATATGGTATAGCAATAGCATTCTTGAAATCTTTTTTGTTATTAGTGGTATCTTTGTGTTAAAAAGATTATTTTACTGATTAATAATAAAATAATAACTTTACGTTTCGACCCCTGTATTGAGGTCATCTTCAGAAGGATACATTCAGAAGTATAAGAACAAGATAAATGCCGTTGCACTCTATACAAGTAAATTACATCTACATTGTTAACTAATCTTTTTTCTTAGCCTGCCCTCTAGTGGAAAAAAAAAAAAAAAAAAGATTTTAAAAAATAAAAAATAAATTGTGCTTCACAAGATCCTCCACAAAGATACCACTAATAACAAAAAAGATTTCAAGAATGCTATTGCTATAACATTAAATAACAAAAAAAAAAGTTTGATGCTGAGCTCTTGAGATTTCTAGATTATGTTGAAATAATTGAAAGTTCCACTATAAAGATCACATTCTTCTAAGATAAAACTTTATTAATTCTACACATCTCTTTTTTGTTTCCCATATCTTTTGTAAACTTCTTCAGAAAAGAAAGTGTTAGATATAAGTTAAATAGCAAAAAAATACTTTACTGTATCAAAGCTGGAATGGAATCAGTGGTTGAAAAATGATGGACATATGATGAACACTTAGCTGAAATGATTATATTTCAAATCATGATATGCATCACATCTAAGGTCAGTGTATGTGAAAATCTTGGTGAGCCATGACCAGACGATACAAGATGCCTTGATTTATATTAATTGCTTAGATATGCATAGCATTTCTAAAGCTTCCGTGATTTCTGACAAAGCAGTTATAATTCACATATAGCATTTATGTTTTATGCCAAACTCTTTATCGGTTGTATGATAGACTGATCCAGATTTGTGTTATTTCTTTATGTGAAATCTTTTGCATGACCTAACATGCTTATCTCTCCAGATTATCATTTTGTTTACATGACATATGTATGCCATATGAAACATCCACTGTTCATGTGGCATATAGAACATATGCCATACAAACAGTGGATTTTTTAAACTTGTGGTTTTTTAAGGAGTGAATGAGGTGGTTTAGGAGGATGTAAAAATCTTGAGATCTTGCATAGTTTGATGAAAGCTACTTTAGTATCATGTCAGAAGTATTTTAGAAATTTTTTCTGTGAGACATGGAGGTTTCTTCCATTGAAATTGGCCCTAATTTTTGACTGCATTTCTTTGAAAACCTTGAAGAAATTTTTAGAAGCTGGGATGTGCTTGATTGCAAAAGAAGCATCAGTTTATACACAAATGAAGTGAACACTGAGTTTCTAAGCGAAGCATATTTGTAGAGACAATATGGCCTACTAGTAGAGAACTGCAGTAGAGATTCCATGCATTGAATTCTGTACAGAAGACTGCTACTTCTCAGCTTAAGATGTAGTCTTCTGTATTAAGCGTGAATTGTGTTGTCTGTGTCCTTCAGTACCTCCTTATGTGGCATTTGCAGAGAAAATGCTATATATGAATGGACATTGATGACAAAATACCTGTAGAAAATTTTGCTTAGAGATGAGAAATATTTCACTTCTCTGGGAAAGTGAATCAGCTGGTCTGAAGATTTAGTGATTGTTCTGAAAATGTGCATCATATTATTAAACATGTCTTTTAATGACTCTCAAGGTAAATTTGTATATAGCTTAATGTTCGATCACATTAACAGATTTTTTTTTTTTTTTTGTCTGAACTAACAGCAACAAAAGAAATGTATCTATCAACTATTTGCAGTGTTTGTACCAGTTCATACCATTTGTAATGGTATGAATATAGATCTTACCCAATCTTCTGATTGGGTAAGATCTATATTATAACCAGATACCTGTTTCCCAAATTTTGTTGCATAGTCTAAAGATAATTTCTGTTCCATTAGGTCCCAGGGTTGTGAGTAGTTCACTTTGTAGAAGATCAAACCTTGGTGTTTTACCCTTCTTGAGTTTTTGCAAAACCCATTCAATTTCTTCTCCTTTAAAATATTGAGTTCTTTTTGTATGAGTTCCTCGTGTCTTTCTTCAAATGAGACAGTAGTGTCTTTATATGATTTTCACAGTAGCTTTGTACATCATTTGTGTCGGTTAAAATTTGGTTGTTTGAATCAGCTATGCTAGAGGTATTTGGTTTCAAGTTTCTAGTTATGAGTTTGATTTTCTTAAATAGATCTTTGGTTTGATTTTTATTACAATGTTCTTCAATTTCTTCACACTGTTTTGGTAAAAACTTGTCTTTGTCTTTCTTGTAGTTTTTTTATAACCTTTTGATAATTCAGAATACTTTTGTGTATCTGTTTCATTAGAAAGTCTAGTTGCCTTGATTTTTCTTCTTTTTTCGATTTGAACCACTATATACTTACCATTATTATTAGCTTTGCCCTTTTCTCCAAATTTTCTCAAAATGTTCCTATATTCCTGGTGGGATTCATTTCCTACTCTGCTGTTCAGATCTCCAACAAGGACCACTTTTTCCATTTCTTTTATGTCAGCTGCCTCTTCTAATGACACATTTTTTTCCTTAGAACTTTCTGTGGGACCATAGGGACAAATAAATTTCATTGTCCATGTCCCAATTTTGAAGTTTGCCTACATAACTCCACTTGAAACTGACTTCCAATCAAGAAGTTTATCTTCATGTTTGGTGTTGAATTTTGCCACTACTCCTTCCTTTTCATAATCATTATTGCCCAAAATATAATATTCTATATTTATTATTTAGTAGAATCTCACCTATTTTAGTCTTCTTTGCTCAGCAATGCCAATTATGTTGGCGCAGTACTTTTCTAGTTCTTCTGCAAGTTCAACTTCCTTCCCATCGATACTACTTATGTTGATGGTTCCTGTCTTCTGTTCTTTTAATTTGGGTTCTTGAATCAGTGATGATGATGATGTGAATCAGTACTGCCAAATTGTTAAATTGTATGTATACTGCATGTAAGAAATCCCTCAAGTAGTTGAAAAAAATCCAGAGCACGTTTTATGCTAACCTTTCATAGGATTTTTCTGTTGTCATTTTTAAAGTGTACAGGCTTTCCTGCAGCAAAAATGCGCAGTTGGAAATACTTAAGTGAATTTACTTGTCTAAAAAAAAATAATAATAATAATAAACTGAAATTTTTTGAGACATTCATTGAAAGATACATTTCATAGTAGCATTTTTGTGTAGTGATACCATTGATTCTCAAAGCAGCTGAACTTTAGAGTTGTTTATTTGGCTTATGTTTCCTGCAGATAGTTTATTTATTGCATTATGTAATTAAGTTTTTGACCATATTGTTCAATTTTTCCAGAGAAAAATGACTGATTAAAACCAAAATTGATGTAACTCCATGAGTTAAGAGATTTTACAAAATACTTTTAAGGGAATTGTTTCAAAAAATTCAGTTCTCTCCTGAGCAGAAAGAGAGAGAGAGAGAGAGAGAGATTCGTATAGACCATAAACTATCCTTTTGCGTGAACATTGTGCATTTATTATTTTCACAAATGCAACCTTTTTTTTATATTTAACTATGGTTAGTTGTATGTGGCATTCCAGTTTAAAAAAAAATAATATTTAAGCAGTGATGTTATTAAATATCAAACAATCTTAGTTAATAACCAGTAATTATTGAATAAATTAAGACAAAGTGTTAAATTTAATATAATCAAAAACAATTTATTATTTTTGTATGGATAAACTTAAATAGCACTTGAAAAAAACATTATCACTGTTAATGTTACTCACCCAAAACATTTGTATCTTTCATTTGTTTTCTTGATTATATTTATTAAATAATGATACGAAAGTAATTGCCACCTTGATTGGAGCACATGCTAGTTCTGCTTCTCTTTTTGGCCTTATTTCTTTATGTGTTTCTTTTTCCCCCACCTCTTCATAATAACATCTGATTATTCTCACTTTTCGACTTGACTTTTACTCAAGGTGGTCTGGAAAGTTGTGATAAACAGTCAGAAAAAAAAATTATGTTAAGACAACTGATATAACACAAGAAAGAACATGCAAGAATATAAGAACATAAGTTACCTTCATAACTCTGCTACTAGTATGTTCTTTCTTGTGGCTACAAGGGTGTGTTGAAAAGTTGTGATAATCACCATGAAGGAATTGAGGTAGAACCATGTAACTTACACATTCTACATATTCCCCATGAAGTGTTATGCACTTGTTGCAACACTATTGCATTATTTGCAATCCTCTGAGAAAAAAAAGTCTTTCCATTATTGCACAAACTAGTCCTCAGCTGCAGATATGACTTCATCATCTGTGGTAAATTTTGTTCCTTTCAAGTGTTTCTTTAAATTTGGGAATAAGAAATAGTCAGATGGAGCCAGGTCTGGCGAATAGGGTGGGTGAGGTAGACATTGAAAGCCCAAGTTGTTTATTGTCTGTTGGGTTTCATGAACAGTATGATCTGGATGCATTGTCCTGCAAAAGCAACACACCTCTGCTCAGTTTCTTGTGGTGTTTTTCCTTCAGTGCCTTTGGAGCTGTTGAATAAACTGCTGCTGTAACAGTTTCACCTTTTTTGATAAGGATTACACCATCCATATTCCAAAAAACAATGTCAAGAACCTTCTTTGCTGACTTTTGGGTTCAGAACTTCTTTGGATGTGGAGAACCTTTGTATCTCCACTGCATTGACTGTTGTTTGGTCTCTGGGTCATAATGATGAAGCCATGTTTCATCAACAGTCACAATATGACCCAAAAAAATTGCACCTGATTTCTCAAAAATGACCCAAAATCCCTTGAGATGACAGCACACATTCTCTCTTTTGATTGGAATTCAAACATTTAGGGACCCACTTCACTGAGAGCTTCTGCATGTCCAGATGTTGGTGGATAATAACCCCTACTCATTTCCTGGATATCCCTAGAGTCTTTGCGATGTTTTTGGCTGGTATTCATCTATCATCAAGGATCATGGCATGCACTGCATTGGTGTTTTCAGGTATGATTGTTGTGGAAGATCTTCCTGACCTGGGGCATCTGTTGGCTCAGGATGTTCAGTTTTAAAATTGGCCACCCATTTGGCAACTTTTGGATATTCTGGGACACAGTCTCCTAAAGTCTCACACAAAGTTTGGTGAATCTCAATTGCAAACTTTTCTTGCTGCACAAAAAACATGATGATGGCCCACATCTCTGTGTCTTTGAATTTCTTCAAAACCTATGACATGTCTTCTTATATATCCTAAAAGAAAAAGAACAAATTATTACATGATGAAATGTGATGAAATATTGTATGATGAAATAGGATTAAAAGGTTTTAAGATATGTTCTTTCTTGTAGCTATATCAGTTGCTTTAATGTCATTTTTGTTCTAGGTGTTTATCAGAACTTTTCAGCCCCCCCCCCCCCTCGTATATCAGTTGCTTTAACACTTTGAGTCCTATCGATGTAAATATCCTATAATCCTATCGATGTAAATATATATCGATATGACTCAAAGTGTTAATATCATTTTAAAGTGATATTAAAATGATATTAAGGGAATTGTTTCAAAAAATTCAAATTTTAAAGATTTCAAGTGATATTAAAGCAACTGATATAACCACAAGAAAGAACATGCTAGGATATCTGCTATTAATATGTTCTTTCTTATACTTATATCAGTTGCTTTAATATCATTTTTGTTCTAGGTGTTTATCAGAACTTTCCAGGACCCCCCCCCCCCCATATATAGATTTTGTATTTCGTAATTTAGCATTACTGTTTATATATAACATATTTTGTAATTTGGTATTAATGTTTGTATAATAACATATAGATTTTTGCTGTGTACGTCAGAATAAAGCATGCCATATATTGGAACTTAAAAACAGCAATGGAGTGATAGCTCCTGAACTCTTAGAAAGCTATACCACATCAGATGCACAGTTATGTGTTAGTATCAGGTAGGATCAATGTATTATATATGTGTGTATGTATTTATTTCTTCCTATTAATTTCTAATTTTTCTTTCTATTAATATATATATATATATATATATATTAATAGAAAGAAGGTTTGTAACCATTCAGCGACAAAAAGTCAAAACAGTTTTTTTTGAAAATAAAAGTATTTCAAACAGTAAATTACACAATAATCACAGTAATTAACTTTAATGAAATGATGTTGATAGGAAAATATGTAGGAATGAGACGATACTTCTTCAAAATTCTGCCAATCGATTCAGAGACGTCAGAAATATAAGGGATTGGAACACTGCAGTCTGTTGAAGAATCCTGAGGTGTTGGAACATAGGAGTCAATTATCTACTGGATTTGATTAGGGTTGTAACCATTAAATTCCATTAACGTTTTGATAGTGAGAGAAGTTAACCACACGGCTGGTCTGGTTGGCCGTGTGGTTAGTGTATCTGCTCTCCAGCCAAAAGGCTGTGGGTTTGAATCCCACCATGGGCATGGATGTTTGTGATTGTATGTGAAAATACGAATGATGGTGGTAGGCAGTAGATGGTGCTGGTGTAGATGATGTGACGGAGATGGAGAGATGTAGAATAGGTGCCCTCCCTCAATGAGTCTTAGGACATCCTAGATGTGTTGTCATAATAATAATAGTGAGAAGTTCTTGTTATAAATGTGAGGGAGAGGAGCACACATTATGTGCTCTATTAATTAATTAAAGACTTGATAACACCAGTTTTTTGAGAGGTGTGATGAACAGACTTTTGATGGATGCATCTGCCAGTAAAGGTAGGTTTTCGATAAGCACTAATTGATAAATTACAGGAGGCTGTGCATGTAAGAAGGCTATCCAAGAATGGTAAACTACCAGCCTTTTCTTTTCCATGGCGAATTGAATGCATGGGTGAAGGCTGTTGATCTTTTGTAGGAAAGTGGTAAATTCATTTTCAAAATGAGGCCAAACAGCAAAGACGTCATCAACATAATGAAACGAATGAGAGGTTGGGGATGAATGGATAAGAACAAGGTATCTTCCAGATGGTTCAAAAAATAGTTTGCCAATGGTGGAGACAGAGGGTTACCCATGTCAGTGCCTTAAACTTTTCTATAGATCTTGTTTTTCCAGCTGAAATGTTCTGATTCTATAACAAATTCAAAATATCTTTGCAATATCAGGAGGGTAATCATCATATAGTACATTAACAGTGTCATATAATGGAATGTTGGTAAAGAGGGAAACAGTGTCAAAGCTGACTAACAAATCTGACTCTTGTATCTGAATATTTGAATGTCCTTGTTTTCTCAAGAAAATGTGTGAAATGCTTTATGAATGATCTGGATTGTCCAGTATGGGCAATATGGTTAATAAATGTGACAGAAATTTAGCAATTCTATAGGTGGGAGAGTAAATACAATTCATGATGGGTCTTACTGGATAACCTTCTTTATATGATCTCCCAAAAATTCATAAAGAAGGTTATCCAGTAAGCCCCATCGTGAATTGTATTGACTCTCCCACTTATAGAATTGCTAAATTTCTGTCACATTTATTAACCATATTGCCCATACTGGACAATCCAGATCATTCATAAAGCATTTCACACATTTTCTTGAGAAAACAAGGACATTCAAATATTCAGATACAATAGTCAGATTTGTTAACTGGACAATCCAGATCATTCAAGAATTCCACATATTATGTGGAATTCCACTCTGCTGACACATTCCTAGATGCTAACAATGTCAAGTTCTTTCCTAATATCCTCATTTTTAAGCATCGATATCATTGATACCATCTGTTCACATCATTAATCCTTATCACAACTCTCATATCTGTGGTTTCTAGTCTTTGGTCAAGTGTTTTATTTCTAATCCAGCTCTCAGATCCATATGCTAAAATTGGTTTGAACACTGTCTTGTATGCAGCTAATTTAGTGTTTGACTAATTTCTTTCTTATTCCATATAAATTTATTCAGTTGACTTCCTACTTCATCTTAATCTGTACCTAGGATCCAACAAAATGGCGCAGCCGACAGGATTTGATTTCACTAAAATAGATTGTAATATTAAGTATTAAAATTTGTAATAGTAAAGGAATTTGAAGGTAAATTGAGTGAATCAAGTGAATTGGTTGTAAACTAGAATCAGGCAAACATAGAAGTTATTTTAGAATTCTAATTTTTTTAAAGTTGTTGTTAATAGAATAATATGGCTGTTTCATCGAGTTCTAAAATGGAAGATAGTGAATTTTTTCGTACAGTGAACCCACAACAGGTTTTTCCCCAGTTTTCAGGTGAAGAATCAGATAATGTACTGTTTTTTTTTTTTTACTTATGTTGAAAAACTTAGAGAAATAGCAAATTGGATGGATTTTTAACTGTTAATTTTACTCAGAAGTAAATTAATAGGCAAGGCTAAAGCATATTTTAACTCATCTCCAATTCTCAAGGATACATTTGATTATCAAATATTTAAGGACAATCTTATTTCTCAGTTCCCAAAATTAAGAAGTATTGGCCCAAATTTATGGAAGTTACAGAGAGTTTTACAAAAAGATAAAGAAACTGTTACTGATTTTCACAATCGTTTGTTGACACTAGCCAACAGTTTAAATGTGACTAATGAGGATAAACCACACTTAGATTGGGCTGTATTCCAACAATTTAGACAAGGTGTTAGGCTGAGAAACTTTAAGAGAAACAGCTTATAAGAAGAAAATTTCCACCTTAGAAGAGTGTCTCAAAAGTGTCAAGGAAAAAGAACAAATGTTAGGAGATCTTTATCCCTCAACCAGTGTAGGTCTTGTAAATGTTGTAAATAAGACTGGTTGTTCCTTGAACCAATCTAAAGTTGAAAAGAACAATAAGGATGGAAAGGGAAAGAATATTGGAGAAAATCCAAGTATTAATTGCATAACTAAAGGTAAAGAGCAATTTGACAAAAGGCTGATGACAGAAGTGAAAACCCTAATTCACCAGGAAGTAAATAGGTTAAATCAGCCAATAATGGATAGTCTTAATGAGGTTGTGAGACAAGTATCAGCTATTACTTTGAAGTCTGAAGAAAACCAAAACCCCACAACTGATAAAATTAATGAGAGATAATTAAACATGAAGTGGAAAAACAAAATCAACCCATTTTAGCTAGTCTAGATAAGGTAATTCAAGGGCTAGATAATGTCAAACAACAGATGTCTATTATCCCTCAATCTAAGACAGAGACAAAACAAAGAGATCCTCCAAAATGTTATAATTGCAAGAAAGTTGGACATGGTACAATAACCATCTTTATCTATTCGACATCCTAGGAACACAAAATTGTTAACTGCTTCCATTTTCTCCCCATCTACTTCAAAATCATTAAGTTCACGTGTTGCCATTTCTTAAACTTAACCTCAAAAAAACTTTTGTCTTTTTGAGGTTAAGTTTAAGACCATATTTAGCACTTTCTTCTTTAACTTTCATAATAAGTTCCTTCAAATCTTCTTTGCATTCTGCTAGCAAGGTGTATCATCTGCATACCTAAAATTATTAATATTTTTTCCACCAATTTTAATTCCAACTGAAGACTCCTCCAGCCCTGCCATTCTTAAAATGTATTCGCTGTACAAGTTAAACAGGTGTGGAGAAAAAATACATCCTTATCACACCCCTTTACCTATTGTGAAATACTCAGTTTCTCCAAGATCTGTTCAGACAGTAGCTTCTTGTTCATAATAAAAATTCCTTAGAAGGATAATGAAATGCTCTGGGACTCCCATTGTTCTTAACACATTCCACAGTTTCACATGATCTCCACAATCAAAAGCTTTGCTATAGTCAAGTTAACAAAGGTAGACATTCTTGTGATATTCCTGTGCTCTTTCTATCATCCATCTTACATTGGCAATTTGATCTCTTGTTCCTCCGCCTTTTCGAAATACTGCCTGTTCATCTGGCATTTCTCTCTTCATGAATGGTTCCAGTCTTTTCTGAATAATCTTAAGTAAGACTTTACTTGCATGAGAAATCAATGCTATAGTTCTGTAATTTTCGCACTCTCTCTTGCATCGCCTTTCTTCAATAAAGGTATAAAAACTGATTTTTTCCATTCTCTAGGCCATGTATAATCTCTAATAGCATAAGGAGTCATAAAATAAGAAGAGCTGGCTGATAAGGACCTTAATCTTTCCTATAAGGCCTTATCAGCCAACTCTTCTTATTTTATGACCTTGATGCTATTAGATACTCGAGGGCCATGGAGTCTTTCCATTTCTGGCCTTATAACCATGTCCCCTCTATAAACCTTTGCTGTAATTCTATTCTATTCTATTGTAATCTACTCTTTCCCCTTCAATATACCCTATTCCTCCTATGGGTTTAAATTTGGAAGAAGGCTAGTTCAGAAGCCTTAAGTTAGCAGCCCTACCACTGAACTATTCATCATCAGGCTAGTCACCTGACATGGAGAAAATAATTCTACTTTTAAGCCGACAGAAAAAGATAATCGGAATGAATCTATGGAAAACGATCCTGGAATGGAAAAGATAAAACCAAAATGGAAATGACAAAATATAATACATATAGCAAACTGGAATGTAAGAGGAATACCATATAAAGAAATAGAATTATACCAGAAATTAAATGAAAGAAATTTTAAAATAGCAGTAATCACTGAAACAAAAAAGAAATTAAAAGGAGCCATAAGAACTGAAAATTTTAATGTGATATACAGTGGAGTTTACAGAGACCAAAGAGCACAAGCAGGAGTCATGATTTGGATTCATAACTTTCTTTCAAAACAGTTAAAACATTATAAATTATGGAATGAAAGAATAATAAAAGCTAGAATAAAAATAGATAGAGGTTGCCCCAGAAGAAGGAAGAGAACAGGATAATATCGAATTTTATAATCAGCTACAAAATATATATAATAAAATAAATAAAAATGATTATGTAATTGTAGCAGGAGACTTAAATGCAAGAATTGGAAACACAAAAATTAATAATAATATAGAAATATATGGAGAACATACTCTAAACAGGAATGGCAAAAAATTGATTGACTTTGTAGTTTATAATAACTTAAAAATATTGAATTCTTTCTATAAACATAAAGACATACATAAATATACTTGGGCAGCAAGAGGATGGAAATCAATATTAGATTATTTTATCTTAAATGAAAAGACATCAAAGTTTTCGTTAAATGTCAGAGTTCACAGAGGATATGAAATAAGTAGTGACCACTTCCTTGTTAAAATAAAATTAAGATTACCACCAAAATGGCTACAAGTAACAAGAACAGAAAGAAAATTTAAAACATTTGTTTATAAAACTAGAGTATTAAATAACACAAATATATAATGGCTATATGAACAAAGAATTAACCAATATCTAGATAAAATAAAACAAAACAAAATGAAGAAATAGAAATAGAATATAAAAACGATACTAAATGCAGCAGCCCAAAAAATGCAATGAAAGGGAAAAAAACTGAATATATGGGATGATACAATCAAAGAAATAATCAAAATGAAAAAAAAAAAGAAGCCTATCATAAATGGTTAAGCAGTAAAAGATTAGAAGATGAAATAGAATATAAAAGAATAAGAGCCATAGCTAAAAGAGAAATCAGAAAAAGACATAGAGAATCATGGAACAAATTTGTTTCTAATTTAGAACATGATTTATATAAAATAAGACCCAATGTATATAAGATTTTGAAACACTTAAATGCAGATACCAAAGAAAATATAAAATTAAACACCGAATTGAAATTAGAAGAAGTTCTAAATTTCTACACAGAATTGTGCACAGATAAATATTTTAAAAAAGACAACTGGCAAACATTTAATGAAAATGAAAGGAAATAACTAAAGAAGAATTAGAAATCAGCCTGAAAGAAACAAGAAATGGAAAATCACCTGGAGAAGATAAGCTAGGTTCAGAACTATATAAATATGCAGGAACAAGATTCAAAGAAAGACTCTTATTATTTTTAAATAAAATTTACTCAATTAGTATCCCCTCAATAGAATGGAAAAAGGTGATTGTGATTCCTATCTTTAAAAAATGTAATAGAGATGACCCTAAAAACTATAGAGGTATCAATATACTAAATTCCTGTTACAAAATAAATAGCAGAATCTTAAATAGCAAACTAATGAAATATTCCGAAAACTTTATTTTAGAAGTACAGAATGGATTTAGAAAAGGGGCGATCATGTATAGACCCAGCCAATTGCCTAAAATTAATAATAGAGAAAAGAAGAGAATACAATTTAGAAACACATGTTGCATTTATTGACTTTGAAAAAACATTTGACAAAGTTAAAAGAAGCATTTTATTTAACATATTAAAAGAAAGACAAATACCAAATAATATCCTAAAAGCTATCATCTTAAGTATATATGAAAATAACCAAATACAAATAAGATTAAATCATGAGCTACCATATATGAGAGAGAAAAACATAGGGGTCCGACAGGGATGTCCCCTCTCAGCAACTCTATTTAATGTTTACTAAATGAAATAATAATGAAATGGAATAAAAATTCCCATCAAGGTATTAAACTTTCTCCTACTGTGAACTTAAACACACTCATTTTTGCCGACCAAATAATAATTACAAATTCTGAAGATAACTACAGAAAGCTATTTTAGTGCTGTAAAAGGAGTTAGAGATGATAAAGGTGACATGAAAATGGAAGAAAAAGATATCCTTGAAGTATGGAGTAATTACTTTGAAAATTTGCTAAATGAAGCAAGCAGTGATGATAGCACAGTGATAAAAAACACTGACCAGGCATGCAGTCAGGAATACATATCCATACTTGATGTAGAAAAAGCCATCAAAGGCTTGAAATGTGAAAAGGCAGCAGGAGTAGATGATATTCGATCAGAAATGCTCAAGTATGGTGGTATAAAAGTCTTACAGTGGCTGCACTGCATAGTTCAGAATGCCTGGACAGAGGGACGAATTCCAGACGATTGGAGTAGAGCTCTCATAGTACCCATATATAAAAAGGGAAATAAAACTGAATGTGAGAATTACAGAGGTATATCCCTATCGAGTGTTCCTGGTAAGATATATGTAAGTATACTTGAGAAACAGTTGAGAAGAATTGTGGAAGAAAAGCTTGGTGAAGAACAAGTTGGATTCAGGTCAAATAGAGGCTGTCATGATTAGATCTTCACTTTACGACAAATAGTGGAGAAATCATGGGAATATAACAAAGATCTGTATTTAAGTTTTGTCGATTTGGAAAAGGCATATGACAAGGTACCAAGAGAGAAACTATTCAATACTCTACAGTTATATGGTGTCAATGGGGCATTATATCAAGCAATACTTAGTCTTTATTTGAGTTGTAAGTCAGCAGTTAGAATTGAAAGAAGTACAGGAAGATGGTTTAATGTTAAATCTGGTGTGAGACAAGGATGTACATTAACCCCTCTGTTATTCATTATCTATATGGATCACATTATGAAGGAAAGTGGTATTAAATATGATATCAAAATTGGAGATGTTAATGTCAGCTCTTTGCTTTATGCGGATGATGATATACTTCTAAATAAATCCACTACAAGTCTGCAAGATTCTCTGACTAAATTGAATAACTGTTGTAATAGATGTGGTATGAAGGTCAGCAATAAAAAGACAAAGACAATGAAAATAGGCAGAATCATTGAAAATGTCAACTGTGTTGTGAATGTCAACTGTGAATGGAGAACCTGTGGAACAAGTAAAACATTTTAGCTACTTAGGCATGATTTTTAGTGAAGATGGTAAATTAAATATGAAAATAGACAACAGAATCAACAAAGCTGGTATGGTAGGAAGTCAATTGAATAAATTCATATGGAATAAGTGAAAAATTAGTCAGAACACTAAATTAGCTGTATACAAGTTAGTATACAGCTTATGGATCTGAGAGCTGGGTCAGAAGTAAAACACTTGACCAAAGACTAGATACTGCAGATATGAGAGTCCTGAGAAAGATTAGAGGCATGAACAAATCAGAGAGGCATGGCATCGAGGGTAATATCATATTAAAACGAGAATATTAGGAAAGAACTTGATATTGTCAGCATCCAGGAATGCATTAACAGAGGTAATCTCAGGTGGTATGGTCACTTAAACAGAATGGGTGAGGAAAGATTAGTGAAACAAGTGTTCTCTGCCAAGTTGGCAGGAAAACGACCCAAAGGAAGACCAAGATATAGGTGGATTGATACGGTACAAAGTGCCTTAGACGATAGAAATATAAGATCTGGTAATGTTGGAGTCTTGACAAGTAACAGACTGATTTGGAGGAAAATTGTAAATAGGAAGTTAGTAATGATGTAAATTTTTCATGTAGTAGTATCATATCCTGTACACCCCTTGAGGGTACATGGCAGGAATTTGATGATGATGATGAGAGAACCAAAAATTATGGTATGATATATCAACAGAAAAATCAAATATTATGGCCTTTAAAGGACAAGATCCAGCAAGAACTAAAATAGTAACAAGATCTTAGAACAGGTGAATTCATTTAACTACCTAGGATGTATGATCACATATGAAATGAAAAAGATATAAACGTAAAAATTGCAAAACATTTAAAAATAACAAATGTAATTAACTCTATGTTTAAACCAAACCTAGTTGAAAAACAAACCAGACTAAAAGTATACAATACATTAGCCTACCAGTCTTATTGTATGGAAGTGAAATCTGGACAATAAAACAAAAAGACAAACAAAGATTAATAACAGCAGAAATGAAGTTTATGGGAAAAACTACAAAGTATACTCTATTTCATCACAAAAGAAATGAATTATGAAAGGATTAAACCAAGAATCTGTAATAGAAAAAATTAAAAAATAAAAGAAGAAAAAGAAAACCAGGACGTCCTCTTAAAAGATTCAGCAATGACTTCTAAGGCCAGAACAGGCCACGCTAGGCCTAAATCCTTGATATTTATGATGATCTCCAAGGTTTGGTTTTTGTTTTCAAACTGTTTCATTTTTTCTTCAGTGATGGTTTTGTATTTCAGTCTACAGTTAATCTTTGAAGTTGCTCAACCTTGATTTGTTTTAAAACTCTCTTACACACTCAGGGGCATAGCTAGGGGAGGGTGGTCCACCCCAGCGGCACTTTGCATTTTTAATAAATCTTGCCATACCGTCTATAGAACAACAACTGGTTGATGAAATAGACTTTGTCAATGTCTTTGACGATTTTGCTAATGGAAAAGCAAGAAAAATAACATTTTAGAATGTTGGGATTAAAGTTTTACTTCAAAAATAAATATTGGGTTTTAATTTATTTCCCTATATGTTGTTTTGACTTTTTGTAGTATTTTTGGTGTGTATTGAGAGGGCGGCAAATTTAGGAACTTCTCTGGCTGGCAAAAGTTGGTTTTGCCAGCCAGAGAAGCTATGGCACTGTACGCACTGTTGTTTTCAATATGAAATTCAGTTTTATCCTGCTCAAAATCCTCTGATACTCTTGTGTCCTGAACCAGTGGTAAAACATCACCTATCAACTATGACTTAGTCAATGAGACTCTCCTTATTTCTTGCATCTTCTATTACTTGTCAGCACTCCAATATTGTTATATCTAACATTCTGTGCTTCTAACGCACTTCTGGTTGAATCAATTCACCTAGACCTTGGTCTTCTTCTGGGTCTTTTTCCTGCCATCTTGGCATCAAACACCTGCTTTGCTAGCCTTTCCTCACCCATGCTGTTATTTAGATTAGCTCTGCTTACACATTCTTGAATGCTAACAGTGTTAAGTTCCTTTCTAATACCTTCATTTTTAATATGATTCTACCATTGATGCCATCTGTTCACTTCCTTAATTTTTCTTAGAACTCTCATATCTGTGGTCTTTAGCCTTTCATCAAATTGTTTATTTGTAACCCAACTTTAAGATGGTTTAACCTTCTTGTATACTGGTAGTTTGGTATTTTGGCTAATTTCTCTCTTATTTCATATAAATTTATGCAACTGGCTGGCCACCATATCAGCTTTGCTTATTCTGTTGTAATATTAAACAAAAATATTCACTCAGTGGATATTTTTTTATGTTTATGCCCACCAAATTTTAAATCACTTTTTATGTAATTAGTTAGGGATTTTCATTTCCCATTGGTCAGAAAGAAAAGATTTTCAGTTTTTTTGTCATCTGGTGTCATTCAGTGTAACAAAATATTTTGTGCAGGTAATACAAAGTGAAAAAGAGATGCAAAACAAAAAATCTTCTATGATCAGATACTGTGCATTGCACTCTCAGTCAAGAGGCTACAAATAGAATACAAATAGACATGTCATAGTCAATTATTAAAGATATGGCGTGTGACAATTTAATTCCTGGAACGGCCAAGTAGCGTCGTTCGTATGGTGATTTGGTTGGAGTCACATGAGTAATCATGTTTGTACATCTTTTAATTAATGCATAAACTTCAAGCCGATAGAGCCATTTGTTATTATTTTTATTTTACAGGAATGCACCTGTAAAAAAAAAAAAACTACGTTCAGAACTATACATTAGTGGCTACTGTCGCCTTCGAAGTAGTCCCCTTGTACATTTATACACCAGTTCAAACAGTGTTCCCATTTTCGGAAAGAGGCCTGGAACTCTTTTTCCAGAATATTCTTGAGTTCCTTTATCACATTATGCTGGATATCAGTGATGTCAGAAAATCTTCATCCTTTTAGTGCAGAAATTAAAGAATCTTCATTCTTTAATTTTGGAAACAGCCAAAAATCACAGGAAGCTAAGTCAGGTGAATAAGCAGGATGACCTAATTCAGTAATCGATTTTTTTGGCCAGAAACTCTCTAACGATTAGTGCACTATGGCTTGGCACATTGTCGTGATGGATGATTGGATGATCCACTTGTCAGGCCACAATTCAAGTCTTTTTCTCCGAACAAAATCTCATAATCCTTTCACCACCTCTAAATAGCATTGTTGGTTGACTGTTTGTCCCTGTTCAATGAATTCATAGTGGACTATCCCCTTGTGATCAAAGAAACACACCAGCATAGTCTTGAACTGTGAACGTGACATGCATCCATTTTTTCAGACGTGGCGAACTCTGAGTTTTCTGCTACATGCTCTTTCATTTTGTTTCAGGATCGTTATGGAAGCATCAGGTTTCATCACCCGTAATTACTCTCGGAAACGTGCTTATTTGCAGAAGGATCAGTCACAACTTGAACTCACTGCTGCTTCTGTTCATTCCTCAAGATCCAAGTCACAAACTTCACAGAAATCTTTCGCATTTCCAATTCTTCAGTTAAAATTATCGTGACTGTTTTTCAATTTAATTGCAATTCATCAGCCATTAATTGCATACTTAATCATGTGTCAGACCATACCAAATCTCGCACTCTGTTCACACTTGTGTCTGTCATTTTTGTGTTTGGTTGTCCACTTCTGGGATGATCGTTCACATCTAAACCAACTTTTGAATTTCTTATGCCACTTTCAACATCTCCAACGTTTCAGTAGCAGTTTTGCCGATTTTCACACAAATTCGAAGTTAACATGCTGCTCCAAATTTCGATCACACATTTTATGCCAAAGTTTACATGCTTTATTTTATTGTTTTTGCTATAGCCAACTAACAAATGGCTCTATCGGCTTGAGTTTTACGCACACATTAATTAAAAGATGTACAAACATGATTACTTATGTGATTCCAACCAAATCACCATACGAGCGACGCTACTTGGCCGTTCCAGGAATTAAATTGTCACACCTCATATCATTAGTAATGACTTATAAATCATGCAGAAAGCTCCATAAAAGTGGAGAAAAGTTAAGCTAATTGGAGGAAATTTTATTGCCTAATGAAAAGAAACTGTTGATTGATTTGAAAAAGGTATAGATGCATTAGCAGAATTTACTTATGAGAAGAGAATTTTACTCATATAGGGTACATATATGTATGCTTTGGAACATTCGAACAATTTTTATTCTTAAAAGCATACTTTAGTGATTCAACATAATTTTTTGAACTGGTGACCTGTTTTACCTAGTTATCATTATATGTAATATCTGTATTTCGCATTTCAGTTGTTACACAATTAATTGTTAAAGCAATTCTTACTAGTTATGTTTAGCATGAGCCATGTTGTCATCATCATCATCAAATTCCTAATATATACCCTCAAGGGATGTACAGGATATGATATTACTACATGAAAAATTACATCATTACTAACTTCCTATCTGCAATTTTCCTCCAAATCAGTCTGTTACCTGTCAAGACTTCAACGTTATCAGATCTTATATTTCTATCTTCGAAGGCACTTTTTATTGTATCAATCCACCTATATCTTGGTCTTCCTCTGGGTCTTTTTCCTACCAACTTGACAGAGAAAACCTGTTTTGTTAATCTTTCCTCTCCCATTCTGTTTAAGTGACCATACCACCTGATATTAATTCTGCTAACACATTCCTGGATGCTGACAATGTCAAGTTCTTTCCTAATATCCTCATTTTTAATATGATATTGCCATTGATGCCATCTGTTCATGCCTCTAATCTTTCTCAGGACTCTCATATCTGTGGTCTCTAGTCTTTGGTTGAAGTGTTTTACTTCTGACCCCAGCTCTCAGATCCATGTTAAAATTGGCTTGAATACTGTCTTTGGTGTTTTGGCTAATTTCTCTCTTATTCCATATAAATTTATTCAGTTGACTTCCCACTATACCAGCTTGTCTATTTCCATATTTAATTTACCATCTTCACTGAAAATCGTGCCTAAGTAGCTGAAATGTTTTACTTGTTCTTTAAGTTCTCCATTCACAATGCAGTTGATATTTTCAATGTTTCTGCCTATTTTCATTGTCTTTGTCTTTTTAATGCTGATCTTTATATCTTATCTATTACAACAGTTATTCACTTTAGTCAGGGAATCTTGCAGACTTGTAGCAGATTTATTTAGAAGTATAACATCATCTGCATAAAGCAAAGCGATTAACATTTCCAATTTTGATATCAGGTTGATACCACTTTCCTTCATAATGTGATCCATATAGATAATGAATAACAGAGGGAATAATGTACATCTTTGTCTGACACCAGATTTAACATTATACCACCTTCCTGTACTTCCTTCAGTTCTAACTGCTGCCTTAATTATTCTCAGTTTTGTACAAAATATGTTACTTTAACATAACAGTTAATTAACAGTATATGGCTACTCATTAGCAACATACTGTTTGTCTTGTATTTTGAACCAGTCATTTTGCAACTGATATAATATTGATGATGAGTTATCACTTCCATTTGCTAGTAATAACTAATCACTTCCAATAACTAATCATTATCAGTATGATTAATTACAGTTAGGAGAGGTAAAATGAAAAATTAGAGAGACTGAGAGAGAGAGTTCAAAAATGAAAACAAAACAAAAATACTCTACATCTATAAAAGGTTCTTTAAAATAAGTTCTTCTCTGCTAATCTCTGCTCATGTGGCACTAATATGCTGCAGGTTCTATGACTTTGTGGGTGGTATTGACACATGAAAATAAAGCAAAACAAACAAACAACAACAAAAAAAATATATATATATACACACATATGTATATAACAGGCAGTCTTCACTTTGCACAGTAGTGCAGGACTGAAAACAACCATGCAAAGTGAGTTTAATAATCAATGGGAAAAATTACTATTGTTCTGTTAGCTTTAAAAATTTTTGTCAAAACATTAAAACAACCTCTTACTAGTAATTATAAATGTATAGGGAAATGAAAGAAATAGTAAAACTAATTTAAGTATAAAGAGCTAATAAGCTTCATTTCGGCAATGAAAACATTACTTAAATTAAGGGGATATTAAATCCCACATAGTTTTAAAACCGAATAAGAAACTCAAAGATTGGAATCAGAGATCTGCAACGAGTTGCCTGGTATTGTACTACATACTAGGATCACTTGCATTGGCTAACGCTAGTGTCGCCGATACTTTATAGTTTACTATATTTGGCAAGAAACTCTCTGATTCCAATCTTTGAGTTTCTTATTCGGTTTTAAAACTATGTGGGATTTAATATCCCCTTAATTTAAGTAATGTTTTCATTGCCGAAATGAAGCTTATTAGCTCTTTATACTTAAGTAACTTAATGGTTGCACCTGTTTGGAAAACTCGTTCGCAGAGTACATAAGTTCTTTTCGCTATACACTTTGGTATTAGGTCTAGCTACTCACTGATGAAGCCTCAAAAAAGGCTGAAACTGGTCTGGGTAGTGACCTCCCTCCATAATGTAATAACAGCATACATTTCCTAGGGAATGTGTTTTTACATTATGGAAAATACCTAAGAATAGTGATCTGAACTTCCCCCACCTTTGCAACGAGTTGCCCGGTACTGTACTGCTTACTAGGATCACTTGCATCGACTAACGCTAGTGTCGCCGATACTTTATAGTTTACTATATTCGGCAAGAAACTCTCTGATTCCAATCTTTGAGTTTCTTATTTGGTTTTAAAACTATGTGGGATTTAATATCCCCTTAATTTAAGTAGTAAAACTAATGTTTACTTAGTAAACTGTAATTTAAAACATTAGAAACATTGAGAATGGAACAATGCATGTCTTCTTATCGTTTAACTTATGATTCAGAGTGAGCATCTTTTCGGTGACTTAGCAAATTGTCATACTCCTTTCTAAGTTTGTATCATCTTCCAACATTTTATCCTTTGAGCTTTTAGTGTTGTGAAATATCTCCAGGAGTTCCTTTAATGTGAAATGTTTAGCCAGCATCACTTCCTCTGGGACATCATTCTTTATGTCACAACTACTTTCCTCATTTATGTTGATTAGTTAACCTTCACCGAGTTCCTCTGGCTGAATATTGAGAGTCTCTGGTCAACAATGTCAACATTCCAAAGGTCAGCTATTTCTTCTATAACTGCATTTACATTCAATTCGAATCCTACAAAGTTTTCCACTGTCCGGTAAAAGTTTCTACCATACTGCACACACACACATATTACTCATTGTGATATGTATACTGTTTTCAATTGCATGCTTTAAGTCATATTTCTTCCCAAACTCAGCAACAGAAATTGCGTGATCTCCAGTTGTAGCATCAGTAGCCTGTCTGAAAGTCCATCTAAGATAATATAAAAGTTAAAGTAACTCCTTGGTCCATTGGCTGGATTAATGAAGTTGTGTTTGGTAGTAAAAAGCAAACATGTAAGTGTCCGATAGGAAGTTTTTTCACATTTTCATTCAAGTCCCCAAGAGAATCAGGGTGACTTGAATAAAAGTTAAATTATTTTGCCTTCAGTATCTCTCTGCAACTCTTTTTTGATATCTGTTCAGCAGCCACCCTCTTATCCACTTAACCATTGTCATATCCATCCCATTTGTTCTAATTTGTTTAACAGAGTTCCATGTGATATTCTGTCAAATACCTTTACAAAATCCAATAGAATCATCTTGCAGCCATTTCCTTTATCCAACTCAGCTGTTACTCTATTGTAATAAATTAGTAAATTACTAAGGCACAACCAACCCTTCACAAAGCCATGTTGACCTTCATAAGTATCATATTTTTATCGAATTCTTGAATTCTCTTTTTTTTTTATTGATTTATCTAGTACTTTTACCCACTATGCCTGAGATACTGGTTGGTCTATAATTTGCTAATGTAGTCTTAGAACCTCCCTTATGCAAAGGAATTATTTTGCCCTCTTTCTACTCCCTTGGAACTCTACCAGAGCTGAGACTTAAATTAAAGAGCCTAGTCAAAGGCATTGTCAGTTCCCTTGCACATTCTCACAAAACTCCAGCTGATATCCCATCTAATCCCACAGCTGTATTTACATTGAGATTCTGCAATATCCTAAGAACCTCCAATTCATCTACCTCTGTTCCCACATTTGTGTCTTTCACATATATTAAAGCAGTAAGGGTATATCATCCTCACTAGGATGATATACCCTTGCAGAGTGGTCAACTATTATATCTACTTCTGTCACCTCCTGACCATCATAACAATTAAAGTTAATCTTCCAGTTAATTCTTCCTCTTACTTGTCACATAACAAAAGAACTATTTGGGATTTACTTTGGCCTGTTCAGCTAGTTTCTTCTCGTAATCTGATTTTGCATTCCTTACCTTACCCTTGTACTGTTCACAAGTTTTCTGGTCATCTTTCTACATATGAACCCTCCACAGCATTTTCTTTTTCTGCGGCTCATGCTTATTGATATTACTCATCCATCTAACTCCTACCTGATTAACCCTCCTTACCTTAGATATACAATTTAATATTGCTTCTTCTAGATGACCCTTAACTATCTTCAATGCACTGCTAACATCCTTATCCTGCAGTTTTTATGCCATGTCACAGATTTAAGCTTCTTTCCGTATTTCACGTATACCTCTTCTTGACAGAATATTCCTCATGATGTACAATTTCCCAAGTCAAGCCTGCATGGTCACTTTCACATTGGAGGCCATGTGGTAACTGGTTATGGGTAGCTCTTCTGATCCTATGACCAGCTCCAATACTCTCACACCCCTGGTCACCTTATAATTACTTGAGGCAACATCACATGCTGCCTCAAGTAATTATCTCTCATTAGGTGTATAAATTCCATTTTCTTCCTGCTAGGTGATCTTTCTTCCTTCCACTCTATATCTTCATAGTTGAAGTCCCCATAATAATCACTCGACCTGTATACTCATTGTACTAATTTGTTGATGCAAGTCTTCCAGATCATCCATGGAACTTCCTGGCCTATAGCAACAACAGCTGTATATTTTGTCTTACTGGCCTTAATCTTACACGAGACTGCTTCAAATGAACAGCCACCCTCCCACCTATCTCCTTTTCTTTTTCACTACAATTCATCTGCTATCATCAGCAGTACCCTCCACCCATCTTATATTTTCTATCTTCCCTGAAAATACTAAATCCTTCACATTCTATCCCGATAACTACATCATCTGCTGTTAGCCAAGGTTCACTAATGCCTATAACTTTTGGCGAAGTTGCACTAACCAATGCCAAAAACTTCTCCCTTTGGTTTCTAATACTTCTGGCATTAGTATATAGAAACTGCAGCATCCCTTTAGACCACCACCCACCTTTCTTCCTGAATTAACTACCCTGTTGAATATTTTTGCTTGAGAGACATTCTCATGTTCATTCACAAATTGTTAAGTGATGAGTGACTGATCAGTCTAATTGCAGTCTTCTTGATTGAATCAAGAATTTTTAGAGACCACTTAAAAAAGCCACCCAGATATGAACCAGTATTTAGTAATTGGACAGAATTATGATTGTAGAGTTAATAGTTAATGACTAAAGGAGAAAAACCTAATTTCATGCATGCTTACGAGGTGATTCTCTTGATAAGTTTCTACTGAAAAAGATCAGACATTAGCATTATCACAAGATGAGAAGTTTTGTGTATCGATTTGGATATTTTTAAAAATAAGACTAGGAGAAAAAGAGTTCTTTTTTTGAAATCTGATACTGGTACCACATATCACTGAAGTTCCACTTGACTACACAGATGTACCAATAAACTTAAAATCTCAGTCCTGCAATAGTTGGCTAAAAACAAACTAATTTTTTTTCCTCCTTGAATATATAAGAAATGTATCTCCCTCTTCTCTCCCCCCCCAATGGATTTTTTCCTCACACAGATAAAAATGATATTCAAGCAACTACATAAATACAGTTGTCTGTTTATTGTATTTTCTGTTTCCTAAGATGTAAACTAGAACAGTCTTAAAGTGTACAATATGTAACTGTCGTTATAGATCACATTGCTATTTTTCTTTCCTTTAATTCTCATAATGATGTTGGTTATTAAACTTTTTTAATGATGATCAGAAGGTTTTTAAAATGTTATTTACAATTCTTTATAATGTGGTTTTATTTTTGTTAATAGGTTTTTTTTTTTTTCCCTCTTGTCAAAACTTTATAGTCCATATATTCCTGGAGAGTTTGCTGTAATCACAGAAGGTGGTCAGTTATTATTGAGAAATCTAGAATCAATGTAAGTAAAAAAAACTAACAAAAATTTTATATTGAAAATTACATATTAGTTTATTAATTTGGCTGGTCTTGATCATTTGAGTACATTATATCTCTGTTCTCCAGCTAGCAGTATAATGTATCCTCTAGCTGGAGAATAGAAATATGCTACAAAAATCAATGTTTTTTGTAGCATCCTTGAGGTGGCCTGAAAAAAAAAAAAAAATATATATATATATATATATATATATATGTTTTGTTTAGGGCAGGGTTCCCAGGTAATATTCTCTTAGTCCACACGTTGTTTCTTTGAAAAAATTTAGTTTACAATTTCATTTTTATAGAAAATTTTTACTGAGATTTAGGTTTTGATATATTTTATTTTTATAGCTCCTTGTGCTCTGCAGAGCTTGTTCATAACCAAGAATGTGGAGAAAGATGGTGGAGTTGTGATTTTGGGACTCATCCTCGATCACTTTTATGTGCTGACAGCAAACAGGTATCATTAGTGGACTTGAGAAATCCAGTAAGCTTTTAATTTTTTTTACTGTAGAAATTAAATAGAAATATCTTGCCAGAATTCTTTGTGACAGTTATTCTTTACCACTTACTTGGTTGCTTCTGTGGAATTTGAAAGGACAGCAGTGTTTCCGATGCTAAAAGTTAGGTGTTAGAAACACTTGGGTTTTGGTCTTCTCTCTTACTTGTTTTTTTTTTTCAGATGAATCCTTTAAATTATTATTAGCCAAGGGGGGGATAATCTTCACTATCCAATCAGCACACTGTGGATTTGAATATGCTGCATCATGTATATATATGGGAAAGTCTGTAGGTGGTAGACATTTTTTTAAAGATACTAGTGCCTTATGGTTTCTTCATTTCACACAAAAAAACAAGAAATTAAGTGAATAATATTTATTCAAACCATCTATTGCAGTCTGAAAATTACAGGCCATTATCATCAGTGGCAAACAATAGTTTAATACAAAGTAAAACATGAATAATGAATTAAGTTGAAACAGTGAGAGCCATGTGATGTTATGCATGATCCAGTGCAAAGGCATAACTGAGGAAATCTTATGTTATTACTTATTAATTATTCATAACTTATTTTAATGTTATTAACAAAGTAAAACGTGACCAATGGATTGAGTTGAAACAGAGCCGTGTGGTGTTATGCATGACCCAGTGCAAAGGCATAACTGAGAAGACATTATATTATTACTTATTAATTATTCATAACTTATTTTAATATTATTAATAACACCAGACAAACTATTTTATGAAAAAAGATGTTTACTAACTGGCTTATATTTCACTGAATTCAAATCAGCATGTTACAGTTTATATGCAACAGTGAGTAAATGAAACAATTCAAATCATAATGGACGAAAGATCTAAAGTCCTAATTTGGCACCCTCTAATGTTGTAAAAAAAGGAAGAGGTATTACAGCTGTGTAGGAGTTGATCTTAAGATAATACCCTCCAAAATTTTTTGCAAATTAATGCAATCATACTTGTTCAGGCTAGGAGAATTTTTCATAGCTGTGGCTGACTCTAAAAATAATCTTTCTGATCTGTAACAACTTCTAAATAGCACATTGGTTGTTTTCTTTGATCTAATCCTGTGTGAAGGGGTGTCCAAAAGCATGGTCTGCCAGTCCTAACTTGCGAATGTATTTTTTATGTTCTTCATGATAGATGTTAACAGATCTTTCTGTTAACATCTATCTGTCCATAGTAGGCTCAGTCACAAGAAACTTCATGCACTCCAGGATATGCTAGTATATTCTTAGGAGAGCGAATCAGAGCTGCTAATTTAACATGCAGTTTGAATGTGGTGCAAACCACATTTTATTAGTACTTTGACTATCTTTTCTGATGTACCTCTGACATGGGGAACAGGAATAGTAATGCTTTGTTCTTGTGTATTAGAGAAGGGAGATGTGATGGGGCTGTGTAATATTTTATATATTTTGTAGGAATTGTAGCCATTAGCCAAGAAAGTATGACACAGATATTTAAGTTCTGTGGAAAGAGCTGTATTATTAAAACAAATTGCTTTGGCTCTCTGCATAAGTGTTTTTATAAATGTGTGTGTGTGTGTGTTGTCTTTCTGTAAATGGAAAAGATAGTAATCCATCTACTGTGAACTGAATTTTGGGGTGTTGGCTGTTTAGGTAAGTGACAAAAACATCCAAAGTGTTTGTCCATGGGGCCAAATGGCAAACACATCATCAATAAAGTGTAACTACCTAGAGGCTTGTTTGTAATTGTGGTAAGTATTTTGTTTCCAAAGTGTCCCATGTAAAAGTTTGCTAAGTGGAGGGTAGGTACCCATAGCAGTACTATTAATCTGATTGTAGATTTTTCCTCTCTGTATCCCATGTTTTGCAAGGCCTGATTTTTCAGATTTCCTATTGAAAATATAAGACTGGTGTTCTTGTATTCTTTTTTCCACTGAATGTCCAGTTTGTCCAAAATACGAAAGGTGATAGTCACAAGGAACTTGGTAGATGGTAGGAAGAGCAAGAAGGGAATGTTTTATCTTTAGAAGATGGGAACCATGATGATAGTTTGTGGATTGGAATAAATGTAGCTACTAGATTGTACTTCTTAAGAATTCTAGAAATTGGTTCTGAGATGCCAGAAATGTATAGGATAGGAACTCTGCATACTGTTTTCTTGTTATTTGAGCAAATGCTGTGAGCATATCATAATAAGTTTTGATAATTCCAATCTTTTATGAGGGAGGTGAGCTGATTGCTATTGAATGTCTCATTCCAGTGAAGGTAGGTTTCGATAAATGGAAGTAATTAGTTTACCTAACAATGAATAGAGGAGTAGGATGTCTGAGAAGGATAATTTGTTTTCTTTTTCTGTTCCCATAGTAAAATTAATTTGTGGATGCAGATTGTTTATGCTTGCTAGAAAGGCAAGTAATGTATCAGTGTTGTGGAGCCAGGTCACAAACACATCATCTATGTAACATACCCAAAACGGAGGCTGAGGTTTTATGGATGAGAAAAGGATGTCTTCTAAATGTTCCAAATAGAAGTTGGCAAAACCGGGAGAGAGAGAGTGGGCTTCCCATAGTGATTCCTCCAACTAGCTTCTGTTATGTCAAAGAAAATAACCAGGGTGAATGACGAAATCAAAAAATTTTACTACATCCAGTGGAAAGGCTTATGAGAGCAAATGAAGTGTGATTAAATATTATTCACTTATTTCCTTGTGTTTTCATATGAATTGAAGAAAGACAATTTTTGTCACCTAATGTGAAACTACAATTTTGCTTATTAGAGGCTTGAGAAAGTTCCTGAAAAGTACTAAAATCATTCCTTCTTTAGAGCAGAGAACCGGATTAGCTGACCCTAAGTATATGATAGATTTACAATCTTTTGCGATTCACATGAAACATATCATTTCCTGATATGTACATTCCAGGATTTATGAGATATTGTAATAGTCACATATAATTAAGTTTACATTATAACTATCTTCCTGTCAATAATTTTCTTCAGATTAATCCATTATTTGTTAAGTCTTACATTTGATTATTCTAAGACACTACTAATTTCATCATTCTGACTAAATCCTGGTATTTTTTTTACTACCCATCCTAGTATCAGAGACCTGCTTTGTTGACCTTTCCATCCATACCACCATCCATTAATTTTACTGAACAGACTTTGAATGAGTAAAGATATTAGAATGGAACTTTATATCATCATCATGATCAAATTCCTGATATGTACTTTCAAGGGATGTACAGGATATACTATGACAGTATACTACCGTGAAAAGTGTGATATTACTACTAACTTCCTGTCAACAGTTTTCTTCCAAATTAGTGAGTTATCTATCAGCACCTGCAATGTTGCCAGTTCTTGTATGTTGATCATCTTCTAACAGCATAAATCCATCCAGATCATGAGCATACTGCCTGAGATTAGCTCTGTTCACACATTCCTAAATGCTAACAATGACAGGTTCCTTCCTAATATCTTCATTTTTAATATGATTCTTCCATTGATGCTGTACATTCACTAATTTTTCTCAAAACTCTCATATCTGTGGTCTCTATTATTTTATTATTTTATTTTATCTTATTTTATGTATTTAATTTAATTTATTTATTTTTATTTGAAGAAAAGAAGCCTCTTTTTCAGAACAAGCAGTCAATATCTGTACTTTCTTCAGACAATATCCTGTTAATATCACAGTTTTAGATTTAAAAAATTATTCTTTTACCGAAGTTCTTGTTTTATTAATATAGAAATCAAAGATATCTGATTTGTTTACCATGCCAAGCCCTTTTCTTTTGAACTTTGAAGAGATTTCAATGGCAAAAAAGATGAAGCAAGATCATTATCAAACTTATATAGCTACAAGTCATCATTTATTGTTATGTGATGACAGATATCCTTTTCAGCCTGTAAGTATTAACTGATAGGAACAATTATTGCTATTGTTATTATTATTACTAAATGGTATTTTACTTTAGTGCAATGTATTTAGTACTTTTACAGTTCAATTGCAAGTGGTGTCATATTGGATCTGCACTGAGTTTTACCACAGAACACTGCTCAGTTTGTTCTGCTTGACTAATTTGTTCAAACTAGTCAAGTGTTTTTCTTATTTTATATACAGTGGATTCCAGTTAATTGGGACTAGAACACTTTGTCCTAATTATGCGAAATTTTATGGAAAAAGCTAAAAATATCACAAAAAGTTAAAAATATCACAAAAAGTTAAAAATATTTAAAAATAGACAAACTTTCAGTATACCTTTGTTAACCATGCTTTTATTTAAACAAACTAAATGTACATATATGTGTCAGTATCCCTAAAGAGGTTAATTATACGTAGGTATCTGTGAAAGAATCATATTTTCCCTAACAATTATTTTGGAGAAATTTATTGAGTATACCCTGACGGGTTCACTTTCTAGACTGCAACTGAACAAAATCGCAGGTATCTAATTGATAAAGGAATGCCTTCATTGCCTTCTTTCAGAAAGTAGCATCGTAATTCAGCAATAAATTTCCTGTCTTCCTGGTTAGTCACTCGCTCATGTTCAGGTTCGTCATCCTTGTCTTTAGGTGTTTTGTTGCAATTTGTTCAACAATTGCATCCTCACAATCTTCATGTTCATTGTAACATTGAAGGCTATTGTCAATGCATCAAAATTCTTTGTAGTTTCTGATGTGTTGCAGCTCCAAAATTATTTCATTGTCAGTCATATCTGGTATTTTTTAGTCTGAATTCTTAAAACCACAATGGGCAAAGCAGTTTTGAATTGTTTTACTTCTTATTTCTTGCCAACTATCTGCAACAGATTGTACTGCTTGTAAAATGGTAACTTTTGCACTGATTTCTTTGGCCATTGAAGATGACGCGAGTAGATTTTCTGCATTTATGATTCCCAGTGGCTGTACTAGAGATGTGGCGTTAGCAGGAAGAAATTCAAGTTGGATATTTTTTAAACACTATAATTGAGAATGAGCTGCACAATTGTGTAGAAGCAGAAGAATTTTTCTTGAATTTCATTACAATTCTGCATCCCAACTCATTAGCCATTCCTGAAAAATAACATAAGTCATCCATGCATTCTTGTTGGCATAATACAGAACTGGCAAACTGTCCATTTCTAAGCCCTTTAAAGAATTGAGGCTTGACACTTTTTCCATGTTACAGCAGCACAACACAGTAATACAATCGATTGCTTTTTTTTAACCTGACAGCACTGCAAATTTATAGCTAAGGGAACCGTCTGGTTTGGCACGGTACAACAGATCTGTTTTATCAGCATCATAGATTTCATTATTAGGACTAATCATCTGCAGCAATTCAAGCAGTTTAGTTGATTTCCACTATTCAGAGCTCTCAGTATCAGCACTGTCCTCAGCATGTGCCATCTTAAATTTTATTTCATGTCTGGTTTTCCATCGTGATAACCAACCATCTGTAGCTTTAAAGCTCACATGGCCCAACTTTCTAGCTAACTCTTCTGATTTGGTTTTTAACATTTGACCATTAACATACACTCCTTGTCCAGTTACAACAGAGAACCATTGATTGAGGGCCTCCTCAATGTCTAGATCCTTGCCTTCTCGCTTCTGTTTTTGGGATTTTTCCTGTTCTCCATCACGTGATGCCCATTCTTCTCACAATTTGTCCTATTGGTCTAACAAACATGCAATTGTAAATTTTGAAATACCGGTTATCTGTCAGCTGATGATGACTAGTGTTAGACGGTTGGCTTTTTATTTTCAAGTAAGGCGATTTGATCTGCTAACGTTAATAAATTTTTCCTTTAGCATCTTGGCAGAGGCCTTATAAAAAAAAAAAATTAAATCACTACACTGTTTATTACACTTTTTATAAAAAATTAACACACACCTGTTTTAAACAAATGTATGCTACCTAGCAGTCACTGTAAGTAGAATTGTTACACTGTCAAAATATGCACATCCTCTGTACTCTGTATCCTGGCGCTGACTGAATAGCAACACTCTCTATGTGACTCACTACATTTGCGTCATCCACAGCCACTCTCTATAAAGCAGCAAGGTGGCTCAAATAAGCGAAGTAACATTGGGTATTCTTGATTTGTTTCCATTCTTCAGTATTTGTCCAAAATAAATGGATTTCCAATTAACTACTGAACCTACTGTATATAAACTATAAAGTTTAAATCATTAAAATCTAATTTGGTATTATATTTAGCTACCAAAATCCTTCTTTTCATATTATTTTGATTTTTGGATTTGATATTTAGTGCACTTGGTAAGATAGTGAATTGGAAATTAACTAAATGCATTATTATTGAAAAAATTATTTAACACACAGAGTTTATAGTATATGTGATATATATACTTTCAGAAGTGTTATCACTGCACCTTTTGAGAACATCTTATGAAATACATAGGTATCTGTTAGGTATTTGGTTTGTTCATCTGTCTGTATTCAGTATTTGGAATCCTTACAAAAATTTGTTCATTCCAATTTTTGACCTAAATTTTGTTGATCTCAGTTTTAGTTGGGATGTATATAGAGATAAAATGTTTAAATTATAAGGCAAAAGATTTTAGATGTTAAGCTACATTACAATAACAATCATCATCAAATTCCTGATACATACCCTCAGAATGTGCACAGGATATTCTGATAGTATAACATGAAAAAGTTCAGTCATTACTAACTTCCTATCAACAGTTTTCCTCCAGATTAATTTGTGATCACTTAAACTGTTCTGTTTAAGTGACCATACCAGTGAGATTAGCTCATTCCTAAATGTTGACAATATCAGGTTCTTTCCAAATATCCTTGTTTTTAATATAAAACTGCAATTGATGCTGCCTGTTCACTTCTCTAATACCTTTCTCAGAACTCTCATATCTGTGGTCTCCAGTCTTTGATCAAGTGTTTAATTTCTAACCCAATTCTCAGATCCATATGTTAAAATTGGCTTAAATACTGTCTTGTATATCTAGTGTGGTGTTTTAATTAATTTCACTCGTTATCCATATAAATTTAATTAATTTAACGTTCAACAATGCCATCTTTGTTAATTCTGTTATCTATTTCCAAATTTAATCTGCCATCTTCACTAAAAAAATGTGCCTAAAAAAGCTGAAATGTTTTACTTTTCCTATAGGTTCTCTATTCAGGATGCATTTCATGTTTTCTGCCTAAATGCCTCAATCTTTGTTTTTTTATTGGCTATCATACCAAATGTATTACAGCAGTTATTCAATTTAGTTAGGGAATCCTGCATACTTACTTGTACTGGATTTATTTAATAGTATAACGACATCTCTTATTTTTTTCTTTCTTTCTTACTACTCCCCTCCCCCCTCAATGATATTTGAGTATTTGAGGGCTAGGGGTGAATCTTCCCTATTTTATTTTTTTTTTCATCTCTTGCAGTGGGAGTCTCCTAGGTATTTTCCTTATCTAGTAAGCTGAACAAACACAAAAAGAAGGCAATAGCAAATCATTTGCATATATTTTGCCAAGAAAATCTTATAAACAGAGGTTTAAGTTATTGTGATATGGTGCTGGAAGTGAGACCCCCAGGTTGGAAGCTATCAAAATGGTTACTTGAGAAGAGCAGAGAAGAGCTTCTGATGAAGCTGGATCAAAGCCTTCTGGGAGTTCAACCGCTGATAAGAGTTAACCTTAGAAGAAGACACCTCTGCTTTACTGATTTTCATAAAATAGAAACATGTATCAAGGAAAACTGGAACTGGTAAAGAAAAAAATGAGAACTCAAGATTTTAGGAATCAATGAACTGAGATGGACAGGAATGGGTCACTTTGAAACCAAATTTCATGATGTATTACCCTAAATATGGAAATTTGAAGAAATTGGGTAGCATTCATAGTTAGAAGAGAATGCAGAAAATACATTTTGGGTTACAACCCAGTCTGACAGATAATCCTAATCATAATAAAGTCATATGCAGTGAATGTTACAGTCATACAGGTGTATGCACCCACTACAGATTCAAATCAAGATGAGGTCAAAGAATTTTACAGTAAATTGCAACAAGTAGTATACAATATTGATAAAACAGATTTTCTCTTGATATTAGGTAATTAGAATGCAAAAATGGGAGAAAAAAGAAGAATGAGGCATCACTTGATTTAGGACTGGGGATTGAAGCAGGAGAAAGGATGTCGGAGTTTTGTATCAAGAACATTGTCTGACAAAGCTTTATTGCAAACAATTACTTTCAACAACATAAAAGAAGATTGTACACATGGACTTCACCTAATGGTGAATACAGAAATCAGATAGATTATATTGTTGCCAGCAGAAGGTGGAGAAGTGCTATCAAAGCAGCAAAAACACTACCTGGTGCATACTGTGGGACAGATCATGAATTATTGATTGCTGAAGTTAAATTGAAATTAAGGGCTAAGAAGAAGCAAAAGGACAGTATCAAAAGTCAGAAAGAAAGTAAAAAGTTTGGAGATGACCATAAGAGAATTAGAGGAACTATGGGAAGAAACAAAATGTACAGTAATAGAAGCTGCAAAGAAGACAAAGCAACAAGAAAGAAAGATTATAAAAGGCTCTCAGAAGAATCTATTCAAGTAGCAGAGGAGAGAAGAAAAATGGAACTGCAGAGAAATAAAGAAAGACAACTGAGTGCAGATTTCCAGAGACAGGAAAGATAAGGAAACACATCTAAACAAAAGGTGCAAGGAAATTGAAGAAAGCAGTATTACAGATAGAACAAGACATCTGATTAGAAAGATAAATGAAGTTACAGGGAATTTATCCTAGATTAGAAGTTGTAAAAAGTAATTTGGGAAAATGTTTGATGGAAGAAGCAATGAAAAAAATGTGGAAATGATATGTAGAGAATTTGTATAAGATAATAATATTGAAAGAGAATTTGAAAGGAGAGAATTTATTGGGGCCCATGATAATGAAAAGTGAAGTGATATCAACAATGGAATAGTGCCAAAAGGAAAAGCTCCTGGAGTTGCTGGAGTGTCAGTGGAATTATTGAGAGCAGCTGGGAATGAAGTAGTGAACATATTGACTGAAGGTTTGAAAGAAAATATACTGACCTGGAGATTTGAAAACATCAGTATTCATCCAAATACAAAAAAAAATAAATAAATAAAATCTCAGAGATTGTGAGAATTATAGATCCATCGCTTTAATTTCACATGCAAGTAAAATTATGCTAAAAGTGATCCAACAAAGGCTGGACCGTATGGGAATAGAGAAATGGCACAAGAACAGGCAGGCCTTAGGAGAGGTAGATGAACTAGAGACCAGATAGCAAAAATAAGAGGGATCATGAAAGAACCAGAGAATTTCAGAAGGAAGTATTCATATATTTTATTGATTATAAGAAAGCTTTTGATTGCATGGATCCCAATAGACTGGATTGTAATGAGATCAATGGGAATACCTGAGCATCTAATTCTCTTGATAAGAGAGCTGTATGACAACCAAAAAGCTTCAGTGAAACAATCTTTGGAGAAACAGACAGTGTTTGAGTGGAAAAGGTGGTTCGGCAGGATTGTACTATATAGTACTGTTGCCCTAACTTTTTAATATTTATAATATTTATAAAGCCACTAATCTTAATTCCACCTGGAATTAATTAGATGTGTGAGTAAGGCCATGAAAGTTAGAATTGTCAAAGCAGTGGTATTTCCAGTAGTGATGTATGGATGTAAAAGCTGAGTTATTAAGAAGAAAGAAAGAAAACAAATCAATTTATTCGAATTATGGATATGGAGGACGCTTAAAAATCCCATGGACTACAAGAATTACCAATAAGATTTTAAAGAGTATAAAGACAGAATGCTCCTTGGAGGTGATGATAGCTAAACAGAAGTTGATGTAATTTGGACATATTATGAATCATTGGAAAAGGCAATATGTTGGGGAAGTTTGAGGTGATGAGAAGATAAGGAAGACCACAAAAGAGTTGGATGGACAATATAAAAGAACTTACCAATGTGAACTTACGGTTGCTGAAAGAAAGGACAAGAGGGCTAGTAGGATGGAGAGCCTTTGTTCACCAAGAGTCGAAAATGACTGGATGGCACATAACAAGATAACATCATTTGCATAGAGCAAATAGCTGAGATTAACATCTCCACTTTTGATATCAGGTTTAATTTCCACTTTCCATAGAAGATGAATAACAGTAGGGATAATGCGCACCCTGTCTCACATATAATTTAATATCAAACTATCCTCCTGTACCTCCTTTAATGCTGTTGACTTACAACTCATGCATTGCTTAATATAATGGCTCATTTACACCATGTAACTTCAGAGTTTTGAAACAGCTTTTTGCTTGGAACCTTGTTGTGTGCCTTTTCCAGATCTCTTAAACGTCAGTGCACAAATCTTGAATAGCACAAATATCCCTATGATTTCTCAACTGTTTGTCTTAAAGTGAAAATCTTTTCCTGACATCCTCTACCTGGCGTTAACTCAGCTTGTTCATTTCAAGCCTCTGTTTCACAATTTTTCTTGGCCTTTTATCAAGTCTGCTTGCATAATTCTTACCAAGAACACTCAGCGGGGAAATTCCTCTGTAATTCTCACATTCAGTTTTATTTCCCTTTTAATAGATAAGTACTATGAGAGCTGTACTCCAGACATCCAGAATTCAACATTCTGGTCAGGCTTCTGAATTATGCAGTGTAGTCACTGTAAAATTTTTATACTTTCATATTTGAGCATTTCTGGTCGAATATCATCAATTCTAGCTGTCTTTCCACAATTTGGGTTTTTGAAGGCTTTTGTACCTCAAGTATTGATATGTATTCCTGATTGCATTTCTCTGGAATATTTTCTACTGCTGCACTGTCATTGCTTTTGTTTCACTTAGTAATCTTTCAAAGTAATTACTTTAGGCATCTAGAATATCTTTATCATTGGTTTTCATGTCACCTTTTCAACTTTGGTTCCTTTTACAGCATTCTTTCCTTTATTTCTAAAATATTTTGGTAGCCTCCAAAAATATTTTGCCACCTTCATGATATTTATTTTCTATATTCTTACCAAAGTCTTCCCATGACTTCTTTAGCCAGTTTTACACACTGCTTCACTTTCTTATAATTTTCACTGTATTCTCACAGAGCACAAGCTACAATTGCTGACAGATCAGCTATTGTAGCTTGATCAGCTATTGTTGACTGCTTTTTTAACTTCCTGAATTCATGATGGAATTCTGATTCCTCCAGCCTGACTACATGCCTCTCTGCCCAAATTAGGCAATGTTTAGGGTCTGCCACTGAATCTTTGAGAGTTAGTTCTTGTTTTTAAATTTTTCATTTTTTTCATGAATAGTATTTATCTAATTGAGTATTTATCTACTCCATTCACTTCTGAAAACTGCTCAACTTTGATTCATTTTAAAACTTTCTTTCATACTTTTCTTTTCAGTATGATATTCAGTTTTATCCAGTTCAAAACAAAATGGTGATCTCTCTTCCACTTTCAAATCCTATGTATGCTTTGTTTCCTGAACTGGCATGAAGATATCATTATCAACAATAACATAGTCAGTGAGACTCTTCTTATTTCTTGCAGCTTCTCTTCATCTGAATTTGTGCATATCTTTATGTTGGAACATGGTAGAGCTAATTCTCTTTTTACACAATTTAAAAATTAAAAATAGAATTGCTTTTTTAGAAAAAAGCAATTCTATTTTTACACGGAATATTTTGATTTAGCACGGTTCAAATGGCACTTAATTTTAAAAATTCTGTTTGAATTCAGTTCTGTTAAAAAGGATGCTATGCTGATTCCTCAAAGTTAAGTTGGTTTGTTACGGGAGGCCCACCTATATAAGGCCGCTTGGAAGGAGTTCAGCTGTTTGCTAAACAATCATTTCTTGTTTACAATTCAAAATGTTTACGTCTTGTGTTTTGTTCGTGCAATAGAGGTATACAGGTATGTATTAAATTTTGAAGTTTTGTACACTTAATATCAAATTAGTAAAATTAATTATTGATTATTTTTGGATATTTTTGTAACATTATCCCATTAATCACTATATCAGATAATTCAGTTAAACAGAAGAAGAAAATATTTCTTTAGAAACTAAGATCCAAATTTTAGATTGTTTAGCAGCTGGAGAAGGTTCAACATCCACAGGGAAAAATTTTGGATTGAACGAAGCTGCTGTGAGAATGATTAATAAAAATGAAGAGGCGATTAGAAAATGTGTTCTTTGTGAAACAAAATTAGGTGCCAAGTCATCATCGTATATGAGAGACATTATAAAAGTGAAGATGGAAAAGGTCCTAGTGATGTGGATAGAAGATTGCTCACAAAAATGAATACCTTTGAAGAGGCGATTAGAAAATCTGTTCTTTATGGAACAAAATTAGGTGCCAGGTCATCATCATATATGAGAGACATTATAAAAGTGAAGATGGAAAAGGTCCTAACAATGTGGATAGAAGATTGCTCACAAAAACGAATACTTTTAGACAGAAATATCATCAAACAGAAAGCATTAGGTTGTACGGTTGTACATTCGGGAAAAGGAGCCAACAACATCAAACAACAATTGTGATTTTTCTGCAAGGACAGGTTGGCTTACAAAATTTCTCATAATGTAAAAATATAAGGAGAAGCCGCATCTGCAGATGAGCCAGAAGCTAGGGAATTTCTTTCAAAAGTATCCAAAATTATTGAAAATGGTGGCTACACTCCTGATCAAGTTTGGAAAACAGACTAGACCAGCCTTTTTTGGAAAATAATCCCAAGTAGAACTTATATAGTGAAATCACAAAAAAGTGTTGGTGGCTTTAAAGCAGCTAAGGATCATGTGACTATTATTTTGCAGCAATGCTTCCAGAGATCGCATATGAAAACCATTACTCATTAATTGATCCCTACGACCGCAGGCAATGAAAGGTGTGGATTTTAACACGTTACCAGTGCACCGGAAGGCAAAAAAAAAAAAAAAAAGGTTGGATTACAAAAGAAATTTTTAATGAATGATTCCATTAATGTTTGTTCCAAAAGTTAAACACTGTTTGATGGAAAAAATCTGGACTTTAAAGTTTTATTGATTATGGACAATGTGCCTGGCCATCCTATTTTAGAACACCCGAATGTGGAATTTTGTATTAGTTGGCAGAAAACAACATTCTTAATACAACCACTAGACCAGGGTGTGATCGCTACCTTTAAAACTCTACATAAGAAGAACATTTCAATACATTTTGGATAAACTAGATAAGGATAATTTACTGACAGTTATTGATGTGTGGAAAAAATTTTCTATTTTGGATTGCGTTAAATTTGCTAAGTTGGCATTATCAGAATTGAAACTATCGACTTTAAATGCATCTGGAAAGCTACTTGGCCAGAATGTGTGAAAAAGAAAAACTCCGTACCTTTACATACAACTGAATAACCCAATATCATCAGATTAGCACATGCAGTTGGCGGAGAAGGATTTGATAATTTTTCATCTGCAGATTTTGAAGAATCGATGGTTGACAAGGTTGTTAGTGATGACGAAATAATAGAAGCTGTCCTTGAGAATCTCGATGAAAAAGAAAAAAGTGATGATGAAGAGATTCCACTCACTGAAGTATACTTTGCATACTTCATATCACACCAGGATTATGGTGTGATATGAAGTATGCAAAGATATACTCAAAACAGGATCTCAACGATTAATTACAGCGTTCATGATAAAAAAAATCAAACTTCAAAATTATTGGAAATTAGTGCTAATTTAGTTCCTTTTACTGAAGAAAATGTTTTGCCATTGCAGTATGAACAGGATGGCCAAAGTGTTTCAAGTGATGGAAGTGATTTAATTCCAGTCTCACACAAAAGAATGCGTCTAGTGTCAGAAAGTGATAGCAAATAAAATTTAACTAATAACCATATGCGTGGATGTATTTTGGCCTTTTCGAATTTCTGTTTTATTAGTGAAACACTATTTTCTTTAAGAAAGATACATATGTATATACTTTAAATAAGTATTTAAAATAAAAAAATATTCTATTAAAATTAAATAGAGTTTTATTCAATGATTTTCATCTGTTTTGTTTGAAAATAACTTATTGTTCATATCAGGTTTTCACATCTGGAACCATTCTTCTATTTTTTCATATGCACTTTATTCTTTTTTACACAGTTTTCATTTACACGTTTTTTTCTGGAACTAATCTATCGTGTAAATGTAAAATTGGGTGTATTTATAATGACCAGTTCATGTTCTCAACAGGAATCCAGCAGGTACTTACCATTAATATTAGCTTTGCTCTTTTTTCTAAATTTTCCCCAAACCTTTTTATGTCTGATAATCATTCTCTCCTCTTCTGATCTCCAACAAGGACTAACTTTTCTATTTTTCTTTTGTCAGCTGTTTTCTCTAATAATTGTCCATTTCCCCCATGCTGATATTTGTCCACATCACTATGTTGTCTACCATTCAAGAAGATTATCCTCATTTTTAGTGGTGAATACTAATGCTGCTCCTCCTTCTCTCTGCCATAAAAGGTTTATTTGTAAAACTATAGTATATTTGTGTCATGGGTAGGTAAGAATTTTTTCCAGCTATTTTTACTGACTATATATTTTTTGTATTTTTATTCGTTTTTTACGTAGTTTGGAAACCCTGCCCTAGAGACCGAACATGGAAATTTTTCATGTTCGGTCTCTAGGGCAGGATTTCATTTTTCATTAACCACTCGGCCGACCATGCAGCTGTTAATGCTTCTTATGTTTATGGTGCCAGTCTTGTGCCTGCCATTAGACATCTCTACCATTGTGCTTTCTTTTCTAATAATACATTCAACAGGCATGTCCTATTGTGAAACTGTTGCCTTTTTTTCTTATCTAGAAGGGTTTTGTAGGTTTGGCAAGGTCTGTTAAGAAATTCTCTTCTGAGGATGTCCTAGTCAAAATAACTTTAGAGAAACTCCCAACTCGTTTGCAACATCAATAAGAGAATACCGGTTACAAAACATTGAACTTTTCTGGAGGAGTAATATCAAAGTCAGACCTTCTTGATATTCCAAACAGAATATTTTCTCTGAAAGAATAAGATCTTGGAGTAACAGCAATAAGATGAATGTATAAGAATGGAGCTTGTTCTGTGTTTCCATGAAAGTAGCCTTTCTCATCTGCTCTGTAAAGCTGTACATTTTAAATCCTTTGAAATGCTTCAATATTAGAAATACGGTCTTCTCAGTCTGCCTTGTCACGGCTCTCTCATCTGTGCCCACCTGACAGTAAAGAGCTCAAAACTAAAGACCACATGCAGAACAATTTAATGTGTCATGAGGGTGAACATCCAGCTTACTTCTAAGCATGTCAAAGGTGGAAGGATGAAGATTCAAGAGATTCAAAAGATCAAGGTGGAGCAGGACATTTCACATTAAGTAGTTTACCATAATGTTTATTATGCTGAGAAAGGAACAGTAGAAAAAAAAAAAAAAAGTATCTAAGGGGATTGTAACATATACATGCGTGCACCATCTTCTCACAATTACGTTATCCCTGAGTGTTATAATCTAGTTTGTTTTTCAATGGAATAATTAAGGAATCTAATGAATATGTTTTTGCTCCAAAATACATACATGGAATAATTCCTTTAAATGAAAACTAGTAAAAAATATAAATAAATAATGACATGAGCACCACCATACGAGGAAAAGTGTAGTTAGAAGATGTCCCATTAATGCACCAACAAAGCATACTTTATGTGATAGATCATCTTCATTTTAGCTTTGTTGCTTGTGAATTTCTGATTTATACTTACCCTACTTATTAGATAGGTAGAAGTAAATTGTCTATTTGTTCTTGTGCTTTCCTGATCTAAATCCACTAGACTTTGATTTGTTGAGACATTTATAATCACTTTTGTATTAATCTTGTTAGGCATTTGAAGTTTCTGTGAATATATTGTGGCAGGTTGCAAGATTATCCATAATACATCAGGAATTTTTAACTTATTCAGTAGTCGATACCACAATTCATCCATAAAGCCTGCATTAGATTTTGAACACTTCCTATGAAAAGCCTCTAACAGACTTTCTGTTATTTGTAATATGTGTATGTGATATGTGCATTATAATACTTATTATGTCCTTTTTTATTTTCTGAGAACCTGCATTAGATTTTGAACACTTCCTATGAAAAGCCTCTAACAGACTTTCTGTTATTTGTAATGTGTGTATGTGATGTGTGCATTATAATACTTATTATGTCCTTTTTTATTTTCTGAGAACCAGTGTAAAATAGATGTTATTATTTTCACAGTATTGATGACAACACAAAATGTTAAGAAAATAATATTTATAAACTTATTTGCTGATATTTTGCTGGTATTATACGTAGCATCTTCAGAACATGAAAACAGTTTGTCACGGTATGCAAAACAACAATTTGGTATAACAGTGAGACTAGTTTAAAAAAATTGTAATGGACAACACAAGGAACTAAAGTCCTAATTAGGTGCCATCTCTGTTGGAAAAAGAGAGAAAACAAATAATAATTAAATCTTAAAATCACTGTCTCCCAGATCTTTGATAAATTTATACAACCATACTTGTTGAGGTTTGGAGTATGTTTTAAAGCTTCTGTTGATTACAAAAACAATCTCTCTGTCTTATGACTTCTGTGTAGTAGCACTTTTGTTTTCTTCCAATTGATCCTGTGTGAAGTGGTATCCAAGATGTAAAATACAGTGTAAAATAGATATTTTGGATGTAAATAAAGATTTATTATAAAGAATGGTTTTGCAAAATGTTTTTCTCATCATCATCAATTTCCTGATATGCACCACCAAGGGATGTTCAGGTATGACAGCACTACATGATTAAGTTTGCATTATCTACTATCAACAATTTTCCTCCAAATTAGTCTATTACTTGTAAGCACTCCAGTATTGTCATATCGAACATTTTGTTCTTCTAAGCACTTCTGACCAAATGAATCCACCTAGACCTTGCCATCTTGTCATCAAATACTTGTTTTGCTAACCTTTCCTCACCTAATTCTATTTAAGTGGCCATACCAACTTAGATTACCTCTCCTTACACATTCTTGAATGCTAATAGTGTCAAATTCCTTTCTAATATTTTCATAAAAAAACGGTTCACTCCCCTAATTTTTCTCAGAACCCTCATATCTATGGTCTCTATTCTTTGAACAAGTGCTTTATTTCTAACCCAACTCTCAGATGCACAACTTAAAGCTGGTTTGAGCACTGTCTTTTATACTGTTAGTTTGATGTTTTGGATAATTTCTCTCTTATTTCATATAAATTTATTCAGCTGGCTACCTACCTTACAAGCTTTGCTTATTCTGTTGTCTATTTATATTTGATCTGCCATCTTCCCTAAAAATTTAAACTGTACCTAAATAGCTGAAATATTTTATTTGTTCTATAGGATCTCCATTCAGAATGCAGCTGAAATTTTCTATGTTTCTGCCTATTTTCATAGTTATGGTTTTTTTATTGCTGATTTTCATGCGAAATTTGTTATACTGTTATTCAATTTAGTTAGATAATCTTGGAGACTTAACCAAATGTGTTTAGGAGTACAACATCATCTGCATAAAGCAAAGAGATGTTGGACATCAATTCTAATATCAGGCCTAATGCAATTTTCTTTCATAGTGTGATCCATGTAAATGATAAATATGAGTGGAGATAATGTGCATCCTTGTATCACCCCTGATTTTACACCAAACCATCTTCCTGTATTTCCTTCAATTCTAACTGCTAATGGACAGTTTAAATATATACTGTGTATTGCTCTGTATAATGTTCCATTCATCTCATACAATTGTAGTGTTTTGAAAAACTTTTCTCTGGGCACCTTGTCATATGCCTTTTCCAGATCTACAAAACTTAAGTACAGATCCTTGTCATATTCTCCCATTATTTCTCAACTATTTGTCTTAAAGTGAAAATCTGATCTCGACAACCTCTATTTGGCCTAAACCCAGATTGTTCTTCTTCAAGTTTCTCTTCCACAATCTTTCTCAACCTTTTTTCAAGTGTGCTTGCATAAATATTACTTAGAACACTAAGTAGAGAAATTCCTCTATAATTCTCACATTCAGCTTTATTAATTTTTTTTTAAAGAGATGGGTACTATGGGAACCCTCCCAGTAAATGATACACTAAAGACTCCTTTCCGGAATATTCAATCAGGAATTTGCAAAATCTTCTGAGAAAAACTATTTAAATCAGGATATGTTAGCTAGAACAATCACCTCTTTAAACAAATTAAAAGTGTAATAATAGGCTCCTCATGTTCACTCCCTTTGCTAACTTATCCATGAAATCTTTGGAAACTTCGACACTGCATTTGGGTCCTCTCTCCCCAAGCCCAATGTATGTTTGTGGTATATAGATAATATCTCTACCATTTGATCTCATAGCCCACATACTCTTTTTTTTTTTTTTTTTTTTACAGTTCCTCAACAATATCAACCTCTCAATTTGTTCTATAGTTATTATTATTATTACAGGCAACTCCAGGGAGTCCTTAGACTCATCGAGGGAGGCCCCAAATCATGTCACAATTATTCGACATTCACATAGTATCTATGATACCTTGCCTTAAACTCATTCACTGTCACAGCACCCACTACAGACTCTGGCAGCTTATTCCACTCATTCAGCACTCTAAAAGTAAAGAACCCAGCTCTAACACTCTTATTAACCACACTCTTGCCCAGCTTCCATGGATGCCCCCTAGTCCTCCCGCCACCAGCCCTGTTCTCAAAAATATATTCTGAATTAATCTTATAGAAACCCTTCAGTAATTTGAATGTCTCAATCATATCTCCCCTCCTCTGCCTATCAACCAATTTCTGCAACCCACAAATCCTCAACCTGTTCTCATAAGGTTCATTCCACAGACCTGCTATCATCTTGGTCACTCGCCTCTGGATCCTCTCAACCTTCACCCCATCAAAAAGAAACCTAGGTGACCAAATCTGGGCACAGTAGTCGAGATGGGGTCTTATCAAGGCTCGATACAGAGAAACAATAACATGCTTGTCTCTGCTCGTCAAAGTATTCTTCAGCAACCAAGTGATTTGATGAGCTGATTTGGCCACTTTTGCAATGTGTCCCCCTAAACTTCAACTCCTTATCCACCAACACTCCTAAATCTCTCGCCTCATCCTGGAGTACAGTTCCACCTTACATTTTGCCACATTAAATTGACATCCATTCTCCTTAGCTCAGACCTCCAATCTATCCAAATCATCCTGCAAAATTTTGACATCATCTGCATTCACTATTGCCCTACCCAACTTTACAGCATCATCCACAAACAAATGAACTGTTCCTCTCAGATCCTTTCCTATATCATTAATGAACAAATTAAACAGCAGTGGTCCAAGAACAGATCCTTGTGGCACACCACTAGTCACAGGCTGTCTTTTGGACTCTACTCCTGAATAAACCACTCTCTGATATCTCTCCGTCAACCACCCTCCTATCCATCTCACCAATCCTATATCCATCCCCATATATGCTGCATTTTACTGATTAGAATTCCATGTGGCATCCTGTCAAAGGCCTTAGCAAGATCCAGTAGAATCACTGTAAACCCATTACCCTTATCCAGTTCAGCCGTTACTGTGTTATAATACGTGAGCAAGTTACTGAGGCATGACCTACCCTTCACAAAACCATGCTGTTCCTGATACAGTATCCCATTTTCATCTATCCAGTCTTGTATTTTCCTCTTGACTATTTTCTCCAAGACCTTGATAACGATTCCTGTTATGCTGATTAGCCAGTAATTTTCAACAGCAGCCTTGAAACCACCTTTATGCAGTGGAACTATTTTCCCCTCTTTCCACCCCCCTTGGAACTGACCCAGACTCGAAGCTCAAATTAAACAAAATGGTCAAGGGCACTTACAATTCTTTAGTCACTTCAAGTACAACACGAGCTGGTATACCATCCAATCCCACAGATGTATTGACATTGAGGTTCTGTTAATAGACTATTTACCTCTACTTCATTTATCACAATTCCGGTATAAGCTGTCGGTTCTTCCATTCCTGCAATGTCACCACCTGGATGATATACTCTTGCAAAGTGCTCGCTCAGTAATTCCACTATATCGACTGATTCGGTTACCTCCTTACCCTCAGCATTTTTTAAAATCATTCTGCCATGAACATTTTTCCTTTTACTTGCAACGTATTGAAAAAACTGTTTGGGATTCTCTTTAGCCTGCATGGCCAATATTCTTTCATAATCCACTTTTGCTTTTCTTACCGCTCTTGTTACCTTTCTGGCCTGTGCTTTATGCTGTTCTTGCACCTGCAGGTCACCTTTCTCCTTAAATTCCCTCCACAATTGTTTCTTTTTTTGCAGCTCACGCTTAATTCATCCATTTAACCCCTACTTGATTTATTATTCGGACTCTTGGTATACAGTCAACCATTGCCTTCTGCAAACACTTCTTAACCACCTCCCATGCACTATCAACATCCATCCCTTGCAGTTTTACATGCCATGGTACTGAGCCAAGCACACTCCTAAGCTTGTCATACTTACCAGCCTGGTAATTCCACATGTACCCTGTCTTAATTGTAAATTTCACTCCTTTAGCCACCTCCCAAGTCATGACCTTATGATCACTCTCACCAATCGGTGGCAACATGGTCATGTTCGTTACAGCCACATTCTCAGATGCGATTACTAGGTCAAGAACTCTCTGCCCCCTAGTATTTTCCATTACATGCTGTCGCAGATAGTTGTCCCTTAATAACTGCATAAAATCCAATTCCTTCCTCCCATGTGCCCTCTCCTCCTTCCAGTCAATGTTACCATAATTGAAATCCCCCATACCCTCCTTCCACTCATTTCTTCTATTTGCCTATGCATACTATCCCCACCATCTATTCCATCACCTGGTCTATAGCAACATCCAATTGTATATTTTGTTATGCTAGCCTATATCTCACACCAAATAGCCTCAAATGTGCTCTTTTCTCTATCCTGCAGTTCAACTTCTATACTCCTTGGCTGCAACTCATCAGCTATCATCAATAACACTCCCCCCCATCTTTTTTATTCTCCCTCACTCCTGAACACACTATACCCATCACATTCAATCCCACTAGCTTTATCATCTTCTGTCAGCCATGTTTCACTAATACCAACAACCAAGGCCAAAAACTCCTCCTCCTTGTTCCTAATACTCCTGGCATTAGTGTACATGAATGGCAGAAGCCCATTAGTCCCATTCCTACTTTGATGCCTTATACTAACTATCCCATTCTGATTTGTTGTCCTTTGTACTCGCTCGGGCATAATATACTCATTCGTACACTCAACTGCCTCCCTAAAGTTTGCATATCTACTCCCCCCCCCCCTTAATAAATCTAGTTTCCCTGAGTCTGTACATCCACTTCATTCATCAACACTTTTTCAAGCCTCCATACAAATCCATTCAAATGTAAACCATCCATCTTATATAAATCCTTTCGCCCATCAAACTCACTCCACACATCCACAAATTCCACACCACTCTCCATGCATAGCCCACACATAAAGTCATTGGCAATTATGGCCCTCCTTCTAAACACTTCACACTGTCATACCGTGGAAAAATACTCACCATCCTAACTCTCTCACTCTTCTCTTTTGCTACCTCTAGTAATTCCCTCATATCCTCTATCATTTCCATTTTGTCCTCTTTCAAATCATTTGTTCCTGCCACGATTATCATCTCTTTCACCCTCTGTTTTTGCGCTCTAATAGACTCGCTGATGTCCTTAATGTTCGCGCCTGGTTGGTACGATTTCGTCAAACTCAACTATCACACCTCTTAATAACGAATCTCTGTACAGCACTCGCTCCTTCATTTTGTTTACATTTACGAACATTCTCTTATTTTTCATATCATACTTTCACCGTTTATTAGTTGGTACGTTCAGTACACATTTTTGCATACACTCCAGCTGCCACTTTGCTCTATGTATCGCTTCGCTCAACCGTGCGATCTCACTACTTGCATCTATCTCACCATTTTCATTATCATTTAAATCATCCATTCGTTCTGTATTTTTACCTTCAATTACACTTTCAACGTCGCTCTCACACCTATCTGGTACTACCTCGCAATTTCTTATCACATCACTATTTTCTATATTCTGACTTTCTTTAACGATATCACTCTCGCCACCCGAAATACGCTTTAGATCCTCATTCTCCTTACACTTTCTGCACATATTCACTCCACTATCATCATCTAACTAGACTCCAACCACTCTCTGCAAAGCATACATCTCAACAGCACATTGCATAAACTCTTTTATATCCAAATTCTTAAACAAACATGGCGACCTGGCCGCCATTTTTTTTTTTTTAATCGGTGCCATGTGGACGCTATTGTATCTTAAAAATAATTATTGAAATAACACAGAAAACACACAAAAATTGCACAGACACACTAAGATACAAAAAGCAAACCATGCTACATAAAATTGCCAATGATAACATAAAATAATACTGATCTTTTTAGGAGCTCTCGACAAGCCGACGATCATATCAGTGCGACATCTACCAATAGTTGAAGAGGAAAAAGAAGGGACTCTGGCTTTCTTGGATACTTTCATTACCTTACAAGGTAGTCAGATCCTCCATGTGTTCATTCTCTCATAAGCTCACCCCTGCTACATGCACACAGGTAGATACTTACATACCACTTCACATTACCATCCTGCCTAGAAATTTGGAATTTTCAAAACTTCAGCCTCCATAGCAGAGCAAATTTTGTCCTCAGACCTGCACTGCACTGCATATAAAACAGCAGGCTCTACTTTCATCATATGAATAAAATGGCTATAAGAAATAACTCTGGCTAAACTTCTTAAAAAGAATAACTCTTTCCCCAACAATCTGACTATACGTATACCATATCCCTGACCTACATCAAAGGTACAATAGATACACTTGTCTTGCTTCTGAAACAGCACAAAAATAGAATAGTTTACAAACCTGTGAACAAGGTTTCCACTTTACCGAAATAAATCAGAGAGCAACAGGATTCTCTCTCTCCTATCCAGTTGTTTATGTTATACTCTGTCTATGTGGAATTCAGTATGGTAGCTTGGTAAGAAGAAAAGAACATAAAAGGTATATTTGATATAGACAACCTAAAGTGGTCTTGGATAAAGAGCATTTCATCAGTTTCAAAGAACCAGGCTAATACATAAGTCCCAATTTAAATCATAGAAACTGTTTGGAGCAGTCAAGCCCTGACTTAAGCTGCTTCCAGGAACATTCTATAGTTATAACTGCAACAGAACTGATGATGTGATCCTAAAATTTTGATGCACTGCCCTATCCTTCCATCAACAGTAACTATAGATCACCACAGAGAGCATCACTGTTGCCCTCCATTCATGTAAATATCCTTGTTCTCAAGGTGGTGATTTCATTCTCAGTCTTTGCTGAGTGCATGTCTTTAAAATACCTTTTATAATGCCAGTAAAATGTCAGCATGTAAATAATTAATTTAGTTAGTAAATTCTTTATTTTCTTTCCAGTTCCACGTATTCCAGAAACTTCAACATGAACTGTGGACACCTTTGTGTATTATTATTGCAGTGACCTATTAGTACATTAGTGCTGTGTATTTACAAGTTTTGAAAAGAGAATCAACCTGTTGATGTTTTGAACAGTTTAATGGTGTAGTCCTTAAGGAGCACTTATGAGAAATTGTTCCCGAGAGCATAGGTAGAAAAAGTGAAGTAGACTGAGAAGAGGTTGGACAGGAAATAGATGGTGACTAGACGCTTCTTGCATTTTTACAAGCTTATTGGAATATTTCCATATTCAGATTTTTGTAGCTACTGTGATTCAAGTTTCTGGAATAAAAACTACTTAGAACTGGAATGAAAATAAATAATTTAATAACAGAATTAAATATTTATACACTTGTTTTGCCAGCTCAAGCTATCAATGATACATCTTCAATGAAGACTGAGGAATGAAAGGACTTGGAGAACAAGTACAGTCATGTACACTTTCCCTTCCTGTACATGACTGTACATTAATTTTTAAAAAAATTAATGTTATTCGGCTCAAACATTCCCTTATGGGAAAAACACGTTAATTTTTTTTTTTTTTTAATTAAGACCTTCTAGATACTACATCTGTCTAATGAAATCTTTCTCATTATGCACTGCATTATACATGTCCAAAAGGGGATGTGCTTTGCATTATGGGATATATACTAAGGCAGGTGAAATGAAGTCATTAACCTCTATACCCAAGTAGCTCAGACGTGAATATATTTAATCCTCAAAACTTTGTTTTGCTTCCTTGGGAAAAGGATTAAAACCAAGTATAAAATTTCTTCATATCTTTAACACATGTTAAAAATTATTCTAATTTTGTGAATGTTTTCAAATAACAGTTTTCTTATAATTTATATTACATTTTTACGTGTTTACAAAGTACGTAGATTTAGATGATGCTAATTCATATTTGGTAAAAATTATTTTCTGTGTAATGAATTAGAATTGCAAATCATTCAGCACATTTTCTTTGATTATTGATTATTTTAATTTTTTTGATTCGGAGATGTAGGAAAACTGGATTTATTAGACCTTAGGCAACCAACCATTGTTCCTAAATGTACTAGGTTATCAATCTTTCATGGGTAGAATCGCATAAAAATGTATATAAGTTCCTTTTGAAATATCTCTGCAGTGAACATATAGGGTTTAATTACATATACAACTTATATAGAATTCTATTTTTATTTACTACTCTTGTCCAGTGTTTCAAAATAGCTTTCAGGAGGCAGCCATCTGAACATTTAACAGAAAAAAAAAAAAAAAAAAAAGTGGTAAAAGCATAGTTAAGGAAGTTTGTTAGAGTTTAATTGATATATTTCTGTATTTGTCTTTTGGTGTACTTTTAACCTATTAAAATATTAATAAGAAAATTTTTCTAAGTTTAATTTATATGAGAGCCTACAATGGGCATTCATTAGCTCTATTTCTTATTAACTGTTCTTTTTATTTTTAGGTGATGTCATGGAGTCATATGTTAGAGACCTTTCCCATGTACTGTGATAGCACAGTATTCAAAAACAATCACTTGGGGTCAGAATTATTATTTTTATTGGCAGCTCAGGAGTCTCAGAGCATAGCTTTATTTCACTTAAAAAAAGATGTATCTCAGATTCAGCCAATTTCGTTATCAATGCCATTACATCTTTCTCAGCCTACAGATTTTGCACGTAATCTAAATTTAAATGCATTACCAATACACGAAAGTATTTTTTCAAGACTTTCTTTTCCACTTATTGGAGTTTGTAATGTGGCGGATGAAGATTCCGAGCAGTTTACTGTTCTACAGATGACATCAGTGGGAGATGTATTTTACCAGACTTACAGGCACACTTCCTCTCAAGGACAAGAAGAGAAATCACACAAAGTTGGCCCTGCTTGTACATTGCTTCCTACAGAAAGCCTTCTCTCAAGTGTTGAGCAGTGGCTAAAATTAGCAGAAACCAGTACATATAATCCTGAAATAGTAAAAGAATTGCAAACAGTGGACTTATCCCTGGAATTTTCTGGTAAGCAGAACCAGAGATTATTTTGAATGTAGCAACTTATAAGAATGTTTTCCATTATATTTCACTCCACTAACATTAAAGATACAGGTCACAAGTTTAAATTAAGGGAAAGAAATTAATCATCCTTTCTGTTTATTTAAATAATATTCTTTGACTGCTTTGTTTTTCATCTATAACTTTGATAATAAAATGTATACAGTGCCAAGAAGTAAGATATCATTGCATTTCAGAATATAGCTGATAACTAGACATTATAAATTACTCAAACCAAAGAAAATAAATAATACAAAATAATAATTTAATAAATATTTCATAAAAATTACTAAATATTAAGTCATATCTTGAAAATAAACTGCTTTTAATCCTTTCCTTTAGTGTTACATGTGATCGGCATTCATTTTAGTAGCTTATAGAAACTTCAACTGTGTTAGGAATAATTAGGAAAAGAAAACAGAAGAATTATTTAATCAGTCACATTCTGGCCTGCAGATACAGTTCAAAAATTACTTCTACTACACTCATTCCAAGAGAAGTTATGGTTTGCCCAAGATTCACAAGCAGAATGTACTGCTTTGACCAATGTTGAAGGTATCAACAGCCCTAATTATAATCTAGGCAAGAAACTAGCATCAACACTCATGGAGTTGGTAGGTCATTTCTTCCTCCTATATTAAAAACAGTTTGTGAACAAAGTTAAGGACATCACACTTGAAAAGAAAAGTTATTTATTAATCAGTTTTGATGTCTTACCCTTTTCACAAATATCCCAATCAATGACAGTTCTTCTTTTACAAGACAAATTCCTGCCCGATATCACAGTACTCTTTGCCCATGTACAGTTAAGGAAGGCAAAATACATTTTATTTCTGGCAAAATACATTTTATCACTTTCAGTTGCTAATGTTTATATGGAAGCTTTTGAGCAATGTGCTTTAGATTCCTTTACTTTAAAACCCAAAGTCTGGCTTAGATATGTTGTTGACAATGTTTTTGTCATCTGGTCACATGGGACCAGATGACGAAAGGATCCAAGTCTTTCTCAGCAATCCATACAAACAACACAAACACATACAATTGAAATTAAAAAGTCAGAATGCACTTGTCACGTCTTCCTTCTGGCAGTCTTTCATTCACTATTTACCAAAAGCCTACACATACTGGCCAATATATATACACCTTACCATTACCCAACCCAAAAACTAGGTGTCATTAACACGTTCAAAAACAGAGCTTTAAAGGTTTGCTCCAGTGAGCAAGTACTTAAACGTGAATTAAAAGTTATCAGCAGTATCTTCCTGAAAAATGGCTATATCAAAAATACTATCACCAAAATTCTTCACAAGACTCCACTTAAATACAAAAATAAACTATATTACAATAAAACTGTAGCCATTCCATACATTAAAGGGATATCAGATAAAATAAATAGAATACTACAGAAATACAACTTTAATGCCACCTTTAAACCTCCTACAAAATTATTCAACTCATCCAAGGATCCATTTCCTCCACTGGCCCACCCTGGAGTATACAGTATTTATTGCACCTGTAATTTGCCCTATATAGGTGAAACAGGACGCACAATTCCTATCTGAAAAAAGGAACATAAGTGGCACATTAAATTTAATACCTATAATAAATCTGGCCTTGCTTATCATACTCTGAATACTCTCCATGGAATTGACTGGAAAGGCATCTGTTATTTACCTCACACTGAAACATAAATTTAATGAGACCTGTGAAATTCTTCTCAACCACCCTAATCTTAATAATAATGGTGATCTAAAAATCACAAGAATATGGATGGCACATATTCTACCCACATAACCTTTTGGTGTAAGAGTTAATTATAATTAGCTAATTATAATTAATTATAATTAGTTATATTATAGTTAATTATAATTATAATTATTGTCATATTCTACCCACATAACCTTTTGGTGTAAGAGTTAATTATAATTAGGAATGTAGTAATCTAGGATCTTAGCTTTTTTTTTTTTCTTCACTAGAGGTCATCAGGGCAGTAGAAAAATGGTTGATCAAATCATTGTCCTTTGACATACTATTTGATATGTAATATAGCTTGTCTTTATATATATATGTGTGTATACTTTAGGTGATGACCTTAATATGAATTTTGAAACATCAGGAAATTAATTATTTCGAATGCAGCTGTAGTCTCCATAATTTACCGAAATGAAAACTGTTTTTAATGTCTATAATAAAAAAATATCAAAAATCAAAGCAGCGTATTTTTTTCCCCATAATTATTGTCATATTATTGGTGAAATGGCATACCTAAAGAAAAGATTGGCCACACCTATGTGGCCAAATAATTAAGTAACTAAATTATTTGTACTCTCACTTGGTTTTGTTTCAGATATTGTTGCAAGAATGATTGCGTTTGGGGAGGAGGGAAGTATTATCCATTTTTGCACTTTTAATTAGTAGTTAGGTGATTGTTGAATTGGCTAATACGAGATGATTGACATCTGAAATCCTTTTATTCATTTTAAAATATCACTCGTTAAAGTTTATAACTGGCCTCTTTTTTTTTTTTTTTTTTTTAATCCAGTATACATTTCATATAAATGCTTCTATGAAAATCAGTCATTTAAATTATTTTAAATGACTGATTCTGAGAGATAAAGAGATGACATGGCTTATTTAAAAAGATACTACTAGTTTACTAGTTTCGTTGAATGGATCAACTTCTTCAGGTATCACAATCAAAGAAATATACAAAAAATAACAGAGACTTAAAAATTGCATTAACAGTACTAGTCCAAAAAAACAGTAGTACATTTTGAAAATAGTAATGCGAGCTTGAGTTCCAAATAAAAGTTGACTACTTGCTGTCACGAATGCGCCAGTATTGAACAGAGGCAATGTGTGCATCAGAAAGATTGAAACTTAGGGAGTTATCGATATGGGAAGAATCTAAGGCAATTTCTCTGGACTTGACAATTAGAAGTTTGTGTCCAGTCCACAATGTGTTGGCGGCCTTCATCTGAGTTAACGGAGAAAAGAACGTGGCTAGAGAGAGCGCTGGCTCTAGTCTTGTTGTAGGAAATATCTCTACGGTGTTCTTCCAGAAGAAGAAGGATGGATTTAGCAGTTTAGCTGTAGTTTGGCTCTGGCTTTCCACAATCACATAAGATCTTGTAGACTCCTGGAAACTGAGTTGGAAGATGTTTCTCTTCAGGTTTACTAAGTATGGAGCGTAGTGAAGCAAGTTCTGAAGTTAAATTTCTTGAGAATTTTAGCTAGTTTTGGTGAAAGAGAGCTGACCTAAGGCAAAGAAATAAAGGCTCTGGGGGAAGAGGGATCTTCAGAAGCAGTTGAGTGACGGAGAGAAAGAAATCTTCTGTTAGTAAAGATTTGGCCTGGTGTGCTAAGGTAGAAATAATACCAAATTTTTGCGGAGGGTAGTGATGGGAAGAAGCATGAAGGTATCTGTCAGTATGAGTAGGTTTTCTAAAAATTGAGATTTTAATACTTTCAGAACATCTGGTAAGCTTCAGATCTAGAAAGGGAAGGCAGTCATCGGATTCCAGTTCGAAGGTAAAAGAGATTTTTTCATGAAACTTTTTTAGGTGGTCCAAAAATAATTGAGGTTGTTGACACCGTCTTCCCAGATGAGGAATATATCGTCTATATAACGATACCAAAATTTTGGTTTAAGGGGAAAGGAGTTAATAGCTTTTTCTTCAAAATCATTAAGAAATATATCTGCGAGAATCGGAGAGAGTGGGCTGCCCATGGCTAGATCTCATACTGACAGATACCTTCATGCTTCTTCCCTTCACTACCCTTCGCAAAAATTTGGTATTATTTCTACCTTAGTACACCGGGCCAAATCTTTACTAACAGAAGAAATTGAAAATGAACTCCTTTTTCTTAAAAAGACTTTTATCAATAATGGTTTCTCTCCTAATAAGATTGAAAAATTTCTTTCTCTCCATCACTCAACTGCTTCTGAAGATCCCTCTTCTCCCAGAGCCTTTATTTCTTTGCCTTACATCAGCTCTCTTTCACCAAAACTAGCTAAAATTCTCAAGAAATTTAACTTCAGCACTTGCTTCACTACGCTCCCAAAACTTTGCTCCATACTTAGTAAACCTAAAGAGAAACATCTTCCAACTCAGTTTCCAGGAGGCTACAAGATCTTATGTGATTGTGGAAAGCCAGAGCCAAACTATGGCCATACTGCTAAATCCATCCTCCTTCGTCTGGAAGAACACTGTAGAGATATTCCCTACAACAAGACTAGAGCCAGCGCTCTCTCTAGCCACGTTCTTTTCTCCGTTAACTCAGATGAAGGCCGCCAACACATTGTGGACTGGACACAAACTTCTAATATCCATGTGTGCTATGATGAACTTGAAAGAAAGATTGTCGAGTCCAGAGAAATTGCCTTAGATTCTTCCCATATCAATAACTCCCTAAGTTTCAATCTTTCTGATGCACACATTGCCTCTGTTCAATACTGGCGCACTCATGACAGCAAGTAGTCATCTTTTATTTGGAACTCAAGCTCGCATTACTGTTTTCAAAATGCACTACTGTTTTTTTGGACTAGTACTGTTAATGCAATTTTTAAGTCTCTGTTATTTTTTGTATATTTCTTTGATTGTGATACCTGAAGAAGTTGATCCATTCAACGAAACTAGTAAACTAGTAGTATCTTTTTAAATAAACCATGTCATCTCTTTATCTCTCGGTATCAGTCATTTAAAATAATTTATAATATTTTCTACCGAGTAAAAATGAATGTTCAGGATATATATATATTCAGATTTCTTTTGTTTAAATTATGAGAGGAGGGCAGGGTCTGGAAAGTTCTGATATAACCACAAGAGAGAACATACTAGTAGTAGAGTTATGAAGATAACTTATGTTCTTTCTTGTAGTTATATCAGTTGCTTTAATATCATTTTTGTTCTAGGTGTTTATCAGAACTTTCCAGACTGCCTCTGTGTGTGTGTGTGTGTGTGTGTGTGTACAGTATACATATATTTAAATTACTCTAAAGTTGCTCAGTCTGTTAATTACTTGAGAACCAAATAAGATAAAAACTAATAATACAGTCAACTATCTTTGAAAACAAATAAATAGTTTGCTGTAGTGGATTTATTTAGCAGCATTGATTCTGTAGTGCATTGGCTGAGCATTTTTAAGTTGCTTGTTATAGTGAGTAAATTCAGTGGTAGATGAAGTGATAGCCCACTGTAAAACACTTTTCTGGGGTCAGTAAGTTTCATTGTTGTGCTTTATAAAATAGTTGTCATTATGTTAACCCACTAAGTTGCACTGTAAGAGAATAGATTACTAGTTTTCTTGTAGAATAAATGTTTTTTGTACCTTGAGATTTATCATAACAATGCAATAAAGTGTTATCCAACTAAATGCAGAACTTGTTATTAAGCCAAACTTACCTTTATCTTTTTTTCTTTTTTTATGTTGATCCCAACCACAAAAAAAGTTGGAAGTATGTAGCTAATTTTAGTACCATAGGAAAGCAGAGGTTAGATAAGCTGCCTGTTTTAAAGACCAGACATGGTCTCTAGAATTAACATGGACCTCTTTTTTTTTTTAGCCTGCTTCAGGCATCTAGTAAACAGGGTAATGGTTTGAAATTGGGTGATAAAAATCATCTATCACTTAAAAGATATTTACAAACAACCTTGCCATAATGGGATTTGAATCCACCGTTATAGGCTGGAGATTCTATCCTCTTGACTAACCAGGAAACTGAAAGGTTTCTAAATTTTTGTGTCTGTGTTTTAAGTCTGTGACTACTTTTAAGTAATGTTAATCATCGTCATATAGTTTAATGTAAAAATATACTTGTAGACATTTTCTTGTTAGTTAAGCACAATCAGTAATTTAAAAGAAATTTTGTGATAAATTAGTATAGTAGATGCTTGCTGTAGCAGACCTGTAGTGACCAAAAAGCGCTTGTTGTTATTATTATTATTAAGAGAGACGGAGTCAGGAACTCATCGAGGGAGGTCATGCTATTCGCACCAGCTATTCATGCTACATGCATGAATAGCTGGTGCATGTAGTGCATGCGCTCCATTCCAATCATGCACTACTCTATGGCAAAAAATTCTAGCCTTAACCCTACTTGACAGCATTCATTCTCAACTTCCATGAATGCCCTCATGTCATTTCCCCACCCTCCATAAAATGAAAAATTTCATATACTGAAATTCTATATAACCCTTTTAAAAGTTTGGAAGTCTCATGTATTTTATGACTAAATCCATATGTGTTCACAGGGCCAGTTTGCCTGTTCTGGGGGACGAAAAACCTGAGTTTCTGGGTGTATAAACCCCCCTACCTCGGTATGAGACTGGCTGACTCACCTTTAGTCGAAAGAGACCAGATAAAGGTTCCTCACGTCTTGGACGGGAATCGAACTCAGGTCTTTCCAACCAAAGGCCTTCATCTATACTGACTGAGCAACGGAGACTCGATCACGCACACTCTATGAGAGAACATTCTAGATCTCACCACCTTAGCAGTATTCATTCTCAGCTTTGAACCCAAGTCTTTCTGACCAAAGGGCTTTATCTATACCAACTTAGCTACTGAGGCTCAGAGGCAAAATGACTTCATTATCTTTACATGTCAAGGTTTATTTCGGCATTGCCATTATTCTCTGAGTTATATTTATAATTTTTGCTATATGACCCTTGAACTTCAGCTTCCTGTCTACTAAAACTCCAAGATCCCTATCTTCATCAGTTTCTTCAAGCATAATCCCACCAATATAATACAACATTGGCTATCTAGTCATACCAAAAGTGCATGAATATGAACTCACATTTATTAACATTGAAATGACAGCCATTTTCATGCCCACAATTCCAGCCTGTTGAAATCATTCTGCAAGTACTGCATATCAGCAGCACCCCTGATCACCCTACCTATCATTGCATCATCAGCAAACAGCTGTATTTCACACGTAAAAATCCTTCCCAATGTCATTAATGTACAGATTGAATAACAATGGACCAAGGACTGATTCTCAAGGCACACCACTGGTTAATTTGAATCTTGCAGATTCACCCCCCCCCACACACACACAACTTGTTATTATCTGTCAGTCTGCCATCCTCTTATCCATGCTAATAGTTTATAATCCACTCCCATGTTCTCCAATTTATGCAACAGTCTTCTATGCTGTATTCTTTCAAAAGCCTTAGCAAAATCCAAAAGTATCATAGTATATCCATGCCCCTCTTTGTCTGACTCAGTGGTAACATTATTATAGAATGTGAGCAGGTTTCCAAAACATGACCTTCTTTTTGTAAACTCCATTGTATTCATTGCAAAGTAGAGATTCTCTGTCAACCCATTTCTGAATGCAAGCCCTAACCAACATTTCCAAAATATTTACCACCACTCCTGAGTTACTGATTGGTCGATAGTTGGATACATCAGTCTTTGCCCCACCCTTATGAATGAGATTGCCATTCATTTCTTCCACTTCTGCAAAATCGTCACTGCTCTGAGACACAAATTATATAGCCTAATTAACATGTTCACTGCCAACTATGAGTATACTCGTAGTTGGTATATGAGCCTCACAAGCCAACTACAAATATATTCGTATGTCGATTACCGACCTCCTATGCCAAGCACGAATTAACCCGTAGTATAAGCACGTTAATTTGGACCCTTGGCTGGTGAATAAAGCGTAGAGGTATGTCCTGGGGGCTTGGTAGAAGGAAAATAATTTCAGCAAAAGTATAGTATGTAATAAGAGGTATTGTTGCATAAACTGTGTATTTATTAATGCAAATAAAACATTTTTTGAAGTTTTTTCAACATATACATATATTTATATATGATATATCATCATCTGAGTCATCGCTAGAGTCGTCTGTAGGATTATAATCATCTTCGGAATCGGAACCAAATAATTCATTCTATTCATCATCACTCGTATTAGCGTAAGCTTCTAATTCTTCATCAGTAAGCTTTCTTTTACTGGCCATGGTGTAATTGAAGTTTTTTATTTAGATAATTTTAAATAATTGTAAGACGACGCAATAAACCTTACTGCACTGAATGCTGAATGTCACTGACTCTGAACTCAAGTTACACAGTCATCAGCGCATGTATGACATATGTGGTGGGTGATACGAGATTACTCGTAGTTGGTGTATGAAACAAAATTCTGTCTGATAAGCCAGCTACGAGATAACTCGTACTGACCTTGTAGAAGTGAAAGTGCTTGGCATGTGATAACAAACTATGCCCGAGGAGCATGGCAGCAAGCGTATTAAAGGAAGAGCCAGTTCATCTGAACACTCTTTTAGCACCCATGCTAAAAGATGCATCCATCAGTCCCCATTGTTGAATTCTTATTGAGTTTCTGCAATAACTCTAGTACTTGCTCCTCATCCACAAACGGAGCAAGTAAAACACTCATGTTTTCTCTTCACTGTATGAGGAAACATGAGTTTCCTCATACAGGTTAATAGCTTTTAGCAAAATGGCTGCTCATTAGTTGAACAGTCACTTCTGCATCAGTAACCCGCACACCATCTGGATTCAATAGAGATATTCTTTCAAATTCATTCTTTCTTTTACTTGCAGCATAATGATAGAATTCTTTTGGGTTGTCTTTAATTTTCAGAGCCAGTTTCTTTTCATACTCAGATAACTTTCTGTACAATACTTGTAATTATTCATAACTGATATCATCCTTATGCACATGATATTCCTTCTACATCATCTTTTTCTTATGAATCTTATGCTTAATTAGATTACACATCCATTTCACTCCTACTCTATTTATTCTTCAAACTCTAGGGACACGTTCTGATATCACATTATTTAAGTACTTTTCCTATAAAAATTTCCCACACACTGTCGATATCCTTCCCATCCAATTACTGATATCATGATACAGAACCCATCCCTTTTGGTCATAATTTCCTGCTTTTTAGTTCAGCATGTAACCTTTTCTGAATGGAACATTCATAAACTTCATCACTTCCCAAGTGAGTACCGTATGATCACTGTTACCAACCAGAGGCAGAATTGATACATCTTTAACTGAAACCTCCTCTGACACTATAATCAGATCTAACAATCTTTGACCACGAGTTCCTTCTATCACATGTTGTAACAGCCCAATAAATTCAGTTTCATTCTTCTCATGTGATTTCATAATGACCCAATTAATGTTCAAATAATTGAACTCTCCCATTATGATTACTCTTTTTGCACCCATCGGATTTATTTGATGATGCATTTCTTCATCACTAGCAACTGATCCACCAAGTCTGTAACAGCAAACCATTGTGTATTTAATCTTGTTAGACTCCACCTCACACAAGATGGCTTGAAACTCACTGCTACATGAAAAACTGTTACTAGTATTGCATCTGATATCATTAACAGCACACCACCTCCTCCTCTCCTCTCCTATCGTATCTATCTTTCCTAAAAATACTCTACCCTTTGCAATCGATACCAGTTAGTATTTCTGATAGCCAGATCTGACTATGCCTACAATATGAAGTTCCAGTATATTAACCAAGGTAACAAACTCTACTCCTTTGTTTCTGATATTCCTAGCATTTGTGTACAGACATAATAAATTACCTGCATGCTCCTTTTTATACACTTGTCTGTGGTCTGCATGACACAGTTTGACAACTTGCTGATCTCTGTTCTTATCTAGTTCCTTACTTATGCAGACATTGTTACACATGCTTGATAGGTCCGAACTGGATGAATACAGAATCATTCTCTTTTCATAATCATTTCCACAATAATATCCATTCCCATCATTAACACAGTTATCTAACACTGTCATTCTTACACACAGAGTCTCATGATTCCTCCCATCAAAATTCAGTTTCCTTGACTCTCGGTGTTGGGTCTTATATCAATTAATAATTTTTCAAGACTCCTGATGCCAAACACATTCAAGTATAGCCCGTCCCTCTTATATAAAATCAAATCTTCTCTCAAACTCACTCCACACATCCATTCCTTCTACACATATCCTACACATTGAATCATTTGCCATCATAACTCTTCTTCATAATTCATTTTCATCATATCTACAAGGATAGTCTGAAAATTTCTTGGCCTAACAATTAAAAAACGAATTTATAATTTCAAAATTATTTTTATTTTTCAACATAGTCTTCCTTAAGACTAATATTTATTCCAGCGATGCTCCAGCACCGTTATCCCATCCCTGTAGTGGTTCTTAGTAAGATCTGCAAAATACCCATCCCCCCCAAGAGGTGATTACAGCTGCAATCACTTCTTGATTTGAAGAAAAACGCTGACCAGCAAGGAAGAGTTTTAGTTTTGGGAAGAGATAGAAGATAGAAGTCAGAGGGAGCCAAATCTGAGGAATAGGGTGTATATTCCAACAATTCATAGTGCAGATCCCTTAATTTTCCCATTGCCAAAACAATTTTGTGGGCAGGTGCATTGTCCTGATGAAAGGTGACTTTTTCTTCTGCAAACCGGATCTTTTTTCACGAATTTTTTCGTCTAGTCCGGTTAAAAGATCGGAATAATATTCCCCGGTTATTGTTTTACCCTTTTCAAGATAATTAATAAACAAGATGCCTTTAGCATCCCAAACACTGATGCCATGACCTTTTCTGCTGATGGAGCCGACTTTGTCTTCTTTGGCACTGAACAACTGGCTTCTATCCACTGTTTTGACTGCTGTTTGGATTCTGGTATGTAATGGTGAATCCAGGTCTCATCCATAGTAATAAATCAACCACAAAATCAGTTCTATTCTTGTTAAAATGCTCCAAGCACTGCTCATAGATTTTTATGCGAGTGCGTTTTTGATCTGCTGTGAGCAAGCATGGCACCCATCTTGTGCAAAGTTTTTTCATATACAATTCTTCATGCAAAATATATCCTACACATTCTTTTGAAATGCCTATAGTCTCAGCAGTTTCATGCACTTTGACTTACCAGTCATCCAATACCACAGTGTTTCTCAAACTTCAGATATCCATGGACCCCTTCTTAAATTTTCATTATTACCAAGTACCACTAATTAATTAATTAAAAAAATAAATGGATTAATTTAAAATTAATTAATTAAAAATAATAAATTAATTTAGAATATTAAACAATTAAATATCTATTTTATTTGAATTTATATGTTCATGTAAACAAAAAATATGATTTATTTTTAATAGAACAAACTTTATAAAGATACTATAAAGTTTTACTTACTTGAAATAATTTATCATCAATGAGAGGAGTGAAATTGCTTATGGTGAGATAAAATTTAAACAAAATTTGGCTCTATAGTTATTAATTTCAATCTCAGATGCAGTTCGACATCTATAATGCGATTCCTCTTCTTCGTCTTAATATCTACAAGGGCCGAAAATCCAACTTTGCACAGATATGAACTTGGAAATAGAAAAATGAACCTTAGAGCTTTATCTGTTAATTCAGGAAATTCATTCTGTATTTGTAGCCAAAATAATGATAACGTATTCTTGCTGTATTTATTTATTAGGAAACCATCAGAAGTTCTTCTATTGACGATAGATCCTTTGGCATAAATTTGTTTTTATTGAAAGGGTATCTTATCCACTCAATATTAATGTCCAATTCAGGGAAATATTTTCGAGATTCATTTGTAAGCTTTTTAAATGCTGCATGATAGTAATTTTCACATCATCATCAATTTGTTCATTTGAACTTGCGAGCAATTCATGAAGCAATGGAAATGCGTCAAATTCTCCATTATTAACCCGCTTTTGCCGTAACTTCATTTTTGCCAACGTGGCGTTCACTTTATCTTGGACATGAAATATAGAAATTTCCTTGCCTTGTAAAGATAAATTAAGACTATTTAATACAGTAAATATATCTGCCAGGTATGCTAATTGACTGAGGCATTTCCAATTATGTAAATGCTTTTTCAATTCAAACTTCTCATCAAGAAAAACTTGTAGTTCATTCTGAAATTCAAATAAACGAGTAAGGACTTTTCCACGAGAAAGCCAATGAACATCGGTATGGAAAAGAAGTTGTGTATAGTTGTTTCCCATTTCTTTGCAAAGTTGAGAGAAAAGTCTGGCGTTTAGAGGACGGCCTTTAATATAATTTATGATTTTTACAGCTTCATCAAGAACTTTTCTTAGGTCTGTAGACATCATATGTATAGCCAAAGCCTCCCTGTGTATGTAGCAGTGTGTAGACTTTGCATTTGGTGCAACAGCTTGAATCCTTGAAACAAGCCCTTTTTTAGATCCGACCATGGATTTTGCTCCGTCCGTGCTTATTCCAACACGACTTTTCCAATCAAGCTTGTTTTGATGCATAAAGGTATTTATACTGCTGAATATTTCTTCTCCTGTTGTATGTTCTGGCAAGGTTTGGCAATATAAAAGGTCGTCATGAATTTTTTGATTTTTTTCGTACCTAACGAACACCAGAAGATTTGCAAAATTTGTAATGTCGGTGGATTCATCTACCTGCAACGCATAATAACGACTCTTACATATATCGGATAACAATGTTTGTGTTATATTTTCAGCCATTTCAGTGATTCTTCGATGAATGGTACTATTTGAAAGGCAAATTCGATCAAAAGATCTTTTTGCATTATCTCCGATCATAATTTCCGCTATTATTTTTGCTGCAGGCTTGACCAAAGTTTCACCAATTGTTTCCGCTGCACCACTTTTTGCTATTAATAGCGACACACGATATGAAGCGTCTAAAGCCTTCATGTTTTCACCTCCAGACATGATCAACATCACTTTTTGAGATTCTTTTAAATTTTTTAGTTTATTTTGAAAAAATTTGACAGGTTTGTCCTTGCATTCGTTATGTTTCGATTCAAAATGGCGAGTTAAATTACATGGTTTCATTCTTTCATTTTTTAAAGTTTCACTGCAAATTACGCATAATGGAATAGGTCCTCTTCATTTCCCGTCCATGAAAATCCACATTTCAAGTAATTTATGTTGTACTTACGAAGTTTTCTCATCTTCTTCCTAGTTGGTTCTTTAGAGATGTCAGACGACACACACTTATCAATTTCACTTAATCCAGATACAATATCAACATTTTCTTGTTGCTGACAGCTACTTGTATCTACTATATTCCACTCTTTTGCGCATTTTAAAAATCCAGTCTTTAACCAGTGATCCATACTTAAGAATTTGAAAACTAAACAAATTTACCGTATTTAACGAACAGTCCTTCAACAAATGGCTAGTAAAAGCAGAACTTGAAACAGACAGCAATGGTAGGCCAATAGAGATAAAGCAGCTATGAAGACATTCATATGATTGGTGCGGTTTTAACAAAAGATCGTGCTACTAATTGACAAAGGCAAGCTGACAGTTCAGTTGAAATGCTAATTCTCTTCAACCGAATTCCTTATATAATATCTGAAACACATTCACTATATATTTCTTAGTTGTAACACGTTCACTCAAACAAAACCATATGTTGCCAGTGCACCATATGGTTTTGATTGTCTATTATACAGCATTTTATGTGGGAGGGGTCATACGATTCATTAGTTAGTGCCGTTTTTATCCCATATGTCTCTAATTACACTGTTTGTTGAGAAACATATTACACAGCCTGCAGATGTCTCTGTACCTTACTCAGTAATACAATAGGAACTTTTACGATCTTAAACTTAAATTTTATTCCATGCGTTAATGATGCATAGCCGAAAATTGCCACGGACCCCCTGAAGACCTTTTGCATACTCCCAGGGGTCCGCGTACCACACTTTGAGAAACACTGCAATACCATATTGTGCACTTGATCAATGATTTCTGGTGTTGTTACACTTTTTGGATGTCCTTCACATGGATCATCTTCAAAGCTCATACAGCCATGTTTAAACTCGACAGCCCATTTCTTAATTGTCAAAAATGAAGGAGAAAAGTGCCCATAAACTTTTATGAACTTTGAATGAATTTCTTTTGCCGTTAAACCTTGTTTTACAAAGAATTTCATAACCGCATGATACTGAATTTTATCCATTTCAAGGGATAGAGACAACACTTTTGCTTCAGACAGCTGTATAAAACAAACTACTTGATAGAATGACTTGCAATTTCACTTGGATGCTTATGACAAATGTACCAACTTAGAAAAAAATCTCTTGCCGATAGTGTTGCCGTCTATGGTTGAGGCTGAGAACTTTTCAGACTACCCTCGAAGGTAATATACTAACAATTTTTACTTTCTCACTCTTCACTCTTGCTTCTTCCAACAATCTTTTCATGTCCTCTCTCATACTGAATTTATCACTAGTTAAATCATTGGTACCTACTAGAATTACGATCTCTTTTACTTTGCTTTTCTGTTTTTCAATTTCTTTCATTGTATTTTTAATTTTTGTTCCAAGAAAACGACATTATAACCCACTCATCAATGGCATCTTTTATGATAGTCACCATACCAAATAACATCCTTCTTTTTATGATCAACTTTACTTACCAGATTTTTGTTATTATGCACTAACTTACCTGATTCTGTGCTTTGTTTTCCATTTTGTTGCTGAACTTTTCTATTCTTCCTCATCATTATCATCATCATCAAATTCCTGCCATGTATCCTCAAGGGGTGTACAGGATATGATAGTACTACATGAAAAAAATTACATTATTATTAATTTCTTATCTACAATTTTCTTCCAAATCAGTCTGTTACTTGTCAAGACTCCAACATTATCAGATCTTATATTTCTATCATCTAAAGCACTTTGTACCGTATCAATCCACCTATATCTTGGTCTTCCTCTGGGTCGTTTTGCTGCCAACCTGGCAGAGAACACTTGTTTTGCTAATCTTTCTTCACCCATTCTGTTTAAGTGACCATACCACCTGAGATTAGCTCTGCTAACGCATTCCTGGATGCTGACAATGTTAAGTATTTTCCTAACATCCTCGTTTTTAATATGATATTGCCATTGATGCCATCTGTTCACACCTATAATCTTTCTCAGGACTCTCATATCTGTGGTCTCTAGTCTTTGGTCAAGTGTTTTACTTCTGACCCAGCTCTCAGATCCATAAGTTAAAACTGGTTTGAACACTGTCTTGTATACAGCTAATTTAGTGTTGCGACTAATTTCTCTCTTATTCCATATGAATTTATTCAATTGACTTCCCACCATACCAGCTTTGCTGATTCTGTTGTCTATTTCTATATTTAATTTACCATCTTCAGTAAAAATCGTGCCTAAATAGCTGAAATGTTTTACTTGTTCCACAGGTTCTCCATTCACAACACAGTTGACATTTTCAATGATTCTGCCTATTTTCATTGTCTTTGTCCTTTTATTGCTGACCTTCATACCATATCTATTACAACAGCTATTCAATTTAGTCAGAGAATCTTGCAGACTTGTAGCAGATTTATTTAGAAGTATAACATCATCCACATAAAGCAAAGAGCTGACATTAACATCTCCAATTATGATATCATGTTTAATACCACTTTCCTTCATAATGTGATCCATATAGATAATGAATAACAGAGGGGATAATGTACATCCTTGTCTCACACCAGATTTAACATTAAACCATCTTCCTGTACTTCCTTCAGTTCTAACTGCTGACTTACAACTCAAATAAAGACTAAGTATTGCTTGATATAATGCCCCATTGACACGATATAACTGCATCGTATTGATTAGCTTCTCTCATGGCACCTTGTCATATGCCTTTTCCAGATCGACAAAACTTAAATACACATCTTTGTTATATTCCCATGCTTTCTCGACTATTTGTCGTAAAGTGAAGATCTGATCCTGACGGCCTCTATTTGACTTGAATCCAGCTTGTTCTTCGCCAAGCTTTTCTTCCACAATTCTTCTCAACCGTTTCTCAAGTATACTTGCATAGATCTTGCCAGGAACACTCAGTAGGGAAATACCTCTGTAATTCTCACATGCAGTTTTATTTCCCTTTTTATATATGGGTACTATGAGAGCTCTACTCCAATCATCGGGAATTAGTCCCTCTGTCCAGGCTTTCTGAACTGTACAGTGCAGCTACTGTAAGACTCTTATACCACCATACTTCAGCATTTCTGGTTGAATATCATCTACTCCTGCTACCTTTCCACATTTCAAGCCTTTGATGACTTTTTCTATTTCAAGTATGGATATGTATTCCTGACTGCATGCTTGGTCAGTGTTTTTTACCACTGTGCTGTCATCACTGCTTGTTTCATTTAGCAGTTTTTTCAAAGTAATTACTCCATACTTCAAGGATATCTTTTTCTCCCATTTTCATGTCACCTTTATCATCTCTAATTCCTTTTACAGCACTCTTTCCTCCATTCTTAAGCTTCTTCAACAACCTCCAGAATATTTTGCCACCTTCTTGATATTTATTTTCTATATTCTTGCCAAAGTCCTCCCATGACTTTTGTTTAGCTAGTTTTACACAGTGTTTAGCATTCTTGCATTTGTCTCTATTTTCTCTAAGAGCAAAAGCTGACTTATTTGACAGGAACTTTTGGTATGCTTTCTTCTTTTCCTTCACTGCCTCTTTAGCTTCCTGTGTCCACCAGGGAGTTCTGATTTTTTTATCCTTACAGACAACCTCACCACATGCCTCTCTGGCAGAATCAATCAATGTTTTCTTCAGAGTTTGCCACTGAATCTCCAAGGTTTGATTCCTGTTCTCAAACTCTTTCATTTTTCTTCAATATTCTTTGTGTATTTTAGTCTACAGTTCACATCTGAGAGCTGCTCAACTTTTATTCGCTTTAAAACTTTCTTACATGTTATTCTTTTCAATATGAAATTCAATTTTATCCTGCACAAGACTAAATAGTGATCACTTCCAATTTCAAATCCTCTGTACACTCTGGTGTCCTGCACCAGGGAGAAAACATCACTATCACCAATAACATAGTCAATGAAACTTTTCTTATTCCTAGCCTCTTCTCTACATGTGAATTTGTGCACATTTTTATGTTGGAACATGGTGTTAGTAATAACCAGTCCATGTCCTGAGCAGAAATCCAACAGATGTTTGCCATTATTATTTGCTTTGCTCTTTTCTCCAAATTTTCCCAAAATATTTTTGTATGTCTAACAATCATTTCCTACTCTGCTATTTAGATCCCCAACAAGGACCAACTTTTCATTTTTCATTGTGTCAGTTGCTTTTTCTAAAGCCTCAAAAAATATCTCCACTTCTACCTTAGTAGAACCTTCTATGGGACCATAGGCACAAATAAGTCTCATTACTCTACTTGAGACTGACTGCCATTCAAGAAGATTCACCTCGTATTTTCTGTTGAATACTATGGCTACTCCTTTTCCGTGATTGTCATTGCCTGAATGTAACATTTTGTATTTATTGCTCAGAAAGATCTCACCAGTTTTGGTCTTTTTTGTTTCAGTCACCCCTATTATGTCGATCTGATACTTATCTAATTCCTCAGCTAGCTCCATTTCTTTGCCATTCAGGCTTCTTACGTTGATAGTACTGATCTTTAACTCTGGTGATGTTGAGCTGGGGTGTTTTCAGATTTGTTCCAGTAGCTGACTTTTCGCTGTTCGCCCTGGTTCCCAAGCGAAAACAACGGGATCCTTGTTTAACCGGGCGACACCCCAGCCGGCATGAAATTTTGTCATGTTGTACCATCATTTTTTATTTTGGTTTAACCAATAAGAATACAATTTGGTCGGTTAAATCCCAAATTGCCAGCCCATCCTCGTCCATTCAGTATCCAAGTAGATACCCAACAGGGTGCACCACGAGAAGGTGAGGATTGGACATTAGGTCAGAAGCCCTGGTCGGTTCTCTGCATTCCTTTAAAGGCTATGTGGAGGTCTCCTCTCAGTTATACAGCTTTGACCCTTAAGCACCCTCTAAATGCCTCTTGACTTTCTGCAGTTCCCCTCATCATCTGTCTAATAATCTGCTTATACTTAGCAATCTGAGAGGTTAAATTATTTTCAATATCATGTTTAGTGGACAAAACATTGTTAGCATTTTCTGTTTCTTCTGCTTTTTTGGCACCATTTTTACTATTAAATTTTAAAATTTAATATTAAAATGTCACAATAGAAATATGCTATAAAGACATTAAATTCTCAAAAAGCATGAAAGGCTACTCTAATTATGTAGTTCTATCCTATAAAACTAATTTTTTAAGGAAAAAAACAGATAAAAATCACCAATTTTACATGAGCACTAAATTACACTAACCACTCACAATATAATCTCGAACCGATGCTCTAATGAATTTAGGGAACATAGACTGCCCTCCCACTCCATTGCCATGAAACAAAGGAATTGCATGAAATAGAACAAAAGAAATGGAGAAATAGCAGAGAAAATGGTGAGAAATTGTACACTGATGAAAGAGCAAACGATTGAACAGGAGCCATATGTAAACAATACAGAATCACAACGTGAAAAGTACAAATGTAAACAGTAATGGGAGACATATTAGTAGAGTGTGAAATTATAAAAATCCAGAATTTTTGAGATTTTATGTTAGCTTAAATTAATATCAAAATTAAATTAAATTAAAATCAAAAATAACCTAGAAATTCAGTAGTCAGTTAACTTTATGCATTGGTCACCTCCACTTTCAAAGAAGAAGGAGACACAGCTGATGAACATGTGTGCATTAGTCAGTTTAAGGGAAGGGCAGAAGTAATTGACAAAGTGCTTTAAACAAATTGCCTTCCTAAGTAAACAGAGAGCACTGTATTAATAGCTAGCATAAGTTGATACTGTTCTCTTCTTTCATTCAGATTAATTAATTAAAAATTAAGAAATTTGTATGGGTTAATTTTGTGTTTGAAAGATTCTTTAAGGTAATAAATTGTACGTTTCTCAATTGGAAGTTTTGATTTTTTTTTTTAATCTAAATTTTTGATCTTAGTGGTAAAGTCTTGCATGTTTTCAGATAAGTGACATAAATTTACCTAACATAGCATTTCAAAATTTAAATGTTAATTCTGGGTTTTGATTTTTATAATTTCATACTCTTCTAATTCACTCTTATATGTCTCTCATTGTGTACATTTGTACTTTTTTTCATGTTGGCATTTTGTGTGCTTTATGTATTGATTTCTGTAATTTCAATCATCATATTTCTGATTGTTCTTATTCCCATGAATTTTCTTAGTTCTGATTTTTTACCATTTTCTTTGTTTTCTGTTTCCTGCCATTTCCTTTGTTTATCAGGGTGGTCTGAAAAGTTATCAGCCTCGACCATAGATGGCAACACTATCAGCGAGATTTTTTTTTTAAGTTGATACATCTGTCATAAGCATCAATGTGAAATTGCAAATCATTCTATCAAGTAGTTTGTTTTATACAGCTATCTGAAGCAAAAGTGTTATCTGTATCCCTTGAAATGGATAAAATTGAGTATCGTGCGGTTATAAAATTCTTTGTAAAAGAAGGTTTAACGCCAAAAGAAATTCATTCGAAGGTCATAAAAGTGTATGGCCACTCTTCTCCTTTGTTTTTGACAATTAAGACATGGGCTACTAAGTTTAAACATGGCCGTACCAGCATTGAAGATAATCCACGTGAAGGATATCCTTCCTATTCCACTAGAAATCATTGATCAAGTGCATAATATGGTACTGGATGATCTATAGGCATTTCAAGATGGGTGCCATGCTTACTCACAGCAGATCAAAAACGCACTCGCATGAAAATCTCTGAACAGTGCTTGGAGCGTTTTAACAAGAATAAAACTGATTTTGTGCTCGATTTATTACTATGGATGAGAACTTGGATTCACCATTACACACCAGAATCCAAACAGCAGTCAAAACAGTGGATAGAAGCCTGTTATTCAGCGGCAAAGAAGACAAAGTTGGTTCCATCAGCAAGAAAGGTCATGGCATTTTGTTTATTAATTATCTTGAAAAGGGTAAAACAATAACTGGGGAATATCATTCCGATCTTTTAATCAGACTAGATGAAAAAATTCGTGAGAAAAGACCTGGTTTGCAGAAGAAAGCAATCATCTTTCATCAGGGCAATGCACTTGCCTACAAAAGTGTTTTGGCAATGGGAATATTAAAGGATCTACACAATGAATTGTTGGAACATCCACCCTATTCCCCAGATTTGGCTCCCTGTGACTTCTATCTCTTTCCAAAACTAAAACTTCCTTGCTAGTCAGCATTTTTCTTCAGATCAAGAGGTGATTGCAGCTGTAGGGGGTGGGGGGTATTTTGCAGGTCTTACTGAGAACCACTACAAGGATGGGATAATGGTGCTGGAGCATCGCTGGAATAAATGTATTAGTCTTAAGGGAGGTTACGTTGAAAAATAAAAATATATAAGTCCGTTTTTTCATTGTTAGGCTAAGAACTTTTCAGACCACCCTCGTATGTATATTGTTCATACCATTCCCATTGTCTGCCGAGTGTGACATCAATTGCTAGGAATCTCAATTTGTTATCATGAGGTTTAGAACTTTTACTGTTTGTAATAGCGAGCTTAAAATAGCATTAGTTCTGTGAAGCTTAGGCCATAGTTCTATATAGCATACCACTTTGTTACATGGTTGTATAAACATATATATACTTACATCATATGATTAATGATGATATGTTTTGTAGCTTTAATTGTTACATCCACATTTTAAGAAACACTATTTATTAAGAAACAATGATAATATTGCCTGCTCACTGTAGTCTTTGAAATTCTATTTGAGATTCATACACTTAGCAACAGTCAACACTCCTCAAATAAGTGCCATTTGGCAGCAAAGTACAATCATCCCTCGACTTACGTCTGTTCGAGTTATGTCCTCTCAAAGATACATCCATGATCCTATAAGGGAATAAATAACATTTTCAGCTATACTTTCGAACACGATGCAGGTGAGCGTAAGGTAAAGCATGCACAGCAGCAACTTCCCTTGGCAGTCGGCACGTGTCTTCAACAGTTCCTCTGTTGATTTTGTGTTTGAGAAATGGGTTATTTGTGTATTTATCATTAAATATTTTGTGATGTTTTTGTACAACATGGCCCCTACACACACAATCAAAAAACCTAGTGAAGAATCACACAAAAAGAGGCGAGCAATTGATCTTGAAACAAAGTTTTAAAAGAGGTAAACTGTGAGTAGACATATCGGTACACAATAAATAACGGAAAAAACTCAAGTAGAAAGATTATTTATTAGTATAATTTTCGCCTGTGTGTCACAGGCATCTTCAGTACATTAAGCCCAAAATTAAACACTAACTGACAATTCCAAAAAGCGCCACCTAAGTATCATTAGTCAGACTATGATAGCAACATAAGGATAAGCTGACCAGAGTAAATTCCATCATTATCATATTTTATGTTGGAGAGAAAGTAAAATTTGCCTGCCATATAACGTTTGGATGTTAACCTACATGTAAGTGAATGACAAAATAATAGACATATCACAACTAAAAAAACAAGTACAGTCATTCCTTGACTTACGTCCGGGTTCCGTTCCATCCGGCAGGACGTAAGTCGAGTCAGGCATAAGTCGATACATTAAATCAACTGAGTCAAAAATCTAATGCATCTAATGGTTTGAACATTAAATTGTTAAGGTTAAAAAAAAATAGTTGATTTTGGATAAATAAATAAATAATTTTGGATTATCTTAGACTACTCTGTGGAGGAATGTACTTCATATCAATTCCTCATCTGCATTTTTTTTCGTTAATCACTCATATGACCGTTTATGAAATCTTTAGCACATGACACTGATGTGCTTCTTTTGTCACTTACACAAGTGACAAAAGAAGAAACCTTTTGATATATTTTGGGTCATTCCTCATTTTCTGTTCACTGCTTGATATTACCATTCAAGATAAGAGATGAAAAGAGAGCTGCAGGACAAACCAAAGACAGATCAGAAGGATGAGATTAAAGAATATTTTGCCACCTCTCTGATATTTATTTTCTTTGTTCTTACTAAAGTCTTTCCATGACTTTTCTTTATCTAGTTTTACACACTTTGCTTTCTTACATTTGTCTCTGTATTCTCTAAGAGCACAAGTTTATTTGCCATTTCAAATATTTCAAATATTGATATGCTTTCTTCTTTTCCTTCACTGCTTCTTTAACTTCCTGAGACCACATGGAGTTCTGATTTTTCTATCCTTACTGACAACCTCACCACATGTCTCACTGGCTGAATCAAAGTTTTCTTTAGGGTTTTCCACTGTGAATCCCCAAGGTTTGGTTCTTGTTTTCAAACTCTCATTTTTTCTTCGATCATGTTTGTGTATACAGTTCACATCTGAATGCTGCTCAACTTAACTTCGTTTTAAAACTTACACAACTCTTCTTTTCAATATGGCATTCAATTTTATCCTTCTCAAAACTAAATAGTGATCACTTCCAATTTCAAATCCTATGTATACTCTTGTGTCCTGAATAATTGTGATTATGTTATTGTCACAATCAACAATAACATAGTCAGTGGGATTTTTCTTATTTCTTGGATCTTTTCTCCATGTGAATTTGTGCACATTTTTATGTTGTAACTTGGTGTTAGTCATTAATTACTGGTCCATGTCCTGAGTAGAAATCCAGAAGGTGCTTACCATTATTATTAACTTTGCTCTTTTCTTCAAATTTTCCCAAAACATTTTGGTATGTCTGGTAATCATTTTCTACTCTGCAGTTTAAATCACCAACAGGTACTAACTTTTCCTTTTTCATGGGCAAATTACCAATGATAATTATAATGGTTTTATTTAAGTAATAACAAAGAAATGTGAATGTCTTAGAATCTCATTAACTGCTTTGACTGTCTTTAAAGAACTCAAGAAACCTAGGACAAGATCTAGGAGTTGTTCTATATGTTGTGGAATGATTTCAAATAAGAAAAGTGCAAAAAAAACAGGATTTTGTGAGTCATGCTCTCTTAACACTGAATTGAGCAAAAAACTTCTTAAAGTAAAACAAGAGGTATGTATGTCACAATTTTAAAGTAAATATAAGTTTTGTTTCTCCCAAATATAGATTAATATTATAAATGCTTTTTTTTTCCGATAATTAATATACAATGAGCCCTTTTATTCCAGGGTTAGGTTCTTGGAAATGCCAGTATATATCAAATGGAATTCACAATCTCATTGAAATACATTAGTGAAGCTCGCTCCAATTATAATGTATTTCTGTGAGATGAGTTTTAGATTTATCAAAATTGAGATCCTTTTTCATACAATAATAATAATACTCTCGTAGACAGGCTTATACGTTGGTTATGCATTATTAAAACACTTAAGGAATAGAACAACGTAGTTAAGGATATAAATTAAATTAAACTTTAATAAATATTTTCCGATATTTCGGCAACGTCACGTTGCCATTTTCTAAAGGAACTTACAAAAAAGTTACGTGCATGTAGGCACTACAACACAGAAACTGGGAATGAAGAGATGAAGCTACCCCCCCCCCCCAAAAAAAAAAAAATCCAAAAAATATTAGAACTTACAAACCACAGATCCCCCTCCCCACACACACACACACACAACAAGGATTACTCTAAATCCATCACCATTCCCTACATCCGAGGCACCTCGGAAAAGATTACCAAAATCTTAAAAAAACATGACCTGACCTCCTGTTACAAACCTTACAGAAAATTGGCATCCCTTATCTGCTCCACTAAAGACCAACCACTTCCCTTAGACCTACCTGGTGTTTACCAGGTCCCTTGCAGTTGTAAACTGTCTTACTTTGGCCAAACAGGCAGGACAGCGAATATCAGAATTTCTGAACACAAGGACTACATCCGTTTTCACAAATACAGTCATTCTGGGCTTGCGGACCATGCTCTGGATACACGCCACAGAATACGGTGGAAGAAAGCTACAGTGATACACTGTAGCAATAAATTTGAAAGACTCTTTATGGAATCAGCCTCAGCCCTAAGAAATTCTCCAAACCTCAGCAAATTTGGTTGTATGCGACTGCCCCAAATTTGGGAGGCCTACATCTGCAGACCTTCAGCCCAATGGCTAAGAACACCTACTTAGCCCGCTAGAGGGCACCATCAGGACTGTTAGGAGAACAATAGCTTCATCTCTTCATTCCCAGTTTCTGTGTTGTAGTGCCTACGTGCACGTAACTTTTTTGTAAGTTCCTTTAGAAAATGGCAGCATGACGTTGCCGAAATATCAGAAAATATTTATTAAAGTTTAATTTAATTTATATCCTTAACTACGTTGTTCTATTCCTTAAGTGTTTTAATAATAATAATAATGATAATAATAATAAATTTTAAGATTTTAAGCATAACATTATTTGTATTGCATTTATTTTTATATTGTAAATTTGAGGTTCACTACTTGAAATTAGTGACTGAGTCTTTGCTTGCCACAAAATTTAATTATGGTCTTCCTTTTCTTTCATCTCATCAAACAAACTCTTTGCTTTATCATAAATAACACTTTATATGACAGGAATGTTTCTTTCATCTAACTTGTCACTCCACCATGAGAGTTATGTTCCATTTTTCCAATTACAGGACCACATGAGTATCTAAGAGTTGTTGCAGTTTTCCTTCTTACAATTTCTATTGTCTTTTAACTTTACCAGCATTTTTCTGTGATCGTTGTTACAGTGGAGGTAGCAATATACAGCTCCTACAAACACTATGCATGATTGCCCTCTGAACATAGTAGATACTTCCATGCTTTCTTTTAATGCTGATGATCTTTTCACAACATCTTCGCCAGCTGCTACACGTCCGTTCTTACAACTACACTTGGATTCAGTTTAGTATTTTATTTTTAAAAAAAATTATAAAAACAATGCTAAAATACAGAATAAACCTCAATAGTGTAGTGCAAATGTTATAAACATAATACAGTATTGAAGTTCATAAACTGAGTTTTAAAATAAATTCACTGTTAAGTAATGAGTAGAAGAGATGCTGAAGCTAAGTGAAAAATATGGACTTAATTTCAACTTTAAAAAAACTAAAACCATGCTGGTAATAAGAGAAAAAGGGAATGTACCCGATATAAATATTAAGATCAGAGGAAATACTTTAGATCAAGTAGAGAGTTATATATATTTGGGTCAACTAATTACAGAGAATGGAAAGTGTGATAAGGAAATATTAAGAAGAATAAAAATTGCTAGATCAACCTTCATTAGCATGAAAAACATTCTGACCTCAAGGGAAATGCACACAAAAACAAGAATTAGGCTGTCCAAATGCTACAATGATCAACACTGCTATATGGAGCAGAAACCTGGACAATATCAAAATATTGTGAAAATAAACTAAAAGCCTTTGAGATGTGGATCCTCAGAAGAATTCTTAGAGTCCCATGGACTGCCAAAAAACTAATTTAGAAATATTACAGATGATTGGAGAAGATAGGAATTTGTTGAAAACCATTAAGAAAAGGAAAATCACCTACCTTGGTCACATACTAAGGCATGAATCCCTACAAAAAACACTTCTAGAAAGTTTTTTTGTAGGGATTTCTTGATACAAGGAAAAAGAAGAAGAGGAAGACAAAGAACAGATTGGATGGGAAATATTAAGGACTGGACCTTTTTGTCCTATGAAGAATGCAAAAGAGGAGCACAAAACCGTACATAGTGGAAGCTCATGGTAGTCAATCTCCTGGAAGGAGATGACATCTGACAAGAATAAGTCGCTACCAAACTCAACATTGAAATCTGAGACATTGGTCAAGGGAAAAGAAGAAAATTGTTGATCTCTTTGTTCAAATAGCTAGAGGTTATAGTCCTGGAAAGCTATTCCAAAGAACAGAGATAGAAAGAAAGAAAAAGGAGAAGTTAGTCTGTTATCTATCAGGACTGTGATAGTGTCAGTATATTTCATCTTCTAAGGCACTGCTAACTATATCAATCCAACACTATCACAGTCTTCCTCTGGGTCTGCTTCCTGGCATTCCTGTTTTCCTTACCTTTCCTCTCCCATTCTGTTTAAGTTATTTACTGGCCTGAGTTGTTAGCTTATCTTCTCTTCAACATGCAGGTTCAAATTCCATGGAGCATGGATGTTTGTGATTATCTTTAGGTTGGAGATGAACTTATAAAGCTCAATAACTGAGAGAAGACCTCCACATAGCCTTTAAAGGAATGTGGAAAACCGACCAGGACTTCTGACCTAATGTCCAATCCTCACCCTCTCGTGGTGCACCCTGTTAGGTATCTACCTGGATACTGAATGAACAAAAATGGGCTGGAAATTTGGGATTTAGCCAACCAAATTGTAATCTTATTGGCTTAAAACAAAATATAAAGTGATGGTGTACAACATGACAGAATTTCATGTCAGCTGGGGCGTTGCCCGGTTAAACAAAGCCCCGTTGTTTTCACCAGGGAACCAGGGTGAACAGCAAAAGGTCAGCTACTGGAAAAAACTCTAAAATGAAACCAAACTCAACATCACCAGAGTTCAAGATCGGTACTATCAACATAAGAATCCTGAATTGCAAAGAAATGGAGCTAGCTGAGGAATTGGATGAGTACCAGATCGACATAATAGGGGTGATTGAAACAAAAAAGACAAAAACTAATGAGATCTTTCTGAGCAATAAGCGAATCTTCTTGAATGGCAGGCAGTCTCAAGTAGAGTGATGTGGGCAAATTTCAGAATGGGGACTGGACAATGATACTTATTTGTGCCTATAATAAATTTAGTTTAATCCTTTATCCAAGTGTAAGCAAACAAAGTTTGCACCTGAAAATATCTTCAGGACTGAGGTAAGGTAGTGCAACACCAGGAACTCTGAGCAAAGGTGGACCAAGCTCTCATCACTCTTTGTCTCAGTATCTCCCATAATGCAAAGCACATCTCCTTGTGGACATGTATACTACTATGCATTAAGGGAAGGGTCACTACCCAGACTGGTTTCAACCTTTATTGAGGTCTTGTCAGTGGGAGGCAGACCCAAACGTGAGATACTAAGGCTGAAGCAATGGGAGAAGTCATATTTATCTATAGGAGTTGCCAACAGGTGTACCATCTTATTATTGAATTACTCTGGATTTAGAGAAAGATGTTGGAAGTTTATTTTTCACTTGGTTAGACAATAATAAATAGTTTAATCTTTTATCCAAGTGTAGGCAAACAAAGTTTGTGCCTGAAAATATCTTCAGGACTGAGGTAAGGTAGTGCAACACCAGGAAACTCCGAGCAAAGATACTGAGACAAAGAGTGATGAGAGCTCGGTCCACCTTTGCTCGGAGTTGCCTGCTGTTGCACTACCTTACCTCAGTTCTGAAGATATTTTCAGGCACAAACTTTGTTTGCTTACACTTGGATAAAGGATTAAACTAAATTTATTATAGTCTAACCAGGTGAAAAATAAACTTCCAACGTCTTTCTCTAAATCCAGAGTAATCCAATAATAAGATGGTATACACCTGTTGGGAACTCCTATAGGTAAATATGACCTCTCCTATTGCTTCTGCCTTAGTATCTCCATGTTTGGGTCTGCCTCCCACTGACGAGACCTCAATAAAGGTTGAAACTGGTCTGGGTAGTGACCCTTCCCTTAATGCATAGCGGTACACATGTCTGCAAGAAGATGTGCTTTGCATTATGGGAGATACTGAGACAAAGAGTGATGAGAGCTTGGTCCACCTTTGCTCGGAGTTCCTGGTGTTGCACTACCTTACCTCAGTCCTGAAGATATTTTCAGGTGCAAACTTTGTTTGCTTACACTTGGATAAAGGATTAAACTAAATTTATTATAGTCTAACCAAGTGAAAAATAAACTTCCAAAAAATTATTTGTGCCTATAATCCCACAAAAGGTTCTATTAAGGCAGAAGTGGGGGAATTTTTTGAAGCTTTAGAGAAAGCAACTGACAAGTTGGTCCTTGTTGGGGATCTAAATAGCAGAGTAGGAAATGATTGACAAACATACAAAAATATTTTGGAAAAATTTGGAGAAATGAGCAAAGCTAATAATAATGGCAAATACCTGTTGGATTTCTGCTCATAAAATGGACACAATGTTCCAAATTCACATGGAGAGAAGAGACAAGGAATAAGAAAAGTCTCATCGACTATGTTATTGTTGATAGTGATGTTTTCTCCCTGGTGCAGGACACTAGAGTGTACAGAGGATTTGAAATTGGAAGTGATCACCATTTAGTTTGAACAGGATAAAATTGAATTTCATATTGAAAAGAAGAACATATAAGAAAGTTTTAAAGCGAATAAAAGTTGAGCAGCTCTCAGATGTAAACTGTAGACTAAAATACACAAACATTATTCAAGAAAAAATGAAAGAGTTTGAGAACAGGAACCAAACCTTGGAGATTCAGTGGCAAACACTGACTGATTCAGCCAGAGAGGCATGTGGTGAGGTTGTCTGCAAGGATAGAAAAATCAGAACTCCATGTTGGACACAGGAAGTTAAAGAGGCAGTGAAGGAAAAAAAGAAAGTGTATCAAAAGTTCCTGGCAAATAAGTCAGATTGTGCTCTTAGAGAATACAGAGACAAATGTAAAAAAACTAAAAACTGTGTAAAACTAGCTAAACAAAAAGTCATGGGAAGGCTTTGGTAAGAACATAGAAAATAAATATCAAGAAGGTGGCAAGATATTCTGTAGGTTGTTGAAGAAGCTCAGAAATGGAGGAAAGAGTACTATGAAAGCACTCTTTCCTCGATTTCATCCTGTAAAAGGAATTAGAGATGATAAAAGTGACTTGAAAACTGTAGAAAAAATATATCCTTGAAGTATGGAGTTACTTCGAAAAATTGCTAAATGAAACAAGCAGTGATAGCACAGTGCTAAAAAAAGACTCAACAGGCATGCAGTTAGGAATACATATCCATACTTGAAGTAGAAAAAGCTATTAAATGCCTGAAATGTGGAAAGGCAGCAGGAGTAGATGATATTTGACCAGAAATGCTCAAGTATGGAGGTATAAAAGTCTTTCATTGGCTGCACTGCATAGTTCAGAAAGCCCAAACAGAGGGACGAATTCCGGTTGATTGAAGTATAGCTCTCATAGTACCCATGTAATAAAAGGGAAATAAAACTGAATGTGAGAATTACAGAGGTACCAGGAACACTCATTAGTTCCTTACCAGGAACTACTAAGTGTTCCTGGTAAGATTTAGGCAAGTATACTTGGGAAATGGTCGAGAAGGATTATGGAAGAAAAGCTTGGTGAAGACCAAGCTGGATTCAGGCTAAATAGAGATTGCCAGTATTAGATTTTCACTTTACAACAAATAGTTGAGAAATCATGGGAATATGACAAAGATCTGTATTTAAGTTTTTTAGGTCTGGAAAAGGCTTATGACAAGGTGCCAATAGAAAAGCTATTCAAAACACTACAGTTATATGGTGTCATTGGGGCATTATATCAAGTAATAGTTAGTCTTTATTTGAGTTGTAAGTCAGCAGTTAGAATTGATGGAAGTACAGGAAGATGGTTTAATGTAAAATCTGGTGTCAGACAAGGATGCACAATATCCCTTCTGTTATTCATTATCTATATGGATCACATTATGAAGGAAAGTGGTATTTAACCTGATATCAAAATTGGAGATGTTAATCTTAGCTCTTTTTTGGTTCATGCGGACTAAATAAAACCACTACAAGTCTGCAAGATTCCCTGACTAAATTGAATAACTGTTGTAATAGATATGGTATGAAGGTCAGCAATAAAAAGACAATTACAATGAAAATAGGCAGAAGCATTGAAAATATCAACTGTATTGTGAATGGAGAACCTATAGAACAAGTAAAACATTTCAGCTACTTAGGCACGATTTTTAGTGAAGATGGTAAATTAAATATGGAAATAGACAACAAAATCAATAAAACTGGTATATTGGGAAGTCAACTGAATAAATTTATGTGGAATAAGAGAGAAATTAGTCGGAACACTAAATTAGCTGTATACAAGACAGTGTTCATACCAATTTTAACTTATGGATCTGAGAGCTGGGTCAGAAGTAAAACACTTGACCAAAGACTGCAGATATGAGAGTCCTGAGAAAGATCAGGGACACGAACAGATGGCATCAATGGCAATATCATACTAAAAATGAGGATATTAGGAAAGAACGTGACATTTTCAGCATCCAGGAATATGTTTACAGAGCTAATCTCAGGTGGTATGGTCACTTAAACAGAATGGGAGAGGAAAGATTAGCAAAACAAGTGTTCTCTGCCAGGTTTGCAGAAAAAGGAACCAGAGGAAAACCAAGATATATGCAGATTGATATGGTAAGAAGTGCCTTAGTAGATAGAAATATAAGATCTGATAATATTAGAGTCTTGACAGGTAACAGACTGATTTGGAGGAAAAATAGATAGGACGTTAGTAATGGACGTTAGTAAATTTTTCATGTAGTACTATCATATCCTATACACCCCTTGAAGGTAATGGCAGGAATTTGTTGATGATGATTATGATTTTAATATAATCTTACTCCACGTGTCTGATTGGTTTGTCAAGGATTTTTTTTGTTTAGGGTTAGTTAAGTAATAATTCTTTTCAACCCCTGAACAAAAAATTTTTGAGTTTATTATGTGAAATTTACCTTTGTGTGGGAAACAAGAGGTTTATCTTCTGTTCAGATAAGATGTGAGAATCATCTTTATATTATTTTATATCCTAATTATATGTAGAGCCAAAGGCTTCAATTCGGCAACATGAACTTATTTAAGTTAAGGGATATTGCATCCCATATTGTTTTTTAGCTGAATAAGAAATCATGAAACTCTTTGAGTTTCTTATTCGGCTAAGAAAAAATATGGGATGCAATATCCCTTAAATTAAATTATTTGATATCCACAAAATGTAAAACATGAAACTAAATGAGCAACATAATGTATTATTCAAGTTAAGTATAAGTATATTCCAGTTTGATATTTAGTTCTGATTAATTCAACACAGTTGTAAAGATGTTATACCATTTGTCCTTCGTTTGACAAGACCTGCATTTGAATCCCAATAGGTTGTGAAATATCTGTATAAAATTTTTCATTTGACCTCTGTATGATTATCTTGTCTCATATGAGGATGTCAGCAATTTTCCTTGTAGAATCTAGAATTTTTACCCTTTGTTTTGAGAACACACATATTTTTAACACCCATAATTTATTGGCTTTGTGGCTACAGTTTTTTCCAGTCCTTGACAGCTCATTTAGTTGACTTGAACATAGCCACTTATCGAAAAATACTGTCGTTTCTGAATTATTCCTTTCTGATATGCAAAATATTCCAGACTTTTCAAAAAGTTGACAAGTAACTTATTGTTTTCAGTACAACAGAGTTAACTGCCTGTGACTGGAACAGTGATGTCATTACTGAAAATTCTAAGAAATTGAAATATAGTCATTACAGTGTAAGAGCATGTCAACACAAACAGTATCATTTTTAATATAGTACTTTTAAATAGCAGATGTTTGTTCATGCCACAGTTGCCTTTTGAAATGTGTTCACTTTTATTTTGCATAACCATTTATTTTTGATTAATTTGTAATGGTCTCAGATCTTAACAATTCAGCAGAATCAGTAGATTTTATTATAAGTTGATCTTATCAGATATGTACATTTTATTCAATATGTAAGAAGTGTTTGAACTGTAAATTCTGATTAAATTTTTTGTATAAATTATTTGACAAAAATTAAATTTATTCATAATACAGTAACACCTTGATTAGTGTGGTTAATAGGTGCTGTAAAAGTTCCATACTATACAAACTGCACCATTTAAAACATTATTACAATGTTGTATAGTGTAACACATTCCAAACAGATAATTACATTATTGGTGAAAAAAAAGTGATTGTGCATAATTTGTTTACTGCAAGATCCCCAGAAATACTAATTAATATACACAGAAAAATTAAAAAGGCTTAAAATAAAATGAAGAAAATAGCAAAGATTTTTTATTGTTGATAATTGAACACAAGTTTTTATTTGGAAAAACTGTATTTAAACAATGTAGTTTGCACAGATTTTTTCTTCATTTTCTCTGTAGGCATATCTGTGTAACATTAAATAGTATTTTGCAATGCTATTTTAATACTTTGTTCAATGTTAGGATTGGTGTCCTTATGAAAATCAGAAGCATCGTCTATTTTTCTGAATAAACATCAAAAGCTCATTTAATGAAAATTCATTTATAGGTGCCTTATAATTACGCAAAAGAGTACCCATATGTAATACAAAATTAAAAAATTTGTAGAGCAACCACAACTTTGCTACACCAAAGCTGAAATAATACTAAAGTGTGCATCGATATATCTGTTACTGCAGATGCTAAATCACTACAGTATTGTTTTAGTATAGTTGGAATGTTGGTACTGTACTACTGTTAAAAATTTTTAAATTGTTAAAATTTTAAACCATGTTATAACAAAACCCATGCTGTTCAAAACTGCACTATGCAAGGTATTGCTATATATTGTTATAGTTCAGAACTAGTAAAAATTATGCAGAATGCAGTTAAAATGTCTTGTTTTCACATATAACTTAAGTATGGATGCTTTATTTTCTTCCTCACTAGCTCTATGGTATAGTGAGAAACAAGTCGTCTTTCTCAGTGTGGATGGTTGAAAATAAATAAAGAGTCAGTTGTAATTTAATTGTTAGATCAGAGAGCAGAACCTTGATTGATTGTTTTTCTACCAGCTTTAGTTTCTTTTCATATATTAATTGGTTATTCATTTCCAATTCATGAAAAGTTAAGTGTTTTCAAATGTTTTATTCTACTCCTGTAGTTCGTTTGATCTGACATACACAGTATGCCCGTTAAGTAATGAGATTAATTTATTACAGGACAGCCCTTTGAATAAAAGTAACAAACACGTTTATGACTGCTAGAGTGTGTTGTAATCGCAGGCGCAACTTTCGAGTTGGGTGACACAGCAGTTTTCCTGTGACAACCATTGAAGTAAGAGTGTGTGACTGGAGCGTGTTACACGTTTCATCATGGAGCAAAGAGCTGTGATAAAATTTTACTGTAAATTAGGAAAAACTGCTACAGAAGTATACTAAGATTTAAAAAATTTTATGGTGATCTCTTTGAGTCATGCACAGGTGTTCCACTGGTTTTCAACATTTAAAGAAGGGAGGGAATTCCTGGAGGATGAATCATACTGTGAACGGCCAGTTTCTGTACAGATAAATGAAAATGTGGTGAAATCTAGGGAAATTGTTGCTCATGACAGGCCAATAACCACGAGGCTACTCACTGTACAGCTTGGTGTTGATAAGGAAATGGCCAGATTAATCTTAGAAAGAGATTTGCACAAGAGGAAGATTTGTTTGAGATTTATGCTGCACATGTCAAAATTTCATCTATTCAGTTGATCAAGACCATGATGTGTTGCAAAGAATTGTCACAGTGATGAAAGTTGGTGTTTTCAGTTTGATCCACAAATGAAACACCAAAGCATGGAATGATGTGGAGTGCTGATAACAGAATTCATGTATACTTATGGGAAAGATGTTGAAAATTTATTTATCACTAGGTTAGACTATAATAGATTTAGTTTAATCCTTTATCCCAGTGAGAGCAAACCTAGTTTGCGCCTGAAATTATCTTCAGGACTAAATATAGTGTTGTACTATCTTATCCAGTAAGTAGAAACACCCATAGGCACAGATGACTTACTCCCATAGGCACAGATGACTTGCTACTGCTTCTGCCTGGTATCTCCAGCTCTGGGCCTGGCTCCCACTGAAGAGACCTCAATAAAGGTCGAAACTAGTCTGGGTAGATGGCCAATCCCTTTAATGCATAACAGTATACATATCCACATAGGAAATGTGTTTTGCATTATGGGAGATACTGGGTTAGAAGTGCCTGGTAGCTTGCTCCACCTTTGCCACGAGTTGCCTTGGTGTTGCACTACTTACTGGATAAGATAGTACAACACTATATTTAGTCCTGAAGATATTTTCAGGCGCAAACTAGGTTTGCTCTCACTGGGATAAAGGATTAAACTAAATCTATTATATACTTATGGGAGTTTGCAATTTTCAGAAAGAGAGAGAACCTGCTGTACAGTTTCCAAAGAGGGTGGAAAAGAAAGCATGACTAATGCCATTCACTATAAGAATCTGTGTGTGTGTGTGGCAGAAAAAAGTCATCATCATCATCATCAAATTCCTGCCATGTATCCTCAAGGGGTGTACAGGATATGATAGTACTACATGAAAAAAATCACATCATTACTAACTTCCTATCTACAATTTTCCTCCAAATCAGTCTGTTACTTGTCAAGACTCCAATATTATCAGATCTTATATTTCTGTCGACTAAGGCACTTTGTACTGTATCGATCCACCTATATCTTGGTCTTCCTCTGGGTCATTTTTGCTGCCAACCTGGCAGAGAACACTTGTTTTGCTAATCTTTCTTCGCCCATTCTGTTTAAGTGACCATACCACCTGAGATTAGCTCTGCTAATGCATTCCTGGATGCTGACAATGTCAAGTTCTTTCCTAATATCCTCATTTTTAATATGATATTGCCATTGATGCCATCTGTTCATGCCTATAATTTTTCTCAGGACTCTCATGTCTCAAGTTGCAAAAATCATGTGTTAAGACAATGGTCATTTTTTTTTTTTGTTTTTTTTTTCTGCTGGAATTATCCACTGCAAATTTGTTCTTGGGGGCACCACAGTGAATGATTAGTATTATTTAGGAGTAATGCAATGTCTGTATGCCCACATGTAACGTGTCAGGAAATAACTGCTCTACAGCAACAATTGGTTTCTGTTGCACGACAACATGCCCGTACACTGTGTGCTGCCTGTAAGCAGTTTCTGGCTTTGAAGTCGATCTGTGTGATCAAATATTTCCCATATTCACCAGATTTGGCTCCTGCAGACTTTTTCGTCTTCCAAAGATGAAATATGCCTTGAAAGGAAAGTTCTTCGGCAACATGGAGGATATCGAACCTGGTGTACCCCAGACACTGAAGGAGGTTCCCATTCGGGATTTTCACTGTGCCTTTGAACACCTGTACATCAAATATACACATTACATGGAGTTGGAGAGAGATTATTTTGAATCTGTGTAATTGACAATTACAAATATTGTCCTATGTTTTGATATAATAATTGTTGTCTCATTATTTAATGGGCACACTGTGTATTTTGGTCATTAAGACCGGAATTCAAATAATCTTTAAGATGCAAAGAATCTTTATATGAACTTTTCAAATGAGTTTCTTGTCATGTATAGAGGTGACAGGGTTTTTCACTCTGAAAGACAGATAAACTGACCAGAGAATATACATAACCGATAGAGCATGCCATGAAGATAGGATTAACCATCCTTTCAGAGTTTTAATTAGTTTTCTAAAATTCCAAGTTCCTTGGCCATTATAGGTCAATTTAACATATAAGACAATGATGAGATAGATTGTATAATAATGTCGATGACCATATATAATGATTGATGATTCATATTTTGAACACTAAAACTTTAATGCATGTTTTAAACTTTTCATTTTCAAACTACATGTGGATTTGCCAGTGAATTTACATGCACATGCATGTACATAATATAGATAAAAGAAAATTAGTTAAAATAGACCTTTTTATAAGTTTTTAGTTTTTTTTCACTTGATATATTGTCTTTCAAGACTTTGGGAGAGGTGATGAGATGATAATTCATTTCTCCAGTGGTTTGTAAATAGTTTAACATTACCCAATTACAGTGTTTTATAGTTTTGAATGTTATTCCTTATCATTCAGTGAAACTGGGAAACTTTGTAATATGTTGTAGGAAATAAAAAATGTGACATTAACAAAGCTAAAGGAAAAGGGATATATCTTGGACATGATGATAATGAAGACTGAGTTATTAAAAATCGTATGGAGGTGCAAAAAAAAAAAAAAAAAAAGATAAAAGTACATTTTGAATTATTGTACATATTGTCAATGTACAATACTCAGTCATGAGTATACATAATTAAAAATCTCTTACAGGTGTCATTTGCACTTATCTGACTTAGTATAATATATGAGATAATCTCTTCTCTACCTGAATGTAATGTGTGGCCAGATATTATGAGTTAGTGTAAACTATTTTCTCATTTGAATCATGCAGGCAGTGGCCACAGATGAGAGGTACAAGAACCTAAAGCACATCACTGTGATGTGGGGTGTAAATGAGGGTTGAGAAAGAAGAAACCTATTGACATGCTTCTTAAAGAGCTGTAGGTTGAAATTGTTGGGAAACACATCATGAGGGAGGCTGTTCCAGAGGACAGAGGCAGGTGGAATAAATGAGGATGAGGAGAAGCATGTTTGATGAATTTGCAGTTGTACTGTAAAGATATGTTGGACAGTAGCTGCTCTTGCTTTAACATGCCTAACAGCAAGTGGAGGAATGATGTTTGCCAATGCACTGGAGCTGTGACCATGAAAGTGCCTGTAAAAGAGAGACAGAGCTGAAATATTGTGTGAGATAGAGGTTGAAGTGACTTCAACCTCTTGAAGTGAGGTTGTCTGTTTCATTTTTGGTTTGTTATTGAATGAAAGGAAAGAGTTGAGGAGATAGACTGATAAACATGACACCCATACAGAGAACAATCAATCTCTTTGCCATTCTGTGGCCTTGACTGTGCCTCTCCCCATACCACCACCCAGACTCCCTCACCATGCATGGGCTGGCAGAGTATGTATGTAGCAGTGGGATTATGCACTAAATAATGCTTGCTGCAATGCCAGAGTCCCTCTTGTGGAAACAGGCCACACCATGGGAAGGCAGGATTGACTTGACAGTTGTATATTGTACATCCTGCCCATTAGTTGCCCTAATGACTAGTATACCAATAAAAGTAAGCCCAATCTATATGTATATTACAGACATTAAATCTATATTTAATTTACAGACAACAGGTCATTAGGTTTCTAATGGCAAACAATGATTGCATGGATAGGCAATCATTGTTTGCCATTAGAAACCTAATGACCTGTTGTCTGTAAATTAAATTCACTGATTTCACAAAAATCTTGTATATAATAAAAGTTTTTGTTGAAAGGTCTGCTTGTCACATGGAATATATTTTCACTAGGAAAAAAATTCAAATAATATATTTTAAAAATAGAAACTGAATGGATTAATAGTCTCTGTAAAGAATTGTTAATCACAATGAAGTCTACCAGTTTTCAAAATGTGGTACTTCTCATTCATGAATAACTGTGTTCATGAACAATCAATCTTCATATTTATGAATGAAAAGCACCATGTTCTGGAAACTGAAACGTGTCAGGGAGCTAAACCAGTAATTTTGCTTATTGATATTCATTGAAATGACTTTAACCTGTCCTATCCTTGAATGATACATTGCATTTATGGCCTCCTTGCTCTCTGGAAAACTTAGTGTTCTCTTCAGTTCAGAGACACTGAATCCGAAAATACCTATAGGAGAGACAGTGCAAAGACAAAGCATCCATAAGAAAGCAAGCAGAGAGGGATTATGTGTTAAGCAGACTGAAAAACCTCACAACTTCTGTAGTCTAACTCACCTTCCATAAAAAAGCCCATATAAAGGTTCTTTATGTCCTAGGTGAGATTTGAACACCAAATAATCAGCAATGTTGACATTGACAGGGCTACAGAGCTTCACATTCCACCAAAGTGATCATTCAGTAAATATTCAACTCTCTATTATGTTGACATTAATTCATGTTATCAGTAATAGCAATGCAGATTGTACAAAGAGTTGATATTTTTAATAACTGTTTCATGAATGTTAATTTAATTAACAATCATTCATTTTAAAGAAATTTCCATGCACCAACTTGCTGCTGGATTATGCTTCTGTAAATACTATGATATACATCAGGGCTGTCCAACTTTAGGTGATCTGAGGGCCGCATCCAATGTGTATCTAGTAATTTAATGAGCAGCAGCGACACAACCTCAATAGCTGAACAAATGAACAGCACTAATTGTAGACTAATCGAGTGCTCATGTTCCCTATGAGCACTTGGAACATGTGCATTAGAACAAAACAGTGTAAGAGCGCCTCTTTGACACATCCAATGTTTGAAACACATGTGGGTAGATAGTGAAGTAAAAACACCAAATAAAATTACCAACATCGAAATTGTCGATTAGTGATAGAATTAAAATATCTATAACACATTCGGCTCAAATTGTTATTTTATTTTTTCGCTTATGAAAATCAAAACCCACAGGCAGGCCGCATAAAATTGAACCAAGGGCCACATGCAGCCCATGTTTTGGACAGCCCTGATATACATATCAGATAAATAATGCTTCTATTCATCTGATTCTAAATATCAACTTGTAAAGTAAATCTGTGAATACTATGACCATTTTGCACAAATTTTCAAATTCCATTTACAATTTTCACAAAATATTTGATTTCAGCATCATGATTAAAATTATTATATCAGACTTCAGATTATCTGGTTTCTCAAAGCTTTATAACTTCTTTTACAAAAAAAACAATTACTCATTTGATCGCTGATGAAACAAAACTAATCTCTACTAAAGGTGGATATTTGCCGGCTTGGTTGGCTGAGTGGTCAGCATATCTGCTCTCCAGCCAAAAGGCTGCAGGTTCAAATCCTTCTGTGGGCATGAATGTTTGTGACTGTCTGTGAAAACACTAGTGGAGGTGATGGTGGTAGATGGTGTTGGTGTAGTTGCAGTTTGTTGTAGTTGGTGGATTGAGTGGTGTAGAGTAGGTGCCCTCCCTTGATGAGTCTTTGGACACCCTGGAGGGTGTTACATAATAATAATAATAGTTACGTAATATTATTATTACATAACACCTCCAGGGAGTCCAAAGACTCATCGAGGGAGGGCATCTACTCTACAATTCAATCCACCAACTACAATGAACCGCAACTATAATCATCATCTACACTAACGCCATCTACCACCCATCATCACCACTGGTATTTTCACAGACAATCACAAACATCCATGCCAAAGCAGGATCGAACCAGCAGCCTCTTGGCTAGAGAGCAGATACGCTAACCACTCAGCCAACCAGGACAGTAGTAGAAGGTATGGAGAAGATTCTATGTTCCGTGATACAATACCTATTGCTAATGGAAAATGCTCTAATAACTATTATTATTATTGTAATGTGACACCTCCAGGGTGTCCAAAGACCCATCGAGAGAGAGAGAGCACCTACTCTACAACTCTCTGCCTTCACCACTCAGTCCACCAACTGCATCAACTACACCAATGCCATCTACTGACCACTAGTATTATAATGCTGAAGTCTTGACAGATAACTGATGGATTTAGAAGAAAATTGTTGATAGGAAGTTAATAATGATATAAGTTTTTCATGGAGTACTGTCATAATATCCTGTACATCCTTTGAGGATACATGTCAGGAATTTGATGATGCCCTGCATTCACAATCCACTCAGGCAATGCATTCCACTCCACTCACCAGCCACTCTTCATGCTACCTGCTCCTCACATCCTTGTTATACAATATAATAAATTTAGTTTAATCCATTATCCAAGTGTGAGCAAACAAAGTTTGTGCCTGAAAGTATCTTCAGGACTGGGGTAAGGTGGTACAACACCAGGTAACTCGTTGCAAAGGTGGAGCAAGCTAACATCACTCCTATCTCAGTATCTCCCATAATGCAAAACACATCTCCTTGCAGATATGTATAATGTTATGCATTAAGGGAAGGGCCACTACCCAGACTAGTTTGACCTTTATTGAGGTCTCTTCAGTGGGAGCCAGGCCCAAGTTGAGATACCAGGCAGAAGCATTAGCAAGGTCATCTCTACCTATACGAGCTGCCAAATGGTGTGCCACCCTTTTTTTAATAAATTACTCTGGATTTAGAGAAGGATGTTGAAAGTTTATTTTTCACTTGGTTAGACTATAATAAATTTAGTTTGATCCTTTATCCAAGTGTGAGCAATCTGAAAGTATCTTCTGGAATGGGGTAAGGTGGTAATACACCTTTTTAGGGTCTGGCTCCCACCGAAGAGACCTCAATAAAGGTCAAAACTAGTCTGGGTAGTGGCCCTTCCCTTAATGCACAACATTATACATATCCGCAAGGAGATGTGTTTTGCATTATGGGAGATACTGAGATAGGAGTGATGTTAACTTGCTCCACCTTTGCAACGAGTTGCCCAATGTTGTACCACCTTACCCCAGTCCTGAAGATACTTTCAGGCGCAAACTGTGTTTGCTCACACTTGGATAAAGGATTAAACTAAATTTATTATAGTCTAACCAAGTGAAAAATAAACTTCATCATCCTCATTATACAGTTTCCAGGGATGGCCTCTTTCCAATTCTTTGAAAAATTTCTTCCATGTTAACCTGGTAACAACCCCTGACCAATATATATCTTAATCACATCTTAATTATATCTTAATCACATAAGTAATAATAATCAGTTTAACTTGTTTGTGGTAAGAGGTTAACTGAAAAAGACATCTATTGTACAATACCCATTTCCTAAACCCCGATAGCAAGCAGCAGTTAACATCATGCCAATAGAGGAATTTCAGCAATGGTTTGTATTTGCGTAAACAGAATTGTAGCTGATCAAATAATTTGTTCACCTCTGTCCCATAAAGAAATATCCAAAAATACCAGTGACACAATTTCATAGACGTGAAGGCAAGATTCATTATTCTTCATTGTAAACAGGTTTGAACATGAACCAAAAAGCTTTTTATAAATGATAAATGCTTCCTTTTTATCGTTTATTTTAATATCAATAGCCATGACTGAGAGACCACAATGCCTATAACACAACAGTGTTTTAGTTTTGCATGTATAAATGATAAGAGAAAAAGAAGGAACTGCCGATTACTTTCTTCAACAGCTGGGGGATTATAGTTCCCTAGGAAAAACCATGGGAAATGCCACTCTAAAGAACAGAGGCAGACACAATGAAAGAGGACAATAATAACCAAAGTTGAACTTGCACAGATGTTAACTACTAGCTGTATTCCTGTTTGTCTAGAACAAAGTTCTAGACAAACAGGAATACAGTTCAGTGGAAGTGCTCATAAAGAAAGCAAACTGGAGTGAGTGTGCAAGAAAAGAACCACCTGTTAAGCAGATTGCCCTTTACCAGACAGCATCAAGCATTTCAAAAGGGATCTTTAATATGCTACTCCAAATGTGAAAATAGCAATCTGATGATGGAAAGATTTATGTGTCCATAAAATGACAGGAATTGCACTGGTATTCCTTGGAAAATCTTGATGCTGTCCAGAAGCATGTAAAACAGCTAAACACTTGACTAGAAGAACTTCCATTTAACAGCTATTATGTACATTGTGGTGTCTTAGTTACTTCATCCACAATTCCAAACAATTTTGAATAGAATTCTCATCTAAAGAACTGTGTGATTTCATTTTTGAAATAAACACAGAATTTTGTACTTCTCAGTAATTGGCTTAAAATAACATAAAAAAGATTTCTACTATATAAATTTTCTTATAAAATATTTCATTGATTTAAAGATGTTTTGGAATATCTGGCATTTTCAAGAACCACTTCATATATTAGATTTCAGTAAATAGCCTGGCAAATTGGAATAGCAAGTCCAATTAAAAGAACCAGATGAAACAAAAAGAAAAAATAACTTTTATATGATGACACTCCATGTTATCAATTAAATATGGAAAGATAAAGGACTTCATCTTTAATTCATTATAGAAATAAATAATTAGTGTTTGTGATTTCCTATATTACCAATCTTCAGATAGAAAGTTCATGATTTGAATCACAATATATTTATTCTTTTGTGAATACCAGAAGCCAAAATAAAGATGAGTAATGCACACCATAAAGAAAGCAGAAATTAAGGGAAACATGATTGAGATTAAATTCAGAAGTTTATAAAATTATTTTTACAAAAACAATAATTAATGTGAGATGAAAAGATGATAAAGAAAATTTTAATTAATCCATTTGTATCCAAAGCTTAAAACTGTGCAGATGTTAATAGTCCTGGTATGAAACCCTCCAGTGCATCTGCTTTCTTTCATCTTCCCAGTAGATTATTGGCACAGTTCAAATGCCTATGATGAGAGATCAAGTCCTAAAAGCCCACTGAAATTTTGTTGCTAGGTTATCCAAAAAATTCTGGTTATCTCCATTTAGGACATTTTATTTCCAGTATCCCATAATAGCAAAAGAACCTAAGAAACAGATTTAATGAATCCGTTTCTTAGGTTCTTGTGTGCTTCCTATAGTGAGTATCTGCTGCATTTAATTCCATTGATTTTTACAAATATGTATATTGCTTTTGCAGGGTGGAATTTTAACTAGTGACAATCAGCAAAAAGTGGATTTGAATCTTGTCAACTTAGATGAGTGTACAGATCCTCTCTCACTTCAAATGTTATCTCAGTGGACACAACAAGATACCATGGTTAGTTCTGTATTTAATTTTAAGATATAATGTTTATCAATTGTTTTGACTGTGCTTAAATTAGAAGATTTGAGTTGAAATACATATGTGAAGGAGTTTTTTAGCATGTGCATTTTTTGTTTTGTTTTTTCATTTTAATCTTTTGAAAACAGACTTCATTGTACATTTACAACTTGTTATATTTGTTATTATGATCCATAACTGTTATTGTCTGTGCTAGAGTTTTAAAACTGTAGACTTGTCTGCACAGGTTGATAGAATAATAATGAGATGGAAGAATAAACTTTGTCAGTTGGTAATAATTATAATGAAAATTGCCAGCCTGATTGGTCAAGTGCACTTTCTCTCCAACCAACATGTTTGAGTTTGTGGTTATGAATGGTTGTGAAAATCTTTAGGTAGTATGATGCTTAGCATGAGATTTCCATTGTGCTTATCAGAAGCCAAACAGCTTGAAAAAACAATGTTTGGTTTCTAGAGCCAGATTTCTGGATAACTTAACCTTTATCCCACTTATGGTATACTAAGAAATGTACTATAGGTTTACAGCCTTTCATATAAGCTTAATATAAAATATAAACTCATAAGTCAAAACATTATGACCACCCAGTCTGTTTCCAGCCAACCAGATTGCATGGTTTGCAGTATCCTGGTATGGGGATTGTTATTATGGACATCACTGGGTCCTCTCATCACCAGTGAATACACCATGACTGCTTGATTCTAACTTGATTGTTTTGCACTGGGTATTCCCTGCACAGTGACAATATGACCTGATAGATCTTGACTCTTCTAGCAAGACATTGCTCAGTGTCACAATTCTCATATTGTGCAAGCATGGTCCAAAGAGTATGTGCGCTCCCCTGGATGTCTGATTTTCCTAATTTGAATCCCATCAAACATTTGTGGGATCATGTGGAACACAGTACCTGTTTGACATTATCTTGACAGTATCTGCTTGACATTAGTGCCTTGCTTAGTCACTGACCTCTGGGACAATATCCTTTTGAGTTATTCCAGAATAATTCAGGAGACTTGTGGTATAGTGTGAAGTAGTTAGTGCCAAGAGGGATGCAATCAGTTATCTTGACCAAAGGAGGCCTAGCACACTACTATGTAAGTAGTCATAATTTTTTAGCTCGTGAATATACAGTAATTTATATGGGGGGGTGGGAGTCTGGAAAGTTCTGATAAACACCTAGAACAAAAATTATATTAAAGCAACTGATGTAACCACAAGAAAGAACATACTAGTAACAGAGTTATGAAGATAACTTATGTTCTTATATTCTTTCTCATGGTTATATCAATTGCTTTAATATCGATTTTGTTCTAGGTGTTTATCAGAACTTTCCAGATCCATACCTCGTATATAAGATTTTACTTCATTTTTCTTTCAGAAAATGAAATTGTCATAATTACTTTTTGCTGTATTACCTTCAAGCTGTGTACCATTCATAATAATCGTCTAACACAATATTTCATTTAATAGTTTTTTGCCAGTTGCTTGTTTCTAAAAAACTAGTCTGTTATTTGTTGGGTCTCTGATTTCATCAGCTGTTACATTTTGTGTAAAGCACTTACTCAAGTATAGCTCCAAAAGGCTTCATATGTTACTTATGCCAAAGGTTTGGCATGAGTAACATATTCAAATAAAGAATGTTATTAATTCAGTCTATTTGCCTAGTCATGGTTTATAGCTAAATAATGCTACATCTGTAATATCTTATATTTTAATATTTTACTTTTGCTCTATACTTAAGTGATTATGCATGTACCAAGAGAATCCACTTATGAATTTAACTTTCTGACATAGAATTGGGGGTGTTTAAGGGTCAAAGCTGTATAACTGAGAGGAGACCTCCACATAGCCTTTAAAGGAATGCGGAGAACCGACCAGGGCTTCTGACCTAATGTCCAATCCTCACCTTCTCGTGGTGCACCCTGTTGGGTATCTACTTTGATACTGAACGAACGAGGATGGGCTGGCAATTTGGGATTTAGCCGACCAAATTGTATTCTTATTGGTTAAACCAAAATAAAAAATGATGGTACAACATGACAAAATTTCATGCCGGCTGGGGCGTCACCCGGTTAAACAAGGCCCCCGTTGTTTTCGCCAGGGAACCAGGGCGAACAGCGAAAAGTCAGCTACTGGAACAAATCTGAAAACAAACCCCAACTCAACATCACCAGAGTTAAAGATCGGTACTATCAACATAAGAAGCCTGAATGGCAAAGAAATGGAGCTAGCTGAGGAATTAGATAAGTACCAGATCGACATAATAGGGGTGACTGAAACAAAAAAGACCAAAACTTGTGAGATCTTTCTGAGCAATAAATACAAAATGTTATATTCAGGCAATAACAATCAAGGAAAAGAAGGAGTAGCCATAGTATTCAACACAAAATACGAGGCTAATCTTCTTGAATGGCAGTCAGTCTCAAGTAGAGTAATGTGGGCAAATATGAGAATGGGGAACTGGACAATGAGACTTATTTGTGCCTATGGTCCCACAGCAGGTTCTACTAAGGTAGAAGTGGAGGAATTTTTTGAGACTTTAGAAAAAGCAACTGACACAATGTAAAAGGAAAAGTTGGTCCTTGTTGGGGATCTAAATAGTAGAGTAGGAAATGATTGTGAGACATACAAAAATATTTTGGGAAAATTTGGAGAAAAGAGCAAAGCTAATAATAATGGCAAATATCTGTTGGATTTCTGCACAGGACATGGACTGGTTATTACTAACACCATGTTCCAACATAAAAATGTGCACAAATTCACATGGAGAGAAGAGGCTAGGAATAAGAAAAGTCTCATTGACTATGTTATTGTTGATAGTGATGTTTTCTCCCTGGTGCAGGACACCAGAGTGTACAGAGGATTTGAAATTGGAAGTGATCACTATTTAGTCTTGAGCAGGATAAAATTGAATTTCATATTGAAAAGAATAACATGTAAGAAAGTTTTAAAGCGAATAAAAGTTGAGCAGCTCTCAGATGTAAACTGTAGACTAAAATACAGAAATATTATTGAAAAGAAAATGAAAGAGTTTGAGAACAGGAATCAAACCTTGGAGATTCAGTGGCAAACTCTGAAGGAAACATTGATTGATTCTGCAAGAGAGGCATGTGGTGAGGTTGTGTGCAAAGATAAAAAAATCAGAATTCCATGGTGGACACAGGAAGTTAAAGAGGCAGTGAAGGAAAAGAAGAAAGCATATCAAAAGTTCCTGGCAAATAAGTCAGCTTTTACTCTTACAGAATACAGAGACAAATGTAAGAAAGCTAAACAGTGTGTAAAACTAGCTAAACAAAATCATGGGAGGACTTTGGCAAGAATATAGAAAATAAATATCAAGAAGGTGGCAAAATATTCTGGAGGTTGTTGAAGAAGCTTAGGAATGGAGGAAAGAGTGCTGTAAAAGGAATTAGAGATGATAAAGGTGAAATGAAAACAGAAGAAAAAGATATCCTTGAAGTATTGAGTAATTACTTTGAAAAACTGCTAAATGAAACAAGCAGTGATGACAGTACAGTGATAAAAAACACTGACCAGGCATGCAGTCAGGAATACATATCCATACTTGAAGTAGAAAAAGCCATGAAAGGCTTGAAATGTGGAAAGGCAGCAGGAGTAGATGATATTCGACCAGAAATGCTGAAGTATGGTGGTATAAGAGTCTTACAGTGGCTGCACTGCATAGTTCAGAAAGCCTGGACAGAGGGACGAATTCCCGATGATTGGAGTAGAGCTCTCATAGTACCCATATATAAAAAGGGAAATAAAACTGAATGTGAGAATTACAGAGGTATTTCCCTACTGAGTGTTCCTGGCAAGATCTATGCAAGTATACTTGAGAAACGGTTGAGAAGAATTGTGGAAGAAAAGCTTGGTGAAGAACAAGCTGGATTCAGGCCAAATAGAGGCTGTCAGGATCAGATCTTCATTTTACGACAAATAGCCGAGAAAGCATGGGAATATAACAAAGATCTGTATTTAAGTTTTGTCGATTTGGAAAAGGCATATGACAAGGTGCCAAGAGAGAAGCTATTCAATACGCTGCAGTTATATGGTGTCAATGGGGCATTATATCAAGCAATACTTAGTCTTTATTTGAGTTGTGAGTCAGCAGTTAGAATTGAAGGAAGTACAGGAAGATGGTTTAATGTTAAATCTGGTGTGAGACAAGGATGTACATTATCCCCTCTGTTATTCATTATCTATATGGATCACATTATGAAGGAATGTGGTATTAAACCTGATATCAAAATTTGAGATGTTAATTTCAGCTCTTTGCTTTATGCGGATGATGTTATACTTCTAAATAAATCCGCTACAAGTCTGCAAGATTCTCTGACTAAATTGAATAGCTGTTGTAATAGATATGGTATGAAGGTCAGCAATAAAAAGAAAGACAATGAAAATGTCAGCTGTGTTGTGAATGGAGAACCTGTGGAACAAGTAAAACATTTCAGCTACTTAGGCACGATTTTTACCGAAGATGGTAAATTAAATATAGAAATAGACAACAGAATCAGCAAAGCTGGTATGGTGGGAAGTCAATTGAATAAATTCATATGGAATAAGAAAGAAATTAGTCGGAACACTAAATTATCTGTATACAAGACTGTGTTCAAACCAATTTTAACTTATGGATCTGGAGAGCTGGGTCAGAAGTAAAACCCTTGACCAAAGACTAGAGACCGCAGATATGAGAGTCCTGAGAAAGATTAGAGGCGTGAACAGATGGCATCAATGGCAATATCATATTAAAAATGAGGATATTAGGAAAGAACTTGACATTGTCAGCATCCAGGAATGCGTTAGCAGAGCTAATCTCAGATGGTATGGTCACTTAAATAGAATGGGAGAGGAAAGATTAGCAAAACAAGTGTTCTCTGCCAGGTTTGCAGGAAAACGACCCAGAGGAAGACCAAGATATAGGTGGATTGATACGGTACAAAGTGCCTTAGATGATAGAAATATGAGATCTGATAATGTTGGAGTCTTGACAAGTAACAGACTGATTTGGAGGAAAATTGTAGATAGGAAGTTAGTAATGATGTAATTTTTTCATGTAGTACTGTCATATCCTGTACACCGCTTGAGGGTACATGGCAGGAATTTGATGATGATGATGACATAGAATTGCCATGGTATTGAACAGAGGGTTGTTGCTCTCTCTCTCTAGGTTTCTTCCTGGTCTCTAATCAGCACCACCAGTTCAAAATAGCTGCAAGACCAGTGAAACCTAATTTAAGCACTAAAAAAAGGTGAAAATACATATTCCTGGGCAAAGCTTCTGTGTTTTAACACGTTCATGCCAGAAAGAGAGAGAGAAGAAACTCTCGCTGCATCCTTTATCTTCTGTCAGGGAGAGAGAGAGAGTATCTCATATGACCACAATCTCCTGTTAGTGTATTGGCAGACATACCACATATCCTGATGGGTTCTTCAAATGTAACTAAATCAGCATTTGGAGGGTGGGAAAGAAACGTGTTTGTCTTAGAATATCTTAGAAAACAGTAAGAGCAATTCTACATTTGCTTATATGAATTACTTGAATACATATTTGAATTACTAAAATGTATAAACATGTGAACCAACACTAATGAACCATGTGAGAATGGCAGATGTAAGGGTAAGAGAGAACAGATGTTAATAGAAATACTTACATTACATTATCATCATCATCATCAAATTCCTGATATTTACCGTCAAGGAGTGTATAGGAAATGATAGTACTACGTGAAAAATTTACATCATTACTAACTTCCTATCTACAATTTTCGTCCAAATCAATCTATTACCTGTCAAGGCTTCGACATTGTCAGATCTCATATTTCTATCTTCTAAGACACTTTTTACCGTATCAATCCACCTATATCTTGGTCTTTCTCTGGGTTTTTTTCTGGCAACCTGGCAGAAAACATTTGTTTTGATAATCATTCCTCTCCCATTCTCTTTAAGTGACCATACAACCTGAGATTAGCTCTCCTAACACATTCCTGGATGCTGACAATGTCAAATTTTTTCCTAATATTCTCATTTTTAATATGGTATTGCCATTGATGCCATCTGTTCATGCCCCTAATCTTTCTCAGGACTCTCATATCTGCGGTCTCTAGTCTTTGGTCAAGTGTTTTATTTCTAATCCAGCTCTCAGATCCATAAGTTAAAACTGGTTTGAACACTGTCTTGTATACAGTTAATTTAGTGTTTTGACTAATTTCTCTCTTATTCTATATAAATTTATTCAGTTGACTTCCTACCATACCAACTTTGTAGATCCTGTTGTCTATTTCCATATTGAATTTACCATCGTCACTAAGAATTGTGCCAAAGTAGCTGAATTGTTTTACTTGTTCTATCATCATCATCATCAAATTCCTGCCATGTACCCTCAAGGGGTGTACAGGATATGATAGTATTACATGAAAAATTTACATTATCACTAACTTCCTATCTACAATTTTCCTCCAGATCAGTCTGTTACTTGTCAAGACTCCAACATTATCAGATCTTATATTTCTGTTGTCTAAGACACTTTGTACCATATCAATCCACCTATATCTTGGTGTTCCTCTCGGTCTTTTTCCTGCCAAACTGGCAGAGAACACTTGTTTTGCTAATCTTTCCTTGCCCATTCTGTTTAAGTGACCAAACCACCTGAGATTAGCTCTCCTAATGTTGTCCTGGATGCTGACAATGTCAAGTTCTTTCCTAATATCCTGTTCTTAATATTATATTGCAATTGATGACATCTGTTCATGCCTCTAATCTTACTCAGGACTCTCATATCTGCGGTCTCTAGTCTTTGGTCAAGTGTTTTACTTCTGACCCAGCTCTCCAGATCGATAAGTTAAAATTGGTTTGAACACTGTCTTGTATACAGCTAATTTAGTGTTCCAACTAATTTCTCTCTTATTCCATATAAATTTAATCACTTGACTTCCTACCATACCAGTTTTGTTAATTCTGTTGTCTATTTCCATATTTAATTTACCATCTTCACTAAAAAATTGTGCCTAAGTAGCTGAAATGTTTTACTTGTATCACAGGTTCTCCGTTCACAACGCAGTTGACATTTTCAGTGATTCTGCCTATTTTCATTATCTTTGTCTTTTTATTGCTGACCTTCATACCATATCTATTACAACAGTTATTCAATTTAGCCAGGATATCTTGCAGACTTGGACTGGATTTATTCAGAAGTATAACTTCATCTGCATTAAGTAAAGACCTAAGATTAACTTCTCCAATTTTGATATCAGGTTTCATACCACTTTCCTTCATAATGTGATCCATATAGATAATGAATAACAGTGGAAATAATGTGCACCCTTGTTGCACACCTGATTTAATATCAAACCATCTTCATCCACCTCCTTCAATTCTACTGCTGACTTACAGCTTACTAGGTATTGCTTGATATAATGACCCATTTACATCATATAATTGTAGTGTTTTGAAGAACTTTTCTCTTGGCACCTTGTCATATGCCTTTTAAATATCAACAAAACTAAATACCAATATTTGTTATATTCCCAAGATTTCTCCGCAATTTTCATCATCAAATTCCTGACATCTACCCTTAAGAGATGTACAGGATATGATAGTACTAAATGAAAAATTTACAGTATTACTAACTTTCTATTTACAATTTTCCACCAAATCAATCTGTTACCTGTCAAGACTCCAACATTATCAGATCATATATTTCTGTCTTCTAAGGCACTTTTTATTGTATCAATCAACCAATATCTTGGTCTTTCTCTGGGTCTTTTCCTGGCAACCTGACAGAGAACACTTGTTATGCTAATCTTTCCTTTCCCATTCTGTTTAAGTGACCATACCACCTGAGATGAGCTCTGCTAACACATTCCTAGATGCTAATAATGTTAAGTTCTTTCTTAATATCACCGTTTTTAATATGATATTTGCACTGATGCCACCTGTTCATGCCTCTAACCTTTCTCAGTACTCTCATATCTGCAGTCTCTAGTCCTTGGTCCAGTTTTACTTCTAACCCAGATCCATAAGTTAAAATTAGAATATAAATTTATTCAGGCGACTTCCTACCATACCAGTTTTATTCATTCTTTTGTCTATTTTCATATTTAATTTATCATTTTCACTAAAAATCATGCATAGGAAACTGATATGTTTCCTATGAATGATTAATGCTTCTGCCTATTTTCATTGTCTTGTCTTGTTACTGCTGACCTTTATACCAAATATATTATAACAGTTATTCATTTAGTGAGGGAATCTTGCAGACTTGTACTGAATTTATTAGAAGTATAATATCATTCACATAAAGTAGAGAGCTGACATCTCCAATTTTGATAGCAGGTTTAATACCACTTTCTTTCATAATGTGATCCATATAGATATTGAATAACAGAGGGGATAATATACATCCTTGTCTGACACCAGATTTAACATTAAACCATCTTCCTGTACTTCAATTCCAACTGCTGACTTACAACTCAAATAAAGACTAAGTATTGCCTGATATAATGCCACACTGAGATTATATCATACATTATGACATACAACTGTAGCATTTTGAATAGCTTCTCTCTTGGCACCTTGTCATATGCTTTTCATGATCTACGAAACAGATCTTTGTTATATTCCCATGATTTTTCAACTATTTGTCATAAAGTGAAAATCTGATCCTCACAACCTCTATTTGGCCTTAATCCAGCTTGTTCTTCACCAAGCTTTTCTTTCACAATCCTTCTCAACCGTTTCTTAAGTATACTTGCATAAATCTTATCAGGAACTCATTAGAGAAATACCTCTATAATTCTCACATTGTTTTATTTCCCTTTTTATATTTGGGTGCTGTGAGAGCTCTACTCCAATCATCTGGAATTTGTCCCTCTGTCCAGGCTTTCTGAACTATGCAGTGCAACCGCTGTAAGACTTTTATACCTGAATACTTGAGCATTTTTGGTCGAATATCATCTACCCCAGCTGTCTTTCCACATTTCAGGCTTTTGTTGGCTTTTTCTACTTCAAGTATGGATATGTATTCCTGGTTGCATGGGTGGTCAGTGTTTTTTACCACAATGCTGTCACTAATTGTTTAATTTAGCAATTTTTTGAAGCTCTGAGCTTCTTCAACAACCAGTGTCAAGATGTTCTGAACTTCTTCAGAAACCTCCAGAATATCTTGCTACCTTCTGTGACTTTTGTTTAGCTAGTTTGACAAAGTGTTTAGCTTTCTTACATTTGTCTTTGTATTCTCTAGGAGCACAAGCTGACTTATTTGCCAGTAATGTTTGATATGCTTTCTTCTTTTCCTTCACTGCCTTTTTAACTTCCTGCGTCCAACATGGAGTTCTGATTTTTCTATCCTTGCAGACAACCTCACCACATGCCTTTATGGCTGAATCAATCATCTCAGGCATAGTGGTAAACTACTAGAAAAATTGGTAAAAATGAGAATTCAATAATGGGTGAATAAAAATATAATATTGTATGAGGGTCAACATGGCTTTGTGAAGTGTTGGTATGCCTTAGTAATTTACTAACATTTTTTATAATAGAGTAACAGCTGAGTTGAATAAAGGAAATGACTACACGATGATTTTGCTGGATTTTTCAAAGACAGTTGGCAAAATATCACATGGAACTCTGTTATGCAAGTTAGAACAAATGAGGATGGATATGACACTGGTTAAGTGGATAAGAGGGTGGCTGCTGGACAGATATCAAAAAGTGGTATATGGAGAGACAGAATTGAGACAAAAACAGGTGACTAGTATGCTGCAAGATTCAGTGCTGGGACCATTGCTGTTTAATTTATACTTAAATGATATAGGAAATAACCTGAAAGAAATATTCAGTTGCTTGCTAATGATTCAGAATTAGGTAGAATAATAGCTAATCAAGGCGATGTGGAGAGCTTGCAGGATGATTTAAATAGGCTGTCAGTATGGGTGAAAGTTAATGGGTGTCAGTTCGATGTCACGAAATGTAAAGTTATGCATTTTGGGATCAATAGGTTACAAGCCATCTATCACATTGATTGCACTATACTCCAGGAAATAGATGAAGCTTGAGATTTAGGAATGGTAGTAGACAGAGAGTTGAAGTTTAGAAGACATATTGCTAAGGTAGCCCATAAGATTACTTGGCTATTGAAGAACACATTAACAAGTAAAGCTAAGGAAGTTGTTATTCCTCTTTATAAGGCCTTCATATGCCATCTGGATTACCGTGCTCAAGTCTGTTCCCCTGGTTTTCTTGGGAATGAGGAAGCGGTGGAGAGGATTCATAGACAGGTGACTAAGATGGTGAGTAGCCTATGGAATGTTCTCTATGAGGATAGATTGAATGTGTGGATTGCAGAAGTTGTTGATAGGAGGAAAAGAGGGGATATGATAGAAACATTTAAGTTGCTTAAAGAATTTTATATATTTTATAACAAACAAATTGAAAGAGTCTTAATCGGTGAATTGAGTGAACAACAGAAAGACTTCAGAAGAAGAAGAATGGGAACCATTAATGCTATCCTGGAACTAAAAATACTAATAGAAAGATCACTTGAAAGAAATAGGAATATTTACATATGCTTCATAGACTTTCAGAAGGCCTTTAACCAGTTAAAACATAATGAAATAGAAGATCATGTACAAAATGCAGCTGTTTAACTCTGAAACTTCTGTAGTGAAAATAAAAAGAGGAGTTAGGCACGATTGTATTCTTTCACCAAATCTATTTAATATCTATAGACAGTGATGAAAAGATCGAAAAACAAAAAATAGGAATTAGTATCAATGGCATAAAATACAACAATCTTAGATATACTGATAGCAGAAAACCAAAATAAAATAATCAAATTACTGCAGCTACTAATTGAAGAAGGTAAAGAATTTGGATTAGATATAAATGCAAAAAAAGACCAAATTTATGAAAATCTCAGAAGAAAACAGATCAGAGCCAGATATATTCATAAACAATATGAAAATTGAACATACAACAGAATACAAATACAACAGAAGGCACCTACTTCACTGCAGATGGAAATCAAAATAAAGAAATAAAAATAAGAACAGCCGTAGCTAAAGATGCCTTCTGGAAAAATAAAGATCTGCTCAGAAGTTCTGTGGGTATCGAGACAAAGAAAAGAATGATAAGAACATTAGTGTGGTCAGTTTTCACATATGGAAGTGAGACCTGGATATTCAAGAACAGAGTAAGACAACAGATAATGGCCTTTGAAATGTGGTGCTATTGGAGAACTCTGAAAATCTCATGGACGGAACATGTGACAAATACAGATGTCCTACAGAGAATGAGAACACACAGATCTTTATTACAGGAAACGATCCAGAGAAAGATGAGATTGGCAGGACATGTACTAAGAGGTTCAGCACAGAGGATACTAACAGTTTTAGAAGGAAAAATTATGGGAGAAGGACATGGCTTGAAGATATGAGATCATGGACAGGATCACATGGCTATGCAGAAACAAAAAGGAAAGCCACCAACGAGAGAGAGAGAGAACTGGAAGGACATGGTGCTGCATCCTCTTACTGAGGAAACTACATGAAGAAGAAAGAATTTTATAGAATAGATGCAGGGGAAGTGTTTCAGCACTTGGCTAGAGGAACCAAAACAAGGGTCATCCCAGGAAATTGAATAAAGGTATGGTTAGTAGGGGGTGTGAGCACTAGGTTTTTTGCTTGGAGAGTTGTGAATGAGTGGAATGGGTTGCCAGAGTCAGTTGTGAGTGCTTTGTCTGTTAATGGGTTCAAGGAAAGGTATGATAGAGTGGGTCTCCCACGATGAATTTTCAGACTCCATGAAGTGTCCGTATAATAATACTTCAAAATGGTGACTGTTCAAGAGAAAGTAATGTGCGTACCTTGGTTTTTCGAAAGAAAGTCCAGTATCAATGTTTGGTATATTATAAAAAGTTTGGTATATTATACCATAACAACTGTTTGGAGGGTTATTCATAACCTGCCTTCAACTCTGTGCATACAAACTGCAGATTGTACAGACCTTACAGCCAGACAGTAAACCTCTCTGCTTCCAATTTCCCCAAAACATTTTGCCTGATGAAAATTACCTTTGGAGATGGATATTTAGTGATGAAGCAACATGTTGCATATGTAGGATAAATCATCATAATTGCAGAATATGTGAATCAGAAAACTCTCACGTGCCATTCGAGTATTCAAAAGTGATACTCCAAAGGTGATTGTCTATTGCGCTTTGTCATTTTTGGAAGTTTTGGAGCCCTTTTTCTTTGTGGAAAAAAACATTTACAGCAGTGAGCTATCTGGACATGCTACAGCTGCATCTGTTACCCCAGTTGGAAGATCATTAGCCAGATTTGGTGTTCCAGCAAGATGGAGCATCACACATTGGTCTCTTATTATCTGAGAATTTCTTGCCATGCATTTTCCTGAGTGTTGAGGTGTGCATGGTGGACTGATTCCTTGGCCTCTTCATTCACCCAGTATTATGCCTCTTGATCCTTCATTGGGGATATCTGAAGGATGTTGTTTACTGGACCCCTGTGATGACTCCTTGATGAACTATAGACCAGAATTGTTGCTGTGATAGAAACAGTTACACTCAAATAAAGGAGAACACTTGGATGGAAATTGAATATCACTTGGACATCTTAATTGCCATGAAAGACATGCATATTGAAGTTGTTTAGCATTCTGCAATATTGATTCTACAGGTAATAAAACTTTTTGAGTTGCCCTTTCATATTCTGTAAGCAGTTTTATTTTATTGTCTCTAGTTTGAAAATTATAGGCCATGGAACCCAACAATAATTTAGAATCTCCCTGTACAATTGCATATTTACTGGTTTATAGTCTGCAAACTAGTGGCAACTATGTGTGTGTGTGTGTGTGTGTGTGTGTGTGTGTGTGTGTGTGTGTGTGTGTGTGTGTGTGTATTGTGATTAATGAGAGAAGACTAGACCTGATGTAAAATCATACCTTATTTCTTGTTGCATTGTTTTGAGGGGATTTTATCATTTCAGCTGATTCCTTGAATGCTCTTGATAAGAATTTTTAATCTTGGAGAATTATGATTTGTTGCCATAATGCTTGATGTTTAGTTCTGATTGTATGCTTTGCCTTGATTTGTATTTTCTTTCATTCTCCACACACTTAATGCATTTAGACTTGCAGCACATATACCTGAAACTAAACTAAACATCAAGATATGCATGTGGTTGCCAGTAGCTCTCAGAAGACCATGAACCTGCAAATACCTTTATAGCACATGTGCAGTTACTTGTTATTTCTGTTTTCAAATATTTCATTGTGAATGTTACCTGTTTGTAATCTGATTTTTATTTTTTAGTTTATTATTTTTTAACTGATGATGTGAAATGTGAATTTCATGCAGCTAGCTGAGTAATTAATAAACTGTTTCAAATTCCAGCTGTTTTATGTAGCAAGAATACTGGCATCTCAGTTCTTTGCTTTATGTAGATGATGTTATACTTCTAAATAAATCCTTTACAAGTCTGCAAGATTCCCTGACTAAATTGAATAACTGTTGTAGTAGATATGGTATGAAGGTCAGCATTAAAAAGACAAAGACAATGAAAATAGGCAGAAACATTGAAAATATCAACTGCATTGTGAATAGAGAACCTATAGAACAAGTAAAACATTTCAGTTACTTAGGTATGATTTTTAGTGAAGATGGTAAATTAAATATGGAAATAGACAACAGAATCAACACAGCTGGTATAGTAGGCAGTCAACTGAATAAATTTATATGGAATAAGAGAGAAATTAGCCAAAACACTAAATTAACTGTATACAAGACAGTGTTCAAACCAGTTTTAACTCATGGATCTGAGAGCTGGATTAGAAATAAAACACTTGACCAAAGACTAGAGACCGCAGATATGAGAGTCCTGAGAAAGATTAGGGGCATGAACAGATGGCATCAATGGCAATATCATATTAAAAACGAGGATATTAGGAAAGAACTTGCTACTGTTAGCATCCAGGAAGTGTTAGCAGAGCTAATCTCAGGTGGTACGGTCACTTTTCCTCTGATGTAAAGCACATCCCCTTGTGGAGATGTATGATGCTAAACATCAAAGGCAATGGTCACTACCCATAGTGACTATTGCCTTTGATGTTTAACAAGAATACTGGTTTCTGTATATATATATAGAGTGGTAGTGATGTAGAAAGAAACGTGCATTAAAATAGATGATCATTAGTGGAAATTGTGCCCTAGAATAGAAGAAAGTGTAATGAGGTCAGGATTAAATGACAGTCTGCATGCTGTTCAGGTTCAATTTCAGTTTCTCTAAAATATAGTGAACTATTTGGCAGTACTTATTTCAACATACCTTATGTTGAAATATGTATTGGGACATAAATAGAGGATTACACACATGAATAGTTCTCATTGATGAAATTAATCTTTTATTTTCAAACACGAAGCCAAACTCATATATGTGTTACAATTTTTATTGTGTAAGATGTATTGAAAATGATTTTTTCCTGCATTATGCAAGGAAAAACTTCATTGTCACATTTATTCATGCCAATATTTTCTAGTGTCTTGCATATTAGGAGTGTCCTCCAGAACTTCTTCCTTTCAGTTGGCGATTTTGTTTCCAAAAATTTCTTAACATCAAACATTCTCTGTTTTTCTGTAAATTAGTAGCCTATTCAATCAATTTACTTGAAAGAATTAAAAGAAATATGAATTGGAAAATTTGATGACTTAATACTTCTCTTTCTAGCTTCATTCAAAAAGGAAATATGACTTCATGAAATGTGGAACACTTATGTATCACCTGTATATTGTATTACATATATGTTGTTTTTGTAGTGAATTTGACATTACATCTCATTTAGCATGTGCACAAAAGTTTGCTTTTACATTCAGCATATACTAAAACAGTAAAAAAATAAATAAAATAAATTATGTTATATAGTACATGAGTGATATTGACAGTTTGGTGATGGTCGGTTACCAAATTGCATATTGTTGTTATTTTAGATGACATAATAGTGTACTGGCATGCTACACATACATTGAAAGGTCTAGTACTTGTGTATGTGGTGATCTCTCAATTATCCATCCTTCAATTAACTATCCAACCAGCAAATTGATTTCTGTTACAGTTGGTTAATTGCGGTATTGCTCTCTCTCTCTCTCTCTCTGTGTGTGTGTGTGTGTGTGTGTGTGTGTGTGTGTGTGTGTGTGTGTGTGTGTGTGTGTGTGTGTGTGTGTGTGTGTGTGTGTGTTATACATAAATGCTATTGAGATATTATATTATATATATGCATATGTATGTATATTTATACATGTTTATATATATATATATATGCAGGATAAGAGTTCAAGAGAAATGGAGACTAATGCAGATTCTCCAGAAGATGTAATCCTCAGGTCAGTACTTATTCCTGAACAGCTGTCAACTCCCAAAGATGAACATACATCATTTTCAAATTATTCTACAACCACAACTCCCAGAGATTTACATAAATCAATTTCCAAGCAATCTGCAACGACAACCCCAAAAGATTTACATAAATCTGCTTCAAAACATTCTGAAACTAAAGGAAATTTTACTCCAGAAATATCTTCAAGTAGAGCTAGAAAAAGACTTCAGGATAGTTTTTTGTTTCAGATGGAGGAAAATAACACGTTGCCATCAGCTTCTCAAGTGAACTTGTATAGTCAAGATGAAACAGATGTGATACCACCATCTCAGAATGCTAGTTTGCTTATTGGAGAAACTTTAAAATTGTCCACAGCAAAAATTCGAAAAGCTTCAGTAGCTGGATTTTAAATGTATCATTTTAACAAAGAAAGAGAAATATATATATATATATATATATATATCATTCTACTACATTCAGTCACAGAATCCAATATAAATATATTGGATTCTGTGGCTACATAATAACATTGTACAGTGTATGCCATTAAACTCATTCAAAAAATGATTACATTCAGGATAGTGAATAATTTCCCTGACTTTCCATAATGGATTTAAATATTTACAAATTAAGATCAAGGCAAGTAAGTAACTTGCCTTGATGAATTTATTTATTCCAGTTTTTAAAGAAAAGTTTAAGGTTATTAAAGAGTCAGTATTTACTATTAAATCATAAATTTGCCTATATGATTATCTCTGTATAGTCATTAAAGATATATATTTAATGAAAATAATTTATGAAAAATTTTCTACCAAAAGTCTTTATAAAAATTATATATTTTGAAAGGTTTTTAAAGAATGCTTTACTATGGCAGCCTTAAGAATTCTGGTGATAAATCTTAGAAACTACTGGATTTCAGAGCTCAGTAATTTTTGTATTAATTTTGTGATTGTTTGTGAAGGAAGTAAAACAGTTAAAAAATATGATTCTATTTAAAATTTATGCACTAAAATTTTACATTATTGTAAGTAAAGAAGTCTTTTTATTATTATTGTTATTATTATGTTATACAACGCACAAAAGGTCACAAGACCTATAAGCAGATTAGTGCCGTCTGTCAGAAAGAGAAATTCAATCATCAGCAACTATGCCTGATCAGATTCTTTTCTCTTGAGTTATGTAATGTTTATTTTGTAAAAATTAAATTCATTATTAAGCCTTGAAACTCATGTAAAAGTGGTCATATTGATCAGCAATTATGCCCAATCAGATTCTTTTCTCTTAAGAGTCATGTAACTCATATTTTGTAAAAAATAAATTCATTATTATGCTTATGAAAATCATATAAAGTGGTCATATTTGATAGCAACTATGCCTGATCAGATTCATTTCTCAGAGTCATGTAGTTCATATTTTGTAAAAAATAAAATGATTATTATTTGATGCCTCCTATGTTTTTTAATATTTTATCTCAGATTATCTTGAAGTCATTTTCACTTATGTGGGTATTACCTTACCTTACCTATCCTCTTCGCTCCCTGCGGAGCATAGGGCCTCAACCATTGCTTCCATCTGACTCTATTCAATGCTTTTTTTTTATCTCTTTCCAGGAACATCCCAGCTATCTTGCCTCTGTTTCTAGTTCTCTTCTCCATGTTATCCTGGGTCTACCTCTTTTCCTCTTGCCTTGGGAATTCCATTCTAGTGCAATGTTTGTTATTTCTTTATCTGGGTTCCTGATTGTGCGACTTATCCAGTTCCATTTTCTTTTAGTGATTTCATTTCTGACGCTGGTTTGACCTGTTTTCTGCCACCAAAGTTCTATGTTTGTTATTTTATTTGGCCAGTATATTCCTAGTATCTTCCTCAAGCATTTGTTTATGTAGACCTGTATTTTATTTATGTTTTTCTTTGTTAGTGACCATGTCTCAGCTCCATATAATAAAACTGGTTTAACATTAGTGTTGAAGAGCCTAATTTTGCTTTTTAATTTTATTTCTTTGGACCCCCAATTTTCTTCATACTGAATGCAATCTGTGCTTTCTGGATTCTATTTTGTATGTCCTGTTTGGTTCCTCCTTGTATGCTAATCACTGATTCCAGGTAGATAAAGTTATCTACCTGTTCCAGTATTTTACCTAGTATTCTGTATTTCAAAGACTAATTCTTGTTTGGGGTTTATCTTCATTACTTTAGTTTTGTTATTTCCTGGTTTAAATTATCTACTTTCTTTTGGAGATGTTGATGTTTTTGTGCCAAAAGGCATATATCGTCTGCAAAATCCAAGTCACTGATTTTATTTGACCATTCCCATTGAATGCTAATTCTTTGTTCAGATGTTTTCCTCATCATCCAATCAATAACAATCAGGAAGATGGTTGGGGAGAGTATACATCCTTGTCTTACTCCTGTGTTTGTTACAAATGTTTCTGATAGTTTGCCATTATTTATTATTTCGATTTTGTATTTTTCGTGAGTTTTCTTTGTTATATTTATAATTTTCTGAAGAATCCCATAGTGCTTCATTAACTTCCATATAGTGTTTCTGTCTATGCTATCAAATGCATTTTCAAAGTCAATGAATCCCAAATATAGGCTACTCTGCCACTCTATTGATTGTTCAACAGTTATTCTTAATGCTGTTATCTGCTCAATACAAGATGTTTGGCCTGAACCCAGCCTGTTCTTTCCTCAGTTTAGTTTCAATTTCTTATATGGGTATAGACAGACTGAAATCTAATAGTCAACTTATCTTCCTACTGGTTTGCAGCTATTATTGGTATACTTGTTTGTTATTATGGTTATTATTATTATTATATATTTATTATAATTTCATGTGAAATCGTTAAATTAAAAATTAAATTAAAACTGCATGATTTGGCATTTTGATGAAAGTAAATTATTTGATCATCCTCTCCTTCATTCAGATGGAAGAAAATACTTTTTTTCTTTAATTTTTTTTAAGGTTTTTCTTGGCACGCTGTTAATTATGCAGCCATTTATATTCAATGGATCCACAGAATTTATATAATTTCGCTAAAAAATTAGCGGAAACACTGAAGCAGTTAGTGGGTCATTCCCCCTCCTATCTCAAAAACACACACACTTCATAAACATCATCAAAGACATTACATTAGAAAAAAATGATTTATTAGCCAGTTTTGACGTCTCTGCCCTCTTGACGGATGTCCCAATCATTGACATAAACCTTCTTTTACAGAACAAATTCCCTCCAGATATCACGGCGCTCTTTGCTCATGTATTACGTTCTGGTTATTTTGTATGGCAAAACGCTTTCTACCTACAAAAAGAAGGCACAGCCATGTGTTCGCTATTAACCCCCCCCCCCCCATTGCTAACTTTTACATGGAACATTTTGAGCAACTTGCTTTAGGTTCCTCCCCTTTAAAACACAAAGTCTGGCTTAGATACGTCGACGATGTTTTCGCGATATGGTCCCATGGTCGCCAGACACAACACATTCCTTAGCCACCTAAAAAAAACAACACAAACGCATACAGTTCACAATTGAGATTGAAAAACAGAACACACTTCTGTTTCTAGATACACTTGTCACACGTCTTCCTTCTAGCGATCTTTCCTTCATGGTTTACCGAAAACCGACACATACAGGCCACTATATACGCATTAACTCCTACCACCACAACACAAAAACTAGATGTCATCAATAACTTTAAAAAAACAGGGCTCTGAAAATCTGCTCCGGTGAACAGGCACTGAAAGACGAATTTAAAGTGATCAGCAATACTTTCCAAAAAAATGGGTACTGCCCACTATTAACAAAATTCTCTACAAGACCTCAATAAAAAACAAAGACAAACCAGACTACAACAAAACTATAACCATTCCCTACATTAAAGGGACAAGACAAAATAAACTAGTACTACAAAAATACAATGTCAAAGCCATCTTTAAACCCCTGCAAAATTAAAAAGCTTACTCAACTCATCCAAAGATCCACTCCCCCTACTGGCCCACCCTGGAGTATACCGTATTCATTGCACCTGTAACATACCATATAATAGGAGAAACAGGACGCACAATTCCTATCAGACAAAAATAACATAACACATTAAATATAATAATTATGGCGAAGTTGGCCTTTCTGATCATTCCCTGTAACCTTACATAGAATTGACTGGAAAAGCACTAGTTGTCTACATCACACCAAAACATGGTGTGATCGCAAATTTAAGGAAGCCTGTGAGATCATTATCAACCACCATAATCTGAATAATGAAGGTCTAAAAATCCCATACATATGGAAGGCACATATTCGACCCACGGAACCTTCCTCTCTAAGAACAACTATAAACAGGACTGTAATAAATCCAGGATCCTAAATCAAAAATAACAATTGTAATACTAAAAATAGGAAATCATTGTTTACTAAAAAACTATAAGAAAAAATGTTTATTCATGTTATCTTAAATTAAATCTAGCTTGCTGTAATTTATAAATAATTTTTTTTTTCACTAGAAGCTAGTAGAATAACGTGATCAAATCATTGTTTCTCTTGCTTACGGTTTATAATGTAACTCAGCTTGTCTTGTATATTTGTGTATGCTCCAGATGATGATCTTGATATGAAGATCGAAACGTCGGCATAATAAAAAGAGTTAGGTATAACAGGGTTGTAAAATCCATCATTTCGAAAATGAATGCTGATAACCGTGTAACACTAAAAGAAATGATTTTATTTTTGGCCTTTTTTGGAAAAAAAATAAACGATAAAAATATGTCTATGAATTTTCAACTTTATTCAAAAATATTACGGATTCGTTCCCCACGCGGCAAAATTTGAAAATGGAAATATACTGATTATTTTTGGTACCCCATTTCAGGCCCCTTTCATCTTGGACCCTATGCATTTGCACCTGCTTAGTTACAGCATTGCATACACGCATTCTCGCCAATTCTCCCATGCTAATATATTTTCCCTATTTCTCCAGTTTCCTGATTCCAACCCATTCAAATATCGACTGCCCTTCTTATGCAGTTCATATATTACTGTTTCTTAAGGAATAATCTAAAAGAATACCGTCCGTCCCCTTCAAGACACAACTCCAAATATTCATTAAAATTTCTATCTTCTAGAATGTTTCTGTTTGCTAAAGTATACAAAACATATCTTTGAAATAGTTATCAGCTGTGTTTACTGATTAAAAATATTTCTAAATGCAACTTGAATTTAAAGAGTATAATAATAGGGTTTAAATAAATAATACAAAAAAAATCCGCCAACACCTTTTATTCCCGAATAGGAAGTAGATGAGACCGTTTAGCCCTATCTAAGTTTTGGAGACTGAGTGGGCAGTTCAATTTCCACCGGTACCCAATCAGAGACAGATGGCCCAAGGCTATCACTAATTAAGCAGCATGCAGTGAGGAGAATGGCTCAAGAAGTGCCGCCATCCTGTGATCCCTAATCCTTGCACAATATATTTAATGTCTGAAATAGTGTGGTTCTACAGTCGATTTTCTTGAGTTTACGGAACGAAAAATCCGAGTTTCCGGGAGAAGAAACCCGCTTGCCGATGCCAGAGATCGACTAACTCGGGAACCGGTCGAAAAAAGGCTTAGAAAAATTTCTTCTAGTCTCCGACTAGACTCGAAATCAAGTCTTCCTTCTTGTATTCCTCAATGCAAGCTCTCTAGAAGAATGACCTAGGTTCGATTCCAGCTGCTCACTAGAGGAAGTTTTTTAGAGAATTTCTTTCACCGGGTTTTCAAGTTAGTCTATCACGGTTCCAGTAGCATGTGTTTTCTCCAGCTGCTTTTTTGTCCCTTAAAATCACGAAAATCGACCGGAGAACACACATTCAGACATTTAAAATATTGTATTAGAATTACGGACCACAAAATGGCGCCACTTGTTAGTGATAGTTTCCGACCAGCTACCTCTGTTTGGCAACCAAGGGAGATAGAACAGTCCACTCAGTTTCAGTAAGTGAGATAGAGTTAAAAACAGCCTCACCTGCTTCCCGTAAGGGAATAAAAGGCATTAGGTAATTTCAGTTCTTTCTTTGTGTTAGCTAATTAAAAAAACTATGCTCTATGTTCTGCTCCAAAGCAGTACCCACCTCTCAAAGTAATATATCTAAATCATTTATATATATATATATATATATATACAGTAAAACTCCGTTTTTACGTTCCCGCAATTTACGTTTTCCTTCCATTTACGTCATTTTCCTTTGGTCCCGTCTTAAGGCCTATTCTTACGATATATTGCTTTCCTGCCATTAACAACTTGATGTGGACGTTATTTCCAGTGATTTGAGTTTTTTTCTCGGGTGGCAATACTGATTTTCGAATCGATTTCTGCGGACATCTGCGCATGGCGCAGATGGCGTTGCTTTCGTTTCAGTTTCGTTTCCACCATCACGGTGACTTGCACGTTTGCAGCAGTAATGTAGTGATGAGCGATACCATGATTTTTCAATCACAGATTGATATTGCAGAATTTCTGATACGTAATTTAGCGTGTGAAAGTTGCTTTCAAGTTGTGGTGGTGGATTATCCATGTTAGTTGTAGAAAAAAGACGGAAAATGTATTTCGGTAGAAAAGATGGCAATCCTGCGACGTGTAGATTGGCATGCCGGAACACGTGTGCATTTAGCAAAAGATCTTGAACTCTCCGTGTCCATTTTGAACACGATAGTAAAAAACAGGTCACGCATTGAACTCAATGCAAAGCAATCTGGTGCTATGTCAAAAAAAAAAAAAACGAAACGCAAAAACAATCAACAATTGAAGATTTTTTTTTATATAGATAAAGGTAAGTAATTATAAATTCATTTATTTTCAGTTATTAAATTTTTTAATCTAGTATGTAGACTCACATACTAACAGTAAGTCATCTTTTAGCCTGTTTTATTTTTTTTTTACATGTCCTGCTATATACACTTTCCTGCTATTTACACTTTTTTCCATCAGTCCCGTGAAAAACCCATGGAACCTAACATTCGCGTTATGCGAGACTTAGATCACGTTCCGAAATCTTTTTTTTTATTATTATTATATAAACAACAATGACGTATCCAACAAAAAATATTTTTATTTAATTCAGATAATTAATGTAAGTTACGAAAACATAAACTATGAGACAAATACTTAGTATAAAATTATAAAAATTACAAATTGTACATAAATTTCATTGCACATAATGCATAAATGTTTTAGACACAATAAAATAAAGCGCAGCCTGTGTAGCTTAGTGGATGTGGCGTTTGCATACCACGGCGCTTGGCCGCACGAAGGAAGACTTGGTTTCGAGTCTAGTCGGCGACTAGAGGAAATTTTTCTAAGCCTTTTTTCGACCGGTTCCCGAATCAGTCGATCTCTGGCACGGGCAAGAGGGTTTTTCCTCCCGTAAACTCAAGAAAATCGACCGTAGATGGCGGCACATTTGAGCCGTCTCTCTCTTCACTGTGTACCGCTTAATTAGTGATAGCCTTGGGCCATCTATCTCTGATTGGTACCAGTGGAGATTGAACTGCCCACTCAGTCTCCAAAAGTTAGATAGGGCTAAATGGCCTCGCCTACTCCCCCGTATACGGGAATAAAAAGGCTTTTTTTTTTTTTTTTTAAATAAAGCGCATATTTTAGTCGTCATAACTGTCTTCAGAAATAACATTTCGTACATGTTCTTTAAGTGGCCGGAGGTCGTCACCACTTGAAATCTCTTGGACATCGAACCAGCCGAAGTATGCAATGAGAATTATACAAGTGTAATCATTTGTATAATTCTCATTGCATACTTCGGCTGGTTTAGTCATCAAGAAGTCAGTAATAAGACTTTTCTTTCCACTATGCTGCAATTTTTTTATTAAGTTCATAATATGGTGCCTAAATAAATATCCAATTGTCTCGTGAATTTGCCCGAGCGCTCCACTGAGGGATCATTTTCCGTAAAATAACTTCCTACCTTTCTTGCCAAGTACAATCCTACTAATTTCTTTAACGGATTCATCACAATCAGAATCTTCGGCAGAACTTTCCCCGCCATTTGGTTCGACGCCATCTATTAATTGTACCAGTTCCTCCCCATTTAAATCTTTCTCCATTCAATTAATTCACTAATTTCGTTTTCAAACATATCACAAAAGCCCTCTTCACTAAAAATGTGTGCAACGTTTATTATGCGACGTAGCTCGGCATCCACTGTAGGTACGAAATTTTGTTCCAGAACGGCTTCAGGCCATATTTTTTTCCAACAAGCATTCAGGGTAGAGGTTGTAATTCCTTAATGGACAGAGAAATAATTTTTACACAATTCAATATTCAAAACTCTTTCCACTTGAGGCAGTGTCATGTTTCGATTAGATTCCATTTTTTCTAAAATTAACTGAAATGTTCGCCGAATATAATATGACTTAAATGTTGATATTATTCCTTGGTCGAGTGGTTAAATAAGTGAAGTAGTATTAGGAATAGGCGGTAAAAAAGTTATTTTAATATTCGGACTTAAATTTGTTGGGTGGCCTGGTGCATTATTTAAAATTAGTAGAATTTTGAAGTCCATATTCTTTTTCTTTGTGTAACTCTCTCTCTACATCGGGTACAAAACACTTGAATAACCAATTTTCAAACATGCTAGCTGTAACCCATGCCTTTTTGTTGGCCCGCCAATAAACAGGTAGGGTGGACTTGTCGAGCCATTTCATCGCATAAAGATTTGCGGATCGATTAATAAATATTAGTTTTGTCATGTAATCACCTGATGCATTACTACAAAATAGTAGCGTAATTTTATCTTTGGAAACTTTGAATGCAGGAGCTGATCTTTCATTTTTCGAAATATAGGTGGTTTTGGCATTTTTTCCAATATAACCAGATTCATCCTCATTGAACACCTCGTCTGCACTGTAATCACCTTCTTTAATAATTTTTAAAAGTTCTGCTGGGTGTTTCCGGGCAGCTTCAACGTCTGCTGAAGCTGATTCTCTCTGGATTTTAAGATTATACAAAGAAAACCGCTTTTTAAAGTTTTCGAACCAACCCTTACTGTCACAAAATCCATGCTGAGAGATTTCTTTTGAAGAATATTGATCGAGTTCTTTTAAATGTTTATAAACTTTAAGAGCTTTTTGCTTAATGAGGTTTCCATCCAAAGGAATTTTCTTTTGAGTGCAATCTTCTATCCAAATCATTAGAGATTTCTCCATTTTTTCTATTAGAATATCGCGAACACGAGCAACGCGCTTTGCACTTGCCGTTGACCCAGCAATAACACTTTCTCGGATTTTATGTTCATCTTGTTTGATTGTTCAAATTGTTGATTCATTAAAATTCAGAGTCCTTGCAACGACTCCTGGTTTTTCTCCAATTTTCAACCAAACCAAGATTTTAATTTTTTCTTCGAGAGAAATGGATTTCTTCCTCTTCAATGTTGTTTTTTTTCCTTTCGTTGCAGTTTTAATGGCCATTACAATGAAAATATACTTTAATCATAAAATCAGCTAACGCCTTTTTATTCCCGTATATACGGGAGTAGGCGAGGCCATTTAGCCCTATCTAACTTTTGGAGACTGAGTGGGCAGTTCAATCTCCACTGGTATCCAATCAGAGACAGATGGCCCAAGGCTATCACTAATTAAGCGGTACGCAGTGAAGAGAGACGGCTCAAATGTGCCGCCATCTCGTGGTCTCTAACCCTAACACAATATATTTAATGACTGAAATAATGTGGGTTCTACGGTCGATTTTCTTGAGTTTACAGGACGAAAAACCCGAGTTTCCGGGAGGAAAAACCTGCTTGCCCGTGCCAGAGATCGACTAACTCGGGAACCGGTCGAAAAAAGGCTTAGAAAAATTTCCTCTAGTCGCCGACTAGACTCGAAACCAAGACTTCCTTCGTGCGGCCTAGCGCGATGGTGTGCAAACGCCACATCCACTGAGCTACACAGGCTCTTTGAAAATATACTTTTACATAAAAAAAAAAAAAAAAAAAAAAAACATTCATAAGTATGTAACTCACCAGAAAATAAACTGCTCAGCTTGAGAATAACACTTACGAATTTAAATTTCCTGGCAGAAAACGAAGACAATTTTCAACAATAAACACCTTATACAGTAAACGCTAGATGGCGAACCTATGGCACTCGTGCCATATTTTGCTGGCATGTCAACGAATTATTATTATTATTATTATTATTATTATTTCATAACACCCTCAAGGGAGTCCAAAGACTCATCGAGGGATGTGATATCCTTTTATACGCTTATAAATTATTCATTTTTTTTAATTGTTACCATACGTGCAAGCTGAATTTTGTTTTACATAAGCGCCTCTGTGGCGCAATTGGAAGAACGACTGTACATTGTGCCCTTCGATTGGAATAGGCCTAAGTTCGATTCTCGTCGCGACGGGAGGAATCTTTATCTGGACGATTTCAGTCGAAGGTGAGTTAGCCGATCTCATACGGTGGTAGCAGGGTTTTCCTCCCGGAAACTCGGGTTTTTCATCCCGCATACAGACAAATCGGCCCTTCAGAACACAGGCAATTTACAGACATAGAATACCAGTTAGGTGGTAGTGGTGGTGGGCTGTAGATGGCGTTGATTCGTAGTAGAGGTTAGGTGTAGTGGTTGAAACAGTTGTAGGTATCCTCCCGCGATGATTCTTCGGGCTCCTTGGAGGTGTCAGGAATAATAATAATAATAATAAGACAGCAGCTATAAAGACGTGCATATGATTGGTGCGGTATTAACAAAAGATCGCGCGACCCAAAAACAAAAGCAACCGATAAGTGTTGAGTTGAAATGCTAATTCTCTTCACTCGAATTCAAAAACATCTGAAACTATCATAACAATATTCACTATTAGTTTTAACACATTCACAACAGGGTGTCATTTATCATTCCGATGGAACTTCTCATTACTGACTAGCTCAACTCACACAAACGTTTCAACCCTTGGTTGAATTTTATGGCTTCTTGGCAGGCGAACTCACATTCATTATGTAGCAATTTTCAATTCTTGGTAGTCTTTTATTTTAAGTTATCCATTGTGATCTGTCATAATGACATTGAGAATTTCAAATGCAATAAAACAAACACTTATTTCATAATTGAAAAATTGGACGTTAGATACTGTGTTTCGGTGCAACATATGGTTTTACTTAAGTCTATACAGCATAGTTTCTGTGAGAGGGGACATGTGATTTATTAGTTAGCGCCGTTTTTATTCCATCTGTCTGTCTCTAATTGCACTATTTGTTGAGAATTACACAGACTGCAAAAGCGTCTGTACAGTACAATAAAGCTAAATTCGATACTTATAACTACTTGCGCGATACGGGCAGACACGAATTTAACGAAGATAAAATTTGATTTTATCTAGATCTGTATAAAAAATATAAATATAAATGAATGAAACATGTTCAAAGAAAGAAAACAGAAAGATTACCAAAACAAGCCTTAAAGTTCAAGTCATTAGGAAAAAGAAAACCAGGACGTCGTCTTAAACGATGACTTCTAAGGCCGGAACAGGCCAAGCTAGGCCTAAATCCTTGATACGCATGATGATAATGATGATGAAAATTTTATTTTTAAGTCCCGCGGTGAAAAATATGAAATAATAAATAAATAAAGGGTTACTACAAATTGTAGACCGCGTTATATCGAAAAACCGCGTTGTATAAATACCGCGTTATACAAGGGTTACATGTATATATATATATATTCGGTTCTAAGGTCAATTTTCTTGAGTTTTTGGGATGAAAAACCCAGTTTCCGGGAGAAAAACCTGCTTTTCCCCGTTCTAGAGATCGACTAACTCGGGAACCAGTGAAAGAAAGGCTTAGAAAAAGTTCGTCCAGTCGGCTACTAGACTTGAATTATAAGTCTATCTTCAGGCGGCCTCGCAGAGGATACAAGCACCACTTTCACTGAGCTTCATAGGCCCTGTATATATATATATATGTACAGTATATATATATATATGTGTGAGTCAGTGTCGTGAACCAAAATCATACTGCTGATTTTGATTGTTACTCCCTTTGGCAAGAATTTCATCAACAGAACGCCTTGATGATCCGAGAATGCTATGGTCACCACATTTCGGACAGTGGGAACAGTTTTGAATTTTTGGTGCACAGGAGATCGTGAATGTTTGCTCTCCTGGATAATCTGATGAAGCCACGTTTCATCTCTTATGATGAGGCGAGCGAGAATATCCTTGTCTTTGTCGCTATATCGCGACAGATTCTCCACAGTGATTGCCATGCGTGTAGCCTTTACCCCTTTGATGAGTTGATGATCCTCAATGTCACCATGACCCACTTTAAATTCATTGTGCCAAAAAGACACCTGCTTCTTTGACATCACCTTTTCGCCATAAACACAATCACTTTAAAGTGAATGGCATTTGGGAAAGCCCCTTTTGCTTGCAAAAAACGAATAACTTCACTGGCACTTTTTTCACTCGCAGTCGCTGCCATCTTGCAACTGAAATTGGCTGGGCGACGAGAGTAGTTATTAAAGGGTCTATCTCTCCGCTGTATTTTATCTCATTCAATTTCACCATTATTAAGAAAAAAAATCTGTTACCTTATTTTTGAAAACCATTCGTATTTATTCATTTTTAATATATATAAATAGTACGTGTACACACACACACACACACACACACACACACACACACACACACACACACACACACACACACACACACACACACACACACACACACACACACACACACACACACACGCACACATATATACCCATACTGCTTAGAAAGAAGTCAACGGACGTCCATCTGGGCAAGGGTACATCGTGCCAGGTGACAAGTCACATGTCTGTAACCGTAGAAATTGCAATAATGCTATGTTCCCAAATCAGTACAATTATCTTTGGGTGAGATAGCTACGAGAGAGAGAAACTGACCGAGTTTGAAAGAGGTATTTTGATAGGATGCGATGTTGCAGGCCTATCAATTCATTAATTTATTGACAAATTGGTCCATTCCAGGTTAACAATTAATGATACCATAATGAAATGGATGTGTAGGGAGCCAATTGCAAGTGCTACCAGCAGCGGACAACCAACCACACTGACTGATCGTGACTGTAGTGTGCTACAAAGGATAATATGTAGAAACCGCTATTTTTTTGCGACACGTTGAATGCGGAAATTCAGGCGTCGACTTGAACACGAATCTGCACAAAAACATTCAGAATCGAAGCTCACGAGATGGGTTTCCATGATTGAAACGTAATTTGCAAGCTTAACCATACCAAAACAACATGCAGCGTCATCTTCAATGCACAGCAGGATATGGAAACGTGCAAAGCTGTGTTGTGGAGCGAAGAATCACGGTCTACACCCTCTACTGAGCAGGTAGAGAGCATTGGTGTGGAGGATACGCAGTAAACGTCTCTTACCAGAGTTTGAAACCCCAATTAAGAAATGCGGAGGTGGCGGTGTAATGGTATAGTCCTGGTTTGCCCTCTGAGCTGTGTATGTGGTGCCATGAATATTAAGATTCCAAATAATGTACGGCCTCCTACTTTGTGGAATTTCTACAGAAATGACCGTTGCTATTTCAGCAATAAAATTCTGAAAAGTTCTCGGCCTAATAATGAAAAAAAAAAAAGACTTTATAAATTTAAAATTATTTTTGTTTTTAAACATAATCTCCCTTAAGACTAATACATTTATTCCAGCGATGCTCAAGTGCTATTATCCCGTCCCCACAGTGGTTCTTGGTAAGATCATCCCAACATTAACACAGTTATCTAAAACTGTCGCTCTTACACACAGATTCTCATGATTCCTCCCATCAAAATTCAGTTTTCCTGACTCTCTGTGCTAGGTCTTATATCAATTAATAAATTTTCAAGACTCCTGATGCCACAGACATTCAAGTATAGGCCGTCCCTACTATATAAAATCCAATCTTCTCTCAAACTCACTCCACACATCCAAAACCTCACATTCATTGCTTTCACGCATCCTACCCCATTGAATCGTTTGCCATCATAAGTTTTCGTAATTCATTTCCATCATATCTACGAGGGTGTTCTGAAAAGTTCTCGGTATAACAATGAAAAAACTAATTTATAATTTCAAAATTATTTTCATTTTTCAACATAATCTAAGCTACTTGATGAAGTTGTTAGCTGGGATCAAAATACTGTAGACAAGTTGCACACTCATTTTGGAAGAACTTCTCGTTTATATGGCCTCTCAAAAATTCATAAAGAAGGTTATCCAGAAAGATCCATCGTGAACTGTATTGACTCTCCCACCTATAGAGTTGCTAAATTTCTGTCACGTTTATTAGCTGCTCACTGAAAAATCAAGCATATTTAAATATAAAAGTCGGATTTGTTAGTCAGCTTTTGATATTGTTTCCCTCTTTACCAACATTCCATTATCTGACACTGTTAATTTACTATATGATGATTACCCTCCTGATATTGCGAAGATTTTTGAATTATAAAATCAGGATATTTCAGCTGGAATAACAAGATCTATAGACGAGTTAAAGGTACTGCCATGGGTAGCCCCCTTTGTCTTCACCTTTGGCAAACTGTATTTTTTGAACCATCTAGAAGATACCTTGTTCTCATCTATTCATCCCCAACCCTCTCATTGTGAAAATGAACTTACCACTTTCCTACAACAGTCCTTGTAGTAGTTGCTCTCAGTAAGATCTGCAAAATACCCCTCTACAGCTGCAATCACCTCTTGATTCGAAGAAAAACGCTGATTGGCGAGGAAGAGTTTTAGTTTTCGGAAGAGATAGAAGTCAGAGAGAGAGAGCCAAATCTGGGGAACAGGGTGGATGTTCCAACAAATGATAGTGCAGATCCCTTAATTTTCCCATTGCCAAAACACCTTTGTAGGCAGGTGCATTATCCTGATGAAAGATGATTTTTTTTTCTTCTTCAAACCAGGTCTTTTCTCACACATTTTTTCGTCTAGTCTGGTTAAAAGATCGGGATAATATTCCCCGGTTATTGTTTTACCCTTTTCAAGATAATTAATAAACAAAATGCTTTTAGTATCCCAATACACCGATGGCATGACCTTGTCTTCTTTGACACTGAAAAATCGGCTTGTGTCTGCTATTTTGATTGCTGTTTGGATTCTGGTGTGTAATGGCAAATCCAAGTCTCATCCATTGTAATAAATCGATGCACAATATCAGTTTTATTCTTGTTAAAACGCTCAAAGCACTGTTCAGAGATTTTCATGCGAATGTGTTTTTAATCTGCTGTGAGCAAGCGCAGCACCCATCTTGCACAAAGCTTTTTCATTTGTAATTCTTCATGCAAAATATATCCTACAGATTCTTTTGAAATGCCTATAGTCTCAGCAACTTCACACACTTTGACTCGCCGGTCATCCAATACATATCGTGCACTTGATCAATGATTTTTGGTGTTGTTACACTTTTTGCACATCCATTACATGGATCACCTTCAAGGCTGGTACGGTAAAGTTTAAATTCGGTTGTCCATTGCTTAATTGTTGAAAACGAAGGAGACGAGTGCCCATAAAATTTTATGAACTTCGAATGAATTTCTTTTGGCGTTAAACCTTCTTTTAGAAAAAAATTTATAACCGCATGATACTCAGTTTTATCCCTTTCAAGGGATACAGACAACACTTTTGCTTCAGACAGCTGTGTAAAATAAACTACTTCATAGAATGACCTTGCAATTTCACTTGGATGCTTATGACAGGTATGCCAACTTAGAAAAAAAAATCTTGCAGATAGTGTTGCCATCTATGGTCGAGGCTGAGAACTTTTCAGACCACCCTTGTATATCTTACTAAGGTAAGCTCCATGTCTATATATAACATGGCTGATATAATATATAGATGACTGTTATAACATATATATATATATATATATAAACTCAAGAAATACCTGTCCATCCCCGCTCGTGGTGAATAGACTTTACTAGCAAGGAAGTTGATAACTGGACAAAATAGAATATTTTTTAATGAATAAAAAATGTCTTGTCAGCGCGGATAGCCTAGTGGCTGTGTGCTTCGCAATCATATGCCTGGGGAAGGAGTGTCATAGGTTCGATTCCCGTCTGTGGCGTGAGGAGCTGAATGATCTTCCTCAGCCATAGCCAAGTTAGCTGGTCTTGGGCGCGGACAGTAGGTTCCCCCCCCCCACCCGTTTATCCCTGGGTTTTTCATCCTGCAAAGCAGGCAAACCCGCCTTGAGAACTCGACACTATAGGATACACTGGGGCGTAGGGCTAACCACCATATCCTGTGCACGGTTAGAGGTCCAATGATTAACAAACTCTCGGCACACTTTTATGTTTTCCAAAAAATCTATGCACTTTTGACTATTATTCTTATTCTAAGTATTTATTTCATTTCTCTGTCTGGGAAGTGTTCTCACACAGAGGAAATGTTTTGTGTATATATATATATACAGTATATATACAGAGTGTAGTCCTAAAAGAATTAGTGCCAGGCTCTACCTTGGAAACAAAAATGAAGCGCATCAAGTGAGGCATTATTATTATTATTTATTATTATTATTGCGACGGATATGGCAGAGAGAGAGAGAGAGAGAGAGAGAGAGATCGCCTTGTTTTCTGAAGCGAAAATCAGAAGCTGCAAGCTGCTATTTTTTGACCAAAATCTGGAAATGCATTATAAGTCTCATTATTATAATTTATCATAATGAATTTAAAAAATTTGATAGTTTTAAAAAAGTACCATGGTTGTCTGGTACTTTTTTAAAACTATCAAATTTTTTTAAATTCATTATGATAAAAAGTACCATGGTCGCCAGGAAGTCTGTGTAGCTCAGTGGATGTGGCGTTTGTACACCACGGCGCTTGGCCGCACGAAGGAAGACTTGGTTTCGAGTCTAGTCTGCGACTAGAGGAAATTTTTCTAAGCCATTTTTCGACCGGTTCCCGAGTTAGTCGATCTCTGGCACGGGCAAGCGGGTTTTTCCTCCCGGAAAGTTGGGTTTTTCGTCCCGTAAACTCAAGAAAATCGACCGTAGAACCCACATTATTTCAGACATTAAATAGGGACCACGAGATGGCGGCACATTTGAGCCGTCTCTCTTCACTGTGTACTGCTTAATTAGTGATAGCCTTGGGCCATCTATCTCTGATTGGTACCAGTGGAGATTGAACTGCCCACTCAGTCTACAAAAGTTAGATAGGGCTAAATGGCCTCGCCTACTCCCCGTATACGGGAATAAAAAGGCTTTAGCTGATTTGACCATGGTCGCCCTGGCCCGACTACACCCCTGTATATATATGTACAAAGTTTTTTACCTTGGGTATAATATATGTTAAAGATACCAAGCTATTTTAAACCTGGTTTTTACTAAGTTCAAAGCACCTTTTGGTAACTTGTTTTGGTAAAATATTTATAAGCTCTGTATTACTTAACCTTGGTATTTCTAGCCAGGCTCCCACTGATGAGACCTCAATAAAGATCGAAACCGGTCTGGATAGTGGCCCCTTGCCTTTAATGCATAGAATCATACATCTCCTCAAGGAGATGGGCTTTGTATTAAGGGTAAATATTAAGAATAGTGATCAGAGCTTATTCCAGCTTTTACCACGAGTTGCCTAGACTTGTACTACTTTACAGGCCACTTAGACTTGCATTACGTGCTGGAGCAAACCTGACTTATTTGTCTGTTTGCTTACTTGGGAAATGGAGTAAAAACCAGGTTTAAAATAGCTTGGTATCTTTAACATATATATATATATATATATATTAAAGATACCGATATTTACCCTTAATACGAAGCCCATCTCCTTGAGGAGATGTATGATGCTATGCATTAAAGGCAAGGGACCACTACCCAGACCGGTTTTGACCTTTATTGAGGTTTCATCAGTGGGAGCCAGGCTAGAAATACCAAGGTTAACTAATATATATATATATATATATATATCGACCGTTGAACCCACACTATTTTCAGACATTACAAATATTGTGTTAGGGTTAGGGATCACGAGATAGTGGGACTAGCTTGACTGGTTACTGAGGAATGAGTGATAGCCTTGAGTCAGCTATCTCTCTGATTGGCTACCAGTGGAGATTGAACTGCCCACTCAGTCTCCAAAAGTTAGATATGGTAAACGGCCCTGCCTACTCCCTATACGGGAACATGTAAAATTTTATATATAATTATATATAAAATTATTGTTATTTTTATATATAACCCTGAAACTCAAGGAAATTGACTGAGAACTCACACTTTTCAAACAATGATACGAAGTTATAATATAGATTAACAAGATCGCAGTATTTTTCTTCTTCTTCTTCTTCTCTCTCTCCCCTATAAGTTAGATTTCTTGAGAGTTTGGGCTGACTAACAGTATTTGTTAATGTAATTTCTGTAATCAGTAATTTTATTAGTGAAAATAACTCTTTAAACAAAATATTTTTAACTTTAAAAAAACTAAAGAATATGCATGATGTACTGGACCATTCTGGCAACAAAAATTAATAATAAATTACATTTTTCATAAAATTTATGATACTATCTCCAGCCACATGAAGAAAGAGTGCTCTACCTTCTGTTCTAATTGCTACTAGAAGAATTTTTTGTGCATTTCTTCAACTGTTTTCTGAGCTAGTTGATCACTTGCACAGGCTTATAGGGTTTTTCTTCTGACAATGTGGATTTTGAAATCCCCGTAACTCAAGAATAGCGACAATATAATTCCCACTATTGCAGATAATAATATATTGTGTTATGGTTATGGGCAAAAATTAGCACCAGTTGTCTGCCATACTCTTTCTTTATTAGATGCCATTTAATCATTGAGAGTTTGTGTCAGCTATATCTGCTTGGATAAGGGTGGAGACTGATTGCCACTCAGTCTCCAATAGGGCTGAAACTGCTTGTCTACTTGCTTTGGGAATAAAAGTATTAGTATATTTATTTATTTATACTATTAGTGTTTTGCTGATCTTATTACTTATTGACTTTTCTTCTAATATGTCTTACTTGAAGGAACTCTTTACCATCCATGATATAGCATTACTAATCAATTTAATCTCCTATTGCGTTGTTGGGACATATAAAAACGGGGAGTGTCGTATACGATTATATTTTTTGCACATCAAGTAAGGTTTTGGATAATTTGTTCCACTCTGCCATATGTATATCAGTTGCTATATCAGTATCATTAAATATTATTACTTTTATTATTATCATAATTTGACCTTCGTTAAGCATAAAGGCATCATGGGATGTCTTACTCTCACATCCACAACTGATCATACTGTGACTTTGTATTCACCATCTCCATGCTCACCAGATATTTGGGCAATGCATTCCAATCATCCACCATTCTCCATGCAGAAAAACCTACTTTTCATGCTGTCTGCTCACATCCTTATTATACAGCTTCCAAGGATGGCCTCTTGTTCTCTCCTTTTCCACCATTACTTTGAAAAATCTCATTCACATTGATTTGGTAAAAAATCTTTTACTATCTTATATGGCTGAATCTAACCCATTCAAATCTCCATCAATTAGGGCACACCATTAGTTGTTACAACACTATGCAGGCAGCATTGGTAAATGCTATGGTCTTAGAATTTGAGAAAGATTTTACACTAATGTAAAATACTGATTTATAGTCTATAAGTTACCAATGAATTGCCTGTGCATTCTCTGGAAAAATGGTTCTTGCCTCCATAGCGCTAGACTGCTTTTATTCTATATTTTCAATGTAATTTAGTTTATTATTTTCGAGCGAAATAAATTATATTCTTCAGATTCTATAGTCAACCGAAATTTGGTGCAGGCAAGAAAGTTTTTTAATTCCGCATTTCTGAATCTGTACGCATACCTACACACGCTTCTCATGTAGTGCACTTACATGCGTCGATTTTCAACGGGAGACGAAGTATGTTTTCTTATAGATTTAAAAAAAAAAAAAAAAGACTAGAGTATCGCCTACTCCCTTTCAGGAGGAAAGTGTATTGGAGGATTTAAGTAGTAATACATATGTAAATTGTTGACGTCCGCTCTCTCAAATTCAAAGAAAGCTTTAAAAAATAGATGTAGAAATATTACATGTTTATGATACACTTATAACAGTGTTACCCATTCCTTTAGGGAAGGAATATACTTCGAAGGATTTAATTTTACTTCTCTTTTTTTTATTTTGATTTCCTCTCTACTTGATTGATGTTTTTCCTTACAAAACTACCCGTTGTTCCTAAGGTCTGGTCAAAGCCAACAGGAGAGTTCTCTGTGAAAATAAAGTCACGTGGAAAACCACGTGTATACATATGAATGTTCAAGTGTGCAATGTGCAGTTTATTATGATAAAGTTTTATTTAGCCAAATATCTCAGTAAATGTAATTTCTGTGCTTATTATGTCTTCTCACAATAGGCTAGAATATAGTATTTTCGCATGTGGGCTGTGCATGTCCTTTTTTTGTACTATATATTGCCAGCGGGAATTTTTATTTTGTACGGCGAATCGAATTTTCTTGAGGTTTAACTTGGAAACATGCTTTTTACAATTAATTCGTGTAATTATCTGTATTATGGGTAAGTGAGATTATAATTTAACCAATTTATGTATGATGTTTTAGAAAGAAATCGTTTCTGTATATAGCTCTAGTAAGATATATAGCTCTAGTAAGAAATGTTTCTATTCTTTACGATTTATCATTATTATTATATAAGCACCTCAATGGAGTCCGTAGGCTCATCACGGTAGACTAATATTTCACCTAACACACCGACTAGCTTCACCCTCCATTGATAACTTTTTTATTTATTAATTATTATTTTTTTGGTTATAATGAAATACAGAATCCGAAGTTTTTTTAATTTTTTATTAGTCATGAAAAACCACATCGCGTAAATGCCTTTCATTTTTGGCTTCACAAAGTCAGGTTCTTTTTATGGCACGTTCCGTGACAGCTGTTAATGTTTCTGGTTGCAGCGCCCTAATTTCTGCATGAATGTTCTCCTTCAGCCGTTGAATTGCCCGGAGCTTGTTCGCATACACTTTTCCTTCAGGTAACACCATAGGAAGAAGTCGGGAGCTGTTAGCTCTGGAGAACGTGATCGCCAGTTAATTGCAAATCTTCGCGAAACGATTTTCAAAATAAAATTGCACTCTTTTTTTTCGTTGTTGGTTTTGTGAATTTTTCCATTTATGGAAAAATTTCCCAAATGTTCCTTAGAATATTATAAGCAGTAGGCCAAAAGAGTCACAACTGTTGTATGGAAAGCTAAGTCTGAGTATGAAAAAAAACTTCCTCAGCAAGCTAATGAATTCTTTTGATATGCTACAAGTAAAGGAAAGGAAAAGAAAGAACGAATATGAAAGAATAACTCTGCTGAATGCAAATAGTGTGAGGGTGACAAATGCAGAAGAGGTTGTTCAAAAAAAAAAAAACTTAAAAGCTAAACATTATTATATAAACCAGAAATTGCCTCTTTGAAGAAACATGGTTTTATACCAATTAAGACCTCCATTTAACAAATGGATTGTGATCTTTTAATACTGTCATCATCAAATTCTTTATATGTATGTTCAAAACAAATATAAGGTACTATAATTGTACTACATGAAAAGTTTACATTATTAGTAAATTCCTATTGACAGTGTTTCTTCCAAATTGGTCTATTGCTTGTCAGCATTCCAATATAGTCATCTCTTATATCTCTCTGTTCTGCAGTACTTCTGACTGAATCAGTCTATCTAGATCTTAGTCTTCCTGTAGGTCTTTTTCATTCCATCTTGGAATGAAACATTGTACTGACCTTTCCCCTCTCTCTCATTCCATATACAGGGTGTTCGGGATAAATTTGACAGTTTCGTAAGGAAAAAGAAAATCTTCTTTGTATCTATTAAATTTAATGAATTGACAAAAAAACATTACAGGCAGAGTTAATTACAATACTATCAACAAGATTTACTCAAAATAACCACCATTAGCATCGATCACAGCTTCAATTCTGCTTCGGAACCTCGAACAAGCTGATGCTACAGTCTCCCTGGGAAGGGCCGCAAAAACTGTTTTAATTTTATCCATTAACTGGGCTTTTGTATTACTGGAAGTGCGATTGGTGTCTTTTTCAACTGCGCCCCATACAAAATAATCCATGGGGTTAAGGTCTGGGGAGTTTGGAGGCCAAACATTTGGACTGGTGAAGTCGTAGAAATTTTCAGACAACCATTTTTGACTTTGCCCAGAGGTGTGGCAAGGGGCCGAATCCTGCTGCCATACATACGGCCTACCATTGGCTACCCTTGTTATCCAGGGCTTGACTACAGTTAGCAACTCCACGAACAAAGCCCGAATTCCAATGCCAGGGTTCTTCAACACCTGTTCCTGCAGATTTGCGAGGAATTCTGCTGTACGAACGCAATCAGATCGTCTGCTAGGGATCTTTCTTCTTGCTACATCCTCGTAGTCACCATTGCAAGTCTCTAGTTCATGCCTGATTGTTTTTACTGTATTCAGGGAGCATTGGGCAGCAGTCGTAATATCCTTATTTTGATGGCGGGCACGAATCATCATGATACAAGTTATTCTCTTCCATGATTCAGGTGGGTTCCAGCTATCCATCCTTTCTGACATCTTGTATATGAATGAAGAAGGGTCCAAACTTTTAAATGAAGAGAAGTGTGTGTTAATACATGTAACTTACGGAAAAATATAATTAATTATAAATATGTCAAATTTATCCCGAACACCATGTAAGTGGCCATACCACCTTACATTAGCTCTTCTCATGCATTCCTGAATGCTAACAATGCAAAGTTCTCTTCTGATTGCTCATTGTTTTTATGATTCTGCCATTGATACCATCTATTCACTTCCCTAATTTTTCTCACAACTCTCACATCTGTGGTCTTTAGTCTTTAATCAGCTACTTTATTTCTAACTTACCACTCAGATCCATAAGCTAAAATTGGTTTGAACACTTGTATCCTGTTAGTTTTGGCTAATTTCTCTCTTATTAAATATAAATTTATTTCACTGACTCTCTGCCATACCAACATTGCATATTCTGTTGTCTTTTTCCATATTTAATTTGTCATCTTCACTAAATCTTTTTGCCTAAATGACTGAAATGTTTTACTTGTTCTGGAAGTTCCCTGAATTCAGGTTTGGTTTTTGATTCAGAATGGAGCTGATGTTTTCAGTGTTCTTCCTGCTTGTTTTCAATGTTCTTTCTGCTTGTTTTCACATTTTATTGCTGATTTTCTTACCAAATTTGTTTCAGCAATTATTCAGTTTAGTTAGTGAATCCTGGTTTGAATACTTGTATCCTGTAATGGCTGGATTTATTTAAGAGTGAAACTTCATCTACATAAAGTAAAGAACTGAGTCTCACAGCTGAATTTACATCAGTCCATATTCTAATGGCTGACCAGTAACTCAAATATAGACTGTACATTACTTAGTATAATCCCCTGTTTACACTATATAATCATATTTCAAACAGCTTTTACCTTGGCACGTGCCTTTTCCAGATCTCCAAATTTAAATACAGATCATTGTGATGTGAATATTTTTTTGTCTTCCACCCATGAAAGATTATAAACCTATAGTATGTTCAGGGCTCAACAAATATGTTTGCACATTCACTCATGGTGAGTAGATTTTGCTAGTAGCTGTACTAGACAAAATAGAACATTTTTTATTTAATAAAAATAACTTTCTAAACATTTTTTTTTAAACTTTAAGAAAACACAGATGCAGCACCACAAATCACTTTATGAAACTCCTCAAGTATTTAAACCTATGTGCTGTTTGAACTCATTATAAGGTTTAATGAAATGAATACAGCATATATAAATAATTTTAAACACCAGGTTTAATCGATCCTATATTTTGTCTTAGTCACTGAAACATTATCAGGGAAACAATATTAAAATTGCAAAAACACACAAAGATGTACAAAACAGTAGGTGGATAAGAAGGTCTGGCAAATAAAGGAGGGTTCAGCTGTAAGTTTAGTCTAGGTAGAACAGAGATTGGAGGCTCTATTAACACCGGTTTTGATAACACCATACTTTGTTGAGAGACTGCTGCTGGGGGAAGGGATGATTGGAAAGTTTGTGTGTGTATCTATGGGCGGTATGGGCGGGTTTTCTTATACTGAGAAAGAAAGGATGCCATTAGGAAGATGTGATTAGAGTATCTAGAAAAGGCAGGTTATTATTGTTTTATTTTTCTATTGTGAACTGGATTCTGGGGTGCTATCTCTTGAGATGGAGGAGGAACAGTGGCGTTGCTAGAGCTTTTACCACCCCTCTCAATACACACCAAAAATACTATAAAAAGTCAAAATGAAGTATAGGGTAAGGTTCAAAGTGCCACCCGGGGCAGACCGCCCCTAGCTACACAACTGAGGAGGAAGGAGTCTAATGTGTCTTGAGCCATGTGGTCAAATAGAGAACACATCATCAGTGTATCTTAGCCAGATAAAAGGCTTGAAAATTGCAGTATCAAGAGCATGTCTTTCTCAGGAGGCTCACATTGGTGAGTACAGGTATGCGAAACCCAAGATAACCGAGGTAGACCTGATTTAACTTTCAATAATATATACTTGGTATCTTACATCTGTAGACTGGTTTTATACTACTCTTCTTTCCTCTCCCCCCCCCCCCCCCGTTTCCCCAGTGCTATTTAGAGCAGTTTGAGGGCAAGGTGGCAACTTTTTCCTGTCAAGCTGTAGTTTCCACTAAAGGCAAGCTTAGTTGTCCTAAGGTGGCAGTCTCGTCACTAGGATACTATCATCATGATTGTAACTTGACATAGGGAAATGCATATTACTTTCAAGTTTCAACAAAATTTAAACTAGACAGAAAACATGGGAAAAGACTGCAAACTGGAAAACATTAAACATGGTGAAATATGCTACGTGGAACATTAGAAGCATAGCACATAAAGAAAAAGAATTAGATAAAATTTTAAATGAAAAAAATATAGAAATTGCAGTTCTTACAGAAACAAAAGAAACAACTAATTACCATATCATATATAGTGGAGTAAACAAACAAATACATACAGAAGTTGGCATAATGATTTGGATCCATAAATCAATTAAAGCAAAATAACTCATTATACATACTGGAATGAAAGAATATTAGAAGTGTGATTAAAATTAAATAAAGCAAATTTAACAGTTGGAGTGTATCCCCCCCCCTCCCCCCAAAAGAAGGAAAAGAAGAAGAAAATGATGACTTTTACAAACAGTTACAACGAATATATGACAAAGTAAATAAAACAGACAATATAATTGTAGCTGGAGATCTTAATGCCAGAATAGGAATGAAAAAAAAATAATAATAATGTAGAAAAATTTTGAGAACCAACAGTAGACAAAAATGTATGTAAAACGACTCATTGTTTATATAATATTTAATGATTTAAAAATGATGAACACGTTTTACAAACATTAAAATATACATAAATATACATGTATGCAAGAGGACAAAAGCCAATATTAGACTATTTTATAGCAAATGAAAAAAAGCAGCAAACCTCTTCTTAGGTGTTCAAGTCAGGAGAGGGCTAGAAATAGATACAGATCATTATTTAGTGCAGGCAGAATTAAGGTGTCCACCAAATTGGTTACAAAAAAAATACAATAAAATAAACTAGAGAAACAAAATCTAATTACAAAGTAAGACTACTAAATGATTAAAGTATAAGACATTTATACCAACAGAGGATTAATAACTATTTAGAAAAAAATACAAGAAAATGAAGAAAATTGAGAAGGAATGGAATAACAAAATAAATTATTACATCAGCAGCATATGAAAGTCTAGGAACACACAAAAAATATAATAAAAATAAAAAATTACATATATGGGACAATGAAATAAAAATAATAATTTGAAAATAAAAAGCTGGCCTTTAAAATATAGTTAAGTAGCAAAAATAAGAAGATGAAATTGAATATAAGACAATAATAGCCAATAGAGAAACCAGAAAGAGATGCAGAGAGAGCTGGGAAAAATTTGTATCAGATCTAGAAAATGACATGTACAAAATAAGACCCAGTGCATACAAAATACTAAAACACATGAATGCAGATTTAAAAGAAACTGCAAATATAAATTGCAAAATAGATTGCCTAGAATTCTTGAATTATTTTACAGATCTTTGGACAGATAATACTACCATAAAAAAAATTACGCCAAAAACTCCGAAATACTTTAAATGATATAATAACAATGAAAGAATTAAAGGACGATCTAAGTAAAATAATAAAAAATGGTAAATCAGCAAGAGAAGATGGGATCAACTTCAAACTGTATAAAGTTACTGGAAAGAAACTTTCATCAGAGATTATTAAAATTTTTAAATAAAATATATAAAATGGACGAATTCCAGTAGAATGGAATACAAATATAGTAATACCTATATTTAAAAAGAATGATAAAACAAAACTTGCTAATTACAGAGGTATTAGTTTATTGAATACATGCTACAGAATATATAGTAGAATACTTAATGAAAAATTGAATATATACAGTGAAAAAATATTAGAATGTCAAAATGGATTTAGAAAAGGATGTTCTACAATGGATGCAGCTTTTTGTTTAAAACTACATCTTTGTTTATAGATGATGAAAAATCATTTGACAAAGTATATTCTGTTTGATATATTACAAAGAATAAATATACCTATTTATTCTTTGCACAATTTTTACTGAAGATGGTAAACTAAATATAGAAATAGACAACAGAATCAGCAAAGCTGGTATCGTGGGAAGTCAATTGAATAAATTCATATGGAATAAGAAAGAAATTAGTCGGAACACTAAATTAGCTGTATACAAGACTGTGTTCAAACCAATTTTAACTTATGGATCTGAGAGCTGGGTCAGAAGTAAAACACTTGACCAAAGACTAGAGACCGCAGATATGAGAGTCCTGAGAAAGATTAGAGGCGTGAACAGATGGCATCAATGGCAATATATTAAAAATGAGGATATTAGGAAAGAACTTGACATTGTCAGCATCCAGGAATGCGTTAGCAGAGCTAATCTCAGATGGTATGGTCACTTAAATAGAATGGGAGAGGAAAGATTAGCAAAACAAGTGTTCTCTGCCAGGTTGGCAGGAAAACGACCCAGAGGAAGACCAAGATATAGGTGGATTGATACGGTACAAAGTGCCTTAGACGATAGAAATATAAGATCTGATAATGTTGGAGTCTTGACAAGTAACAGACTGATTTGGAGGAAAATTGTAGATAGGAAGTTAGTAATGATGTAATTTTTTCATGTAGTACTGTCATATCCTGTACACCCCTTGAGGGTACATGGCAGGAATTTGATGATGATGATGATGATAAATATACCTAATATTTTACTACATGCAATATTGAATATATAATTATATAAAGATAATGAAATAAAAATAAATGAAAAAATGTCTGAAAAACGATCTATAAAGCAGGGATGCCCTGTGTCTCCAACACTTTTTAATATTTATATTAATGAAATATTAATACAGTGGAACATCTTAAACAATACAGGTATAGAAATTTCTCAGAATTTGCAGATGATCAGGTAATAATATCAGATAAGGAAGATAATTTACAAAGAACAATATATTTAAACATCATAGTCGATTAGTTTGGAATGAAAATATCCATAGATAAAACTATGGATAAATATGGAAAACTATGGACTAAACAATGGCATTTTGTGGACAAACTCCAGTTTAGAAGGCCTGTTCGAATCCTGCAGGATGTGATTCACTGTAGTTGGTGGAGACGGAGCAGGTGCGCTCCCTCGATGAGTCTTTGGACTCCTTGGAGGTGTCATGTAATAATAAAAATAATAATTGGAAGTATTTATCTGGTCTATATTATTATCTTGGATGTGAAATATCACATGAAGGAGAAAAAGACATAAAATTAAAAACTTCAAAATTTTTACAGATTATAGGCCTGATGAATAGAACACTCAATCCAGATATTATTATTATTTCTTGATGCCTCCAAGGAGTCCAAAGACTCATCGACCAATTCCAATTATTTCCAGTTCATCTTAAAACCATGAATTGGAAATAATCAAAAATACAGCCATACAAAATGGATACAATCCAAAAACAACTCAAAAAAATCATCAGTCACTTCCCCACACACACACATCAACCTAGACAAGAATAGGCCTGTATAATTCCCATACCTTATGTAAAAGGCATCTCTGAATACCTCTCAAAAATTATGAAGAAATATAAATTGACTGCTACCTACAAACCAATCAACCAGATCTACAATTGGTTACCTTCTACTAAAGACAAACTCTTACCTCTGATGTTACTTGGCATGTACGAGGTCCCATGTTCCTGTAAATTGTCCTACTATGGACAGATAGGTAGATCCATTAGCAAATGCATTTTGGAACAATATCCGTCTTATCAAACTGCAGAAATCTGGCTTCGCACAACACAGAATTGAAAACCCAAACCATAGGATCCATTGGAAAAAGACCAAACTTCTACATAGGTCTTTATATAAACATGAATGTTTATATAAAGAAAGTGCTGAAGCCCTACTCACAGACCCAGTTTGAATTGTAATGATGTTCTTACTATCCCTGAGGTCTGGGAAATCATCCTAAATTGTGTAAAATAATTTTATATAATCTCATTTTAATGTAATTTTTTCAGATATATTTTAATTTAATTCTTTAACATGCTACTGCACGCATGGAGGGATTCCATTATAAGCATGCACCCTAACTGTATGTGATTCCTAGCATTGTTTGAATTAACTGTACTGATGATGTCCTATGATACTTGGGACGAAATATTTACTTATTAAAAAATTTATTACTGTGGTTACATGTATATGTTTAGTCATGAATGCTTCACAGGTTTCATTATACAACCAAATCAATAGAAGAAAAACTAAACAATTACAAACAAAATTGGATGGAACATGTAAAGTGAATTTCCAACACTCGAAATCCTAAGTAATTAATAAAATATAAACCATCTGGAAAGAGAAGGCTGGGTAGACCTCATAAGAGGATTTTAGATGGATGATGGGATGGGAACAGACCAATATGGTCTGTATCTGCAATAAGTATTATAATGATGATGGTTTTCAAAATGCTCCATATAATAATTGGCTAGTTGAGGGGGAGCCCTTAGCTATACCTCAATTTGTTGTCAAAAGAGACATGATATCCCTCTGACCAATATCCCTCATTCTGACACTTTAAATTTACTAAAAAAAAATGTATCCCACCCCCATTTATCATTAATCTTTTTAATTTTACCATTCATTCTGTCTACTTCACTTGGAAAAATACCATTTATAAACAAATTGAGGATGCAGCTCCGCCCTTCCTAGCCATTTATTATCTGGAGCATTTTTGAGAAACATTCTCTTCGTACTGCTGTTCTCAAACCTTATGTCTGGCTAAGATGCATTGATGATGTATTCTCTGTTTGGCCACATGATTCAGTCACGTATTAGACTTTAAATTAAAGATACCAAGAAATTATATACTTGGTTTAATCTTTTATTCAAGTGTAAGCAAACAAAGTTTGCGCCTGAAGTATCTTTAGGACTGGGGGGGGGCAACTCGTGGTAAAGGTGGTATGACTTCACATCACTTACCTTATAACCAAGTGGAAAACCTTTCAACAACTAACTATCTCTAATCCAGAGTATTATAAAAATAAAGTGTGACACCTTTTGGCAACTCGTATATAAAAATATGACTTCTGCATTACTTCAACCTTGATATCTCACCTCTGAGTCTGCTCCCACTGATGAGACCTCAATAAAAGTCAAAACCGGTCTGGGTAGTGACCCTTCCCATAATGCATAACATTATGCATCTCTGGAATGTTAGTATTCTGGAAAACTAGTCATACTACAGCAAGTAAAGAACCTTATATATCTCAACCAGAAGGTAAACCACTTAATAGCTTAGTCCTTTCAGCCTTACCACTAATCTTAAATGTTAACTGTTTTTACTCTAAGCAAGAAGGTTACTTATTTATCACATACATAAATATTATGTTTATATACAGAGCTTCCACCAAATGCAAATATTTGGATGGCAAATAGACAAACATCAGAGAGCAGTCCATTTTGATAAAATTATGGAGACTACCCCTTTGTTAAGAATAATTACTGTTTTCGATCTTCACATTAAGCTCATCATCTGGGATAGACATATTACACAGATTAGCTATAAATTATATATTTAGTTTATTATCCAAGTGTAAGCAAACTTTGTTTGCTTACACTTGGATAAAGTGGAAAACTTCCAACACAGATTAGCTACATTACAATTCAAACAATATGACAAATGCCAAAATGACGCTAATTTGATCATCTGTTATTCTTTTGGCCTGACCTCTAGTGAAAAAAAAAAACTTACATCAAAGCTATATATCCTATTTTCACATGACTAGAAAACAAAATTCATATTATCTTTTAATACAGCAATAGTGGTGGCTTAATCAATAATTTGACATAAATATTTGTTATATTAAGACTAAGATACATTTCTGGTTACACTTCGTAAACAAAATTAAAAACATCATTCTTGATAAAAAATGATTTATTAATCAGTTTTTGACATATCTGTTTTTTCCACAAATGTCCTCCCAGTCAGTGACACAATTCATCTTTTACAGGACAGATTTCCGTCTGATATCATGGCCTTCTTATCCCATATACTACATTCTGGTTATTTTGTATGGCAAAATATTTTTACCTGCAAAAAGAAGGTACACTCATGGGCTTGCCTTTATTCCCCCCCCCCACACACACACCATTGCTAACTTTTATATGAAAGCTTTTGAGCAACTTGGCCTAGATTCACTTACTTTAAAACCCAAAGTCTGGCTAAGATGATGCGTTCATTATCTGGCCTCACAACTGCAGGATAATGAAACTGAACAAACAACACAAAAGCATACAATTCAAAATTGAAAGGCAGAACACACTTCCATTTCTGGTTAAACTTGTCACACACATCTTCCGTTCAGCAGTCTTTCCTTCACTGTTTACTGTAAGCTTACACATACTGGCTACTATATACACATAGACTCTTACCCATCCAAAACAAAAACCAGGTATCATTAACACATTGAAAAATAGGACTTTAAAGATTTACTCCAGTGTGCAAGCACTTAAACATGAATTAAAATTATTATTATTATTCATGACATCTCCAATGAGTCCGAAGACTCATCGCGGGAGGACACCTACTATACAAGACTCTGTCTCCACTACTACACTGAACCTCTACTACCAATCACCTACATCAACGCCATCTACCGCCCACAACCATCACCACCACAGCTAGTATTTTTGTCTGTAAATCGTGTGTGTTCTAAAGGGCCGATTTGTCTGGATGCGGGATGAAAAACCCGAGTTTCCGTAAAAAAAAAAAAACCCTGCTACCTCCGTATGAGATCGGCTAACTCACCTTCAATTGAAAAAGTCCATATAAAGATTCCTCCCGTCATGATGAGAATCGAACTTCGGCCTTTTCTAATCGAAGGGTGCAACGTACCATCGTTCTTCCAATTGCGCTAAAAGTTATTGACAATACCTTCTTTAAAAAATGGCTACAGCAAAAATACTGTCAACAAATCTCTTTACACTGCCTTAATAATAAAAAGAAACTAGATTAAATAAAACTGTAGCCATTCTGTACAATAAAGGGATATCAGATAAACATAACTACACAAGTACAACCTTAATAGCACCTTTAAACCTCCTGCAAATTGAAGAATTATTCAACTCCTCCAAGGTTCCTCTGCCCCATCTTGGATATAGGTGAAACTGAATGCACAATTCCTGTCTGTAAAAAGGAACATAAACAACACATTAAATTTAATAACTATGGTAAATCTGGCCTTTCTGATCATGCCTTAGATATTCAGCACAGAATTGACTGGAAAGGCAGCACATCACATTATACAAAAACTTGGTGTGAGTACAAATTTAAGGAGACCTTTGAAATTTTGATCAACCACCCTAATCTCATTGATGGTCTAAAATTCTCAAGAATATGGTTGACACGTCTTCTACTTACATAATCTTTTGTTCTAAGATGTCATTATAAATTATAATTAGGGCTAGTACTCTAGGATCTTAGCTATAATATAACAAACACATTAATTATTGATTAGGCCACCACTATTGCTGCATTAAAATATAATATGAATTTGTTCCCTGTCATGTAAAAATGGAATGCAGCTTTGATGTAGGTAGCCCCCCCCCCTTCCCCCAACTAGAGCTCAGGCCAATAGAATAACAGTTGATCCACTTATTTTTATTTGGTATACTGTTTGAATTGTAATGTAGCTTGTTTCTGTGTGTGTGTGTGTGTGTGCTCAAGATGATGACCTGAATATGAAGGTCAAAACAACAGAAAATCAAAGTAATTATTCTTAACATGGTTGTAGTCCCCATAGTTTATAAAAATATGAATACTGATCACTGTGTAATAACTTTAAAAGAAACAAATCAGAGAGTAGTATGTAACAGAGCAGAATCCAAGAGAAGGTATATGACCAGTGACATGCCTCAGGACTCTGTGCTTGGACCATTATTAATTTGTAAATTAATGATTTAGGAAACATGAGAGGGAATATCTAGTTGTGTGCTGAATAGGCAAAACTGGGGATAACAATAGGTAATAATGGTGATGTAGAGATATTGTAATATGATTTAAATGGACTAACATTGTGGTCAAAGGATAATGGTTGTCATTTTAATGTGGCCAAGTATAAAGTCATGCACTTTGAGATGAAAAGGTTGCAACTTGCATTATTATGTTGATTGAACCGGACTGCAAGAAATTGGTAAGGCTAAGGATTTGGGAGGGACAGCAGATTCAAGTTCTGAGAGCATATTGCAAATTTGACAAAATAGCTAAAAGGATTTTATTTAAAAACACATGCACGCAGAGAGAGAGAGAGAGAGATAAGGAGTTCCTTAGACTATCAGTCATAGATTTGGCTGCTTGAGATGTAAAAACAAGTGTGGAAAGGAGCAGCCTCCTCTTGTGACATACCCTGGACACCTTCAGGTGACTAACTAGCTCATCTCAGGCTAGCACCCCAGGATGGGTTATAATAAATTTAGTTTAATCCTTTATCCCAGTGAGAGCAAACAAAGTTTGCACCTGAAAATATCTACAGGACTGAATATAGTGTTGTACTATCTTACCTGGGTAAGTAGTACAACACCAGGCAACTCGTAGCAAAGGTGGATCAAGCTACCAACACTCCTATCCTAGTATCTCCCATAATGCAAAACACATCTCCTTGCAGATATGTATGCTGTTATACATTAAAGGATTGACCACTACCCAAGAGAGTAGTTTGGCCACTACCCAAGAGAGTCTTTAATGCATAACAGCATACATATCTGTATGTATGCTGTTATACATTAAAGGATTGGCCACTACCCAAGAGAGTAGTTTGGCCACTACCCAAGAGAGTCTTTAATGCATAACAGCATACATATCTGCAAGGAGATGTGTTTTGCATTATGGGAGATACTAGGATAGGAGTGTTGGTAGCTTGATCCACCTTTGCTACGAGTTGCCTGGTGTTGTACTACTTACCCAGGTAAGATAGTACAGCACTATATTCAGTCCTGTAGATATTTTCAGGTGCAAACTTTGTTTGCTCTCACTGGGATAAAGGATTAAACTAAATTTATTATAGTCTAACCTAGTGAAAAATAAACTTTCAACATCTTTCTCTAAATCCAGGATGGGTTAGTTTCCTCACTTGCAATAATCAAGAAAATAGTGGGTCTGACTCTGATCGGTTAGATCCAGGAAACCCGAAGATCAATTTCGACGTTCGGGACTTGTTTGATGACATGCCTGTCTCCCGTTCCTTCAATGTTTCTAAATACCTTAGACGTGCCTGCAAGAATTGTAATCAATTATTTTCTACTTGTAGAAGTCATCAGCGTTCCAGCAGGTTTGCAGTTTCAGACATTCATCATTTTATCTGCCCTGAATGTAATTGTGCCTTTACTTCTGCTGTTGGACTTATAGTACATTGTTCTTCTAAATATCCTGTTGAGGCAAACACTGCTATCTGCACTGAGTGCATTAAAGCACATTGGAGTTCAGGAGGAGCGTATCTTGCTGTCCATGAAGTTTTTTGGTGGCGGCAGGTGTTAGGAACTTAAATGAGGCTTCGACTGATGTGCTGCCTCATTGTACTTTTCATGCTATTAAAAGTCATCGAAGATTAGCAGGCTACAAACAACTTGTTAATGGGCTTATAGAACTTTCTAGGAATAGCGGGATGGGTAATATCTCCATGCCTCTCACTTTGCCTTCCATTCCTACTCAACATCAAGTTGATTTTCAACAACTAGTTTTAGCAACAGAGGCTCAGATTTCCAAGTTAGCATCATCTTTAAACCATCAACCTTTAGCAGAATATAATCATACAACTCTTAAAGACATTATTCGTGCTCATTTTAATGGGCATGATATCACCAGCAAACTTCAGCATTATCATAAGCGCCTCCGTAGCGCAATTGGAAGAATGATGGTACATTGTGCCCTTCAATTAGAAAGGCCTAAGTTCGATTCTCGTCATGACAGGAGGAATCTTTATATGGACTTTTTCAATTGAAGGTGAGTTAGCCAATCTCATACCGAGATAGCAGGGTTTTTCATCCCGCATACAGACAAATTGGCCCTTTAGAACAGTGCTTCCCAAACTTGTGGATGTCAAGGCCCCCTTTGGAAAAATTATAATATTTCATGTCCCCCTTGGAAAAAAAATCGTAATATAAACATATTATTATAATATTTATTGTATTTATATTCAATACAAAACATATACAGCGAATATTGCAAAAATCAAATTCATATATTACATTTTTAGCATCTTACATACACATTTGACATGGCACATTATCTCATATTTTTACATAGATAAATATATTGTTATTGTACATTTACAGTATAAGCACACGAAGTAAAACAATTAGTAATAAAGAAAAAATTAAAAACATACAAGAAGTTTAATAACATTTTAATGTGATGGATGTGTTTCAATACTGCTACACCAATACCAGGTGAAATATTTGAAACTGCAATTCTTAGATTGCTGCTTTGAAATGAAATTTATATGAATAAGCATATATTTACTAATATTCGTTAAGCGCCGAAATACGCAAGAAGCAAAATTTGTGAATCCGCACCAATGTGTGATTTTTTCATTAATATATAATAGATAATAGATTATAAAAGATAAATAATAAAAATTAAATATGTTTCTTTAAGATAAAAAAAAATCTACTCAGTCTTAAAAGATTTTAAATTTGTTTTCATTATTTCACGGCCCCCTCAACAAAATCTACGGTCCCCAAGGGGACTGCGGCTCACATTTTGGGAAGCGCTGCTTTAGAACACACACAATTTACAGACAAAAATACTAGCTGTGGTGGTGGTGGTTGTGGGCAGTAGATGGCGTTGATGTAGGTGATTGGTAGCAGAGGTTCGGTGTAGTAGTGGAGATGGAGTGTTGTATAGTAGGTGTCCTCCCGCGATGAGTCTTCGGACTCCTTGGAGGTGTCACGAATAATAATAATAATAATCTCCAAAAAATGTTTTGCAAGCAGCAACATTGGCATTGACAACAAAGACATCCGCAGCCTCGAAGGTCACCTTCATGTAGGCGATTGAGGAAGAGAGCTTATGTAGAAATGCAAGCCTCTTATATAAGAAGAATCATGAGATGTGTGCAAAGACTATACTAGACGGGACATCTCCCTCCGAAGATCAGCACAAAGATTTTGTGGAGTTTTGAGTACTGTCTTCTCCACTCCACCACTGCATTTACCTGATCAAGCCCAGCCTTGTGTACTTGGGTCTGTCCCTGAATCAGTCATTTATTCTCCTGTATTGCATGAAGAAATTGTATCAGCTTTACCTCCTAATAATTTAGCTTCTGGCCCTGATGGGTTTCCAGTGTCACATTTAAGGAAAGTGTCTATTCAGATTCTTCAAGATATTCTGAACATTTTCCTATCAACTAAAATTATTCCACCTTATTTACAGAACTCAAGTTCTTTATTTATCCCAAAGAAGGATACTGCTAGTAGTGCTGTGGATTACAGGGCTATTACAGTTTCTCCTTTTCTTTTTCTTCGACTTTATCATAAAGTGTTAGTCAGGAGACTGCAAAAGTATATCCAACATGATGTTTGGCAGAGAGCCTTTGTCCTTTCGGATGACCGTGTTGAGAACATCTATATTCTTTCTGCCCTCCTTTCCAATTCCCGCCGATATCTTAATGGTTTCCCTAGACCTTCAGAAAGCCTTTGATAGTGTTTCTCTTCTTGCTACTAGCTATTGCAGGCTGTCTAGCTTCTTTTCTTTCATGTTTTAGAATTATACTCTAATAATTCTCTTACTGTTAATATTGGGGCCTGTGCGACTTCTATTCCTGCAGTTCGAGGTGTTCACCAAAGTGACCCTCTTTCTCTCTTTTCTTCAACTGCAAGAACGAAGAAACTCAATTGATGAGTTGCTTCGTTCTTTACCTAACCATATTGGTTACTCTCTTGATGCATCTTCTTTTAATGCTGTGGCCTTTGCAGATGACCTTATTCTTGTGGCCTTCACTAAGGTATGCCTGAAAGAACTCCTTGACCAGCGGTCGACTTCTTTCATGTTAGAAGTCTTGCTCATTAGCACTTGTTCCTTTGGTGCATGACAAGAAGCTAAAGGTCAAAAATCTTGAGTTTTTCCTAAACGATAGGCCATTGCATTGCCTTACGGTCCTGGAGGAATGGAGATACCTTGGTATCTTCCTTATACCAAAAGGACAGTCTTCTATTCTCTTCTCTTTAGAGAATGCTTTGTCCTCTTTAAGAAAAGCTCCTCTCAAACCCCATCAAAGGCTTTTGCTCTTTTCAAATTATTTGTTCCCTAAGTACTATCATAAGTTGATACTCGGTTGTACCTATTTCTCGGTATTGTCCTGTATACATAGGACTATTCGCCGATTTGTACATGGCTTAGGCTTCCTTTAGATACTCCTGTTGCCTATTTTCATGCCATGGTGAAGGATGGCAGGCTTGGTATCCCTTCCCTCCGCCGTCTTATCCCATGCCTCCATTATAATAGAATTAAGAAATTAGAAATATCCACTTATCAAATTTGCATTTCATTGTTTTATTATCCAGGAAGACCTTCGGCATACTATAGGGTGGACCAAGTATCAAGGTCAGCTGATAGACTGCATTAGCAGAGCATAAGAAATTTGCTACACAGCTATATAGGTCTGTTGATGGTGCATTACTTTATGGATCTAATCTAGTTCCTTCCCAGCATCAATGGGTACAGGGAGGTACTAGACTCCTACCTGGTTACGAATTTATTGACTTAATCAGGGCTAGGATCAATGCCCTGCCCACGACGGCCCACACAATCCATAGTTGTAGAGGTGACATAAGTTGTAGGGCAGATTGCCGCTATAGTGAAACCCTTTCTCGTATTACCCAATGTTGTTTTCGAACTCGTGGTATTCGGGTGAAGCAGCATGATACTATGGTCTCCATGTTAAATAACTGGTTGAAAAAAAAAGTTTATGAGATGGCAGGAGACTGAACTGCACTATAGGACTACAGCTGGTATTAGAAAGCCTGATTTAATTGCAAAGAAGGATGAAAGAGTTTGCACAGATAGTGGGTACTGGGTGCCCACTGGTTGTCAGTCATCATAGGAACAATATCTCATATTATGGGTAGATTATAGATCTTGCTCAACAGATTGAAGAGGAGTTTGGGGAAGCTGCTCATTTCACTAGTGCTACCATCTCCCTTCGTGGTGTATGGTGCAACGAGAGTTACAAAGACTAGACTTCTATGGGCATTACTTCGGCAGACATTAAAATCTAGTCACTTAAGAGCTTTGCAGGGCACACTGGTGGCTTTCCATTGTCAGCAAGAAATGCCTTCTAGAATACCTCATACCCAATGTCGGATAGATCTTGATGTATTTTGGCTTCAGCCTTTCTGTCCTATTGGGGCAAAGACATCAGCCTTTGCTCAGGTAGACCATAATATGTAGTACTGCATTTCAGTGCAAAGGGGGATATAATAGAAATATAAGTTACTAAAGAGATTATAGAGTAATTGCTGAAGAAGTTTTCCAATACATGATAAGATGGGAGTGGGTAGAGAGAGAGAGAGAGAGAAAAAATAAGGTTCATCCCTGAAAGTTATGTATGAGTTGGTTTATGGTATGATTAAACATTTTTGCTTGGAGAGAGTGATGCATAAGTAGAGTGGATTACCAGAGGTCATTGTGAGTGCTTTATCAGTAAATAAATTTAAGTGTGTACATGCACACACACACACACACACACACACACACACACACACACACACACACACACACACACACACACACACACACACACACACACACACACACACACACACACACACAGTAGGTGTTGCGTGAGCTCCCTGAGTCACGGAGCTCACACTGCATCTTTGGATTCTGTGGAAGTTCTCATGTAATAATAAAATGTTTGACATAATGGTTATTGTATTGACAATATTTTAAACCTGATTAAGTTTGTGAGCTTTATTATAGAATATAATACAGTACATAATAATGTAGTATAATGTATATGACATTGCATCACAGTTATAATACAATAACTGTGTAATTGTATTACACGGTTATAATACAATGTCTATAACAGAGGAGTTTTTTTTACTTCATTGTTTGTATTCTAATGAAATTTTCAGCTAAGTTTATTATTATTGTTGTTATTACAATTATCCTGGAGTCAGACTCATTGTGGGAGAATGTTTTACAGCAAAGTATTACAGTGATGATCATTATGGAAGATCTGTTCTACCTACAAAATGGCTATTTACTTATTTATTATCTTAAATTTGTTCACACATTTAGTATTCACCCTACATTCAGGCACTGATTTTCATTCAATATTCACCACTCTTCATGTTAAAAAAAGCACTTGAAAGTTTATTTTTCACTTGGTTAGAGTATAATAAAATTAGTTTAATCCTTTATCCAAGTGTGAGCAAACAAAGTTTGCACCTGAAAGTATCTTCAGGACTGGGTTAAGGTGGTACAACACCAGGGCAACTTGTTGCAAAGGTGGGCAAGCTACCAACACTCCTATCTCAGTATCTCCTATAATGCAAACCACATCTCCTTGCGGATATGTCTAATGCTATGCATTAAGGGAAGGGCCACTACCCAGACTAGTTTCGACCTTTATTGAGGTCTCTTCAGTGGGAGCCAGGCCCAAGTAGAGATACCAGGCAGAAGCATTAGCAGGTCAGGTGTTTTGCATTATAGGAGATACTGAGATAGGAGTGTTGGTATCTTGCTCCACCTTTGCAACGAGTTGCCCTGGTGTTGTACCACCTTAACCCAGTCCTGAAGATACTTTCAGGCGCAAACTTTGTTTGCTCACACTTGGATAAAGGATTAAACTAATTTTATTTTAAAAAAAGCACTATTTCTCACTCTTATTTGCTCCCTTGTGCAACATCTAAGGATGAATCTAGCCTTTGCCCCTTCTGCTCATTATACCATTTGAAAATTTTTTTCTTATATTCATCTGGTAAATATCTCTCAGTAACTTAAATGTCTCAATCATATCATATCCCTTTGTCATCAATTGCCAAACTGTGCAGATTATTCCTTCAGTCTGTCCGCATAGCTGACATTCCACAATCTTGAAATCATTTTTACCAATTGCTTCTACACCCTCTAAGTTTTTTCATCCCTTCCAAATCCTGGATACAGGGCTACTTTATCTTCTCCAGTCAGTGCTCTTCTTAGCCATGCAGCAATCCTCTGATTTGTCTTTACCACTTTTGCAATGCAATATCTCTTGTGATTTTCAAATTTGTATCCACTCATCATCACAAGTCCCTTTGCTGTCTCCACTTTCTCCAGTTATGTTAAATTGACATCCCCATTCATGTGCCCACTTTTCCAGCTTATTCAGATCTTCCTGAAGAGCCACTACATTGGCATTACACCTAATAACCTTCTCTGGTTATATTATCTGCAAACAGCTGAATAACCCCCATAACCCCCCCACTGCAGTCTGATAAACATATCATTGACATAATGGTTGAACAGCAATGGATCCAGTATTCAGAGCCCTATAGAACTCCGCTTGTAATCTCCTTCTCCCTGAAGTTGCTTCTCTATACACAACTCATTTACATCTCTCTGACAGTCAATTGCCAGTCCACTCCACCACTAACCTGATATCTAAATCCAAACATAACTTAAATATCAACTCATGTAACATTCTCTCAAAAGCTTTTGCTAAATAAAAAAAAATGTGTGTGTGTGTGTGTATTAAAATAAAAAATAACAGTGTGTATGTATCAACCTAATGAATTTGCTCATGTCATTTTACTGTAGAAATAAAACAAGAACACCTTGTAACAAATCCATGCTAATCTGCACAGATAATATTACCCTCATCTGCCCAAGACTTTATAAACTTACTATTTTCCCCTAAATCTTAACAAACAGAAATAATACAAACTGATCTATAGTTCGATGCATCTATTCTACTACCATCCTTTTGCATTATCACTATCTCATCCTCTTTCAGTATCTTTTTTAGTTGCATATTCCTTCATTAAACAGGTAAGTGGCACTGTTTCTTAGTATATTACTTTAAAACATATAGCTGAATTTCATCCATTTCCAATACCTTGCTGATATCTAGTGTACTCAGCATTCTAAATACATCTACTTTTCTCAATTCTTATCTTTCATCTCTTCTCCCCCATTAAGAATACAGCCTGCTTTGTCATATTGAAATATCTTCATAAAGTATCCACTAAAACACTGTACTATGTCAACTGCATTGGTTACTCAACCACCTGTTCCATCTAGCAAGATCATTCATCCACAATCATTCCTCCTCCTGTTGGCTACATAATAAAAGAATTCCTTTGGATTATATCTCTTAACTATGGTGCTAGTCTTTGATCAAAGGGTAATTTTTCATTCATTACTATATTAGTCACCCTTCTAGCTTCAGCTTATATTCCTCATGCAACTGTTCTCCGCTTCTCACTTTACGCATTTTTCATTTTTTTTTTCTCATAATGTCTTTTCATTTGCAATGCCTGCTTGATTTCCTTAGTCATCTATTTTATGTCAGATTTCTTTATTTTTCTCATTCTTGATATGTTCCTTAACTAGATCCTGTTTATTTTAATTTAAAGCTATTTGCTATGACTGTTAGAAACATTTTCTTTGTCTTCAGACATTCCAGAGAATGCAATAAGGAATCAGTTGTAGAAATGAAATTTATAAAAGTCATGCATGCTATCTGTAATATTTTAATATTTTTTCCTTAATAATATTGTTATAGGGTTTTTAAAAATATTTCTTTCTTATAGGAATGATGCTTCAACTTGGCTTTGTATATTTTTATCAACAATGTCAAGTAGTTAATATTAAAATAAATAGAAATTTCAGGTATGATATATCTTTATTTTTCAAAACTTTAAGCAAAGTAACATATTATGAAGAAGAACGTCATTATGGTATTAATATGAGATTAATTATTTTGTTTCAGATATGAATACTTGTAATCTTCATATGAGAAACTTATCATGTGCACTCCTTAATTATCCTTTAATTAGAAAAATTCTCTCTTCTGGTAGCTTATTCAGCATCATAAGTTCAGCTGGTAATGAGTTAGAGCATTTTATGGCTAGGTGTCTGTCTTAATGTTAGTTTTATGTATACTGTAGAGTAAATATTGTCCATACAGCAGCTCAACTCTGTATCTACACAAATCCATAAAATTTCCTTCCCTTCTCTTCTCAACTTCCCATCCCTGATCTTAAATTCATCAAGTTTTATGTTAATATTTAGACTTCATAAGAATTATCTTACAAAATAATCATCAAAAAGAATCTTTTATTAAAAATATAAATGACATGTAAAGGAAAGTGTTTAAATATAAAGGAAAGTTATGTTCTCTCTGATTGCAAATATATCAGAAAGTCCAGTCTCTTTACAATTTCCAGAATTAAAAATTTCTGGGGAGAAAAAAATTAAAAAAAAAAATTCTAAGGTCTTCAACTATTAGGTCAATTTTAAGTCCTTAGTTAAGACAAAAAATGTTTCATAAATATTAAATTAATTAAAAGAGAGTTAGCCATGCCCTTGACCTGATTATTTAATGAAAGTCTTGCAGTGGGGAAGGTTCCTAAGGAGTGGAAAGAAGGCAAAATAATACCTCTCTGCAAGCATGGTTTGAGAACAGAAGTTTCCAATTTTATACTGGTCTGTGTATCTGCAATTATGATCAAGGTGTTGGAAAAAATGGTTAGAAATAGAATACAGGATTGGGTTGATTGATGGACATAAGATTCTCTATGATATCAAGTTGTCATGGGTTTGTGAATGGCAGGTCTTGTTTTAGCATTCTACTTATGTTTTATGATAAGGTGATGAATGTGTTGGATATGGGAGAATCATATACAGTGATATTCTTGGATTTGCAAAAGCATTTGATAGTTAACTACATAAGTTGGTGTACAAGCTGCAGAGGATAGGATATATATAATATATTGGTTAGATGGATTGGAGATTGGTTCTCTGAACAATACCAGGCAGTTGTGCATGATGGAGCAGTGTCTCAGAAAAGGAAGGGTTCTGTTCTTTGGCCTGTACTGTTTAATTTATTTGTTAATGATATTTCATGTGGATTGACTGGAGATCTTCAAATATTTGCTGATGATGCAAAGTTTGGTAGCATTATCAGTAGTGCTGATATTAATTCTCTACAGGAAGATTTGAATAGACTTTTAGCTTGGACAGATGAGTGGGGATGCAGTTTTAATATTAATAAATGCAAGGTATTACACTTTAGGATACAGAGATATAAGGCTATGTACTATCTTGGTGGAGCTGTACTTCAAGGAGTGAATGGGATTCAGAATCTTGGAGTGATGGTAGACAATGGACTGAAGTTCCCAAAGGCCCATCGCAAGTGTTGCAAAGACTGCACATTGTACTGCTGCTATGATAAAAAAGTACATTGACATGTAGAGGATAAGGAGGTGGTGGTGGTGGTGGTGCCTCTATATAAGGCATCGATCAGACCACATATGGATTATTGTGCTCAGATTTGGTTCACCTGGTTTTCGTCGTGATGTGGAAACACTAGAGAGGGCCCAAAGACGAATGACCCAAGTGATATCAGGACTCTGGAGTGTGGGTTATTATGAAGAGCATTTGAGAGAATATGGATTACAGAGATTGATGGATAGGAGGAAAAGAGGAGATATGATAGAGACCTTCAAGTCAGTTAATGGATTCTATCAATTTAATACAGAAGGAATTATAAAAAGAGTGGATGTTAAGATGGGGAAGAATGAGAGGCTATCCCTGGAAGTTGTATAAAGATGTGGTGAAGAAGAGTGTGAAGAGTATATTGTTTTCATGGAGAATTGGTGAGTGGAATGCATTGCCGGAGTGCATTGTGAATGCAGGCAGTATAAATTACTTCAAAGCTCAGTATAATAGACACGTTGCTGGTTGAATGGGCCTCCCACAATGAGTCAGTTGACCCCATGAAGGTTACCAAAAAATAATAATAATTAAAATTAACATATTTGTATACTGTAGATTGAACAACTTCTCCTGTTTGTGATTACCATTAGACATAAACAAATAAATAAAAATAGCTAGCAATTACTTTTTTAATTGGAAACAAGACCCAAATATAAAACATCTTGCGTTTGAGTATTCTGTTTGATAAGTAGATCAGTATGTGTGGAGAAAAGCCAGAAGATTATATATTTCATCACTTCACATTTATTATGCTCATCTTATGGAATTAACCCTACTTCATACTTTATCTATTAGGTTTTAATACTTTGATGCTATTAAACACTGAACTTTTTAGTTGATCTGAGCTCTATTTTTTGGCTTTTTTTTTTTTTTTTTTTTTTTTCAAGGATATCACTATCCATCAAATCTTGGATATGACAAGAATTTTTAACTGATGAAGTTTAATTGAAAAGTGTGCTCCTTCAGAACAAACATTACTTAAAATATATAGAAAGTATTTTTAACTTGGATATAGTTATGTTAAAGATACCAATCAATTTTAAACCTGGTTTTACTCCATTTTTTCCAAGTAAGCAAACAGACAAAATGTCAAGTTTGCGCCTGCAATTTATGCAAGACTAGCTGATCCCACAGGTAGTGCAAGACCAAGGCAACTCGTGGTAGACGTGGAGCAAGCTCTGATCACTAATCTTAATATTTACCCTTAATGCCAAAACACATCTCCAAGAAGGGGGTGTATGATGTTTTGTATTAAAGGCAAGGGGCCACTACCCTTGTACTATTAGTGATCAGAGCTTGCTCCACGTCTACCACGAGTTGCCTTGGTCTTGCATAAATTGCAGGCGCAAACTTGACATTTTGTTTGTTTGCTTACTTGGAAAAAATGGAGTAAAACCAGGTTTAAAATTGCTTGGTATCTTTAACATAACTATACCCAAGTTAAAAATACTTTCTACATCTATATCTCTTCCTGAGATTTTTATTTAATAAGGTTATAACACCTTATGGTAACTCGTTTTGGTAAAATACTTACAAGCTCTGCATTACTAAATCTTGGTATTTCTAGCCTGGCTCCCCACTGATGAGACCTTAATAAAGGTCGAAACCGGTCTGGGTAGTGGCCCCTTGCCTTTAATACAAAACATCATATCATACACCCCCTTCTTGGAGATGTGTTTTGGCATTAAGGGTAAATATTAAGATTAGTGATCAGAGCTTGCTCCACGTCTACCACGAGTTGCCTTGGTCTTGCACTACCTGTGGGATCAGCTAGTCTTGCATAAATTGCAGGCACAAACTTGACATTTTGTCTGTTTGCTTACTTGGAAAAAATGGAGTAAAACCAGGTTTAAAATTGCTTGGTATCTTTAACATTACTTAAAATATTTTCCCATAATTCATTGCTAAAACAGATGTATCTCTAAATATCACATTATCTTACTATGACTATGTACTGTTGCTTGCAGTTTGTATCAAGACTTATTATGAGCTTGTCATGTTAATTTGGTAGTATTTTTGTTGCATTAGAAAATGTTTTTTAACTAAAAATTGTTATACCCCATTAGTACTCGATGTTTTAATTTGTAGCATCCTTATCAATAATTATTGATTTATTTGTTATATTATTATCTCATACGCTCAGGAAGTTTTATCAAATAGGCATTAATTATATATATATGGAAATAAATTTGTTGAATATGTTAATGATAAAAAAAAGCATATGTTGTTATTAAAAGAAAGGTTAATAAATATCCATTATTATTTTATAGTGAAGCTGTCTTTTGAAATTGTTAAAAAGTTAACAAAAATATGACATTTGGCATTACTTGTCTGTATGTGGGTGTGTCGCACTACTTAAAAAGATGAACCCAACTGTTCATATTAGTATTTAATTAAGGATTTCTCTGGTGTGAGTTGTTTTCAATTATTGGTTCTTGCCAGAGATCCAAAAATACCTTGTTAGATCATGTTCAAATGAGTATTATTATTATTTAAGTGCAGTCTGGATTGATATGTAGTTTTGTATATTTTATAAGATCATAAATGAGTTATTCAATAAGTTATATAATCTGTAACTCGGGGAAATAAATACAGATGTTAAAAGCACTGATTTACTCATTTGGCATTCAGTAATTATATACCATGTATATAATTACTGATCCTGATCCATTTCAAATAAAGCCTCATGAAGCGAATCCTATTAATTTTTACTTCAGTGATTAAATTTACTAATCAGTTCTCTTTCTAAGTGTATTTTAGTGATCACCTTTTCTCAGTGATTCAGATCATCTTGTGTGCAAAATTCCTCTCTTACAGAATGTCCCCCCCCCCCCAAGGACGTTCTCACCCTTGTATCTTATCACATTATAATGACTCCAAGTGAGATGACTTCTTTTCCTTTCCATGGTAACACTACTATTTTTACTCTCATGATCCACTTGAGTTCTAGAAATTATTTTTACTAAAAGAAAGCTTTCATTCCTCATTCCATCTCACTATTGAAGCCATAGTTTAACAAAAAAAAAAGTGTGGCAAAACAGTCCAAGAAAAAGATCAGCATATGACAAGATGCTTGAGACAAGACCTCCAGCATTCTCAGCCTACACTGAAGCATGCTGCAAAACAGCCATCAAGAAATTCAAATCCTAATTTGCAAGGACCAATTATTCCTTCTGGTCCTTTACAGTTGGTTATTACATCTGCTTATCTGTTCATTTACCTCTCTCTCTCTCTCTCTCACACACACACACACACACACACACATATCCTGATATTACTATTGTAATATCACTTAAACAAAGCTGACCTGGCATTATTTTTCTTCTTTACCTGCTAATAGACGACTAAAAAGAAATCAGAAGAGCCTTAAATAATGTAGATTACAAAAAATCATCTTGTTCTGATAGTATCTGTCAGTTATACATAAAATTTTCTACCATCTTTTCTCTTTTATGCTCAGCGGCAGCAACTGCTCCTGAGCATGAAAGCAAGTATATATTTAGATCATTCCTAAAAAGAAAAAAGAAAAAAAAAGGAGATAAAAATCTGTCATGAAATTGTCGACTTATTGCTCTCATTTCAGAATCCTATCTAAAATAATTGGGGGGGGGGGAATCAAGTTCACTCACATGCTTGCTATCTAATCACTGACTACAGTCCATATTCTGACCTTCATTGCTCACCTTTGAATATGTTGAAGAGCCTGTGCAGTCACCCTTGACTTTCCAGAGCATTTGAATGGATTTGGTATCAAGACTGCTCAGCCATCCTTTGCTCTAGCTCCAATCCTCTCCTTGGTTGTTCACATGTCATGACATATGACTTACTCTCTTCATATTTCTACACTAATACAGAAAGTGCTCCAGGACTCTTCTCTATCACATACTCTCTTTTATATATAAATGACATTTTCCCAACAGCCAATAACTCTGTCCAGAATTTTTCTGATGACAGTATGCTCCATTCCTCCAACTCATTTGACAAACCTTGCAGTGCACAAACATTCCAATCATGAAGATCTACAAACAGGGCTTTGAACCTCTCCATACCATGCTAAATTTAAAGATGTGGATAACTTCTTCACATTCCTTGCTACCAAAACATAGTCTGCATTCTCTTTTTCAAAAGCAATCTCAGTTCATCATCTTTTACCTTTGATTAACACACACATTGCCAGACAAAATCAGATCTCTCTTTCTCTCTCTCTCTCTCTCTTTTTTTTTTTTTTTTTACTTCTTCGACTAACATATCTAGCCCTTCTTAACATGTAATGGCGGAAACACATCATATCTATAGCTTCCTCAGCCTTGAAAAAAGACTTGGTATCCTTTAACAAATGGTTTGGTTAAGGATTGATCCCTAGAGCAGGTTTCTTGATAATCTGGAAACCTGCTCCAGGGATCAATCATGGAACTTTTTCAAGGCGCTTCCAGGCAGCCACCTACCAATAAGCAGGATGTGTCCTTATACCAGGTGATAAAATTCGTCATCCACCTAAAGATATTCACAAATGTTTATATCCACACCATAATTTGGACCCATAGCCAGTTGGAATTAGTGCATACAGCCATTCAGATCAGCAAAAGCACCTCACCTTATAATACTGTTCTTGTATTTGAGTGATGCGTGAAAGACTTCTGTAAAAATTCCTAATGTTGTTCAGATACAGTTTGGGTTAATCAGTAACGCTTGCACAGACTTGCTTCAGTCATCTCATAGATGATTTGTTTCTGCCTTATGTTTTTTTCACAGGTACCTCCATAGGTATGGTTCCACTGAATTGGCGCTGTCATCCAGCATTCCTCCACTTCTCACTAAACCTTCTCCTCTTCCATTCCATTTGCCACTATTTTCTGGAACAGCCTTAATCATGAAGTGCTTCTCAATAATTACTACCTATAGCTGTTCAAGAATATCAATAGGTCCTTCTCTCCTGATTTGTGCTTGTGGATGGCACTAATATACTGTAGGTTCTGTAACTGCTTTTGTGAAGGAATGACACACACATATATAGAAAAATCATTAATAATAACAAATTTATTAGCTTGTCAGCTGGATTAGTATAATTGATAATTCATGTAATGAATCTTGTGGTCATATATTTCTCATGTTTCACAAACTATTTCTTGTTAATCTCTGCAGTCAGACTGGTATTCAGAAAAGTAGAAAAAAAAATTTATTTATTTACGTACCCCATAGTGCATTTAAAAGAACACCCATGTCTTTGGGTTCAAAAGAAAGACCTGAGTTTGAATTGTGTATAGAGTATGAGGAGCTTTTATAAATCCTACCTCTGAAATCAGCTAGAATGTATTTTCCTTTTAGAACGTTGTTTTTTCCTTTCTATGAAAGAGACAAAACACCTTAAGAACCTTTGCTGTTGACAGGCATAAGCAGGGTTTTAGAAATACCACTTTAAATCTACTGGTTATAAGAGATTAATTACCACCAGCAGGTGTGTGTGTGGATTACACACACACACACACACACACACACACACCTGCTGGTGGTAATTCACATATATATTTTTTACCACTATTTCAGTTTCAGCAACAAAGAGAACCTCTTTAATAATAGAATTTAAAACAAGCATATTCAAATTATGAGCAATAATTTGTAAGATCTGTAAATTTGTAAATTAAAAAAAATTTATAAGATTTGGCATGTTTTTCTTTAATTTTTCCACTAATCTATTCCCCCCCCCACCAGCATCTTGCATGCTACTTCTCCTCCACCACTTGCTAATCAGTTACCAGCCTGTCATATGAACACGTTTATTTGACTCTCTTATCTCTCAAAGTACACTACAACTGACTTTTGGAGAAAAATTATGTTAGTAAATGCTTCTTCCATTTTTATGTATGCATCTCATATAATGGATGAGTTTTATCTTATTTGAAATATCTAAACAATTATCTACAAGAAGACTCACTAATCAATCAAACCGACACTCAATCTATCAAACCAACCAAAACTAATTTTTTTATTTAACATCAGTGGTAACTAACATAAATTCTCTAAATTTCATGTCATTTTGATACTGTTTTGCTTTTTTGAAGTCAGTAAATGATTTGTTGAATTTAGCTTTATAATAGGCTGTATTAAAAAATACATTTCTGGTATTTATTTTAGAACCCATCTTTCTTTGGAAAACAGCTAGAGGTATATTTCATGGGTGATTTCTGTGTTACATAATTTTTTGTTTCTTTTTGTGAAAATTGAAGTTTCATGAAATCTAAATATCTCCACTTTAAAAAGACCTCAAAATCCTAGTAGTAATCTAGTTTCTGTTAGCAGTCTGCCATTTTTTTATACATTACAGAATGCAACTTCATTTTTGTAGCACAACCACTCATATTCCTCAAGGAATACAACCACTTGTATTCCTTGAGCCTTGAAAGCATGTTTTAGTTGATGAACAGAACTCTTTCTCCTGTGTTTTTAGTATATTCTAATTCCATCGTTTTCAGTTTTGGACTTCACAAAACTAAAAGAACTAGTTTGTATTTCCTTTCATTTATTTTCTATAATGAATAGCGAATTTATATAAATTATCCATAAAATAATTCAATTGGGTTAACAAATAAGTTTACGAAAACAACAGAAAAAAAATGATCAGTACTTGCAATATACCAGACTAACTTTCCATGATGTAATGTCAGTAACATGATTCGGTTTCCAACTCATCTTTGCATGATAATTGTGTTTTTTAATAACACTATTAGAATGCCTTTTCATCAATTATGTATATAATTACACTAAGCTAATTAATAAGTTAAAGATGCCAAGAAATTATATTCTTGGTTTTATCCTTTATCTAAATCTAAGCAAACAAAGTTTGTGTGTGAAGTAACTTCACGACTAAGCTACTTTTATATAGAAGCTGATGACTTCACATCCATTGCCTTAGTATCCCATAATGCAAATCACATATTCTTACAGACGTATAATGCTATGCATTATGAGAAGGGCCACTACCCAGAGTGGCTTCAACCTTTATTGAGGTCTCATCAGTGGGTACCAGAGTTGTTCAATAATATGAAGTCATTAGCCTCTATATACAAGTAGTCCAGTCATGAAGTTACTTCACACACAAACTTTGTTTACACTTGGATAAAGGATGAAGCCAAGAATATAATTTCGTGGCATCTTTAACTTTTAATATGACCAAGTGAAAAAACTTTCAATGGCTAATTCTTGTTGTGAATTGTGAAAATAAGTTTACATCAATACTACATTACAACTGCATACAGACCTTAGAGTTAAAGAGGGTGTTGGGAGAATTACAGTTGGCATTGAAACAAATGAAAATCATTCTTAAATTAATATTTTAAAGGTTGTTGTAAGAATGGTGATGACTTGCAAGTTATGCAAAATAAAATATTTGAGAATACTTTTCTATTTATTTCAAGAATAAATAGAAATGGTTTTAGTTTATAAAAGGGTGAAAGATAATAGTGCCACCTGTTGTCATACATAGAAATTACTTCACATTTCCAAAACCACAGCAAGGTATCTCTGAGAGAGTATCTCCATTCAAACTAACTTTTGGCAAAACAAACAGTTTATGAAGGAATTAACATATTAAATATTAATTGCATAAGATATTCTCTCCTGGTTGAATACAAAACTTTTGTATTGCATTAATTAGAGCCCCCCCCCTCCCCAATGCTCAAATAACACTTGATAGTGAGTGAGATGTTTTAAAATGAAAAACTAAAAAAAAAAGTATAAATTATGTGAAAAAAATATTGCAGTACTTTTTGAATATGTTTACAACAAGACTGAAAATTCACTCGCCACTTGTCTCTGATTACTTGCTCATGGCAAGTGGATTTTGGGAGCCCAGGGCATAAGATTATACAGATAGATTAACTACCAACTCCTAACAAATATCAGGTTTATCTAAACAAATTTTGGGCCTGATACATAATGAAATAGGATGGGATGCAGTTTAATTATTTATAGTTAGCTGGAAAGACAGTTTGTAAATAATTTTATTTACATTTATTTTATTTTATTTTATTTTATTGTGTTTTTTTTGTATTTCAGAAGTCAAGCTGGTTGTGGACTTTGGTGTTTATCTCTTCTTCCATCAGTGTTAACAATTTGTTATATGACACATTGGCAACAAACAAGTTGTAAGTTTCTTGTTCTCTGTTTAAAATATTATATGTATAATACATATGTGTTATGTTGGCACAAATAATATTATATTATAATACTCTGTATAATAAACTTATTTATGGTTGCTACACTAAATTTTAGTTTATAATATTCCTAACCACAAAAGGTTATTAACCTCACAGAGAATGGAATAATTGGGAAACTCACTCACTCACTCACTCACTCAAGAGAGAGAGAGAGAGAGAGACCAAACTTCATGATGATGATGATGAACATAAGTAATAGAATTATTTCATGGGTACCTCCACAGAGTTTGAAGACGCATTGCAGGAAACCCATGCTATCCACACAATATCTATTGCACTTCTTCTTGAACTCGTTTACTGACAAAATACTCATAACAGACTCTGGCAACTGCATTCCACTCATTCACTATTCTCTAAGCAAAAAAAAAAAAAAAAGCTAGTCCTCATACCCTTGCTAATCCCATTCTTACTCACTTTCTAGAGATGATCCCATGTTCCATTTGCTCTAGCCAAGTGCTAAAATATTTTTTTTGCATCAGTCCTATAAAACCTTTTTAGTAACCTAAATATTTCTATCATATCTTCTCTTTTCTGCCTATTAACCAACTTTTGCAACCCACAAACCCTTAATCTGCCATCATAGGGAACATTTCACAGACCATCTGCCATCTTGGTCCCTCACCTCTGGATCCCTGCCACCACTTTCTCACCCCAAGTAAACCTAGGTGACTAGACCTGTGTACTGTAATTCAGATATAATCATATCAAAGCCTTATAAAGTGAAATGGTAACTTCCTTATCTTCACTTATTAATGTATTCTTTAATAACCAAGTAATCTAACAAGCCACCTAAGCAATATGCTTCTGAAATTCACCTCTACCAACACTCACAGATCCCTACCTTCATCAGTTTCCTGGAGTACAGTTCCATCAGTTGGTACACAGCTTGTAATTTTTTCATCCAAAGCTTCCATTATCTTTTGCCCATACTGTCAGTTTATTTAAATCATCCTGCAAGCTCTCTATATTGCTTTGATTAACTGTAATCCTACCCAATTTTGAATCATTGGCAAACAGCTGAATATTAACCCAGATACAAGCATACCAAGTCAATCTAAGACTGCCTTGTCTTAGTTTTATCTCAAGAAACTGAAATTCACTTATTGCTCTGCACTCAGCCTACATAGCAACTTTCAATAGCTTCAGAAAAACCATCAACAAATCCAAATATGACTTTGAAATGGTCAAGTTCACATAAATTGCCTCTTGCTCAAATGGCATTCAGTCACAACTTCTGTTTGGTGTCTTTTCCCAGCAGTGGGATGCAATAGGTGGACAACAACATATGCGTTTTAGGGAAGAATGAAATTATACAGGCGTAATGGGTTACATTTGAATGGCTTTGGAGTGAGTGCACTGGAGAAAGTGTTGCTGGATGGAAGCACAGTGTGTGACGCATGCAAGAGATCAGAAGAAAGAGATGAAGAGAAAAATCAGAAGAGTGGTATTGAAGAGAGTGCTTGGCAATGAAGAGAGAACAGGAATGCAAGAGGAACAGGGAAACTGGGGGGGGGGATCTGAGTGGACAGGGAGACATGGCATAGGAAGAGTTGATATTAAAAGTGACAGTGAATGTGTGTATGAAGATGGAGTATATTGCAATGTGGGTGGGGAAGGTGAGACTTAGCAGATATATGTGGTAAGTGGTGATAAAGGTGATTGGATTGATGTGGTGGGGAAATCACAACCAAGTGGCTTAGATAGGACTGATTATAGACCTAAAAATGAATTACTGTGTTTGTTTACAAATGCCAGAAGTATCAGAAATAAGGGAGATGAAATGGTTTCACTGATTAAGTTTATTTGCACCAAAATCATTGGAATAAGTGAAACATGGTTGAATGAAGATGATATTCTAACAGGAATAAAAATGGAAGGATAGAAAGGACAAGAAGGCAGGGGGGGGGTGCTGATGATGATAACAGGGGAATTATGTCTACATAAGGTAGACATGAAAGAGAAATAGTGGCAATGGTTATGAGGCAGTGTGGTGTAACTTGGAGGTTGAAAGGAAGACATATTTAGTTGGATGTTGTTATAGGCTCAGGCATGTGGAGGGTAGTGATGAAGAAATGTATAAATAACGTGGATTAGTGAACAAAGGAAGGGTAATTATTATGGATGATTTTAATTATGGTACTATAGATTGGAATGAAGAGATAGCATTTGGGAATAAGGAAAATGAATTTCTTGAGAGATAATTATCTCAGGCATGAAGGAGAGCACGCGAGGATCGAGAGTTCTAGATCTGATCATTTCCTCAGAGGATGTAATTGTGAGAGGGGTTTCACACTTTCCTCCAGTTAGTGAAAGTGATCATGAAGTGATTACCTGGGTTGTGGCTGACCATATGTAGACTTTTGCGAGGAAAGGATATATGTGGAATTATAAGGCTTAAGGCTGGTTATTATGACAAGCTTAGGCAACAGCTTAGAGCTATAACATAGAAGAAGGAGTTGAGTGGTAAGGAAATAAATGCACCAAAATCATTGTACATGGAAACTGACAACGAAATATATAACAGCATCAATTTGTGAATGTATTCCAAAGGCCAAATGGCTGAAGAAGGTAGGTGTAAAATGGATGAATGTGGAACTTAAGTATGAAATCTGGAAAAAGAAGGTACTTTGGAAGAAGTACAAAATGAATAATGATAATAATCAGTTACATGAAGAGTATAAAGAACAAGTCAGGAGAGTGACTCAGTGCAGTATCCCAAAAAAAAAAAAGGTCACTAGTGATGACCTTCCTCTTTTGGGGTCAATTTTAGGTTTATTGTTGTTCAGTTGACTATTGTTGATTAAATTTGACGGTAATTTATCAGAACACAGAAAGATAAGTAAATAATTATTTATTGACTTATTGCTGATATTTCGCTGGTGTTATAACCAGCATCTTCAGAGCACAAAACACAGTTTGTCACAGTACGAGATTACAACAAAATGGTGTTATAATGGGACTAATTTGAAAAATTGTAGCAACAACACAAAGATTAAAGTCCTAATTAGCTGTCCTCTATGTAAAAAAAAAAAAAAAAAAAAAAAAAAAAAAAAAAAAAAAACAGAGAGAGAAAGCAGATACTAGTTGTCTTAAGATGACTGTCTCCTAAATCTTAGGCAAATTTATACAGCCATATTTGTTAAGATTCGGAGTATGTTTCAAGGCTTCTGTTGCTTACAATCTCTCTGACTTGTAAAAGCTTCTGTTCAGTACTTTTGTTTTTTTCACTCGATCCTGTGTGTAGAGGTATCCAAAGAATGGTCTGCTAGGCCTGACTTGCCATAGCGATAGTGCCGGATGTATCTTTTATGTTCACTGATGCGGATATCCACAGTTCTTCCTGTTTGACATAGTAAGCTTGATCACACAAGCAGGGTACTTCGTAGACTCCTTCATAAGCAACAATGGAATGCAAAGTATACACTTTGTATCCCGTTGTTGCTGGGAAGTAGAGTAGATGAGAGAGATCTAGGAGTGATGGTGGACAAGAACCCGAAATTCAGGTTCTTGTCCACATTGCACAAGTTGTGAAGACATCACATCGGATAATGGCAATGAAGGGTAGACCCTAACATGCAGAAATAGAGAGGTTATGATGCCATTATATAAGGTAAACAACGACTTCCTGTTTACAAAATATTCTAGATACTTTAATCTGAAAGCACAGAATGGCTTCAGAAAAAGGATATGTATAGATTCAGATTTCTGTCTAAAATTAATAATAGAAAAATAGACGAGAGTACAATCTAGAAACACATATAACATTTATTGATTTTTGAAAGAGCATTTGATAAGGCAAAAAAGAAACATTGTATTTAGCATATTACAAGAAAGACAAATATGTAATAGAATTCTAAGAACTATTTTATATGTATAATGATATAGAGATATGATTGAACACCAAATTATCATCACAGAGAGAGAGAGAGAGAGAGAAAGAAATAAACCAAGGACTTGAACAGGACATCTCCTATCTACTACTATATTTAATATATATTTATATGAAATAGGAAAAAACTGTCAAGGTATTAAATTATCCCTAATGTGAATTTAAACACTTTTTTTTTGCTGAAGAACAGGTGATAGTTAGATTTAGAATAGTTTTCTGAAGAAGATTGTCTCCAGAAAGCTATTCTAACCTAAATGAAATATTAACTGAAGGTTTTAGAATAATAATCTCAACAGAAAAATCAAATGCAATGGCATTGAAAGTTAAGATTCAACTAGAAGTAAAATATTGATAAATAGAAAATTTTGGAACAAGTTAGTTATTTTACTTACTTAGAATGCATGATTTCATCTGAAAATGATATAAAAATGAAAATTACAAAATACCTAAATATAATATGCTTAATAAATTCTGTGCTAAATGTAACCTTTCTAAATTAAAAATTAAGCTTTGGATTCCAGATTAAAAGTTTGTAATACACTAGCTATACTGTAACTACTGTATGGAGGTGAAATTTGGGCAATAAAACAAAATAACAGCTGAAATAAAATTTATAAGAAAAACAGCAAAATAATACACTATTTGACCATGAAAGAAATAATGAAAGCATTAAACCAAGAACCAGTAAGAGAGAAATAAAGAAATATATTTGAATTGAACATGTAAAAATAGTGCAAATAGGAGGATTGTCCTAACAAGTGCCTCAGTATAAAAAGCAGATCAGGTCATTTATTGAAGAGATTTGCTAACAACTTCTGACACTATCAGACCATGGTAGGCCTAAATCCTTGGATTGGAAGAAGAATTAATATGAAAATTTTAGGCCTACCATGGTCTGATAGTGTCAGAAGTATTCATAATGTGTACTCATAATATAACGCTTTTATATATCATGGATTTCTGTAAATATTGCTGTCATGTGTTGTAGTGCATTCAAATAATATATTCTTTTCCTTAGAAAGTACTTTTTGAATCTTGTTTTTCAGGTGAGTGTGATGTCATTAATCCTTTTCAATGCAGCTGTTAAAATTATTTTTAAGCTAATCTATAAAATCATACTGTCCTTAGCTTATGCATCCAGCTAGTCTACTACAGTCATCTCTCACTGTAGTGAGCCTGCAGAGACCGAGGTAATGATAAGAGTGGAAGAGTTGCTACAGTGAATTTCCTTTAGAATAAATCAATGCTGGTGGTGTTGACTCTTATTATAACAACCTTATAAAGACTAAAGAATAGTTTATCATAGTCGGTTTTAGCATACATTGTACCTATGGGAATGTTGGGACTTTTCAGTAATTTGTTATAGCAGTTAAGTTCAGGGGATAATAAATCCCTCATTATTTTAAAACCGGATACGAAACTCTGAGATCAAAATATAAGAGTTTCATGCCGAAGAACTATCGGTGAGTCCAAGCGTAAGTCAACACCTGGGTAGTACAACACTAGGGCAACTCGGAGCAAAGGTGGAGCAAGCTCCATTACTATTTTCCTTAATATTTTCTCATAATGTAAAACGCAGCTCCTAGGAGATGTATTACTGTTTTACATTATGAGGAGAGGTCGCTACCCAGACCGGTTTCGACCTTTATTGAGGTCTCATCAGTGAGTAGGTAGACATAGACAATACCAAGGTTTAAGTGAAATGAACTTACATACCCTTACTATATGAATTGCCAGACCGGTGTACCCATATATTATTATTACTACGATAAAGAGCCAAGAGGCTATTTTTTCTGGTAGTGTAAATTAAGTTCAGGGGATAATAAATCCCTCATTATTTAAAAATAGCCTCTTTGCTCTTTATCGTAGTAATAATAATATATGGGTACACCGGTCTGGCAATTCGTATAGTAAGGGTATGTAAGTTTGTTTCACTTAAACCTTGGTATTGTCTAGGTCTACCTACTCACTGATGAGACCTTAATAAAGGTCGAAACCAGCCTGGGTAGTGACATTTCCTCATAATGTAAAACAGTAATACATCTCCTAGGAGCTGCGTTTTACATTATGAGAAAATATTAAGGATAGTGATGGAGCTTGCTCTACCTTTGCTCCGAGTTGCCCTAGTCTTGTACTACCCAGGTGTTGACTTACGCTTGGACTAACCGATAGTTCTTCGGCATGAAACTCTTAGATTTCGATAGATTTTAGCCTTCGAGTTTCATATCCGGCTTTAAAATAATGAGGGATTTATTATCCCCTGAACTTAATTTACGCTGCTGGAAAAAATAGCCTCTTGGCTCTTTATCATTGTTATAGCAGTGTTTACTATAGTGAGAGTTAACTGTAGTTATAACTGCATTCAGGAATGTTATATTCTATGCTGAGAGATGACTGTATAATACTTCTTGCTTAGACTAAACAAAAATGTATTATTAGAATCATTGTGAATTTGATTAAATGTTTTGAATCTACTTTGTTATGTAAACTGTCCAAAGGAAATGTGAAAATTTTATTTTCTTATTTATTTTATAGGGATGTATGTAAGAATTGAAACATTAGCATCCGGACTGTTAATCTGTTCTGCGACAGTAATTTATTTATACAATGAAAGGAAATATTTTATTCAGCGGCAATCCTTCTATATCAGTTGTTTTCTACTTTGTTTTATTTCTAGTATCATGCTTTGGAAATGTACAGTTGTAGGTAAGATTATTGGCTGAGCATTTAGTATTTATTTTAAAAAATAGTTTAATTATTTCATAAATTTTTGTTATTTGCTATGAAATGTGACTGGTATTTAATATTAATGAAATAAATCAGCTAACGCCTTTTTATTCCCATATACAGGGAGTAGGCGAGGCCATTTAGCCCTATCTAACTTTTGGAGACTGAGTGGGCAGTTCAATCTCCACTGGTACCAATCAGAGATAGATGGCCCAAGGCTATCACTAATTAAGCGGTATACAGTAAAGAGAGACGGCTCAAATGTGCCGCCATCTCGTGATCCCTAACCCTAACACAATATATTTAATGTCTGAAATAATGTGGGTTCTACGGTCGATTTTCTTGAGTTTACAGGACGAAAAACCCGAGTTTCCGGGAGGAAAAACCTGCTTGCCCATGCCAGAGATCGACTAACTCGAGAACCGGTCGAAAAAAGGCTTAGAAAAATTTCCTCTAGTCGCCGACTAGACTTGAAACCAAGTCTTCCTTCGTGCAGCCAAGCACCGTGGTGTGCAAACGTCACATCCACTGAGCTACACAGGCTCTCATTAATGAAATTGGTACTAATAAATGAAATGGAATTAACACTATGAATTGCTCTTCTCTAGTTGAAAGAGCTTAAATAGGCAAGATGGAAATTGACAGTAATCCACCTGGACAGGTAACGCTCAATGTTATTGAAAAGAAAAATAAAGCTTTATGTCAGATGTAGTGGTAGAAGGACATGAAATAACTGACAGCATGTGCATTCCAATCAGTAGAATATCATTATGGGAGGATATTCAAAGAATCAGTGCAGGTCATTCTATCATGCACTGTCCTTCCTCATAAAGGGTGAAACTTCGTTATGTAGGGAAGGACTATATCAAGCAATGTCTCAAAGACTTTTTCTATATTAGAGTATATCTGCTAATAATTATGGATGATTTTAATGTCCAAAATTGGACAATATTTAGATGACATGCATGATGTAATGAATAAATCTGGAATAGATATAAGAAATGAGAGAGGAGAGTATCTGCTTGTTTTCTGTAGAGAAAATAATCTCATAGTTGCAAACACCATATTTTACCATAGACCTAGACCTGCCTACAAATACACCCAGACTTCACCAGACTCAAATACTAAAAACTGCATAAATTACTTCTGAATCATAAAACTATCAAAACCTTTCATAGTGCTGAACTGGATACAGATCATGAACTTTTATCTGCCAAAATATAATTAAAATGATTAGATTTTGATCAGATTGGATTAAAATTATCACATTTCAACCAAAGCTGGAAAAATTCTTGGATACTGTTAAAACAACATATCAAAATGAGATCAATCAACATATGAAGGAAAGACAAAACAAGGAGATTTGCAAGACAAAGTAACTGGAAATATTAGAGAAATGGAACACATCTGGTACAATTACTTCTCTAATATCTTTTAAAGATAAAAGCTTTCACCCACTTATACCAACCATTGAGAAAAATACATTACCCATAATCCTAGAGAAAGACGCAATCCTTTCACTTGATCAAATGAAATCATCAAAAGCACCGAATTGATGAATGAACCACAGAACTCTATAACAATAGTGGATCTGATTTAAATGTCCCGAATGATTGGAAAATAGGCAAAATCTTGCTATACATTAAAAAAAAAAAAAAAAAGTGATGTTCAAAAATCTAACAATTATAGACCAATTACTCTTCTTTGTCACTCTTACAATTTTTTTTTTCTTCAAATAATACAGATTGTCTAAATAACATTTGCAAATAGCTAATAGAAACAGCTTATTGCTCTTTGGTGGATTCTAAACAAACATTTGATTCTGTCAATATAGGAAAACTTATTCAAATATCAACAAAGAAAAACATAGACTTTGAAACACTAAGATTTGTTTCAGACTACTATCAGAATACAAGTGCGATAGTTCAATTTAAAAATACCACATCTAAAACGCTTGAAATTAGATGAAGAGTTATGCAAGGATGCCCATTCTCCCCATCCCTTTTTAACATTTTCATCCAAGAACTTATTAAAGAAGTATTGTCTTCAACAAAAGGAGTAAATGCCAATGGAAGACCAATTTCACATATCATATCTGCAGATGATATAGTAACTATAACAGATAGCAAATTAATTCTCCAATACCAGTTTGCAAAATTACAAGAAACCTATAGAAATTAATATGATTTATTAATTCAAGTAAAACAAAAATAATAAAAATTGGAAGACATACAGATAACAATCAGGAAAAAAAATATAGAACAAGTTAATGTTAGGAGCATATTTGACTTTAAATTTAAATGACATGACATAGCAACAATAAAACACAGACTCTCCATAACATGGTCAATTATAATTCCTAACTCTAAAAACAAAATTGTGTGAAAATATAATATTACCAACTGCTCTGTATGAAGAGAAACTTAAACCTTAAACAAAGCAGAGAGAAAACTGTTAGCTTTTGAAACGAAATGCTTCAGAAAATGAACAGAACCCATTCGATACAACATAAGACTAATGCACATGTGCTGTTACAAAATTTGAATATCTCTAACTCAACATTTCTTAACACAGTTAAAAAGCATCATCTCCATTAGTTTGGTCGCATTGTGCAAATGGAATCAAATAGACTTCCTTGTCTGATATATGAGGGCAGTATGGAGGGTGAAGACCAAGATTAGCATCCAAGATGCAGGTGGAACTTTCAAAGCTGTTGGCATATGAAAGAGCTTGTTTTAGGCAGAGAATGGTGGGGGCTCTTATCCATAAGTACTCAACCTGTCTCGAGGATTGAAGAGAAGAAGAAAAGTATATACAGATATCCAGGTGTTAGACGACTTGCATTGCCTAGTGAAACGCCACATCCTACTCTTCTTATTGGTGGCCTGAAGTAGCTTTTGCTGGTGTTAAATCTTTGCCGGGTCTGCGCCATTGTTATGTATTGCTGTTTGCGCCATTTCATGTTGTTGCTCTTCCTAAAATAATTTACTTCCCTTATGCATTTACCTCTCTACAATAACTACAAGACTTATAAAATTTTCCTGACTCTAATATCTGTATCACTTCTTACGTGTTCATTCTATAAGGAAAGCAAATTCTTTATCTCTAGTCGATTCCTAATTTTACTCATGTGCTTACCCTGACTGTTAAAGGTCATTCCTTGCTAAAAGAAACGAATCCTCTAATTTCTTTCTGGGGCCATCTCCTCTTCAGATATTGACAAATTTATTTTTTAAAGCTGTGCCAGCCAATATCTTAGAATAGAGGGGACTCTTATTCAGGGAGATTTTTCCAGACCTTTGGTGCACATAGGTGAATAAATTTAGTGCTTAAACTGATAAATTAAATGCTCTACTGTGGCTAATAAATTCTGGTTTGCAGTGCTGATTTGCTGATTAATACTCTAATGCATGAACAATAAATCCTTCTTTTGAGTTAGAGATTTAACACACATAATATGCACATTATACACTTCTAATCAATATTCTACGTACTATGTTAGTCTTGCATATTAAACTAGTCACAATCATCTATAATCATTCCTAACAATTTGTCTTATATGGACATTAGCCACTGCTAAATAATCACTTAAAGTTCTTAGATAGGGGTACTTAAGGGTCGAAGCTGTATAACTGAGAGGAGACCTCCACATAGCCTTTAAAGGAATGCGGAGAACCGACCAGGGCTTCTGACCTAATGTCCAATCCTCACCTTCTCGTGGTGCACCCTGTTGGGTATCTACTTGGATACTGAACGGACGAGGATGGGCTGGCAATTTGGGATTTAGCCGACCAAATTGTATTCTTATTGGTTAAACCAAAATAAAAAATGATGGTACAACATGACAAAATTTCATGCCGGCTGGGGCGTCGCCCGGTTAAACAAGGCCCCCGTTGTTTTCGCCAGGAAACCAGGGCGAACAGCAAAAAGTCAGCTACTGGAACAAATCTGAAAACAAACCCCAGCTCAACATCACCAGAGTTAAAGATCAGTACTATCAATGTAAGAAGCCTGAATGGCAAAGAAATGGAGCTATCTGAGGAATTAGATAAGTACCAGATCGACATAATAGGGGTGACTGAAACAAAAAAGACCAAAACTGGTGAGATCTTTCTGAGCAATAAATACAAAATGTTATATTCAGGCAATAACAATCAAGGAAAAGAAGGAGTAGCCATAATATTCAACACAAAATACGAGGCTAATCTTCTTGAATGGCAGTCAGTCTCAAGTAGAGTAATGTGGGCAAATATGAGAATGGGGGAACTGGACAATGAGACTTATTTGTGCCTATGGTCCCACAGAAGGTTCTACTAAGGTAGAAGTGGAGGAATTTTTTGAAGCTTTAGAAAAAGCAACTGACACAATGAAGAAGGAAAAGTTGGTCCTTGTTGGGGATCTAAATAGCAGAGAAGGAAATGATTGTCAGACATACAAAAATATTTTGGGAAAATTTGGAGAAAAGAGCAAAGCTAATAATAATGGCAAATATCTGTTGGATTTCTGCTCAGGACATGGACTGGTTATTACTAACACCATGTTCCAACATAAAAATGTGCACAAATTCACATGTAGAGAAGAGGCTAGGAATAAGAAAAGTTTCATTGACTATGTTATTGGTGATAGTGATGTTTTCTCCCTGGTGCAGGACACCAGAGTGTACAGAGGATTTGAAATTGGAAGTGATCACTATTTAGTCTTGAGCAGGAGATAAAATTGAATTTCATATTGAAAAGAATAACACGTAAGAAAGTTTTAAAGTAAATAAAAGTTGAGCAGCTCTCAGATGTGAACTGTAGACTACAGTTCACAAATAAAATACACAAGGATTATTGAAGAAAAAATGAAAAAGGTTGAGAACAGGAATCAAACCTTGGAGATTCAGTGGCAAACTCTGAAGAAAACATTGATTGATTCTGCCAGACAGGCATGTAGTGAGGTCTGCAAGGATAAAAAAATCAGAACTCCCTGGTGGACACAGGAAGTTAAAGAGGCAGTGAAGGAAAAGAAGAAAGCATATCAAAAGTTCCTGTCAAATAAGTCAGCTTGTGCTCTTAGAGAATAAAGAGACAAATGTAAGAAAGCTAAACAGTGTGTAAAACTAGCTAAACAAAAGTCATGGGAGGACTTTGGCAAGAATACAGAAAATAAATATCAAGAAGGTGGCAAAATATTCTGGAGGTTGCTGAAGAAGGAATGGAGGAAAGAGTGCTGTAAAAGGAGTTAGAGATGATAAAGGTGACATGAAAACTGGAGAGAAAGATATCCTTGAAGTATGGAGTAATTACTTTGAAAAACTGCTAAATTAAACAAGCAGTGATGACAGCACAGTGGTAAAAAACACTGACCAGGCATGCAGGCAGGAATACATATCCATACTTGAAGTAGAAAAAGCCATCAAAGGCTTGAAATGTGGAAAGGCAGCACGAGTAGATGATATTCGACCAGAAATGCTGAAGTATGGTGGTATAAGAGTCTTACAGTGGCTGCACTGCATAGTTCAGAAAGCCTGGACAGAGTGACGAATTCGCGATGATTGGAGTAGAGCTCTCATTGTACCCATATATAAAAAGGGAAATAAAACTGAATGTGAGAATTACAGAGGTATTTCCCTACTGAGTGTTCCTGGCAAAATCTATGCAAGTATACTTGAGAAACGGTTGAGAAGAATTGTTTAAAGAAAAGCTTGGTGAAGAACAAGCTGGATTCAGGCCAAACAGAGGCTGTCAGGATGAGATCTTCACTTTACGACAAATAGTCGAGAAAGCATGGGAATATAACAAAGATCTGTATTTAAGTTTTGTCGATTTGGAAAAGGCATATGACAAGGTGCCAAGAAAGAAGCTATTCAGTACGCTGCAGTTATATGGTGTCAAGGGGGCATTATATCAAGCAATACTTAGTCTTTATTTGAGTTGTAAGTCAGCAGTTAGAATTGAAGAAAGTACAGGAAGATGGTTTAATGTTAAATCTGGTGTGAGACAAGGATGTACATTATCCCCTGTGTTATTCATTATCTATATGGATCACATTATGAAGGAAAGTGGTATTAAACATGATATCAAAATTGGAGATGTTAATGTCAGCTCTTTACTGTATGCAGTTGATGTTATACTTCTAAATAAATCTGCTGCAAGTCTGCAAGATTCTCTGACTAAATTGAATAGCTGTTGTAATAGATATGGTATGAAGGTCAGCAATAAAAAGACAAAGACAATGAAAATAGGCAGAATTATTGAAAATGTCAACTGTGTTGTGAATGGAGAATCTTTGGAACAAGTAAAACATTTCAGCTACTTAGGCATGATTTTTAGTGAAGATGGTAAATTAAATATGGAAATTGACAACAAATCAACAAAGCTGGTATGGTAGGAAGTCAATTGAATAAATTCATATGGAATAAGAGAGAAATTAGTCGGAACACTAAATTAGCTGTATACAAGACAGTGTTCAAAATAGTTTTGACTTATGGATCTGAGAGCTGGGTAAGAAGTAAAACACTTGACCAAAGACTAGAGACCGCAGATATGAGAGTCCTGAGAAAGATTATAGGTGTGAACAGATGGCATCAATGGCAATATCATATTAAAAATGAGGATATTAGGAAAGAACTTGACATTGTCTGCATCCAGGAAGGCGTTAGCAGAACTAATCTCAGGTGGTATGGTCACCTAAACAGAATGGGCAAGGAAAGATTAGCAAAACAAGTGTTCTCTGCCAGGTTGGTAGCAAAACGACCCAGAGGAAGACCAAGATGTAAGTGGATTGATATGGTACAAAGTGCCTTAGATGATAGAAATATAAGATCTGATAATATTGGAGTCTTGACAAGTAACAGACTGATTTGGAGGAAAATTATAGATAGGAAGTTAGTAATGATATAATTTTTTCATGTAGTACTATTATATCCTGTATACCCCTTGTGGGTACATGGCAGGAATTTGATGATGATGATGAGTTCTTTGATACTGTCCATACTCGATTATTACACTACAATGATCTTTCCCTTTTGCCGACTGGGTAATTATACAACAAAATCTGTACTTTACCATTTCTTGGGGCAGGATCTCCAGGTCTGTGTGAACTGTCCTTTGTTTGAATTACCTTTCGATACTTCCATAAGCCTGCGTCCACGTGGTGGTGGGTTACTATGGTCATCAGATTAAACTATGCTCTGCACCTGGCTTTTTTTCCCTTGTCTATTCTCGATCTGTTTTGGGCCATCCTCGTTTCTAGCTGCCGGTTCATAATATACGTCCGCAATATTATTCCGTTGGAACTTTCAGCGAAGGCAGCATATGCCGACATCTCACACTTTACTACCGGCAGAAATTCAGACATCGAAGGGAAAGGCGCACCTTCTGATATCGAACTATCACCAAGAAACACCATCAAAAACTACCAATCCACGAGAGAAGTCGAATCATCATCCAGCAAAATAAGCAAAAAAAGCCTTGAGAAAGGGGTGCAAACCCTTTTTATTCTCTCTTCACTTCCCCCCCCCCCTTTTATTTTTAGCACTCTGTTACTAGTCGCAATAGTGCCCTCTTACTTTCCGCGATCTTTTTCCCTTCCGCTACTCACTTGGTCTGCGAGAGCTTCGACATATCGCGGGATTGCCACCAGCGTCTTCCAAGAAACGAATGTGCGTCGCTCTCCGAGATTTCCAATGCCTCAGCCGTGCCCGTGACCTTTGGACTAATATTTACATCTAATTTACCCATTCGTTGTATACATGATTCATTTCATATAAGACTAATTTATACATGAAGTTCTTTACATGGTATTACAATTCTACTAAAAGGAGGTAAATCTATTTCTATTTACATTTAGTACTTTATTTCTTATGCTCGAGTACAAGTTTTTTCTCTCAGCTGATTTTTCTGACTTGTTAAATCCTGAATGAACTGTTTCTTTAATAAAGTGCTTCATTTAGGAAGTAATACTGGGTTTGATTACCAGAATATGGTCTTGAATTTCTTTTCTTCCCTTCACATATGCAATGCAGGTGTCCTCATAGAAAGAATAGGCATACTCAGTATATCTTAATTAATTAGATAGCTAGTTAATTAAGGTATGTTACTGTCTTTAAGGTGTATTAATGTCTGCTGATGTCTTTCTGGCAAATGATCAGAATTGTGCAAGCCTTCTCTGATCATTTGCCAGAAAAACATCAAAAGACTCCTCAATGATTTGAATACCAGCAAGTCTCCTGATCCAGATCTTGCATGAAGGAAGTCCCAGTATAGCAGGACACTGTCAAGATCATGGACAGGAGACTGTACCTCCTTTGTAAGTCATATTCATCTTTCACCTTCACTATAGTGAGGGTGAAAGATGAATATGATGAATATTCAAATTGAGTAAGGGTGAAATGAATATTCAAATTCAAAGTGAGGGTGAAAGAAGAAAACATGCCCCAGTTTATGTAAGTTCTGATATCATTAACTATTCAAAGCATGATAAACGGCAGTGACACTGTGGATCAGAAAGAAATCTATAAAAATACCAAAAATACAACAAAAAGCAAATGCAAAAAAATCCTCAAATTCCATGCAAAAAAAAAATTTTTAAAAATTCCACATCCACTTCACCAGCATTATGGCCTCAACATAAACATTAATGATATTCACCAAAACTTACATGTATCAGAACCCAATCTGTTATTTTTTATTGAATGAAACTGGCATTCTCTGCAACTATTGTCAACCTCAGCTGCACTTTGCATTACTCCTTCTGTAAGAAGACAACGTACATTTTTTCAGAGATCTTTTATTCCATTCCAGAAATTGCTAAGTCTTGCTGTTTCTCCTCTCCTGATTCAAACACGTTCACCAATTGAATAATGAGAATAATACAGGTAAATCTTGTTATACGTAGGGGATTGAGTTCTCAAGAATCGCTGCATATATAGAAAACATATAAAACAGGAGGCTTATAACATGGGAAAACAGAGGTTGCCTTCCCAAATTAGCAAAGATTCCAATCTTTTGAGATTAATTGAATCAAAAATGCACATATTTTTCTCATATTAAAGCTATGAGTAGTAAATAAAATATTTATTATGTTTGAAACAATTAACTATTAAAGTAACTCTTTATTTTCAAGATTAATACATCGTGCAATTCTCCCAAAAAATATTCACTGAAAATCTGTGATATTATTCACCCCATCTTATTCACTCTCCAAACAACAGGCAATCTTGCCTTTATATATCCCTTCAGCGATCATGGGTTTTCTGATTGATACACAATGAAAGGTCTTATTTGTAGTCTTGGAAGCATTACCTCCCAAAAGCAACGTGCAGCTGTCTTTGGCAACTTAAATCCATGTGTTGTCTTCTTTTCGATGAATATACACATTTATAACTGGGCATACACTTCCAAAACAAGCCAGTTTCATCTAGATTAAAAACCTGATTCAGTGTGTAATCTCCTTCTGCTATCTTTGCTATGAAGAGATGATCATGAAATTCTTCAGAGGCAACATGATCTGCAGCCTCGTTAATCATGATTGTGGAACCATAGTGATTCTAGAGGTCGAGTCACAATTTGCAGCAAAAGGTGTTGCTTTTCATCTCTGATCAGATCTTCATATTTACAGATAAATACAATACCACATAGACCAATAAGGCAGTAAGGACAAAACAGACACAAAACACAGCGGACAAGGTAGAGAACAAGATGCATTTCGCAGAAACTTCCACAACTTTGGATAGGAAACAGCAATAGTCTTTATGTACCAAAATGAAACTGCATATATGCAATAACACTGATAACAAAAGCACATGTAACAAGATTTACTAGAATGAAAGTAATCATCTCCCACTATATACAAAATTCCTGACCACTATCTTCTTTGACAGGTATGCCAAAGCATTCTAAGATAAAAAATTTAGTATCTCTATATAGCTGAAGTCAAAACCACAATGTAATCTGTAAAAAAAAATCTATCAACAAATACATGTCTGTGAAAGAGCCAGATGCAGAACTGGCCTCCCACATTTAACACCTTCCCTCTTATATCATCTATTCAAGTTGCTGTGTGTGCTTACTGGAGCTACCCAATAACATAGAAGCAAGCCTAATATATCCAACCTTTCCCTTTAAAAAAAAAAAGTAAAAGTCATCGATCGAGCTATCATCCCATTTCCTTTCACCTTATTCCTCTCAAAAATAATGGACAAGGTTATTAAAAACCAAATACTTCACTGCCTGGAGGCTCAAAAATTGATTAGCGGTCACCAATATCAATTTTTTCACTCCTCTTCAACAGTAGAGCTGGCTAACCTTACCCACCTGTAGATGTAGACACAACTATAGAAAGGTTTAGAGAAGCTCATATAGCTACTCTTGACATTTCCAGGGCACCCAGTGAGGTTTGACATAGAGGCCTTCTTACCAAGTTATTATCTCATGATTTGCCTTCTGCCCTTTGCAGTTAGGTTGTCAGTTTCCTCTGATTGTTCACTGCATGTCATATTGTACTGCCATTGCTAGGTGATCCTAGTGCTCTGTGTATTTGCCCCACACTTTCTTTCCTATACACCAATAACAATCTCTCAGTACTTCAAATCCTATCCATAGTTTTTCTAGAACTTTCTATTTCTCATCTTTATTTAACAAACCTTGTAGTTTGTTAAATAAAGTAGTTTAAAGCTTTAAAATCTTCCATAACCAATGACTTAAACAATTTAGTGAACTTCAATGCAACCAAAACACAATCCTATCTTATTTCTTGTAAGAAAAATATCACTTTACTCCATACTTTTGGTTCCATTCAAGACACCACTCGCCTGTACAACTCCCTTCTAATAACCAACCATCCATAAGAAGACACTCTACTTAATAGTTGACCCTTCATGCTCTAACACACACACTCTCTCTCTCCAATCACTTTCTCATAGATGCTCTGCTTTTGCATTATGTCTTTATCTATTTTATGGGCGCAACTTCATGAAATACCACCACAATTCCTCCACTTTCCTGTAAACATGAGAAGCTACTGGGCATCATCCAATTACTGTTCACCTTCAAATCTGCCAAATTAACTTCTCACTCTCTCATCATTCATTCCATCTTTTTTTTTTTTAAGTAACTCCCACTCATGAAAGGCTGTAAACCTATAGTACACTAGTACTTTTGGCAGGCTAAAAATTATTATTTTTCTTATTTTTTATTAATTAGACATTTTGCTAAAATTGTAAGGACAATACAGCATATTATTGGAATGATGCAAAGAACACTGGCATGTAGAAGTATGGATGTTTTGATTCCAAGATTGTGTACTTGATCAGGCTGCATATGGATTACTGTGCACAGATTTGGTAGCCAGGTTTTCAAAAGGATGATGAGATGTTGGAGACGGTCCAGAGACGATTGACTAAGTTGGTCTCTGGTATGTGGAATATGAAAACATGAGAGAATGCAAATTACAGAACCTAGTGGATAGAAGGAAGGAAGAGGGAGACATGATTGAGACATATAAGATTATTGTTATTATTATTATGGGACACCTCCAGGAAGTCCAAAGACTCATCAAGGAGGGTTTGCTCTACAACTCTGTCTCCACCACTCAATCCACCAACCACAATGAACATGAACCGCAACTACACCAACGTCATCTTCCATCCACCACCACTAGTATTTTCACTGACAATCAAAAACATCCATTCCCAACGCGGGATTCGATCCCCCAGCCTTTTAGCTGGAGAGCGGATACGCTAACCACTCGGCCATCCAGGTGGCAAGATGGTAAGGGATAATTATCAGATTAGCATGGGTGAGATTTTTTGTAGAATATCTGGAGACTGGGAGAACAAGAGGCCACCCTGGAAGCTGTATAATGGTCAATGGCTTTAAATTTTTTCAGGAAATGACAACATATACTAAAATATTAATTAAAAAACTTTAATCAATACCTTCCAATATTTCAGTAATGTTACATTGCCATCTTCTGGGAACTAAGAACGTATACTAAAATATTAATTAAAAAACTTTAATCAATACCTTCCAATTTCGGCAATGTTACATTGCCATCTTCTGGGAACATAAAACTATGATATGTGCACACAGGTACTAACAACAAGCAAATGAGACTGAAGAAAACAACTAGTGTTGGTCCTGGAGTCCCAAAGGTTCCTCCCCCCCCCCCCCAGCAGGCTAAATTGGGTTGTCTTGGCTGTTGGGCTGATGTTCTAAGGAAAGCTTCCCAAATTTGAGGCAGTCTCATGCACCTAAATTTGTTGAGATTTGGGAAGTTTTTTAGAGCTGAGTCTGATTCCAGCAACTATCTTTCATGTTTATTTTTGCTATGGTGTAGTAAAGTGGCTTTCTTCCAGCGTATTCTGTGGTGGGGTATCTAGAGTGTGGTTCGCAGGTCTTGATATAAGGTCCGGTATAAGGTGGATGTGAGCAAGGGGGGGGGGGGAGTGAAGAGCAGATTTTTTGCATAGAGAGTAGTGGATGATTGGAATGCATTGCCTGAGAATGTGGTGAGTGCGGGGACAGTGAATGCATTTAAGTTGAGGTACAATGAGCTGTTTATGTGAGAGTGGAACCTCCCATGATGAGTCTCTTGACTCCATGGATGTCTGTTGTTGTTGTTGTTGTTAAGGAAGAAGAAGACACTGATCAATCAGTGTCTTCTTCAAATTTTGTCACCGACACTCCAAGATTTGGTTTGGTTCTTGTTTTTGAACAGTTTCATTTTTATTTTTATATCAATAATTTTTATAGTTATAGTTGAGTCTGCAGTTTACTTGTAAAATCTGCTCAACTATAATTACATATTTGGTTTAATCCTTTATCCAAGTGTAAGCAAACAAAGTTTGCACCTGAAATATTTTCAGGACTGGGGCAACTTGTGGTAAAGGTGGTATAAGTTATTATCACTTGCCTTAGTATCCTATAATGCAAAAGCACATATCCTTATGGGTATGTATAATGCTATGCATTATGGAAAAGATCACTACCCAGACCAGTTTCAACTCTATTGAGGTCTCCTCGTTGGGAGCTAAACCCAGAGGTGGTGATACTAAGGTGGAAGCAATGCAAAAGTCTTATCACCATATACCAGTTGCCAAAAGGTGTCAACACCTTATTATTAAAATTCTCTGGATTAGAGACAGTTGGAAGTTTTTTCACTTGGCTATGCTACCAATTACATATTTGGTTTAATCCTTTATCCAAGTGTAAGCAAACAAAGTTTGCACCGGAAATATTTTCAGGACTGAACATTTCAGGTGCAATCTTTGTTTGCTTACACTTGGATAAAGGATTAAACCAAATATGTAATTGGTAGCATAGCCAAGTGAAAAAACTTCTATTAACTATCTCTAATCCAGAGAATTTTAATAATATGGTGTTGACACCTTTTGACAACAACTGGTATATGGTGATATGACTTTTGCATTACTTCCACTTTAATATCACCACCTCTGGGTCTTTCCTTGAGGTATGAGAGGCTCTGCTTGGGGTAGGGTTTTGCCTGTCTCTGAGTGGAGCCACTGCTGAGATTATGGCTCTGTCTGGTGGTAGGGTGAGCCTGCCACTGGGTAGAGCCAATGCTGAGAAGTTCTTCTCGGTGACCAGGTGAGCCTGTCGCTGAGTTGAACGTCCTTCGGTCACTTGTAGGGAGTGGTCTGGGGGACTGCCTAATTTTTAGAGAGGTCTTTACTTAAACAGCACCTCAATAAAGGTCGAAACCAGTCTGGGTAGTGATCCTTTCCATAAAGCATAGCATTATACATACCCATAAGGATATGTGCTTTGCATTATGGGATACTAAGGCAAGTGATCAGAACTTATACCCCCTTTATCATGAGTTGCCCCAGTCCTGAAAATATTTCAGGTGCAAACTTTATTTGCTTGCACTTGGATAAAGGATTAAACCAAATATGTAATTGGTAGCATAACCAAGTGAAAAAACTTCCATCAACTGCTAACTATAATTTTTTTAAAAAACTTTTTTTTACATACTGTTATTTTCAATGTGATATTTGAAACAGCGTGACAATGTTACTATCAACAATGACATAGTCAATATGAGGCTTCTCTTACTTCTTGTTCGTGTGTAGAGGCTTAAGTGCTGTGAGGACATCATGTTGGAGGCTTAATGGATTTTTTACAACACTCAAAAAGAATTAAAATAGAATTTAATACTTCCTATATTTCTTCCTAGTCACTAGGACATCTACGGGGATTACAAAAATAATTAATGTAACATGCACACAAAAACTTACAATACTAAGCCCAACGACGTGGGTGACACTAGAGTCCTATATAGGTGGAGCGCCCTCTATGGGTGGTAGTAGGTGGCCTGGAATGTAAGGTGGGACCTCTGGTGATGAGTGTTTCCCAAATCTTCGGAAGCTTAATGCAACCGTATTTATTAAGATTTGGTTGGTTTCTGAGAGCTGCTGCTGCTTCTAAGAAAAGTCTCTCTTTCTTGAATTTGCTGTGGTGGAGCATGGTGGTTTTCTTCCATGATACTCTGTGGGTGGTGTCCAAAACATGGTCAGCCAAGCCTGAATGCACCCACAGAGTATCATGGAAGAAAACCACCATGCTCCACTACAGCAAATTCAAGAAACAGAGACTTTTCTTAGAAGCAGCAGCAGCAGCTCTCAGAAACCAACCAAATCTTAATAAATACGGTTGCATTAAGCTTCCGAAGATTTGGGAAACACTCATCACCAAAGGTCCCACCTTACATTCCAGGCCACCTACTACTGCCCTTAGAGGGCGCTCCACCTAGATAGGACTCTAGTGTCACCCATGTCGTTGGGCTTAGTATTGTAAGTTTTTGTGTGCATGTTACATTAATTGTTTTTGTAATCCCCATAGATGTCCTAGTGACTAGGAAGAAATATAGGAAGTATTAAATTCTATTTTAATTCTTTTTGAGTGTTGTAAAAAATCCATTAAGCCTCCAACATGAGGTCTTACTGCTTGTGTCTTCTCACTATGTGGACTATGAGCATGTTGGAACATGGTCATAGTAATGATTAGCCTGTATACTGAGCAGAAATCTAGCAGATTCTTATCATTGTTATTAATTATCTTTGATTTCCAGTAACGACCACTTTTTCTATTTTCTTTATGTCAGCTGCCTTCTCTAATTCAAAAAATTCTGCCATTTCTTTGTAGAATCTTTTGTGGGACTATAGCCACAAATAAATTGCATTGTCTCTTTTCACATTTTGAAGTTTGCCCACATAACTCCACTTGAAATTACCTCCTGGTCAAGAAGTTTATCTTCACACCTAGTGCTGAATGCTATCACTACTTCTTCTTTTCCTTGATTGTTATTGCCCAAATATAACATCCTATACTTATTATTTAGTAAGGCCTCTCCTGTTTTTGTGTCAGTCAGTGATGTCAGTTATGTCAATCTACCTGAAAGTTCCTCTGCAAGAAGTTAGACTTCCTTCTATTAATACTGGAACAAATCCAACATCTTGCAATGTTGGATTTGTTCCAGTAGCTGACATCACTGTTCACCCTTGTTGCCTGATGAAAACTGAGGATGACCTTGTTGATCCCCAGCTGGCACAAAATCTCATCATGTTGTACCATCATATGTATTTTTGGTTTAAGCCAATAAAGAGTACAATTTGGTTGACTAAGTCCGAAATTTCCAGCCCATTCATTACGTAGTGGATTGCTACTAACAGAGTGCACCACTTGAAGGCGAGGATTGGAAATTAGGTCAGAAACCCCAGTCAGTTCTCCACGTTCCTTAAAGGTGACATAGAGGTCTCCTCCCAGTGATTTGGCTTTCACTCTTAAGTAATCCATATATCATTACTTCACTTGTAATCATTTTGCATGTTTAAAGGGGTGAGGACATTTAAGAGATTCTCATGATTTATATCCAAAGTTGAATATAACTTGGTGAAATTAGAAATGTCAGAAAGTTAAATCTGGTAAACCAATAATCCCTGATATCCAGTGTTAGTTAGTTTTTACTGAAGAAAACTCTTAGAATGTTTAGTTCTTTTAAGAATTATCAATTTTAAGCCTGTAACAACCAAACTGTATCCTGTAAGTAACAGGTAATGATACAGGATTATCATTAGTGTAAGAGACTTGCTTTCGATAATAATGCTATTATCGAAAGCAAGTTAAAAAATATTACCACAATAATAATTTTATTGTGGTAATATTTATTTGTATTATGTAAAGTTATTTTACTAAGTGAATGATCTCTTATTAGTGTGTGTGTGTTGCGTGCATGTGTGTTGTTTAATAATTTTCAAATTAGTTATCCTTTCTTTTAGTGTTGCACGGTGATCAGCATTCATTTTAGAAATCATGAACTTTACAACCGTGTTATAAATAACTATTTTAATTTCCTGACGTTTCGACCTTTATATTAAGGTCATCATCTGGAGTATATACAAATATACAAGGACAAGCCGAATTAAATTTCACACAATAAGCTAAAGAAACGATGATTTGATCACCAGTTATTCTACTTGCATGACCTCTAGTGAAAAAAAAAGATACAGATAAAATTAAAAATTAATTAATATTTAGAAACTACATCAAAGCTAAATTCTATTTAAGATAACATGAGAGAAACATTCTCTCATATAGATAATTTTCTTACAGTAACAATGATGTCCTATTTTTAACATGACAATTGTTATATTAGATTTAGGATTCTGGATTATCTATGTATTTGTATATACTCCAGATGATGACCGTAATATGAAGGTCGAAACATTGGGAAATTAAAATAGTTATTTATAACATGGTTGTAATGTCCATAATTTCTAAAATGAATTTCAGATTAGTTAACTTTGCAAAAATGTGGAGAGGTCTAGATTTTTGTATTTACTTATACTGAGACCACTTAAGTAATGATATTTTTACTGTCATTTATCATAGTGATCAACATAATATTGCTTATCATCTACTTAATTTCAAAATTTTAAGTACTGTAGAAACTGGAGAAACTGTTACTGTAAGAAAACTATCTATATAAGAGAATGTTTCTCTCATGTTATCTTAAATAGATAACATAGTCCAGTTGGTAATTGGGATGCCCTGTGGTTGGAAAGACCCCATGTTTGGATCCTATCTAGGATGCAGAGAACCTTTTATAAGACTTTTCATCTGAAGATGAGGTAGCCAATCTCATATAGAGGTGAGGTGTTTTGTCCCATCATTTTTTCATCCAGCAAAATAACCAAAGAGCACACACAGTTAGCAGACAGTAATATGCTGGCCTCTTAGCTTTAGCTGCTTTGACCATAATCCCAAACCAAACTGAAACTATCTACAGTCAGAAAAAAAGTTAATTTTTTCTGAGTGTAGGATCTATATGGGGGAGATGAATTTCATCACCTGGTATGGCCTGGTGATCAATGAGCTGGCCATTTGGTTTCTTATAAATCTAAGATTCGGATATTATAATTGTCTATTACATCAATAACATATTGAATATATCCTGGTTTAAACAAAATACTCTGGATTAGAGATAGAAGAATGTCAAGAAACTATATTCTTGGTTTAATCCTTTATCCAAGTGTAAGCAAACAAAATTTGTTTGTGAAGTAACTTCACGAATGGGCAACTCATATATAGAGGCTAATGACTTCACATCACTTGCCTTCGTATCCCATAATGCAAAGCACATATCCTTATTGACATGTATAATGCTATGCATTATGGGAAGGGTTACTACTCAGACCTGTTTCGACCTTTATTGAGGTCTCATCAGTGGGAGCCAAGCTCAGGCAAGTGATGTGAAGTCATTAGCCTTTATATATAGATAAATATATATAAAAGCATTACTTAAATTAAGGGGATATTAAATCCCACATAGTTTTAAAACCAAATAAGAAACTCAAAGATTGGAATCAGAGAGTTTCTTGCCGAATATAGTAAACTATAAAGTATCGGCGACACTAGCGTTAGCCAATGCAAGTGATCCTAGTACGTAGTACAATACCAGGCAACTCGTTGCAAAGGTGGGGGAAGTTCAGATCGCTATTCTTAGGTATTTTCCATAATGTAAAAACACATTTCCTAGGAAATGTATGCTGTTATTACATTATGGAGGGAGGTCACTACCCAGACCGGTTGCAGCCTTTTTTGAGGCTTCATCAGTGAGTAGCTAGACCTAATACCAAAGTGTATAGCGAAAAGAACTTATGTACTCTGCGAACCAGTAATAACAACATACATTTCCTAGGAAATGTGTTTTTACATTATGGAAAATACCTAAGAATAGCGATCTGAACTTCCCCCACCTTTGCAATGAGTCGTCCGGTATTGTACTACGTACTAGGATCACTTGCATTGGCTAACGCTAGTGTCGCCAATACTTTATAGTTTACTATATTCGGCAAGAAACTCTCTGATTCCAATCTTTGAGTTTCTTATTCGGTTTTAAAACTATGTGGGATTTAATATCCCCTTAATTTAAGTAATGTTTTCATTGCCGAAATGAAGCTTATTAGCTCTTTATACTTAAGTAACTTAATGGTTACACCTGTTTGGAAAACTCGTTCGCAGAGTACATAAGTTCTTTTCGCTATACACTTTGGTATTAGGTCTAGCTACTCACTGATGAAGCCTCAAAAAAGGCTGAAACCGGTCTGGGTAGTGACCTCCCTCCATAATGTAATAACAGCATACATTTCCTAGGAAATGTGTGTTTACATTATGGAAAATACCTAAGAATAGCGATCTGAACTTCCCCCACCTTTGCAACGAGTCGTCCGGTATTGTACTACGTACTAGGATCACTTGCATTGGCTAACGCTAGTGTCGCCGATACTTTATAGTTTACTATATTCATCAAGAAACTCTCTGATTCCAATCTTTGAGTTTCTTATTCGGTTTTAAAACTATGTGGGATTTAATATCCCCTTAATTTAAGTAATGTTTTCATTGCCGAAATGAAGCTTATTAGCTCTTTATACTTAAGTAACTTAATGGTTACACCTGTTTGGAAAACTCGTTCGCAGAGTACATAAGTTCTTTTCGCTATACACTTTGGTATTAGGTCTAGCTACTCACTGATGAAGCCTCAAAAAAGGCTGAAACCGGTCTGGGTAGTGACCTCCCTCCATAATGTAATAACAGCATACATTTCCTAGGAAATGTGTGTTTACATTATGGAAAATACCTAAGAATAGCGATCTGAACTTCCCCCACCTTTGCAACGAGTCGTCCGGTATTGTACTACGTACTAGGATCACTTGCATTGGCTAACGCTAGTGTCGCCGATACTTTATAGTTTACTATATTCATCAAGAAACTCTCTGATTCCAATCTTTGAGTTTCTTATTCGGTTTTAAAACTATGTGGGATTTAATATCCCCTTAATTTAAGTAATGTTTTCATTGCCGAAATGAAGCTTATTAGCTCTTTATACTTAAATATATAAAAGCTAATATGGACAACTTGTTTGCTTACATTTGGATAGAGGATTAAACCAAGAATATAATTTCTTAGCATCTTTAATTTATCGTTTAAACAAGGTTTTTAGATTCCACATTCCAATTTGAAATCTGTTGGTCAGTTGCCCTTTTGAACAGTCTGATTTGTAAACCTAGTGCCTAGTTTCATGACTTGTGGATTTTTTTTTTCTTTTTCATTAGATGGTAGTTGGCCCATCGTATCAACCTCCAACCTAGAGGGCCAGAGTGTCTCTCTTAGTCTGGTAACTATGTTACTTTCAGCATAGCTGTGTGAGTCACTGGAACATGCAACCCTCCACCAAAAACAGATGGAGACACCATCAGAGGGAAATATATCATCATATGTTAAAAATTCCATTTATTTCAAATTATTGACTGAAAAATTGAAATTAAATGATTCTGACCTGTTAGGAAGTTTTGATTATATATCTGTTTACAAATATTACACTTTGTAAACAGTAAGTCTCCTTAACTGTTACCTCTTAAATAAAACAGATATATAATCAAAATATTAGTTTTGATTATATATCTGTTTACAAATATTACACTTTGTAAACAGTAAGTCTCCTTAACTGTTACCTCTTAAGGAGACTTTACTTCAAAAGTGAAAGTTTATTTGGGAATTTGAATTTGCTTTAAAGAGTGAATACTCATAACCTAAACATATATGAATGTAAAAAAAAAAACTTCCAAACGTCTGAGATAATAAAAAAAAAAACCTTGACTGTGCTCAGAGATTGTAATCAACATGTTTTTCTGTGCTGTTATTCCAATTCCTTTGTTTACTTTATTATATTTATCCTTGGAAATGCCTTGGAAATATTACTGTTGGTCAAATATTGGATTAAAATATTAATTTTCTTCATTTTTTTACTTTTGCATTGTTAAAAACTATTAAAGTCCTTTATTAACATTACTGTTTTCTGTACATTACTGTGCAAAAGAGATGTTCTATTTATCCCGCCTTGTACCACTACTGTAGTAGCTCTCTTTATTACTTCTTCCTGTGATGTATTTGTCTTATATTACCCCATATTCCAGTATTTTTTAAATTACTTGTTGTTTTATGCCTTCAGTTTATTGTGGTCAGTTTTCTGTTTTGCACAAATATCATTATTCCTTTTTCTTTAAGTGACTTGTGATTCTGAAAGGAACTTAAATGGTCTCAGATATTTAAATTATTAAGCATTCCATGTGTGCTTTATCTTTATATGTAACATATTCATAATAATTACTTTGAATAAATTGTTAATACTTCAGTATGTTTCTTAAGCATGTAGCTGTCTCTAAATTAATATTCATTAATAACTAGCATAATTTTTTTAAAAAAAATAAATTATTCTAAATGTTTTGTGTAAGTATTTAAGTGTAACTCTTTACAGGACTGAATTTATTATATGCATAATAAAGTATTATTATTTACAGATTTTGCAACCTCTGTTCTAGTCAGTTTAATATGTCAGTGGCTATTTTGTTGGCTTGTAATTTCTGTGCCATCTTACTTCCCAAAGTGTTTCACTTTGGGAGAGGCTATAATTATTGCACAAGGGATAGCTCTGTTCTTTGCATCATCTGTAGTATCCATATTAGCAAAGGTAATACCATTGTATATATATTTATATGTACTGTATGTATATATTCATACATCTATTAATCTTTAAAAAAATGTTATCAGTTCAGGTAAAAGTTGCTGTGAAGCAGGACATTACACTAATACAGTAATCCCTCAGTTATCCAAACTGCATTGGAAAATCAATTCGATGGTTGCATAATTGAGGGGTCAGTTTTTTATTATTATTATTTATTATTATTATTACTGGTATCTCCATAGAGTCAGTAGACTCATCGCGGGAGACCCAAACTAGCAAAACAATATCTATTATATCTCTTCTTGAATTCATTTACAGGCAAAGAACTCACATCAGGCAATGAATTCCACTCATTCACAAAAAACCTTGTTCTCACACTCTTCTTTAATTTCCAGGGATGACCTCTTGTTCTTCCATCACTATCACACAGCTGAAACATTTCCCCTGCATCAATCCTATAAAAACCTTTCAGTAATTTAAATGTTTCTATCATATCCCCTCTTCTCCGCCTATCAACCAACATCTGCAATCCACAAGCTCTTAATCTATCAATGTAGGGAGCATTTTTACATCACTCACCAACTTAGTCGCTCTTCTCTGAACCCTCTCTACAGCCTCCTCATCTCCAAGGAATCCAGATGACCAGACCTGAGCACAGTAATCCAAATGTCGAAGTATCAACGCTTTATAAAGGGGAATAATAACCTCTTTATCTTTGGATGTCAGTGTGTTCCTCAACAACCAAGTAATCCTATGTGCAATCTTGGACACCTTAGCACTCTGAACTTCATCTCCCTATCTACCAACACCCCTAACTCCCTAGCCTCATCAATCTCTTGGAGTACTGTTCCATCAATGTAGTACACAGCTGGTAATCTTTTAATCCCAAAATACATAACTTTACACTTTTCCACATTGAACTGACATCCATTACCTTTTGTCCATTCTACCAGCTTATTTAAATCATCCTGCAAACTTTCAACATCAGCTTGATTTTTTATTGCGCTACCCAACTTTGCATCATCAGCAAACAACTGAATATCTCCCTTTAAGCCATTTCCTATATCATTTACAGAGCCTTCAGGCACACCACTGGTCACCTGCCTCATCCTGGACTCGGCTCCTCCACACACCACCTTCTGGTATCTCTCCCTGAGCCATTCTCCTATCCATATCACCAATTTTGTATCCATTCCCATCTGCTCCAATTTGCTTAACAGTGTTCCATGGGGTATCCTGTCAAAAGCCTTAGCAAAATCCAGAAGTACCACTGTGTAGCCAGTTCCTTTGTCCAACTCAGATGTCATTCTATTATAAAAAGTTAATAGATTGCTAAGGCAGGATCTACCTTTAACAAAACCATGTTGGCCTCTATAGAGTATCATATCCTGATCCACCCATTCTTGAATTTTGTCTTTAACCAACTTTTCCAATACTTTTACCACTACTCCTGAGATGGTGATTGGTCTGTAATTAACTACCACAGTTTTAAGCCACCTTTATGCAAAGAAACCACTTTGCCTAACTATACCAGAGTTCAAACTTAAGTTAAATATTCAAGTAAGAGGGGTTGACAATTCCTTTGCACATTCACGCAACACCTGAGCTGATATTCCATCTAAACCTACAGCACTGTTTGCATTTAAATTTTGCAATATATTAAATACCTCTGATTTCTTAACTTCAATTCTCACATTAGTTATTGCTACAGGTATACAGAGATATCCTCACTTGTGTAATAGACTTTTGAAAAGTGATCACTCAGTAACTCAACTATTACATCTGATTTTGTCACCTCAATACCATCAGCACCCACTAAAGTTATCCTTCTGAAGTCATTCTTCCTTTTACTTGCCACATAGCAAAAGAACTCTTTAGGATTATCCTTGATCTCATTGGCTAAGGTCTTCTCATAATCTGATTTAGTTTTTCTTACTATGCTGGTAACCTTCCACATTTCTCCTTGTACATTCTCCATAACATTTTCTTTTTTTGCAGATCAAGCTTGATACTACTGTTCATCCATCTAACGCCTACCTTGTTTGTCTTCCTGACCATGGGGACACAATCTGATATTGCTTTCCTCAGATACCTGCTGATTTTATCCCATGCACTGCTAACATCTTTCCCCTGCAATATGTTCTGCCATGGGATGGCTTCAAGCTCACTCCGAAGCTTGTTATAATTGTCTAACACCTGTAGTTCCGTATATACCCCTTAACAGAAAAATCCACAGATTTTGCAACCTTCCAAGTCAATACCACATGATTGCTTTCACTAATTGGGGGTAACGAGGACACCTTTTTTATGCATATATCCTCTGAACTAATAACCAGGTCCAACACTCTCACACTACGTGTCCCTTCAGTTATGTGCTGTTTCAAGTAATTATCTCGTAGAAGATGTATGAACTCCATTTCCTTTTTGCTACATGATATTTCCTCCTTCCAATTGATATCACCATAATTAAAATCCCCCATAATAATCACTAAACCTGCACTCATTGCACTAATTTGCTGATGCATGAATTCAATATCTCCCCCTGTGTATCCCCTAGCCTATAGCAGCATCCAACTGTGTATTTGGTTGCGTTGGTCGCTATTTCACACCAGACTGCCTCAAATGAACTCTCATTCACGTCTATCATCTTGATATACTACTTTCTTTGGCTGCAACACATCAGCTATCATCAACAGTACTCCTTCCCTGTTCTATCTTCTCTAGCCTCCCTGAAAATACTGTACCCATCACATTCAATTCCAGTGACCACATCTTCTGCTGACAGCCAAGTTTCACTAATGCCTACAACTTTTGGTGAGATTGCACTGACTAATGCCAAAAATTCTTCTCTCTTATTTTGAATGCTTCTTGCATTGGTACACAAAAATTGCAGATTCCCTCTAGTTCTTGTACCGGCTTTAGAACTGATATACAAGTAATTTCACTAATTTCAGTAGTCCCATGCCGATTTTTATCCCCTCTCTTCTGCAATTTATTCTGCGAATAAGGATCAATAAATATACAATCACTGCTAAAGTTTCTCTCTCTCTCTCTCTCTTACACTCAACCTTTTCAATATTAGTTACCCTGCCCAATTACTTCAACTTGTTCAGAAAACAGTAATTTCTTCATCGCTTATGTCCTTCCATGTTCAATGCATCTCTAGCATGCAACTGTCTTTTTCCTTCAAACACACTCCAGACATCAACAAATTCCATACCTCGTTTTTTGCACATTCTTGCAATCATATCATTCATTATCATTGCTCGTCTACTTAACTCGTAATTGTCAAAACGAGGCAGCACACACACACTATCCTCCCATTGACACCTTTCCTCTTCACAATATCTAACGATGTTCTTAAATCTTTTGCTACCCGATTTATACCACCACTCAGGTTATTTGTACCCACCATAACTGTCATCTTGTCTGCATTATGCCCTCTCTTTATTGCTAAAAGGCACTCTTTCTATTGTCCCACCAGCCAAGCACTCCTCAGGCATACCGCTCTCCATACCCTTAATCATTTTCTTCTTATTGTGCTATCTTCTATCGAAGGTCAGCGACCATCTTGGCGAACAAACTGTGCTCTTGTGCTAATCTGAGCAGAGTAATTGTTTTCCTGTCCACGTCTTGATGTTGTCAAACTATGATATTCTTTTTCTTCCTCTAGTTCCTTTGCCACCAATTATTCCTATCAAAATAGTTTGTAGAAGTTGGTATTTGCTGTTTCTCATGATGTGGCCAAGATATGATGTTTTTCGTTTCTTGATTATTTGTACAAGATGTTTAGCTTTGCCAATGGATTTTAAGACATCTTCATTGGTAATTTTTTCTGTCCATGATATCTTTAGCATTCTTCTGTATAGCCACATCTCAAAGGCTTCGATTTTCTTGATGGTTGTCGCCTTCAATGTCCATATTTCAACTCCATAGAGCAGAATAGACTACACGTAGCATTTCAGCATTCGGCATCTGACTTCCATGTTTAGGTCTTTATTGCAGAATAGTGTTCTCATTTTCATGAAGGACTGCCGTGCAACTTCAATCCTTGTCTTTATATCTATTTCTGGATCCCACCGTTCATTAAGCCAGCAACCAAGATATTTATATCTTGACACTTGATCGATATTTTTCCCATTGAGTGTCAGTTTCATTGATGAGGCTGGATGTTTGCTGATGATCATGTATTTTGTCTTGTAGATGTTTATATTTATTCCCATTCTTTGGCTTTCTATGTATACGCTGTCAATGAGTTTTTGGAGATCCATAATATTATCTGCAATTAGCACGGTGTCATCTGCATATCGAAGGTTGTTAACAATCTTTCCATTTATTGTGATTCCCTCTGAACATTCTTCCAATGCTTTTTTAAAGATTACCTCTGCATATATGTTGAACAGGAGTGGTGAGAACACACATCCTTGTCTCACTCCTCTTTTGATGTTAATATCACTGGTGGTAATGTTGTCTAATTGAACGGTAGCTGACTGATTCCAATACAGATTTGTTATTAGTCTTATGTCTTGTTCGTCTAGCCTTATTTGTTGAAGGACTTCTATTAAGTTAGTGTGTCTGACTTTGTCGAATGCTTTTTCAAAATCTATGAAACACATAAAAACAGATTTCTGTTTTTCTATGCATTTTTGTATCAATATTTGGGTACAGAAAAGGGCCTCTCTAGTACCAAAACTATTCCGAAAGCCAAATTGTGTTTCACTTAGAGTTTCTTCACTTTTTCTATAAATATGATTCTGAATTACTTTCAGAAATATTTTTAATGTTTGGCTCATTAGACTAATAAGTCAGAAGTCATCATCATCATCATCAAATTCCTGCCATGTACCCTCAAGGGGTGTACAGGATATGACAGTACTACATGAAAAAATTACATCATTACTAACTTCCTATCTACAATTTTCCTCCAAATCAGTCTGTTACTTGTCAAGACTTCAGCATTATCAGATCTTATATTTCTATCGTCTAAGGCACTTTGTACTGTATCAATCCACCTATATCTTGGTCTTCCTCTGGGTCATTTTGCTGCCAACCTGGCAGAGAACACTTGTTTTGCTAATCTTTCCTCTCCCATTCTATTTAAGTGACCATAACACCTGAGATTAGCTCTGCTAACGTATTCCTGGATGCTGACAATGTCAAGTTCTTTCCTAATATCCTCATTTTTAATATGATATTGCCATTGATGCCATCTGTTCACGCCTCTAATCTTTCTCAGGACTCTCATATCTGCGGTCTCTAGTCGTTGGTCAAGTGTTTTACTTCTGACCCAGCTCTCAGATCCATAAGTTAAAACTGGTTTGAACACTGTCTTGTATATATACAGCTAATTTAGTGTTCCGACTAATTTCTTTCTTATTCCATATGAATTTATTCAATTGACTTCCCACCATACCAGCTTTGCTGATTCTGTTGTCTATTTCTATATTTAATTTACCATCTTCAGTAAAAATCGTGCCTAAATAGCTGAAATGTTTTACTTGTTCCAAAGATTCTCCATTCACAACACAGTTGACATTTTCAATGATTCTGCCTATTTTCATTGTCTTTGTCTTTTTATTGCTGACCTTCATACCATATCTATTACAACAGCTATAGCAACAGATAATCTTGCAGACTTGTAGCGGATTTATTTAGAAGTATAACATCATCCGCATAAAGCAAAGAGCTGACATTAACATCTCCAATTTTGATATCAGGTTTAATACCACATTCCTTCATAATGTGATCCATATAGATAACGAATAACAGAGGGGATAATGTACATCCTTGTCTCACACCAGATTTAACATTAAACCATCTTCCTGTACTTCCTTCAATTCTAACTGACTTACAACTCAAATAAAGACTAAGTATTGCTTGATATAATGCCCCATTGACACCATATAACTGCAGCGTATTGAATAGCTTCTCTCTTGGCACCTTGTCATATGCCTTTTCCAAATCGACAAAACTTAAATACAGATCTTTGTTGTATTCCTATGCTTTCTCGACTATTTGTCATAAAGTGAAGATCTGATCCTGACAGCCTCTATTTGGCCTGAATCCAGCTTGTTCTTCACCAAGCTTTTCTTCCACAATTCTTTTCAACCGTTTCTCAAGTATACTTGAGAAACGGTTGAGAAGAATAGATCTTGCCAGGAACACTCAGTAGGGAAATACCTCTGTAATTCTCACATTCAGTTTTATTTCCCTTTTTATATATGGGTACTATGAGAGCTCTACTCCAATCATCGGGAATTCGTCCCTCTGTCCAGGCTTTCTGAACTATGCAGTGCAGCCACTGTAAGACTCTTATACCACCATACTTCAGCATTTCTGGTTGAATATCATCTACTCCTGCTGCCTTTCCACATTTCAAGCCTTTGATGGCTTTTTCTACTTCAAGTATGGATATGTATTCCTGACTGCATGCCTGGTCAGTGTTTTTTATCACTGTGCTGTCATCACTGCTTGTTTCATTTAGCAGTTTTTCAAAGTAATTACTCCATACTTCAAGGATATCTTTTTCTGCTGTTTTCATGAGAAGAATAGATCTTTTATCATCTCTAACTCCTTTTACAGCACTCTTTCCTCCATTCCTAAGCTTCTTCAACAACCTCCAGAATATTTTGCCACCTTCTTGATATTTATTTTCTATATTCTTGCCAAAGTCCTCCCATTACTTTTGTTTAGCTAGTTTTACACACTGTTTAGCTTTCTTACATTTGTCTCTGTATTCTGTAAGAGTAAAAGCTGACTTATTTGCCAGGAACTTTTGATATGCTTTCTTCTTTCCCTTCACTGCCTCTTTAACTTCCTGTGTCCACCAGGGAGTTCTGATTTTTTTATCCTTGCACACTACATGCCTCTCTGGCAGAATCAATCAATGTTTTCTTCAGAGTTTGCCACTGAATCTCCAAGGTTTGATTCCTGTTCTCAAACTCTTTCATTTTCTTTTCAACAATCTTTCTGTATTTTAGTCTACAGTTCAGATCTGAGAGCTGCTCAACTTTTATTCGCTTTAAAACTTTCTTACATGTTATTCTTTTCAATATGAAATTCAATTTTATCCTGCTCAAGACTAAATAGTGATCACTTCCAATTTCAAATCCTCTGTACACTCTGGTGTCCTGCACCAGGGAGAAAACATCACTATCAACAATAACATAGTCAGTGAGACTTTTCTTATTCCTAGGCTCTTCTCTCCATGTGAATTTGTGCACATTTTTATGTTGGAACATGGTGTTAGTAATAACCAGTCCATGTCCTGAGTAGAAATCACAGATATTTGCCATTATTATTAGCTTTGCTCTTTTCTCCAAATTTTCCCAAAATATTTTTGTATGTTTTTGTATGTCTCACAATCATTTCCGAGTCATAAGTCACCACAGGAATTCGCTTTGGGTTTCTTTGGGACAGTGATAAATGTAGATCACTGTAATAATAATAATATATCAGTATTATAATAATAATAATAATAATATCAATAATAATAATATATATAACAAATCTAATAATAATTCTTTGGGACAGTGATAAATGTAGATTTGAGCCAATCTGATGGAAATTCATCACTTTCATATATTTTATTAAATAGTTTTTCATGAAGTTTGATGTTATCTGGTTCTATTAATTTTAAAAATTCTGTTTGCACACCATCTAGTCCACTGGCTTTTCCTGTTTTACTTGTTCGTATAGCATTCTCTATTTCTCATTTCATGATTGCTGGTCCTTGAATGTTATCTTTTATATTTATAGGCTTCTGTCTAGTATCATTGAAAAGTTCTGTTACATATTTTATCCAAATCTGTGCTTTATTCTCTTCTTCTAGAACTATTTTTCCATTTTCGTCTCTTAGAGACACTATTTGCTTTTTCCTCAGTTTTCCAGAAATTTCGTTGATTTTCTTATACAGATTGAAATTATCATGTTTCTTCTGAAGCAGTTCAATTTCAGTACATAAATTTTTCATCCAATTTTCCTTGGCTTCTTTTATTTTTTTCTTGATGATGTTATGTGTTTCTGTATACCTGGCAAGGTCTTTGTTTTTGTACATTCTTCTTGTATCAATAAGAGAAAGAATCTCATCTGTCATCCATTCCTGTTGTTTTATATTATTCACATAACCTACTTCTTCAATACTTATTGTTACGATGGCATTCTTTAAACCATTCCAAAGAGATTCCACACTTTTATTTTCTTCTATGTTAATCTGTTGTAATCGCAGGTTAAGCTGTGTCTTGACACTTTTATTTATGTTCGGGTCTTTCAGTTTTTCTACATCAATTTTCTTTTTCTTCTTTTGTGATTTTTTAGCTGATTTTAATCCAAGACGTACTTCTGCAACTATGGGATTGTGGTCTGATGAGATATCTGCTCCAGGATAAGTCTTTGCACTCTTTATACTACTGTGGAATCTTTTATTTATCAGTATATAATCAATTTGATTTCTGACAATGTTATGTTGGTTATCTTGAGGCGATTTCCAAGTGTACAATCTTCTGGGTGGAAGTTTAAACCAGGTATTTGCTATTGTTAGATCTTCTTCCTGACAGAACTGGACTAGGCGATCTCCTCTGTCGTTTCTGGTGCCTAAGCCATGTTCGCCAACAATTTCTCCATCACCCCTCTTCCCACTTTTGCATTGAAGTCACCCATCACTATGTTTATATCATGTTTCTTTGCTAGGTTTTTAATCTCTTTTAGGTGTTCATAAAACTCTTCAACATCTTCTTCACTTTTGTCAGCTGTGGGGGCATAAGCTTGGATGATATTTATGTTAATGGGGTTTCCCTTAAGTTGTAACAGCATTATCCTTTCAGAAAATGGAATCCAATTTATTACTGATTTATTGATTTCTTCATCTACTATTACAGCTACACCATGTCGATGTTTGTTCTCATCATTCCCAGAGTAAAACATTGTCGTATTATTTTGTTGACACTTTCCAGATCCTGGCCATCTTGTCTCGCAAATTCCCAAAATCCGGATGCCCAGCCTCTTCATTTCTCTTGTGGCATTTCTTAATTTGCCAGCTTCATACAGAGTTCTGACATTCCAAGTTGCAATTTTAAAAGTGGACACCATTTTGAGCCCCGGAGATTCTTCGCACCCCTGTCCCATTTAAGGGACGCCGGGAACTTGGGACCAATTGTAAGGGTTTGCTCGCCATGGTGGTTGTTCTGGAGATAAGGTAGAGCAGTAGTTTCTCCGTTTGCTTTCTGCTTTGCAGTATTACAGACGTACACAATATAATCGTATTGCCATCTGCAAATCTCTGATCACAAGCTTTTCCGTCATCATTTGGCTTCAACCTTGTGTCAGTACTGACAATGCTGCTTCCCAATGTCAGGGGCAGTGACCCCAGCAGGTGCTTATTTAATGGCGGCACTACTCGCCATGTCACCGAGTTGTCATTGGGCTTTGTGAGGTTTTAAGTGAAACAGAGTTGCCACTTCTGCTCCCCCACGCCCTGATAGCTCAGTCGCTGTTGGTCCACGGCTGCTTATTCGCCAGATTGCTCTGCTTATATCGCAGCTAGCCTCTATCTGAAGGCTGTTCCCCTTAATCATAGAATCACCATATATCTTACCACTCTTAACTTCATTTAAGTCCACACAAGCGTCAGTCATTGACTCATTTTCTACGCTATTCAGCATGACTCTCCCAGTTTCATTACTCAATGCACTTTTACTTATCCCCCCCCCCACTCTCACGACATCTCGTTTCTTCTAGACCTCTTGTGGTTTTATTTTGTTGACTCCCATACTATTTATTACTTCATCATTCACCAAAGCTCACCTATACGTAATCCTGTTCTAGTTACTTCAGCTAAAGTAATCTCTATAGTCCTAATTTCTCTGTTTAACACATTAAACTCAGTTTTAACTTCCAGTATCTCCTTACTGAGCACTTCCAATTCCTCATACAGAAGATGAAGGTCATTTTTCATTTTCATGAACTCCCGCCGAAGTTCTTCCGCTACGGTCCCGATGTCAGCTTCCATTTCTAAACGCTCCAGCCTATCCAGTTGACATACTAATCCATACTTATCCATTCTAGGGTCAGTTAATTGACAGTGTAGTCATTTAAAATTGGATAATTGAGCAGTTGGTCTGTTTAGAAAATTAAAAATCAAAATTTGGTTTTCTGTGTAAATGAGATTTTTCATTGTGTGTGTGGCCTCCATAGATGTCAATATACCCTTTGTTTAGAAGATCTGGGTTTGAATCCCATCTAGGATGCAAAGAATATCAGGGCTTTTCAGCTGAAGGTGAGTTAGCCATGTGGTGGTGATAGGGTCTTCCTCCAAGAAACTTGGATTTTTCATCCCACAAAACAAGCAAAGAAATCAGAAGAATACACATTATTTCTAGTTGAAGTTTTTTTGGAATAGGTTGAATATATAAGTGTGTTATCATGCTGTGCAGTAGATGCTAGATGTGTATGAATGAATGCAGAGATGATATAGGATGGGTGTTAGTGAGAGTATTACTAGGGTTATATCATCAGGACCAAAAGAGTTCTTAGTGTTTAACTTATCCAAGATTCTGATGTCATGCCTCTAGAAAGACATCAGAACCTTGAATAAATAGTATATTGCATTGGCATACTATTTTTGGTACAGCAGAAGATTTTCCTTATTCATTTATTGAGGAATTGGTGGAGAATAACGATGCTAGTAGTTTAGCATTACCTTTTGATGTTGTTATAAGGAAACTACCTGGCTGTGAGAGATGCAGAAGTATAGAAAGGCAGAGGTTGTATGCAAGGGACAGAAAACATAGCTACTGTTTATTCTTTATGTTTTACTTTCACAGTTGGATTTGTTGTTTTTTGGTAGCTGTTCCAAGTCATAAGCTGAATGCAGAGGTTAGGTTTTGGTCCTAAGCCATGATGAGCAGTATGCTTAATTTTTTTGCTTGATTAAAACCAAGGCTTAAATTGTGGGGGGGGGGGTTAAGTTGAAGATTTTTATACAGGTCAAGTATTTGGATCAGGAGAATGGAAATAGTAATTTTACCAAGAGAATGAAGAGTAAAAATTCTGGAGGGCATCCCGCAAAAAAGGAAGCTTGGACACAGTTGTGATCTGAGTAGTTACAGGAAAGCTGATATCTGTGGTATACCTGGAAGAAAAGCTTTGAGAAAGGCTGAGAAAAAATCAAGTATCAAATTATTAGATGCCAATGAGGAGAGTATAAACAAAGGTTTATACTCTCCTCATTGGCATCAGTATTTTGCTATTGCCATTAATTCAAGAAGTGAACAGTAATCAGTAACAATTTTTTGGATTCAGTGCTATTTGCAGTAGAATACCACTTCATTCATTGCTCTGATATTCCTGCATGTGTATGTTGCATTTTAGAAAATTCTTGTTTATATTACGTAAATAATTTTGATATCATTGATTGCTTGGAGAAACATTTTTTTTTTTGAGATGTTGAAACTTCATTTATCACATATTAAGCCTTGATTGATATTGTTATTATTCTTAAGAGAGACCTCCAGAGAGTCAGGAACTCTTCAAGGTCCATACTATTCACACCAGCTGTCATACTTGTTCTTGAATGCATTCATGCTACTTGCACACAACATCCAATGAATGAAGTGGTATTCTCAACCTCCAAGGATGCCTTTGTCTTTTCCCCCATTCTCCATAAAATAAAAAATTCCATATACTGAAATTCTGTATAACTCTTTCAGAAGTTTTTAAGTCTCAATCATATCTCCCCTCTTTCTCCTTGCTAGTGCCTGCAGCTTACAAATTCATAATCAGTATTCCATATTCCACAATCCTGATATCATTTTTGACACTCTCCTTTGCACGCTCTTCTCTGTATCAGAATCACCATGGAGACCAGGAGACCAGACTTGCATGCAGTGGTATCTAAGGCCTTGTAAAGAGGCAAAATGACTTCCATATCTTTACATGTCAAGATTTGTTTCAGCATTGTCATTATTCTCCAAGTTGTATTTACAATTTTTGCTATATGACCCTTAAACTTCCTGTCTACTAAAGCTCCAGGATCTCTATCCTGATCAGTTTCTAATAGCATAATCCCACCAATATAATATGACATTGGATATTTAATCACACCAAAGTGCATGACTTGACTTTACATTTATTAACATTGAACTGATAGGCATTTTCGCATGCCCACAATTCCAGCCTATTCAAATCATTCTGTAAGTACTGCATATCAGCAGCACTCTTTATTACCTACCTGTCTTTGCATCATAAGCAATTAGCTGTATGCCACATGTTAAATCCTTCCCAATGTCATTAATGTATAGATTGAATAACAATGGGCCAAGGCTAATCCTCAAGGCACACCACTGGTTACCTTGAATCTTGCAGATTCACATGACTTGTGAATCTGCAAGATTCAATCGCCATACATGACTTTTGGGTATCTGTCAGTCAGCCATTTTCTTATCCATGCTAATATTTTATAATCCAAATCCATATTCTCTAGTTTATGCAACAGTTTTCCATGCTGTATTCTGTCAACCAAATCCAAAAGTATCATGTTGTATCCATTCCCCTTGTCTAGCTCAATGGTAACATTATTATAGAATGTGAGCCGGTTGCTAAAACATGACCTCCCCCTTAGTAACCCATACTATTCATTGCAAAATAGAGATTCTCTGTCAGCCAATTTCTGAATGCAAGCCCCTAACCAACTTTTCCAAAATCTTTACCACCATTCCTGAGACACTGATTGGTCAGTAGTTGGATACATTGGTCTTTGCACCACCTTTGTAGAATGGAATTACCATACATTATTTCCATTCTTGTGGAATCTTCCTTGTTCTGAGACTCAAATTATATAGCCTGGTCAAAGGAATAGCCAGTTCAGCCAAAAAACTCCTTTAGCATCCATGCTGATATTCCATCAGTTCATATTGCAGAATTCTTATTCATTTTGTGCAACAGCTCTAGAACTTCCTTCTCATACACAGGAGTTTCCTCATACAGTGTAAAGATTAGTTGTGAGTTCAGTGTTGCATATCTAGGTAGATAGCTTTTAGCAAAATGGCTACTGAATAGTTGAGCAATCACTTCTGCATCAATTACCCACATACCATCTTCACTCAGTAGAGTATTGTTTCAAATGCAATCTTTCTTTTACTTTCTGCATAACAATAGAATTCTTTTGGGTTGTTTTTAACTTGCAGAGTAAGTTTCTTTTCATACTCAGACTTGGCTTTCTGTACAACAATTATGACTCTTCTGGCCTGTTGCTTATAATTATCATAACTGACATTGTCCGTATGCACACAGTATTCCTTCCCCATCATCTTTTTCTTATGAATCACTTGCTTAATTAAATTACACATCCATTTCACTCCTACTCTATTTATTCTTCAAATCCTAAGTACACATTCTGATATCACATCATTTAAGTATATTTTAAACACTTCCCAAACACTGTTGATATCCTTCCCATCCAACAACTGATGCCATTGTGCAGAATCCAGCCTCCTCCTTAGGTGATCATAATTTCCTGCTTTGTAGTTCACCATATAACCTTTTCTGAATGGAGCATTCATAAACTTGGCTGCTTCCCAAGTGAGTACAACATGATCACTGTCACCAACCGGAAGCAGAATAGTTACATCTTTAACTGAAAATCCCCCTCTGACACTATAATCAGATTTCACACTCTTTGACCCCATGTTCCTTCTGTAACTTGCTGCTTGAGGAAGTACACAAAAGATATCTGCAGACTGATATTGAATGAAAATATTGTTTTATGGCAGTTTGTGGTATTCTACTTTCTGAATTAATTCTGTTTCCCTGGTTTAAGAATAACATTGGAAGTGCCTTGGTTTTCAGAGATTCTCTTGTTGTCAAGGCACTAAGCTTAATGTGTAATGAACATCTCAGTCAGTGATGATATCTAATTAAATATCTGATGCAATGTGTCTTTTTTTTTACTGCATTAGATATTTAATTAGATATGTTTTGACTTCCTTTAGTTTGTAGCAAAGACATTAAGATACACTTCATTTACATAAAATGAATGTAAAATTATCAGTTTATTATGCTTTAATTCTATTTTCACAAAATTTTAAGCTAATACCAATATGTTTAAAATACATTGAGAGTAAATTGCATACAAAATAAGTTATCTTGATAATGTGCAGTAAAACTTCAAAAACATCTTTAGTGTTGTTGCAAAGAAATTTGATTTATGTAATCTTGGCTAATGAAACATTTATAATGATAAACAGTCATAATAATTTTATGAATAGGTTGTGTTTTAATGTATGTTTCTAACTGAAACCTGTATTAATCTCACCAGATTTTTGGAATTATGATTGGATGGAGAGTTATGTGTTCAACACTTTCTGATTCTACTAGATTTCTTCAGGTGAGTTTTAGATAAACATTTGTGGTCTCAAAGTGGAATTTTAAAAAAAATAATAAAAAGATTAAACACTCCTGATAGTTATAGACAATTTGAATAAAAATTGTTTAGACTGATTTATTCATTTGACAAAAATCGATTTAAAAACTTGTATAAAGTTAAAATGGTTCCAAATATTGGTATAATTTTTTTTTAAGTATAAAAATTGTCTTCATAGTTAAACGGTGATTTGTATTTAAAAGTTAAAATGTAATTTATGAACTTGAATAAATATGGTAAAATAAATATTCGGTGGATGTCTCAAGTTTGTTTTCTCTAATGCAAATGGTTATTCTTTTCCTCTTCACTAGACTCTCTGATTAATAGCAACTTGCTTTATTAATTGTTTTCAAATATTTCTTCTATCTGATGTACGAAGGTGGTCTGAAAAGTTTTCGGCCTAACAATGAAAAAACTAATTTATAATTTCAAGATTATTTTTATTGTTCAACATAATCTTTCTTAAGACTAATACATTTATTCCAGCGATGCTCCAGTGATATTATCCTGTCACTGTAGTGGTTCTCAGTAAGATCTGCAAAATACCCCTCTACAGTTGCAATCACCTCTTGATTTGAAGAAAAACGCTGACCAGCGAGGAAGAGTTTTAGTTTTGGGAAGAGATAGAAGTCAGAGGGAGCTAAATCTGGAGAATAGGGTGGATGTTCCAACAATTCATAGTGCAAATCCCTTAATTTTTCCATTGCCAAAACACCTTTGTGGGCAGGTGTATTGTTCTGATGAAAGATGATTTTTTTCTTCTGCAAACCAGGTCTTTTCTCACGAATTTTTTCCTCTCTTGTTAAAAGATTGAAATAATATTCCCAGGTTATTGTTTTACGCTTTTCAAGATAATTAAATAACAAAATGGCTTTAGCATCCCAAAACACCGATGCCATGACTTTTCCTGCTGATGGAACCAACTTTGTTTTCTTTGGTACTGAACAACTGGCTTCTGTCCACTGTTTTGACTGCTATTTGGTTTCTGGTGTGTAATGGTGAATCCAAGTCTCATCCATAGTAATAAATTAACGCACAAAATCAGTTTTATTCTTGTTAAAATGCTCCAAACACTGTTCAGAGATTTTCATGCGAGTGCGTTTTTGATCTGCTATGAGCAAGTGGGCATCCATCTTGTGCAAAGCTTGTTCATTTACAATTCTTAATACAAAATATATCCTACACGTTTTTTTGAAATGCCTATAGTCTCAGCAGTTTCACGCACTTTGACTTACCGGTCATCCAATACCATATCATGCACTTGATCAATGATTTCTGGTTTTGTTACACTTTTTGGACATCCTTCACGTGGATCATCTTCAAGGCTGGTACGGCAACGTTTAAACTCGGCAGCCCATTTCTTTTCTTAATTGTCGAAAATGAAGGAGAAGAGCACCCATAAACTTTTATGAACTGCGAATGAATTTGTTTTGGCATTAAACCTTCTTTTACAAAGAATTTTGTAAAAGAAGGTTTAATGCCGCATCATAGTGCAGATCCCTTAATTTTTCCATTGCCAAAACACCTTTGTGGGCAGGTGTATTGTTCTGATGAAAGATGATTTTTTTCTTCTGCAAACCAGGTCTTTTCTCACGAATTTTTTCCTCTCTTGTTAAAAGATTGAAATAATATTCCCAGGTTATTGTTTTACGTTTTTCAAGATAATTAAATAACAAAATGCCTTTAGCATCCCAAAACACCGATACTCACTTTTATTCATTTCAAGGGATACAGTCAACACTTTTGCTTCAGACAGATATATAAAACAAACTACTTGATTGAATTACTTGCAATTTCACATGGATGCTTATGACAGATGTACTAACTTAAAAAAAAAAAAATCTTGCCAATCATCATCATCATCATCATCATCAAATTCCTGCCGTGTACCCTCAAGGGGTGTACAGGATATGATAGTACTACATGAAAAAAAATTACATCATTACTAACTTTCTATCTACAATTTTCCTCCAAATCAGTCTGTTACTTGTCAAGACTTCAGCATTATCAGATCTTATATTTCTATCGTCTAAGGCACTTTGTACTGTATCAATCCACCTATATCTTGGTCTTCCTCTGGGTCATTTTGCTGCCAACCTGGCAGAGAACACTTGTTTTGCTAACCTTTCTTCGTCCATTCTGTTTAAGTGACAATACCACCTGAGATTAGCTCTGCTAACGCATTCCTGGATGTCGACAATGTCAAGTTCTTTCCTAATATCATCATTTTTAATATGATATTGCTATTGATGCCATCTGTTCACACCTATAATCTTTCTCAGGACTCTCAAATCTGCGGTATCTAGTCTTTGGTCAAGTGTTTTACTTCTGACCCAGCTCTCAGATCCATAAGTTAAAACTGGTTTGAACACTGTCTTGTATACAGCTAATTTAGTGTTCCGACTAATTTTTCTCTTATTCCATATAAATTTATTTAATTGACTTCCTACTATACCAGCTTTGCTGATTCTGTTGTCTATTTCTATATTTAATTTACTATCTTATGTAAAAATCGTGCCCAAGTAGCTGAAATGTTTTACTTGTTCCACAGGTTCTCCATTCACAATGCAGTTGACATTTTCAACAATTCTACTTATTTTCATTGTCTTTGTCTTTTTAATGCTGACCTTCATACCATATCTATTACAACAGTTATTCAATTTAGTCAGAGAATCTTGCAAACTTATAGCGGATTTATTTAGAAGTATAACATCGTCCACATAAAGCAAAGAGCTGACATTAACATCTCCAATTCTGATATCATGTTTAATACCACTTTCCTTCATAATGTGATCCATATAGATAATGAATAACACAGGGGATAATGTACATCCTTGTCTCACACCAGATTTAACATTAAACCATCTTCCTGTACTTCCTTCAGTTCTAACTGCTGACTTACAACTGAAATACAGACTAAGTATTGCTTGATATGATGCCCCATTGACACCATATAACTGCAGCATATTGAATAGCTTCTCTCTTGGCACCTTGTCATATGCCTTTTCCAAATCGACAAAACTTAAATATAGATCTCTGTTATATTCCCATGCTTTCTCGACTATTTGTCGTAAAGTGAAGATCTGATCCTGACAGCCTCTATTTGGCCTGAATCCAGCTTGTTCTTCACCAAGCTTTTCTTCCACAAGTCTTCTCAACCGTTTCTCAAGTATACTTGCATAGATCTTGCCAGGAACACTCAGTAGGGAAATACCTCTGTAATTCTCACATTCAGTTTTATTTCCCTTTTTATATATGGGTACTATGAGAGCTCTACTCCAATCATCGGGAATTCGTCCTTCTGTCCAGGCTTTCTGAACCATGCAGTGCAGCTACTGTAGGACTCTTATACCACCATACTTCAGCATTTCTGGTCGAATATCATCTACCCCTGCTGCCTTGCCACATTTCAAGCCTTTGATGGCTTTTTCTACTTCAAGTATGGATATGTATTTCTGCCTGCATGCCTGGTCAGTTTTTCTTACCACTGTGCTGTCATCACTGCTTGTTTCATTTAGCAGTTTTTCAAAGTAATTACTCCATGCTTCAAGGATATCTTTCTCTCCCATTTTCATGTCACCTTTATCATCTCTAACTCCTTTTACAGCACTCTTTCCTCCATTCCTAAGCTTCTTCAGCAACCTCCAGAATATTTTGCCACCTTCTTGATATTTATTTTCTGTATTCTTGCCAAAGTCCTCCCATGACTTTTGTTTAGCTAGTTTTACACACTGTTTAGCTTTCTTACATTTGTCTCTTTATTCTCTAAGAGCACAAGCTGACTTATTTGACAGAAACTTTTGATATGCTTTCTTCTTTTCCTTCACTGCCTCTTTAACTTCCTGTGTCCACCAGGGAGTTCTGATTTTTTTATCCTTGCACACAACCTCACTACATGCCTCTCTGGCAGAATCAATCAATGTTTTCTTCAGAGTTTGCCACTGAATCTTCCAAGGTTTGATTCCTGTTCTCAAACTCTTTCATTTTCTTTTCAACAATCTTTCTGTATTTTAGTCTACAGTTCAGATCTGAGAGCTGCTCAACTTTTATTCGCTTTAAAACTTTCTTACATGTTATTCTTTTCAATATGAAATTCAATTTTATCCTGCTCAAGACTAAATAGTGATCACTTCCAATTTCAAATCCTCTGTACACTCTGGTGTCCTGCACCAGGGAGAAAACATCACTATCAACAATAATATAGTCAATGAGAGTTTTCTTATTCCTAGCCTCTTCTCTCCATGTGAATTTATGCACATTTTTATGTTGGAACATGGTGTTAGTAATAACCAGTCCATGTTGTGAGCAGAAAACCAACAGATATTTGCCATTATTATTAGCTTTACTCTTTTCTCCAAATTTTCCCAAAATATTTTTGTATGTCTGACAATCATTTCCTACTCTGCTATTTACATCCCCAACAAGGACCGACTTTTCCTTTTTCATTGTGTCAGTTGTTTTTTCTAAAGCCCTAAAAAATTCCTCCACTTCTACCTCAGTAGAACCTTCTGTGGGATCATAGGCACAAATTAGTCTCATTGTTCGGTTCCCCATTCTCATATTTGCTCACATTAGTCTACTTGAGACTGACTGCCATTCAAGAAGATTAGCCTCGTATTTTGTGTTGAATACAATGGCTACTCCTTCTTTTCCTTGATTGTCATTGCCTGAATATAACATTTTGTATTTATTGCTCAGAAACATCTCACCAGTTTTTGTCTTTTTTGTTTCAGTCACCCCTATTTTGTCGATCTGGTACTTATCTAATTCCTCAGCTAGCTCCATTTCTTTGCCATTCAGGCTTCTTATGTTGATAGTACCGATCTTTAACTCTGGTGATGTTGAGTTGGGGTTTGTTTTCAGATTTGTTCCAGTAGCTGACTTTTCGCTGTTTGCCCTGGTTCCCTGGCGAAAACAACGGGGGCCTTGTTTAACCCGGCGACGCCCCAACCGGCATGAAATTTTGTCATGTCGTACCATCATTTTTTATTTTCGTTTAACCAATAAGAATACAATTTGGTTGGCTAAATCCCAAATTGCCAGCCCATCCTTGTTCGTTCAGTATCCAAGTAGATACCTAACAGCGTGCACCACGAGAAGGTGAGGATTGGACATTAGGTCAGAAGCCCTGGTTGGTTCTCTGCATTCCTTTAAAGGCTATGTGGAGGTCTCCTCTCAGTTATACAGCTTTGACCCTTAAGCACCCCAAATCTTGCCAATAGTGTTCCAATCTGTGGTCGAGGCCAAAAATGTTTCAGGCCAACCTCTTATTAACAAAATAGTTCTTTTCTCATCTCGTCTTCTGTTGACAGATCATTATTTATAAGATGTTAGGCATATCTGTCAGGTAATGCAAGTTCATATAAACCTAATTAATGCTATAGTTTATAAACGTTTTTCATTTGAAAAAGTCCTTATATAAACCTATGGATCCCAAAATATGGCATTTGAGTCAGGCCTTTCCATCCAAATAGTATTATCTCCATTGATAAAATACAAAAGGCTGTGGGAAAATAGCTTTATTATTTGTCAAGCTCGTATTACATGTTATGTTATGAACTTGTATTACAAGTCAAGTTCATGATTTTTCTGTACATTAATTTAGCTGTCTTAAGCAAAAAAAATTTCTTTAAGACAGCTGAAAATTTATTGCTTAAGTATTAAACATGTATAAATTAAAGATACCAGGAAATTATATACAGTAATACCCTGACTTATGCTACCCCGACTTACATGAATCTGGAGTTATGCGGTTTCTTATATGTATGTATTCCCTTCCTGCTTCACGCCTCACCACTAGTCGTATCTTTCCGCCACCAGCTTCATTCGCCAGTGTTGCACGTGCTGTGAACAAGCACTGACGTGTTTCACGTGGTCTCCATTCATACATGATTTTTATAGGCTGCAAACCTTGCAATTGTTTAATGTTATGTTCTCGATAAAAATTTTATCAATAACATAACAAAAATAATAATAATAATGTCGCCCAAAAGAAGCAAGTCCGATTCTTCTGTAGCTATCAAGAAAAGAAAAACATTGACTTTGGAAACAAAACTCAACATTATTAAGGATTTTGAAGGCAGAATGAAAATTTGTAAGCTAGCAAAGAAGTTCGATCTACAGGAATTCACATTAAGAACAATCATAAAAGATAAAGAAAGAATTCTCACTGCTGTGAAAAATGTCCAGTCATTGAATTCAAGCATAATTCGTAAACATCATTGAGATTATTGCTGAGATGAAAACGATGCCTTAAATTATGGTCTTGTTAATCAAGTGAGAGTAAAAAATTGTCCAGTTGATCAAACAACATTATGTAGCCAAGCTAAGCTGATTTTTGAGAGGCTAAAAGTAGAAGCTGGAGAAGCTGCCAAAGAAGAAAATTTCCTGGCCAGTAATGGTTGGTTCAACTGATTTAAAAATCGCTGTAACTGGCACAGCATCGCGGAGAGTGGAGAGGAGGCAAGCGCTGATAAAGAGGCTATGTCTTCTTTTCCTGAGACACTTAAGGCTATCATCGAGGAAGGTAGCTATAGCAGTCAAACCATATTTAATGTAGACGAGACTGGCTTGTTCTGGAAAAAGATGCCTAAGAGAACTTTCATCGCACGTGAAGAAAAACGTTTCCTGGCTTTAAAGCTTCCAAAGACCGGTTGACAGTAATGCTTGGTGGAAATGCAGCTGGTGATTGCAAGTTAAAACCTATCTTAATTTTTCGCTCCAAAAATCCAAGAACTCTAAAAAAAAAAAAAAATCTAAAGCTGGCTTGCCAGTGATTTGGAAGTCAAATTCTAAAGCTTGGGTGACAGCTTCTATTTTTGAAGACTGGTTTGGTCGCCATTTCATACCTGAAGTTGAACTTTATTGCCAGTTTAAAAAAATTCCGTTTAAAGTTATGCTCATTATTGATAATTGATAATAACCTGGTCACTCTCCTGCAACTTTAATTGATTTTGATCCACATGTGAAATTGTTTTCTTGCCTCCAAATACAACCAGCTTACTTCAACCGATGGACCAAGGAGTTATCAAAACAATCAAGGCATACTACACATGGCGTTCGTTTGCAAGTCTGAATGAAACTATGAGGCAAAATGAGCAACTGTGTGTTAAAGAGTTTTGGAAATAGTTTAATGTTTTAGATGCTGTAAGGATTATTGGAGATTCTTGGGGTGAAATTTCCCAAAAAAAAACCTTGAATGGTGTCTGGAAAAAACTTTGTCCATCCTTTTTTAAATGTGAAATGGAAATGTTGCCAGAAACTGATCAAGTTGCTGAGGAAATAGAAGAAGTTGTCAACCTTGCCAGGCAATTAGATTTAGAAGTCGACAGTGAAGATGTCAGCAAGCTGTTAGACTCACATAACAAGGAGCTTACAATTGACGAGCTCATAGAGATGCATGAGCAAAATGCTACTGAAGAGACCAAAACCTATTATCCAGTTCTACCAGAAGAGCACATGACAAATTAAGTCTAAGCTTAATTAAGAAAGGTTTACAGATTTTGGAGGACATAGATTCTAACGAGGAACGAATTGTAGCCACAAGGCAAGGAATAAAAAAATCATTGGCTTGCTATGAAGAAATTTTGCGTGACAAGAAAAAAACATTATGCCATCAAACGAATTTATTAGATTTTATGAAACCATCGACATCGAAATAACTTTCTTTTTTTTTTATGTACGAAAAACTACAATTATGATTATATTTCTTAAAAAATATAGGTGTTTTTGTAAACCTTTGGTCCCAATTAAGTAATATTTTGTATGTTTGTATATATAAATTACATGCAAAATTATACCCCGAGTTTACTCGAATTCGACTTGCGCGCTTTTTGTTGGCCCCACCGACTGCGTAACTTCAGGGTTTTACTGCACTCGGTTTAATCTTTTATCCAAGTGTAAGCAAACAAAGTTTGTGCCTGAAATATAATCTGAACAAGACCTTAATAAAGAGAGACCTCATCTCCCATCTAAAGACAATCACAAACATCCATGTTCATAGTAGGATTTGAACTCACAGCCTGTTGGTTGTAGAGTGGATACACTAACCACTCGGCAACCAGGCTGGCAAATATTTGAATGTTATGTATATCCAAGTAATGTGCTATTTATTGTATAATACCTTTTAACATGTGTGTGTGGCACAATGCATTTCATTATCATTATCATATATTATTATCAAATTTCTGGTTTGTACCTTCAAGAGCTGTACAGGATAATACTATATGATAAGTTTATCTTATTACCACCTTCCTATTGACTTCTGCCTACTTACTTTTTATTAAGATTATGAGGCACTTCTAACTGCATCAATCCTTTCTTCCCCATTCTGTTTAATGTGACTATATATCACCTTAGATTAACCCTGATCAATTTTTCTCAGAATGCCCATGTTTTTGAACTCGAATATGAATGTTTTTTTTTTCACTCTTCTATTGAACATCTGAACATAACATTCAATGTAATGTTACACTATAAAGTATAACATTTTGAGCAGCTTTCTCATTATCTTGTCATATGCCTTGTCCATATCCACAAAACTTAAACACAGATCCTTGATATATTCTCTTGTCTTTGAACAAGTGCTCTATTTTTAACCTAACTTTCAGATCTGTAAGTTAAAATTATTTTGAACACTATCTTGTATACAGCTACTTTGAGTATTTTGACTAATTCTTCTCTTATTCCATATAAATTTATTCAGTTGACTTCCTGCTAATACCATCTTTGCTAATTTCGTTGTCTATTTGCATATTTAATTTGTCATCTTCACTAAAATTGTGCCTTAATAGCTGAAATGCTTTACTTGTGCTATAGGTTTTTATTCAGAATGCACCTAATATTTCCCCTTTTCTTGCCACTTTTCATAGTCTTTGCCTTTTTATTGCTGATTTTCTTGTCAAATTCATTACATACTTGTAGACTTGTACTGGATTTATTACGAATGTAACATCATCTGCTTAAAGTAACAAGCTGAACATAACATCTCCAATTTTGTTTGAAGTTTAATGTCACTTTCTTTCATTAATGAATTCTATAATATACATGATGAATATGAGATAGTGTGCATCCTTGTTTCACATCTGATTTTACATGAAACCATCTCTCAGTATCTTCTTCAATTCTAACCTGATATACAACTCAAATATGAATTTTTTTTTCCACTCTTCTATTGCACAATGTAATGTCCTGTTTACACTATAAAGTATAACATTTAGAACAGCTTTTCTCTCAGCATCTTGCCACATGTCTTGTCCATATCTATGAAACTTAAACACAGATCCTTGATATATTCCTTTAATATATCAAGGGAATAATTTTTTTTTTTCCACTCTTCTATTGCACAATGTAATGTCCTGTTTACACTATAAAGTATAACATTTAGAACAACTTTTCTCTCAGCATCTTGCCATATGCCTTGTCCATATCTACAAAACTTAAACACAGATCCTTGATATATTCCCTTGATGTCTCAACTGTTTGTTTTAAAGTGAAATTCTGATCCTGATAATTTTTGTTTGTCATAAATCTAGCTTGTTCTTCAAGTTTTCTATCCACAGTTTCCCTTGTCAAGTATGCTTGCATATTTAATTCTCACATTCAGCTGCATTCACTTTTTTATTTTAATAGATGCTCTACTCTAGTCATCTGAAATTTGCCTCTTACCAGGCTTTCTAAATTATGCAATGTAGCCTTTGTAAAAACTTGGAACTCTATATGTGAGCATTTCTTGTCGAATATCACCAACACTATTGCATTTCCACATTTCAAGTTTTTTATCTTTTTTCTACAAGTACTGATATGTACACCTGATTGCATTCCTCTTGAATATTTACTACCCCCATTCTTTCACTATCTTGTTTCATTTAGCAATTTTTCATTTGAAAACCAAATATTACAAATAATTTGTTTAATGCTTAAATGGTTTGTTTTTCCCATTCACTTATGCTAGATAACAGGGAGGAGCTCTCCACATATCCTATAAAGAAAATGCAGAACCAACTGGACTTCTTAACAAGTGTCCAAATCCTCATCTCCTGATGTGCGCATTGTTATTAGTGTCTGCTTGGATACAGAATAAATAAGGATGGGCAATATGGGACTGAACCTGATCATATGGTGGTTCGAGCCAATGCAAAAGTCAAACATATATACGAGGGTAATCTGAAAAGTTCTCAGCCTCGACCATAGATGGCAACACTGTCGACAAGATTTTTTTTTTTTTTCTGAGTTGGTACATCTGTCATAAGCATCCATGTGAAATTGCAAGTCATTCTATCAAGTAGTGAATCATTGTGAGAATATTTCAGTATTAGAGGTAGAAAAATGTCAAAAACTTTGAAATCTGAAAAGACAGATTTTACAATGCTGTATGGAATGATTCTGAAAGCTTGTTCAGAAGGTCAAATTCTAGGTGGTTGCAGAATAGAGCTCCTGCATAAATCTCATCTATAAAAGGAAAATTGAATGTGAGAGTTGCAATGGAATTTCCCTATTCAGTATTCCAGGCAAGCATACTTAAGAAGAGGTTTAGAAAAAAAGAATTTTTGAAGAACAAAATGGGATCAGGATGAAAAAGTGGCTACTGGAATCAAATTTTTACTTTTCTAACATTGTTGAGAAACCGTAGGAAATATAACAAGGATCTCTATTTAATTTTTATAGACTAGAAATGCTATTCTAAATTCAATAGTTATATATATGGTGAGAGAGGTTGGGTGGTGGTCATGGCCTATGTAGACCTGTGGAAGTGGTGCTTGCATCCATGGTGCTAGGTTGCTTAAAGAAAGCAGTTCTTAGTTCAAAATCTAGTTGCTGACCAGAGGAACTTTTTCTAACCCTTTCTTTGACCAGTTCCTGAGTTAGTTGATCTCTGGCATGGGCAAGCAGGTTTTATCTCCCAGAAACTTATGGGCCTTGAGTTTATGGGTCATTTTTATGACCCATAAACTCAAGAAAATTGACTGTAGAATCCACACTATTTCATAATAAATATATTCTGTTTAGAGACCACGAGATGACTACGCTTCTTTGCCAGCTATCTCTGATTGGCTACCAGTGGAGATTGAATTGCCTCCTCTGTCTCCAAAACTTAGATAGGGATAATATAGCCTCACCTATTCCTTATAGGGGAATAGAGGCATTAGTGAATTTGTTTATTTTATATATATATGATGTAAATGGGTCATTATGCAGAATAATATATACAACTATACTTAAGTTGTAAGTCAGCAGTTAAAATTGAAGGATGTACATGGAGATGGTTTGATGCAAGATAAGACAAAAGTGTACACTATCTCCACTGTTATTCATTATCTATATGGATTGCACTACGAAAGAGAGAAAGGGGCACTGAACCTGATATCAAAATTGAAGATACAGTATAAAACTCAGCTCTTTACTGTATGCAAATGATGTTTATACTCTTAGATCACCTCACACAACTATAGGTTCTTGTACCTCTTGTTTGTGGAATAAATAAATAAATATATACATATAAAACTAAATTAGAAGTTAGGATTATTTATTTCCATATTTCATTTGATACAGATTAACTGACTTCTTAGTCAGTTAGTGGAAAATCATTTGGTTGCTTTTTTAATGTGAGTCTCCTTGGAGCTGGTTCCAGAAGAAGCATTCTATAAGCCAGCCTCTGTTCTCACAACTAGAGTGAACACCTTCTATTCTGTGGAAGTTGCCCAGTATACACTACCTTTTGAGTCAAAAGGGACTTCTTACATCAAACCAGTACCAGATTTGTAGAACAGCTCAGGCATGAAAAAAGCTGGAGGAAGCACTTCTCCCTCCTCCAACATATAGTCCACTATTTTGTTAATGTTTCTCAGATTTTATGAGGCAATGAAATATAAATATGAAATTTCAAAAACTCTAAGATCATTCTAAAGTGTGTGTGTGTGTGTGGGAGAGAGAGAGAGGTAAAGTTATTTTATATGCAGTTTACAAGAAAGGTTGGAAACATATTAAACATTTTAGTCTCATGGATGAAGTAAGGATTGATTAATTCAGAAACTCTGCTCTAGAGACCAAACATCAAACTTTTCCAAGCACTTCAGATCTCTAATAACTAAGATGCACTAAATGGTGAAAAACCATCTATTACCTAAAAAAAAAAAAAAAAAAAAAAACAAGCAACTGTAAGGCGCCACTGATTATTGATTAATTATGAGGCCACTCTTCTTCAGCTTGCTTATCTGTAGGCTACAGGTGATCAATGTAAGAATATTGATGCAGATGCCTATATTTAGCACCACTGACTGAGCTGCATTGCAAATGGAGACATTTATTCAACCACTCTGCCTATTATTTTGCATCAATAATGATGAAATCTCATGATCTGTCAAGTGATTTTAAACAGATGGAATGGATTTGTATGAGAAATTAGAATTATCAGACGTAATGTAAGATTATTTCCATGTTTATATATAAGGCACATTCATGTGAGGCTGAATTTGCTTCACTAGAATACTGTTATTTGTCAGGATTCCAGTATCATCAGATCTTATATTACAGTTCTTCTGAGCACTTGTTACTGTTTAAGTGACCATAACAACTCAGGTTAGCTTTACTCACACATTTCTTAATGTAACAATGTCATGCTCCATTCTAATATCCAATTTTTAACGTGGTTCTGGTATTGATGTCTTCTGTTCTCAGAACTCTGATATTTGCTGTCTCCAGTTTTCAATCAACAGCTTTAGATCCATAAGTTAAAATTGGTATGTGCTATAGGTTCTGTTGTGAAAGAGACTGTTGAGTCTATTTCACTAAAAATTGTTCTCCAGTCAGGATGTGATTGATATTTTCAGTTTTCTTGCCTATTTTCATTGTCTTAGTCTTTTTTATTGTTGATTTTCATGCAGAATTTATTACAGCTGTTATTCAGTTTAGTTAGGGAATCATGCACACTTTTACTGGATTTGTTAAGGAGGAAACACCATCTCTGCATAAAGTAAGGAGCTGAGTTGAATATCCCCAATTTTGATATTTGGCCTAATGTCACTTTCCTTCATAATGTGATTTGTATGATAATGAATAACAGTTGAGATAATTTGTACCTCTGTCTCACCTAATTTGATATCAAGCCATCTTTGTCTCGGTAACACCAGTTATATCCACATGGTACTTCTCTAGTTCTTCTGCCAGTTCAATTCCTTTTCTGTTGATACTCCTTATATTGATAGTATCTATCTTCAGTTCTTCTGACATATTTTAATTGAGCAGTGGCCCATCTGGTATGAAATTTCATGATGCTGTATAGTCATGTTTGTTTCTGGTTTAAGCAAATACAGAATGCAATTTGATCAGCTAAGTCCCAAATTACCAGCCCAGCCTTGTTTGTTGAGTACTTGAATACCAACTTATAGGGTGCACCACACGAAGGCGAGTATTGGACATTGTTGGAAGCTCCAGTTAGTTCTTCGCATGCCTTAAAGACCTCTTGTTCTTCTACATGTGGGGGGGGGGGGGTATCTCCTCCCAGTTGTTTAACTCTTAAGTTACCTCATCTAATTTCTTATCTTTGCAAAAATTGTGCTTAAATAGCTTAAATATCTTACTTGTTCTCATTCAAAATGAATTTAATATTTTCCATACTTATTTTCATAGTTTTTGTGTTTTTTTGTGATTATGATTACAGCAGTTATTGAGTTTAGTTAAAGAGTCCTACAGACTTGTACTGGATTTATTTATAACATAAACTAAAAAGCTAAAATTAACAATTCCTAATTTGACATCGTGATCAAGGAAGCTGGAAGAAAATGGAAAAGAAAGGAAAGACTGGAATAACTGGACTCTTTACAACCTGCAGTCATGGAGAAATCCTGAATGAAATCACAGGTCCATCAAAGTAATTTGACATCAGGTTTAATGCAACTTTCTTACCTAATATAATCCATATCGACAGTGAATAGCAGCAAAACTGGTATGCACTCTTGTCTTACACTGTACCTCTTTCAGTTCTAAACTGCTGACTTACAACTTAAATATAGACTATCCCAGTTCTGCCATATAATTGTAGCATTTTGAATACTTTTCTCTTGTCACATGCTTTTTTCAGATCTACATAACTTAAATATACATCCTTGTTATATTCCCACAATCCTTCAACTCTTTATTTTTTTGTCTTGGGATTTAGCTGATCAAATTTTTTCTATAATGGCTTAGCCAGCCTAGTTGGTCAAGTTGAATTGTACCAATTGTACACTGTACATTAGCCAGCCTAGTTGAATTTTATAACATGGGCATGGATGCTTGTGAGTGTCTTTTAGGTGGTCTAAAATTGCTTGAAAATGTTCCATGTTTGATTTATGAATAGTTTTAATGGACTATGTAGAAATAAACAAATAAATAAATAAATAATACCAAAAAACAATAAAAATAAGAAAAAATCCTTAGCTCCACCTACTTGTAAAAAAAATTCTTCAACCAAAAGGCTGCGGGTTCGAATCCCGCCATGGCATGGATGTTTGTGACTGTCTATGAAATTATTAGTTGTGGTGGTGTGCAGTAGATGCCATTGGTGTAGTTGCTGTTCATTGTAGTTGGTGGATGAGAGAGAATTGGTGGTGGAGACAGAGATTCGTAGAGTGGGGGGGTCCTCTTTCGATGAGTCTTTGGACTCCCTGGAGGTGTCATGTAATAATAATAATAATAGCTTCATGTTGGGATGTAGCATATTGTTTGAATGCTAAGGATTGCTTTTTCTTTCATTCATATATAATATATTATCAGTGTTCTTGTTACTGTATCTTAATTTCAGTCTTTTTTATTTTTTTTTGAAAAAGAAGCAGCTTGCCAAATAGCTTGAGGAAACTAGCTGAATTATTATATAATGGTGCTTAAGTCTTTCAGAGATAGATGGCAAAACAAAAAAAAAAAAGTTAAAACCTGTCATATGTGTGTACAAGGTGTGACAATGTAATTTCCGGATGGCCGTGTTTCTCATATGGTGATTTGGTTGGAGTCGCATGAGTAATCATCTTTGTATATGTTTTAACTAATGCATGCATAAACCTCAAGTCGATAGAGCCATTTTCTAATCGGCTATTGCAAAAACAATACAATTCTGTGTGTAAACTTTGGCATAAAAATGTATGATCAAAATTTGGAGCAGTGTGTTAACATCAAATTTTGTATGAAAATCAGCAAAACTGCTACTGAAACATTGGAGCTGTTGAAAGTGGCATTTGGTATGGATGCGCTGAAAAACTCAAGTGTTTTTGAGTTGACATAAGAGATTCAAATATGGGCAAGAAGATGTGAATGACAACCCCAGAAGTGGGCAGCCTAAAACAAAAATGACGGACACAAATGTGAACAGAGTGCAAGATTTGGTATAGTCTGACAGACGATCGAGTGTGTGATTAATGACTGATGAATTGCAAATTAATTGAGAAGCAAAAGATTTTTGCGAAGTTTGTGCCTCAGATCTTGATGGATGAACAGAAGTTGCAGTGGTTCATAGTGCACTCATTATGAGAGAGTTTCTGGCCAAAACATCGATTACCAAATTAGGTCATTCTGTTTATTCACCTGACTTAGCTCCCTGTTAGTCAGGTGAATAAACTTTATTTCTGGCTGTTTCCAGAATTAAAGACTGCGCTAAAAGTACGAAGATTTTCTGACATTGCTGATATCCAGCATAACGTGATAAAGGAACTCAAGAGTATTCCAGAAAAAGAGTTCCAAGCCTGTTTCCAAAAATGAGAACACCATCTAAACCAGTGTATAAATACATGTAGAAAGGCTTATTTGTTCATCACACATGTTGAATCATTTTAACAGTAGAGATGAGAACACAGACTGATAAGAAAATAACTATTTATTAACTTATGCTGATATTTCACTGGTATTCTATCCAGTCTTCAGAGCACAAAAACAGTTTGTTACAATATTCAAAACAACAATCCGATGCAACAATGGGACTAGTTTGAACATTTGTAATGTACAACACAAAGACTAAAGTCATAATTAGGCAGCATCTATGTTGGAGAAAAAAAAACAGAGAAAGCAGGTATTGTTAATTATGTCTTAAGATGACTGTCTCCCAAATCTTTGGCAAATACTCCAAACCTCAACAAGTATGGCTGTATAAATTTTCCAAAGATTTGGTAGACAGCATCTTAATATCTAATTAATAATATCTGCTTTCTCTGCTTTTTTTTCTCCAACATAGATGGTCCCTTATTAGGACTTTATTTAGTTTTTGTGTGTATGTTACAATAGTTCAAACTAGTCCCATTGTTGCACTGGATTGTTGTTATTTTGTGTACTGTAACAAACCGTTTTTGTGCTCTGAAGATGCTGGATAGAATACCAAAAATATCAGCAATAAGTTAATAAATAGTTGTTTTCTTATCAGTCTATGTTCTTATTTATACTGTTAAAATTATTCAACGGTGTATAAATGCACAAGGGGACTACTTCAAAGGAGACAGTAGTCACTAATGTATAGTTCTGAACGTAGATTTTTTTACAGGTGCATTCTAGGAATTAAATTGTCACACCTCATATGAGACTGGCTGACTCACCTTCAGTTGAAAATATGTTATTATTATTATTATATGACACCTCCAAGGAGTCTAAACACCCATCGAGGGAGAGAGTGCCAACAGCATCGAACAACTATTGAATCCCTTCCAACTACTAACTGTGCTCAAACTTGCTTAACTTTTTGCATGAGCCATTAGTAGCAGAGGCTCTACTATTCGACCAACCTTTTATAAAAGTTTTTCATTTTATAAACAAGATTCAAATTCAGGGGATGCTTAAGGGTCAAAGCTGTATAATTGAGTGGAGACCTCCACATTGCCTTTAAAGGAATGCGGAGAACCAACCAGGGCTTCTGACCTAATGTCCAATCCTCACCTTCTCGTGGTGCACCCTGTTGGGTATCTACTTGGATACTGAACGAAAGAGGATGGGCTCAATTTGGGATTTAGCCGACCAAATTGTATTCTTATTGGTTAAACCAAAATAAAAAATGATGGTAAAACATGACAAAATTTCATGCCGGCTGGGACGTCGCCCGGTTAAACAAGGCCCCCGTTGTTTTCGCCAGGGAACCAGGGTGAACAGCGAAAAGTCAGCTGCTGGAACAAATCTGAAAACAAACCCCAGCTCAACATCACCAGAGTTAAAGATCAGTACTATCAATGTAAGAAGCCTGAATGGCAAAGAACTGGAGCTAGCTGAGGAATTAGATAAGTACCAGATCGACATAATAGAGGTGACCGAAACAAAAAAGACCAAAAATGGTGAGATCTTTCTGAGCAATAAATACAAAATGTTATATTCAGGCAATGGCAATGAAGGAAAAGAAGGAGAAGCCATAGTATTCAACACAAAATACGAAGCTAATCTTCTTGAATGGCAGTCAGTCTCAAGTAGAGTAATGTGGGCAAATATGAGATTGGGGGAATTGGACAATGAGACTTATTTGTGCCTATGGTCCCACAGAAGGTTCTACTAAGGTAGAAGTGGAGGAATTTTTTGAGGCTTTAGAAAAAGCAACTTAATGAAAAATGAAAAGTTGGTCCTTGTTGGGGATCTAAATAGCAGAGTAGGAAATGATTGTGAGACATACAAAAATATTTTGGGAAAATTTGGAGAAAAGAGCAAAGCTAATAATAATGGCAAATATCTGTTGGATTTCTGCTCAGGACATGGACTGGTTATTACTAACACCATGTTCCAACATAAAAATGTGCACAAATTCACATGGAGAGAAGAGGCTAGGAATAAGAAAACTCTCATTGACTATGTTATTGTTGATAGTGATGTTTTCTCCCTGGTGCAGGACACCAGAGTGTACAGAGGATTTGAAATTGGAAGTGATCACTATTTAGTCTTGAGCAAGATAAAATTGAATTTCATATTGAAAAGAATAACATGTAAGAAAGTTTTTAAGCGAATAAAAGTTGAGCAGCTCTCAGATGTGAACTGTAGACTAAAATACACAAAGATTATTGAAGAAAAATTGAAAGAGTTTGAGAACAGAAATCAAACCTTGGAGATTCAGTGGCAAACTCTGAAGAAAACATTCGTTGATTCTGCCAGAGAGGCATGTGGTGAGGTTGTCTGTAAGGATAAAAAAATCAGAACTCCCTGGTGGACACAGAAAGTTAAAGAGGCAGTGAAGGAAAAGAAGAAAGCATATCAAAAGTTCCTGTCAAATAAGTCAGCTTGTGCTCTTCGAGAATATAGAAACAAATGCAAGAATGCTGAACACTGTGTAAAACTAACTAAACAAAAGTCATGGGAGGACTTTGGCAAGAATATAGGAAATAAATATCAAGAAGGTGGCAAAATATTCTGGACGTTGTTGAAGAAGCTTAGGAATGGAGGAAAGAGTACTGTAAAAGGAGTTAGAGATGATAAAGGTGACATGAAAACAGGAGAAAAAGATATCCTTGAAGTATGGAGTAATTACTTTGAAAAACTGCTAAATGAAACAAGCAGTGATGACAGCACAGTGGTAAAAAACACTGACCAGGCATGCAGTCAGGAATACATATCCATACTTGAAGTAGAAAAAGCCATCGAAGTCTTGAAATGTGGAAAGGCAGCAGGAGTAGATGATATTCGACCAGAAATGCTGAAGTATGGTGGTATAAGAGTCTTACAGTGGCTGCACTGCATAGTTCAGAAAGCCTGGACAGAGGGACGAATTCCCGATGATTGGAGTAGAGCTCTCATAGTACCCATATATAAAAAGGGAAATAAAACTGAATGTGAGAATTACAGAGGTATTTCCCTACTGAGTGTTCCTGGCAAGATCTTGAGAAACGGTTGAGAAGAATTGTGGAAGAAAAGCTTGGTAAAGAACAAGCTGGATTGAGGCCAAATAGAGGCTGTCAGAATCAGATCTTCACTTTATGACAAATAGTCGAGAAAGCATGGGAATATAACAAAGATCTGTATTTAAGTTTTGTCGATCTGGAAAAGGCATATGACAAGGTGCCAAGAGAAAAGCTATTCAATACTCTACAGTTATATGGTGTCAATGGGGCATTATATCAAGCAATACTTAGTCTTTATTTGAGTTGTAAGTCAGCAGTTAGAATTGAAGGAAGTACAGGAAGATGGTTTAATGTTAAATCTGGTGTGAGACAAGGATGTACATTATCCCCTGTGTTATTCATTATCTATATGGATCACATTATGAAGGAAAGTGGTATTAAACATGATATCAAAATTGGCGATGTTAATGTCAGCTCTTTGCTTTATGCGGATGATGTTATACTTCTAAATAAATCCGCTACAAGTCTGCAAGATTCTCTGACTAAATTGAATAGCTGTTGTAATAGATATGGTATGAAGGTCACCAATAAAAAGACAAAGACAATGAAAATAGGTAGAATCATTGAAAATGTCAACTGTGTTGTGAATGGAGAACCTGTGGAACAAGTAAAATGTTTCAGCTACTTAGGCACGATTTTTACTAAAGATGGTAAATTAAATATAGAAATAGACAACAGAATCAGCAAAGCTGGTATGGTGGGAAGTCAATTGAATAAATTCATATGGAATAAGAGAGAAATTAGTTGGAACACTAAATTAGCTGTATACAAGACAGTGTTCAAACCAGTTTTAACTTATGGATCTGAGAGCTGAGTCAGAAGTAAAACTCTTGACCAAAGACTAGAGACTGCAGATATGAGAGTCCTGAGAAAGATTATAGGTGTGAACAGATGGCATCAATGGCAATATCATATTAAAAACGATGATATTAGGAAAGAACTTGACATTGTCTGCATCCAGGAATGCGTTAGCAGAGCTAATCTCAGGTGGTATGGTCACTTAAACAGAATGGGCGAAGAAAGATTAGCAAAACAAGTGTTCTCTGCCAGGTTGGCAGGAAAACAACCCAGAGGAAGATCAAGATATAGGTGCATTGATACGGTACAAAGTGCCTTAGATGATAGAAATATAAGATCTGATAATGTTGGAGTCTTGACAAGTAACAGACTGATTTGGAGGAAAATTGTAGATAGGAATTAATAATGATGTAATTTTTTTCATGTAGTACTATCATATCCTGTACATCCCTTGAGGGTACATGGCAGAAATTTGATGATGATGATGATTCAAATTCAGCTATCTTTCCATTCAAAGGATGTCATGTCATTCCTGTTTGTCAAAATATGGAGGCTTTAGACCAAATATATGATACACCTTAAAAAAGATTTCTAAGATTATTTTCAAGATAATGTTTGACTTTCGGTTTCTTTAAGATAAAAATTTGAGTGGGATATGGACTCAAACAACAAATATGAACTCAAGTGACATGGTGTGGCGGGGAGATCTGTGTGGTGTGTTCTCTTTTGTTTACAGTTTGGAAGGAGTCCAAATTTTATCAAAGTTAGGATTAGAGACTGCTGTACCTGTTCTGTTTCAGTAATATAAAGGCAAATAGAAGTTTTTAATATCTTCATACTGCAGAGTTTTTTACATTTACTGCGTTTATGAATATCTTTGGTGAACTTCATCATCTTCTGTGAAATTACTGTCCTGCTTATTGAAATGCTGAGATAGCTTTAAGGTTTCATGTTTGGTCTTTTCTAGAGAAGGGTTTCTTGATTATCTAACCTTTTGACTACCAATGATACTAATATAAGAATTTAAAAAAATGAAAAATAATGTTACATCTGCTTATTTAGATATATTTAATAAAATTCATAATGAATTTATTTCTTTATACAGGTTCTTCTTTTAGGATGTGCTCTTATATTCTTTTCACTAAATAGAATTCCTGCACTTCAGAAACCTCTACATTTTTATATTACTGTTATTTGTATTGGATTTTTTCTAGTATATCCAACTTGGTATTTTTACCTTGGTCATGAACCTGCTCAGTGGCTACTAAGGTTTTGTCTTAGAACAAGAATCAGGGTAAGTAATAAAGAATAGAGAATTAATTTTCTATTAATTAGCTCAGTATAATTTATATAGATCAAATATAATTATAAGGTTTGTTAATTATACATAATACATTCAAGGTCTTAATTATGGATCAAGATAAAAACAAAATACATATAACGCAGATTCTAACACCAATCCAGCAATAACCAAAGTAACTGAATTTGCTAGAGATCTATATTTAGCCTGCTCAACTTCTAACCCAATATCCATTTCCTCACTTTCCTATGCTGCATCCTTTTGATAGACAGCCACCTGGATATTAGAATGGACCAGCAGTTTGGGACTTATCTAATCAAATTGTATTTATCGTAAACCTCATGTGCATTATGATTATGATACACTATAATCAAATATCATGCTGGCTGCAGGTTTGTCTAATTAAACAAAGTTCCTGATGTGTTTTTTCCAAAAACTAAGGAGCTTAGTAAAAAGTTAGTTACTGAAATAGCTTAACATAATTGAAGATAAGTTATCAGTGAAAAGAGAATTATAGAATTACAGACCTACATTGTTGACATAATTAGTAGACATAAACATAAAAAACATCAATTATATTGTAACATACAGTTTTTAGTAAAGATAGCATATTAAATATGGAAATAAATAATAAAATAAGTAAGGCTGGTATGGTTAGAAGCTAAATAAATTTATGTGCAATAAGAGAGAAATTAGCCAAAGTAGCAAACTAACAGTACATAAGTTCAAGAAAACTGGAGGTCTGATTTGATGGCATCATTTGCAGAACTGTGTTAAGAATTATAGATATCAGAAAAAGAACACGACATTGTTAGTGTTCAAGAATATATAAGCAGAGGTAATCAAGAAGATATGATCACTAACATTGTGATAAAAATGCAGGTGTCTTATGCCTGGATGGGGAAGGAAGGCTAAGATCAAGTTGATCTTAGCCTTAGAAGACAAATATAACAGCTTACAGAAGCTGTTATAGAAGACAAATATAACAGCTTACAGTGTCGGGGACCTGATAATAACTAATTAATTTGGATAGAAAGTTACAAGAATAAAGAAACTATTAGACTTTCATGGTATCTCACACATCACTTGAGGATGCATATCAGGAAATGATAATGATCATATAACTAGTGGTACTTACAAGGAGATTAAAAATAGTGAAATCCTTTTAAATAATATAATGAGTTTTTTAGGACAATATTGAACTTGGAAAGAACAAAGTAGCTGTGGTTTTCCACACTAAACATGAAGATTTGAACACAGTAACATGATGTGGTGAACTGAAGGTGCAAGTAACATGCAACTGAATTGTTTGGTCATTAGAGAAAGAAAGAAAAACTGATATAAAGGGGAAAAAAAGAAGAAAACCATCCTTTGGAGGTCTAAACAGCAGAGTATGAAATAAGGCACATACCAATAGGGAAATTTGGAAAAATAGGCAAAACCTCATAGCTACAATGCATAACATTGTACCTATGAGGTTTTGATCAGGGAATTCACTATAACAAACAACAAACTATTTCCTGTGGTCTCCCTACAGGATTGTTATAGTGAATCAACTGTGTGTGTGTGTGTGTTGGCCTGTGCATTGTATTCCTTGGTAAACACATGGAATGGGAGGCAGTTCTAGAGTACAGCAGTAGGAATGAAGGGGGAAGAGAAACCTGTTCTTTGAGTACATCCCTTATACCAAAGCCATCCCTTTGGTATAAGGGATGTCGAGTGATAGCTGCATGCGTTTCATTGGCTTTGGTAGTGAAAAGGAAAATTATTGATGCTAGTTCTGATGAATATTTACCATGGAAATATTTATAGAAGATGCATACAGTAGATACTAAATGCCCATGTGAGGGTAGTTGGAGTGAGTTGATAAGAGATGGTTCATTAATCAGTCTGATTGCTCTCTGGGATATCTCCCTGGATGTGTGAGCATTACTCAATGGATTGGCAGATTTGTGATTTGTACAGGATTAATAGCTGTTCAAAGGTAAAGTAATTCCTAGAGTGAAAGAGGAATCCTAGTTTTTTGGATGCCAATGAGGCAATGGTTATAATCTGTCAGAAGAATCGATGTCAGAAGAATTCTTCCAGAGTATGGAAGAATATGGTTCTTTTTTTTTTTTGTGGGAAATGAGGCAGAACTATGTTTTGCAGGCATTGAAATTCACAAGGTTATTTGAGCTCCATCAAAGAATGGTTTGGAGTTAAGAATTTAGGCTTGCATAGTTTGTTGCACTTTGAGTAGTGGTGGTTTGTCAAATGAGCAGGAGGTACTGTCATTGGCAAAACTGTGTATTGGTTGATTGGTGGTCAACTGGAGCAGGTCATTGATGTATAGAAGAAAGAGGGTGGGAGGGAGGACAGAATCTTGTGGAACCCTAGCATTAGTGGCATAGTTAGAAGATAGGGAGCTGTCCACTATCACAAGCAACGTGCATCCATTGAGAAAACTGGCAACCCAGTTGAAGAAGTCACAGGACAAAATGAATGATAGGAGCTTACTTAATAGGTTCTTGTGCCAGATCTGGTCAAAAGCCTTGGAGATATCAAGTGCAACCATTTGGGATTCACCAAAATTTTTTAATGGTATTTATCCAGAGGTGGGTGACATAGTTCAGCAGATCCCTGTTGAATGACATTGGTGGAAACCATACTAGGTAACATTTATTAGTTGAGTACTTTAAAGGTAGTGTAGGAGTTGGGTGTTGATGGTTCTCTGTTGTTTTGGAGAGGACTAAGACTGAGTGAGATTAGACGATAGTTTGATTGTAAGGATCTGTCACCCTTCTTGAGAATAGTTTAGTTGTGGGCTAATTTCCAGAATGTCAGGTAGATGTACCAGTAGAGTAAAAAAGCACTAATGAGGCAACAAGAATAGGAGTCAACTCTGGAAGAGTTAGGAACTTTTTCATATCTAATTTGGACATGATATTTTAATCACTTCCTGGTGGAAGGTCAGAGAAGGCATTGAATGCTGGATGTATGGAATGTTTGGGAGACATTTACCAAAATCATCTATGAAGGCATTTGAGGAAAAGTATGATTCCACGAGATTAGATTTTTCTGTGGGTGATGATGCAGTAAAGGTGGGAGGAGTGTTGGACAAAAGTTGTGGCCAACTGCTTTGACAAGGGACCAAAATGCACAGTGCCATTTAGACACGATGCGAGTTTCCTGCATTTGGCTATTTGGATATCAATTTTTGATTCATTGATAATTTCTTGCAGCTGTTTCTGGCTTTGGTATAAGCACTAGGAGAAAGCAGAGTTCTTGATCATAGCCAGTTGCAATATGCTTGAATCTTCATTTGTACAGCCTTGGTACATCTTTTGGAGAACCAAAGCTTACTTAGGGGATGGGAATTTAACATGGAATGGGGAATGTATTCTTCCATTCCAGAGAAGATTACTTCACTGATTTTTCCGTGTATATGCTTGAGTCGGAAAGCCGAAAGCATATACACGGAATATACAACCAAGGCAATGAAATCTCTGAAGTCATCCCATTTGGCATTCTTATAATGCCAGACAAGTGTTGGTTGAGAATGGCTGTGTGGGTGTTGTTCAATGGGAGAAGAGATAAATACAAGGTTGTGGTGTGAATTAACTAAGAGAGATATGCCCTTCACAGTATATTGAGAGGGATCACTAGTGAGGAAGAGGTTCAGAGTGGTTGGAGTTATCTGGTATTATGGCAGGCATGTGAACACTTTGCATAAGATCATTTGTGATGGAAAATGTCTCAGCATTTGTACCTGCTTGGTCTGTGCGGTTGGAGAAAGAAAGCCAATTGGTATTGTGAGCATTAAAATCATCAAATAAGATAATCTCACTGCTACGAAAGTTGGACTGAAGAACATCAACTTTCAAGAAAAGGAAGTCTGAGAGTTCAGAGTGGTTGGTGGCATTGGAAGAGCAATATAGACAGCATATGAATTTTGACAGAGTGGGGAAGAGAAATTTTCAGCCAGTGTAGATCATTATTGGGAGAATGCTCTCTGGCATGGTATGGTATGTCAGAGTGAATGTGTGCACAAATGCTACCCTTGAGCCCAAACGAGTCGAAGAGTGTGTATTTGAGGGGTGTTGAGATGAGTAGTGCTTGGAGTGACTGAAATTTGGGTTCTTCATGTCAGAGAAAGTAGGTGGGCTTGGTAGGCTGGTGGTGGAAGTGGACATTGGTGAGGTTGGCACTGAGCCTATGTATATTCGTGAAGTGGATCTAGAAGTGTCTGTGGGAGTTTGACTGAATGGGTCATACGTGTTCCGTCTGCTGTACTTGGTTTTCAAGTTGGCTATTAACAGTTGATTTTCCTACTAGTGTTCCTCTTTTGTAATCAATATGTAATGTTTCATTATTGCTTTGTCATTTTTCTTCCATTTGTTGGTGAAGTCATTGTCCTTAACTTGAAGGTGAGTGGGCCAGTCAGGTTGGCAAAATGCTAGAGGGTGGAGTTTATTCTTAGGGGATCAGATCAAAATTGCTAATCTGATGTGGTTTGAATGTAGTGTGAAAATGTTATATCTTATTAGTATTTTGGCTGTCCTGTCTTATCTGTAACATGTTTGCTCTGAAGATGCTGATTTGAAATCCAGCAAAATATCATCATCATCATCAAATTCCTGACATGAACCTTTGGGGGGGGGGGTGTACAGGATATGATAGTACTACATAACAAACTCACATCATTACTAACTTCCTATCTACAATTTTCCTCCAAATCAGTCTGTTACTTGTCAAGACCCCAACATTATCAGATCTTATATTTCTATCGTCTAATGCCTTAGACGATAGAAATATCTCATCTCATCTTCTTTATACCCTCTTTTACCTTGCGGTGTCGAGGGTCCATTGATCATCGGACCTCAATCCGTTTACAGGATAAGGTGGTTAGCCCTATGCCCCGGTATATCCTATGGCCTGTAGTGTTAAGTTCTCAAGGCCAGTTTGCCTGCTTTGCGGGATGAAAAACCCCAGAATAAACTGAGGAAAAAAACCTGCTGTCCACGCCCAAGACTGGCTAACTTGGCTATGGCTGAGGAAGATCCTTCAGCTCCTCACGTCACCGACGGGAATCGAACCTAGGACACTCCTTCCCCAGGCATATGGTTGCGAAGCGTAAAGCCACTAGGCTAACCGTGCGGACGATAGAAATATAAGATCTGATAATGTACCGTATCAATCCACCTATATCTTGGTCTTCTTATGGGTTGTTTTCCTGCCAACCTGGCAGAGAACACTTGTTTTGCTAATCTTTCCTTGCCCATTCTGTTTAAGTGATCATACCACCTGAGATTAGCTCTGCTAACACATTCCTGGATGCCAATCCTTGTAATTGTCTAGTTCTTTCCTAATATCCTCATTTTTGATATGATATTGTTCAGGCCTCTAATCTTTCTCAGGACATTCGTATCTGCGGTCTCTAGTCTTTGGTCAAGTGTTTTACTTCTGACCCAGCTCTCAGATACATAAGTTAAAACTGGTTTGAACACTGTCTTGTATACAGCTAATTTAGTGTTCCGACTAATTTCTCTCTTATTCAATATGAATTTATTCAATTGACTTCCTACCATACCAGCTTTATTGATTCTGTTGTCTATTTCCATATTTAATTTACCATCTTCACTAAAAATCGTGCCCAAGTAGCTGAAATGTTTTACTTGTTCCACAGGTTCTCCATTCACAATGCAGTTGACATTTTCAACAATTCTACCTATTTTCATTGTCTTTGTCTTTTTATTGCTGACCTTCATAAGATATCTATTACAACAGTTATTTAATTTAGTCAGGGAATCCTGCAAACTTGTAGCAGATTTATTTAGATGTATAACATCATCCGCATAAAGCAAATAACTGACATTAACATCTCCAATTTTGATATCATGTTTAATACCACTTTCCTTCATAATGTGATCCATATAGATAATGAATAACACAGGGGATAATGTACATCCTTGTCTCACACCAGATTTAACATTAAACCATCTTCCTGTACTTCCTTCAATTCTAACTGCTGACTTGCAACTCAAATAAAGACTAAGTATTGCTTGATATAATGCCCCATTGACACCATATAACTGTAGAGTATTGAATAGTTTCTCTCTTGGCACCTTGTCATATGCCTTTTCCAGATCGACAAAACTTAAATATAGATCTTTGTGATATTCCCATGCTTTCTCAACTATTTGTCATAAAGTGAAGATCTGATCCTGACAGCCTCTATTTGGCCTGAATCCAGTTTGTTCTTCACCAAGCTTTTCTTCCACAATTCTTCTCAACCGTTTCTCAAGTATACTGGCATAAATCTTGCCAGGAACACTCAGTAGGGAAATACTTCTGTAATTCTCACATTAAATTTTATTTCCCTTTTTGTATATGGGCACTATGAGAGCTTTACTCCAATCATCAGGAATTCGTCCCTCTGTCCAGGCCTTCTGAACTATGCAGTGCAGCCACTGTAAGACTTTTATACCATCATACTTCAGCATTTCTGGTCAAATATCATCTACTCCTGCTGCCTGTTCACATTTCAAGCCTTTGATGGCTTTTCTACTTCAAGTATGGATATGTATTCCTGACTGTTTGCCTGTTGAGTGTTTTTTACCACTGTACTATCACTGCTTGTTTCATTTAGAAATTTTTCGAAGTAATTACTCCATACTTCAAGGATATCTTTTTCTCCTGTTTTCATGTCACCTTTATCATCTCTAACTCCTTTTACAGCACTCTTTCATCTATTTCTAAGCTTCTTCAACAACCTCCAGAATATCTTACTACCTTCTTGATATTTATTTTCTATATTCTTGCCAAAGTCCTCCCTTGGGATAAAAGATCATTTGAAACCAAAATTTTCAACATTTTTTTAAAATAAATGTTATTTTGAAGGTTATACAGATTGGATCACTTTTGAAAGTTGGCTTCTTTAAATTAATGGAACCTCACAAAAAGTTGTGCATAACCAAAAGCAACATCTCCGTAGGGTGTTACCAGTGATTCATATGTTTTCTTGGATGCATTTCTAATTTTATAACAAGCTTTTACACAAAAACATTGTTCATTACTCTCCAATATTGTAAAAATACTGCAGTTCAAAATATATCTTACTTTATGGGTATATACCTCACAGTATGCTTATGCTAAATACTGAGTATGGACTATAAGTCTCATTGAGGTGTGTGTAAAGATGTTCAACATCATTGCAAAATTGAGCAAAACATTTACATTAGAACAAATACTTGATACAGATAAATATAGATGTTAGGTTTTTATTCATTTCTGAAGACTAAGTTAAAGGGTTCAGATGAGGTAGACTACTTATTTGATTTAATTTAACACCTGTGGTGGAAAAAAAACAGTGGAAAGATGTTTTTTTAGTATAGATACTAGCTACATTATAAAAACTGAAATGTTGCAATGAGAAACTCACTGATCTTCATCTACTTACCAAAGTAGACCACCACTGATCACTAATTAATGATATTGTCAAACATGTAAATATTAGCTTTATCATGTAGCTTGCATTTATATTATAAAAAAAATAATCTTTCAGTTGGTTTTTTCACCACCAGATGTTAGCTTGAATCAAATAAGTAGTCTACCTTACTTGAATCCTTTACTTGGTCTTTAGAAATGAATGAAAACCTAAACTATCACATATATACTAAGTATGGCTCTTTAAAAATTATTTGAATTAGGTACCTTTGTTCTAATGTTAGGGTCTTATTCATTCTTGCAGTGTTGTAATGGTAATAGACTTTTCATTACAACTTTGTAGAAGTTGTAAATTACAAACTTAATAATATTGATATATAAGACAAGTTATTAAAGATTAGAGATGGAGTTTGTCTTACTAAAATATTTTGCTTTCAGAAACTGTTGCTCCTTCTTTGGCTTATGTCAACTCTAATAGCTGTACTGTTTGTAGCATGGCAGAATTCTAAAAATACTGTAAGATTATCATCCATTGTGAGAAAATTTTTTCATGGTGTTGTAATAGTTGTCTACATTCCTGGAATTCTTTATGATCTTGATATGATGTATTTAGCTAGTGGTGTTGCATTTGCCATTTTTACCATCCTTGAGGTAAGGCAGGAAAAATTATTTAGAAAGAAATTTAATATTTTTATTGCATTAACACACATGTATATAAAGTTCATTGAAATAACTGTAAAGTGTGAAAATAAATGTCTAAAATAAGATGCATTCATTACATAGTTAATGCTATTAAATAGATATTTAAATTCCATATTTACATACCAAATTATTATAAACTTATCTTTTGATGACATAAATAAATATTTATAGAATATTGTACTATGGCCTTGTTGCCAAGGGATTTATTAAATAATGTTTGATCAAGCCACTTCAGATGTATTCATGTTGTTCCAAATTCTGCTTTCCTTGTAATTGAACAAATATGACATTTCCTTGATAGCATTCCCAAACCTTCTGCTTGCTGTGAAGATATTTTCAGGCACAAACTTTATTTGCCTACACTTGGATAAAGTTTAAACTAAATTTATTATAGTCTAACCAAGTGCAAAATAAACTTCCAGAATCTTGTTTTATTTAACAGAAAAATAGTCAACTGCTTGTGATAGAAAAATCATTAGATCTCCATGGAGTTACAGAATTATTGTCAGATCCTCATTATTAAATAAGTGCTCATCAAATCATGTCTTTAACTTGTTCACTGTTTCAGTACTCACCACTCTCAGGCAGTATTCCACTCACCCACTCACCACTCCCAGAAATGGCTTGGTCTATTCCTGTCCCCATCTACGCTATGAAAAATCTCCTCTCGATTAATCTGGTACAAGTCCTTCACTAGCTTCTCTGCCAGGCTCTGCAGATGACATGCCCACAATCTGTTTTTATACCTAATAATTCAAAATATCTGTTACCTGATGCTACCTTAGTTACTCTCCTCTGGATCCTTTCTAGAATCTCTTTGTCTCCTCAAAGATCAGAAAACTAAATCTGCACATAATGATATGGGACCTGATCAAGACTAACAATAACTTCTTTTCTTCTATTCAATGTCTTCCTCATCATTACCATAATGTGTTATGTTGTCCTAATAAATTTTAGGCTTTAGATGTCTCCCATCATCCCCACCAAACTGTATACACAGCATCTCATTTTTGCTTTCTGGATTTCAAAACCTTACACTTCACAACATTGAATTGGTATTCCCACTCCTGCCCACACATCTGGTCTGTTCAAATCTTTAGAGAATCACAAATTCTGTTTTAACTCCTTAGTTTTCTCCAACTTTACGTCATCTGCAAACAATTGTTCATTCCCATTTAAATTTCTCCTAATATCATCAACATATAAGTTAAACAATATAATGGCTCTAAAGCAGATCCCTCTTACGCTGTTCTATCAGTTATTATTACTATTTGTATGCAAGTTGCTGCTACCTCTCATATGGCATCTCTCATAATCTTTTGCCAAATCTAGCTATATGAGTTATAATCTATTGCCAAATGCTACTGTATATGTATCTCCTTTGTCTAATATATCTGTCATCTTGGTATAATGTGCAAATAAACTGTTGAAACATTACCTCTCTTTAACAACAAATCCATGCTTATCTTTAAAAAGAATCCTGCTGTTATCAAACCAGTTTTGGATCCTGTCCCTTGCCAATCTTTCAGCACCTTAATGAAAAAACCCTATATATGTAGACTGGCCACGTAATTTGAATCCCCAGTCATGGCACCACCTTTGTGAAGTGGAACAGCTTTACCTTCCTTCCACTTCTTTAGGATCCTTCTGTTGCAAGGCCCTTGTTTAATAGGTATGTCCAGATGACAACTTAACTCCAGAACATTACCTTATAATATGCAGTGGTGTATATCAAATCTGCCTTATTAATGTTGAGTTTACTTAATTCCTCATATTCCTCCTCCTCACTCACCATTAGTCTCTCTCTTCCACCATTCCTTCCTCACTGCACAGTATTGCACTTGCAAAGATGAAATACCTTGCCTTGATGAATTGTTCATTAAATACTTCAGCTAATATCCTCTTTGTTCACCTTCTGTATGTGTTTCCTGCCTATGAAATGTAAATCTATAGCACATTACTATTGGTAAGGAGTTCAATAATCTGGAAACTATCCTCCTACCTAGAGACCAGCATGGAACTTTTTCAGACTACTTCAGGTCTTACATGATGGGTGATAGTAGATGAATTCTGCCTAAAGACATTCACAAACATTCATGCCTGCATTGGAATTTGAACCCACAGGCCATTCACTGTTGAGTGGATACACTCTCTACTTAGCCAACCTCTCTACCATTTCCATCAACTAATGTCATCCTTTGATAATTATTCTTTTTTCTACTATACGCATTATCTCGATTAGCTAAGTCCTGCTCATACTGCACTTATGCATTGTTTACAACCATATTACCTCTTCCATGCTTCTTTTTTTATATACTTCTCATGAACTGATTATTGCTTTCATGATGTCTTTTTCCAGATTATCTGCTTAATTTCACTATTCATTAACTTTATATCTACCTACCTTAATTAATACCCTGACCTTTGGAGTACATTTAGATATTGCTGCTGTTAAATACTTCTTTGCCTAAGCAGCATTAATTATCTTTCCACCTAAATTATACTTGACAGGATATGTTGTGTGTAGAAGCAGTTGACTTTGCATAATTTACTTTATTTTCCAGTACACACACACACACAAGCTTCAATCTTTTCTTCTCACTCCTTATTTCATGCTATTGCTCCCTGCATATCACCATCTTTCCATAATCAACAGCCTTGTAGTTTCATATACATCCTTTCTTCAGAAGCCTTTGTGGTTGGCCACCACCCAGGTGACCACATGGTCACTTTTGCTAAATGGAAACAAATTTGACTCCTCAATTCACAATAACATTCTTTGATGCTGGGATCAAATTCAAGCCACTCCATCTTTATGTTCCTCTATTACATGCTGCATCAGATAGTCATCTTTCAGAAACTCAGGAAATTAATTTCCTTGCTACTGCTTCTTTTTTTTCAGTTCATTCTATATTTCTGTACTTCAGCTCACCCATAACAATCATTCTCATCTCTTGTTTTCTAAAGCAGTTTGCATTTACATTTCTTTTAAAGATTAAAGATTTCATTGTTATCATCCTCCTCCACATTTCCAAGTCTAGTGCAACATTCCACTAATTATCTCATCCTGTCTAGCTCCAAATCATACTATTGTTACCTGAAACACACAAAAAAAAAAAAAAGCTTTAATCTTTTGCTACTATCTCTGCTACTATTTCTTTCCCTTGCATCTTCATCTTGAGTAGACACAATTCCTTTATCATGCAATACTCTCTTCCCTCTTGCTGTTATTATCTTCATGGAAAACACATCCATGAAGATATCCATGGATATGTTTTCCATGGTAATAGAGATGAATATGGAAACACATCCATCTCTGTTACCATTAGTATATCATCCTCATCCAACCATGTTTTACCCATACCAACAATTTTCAGGCAAATCAATTCAATTTTCATAACAAGTTGTGTCCCCTTACTATTCCTGGTATTTGCAGTATTTGCAAACAAACTGTAATTTATTTTTGGATCTGTAACCAGCCCTACCTTTCCCCGGCCAACTGCCATTCATCCTAAAGCATTTCCTCTTTGCATTAATATACATTTGCTTTGGCTTTCCAATATCCACTTACCTCATGTTTCTGGTATCCACTCTCCTTCACTTTCCATTGTCCATCTTGTATACCAGTTCTCTCATTCTTAGCCCTTTCTTCTTCTCCTACTGTTCTCATAGCACTCTTCTTTCCTTATTCATTCATAACTCCTCCATCAACTTCATTTTTTGACACCTTGCTCTTTCATGGCTCTTGCTTCAGGTTTCTCATTCACTTTTAACCCTCTCATTACTTCTATTTGAACAACACTCTCTCTCTCTTCAGATCACTCATATAAAACACATTCAGTGCAGTTCATTACCCTTATACATTTCCATGTATTCCTCTGAGGATACCTAACTCCTACACTACCTTGAGAGTGCTCAGTTAATAAATAACTGCCAGTATGAATTCTACCAATGCCAATCAACAGGGGACCTGCTCACTTATGTCATCCACCTCTGGATAAGTACTATGGAAAAGTTTGGTGAATCCCAAGTGGTTGTTCTTAATGTTTCCAAGGTATTCAACCTGGTCTCGCACAAGAGTCTATTAAGCTCCCATTATTTGGTCTGTCTCATGACTTCTGTAACTGAATTGCCAGCTTTCTGTTTGGATACACACTACATGTGATAGTGAATGGTTTTTTATCTTCTAACTATGCAACTAACCTAAAGCCGGGTTTTTTTCCTCTCAGCCACCTTCTTCTCTCTGTATACAGGTAACCCTCATATAACACGATACTTATACAACGCGGTCTACAAATTGTAGTAACCCTTTATCTTTTCATATATTTTTCATCACGTGACTTAAAAATCAAATTTTATCTTCGTTAAATTTGTGTCTGCCCGTATCGCGCATGTAGTTATAAGTAGCGAACTCATATTAGGGGAAATACCCGTTAGCATGCATGTTCAGCAATTGCTTACCATATAAAGGGTTACTACAATTTTTATAGTAATGGCCACATAGAGGGTTTTTGCGACATCGTTGAAAACGAAATTAGTGAATTAATTCATGGGGAAATAGATTTAAATTAGGAGGAACTGGTACAGTTAATAGATGACGTCGAACCAAATGGCAGGGAAAGTTCTGCCGAAGATTCTGATTGTGATGAATCCATTAAAGAATTCAGTTTAAAGAAATTAGCAGAAGGATTGGACTTGACAAGAAAGTTTGGAAGTTATTTTATGGATAATGATCCCTCAATGGAGCGCTCCGGAAAATTTATGAGACAATTGGATATTTGTTTAGCTGCATATTATGAACTTAATAAAAAATTGCAGCATAGTGGTAAGCAAGATCTTATTACTGACTTCTTGATAACTAAACATGCCGAAGTATGCAATGAGAATTATACAAATGACGTCCAAGAGATTTCAAGTGATGACAACGTCCCACCACTCGTAAATAAAGAACATCTGAGAAATGTTTGTTTTGAAGACGGTGATTACAATTAAATTGTGCACTTTATTTTATTTTGCCTAAAACGTTTATGCATTATGAGCAATAAAGTTTATGCACAATTTGTATTTTTATAAGTTTATACTATGTATTTTGTTTCATAGTTTATATGTTTTCTTAACTTACATGAATTACCTGAATTAAATAAAAATATTTTTTGTTGGATATGTCACTGTTTATATGATTAAAAAAAACGATTTCGGAACATAACCCTACTTTGTCTATGTGATCTGAGTCTCGCATAACGCGATTTATATAACGCGGCATTTCTGTAGAACCTAACATCCGTGTTATATGAGGGTTACCTGTATATATATCAGTGACCTACTCCAGTTGACCACCAATCCAGTATATAGTTTCACCAATGATAGTACACTGCATTCTTCCTTTTCATTTCATAAGCCTTGAACTACACAAATGACCACAACTTACCAAGTAGCAACTCCTACTACTTTAAATTCTGATCTCTAAACCATTCTTCAATGGGACTTAGATAACCTGGTCAACTTCAGTGTTAGAAAAGCACAAAAAAAAACCTTGTTCTTTCAGTCTTAGCTTAGATGACATCTAAATCACTAAGCTACAAGATGAGATTTCCCTCCTTGGGATTACCCTGACATCAAGCATTCATTGACATAAACACATTATACCATTGCCTCCTCAGCATCCACGTAATTAGGATTTCTCTTTCATTCAAGACATTACTTAACCTCCAGACAACTATTAACCCAACACAAATTGCAAATCTGCCCAACCATCAAGTATTGCTCACATATTTGGAGTGGTGGCCCTGAGAGCTGCTGCATCCAAAAAAATTAGGATTCCTCTTTCACTCAAGGCATTCCTTTACATCTGAACAGCTATTAACACTGTACAAATCAGAAATCTGCCCAACCATCGATTATTGCACACATTTGGTTTGAGCAATACTTAATTCACTACAGGGAGCAATCAGATTGATTAATGACTCACCTCTTACAAATGCTTTCCATCCACTTTCACATGTGTTTAGTTCTGCTGTATCAGTATTTCTTCTCCCCCCTCTACCAAATCCATTGAAACGCATGTATCCACCACACAACACTCCTTCACAGTTCAACTCCAAACTCACAGAGCGAGCTTCTCTTCCTCTTTCATTCCTTCCACTGGAACTGTCTTCCCTCTTATGTGTTTTCCAAGGAATATGATGTACAGATCTTCAAATTTTATGTGAACAAATTTCTCATTTTTTAACTCTCTATGAAGAGAGTTGAGAAATAGAATGAAAATTCTGTGAAGTTTCCTTCATAGAATTTTCATCCAAGCATCAAGGGCATTGTCAGCATAAAATGCAAATTAAACAAGCATGAGTAACAAAATGAAGATCAACTATGAGAATAGTTAAATCTTCATTTTTAATGTATACATATAACTATTGACCATGCGTAGGATGTATGGAGAAGAATAATTTCCCATAAGGGAGATAACTTTATTCCATTGTTTCTATTCAGATTGAAGTGATGAAGTAAGGTTTCACAGCTTTTGTGCAGGACTTTAGTCTTTTCCAAATGATCCAAAGTTTGGTGGAGTTAACATGTTCAGCAAATCCAGATTGTTTTGGCTCTTGAATCTGATGTAGTTGGAATGTTCATCACAATGAACAGCTACATACCTACCAGTTTGGCCAGAGTAAAATAGTCTGTAAATGTAAGATGTTTGATAAACATCATGGTAGGTGGGCAACATAGAGATGCTATAATCATTAGTGACTATGTTAACAAAGAATTCGCTGAAGTCATTAGACAAGAATGATGTTAGTGAAATTATTTCTTGTGTCAGTGACACTTCAGTAGAGCATAAAGAGTAATCCCAATGGAATGAGAGTGTTAATAGTGCCAGATTTTTGACAAGGATGGTAATGTGACTGAGCATGGATATAAAGTCCTGTATGGGTTTATACTGACATTGGCCTTGATGGTTGGGAAAAAATTCTGTGAAATAAAAAAACTCCCACACAAGTCTTTATTGTTATTTATTGTAAAAGAACCAACTAGTTGGGTACCCAACACAAATGTGTTACAGTATTTTAATATACATTGAAGTAACTATAATTGTCCTTTTTTGATTTCAAACAATTTTATTTGCAAATGAATATCATGAATGCAAACTTGAGTAAATTATCACTTATAATTTCCAATCATAGACTCAGTTTAATATGGAAATGAACTGAATTCAAAAAATTGAGTTGAAAGTTACATCGTGTTATGTGAGTGATGTAGACAAGTCAATTTCTTTATTTTGTAGTGTGCACGATTATTGAACATTCCACCATTTGGAGAACTTCTAAACTCAACATTTAGTATTTTTCTTGATGAAAAAGATTCAGGATGTCTGATTTTGACTCATATTTACCTTCTTGTTGGATGTTCCTTTCCTTTATGGCTATATCCATTGAATCTTGAAACTGCTGGTAAGTCAACATGTAATGTTCCACTCACTATACTAATATCAATAAATAGCCCATGACTATGGATATCAGAATATCTTTACTCTAGCTATTTTTATTATTGTGCAGTATTACTAGAGGACTAATAAAAATTCTCTGCTAGTTGATTTCTGGCCTTTCTTAACTTTGAAAAATACAGATATATTTCATCTAGAAAATGTCCCGAAAATTTTTGTTAGAAGAAAGATTCAAACATAATCTTCCATTGCCACTAGGATTTTGTTATAATTTGTATCTCTGGAATAAGAGACTTAAATATTATGCATTTTATTGTCTGTACTATGAAAGCATAATTGCAATCATTGACAAATGCTCCCATTATTTCTAACTTACTCATTTAGTATCATGAACTACAATGAATAGTATTAGTAAAATATTTGCAGTTATAATAATTCCTGAACAGATAAATTTTATGGACTTGCACATGTAAAGTTAAAAAAAAAATTCTCTTGCAGTTAATATATCACATTTAGGCTATACATTCAAATGACACAACTCTTCTCTTCCCCTTCTACTACACCTGTGTTCATTTGTTTCTTTAATCAGTTTATCCTTATTTTCAAAATCATTTGTTATTTTATTAAGTATGTTATGTTATATGTTATCATATGTTATTATCTAATTAAGTATATTAGCATATTATTATTATTATTATTACATAACACCTCCAGGGAGTCCAAAGACTCATCGAGGGAGAGTACCTACTCTACAACTCTCCGTCTCCACCAATCACAGCTACCTTCATCATCTATACCAACTGCATCTACCACCGACCACCACCACTAGGATTTTCACAGACATCCATGCCCACGGCGTGATTTGACCCGCAGCCTTTTGGCTGGAGAGTGGATACGCTAACCACTCGGCCAACCAGGCCGGCAATATTATTATTATTATTATGTGACACCTCCAGGGAGTCCAAAGATTCATTGAGGGAGAGTGTGCCAACAGCAACAGATATTATTACACAGTTACAAAATACATTATTGAATCCCTTCCAACTACTAACCGTACTCAAACTTGCTTAACTTCTTGTGTGAGCCATTAGTAGCAGAGGCCCTACCAATCGACCAATCTTTGCAGGCATATATACTTGACAAGAAATTATATTCTTGTTTTAATGTTTTAATCCTTTATGTAGGTGTACGCAAACATAATTTGTGCAACTCAGTATCTCATAATGCTTTTGCATTATTTCAACCTTTGTGTTGAGTATTAAAATAACTTTCACAGCTTAACATGGAACAAAATTTATATAGACTTTATTCAAAAACTCCAATGTATTTCATCCAATATTATATGGACATTGTCAGGGAGATAGACCATTAACTATCTTCAAAAGATGAATCAAAATAATGAGTCATAAATCATGTATATTAGCTTGTGTCTCAGTCACAGCTGAAGTGTATGATATTACACTATTAGAGTTTTCAAAGGAACAATTGTAATAAGTTGCATAGATAAAAATTCATATACTTCAGCTGCTACTGAGACACAAGATAATATATGCATGATTTAAAACTCATTATTTTGAATTCATCTTTTGAATGTAGTTAGTAGTCTGTCTCTTTGATGATGTCCATGTAACATTGGATGAAATATATTGGAGTTTTTGAATAAAGTCTGTATAATTTTTGTTATATGTGTAAGCCATGAAAGTTATTTTAATGTGTCTATTGCACATGTTCCATTAAAACTATCAAGCTATTAACCTTTATTGCAGTCTCATCAGTGAGAGACTTTCCATAAAACTTTCTTTAGCTATCTCTTATCTAGAGGATATAACAATATATAAGGAATAAAACTCCATGGAAAATATATGACCTCTGCATTAATTTAACCTTGGTATAGCTCTTACTATTACTAAGGAGACTACAAGAAAAGTTGAAACCAGTTGGTTAATCACCCTTCCCATATTATTTTTGCATTTTGATACTGAGACAATTGATGTGAAATTAGCAGCCTCCATATACAAGTACGGCAGTTGTGAAGATGCTTCACACGTGAACTTTGTTTGCTTATGCTTGGATAAAGGATTAAAACAATAATATAATTTCTTGTCAAGTATAATATACTTTCTAACCATGGAGAAAAACTTACCTTAGCTAATTAAGTTCAATAATGTATTTTGTAACTGTGTAATAATATCTGTACACTCGACGCTTACTATAGGAAACACCGTTGTGACAAATGCACTCACTATAACAAATTACTGAAAAGTACCAATCAGAGCTCCACAAGTACAATGCTGTGTTAAAAGAAATTCAATATAGCATTTTATCCACTATAACAATCATTTTTATAGTTCCTATGTATTTTTGTTACAGTGAAAAAAAACTGTGTCATACTTTGTAGACAATGAATTTCATTGCCTGGTGTGCAACCACCTCCCCACTTACTGGAGGCATGAAGGGGCTGATAAAGTTTCTTGTTTATTCTCTAAAGCAGAGATTCCAGATTACATTCAAAACAAATTAAAAATAAAATGAAAAATCTTAGTCTATTCATGATATTAATAATATACTTGCAGACGACAGCACATTGCACTCCTCCCTTTCTTTTTGATAAACCGTACTCTACACAACTCACCCCAACCTACAGAACATCAACCACCACTGCCCTCAATTCTGATCTCCAAGCCATCCTCCATTGGGGTTCAGATAAACTAGTCAATTTCAATGTTAATAAAATCCAGTATTGTCTTATTTCTCATAAAAAAGAACCATTTTCTCCCAGTATTATTCTTGACAACACTCAAATTTCCAGACAATCAGAGATTTCTTCCTTGGAATTACTCTGACATCAAACCTCTCCTTGCATAAACGCATCACAACCATTGCATCCTCAGCTTCTAAAAAACTAGGATTTCTCTTTCGCTCAGACCATTACTTCACCCAACAGCTGTTAACCTTATACAAATCAAAAATCCGCCCAGCCATTGAATACTGCTCCCGCATATGGGGTGCCCCCCCCCAAAAAAAAAGCTCCCTCAAAATGCTTTACTCAGTACAAAGGAGAGAGCAATCAGACTTATTAACGACCCATCTCTTACCAACTCACTCCCCACACTTTCGCATAGATGATTGGTCTCTGCACTACGTGTATTCTACAAATATTTCCATGGAAAATGGTCATCTGAAATAGCATCAGTAATTTCTCCACTTAACACTAAGCTCGTGGGAACACATGCAGTTGCTCAACATCCCTTCACAGTGCACCTTGAAACCGACAGAACAAGTTTCTTCTCTTCCTCCTTCATCCCTGCAATTGCTGTATACTGTGGAACAGTCTTCCCCCTGTTGTGGGGGAATACAATATACAGTCATTTAAATCAAATGTGAACAAGTACCTCCTTTCAAAACCCACTACCCATACACAGTACTATAGTACATTAGTACTGTGTATGAGTAGCCAACCTCTCATCTATGAGCTCAACATAAAAATGAATAAATAAATACTCAAGGTGTACAACTAGAGAAGTATATCAACACCATTGGTGTTGTCAAAACAAATTCAGTGACAGTCAGTGCCAAGTAGAGTAATGTAGGCAAAAAATCAAACTATGTAATCAGATAAAATTTGCTTGTGGAACAGAAGATTCTATAAGGAAAATTGAAGAATTTTTCAAGTCATTAGAGAAAGCAGCTAACAGAAAAAGTTGGTACCTGTTGGCAATATAAAGAGCAGAGTAGGAAATGAATACCAGACTTACAACACAGAAATGTTTTATGAGCATTTCAAAAAAAAAGATCAAAGCTAATAATAATGGTAAATACCTGTTTTATGATGGTACAACATGACAAAATCTCATGCCGGCTGGGGCGTCGCCCGGTTAAACAAGGCCCTCGTTGTTTTTGCCAGGGTGAACAGCGAAAAGTCAGCTACTGGAACAAATCTGAAAGCACACCCCAACTCAACATCACCAGAGTTAAAGATCGGTACTATCAACATAAGAAGCCTGAATTGCAAAGAAATGGATCTAGCTGAGGAATTAGATAAGTACCAGATCGACATAATAGGGATGACTGAAACAAAAAAGGCAAAAACTGGTGAGATCTTTCTGAGCAATAAATGCAAAATGTTATATTCAGGCAATGACAATCAAGGAAAAGAAGGAGTAGCCATTGTATTCAACACTAAATATGAGGCTAATCTTCGTGAATGGCAGGCAGACTCAAGTAGAGTGATGTGGGCAAATATCAGAATGGGGAACTGGACAATGAGACTTATTTCTGCCTATGGTCACACAGAAGGTTCTACTAAGGTAGAAGTGGAGGAATTTTTTGAGGCTCTAGAGATAGCTACTGACACAATGAAAAAGGAAAAGTTGGTCCTTGTTGGGGATCTAAATAGCAGAGTAGGAAGTGATTGTCAGACATACAAAAATATTTTTGGAAAATTTGGAGAAAATAGCAAAGCTAATAATAATGGCAAATACCCGTTGGATTTCTGCTCAGGACATAGACTGGTTATTACTAACACCATGTTCCAACATAAAAATGTGAACAAATTCACATGGAGAGAAGAGGCAAGGAATAAGAAAAGTCTCAATGACTATGACTATGTTATTGTTCATAGTGATGTTTTCAACAATCACTATTAATCCAACAAAGGGGATTTGAAATTGGGAGTGATCACTATTTAATCTTGAGCAGAATAAAATTGAATTTTATATCGAAAAGAATAACATGTAGGAAAGTTTTAAAGTGAATAAAAGTTGAGCAGCTCATAGATGTGAACTGTAGACTAACATACACAAAGATTATTGAAAAAAAAATGAGAGTTTGAAAACAGGAACTAAACCTTGGAGATTCAGTGGCAAGCCTTGAAGAAAACACTGATTGATTCAGCCAGAGAAGCATGTGGTGAGGTTGTCTGCAAGGATAGAAAAATCAGAACTCCGTGGTGGATACAGGAAGTTAAAGAGGCAGTGAAGGAAAAGAACAAAGCATATCAAAAGTTCCTGGCAAATAAATTAGCTTGTGCTCTTAGAGAATACAGAGACAAATGTAAGAAAGCTAAACACTTTGTGAAACTAGCTAAACAAAAGTCATAGAAGGACTTTGGCAAGAACATAGAAAATAAATATCAAGAAGGTGGCAAAATATTCTGGAGGTTGTTGAAGAAGCTTAGAAATGGAGGAAAGAGTGCTATAAAAGGACTTAGAAATCATAATATGTGACATGAAAACGGGAGAAAAAGATATCCTTGAAGTATGGAGTAATTACGTTGAAAAATTACTAAATGAAACAAGCAGTGATAGTACAGTGATAAATAACACTCAACAGGCATACAGTCAGGAATACATATCCATACTTGAAGTAGAAAAAGCCATCAAAGGCTTGAAATGTGGAAAGGCAGCAGGAGTAGATGATATTCGAGCAGAAATGCTTAAGTATGGTGGTATAAAAGTCTTACAGTGGCTGCACTGCATAGTTCAGAAGGCCTGGACAGAGGGACAAATTCCCGATGATTGGAGTAGAGCTCTCATAGTACTCATATATAAAAAGGGAAATAAAACTGAATATGAGAATTACAGAGGTATATCCCTACTGAGTGTTCCTGGTAAGTATACTTGCCAGGAACACTCAGTATACTATGCCAGTATACTTGAGAAGCAGTTGAGAAGAATTGTAAAAGAGATGCTTGGTGAAGAACAAGCTGGATTCAGGCCAAATAGAGGCTGTCATGATCAGATCTTCACTTTACGACAAACAATTGAAAAATCATGGGAATATAACAAAGATCTGTATTTAAGTTTTGTCGATCTGGAAAAAACATATGACAAGGTGCCAAGAGAGAAGCTATTCAATACTCTACAGTTATATGGTGTCAATGGGGCATTATATCAAGCAATACTTAGTCTTTATTTGAGTTGTATGTCAGCAGTTAAAATTGAAGGAAGTACAGGAAGATGATTTAATGTTAAATCTGGTGTGAGACAAGGATGTACATTATCCCCTGTGTTATTCATTATCTATATGGATCACATTATGAAGGAAAGTGGTATTAAACATGATATGAGATGTTAATGTCAGCCCTTTGCTTTATGCGGATGATGTTATACTTCTAAATAAATTCGATACAAGTCTGCAAGATTCTCTGACTAAATTAAATAACTGTTGTAATAGATATGGTATGAAGGTCAGCAATAAAAAGACAAAGACAATGAAAATAGGCAGAATTGTCGAAAATGTCAACTGCTTTGCAAATGGAGAACCTGTGGAACAAGTAAAAGATTTCAGCTACTTAGGCTCGATTTTTACTGAAGATGGTAAATTAAATATGGAAATAGACAACAGAATCAGCAAAGCTGGTATGGTGGGAAGTCAATTGAATAAATTCATATGGAATAAGAAAGAAATTAGTCGGAACACTAAATTAGCTGTATACAAGACAGTGTTCAAACCAGTTTTAACTTATGGATCTGAGAGCTGGGTCAGAAGTAAAACACTTGACCAAAGACTAGAGACCGCAGATATGAGAGTCCTGAGAAAGATTAGAGGCGTAAACAGATGGTATCAATGGCAATATCATATTAAAAATGACGATATTAGGAAAGAACTTGATATTGCCAGCATCCAGGAATGGGTTAGCATAGCTAATCTTGGGTGATATCACTTAAACAGAATGGGCGGGGAAAGATTAGCAAAACAAGTGTTCTCTGCCAGGTTGGCAGGAATACGACCAGACTGATACGGCACGATGTGCCTTAGATGATAGAATTATAAGATCTGATAATGTTGGAGTCTTGACAAGTAACAGACTGATTTGGAGGAAAATTGTAGATAGGAAGTTAGTAATTATGTAAATTTTTAATGTAGTACTATCATATTCTGCACACCCCCTTGAGGGTGCATGGCAGGAATTTGATGATGATGGTGACCTGCTGGATTTTTGTTCAGAAAATGGACTAATCTTTATTAATTCTATGTTCCATCATAAAGATGTGCACAAATTCATATTGAGAGAAGACATATGAATAAGAAAATTCACATTCACTATGTTATTGTTGATAGCAATATCTTCATGCTGGTTCAGGACAGGAACCAGCATGAAGTGATGGTGATAGGAAGTGATCACCATTTAATTTTGAGCAGGTTAAAATTGAATATCATACTCAAAAGACATGTGTCTAAGAAAGTTTTAAAAAGAATCAATCGAGCAACTTTCCGAGGTGGTGAACTGTAGACTTAAATATGTTCAAGAAAAAAAAAAATGAAGTTTGAAAATAAGAATCAAATTCTGAAGAAAACATTGATTGACTCAGCCATACAAGCACCTGTTGAGTTTTTTGCAAGGATAGAAAAATCAGAACTGCAGGATTTGGGTAAAGATACAGTCATGGAAAAATAAGAAAGTGTATCAAAAGTTCCAAATAATTCAGCATGTGCTCTTAGAGAATACAGAGAAAAATGGAAGAAAGCAAAGCAATGTGCAAAAGTAGCTATTAAAGTCATGAGAAGACTTTGGTAAGGATATAAAATATAAATATCAGGAAGGTGGCAAAATGTTGTGGAGATTATTGAAAAGCTAAGAAATGGAGGAAAGAGTACTATAAAAGAATCAGAATTCATAAAGGTGAATTCTGATTTTGAACAAGAACAAAAAAAAAACTAAATATAAGGATATTCTATGTCTGGAGTAATTTATTTTTAATGACCTGTTAAATGAAAACCAGAAGTGACAAAATATGAGAAATATTTTGTCAGACTATAGAATGGCAGTTTGTTAATTAGATTCCTATGCCAGTCTTGATCAGATGCTTTTGAAATTTTGAGAGTGACCACATGAGTTTCTCCAAATTTTTCCATGGCTTGAGTCCAGAGGTGTGTGGCGAAAGCTAGAAGATCAGCTGTGGATTGAGAGTGGCAGAATCCATATTGCTGGTCATTGATTAGTTGGAAGGTCTCTAGGTGGAGCAGAAGTTGGATATTAATGACCTCCATAGGTTTTGAGAGAACAGAAGTTAGAGTGATTGGATGGTAGTTTGTTTGCAGACTGTTATCATATTTCTTTGGAATAGGTGGGATGTGGGCTTGTTTCCATGCTGTTGAACAGCATAGATTGAAGAAACAGTACAGGATGGTGTTAGTTCTGGAGCACAAATTTTTAACCCAGTAAGTGAGATACCATCAGGACTAGATGCCTTGTTTGTGTTCGGGTTATTAAGGACTCCTCTGATTTCTTTCTGGCAGAAGACCATGGCACCCCCCATTCTTGGTAGAATGGGAGGTGCCCTGGTCATCACTACAGGAATTGGAAGAGAAGTGTTGCCAGTAAGTCAGCCTTGTCTTTGGGTGAAGTGACTATGGTACCATTTGGATGTGAGAGTGGTCGAAATATGGGTGGACCCAATGGTTTTGGCAAGGGACCCGAAGTCTTTACTGCCATTTGGACAGGAGTCTGCAGCATCTGGCCCTTTCAAAATCTTCAGGAATTGTTCTTTTACACCTGCAGTTTCAGTTTTGAGCCTCTTATCTGAGTTTTTTTTTTTTTTTTTTTTTACTGCATTGGCACATTTTTTTGAATTCTTGAGATTGCTCAAGAATTTAACTTGTCATGTAGTACTGTATACATTATGCTGTATACCCCCCCCCTCACTCCCGAGGATACATATCAGGAATATGATGAAGATGGTAAATGGAAGACCTGAGGAAGCAAGAGGTGTTGTGAAAGAGAAGGAGAGTTAGCAAATGGAGAGGTGAGTGGCACGAGTGAAGAGAATGAGTGAAAATGAACACAAGATGGACAGGAAAGGGGGGAGAGGTCAGTGGACAAGGAGGCACTGTGTGAAAAGTGTAAATGATAGTCTCAAGAGTAGTGTGCAAGAAAGGATTAAGATAATCAAAGAGAGGTGTAATATCAGTGATGGGGGATGAGTTGCATCTGAGAAGTGGAGTCAATGGAACTTGTTATAGAAACAGAAATGAACTAGTTGTATGTTTACAAATGCTAGATTCGAAGTATGCGGAATGAAATTGTAGCGTTGATAGAGTTCATTCATCCAAAAATTGTTGGAATAAGTGAGATGTGGTTGAGTGAGATTGACATTCTGACAGGAATAGAGATGGATGGATATGTAGTCTTTCATGAAGACAGACAGGGAGGATGAATGCTGTGCTGTTGATGATGACAGAGGTGTTGTGACCATTTAGGTTGGAGATGCAAGGAGCAAATAGTGACAGTGGTTTCGAAGCAGTATGGTGTGAAGTGGAGGTGTACAGGATGAAATGTTTAGTAGGGTGTTGCTATAGGCAATGTGGAGGATGGCGAGAAGGAATTGTTTCGGCAAATTGGTCTGGCTAATAAGAAAAGGGTAATCATTATGGGCAATTTGAATTATGGTAATATAGACTGGAATGAAGAGACAAATGAATTTTTTGAGTTTTTGAGGGACAACTGTCTTATGCAGTAAGTAACAGAGACTACACGAGGATCGAGGGTCTTGGACTTGATTATCTTGTCAAATCTTCCTTCAGTTGGAAAAAGTGACCATGAAGTGATTACTTGGGTGGTAGCCAGCAATATTAGGACTTTTGTGAGCAAGGGCCATAATTCATGAAGGGATTTATTAAACATTTAATAAATTATTTTTATTCTTTTTTTTTTTTTTTTGTTATACTGAAGTACAGAATCTGGAGAATTTTTTTTATGAGTTATTCACATTTTAAACTCCTTTTTGACTTATGGACCACCTGTATGAGATGGGTGATTATGACAAACTCAGAAGGTAGCTTGCATCAATATCATGGAATGAGGAATTGGATGAAAAAGAAATCGCTGCTGCTTGATCCCTTCTCAGGAACTATCTGGCAGAAGCAACGACTGAGTGCATTCCAAAGGTTAAGAGATTAAATAAGGTAGGTATAAAATGGATGACTGAAGAGGGGGAAGCATGCAATATGAAGGCAGCACAAGATGAGCGGCAGTAATCAGTTATATGAGGAGTACAAAGAGCAAACAAGGAAGGTGATTTTCTTGGTAAGGTTAGTGAAAATGTATTATGAGCAGCAGTTAGCAAATGAGGCTAAAAGAAATCCTAGCAAGTTTTTCAATATGTGGCCAGTAGGAGGAAGAATGATAAATAAACACTGAGGAGGTGTTAAATGAGCAGTTCATTAAAATATTCCATTCTTGAGATTATAACATAATGCAGAACTTGGGAGCAGCAGGAATCAGGAGGAACCGCTGAGTGAGCAGGAGGTGTATGAGGAATGGAGTAAACTTGATGTCAACAAGGCCATGGGATTTGGTGGTATATCACTGCATGTCTTGAGGAAATGTTCTAGGGAGTTAACAAAGCTTTAACTTACTTTTTTTAAATGAGTCTTAGATTGGCCCAAGTTCCAAAGGAGTGGAAAGAGAGCAAAATTGTTCTGCTTCATAAAGGGAGTGATAAGACTAAGGCCTCAAATTATAGGTCAATCTGTTTGTCTAGAGTTGTGGTCAAGGTGTTGAAGAAGCTAGTGAGGACAAGGATTCAGAACTATGTGAACAGCAGTAGAATTCTCTTTGGACAGCATGGGTTTTCTAAAGGAAGATCATGTTTTGGATGTTTTAGCAATCTGCTTACTTATTATAATGTTTACTTATTATAACAATAAAATTATATTATAATATTGCTGTGCAAATTTTTGGCTGCCTGGTTTTCAAAAGGATGAGTTGTTGGAGAGGGTTCAGAGATGATTAACTAAGTCGATTTCTGATCTCTAGAATGTAGAGTATGAGAACAGATTGAGAGAATGCAAATTAAAGAGCCTAGTGAATAGGAGGAGTGGGGGGGGGACATGATCAAGACATAAGTTAGTAAGGAGTAATTACCAGATTAATGTGAATTAGATTTTTCATAGAATGTCTGGAGATGGAAAAATGAGAGGCCATCCCTGGAAGCTGTATAAGGTGGGTGTGAGCAAGGGAATGAATTATAATTATAATATAATTATAATATAATTATAATTATATTATAATATTGCACACAGCAATATTATAATATAATTTTATTGTTGTAATAAGTAAACATTATAATAAATAAGCAGATTGAATGCATTGTAATATGTATTGCATAATATAATAAGTAATAAGTATTGCAAATATAAAAATTGAATGCATTATAATAAGTAAGTGATTGAATGCATTGGTGGTGGTGCATTGGTGCAGAGAGTGAATGTATTTTAAGTCAAGATATGATGAGCTGTTCATGTGAGACTGTGACCTCTCCTAATGTGTCTCTTGACTCCTGATGATTGAGTCAAGAATTAATTATTATTCTTTTATTTTGCAAATCAGTGTTTTTCTAATTATTTTACTGGAAAGAATGCAGAAATTATTTTTGAACTGTTTTCAGTAGTTTTTCATTTATCTTAAAGCAGATTTTTAATGAAAAAATGATGTTATCAGATAACATTTTTTGAAATAAATAGTTTCAAAAATTACTTTTTTTTTTTTTTTCTTATTAAATTCAAGTATATCATATATGTTTGTTATTATGTTATCAGTTTTAGATGTACTGTATCACTGTTATGAATAATGTTAAATTGCTGTATCTTCTTCCTTCCAATTTTGAGATTTTTAACATATCAAAAATTTATATGCATTACTACTTCAGATGAATCTTCACTTGAGCTTAAAAATGCAACCCATTGATGAATATTTTTGTAGAATACTAGTGCTTAACTGTAAAGAAACATATGATGAAAATATATGAAACATGTTGTTGGCAGATTGATTCAAAATTTGTTCATTATTCAAAGATTCCAATTACATCTCTCCACCCTCCATGCAGGAACTGAATTATGAGTAACTACATTCAGAGATCTTCGAAATATGATAGGCAAAATAAATAAATGAAATGTATTATAATAATTGGGAATTTAAATGCAAGAATTGGCAATATGGCCAAAAAATTAATGAGGAAGTAATCAATGAAAACAGAGTGGATCTGCTGCAGTTTTGTACGAATAAATAACACATTTTTGATAATGAAATACAACATAAAATAACATGGGAGAATATAAGAGGGCAAAAATCTGTAATTTATTACATTATAACTAGTAGAAAAATCATGCCAGAAAAAATTATTGATGCAAGAGCTCTAACATCAGTATATTTAGGAAGTGACTTTAGTTCTTAGAAAAATTAACTATCAAAGAATAAAAACAAAACAAAACAGAAGTTGAACACTATGGTTTAAAGAAAAGAAAATCATATTTCATAAAACAAATCAAATACATTAATTTATAAAGAATATGAAACTTTATGAAATGAAGTAAATAATGAGATAAATAAAAATAAACAGGAATATTGGAATTACTACTCTAAAGAATTAGAACATGATTTTTATGGTACTCAATGAAAAACTTGGAGAATAAAACAAACTTAAAATAAAAAAAAAACTAAATGAAAGTATAATGCTAACAAATATTGGATTGGATAAAGGAAAACTTATTTTCCAAAACTACACCCAGAAAAGAACAAAGATAATATAATCAACAATAATGATATTTACAAAGAGATAATGTAACTCTCATAATAACAAAAAAAAGATTGTTGGCCAAGTGGCTAGCATATCTGCTCTCCAACCAAAAGGCTGTAGGTTCGAATCCCGCCATGGATTCCATGAGTCTTTGGACTCTGTACGAACTTTTAAAGAACTTAAAAACAGAAAATCAGTTGGAATAGATAAGATAAAGAATGAACTATGAAAATATGGAGGGAAACGATTAGTAAAAGAACTATGTCATATTCTCAGGACAACTTTTAAAATAAAAAAAAATATTAAATGATTGGTGAAAGAGTTTCACCATACCAATCTTTAAGAAAGGAGACAGGACAAATCCAGAAAACTATGGATGAATAAAACTGCCCTACACTACATTAAAATTATGCTCCAAAATAATTCAAACTATAATAAATAATTTATCGAATTATTTATTATAGTTTGTATATTTATCGAATTATTTATTCGATAAATTCAAATCCTTGTTGTTCATCTGAATTATCAGATGAACAACAAGGATTTAAGAAAAATAGATCAACAATAGATGCAATATTTATATTAAAGCAAATAATAGAGAAATCAGTTGAATACAATAAACCTCTTTGCATGTGATTTTTTGATTTAACAAAAGCATGTGATAGAATACAGTTAAAAGACATAATGACCACATTAAAAATTAGAAAAATTCCAGAATAAATTTTAGAACTAATTAAGAACACACACACACAGAGAGATAACAGTTCTGTAATGAATACAGAACAAGGACAGATTGAAGAGATGAAAATAACCAGAGGAAGGAATTAGACAAGGTGAATCTTACTAGCAGAAAATGAAGATGATCCTCCATTCAGTGATTCAGCAGAAAAAAAGAATACAAAGATATCAACAGAAAAAAACTAAAACAGCGACAAATGCCAAGGAATCCATAAAATGCAAATTCGAAATTAAAGTGAGAATAATTGAACAAGTTAGTAAAATTAAATACTTAATAATAGAAATAAACAGTTACACACAAAATGAGGTACAAGAGTAAGTAATAAAAGCTAGAAGAATATGTGGATATCTCAACAGCTTCGTCTGCAAGAATAAGAACATAAGCAAAGAAACAAAAATAACAGTCTGTAAAGGAGTAATTAGTCCATTACTGACGTGCAGCGGAAACATGTGCAAATACTAAAGAAATTAGACAAATCAATGAAATTAATGAGATGAAAACATCAAGAAAAATTGAAAATGTAACAATATTAAATAAAATCCTGAACTTGCAAAGCAGAGAAAATTGTAAAATACAACCAATAAATGATTGGATCCAAAAGCAGAAAGGAGAAGAATGGTAAAATCATATAGAAAGAATGCAGGATAACAGATGAACAAAGAAAATAAAGAACTGGATACCAAAGAGTGAAAGAAATAGAGGAAACCAAGGAAAAGATAGTATGATGATGGTCTTTACAAACAGACATCACAAGCATTTGTGCTTAATGGCGAAAATGAAGAAGACATTTAAAGTGTCTAATTTCCTGATGGATTTGAATTTTTTTGCATGGAGTATTTCGCATTTCACTGTTGTATCTTGGATCTGTAACTTCATTTTACTATATCAAGTAGTAAATAATGATTGTTATTATTATTATATGGACACCTCCATGGAGTCTGAAGACTCATTACAGAATACCCAATCTATCCACACAATCTTTCATACCTCTCCTTGAACCCATTAACAGAAAAAGCGCTCACAATTAATACTGGCAACCCATTCCACTCATTCACAATTCTCCAAACAAAAAATCTAGTCCTCACACCCTTTATTCAACTACCAGGGATGACCCCCCCCCCCTTGTTCTGGCATTTTCTAGCCAAGTGCTGAAACATTTCCCCTGCATCTATCCTATAAAACCCTTTAAGCAACTTAAATGTTTCTCTAATATCCCATCTTTTTCTCCTATCAACCAACTTCTGCCATCAACACACTTTCAATATATCCTCATAGGGAACATTCCTCAAGTCACTCACCTTTGAATACTCTCCACTGCTTCCTCATCTCCAAGAAACCCAGGAGACCAGACTTGAGCACAGTAATCCAAATGTGGGCATATCCAGTCATAATAAAGAGGAATAGCAACTTCCTTATCTCTACTTGTTAATGTGGTCTTCAATAGCCAAGTGATCTTATGGTGATCTTAGCAATATGTCCTCTAAAATTTACCTCTCTGTCTACAACCACCCCTAAATCTCTAGCTTCATCTATTTCCTGTAGTACAGTACCATCATTGTGATACACGGCTTGTAATCTATTTTTCCCAAAATGCATAACACTACATTTCTCCACATTAAAGTGACACACCAATTAACTTTTGCCCATACTGACAGCCTATTTAAATCTTCCTGCAAGCTCTCCACATCACCTTGATTAACTATTACTCTACCTAATTTTGCATCATCAGCAAACAACTGAATGTTTTCTTTCAGGTTATTTCCCTATATCATTTATGCACAAATTAAACAGCAATGGTCCTAACACTGAACCTTGCTGAACACCACTAGTCATGAATCACTCAAGGTAAAAATTGTTTTTGCCTTGATTCTCTCCTCTATATACCACTTTTTGATATCTGTCCAGCAGCCACCCTCTTACCTATTTAACCAGTGTCATGTCCATTCTCATTTGTTCTAATTTGCATAAGAGTTCCATGGGATATTTTATCAAATGCATTTACAAAATCCATAAAATCATTGTGTAGCCATTTCCTTTATCCAATTCAGCTATTATTCTATTATAAAAAGTTAGTAAATTACTAAGGCATGACCGACCCTTCACAAAGCCACGTTGACCCTCATACTGTAGCATATTTTTATCTACCCATTCTTGAATTCTCTTTCTGGCCAAGTTTTCTAGTACTTTTACCACCATGCCTGAGATACTGATTGGTCTATAATTTGCTACTGCAGTCTTAGAACCTCCCTTATGCAAAGGAATTATTTTGCTCTCTTTCCACTCCCTTGGAACTCTGGCAGCACTGAGGCTTAAATTAAAGAGCCTGGTCAAAGGCATTGCCAGTTCCCTTGCGCATTCTTTTTAACCCGAACCGATCTAATCCTACAGATGTATTTACATTGAGATTCTGCAATATCCTAAGAACATCTGTTCTCACATCAGTGTCTGTCACATACGTTAAAGCAGTAACCTCACTAGGATGATATACTGTTTTCAAGTAGTCACTCAGTAACTCAACTATTTTATCCGCTTCTGTCTCCTCCTCATGACCATCATCTCTCATTAAGGTTAATCTTTCATAGTCATTCATCCTCTTACTTGCCACATAGCGAAAGAACTCCTTGGAATTTTCTTGGGCCTGTTTGGCTAGAGATTCTTCTCATAATCTGATTTTGCCTTCCTTACCATGCTGGGCCTTATCAAAATGAGATAACAAAATGATAGTGTTGTCTTTGTCAAAAAAGATGTTTCTAAAACAGCAACTATTTCTCTGCAATTTGATTGTTCAGGGCATACCCCCTACCTCCAGTCCTTATGTTCATTTATTTAAGGAATAATTAACAGCTGGCATTATTTTTATTATATTTCCAATAGAAATTGCTGTTATATTTTTGACATAGAAAATGTGTTTATTTATGTCATGCACAAGTTGCTGCCACCTTGAATTGTATTATTATTTTTTTGAATGCAAAAGAAAAAAATCATTTTACAGTTCTCTGCCAGAGAAGTATAAAATGATTTTCAAGAACATTGAATTTTCAAAACATTGAAATCCATAGTGATTGCATTAATTGTAAGTAACACAGAAGTTGTCAGGTAAATAATAATACTTGTTGAAAGTTTTTCACTTGGTTATATTATAAATTAAAGATCCCAAGAAATTATATACTTGGTTTAATCCATTATCCAAGTGTAAGCAAACAAAGTTTGTGCCTGAAGTATCTTTCAGGACTGGGGCAACTTGTGGCAAAGGTGGTATGACTTCACATCATTTGCCTTAGTATCCCATAATGCAAAGCACATCTCCTTGCAGACATGTATAATGCTATGCATTATGGGAAGGGTCACTACCCAGACCAGTTTCGACCTTTATTGAGGTCTCATCAGTGGGAGCCAGACCAGATGAGGCAGATGAGATACCAAGGTTGAAGTAATGCAAAAGTCATATTTTCCTATATGAGTTGCCAAAAGGTGTCTCACCTTATTATTAAAATACTTTGGATTAGAGATAGATAGTTGTTGAGTTTTTCACCTGGTTATATTATAAATTAAAGATCCCAAGAAATTATACACTTGGTTTAATCCATTATCCAAGTGTAAGCAAACAAAGTTTGTGCCTGAAATACCTTTCAGGACTGGGGCAGCTCGTGGCAAAGGTGGTATGACTTCACGTCACTTGCCTTAGTAATTTCATAACTGTTTAGATTTATAATTTGATTCTAGGGAAGTTGGGGGGATGCAGCACAAATTATTGTAGGTAGGTATAATTCTAAAACATTTTCTTTCTTGAACAGCCTTATTATAAATTTCTTAATATGTTTACACTTCTTTTTTTTTCCTATAAAGAAAACTTAGATTAGTGCAAACAAGTGCATGAGTTGTATGAAATGATCCTAACAAGTAGGATTGCTAAGAGGCTGCAAAACCTATAGTAAATCAAGTTATAGTCTTTTTGGAATACTTCTTGAGAACAAAGGTAGATGGAATGAACAATGAACAGGAGTTGATGGAAGTTTTTTCACTTGGCTATGCTACCAATTATATATTTGGTTTAATCCTTTATCCAAGTGTAAGCAAACAAAGTTGGCACCTGAAATATTTTCAGGACTGGGGCAACTTGTGGGAAACGTGGTGTAAGTTCTCATCACTTGCCTTAGTATCCCATAATGCAAAGCACATCTCCTTGCGGACATGTATAATGCTATGTATTGGGTTCGCAAATAAGTTCGTTCAATTTTTCAGAGTGGAATGAAACACATTTTATTTAATATATATAATACATACTAGTCAGTTATATATATTGACCCTCTTTATCAATGACCTCTTGCCATCTGTCCACCAACTTCATTATGGCGCGTTCATAAAACTCCTGAGGTTTACTGGCGAAAAACTGATCCAGGTGTCTTTTGACAGCCTCCTCATCAGCGAAGGTTTTTCCCGTTCAGAGAATTCTGCAATGATCGGAATAAGTGGTAATCGGAAGGTGCCAGGTCCAGTGAATACGGAGGATGCGTCAAAACATCCCAGCCAAGACGTAACAATTTACTCCAGGTTATTAATGGTGTGTGTGGGGTCTAGCATTGTCATGGTGGAAGACAACTCCTTTCTGATTTGTCAATTCAGGATGTTTTGTACTAATTGCACAGGCCAGTCGTGTTAACTCTGAGCAATAGACAGTTGAATCAATCGTTTGCCTGACAGTAACACCTTGTAGTGGACAACACCTTTATAATCCCACCACACACACAGAGAACATGATCTTTGGGTGCAATCCTGCTTTCGAGGTTGTTTGCAGGTTGTTTTCATCTTCCATAATCATCCACTTCAAAAATGGGTCATTTTCTTGGTGATGTCACAGCGAATCACAGATGGATATGCAAGCAGTCATATTGACCTCAGTCAATTCATGCGGCACCCAAACATTGAGTTTTGAAATGTATCCCAGCTTGTGCAAATGGTTTTCAACGCTTGTATGGGATATGGTCAGTACTGCAGCAATCCCCTGCACTGTTTGTGATGGATTTTTGTCGACAATATCCCTAATAACACTCGAATCAACCTCGGTCGGGTGACCAGTGCGAGGCTCATCACTGACGTTGAAATCTCCAGAACGGAATTTGGCAAACCACTTTTAGCATACGTGTCCTGTTAAGGCACCATCCCCATATACGCTGCATATTTTTTTATGGGCCTCCATAGCTCGTTTGCCTTTTTTGAAATAAAAAAGCAAAATATGCCGGTAATGTACGTTATTTCCTTCCATTTCAAAAAATATGTTGCACACATGCAACTGAAGTAGGCTGAACGAAAATTCACTGAAAGGTTATGTGAAATGTCATCTTTTGACTGCGCAATAGCATTGCGCGGTAGCACAATAATAGCGACAGGCGAAGTGGCGTAAACTTGTACTAACGCATAAACCGAACAAACGTATTTGCCAACCCAATATTAAGGGAAGGGTCACAACCCAGACTGGTTTCGACCTTTATTGAGGTCTCATTAATGGGAGCCAGACCCAGAGATGGTGATACTAAGATGGAAGTAATGGAGAAGTCATATTTCTATATGCCAGTTGCCAAAAGGTCACACCTTGTTATTAAAATTCTCTGGATTAGAGATAAGCTGATGGAAGTTTTTTCACTTGGCTATACTACCATTTATATATTTGGTTTAATCCTTTATCCACGTGTAAGCAAACAAAGTTTGCGCCTGAAGTATTTTCTGGACTGGGGTAACTTGTGGCAAAGGTGGTATAAGTTCTCATCACTTGCCTTAGTATCCCATAATGCAAAGCACATCTCCTTGCAGACATGTATAATGCTATGCATTAAAGGAAGGGTCGCAAGAGACCTCAATAAAGGTTGATACCATTGTGGGTAGTGACCCTTCCCTTAATGCATAGCATTATACATGTCTGCAAGGAGATGTGCTTTGCATTATGGGATACTAAGGCAACTGATGAGAACTTATACCACTTTTGCCACGAGTTGCCCCACACCTGAAAATACTTTAGGCGCAAACTTTGTTTGCTTTCACTTGGATAAAGGATTAAACCAAATATATAATTGATGAACCGGAGTAGTAGGTTTGATGAGTTATCAATTCAACTGTAAAGATATTAGCCAACTATTGCTTGTGTAATTGTAGGTTCAGTAGAAATAGAGAAAATTATGAACACCATTTTTGCTAAACACCACCTATGAAAATATCTGTAGCAGAGGTTGCAGAAATTGACATTTTATGAGACAGTGGCTGAAGAGAGTCTTTGACTTTTTGAGACATTGTCAGTTAGCTTAACTGCTCTTTTCTGGACATCAAGAAATTTTAGAATGATTTCTGATGCATCACTCCAAATGTGAAAGCAGCATTCCAAGTTTGAGCAAATTTGGGATTTGTACAGTGTTAGAAGCTACACAAGTGAAAAGTAACATCTTGATCAAAATGGATGCAAGTTTTTTGAAATATGAGACTGGTATTAAAGATGTGCGTTTGTGCCAGGAAAGGATAGGGATAAGTGTCAGACCAAAGCTAGATGTCTTGTCTTGACTTGAGCTAAGCATTATCAGTGGTAAAGAGAAAAACTAAAGTTTTTATTTTTGCAAGAAAAAAAAAGACAAAATTGTATGTTGAATCACCCCATTGAAAGGTAGTATGAAGATCAATGTTAAGACACTGATTTTTGGATATCTTAACATGAGTCTTTTGAGCACTGCATGATTTATCATATGAATAGGAGAAATGGAGAGTTCTGAAAAATTGCACCAGGAAGTTGTCTTTAGATGATGATGTAATATTGCCATCAAGGTGGAGGGGAGACAGGGACACAGACTTACGGAAATTGCACCTAGTGGCCTTTGCAGAGGACCTGAATGCATCACTGTAATTTGTGTACAATGTATGTTTCTACATTTAGCTCTTCGGTCAGGTTCAGCCATGTTAATGATTATTTTACAGTTGTTGCAGGCTTCAACATAGGCTCTTAATGAAGCTGGGGTGTCTTGAGCCACTTATGATATGTTATTTTATTCCCATCAACTGCCAGGTGATTTTCCATGGTCATCTATGCAGTAGTTGGATGAGAAGAATGGTGCCAGGTCAACTTTATCTTTAGATGATGTTGTAATATTGCCATTAAGGCCTCTTGATGGAGAATGAAGGCCTCTCTCTCCAATATGAATAAACTTTTATAAACATGATCACAAATATTTGGATTTGGAGAGCAGAATACAGTAGTGTGTCTATGCAAAGAAGTAAGTCTGACACTTTCCCATTTGGTATTGTAGCACAAGTGGGTACAAGGTTATGGCTGAGAGGATATTGTTCTGTTGGAAATGAAACTTGTATGAGATTATGATCTGAGATATGAATAAACAACAAACAAAACTTAAATTAGGACAAACAGTGCTTTATTAAAAATTGAACATATATGATTTGTTCATAAAATAATCATTTAATAAAAATATTGAGCAAAGTTCATTGAGAACAAGAACAAAAAAATGCAATGTCTGCTGTGTGTATTGAGGCAAAATTAACACTAAAAAAATAGATTCTGACATTTCTTTTTCAGGATGATACAATATTAATGTTCAGTAAATGATTTGATAGACTTATTGAATGATGATCACAGGTTTCTTTTTCCCTTCTGATAATAATTAAAAAAAAAACTACAAACATATATTACATATGGAACTTTCTGATTTTGTGCTTCCATCACCAACAAAATTTAATTTTGTGATGAAAGGACTGGAATATAAAATAATATTGTTTGCCTTGAGTTTTATATTTCTAGCTACATAACTGTATGAGGAACTATGTATTTATGCTATCCATTATCTTCATTATGAGATGTAATAATCCTTCTCACTCAGAAAATACAGGCTGTTCCCAGAGTTCTTTTTTTCACGTATCAAGTATCATCACAATCGAAAATATGAACATTAATTACAATAAAAATAAATAAATGCTAAATGTTCACAAATATAGTAGACATGCAGCTATACAACACAACACAGTACTACTGTGCACAGTTTATTGATAATTTCATACTATTTCAAGAACCAGCAGAGATTGTACAAATGAAACAGAAGTGGTTGTTAATATTGCTAACCAATTGCAGCTTGAGATTTCTATAGTTGATATCACTGATCTGTTCAGGCATACAATGGAGAGCTTAGAAATGAAAACCTTAAAATGGCAAAATGTGAAGAAGCTTTTCATCACATAGAAAAAGCAGTTGAGAGTTGCAAGTCACAAACTTCATATTTTGAATGCTTTATAAAAGTTGCTACAGATTTAAAAAACCCTTGAGCACTGCATGATTTATCATATGAATAGGAAAAATGGAGAGTTCTGAAGAATTGCACCAGGAGGTTGGCTTTAGATGATGATGTAATATTGCCATCAAAGTGGACACAGACAGGGACACAGCCTTACGGAAATTGCACCCAGTGGCCTTTGCAGAGGACCTGAATGCATCACTGTAATTTGTGTACAGTGTATATTTCTACATTTAGCTCTTCATGCTATCGTGAAATTTAATTTTAAAAAAAAGCGAGGACTCTCTTGGAAACAAACAAAAAAATCATTTCTTTGGATAAATAAATTATTGTTTTATTGACCTTTATTTATTATTATTTTTTTTAATGTGGCTCCTACCCACAAAATGTTTAAGTAAACCTTTAGTACATTCAATACCATGGGGCTAAGGATATTTTCAATTTTTTTATTAATTTTATTATTTTTTTGTATTTTTTTCTGTCATTTTATACATAGTCTGGAAATCCTGCTATAGAGACCAAACATGGAACTTTTTCAAGCCACTTCAGGCCTCCAATAAACAGGGTACTGGTCTCATACTAGACAATGAAATTCATTTCCCACCTAAAAAAACATTACACTGGGCAAATTTCATTGTTGAAAATGTAATCCCTGTTTTTAACATTACATCTATGGGAAATAAATTTTCACTTTATATGTGTGCACTAGGAATGAATTAGCTTGTAAAGTATGTAACTACCTGTACCCAACTAGATAAGCTTGCTCTTATCTCGGGGCCATTGTTACCAAAAGCATGAAATGCATGGTCTACCATAACCTTCACAAATCTCTAAGCTGAGATGTGGTGTATGATAGACTATATACATTTCACGCTTTTCCAGGATAATACAATATTTATGGGCAATAAATATTTCAAACACTTGGCTTAGTGATTGGTCACTCAGCTCCCCACCCCTCCATTGATACAAAAATATATATACAGCAATCTACCTTTTATCTGAAGGGTGAGTTTGGATAATTGAAGTACTATTACGTGGTACTCTAAAGAAAACTATTGACACTCAATGGTCTATATCTTCTCAATTTGAGGACTTACACAAACAAGATCAGAAATGAATTCGAAGATTAGTATTTATCTTCAGACTTCTGGCTGATCAGCAAATAACTGAAGGCTCTTCTATCATTATCATTTGGCAAGAGGAATGAATAAGGAGTTGGTTTCTGTTTCAGAGTGCACCATCACTGTGTAAAGTAAGAACTTTAAAAAAAAAATAATAGGCTTCACTAAAAATTTAAGTTTCACTAAAAATTCACTAATAACCTTTGACTATTTACTTGGTGTATGTGACCTCTTCTGTGGATTGTTACCTTGTCATGGTGAAGTGGCTTTCTTGTTCCAGTGATCCTGAGGACATTGCTTTTAGCTTGTTCAATGGTTGGACTACCCCGTGCACTAAGATTGGGGGGGGGGGGGGTCCAGACTTAGACCTTAATGCTGACTGGGAAGAAGAAGTAGTCTGTTTCAATGGCTAGAATGGTGGAAGATGATTGATTCTTCTTCATCTCCATGCCATTAGAATTAAATCGCTAAGCTGTGTATTGGGTCTGTTTTGGCACATCATTCACACATTAAAATAGCTGTATAGAGGCATCTTCCAGATAGACTATCATCATTAAAAAAAAACAAAAAACATCTAAACAAGTCCTCCTATTGTTGCTATTCTCTATTGTGGAAGTTCATGCATATCATATATCAGCCTAATCAACTATCTCCAAACTCACCAATAGATCAATTTTAGAGAATAGTCATACTCATTTCCTAGTGAATGCCACTGATGTATTCAATATTTTACATAGTTATTACATACAATTCCTTGTGACCTCACAGTTTCATTTCTTGGTTGCAGCCAGCAATATACATGCTTTCTATATATTATGGCAAACTGCAAATTGGGTTTGGTATTGTCTGTTAATTAAGTTTTCATTTATTGCATATGCATTCATTTGTTAGATGAAATGAGTGCTGTAATGCAGGAAAGAAAAGAAAAGAAAAATGCAAGTGCAAAAGAAACTTTTGCACTTACATTCAGTTTATAAAACTTTGCATCCATTCCTTCTGTCTTCTGTATGAATTATATGCAAATAACACCAGAATGCCATTAATCAAGGAAGCATATGTCCTCGACTTATCTTACTCTCTTAGAATATACTGTGTATGTTATATATATATATAATCATGTAGTTATTAGATATATTATCCATGTATATATAAATAAAGCCTTTTTTTCTCTCTCTCTCTCTCTCTCCAGATTTCCATCTGTCACTGTTAAGTGGGATACTTTCTTTGGGTGTTGGAGATACTTTTGCTTCTATTGGAGGAACATTATGGGGTCATCACAGGTGGCCAGGTTTGACATTTATTACATTTATATTTTAAAAGTTCATTTATTGACTTCTGTGAAGTTCAAAAATCACAAAAATTTATAAAACCAATAAAGCAAAATCCCTGAAAAATTCAAGTTCTGTCTTTATGAGATTATGAAATAAGCTTGACTCCTATGTCATGGGTTATCTAAAAAATTAGTTCTCATATATATCATTATTTCCTAACAAATAAATATACAGTCAGCCCTTGACTTTTGACACATCCCATTAACATGCTCACTGAATACCACCTCATTCCTATAACCTATAGACTAGGATGTTATTCCTACTTTCATGACATATTATTTAAGAAATACTTTTGCTCAGACTATTGCTGCTACTGATGGTGAGAAAATCTCAGAGACTTTTGGAAGGAATATAATATCCTGCGTTGTACAAAGAACGTAGATTGCTATGACAGAGTTTAATGGTGGTGTTTGAAGAAGCTCCTGAAAATACAGGATCATACATTCACAAGATTCAACAAAGATAAGCCTTAAGAGATTGGTGACAAGATAGTGCTAGTTGAAGATTTGGTGTTGGAAGTAGATAAAGAAGATGAAGAGCAGCTGGGTGGAAGAAGAGTTTGAAAATGAATATCCTATAGGGCTCAAAGCACAGAAAGAGGAAGAAGCCAATCCTTCAGAAAAGTTTACAACTAAAAAATGGGCCAAGCATTTGCTTCTGTTAATAATGCAATTCAGTTGTTTGAGGAAATGGATCCCAACATGGAGAGATTTAGCAAAGTAGATGGAATGATGCAAGCTGCATTTGCTTGTTACAAAGAAATGTATACAGAACAGAAAAGGCAAACTGTATAGACCAACTTGGACGTAACATACCAAGTTTTAAAGCAGTCCACTCCAGCTGTCACCTCACCCCCTTAATATGAACCTAAACCTTCCACAAGTTATGCATCTGGTGAATCATCCTCAGAACACTTTGTTGCAATTCCTGAATTAAGAGTTTGTAACCGATAACCAAACCTCTCCTGCCTCATCCAATTAATTCATCAGCTTCAAAGAATTACTCTTGTTGCATATGTTTCAGTTGATTATTTTGCTGTAATTGCACTGTATACCCATGTTTCATTATATTTATTACAGTATACTGTAGTACTGTACAGAGTATTTTATGTTATAATTTGTACATTGCATTATTTCACTATAAACAAAAATTAAAATCAGTTAAAAATATATCAAAGCAGACCTACATATTTTAACAATCAGGCATGTTAATTATTAACATGTCTGAATGTTACAAAGTAGTCCGTATGTTCGTATAGTGAATTTCCAACTTACCTTTGTGACTTATGACAGGGTTGTCGGAACGGAAGCCCATCATTAGTCAAGGACTGAATGTATATATATATATATCCTCAGGGAGTTCATCTGTTAAACTTACTTCTATGTAAGTTTGAGTTTCCATTTTTAATTTATACAAGTATGGAAGCTTACATACCTATTTTCAAGAAGAATAAGTATATAATTAAATTTAATTTTAGTTGTTTAAGGAAAATGGCGGAAAGCCTTTAATATTAAATATTATGCTGCAAATAATTTGCAACATCAAATGTTGCAAATTATTAATTTTCAATCATTTTCTGTTCTACTGTAGGAAATGTTTACATCTAATCGAGAATTAGTTTCACCATCTTTTGTTATGTCGGTTACTGTTTTTAATAACTCACAGAATCCTCTGTTTCTGGTATTTTTAGTAGGATAACAGTTGTAAATGAGTAGCATTGTTCAATTATGGAATGTATAGTACTTTAGAGATACCTGGGTATTTGACAAATAGGTATGGTGTTTGGGGGGGGATGAGTTGTATCCTCTTTGTACAGGTTCACTTCCACTATAGTGAACACTACCATAACAACTAAAACGTCATGACCAAAGTTCCATTGCTATATGGATGATCTTTTCAGGAGGTTTGATTCCTTCATTATTCTTATAAACTAATACATCAAAGAAGGCTAAGTTGTCCTTCATACTGGACTTTCTGGTTCAGGAAGATAAAGAACTAGGGAAAATCATCTTCCTTAGTCCTTTAGGATCTGAAACTAAACTGTGCATTTCAAAATGTTCTAAGGCATGACTGTCCAGGAACAAACTCTTGTTCCACATGTACTTTCTATTTTTTCCCATCCTGTCTTATGTTCTTGTCCTTCATCGTGTATTTTTTCTTGTTCATCCTATGTCCTGCATCAGCAGATTGGCACAATGAGTGCAGGCTGTGCAATTATCATGAGAGATTTCAACTATGGAAATATAGATTGGAAGGAGGAAAGTGCATATATCAAGATGGAAATGGAATTCTTACAGTTATTAAGAGACAGTTACCTGAAACAGCATGTCATAAAGGGAGACCAGGGGTTTGAGAGTGTTGGATCTGGTAATAGCATCAGATCTATTTATAACTAGTGTAGCAACTCTACCTGCAATCAGAGAAAGTAACCATGCAGTCTGTAGGAGTTTACTCAACATGTGGAATTTTCAGTCAAGAAGGGGTTTATATGGAACTACTGGCAATTACGATAAACTCGTGCACGGCTTTGAGCAGCACCATGTCATAAGCTAAAGGAATGAATATCAGTAGTCCATGGGAAGTGGTCAAGGATTGTTTGAGAGAGACAGTATCAGATTGCATACCCAAGGTTAGGAGAATAAACTGAGTAGAGAATAAGTGGATGAGTAACAATATAAAGCAGAAGCTGAAAAAAAAAAAAAAGAAAGCATTGTGGAAGGAATATAAACAAAAATGTGATTGGCATGCTCATGAGCAACACAAAGTGCAGGCAAGAAAGAAGGATGACTAGTATGGTAAGGAAGGCTAAATCAGATTATGAGAGAAAATTAGGCAAGCAGGCCTAAGTAAATTCAAAAGAGTTTTTTTTTTGTTGTTGTTGTTGTTTTTCCCCTTCTCTTTGTGCAAATAAGAGAGAGATTATGGAAGGATAACTTTGCTCAGTGCCAGTGGTAGAGAGGTGATATGCAGAAGAAATAGTTGTTACTAAGTGATCACTTAGCAAGTGTTTATCATCCAGGTGGAAGCTTTGCAGTTACTGATGTGACAGAGGCTGATTTGAGAATTAAGTTGGATAAACTGGAGGTACATGGCATATTGAAAAGTACCAGTGTGAATACAGCAGTGGAACTGGACAGTATGTCAACCTGTATGCTATGAGAATGTGCAGAAGAACTGGCAGTGCTTCTGATGAAGTTGTTTAAACTAAGTCTCAATTCTGGCAGGTTCCATGACAGTGGAAAGAAAGTAAGATAGTTCCATTACATAAAGGTGGCTCCAAGACAGAAGTAGCCAACTACAGACCAATTAACATCCCTGGAGTGGTGATTAAAATATTGGAAAAGTTGGTTAAAGGTATAAGTTAGGAATGGGTGGATAGGAATATCCATCTATAGGGATGGCACAGCTTTGCAAAGGTAGGTCCTGCTTTAGTAATTTATTCACATTTTATAATAAAGTGACAATGGAATTGTATAAAGCTTTCCAGTGAGGATGGGTTGAAGGTGTGTAGATTACAAAATTTAGTTGATAGGTGGAAAAGAGGGGACACGATAGAAACATTTAAGATATTATAGGGGTTTTATAAAATTGATGCAAAGGAAATTTTTCAATATATGATAAATCGTCAGAGAGCTAGAGGTCATCCGTGGAAGTTGTGTAAGGATGTGCAGACTAGATATTTTGCATACAGGGTGGTGACTGGGTGGAATGGATTGCCAGAATTAGTTGAGTGCCAGTGAATGAGTTTAAGGAGAGATATGATAGGTATTGTGTAAATAATGGTTAGTGTGGGTCGCTGGGGATGAGTCTTGACTCCTCCCTCTTAAGTCTCATGCATACCAAAATTGAGAATTGACATTGTTTGATAAGGATTTTTTTTTAATCTTCTTAAGAATATTCTGAGCTTGCAATCTTCAAAAAGGGATTATCAGACTGAGCCAGTGTCAGATATGTATAGTAGGATTTCCTCCTGCATAATAGACAAACAATCTGAAACTCAAGCAGATAAATGTTATAAAACAAACTTTGTAAGTTATAAAAATCAACATGGTATATCACGTGGATAGTAAACCTCAGAAAATCTGTTCATAAAAGAAGTAGAGAAAAATTGATTAGTAGTCATTTGTAGTTATCATTTGTAAAAATTGGTAATCATCTCTTTATTAGAAAATACAAGTATGAGGCATCCACATTGGACATCCCAAGTTTGGGTTGTTCAAAAGTTCCATCCAGAATTTTTTTTACATAAACTTGGTGAGTGTTCCTTCTCATTTGTTCAATTTCAACACCATGGTCCATACACTTAAGTAGTAGTAGTAACACATTGAAACTAGGGAGGGCCAATGTGGATAATACCTTGTATATCAATTCAGAAATGCTGAAATTTAAAATGCAGTTACTTTTGTGACATTATTAGACCGTTGTTTAAGAAAACATTTTAATGGTTTACTAACTATTTGGAAAAAAATTAACTTGTGTTGTAAGCATATTGCATCAGTACTCTTAAATAAATGCCAGTGAATATTCTGTTGTTATTATTATATTACAATGATCTACCTTTCTGATCTTTAAGTAATTTATTTCAGGTAGTAAAAAGACATATGAAGGAACATTGTCTGCTATAATATCACAACTTTTGGTAATACTGGTATATATAATTTGTGGTAAGTAACAATGGTTCAATATCTAAGACAGCATTTTAATTAATTCTTCCAAGTATTACTATTTTACCTAAATGGTTCTCAAAATGTCTTGAATAATTGTATAATAACTTCAATAATTTTGAATTAAAGGGATATTTAAATTGATAAAGGTGATGTATTGTTCACATTAAAATGTTTTTTTTTTTTTTAGACAAATAGCTTAGTGAATATTTTTTTTACTCAACAAACAATAAATCTTGAAGATATGCTTTTACAGTAGAGTGACCAGATTATCAAAACAAAACAAAAAAAAGGACATTTTTTAGCAATTAAAAAATGGGACACTTCTGGTATGCTCTACATAAAAATGGAATAACATATAATTATAATTACAGTACACAGGACTGGAGTGTGCATTATAATTATGGAATATCAGCATTATTATTATATTTATATGAAGACATTATTTCTTCCAAAAGTGTTGGTTCTTTCAAGATGCACTCATAAAAGTCAATACACAAAATGTCAAAGTGTGTCTTGGTCACAATTATTGCTTTCACAGTCTTGGTGTTGAAGCAGTTCTTTTCATCAGACCACAAAGAAAAAACTCATGAGATAAAAAAATTCTCTCTACAGCTCTGTTTGTTCCTAGGATTGCCATAACAAACGCAACAACTGGCAGTATGTTTTTGTAGTAGATGTTTTTTTTTCTTGGAGCACCAGAAATATGTCACACCACTTTCTGTCCACTTCAGCATTTGTTTCCTTCCATTTTGGAGTTCACAACATTATTTATATGGCTGACTTCATCAAATAATTCATCTTCATCAACAATATTGAATATTTTGTTGTCAATATCACTGACTGCTTTTAGGCTAGTAGCAAGGCTTATACGTTGGTCATACATAACTGGTAATTAGTTTACGGAATTAACAACGCATATAAAGTATATTAATTAAAGGTAACTTTAATGAATAACTTCTATATTTCGGCAACGTCGTGTTACCATCTTCAGGAACATAAAGATATGGTATGTGCACGCAGGCACTAACAAAAGCAAATGAGGAAGAAAGCAAGAAACTAATATTGTTCCTAAACTCCTAATGGTGCCCTCTGGCAGGCTAATTTGGTTGTCTTGGCAGTTGGGCTGAAGTTCTCATAATGTAAGTCTCCCAAATTTGGGGTAGTTTCATGCACCCAAATTTGTTGAGGTTAGGAACGTTTTTTAGAGCTGCTGAAGATTCCTTGAATAATCTTTCGTATTTAAACTTGCTGCGGTATATTATTTTTGTTTTCTTCCAACGAATTCTATGGTGGGTATCTAAGGCATGGTCTGCCAGCCCAAGACAACCAAATTAGCCTTCCAGAGGGCACCATTAGGAGTTTAGGAACAATATTAGTTTCTTGCTTTCTTCCTCATTTGCTTTTGTTAGTGTCTGCGTGCACATACCATATCTTTATGTTCCTGAAGATGGCAACACGACGTTGCCGAAATATAGAAGTTATTCATTAAAGTTACCTTTAATTAATACTTTATATGTGTTGTTAATTCCGTAAACTAATTGCCAGTTATGCTTTTAGGCTGTTTGCAACTTAATCCAGTGAAATGCTTTCAATGGCTGGAAATGATAAGTCAATTTGCTTAAATATTCAAGGAAAGTATCATAAAATAAATTTACACTGTCTAAAAATTATTTTTCGTCTTTGAACTCTGAAATAATTGATGACATTTTAAATGTTTGAAAGTTCTCAGCTTTCCTAATTGTAATTTTCTGTCTGAACAATTCCAGTTCTTCTACCACACTTCAGTTGCTGAAATATTTTCCCTCCTATTTTCATTATTGTTGCTGAGCATATTTTCAGCTGGCCTTGCATGAAATGGAGCCAAAGTATTAATTGTTGGTTACTGAAAAATGATTTCAACAATGTAGGGCATTTATCTTGTGATAAAAAGTAAGATCTGAGTCCATCATACATGTCAATAATCCTATTCACAGATGGTAGTAATGATTACTATTTTGTTTATACACTACCTAGAACACTCTTGTATTCAATTTCTCTAAATGCACAGAAATTCTTCAATTACTCTACTCTCATGGTGTAAATGTGGAAATACTAAAATATTTTATTTACAGTTGTTTCGATATCAATAGGCAAAATATCAGCACTTGTCTGTACACCATTATGAACAGCATGAATGTTCATTTTTAACCCTATGTTGAGTCTTCAAAATACATTGTTGGAACCACCTCATTTGTATCCACCCAAGTTGATGTTGTAGTTATCTGCAGAAAATGCAATAATTTTCTCAGTCAGCTGCTTTTTCTACAAAATATCCAATATATGATTTGCAAGCAGTTCTGCTGTTTCTCCAAGGACAGGCACCAACTTCAAATCTCTGTGGTTTGATGTGTCTACCATAACTGACACACATTTGGCTTGTTTCAATTCAATTGCTAATTCTTGCATTGCGTAAGGTGCAGGACATTTATTAAAATTGATTGGCACTTTGTTCGCCCACATGTAAATTTCTTTTGAAATAAATTTCTCACTATTGCTAAGGTGCAGTCCATTGACCTCAAAGAAAGCTTATGTTTCACTGCATGAAATGCAAACAAACCTTCTTGAGCTGCAAGACATTTACTTTCATCAGTTAATTTCCCTTTTGAATTTTTCATGAAAAATGATGTAACATCTTGACTTGAACTGCGAACAGCAGCTGCCAATTTATGTTTTTGCTTCGTCAAATGCTATTTTATATCAGAACGGCCTCCATGTTCAATTGAAAAAAACCGAATGACACAAGTACATTTCAACTTGTTTGGTGTTTCATTGTCTTTCAAGAAGAGATATTCTTCTTTTTAATCCCAAGTGAAACTACACTTCCTTTCGGCATGATAAAATCTGGATGAAATATCACCACTTATAATATATATACTCGCTTTAACTTTCAGACTAACTTTAACTAACAGACCAGCATAAGAAGCACAAAACAATGGTATGGTAGACAAAGTAACCTTGTTACTGCCTGGATGCAGCAGTGCTGCCACTGGTTTGCAGCATTTTTGTTTCCTATTGCAAAGAGAATGCGTTCATAATGGTTCATAATTGTCATAGCATGCATGTTTTCGATCTCAAGCTATCACATGTCACCAGCAGAGACATTATCTTTTCCGTATTCGAACATACAAGAATGAAGCCGTGCCATGAATTCAAAAAAGGGGCAAAACTGGACCTAAAGTTAATAAAAAGGGACAATTAGCATCTTGTTAAGGTTTTGTCGGAACAACAGGACCAGAGTCTAAAAAAAGGATGTCTGGGCACCCTGTTTTAGAGTTAAATTAATTATTGTTTTCATATAGCATAAGAATTTTGATCTGCACAAACAGTCATTATATATGGCAGAAATGTGTGCATTATGACTTTTGTTTAGATTCACCAGAATATGTTGTAAACCATTATTGAATAATTGAACTTTTCTTTTAAGGCCAAAATGAGAAATGGGGTGGTTTTTTGGGCCATTCTCTTGTTCATTTAGACCATTCTCCGTATTCATTAATTGTGCATATTCTTCTGACCAATTTGCTTGTTTTGCAGGATGAAAAATATAAGTTTTCAGGAGGAGAGTATATTTTGATGTCAAGTGATGTACTGTCATTCTTCTTCTTCTTTTCAGCCATTTTCTGTCCACTGCTGGACGAAAGCCTCCTCCAGTTCTTTCCACCTTTCTCTGTTCTTAGCAATGATTGACCAATTTTCCCCAACAAAATTTGACAATTCTTCACTCTACCTTCTTATAGGACGTCCTCGGCCTCATTTTCCTTCTTTTGGAATCCAGTTCATTAGTATGGTGGTCCATCGCTCATCTTCTCTTCTGGATAGATGTCCATCCCATTTCCATTTTAGTTGCTTGTGGTGAAGAATGATGTCAGTGATGTGAGTCTGGCTTCTTATCCAGGTGTTTCACTTCTTATCTTTTAATGTGATGCCTAGCATCAACCTCTCCATTTTTCTTTGAGTTGTTAATTTATTTGCCAGTACTTTTGTTAGCAACCAAGTTTCACAACCATATGAGATGAGATGACTGGAAGTATACACTGGTTAAATGTCTTCCTTTTTAAACAGAGTGGGACATCATTGTTTTGAAAAATGCTTTTCAATTTTCTGAATGCACTCTGGGCAAGTTGAGCTCTCCTATTTATTTCCTTTTGGAGTCCACAGTTTAGATCAATGAGATGACCTAAGTATGTATATGAAGAGACTCTTTCCAAGAAATTGTTTTCTATTTATATTTTTTTATGTTTTTTGGTGTTACAAAATGATTAAACATGATTTTAGTTTTTTCTCTGTTTATCTTTAGACCGGCTTTTCTACTTTCGTGATATAGGTCTTCTATCATTATATTAAGGTCTTCTGGAGTGTTTGCAAAAATTATGATATCATCTGCATATCTTAGGTGTGTTAAGTTTCTGTTATTAATTTTTATACCAAGGTTTGTCCAGTTTATATTATTATATTATTAAATATTTCTTGAAGGACTGCTGTAAAGATTTTGGGTGATAGAAAGTCCCCTTGTCGGCTTTTTCAATTGATATTTTATTGCTACTTGTGTGAAGTTGGATTGTTGCTGTTGCAGTGAGATATATTGCCTGGAGGAGGTCCATATATTCTCCAGGAACTCTGTGATTCTGGAATGCTTTGATTATTGCATTAGTTTTGATGGAATCAAATGCTTTTTCATAATCAATGAAGCTAAACAGAGAGGCAATTGGTTTTCTTCTGCTTTTTCTATTATTTGATTTACTGCATGAATATGATCAATTGTGTTAAAGCCTTTACGGAATCCTGCTTGTTCTACTGGTTGATTTGAGTTGAGAAGAGGTGTTAACCTGTTTGTTGTTACTTTTGTGAGAATTTTGTACAGATTAGAGAGAGGGAATACTAATTGGTCTATAGTTCCATACTTCTTCTTTGTCCCCTTTTTTTAAATAACAGTATCAGAGTAGCATTTTTCCAATTTTCGGATATCTTCCCTTCTTCTAGGTATAGATTTAGTAAGTTTGTGTGACATGGTGAATTATATTGTTTCCTTCCCATTTTATTAATTCTATGTGAATTAGGTCTTCACCAGGACATTTTCCATTTTTCATTTGTTTTAATGCTTGTTTTATTTCATCTGAAGTGAATGGGAGGATGAATTCCATATGCGATGGAGAACAGTTATTTATACAGTATTTGATTTATCTATTAAAGGATTACTATAGAGTTCTTTATAAAATTCTTCTAGCCTGCTTAGGATTTGTTCTTGGTTCCTTATTGTAGTTCCATTCTTATCTTTTATTGCAGTTATTTGACTTTTGCCAACTGATAAATGTTTTCTTAGTATTTTCATATTTTTATTGTTTTCAGTTGTTTATTTTATTTTTTTAGTGTTATAAGATCTTATTTCATTTCTCATCTTTTCCTTATTGTTTTGCATAGTTCTGCATATTCTATTTTAGAAATTAAGTTTTTGTCTTGTTTCATATTTCGTCTCTTTTTTAGTAGTTGTAAGGTTTCCTCTGAAAATTTATGATCTTTTTGTTGTTTGTTGCTTTTGAATTCATTGGCTGCTGAGATTATTACTTCTGTTAGGTTTTTGCTTATTTTATTTATGTCTTCTTCTTCAAATATATTTATTAAGTCTAGTTTTTGATAGAGTTTTTTTTCGTAATCCTTCTTCTTGTTTTTGATAGGTTTTAAGTCAGAACTTCTTGATTTTTTTTGTTGTTTAGCCATTTTATTCTTTCCAATTTGGGGTTTATTTTAATTTTGGCTCTGACCAGTCTGTGGCCACTTACTTGATTTAGTACTGAGGTATCTTGAACTATTTCTTTATTATTACACAGTATATAATCTATTTCATTTTTTTATTTTTCCGTTTGGACTTCTCCATATCCATTTTCTTTTGAGGGCTTTCTTAAAAAATGTATTCATAATATAAAGCTTATTACTGATAGAGAATTCTGTAAGAGCCATTCCTGCTGCATCATGCTCTGGTCTCCATAAATGGTTTCTATCAGAGTAGTCATATAGTTGGGGAAATTTAGTCACATCCAGAGATTGCCCATTCTGGCAATGGGCTTTACAGCCTTTCTTTCTTCTTCTTGGCATTGTAGTGGAGAGTTTGTGGGCTGATCTCCCACACTGGCCACATAACGTCTTGGGAGATGCATTTTATAGCTTTCTGCAGCTTTTTGCTCAGTATCAACTTTGCCATGGCTCATTACGACACCATGTTTCCTGGGGGTTCACGTGGAGGCATGATACTAAGACTTCCTGGGTATGGCCCTTCGGACTTCACCGAAATATTGGCACTGCCATCTATATCAGCTCCATCAGGGTTTTTGACCGTGTTGTAGGTTGCCAGCCCACCACGGAAATCCATCCCAGGCTTAATTGTGCTCAACATGCTACAAGCATGACCGATGGCTAGTCAGCCAAGATCCTGGTAGGAGAACACTGCTAATCCCCCTACTGTCATTATGACAGTACAAATACATGTACTGTCAAGTACAAGTACTGATGCTACAACAACAACATGTGAGGTTGTTGTAGCATCAGTTTGCTAGGGTGAGCCAAACAGACATATTGTTTTATGGCTATTAAATTGTTTGAAAGCTCAAGATTTAGTGCAAAGAACACAAGATGCTTCTATAAAACACACGTCTTTGAGTAGTGCTGTCAAAGCTGTTCTTAAGGAAGAGGATCAAAAACAATGCATGCCTGAATGATTTTTGACATAAATGACAAATGTTTTAGCAAAGTTTGCATTATGTTAATAGAAGAGCAGTTAGAAAATTATTTATTTATGACGTCTTGTTGTTGGAAGGTTATCTGACAATTTTTGTGTATATTTGTGTGATATATATTGGTTTATGGATACTCTCCTGAAACCAAGCAGCAGCCATAGTGAAAATACTCAATTTTCCCTATAACAAAAAAGGGTATGTCAAATGTATAATAACAAATCAGAGTGTGTTTTTTATGTTTGTGAATGTGAAGTGTTGTCAGCAAGACGTGTTTCAGTGAGCTTTTAAGATGTTTATATGAAATAGTTTGATTTCAAAAACATCTGAGGAAATGGGAATCTAGACGATAGATACTTTGAGTTGTTCTAAAGAATACTAATTATAAAATAAATAATTAAAAAATAAAGAACTACTAAGTACTAAAGAATACCCAAAACAAGTTTCATTAAAAATTTCTGTATGTTGCAGTAATGATGGAAAAAACATATTGCTGTTGAGGGGCTCTTACTCTGAAAGAGTCTAAACTGATTCCTAAAAATCTTATTCTTTGTGCAGTCTCTGTGGATGACACATCTTGTATGCAAAGCTGCTAATTAAAATATCGTATCATTTGGGAAACAGAAACAAGTTACTGTTTAGGAAATAATCAGTCGTCTGAAATGCCTATGGGTCTGCTGCCCATTAGTGGTACTGTAACTATTTTGCTGATGTACAAACTAATGGAATTTTAGTTATAGTAGCCAAGTTATGGATGATACTCTTTGAAAAGATGATGTGTTTGAATTCTTTGATGCAAGGAACCTTGTTAATGGTTTTTTTATAGCTGAAGGTGAGTTAGTCAGTCCACATGTAAGTGGTAGATTTTTTTTCTCTCAGAAAGTTGTTTTTCATCACATAAACAAGCAAACTGGACTGGAGAATGCAGTTTGGTGACACGCAAGCTATGAAGATAGGTTATCTATCATATGTATTAATTAGATTTATATGAAAGCCACATTTCTTGATTCTCTTAGACCATCAAGCTTAACGTACCAAGGAAAAGATAGATGAAATTTTATTCACTATTATTATCTTATTTTGTAATTGGCACACAAAGTTATTTAAGCACTTAATGCATCCTTTGAGAGACCTGTCTACACAATGAATGACAGCAAAAAGTACAAAACCTTGATGTTCGGTAGAATGGACAGCATAAACAGAAGAAGAAGAAGAAGATGGCCCAGAATAGAGTGGATAGATGGCGTAAAGGAGTTGTGTGGAAAGCGACTGCAAGAGTTTAGCCACCTGGTAATGGACAAAAAAGAGATGAGAGGAAATAGTGAAATCTGCATCAAACACTAATGGGCATTTCAGATGACTGATTATTTTCTAATTTGATTGCTGTTTGCTTGTTGGGTCTAACAGATCATTTTGAAGGAAGTTTTCACTTGGTATAAAATTAATAGGTGAGTTTCATCTTATCTCATCTTTTGAAATCAGCTGCTAACTCACCTTCAGTCAAAAAGTCTTTATCAAGGTTTCCAATGTTTTAGATGGAATTCAAATCCCTATCTCTCCAACAAAGGGACATTCATTACCAGCTGCTCTACTGAGGCACTGATTTTATCTTAATGGTTAAAAACTTTTTCTTTACTATCCATGTGACTTCTGTCTTTTTGAAACAGTGGGTAGTCTTAACTGTAGTAAATTAATTAAAAACTTGTGTTTTTTTGTTTTACTTGGAAAAATGACAAAAAATCTCCCATCCAAAGCAAACACTATTTGCTTTTAGTGGGAGATGAATTTCATTGTTCAGCATGAGACTACCATCCCACTTATTGAAGGTTTGAAGCAGCTTGAAGTTCCATGTTTGGTCTCTATAACAGGACTTAACTGCCAAATGATGTAAAAAATAAATAAATACAAAAAAACCAGTAAAATAATAATTAAAAAAGAAACAATTAAGAGTTCCTTAACTTACCCACAGTTCTGATATTATCATAATCAGTGGTCCTAACAGGCAAGCACTCACGACCTTCCAACTATTCTTGGGCTTCGCAACCTCAACTGTAACTCATGGATAAGGTGGTTAGCCTTATGCCTCCCGGTGTGTCCTATGTCTGTAGATGCATGCATTCATGCAGCGGGTTTGCTTGTTCTGGGGGACAAAAAACCCGAGTTTCCAGGTAAAAAAAAACAACCTTACCTCCGTATGAGACTGGCTAACTCACCTTTCATCGAAAGAGACCAGATAAAGGTTCCCCATGTCACTGATGGGAATCGACCCCAGGTCTTTCTGACTGAAGTGCTTCATCTATATCAACTGAGCTACAGACGCTCTAACAGTTGTGATATACTGTAGGTTTACAACCGTTCTTGGGTTTGTGCTGCATTAAATATATATATTATATTATAAAACTTTATAATTTTTTAATAAAATTTACACTTATATTTTAAAAGAAAATTTTGAAGTATCTTTTCCCTCCATACCTCCCATGTGATAACTTCAGATTATAATGTTCTGAATAAAGTTGGTATAATTTAAGAATAATTTCATTCTTTTTCTTCTGTTATTGCAACATATTAGATTCAAGTCATTAAAAGAGAAAATATTTTATATAACATTTAAGTGCACATAACTAACACAACAAAAGAATTAGTGTCCTACTTTATCTTCCTCAGAATGGAATGCAGATACCCTATCCATCAAGGAATAGAATCATTTTAAATTTACAAATAACAGTTTTTAAGGTTAACATTCTTTTTCAAAATTGCTACTCCATTATCTTCCAAGTTCAAAAAGGTTTAGGTGATATTGCATTGTTACTTAGCTATATAGAATTAATAAATATTGATAATTCTGATATTTTATTTTTTAGGAAAAGTTCCTGTATCTCCTGGCAGATTGTTGTTGATTTGCATGTCAGTTGTTTTGACATCATTTCTTGAAGGTGCAACATCCCAAATAGATAATCTTGTATTACCATTATTTCTATTTATGATGTTGATGGGCACTTAACTAAAGAAGCCAGAAAGAGAGAGAGAGAGAGATTAATATATTGAATTCCTCTAAATCATGTTTTTTTTAATTATTATTGTATATTGCTGTGTTTTTTGTTGTACATTTTGTAAGTTAAGAAAGATGTTCATTTTGTAATTATAAAAAACCATGACAGTAGAATAAGTCTTTAATTATAATGTGTTATTTGTTATTAATTATAATGTATTTATTTATTATGTTTAACTGGCTTTCCTGCTACTGAATGTTACACATAAGAACATATGTTTATTGCACATTTGAGGTAAAGTATGTTTGCTCAGAATTTTATTGCAAAAATTTTGAATATCTAATAATTATGATGGAATACTATCAAGCAATAGTCATATTGACAGTTGCAAGTTAAAACAGCAGTTCAAGCAAAACAACAAGGTCATACTTACTCTATGTTAATACTTCTTTATGATTAGCGGTTTTCAAATCATTATATCTCCAAACATACTTAAAATATACAAGTGAAATTTCACACTTTTAAAGTTTGGCTTAGTACACCATAAATAATACATTTCATTTTAAAGAATTAATAAAATTGGCCTAGAAGATGAAGAAGACTAGTAGTGTAATACAAGTCTGTTTTGGAACCATTACTGCTGTTTAATTCATATGTTAATGATATGGGGACAGATTCAGCTGTTTCACTGCCAGCCTGGTTGAGTAGCATATCAGTTCTACCAACCAACAGGTTGTGGATTCAAATTCCTCCAAAGCCATGAATGTTTATGAAAGTCTTTAGGTGGTAGAAATTCCATTTCCAGGGTTGAGACCACTGTCCTGTTTATTGAAGGCAGAAGTGACTTGAAAATTTTCCCATATTTGGTCTCTAGAAAACTTATAGATTATCGAATCCTTAGCAGAAACGATGATACTAATACTGACAGTCTTTTGTGAGGAGATTCCTTTAATAATAATAATAATAAAAGCCTAAGAATGTGAGCTTTCATATGATGCAAAGTTGGGGAGAACTTGAGAAGTAGATCAAATTGTGGCCTTACAGAAGAATCTGAATAGGCTGTGTGAGTGAAGATATTAATTTGATGTTGAGAAGCATAAGATTTGAAATTTGCAGGAGTGAGGATGGGATTGTGCAATACAATATAGTTGGTTGGGAAATTTTGAAAGAGGCAGTGGAGTTGCAAATTTGGGAGTGGTGGACAGAGACCAAGGTTAAATTATTAGAACTTCCTATTAATAAATTTCTTCCAAATTGTTTTCTTATGTGTCAGGTCTACAGTACAGTCAACTGTCACTACCCCACCACCACAAGTTTAGAAAGCTTGTTTACAACCATAAGTACACCTTGACACTCTTGGATTCCCAGCACTCAGACTCAGGACTTACGGATCACCCTGAAATTTCTGAATATATCACACTGGATTATGACAGTGATGAAAAGAATTTTGCCATATAGAGATAAAAAGGCTATGGTTCCATAGTATGAGTGGAGCTATTAGCTTGATGTTGAGAAAAATAAGGTTTGAAATTTGGTCGGAGCAAGGATGGTGTGTACATTATAATACAGTTGGTTGGGAAGTTTTGAAAAAGATAAAGGCGTGCAGATCTGGGAGTGGTGGACAGGGATGTGAAGTTCATCATCATCAAATTCCTGCCATGTATCCTCAAGGGGTGTACAGGATATGATAGTACTACATGAAAAATTTACATCATTACTAACTTCCTGTCTACAATTTCCCTCCAAATCAGTCTGTTACTTGTCAAGACTCCAACATTACCAGATCTTATATTTCTATCGTCTAAGCGCACTTTGTACCGTATCAATCTACCTATATCTTGGTCTTCCTCTGGATCGTTTTCCTGCCAACTTGGCAGAGAACACTTGTTTTGCTAATCTTTCCTTGCCCATTATGTTTAAGTGACCATACCACCTGAGATTAGCTCTGCTAACGCATTCCTGGATGTTGACAATGTCAAGTTCTTTCCTAATATCCTCGTTTTTAATATGATATTGCCATTGATGCCATCTGTTCACGCCTCTAATCTTTCACAGGACTCTCATATCTGCGGTCTCTAGTCTTTGGTCAAGTGTTTTACTTCTGACCCAGCTCTCAGATCCATAAGCTAAAACTGGTTTGAACACTGTCTTATATACAGCTAATTTAGTGTTCCGATTAATTTCTCTTTTATTCCATATGAATTTATTCAATTGACTTCCTACCATACCAGCTTTGTTGATTCTGTTGTCTATTTCCATATTTAATTTACCATCTTCAGTAAAAATCGTGTCTAAGTAGCTGAAATGTTTTACTTGTTCCACAGGTTCTCCATTCACAACACAGTTGACATTTTCAGTGATTCTGCCTATTTTCATTATCTTTGTCTTTTTATTGCTGACCTTCATACCATATCTCTTACAACAGTTATTCAATTTAGTCAAAGAATCTTGCAGACTTGTAGCGGATTTATTTAGAAGTATAACATCATCCGCATAAAGCAAAGAGCTGACATTAACATCTCAAATTTTGATATCATGTTTAATACCACTTTCCTTCATAATGTGATCCATATAGATAATGAATAACAGAGGGGATAATGTACACCCTTGTCTCATACCATATTTAACATTAAACCATCTTCCTGTACTTCCTTCAATTCTAACTGCTGACTTACAACTCAAATAAATACTAAGTATTGCTTGATATAATGCCCCATTGACACCATATAACTGTAGCATATTGAATAGCTTTCTCTTGGCACCTTGTCATATGCCTTTTCCAAATCGACAAAACTTAAATACAGATCTTTGTTATATTCCCATGCTTTCTCAACTATTTGTCGTAAAGTGAAGATCTGATCCTGACAGCCTCTATTGCCTCTATTTGGCCCGAATCCAGCTTGTTCTTCACCAAGCTTTTCTTCCACAATTCTTCTCAACTGTTTCTCAAGTATACTTGCATATATCTTGCCAGGAACACTCAATAAGGATATACCTCTGTAATTCTCACATTCAGTTTTATTTCCTTTTTTATATATAGGTACTATGAGAGCTCTACTCCAATCATTGGGAATTTGTCCCTTTGTCCAGGCCTTCTGAACTATGCAGTGCAGCCACTGTAAGACTTTTATACCACCATACTTCAGCATTTCTGTTCGAATATCATCTACTCCTGCTGCCTTTCCACATTTCAAGCTTGTGATGGCTTTTTCTACTTCAAGTATGGATATGTATTCCTGACTGCATGCCTGGTCAGTGTTTTTTATCACTGTGCTGTCATCACTGTTTGTTTCATTTAGCAAATTTTCAAAGTAATTACTCCATACTTCAAGGATATCTTTTTTTCTTCCGTTTTCATGTCCCCTTTATCATCTCTAACTCCTTTTACAGCACTCTTTTCTCCATTCCTAAGCTTCTTCAATAACCTCCAGAATATTTTGCCACCTTCTTGGTATTTATTTTCCATGTTCTTGCCACAGTCATCCCATGACTTGTTTAGCTAGTTTTACACGGTGTTTTGCTTTCTTACATTTGTCTCTCTGTATTCTCTAAGAGCACAAGCTGACTTATTTGCCAAGAACTTTTCATATGCTTTCTTCTTTTCCTTCACTGCGTCTTTAACTTCCTGTATCCACCATGGAGTTCTGATTTTTCTATCCTTGCAGACAACCTCACCACATGCCTCTCTGGCTGAATCAATCAGTGTTTTCTTTAAGGCTTGCCACTGAATCTCCAAGGTTTGGTTCCTGTTCTCAAACTGTTTCATTTTTTTTTTTTTTCAATAATCTTTGTGTATGTTGGTCTACAGTTCACATCTGCGAGCTGCTTATACATGTGAAGTTAGGAGTCGCAATTTGTGAATACACCACAATGGATTATGGCAGTGATGAAAGGAACTTTGACATGTAGAAGTAAAATGGTTGTGGTTCCATTGTATAAGTCTTATCAGGACTGCATACCAATTGTTCTATGCAGATTTGTTCACCTGGTTTTCATGAGAATGAAGATATAATGGAGAGGGTTTAGTGAAAATTGCCTAAGTCAGTTGCATATCTGGAATGTTGAACATGTAGACATTGAAAAGATGTCATTTGCTGCAGCCCTATAAATAAGAGGAGGGGGTTTATGATTAAGATATATATAAGTTGGTAAGGGATTGTTACCATTTAAATATGGAAGACATTTTTCACATAATGGAGACAGACAGGTAGAACAAGATGCTATCCTTAAAAAAAGCATAAGAAGGATGAGATTAATAGAGTGAAGAGCAATCTTTGTGTAGAGAGAGAGGGGAGGGAGTGAAATGTATTACCTGAGAGAGTAGTGAGTGAAGAAACAGTGAATGAGTTTAAGCACAGTTTGATGAAATTTGCTTGTGATGCACCTAAACTCTTCCTCTGGGTCTTTTCCTGCAATTCTGGGAAAAAGCTCTTACTTTGCTGACCATTCCTTTCCCATTTTGTTTAAGTGACCATACCATTTGAGGTTAGCTCTGCTCACAAACTCCTAAATACTAACAATATCAGGTTCCTTCCTAATATCCTCATTTTTAATGTAAAATTGTGATTGATGCTTTCCTCATTTTTTCTCAGTCACAATTTTATATCTCTGGAGTCCAGTTTTGATCAGGTGTTTTATTTCTAACCCAGCTCTCAGATCTGTAAGTTAAATTGGTTTGAACATTATCTTGTATACAGGTAGTTTAGTGTTTTCACTAATACATCTCTTATTCCATATAAATTTATTTGCTCGAGTTCCTACCATACCAAGCTTGTCATTTCTGTTGTATATTTCCATGTTTAATTTGCCAACTTCATTAAAAATTGTGCCTAAATAGCTGAAATGCTATATTTGTTCTATAGGTTTCCATTCAAGATGCAGTTGATGTTTTCAGTGTCCTTGCCTATTTTCATAGTATTTATCTTTTTTATTACTGATTTTCATACCTGGAGAGATATCAGAGAGTAGTTTATTCAGGAGTAGAGTCCAGAAGATGGCCTGTGACTAGTGGTGTGCCGCAGGGTTCTGTTCTTGGACCACTGCTGTTTAATTTGTTCATTAACGATATAGGGAAGGATCTGAGAACAACAGTTCATTTGTTCACTGATGATGCAAAGTTGGGTAGGGCGATAGTGAATGCAGAAGATGTCAAAATCTTGCAGGACAACTTGGATAGATTGGAGTTCTGGGCTAAGGAGAATGGATGTCAATTTAATGTGACAAAATGTAAGGTTATGCATTTTGGGGTGAAAAGATTAGCAGCAGTATACCACATTGGTGGAACTGTACTCCAGGAGATTGATGAGGCCAGGGACTTGGGAGTGTTGGTGGATAGGGAGATGAAGTTTAAGGGGCACATTGCAAAAGTAGCTAAATCAGCTCATCAACTCACTTGGTTGTTGAAAAATACCTTGATGAGCAGAGACAAGCAAGTTATTGTACCCCTGTACCGAGCCTTGATAAGACCTCATCTCGACTACTGTACCCAGATTTGGTCACCTCGGTTCCTTCTTGATGGGGAGGAGGTGGAGAGGATCCAGAGGCGAGTGACTAAGATGATAGCGGGTCTATGGAATGAACCATATGAGAACAGGTTGAAGATATGTGGGTTGCAGAAATTAGTTGATAGGCAGAAAAGGGGAGATATGATTGATACATTCAAATTGCTAAAGGGTTTCTATAGGATTAATTCAGAGGATATTTTTGAGATCAGGACTGGTGGTGGTGGGAGAACTAGGGGACACCTATGGAAGCTGGGCAAGAGTGTGGTTAGCAAGGATGTTAGAGCTGGGTTCTTTACTTTTAGAGTGGTAAATGAGTGGAATAAGCTGCCAGAGTCTGTTGTGGGTACTATGACGGTGAGTGAGTCCAAGGCAAGGTATGATAGATACTGTGAGAATGTCATATAGTTGTGTGGAAATGATGTTTAGGGCCTCCCTCGATGAGTCTAAGGACTCCCTGGAGTCACCCGTAATAATCATAATAAAGTAAAGAGCTGAGATTAGCATCTCCAATTTTGATATCAAGCATAATGCCATTTTCTTTCATAATGTGATCAATATAAATAATGAATAATAGTGGGGGTAATATGTACCCTTTGTCTCACACATAATTTTACATCAAACCTTCATTCTTGAATTCTGTCTGCTGACTTACAACTCATTATGCAGTGTAGTCACTGTAAAACTTATATCTCTATATTTGAGTATTGCTTGTCAAATATCATCTACCCCAGCTGCCTTCCATATTTCAGGTGTTTGCTGACTTTTTGTAGCTGAGGTATATTGATAGGTACTCCTGATTGTATTCCTCTTCTACGTCTTCCAACACTGTGATGTTACTGCATTGTTTATTTAGCAGTCTTTCAAAGTAATTACTCCGAGCATCTTGGATATGTCTTCAGTTTTTATGTCACATTTAACATCTTTGATTTCTTTTACAGTACTCTTTCCTCCATTTCTAAGCTTTTTCACTAGACAGTAAACAGGTAGTTTAGTGTTAAAGAAGTGAAATATTCTGGAGAATATTTCGCTTCTTTCCTAATAATTATTTTCTATGTTCTTAAAGTCTGTCTTTTGTTAAGCTAGTTTTACACAGTGCTTTGCTGGACTTACTTGCATGGAACCTTTGATGTGTCTTCTTCTTTTCCATGACTGCATCTTTAGCTTCCTTAGTCCATCATGAAAATCTGATTTTTCTATCCTTGCAAAAAACTCCATCACATGTCTCTGTGGCTGAATCAGTCAACATATTCTTCAGGGTCTGCCACTGAATCTCTAAGGTTTGATTCTTGTTTTCACTCTTTCATTTTTTCTTGGATGATATCTATGTATTTAAGTCTACTGTTCACCTCTGAAAGGTGATGAACTTTTATTATTTTTAAAACTTTCTTACACTTTTCTTTTCAATACAATATTATTATCATCAGAAACCTCCAGGGAGTTAAGGACTCATTGCTGGATGCCACAGATCTCCTACACCAGACGTCATGCCTTCTCTTCAATTTATTCACATCTAACTCTCACCCCTTTCATAGATCCACCAATTCCATATAATGAAAAATTTCATCATTTGATACAGTTGATAACCTGATTTAATTCTGACATTCTTTCAGAAGCTTATACACCTCTATTATATACCCCTCTTTCTCCTGTTCACCAGTGTCCACATCTACCTCAATCTGTCTTCATAATCTACATTCCATAAACTTCATATCATTTGGTCCCAGGGGATGGCCAGATATCTGCACATAGTAGTCCAGCTGTGATCATATTGAAGTCTTATAAAGAGGGACTTTCTTATCATTATATGTGAATGCTTCTTTCAACATGAACATCCTCTGAGCTGTATCTGCAATTTTTGCAATGTGACCTTTAAACTTCAGTTTCCTGTCCACCCAAGATCCCTAGCATAATCCCACCAATATAATATTCAATTGGAAATCTTGTCAATGCCAAAGTGCATAACTTTACACTTACTGACATTGAATTGACAGCCATAAATTAAACCATCCTTGGGGGTACACCAACTGCTCACCTTAAATAAAGCAGATTCATCCCTTATATACCACTTCATCCATCGGCCACCCATTTATTCAAGCCAATGTCCTTATATTCTTCTTCTCTTCAAGGATTAGGCATTTGCCTGTTCCAGCTTTACTGGTCTTTCTCTCTCTCTCTCTCTCTCTTTCTTTCTTTCCTTTTTGTCTATACTATCTACCTCTTTTGGTAGCCAATATCTTTCTATCCTAGGATGTTCTTTCATTTCTCTCTATATTCCTTGATCTTTTCATTTATGTTATAAATATCTAGTTCTTTTTTGATGTCTTAATTTCTTATATGGTCCAGTTTTGTGCATCCTTTCATTGTTCTTAAAAATCTCATCTCTGCAGCTTGTATTTTACTTTCATCTTCCTTTTTAATCATCCATGTTTCTGAACCATATAACAAAGTGGGAGTGACCATTACTTTATAAAATTTTAGCTGAGTTTCTCATCTTGTTTTTTTATTCAGTGTCCTTTTTATTGTTCTACAGATTTTCTAAAATTTCTTTATTTTTTAGATATGCTATTATGCAGCTTATATAATTAAACTGTGTCATCTGTTCTATTATTGATCTAACATGATCCCGACATTTAAATGCCATGACTTTTGTTTTCTTTTGTGACATTTTTAAATTGTATTGTTGGCTTATTTTGTTTCATTTGTAAACTGATTTTTGAAGCTCATCTTCATTGCCTTGTAATATCATCTGTTCATCTGCATACAGCATTGTATTGATAACAGTTCTTCTGGTTAACTAGATACATTGTTTTATTGTTGTTTATCATATTTTAATAATGTGATCAATATATATATATATATGTGTTACCAGCAAAGTGTGAAAAACAGGCATTCTATAGAATGCCTAGGCGTTTTTTGGCAAAGTATGAAATGTCTGTTTTTTTTTAATATTTTACATAATTTCCCTAGGCATTGTATAGAATACCTAGGCATTATATAGAATGACAAATACTATTTTGGCTATATTTTCATTTTGTTTTCAATTTTGCTGCCATGGGGAGGTTAGGTTAGGTACTGGTGGTTGTTATGAGTGTGACAGATGATGGTTTTTATCGACTTGGAACTGCTGAAGGAATTTTAAACCAATTCTATGCCATATCATAATTCACTTTATGTCTCAAGGACTTACTGAGAGTTGGAGACATTCTGGAATGGCATTTTGAATTGCACCTAACAGCCTTTTTCATACAAAAGCACTTCAAATTTTGGCACTTGGTCTTGCAAGTACACCTCACGAACCCTTGGCCACTACCCATGGACTGAGCTGAAGCGGCTGATGGGTAAAAACCATCATCTGTCACACTCATAACAACCGCCAGCACCTAACCTAACCTAACCTCCCCATGGCAGCAAAATTTAAAACTTCAAAATGAAAATATAGCCGAAATAGTATGTAAAATATTAAAAAAAAAAAAAAAAGAAAAGAAAACGACATTTCATACTTTGCATCTGGCATAGAATTGGTTTAAAATTCCTTGAGCAGTTCCAAGTCGGTAAAAACCATCGTCTGTCACACTCATAACAACCGCCAGCACCTAACCTAACCTCCCCATGGCAGCAAAATTGAAAACTTCAAAATGAAAATATAGCTGAAATAGTATTTGTCATTCTATACAATGTCTAGGGAAAATATGTAAAATATTAAAAAAAAAAAAAAAACAGACATTTCATACTTTGCCAAAAAATGCCTGCTTTTCACACTCTGACTGTAACATATATATATATATATATTGTATACAGTTGGAGCTACATCCCTGACACCCTGATTTATTTCAATCTCTGATGTTAATTTATAACTTAACTGTAACTGTATTTTGTATCTTTATATAAACTGTGTATAGCTTGTACCAAATGTAATGGATATCCTTGTGTTTTCATTATATTCCATAGTTTTTCTGTGTGTGTGTTTTATCAAGCTTTCTTGTAATATATAAAGGCCATGTGAGTCTCTAAATTAGATTCTTGTCTTTTTTCAATAATTTGTTTTACCACATAAATATTGTCTTTACATGATCTTCCATGTTTGAAACCATTTTGTTCTTCTGAGAGTAGATTGTTTGCAATATTTCTAAGTCTTTTATTCAGGATTTTACTGTAAATTTTGTAACCTGTATTTAATAAACTTATTTCTGTGGAATTTCCACAATCATCCATCTCCTTTCTTAAATATAGATATAACCTTAGCTTTTAACCAGTCTGATAGAACCCCACATTTCCTTCAACAGTTATTTATTAATTTTAAGAATCTGTGATGTAAATATTCTTCACCATATTTCCAAAGATCTGTATTTATGCCATTTAATCCAGTTGATTTTCTAATTTTTGATACTTTTAGTTCTTCCAATTTTATTGGTTCTATATCAGTGTTTATTTCTTCATTATTATTTGCTGTTATTAAATTTGGATCGTACCATAAATTCTTATAACATTCTACTTATTGTTTCTCTTGTGTTATGTTGATTTGTGCTATATCTCTTTGTTTGTTGTTGAATTTCCTTAATATTTTGTAGTCTATATCTTGTTTTCCATGCATGTCTTTTTCTATTTTATTAATAAATCTGTCCCAAGAATCTTGGTGAGCTTTTTGTACTATGGTTTTAACTATTATTTTGTTTTTGTGTATTTCTTCTGTTTCCTTTATATGTTTTTGAAGGAGTGTTTTGTATGCCATTTGTTTTTCTTTTATTGCAGTTTCTGAAATAAAAAAAAAATAAAAAAAATCTGTGTTCCAGATTTTTAATGTTTGTCTTTTTAATATTTTTTTTTTCTTTCCAAGCACTTCAGAGGCTGCTTTATGGATTATCTTTATTAAAGTTTTCCATGCGTCTTCTGTATCTTCACTGATTTGGATTTGGGCTTATTTTAGGTAATCTCTTAATCATGATTGATATAGCATTGTAATGCTTTCTTTTTGTAACAGATATACTTTGTATATTTGTTCTATTTCTTATTTACTTCCTTTCTCCATTTTGCTAGTATTTCTATTTCAGAGACTACTAAATAATGATATGAAAAAATTTCACTTCCTCTATAAACACATGGAGCTGGTTTCTTATTAGTAATGATATAATCAATTATAAATCTTGTTCCAATGCCATTGCCATTCCATGTATATTTATTTACATTCTTTTCTTGAAAAAAGTATTGGTTATTTTAAAATTATTGAAAGTACAGAAGTCTAATAGTTCTTGATCGTTATTCATTCAAATTTCTCCATATTCTCCTAAGACATCTGGGATTGGATTATTTCAAACTCTAGCATTAAGATCTCCTGCTATTAATATATAGTCATTTCTATTACATTTATTTAACTGTTTTTGTAGTTCCTCATAAAATTGTATGGAACTCTTTCCTACTTTCTTCAGGGGCATATACACCTATGAGCTTTGATATACTCCTATGATTATGACCATATACTCCTATGAGTCTTATATTCCAATCTGATAGGATACTGCATTAAAGCCTTTAATGCAGTATCCTATCAGATGACTTAGCCAAGTCCAACAGTGTCATAGTGTATGCATTCTCATTATCCAACTCAGCCATAACATTAATATAAAATAAGAGTAAATTGCTCAGACATGACCTCCCTTTAGAAAACCCATGCTGTTCCTTGCAGAATATAGCTTGTCTAAAAATCCATTTCTATATGCGAGTTCTTACCAACTGACCACCACCCTTGTGCAGTGGAACTATCATACATTCTTTCCATTCCTGTGGAATCTTTCCTGATCTGAGATTTAATTTATACAAACATGTCAAGTGCCAAGCCATTTCTGTTTAACATTCCTTGAACAAATGTGTGCTGATATCCCATCTGGCTCTGTTGCTGAATTAATATCTAGGTTATCAATAACCTAAATATTGTTATGCAACAGTTGTTGAACCTCATTGTTATGCACCTCTGTCTCTTTGTTCAGTGTAGTGGTAGTACAGCACACCATGTTACATACACCTGGTTGATAGATCCTAACAAAGTGAGCATTCATTGTTTGAACTATCTCATCTGCTTGTAGCATAACAACAAAATTCTTTTGGATTGCCTTTAGCCTGCACAGTCCATTTCTTTTCATACTCCTATTTAGCTTTCTGTACAATACTCATAACTGTTATAGTCTGCAGTTTATTATATATTTCATAACTCCTCACAATCTTATTCTAAAAATATTCCTTCTACATCATCTGTTTATAAGGTTGCACATCCATTTCACTCCCATCCTATTTGTTCTTTGAACTCTATGAATGCATTCAGATACTACCTCACTTCAGCACCTTTACAAAGCTCCCTTGATTGCCAATATCCTTCTCATTCAGTAACTGATAACATTGGACTAAAGATAGTATTCTCCTGAAGTAGTCATAATTTCCAGCTTTGTAGTTTATCATGTAACCTGTCCTAATTGGAACATTGATATAGTTAGCTACTTCCCAGCACAACACAGTACAGCATGATCACTATCACCAACTGTTGGCAAAACATCTTAACTGAGATCCCTTCTGACTCTATGATCAAATAACCCCTTATAGTCTTATTCTCACAATATTCTTTCTACATCATCTTCTTATGGATCTCTTGCTTAATAAGGTTGCACACTCATTTCACTCCTACCCCATTTCTGAAATCTCATGAGAAGAATGATCTTATCATGAGATTTCTCTTCTATGTACTCAATGTTTGGATAACACTGGCCAACAAAAAAAAAATTTTTTTTCTGCTGACTATGATCTGACACTTGTTTTTTACTAATTTGGGTGCGCTGATTTCAAATATCAAACCCATTTTTCTCTATCACATCAGGTTTTTCCTCTATGGCATTTTCTTTTTGCTAATTTGTAAGTTTTTGATAGTTTTAAGGAGGCAGTACTATTTAGAGGATCAAAAAAATCGATTTTTTAATATTATTTTCTAAAAGTATGTACTTTTAAAAATCTGTTCCTAACTTTTTATCAAGACATTCGAAAAATTCCCGAAGATATAGCCTATTATTCAAAGTGGTGCACAGATCAGAATCGGAGTGCTCACCGCTCTCGCTTGTTAGTATACGAATAAATACATAAGAACCTGCAACGACATGTACTGGCACTTTGAATGCGAGAGAGGCCGATAACTGACCTAATACATTTAGGTGATGAAAAGTAGGCGATGACAACTGCCTAAAACAAATGAATGCTATATGCGTCATAGCAGACAAAGAACAATCGAAATCAGTCAATCGTGAAAGTATGATGAGCGTTTATAACGTTTCAATAAAGTCTCTGGTTTTTTTTGTCTTGTTAATTGCATGTTAGTCGGCAGTGAAGAAAATATATCATGTCTACTACTCGAAAATGTGTCAATAGTGTAGATTCCTTCTGTACATTTGTGGCAGCTTTACTGTTCCCAGTCAAAGGACAAATATCACTGATTTCGTTAAGAAAGTGTACTTTGCATACTTTGACGTAAAACTTGCAGAGATCGGGACAATTCATGGGCTCCAAATAAAGTGTGTAAGTCATGTGTACAAAATTTACGACAGTGGAACAAGGGAAAACGCCAAAAATTAGCTTTTGGCATTCCAATGATTTGGCGTGAACCGAAAAATCACGTAGATGATTGCTATTTTATGTTTAGTTCAGACTTCTGGTTATAATAAGAAGAATAAGAAAAAAATTGTATATCCAAATCTCGACTCAGCAATTCGGCCAGTTGCTCATTCCAATGAAATAGCCGTGCCAATTTATAAAGGACTTCCTTTACTTGAGAACGAGCATGATCAGGATATGCCAGATGTTCTTGAGGAGCAAGACCTGGATGTTGATTTAGACAATGAAAATTTAATTTCTAGTTCTGGAACGCAACGTTTTACTCAAGCGGAATTGAATGACTTAGTAAGAGATCTGGGCCTATCAAAGGAATCATCGGAATTGTTAGCTTCAAGATTAAATGAAAAAACTTACTGGAGCAAGATACGAAGATAACTTTTTATCGTAGCAGGGAAAGTAATCTTGTACAATATTTTAAACACGAGTGTGGGTTTGTTTACTGTAACAATGTGTCAGGTTTACTAACTGAAATGAGTGTTGTACAATATCATCCAAATGAGTGGCGTTTATTTATCGACAGTTCAAGCAGAAGTCTCAAGTGTGTCTTACTACACAATGGGAATGTATATGGCTCAATTCCTATTGGCTATTCAGTCCACTTAAAGGAAACATATGAGGACATTAAAAAGGTTCTGAAGTTATTAAAATATACAGACCATAACTGGATCATCTGTGTGGATCTTAAAATGGTGAACTTTTTACTTGGCTTTCAAAGAGGATATACAAAGTTTCCGTGTTTTCTATGCTTCTAGGATAGTCGAGCTAGAAACCAACACTGGAGTCAGAAACATTGGCCTCTTAGAATATCCTTAAATGTTGGAGAAACAGGATATTATAAATCAACCTTTAATCAACAGAGAAGAAATCATTTTTCCACCTCTACACATCAAACTAGGTCTTATGAAGCAGTATGTTAAAGCTTTAGATTTACAGGGTGACTGTTTCTAATACATATGTGAAAAATTTCCACGACTTTGATGGACTGCAAATTAGAACTTTAATGAGAGACCCAAATTTCATCAACTCTAGGAATGAAATTGAGAAAGAGGCCTGGACTTCATTTACGATGTTTGCGAATAATTTTCTTGGAAACAAAAAAGCGTGCAATTACAAAGATCTAATGGAAACAATGCTTGAAAATTTCCAGCGCCTAGGTTGCAACATGAGCATAAAGCTTCATTTCCTATACAGTCATCTTGATAGATTTCCCGAGAATTTAGGTGCTGTAAGCGATGAACAAGGAAAAAGATTTCATCAAGACTTAAAAACTATGGAAGATCGGTACCAAGGAAGATGGGATTCTCACATGATGGCCGACTACTGCTGGAGTATTCAAAGGGATTGCCAAAACAGAACACACAGCAGAAATTGCTACAAACAAAAATTTATTCCCTGAAACTCACGTGTAAGTAAAATTGTTATTTTTTTATAAAATATTCTTGTAATTTTTAATGAATATTGTTAAGTAGTTATGTATCTAATTATTGGCCTCTCTCGCATTCAAAGCGCCAGTACGTGCTGTTACAGGTTCTTATGCATTTATTCGTTTACTAACAAGCGAGAGCGGTGAGTGCTCCGATTCTGATCTGCGCACCGCTTTGAATAATAGGCTATATCTTCGGGAATTTTTCGAATTTCTTGATAAAAAGTTAGGAACAGATTTTTAAAAGTACATACTTTTAGAAAATAATATTAAAAAATCGATTTTTTTGATCCTCTAAATAGTACTGCCTCCTTAAAACTATCAAAAACTTACAAATTAGCAAAAAGAAAATGCCATAGAGGAAAAACCTGATGTGATAGAGAAAAATGGGTTTGATATTTGAAATCAGCGCACCCAAATTAGTAAAAAATAAGTCTCATATAAAAGTCAGCAAAAATTGCGTTGGACTGTGTAATTTAATTCACTCGTAATTACTTGCTTCCTCCCCCTGTATCTGAACCATTTCTATACTCTTGTGTCCTGAACCAGCATGACGATATCACTATCAACAATAACATGAGATTCTTATTTCTTTTGTCTTCTCTCTATGTGAATTTATGTGCATCTTTATAATGGAACATGGAATTAATCACGATTAGTCCATGTTTGGAACAGAAATCCAGCAGGTAATTTCCATTCTTATTAGCTTTTCCCCTTTAAATTTTCTCAAAACATTTCTATATGTCTGGTAATCGTTTCTTCCTCTATTGTTTAGACCTCCAACAATTACTAACTTTTCCTTTTGCTTTGTATCAGTTGCCTGCTCTAATGCCTTAAAAATTTCTCCACTTCTTCCTCAATTGAACATTCTGTGAGACTTCAGACTACTTGTACCAAAATAAAAGGATGGTACAAGTAGCTCGATTTTAAAATATATTTGATTTTTTTTTAATCACAATTTTTTTTAAGGAAATTAAACCAATGAAATGTTATAAACCTATTATCCATCAAAATGCTATGGGTGTGATATGGGTTAGCTAATCCATGCCACTGATATACTGGACTACATCCAAGGATATCATAATTGATAAATCAGTAGTAGTCTTATTTATGAATTTAGGGACACAAATTCGTGTTCCTAAATTCATAAATATGAATGCTGATCACTGTGTAACCTTAAAAGAAAAAATCAGTAGTAGAGACCAAACATGGAATTACTTCAGTGAGTAGAGTATTGGTCATCTTAAATTCATTTGCCATCCATATGTGGTGGGATCTAATTTGTATAGCATCTTGTTACAGTGAAGATGATATCCACTATATCAACCATACCAGAGTAATGATTCTTTGTTACAGAGGTGGAGGAGGGCGTTGCTAATGAGTCTATACGTAGGTTGTACAGAAGGAAGGATGTAGGATTTGTGGATCTGTGTTTCACGGAAAGAAGGATTTGTACAATGCTGATGGACTACATCTGAATGATTTTGGTGTTAGGTGTCTAGAGAGAGCTGTGTTCACTGAGCACAAATTCAGAGAAACTTAGGGTGGAATTAGTGAAACAGTTGAGTGTGAAGGCACCCATGAGGCGAGTAAGTGTGAGAATGACTGAGTACAGAATCTAATCTCTCAAGCAAAAATTTGAATAGGGTAGTCTATTCAGGAAGTAAAGGGAGGGACTTAAAGGTATGCTGCAGTCTCTATATACTAATACCAAAAGTATCAGGAACAAAAGAGAGAGGAGTTTTGGGCACTGGTTAGTGTAACCTTGCCAAAAGTTATTGGCATTGGTGAGATGTGGCTAACTGCAGATGGTTTAGTTACAGGGATAAAATGTGAAGGGTTTAGTATTTTCAGGGAAGATAGAGAAGATAGGATGGGGGAAAGGGGTTTTGCTGATGATAGCAAATGAATTGCAGCCAAAAAGAATAGGAGATAGGCAGGAGGATGGCTGCTCATTTGAAGCAGTCTGGTGTGAGATTAAGACCAGTAAAACAAATATACAGTTGGTTGTTGCTATAGGACAAGGAGTTCCACAGATGGCCTGGAAGACATGCATCACCAAATTAGTACATTGAGTACAGGTTAAATGATTATTATGGGGGGACCTCAACTGGAGATATAGACTGGAAGGTAGAAAGATACATGGTTTTGGATTCATCAAAGGTGGCATTGAAGAAAGGGACAGGATAATGCTGAAAATGTTTTGTGATATCATGCATTAGATTTTCTTACCTAGAATCTATTAAAATAAATGTCGCATTTTATTATTTCTAAAAGGGAATAGATGGAACTCCTACTTAGCCATAACTTTTGGAAGTCAGTTGATGACTGAACTTCTTTGTTGTTATCAGTAGTTGACTTTATTTCTGACAGCGATCTGCGGATGAGCATGGCAAATGACGATATAAAAAGCTGCTACCATTTGCTGTTCCTAATCCTAACTAACATTATGTTTTCTGAGTTATGGCTATAACCCCATAGCTCATGAAACTAATGTTTCATGAACAGGCCAAAAACGCCTGGATAAACTTCCTCTAGTAGCTGACTGTAATCGAATGTATATTTTATATAATGATAGGTTACGGAGGTTATCTGAGTGGTTATGCGCTCCGCAACCATATGCCTGGGAAAGGAGTGTCCTGCGTTCGATTCTCATCGCCAACGTGAAGAGCTAAGGATCTTTCTCAGATATAGCCAAGTTAGCCAGTGGTGGCGTGGACTGTAGGGTTTTTCTTCCTGCAAAGCAGGCAAACCGGTCTTAAGATAACAACACTTCACAGACAATTACACATGGAGCGTGGGGGTAATGACCCCACCTCATAGTGAGTTATGAAACCCAAAAGCAGGAGGTCAAGGCCCAGGTAGGACCTTGACCATCCGTTTCTATTGGCTGTAGTGCCAATAGAAGAAGGTTAAGCAGATATCCAATAAATTATTATTAAAATTGCCAATTTTTATGAATCAGAGATGCAAAAATATTCTTGAAAAGGTCATAAAACTCAAAGCCATTACTAATCAAAAGCTCTCAGAAGATTTAAATAGGCTTCCATAGTGACTATTTCAGACATTAAAATTATTGTATTAGGTTTAGAGAGACCATGAGATGGCTGCACTTGTTAGCCATCTCTTCACTGTGGGCCACTTAAATCAGTGATAGCCTTGGGCCGTCTGTCTCTGATTGGCTACCAGTGGAGATTGAACTGCCTACTCAATCTCCAAAAGTTAGAGCTAAAATGGTTTCGCTTGATTTGATTTGATAGTGAAAGCAAAGGACTTAACTATTTCAAAAAAAAAAAAAAAACAGAGTAGAAGATGGCAGCATGTATCTAAAAATAAAAAAGAGAATTGACCATCAAGCAGCTCACAATAGGGCTGCTTGTTGATTAAACACCAAAATATTGTAGTTTTCATATTCTTGTAAGCAATCCACTGACTGAGTGAAGGAACTCTGTTCTACACTAATTGGAAGCATTCAGAAACACACATTGGTTTATGGTACATGCTTATCTGGAACTGCTACTACTACTACTAATAATAATAATAAACAAATGTGGGGCTAAGTATAACAAATATTGCATAAACAAAGATCTCTGAAATGCTTAAAAACACGGATTTCTTAAAGAATTTTACATTTGCAACAATGTAACCATCATACATCATAGATATTCTTTCTGAAACTATACTCCTGGAGCTAAATAAATGTAAAGGAAAGACAGTCACATTAGAAAGAAAAAAATAAAGCAAACACAGAATGTATAACAACACCTGAATACAGCATTTGTCATATCTTGGACATGCTCATTGCAAAGAAGAAAGAATGGTGAAATCTTATCTAAAGTAGCAATGGATGTTGATATCCAATGGACACTGATCCATTGCTACCTAATTCCATATTCCTGAAAACGAATCTGATCCATGTGTTCTTACTCAGTTCATCCCACAGCAGATGTGTGAAAGATGACAAGAGGACTTTTTTCTGTGGACTCAACGTCTATATCATAGAAACCAATTAAAATTTATCTACTCCCTTCTCTTTGTTTCAAAGGTGGCATTATGAATGTCAACGCCTTTCTTGAAAGAGCTACACCTTATCTATCTTTAACAAAATATTCGAGAAATCTCATTAATTTATTCACTAGTGTGTTTATACATGCTCTAAAAGCCCTACACCTGAAGTATCTTTGGTGTTCCTAACCATAATTCTAGTAGAATAAGGTTATTATTCTTATTGGCATAAACTGCTGGGAAAGAAGTCAAAAGACAACCTCATGAGCAAGGTGTCGTGCCATGTAATGAGTCACGTGTTTGTAGCTGGTATAAATTGGAGGAATATGATGCTGCCAAGTTAGTGCAACTGTGTCCGGCCGAAATAGCTGCAAGAAGGGAACTGACAGTGTTTGAAAGAGGCAATGTGATAGGATACCAAGGTATAAGGCCTATCTGTTCAGCAAATTGGACCATCCCAAGTCAACAATCAATGATACCAATGAGATGGAAGTGCAGGGAGTCATCTGCATGTGCTACCTGCAGATGACACCTCACCGAATGTGACCTTAAGGTGTTATGAAGGATAATATGTAAAAACCACCATTCGTCGGCCGACGAGCTAAATGCAGACTTCCGGGCATCGACTGGAATACGAATCTGCAGAAAGACATTCAGAACTGAGACAAACAGCATAGGTTTCCATGGTAGGACTGTAATATGCAAGCACCACATTACTAGGGATCCCAGACGTCCCGTAAAATACAGGATCGTCCTGTTTCATTCTTCAGAAAAGTATTGCAAGAGTGAGCGAGACTGATTGATTAATAAGAATATTGTCAGGTGAGAAGAGCATTACTGTATTAACAATCTATTTTGTATCTATAATAGTAAGCAAAAAACCACTTGAAGGCAACTTAAAGTGGCTTAATGAAAATATGCAGCCTAACACCTGGATTTACTATTTGTTTACTTATACATGGTATAGTGTGTGCATAGTAAACCTTACCACGCACATACTTGAAAAGTGAGAATCATTTTGTGAGACTGGCATATGTGATGGATGCGCATACTAAACTTTCATCCTCAGTCATAAGTGTCCCATATTTTTTTCCAATGTATCTGGGATCTCTACATATTACCGAAATCAATATGCAGTGTCATCTTCAGTGGTGCAGAGAGCATGTGCAGTTCAACATGAAAGCTTGGAAAGCTGTGTTATGGAGCAACGAATCATGCTAAACCTTCTGCTGAGAAGATGTACGGGTGTAGGTGTGACGGATGCCAGTGAACATTTTTTTACCAGAGTATGTAACCCCAACTATGAAATTCAGAGGTGGTGGCATGATTATATGGTTCTGGTTTGGATTCGGACCTCTATGTCATCACAAACATTGCACTCTAAGAGGTATCTGGGCAATGCAGTGCTTCCTATTTTGTGCCATTTCTACAGAACTGTCCATTGTCTCTTTCAGCAAGACAATCCACTGTTTCATGAGGCTGCTTGTGTTATGTGTGGTTTATGTGGACTTTAACATCACAACACTTCACTGGTCTCCACAGTGCCCTGATCTCAACCCTATTCAGCATCTGTCGGGTGAGGTCAAGGGATGTCAGCCCTGGAACAGTCCAGCACCTCATTACATGCTTACAAGAAGAATGATCCAAAATTCCCATTGATTGTTATTGTGCGCTTGTGGAAAATATGCCCTATAGGATTGTGGCAGTCATTGCAGCGAAAGGAGGTCCTACATATTATTAAAGTGGGTGCCAACCTGTTTTTTTCCCTCAGACTGATATCTGTTGACTTCTTTCCAAGAAGTGTACGTTTATGTGTAAAATGTGTTCTGGCATTTTGCCAGATTCTGAAAAGAAAACCCAAGTTTCTAAAAAAAAAAAAAAACTTGCCACCACTATATGAGACCTACTAATTCACATTCAGTTGAAAAGTCACTATAAAAATACTTAAGTCCTAGATAGGTTTCAAATCCCATCTAGGACGCAAAGTATCTTTTCAACCAAGTAGCTCAGTCGGTATAGACGAAGCTCTTTGGTCGGAAAGAGATTCCCATCCAATACTTGATAGAGACCTTTACCTGGTCTCTATCTACTAAAGATGAGTTAGCCAGTCAGAAGTTTTTTCACCCAGAAACTCATATAGTGGCAAACCGTCTCCGTGAACAAATACGGATCTACAGTCATAAAATACATACTTAATCTCTCATTTGGAGGACCCTAATGAGAGAACTGTCTTAAGGGATGGGGGAAAAGGGGGGAACCCCATACTAAATAAATAAAACCAAAAGGCATTGTCATATGGAGACTGTTTGAGGTAAATATAAATATACACCTAGAAAAAAAAAGTTCAAATTAACATCAGATTGCTATTCCATATGTCATAAGTAGGCCTGTGGAAGTGGAGCTTGCATCTAGAGTGCCCAAGAAAGCTTCCAAAAGAATAGAATCTAGACTAGAGTAGGAAAGTATAGAATCTAGTTGACTTCTAGATGAACTTTTCTATTCCTTTCTTCAACTGATCACCAACTTAGTCAGTCCCTGGCATGGGCAAACGTTTTGTTTCCAGTAAAATTCAAGAGAATCGACCGTCGAACCAACACTATTTCAGAAAATAAATATTGTGTTAGGGTCCATGGAATTGCATCACTTGTCTATCATCTCTTCACTGGATGCTGTTTATATTTAGTGATGGTCCTGGGTCTGCTATCTCTCTCTGATGGTGGAGATTGATGTCCCTCAGTCTCCAATCAAATTAGAGGTAAAAATAGGCTACTTTTATACAGGAATAAAAGGTATTAGCAGATTTATATATTTTTTTATTTTATTCATATCATAAATATATTTTAAACAATTACTAGTATCATTAAAATACAATACTAGCAATAAATATGATATAATAATAATTCAATTGTCTTGCTATGGATAAAATCTGAAGTGAGAGGTGAAGAACTCGCTGATTACATTCATTTTCAATGGCATAGAATGCTAGGATTAGATAACCTTTGCTTAACTAGTAACAAGCTTTTTAAATTGCAGAAAATCATACTTTCTCGGCAAATTTTTCATAAAGTTGCAAGAGGTTATTTAAAGAATTTTGCGAGGTCTTTTTACACAGTGACTTGAACGATTCCTTCTTGATTTAAGTGCTGTTCACATACACTTTCTACTCCCTGTGTGTGCTCACTTCCAACAGATGAGTGACAAGAAAATATCCACCTTTATTATCCCAAATGTTCTGTGTACATACACTAATTTCCATAAATTAAAGAACAAAGAAAATAATGTGATAACTCGCAGAGGAGGGGGGGGGGGCACATATGACAATCAAGTACATTATGTAAAACATGATGCTGTCTAGTTATCGTACACAAGTGAGTAGCAGGGTCAGTGGTACATGAAATGCGTCGCATAAAAGCATGCATTTTTGAGTGGTTTTCCACTGATGAATTCAGGTGGTGAGCCATTGTAAGACTAGAGACCGACAAGTCAAGTGGAGGGAGCCACATGGTTGCATGTGAGTCGTTCTGTGGTTCATAGACTGGAAATGATTCCAGCAGCCACAAACATCGTCTCAGAGGTAAGTTACAGTGTAGGAAGGCCATGGGGGTACAATGGCAGTGAGTGACCGTAATCTCCGATTCTGCTCACCGAAACAGAAGTGCTACCTCGAAACAGCTGCAATCTGACTTTTTTTTTTTTCGGTTACAGAAGCATTGCTCATACACGGCATTTATTTATTTACTATAAACTCTTTTGCCTTTCTTGTGTAGAGTAATATAAAAATAAAGTTTCATCAAGGTGGTCTGTATGCTGGACGACCAGTCTCCTCTATCTCCATGTGACAGGAGAGAATGTTTGAAATGGGCCAGGCTTCATGTCAGCTGAACCTAAGATTAATGGCGGGGGGGGACAGTATTGTTTGATTTGCTCTACAGAGCAATACTAAGCGTGCTCTGATCTGGAGAACCATGGACACTTGGTTCTCCAGAACCGTGAAAAGGACACTTATGGTGGGGAGTGTGATGAATTGGGGAGGCATCTTGTTGGGTGGATGCACAGACCTGCATGTGCTTCCTAGCAGAACCTCAAATGCTGCGACTTATAAAAACGAGGTCCTGAATCCCTATGTTCGTCCGAATGTGGGTATGATAGGGGAGACATTTTACCTACAAGATAATTCTCTTCCTCATCAAGCAAAGCCAGTGAGCTCTATGGTCGTTTTTAACTATTGTGTTTACATACCCATTTATTACACGAAGTAAACAATTCGTTTTTACGTACCAATTTATTAAGCGAATTAAATAATTTATTTGCAATTTTTGTGGATGTTTCATTGTTTTCTCTTTGTTCCTTAATTTATGGAAACCAGTCTTTTTATATGTGTAATTTTATGAATCATATTCATTAAAAAAGAATCATGCACAGATAATTGTGAATACACTGTATATGACAGCAAATAATAACAATCAATACTCATTGGATAATGCAAAAGTAATTTTAGATATAAAAAGAATGGAATGAATATGCTGCAGAAATAAGCGATACTCGAATGATAACAGTTCTTTAGGATGATAAACTGTATTTCAGATGCTAAATACAAAAGAAGAAATGCACCTTACGATATAACTCTAGAGAATCAAATTGATCTCTACTTAGACTGATGTAAAACAAAACTTGGCCTTTGATTAATGACTCGCGCTGATTAAAATTCTCGATATATTTGGTCTGGGTAATTAGTAGTTTTCATATGCTCGATAAAGTATATAATCACTAAGTTAAAGGGAGATGGTAAATCCCGTTTTATTTTATAATCGGATACAAAACTCTGATCGAAATTCATCGAATCCATAGAGTTTCATGCTGAAAAAACTATCGGCGAGTCCAAGTGTAAGTGATCACTTGGGTAGTACAACACCAGGGCAACTCCAAGCAAAGGTGGAGCAAGATCCGTCACACAGCTCCTAAGAGATGTATATATACTGTTTTACATTATGAGAAGAGGTAACTACCCAGACCGGTTTCAACCTTTTTTTGAAGTCTCATCAGTGAGTAGGTAGACCTGGAATATCCAAGTTTTAAGTGAACCAAACTTAATATACCTCTACTATAGAATTGCTGAACTGGTGTACTCCTATATTGTTATTACTACTATAATAAGCCAAAAGGCTATTTTACCAGTGACATAAGTTAAGTTAAAGGGAGATGGTAAATCCCATTTTATTTTATAGCTGGGTACGAAACTCGGATCGAAATCCATCAAATCCATAGAGTTTCATGCCGAAAAAACTATCGGCGAGCCCAAGTGTAAGTGATCATTTGGGTAGTACAACACCAGGGCAACTCCAAGCAAAGGTGGAGCAAGCTCCGTCACTAACCTTAATATTCTCTCATAATGTAAAACACAGCAGCTCCTAAGAGTAGAGGTACATGTAAGTTCAGTTCACTTAAAACTTTGATATTCCAGGTCTACCTACTCACTGATGACACCTCAAAAAAGGTTGAAACCGGCCTGGGTAGTGACCTCTTCTCAGTATATATACATCTCTTAGGAGCTGTGTTTTACATTATGAGAGAATATTAAGGTTAGTGACGAAGCTTGCTCCACCTTTGCTTGGTGTTGTACTACCCAAGTGATCACTTACACTTGGGCTCGCCGATAGTTTTTTCGGCATGAAACTCTATGGATTCGATGGATTTCGATCCAAGTTTCGTACCCGGCTATAAAATAAAACAGGATTTACCATCTCCCTTTAACTTAACTTATGTCGCTGGTAAAATAGCCTTTTGGCTTATTATATAATCATTATGTTTGGATGCAGAAAATCAAACGGTAATATAGCTGTATATGAAGAGTCCTTAAATCCAATGAATCCTGTCGCTTCCCTGTTCAAAAAGTTAATAATAATAAATAATCAGGTAACGCCTTTTATTCCCTTATAGGGAATAGGCAAGGCCGTTTATCCCTGTCTAGCTTTGGGAGACTGAGTGGGACAGTTCAATTTCCACCGGTAGCCAATCAGAGATAGCTGGCCCATGGCCATCACTAATTATAAGCGGCAACTGATGAAGAGACAGGCAAACAAGCTGCCATCTCTTAGTACCTAACCACCCTAACATGATGTGTTACTGTCTGAAATAATGCGAGTTCTATGGTCAATTTTCTTGAGTTTACAGCACAAAAAAATCTGAGTTTCTGGGAGAAAAAACATCCACTTGCTTGTGCCAGAGATCAAAGGCCTATAAAAAGTTCCTCTAGTCGGCATCTAGAATTGAACTTGTCTATCTTCGGGCAGCCTAGCACAGAGGATGCAAGCACCACTTTCACTGAGCTACACAGACCTGTTGAAAAAGTTGGATTTAGATTACATGTCATTAAAAACTGATATTCACTCAGAAAACACGGTGAGTCATCGTCATAGTGAAAATAATTAAATAAAATCGCTTCTCCAACTCCTGTTATTTCCTGTTATAGATGGGGGTACCTTCAGCCTTGACTAACCTTTGATGATTGGTCAGCTGCTGACCTCCACCTCTCATCCAACACTGACCACTAGCCCAAAGCTATCAAATTTTCGGGTATATGGCAGACAGCACCATAATTTTGTGGTTCTAAACCCAAAGAGGTATATGTTATGTCTGAAACAGTGAGTTCTATGGTCGAGTGAAGAAAAATCTACTTTATGCCAAAGATCCACTAACTGAGGAAGTAGCTAAAGAACGGCTTTAAAAAGTTCCTTAAAATATGGTAACTATAATCGATACGAACCCATAATGGTCTCTCTTCTGGCAGCCTAATGCTAGGGAATAAATATTATTTCAGTATGAAAGTCTATGGAGATGATAAGAAGTAGTGTTGTTCCAAAGCACAACTTTTGAGTACATTTGGATGTATTGCATAAGAAATAGATGTTTTAGTCTCTAAGTTATTGGGAATTTTTCTTCTGATGACTCTAATGGAAAATTACAGGAGCCAGTGCAATGTTTCCACTATAGTAAGAGGTTTTTTCTTTTTCTTCCTTTTTTTCAGGACTCGCATTCACAAATGGTTGGGAACCTATACTATATTAGTACAGTGGGTGGGTTAAGGATTTTTTTCTTATGTATTTATTTACAGTTTTTATTTATTGATTTTTACATAGTCAAAACTTTGCTTTAGAGACCAAACAAAACATTTTTAAAGTCCATTTTAGGACTTCACTAAATGGGGTGAATTACACTGGGTGATGCAATTTATTTTCCACTTAAAGACAATCACAAACATTCATATGGATGATGGGATTCAGACTCACAACCTGTTTGTTAGACTGTAGGTCCATTAACTGCTCAAGACAGCAATTAAACTTTGGTCATCTTTTCAGAAGGTGGAGAGAAAAGAAAGATTTTAACAAATTTTGTACCTCGATCAATTTTTATATTTTAGTAACAAATGGTAAATAAAAACCTTGTTATCAGCTAGCTGAGTCCCAACCTGGGCAAAGGCCATTCCCAATTTTCACCAATCTTCCCTCTCTCACAGACCATCCATAATCCAGTTTTTATCCTGCTATTTTTATGATCTCGTTGCTTCATGTCATTCCCTAGATTTCTTGCTCTCTAGAAATCCAAATTACATTTTTCCTTATGGCTACATAGCTAGCCCATTTCCATCAGCTTCCTTTTAAGATAGACATCCACTGGCCCAGTCTTACAGAAAAAAAACATTTGCTTTATAATTATTACTTTAAATGTTCTTCATATATTCCTATATTAATTTTTATTTTACTGATTCTCACCATTAATCTCCTGTTAATATTACATTATCATTTTAATGTTTTGTAATTGTTCAGAATCATACTATTGTCTTATTTTTCTTCTTCTGGAACATATACTCCCATTATGTTAATAATTAAGTAGCCTCTATTTTAAATCTAACTTATTCTTTCATTTCAGTATTATAGTAATTTATTGGCTTTGAAATAGGTTTCTGAATCCTAATCATAATGCTTGCATGTACTCTCACTCTCGTCTCCACTGGCTCCATTGTGTGTGTGTGTGTGTATCAGTGGTATTGTGTGCCCATTTAGGTTGGGTGGCTTAAACCCGCACTACAAAATTCACGTCCATTATGATTCCATTTTTATTGAAGTATGCAAGTTTTAAGAGTGCGTAGAGCATCAGCCCTCATCTTAATTGGTCCAATACAATTAATTGTAGGATAACTTTGAATATTTTATGAATTAATAAAATTAATAAATATGAAAAGCGTAAAGGTCAAATAAACAATGGCTATGCTTCAACGTGCACTGTTTATGTGAGAAGCACAAAGGGCTTACGCTTCATGGTGAGATTAGATTATCATTGTCAAATACTAGAGTGAGATATGGATAATTTGAATTTTGACAGGATTTTTAAATACAGCCATATAATACACACAGAAATCGGAAAAAGTAATCGTTTGGGAAATTATTATTTTTCCGAATTAAACCAAAGAAAGGCTGAAATAACTCATTTTACTTATGCAGAAGTTCCAACCTCCTTTGACTAAAATCAATTATACAATCGGCAAAAGGGCTGGCAGAAAATGGGAGATTCAGTAGTTCATCAATACTGTTTCCCATTGTAAATATAGGCAAAAGAGTTACAAATTATTTATAGAAAATTCTTGTCTATATCGGCATCTATATACATCAGTTCACATGCAAAACAGATGAAACTCAGAAAACAAAAACAGCAACTTGCGACAACGTTCAATTAGATTGGTTGACACAATAACCAGTCACAGACACTGATTTATGGGCTATTGTCTCGGTGCACACCCTGCCTCTTCTGGGTTGTTTAAAACCACTGGATGCTAAGAATTTGACCAGCTGCATCATCTGTATGTTTTAAAGGGGCTCAAAAGTGTCTGTATTTGTAAGGGCATACATGGGCTATAACGCAAATATGATGCAAAGTTTATGCATTGAAAAGTGTCCTCTTCATGAAACATTAGTGTATTGTATACTGTTGTTCTGTGAGTGTGCACCACACCCTGAATATAAGCCCTATATATATATATATATATCACAGCTCTCTGTTTCCATTACTCGTTTTAATTTTCTTCATTTCTGTATTACAACTTTAAATCATGATGAATATAATATTACATCAAATTAATTTGTTAATAAACTATTCCTTTTATGTTTCAGATTGCAATATTCATCATTTTTTTTTTCACCTGATATGTAACTATCAAGCTGAATGATGTTTACTTATTCTTCTTTCATTTCAGTCTTTATAGTAATTTATTGGCTTTGAAATGGACTTCTGAATCCTAATCATAATGCCTGCCTGTACTCTTCTTTCTATTTTGGTTCCATTTTGTGCATGTGTGTGTATCACAGCTCTCTGTTTCCATGATTCCTTTTAATTTTCTGCATTACAAATTTAAAGCATGATGTACAGTATTTGATAAGCTATTCCTTTTGTTTCAGATTGCAATATTCATCTTTTTTTTTTCATCTGATAAGTAACTATCAAACTGAATAATGTTTTTTTTTTTTTACTCTGCTTTACCATCTTTGAAAATGCCTGAAAAAAAAAAAAAAAAAAAAAAAAGAGGAAACTACAGCACTAATAAAAAATTGAAAAGACTGAAAATAATCATCCCCATTGCATCATAGAGATTTATTTCATTACGAATCTCACTTCACATATTCAAGTATATGCACTAGTGCAGGAAGCATTCATAATGAGTTGATATCATATCATGATATTAACTTATTATGGGAAAAAGGTAATTAAAAAAATACATAACTTGCATAGTTTGTGTATGTGTGTGTATGCAATAAATTATTCTGACGTTAATAAATCTTGTCAAAAATTAAAAGAATGAGAAAAAAAATTGCCAAATAAATGAAATCTTTGCTAGTAATTTTTTTAATCAGGCAACTGAAATATGTCACGCACTTAAACATATTTTACTAAACTTTGTACAGATAAATTCATAACCTTTGGATTAAGTTATCTTTAAAAACAGGCAACACTAAAAATAAACAGATATTGTATCACATGGTCATACACAACACATATTGCATTATCTGTTAGTAATGCTTCAAGAGGAATAGTGATATTCAGATAAATATATAGGGGGAGGAAAGATTATGTTTGTTCTGATTATTGTGTCAGTTTACTCAGCTTTCAGAGCATTTGATAATTTATATGGTAGACCTTCAAAAAAACTAAAATAAACAGAATGAAATAAATTATAAGATGCACAAAATACTTCAACAAAATTAAGTGACTGTAAATGCTTTTATTACAGTTAACAGAAAAAGCACTGTATCTCATTTAACAAACATTTTTGACCTTTTTATATTTTGATGTAAATTATAAACATTTCTTGCAAATATCAACGTATTTAAAACAACTCCAAAATTGCTATCACAAATAGAAAGCTCATATGAAACTTGACTACAGAATAATGAGCATATTCTATTGTATATAATATACTAACTAATGAATAAACTACAATATAGGAATGATATTAGGAAATAAGTTAATAAATATCTGCTGATTTTGAAATAAACAATTTATACTTGGCAAAAATGCACACATTTCTAATAAAACACTGTAATAAAACATCTATCTTTAGTTGTTGTTTTTTTTCTGTCTCTCTTCAAATTGTGCAATTTGATTACAGCTGATTATAATATAACAACTAACCAATATCACAGGAAAATAATGAAAAATAATTTTATCAGTTTAATGACTAGTTTTGTCATGGAATTATCACACTAACATAAAATGTTGTAGTGATATTGTGCTATATCACTATTTGCTATATCTTTAACTAGTTTGTAATATTTAAAGAGAATGATCAATCACCACTCATTCATTTTATAATGGTTGCAATTACTAAAGTGTTTTTTTTTGTAAATCCCATCCCTGAAGAGTGATAAATTTAGAGTGCATTAGTATCAGTACTATTTGTTAACCAAGACATCACTTAAAAGCCCTGCTCTAAAAACTTTTTTCAGGCCTCAATAAGTAGGGTGGTGGTCTTATTCACCTACCACTTCAACATATTCACAAACATCCATCTATTGTTTGGATAGCAGACATGGTATCCACTCAGCTAACCAAACTGGCTAATTTAAATAACTATAAGAACCTATTTTGATGTTTAATTTCTGCTAGATTTAAACAAAAATGTTTGCAGAAAATGGACACATATGATGTGACATATTTTGTACCTGTAAGCACAAGCTCCCTCTGGTGCAATTGGATAAAAAATTTCTAAGTTAGTGACTATTATGTCTTGTTGATAGGTCTTCCTCTCTCTCCTCTTACATTCATCCACTCCCATATACAAACTATCTATGGAATTTACTTGACATGTGGAATCTGACCTAAAAAAATTTCTATAGCTTCTGTGAGAAAATCTTCTTCTTTCACCACCTCACTCATTGCCTGAGAATTTACTGCTTCTGATTTTAGAGTGGATGCAAGGTCCAAAACGCCCAGCTTAATACCAACATCTAAAACAGTGGCAGGATCACTTTTTGTTGAACTAAGAGAAAAGCATAAATTATTCAGTGCAGCATCACAAAGTGGTTTTGGTACTTTCCCTGTTGCTTCTTCACATAGGGAACTATACAACTCTTTAACTTCTTTGACAAACTCTTTCAAAAGTGTGCAAGTCAGCACACCAGCTCTAAACACTGAAAAGGAGATATATTCTGTGCTGTGGCATTGCAGCTTTTGTATTACCTTATCTTTTTGATGAGCTGGTAAGCAACTAATTAACTGGGACAATAAATCTGTGTAAATGTCACCAGTAAGGCCATGAACTTCTTGCTGAACTTTATATTGACTGATTGTACTATATGCTTTCAGTAATCTTTCTTCCATTGCGGGATGCTGAATGGTCATATTTTCAAGCAAATAAGCTGCCTGAGCTACCCGATTACTTTTTTCACATTCCCGTTGAAAATAGGTGGCTAAAAAATGTATTGGATCCGGAGGCTTGATATCTAGCAATGCCAAAAGCGCTTGTTGCAAAACAGTGTCAATTTGATCTTCTTCCATTAGATCGCATCTACAAATTACAGATCACAATAAATAATACCTATTTGCGAGATATATTTCCACTTAATATTATTCTGTACACAAAATTTTCATTTTTTTAGTAAAAAGAGACTGTACGTATTTCTTTTTTTGAAATCAATAACATCTTGGTTCTTTCAACATGAAAAAGAAAAATAAATATATATAAAAATACACACTTCTTTTTCTTCACATAACCAACTACTTTCTACTAGCGTTCGTTCAGCACGAACGTCGCCTACAAGATAGAATTAACATAACATTTTTTTAAACAATGAACACATTTTTCTTTTTCTCCCAGTCCCATCTGCCGTCTCAACGAGATGAGAGTGAATGGGTGATGTTGACCAGCGCTTCACAAACTGTGGGCCGCAGCCCCCTTGGGGACTGTGAAATAATGAAAACAAATTTGAAATGTTTTAAGACTAAATAGATTTTTTTATCTTAAAAGAAACATTTAATTTTTATTTAATATTTCTTTTTATTTTTTTTTTAATGGAAAAAAAATCACATTGATGCGGGTTCACAAATTTTGCTTCCTGCATTTTTGGGCGCATAATAAATATTAGTGATTTTTGATGAATATTAATAAATATATGCTTATTGATATAAGTTTCATTTCAAAGCAGAAATCTAACAATTGCAGTTTCAACTATTTCACCTGATATTGACTTTTTGTGTAGCAGTATTGGAACACATCCATCCCATTAAATTGTTATTAAACTTCTTTTATGTTTTTAATTCTTTCTTTATTACTAATCGTTTTATGTTTCATGTGCATGTACTGCAAATGTACAATAACAATAAAAAATAAATAAAAAAATCAGCTAACGCCTTTTTATTCCCGTATACGGGGAGTAGGCGAGGCCATTTAGCCCTATCTAACTTTTGGAGACTGAGTGGGCAGTTCAATCTCCACTGGTACCAATCAGAGATAGATGGCCCAAGGCTATCACTAATTAAGCGGTACTCAGTGAAGAGAGACGGTTCAAATGTGCCGCCATCTCGTGGTCCCTAACCCTAACAATATATTTAATGTCTGAAATAATGTGGGTTCTACGGTCGATTTTCTTCAGTTTACAGGACGAAAAACCCGAGTTTCCGGGAGGAAAACCTGCTTGCCCGTGCCAGAGATCGACTAACTCGGGAACCGGTCGAAAAAAGCCTTAGAAAAATTTCCTCTAGTCGCCGACTAGACTCGAAACCAAGTCTTCCTTCGTGCGGCAAGCGCCGTGGTTGGCAAACGCCACATCCACTGAGCTACACAGGCTCACAATAACAATATATCTATCTATATAAAAATATGAGATGGTGCCATGTCAAACGTGTATGTAAGATGCTAAAAATTTAATATTTGCATTCGGTTTTTGCAATATTCGCTGAGTATTTTTTGTACTGAACATAAATATATTATTATTATATGTCTCTATTACGATTTTTTTTTCGAGGGGCCGTGAAATATTTACATTTTTCCAAAGGGGCCCTGGCATCCAGAAGTTTGGGAAGTACTGATGTTGACGATGTATGCCATTAGTGTAAACTACTAGAAGGGTGACCCTAGGTATTAAAGCCATAACCCGCTCATATTAAAATTAATGCTTAAAAAAATACAGGACTTGAAGTATCCAGATTCCAGTGCCTTGGTCGAAAGGCACTGGAAAAGGAAATATATTCAGGATTAAAAATAGAGAATTTCTTTTCTTAAGGCAAAAAGAACTAACTGGATTTAAGAATATTAAGAATTTAAGAACATTGTAAGTTCAAAGACCTATTCCCAAAGTTCATTGGTTTTAAAGGCGCCATAAAGCTGAAAGCACAAAGAGTATTTATTATAAAGCTAAACGAGAGCTTCTCCAAGAACGAATTCTTGACACTCAAGGTTTATAATACAACCAAATTCCCATAAGACATATTTATCCGCCTCTTTAGAACAAATTGTAGAAAATAACATGGCTACGTAGGCATGGAGAATGCTTTGAAAGTGGAACAAGAAAATGTATATAAACCAAAGGATCACCTTCCTCAACAAGATCATAATCAGTGAAGCTGGTTCCCATCTTTCAAACAAAAACAGATATCCTCAGCAAGCGTTTTAACTTTGCAATTTCCCCTCATAGTACCTAAAGAACTTTTACTACCTAAAACTGAAAAGGCTGGGCCGCATCTTTCCTTCCACCTGAGAAAGTAAATTAATGCGAATTAGAATCTATTTTCCCTGCTAACCAAGCAAAACCACCAAAAAGTAATGTTACGAAAGCAGAACTCCAAGCATTGCAAAACTTAAAAGGAAATGATAATGTTATAATCCTTCCTACTGACAACGGAAATGCTACAGTTATATTAGATACCGAAGAATATTACAAAATGGCAGAGATGCCACATACAGATACTTACTCCATTCTTGTTATTGATCCAACGAATGTATTAAATAACCGGACTAATAACCTCCTCAATACTACTTTGCAGAATTAAGATTAATAATTGAATTTAATTAAACTTATCTCTAAGTTTAATTAAGAATTAAGATTATCTATCTGGTCCCTGCATACCCTCATTCCTCGCATGTATGTGGTTACAAAAATACACAAAGAAAATATCAGGCAAAATTATTAAAAGCGTTTAGGAGTTCTAATTCTTACAATAAGAATTCCGAACACTTTATTTCCATGAATAAAGATACAATCTACAAAATGATGAAATCTTAAACAGCATTGATTTCACTTCTTTATTTACTAATGTAACCCTACAGAAATATTAGTTCTTTTACAAGATAAATTATATAAAAATTCATGACACACTTAAGTCATTGTATAAATTCAGGCTACTAAATTTTTGAAAATACGTACTAGAAGCAAAATGTCGGCTTAGCCGTGGGAAAACCTCTGTCATCAGCCATTGTCAGTCCACTGCTGAATGAAGGCCTTTCCAAGATTAATCTTGGAAAGGCATCTGAGGGTTTCAGCCTTTTTTGAGGCTTCATCAGTGAGTAGCTAGATCAAATTAATACCAAATCAATTAAGGCGATATTAAATCCCACATTGTTTTAAAACTGAATAAGAAACTCAGAGATTGGAATCAGAGTTTCATGACGTATATAGTAAACTATAAAAATATCGGCGATTAATTTGGTCTAGCTACTCACTGATGAAGCCTCAAAAAAGGCTGAAACCGGTCTGGGTAGTGACCTCCTACCATAATGTAATAACAGCATACATTTCCTAGGAAGTGTGTTTTTACATTATGGAAAATACCAAACAATAGCGATCAGAACTTTACTCACCTTTGCAACGATTACCCGGTATTGTACTATGTACTAGGACTACTTGCATTAGCTCACGCTAGTCTGCGCCGATATTTTTATCGTTTACTATATTCGGCATGAAACTCTCTGATTCCAATCTCTGAGTTTCTTATTCGGTTTTAAAACAATGTGGGATTTAATATCCCCTTAATTGAAATAAATTATTTTCTGTTTTATCATTCGGTTATATAGTCATACCAGGGGGGGAGAGGTCTAAAAAGTCTGATAAACACCTAGAACAAACTGATAATTAACAACTGATATAACCACAAGAAAGAACATACTATTAGCAGAGTTATCAAGGTAACTTCATAACTATATATATACAGAGTGTAGTCCTAAAAGAATTAGTGCCAGGCTCTACCTTGGAAACAAAAATGAAGCGCATCAAGTGAGGCGTTATTATTATTATTTATTATTATTATTGCGACGGATATGGCAGAGAGAGAGAGATCGCCTTGTTTTCTGAAGCGAAAATCAGAAGCTGCAAGCTGCTATTTTTTGACCAAAATCTGGAAATGCATTATAACTCTCATTATTATAATTTATCATAATGAATTTAAAAAATTTGATAGTTTTAAAAAAGTACGATGGTTGTCTGGTACTTTTTTAAAACTATCAAATTTTTTAAATTCATTATGATAAAAAGTATCATGGTCGCCAGGAAGCCTGTGTAGCTCAGTGGATGTGGCGTTTGCCAACCACGGCGCTTGGTCGCACGAAGGAAGACTTGGTTTCGAGTCTAGTCGGCGACTAGAGGAAATTTTTTTCGGTTCCCGAGTTAGTCGATCTCTGGCACGGGCAAGCAGGTTTTTCCTCCCGGAAACTCGGGTTTTTCGTCCTGTAAACTCAAGAAAATCGACCGTAGAACCCACATTATTTCAGACATTAAATATATTGTGTTAGAGTTAGGGACCACGAGATGGCGGCATATTTGAGCCGTCTCTCTTCACTGAGTACCGCTTAATTAGTGATAGCCTTGGACCATCTATCTCTGATTGGT